>NC_064829.1:23482135-25982135 GCF_024166365.1 Elephas maximus indicus
ATAACAGTACCTACACCAAACATCCCTGCCCCTCTAAGACTGTAGGAAACAGCCTGTACCACACACTTGATGATCAGCTACATGGAAACCTGAGCTGAGCTCATACAAAAAAAGAGAATGGATGCCTAGACTGATATAACTGATAATAGCTCTAGCCATCTGATGACAGGACATCAGAGCTTCAAAGGCGAAAATAATCAAGCTAGCTCACTCAAACAATCCATTTGGGCATATTAAGACAAAACAAAGCAAGAATCTAGGATACAGTATGCAAACATAAAATGAACTAATATCATAACTTATAGATGGCTCAGAGACAAAACTCAGTATCATCAATTCACATAAAGAAACAGACCATAATGACCTCAACAAGCTCTCAAAACAAAGAATTAACAGATATTCTGGATGAAGGTGACTTCCTGGAATTTCTGGATGCAAAATACAAAAGATTAAGACACAGAACTCTTCAAGACATCAGGAATGAAATTAGGAAGCAGATCAGGCAATACGCAGAACAAGTCAAGGAACGCACAGATAAAATAGTTGAAGAAATTAAAAAAGGTTATTCAAGAACATAATGAAAAATTTAATGAGCTGCAAGAATCCACAGAGAGGCAGCAATCATAAATTCAGAAAATTAACAATAAAATTACAGAATTAGACAACTCAACAGAAAGTCAGAGGAGGAGAACTGAGCAATTGGAAGGCAGAATTGGTGAGCTTGAAGATAAAGCACTTGGCACCAAAATATTTGAAGAAAAATCAGATAAAAGAATTATGAAAAAACTGAAGTAACCTTAAGAATCATGTGAGACTCAGTCAAGAGGAATAACCTACAAGTGACTGGCATATCGGAACAGGGAGGGGTAACAGAAAATACAGAGAAAATTGTTGAAGATTTGTTGACAGAAAACCTTTCTGATATTGTGAAAGATGAGAACATACCTATTCAAGATGCTCATCGCACTGCACATAAGGTAGATTCTAAACAAAAGTCACCAAGACATATTATAATCAAACTTGCCAAAACCAAAGATAAAGAATTTTAAGAGCAGCTAGGAATAAACGAAAAGTCACCTACAAAGGACAGTCAATAAAAATAAGTTTGGACTACTTGGCAGAAACCCTGCAAGCAAGAAGGCAATGGGATGACTAATATAAAGCACTGGAGGAAAAAAATTGCCAGCCAAGAATCATATATCCAGGAAAACTGTTTCTCAAATATGAAAGCGATGGTAGGACATTCCAAGATAATAAGAACTTTAGGAAATTTGTAAAAACCAAAGCAAAACTATAAAAATTGCTAAATGGAGGTCTTTGGTCAGAAGATCAATAATATCAGGTATCAACCCAAGACTAGAACACTGGACAGTGCAATCAGAGGTCAAACCAGACACGAAAATCACAAAAATAAATCAAGATAAAAAAAAACTCAAAACAGGGAAACAGTGATGTTATTATGTAAAAGAAAACAATATTAAAACAATAAATAGAGACTAAGAATTGTAGTCATAGAAGTTTCATATAGAGAGGAAGACAAGGCAATATAAAGAAATAAAAGTTACATATAAACTCAGAAAAATAGGGGTAAATATTAGGGTAACCACAAAGAAGACTAACTACCCTACTCACCAATATAAAATACAAGAAAAACATACTCAGCAGAAACAAAACCAACAACAATAAGAGGAAAAGACAATACAAAACTACTCACCACAAAAAATTAAGTGGGAAAAAGAAACTGTCAACAACAAAGACTTCAAAATGACAGCAGTAAACTCATACCTATCTATAATTGCACTGAATGTAAATGGACTAAATGCACCAATAAAGAGACAGAGAGTGGCAGAATGGATAAAAAACACGAGCTGTCTATATGCTGCGTACAAGAGACATACCTTAGATTTAGAGACACAAACTAAAACTCAAAGGATGAAAAAAAAACTATATCAAGCAAACAACAATCAGAAAAGAGCAGGAGAGGCAGTATTAATTTCGAACAAAATAGACTTTAAAGTTAAATCTACCACAAAGGATAACGAAGGACACTATATAATGATTAAAGAGACAATATGCCAGGAGGATATAACCATATTAAATATTTATTCACCCAATGACAGGGCTGCAAGATACATAAACAAACTCTATCAGCATTGAAAAGTGAGATAGACACCTCCAAAATTATAGTAGGAGACTTCAACACACCACTTTCGGTAAAGGATAGGACATCTAGGAAGAAGCTCAATAAAGACATGGAAGATCTAAACGCCACAATCAATCAACTTGACCTCATAGGCATATACAGAACATTCCACCCAACAGAAGCCAAGTATACTTTCTTTTCTAGTGCACATGGAACATTATCTAGAATAGACCACATAGTAGGTCATAAAGCAAGCCGTAGCAAAATCCAAAACAATGAAATATTACAAAGCATCACCTCTGCCCATAAGGCCACAAAAGTAGAAATGAGTAATAGAAAAAGCAGGGGGAAAAAATCAAACACTTGGAAACTGAACAATACCTTGCTCAAAAATGGCTGGATCATAGAACACATTAAGGACAGAATAAAGAAATTCATAGAATTCAAAGAGAATGAAAACACTTCTTATCAGAACCTTTGGGACACTGCGAAAGCTGTGCTCAGAGGTCAATTTTTATCAATAAGCGCACAAATACAAAAAGAAGAAAGAAATAAAATGAAAGAATGACCCATGCAACAAGAATAAACAGAGCAAGAAAAGAAATCCTCATGAACCAAAAGAAAGCAAATGATGAAAATTAGAGCAGAATTAACTGAAACAGAAAACAGAAAAACAATTGAAAGTGTTAACAAGACCAAAAGCTGGTTCTTTGAAAAAAAAATCAACAAAATTAATAAACCACTGGCCAAACTGACAAAAGAAAAAACAGGAGAGGAAGCAAATAACCCAAATAAGAAATGAGACGGGTGACGTTATAATGGTCCGAACTGAAATTAAAATAGATTACTATGAAAAATTGTACTCTAACAAATTTGAAAAGCTAGAAGAAATGGATGAATTCCTAGAAACACACTACCTACCTAAACTAACACAAACAGAGGTAGAACAACTAAAAACACCCGTAACAAAAGAAGAGATTGAAAAGGTAATCAAAAAACTCCCAATAAAACAAAGCCCTGGCCTGGACCACTTCACTGAAGAGTTCTACCAAACATTCAGAGAAGAGTTAACACCACTACTACTAAAGGTATTTGAGAGCATACAAAAGGATGGAACACTCCCAAACTCATTCTAGGAAGCCAGCATATCCCCGATACCAAAACCAGATAAAGACACCACAAAAAAAGATTGCAGACCTATATCCCTTATGAACTAGATACAAAACTCCTCAACAAAATTTTAGCCAATGGAATCCAACAACATATAAAAAAAAAAAAAAAAAATCACCATAGCCGAGTGGGATTCATACCAGGTATGCAGGGATGGTTCAACATTAAAAAAACAATTAATGTAATCCATTATATAAACAAAAGAACCATATGATTTTATCAATTGATGCAGAGAAAGCATTTGACAAAGTTCAACACCAATTCATGATAAAAACTCTCAGCAAAATAGGAATAGAAGGAAAATTCCTCAACATAATACATTTATACAAAGCCAACAGCCAACGTCATCCTAAATGGAGAGAGTATCAAAGCATTCCCCCTTGAGATCAGGAACCAGACAAGGGTGCCCTTTATCACCAGTCTTATTCAACATTGTGCTGGAGGTTCTAGCCAGAGCAATTAGGATACATAGAGAAATAAAGGGCATCCAGATTGGTAAGGAAGAAGTAAAAGTATCTCTATTTGCAGATGACATGATCTTATACACAGAAAACCCTAAACAATCCTCCAGGACACTACTGAAACTAATAGAAGAGTTCAGCAGAGTATCAGGATACAAGACAAACATACAAAAATCACTTGGATTCCTCTACATCAACAAAAAGAACATCAAGGAGGAAATAACAAAATCAATACCACTCACAGTAGCCCCCAAGAAGATAAAATACTTGGGAATAAATCTAATCAGAGATGTAAAAGATCTATACATAGAAAACTACAAGACACTACTGTAAGAAACCAAAAGAGACCTACATAAGTGGAAAAACGTACCTCGCTCATGGATAGGAAGACTTAACATTGAAAAAATTTCTATTCTACCAAAAGCTATCTATACATACAATGCAATTCCGATTCAAATTCTAATGACATTTATTAAAGTGATGGAGAAACAAATCACCAACTTCATATGGAAGGGAAAGAGGCCCTGGATAAGTAAAGCATTACTCAAAAAGAAGAAACAAGTGGGAGGCATCACTCTATCTGATTTTAGAACATATTATACTGCCACAGTAGTCAAAACAGCCTGTACTGGTACAACAAGAAAGACACAGACCAATGGAACAGAATTGAGAATCCAGACATAAATCCATCCACATATGAGCAACTGATATTTGACAAAGGCCCAGTGTCAGTTAAACGGGGAAAAGATAGGCTGTTTAACAAATGGTGCTGGCATAACTGGATATCCATCTGCAAAGAAATGAAACAAGACCCATACCTCATACCATGCACAAAAACGAACCCAAAATGGATCAAAGACCTAAATATAAAATCTAAAACGATAAAGATCATGGAAGAAAAAATAGGGACAATGCTAGGAGCCCTAACACATGGCATAAACAGTATAAAAAGCATTATGAAAAATGCAAAGAGAAACTAGACAACTGGGAGCTCCTAAAAATCAAACACCTATGCTCATCCAAAAACTTCACCAAAAGAGTAAAAAGATTACCTACAGATTGGGAAAAAGTTTTTGGCTATGTCGTTTCCGATCACCGTCTGATCTCTAAAATCTACAAGATATTGAAAAAACTCAACTACAAAAAGGCAAATAACCCAATTAAAAAATGAGCAAAGGATATGAACAGGTGCTTCACCAAAGAAGACATTCAGGTAGCTAACATATATGAGGAAATGCTCATGATTATTAGCCATTACAGAATTGCATCAAAACCACAATGAGTTTCCATCTCACTCTAACAAGGCTGACATTAATCCAAAAAATACACAATAATAAATGTTGGAGGGGTTGTGGAGAGACTGGAACACTTCCACACTGCTGGTGGGAATGTAAAATGGTACAACCACTTTGGAAATCAATTTGGTGCTTCCTTAAAAAACTAGAAATAGAATTACCACACAATCCAGCAAACCCACTCCTTGGAATATATCCTAGAGAAATAAGAGCCTTTACATGAACAAATATATGTACACCCATGTTCACTGTAGCACTGTTTACAATAGCAAAAGATGGAAGCAACCACAGTGCCCATAAACAGATGAATGGATAAATAAATTATGGTACATTCACACAATGCAATACTATAAATCAATAAAGAACAATGATGAATCTGTGAAACATTTCATAACATGGAGGAACCTGGAAGGCATTATGCTGAGTGAACTTAAGTCAGTTGCAATAGGACAAATTGTATAAGAACACTATTATAATAACTGGAGAAATAGTTTAAATAGAGAAGAAAATATTCTTTGATGATTATAAGAGTGGGGAGGAAGGGAGGTAGGGAAGAAGAGGGGTTTTCAGTAATTAGATAGTAGGTAAGAACTGCTGCTTTAGGTGAAGGGAAAGACGACACAAGACAGGCATGGTCAGCACATCTGGACTAAACTAAACGCAAAGAAGTTTCCTAAATAAACTGAATGCTTTGAAGACTAGAGTAGCAGGGGCAGGGGTTTGGGGACGATGGATTCAGGGGACATCTTATTCAACTGGCATAATAAAATCTATTAAGAAAACATTCTGCATCTCACTTTGGAGAGTGGCTTCTGGAGTCTTAAAAGCTAGTATGTGGCTATCTAAGATGCATCAATGGGTCTCAATCCGCTTGGAGCAAAGGAGAATAAAGAATACCAGAGACACAAGTAATTATGAGTCCAAGAGACAGAAAGGACCACATAAAGCAGAGACTACACAGGCCTGAGACCAGAAGAACTAGATGGTGCCTGGCTACAACCAATGACTGCCCTGACAGGGAACACAACAGAGAACCCCTAAGGGAGCAGGACAATAGTGGGATGCAGACCTCAAATTCTCATAAAAAGGACAGACTTAATGGTCTGACTGAGACTAGAAGGACACCGGAGGTCATGGTCCCCAGACCTTGTATTAGCGCACGACAGGAACCATTTCCAAAGGCAACTCTTCAGACAGGGATTGGACTGGACTATGGGATAGAAAATGATACTGGTAAAGAGTGAACTTCTTAGATCAAGTATAGACATGAGGCTATGTTGGCCATCTCCTGTCTGGAGGGTAGATAAGAGGACAGAAGGGCTCAGAAGCTGGCCGAATGGACACAAAAAGAGAAACTGGAGGGAGTGTGTTGTCTCACTGTGGGGAGAACTATATAGTAAGGTGTATATAAATTTTTGTATGAGAGACTGACTCAATTTGTACACTTTCACTTAAAGCTCAATAAAAAAAAATTTTTTTAACTAAAAAACAAAAAAACCCAGATCCATCAACATGCTTTCTAAAAGAGACACACCTTAGAAACAAAGACTTGAATTTATTAAAAAAGAAAGGATGGAAAAAATATATATCAAATAAACAACTACCAGAAAAGAGAGGGAGTGGCAATACTAATCTCCAATAAAATGGGCTTTAAAACAAATTCCACCATCAAAGACAAAGAAGGACACTATATAATGGTTAAAGGGACAACCCATTATAAAGACTTAACCATAATAAATATCTATGCGCCCAATGACAGGGATCCAAAATACATAAAACAAACTCTAACAGCACTGAAAAGAGAAATTGACAGTTCCACAATCATAATAGGAGAGTTCAACATAACCACTCTCCGTAAAGGAAAGAACATCTAAAAAGAAACGCAACAAAGATGCAGAACAGCTAAAGGCCAAAATGAGCCAACTTGTCCTCATAGACATATATAGAATACTCCACCCAACACTTGCAAAGGGCACATTATTTTCCAGCACACATGGAACATTCTCCAGAATAGACCACATCTTAGGCCACAGAGCAACCCTGAAAAAAATCCAAAACATTGAGATAATAGAAAGTATCTTCTCTGACCACATCGCCATTAAAGTAGAAATTAACAACAGCAAGAGGAAGGGGGAAAAAAAGTGAACTACAGGGAAGTTGAATAACACCCTGCTTAAAAACTACCAGGGAATAGAAGAAATGGGAGTTGGAATAAAAAAAATTCCTAGAATCAAATGACAATGAAAACATATTATACCAAAACCTTTGGGACACAGCAAAGGCAGTGCTCAGAGGTCAATTTATAGCAATAGATGCACACATTAAAAAAGGAGGGACAAAATCAAAACAGTAGCCATACAACTTGAGCAAACAGAAAGAACAGCAAAAGAAGCTCACAATCACCAAAAGGAAAGAAAGAATAAAGATCAGAGCAGAAATAAATGAAATAGCAAATAGAAAAACAATAGAATAAACAAAATCAAAAGTTGGTTCTTTGAAAGGATCGACAAATCACTAGCCACACTGACAAAAGAAAAACAGGAGAGGAGGAAAACAACCCAAATAAGAAATGAAATGAGGGACATTACAATAGACCCAACTGGAATAAAAAAGGATCATAATAGAGTATTATGAAACATTATACTCCAACAAATTTGAAAACTTAAGAGGAAATGGACAAATTTCTAGAAACACACTACTTACCCAAACTAACACAAAACTGATGTTGAAAATCTGAACAGACCCATAACAAGAGATTAAAAAAAAAAAACTCCCAACCAAAAAGCCCTGGCCCAGGTGGCTTTATTGGAGAATTCCACCAAACATTCAGAGAAGAGCTTACACCAGTACTACTCAAACTATTTCAGAACACAGAAAAGAAAGCGATACTTTCGAATTCATTCTATGAAGCCAGCATAACCCCGATGCCAAAGCCAGGCAAAGATATTACAAAAAAAGAAAATTACAGACCAATATCTCTCATGAATATAGATGCAAAAATTCTCAACAAAATTCTAGCCAAGAGAATTCAGCATCATACAAAAAAAAAAAAAAAAAACAACACACCACAACCACGTAGGATTCATACCAGGTATGCAAGGATGGTTCAACATTAGAAAATCAATCAACATAATCCACCACATAAATAAAAGGTAAGAAAAGAATCACATGATCATCTCAACTGATGCAGAAAAGGCATTCAACAAAGTCCAACAGCCATTCCTGATAAAAACTCTCAATAAAATAGGTATAGAAGGAAAATTTTTCAACATAATAAAGGGCATGTATGCAAAACCAATGGCTAACATCATTCTTAATGCACAGAGGCTGAAAACATTCCCCTTGAGAACAGGACAGAGATGCCCTCTATCACCACTCCTATTTAATATTGTGTTGGAAGTCCTAGCTAGACCAATAAGGCAAGAAACAGAAATAAAGGGCATCCAAATTGGTATTAAAGAAGTTAAACCGTCCCTGTTTGAGGATGACATGATAGTCTACATAAAGAACCCAAAACAGTCCATGAGAAAACCACTGGAACTAAAAGAAAGATTCAGCGGAGTCACAGGATACAAGATAAACATAAAAAATCAGTTGGATTCCTATATACCAATACAGAGAATGATGAAAAGGAAATCAGGAAAACACCACCATTTATAAGAGCCACTAAAAAAATAAAATACTTGGGAGTAAATCTAGCCAGGGATGTAAAAGACCTATACATAGAAAACTATAAAACACTACTGCAAGAAATCAAAAGAGATCTACGTAAATGGAAAAACATACTATGCTCATGGATAGGTAGACTCAACATTTTAAAAATGACAATTCTACCCAAAGCGATTTACAAATACAATGCAATCCCAATCCAAATAATAACATTCTTTAAACAGATGCAAAAACTTACCATTAACTTTATATGGAAAGGGAAGAAGCCCCAGATAAGTAAAGCACTACTGAACAAGAAAAATAAAGGAGGACTTGCACTCCCTGACCTCAGAACCTCCTATACAGCTACGGTCGTCAAAACAGCGTGGTACTGGTACAGTGATAGACACATTGACCAATGGAACAGAACTGAGAACCTATGACCACCTGTGTTCACCTGATATTTGACAAGGGCCCAAAGTCCATCAAACGGAGAAAAGACAGTCTTTTTAACAAATGGTCCTGCCAAAACTGGATGTCCACCTGCAAAAAAATAAAACAGAACCCATACTGCACACTACATACAAAAACTAACTCAAAATGGATCAAAGATCTACACAAAAAGCCAAAAACCATGAATCTTACAGAAGAAAAAACAGGATCAATGCTAAACGCCCTAATACATGGCATTAACAGGATACAAACCACAATCAACAACACACAAGCTCCAGAGGATAAACTGGATAACTGGGATCTTTTAAAAATTAAACTTAGGCTCATCAAAAAACTTCACCAAAAGAGTAAAAAGAGAACTTAACATACTGTTAAAAAATTCTAGCTATTACAAATCAGACAAAGGTCTAATCTCTATTATCTACAAGAAAATCCAACACCTCTACAACAAAAAGACAATCCAATTAAAAAATGGGCAAAGGAAATGAACAGACACTTCACCAAAGAAGACACTCAAGTGGCAACAGACACATGAGGAAATGCTCGAGATCACCAGGCATTACAGAAATGCAAATCAAATCCAAAATGAGACACCGTCTCACCCCAGCATTACTGGCATGAATCAAAAAAAACAGGAAATAACAAATGTTGGAGAGGCTGGAGGGAGATCAGAACTCTTACGCGCTGCTGGTGGGAATGCAAAATGATACAACCATTTTGGAAAACGATATGGCACTTCCTTAGAAAGCTAGAAATAGAAATACCATATGATCCAGCAATCCCACTCCTAGGACTATATCCTAGAGAAATAAGAGTCATCACATGAACAGACATATGCACACCCATGTTCACTGCAGCATTGTTCACAATAGCAAAAAGAGGGAAACAACCTAAGTGCCCATCGACAGATGAATGGATGAAGAGAATGTGGTAGAAACACACAATGGAGTATTTTGCAATGATAAAAAACAACGATGAATCTGTGAAGCATCTCATAACATGAATGAACCTGGAGGGCATTATGCTGAATGAAATAAATCAATCACAAAAGGGCTAATATTGTACGAGACCATTATTATATTATAGAGTATCAACAAAAGGTTTACACATAGAAAAAAAAAATTCTTTGATGGTTACCAGGGATGGGAAGGAAAGGGAGGGAAAATTATCAGTCGACATGTGTTAACATGGTGAAGGGAAAGGCAATACATAGTATGGGAGGAGTCAGCACAACACGATCAAGGCAAGAGAGGGCACTGACAGGAACACAGGAATAAAGAGCAACTATGGAAACTGCTGCTATACCATAGACAATCCTGCAACGAAAGTACTAACAAACAATAATTTACAAGTGGATACATAGAGAGAGAGAGAGACAGATATGCCAAGAGGTGTAGGTGGGTATACGGGAGCACACCCACAGGCCGATACAGGTGTGGTGGTGGATATTTCTACATACATGACTGTAGGTGCTCTCATATATTAATATAGACAATAGAGCACACAAGGGACACAATCATGGAAACTTCTTAGACATAACCAAGCACTTCAAGGGATGAAGTTCCTAGGCTGAAATGAAAAGGACTATAGACTTGGGAGATGTCTACATCAACTGGCACGACATAGCTCATAAAAACAATGTTCTAAATCCTACTTTGGTGAGTAGCGTCTGGGGTCTTGAAAGTTTGCAAGTGGGCATCTAAGATGCAACTATTAGTCTCTACCAGTCCAGAGCAAAGGAGAGTGAAAAAAACCAAAGACTCGAGAGCGATGCATCCAAAGGAGAATTGAACCACATGAACCACAGTCTACACAACCCTGAGAGAAGAAGATGTAGATGGTGCCCAGCTACCACTACTGACCCCTCCACCTGGGATCAAAACAGTGGGTCCCAGACACATGAAGAGAAAAATGTGGGACAAAAAATCAAATTCACACCGAAAAAGAGATTCACTGGTCTAACAAAGAGTGGAGGAACTCCTGAGACTATGGCCCTAAGACTGACACCATTCCCAGAGGCCACCTTCCAGCCAAACAATAGACAAGCACATATGATAAACAGTAACACCTGAAAGACATGTACTCGAAGATGAGCCGGCAGGAAGGGGTAGAAACTTAGGACGAAAGGAAACAGGGAGCCCAGGGTAGAAACGGGGAGAGTGCTAACACATTGTGGGGAAGGAATCCAAGGCCGTGAAACACTTTATGTACAAACTAGCAAACGGGAATCTACTTTCCTCTGTAATCTTTCACCTGATGCACACACACACACACAAAAAAAAAAAAGAAAGAAAATCCTACGGAGCACAGTTCTGCTCTGACACACATGCGGTTGCCATGTCAGAGTGGTCTCCACACCAACTGGTTATGGTTTAAGTGCCTTATTTAAGATCCCAATCCATCCCTTCCTAGTCCTCTTTCCTGCTTTATTTTTCTCCATAGTACTTACCAGACCTTCTATATTGTCTAATAATTCACTGTTTATTTTCTGTTTCTCACCTCTAATGTAGAAGCTCCTGGAGGGCAAGAATTTGTTTCCTGCCCTATCTTCAGTTCCTAGAATGATGCCTGGCATTCAGAAATACGCACTCAATAAATCTTTGTTGACTAAATTAATGAACAAACAACATATTTTGAATATTATTACTCATTGGTGAATCTTTATTAGATGGATAAAATGGTCTTCCTTCTTGCTTTTAACATATGACTATTCGTCCAATGAAGGAGCCCTAGTTGCACAATGGTTAGCCACTTGGCTGCTAATCAGAAGGTCCGTGGTTCAAGCCCACCAACCTCTTCACAGGAAAAAAGGCCTGGCAATCTGCTCCTGTAAATATCACACCCTAGGAAACTGGGGGGCAGTTCTACTCTGTCCTACAGGGTCACTATGAGTTGGAATCGACTTGATGGCACCTAACAGCAAGAACAGTTGTCCAATGTAGGAATGTACAAATTTATGTATGTAATCAGTTCCTTTCTGGAGGACATTTGGGATTTTCCCATTCTTTTATTATTTACAAATGGTACTGAAATGAGCATCCTTTTATATGAACATATTTGCAGATAAAAAGAAATGAGTATAAAAATTGAAAGATCTGAGCTTTTCCTTGTGATCCAAGTATCTCTTTATCACAAATTTAACAAGAATAAGCAGAAGAGTATCGCTGTCACCAAAAAAATGTCTGAACCCGTTTAGTTTGGCAAGTTAGCAGACAGTCTGTTTATGAGGCAAAGACGGTGGAATCATTATAAGAAAATTATAGGGTTGGTAAGAGAGAAAAATTGTAGGGAAAGGGGCTCATACTAAGCTTTGAAGAGAGGGAAACAATGACTGAAATGACAGCAACAAAACCCCCAACAGTTGTTTTATGGTAAAAGTATGCTTCACGTCCCTAGTTAACACTGTCCGCATGGCAGAGGTATCCGTGTGGCCCTGTTCATACGTGGAGAGGCAAGAACAACATGGGTGACTTTAAGACGGTTCAGATCTAGAGCAAGGTGAGTGGAAACAGACATGACAAACCCGTTTCTTACAAACGGTTTTCACTACTATACTTCCACCCTCCTATATCGGTTACTCCTAACTTGTCCACGTTGTTTCCTACTTTCCAAAATTTCTCACAGAAAATACTCAATTTTTATCATGTATAACCAAAAACTGCTGTATCTCAATAAATCAAAGGCAAAATACCTTTTTAGAGTCTTTTTTTTTTTTTGAAAACCCTGGTAGCACAGTGGTTAAGAGCTATACCTGCTAACCAAAAGGTCGACAGTTCGAATCCACCAGATACTCCTTGGAAACTCTATGGGGCAGTTCTACTCTGCCCTATAGGGTTGCTAGGAGTCGGAAATGACTCGATGGCAATGGGGTTTTTTGGTTTTGGTTGGTTTAAGACTGTTGAACTCCTCCTTCAAAAGAAGGCACTGAAGCCAACAGCTCTGTGTCCCCCACCCTTGGGGTACGGTACCTATGGGGGCTCTGGGATGTGCCTCTGTTGGAAGATGCCTTTGGTAGTGATTCCTCACTGTACTATTCTAGGACCTCTTGCCAGAGATGAATGTGAGACAGACCTACGAGAAAATCACTGGTCCATTCAATCAACACACAGGGCAGTCTTTTTTTTTCCTTAGAAAGGATTTACCTTCCTTTCCCTGCATTTGAAGTAGACTCAGCTATGTAATTACAGGACACTTCTCCTCCAGCAGTTATCACACAGATTTATGCCGCTTTGTTTTCAACAGAATTATGAGAATGATGCATATCATTACCTGCATAGCTCTATACAAATGTTCATTAGTACACCCAAAACCTAAAATGTCCACATGGATTAAAACAGTAAATAATTCCCCGTAACAGAACTGTTGTTTTGTTTTGTATTTTGAGGCAAGTCAAGGATCCTGTTAGTGGTACACTGTGTGATGGTTAAGGTTTTGTGTCAACTTGGCTGGGCCATGGTTCTCAATAAGTTGGCAGTTATGTAAGGATGTAATTTAGCAGTTATGTAATGATGCAGTTTGGCAGTTACTAATGATGTAGTTATCCTCCATTCTGTGATATAATGTAATCACCTCCATGATGTGATATGATGTGATCAGCTAATCAGTTGTAAGGGGAGTTTTCTCAGGCATGTCGGCTGCATCCAATATATAAAGACTTTCCAGCAAAGTTCACCAACTTTTGTTTGCTCTGGATCCTGCATTTGGCTTGTCATCATCTAACCTCCAGTTCTTGGGACTTAAGCCAACGTCCTGCAGATCTTGGGATTCGTCAGCCTCCGCAGCCTGTGAGCCAGCAGTCTGCCATCTAACCTGCTAATCTTGGATTCATAAGCCCCTGCAGCTACATGAGTCAGGAAAAGCCTCCAGCCTGAGGCCTGACCCATGGACTTGGAACTTGCCAGCCTCTACGACCGGTGAACCATTTTCTTGAGATAAATCTCTCTCTCTCAATTTCTCTCTCTCTCTCTCTATATATATATGCTTCACTGGTTTTGCTTCTCTAGAGAGCCCAGCCTAGGACACACTGCTACAGCCAGCCCAGCTAGCCCAGCCTAGCCCAGCCTAGGACACACTGCTACATTTCCCACTTCGCTGTTCGCGCTCACGATGACAGAGCCTAACAGCGATACGTGTTAAATCAACAACTTCAGGATTCAGAAATGTCAAAGAAGAGATGTCCCAAAAGTAATATACTTAGAATCAAGGAGAAAATAATCAAAGCCAAATAAACTATGCCATGAGATTTATTTCTGAGTTATGTAAGTTAGGTATTTTTCTGAGCCACAAAGTATTAATATAGAAGAGAAAATGGAGTTGCCTGCCTCATTTAAGAGAAGGAGCCAGGGTCTAGGGAGGTTAAACACCTCCCCTGAAAGTTAAAATGTTCTGCTTTTAAGATGTCAAAGTATAATAATATATTTTCCACATGAATATTACTTTGTTATAAAGGTTATTGCCAATGAAATAAAAAATGAAAGATAAATAACAAACTATTGCTTTACTTAAGATACCTTCCAAGAATTTAAACCCAGTATTTCTGTTACCAAAATGCTTTTTAAAGAAAAATATCTAAAAGCTGGTATGTGAAATCTGATTAATAATAAAACAGGCTGTTGTTGTTAGTTGGCACTGAGTCAATTCTGATCCACAGAAACCCCAAGTGTACAG
Organism: Elephas maximus indicus; assembly: GCF_024166365.1. Lineage (NCBI taxonomy): Eukaryota > Metazoa > Chordata > Mammalia > Proboscidea > Elephantidae > Elephas > Elephas maximus. The sequence continues at coordinate 23,496,973 of NC_064829.1, forward strand.
AGTAGAATTGCTCCATATGGTTTTCAGGGCTGTGACCTGTCAGAAACAGATCAATCAGGCCTCACTTCCAAGGTGAACAGCCAACCTTTCGGTTCGTGGTCCAGCATTTAACCATTTGTGCCAATCAGGGAGTAACACTTTAAACTAGATTTTTTTCCCACTATGTTACACAGGATCACACTCTTGTTAATATCTATTATTTGGGGGCACAAAATTAGAAAATGCTAATTCACTTTGGGTTTTTCTCTTAAAGTAACACAGCCCGTCCACCATGCCCCACCTCCCAGAGTAAAAACAGCACAAAGCTAAATATTCTATTCAGAACTTAAACACAGACAGTGAAAACATACAAAGGTACAACCACGACAAAATTAAACTATGGAATAATGCAAACTCCTGCTACAAGGATGTTGCTGCTGTTGTTAGCTGCTGTCAAGTCGGCCCCCAACTCACAGGGGCCCCACACACAATGGAAAAAATGCTGCCCAAAATGCTGCCTGGTCTTGCGCCATCCCCATAATCTGGTGGAGACTGGACCATTGAGATCTACACAGTTTTCATCAGCTGATTTTTGGAAGGAGATTGCCAGGCCTTTCTTCCTAGTCTGCCTTACCTTGAAAGCTCCACTGAAACCTGTTCAGCGTCATAGCAACACACAGGCCTCCAATGACAAATGGGTGGTGGCTGCATATCGAGATGTGCTGGCTGGGAATTCAACCTGGGTCTCCTGCATGTAAAGCAAGAATTCTACCAATAAACTACCACAGCGCATGTGCTGCCAGGATGCTGTTGTTAGGTGCCATCGAACCAATTCTGACGCATGGTGACCCCACATGTGCAGAGAAGAACTGCTTCATGGGTTTCCAAGGCTGTGAATCTTTACGGAAGCAGATTGCTACATCTTTCTCCCTTCGAAAGGCTGATGGGTTCAAACTGCTGACCTTTCAGTTAGCAGTCAAGCAATTTAACCACTATGCCACCAGGGCTCGCTGATGTGGTGAAAACCAGGTGAAATTGTTCACTACAGATTAGTAAGTAAGCACGAGTAAGCCCATGTGTACCTTGCTTAAGGGTAATCCGTCCATGGGAGCAGTTCCCCAAAGAACTAGGGCGAGTGCTGATCAGAGTGAAATGAAAGATGCCCACGATAAGAGTTAACACCATGAGATCAGTTTCTAGCTTATTTCAGTCCTTCATGTTTATCAGTCATTGTAGTAAATAAACCCAGCTTTAACACAGATACGCCGTATTTCATTTCATTCCATTTCATATGACATGCAAAAGTGAAAAAAGCCAAAAAACATCAAGTTCTTCCCTGCTTCCTTCCACTGTCTCCTTGCAGGGCCCAGGAAGAGAGGTCCATGTCCACTCGGGAGGCTCAGAGCTGGTCCATGGGGACCAGACAACCCAAGCAGTGAAGAATCTATCCAGGAGGATGCCACAGCCAGAAGAAAACTGTCTCATGGGTCAAGACTATTCCATTAACTGGCATTTTGAAACAAGCCCGATAAAGTAATAGTAATCAATATTAATAATAACCCTCACAGTAACACAATGAGGTAGATTCTATTACAATTCCCATTTTACACATGTATTTAGGACGCAAATAAACTTCACATAAACTCAATAAGGCTAGTATTACTATCTACACTGTACAGTTGAAGAAACAGATTGAGAGGTAAGATACCTTGCCTATGACTGCACTGCTAGTAAAAAGTGACTGAGCGGAGATTAAATACAGAGATTATACAATATATAAATATGGAATTTACTGCATATAACAAGTCTGATCTAAAACTATCACACTATCACACGTATAATTATTACATACATAATTATAACACATAAACATAGTTTTTATAGCCACAAGTCCTCCAGTTAGTTATTATATGTTGTTGTTGTTAAGTGCCACCAAGTTGGTTCTGACTCACAGCAACCCTGTCGGACAGAGTAGAACTGCCCCATAGGGTTTCCAAGGAGCAGCTGGTGGATTTGAACTGCTGACCTTTTGGTTAGCAGCCGAGCTCTTAACCACTACACCACCAGTCATTATATACAAATTATTATATATATATGTAGTACATAATAATACAAAACATATGGGATGAAGATTTACAAATATCTTCTTAGAACTTAAAGATCTAAGGAGATAATTCTACAGAGTTCAAGCCTCCTAAATCTTCAGTTACTAGAGAATATCTAAATTGTTATCAACTGCCCTTTATCAGACAGATGCATTAAAATCATTGCAGTATTATGATGAGATACCATTTCACTCCCACTAGCATGGCTAGATTAAAAAAAAAAAAATTAAAAACAACAAACTCTGGCAGGGATGTACAGAAACTGGAACTCTCATCCATTGCTGGTGGGAATGCAAAATGGTACAGCCATCGTGAAAAACAGTCTGGCAGTTCCTCAAAAACTAGAGCAGAGCTGCCATATGACCCTGCAATTTCACTCCTAGTTATATTCACTAGGGTCCTAACACGAGTGATGTGGACAGACATATGCACACCTATGTTTATTGCATCACTTTTCACAACTGCAAAAAGATGGAAACAACCTAAATGCCCATCAATGGATGAATGGATAAGTGAAATGTGGTACATACATACACACTCAGTGATAAAAGAAAAATGAGTTCCCAAAACATCTGGAGGACATTATGTTGAGCAAAATAAATCAATCCCCCCCAAAAACAAACATTGTATGTTCTCGCTTTTATGAAACGACACGAACAGGTAAATATACAGAAACTAATGTTCATTAGTGGTTACCAAGGATATGGGGAGGGGGCAGGGAGAGTCACTCTCTAGACAGTAGACACTTGTTATTTTTGGTGATGGGAAAGGTAACACCAAATGAGGGTGAAGTGTGCACAGGAAGACAAAGGCAAACAATGTCACTAAAATGTACACAAGAAAAAAGAACCTTTTGGTAACTGCTATTTTTTATGGCATACATAATTTTGAAGAAACAGCAATAACAGCCAAAAAAATATATGCAGGTATATATGCGTGTACCATATTTTTACGCAAATAATGCACACCTTCTACGTTTGTTTGCCAACCATGCTCTCCCCCTGTGAGGTATTTTTGTTAAGTGCATTATGCTAATTTTTCTACAACATGTTAAAAAAAAAACAAAAAATTGGCATAGCAGCGCTTATGAAAAGACCCTCATGGGGAGGGCGCAGTTGGCAAACAAAAGTAGAAGGTACATGTTATTTGCATAAAAATGATACGTAGGCATATATATGTATAGATATGTATATGTGAATATACACCTCATACATACTGGTGCAGATATATGTATATGTATGTATGTGTGCATATGTATATACACTGATATACATAATAAAGCACATGGAGGCAGAGGTATGAATACTTCTTAGACAAGACCCAAAACCCCACAGGAATGGTTTTCTGGGTTTGAAGGCTTAGGACCATAGTCTTTTATGGGACAACTTGGTGAACCTGGCATAATATAATTCATAAAGTTTATGTTCTACATCCTGGTTTGGTGAGTAGTGTCCAAGTTAACAGCTTGAGAGTAGCCATCTAAGACACAACTATTGGTCTCTACTCATCCAGAGCAAAAGAGAAAGAAGGAAAACAAAGTTTCAAAGAAGAAACTAGTCTACAGGACTAATGGTCTACATGAACCACGGCCTCATCTATCCTGAGACTAGAAGAACTAGGTGGTGCCTAGCTATCACTACTGACTGCTTTGATCAGGGCCAAAACAGACAGGATTCTGATATAATGGGAGAAAAATGTGAAACACAACCTCAAAGTCTTAAAAAAAAAAAATCCAGAGTTACTGGGCCAGTTGAGACTGGAGGACTCCTGAGACTGACTATTGCCCTGAGATACTCTCTAAACCTTAAACTGAAACTAGCCTTGGAGGTCACCTTTTAGCTAAAGAACAGACTGGCTCACAAAATGAAAAATACCACCCATGAATACTGTACTCCTTAGAAATATCATTTATATGAAGTCAACAATTACTTTAAAACAAAGGTGAGAAGATAAGGGCAGGTAAACTAATTAATGGAAATAGAACAACTAGAACAGAAATGAGAACGTTCACGCTTTGTAAAGAATGTAACCAATGTCACTGAACGATTTGTGCAAAAATTGTTGAACAGGAACTTAAACTGCTGTGTAAACCTTCACTGAAAAGATAATAAAATATTGTTTTAAAAAATGTAAAAAAAAAAATCACTGCAGGGATGTTAGTACATCATCTGAGAAGATGTCTTCTATAGGAGAAATAGTCAGTGCATATTTAATGCTTACAAGGATGATAATGATCCTGGCATTTCTACTGAAAAATGCTCAACATTTTTCAACCTCATCCTTTTTTCAGTATCAGATAAAAGGCCACCAAGAAACAAGATAGCTATCAGGCAACTCCATTTCACTAGAAAGCCATAAAAACAATTATCTATGCTATTAAGGACTCTTTAAAAGTAGCTTCAAGACATCCAATTTGCTGATCCAGGCCAGAGATAGGGTCCTGACTACCCAAGCTCAAGAATAATAGCTCCAAATTGAGTAATGGTTGTAGTCTGACATCCCAGAATAAAGGAACCCAAAACAGATGAATCCAATGAGGTAAACCGCCTGCACTTCCTGGTCAAACCTGTTCATGGGGATTATGTTTGAAGTAGTTCACAAGGAATAATACAGAGGGTCCAGGTCTCCCAAATCTTCAGTTATTACAGAATATCTAAGTTGACATCTTCTTTACTACTCAACTTCTGTGAACAACCAGACCCATTAAAATCATGGCACTGATCATCGTGTCTCATACAAGAAGTTACTGTTGGTATAAAGGAGAAAAAAGGAATGTAACTATATAAAAATTTAACAATGACAAGAGACCATTCAATTTCACCAACACTTACTGAGTACCTGGAGCTAGATAAAGAAAAATCACAGCTCTCTATCCTCATAAAATCTAGACGTGATACTCAGATTTAGAGAAAAATTTCCTATGAAGAAACAGAAGTAAGTCAGCAACAAAAACTTGCACTTTGGATAAGAAATGCTTCAAAACACAGTTATAAAGGATTTTGCCAATGGAAAAACAAAAATATCTATCTTTAGAATAATTTCCTACAGTAGTCCAAATGAAAAATTATCATTCATTTTTCTTTAATCAGAATGCGTATCTAATCAAAATCTCACTTATTTATCTGCAGTCTAACTGAAGAGCTCAGGATTGAAAACCAACTACACTTTGATTTTCCTAGCACTGAATACAGACAGTGAAAATGAGACATGTACAAATTATTTTCCAAATTACAAGACAACTGAATATTCATTGGTAAGAAAAAACAACCCTGTTTACCTTAGATGGTGCTAAAATTATAAGGAAAAGAGAGGGGTAGGCCAGATGGTATATCTGGGGAAGTGTTAACAACGTAGAAGTGCTAATTCTTGGGGAGGGGAAAAAAATTACTATACTCTAAGGAGTATAAAGAGTCCCATCTGCAAGTTAATTGAAAATGGCTAAAGAACAACTGTCACAATGGGAAACATTGCTGAGCTCACTGCTGAGTGAAGTAAGGTCATGATCCGCACCCACAGAAGATCCTGAGGTCTTCTCAACAGGGACTCCCGTTTTTAAAGATATTTAGTATTTGGATTTAAATTACCTTTGACAAAATCACACCCACTAAGTAAAAAATTTTATAGGTTATTCATATCAGCTTTACTCATAATACAAAAAATGAGAAGTCCTTAATACAAGCTATGGTGCACCTACACAATGGAGTATTATTCAGAGATAAAAAGAAATAAGCTATCAAAGCCACAAAAAGAAATGGAGGAAACTTAAAAGCATATTGCTAAGTGAAAGAAGCCAGTCTCAAAGAGTTACATGCTGTTTATGATTCCAACTATATGATTTCTGGGAAAGGTAAAACTACAGAGACAGTGAGAAGACAGTGGTTGTCAAGGGATGGGGTTGGAGGGGATCAAAAGGTGGAGTACGGGACATTTGTAGGGCAGTGGAACTATTCCATATGATACAGTAATGGTGGACCCATGACATTATGCATCTGTCAAAACCCACTAAATTAAATGTACAACACAAACTCTGAACCTAGTGGGAATGGACTGGACAGCAGTGGGTTTGGTTTGTTTTTTTCTTAATGGACCTTAGCTAATAATAAGGTATCAATATTGGTTCATCAATTGTAACAAATGCAGCACAGAACGCAAGGTGTTAAAAGGAGAAAGGGAGTGGGGGTCGTCTTAGTCATCTAGTGCTGCTGTAACAGAAATACCACAAGTGGATGGCATTAACATAGCATTTATTCTCTCATAGCTCAAGAGGCTAAAAGTCCGAATCCTGGGGGCCGGCTGAGGGGAAGGCTTTCCCTCTCTGTCAGCTCTGAAGGAAGGTCCTTGTCATCAGTCTTCCCTTGGTCTGAGAGCATCTCAGCACAGGAACCTCAGGTCCAAAGGATGCGCTATGCTCCCAGGGCTGCTTTCTTGGTGGTATAAGGTTTCCAACTCTCTGCTTGCTTCCCTTTCCTTTTGCGGCTTGTAAGATAAAAGGTGGTACAGACTACACCCCAGGGAAACTCCCTTTACACTGGCTCAGGGAGGTGACCTGGTAAGGGTTTTACAATCCCGCCCTAATCCTCTTTAACATAAAATTACGATCACAAAATGGAGGACAACCACAAAATCCTGGGATTCACCACCTAATGAAGTTGATACACACATTTCTCGGGGGACATAATTCAATCTGTGACATATGGGTACATAGGAACTCTGTACTTCCTGCACAATTTTTCTATAAACCTAAAAGTACTCTAAAATATACATTCTATTTTTAAACAGTAAAGGCTTATCTAGAATTCCTCTTCCTACATTCATGGGATTGTTTCACATTATAATTAAACTATTCATTCAGTTAAATATTTATTACCAAGCCCAGTGCCCTCGAGTCGATTCCGACTCATAGCGACCCTATAGGACAGAGTAAAACTGCCTCATACAGTTTCCAAGGAGCGCCTGGCGGATTCGAACTGCCGACCCTTGGGTTAGCAGCCGTAGCACTTAACCGCTATGCCACCAGTGTTTCCTGTTAAGCACCTATTATATGCCTAGCACCGTCCTAAGAGCTGGGGTCTCCACCAGTGAACAAACAGATACATGTTCTGTCCTCACAAAGCTGATATTCCCGGCAGGGAAGACAAACTCCAAACATATAGAAATAAAACCTGGAGTGCATCAGAAGGCAGTAAGTAACATGAAGGAAAGTAAGCAGGGAAGAGGAGGAGGTAGCGCAGGCAGGTGAGAGGCAAAGACATGAACATAATGTATAAATGCACTGGGGGAGAATGTTCCAGGCGGAGGGAACAGCAAATACAACACCTGAGGTGGAAGCATGACCACGTTCAGGGACCAGTAAGGAAGCCAGTGAACCTTCCTTAAATATTCAGTACATCTCCTGAATGAGAAACAGACAATGAAATACTACACATATCAACATCCATGAATTGCCAAAACAATGTGAAAAAAGCAAGCTTCAGAAGAATATACACAGTACATTGTTAGCTGCCATCAAGTCAGCCCGCGACTCCTGGTGATCCCACGCACAGCAGAGCAAAAGGCTGCCTGATTCTGCGCCATCCTCGTCATCAGTTACAGACTGGACTGTTGTGATCCATAGGGTTTTCGTTTTTTCACTGGCTGCTTTTCAGAAGTAGACTGCCAGGCCTTTCTTCCTAGTCTTAGCCTGGATGCTCTGCTGAAACATGTTCAGCGTCACAGCAACACAAGTCCCCACTAACAGACAAGTAGTGGCTGCACGTGACGTACACTGGCTGGTAACTGAACCCCGTCTCACGTAATCACTGAACCAACACTGTGCCCACACACAGTATACCATTAAAATTTTTTTTTATTGAAAAAAATTTAAAACATCCAAAGCAATACCACAGATAGCTGAGTGAATTATAAATCGTTTACTGATATGAAAAGGTATAAAGAAGTTTGTAGTTATGATACGCACATTCAGAAGAATGGCTACTTCTGGAAGGAAGAAAGGGAGACTCAGCTGTTTGGATAATAACATTTTATACTTTAAGCTGGATGCGGGGGAAACAGGTGCTTATTTTATTATCACTCAACCTTTTTGTGTATTAGAAATATGTCACAATTTTTTTTTTTTTTAATCCTCAAATCTATCTCAGAGACCTCTAGTTTCTTAACCATCTTTGGGTCATCTTAAAACTTACTTCTGAGTAATGCACAAGAGGGCACCCATATTTGTGTTCAGCCATGATCAAGAATATTTACCACTGGTAGAGTCATTTCTGTCACTGTGAGAAGGGGAGCCAACTGAGGGAATTAAAAAGCTGTCAATACTTTTCTGGCACTCCGAAACTATACATTAGAGTTTTTTATGGTCTACAGAAAAGGACAGCATAAAAGAAAATACAGCAAATCTATGTTCAGTGCTTTAAACTCAGCCGCCTGTCACAATTTTAAATACAGTCCCTTAACTACATAGGAGGTAGGTATTTTTAGCAATGTCACCTTTGCTCCTCAATATGCTTCCTTTAAAAAAAAAAAAATACCACGGGTAAAAAGGAGATTTTTAAATTTTTATATGTCACACCTCACCTCCAGGATGGCAGAGACTGCCATGTGAACCCCTGCCGCAAGCACTGGCTCCCCTGCCCTTACCGCCCAGCCACCCCTCCACCCCCGGCAGTTTGCATAGACGGAATATATGGAAATGGAAGAACTGAACAACAGCAGCGAACGTGGACACTGCTCCTCTACGCTCCTTACTGCGAAGTCACCACCTTCATCACTGCTGAATGCTAGAGTCCTGGTACTGCCTGAGCACTCAGAAGGGCACGTGGAATGAGGGAAATCATTGGTGATGTCAGATGGATCCTGGCTGAAAGCAGAGAATACCAGAAAGATGTTTACCTGTATTTTATTGACTATGCAAAGGCATTTGACTGTGTGGATTATAACAAATTATGGATAACACTGCAGGGAATGGGAATTTCACAACACTTAATTGTGCTCATGAGGAACCTGTACACAGACCAAGAGGCAGTCTTTCAAACACAACAAGGGGACACTGCGTGGTTCAAAGTCAGGAAAGGTGTGAGTCAGGGTTCTATCCTTTCATCATACTTATTCAGTCTGTATGCTGAGCAAATAATCCAAGAAGCTGGACTGTATGAAGAAGAATGGGGTATCAGGATTGGAGGAAGACTCATTAACAACCTGTGACATGCAGATGACACAACCTTGCTTGCTGAAAGCAAAGAGGACTTGAAGCCCTTACTGATGAAGATCAAAGACCACAGCCTTCAGTATGGATTACACCTCAACATAAAGAAAACAAAAATCCTCCCAACTGTACCAATGAGCAACATCATGATAAACAGAGAAAAGACTGAAGTTGTCAAGGATCATTTTACTTGGATACACAATCAATGCCCATAGAAGCGGCAGTCAAATGACATATTGCATTGGGCAAATCTGCTGCAAAAGATCTCTTTAAAGTGGTAAAAAGCAAAGATGTCATTTTGAGGACTAAGGTGCACCTGACTCAAGCCATGGCATTTTCCCTTGCCTCATATGCAGGCAAAAGCTGGACAATGAACAAGGAATAAAGAAGAACTGATGGCTTTGAATTATGGTGTTGGTGAAGCACACTGAATATACCATGGACTGCCAGAAGAACAAACAAATCTGTCTTGGAAGAAGTACAGCCAGAATGTTCTTTAGAAGCAAGGATGATGAGACTTTGTCTCACGTACTTTGGACATGTTATCAAGAAGGACCAGTCCCTGGAGAACAACATGCTTGGTAAGGTAAAGGATCAACAAAAAACATGAAGACCCTCAATGAGATGGACCGACACAGTGGCTGTAACAATGGGCTCAAACAGAACGATTGTGAGGACACTGCATGACCAGGCAGTATTTCATTCTGTTGCATATAGGGTCGCTATGAATCGGAACCAACTAGAGGGCACCTAACAACAACAAAGTGGCCTTTGTCCTTGGTTCCAAAGAAAGAACCCTTGGTCTGAGGTCACACCTAAGGATTTATGCTGGTAAGTCGGACCTCACCAGACCAGGACAGACTCACCTGGCAGGCTCATATCAAGCAGTCTTAAGAGGCATGATTGAGTCTGTGGTGCAGGACTGGCCTATAAAAGCCTGCCACCCTGAGCTTCAGAGAGCTTCTGGGTATGTGAAGGGAAGGTGACTTGCCCTCTCTGAGACATAGCGGCTCCACACTGGGAACCATCCCAGACCTCACCTGTGCATCTCTTCCTTATAATGATCCGGGTTTACGTCCTTTTACTATAATAAACCTGGCAATAGTAAGTATAGTATCTTCCACGAGTTCTGTCAGTCATTCCGCAAATTAACCAATCCCAGGACAGTGTCCTCTTAATCTGTAAGGTCTGACCTAGTCCAGATGGCTAGGGACAGAGTGTCATGTAGGTGGCTGGTGTGAGAAATGACAGAGAAGTGGGAAAGTGGGCGTGTGATTGATCTCGACCTCCTGGGAATGCACTTCATGGTGATTCTCGTCCAAAAGCTGTAAGTACAAACCTTAGAAAAGGATTCTACAAGGGTGGTGGTGGGGGGCCTGAAGCTTCATTATCTTCATGGTGAGACCACCTCTGAGTGTGACAGTAAAGAAATTAAACTTGCATAAGAAAGAAGAGAAGGTAGGCTTTAAGTCATAATATCACAAGGAAATGTAATGTGCACAAAAGAGTGGCAACAGTGATATTCGTCAGGTAACGAGGACTGCTGTAATGCACCGTACTATGCCCAAAGACACAAGACAAGCACCTACGTCTAGAACCGACACCACACACACAAGGGATACACACAAGAATGAAGAACTTAATAAAATGTTAAACACCCCCTAAATGACAGTAGCCCTCTAACCCCAGTCACTACGACCTGATCCTGCTTCAGAGCATTTATCACTATTGGAAATCATATTGATTTATTGCCTGTCCCCCTGATAAAGTACTGGTTCCAGGAGAGCAGAGGCCTTATTCATCACTGTAATTCCACCATAAAGCATGATACCAGGTTCAAAACAAGCATACCATAAATATTTGTGGAATAAACAAATGGATATACAAACAAAACTTTACAAAGGCTCAAAGTGTCATGTTTTGGCACATGTCATCAGTCTTTGCAGTTTAAATCTCTATTTTGGTATACTCTGGTGAGTCCTTTAATACTATTACTTTCACCAAATAGCTATCATGTCTGAACAAATCATAACGTCAACAAAGTTTGGTTCACAGCCAACCAGATGAGAAGAAAAACTGGCAGAAAACTTGAGGAGACTGAGTCAAAGGGTGGGTTTGTGTGTGGTGTGCTGCTCCTTTCTTTAGGCTGGCGGACACCTGAATTACGGTCGTCTGGAAAAGGTCATTGGGAAGCTGTCCTAAGTGGAGAAGACTGGATTCCTCTTGGAGGACAGTAAAGCATTCACTGAGACAAAACCTGCTGCCATCGAGTCAATGCAGACTCATAATGACCCCACAGGACAGTGTAGAGCTATCCCATAGAGCTTCCAAGGAACGGCCGGTGGATTCGAACCGCCAACCTTTTGGTTATCAGCCAAGCTCTTAACCACTGTGCCACCAGGGCTCCTCACTGAGATAGAGAGGGTAGAAATCAGTTGGAGGTGGTGGGTGGGCAGGTGCTTACCTAGGGGGCTGTCCTTGACCTGATAAGCAGCACAAATTCTAATATGTCCAAAAAAGATATTTTATAATTCCAGTCAGGAGAACTCACAGGCATGGAGACGACCACTTTGAAATCCAACTCTTGAGTAAGAGTATACAGGAACAACAGATATGATGGTGAGCCAATTAAACCGATCAATGTGAAGACGGAACATGTCACTGGAAATTGATTGGAATAAAAAGGTTTTGAAATTTAATGTACTGGTATTTGTATGTTCCATCCTTTACCTAAGCACTCTTAGTGGTGACTCCAAGTCTGCAAGCCTGAGGACACTGCACCAGACCCAGAGAAGTTACAATGAGGGGAAGAAAAGTGAATAATTCATCAGGCTTGCTAGCTTTCTGTACCAAGACAGGACCACAATGTCAGAAAAGCTTCTTAGGCTCTTTAAGGCTGTACTGCAACTATAAAAAAAAAAAAAAAAGCAACTATAGCTTCAAAAACTGAAAGTGTCCTCTTGAATTTATCTTTGGATCCTAAGAAAATGATTAAGTTTAAATGTGAAAATAAGTGACTTTTTTTCCTCCTCTTCATGATTTATGTGTTTGCGTCCTTACTGGATAAGAGTACAGAAAACATGCTAATTAATATAAACCGTAACGCAATCTGACCATTTAACATTTATATTAATATCAATAAAAACATTAATATCCTTAAAGTAAACAAAGTTTTTAATCATTTTAACATTTCACATATACAAATTAAGAACATCATAACATCTTGAGAACATCTGTAAGACCTCAAGTAGCTCAGTTTGGTTATGATCAGCGGAATCGCACTTACTCATGGAGGCATCTCTTCTTTACAGTCTGACTTCGTTTTCCAAATCAATCATATGCAAGAAAATTTAACCCAACTGAAGAACTATGAAGAGCCAGGTACTTTGATGCAGAGTCTCATTTAATCCTCCTGACCACTGGCTATATAGTTACTATCGTCCTTGTTTAACAGACAAGAAAGCTAACCCTTTACCCTACTTCCCTAAACTCTTAAATTTTACGTAATATCCTAGGATCACAAAACCCAGCCTTTGATTCCAAAGCCAAGCTCTTCCTTCTTCGCTAGCATTCTCCCAAATATCTGTACAATTTATTTACAGAGTTATCTTTGCAGATTAAATGCTTATCTGATGATGACCAGTAAGCTGGAACATCCTTAAAACACGATTAAGACAGCGTACCTCAAAATGCAGCCCAGGGACCACTTGCAACAGAACCCACTGAAGTATCTGCTGGACACACATATGCCTGGACCCAACCCCAGACCTATGCAATGACAATCTCTGGGTGGGTCCCTGGAAATTCCTTTTTAACAAACTCCCCAGGTGATTCTGTTACACACGAAATTCTGAAAATCACTGTCTAATTCTTTGCAAACATCTACTACTGTCATTCAGAGTTTCACATATGTTACAAAATTCTATATTCTCATGAGGGCATCTTTTGGATTACGGCATTTGTGTTAGAATTTCACAAAACGCTATACTCTCCCAGAAGGTAATCTTTGGATTCTCAGAATTCCTGGTAGGGGCCCCTAGGAACAAGGAAAGAAGGCAAAGAACAAATACTAATTGAGATGGAAAACCATTTACTACGTGCCTATTCTCATCAGGCATCATTCCAGAAGTCTTTGAATATAGCTCTCCTGTCAACCTGAGGTAGGCACCGGCATCCCCATTTCACAGCCGAGGAAACTGGTGCCAGAGAAACGGAGTAGCCTGCCCAAAGTCACCTAGATCAAGGGTAGCAGACATTTCAATCTGTATTTTCTCTAGCTCATTATATTTTCCTTATTCCACAACACAGCTATCTACATTTCAAGAATTAAGGAAAATAACTTTCCCAATTAGCTAACCTCTGTTTTTCCAATACTATCCTTGGAACCCTGGTGGTGCAATGGTGAAAAGCTCAGCTGCTAACCAAAAGGTCAGCAGTTCAAATCCACCAGCCGCTCCTTGGAAACCGACAATGGGTTTTTGTTTGTTTGTTTGGCATACTTAGGCCACTCAGGGTACTGTTCCTAACCTAAAGTTAATAAAAAAACAAAAACAAAAAAAAAAAACCTTGCCATCGAGTCAATTCTAATTCATAGCGACCCTATAGGACAGAGCAGAAATGCCCCATAGGGTTTCCAAGGAGCGCCTGGTGGATTTGAACTGCTGACCTTTTTGTTAACAGCCGTAGCCCTTAACCACTGTGAAAGGTAATAAACCACCCACTGCCACCAAATGGCAAAAAAATTCATCAAGAAAAACTCTATGTAATGAAGTTGCCAAAGACTCCACATCTCTGTGATGTGAGCAACTCTAGGTAGAAACTACATAAGATTAGGCAAATCTCAGGCCCCTAACTGAGTTTACAGACTCCGTAATGGCATGACCTAACAGGAATCTAGGTACACCATGCCTTTCAGCACCAGCTACAGCACACCCAGTTGCCTTCAAGTCTATTCCGACTCATGACAACCCCATGTGTGTCAGAGTAGAAATGTGCTCTATATGGTTTTCAATGGTTGATCAGAAGGAGATCATCAGGCCTTTCTTCCGAGGCACCTCTGGGTGGACTGAAACCAAGTGCGTAACCATTTGCACCAACCTTTACAATGACAAAGCTATTTTCCTCAACTATGAACACAGGAGATAACAGATTGGGTGCTGAGCGAAACCAGCAATCAGACAAAACCTTTCTCTTGTCAATAACTTAGGAAAGGGCTCACATTCTGAAGAATTTACATGAAATCTGTGAACTGAATCTTATATTGTTAGCACTCTAACGCTGAAGACAAAGGAAGGGTTCGAACTCGGAACAAGACCAAAGAGAGTTTATTTTTCTATCCTTGGGAGCCCTAGATCCCACACTTCCTAAACTAGCTCTGACTTGAAGTCTGACCCAAAAAAGAGTCAAATTCGACCACAGGCTGTTGTTCTGCTGCCCCTTGGAATATGCTGAGGGGCACATGGGTACGAGAGTGGGCACCTGGGAACCCAAGGTTAGACTGTGCTGGCAGCCGTCCGCCCTACGTGAAGACTCCACATTAAAGCACAAATTAAGAAATCAGGAACTACTGCTGTTATAGTCTGGTGGATTTTGTTTATTAAAACTAAATAATTCACATACAACATGCAAAAGTACATAATTATCATTAGAGGTTGTAATTCTGCTGGTGTCCTGTTCCATCACAAGCCTTTCTGATGTTTGTGCTACAAAGAAGAAAAATGCAGCAAGCAAGCAGCAGGAAGAGGAGAGACTGGATGACAATACTTTAAATAACAATAATCACCACAGTAATAATCCTTTCACCAGTATCACACAGGACCAAGAGAAAAAGATATTTATTTCCCATTTAAAACAACGATGTAAATACAGGTATATAGATTTGTATAGGTGAAAAAACTGCCAAGACATAAGTTAAAAAAAAAAAGAAAAATGGTCACATGCTAGTACTTATGCTAGAAGTCTACTCCTGTAAAATATTATGTTCATATCTATGAATCTGTATATATGCAAAATAATGTTACTGCTATTGTGTCAGGCTCCTCAAGACTCCCCCAGATTTGATGACTCACCAGGAGGACTCAGCATATACTTGTATTCATGACTATGATTTATTACAGTGAAAGGAAACAAAGCAAAATCAGCAAAGGAAAAGAAGCACAGGGAGAAGTCTGGAGAAACCAGGCGCAAGCTTCCAAGAGTCGTTCCAAGTGGAGTCAGACACACACACCCACACACACACCCACAAACCAGTTGCCATCAAGTCAATTCTAACTGATGGTAGCCCCATGTATGTCTGAATAGAACTGTGCTCCCTAGGGTTTCCAAAGGCTGCAGTCTTATTCAGGTAGATTGCTAGGCCTTTCTTCTGTGGTGCCGCTGGGTGGATCTGAACCACCAATCTTTTGCCAGGAACAAACCATCTGTGCCACCCAGGAACCCAGAGTCACACAAACCAAAACCAAACCCACTGCCGTCAAGTTGATTCCAACTCATAGTGACCCTATCAGACAGAGTAGAACTGCCTCAAAGGGTTTCTAAGGAGCACCTGGTGGATTCGAACTGCCGACCTTTTGGTTAGTAGCTGTAGCTCCTACCCACTATGCCACCAGGGTTTCCAGAGTCACACAAGATGTGCTTAATTATCCCCAGCAAGATTTATGATGACACACATGAAATTTGGTCAACCAGGGAAGCTCGCTAGAGACTCAGAGCCCAGGGTTTTACTGGGGGCTGGTCACACAGCCAGCCTCTGCCTGAAATATACAGAAATTCCAGACTCCCAGAAAGAAAGCAGTTGTTCAGCATAAACCACATTGCAGTTAAGGCACAGTGAGCGACTCTCATTACCTGTTCTGTGAAGAGTGGTACTCTCCTGAAATCCAAGTTCCCAGGTGCCAGACAAGGGTCAACCTTGTAAGCAGGCCTTTCAAAGGACAGCAGTCAGGCCTGTTACGTTAACTCTCTTCCACACAGCTATTTACCAGGCACGTGGTTAATGCACTCAGCTGCTAACTAAAGGTTGGAGGTTCAAGTTCACCCAGAGGTGCCTTGGAAGAAAGGACTGGCGATCTACTTCTGAAAAAATCAGGCCCTGAAAGTCCTATGGAGCACAGTTCTACTCTGACATGTATGGTGTTGTCATGAGCCAGAACTGACTCGATGGCAACTGGGGGTAGTGGTATGATATACCACCTACTGTGCTCAGTGTCTGGCATCTGAACACAGTTATCATTTAATCCTCACAACATCCTTGAGGTGTAAGTATTAACTCCATTTCACAAATAAGCCAACAGAATCAAAGAAGTTAAGAGACTGGACTCACATCCACTGCTATTAAACAGTGAGCCCGGGAGCCCAACCCAGCTCTCCCGCTTCCAGTGCATAATACGCTCTACCATGTATTCAAAGAGGTAGTTTCACCAAAAATGTTAACAATACTTATCTCCAGATGATGAGATGTCTTCTTTTTGTTTTTCAGTACTGTTAGAATATACTTTGAAAGGAAGGATCCCTGGTGGTACAATGGTTAAGTGCTCGGCTATTCGAACCCACCAGCTGCTCCACGGGAGAAAAATGTGGCAAACTTTCTGTAAAGATTACACTCTTAGGAACCCTATAGGACAGTTCTACTCTGTCCTACTGGGTTGCTGAGTCAGAATCAACTTGACACGCACACAACACACGCATGTTTTGAAGTGTGCATGCATTATTTTTAATATCTTAAATAACAAAGATATTTTAATTAGAATACAAAAAGAAGAAAGAAAACTGTCCCATTTTATTTTACCACATTCTTCAACCCAAAATAGCCCAAAAGTAATATTTAATCTCCAAGAAAATAAACCCATAAAAAATATTGGGTGCGAGTTGCCAAAATATCAATTACTGAGAGAAGAAACCATTACGTTCAATTTCTGATGAAATAATTCAATCATAAATAAAAACTCTGGATTAGTCCATTAACGAAACATTTTCTGGCTCTCAACTCCTCATCTTCCAATACATCCTACATTTACTGTCAGATGAGAATTTTTCTTCCCTACTGAACCATTTTAAATGGCTCCCTGTACCATTAGTAGCCACTGAAAACCCTATGAAGCACAGTTTTACTGACACGCATGGTGTCATCATGCATCAAAATCGACTCAACGGCACCTGGTACCATTAGGAGTACCACTGGTAAAGTCCAAAATACTCCCAGCCTCAGGTCCAGAAGTCTTCCACCATCAAGCCCCACATTCCCTTCTTAAACTCATCTCCCCGTTACCCCCAGCATAAAGGCTACATTCCAGCTAAATTTAGACCCCTTGAATGCTCTATCTGGCATGTTTTCTCAAGCACTCATCTCTATCAAAATCCAACCATCCTGTAAGGGCCAAAATGGAAAAGCCAAATTGGAAATGAAGGTGCTGGATAGTCTTTTCCTATAAAGGAATGTACACAGGAAACGAGTTACCAATCTACAGAATGGCCCATGTAAATAAGCACTGAAGATTATAAAGCATACCTAAAATAATTTTCATAGCCCAGTGACGAAGAGTAGTACTTCATAAAACTTAGCAGAGCACTGGTTATAAGAGAGCATTAGTTTACATAACACTCTGCCCATCAATCTATGACTCATACCTTCTTGAGGGCTAGAGTTTTAATTTTTTCCTCATTTAAAGAACCCTTGTAGACTCATTCAGGTATTCTATGCATATACAAGCAAAATATGAACAAAAGAAATAGCATGTTCTGTCACCAAGAGTACTGAAGACACATTATTTCTTAGGAGAGTGCTCCCTTACTGTCTCCAGGGTTTGCTTCCAATCAGCTGACTTCCTATTTCCCAGTTTTGATGCAGTAACAATCAGACAACTATGTCATCATGACTGTCACATGACTGACAGCAACTCTAAGATACACCCCAATTTCAAAGATGTTAAAATAGGAAAAATGTTTGTTTTAGAAATGATTAAATTTAAGGCTTGAATAAAATATACAGAAACTCACCGTTTGAGAAGGAAAACACTGTATTAAAATGGGCAAAGAACAAATTGGAACAACAGAAAATTAGTTTTTCTCTTTTTAGTTCAATGCCAGATCAATATCATCACCCAGCACAAATCCAGTTCGGCTTTTGTCACACACCAGTGGGATCCCTCTGTCCTCTTCTGTGTATTCCCTCTACGCTGATGCCTTCCAAGACACCAATTAGAGCTGGCAGAAGCAGGCTGCCTGCCCTTCTCTCCTCAAAGAAGTTATTCTTTGTTCCCTTGGTACCTGCAGCATCCTTTTCCCAAATATGGCAAAACCTCCAGAACCTACCCAATCTGAGCTATGGGCAGAGGTAGCAAGCTTCTCATGAAGAGGATCATATCACTGAAAATAATGACTGCATAGATGAATCCAATTAATGACTGCCTTTTTAAAAAAGCAGCAGTGTTTTTTAAACATTTTTAAATATTTTTGGTAGGCATATAGAAGTTTCAAAAGGACTCATTTTTATTCACTTCCATAAATATTTACTCAATTCTACACATGTTTAGACCTGTGCTGGATTTGGGGATAAAGCCCCAAGAGGAATTAAGTTCCTACCACATGAAGCACTCGCCCACTGTAACTGGAAACACACACAGAAGACAGGTTAAATATTTCATTTGTTTTCTAGGTTTAATCTAGACCTTTCTTTTCTATTCTTTTTTAAAGTTTCTAAGGAAGGGCTATAAGAACAATGTTTCAAAGTGTCAGCAATCTAAAAATTAAGTTGTCAGCTTTTTCTCTGTACTGCAAATTACAAAAAAATTAGGGGTTTGGTGCTAATAGAACCTTACGATTCTACAGTGTGCAATTTAACCAATCATCCCAAAGTCTAAAAATGTAGTACCAACGGCATTTCAACCCAGTGATCTGCAGTTTCTGGTACATAATTTCAACTTTTCTACTTTAGCCATTCTTCCCATTTTTTCTTCCTTTTGCTTTTGAAACATGTTGTGGAACAGCTACAGAATCAAGTAATCAAGGACTACCCAAAAACCAAAAACCAAACCCAGTCCCGTCGAGTCGATTCCGACTCATAGCGACCCTATAGGACAGAGTAGAACTGCCCCATAGAGTTTCCAAGGGGCGCCTGGTGGATCTGAACTGCTGACCCTTTGGTTAGCAGCCATAGCACTTAACCACTACACCACCAGGGTTTCCAAGGAGTACCCAGAGCTCTTATATATATAACACAAATACACACACACACACACACAAATGACCGTCATCTTAGCCAGGAGGAACAGACAAGATAATGGACACCTGCAGTTACTCTTGTGGTTCTTCATTTCTTTTAGCCCACGTTACATTCAGAAATCAAAGCATAAAACGTACTTCGGAGTTTCAGAATTTCGGCCTTCCTCTTACAATTTATTCAACACAAGTTCGGGTGAAGTGCATCTATGATAATCTCTTCACCGGATGTCTAAATTAGGATGAAAATGCTAAACTATAACTTACAGATGTAACAAAAAATTTAAATGGAAATAAGTTTCCCGAAATCACTGCAGATATCTTAAACTTGTGAAATCCCATTTTTTCTTTTTTCAATTGCCAACTGCAATTATATCAGTTAAAAATAAATCGGAAAGAACACTGCCTGCCCCAAAAATAAACTCTATCTTTATAGACACCAAATACTTACAAGACATCTGAACCTACGATTTAGCAAGAATGCTATTTTAGTACAGTGGTAAGAAATACATTAACTCTATGCATAAATAAAAGTAGATTCATTCTTCTTGTTCTTTTGATATTTCCAATGGTCCCTTTTGAAGATTACAGTATTTTCCCCAATAAAAGGAAAAGTTAATGATTTCTAGTATCTCACACAATAAGGAAACCCTTCCTTCTCCATCTATGAGACAGACACATCCTCCCAAGCAGTCTTGCATTCATTCTACCTTCTACTTCCCAAACAATACCTTACTGCACAGTTCAACTTGAGAACGGAGTCTCATTCACACATCAGGCAAAGTTAAGCCAGCAAGATGCTTCAGGCTGTCTGGCTTTGCCGGCCCCACCCTTGTTTCCTCTGAGCCATAGTGATGTCACAACGCAGGGCAGAGCAATGACTTCACTGCCCTGGTCCTGGCTTCTGAGCACTTAATTCTCTGCAGCCAAGGCAAATCAATGACAGCAAGTAACAGGAGAACCTTCCAGGAGCCCTGAGCTTCTTGTGAATTCCCAGCAAATTCCCAGCTAGGCCAGCTTTCTGTAACAAACAGATGCAGCAACTAAAGAACTAGTGGTGTTAAAGATAAATTTGATCCATGGTTTTCAATGCTGGCCCCATACTCACAACAAAGATAACATTCACAGAGAACTGTAGGGGAGTACTGGGAGTAGCCTACAGGAGCTAAAGATGAGCAAGGCAGGCTGCTTAAAAAATTTCTCTTCATTATAGTCAAGTTTTTACAGAAAAGAAACGTACTTATTTTTGAGTCTACTCCTGGAGTTCCATTTTCACCCCCAAGTACATGATTACTAATTTGTGAATGTGAATGCATATTTTACAATACAGGATAGCTTGAACAAGTTCCTGCTATAGTTAGTCCAATATATACCAAACCAAATCCACTGCCCTGAAGTGGATTCCAATTCATAGCGACCCTATAGGACAGGGCAGAACTGCCCCATAAGGTTTCCGAGGGTGAACCTTTATAGAAGCAGACTGCCGCTTCTTCCTCCTGTGGAGCGGCTCATGGGTTCAAACCACCTACCTTTCACATAGCAGCCAAGGGCTTTAACCACTGTACCACCAGGCTCCTCTAGTCCAATATATAGTAAACCCAAAAAAGATTTGCAAGTCCATGACATCACATCTCTCCATACATAAACGGTTGCTCCTCTTCTACCTATGTGGTCCCTGAATTCATCTGATCAACCAATTTTTTAGAAAACCAATGTATATTTAAAATATCTGATCAAGTTAAAAAAAAAAAAGAACTCTCATCTTGTACTTCAACACAGTTCAAAATTGGCCAAAGTCCAAGCACTGTACAAGAATTGACATTCATGCAGAAGAAATGACTTAAAAATTAAATGTAAATATTTCACTAAGACACTGACCTTTGGCCTGAAGCTCTGCAATCTTTTTCCTAAAAGGGGAAATTAAATAAACTGGGTACTTTCTTCCTGTTATTGAGAAATCATCCACAAAACAGCATATTGTTTTGCAAAAATGATCTGCCAAAAGGGTATTAGCTACATAAATTCTACCCAGGAACTTGTCTATCTGTATTCTACTTTCCTAGGCCGTCAGACAATCATGATGCAAACGACACAGTGCTTACCATTCAACTGCTCCATTTTCTTCTGAAAATAACAAAATGAAGTCACACTTCTCCAATTGGAATTTATTTCCTCCTTTAATAACTTTGTTATATTCCAACTAAAGTTTTACAAGTTTGATGCCAAAATTAACATGCTTTTATTTTTTAAACCTTCTCTGAGCCAAGATAAAAATCACCTCCCAGCGCCCACAGTTCACTGAAGCTTGCTCTTTTTCTTAACAGGGCTTTTTTTTACTGTCATTGGCGCAATGTCTACGGCTCTCAGAAACAAGTGGTTTATCTTTTTCCTTGAGACTTTAAAAATCTCTAAAATTCAAAAAGAATTTCAGCACATGGGGAGATGATCACACCTGGCCGTCACAAGAGCTGGGCCGAAAAAAGACAGGCAGGATATCTGCAGAAGCGATTCCGCCAGAGAAAAGGTAAAAAAAAAAAAAGAAAGAAAGCTGCAACACCGAACTTAAAAACTTAATGCAAGCTCTGCACTAGCAGCACGCCCGACCGTCTCAGCATTTCCCAGCCCGGCCTTCCACGCGTAATTAATACCACATGTGTTCTTTATCATTCCATTTGTTCTGCAAAAATCTCTTCCCAACTTTAACTCTGAGCTGCAACTGCAGGAAAAACCTCTAGAAAACTTTGGATTGGTAAATACAAAAACATGAAAGGAAAGGCTGCTCCCCCCGCAAAGGACTACAGTTAGAATTTACTAATGTAACCACACCCACCGCATTGCAGAAGCCGTGAACTTGGCGGGGAGAGAGGTGGGGACAAGCGGGAGCGGGGTGGGGGAAGGAGGACAACTAGGGAAGAGATTAGAGGGGAAATACAAGAAAGCAAGCCCCTAAAGCAGGAGCCCGGAAACACCCGCAAGGAATCGGCTAAGAGTAAAACTCCCGCGGTTGGAGACTCGGGCCTCCCCGCCCCCAGCCGCCGCAGGGCCGCCTCCGCAGACACCTCACCCGCAGGCGGCTCGGCTCGGCCCGGCAGGCGCCAGGTGAGCAGAGCCGCTCCGGCCCTGGGCGCCCCTGGCTTCCCCGGCGAGATGCCCTCCGCAGGGTGCCAGGGAGGGAAAGCAGGGGCGAGGCGGCCCCGCAGGTGCCCAGGCCACCAGCAGCCTCATTACCGCCCCCACCCCCGCGCTCCGGCCGGGATGCGGCGCCGCCGCCCGCCTGGGGGCCCCTGCCCCAGTTCAAGGAAGGAGGGAAGTTACATAAAAGCTACGGCCCTGCTCCCGGCGGGGATGCTTTGTGCCGGGCGCACCTTACCAGCCCGCCTGCGCCCGAGGTCCACCCGGCAAGCCGCCCCCGCCCGCCCCAGCGGCGCCGCAGTGTCGCCTCCCCCTCTTCCTCCGCACCTCCCTGCGGCCCAGGCAGCGCTGCGGGAAGGGCTGCCGCCCCAGCCCGGCTCGCCGACGCCCCGCACCCCAAGTGTTAACTTAAAAAATGGCGCCCCGAATGGGGAATTTGCAGAAATTACGGAGGCACGGCGCCGCCGGGGCAGAGGCGCCCTTGCGGCCGGAGGCCGGCGGTCAGGTCCGCGGGCCGGCCCGGCGATGCTGCAGCGCGGCGGGGCGCGGCGGGCCGGTCCCCGGGCGGGGGCGCGGCGCGCGGCGCGGCGGCTCGGGCCGGGCCGGGGGCCGGCGGAGGGGGCTGGGTAGGGCGGCGCGGGGCTCCCGCGGTTCGGGCGGCGCCGGAGCCCGAGCCACGCGTCAGCCGCGCAGCCCGGCGCGCCTCGCCCCCGGCCTCGGGCACGTCCTCAGCAAATCGGGAACCGGAGACCCTGTCGGATCACCCCACTCCCGGGCGTAGAAAAGTTACCTGGGACCCGCGTGGACTCCGGGCGCGCGCGGCGTGGGGAGCACGGCGCCCAGCTGCCTCCTCGTCGCTTAGCGCAGGGAGCGCGGCGGCGGCGCGGAGCCGGGCGTGGGGAGGAAGCCGGCGACGAGGAGGGCTGCTCGCGCGCTCCCCGCCCCCCTTGCAGGAGAGACGGAGGCTCGGCGGGCTGCGGCGGGGCACACGCCCAGAGACGCGCAGGAGCAGCCAACCTCGGTCCTGACTTCCAGATACGGGGGCGGGGGACAGCGCAGTACTTTAGGACAGTTACACGGTAACAGTCCTCGCCAGGCCGGCGCAGGCTTCAGGGACAATGCCTCCACACAGTTGTCATTAGCGTTAGCCCCAGTATTTCCAATTAGATTATTCCCCGTGCTCTCTATTTCCTCACCTTCCCAGATACTGTGAGCGTGTGTCTGTGTGTGGTTGCTGATTAGATTATTGCCCGCGCTCTCTAACCCCTCCCCTCCTCACCCTTCCCAGGTACCCTGTATGTGTCTGTGTGTCTGTGTGTGTCTGTGTGTATGTTACATGATTTATTGGCTTAGGCATTGCAGTGATTTTTTTTTTGCTTTTTGAGAGGAAAAAAGAATCAAATTGGTGGTATCTTGCACATGGCGGGTGCTCAAGAAATATTAAGTTGACAGGAGAGACCTGAATTAACCATTGAGGGAAGAGGTTTCCCGTCTCAGCAGGTCAGCTATTCCTTCCTACACCCCTACCCCAATAAATGTCCCATTACAGGTGATCTCCAAACTCACTGGTCGCAGACTAACAGGGAGTCATTACCGATAACACTTTCCACCGGAAGGAGGAGGAAGGGGCTCACACTACACTCCTGGGTGAAAGAAATAACTCCTGGTCATGGCACGGTATCAAACCAGTAACCAAGGAACTACCGCACGTTTATTACTTATTAAGGCATTCTCCAAAGACCCCAATAGTCATCCCTCTAGGAGCTCATGGACTCATTTAGGGAGTAAAAAATGGATTTACAAAAATATTACATTTATAACGGGTGCCAAAGACGAGATCAGAAGTTTAGAGGCACCAGAGATGAGTGTCTGATCTGTCGTTGTGGCTTCTGGAAGGTGGTAAACATGGTGTGAGTGTCCAGGATCAGGAAACTTCAATAGAAAGGGAGTTGGGGAGAAGGGTTGACTACCTTGGCTGGAGTGGAAGGGTTTTTGACAAGTATGGGAGAATGTTGGAAAATTATTGTTATTGTAATCCTATGGAGTTATGGAACTGTATTCCATAGACGATGTGAAACCCCCTCCAAAAAAAAAAAAAAATAACCAAACTCATTGCCCTCGAGTTGATTCCAACTCATAGAGACCTTATAGGACAGGGTAGAACTGCCCCCATAGAGTTTCTAAGACTATAACCTTTAGGGGAAGGAGCCTTGGTGGCCAGTGGTTATGCGCTTGCCTGCTAAATGAAAGGTCAGTGGTTAGAACCCACCAGCTGCTCCAAGGGAGAAAGATGTGGCAGTCTGCTTCTGTAAAGATTTACAGCCTTGGAAACTCTATGGGGCAGATCTACTCTGTCCTATAGGGTCGCTATGAGTTGGAATCGAATTCATGGCAGTGGATGTTTTGGTAATGTTTATGGAAGCAGATTGCCACATCTTTCTTCTGGGGAGCAGTTCGTGGGTTCAGAAGGCCAACCTGGTTAGCAACTGAGCACTTAACTACTGCACCACCAGGGCTCATTTTTACAGAAGATGTGCAGCTTTGGAAAATTTTGAGTAAGAACATGTGGCTTATGTTATGTTTTAAGAAAAATAGCCTGGTGGCACAGCAAAGACCGGGGAGGGGGGGGGCAAATACCTAAGAGGTGAAAAGATAGAGTATGGCAGTATTCCACGGCCTGAACTGTCTTTCAAGTGACAGATAAAGCGGATAGTTCAAATACAAATACTGGTGAAGTAAGTTTGGGGATTGTGTGTATTAATTTCCTATCAAGCCATAGAGATGTTAACCTGTTGCCATCCAGTCAATTCCAACTCATAGCGACCCTATAGGACACAGTAGAACTGCCCCATAGGGTTTCCAAGGGAAAGATGCCCTGGAGTGGTTCAAACCCACCAGCCACTCTGGGGGAGAAAGGTGTAGCAGTCTGCTGCCCTAAAGATTAAACCGAAACCAAACCAAACCCGTTGCCGTCAAGTCAACTCCGACTCATAGTGACCCTACAGGACAGAGTAGAAGTGCCCCATAGGGTTTCCAAGGAGTGCCTGGTGGATTCAAACTGCCGACCTTTTGGTTAGCAGCCACAGCTCTTAACCACTATGCTACCAGAGTTTCCTAAAGATTATAGCCTTGAAAACCCTATGGGGCAGTTCTACTCTGTCCTACAGGGTCACTATGAGTCAGAATTGACTCCATAGCAACGGGTTTGGTTTGTATTTTAATCTTTCCGACTGCCACATCTTTCTCTCGGGGTGGGACCGCCAACCTTTTGGTTAGCAGACAAGTGCTTAACCACTGTGCCACCAGGGCTCCTCATATAGGGTTGCAGTAAGTAGGAATGAATTGGATGGCAATGGATACAGAAATGTTAGAGACATATATGCATTTGTCAGATGCACATATATGGCTGTGTGCTGTGTGCTGTATATAAGATCTCAGAATGAAGATTCATTCATTTTCCTGTTTTGTGTGCACACTAAAGCACTCTTCTTTAAAAGTGGACTTGAACAAATTGCATCGTTCACAATACACACTAAGTTGACATCATTATTTAAGACAGACAGATGGCTTCACATTTTCATTCATTTTATTGCCTTATTTTTGCTATTTTTTTTTTTTTAATTGAAAGCAAAATGTTTTCTCCATGACTCATGAATCTTAGTCTTTCTGGTGATGAAGAAAATTCAGCAATACTATATGAATGACTAGTATCTTGGGAGAAAAATGTTAGAATACTAAATATTATTTTAAAAATTACAAATACCAGCTAATGATCCTAATAGTCCATAAATTAACATTTTAGAATAAAAACTGTACCGCTGCAGAGTTTAAGAGTAAATTTGGGAAGCAATTACTATGAAATCCTTTGGACTTGGCCAAGGCTGTCTGCTAACCTTTTTTTGTTTTTCCTAGCACAGGGATGGATAAAAAGAAATGCCCACCCTCCCCCCGCCCCGAAAAAAAAAACTCATGAGCAGCACATAGCTCCCAGTAAATGACTGTTATTAGGGGGATGCAGTAATTTGCCTGCATCCCTGTAATAATATGCCATTCTACTTTGTTAATATCATGCAGGAGCCCCCTTAGTCATCTGTCTCCCCACAGTGCCTCACTGGGTACACTGCAAGCAAGCACTTAACAGTTTTGCCAAGAGATGTCAAATAATGAACTAACCTGTCACTTTACTTTGAGGGTTCAGTTTCCTCGTGTCTAAAATAAGGGGTGATTTCTAAAGTCCCTTATGGTGTAGAAATACTAGCCAGTACTAGGATTCCATAAAATAAAAAGGCATTATCACATCTTAGTGCCTGCTGAGTAAAAGCAATAATGAAAAACCTACCATTTAATTAACTTTCCTCAGGAAATAAAATAACGA
Organism: Elephas maximus indicus; assembly: GCF_024166365.1. Taxonomy (NCBI): domain Eukaryota; kingdom Metazoa; phylum Chordata; class Mammalia; order Proboscidea; family Elephantidae; genus Elephas; species Elephas maximus. The sequence goes on from NC_064829.1 coordinate 23,523,977, forward strand.
GCTCTTCCACATGGAAAAGAGAAAACTCCTTGCCATAGATGTGATTCCAACTCATAGCAATTCTATAGGACACAGTAGAACTGCCCCATTGAGTTCTCAAGGAGCGCGTGGTGGATTTGAACTACCAGCCCTTTGGTTACAAGCTGAGTTCTTAACCATTGTGCCACCAGGGCTCCAGAAAAGAGAAGGAAACTAACAAAATATGGTAGAAGGCAAGGTGACAATGTAATTACAGTTTTATTTGCTTGCTTTCTTAAAAGACTAACTTCTCCCTGTATCCCTCTCATTACCAAAAATAAAGCTACCTGTACCCCCTAAGAATTCTTTATTCTTGCCAGTGTGTAACTCCTCATGGTACTTTTTCAATAAGGTACAGAAAAGTAGTTTTGGATCAAGGTAACACCTTTCACACTAACCCAGAGTTAGTGCAGATTTGGCACCAAAATTCAATTCTTCAGATTCCTAGTTTACTATAGCCACACCATACAATATTGAGTGCTATGCAAATATTAAAATAATCTACCAGATTATCAGATAAGACAACAAAAGCATGAGCAGCAAAAGACAAAATAGATAAATGGAAACTCATAAAAATTAAATATTTTTGTTCAAAGAACCTTTTATCAACAAAGTGAAAAGACAACCTACAGATTGGGAGAATATTTTCACAAACTATATAATAAGGGTCTAACATCCAAAATATATTTTAAAAGCTTCTACAATTAAGAACAAAAAAACAAAAACCCCATCAAAAATGGGCAAAGGACTTGAACAGGCATTTCACCAAAAGAATATTCAGATGGCCAACAAGCACATGAAAAGACACTCAAAGTCATTAGCCATGAGATACAAATCAAAACCACAGTGAGACACCACTTTACTCCCACTAGGATGATCAAAAGAATGGAAAATAACAAATGTTGGCAAGGATGTAGGGAAACCGGAACCCTTATCCATTGCTGATGAGAATGCAAAATAGTACAGCCGCTGCAGAAAGAGTTTGGCGGTTCCTCAAAAAGTTAAATGTAGAACCACCATATGACCCAGCAATTCCTCTCCTAGGTATATACCCAAGAGTGTTGAAAGTGGTGATACAAACATGTACAACAATATTCATTGTAGCACTATCGTACACCATTATTCATTACAGCACTATTCACAATATTCAAAAGGTAGAAACAGTCTAAATATCCATCAACAGATAAACAAAATGTGGTAATACACACAAAGGGATACTACTCAGCAATAAAGAGAAATGAAGTCATGATAATATGCCACAGCATGGATGAACCCTGAAAACCTTATGCTGAGTGAAATAAGTCAATCACGAAAGAACAAATATGTCATCTCACTCATTCGAAATAACAAGACTAGGCCCATTTTTAGAGACCAAAGATTTTTAGTGGTTACTAGGGGTGGGAAGGGAGGGGAAAGAGGGAGTCATTGTTTAGAAGGCAGTGAGTTTCTGTTTATGATAACGGGAAATTTAGCAACTATTATGTTTGGTGGTTATACAACATGATTAATGTAATTGATATTACTAAAGTGTGTACCCAAAAAATGTTGAATTGGAAAATGACTTATATGCACATTTTACAACAGTAATTTTTTTTTTTTAAATCCATCAAATATGGGGAAAGATCTCATGACTCAAACCTAGGCCTTTGGATGCCTGCTCTGATCTACATCACCACACTAAGGCTTATTCTACAACACTAATTTCATTTATGGGCTTCCTGAAATTGCTCTGTTATAGATAAAAAAGTACAGATACATTACCTAAGACCAACAAGCCATCCAGAATTTTAGCTGTGGTACAGAGAAAAGGGGCACAGCAGAGGTAAGATATATTGGAGCCCTGATAGTACAGTGGTTAAGAACTTTGCTGCTAACCAAAAGGTCGGCAGTTCGAATCCACCAGCCACTCCTTGGAAACTCCATGAGGCAGTTCTACCCTGTCCTATAGACAGGGTCACTATGAGTTGGAATCGACCTGATGGCAACAAGTTTGGTTTGGTTTAATCCTAAACTGAAGAGATAGGATTCCTCACAAACCTCATCCAACCACAGGTGTCAACTGAATTCTGAGCTTATTGGTACTCACTGGTACTCTGCGACTTGAAGAACAATGGTAACTCTAACCTGGTAGTCAAGGCAAGGACCAAATTTGCGGGTTTCATTGACCACCATGTTGTCAGCATCATGGGAAAGTCTCCAGAAAGAAGCGACAGAGAATCTGTCCAATGCATCCATCTGAACTTTGCCTGGATCATTAGGATTAGGAAGAATATTGATGTTTGACTAAACCATACAAACACTACCCTCATAAGCAAACAAGACTCATTTTCCCTCTGTGACAATGTTAGACAACCCTTACATAAAACATTGAGATATTTAAATTATCTCCCTATTTTTTAATCCTTCAAGATGAATATTTTTCAACCTAAGTTGCCTTAGTAAAATGTTAACAATGCTGACAGTTGTTTATGCTCAGAATAATGTCAGGCCCTTCAATTCCATATCGAGTCCTTGGAATCAAGATGCCTGGTCTTCAGCCATAGTGCTACTAAGGACCACAAATAAGAGAAATATAGGGATGAATGCATAATTCAAAGGCAGGTTTAGCCTTCTGAAATAAAAATTCATTCAAGAGTTTCAAGGCTCTAAAAATGGTGTTAGATTTACTCTCATTAAAGCTTCCAGATGCAGACATCATTCCGCATTTTGTATACATCACGTCAGGGGCCTGGACACATTCACAGCACAGATACAAAATGAAAACAAAAAAGAAAAAACTGAGGAATACAAAAGCAGCACAAAAGATACAAAAATGTGTCCATTTGAGAGAGAGCAAGTTTAAACAGGCTATCGTTTAAAAAAAAAAATTCCTATTCATCAGAATTCCATTATTTGCCTCCTTTCTTGCTTTGTACTCTTGGAAAAATATTAGCTGTAAAGGTGGGGCCAATACACATTAAGTAAGTTTCATTGTGTTAAAATATACCCTTATTAAAATTGTTTAACTTTCTTTAGTTTTTCCAGTAAATTTTAGAAATAAATCTCAGAGCCTTTGAATAGAATAATTTGTAACAATAAAATTTTCAGTGTTAGTCTAAATCCTTGGTTCTTTATAAAGCTTAAATGCTCAATAAATGTATTCTCATCGCCTTAAGTGAAAAGAAAAATCCATTAAGAATATTTTATATTTGGGGATTTTGTATATAAATATAAAATACAAGGAACGGAAGTTGGTAATCTGTATCACTACTAAGTAATTGAACACCCAAACTGTTCACCATCTGAGAGCATGCTGACATCCAAAACAGATGATCAGTCTTGGGTTATGCCAAGACACTTAACATTTTAATTACTTGTTCCCCAAAAGACATAAAATAAATGCCACAAGCCTCAAAGTCTCCTGTAAAGTTGTAAATAATCCCAAATAGCTATCATATTTCATCCCAACAGTTACCAACAAGACTTAACTGAGGAGGAAAAAAATGGGTAGGTATTAAGACACATTCAGGAGACTGTTCTTATTAACTTGTTAACCCTATCTCCAGATTTGCAGTCTTTTGGCAAACGTGTGATGGTTAACTTTATAAATTAAGGAACAGTATTTCAGCTTTGTTTCTTAATCTGATTCCTTTTTTCCAGCCTTTACTTTTCCCTTTCCCTTCCCAGTTTCCTCACTGTGTGTCCAGTCTTCAACAGTGTGTGTATAACCTGAAAGCATATTCCATTGTAATCCACAGTTTCCAGAATGCTCTGGGAATCAACAAAAACACCGTGTAGGATGTCTGTGTGCCTTGAAGCAAATCTGCTATTTAATAGGTCAAAGCCATTTGAAAGAAAGCCTCTGCTATTAACTCTCTCCTGTTCAAGATTTTATCAGTGACTTGTTTGAATACCCAAGGCAGTCTCATTTGTGCACGATACAAATCTGAGAAGGATACTAGAGTTTCTCAGACCATGCATGGTCTACCGGTTGTCTAGGGAGAGTTTCCTATGTTTTATGTTTCTGTGTCAATAACAATTTGAGAAAATGATATAAATATTCATACCACTTTTATCTGAAGCATTCAGAGTACTTATTAATAATGTGAATCAGAATCTCAGAGATGGGGTCCAGGAAACAAATATTTTTAACAAACTCCTCAGCTGATTCTAAAACACACCAAATTGTTAGGACAATGGATGGAGGTGACCGGTATATAACTGAATAATCCCACAGGTGACAAATACTCCATAAATGTTTCATAGAAGCTGGAACAGGGAAAAGTAGTGGGACAAGAGCATCACATAGCAGTATTTAAAAAAAAAAAGTCACCGTTGAGTCAATTCCGACTCATAGTGAGCCCCTTGGGCAGAGTGGAGCAAGTGGTGGATTCGAACTGCTGACCTTTTGGTAAGCAGCTGTAGCCCACCGTAGCCCTTAACCACTGTGCCACTAGGGCTCCGCACGGCAGTATAGATGAGCTGAGAACCTACTCCACAACTGTCAGTACACAATTTACAAGAAGAGTTACTGCTTGGAGCCTGTCCTCTGCATCAGTTTGCAACAGCAGTTCATTAGCAGGGAGTATGGTAATAAATAACAATGAAAGATTGTTCTGTTCTCAATTCCAGCAATAACTGGATTAGATGCCCATTGATTGAAGATCCCAATAACACTGAAACTCTGACCTTATCTTGCAAGTATGCAAACTATCTTTACAAAGCTGCCAAGAAATGTCTCGTTAAAATGGGAAATTGAGGACTAACTGCTGGCAGTTTTGGTTAAGTATGTGATCTGACTATCCTGAACCCAGCACATAAAGACCTTAAATTACAAGCAGAGATGGGCCATGGGCTGCAACTTTCTACCCTTAAGTTCTACATCAGGAATTTTGTTTCAGCAAAACAGTATCATTAATCACAGTTAATGGTAATTTTATTGAGTGAGTCTTGTATTTTTCTATCAATTTGTAGGTTATTTAGGTTCTATAGTTGTATGAGACTTATATGCATGAGAAATTTAAATCTAGTTTTACATCTATATATATTTAAATAACAAAATTTAAGACAATGCGGGACTATCAGAAATATTTTCTTTCTGTAAAAGGATGGTTAAAGAACAAGATTGGAGTTCAATAAAAAAGGACTGTCATTCTAATAGGTCCCTTGGTGGCACAAATGATTTCCACTCAATTATTAAGATAAGGAAACCCTGGTGGTGTAGTGGTTAACAGCTACAGCTGCTAACCAAAAGGTTGTCAGTTCAAATCCACCAGGTGCTCCTTGGAAACTCTATGGGGCAGTTCTACTATCCTATAGGGTCGCTATGAGTTGTAATCGACTTGACAGCAGTGGGTTTGGCTTTTGGTTTGACTAAGATAAATGTTGGCAGTTCTAATCCACCCAATGGCACTGCAGAAGAAAGGCCTGGTGATCTGCTTTCATAAAGATTACAGCCAAGAAACCCTTATGGAGAGGTTCTACTTTGTATCACATGGGGTTACGATGAGTCAGAATCAACTCTAAGGACAATGGTTTGGTTTTTCATTTTGCCATCCTAATACAGAACAGGCTGTTATATGAACAGTGGGCTCTCCAGCTAGAATGTTCAGGGAGATACCAGATGATGTCTGTCAATAATAGCACAGAGAGATTCCTCTATCAGGTGTGCGCTGGAGCCAGAGCATCTTTCAGGTCCCATCCAACTCAGAGATCAAATTGTTTTCCAAGTGTTTGGCATTAAGGAACCAGACTTGCCCACAATTCTGCACTGTTTGAGGTGGCAACTCAAACACTGATTCCTTTAAAGCATGCCAATGTATGTATTTACATGTTTTTGAATAGCCTGCGAAACTTCTCTACTGCATGTTGAGATTAACTTGGTTCAAAGCTGAATTTCCATAAATCTGATAGCAACTTCCACCACCACCTTCCGCTCCCTTATGACTCCTCAGATCCCCCAGCTTTAATCTACAAGTCCCACCCTGACTCATCAGACCCTTCTCACCACTGAGTCAGGCTTTATTGAGTTACCTCAAGTGTGAGACTGTTTCTTGAGCCAAGGTATGAAGATTCTGAATGGAAACCATGGTCTAAGCCTTTTTCTGAAGTTTTCCCAGGTGTCCGTTCCTAAATTATTCCACTATTTAACAAAATCAAAGAGGCATACACTTGCCATATTACATGCTTAGGAAGGTCATTATGGCTTGATGGACAGAGTACTAAATCATGTTTTAAAGTCACTATGCAGCCTTGGGTAAATCTCAGCTTCTCTTGATATCAATATCATTGAAATATTCCTTCCACTGTCGGTTTTACTAGAAGAGAGCAGTGGTTCTCAACTACGGCTGTGCATTAGACTCACTTGGGAAACCTGAAAAACAGCAGCTAAAGTTACTTATCATGGCTGGGTGACAGATACATATGGGCTTATTATACAATTTTCTCCACTTTGTATACATCTGAAATATTTCATAGTAAAATTTTTAAATTAAAAAATAACTTTAAAATACTCATGCACGAGCTGTACCCCCAAATCAGTTGAATCAGAATATCTGTGGAATGTGCTATCCGTATGTTTTAATGCTTCCCAAGTGATTCTACTATGTTGGCAGAGGTGACAAACACTGACGTAAGGGGAAACTAAAGCTGAAAATTAAATAGAATGTTAAGAATTTCTCAAAAGGAGAATGCCATAAAAGTAAGTATTAATAACAGCCAATTATTTATCTCTCTAAATATTACCTGAAGTACTTAATAGAAGCCACTGGATTAAATGGACATGTATCCATTATCCTGTATTAAGCTAACGGCTTTTTGTTAATTCCTCCATTTGAACACACACTGGGTTTGTTGGACAGGGCCTGCCATCAGATTTGTTGATGCTCACACTCTTTAGGGGAAACCGATTACTGTAGCTGGTTGCGCATTACAGAGTAATGTGTCAATAAAATGCGGGCATGTTTAACAACAGGCATAAAGAACTCATAACACACTAAATATCATGACTAGAATTTCAGTCTCTTCAAACATGAAAAAGGAAAAAAAATCACTGATGGTTTTGTTCCAAGTTCCTGGACGATGCAGAGAAGATACAGGTGAGAACTCATGATTATCTTAAGTGATTAATGAAAGAAGTTTCCAGCATATACTTTTTGATTAAACAGATACAAATACTTGAAAATCTAGAGGGATCTGCAGGGAATATGTCTAATTAAATATAATGTTAACGCTTTAAGAATTGGCTCTAGAGACTGTCCCTCAGGGATGTCCAGGCCTTGTGATACTACGTGGCGATACACATTCTGGGGACCATGCTTTTTTACAAAGAGCTAAAACATATTGGGAATTTACCTTGTGCTAGGCGCTGTTCTGTTACTGTCCGTAAAGTTTTCGTTAGCTGATTTCAGAAGTAGATCACCCAGCCTTTCTTCCTAGTCTGCTCCACTGAAACCTGTCCCCCATGGGTAACACTGCTGGCATTTGAAATACCAGTAGCATAGCTTCCAGCATCACAGCAACTCAAAAGCCACCCCAGTGTGACAAACTGACAGATAGACATCACGTTCGGTAAAGCAGAGGGTTAGCAAAAATGAGGGAAACCCTCAATGAGATGGACTGACACAATAGGCAGAACAATGGGCGCGAGCATACCAATGATCATGAAGATGGTGCAGGACAGGCAAAGCTTTGTTCTCATATACATGGGGTCCGTGAGTCAGAGCCAACTCAATAGCAGCGAACAATAACAACAGGCACTGGTTTATGAGCTTTATATGGAATAATTTACTTCATCCTCATAAAAATTCTGTGAAATAGATTCTATTATCATTCCTATTTTACAGAGGGGGTAAACGAGGAAGAAACAGTTTCAACAATGTGTTCAAGGTTACTCAGCTAGGAGCGGGATAGCCAGGGGACATACTCAGGTGGCCTGAATCCTGGGCCAGAGCTGTGTGGCCTCTAATGTCATATGAAAACTCTGACACTCAACTCTTTTTGACTTTGATAAACAGTAACTTTAAAGTGCAATAATGTACTGCAGTGGAAAAACATTTCATTATCTATGACTGAAGGGAAGCGCTGAGGTAAGGTATGACTGTATCTACTACTATAGACACATTGTAGAGCGGCAAAAGTTCTCTGAAAAGACGTTAAGAATGCTAACGCAGAAAGATTATTCAGGCTGTTCACAGCCTGAGAAACTACAAAAAAGATGAAGGGAATGATAATAAAATTATAATAATTATTATTGTTGGGATTTATTTAACACTTCGTGCCATATACTGTTTTAAGTGCTTCATGTGTCTTGTTATCTCTTTATTCCTCATAATTCTGTGAGGTAGAAAGTATTATTATCTGCATTTCACAGATGATAAAACTGAGGCAATGGAGAAGCTAACTAACTTGTCCCAGGTCCCGTTTTAGTAAGTACCACACCTAAGTAATTTTATTTCAGATCCTGTGCTCCTATTCACATGCTAGGTCACCACTACAGAATTACATTTGCTCACTGGAATTTCCTCTGCAGAAAAAGAAATATTAAATTTGCAAAAGCTGTACCACAAATGGAATCCATCTGTGTGTGTAAGGTTTTTTCTTTCTTTTTTAATTTAAAGTACCCAACCACTATTTAGGGAAAGACCAATCGCTAACAAAGTGCATCATGTTTAGTCAAGTAAAGGGTTAGTGAAAATGTGGGATAGTCTCAGTGAAATGGACTGACACACAGCCACACCAATGGACTCAAATATACCAGTGATCACGAAGGTGCTCATTGTACTTAAGGCTGCCATGATTTGGAGCTGAGTTGATGGCAACTAACGATAGCTACTACTGCAATTTAGAGTTTGAGAAAAATGCCAAGGAGAAAGCTCAAATCCATTAGTAAATCCTATTGGCTCTGCCTTCAAAATACATCCACATTCTGATCTCTTCTCACCACACCCTCTGCTGGCGTTCTGGTGGAAGCCCTAACCATCTCACCTGGGTTCCTGCAATAGCCTCATCATAGTTCTCTCTGCAGCACCATTGTACCCTTATAGTCCTTCTCCAGACAGATGACCCTGTGATCCTTGTAAAACCTAAGTTCGGGTCATGTCACCCATGGGTTCAAAGCCCCTGAAGTCTTCTGCATTCACTGCCCACCCCATCTGACCCCCTTTCTACCATACCCCATCTCACTCACTGGCCACACTGGCCTCCCTGCAGGTTCTCTAACGAGCCAGGCACTCTCCACCCTGGGCTTTCTCATCATCTGCTCCCTCTGATGCTAACACTTTACCTCCCTTGAGCTTCTGCTCATGTGTCATCTTCCCGAAGAGGCCCACTCCCATGACCTCACAAAAAATTATGACCAGCTACCCCAGCACCCCTATCCCTTACCCTACTGGAGTTGTTTTTTTTTTTTTTTTTCTTTTTCAGTCACACCGATCACCTAATATACCACCTAATGTCCTTATTTATTACGTTTATTGTCTGTCTCTGCCATTCTGGATGTAAGCATCGCAGAGGCCGGGATCATGGCCTTCTGTTCACTGGGTACCCAGCCCCCTAGAACAATGCCTGGCATATGAAAGGCCTTCAATAAATGTTGACTGAAAGACTAAAGAAAGCAAGAGGGATTATAAAATATGGGGCTCTGGGGAGGGGGTGATTAGAGTGGATAGAAGATACAGAATTGAATAGTTGTCTGGGACTGGGGTTAGAACCAAGGAGGAGGGGGTCTGTAAGGAAGAAACTAAATACACAACGCGTACATAGGTATATGCAACACACCTCCTCCAGCTCCAGTGATGGGATTGATTTGGACAAAACCCTCAACAACTTAAAAGGCTCCCTAGCCTCACTCCTGAACCAACCCAGATACCACTAGGAGGGTCCATCTTCCACCACATACCCAGGGATGAAAGGAAAGAATAGTCTGATGGCATTTGGGGACTGGACCATTTCCTAATGTCAGGGTAGATTTAGTGAACACTCCTGGTGGTGCAGTGGTTAAGAGCTATACCTGTTAACCAAAAGGTCAGCAATTTGAACCCACCAGCCGCTCCTCGGAAACCCTATGGGGAAGGTCTGCTCTGTCCTACAGGGTCGCTATGAGTCGGAATCACCATGACAGCAAAGGGTTCGGTTTTGTTTTTTTTTCTCAAGACAAAAGAAAACAGGGCAGGATTCAAGTGCAAAAAAAAAAAAACCAGTGCTATCGAACCCTCTTTATTCCCTCTACACAAACAATGGAAATGACCACTACAGTGGAAAATGTCAGATCCTCTGAAGCAGAGTGCCCAGGCTAATATTATTTTTCATATCAATGGTTGCCATGGTGACATTTACAAAGATTTAGCAATGATCAGGCAGTGAATACTTTTAAGAGGCTGTTGGAGAAAAGAAGTCACAATCCAACCTTCATCATCACTAATCATTCTCATCCCACTTGCTGCCATTAAACGGCTCACTTCTTTTGATTACACTTGGCATGCCCACGAAAGATGAATTTTAGATTCTTAATTTCAGGCTTAGAGTCTGTACTGTGTTTTTCCATTTAGTCTGCATTAAGGTTTTATTCAGTGATTCATGGTACCTTTTCAAATGCCAGGAGGTCATTCCTTCATCTGCCAAGGATGTCTCCTGACCCCCAGCCTCTCCGTCTACCAGTGTACCCACATTCTAAGGCCCCCCACTCCCTAATTACCTTTTGTGGGAGAACACCTATGACTAGGACCTTTGGCATGGTCATATGAACAACAACAGCCATACTTCTAACACATTTTAGGACACAGCAGGATGGTGTATCCTAACTACCCCCCTCAACCCCCCACCACTGGGTTGTAAATTCTGTGAGGGCAGAGGACATGTCTTACTTGTATCTCTATTTTCCAGTTTAAGTAGCATGGTACGTGAGCCCTAAAAGAAATGATAAAAAGTCCTGGGTACTAGGTACTAGAGAGCTTAGTGAGGGACACCTCCAATCCCTAGTTATGCAAGTTGGTGACCTGGGAGCTTTCCTGACATCTTCCTCTCTTGATCCCCTTATTATCCACTGCCAAGTCCTTTCCATTCTCCTGCATCTTTCATGTCCCTCCATCGTCCACCATCTTTCACATAAACAACTGCAATAGTCTCTTAACTGGATACAAATCCAGTTCTCCACCACAGCGAGTGACACTGGTGATGATGTCCCCACAGCTTAGTACACTTGGCATCACCCTGTTCTCAGGATGAGGGCAGCACCCTCCAAAGCAGCCTCTTTCCCCAGTGCTCTCAGGGCTCACCTTGTACCACGCTCCCTTTGCTCACACCAATCAGACTGCCCACCTTTTCATGTCCCTTTTTCAATTTCCCTAACTAGGTCACATATCTTCAGAAAGGGCCTTGGTAGTGCCAGTCCCCCTGCCTCCAGCACCTGTCACCATGCAGCTGTGCATCTGTGTGCGGGCTTGTTTGATACATGGCTTTCTCCCTTCACTAGATACAAGTCTCCACCCGGACCAGGGATGCTTCTGCTCACTACTGCGTCCCCAGCCAGCACGCTGCCTGGCACAGGTGCCACTCAATGACTATTTATGATAAATGAACGTAGATGGACTGTCAGCACATAATGGTAAGTGTCAGCCTGCATGGTTGGCAGCCGGAGGGCTAAGTACATCTGCTGGATGCAAAAAAAGAAGCCAACAAATAAACAAAAATCCACAAGGCTTTCCAGATCCTGGACACTTAAGTAACGCTCAAATATTTATCCACATCATTTGCAAACATGGACTGAGCTCCAAGTCTGTGCAGGGTCCGAGCCAGAGCTGCTGGTGGCCCTATGTCTTCCAGGAACCAGAGTCTTGACATTTCCCCTGGGTGCAGCAGGAGGAGAACACTGGGCATCTGCCATGCTGCCACTAGGGAAGGGAAGATGGCACCAGGCTCCTCGATTCCGGGGTCAGCCTCTGAACTTCCACACTGGCTCACACTTGCCCTCTGGCTGCCAGTGAGACACCCAAGTAGAGAAGTCAAAGGGCAGAAAAATAAGAGACATCTGTGAAGCAATCCATGATGGACAGAGGGGAGTCCTGATTGATGATGGTGTTCTTTATCTGTACAGGGAATCGTGTGGGGGACAGAGCATGGGGTTTGTAGTCAGTAGACTTGGGTTTACAACCTGGCCCCACCACTCACCAGCTGGGGAACCTGGGATTTGGCCACCCGCATGGCCTCATCTCTTCTTATCTGCTTTCTCATTTACAATCCGAGTGACTCAACCTGATTCAAGGACCACTGAGAGGATTAAATGACATAATGTACCTAGAAAGCACTTAGTAAACTCTAAAATATCATGTAATTGCATGTCGCAGTTATGAGGACACTGGATAGCTCACAGTAACACTACTTGGCCACTGTGTCAGCAAGGAGGTCCCTAAGCTATGCTTTCCTCTGTCTCACTTCTGGACACCAGGGCTTTGAACCAGTTCATGCATTTCCACCTCAGATACACTGAATCAGAACCTACATTTTAACAAAATCCCGAGGTGATTCTAATGTACAATAAATACTGAGAACCACTGCCCTACTTACTAGTAAGGAGCCCTGGTGGCACAGTGTTTAAGCACTCAGCTGCTAACTGAAAGTTCAGCAGTTCGAACCCACCATCTGCTCCATGGGAGAAAGATGTGGCAGTCTGCTTCCGTAATGATTTAAAGTCTTGGGAACCATATGGGGCAGTTCTACTCTCTCCTATAGGGTCGCTGTGAGTCTGTGGGCTCTACTAGTGGTTGTCAGAATTGGTCCCTAACCAGTAACATTAGCATTACCTGGGAATTTGTTAGAAATGCAAATTCTCACAGGGGTTTGAACCAGAATGAACCAGATTCAAGTCCTGATAGACACAGAGATGCAGAGGCCGAGCAGGGTGCCCCTGGAGAACCAGCTTTGACAAAGAGAAGAAAAACGGTCATCCACCCTTGGGAGGTGTGCTGAACTTACAAAGCCATTTCACAGAGGCACCGAAAAGAGCAGCAGGAACCATTAACAGCCAGTCTGTGGGGACTGTTGACTTGGTTACATCGAATGTTGGAGAAGAGTGAGTGCAGGAAATCACATCTGCTTGGAGACAACAGAGCTCATATTTTTTAAATAAACATATAAAATCTCATACATCAACGGTGGAGCTCCTAATATGTTTTTTTCCAGTCTTGTAGCCAATGCTCAAAGCATTTTTAAATTACTAATTTGAGAAGTTCTCTCAAGAGTACAGGCCTTGTTGTTTTGAAATCACTTTAAAAATTGCAAATATTCATGTTTTTGAAGGTGGATTCATGTTTTGAAAGAGTCACAGTGATTTAGCACCAGACTAATGAATAAGAGGGTCAAGTTGGGTCAGAGCCATGGGTATCAAAAAACTGAGTTTTAACTGTGAAGTAACTGAATTCTTAGAATAATTTAATGTGCCAGTTTGGAAGAGACTATTAAAAAAAAAAAAAGTCCAATATAAAGATTCTGAGCACTAGAAATATCTTCACTAGCAGTAATCACAATCATTTACTGAGTGCTGACTATGTGTCAGGCACTTTTTAAGCACTTTATATACATGCTAAGCCCTTAAGACCCAGAAAAGTCCTAAGTCTATGAGAAATCCTACACTCAGAGGTTAAGTGACTTGCCCAATGTCAAGACTAGATAAATGGTAGAACTACACTTAATGGGCACAGATGATGTACTTGAGAATCTGCCTCCTCTCCAAGAAGAAAAACAACATTCCTCTAAATGTACGCACTTTGAAACAATCTTACAGTTTAATGTCCAGCTTCTTTTAATTGATGCAAAAACAGGCCACTGCTGCAAATGCACAGGATTATCTGATACTGGGGCTGAAACCACTGAGAATAGGGCTGTGAGAACAGGGCCTTGCGATTTATAGATCTCCCCTATGTCTACGGGAGTCGCGATGAGTGCCTTCCAAATACGAAGCAGGATCGAGCCTAATAACCTAGAAACAGGTGGCAAGATAACGGCATTTTAAGCCATTAGTATACAGAATAATTATATATTACATTTATTCTAACTATATGGAAACTGCACGGCCTAGGTGTTAAGACTGGAGTTTAAATCTAATTTTGGAAGGTAGTAAGTTACTTAACCTTTTGAGGCTCAGTTTCTTCATTGGTAAATAGAGATTAGCACATTTCTCTCTTCATAGGGTTTCTTCAGAATCATATATATTAAGCTCTTCCAATTGTGCTTAGCACATAGTAAGCACATTATAAACGTTAGCTATTATTATTAATACTTACGTAGACATATGTTACTTGTATTTCCCTTAAGAGTCACTACATGGGAGAGGGCATAACAGGACAAAGAATATGAATCATATTCTTCAATTGTACTTACCTCATCTTTGAGTGTGGTGCTTTAATTCAATTAGACTACATCAAGTGTGTGCTTTTTGAACATTAGGAGTGTTTTCCTTGCCAACATTATACATTGTCTGAAATTAATTAATGATAGTTGCTTAAGTAAAAAGTTTCCAGGACTGTTTCTATATAATCCTTTAAAAAAAGAATACTTTGGCATAGATTCCTTATGAAGATGAATAAACTTTTTTTTTTTTCCATAGAGGACTTTGTGATCTTCAAAGTCCTTCTAAATAGCTACTCTTTTATTTTTTATAAAGCTGAGGTCAGTTATTCTAAAGTTGCAGACCAACAGAACAGATAATACTGCTTTCTACAATGGAATGTCCTTCCGTCATTAAGCCTGGACTTATCGAAAGCCCCATTTACCAATGAATAGAGAAGGAAAAGTTCCCTGGTTTCCTAATTCAGAACACCTTTTATGCAAAGAGACTAAGACAAAGTGTTATCTACTTTAACTGTGGTTAAGTCTCTACTTCTGCCATCAGAGCCATGCTTTCTTCTTTCTACCTTACGACACTAGAGAAAATGACTATGCATAAACCCCTAGCTAATTCAAAAGCCACCACAGAGAGGATCCTGAAGGCAAAGCTTCATAGAAGCAATGTAAAAAACAGCAATTTGGTATAATTGAAATTCTACCATTAATCCACGCTTCAAGCATATTATGGGTTAAATAGACTCTTGTCCTATTAGCTGAGAAGCCAAATCCTAAAACAGTCTTTCTATTGGAGCATGTCCTCTGAGCTCCAAATAATCAATCAACAAACGAACTTACTGTTGTGTTTATAAACTCATGATTACTTAGTTTCATTTGAAACCGTTTTGTAGTTCACATCAATCACGCAACATTCACAATTCACTCAGTTACTTTCCCAAAAAAAAAAAAAAAAAAACCTATGAAGGCTAAAGAAAATGATTGACAGCTTGCTTGCTCACATCCCTTTGTACATGACCTAAATAAAATATTTTTCATCTACCACATAATTTACAGCTTTTCTAGTAAGTCCAGAGAACATTCATTTATACCACACCTATATTCTGACCTTAAGGGGCCCTGGTGATGCAACAGTTAAGCGCTTGACTGCTAACCAAAAGGTCGGCAGTTCAAACCCACCAACCGCTCTGCAGGAGAAAAGGCCTGGTGACCTACTCCTATAAAGATTACAACCTAGGAGGCAAGGCCAAGATGGCAGAGTAGTCAGACACTTCCTGTGGTCCCTATTACCACAAAGACCTGAAAAAACAAGTGAATTGATTATATATGACAATTTGGAGCACTGAACATCAAAGACAAAGATGGGGAGTCAGACTGAGTGGCAGGGGGAGGGAAAGGCAGCTCGGAAGCAGCAAAGATTTGCCAGACCTGACCTGGTGGGAACCAGCACCTGGGAGGCTGGATCAACTGGCGCGAGCGGAATGTGGCAAGCAGTAGCACTCAGGATGCATTTTCCACATCGGGAGAAACCGAGTGGCAGAAAGTTGGCTCAAACATCTGGAACCAGGGAGAAGCGGCACTCAATTGGTGAAAGATAAATGCAAGTATCTAAACTACCACACAAATCAAAAACCACTTCCCCTCTTTGGGATGTACTTCTCTACCATTTATCTGCCCCCTCCCCACTCTGCTCCAGGACCACTCTGGCTTCAGGGATTGCCATGCCCCTGGGCCAGAAGTAGGACCCGTCATGCACTTCAAGCCATTATCCTGGCTTTGGAGAGAGAATAAATTAACAGACAGGAAAAAATAACCTGCCAGCTCCCCTAAGCCAGGAACTCAGGGCAGGCACAGCCTGTTTGCCTAGGCCCAGGCATAAGGGGTCCAACGACTTTGAACGCCTTTCACCAGTGCATAGACCTGTGTGGGCACATTTTAACAGCATGGGCCCTCATTAGCACAGTACAACAGGGTATATACCTGAAACCTATTTTCAACCGCAACAGCTATAAGGGGGAGTGGCAGATCTGTGACATTTGACACTGCCCTGCCCATTAAGCAGGGTCCTCACCTACCTACATCAGGGGCCTAAGGACTGGTAGCTCCACCCACGACACCTAGCCACCTGCAACAGGGGTCCAAGAATAAGTGGGGCCACCCAGTCCTCACAGCCAACAGCATTGAGGGCCCATTGTCCGGCTGCAAAACCCACCTACATACTTGCTCTAGGGAACAGGGGCACACCTTTCACCCAGACACTCAGGAGCAGCTGTCAGCCCCCTACTTTGCTCAGCACATGACCCCTTAATGAAGCTACATACCTGTGCCTACTGTAATTACCCCTGCCTATCTAGCACTAGTTTTTTTTATCTAGCACTGTAGGTGAGAGCCTGCACCACGCACTCAGTGACCAATGACCTGGACACCTCAGCTGAATCCAAACAATGAAAGGAAATGGACTCCTGGGCTCACATACCTCGTAACAGCTCTAACCACCTGGTAAAGGGACGTGAGAGCTTCAAAGACACCAATAAACAAAGAACCTCACACAACTACCCTATTTAGGCATATCAAAACAAGAAGCTAGGACACAGTAAGCAAACATAAATTAAATAAATATGATAATTTATTCATGGCTAGGAGACAACAGTCAATATCAAATCACATAAAGAGGCAGACCATGATGGCTTCAGCAAGTGAGCAAAATAAAAAAAAACAAGAAACCTCCCAAAGGAAGAGAATTTCTTGGAATTACTGGAGGTAGAGTTCAAAAGATTAATATAGAGAGCTCTTCAAGAGATCAGGATGGACATCAGGCAAAATGCAGAACAACCCAAGGAACACATAGACAAAGAAACAGAGGAACTTCAGAAGGTTATACAAGAGCATAATGACAAATTTAACAGGCTGCAAGAATCCATAGACAGACAGCAAACAGAAATCCAAAAGATTAACAATAAAATTTCAGAATTAGACAACAAAACTGAAAGTCATAGGAGCAGAATTGAGGCAATGGAAGTCAGAATTAGTGAGATTGAAGATAAAGGACTTTACACCAACTTATTTGAGGAGAAATCAGATAAAAGAATTTTTAAAAATGAAGAAAACCTCAGAATTACGTGGGACTCTATCAAGAGGAATAACCTACGAGTGAATGGAGTATGAAAAGTCCACAAAGGAGAGTCAATAAGACTAAGCTCTGACTACTAAGAAGAAACCCTGCAGGCAAGAAGGCAATGGGATGACATATATGAAACCTTGAAGGACAAAAATTACCAGCCAAGAATTATATATCTGCCAAAACTGTCTCTCAAATATAATGCTGAAATTAGGGCATTTCCAGATAAACAGAAGATTAGTGAATTTGTAAAAACCAACCAAAATTATAAGATATACTAAAGGGAGTCCTCCAGTTAGAAAATCAATAATATCAAATAACAACCCAAGACTAGAACACAGGACAGAACAACCAGATATCAACCGAGATATGGAAGTCACAAAAATAAATCAAAGCTAAAACACTGAAAATAGGGAAACAGAGATGTCAATATGTAAAAGATGACAAAATTAAAAGAAAAAAGAGGAACTAAATAATGTAGTCATAGAACTTTCATACGGAGAGGAAGTCAAGGCAGTATCGAGAAATAAAAGATTGGTTTAAACGTAGAAATACAGAGGTAAATATTAAGGTAACTACAAAGGAAACTAACAATCCTATACATCAAAATAAAAAACAAGAAAAACATAAAGACTCAGCAAATACGAAATCAATAACAATGAATAACATAAAAAAAATACTTAAAAAAAAAAGACTCGGCACAGAAAATTAAGTGGAACAAAGAAACTGTAAACAACACACACAAAAAAGACATCAAAATGACAGCAGTAAACTCATACTTAATAATTACGTGGAATATAAATGGACTAAATACACCAATAAAGAGACAGAGAGTGGCAGAATGGATAAAAAACATGATCTGTCTATACGCTGCCTGCAAGAGACACATCTTAGACTCAAAGACACAAACAAACTAAAACTCAAAGGACGGAAAAAAAATGTGTCAAGCAAACAACAATCAAAAAAAAGCAAGAGTGGCAATATTAATCTCTGACAAAATAGACTTTAAATCAAAATCCACCACGAAGGATAAGGAAGGACACTATATAATGATTAAAGCGTCATACACCTGGAGGACATAACCATAATAAATATTTACCCACCCAATGACAGGGCTCCAAAATACATAAAACAAACTCTAACAGCATTGAAAAGAGAAATAGACAGTTCCACAATAATATTAGGAGACTTCAACACACCACTTTCGGTGACAGACAGAGCACCCAGAGAGAAGCTCAATAAAGACACAGAAGATCAACCAACTTAATCTCACAGACATATACAGAACACTCCACCCAATCACAGTGAAGTATACTTTCTTTTCCAGCACACATGGAACATTCTCCAGAATAGACCATATATTAGGCAACAAAGCAAGACTTAACAAAATCCAAAACATGGAAATATCACAAAGCATCTTTTCTGACCATAAAGCCATAAAAGTAGAAATCAAAAACAGAAGAAGCAAGGGAAAAAAATCAAATACATGGAAACTGAATGACACCTTAGTCAAAAACTACTGGATTATAGAAGAAATGAAGGACAGAATAAAGCAATTCACAGAATCAAATGAGAACGAAAACACATTCTACCAGAACCTTTGAGATACAGCAAAAGCAGTTCTCGGAGCTCAATTTATAGCAATAAATACACACATCCAAAAAGAAGAAAGGGCCAAAATCAAAACATTAACTTTACAACTCAAACAAATAGAAAGAGAGCAGCAAAAGAAGCTCTTGGGCACAAAAGAAAGGAAATAATAAAAATTAGAGCAGAATTAAATGAAATAGAGAACAGAAAAACAATTGAAAGTGTTAACGAGACCAAAAGCCGGTTCTTTGAAAAGATCAACAAAATTGATAACCAACTGGCCAAATGGAAAAAAGAAAAACAGGAGAGAAAGCAGATAACCCAAATAAGAAATGAGACGGGTGATATCATAACAGACACAACTGAAATTAAAAGAATCATAACAGAATACTATGAAAAACCGTACTCCAGCAAATTTGAAAAACTAGAGGAAATGGACAAATTTCTAGAAACACAGTGCCTAGCTAAACCAACACAAACGCAGGTAGAACAACTAAATTAACCTATAACAAAAGAAGAGATTGAAGAGGTAATTTTAAAAAATTCTCAACAAAGAAAAGCCCTCGGCGTAACAGTTTCACTGAAGAATTCTATCAAACTTTCAGAGAAGAGTTAACACCACTACTACTAAAGGTATTTCAGAGCATAAAATGGATAAAATACTCCTGAACTCATTCTTTGAAGCCAGCATAACCCTGATACCAAAACCAGGTAAAGAAACCACACATGCACACAAAAATTACATACCAATATCCCTCATGAACATAGACACAAAAATCCTAAACAAAATTCTAGCCAATAGAATTCAACAACATATCAAAATATAATTCATCATGAGCAAATGGAATTCATACCAGGTATGCAGGGATGGTTCAACATTAGAAAAAGAATCAACATAATCCATCACATAAATAAAAGACAAGAACCACATGATCTTATCAATTGATGCAGGAAAGGTATTTGACAAAATCCAACACCTATTAATGACAAAAACACTTAGCAAAATAGATATAGAAGGGAAATTCCTCAACATTATAAAGGGCATTTATATAAAGCCAACAGCCAACATCATCCTAAATGGAAAGGGTCTCAAAGCATTCCCCTTGAGAACGGGAACCAGACAAGGATGTCCTTTATCACCACTCTTATTCAACATTGTGCTGGAGGTCCTAATCAGAGCAATTAGGCTAGATAAAGAAATAAAGGGCATATACAAGTTGGCAAAGAAGAAGTAAAGGTTTCTCTGTCTGCAAATGACATGACCTTATACACAGAAAACCCTAAAGAATCCTCAAGAAAACTACTGACACTAATAAAAGAGTTCAGCAGAGTATCAGGATACATGATAAACATACAAAAATCAGTTGGATTCCTCTACACCAACAAAAAGAACGTCAAAGAGGAAATCACCAAATCAATACGATTTACAATAGCCCCCAAGAAGATAAAATGCTTAGGAATAAATCTAACCAGAGACATAAATGACCTATACAAAGAAAACTACAAGATGCTATTGCAAGAAAACAAAAGACCTACATAAGTGGAAAAACATACCTTGCTCAGGGATAGGAAGACTCAACATTGTGAAAAGGTCAATTCTACCCAAAGCCATCTACAGTTACAATGCAATTCAGGTCCAAATACCAGTGACATTTTTTAATGAGGTAGAGAAACAAATCACCAACCTCATATGGAAAGGGAAGAGGCCCCAGATAAGTAAAGCATTACTGAAGAAGAAGGACAATGTGGGAGGCCTACACTACCTAATTGTAGAACCTATTATACCGCCAACCAAAAAAACCCACTGTCGCCGAGTCGATTCCGATTCGTAGCGACCCTATAGGACAGAGTAGAACTGCCCAATAGAGTTTCCAAGGAGTGCCTGGAGGATTTGAACTGCCGACCTCTTGGTTAGCAGCCGTAGCACTTAACCACTACGCCACCAGGGTTTCCATTATACCGCCAGGGTAGTTAAAATAGTCTGGTACTGGTACAACAACTGATACATAGACCAATGGAACAGAATCAAGAATCCAGACATAAATTCATCCACCTATGTAGGGTCGCTATGAGTTAGATCTGACTGGATGGCAACGGGTAATGGGTATGAGCAGCAGCTATTTGACAAAGGCCCAAAGTCTGTTAAGTAGGGAAAAGACAAGTCTCTTTAACAAATGGTATTGGCACACCTGGATATCCATCTGCAAAAAACCAAAACAAGACCCATACCTCACATAAAAACTAAATCAGATTGATCAAAGGCCTAAATAATAAATCTAAAGTGATAAAGATCATGAAAGAAAAAATATGGACAACTCCAGGTGTGCTAATACGTGGCATAAACAATAGAAAACATAACTAACAATGCAAACACCAGAAGAGATACTAGCTCCTAAAAATCAAACACTTATGCTCATCAAAAGACTTCACCAAAAGACTGAAAAGACAATCTACAGACTGGGAAAAAAATTTTGGCTATGACATACCCGATCAGGGTCTAATCTCTAAAATGTACAAGCTATTGCAAAACCTCAAGAACAAAAGACAAATAACCCAATTAAAAAAATGGGCAAAGGATATGAATAGGCACTTCACCAAAGAAGACATTCAGATGGCTAACAGATACATGAGGAAGTGTTCACGATCATTAGCCATTAAAAAAAACAGACCAGTGCTGTCGAGTCGATTCCGACCCATAGTGACCCTATAGGACAGGGTAGAACTGCCCCACAGAGTTTCCACTGAGCACCTGGTGGATTCAAACTGCTGACCCTTTGGTTAGCAGCCATAGCACTTAACCACTATGCCACCAGGGTTTCCATTAGATAAATGCAAATCAAAACTACAATGAGATTCCATCTCACCCCAACAAAAAAAAAAAGAAAAAAATTTTTTTTTCAACAAGGCTGGCATTAATCCAAAAAAACACAAAATAACAAATGATAGAGAGGTTGTGGAGAGACTAGAACACTTACACACCACTGGTGGGAATGTAAAATGGTACAACCACTTTGGAAATCGATTTGGCGCTTCCTTAAAAAGCTAGAAATAGAACTCCCATACGATCCAGCAATCCCACTCCTTGGAATATATCCTAGAGAAATAAGAGCCTTTACACGAACAGATATATGCACACTCCTATACATTGCAGCACTGCTCACAATAGCAAAAAGATGGACAACCTAAGTGCCCATCAATGAACAAACAGATAAATTACGGTATATTCACACAAAGAAATACTACACAAACTATAAAGTATAATGAATCCTCAAAACATCTCATAACATGGATGAATCTGGAAGGCATTTTGCTAAGTGAAATTATTTAGTCAGTCGTAAAAGAACAAATATTGTATGAGACCACTATTATAAGAACTTGAGAAAAGGTGTTAAACACAGAAGAAAACATTCTTTGATGGTTACAAGGGTGGGGAGGGTGGGAGAGGGGAATTTACTAACTAGATAGTAGACAAGAATTATCTTAGATTAAGAAAAGGACAACACACAATGCAGGGGAAGTTAGAACAACTGGACTAAACCAAAAGCTGTTTTCTGAATACAACCAAACACTTTGAGGTACAGAGTAACAGGGGCAGGGGTCTGGGGACCATGGTTTCAGGTGACAACTAGGTCAACTGGCACAATAAAATTTATTAAGAAAATGTTCAGCATACCACTTTAGTGAGTGGCGTCTGGAATCTTAAAAGCTAGCGAGTGGTAGTCTAAGATGCATCAATTCGTCCCAGCCCACTTGGAGCAGAGGAGAATGAAGAACACCAAAGACACAAGGAAAATATTAGCTCAAGAGCCAAATACAGCCACATAAACCAGAGACACCATCAGCCTCAGACCAGAAGAACTAGATAATGCGCAGCTACCAGCAATGACCATCCTGACAGGGAACACAACAGAGAGTCCCTGATGGAGCAGGAGAAGGGTGGGGTGGAGAACTCAAGTTCTAGTAAAAAAACCCAGACTTAATGGTCTGACTGAGACTGGAAGAACCCCCAGAACACATGGTCCCTGGACTGTCTGTTAACCCAGAGCTAAAACAATTCCCAAAGCCAACTCTTCAGACAAAGATTAGACTGGACTATAAGACATAAAATGATCCTTGTGAAGAGTGTGCTTCCTAGTTCCAGTAGATACACAAAACTAAATGGGCAGTTCCTGTCCAGAGGTGACATGAGAAGGCAGAAAGGGATAGGAGCTGGTTGAATGGACATGGGATACCCAGGGTAGAAAGAGGGAGTGTGCTGTTACATTATAGGGATAGCAACTAGGGTCACATAAGAATGTGTGTATACATTTTTGTATGAAAAACTAACTTAAGACATAAACCTTTACCTAAAGCACAATTAAAAAAAAAAAAAAAAGATTACAGCCTAGGAAAATGTATGGAGCAGTTGTACTCTGCCTATAGGGTCACTACAAGTTGGAATTGACTGAACAGCACACAACAGCAACATATTATGACCCTAGTTATTATACTTAAAATTTTGTCTTTATGTACTCCACAGGATTCGCCTATTTTTTATATTTAGCTCACCTTTATAATGCCTGGATTCCTGGTGGCACAGTGGATAAGCGTTCGGCTGCTAGCCAAAAGGTTGGAAACCCTATGAGGCAGTTCTACTCTGTACTATAGGATCGGTATGAGTCAGAATCAACTAAATGGTAATAAGTTTGGTTTGGCTATAAAGCCTGCTAATTTTGCTTTCCATCTTACGTTGATCTTTGGCCCAAATACTATCAAACTGTCCAGATGTGAAAATATATCTATATCCATTGATCTTCCCCAATATGATTTCCTTTTCCTAAGATTTCTCTCAGAGTCTGTTTGCTGCATAGATTTTTCTGCAACCCTGACTTACAGAAATGCTGAAAGTAATCTAAGGTGTTTGTATAAAAAGGTGATATAAAAATGGAAATAGCACAAGAACTGATTAAACCTAAACCTTAATTAATGGCACAGCAACGGGCTGAGGAGCAATGAGTGGAGAGCAGCCGCAGTCTACACCAATCTAGACCCAGCAACTCCAAGAGTGAAGAATCTCAGCTCTACTTCAAAATTAATTTCTAAGAAAAAGCTTCCTCAGAGATACATCTAGAAAGAATAAACAACTCTGGCAGCATAATCTACTTGTTAAGGGCAACTTTTTCATTTTAACTTCTACAAACTTAATTCACTCTGCAGGAAGAGACAACTGGTTACTGAATGAAGTTAGAGCCTTAGGTAAAGTACAAGTTCAAATGAATGGGGAGATTATGCACCAGAGATAATAAAAGTTCTGGAGAACTCTGCATGGTGCTCCATCTTCCCACTCCAAACATCTACCACATTCTTTCGGGTACATTGAGCAGGGAGAGGAACATCTGCACTTGTATGGAAAGGGAATTAAATGGCAGGCATTGCTATGTGACTTGAATGCTGCATACTATACTTTACATCGTATTTTCTAAGGCTTTCTATCAGGGGAAAAGAAGGAACTTATTATTTTCTGAGGTTTTCTTATGGCTTCACAAGGCAAATCCTTTATGAGGCATGCCAAGTTTCTAAAAGGCTAGTAATAGAGGCAATGAGATGTCTGATGAGAAGTTTTTATTTTCAAGTATGATGTATAGCTGCAATTAAACTTTAAATGTACTTTTCTGAGTCTCGAGCATCTCACCATGCCAGAAAGTAAGGAAGTGCTAAAGGAAAAAAACAAAACAAAACAAAACCATGGGGCATGTAGAAACGACACGAAGCCAGCCTAAAAGAGCTCCCAATAGCTAAGGCTAGAACAATCTAAACAAAAGAAACAAAAAAAATATGGATAGTATTGGATTATAACCCAAAGAATAAATTAAATATCCATGAGTCCATAATCTTGATATAAAGATGTGATTGAATAGCTAAATAAAAGAGAAGGAACAACTCTTCCTTACCAAAGAATTTCAATTAATAATTGTAGAAGGAATGGAGGAAATAGAAAATCAGCATTAGAAAACCACAGAAATAATTGCTGCACGCAAGATCTACTGATGAATGCTAAAATTATCAGGTGAAAGTTTAAGGAGAAATAAGATACTTGCATAATTTTAAAATTCATCTCCCCAAAATTTATTAATTACAAAGGGAAAAATACTAACTTTACAGTAGAGGAACTCAACAGACACCACCTTAACCAAGTGATCAAAGTTAACACCATCAAGTAATAAGACACAGAGACACCTGTGTCCCCTGACACAACCCACTATGAGGATGCATCTTCTCTGTAATATTCTTTCCAACATGCACAGCCTCAATCTAACCATGGGAAAACATGAGAAAAATCCAAATTGACGGACATTCTACCTTGATCAGTTACTTTTCATGAAAGACAAGGAAAGACTGAGAAAGTGTTGCAGTTCGGAGGAGACTAAAACCAAAACCAAACCCATTGCTGTCTAGTCGATTGCAACTCATAGCGACCCTATAGAATAGAGCAGAAGTGCCCCATAGGGTTTCCAAGAAGCACCTGGTAGATTCGAACTGCCTTCCTTTTGGTTAGCGGCCGTAGCTCTTAACCCCTACACCATCAGGGAAGAGACTAAGAAGATCCTAGTGTGTCAAGTAACGTGCAGTGTAGGATTCTGGGTTGGATCCTGGAACAAGAAAAGGACTTCAGTGGAAAAATTGTGACATCTGATTCAAGTCTGTAGATTAGTTAATACTGTCATACCAATGTCAATTTCTTAGTTTTGGTAACTGTACTATGGTTATGCAAGATGTTAGCATTAGGGGTAGCTTGGTTTGAGATATATGGGAACTCTCTGTACTACTTTTACAACTTTTTCTGTAAAGTTTAAAATTATTTCAAAATGAAAAGTTAAAAAAATAAATAAAAGATCAAAAGAAATGCGCTTTGCTGCTCTGTATCCAGACTGAGTTGTATCTTGAAGGATGAACAGGAATTAAACCATGAAGTAGGGATCAAAGCAAGCTTAGATAAGAGGAAAACAGAGTTTTATGGCCTGGCTTCATTCCTCACTCAACCAATTATGAGCTCTGTGACCTTGGGCAAATTATTTAATTTCCCTCAGGCTCAGTTTCTTCATCCATAAAAATGAGATGAGGCAAATTAAATGAAATAAGCCAGTGCCTGGCCCATTATAGGCACTCAATCAATGTTAACCATGGTGATGGTCATGATGGAGACAATGTTGATAATGATAATGAACAGCCTGGCCACTATACAAGTCCTTTCCCTCCAAGGATATCACAAACCCACACCTCAGCCACTGGAGACGTGAAAGCTGTGGTCTGCACACCATGGCTCGGATACTATCAGTGCCCCACCCTCTTCCCTGCCCCTTCGTCCATTCAGCTTTGTTCAGATATTTATTGCAAACTTACTGTGTGACTTAGTACTGTATTAGGCAGCAGGAGCACAAAGGTAAGACAGAACTGGCTGCTGTTTTAAAGAGTGAAATAGACAATTTACTTGTCTAGTGGTAAAAACAGACATGTGAACAAACCATTTTATTGAACAGAGAGAATGTTCTAGTGCAGATAGGCTTCAGGTACAAGGCTAGCGAAAAGGAGAGCCTAACCTAGCCTGAGCTGAGTCTTAATGGACTAAGTTGAGAAAGCAAAAAGGGATGGGATGAGGATGGTGGAAAAGATTCTACAAAAAGGCGAAAATTGAATCAGAAAAGGCACCAGTTGCCATCAAGATAATTCTGACTCACGGCAACCCCATGTGTGCAGAATAGAACTGCTCTCCACAGGGTTTTCAAGGCTGTGACGTTTCAAAAGCAGATCACCAGACCTATCCTTCAAGATGTTTCAGGGTGGGTTCCAATCAGTCACCTTTCAGTTAGTAGCCTAGCGCTTTACTGTTTATTCTGCCCAGGGACTCCTAGAAATAGCCAGTGGTATGGGGAGCTCTGTGAGAAGGGATTGGGAAAATTGAACAGGCCTAGGTTGTTGAAGATTGTGTAGATCAAGGTATGCAGCTTGAATATTACCTGGTAGGTGGTGGGGCTGCGGCCAGGGGAACAACATGGTAGATATGTACTTTAGAGCTCTTATTCTGATAGCATTCACAAGAAAGGATCGGAGAGCTACAAGACTGATAACTTCAAGTAGCAGAGTTTTGTTATCCTTTAAGCAAAAAATAATAAAAATATTACTATTAATAAAACAGTTATTGTTACAACTATATTACCAAATTATTATTAGGGTAGTAATAGTGGGAATGGAAAAAGCAAGATGGATTTGAGAAATACACAGGAAAAAAAATGACAGCATTTGATGACCTGTTTCTTGACATATAGTTTCAACTCGATGCATATGTGTTGACTGCCACACTGTGACAGGAGGGATCTGCAAAGAATCAAGGTTTCTAGCTCAGGTAACTGGGCGAGTAGTGGTTCCACTTACTGATAAAAGAAATACGGGGTGAAGAAATACGTTGTTGGGGGAGGCTTGAAAGGGTGTTAGTTAAGTGATAAATTATTTTGTATACACGTTGAATTTGAGTTGTCTTTGAGACATCTCATTCATATATGTATCAGTAAAATATTTACTTAAGTTCAGGGGAGACTGAGATTTGAAATTAAGACCATGTATGTGGATAATATCTTCCAGAGGCAGCATGGATAAAATAAGAACTCAGGCCAAAAATGGAACCCTGGGAAACACCAAAAGTTAAGAATTGAGTATAAGAGAGGGTTGCCATGAAGAAGACAAGAGATAAAGACCAACTAAACAAACAAACAAACAAAAAGAACCAAGTTCGTTGCCATTGAGCCAATCCCAACTCATGGCAAGCCCATATGTTACAGAGTAGAAGTGCTCCATAGGGTCTTCTTGGCTGTAATCTTTACAGTAGTAGATGACCACATCTTTCTTCCACAGTGCCACTGGGTGGGTTCAAACAGTCAACCTTTCTGTTAGCAGCTGAGCCCAAACTGTTTGTATCACCCAGGGACTTTAAAGACCTAGTAGAGCCACATAAATTATCCAGAAAAATAAGGACTGAAAAGAACCCAGTGAATTTAGAATATGTACATCCCAAGATGAGTTTCATTACAAATACATTTCTAAGTAATGGGTTAGGAAGCTGATATAGCTCAACTTTATCACCTCAATTTCTCATTTCTTATCTCAACTCCTCTCACTCTTACTGGATTCCCTGCCACCAATGAAGCTGCCCCAATTCCGTGAAGTTACACACAACCTCTGCCCAGGCTTGTGTACTGAGAGGGAGGAGAGACACAGGACAAGGTGTGGTGCGAAGTAGACATCAGAACTCTACCTAATAGGGCTTCTTTATTCAACATCTGTAGGACAGCCAAATTCATAACCAGAACTTTTCCCTCAGAACTAAAAGCGGCGTAGCAAAACATTTATTACCTATAATAATGGTTTTCCAGCTGAATTGTGTGTACATCCGGGGGCACAAAAATTCTTTCAAGGGAATACACTGGCAATTGTCTACTTTTAAGAGACTCAGTTTCTAGATTCCCTACTTCCAGATTCTAAAACTGTTCTCCCTGAGAAAGTGACTGCTGTCCACAGTGTCTCCTTTCACACCTCCTGTTTCACAATCCGCTTTCTCCCACTAGACAGTGTAAAGGCAAACCAGCCCCTAATCCTACAGAGTGCTTTGTTCCAGGATAGAAAACCTCTAGCAGGCAAAAAAAAGGGATATCTAAAAGATTAATGTTGGCACTGAGAAGGAAAATGTCTTCATGACTAAAATAACTTCGGTAACTATTAACAAATCCTTTTGCAATTCAGGTAAATTCTAGTTTTCTTCTTTACAACTAAATTGAAGTAGGACAAAATGAAGTGGCTCATAGATTAGTTCAAAAAATTGAGACTGTTTGCTATAATAAAGTTCTTTCCATTCCCATCTACTTTTGTACCTCAACAACTTTACTTGTGGTTAAAAACAGGGCTTTGAGCCAGTTCAAACCGGTTCAGCCATGGCCAATAAAACGAAACCAGAACAGACCTGAACTTTTTAAATTTGGGTTATCCAGAACCATAACTGGAACAGGAAAAACTATAGGTCGAAGCCCTGGAATGGGAGACTCAGAAGAGGTGTATTTAGCCCTTTCAGGAGCCTGGTGCTAGAGATTGGATTATTGCCAGGATGGAGGAGAATGACGCACATTCAAAGCAGCATGGCCAGCCACCATCTTTGAGAAGGGCACTGCTATTTCCAACTCTGTACAAATTCCAAGGAGTGAGAGATTTGGTTGCTATGTAACATGTACCCTGCCATTGTTTTCTAAGAGGGAGACATAATTCCTAGCAGGGCTTCAACCCATAAATGTTTCTCATTCTGGTTATGGTTCCAGTTCACCCAAATTTCAAAAATTCAGGTCTGTTCTGGTGTCACTCCCTTGACCATGACTGAACTAGGAAGAACTGGTTCAAAGCTCTGCTTAAAAGCAAGCAAGAAAGAGAAAGGAGAAGAGAGGGAGGGAGGGAGGGAGGGAGGGAGGGAGGGAGGGAGGGAGGGAGGGAGAAAATTATTGCTGAACCCACTTATGCACTGCTGGTCGGAATGTAAAATGGTACAACCACTTTGGAAATCAATTTGGTGCTTCCTTAAAAAACTAGAACTACCATATGATCCAGCAATCCCACTCCTTGGAATATATACTAGAGAAATAAGACCCTTTACACAAACAGATATACATGCACACCCATGCTCATTGCATAGCAAAAAGATCGAAGAAACCAAGGTGCCCATTGACAGATGAATGGATAAATAAATTATGGTATATTCACACAGTGGAATATTATGCATCGATAAAGAGCAATGATGAATCTGTGAAACATTTCCTAATATGGAGGAATCTGGAAGGCATTATGCTGAGTGAAATTAATCAGTTGCAAAAGGACAAATATTGTATGAGACCACTATTATAAGAACTCAAAAAATAGTTTAAACAGAGAAGAAAATGTTCTTTGATGGTTATGAAAGTCTGGAGGTAGGGAGGGAGGGGCTTTTCCCTAATTAGATAGTAAATAGGAGCTATTTTAGGTGAAGGGAAAAGCAACACACAATACAGGAGAGGTCAGCACAACTGGACTGAAACAAAAGCAGTTTCCCGAATAAACTGAACTCTTCTAAGGCCAGCATAGGAGGGGTGCGGGTTTGGGGACCATGGTTTCAGGGGACATCTAAGTCAATTGGCATAATAAAATCTGTTAAGAAAATATTCTGCATCCCACTTTGGAAAGTGGCTTCTGGGGTCTTAAACGCTAGCAAGCAGCCATCTAAGATGCATCAATTGGTCTCAACCCACCTGGACCAAAGGAGAATGAAGAACACCAAAGACGCAGGTAATTACGAGCCCAAGAGACAGAAAGGGCCACATAAACCAGACACTACATCAGCCTGAGACCAGAAGAACTAGATGGTGCCTGGCTACAACCGATGACTGCCCTGACAGGGAACACAATAGAGAACCCCTAAGGGAGCAGGACAACAGTGGGATGCAAACCTCAAATTCTCGTAAAAAGAACAGACTTAATGGTCTGACTGAGACTAGAAGGACCCCAGAGGTCATGGTCCCCAGACCTTCTGTTAGCCCAAGACAGGAACCATTCCCAAAGCCAACTCTTGACTATGGGACAGAAAACGATATTGATGAGGAGTGAGCTTCTTGGATCAAGTAGACACATGTGGGCAGCTCCAGTCTGGATGGGAGATGAGGGGCAGAGGCGGTCGGAAGCTGGCCAAATGGACACGAAAATAGAGAGTGGAAAGGAGTGTGCTGTCTCATTAGGAGGAGAGCAACTAGGAGTATATAGCAAGGTGTATATAAATTTTTGTATGAGAGACTGACTTGGTTTGTAAACTTCCACTTAAAGCACAATAAAACTTAAAAAAAAAAAATATTGCTGAACCTTGTTTCATTCCAGCAATAGATAATATTTATCCACAGATACATGAACCATCATGCCTATCTTAGTAAGAGGTTAATTTCCAACAATTTTTTTATGTTAAATATCATAGTTTATATCTGTGTTGTTTAGATCAAAGTGTGTTCTACTTATAACATTAACTTAGAGCCTATAGTCGCGTAAGATGAAAAATAAAATTTCAATTTATATACCCATTTTATTGCAAAAATCATGACAGGTAATCAATAAAATACTTTCAAGCATAAAAAATTAAATTAGGGTAGTATTCTGAGGAGGAAGTGGAATGGAAATGAAGCTTAATGAGGAAAAGAAATGATGCAAATATCTATAAAAGAAAAGTGTGTTCCTGTTATTTGTGAAACAGATGATGGTGGGTATCAAATTGCCGCAGTATTTAAAAGACATGTATATACACAAAAGTGTGATGTACTAGTTAGATTATAAAAAATATAATATGATATCTGAAATTAGATCCTTTATAAAGATTTAAATTTCAGATGAAAATTTTAGATGTAAACTTAAAAATGTGCAAGGGGCCCATAGTTTTCCAAAGTTCTTTTAGGTGGTACAACAGAGGTGTAACTAGGGTACGGCAGGTAGGGCGAGTGCTCCGGACACCGCTTGAGGAGGCGGGTGGTAACCAGCAGTTTCTACTGGCCATCATGGTTTCCATTGCCAGCTGTGAGAGATCATTCAGTAATTTAAAACTAATTGCCAGAGGTGCTATTTCTCATAGATAGGCCCCTGGGTACACAAACAAAAAGTGTGTAGATTACTGCTCTTCAAGAGAATACCTTCTCCATCCACTCCCAAAGACTCCCTTCTCTCCCCACCATGGTTAATTCCTCCTGGTGGTTTTAAAAAAAAAAAGAAAAGTCAGGTGTGAGAGAAGGCAAAGGCTTTGTTGACAGAATGTTTTTGAAACACTCTGAAACGCTCAGTGTGAAATATGGATCTAGATTCCCCAAGGGTAAATCCACATTTGCTTATGGGCCCCACAGGATACACACAAACCCTGATTAAATGCAAAACATCTGAGGGTAAGACTGATTATTTATCAACACCAGGAGAGACTAACAAAGTTGCAGTCACTCTCCCCCAGGCATCTGCCTGGCAATGTACATTCAAAACATCCATAGTTCTCTAATGGAGGAAGTATGTTAAGTATTCTGCTATTAAAGCCCATACTTTCGGACCCCTGGATTTCCAAATTCAGAGGCGTTGATTATGTTGTTGTGTGTTAACTAACCACTTCTCGTCAGCTACTGGGAAAAGCCCTGGCATAACCCTAACATGCTTTGAACTTAAGGAATTCTGTAAGAAGCTGAAATATAAGAAAAGGAAAACCCAAACTTTCAGTTATTAAAACTCGAGAAGCTGTTTGCAGATTGAGTTTCATGCCGGTTACATAATCTCTCCTAAGGAACATTTCCATAAGTACAATTTTACAAAATGCATCTTGATTACAATCTGTAGATTTGATTGGATAACATTTCCTTCAACGGCATTGAAGAGCATTTTAGAACAATTTTCAGTAAACCGGAATAGGAACGCTCAAAATTAGTCCTTCAGATATAGAGGCAAGCTAAAGGAAGAAACAATGAAAGAAAACAATATCAACAGACCTCCTTTTGGTAAACAGAACATTTTTAGTTAGATGGCTGTGTCTTAAAGGGCTAGTCCGTTGCCTCCAAATATTTTTAGCAAGTATTGGTTTTTCCTGTATGAAGTTAATCCAATGCTTAAAACCAGTCATTCACCTTTTAACTTGGAATTACTTTTACTGCTGTGTGCATGGCCAAAACAGTAGTTAAGAGTCAGCAGGACTCATGGACAATTAGATTAACATTTTGCTGAGTTGTACTATATAAACCAAAAAACCCACTGCCGTAGAGTCGATTCCAATTCATAGCTACCCTACAGCACAAAGTAGAACTGCCCCATATGGTTTCCAGTGCCGTAAATCTTTACGGAAGTAGACTGCCATATCTTTTTCCACAGAGCAGCTGGTAGGCTCCAATCGCCGACCTTTGGGTTCGCAGTTGAGTGCTTAGCCGCCTGCACTACCAGAGCTCTTGTAATGTGTAAAGTAGTCCCCAGATTAGAGACAGCCCCACTGTGAATCAGCAGCCACATGAATGGCACTGGGAGGTAAGATGGAGGAACACATTCTTAGTCTCCTTAGAGCAAATGTGTTTTACTCCACAGTTCATAACACCCTGGTGACTGACCTAATTCAGTGGCCGTGGAGGTGGCTCTGACCCATGGTGACCCCATATATGTCAGCGTAGAACTATGCTCCATAGGAATTTCAACAGCTGATTTTTTGGGGAAGTAGGTTGCCAGGCCTTTCTTCTGAGGTGCCCCCAGGTGGACTCAAACCTCCAACCTTTCGGTTAGCAGCCAAGCACATTAACCCTTTGCACTCCCCTGGACTCCAGAGACTGACCTAGAGATGTGTATTTCTCTTGCCTACAGGTGGAAACATCTTTTCCCCTGTACATCTCCTAAGAGCATTTAGCTTTCTGTAGCTAACTTTCAACACCTTTAAGGAGATGTGTTTTTCTGGTGCCCACCATTGGAATTCATATTTTCCTATGGCAACATCTCATAAACAATGGGTATAAATTTTTGTATTTTTAAAGTACAGCTAGCCAGGACTCTCAGATATTTCTTACTCTAACTAGAAGAATTTTGCTTAGAGTTGAAGACTATTTAATTAAAACTTATACTCAATGATGTTTTCTTTTAAATGTTAGCTATTCATGATCTGGAGCCCTGGTGGTGCAGCGGTTATGAACTCAGTTGCTAACCAAAAGGTCAGCAGCTTGAATCCACCAGCTGCTCCTTGGAAACCCTATGGGTGGTTCTACTCTGTCCTACGGGGTGGCTATGAATCGGAATCAACTCAACAGCAATGGGTCTGGTTTTTTGGTTTAGTCATGATTCAAGCTGTTTAAAGTGCATACTATGAGTCTTGAAAAGGAGCATTTGTCCTTTACGGGATTGTTATTATCACTCTTACAAGGAGGTATATAATACACTGATTTTCTCAGGAGTGCCAGCAATTGGTGGGGCGTTCTGCCTTACTTTAAAAGGTGATAAACAGCTGTGTTTCGAGTCGTCAAAGGTTTTCTGTGTCGTCCCCTGCCTTCAGGCTGTCCAACAATCACTTCTTAATTGTGTCTGTGTGCCTTCTTCTATCATCCTTTCTCACCCTTCAAATCAAATAGCAAGATTTGTTAAAAATTGTATTTAAATTAACAGTACAGAAATGAGCTGTTTTCTCATTTCCTGGAATTTCGTGTTTTGGATAAGAGGAGTCATCAAGTTATTTATTCTGGATAGCAAGGGTTTCAATGCTTCAGGAGCATTATGAGCTAAACAGACTTACAATGGCTGGTTTGGGTACTGAACTACCATTGATAATATTTTTAACATGAAAAAAATGTATTTAAAATTCTAAATAACTGGCTCACCAACTTCGAGAATGCAACCCATTCTTACGCTGAGAACTCTCTTTACTCAGGCAGGTTTTATGTCTCTGCTGTTGCCTAGCAACCTCCATGCGGCAAGAGATGTCAGAGGTTAAAGAGCAGACAAAAGTCATTACGGAAAGCAAGCCCTTATCAGCATTTTCCATCTAACTTTGTAATCCTTGAAATAAAATAGCTTTCATTGTATTAAGTGGTCTGTAATTTTTTTTCTTATCAAATGCCAAATTTTTAGAGATTCTTTTTTCTTTTTGAATATAAATCCACTCTACATGGACAATTATGTACATTGCTTTCAATGAACTTCTCTGTTACACTAGCATGCTTTGAAGGTTCAAGTGAAAAACTTGTGGCATTCTGAAACTACTGGATTATGTGAAAAGGAGTCGTAAACAAATCTGAAAGCATTCCAAGACTTATCTGGGAACAAACACGACCTCGAAGTAATCTTACTTGAACCATTACAGTTGATGTTGAATAGAAGTCCACTTTCAGATACATTAACCTGCTTATTAAAAAAATATATATATATGTATATATATTCTTTAGAGAAAGGAGTAAAAAAACGTTTTTTTAAGTTTGCTTGTGTCTATTCTGAAATGGAAAGGAATGTGATCAAAATTTAAGTACCATCTCTGGAGTTCTTTTTTTTTTTTTTCCAGCCCATCCTGTCCCAAATGCTGTATTCCTAAGTATTCCTTATTCATGGACAATTAATTGTATTTCAGCATACTTTTTAAGAGCTGCATTCAGGCTTCTTTTCCAATATGCTTTAACGACATATCATTTCTGGGCCATGGGGTTGTTCCATGACTCCTAGCCCTTTTAACTTTTCCAAATTCCTGTCACAAAGAGAAAGCAACCTGTGGGAGAATCACATCCCATGTTGGTGTGAAGTGGATCCAAAATTATTTTTCGAGGAAGATCTTATCTCTGCTTATTGGACCTTCCTCATCTTGTCTCTGAGCAAAGCCACAGTGGCTGTCCACTCAAGGATGTGGCCTTAAATTTCATGAGAGAAAACGAACTCTAGCCTTCCTAGACTGACTCCTCAAGTACTCTGCACTCCATGTTTTAGTCAGGGATTATAAACCAAGACTCTGTGTTGAATAATTCTTACCAAGAGCCCAACTGGGAGAAATGTATTTATGGAGGATTGCCTGAAGCACATGGGGACTGCCTTGTCCCCTAAATGTCCTGAATTCTACTTTTGGACAGAGCTGGGTACTTGGGTACCATTGGCCCTTTTCAGAACTGCTTACACTGAATTAGGTTTGGGCACCTTGTACTAAGCATATTGTGATGGTGTCATGAGCAATGGTCATGAATCTCTCTCTTCTGTGTCTGTTGAAGTCAATGTCCATTACATTACCCTTGAAGGACATTCACGTGAAACTCCTCTCGGGCTTCAGTATTAGGAAAACTTGGGTTTTTATCTCACAGATATGTTTAATCTTATCACTGATCATAATTTCATCTTCACTCTTATTGCTAGGAAGCTGAGAGCCAAATTTGCAACCATACTCATCTTCCTCTGGCTTTACTCTTTAACTTCCCGTATTTGCTTTCGACCCTGACTCCCTCAGTAATTTATTCTATTAGAATAGTTGGGCTACCTATCTCATATCTGCTTTAGAACATTGTGGGGAATGAGTTTAAACAAGTAAAAACAAAATGGTAGCATGGAAAAGAAAGAAGATATTCCTCTTATTTACTCCTCCACTTGTGAATCCAAGCAGAATGAGGACCCCATGTCATCTCCACTTACTGCTGCTATGAGTCCTGACATCAGAAAACAGTGAGAGTTAGGAGTAATGGGAGGAAGTGGGAGGAAGAGGGGCACACAGGAGGGGGAGATAGGAAATCTCATTGGTTGGCAGCAAGGAAGAAAGTAAGTTGCTGTGGCTAAGGGTCACTGCCAAGGAAAGATGAAAAAATGCAAGTCAGGAACTTCTTGCATTAAATCCAAAGGTGACATTTAAAATCCTGACACATTCAATTTGTATAACATAAGAACGTCATTTCCATAATACACATTTACGAAGCAGTTTTGATCATAGTACTGCAAAACTACTGCATCATGGTTTGTCCCCCTCACATATACAATTCTAAAAATTATCCCAAATTTGTTACTATATTTTCCACCACCACAAGTAAAAGAATAACTTCATTTAAAAAAAAAAAAAAAAAACACTTGAGAAATGTAAAAAAATTGCTTTGGCTAAGTAAAATGGGAA
This sequence comes from Elephas maximus indicus, assembly GCF_024166365.1. Lineage (NCBI taxonomy): Eukaryota > Metazoa > Chordata > Mammalia > Proboscidea > Elephantidae > Elephas > Elephas maximus. Next base: position 23,560,663 of record NC_064829.1, read on the forward strand.
TACCTCTGATCAAACATAGTCACATTCCCAATAAAGAGAACTTGAATATGTAATTTAGTAACTACAAGGAAGAAATACAACTATAAACACAGACACTCAGGTGCCACTATAACTAGATGTATGGTATGGATACTCCTGGGTAGCTGAGATTTGATCATATAGCGTAGATAATCAGTGGGGGAAAGATTTTGCGTAGGGTGCATAGAAGCATAAATACTACACACACTTGTTTTCCCCTTGATTTGGTTTAAAGACTAGCAAGCACCTCCATATTTCATATTAACCTAGCAGACTCCATTTTGTATGTTCCTTAATACTGGTATATACCCGTAAGGAGCCCTGTCTCATGTAAGAAACAAACCTCTAGGGAATTGCTATTATAACTATTATTATTATTTGCATTGTACTTGCAAAGAAATAAGAAAAAATTAGCTACTTAGCTAAAAAAAAAAAAGACTGTTAGACAACTTAAGTGAAGAATTACCTAATTACTGAATTTCAATGAGTTTCAAAGCTGATTCATGTCCTTTGAAAAATTACCTACTACATATACCTTTTCATACATTAATAATATTTTCATGTTAAAATTATGTCTCTTAATAGTGTGGCCTTCACAGCTAATACAAAGTCAAGGTTCCCTCTTAGCACTAATTATCTATTACTCTAATTCTCTAATCATGACACCAGAGATAGGCCATGAATAAAAACTTCATATTAGAATCAATTTTTTAAAAATGTAACCTACCAAAATTTAAATGTATTGCATTTGTGCTAAAAATATATTTCTAATTTGATTTTCTCGTCTGTTACCTTCAAGTCAGTACATCCAGAACTTAGAATGTTTCCCCTTCCCAACCAGCTACTCGTCTTAAGGAATCCTCTTCTGCCAAAAAACCACCATACGTTTTCATCTCCCAGACCTAAAAATTTGAAAACATCCTCCTTCTCCTTCAACCTGTTCACTCATTCTGCCAACTCTCCCTTTCTCTCTCTCGGTTCTCTCTTTACTCCCACACTGACACCTGAGATTTGAGCTGAATTATTTCTAAAGTCTTCTGGCTGCAGGCTCTCACCAGCTACTCCACTCTGTACTCCAATCCACTCAGATTAAATCTTTTAAACCATTGCTTTCATTCTGTCACTGTCACTGTTCAAGAGCTTACAACAGCTCCTGTGCCGTGAGGGTCAACACAGCAGGCCTGACTGTCAACCTCAGACAGGCCTGTTTGCAAGGTCAGCCCTTAGCTAGAGTCTAGGAACTTGGATTCCGGGAGGGTTTCCACCGTTTCCTAACGGATAAGACTGGCTCGCTGTGCCCAAACCATTTGTACAAACAAAGTGGTTTATGCTGAACACCTGCTTTCCTTCTGGGAGACTGGAATTTCCATACATGCTAAGCAGAAGGTGCCTACGTGATCAGCTCCCACTAAAACCCCGGACGCTGAGACTCTAAGAAGCTTCTCAGGTCAACAACATTCACACACATTGTCACAGATCACTGCTGGAGGAATTCAGCTCATCCTTTATGACTCCACTGGGAAAAGACTCTGGGAAGCTCACATCTGGTTTCTCTGGACTTCACCATATGCACCTTTTGCTGATTTTGCTTTGTATCCTTTTTCTGTAAGAAATCTTAGCCATGAGTAGGACTACCATATTTTTACACAAATAATGCATGCCTTTTATGTTTGCCTGCCAATCACGCCCTCCCCTTGCAAGGTATTTTCATAGCAAGCTTATGAAAATAACTTCCAGGGATGGGGGGGCGCAGTTTGTAGACAAACGTAGAAGGCTCACGTTATTTCCGAAAAATATCGTAAAATGTTCAGCCTGTGAGTTCCTCTAGCAAATTATTGAACCTGGGGCTCCTCCCCCCTAAAAAAAGCTCCAATAGCCTGTTACATCATTTCTAGCCTCACTTGTCTAACTTACAAAGCCCTACATTACGTGCCATAACCACTACTTCTCGAAATTCATTTCCACTAGCTCCCAGTGTGTGCCCACTGCTTCAGTTCCACCACTGTCGTGATCATCCAGTGCTGCTCTAACAGAAATACCATAAGTGGATGGCTTTAACAAAGAGAAGTTTACTCTCTCACAGTGCAGTAGGCTAGAAGTCTGAATTCAGGGCACTGGCCCCAGGGGAAGGCCTTCTCCTTCCACCAACTCTGGAGGAAAGTCCCCACCATCAGTTCTCCCCTGGTCTGGGAGCATGCCAGTGCAGGAACCTCAAGTCTAAAGGACGTGCTCTGCTCCCAGTGCTGCTTTCTTGGTGGTATAAGGCCCCTCTTTCTCTGTGCTAACTTCTCTTTTTTATATCTCAAAAGAGATTGGCTTAAGACTTTATCAAATCTTACAGATCTCATCAATATAAGTGCTGCTAATCCATCTTATTACATCATAGTGATGGGATTTACAGCAATGGGAAGTCACAACACATGATAAAATGGTAGACAGTCATACAATACTGAGAATCATGACCTAGCCAAGTTGACATATTTTGGGGGGAAACAATTTAATCCATAACAACCACCGTGTGTGTAATAGAGATGGCAGTTTGTAGGGCAAGTCCTCAGCCTGGAGTCGAGAGACGTGGTTTCTGGTCTTAGTTCCCTCTGTTCTGCCATTTGCAGAAAATTTAATGCTAGTCATTTACAACCCTGTGAAGTCTTCATATCCTTACATGTAAAATGTGAATAAACTTATAGATGAAAATAATAACCAGGTGTAAGATTTTCTGTACAAATAATTTCTTAATGATTTGCTACTAAAAGGCATATTCTATCAAAGCAAAACAGTTCTGTTAATGGGGGTCCCTTGGTGGTTCAAACAGTTAAGTGACTTTCTACTAACCAAAAGAGTGACAGTTCCAACCCACCCAGAGGTGCCTCACAAGAAAAGCCTGGTGATCTGCTTCTGAAAAGTCACAGCCATGAAACCTAACAGAGTGCAGTTTTACTGTGCAACACACAGGGTTGCCATGAGTTGGATTGACTTGACGACAACCGGTTTTGTTTTTGGTTATTTTCTCTGTAACTTCAATTTTTTATAGTTTTGCAAAAAGCTCTTGATTAACTGGAAAATGTGAGAAATATTTCAGAATTAGACATTCTAAGGAAAATATAATATGCTACAAAAATAAGAATGCTATTCAAAACAGTGTACCATGAGGTACTTCTCCCAGGTAATAGTACTGTTTTTAAAAGTTATTTTCAGAAAAGAATTGAGAGAACTTAACAACCCAGTAGTTGGCAGGAAAGGAGTTGGGTTCTTGTTCAGTCGGAGCCCATGTCACTCAGGATTAAGGAGGTGACATAGATAAGAAACAGCCTCTTTGAAATACTAAGAACTTTTGTGAGATACATATCAAGATCAAAAGGTTTCAAGAAGAGAAGAACCTACTGAAATACTTCTCTGAGTTTACTGCTGCTTTTGTGCACATACTTTGCTAATGAGTCACTTTTAATACCAAAAATTATTGAAATTCATTTCCTCAAAGACCCACAAAGGAGCAACAAAAGAGACCAAGGGACCCATTCATTAGGATCTCCAGCCTGAGATAGTTCCGGGGCTTGACTTATGGGAAAGACCCATCCCTTTGAGGTTCAGGTATCACCCATATTTCAAAGAAGCTGGGTTACAAGTTGTTTTTACAACTACTTAAAAAATAAAATTAAATTATATTTCACTATTCTTTTGTGTGGGAGAAAGGCCTGGTGATCTATTTCTAAAAATCAGCCAATGAAAACCCTACGGATCACAACAGACTGGGCGGAGTTTCGTTCTGTTGTACATGGGGTCCCCATGGGTTGGGGGGCTACTCAATGACAGCTAACAACAACATTCTTCTGTGTAATCGTTGGCACAAAGGAAAACTAATTACAACTTGTGAATGGCAGAGCCTAAGCATAAGTGCACAGCATCTTTGTCTTTGGAGAGCATTCAAACTTTTCTTTTTATCCACTTCCTAAATAGAAGTTACCATCACAACAAAAAGCTGCTTCCAAACTCTTCAAACATGGGTCCCTGCAGCAAAGATGCTAAATACGAATTTCTGACTAATCTATCAGACCAGCACATATTAAGAAGGGCACAGAGAAAGAAAGGTGAGATGACCGGGTAGCTAAACCTCATCTGTTTTCCTTTCTCGATTTTCCTACTAAAAATAGAAAACCAGAGCTCTCAAACCAGAGAAAAATTAAAGAATAATTAGCAAGCAAATTCATAAATGAACAAATATTTTAAGAGGCATCATGCACTAAAGAATAACTTCCACATTTTCCTGGTTGAATTTACATGTGGGTTTGTCTAAATATTTATCAAATTCAGAGCTATAATCACTAAAAACAGTCACGTGCTCACTTCTCATACTTCTCATAAGCATATATTAATGCTAGAAATACAAAAATATTACCTCCAAATCCTAAGAGGGACTTCGAACACAGATAGAGACAGATGAAAGATGGCATGCTGCAGTGCAGCAACTTCAAAGTTGCTGTAGTCCTGACATTCCAACTACCATTCCTCCAGGAATATTCTCAAAGAAACACAGAATACGATCCAGGGTGGTGAGAGCAATTGTTTTACTGTCACATCCAGCTACTCTCCTTGAGTTCATCACTCAAAAATCAAGCCAGGAGCAAGGAGCAGTAAGTCTGCAGCGTTTTTATGCTGTCCTTCAGATCCTTCTGTCTACATTTTCCCTGGTTCCCAGCGTAGCTTCTCCGCATGACTGTGCAGCACTTCCAAAGTGCTGCCAGAGGAGAGGCCAGCAGCAGGGAAGACTAAGGTGTCACAGGGCTACCTGTGGCCGCTGGCTTCCAAGCATCATCACAGAATCTCTTGCTTGGTGCTGATTTTTCAGGTTAATAAGGTATATGGATAATTTTTAAATCCTTAATTTTCCCAGTAGTTATATAATACATGGTCAAGCATCTACACACAGGGCTGTTGAGGTCATTGGAATAATTACACTAATATTTGTCTCTTTATTTTGCCAAGGACTCCACTGAAGCTCTTCTTTTCTGCTTTCTTTTCCCATATTTCTTCCAAGGGAGTCTCAGTTCATTTAATTTGCTTTATTCTGTAAAGTACAACAATACTAGTAGGGCTACATTGGCCACACCAATAAACAGAGACTCCACTAAGCAAACTGGGAAAATTCCGATAAAGCCAGAAAACTGAATGGGGGCTCCAAAGGGGGCGAGGCCGAAAAGGGAGTGAGTACTAAGGGAGTGAGTGTTTACTGTGCTGTATGCTAGTATTACATATGTAAACATTAATTTGATCTTAAAATCAACCACATGAACATTATAGTATTTTCCCCATTTTCACAGATGCAGAATTGATCTCCAAATGATCCAGTAACTTGCCCTACAACACCTACAAACCAATAAGAAAATCACAAACAACCCAATAGAAAAATGATCAAAAGATATGCATAGACATTTCATGGCAGAGAACATAGAGATGCTCAATAAACATGAGGTATTCAGCACCATTAGTTGTCAGAGAAATGTCAAGTAAGACTCCAATGAGATAACCGCTTTATATCCACTCAATTATGAAAAATGAAAAGTATAACAATTCCAAGTGTTGGAGGGAATGTGGATTCATATTCTGATGGGAGCGAAAATTGGGATAATCACTTTGGAAAACTGTTTAGTCTATCTCCTACAGTTGAACATCCACATACCCTATGACCTGGCAATTCTACTCCTACCCAAGAGAAATTCTTGTACATGTGCATGAGGAGACACGGTCAACAACGAGCTCTCTCCACAACGGTAAAAACCTGAAAACATCCCCACTGCCCATCAACAAGACAGTGTACAAATCACCTACACTTTGTTTCACATGGTGGAATACGAAGCAAGAGGAAACCAAACAAAAGAAATAAGCTTCAGCATTCCACAACGATATAGGTGAATCTTCACAATAACGTCCTTTTTTAGAAAGTTAAAAACAGTTAAAATTTTTAAATTCATTTTAAGGATACTTATCGATGCAATAAGATTACTTAAAAAGGAAAGTAAAGGGATAGCAAACATGCAACTCTGGGGAATTTCTGAGGAGGTGGAGACAGAGAATGGGATGAGGGATGGTCAAATGGTCAGGTGAAAGCTAATGCTAAAACCCTGGCCTTGTTTCTGGAGGTGGTTTCATAGCTGCTTATTGCATTATTACCCATTGTCATTGAGTTGATTCTGACTCATAGCAACCCTATAAAACAGGTGGAACTGCACCATAGGGGGGTTTCCAACGCTTTAATCTCTACAGAAGCAAACTGCCACATCTTTCTCCCATGGAGCAGCTGGTGGGATTGAACCACCAACCTTTTGGTTAGCAGCCAAACACTTTAACAACTGTGCCACCATGACTCCCTAATAGCATTATTAAAGATGTTTAACTAATAAACAAGTAAAAAAATGAAGGAACATTGATGAAAGTGTGTCATTAACCAGGAATGATTATAATCCAACTTTGTACACCTAGGGTCCTAAAAGCAACCAAAAAAGCAAGACAAAAACAATGAATAAACAAAAATCTGGCCCAGGTCATACAGCAATGCATCTAAAACTCAGGTATTCCAGGTCAGCCAGACTCCAAAGCCCATGCTGCCACCAGGCGGGGCCACAGTTCCTTTCCCAGCCAGAGGTGCAAATCAGTTACTCCCATTTGCCCACAATGGCGGAGTGGCCTTATCTGTGGGTAATAACTGGAACCAGTCAACTAATTTCTTCCAGATGGTGTAGGAAGGCAGGGAAATATTAGCAGTCTAACAGGTACTTCTGGGCAAGGTAAAGATGGATGTAGGCTCAAATCCTGGACCTACCAAATACTACCAATGTCATTGGAGGAAAATGTTTCACTCTCTCAGCCTCAGTTTCCTTAGAATGTGAGGATTAGAAATGAAGAAATAGATGATGAAAATAGCTAGCATTTTTGATTGCTTACAAGCCAGTGCTTTACCAAATTTTTATAAATATAATGGTCACTGCAATCTACAAGAGATGAATTATTATTATTCCCAAGGCAAAGATGAAGAGATTTAAAGAAAAAGAGGTTGAGGGATTTCCCCTAGGTTAGTTATACAACTATAATGCAAGATGGGAGAGTCTTGAACCCAAGTCTTTCTGGCTCCACTACCCATGCTCTTAACCTCTAAGATGCTCACACACACAATACACACATACGTAAAGATATACACTCATACACACATGTGTATATAAATATAAACTCATACACATAGATAGACACAAACACATACCTATGTGTAAATACACACACTGTACACATATATAGACACACATACATTCATATACACATATAGGTACACTCATACATACATTTGCATAGATGCACACACTCATGTATACACACACACACACACACACACAAAATGCCTAGTTTCTCCAGCATTGCTCAAGAGATTCATTCACTGTTGTTAAAACTTCCTGCTCCTTCTCACGCCTGCACACATTACATAGAGTTGCCCACTTGAGAAGCAACTAAACTTAAAATAAATGTAGCTCACTTGGAGCACCTGGCCCCCTTGCTTTCACTCTGGGGCTCCCAAGTACAGCATCATTTGTGTTTTCAGAATGTATTCTCAGCATAGCCAATCCCTCCGTATCAGTGTTCATGTGAGCCTCTGCTTGTACCTCAGTTTCATCTCCTCTGGAGGGTACGTGCCCATATCTGTGAGTGGCTTCGTGAAGTTAATTTGGAGGACACTAATTAGCCAATATTTGAAATTAGACCTTTCTAAAATTGGAAAAACCTATCTTGACTTTGTGGTGTGGACAACAAGTGGACAAAAATTTAGTAGTACTCGTATGTACTTAAGAGGAGCCCTGGTGGTACAGTGGTTAAAGAGCTCAGCTGTTAACCGAAAGGTCACTGGTTCAAACCCATCAGCCACTCTGTGGGAGAAAAATGTGGTAGTCTGTTTCCATAAAAATTTACAGCCTTGATTACACGGAAGGTCAGCTCAACTGGACTGGACCAAAAGCAAAGAAGTTTCCAGGATAACCTGAATGCTTCAAAGGTCAGCGGAGCAAGGGCGGGGGTTTGGGGACTATGGCTTAAGGGGACTTCTAAGTCAATTGGCAAAATAATTCTATTACGAAAACATTCTGCATCCCACTTTGAAATGAGGCGTCTGGGGTCTTAAATGCTAACAAGCGGCCATCTAAGATGCATCAATTGGTCTCAACCCACCTGGATCAAAGGAGAATGAAGAACACCAAGGTCACACGATAACTATGAGCCCAAGAGACAGAAAGGGCCACAAGAACCAGAGACTTACATCATCCTGAGACCAGAAGAACTAGATGGTGCCCGGCCACAATCGATGACTGCCCTGACAGGGAGCACAACAGAGAACCCCTGAGGGAACAGGAGAACAGTGGGATGCAGACCCCAAATTCCCATAAAAAGACCAGACTTAATGGTCTGACTGAGACTAGAAGAATCCCGGCAGTCATGGTCCCCAAACCTTCTGTTGGCCCAGGACAGGAACCATTCCCGAAGACAACACATCAGGCATGGAAGGGACTGGACAATGGATTGGAGAGAGATGCTGATGAAGAGTGAGCTACTTGTATCAGGTGGACACTTGAGACTGTGTTGGCATCTCCTGTCTGGAGGGGAGACAGGAGGGTAGAGAGGGTTAGAAACTGGCAAAATTGTCACGAAAGGAGAGACTGGAAGAAGGGAGTGGGCTGACTCACTAGGGGGAGAGTAAGTGGGAGTATGGAGTAAGGTGTATATAAGCTTATATGTAACAGACTGACTTGATTTGTAAACTTTCACTTAAAGCACAATAAAAATTACTAAAAAAAAAAAATTACAGCCTTGGAAACCCTATGGGGAAGTTCTACTCTGTCTTACAGGGTCACTATGAGTCAGAATCGACTTGACAGCAGTGGGTTTTGGATATGTACTTATATGTATTTATAGGTAGCACACAGAGCCTGGAATATAACCAATGCTTAATGAATGGTAAAAAAAAACAAGCAACTATTATTTTAAAATATAGTATTAAAAATAATAAGACTCATTATCATTACTTATAGGTAATCTATTTTTCTTAAATTTGGGTTTCAATCTATAACACCCCATTTTCATTCAGGGGGTGTTATAGATTGAATTGTGTCCTCCCAAATTATGTCTTAGAATTCTAACTCTTATTGGTGTGGATGTAATCCTGTTTGGAAATAGGGCTTTCTCTGTTGTGTTAATGATGTCAGGCCAATGTAGGGTATGTTCTAAATCTGATCACTTCTGAGTTATAGAAAAACAGATTGGACATGAGCCATGCACAAACTGGGGAAGACAGGTGCCACGGGAGGTCACCAAGGAACCAGGGAACACCTGGGGCTACTGACAAGGAAGGCATCAACACGGCCGATATTTTGATTTGGACTTTTAGCCTCCAGAACTGTAAGAAAATAAATTTCTGTTTCTTAAAGCCACTTACTTGTGATATTTGTGTTACTGCAGCACTAGGTAACCACGACAGCTGGGTTTACCCCTAGAGTACCTCAGTGCGAAGTTCTCCTGTGAGTTTAAATTTAATCACAAGAACATCCTCTCAAACTGAATTTTAAGAGACTATGGACTCTTTTTTTTTTTTTATGGACTCTAAATCTTTTAGGGGAGATAGGCACAAATTAGACAAGGGATATAAAAAGAAAAAAAAAACCTCTCCAAACCCTGACTTTTTGAGGTATGTGAGAACCAGTTACAGTTATTAACCCCCAGAAAACCAAACCCAGTGCCGTCAAGTCGATTCCCACTCATAAAAAAAATAGCAACCCTATATTACTTGGGAAAAAGTGAATGGCCTTCTCCCCACAATCCATTCCCCCCTCCCCACACACAACCCAGTCCATGAATTAGTTCCGCCACATTCCATCAATATCACATAGGTCTTCAAAACACAAGAATTTAACTTAAGATTAAGATGTCGTGGTTTCACCTGTACTTTTCACATAAAAGGCTGGAAAGAAAAAAAAAGAGAGAATAAAGGTTTGGAATGTTGAGTTTTACATCAAACTAGAAAATTTTGCTTTATACTGTCTCAGGATAAAATCTTCCAGCAATTTCAAATTCAAAGACCTCCAGGGTTTTCTCTCAAATTGAATTCCAAAGCAATGGGGCTCCACAGTAACTCAGTTTTGCTCAGTTATCACAAAGGAAGAGCAGTGGAGAGGCGCATTACGACCAAGGGCTAGAAAAGCTTCCACACACAGAGGGGACTGCTAAGCACACAGGGCTGGACCGACTTCACGAACTCCTCATTCTGTGTAGAGAGAAGTATCCAATAAAGAGAAGTATACAGGTAAAGAAAAGAAGGGTGGGGGTGGACAGGAAAGCTGGCAGCTGCCTCAAAGGCTGCTTAGAGATCTGTGACTTAAATCTATATTTCCACAGAGAATTAGACCACATCTGGAGCCTATGATTTAATTTCTCCCAACTATAAACAGATGTTTACTTTTTAAATGCTAAACAGTGTATGTTTAAGTATATTCTAAAACGGGTGGTTTCTAAACATTACAAATGAAACTTGGTATTTTTTACAATGGCCAAAATTACTTTAACACAGATTATTAGCGCAAGAAAGGACTAAAGAAATGAGCTATTCTAGCCCTCGTTTTGAGGAAGAAAAATAGTCCCAGACAGTTAAGTGACTTATTGATTCTACATAAATAGTTTGTGACCAGCTGAAAGCAGAACCTAAGTGGTAATTTTCACTTTAAGTATTTTAGCCTCTCCTGAGATTTAAAATGCCCCCCACCCCATGGAATTACAGGTGCAGTCATAGAAGTCTAAGTGCAAACTAAAAAACATTTCTCTGAGATCCCTGAGGGACACTGAGATTCAGTGGCAGTAAATGGTTCTGCGGCTTCCTCAGGAAGACAAGACGGTCTCCCAGCATCCTCAGGGAGAGATCGCTGGCCTTGGCCAGGAATGGGAGCTGCTGCAGACAGCCTGGCATGGAGTGAGAGGCCAAACCAAAAAATAACCAATCCCGTTGCTGTGGATTCCAACTCACAGCAACCCTGTAGGACAGAATAGAACTGCCTGATAGGGTTTCCAAGGATTGCCTGGTGGATTTGAATTGCCTACCTTTTGGTTAGCAGCTGAACACTATGCCACCAGGAGCCAGAGGGGAGGGAAAGAAAACAGCAGATTTAACAGGGGAGGATAACCCAGTAAGCAAGGTACACATGGGCTTACTTGTGCTTGTTTACTAATCTGTAGTGCACAATTTCACCTGTTTTTCACCACATCCACGTGAAATTGTGCATTACAGATTAGTCAGCACAAGTAAGCCTGTGCATAACTTGCTTATTGGGGAATCCATCTCTAGCAAGGGGAGAACCTTGAAAAGACTCTGGAATTCCTGAAATCCAAGTAGAGAAATGTCTCAGGGAATAATATTCTGTGACTATTTTCACTATACCATTTTAGCTCCCAGGTAGGATGGCTGAGACCAACAGGTCAGAGAACAAAACAACAGTCCCTACTCTGTGCCAGACACGCGGCAAGGTACTCGGCACACTTCGGCTCTTTTAAAAGTCACAACAGCCTCATGTAATAGGCATACCTCTATCTACCAATGAAGTCTGGAGAAGTTCAGTAACTAGAGGCAGAGCTACAATTTGAAACCAGGTCTGTGTAACTCAGGCACCCTTCCCCACCCAAGGAGAACCCACTGGTGTGACTGAGACTAGAAGGACTCTGGAGGTCATGGTCCCCAGACCTTCTGTTAGCCCAAGACAAGAACCATTCCCAAAGCCAACTCTTCAGACAGGGATTGGACTGGACTATGGGATAGAAAATAATACTGGTGAGGAGTGAGCTTCTTGGATCAAGTAGACACATGAGACTATGTTGGCAGCTCCTGTCTGGAGGGGAGATGAGAAGGCAGAAGGGGACAGAAGCTGGCTGAATGGACATGGAAATACAGGGTGAAGAGGAGGAATGTGGTGTCTTATTAGGGGGAGAGCAACTAGGAGTATACAGAAAGATGTATATAAATTTTTGTATGAGAGACTGACTTGATTTGTAAACTTTCACTTAAAGCATGATAAAAATTAAAAAAAAAAAAAGAATAGCACAGTTCTAGATTCATAGGCACTTCCTTTTTGTTTTCAGAACGTTCTCTGGAAACAGTTGACTACTGGGGGAAAAAATTAATTCAAGAAAACTATGTCAGAAGTAATTCCTTATTTCCTCATTTCCATGATGTACATTTTTCCTACCATTTCAACATTTCTGAAGTCAGGATGTGAAACTGATGTATATATTTAATGTGATAGTGTTTTCTCCCCTAAAAGCTGTTACTAAATGAATGAGGTAACCATACAGTGTCTTAGAATTGAGGAGTATGTTATAATTTTTTCACATGTTAAATACTTTTGAGATGTTCAGATTAACCATTTTAGGGAAAGATTTCTAGAAAATCATCCTTAAATGCTTACCCAACTTGTTTCTGACCTGAGCCATGCATTTTATGTGTAGTCTCTCTGTCCATAATGTCACTTTACATAAGGATATGGAAGAAACTGGTGAATAATTCGGGCTTTTACTTCCTAGATACAGAACCTAAGGATCAGCTAGAGTCTGTCTGTGGCAGATCCATGCTTTCCTGGGCACACTGCTGCCACAGAACATGTCCCATTTTGAAGCAGTTGTAACATGAAAACATTCGATATATAGTGCCAAAGCGTATTTTATTATTTTCTTGGTACTGAGTTTAACATCAACTGACCATCACTGTTATTTTTATTGGGTAGACATCAAGGTTCAACTGAAATATTTGGTTTATTTAATAGTTTCATAAGTTAGTTAAGCTCTCTGGACCTTCGCTCCTTAATCTGTAAAGAGAAATTAATAGCATTGGCTACTAATGGCTGTTGTGAGGATTAAACAGGTAACAACCACTTGGCCTCTTTGTGCAATAAAACAAGATATGAAAAAAAAAAAAAAACAGAGAAAAAAATTATTGTGGCATGTAATAGGTGTTGAATAAACACTATTTCCCTTCTCCGAATAACATTTTAGGCTTCTTCCTATCATAAAGGGAAGGATTTTACCACTCTAATCAATAAATATATGAAAATAGCTTACAACCATGAATGGGGAACATCCCAACGTTTAAAATGGTTTCGTCTGCTCCCAAGTGAAAATCTGTAACAAATTAAAACCTAAGGCATCAGCTTCAAAGAGAAGACGGACGTGAACAGAGAAATGAATACAGTGCTGAGGAAAGCATGAGATGATGACTCAGGAAATCGGACTGCAGGACTGTGTGACTGTACCAGTCAATGGCTGCCTTGTTGAAAGGAGGGTGCAACTGCCCAAAAATTATTATAATGATCTTTTTATCCCTTCAGGAATTGTGTGATACTTTTCAAGAACAAATACTCACAACTCAAAATTAAAACCGAAAAGGCAGGGTAAATCAACAGGCCTAAATACAGTAGTTAAAATTTAGTTTTGTTCTTTTCAAGTTCTTATAATTTTGTCTGACTGGAGTCTGACATTGTAAGTGACAAGAAGTGGACTTCAGTTTTGGCTGTGGTAAAACTGCTGCCAATGTCTGATCATCTCTCTACTTGTTACTGCTACTCAAAGAATGCAGAAAGATCTTAAGTGTTTAATCTTCAAAACAAGTAAACAAGTACCTGTTAATAACCCATTGCCGACAAGTCGATTCCAACTCATAGCAATCCTGTACGACAGAGTAGAACTGCTTCGTAGGGCTTCCAAGGAGCGGCTGGTGGATTCAAACTACTGACCTTTTGGTTAGCAGCCTGAACTCTTAACCACTGCAAGTACAGATTTATTTTAAAAAATAAATGATTTACTTAAAAAAATAAATAAATACTATTTTCTACTAGGAGTATTGTATACTGGGTATTGTAGACCACGGGTAGTGCAAACAGCTAATGCACTTGGCTGTTAACCGAAAGTTAACCCAGAGGTGCCTTGAAAGAAAGGCCTGGTGACTTATTTCTGAAAAATCAACCATTGAAAACCCTATGGAGCACAGTTCTACTCTAACACACATGAGACTGCCATAAGTTAGAGCCAACTCGATGGCAGTTAGTATGGTACACTACTCTTTTGAATGTGTTTTCCAACAGATTTCCTCAAAAGGAATCTCAAAATTCTATTGTGCTAAGTATTCTCCATTAGGCTCCCAGGTTCATTTTCTACCTGCCTTTGCTCTGCTCTGCTCTGTACTAGGAGCAAGGGGGAAAGGTCTACCCCTATGAAATGCATCCCTCAGGCTCCCTGATGCTCTGGCTTTGGTTGGCTTTGGCCAATGAGAGACACCATCTGGACTGAAGAAGTAGAGGAGAGAGACACTAGGGTATTTCCCCAGGCTTCCTCTTTGCTTGGGGGCCATGTTTCTGCCAGTGGCTCATCCCCGACATGTACAGTCCTTGTTAAACGGTCTCTCTTCTACTACTTCGGCTCTCAACGGGCTCTGGGAACACTATTCGCTCCCCTTACCGTTTCAGACCTAGGGGTGGTAACAGCTTTCCATTCACGTACCTCAACATCCCTTGCCGGTTTCCTTGCCTTTGACCACACCTCTGGAAAATCCCCTGCATCAAATTCCTGCAGCTCCTGGCATGTTCTCACTGCACTGAAAACACGCAGCTGAGTGTGCTCCTGCTTCCTGTGAGGGTCTGGGCTGGTAAATCCATAAATCAAGCTAAAATGTGTTAAAATTTTTCCTTCGCTCAGTAATTCAGTTGTAGCGACAACCTCTATTCTGTCATATGTCGGATTAAAAAGAAACCATTCATTCAACCGAGCCACACTAAGCAGAGTAGCTGAAAGATTTAAGGTTCTTATGCTACAAGTAAGTAGTCTAAATATTTCTTTAATCAGTGAATTTTATTATTTTGTGTTTTTCTGTGCATGGTATTGTTTAAGATAAATAGGATTTCAAGTATGGTAATTTAGGTAAGTCCCAAAGACAATTATTTGCCAGCTTGGTTTTTCATTTTGCTCCATGAAGCCTGACAACATGACATTTACAGGCAGGCTTTGGAAGCAGTCTAAGTGTTTGAACCCTTACTGTCCTGGGTGATTATATTCATCACTTTTTAATCTGTTCAGAGCCTGAATGAGTCTTTAGCTCTATACCTGTGCAAGAATAAGCAGTGAGACCTTAGCTCATTAAAATATTCTTTTTAAATTGAATAAATTATTTATTTTGGTTTATAATTTTTTTCAATTCTCTAAAATGAATTTCATTTTCTCTAAAATTAAATCTTTTAATATATATCTTGGAAATGAAATGTAACTCAAATCAGTCACTCTCTCTGTCAGAGATCAATTAGTAAGAAGAATAATTTGATACAGTTTTGAGGAAATACAAGCAATCAGGAAGAAGCAGGCAACAGCAAAAGTTCATCAGATGACTACAGACCTCATAATTGGAAAAGGACCATCACATGGAGGCATTCTGGTCTGCACAGAGCCATAAACAGCCAAAATGTTTCTTTTTCCCTTCCAGCTTCTCTTTCCTCACACAATACCCCACAATAATTTCCAAATGGTATAAAAGCAACCAACAAAAGCTTAAAAGAGAGAGAATTTTAATTCTGACTGGGACCTAAAACTTGTTTGACTCTTATGCTCATTAAAGAGAATAGCTTCAATTTTGGCAAATAAAATAATTCTATATGACGTGAAAATGACAACTAAGATGAAAATAAAAACAGCTTAAATTATTACAATAATTTTCCCATATTATGAATGAAATAGCTGATTAAATCCCTTAAGATAATATCTAACCCCCAGTTGACAATAATAAAATAAAGTTCACACTAAAAAACACTAAAATAACACATTTGAAATGATATTCAGCTTTGCAATCTATGAAAGCAAGACAAATTTAAATAATTATAAGGTACCACCTCACACCTACTGACCTAACAAAAACAACAACAAAAAACTATTGCTGGTAAGTCGATTCCAACTCATAGTGACCCTGTAGGACACAGTAGAACTGCTCCATAGAGTTCCCAAGGAGCACCGGTGGATTTGAACTGCCGACCTTTTGGTTAACAGCCGTAGCTCTTAACCACTACGCCACCAGGAATTCCTACTGATCTAAGGAACACAAATTAATATAATAAATCTAATGTTGGCAGGAGCTGCAAGGAGACACATAAATTCCTGTAAATGAGTGTGATAAACTTGGAAAGCAACCTTGCAATAGTCGACAGGAGTCATAATGCTGATCACAGCCTGGGACCTTGCAATTCCAATTTTAGAATCAGTACCCTCAAGATACAACTCAAAAGGAGAAAAAATTATGTGTACAAAGATGTTTTTTAATACGCTTTTTGACATGGTCATTTTTCAATTATAAATGAGTAGGCAAAGAAACGTCTGTTATTGACATAAAATAAAAAAGCATTTCAATTTGAAATATGCAAACAATATACATCCTGGAAAAGAACATATAAAGCAATTTTGAGTGGAAAAGTAGAAATAAAATAATAGATTCATTCATTTAGTCTATAAATATTTGTTAGGTGCTTACTATTTTCTCACATCCATGCTCATTTTTCCAATGAGAAAAGAAAAGCCCTGAGAGGCTGAGTACATTGCCATAGGCCACAAAAGTTTTAGTGGTGAGCAAAGATTAGGAGTCTGAAACCAATACCAAGTCTCAAAGAGACTGTCTCACTGTTACAATTAAAGCACTAGGTTCCTGTTTCTATAGGCTTTGTAACTAGCTGAAAAAAATATATATTTTAGATCAAAGCTTTACGAGTTACAGAGTAGAATTCATTAACAAAGATGACAATTTTACTTTTTGAAGAAAATGAAGGATAGAGGCCAATTATTATAAGACATGCTTCTAGGTACTCAAGTATTTATGACTTACTTCTTAGCTCAATTAAAAAAAAAAATTTGATCACTCTGTAGACAAGGAAGTGCTTTAATTTCAGAACTGGATATTTAAATACCTGTGCTATATTGCACTTAGAGGGATGTACACACCATGTTCCCGTAAATAATTAAATGAGTAGGCTGATGATAAAAAAAAATTTTTTTTTTAACTAGGGGTTTATTAGAGCTAAAGATATAAAAAGATTTGATCATAACTTTCTCTTTCCATAGAGAATTTTAAGTTTATGATATCAACTCATTATACAGTGTGCTTTTATAAATAATAATTAACCATTCAAATATCAGCAATCCACATCAGCTTCTTTCCCTATCAATCAGTGCACCCCCCACAAGCCAGGCCCCCCCCCAAAAAAAATTACTACAAAATTGAGTGTACTCTTTATTCTTTTGTAAAAGATTCGTAAGGGTGGGGTTTGGTTTACAATAACATATACTGTTCTTTATATCTTACTCAAAGTGATGATGAATCGACAATTTAAAAACAGCTATGAAGCATTTAATTAATCTTTTTTTGATCATGTAGCTGTAAAAATATGAAGGTATAGACCACCATATTTAATTACGTTTAGGTGATTCTTTAGCCTGTGTAGTCTCGACTCAATACAGGTAGGAAAACAATAGCAAAAACAAAAACTCTGTATTCTGTATTCTCAGTGGTTTGGCAGTTATGATGTAGTTGGCAGTCATATGATGTTACAATCACTTCTGTGATAAGATTTGATATAATGTGATCACCTCCATGATGGGTTTTGCTGTGAGTAGCCAAGCAGCTGAAAGGGAGTTTCCTTGGGGGTGTGACCCATACTAAAAATAAGTGATCACTTTGGCAAGGCTCGTGGGCTTTTGCTCGTTCTGGATCCTGTCCATCTGAGCTCTGGTTCTTAGGACTTGAGCTAGCAGCTTACCTGCGATCTTGCCTGCCAATCTTGGAATTCATCAATCTTCACAGTCTGTGAGTAACAGCCCTGCTCTCCGACCTGTTGATCTTGGGTTTGCCAGCCCCTACCGCTACATGAATCAGGAGAAGCCTCTGTACTGAACCACGGACTTGGGATGTTTCAGCCTCTACAGGCATGTGAGCCACTTCCTTAATACAAATCTCTCTATATACATTTATACAATTTACCTGTTTTCTTCTCTAAAGAACCCAGACTAAGACATGTACTATCCAGACTTCTCATATCTGTGTTTTAGTTACTAAGTTCCCAAATTGTAAATTTTGTCGATATTTCCCTCGAACATCTTGAAGAAAAAAGTAAATTCCTTCTCTTTTTTGGACACTGCTGCTCTAAGTGAGGACTTCTGCCAGGAGAGCCACTCTCCAATGCTTCAGAGATAATAACCAGATTCACAGCTGGTGGCACAGTGATCGAGGTAAAACACAGAGATCTTTCGATTATTTCTACTTCTGTTTGTTAGAATGTTCTTCTTCCATCATTATTTAGTAAAGTCAAATGCATATTGTCCTCCAAAGAATAGACATTGATTTGAGCCTTAAAAATACCGATGCCAAGAAAGAACAAAGCAGGAGGCCGCACTCAGCCACAGTAGTCAAAACAGCCTGGCACTGGTACAACAACAGATACATAGACCAATAGAACAGAATTGAGAATTCAGACATAAATCCATCTACATATGAGCAGCTGATATTTGACAAAGGCCCAAAGTCAGTTAAATGGGGGAAAAGACAGTCTCTTTAACAAATGGTGCTGGCATAACTGGATATTCAACTGCAAAAAAATGAAACAAGACCCATACCTCATACCATGCACAAAAACGAACTCAAAATGGATCAAAGACCTAAATATAAAATCTAAAATGATAAAGATCATGGAAGAAAAAGTAGGGACAACGTTAGGAGCCCTAATACATGGCATAAACAGTATACGAAACATTACTAACAATGCAAAAGAAAAACTAGATAACTGGGAACTCCTAAAAATCAAATACCTATGCTCATCCAGAGACTTCACCAAAAGAGTAAAAAGATTAGCTACAGACTGAGAAAAAGTTTTTAGCTATGACATTTCTCATCAGTATCTGATCTCTAAAATCTACATGACACTGCAAAAACTCAACTACAAAAAGACAAATAACCCAACTCAAAAATGGGCTAAGGATATGAACAGGCACTTCACTAAAGAAGACATTCAGGTAGCTAACAGATACATGAGGAAATGCTCATGATCATTAGCCATTAGAGAAATGCAAATCAAAACTACAATGAGATTCCATCTCACTCCAACAAGGCTGGCATTAATCCAAAAAAACACAAAATAATAAATGTTGGAGAGGTTGTGGAGAGACTGGAACACTTATACACTACTGGTGGGAATGTAAAATGGTACGACCACTTTGGAAATCAATTTGGCACTTCCTTAAAAAGCTAGAAATAGAACTACCATACGATCCAGCAATCCCACTCCTTGGAATATACCCTAGAGAAATAAGAGCAATCACACAAACAGATATATGCACACCCGTGTTCACTGCAGCACTGTTTACAATAGCAAAAAGATGGAAGCAACCAAGGTGCCCATCAATGGATGAATGGATAAATAAATTACAGTATATTCACACAATGGAATATTATGCATCAATAAAGAACAATGATGAATCTGTGAAACATTTCATAACATGGAGGAATCTGGAAGGCATTATGCTGAGTGAAATTAGTCAGTTGTAAAAGGACAAATATTGTACAAGACCACTATTATAAGAACTCAAAAAATAGTTTAAACAGAGAAGAAAATATTCTCTGATGGTTATGAGAGTGGGGAGGGAGGGAAGGAGAGGAGTATTCACTAATTAGATAGTAGAAAAGAACTACTTTAGGTGAACGGAAAAACAACACACAATACAGGCGAGGTCAACACAACTGGACTAAAGAAAAAGCAAAGAAGTTTCCTGAATAAACTGAACTCTTCGAAGGCCAGCATAGGGGGGGTGGGGGTTTGGGGACCATGGTTTCAGGGGACATCTAAGTCAACTGGCATAATAAAATCTAACAAGAAAACATTCTGCACCCCACTTTGGAGAGTGGCGTCTGGGGTCTTAAACTCTAACAAGCTGCCATCTAAGATGCATCAATTGGTCTCAGCCCACCTGGAGCAAAGGAAAATGAAGAACATCAAAGACACAAGGTAATTATGAGCCCAAGAGACAAAAAGGGCCACATAAACCAGACACTACAACAGCCTGAGACCAGAAGAACTAGATGGTGCGTGGCTACAACTGATGACTGCCCTGGCAGGGGAACACAACAGAGAACCCCTGAGGGAGCAGAAGAACGTGGGATGCAGACCTCGAATTCTCGTAAAAAGTCCGGACTTAACGGTCTGACTGAGACTAGAAGGACCCCGGAGGCCATGGTCCCCAGACCTTCTGTTAGCCCAAGACAGAAACCATTCCCAAAGCCAATTCTTCAGACAGGGATTGGACTACACACTATGGGATAGAAAATGATACTGGTGAGGAGTGAGCTTCTTGGATCAAGTAGACACATGAGACTATGTGGGCAGCTTCAGTCTGGATGGGAGATGAGAGGGCAGAGGGGCTCAGAAGCTGGCCTAATGGACATGAAAATAGAGTGGAAAGGAGTTTGTTGTCTCATTAGGGGAAGAGCAACTAGGAGTATATAAAAAAATAGCAAGGTGTATATAAATTTTTGTATGAGAGACTGAGTTGATTTGTAAACTTTCACTTAAAGCACAATAAAAATAAATAATACCAATGTCAAGGCCACATTGTTATGGGTTGTGGATTGAATTGTGTCCTCCAAAAAACTTATGTTGAAGTCCTAACACTTGTAAATATGACTCTCTTTTTTGGAAACAGGTGTTTCCTTTTGTTATGTTAATGAGGCCATGCTGGAGTAGGGAGGGTCTTAAGCCTAATCCTTTCTGACTGATGTCTTATAAAAGGGAGTACAGACAAGAAGAGAGATATACAGGGGGGAAGAGACCATGTACGGAACCTTCTACAAGCCAAGAAACTCCGGGGACTACCAACAAGGAAGGACACCCAGAGCTGACACCCTGATTTGGATTGCTAGCCTCTAAAACTGTGAGACAGCAAATTCCTTTTCATTAAAGCCTCCCACTAGGCAACTAAGAGACCCATCTCCAGAGATCCTGACTATTAATGGAGCCCAGGCAGCAGTATTTTTAACTCTCCAGTTGGCTGTAATGATGAGAACCACTAACAAAACTAGAATTTTTACTGTTTGTTTTTTTAGCACTGTCAAACATAGTTCCCACGCATAACTGATTTCCTACATTCTAAACATTTGTTGCCCACTTTCCTACATGGATGCCAATTCTTCATTTGGTAAGACCTTTTGATTACTTTTAATGCACACTAGGGTAGCTTATTGGACTTCTTATTCTTTTTGACCTAGTTTTTAGAGGTAGATAGGAAAACATCCTTTCTCCTAAGGCCTTGTAAAAATCATTGTAATAAAACTTTTAAAAAGATTATCATTTGTATTTTTCATAAAAGTTCGTTTATTTGGGGAGTAAGTTTAACACTGGTAATTTAACTTTTCATTGTCACCCTGAATTCTAATAGTAAAAAACTCAGTGCCGTGGAGTCGATTCTGACTCATAGCGACCCTATAGGACAGAGTAGAACTGCACCATAGAGTTTCCAAGGAGCGCCTGGCAGATTTGAACTGCCGACCCTTTAGTTAGCAGCTGCAGCACTTAACCACTATGCCACCAGGGTTTCTATATTACATATTTTCTACTGCGTCTCACCTACTTCGGACATGTTGTCAGGAGGGATCAGTCCCTGGAGAAGGACATCATGCTTGGCAAATTACAGGATCAGCGAAAAAGAGGAAGACCCTCAACCAGATAGATTGATACAGTGGCTGCAACAATGGGCTCAAGCATAACAATGATTGTGAGCATGGCACAGAACCGGGTAGTGTTTCGTTCTGTAGTACATAGGGTCTCTATGAGCCAGGGACTGACTTGACGGCACCTAACAACAACAACAACAACACCTTCATACTAGGCAATATTGTTATTTTCCTTCACTCAACTTTATAGATGGCCTTAAAAATTAGCTCTTTATATTGTTTTTCTCCTCACAGTGGGTTTATGCATTCTCTGTCAGCACTAAAGTCTTAATATAGTTTAGCAGTGAATGCTAAGGATGAAGAGTTGATCAGATCAGAAATACCTTCGAATAGCCCTATTTCTTCTAGAATTAAACAACCGAAAACTGATATTGAGCTCCATGACTGATTCTGAGGTCATCAAGACAAATTATTGTAATTATAGTTGAAAAGGTCTAGAAGATAAGTAGAAAATTATTTTTCTTAGAAGAATTAATTAAAATTTGGTTAGAAGACATATGAGCACCTATGAAATACATAAATGTAATCAGTTCACATTACCAGGAACCCTGGCGACACAGTGGTTAAGAGCTACGGCTGCTAAGCAAAAGGTCAGCAGTTCAAATCTACCAGCCTCTCCTTGGAAACCCTATAGGGCAATTCCATTCTGCCCTACAGAGTCGCCGTGAGTAGAAATTGGCTCGATAGCACACAACAATAACAACAACAGTCATTTCACACTAGGTATAAATAATAAGGCATCCCTGGTTGGTGAAAACATTTAACATGCTTGGTGCTAACCAAAAGGGTGGAGGTTCAAGTCTACCCAGAGGCACCTTGGAAGAAAGGCCTGGTGATCTAATTCTAAAAAATCAGACACTGAAAACCCTAGGCAGCACAGTTCTACTCTGACACACATGTGGGTTCCCATGAATCAGAATTGATTTGGCAGCAACTGGTATTAATAGTAAGTAACTTATTAGTTATTAGCTCTCTAAAACGACCCATCTTTTTGTTTCTTTAAAGTCAAAGTAAAAACATAGCTCAAAGTTACAGCTGGTCTGTTTAAGATCCAATACCCTCAGCTGGAAGAAATTTGTTTCCAAAAGAATCCTTGGTGCAAAAGCAGAGAAATGACAACTATGCACATTAGCAGAAGTACGGGAAGAAGAGGCTTCTACTTCATCTGCTTGTCAAGGTCAACATGTAGCCCCTAAAGAAAGCTTAAAGTGAGCTCCACGCTCCTCATGGAGACACCCCCCACCAGTCTGGACCAGGACCGGCCTCGCCTGTCCAGCCTTTGTTCACGCAGTCTTCTCAGCTGGGGACAGCTCCTCCACCCTCACCTCTACCTTGGGGCCGACCCCGAAGTCCAACTCATGTGCCATCTCTTCTTAGAACCCTCCACTCCAATACATGGCAGAAGGAATCTGTTGCTTATTTGGTACTCATCCTGTCCCCCTTTTGCAGGTACATTTATGTGAAAGCTCCAGCTACTAACCAAAAGGTTGGCAGCTCAAATCCACCAGCAACTCCTTGGAAATTCTATGGGGCAGTTCTACTCAGTCCTATAGGGTCACTATGAGTTGGAATTGATGGCAATGGGTTTTTTTGTTTTTGTTTTAATGTGTGTGTGCACGAAAGCTCACAGAGGGTAGGAGGTATCCCTCCACAGTAGCTAGAACATGCCTTTTCCTATCAGTGTTTGATAAATATCTGACAAACAAGTGAAAACTGGAGGAATTATAGGATGACACTCTGCTTCAAAATCCCTGGAAATGTGCTTATTTTCCTTAACCAAAATAAGAAAACCAGTTTACCAACTTTTTTCCTTAACCAGTTCACCAAAAAATTTTTAAATCAGACATTGTTAACTCATGGGGACCACGCGTGGGCATTAGGAAGTCTGAGAACCTCTTGAAATTATATCCAAAATTTAATGTATATTCCAGTTTGCATCCCTACCCCCACACCCCCCACACACTTTGGAGAATCTCTACAGCTTTAAGTCTTTAAGGTAACTTTAAAAGAAGGAATTAAATATCACTGCTCCAAATTTACTTTTGCACAATGAGGTAGAAGGGCTTCCTAGACGGTGAAACAATGAAATGAACCACCTCAGGCAATAACCATCTGTATTAGTTTCCTATGGCTGCTGTAACAAATTACCACAAGCTTAGTGGCTTAAACACGAATTTATTCTCTTACAGCTCTGGAGGTCAGTCTCTCTGGGCTAAACTCAAGGTGTTGGCAAGGCTGGTAGAGGCTCTAATGGAGAATCCATTTCCTTGCCTTTTCCAGCACCTAGAAGTTGCTCACATTCCTAGTGGCATAACTATGGTTGATGTCACCTAGTGTGGTAACTCACAGTGTCACACATCCCACCTTGCCCGCCCCCGCCGCTTACCCCCACTCTACCCTCAGCCAGAGAGGGCAGGGCCCGGCAGCGAACCCCTCCCCTGGTAGACTGAGTGGCCTGGCCCCCGCAGCTCCCCCAGCTCCTCCCCTCTCCCACTGGACAAGGCGGAGACCCTCCTCTCCACCCAATGGCAGGCACTGCAGCTGGCCTACAGGCACCCTGACTGGCAGGTGACGGGAGGGTGGATGGGGAGTTGGGAGGGTGATATGAGGAGTTACTGCACTGGGTGATAGGTGACACCAAACCTAGTGATGCCACTCCCTTGGTGGACCCTCACCCAGCAGCACTGGCCCACCCACCAGCTGCCACCACCACCACTGGGACACTGGGGTAATTTTGGTGTCACCTCCTCTGACAGTGTCAGGGAGTGAGGTCTATGCCCCCACACACACTCCCCCAGTGACGCCATTGCCTGACGCTTCCTCACATCACTCCAACCTCTTTTTTCACCATCACATCTCCTACTTTTTCCTTTGACTTTCTTGCTTCCCTTGCGTAAGGACTCCTGTTGTTACATTTGAGTAATCAACACCGGATAACCAGCGATAATCTCTCCCCAAGATCCTTAACTTACTCACATCTGCAAAGTCCTTCTTGCCGTATAATTTAACATTCACAGGTTCCAGGGATTTGGATATTTTGGGGGACCATTATTTAGCCTACCACATAACTCCAGAGAGTTTTGAAAGAACAGTTCTCTGTTCTGGTTGGTCCAGACAATCACTCACCGAGGGCTGAAACGAGCCACATCATTTCTTAGAATTATATAGCATTGAAGCTTGGGCCTCAGAGGTGATCGAGTCCAGTGGCTCTCAAATTTTAGCATCCACAGGATCATCTGGAGGGCTTATTAAAACACAGATTGCTGGGTCCCTCCCCTATAGTTTATGCTTCATCAGGTATGGATGAGTCCTGAGAATGCATTTCAACAAGTTTCCAGGTGACACTGATGGACCACACTTTGAGAATCACTGATCTAAACTTATTCCTTCATACACTAAATGAGTAGACTAAGACCTTCAGAAGCTGGATGCGACCAACCCAAAGTAACACAGCTAAGTAAAAGATCTGGGATCTAAGTAATCTCTGATTAGCAGAGTCCTTTTTTTTTCAGACAGGACACCTACAGTTTTTTGAAACTTGTAGATACCACTGCAAACACAAAAATGTGTCTCAGCCTGAGACATTCAAACTAGTTGGCAATCTCGGTTTTATCCCAAGCAGAGAATTGAGCAAGTGTTTTGCCTTTTTCCTTTTCTTCTCCTAAATGATAAATCTCTTGTGGCAGTTTTATTGCTGTGGCTAAAATGTTCTTTTAAAATAAAAACATTATGTCATCCTTCTGACAATAAGATTATTTCCATGGGGTCACTTTCTTAGTGTTCTAATAATGAGGTATTTTTTCTTAAACCTTTTGAAAACATTTCTTTAAAATTACTTTTTTAAAGAATATATTTTCCGGCAATATGAAATTTCCTCTTCTACTTCTCCCCACAAGCAAGCAAAGCTGTATATAAAAGCATAGTCTACAAGATTTGGCTTGGGATAAAGTTTCTTCACACACTTGTCTTGCCCCATCCCAGGCTACTAAGGGTCTACCTTTAGTATACTGTTTGTTCCTAACCTCCTGTCTTGAGGCCACCAGACTCTCCCCTAGCCCTCTCTGGTTTTAGCACCTTGGTCTTCCAGCTTCTCAGGTTCCTAACCCTTTATTCTGGACCTGTGTCATACATAACCTCTCTTCTGACTCAAAACACTCAAATTCATCTCCCAGTAATATGACATGGCTTCAGGAACCTCCCTTATGAACAGCCTCCATTGCCCTGCTTCATCTCCATCTCCAACTCTTGAGTGTCACATGTGAGGTCACAGTGCTGTTTACAAAGTGTAACAGAAGAGTGAGCAAGGCACATGCTACAAATGAAAGATGTTCTACTCAACATCACAATTTATTAAATGGCTAAAAACCATTTCTAAAACCTTCCCAGAATTTTTGTTTTTTTGTTTTACTAATCCCATGGTGCCCATTTCTTAGTGTTTACTTTAGAAAAAAAATCAGAATTATTCATTACACTTTAAACAATGAATTTCATATGAAATCTGAATATAAAATCCTACCTTTGTCATATTTTGCCCCGGTAATAACTACTATCACTGGTTCTCTAGAGTAGTGCATTTGGAATTTGGGGAGGTTGGGCAAATCAGGTTCATTCTGGAAGGGAAAGACATAACGCTCCGACAGACTAAGTAAGCCACATAATCTAGGCACGAGAAATAGGTCCTGCCTTGTCAACAGTACCCTGTCTTCCGCATAGTTTTACTCTTAGATGCCCCAGAGCTGGGTGCGACTTCATTTTCTCACTTGGGAAGCTGAACTTCCATCACCCAAGACCAGGGTGGCGGCAGCAGCCGTGGAAACAGCAGCTGCAGTGGCATGTCATCGCTGACGTCGCCACATGAAAGCACCACGTGTGATTTATGTTCCAGATCCTGCACGCACATTGCTTCGAATTTCTGCAACTGTCCTGCCAAGGTTAAGTGCCTACCAGGGCTCCGTGTCTGGAACAGGAAAGAGCTGAGATTTAAAACTAAGACTGAAGTCACAATTAGACCAGCAGTTCTCAAAGTGACATCTAGGAACCCCTGGTGGGGGGTGGGGGGAAGAGTCCTCAAAACCCTTTCATGGGTCGGCACATTCAAAACTACTTTCCTAATTAAGATGTTACTTGGCTTTTTCACTCTCATTTTCTTATGGGTGCGCCGAGTAGGAAAAGTACATTGATACAGTTTGAGATCCCACATTGCAACTAGCCTAAGAAACTACCACTTGTTGAGTTTTAATGCTGTATCAAAAAACATCCACGGTTATCTGAAAAGGCTATCACTCTTCTCTCTTCCAACTACATGTCTGTATAAAGCTAGATTTTCTTACTCTACTTCAACCAAAAGAACAAAACATGACAGGTTGAATGCAAAATCAGATATAAGCGTTCAGCTGTCTTCCATTCAGCCAGATACTAAAGAGATCTGAAAAACATAAAATAAGCCACCGTTCTCACCAAATTGTTTTAGAAAATATAATTTTTAAACAAAAACACATCATTTATGTTAACATATAATCGGTTTACAAACGCTATTTGTAAATGAATTACTAAACAAGAATTTTAAAATATTCTTAGTTTTCATTTTTAAACTGCTAAAAATTGATAGATATAACCTATCTGAACAAAAGCTCTCCGTGGATCCTCAATAATTCTTAAAAGCATAAAGAGGTATCAATCCCAAAAAGT
This sequence comes from Elephas maximus indicus, assembly GCF_024166365.1. NCBI lineage: Eukaryota > Metazoa > Chordata > Mammalia > Proboscidea > Elephantidae > Elephas > Elephas maximus. The sequence goes on from NC_064829.1 coordinate 23,588,174, forward strand.
TTCAGAGCTGCTGCTCTTAGCTAATACTCCTTGGATTTCCGGCATCACCTCTTTTTCAGAAGGAAGGTTCTCATCGCTGGAGAAGGAGAGATGAAAAAGAAGATGCCTTTGCCTTTAGAAATCCCAACTCCTTTCCAATTATTGTCTGTACCACATACCTAGCACTTAACTAATGCACAAAGGAACATATGATTTTAAAAAATATACCTTTGCTCAGTCTCTTCAAGTAAACTGAAATTTTCTTGAGTGCATGAATAGTACTAAATCCCATGGAATCTAATACTGTGGTGAAATGAGTTCCTTTATGTGGCCTTGGTTCTTTGGAAAAACAGCTTGAGAGATTTTTTTTTGCCCTAAGCCCTGAGGAGTTAACTTTGCCCTAGTTCTTTGAAGAAGCAACTTGGGGCAGGGGTAGGGGGACTCCCAGGCTGTTTTCTATCCCAGAGGGTTTGTTACTTTTGTTCAAGTTGGTTGACATTTCTTGGGTAAGCTGTAAACAACTTGAGGGTTTGATATCTTCTGTCTAGCCCTGGGCTGCAGTCTGCCCTGTGATTGGTCTATTTTATGCACCTTGTAGGCATTGGTCAGTTTACTATGCAAATTGAGTCACTTGCATCCCACCAAGGGGATTGGTCAGTTTGTGGCCCTGCTGGGAGGGCCATGCCTTAAAATTGACAAGGAGTTTGCCTTTATAAGCAGCCAACACCAGCAAGATTTTTAGAGACAAGAAGGTAGAAGAACCAGAGAGGCAGGAGATGGGGAACCTTCTGAAAGAGCTGTAATTTGAGTCAAGGGCTGTAACGTTGAAGATGGCAAGAGGCCCACAAAGAGTCATGCAGCAGAGCCAGTGATGACAGGCAAGTTTTACACAGGTTAGCAATGTGATGCATAAGAGAACACAGGTACTATGGAGAAACACAGACCCGAACTCAAATCATGATACAATCTGGATAAATTATTTGATTTCTCTAAGCCACAGTTTCCTCGTCTGCAAAACATATCTCGGAGTCCCTAATTCACAGGGTGTTAGGACAACTCATATATGTACAACACCTGTCACACAGTAAGCAAACAAGAACTATTACCGTATTTTTATGCAAATGACAATGCATTCTATATTTGTTTGCCAACTGTACCCTCCTCACTCCGAGGTATTTTAATAAGTATGCAATACTAACTTCTTTTACAGCAACGTATAAAAAAAAATTGCCATAGGGCACTTAAGAAAATACCTGGGGGGGGGGAGGGCACAGCTGGCAAACAAACATAGAATGCATGTGTTATCTTTGTAAAAATACAGTGCTGCCATTGAGACAACAATGGGCCAATTCTAGGGCAAACTCTGTACATCAGAAAATCCAAAAATTTTGGGGGGACTCTTTTTTCAAGTAAGCTCTCAACTTTGTGCACCACTTGGCTATTGATGTCATCATCATGTTGGGTCATTTGCCTGTATGAGTCAACTTCAGTCTAGTATTCAGTCCTTTAGAGACGTATATACATTTTCTTGGAACTCAATGGCGAGAGAGATAAACCCTGAAAATTTCCCTCTTCAAGGAAAAAAAAAAGAAAGAAATTGAATATCACCTATAGCTATATTTTCAAACTGGCAAAAAATTAAATTATTAACTGTAGTACAACTCCACTTAGTGGTTGCTAAGTAAAAAATCTGAATCTTAAAGCTAGGTACAAATATCAAAATTTTTCAAAATGTAATTAGATGACTTATGAAAACTATGTAATAAAAATGTCAATCTAAAATGTAAGCCCCTGTTCACAAAAACAAACAAATGAACAAAAACCCATACTTTCAGGCTGTCACTTTAAGTTTATTAACTACTAAGATATCCCAAATTGTTTTATGTAAGATTTTTACCTTGTTATAACCCCAGAAAATTGTATCTAAATCCATTCAGCATTGCCAAAAAGTGGTATTTAAAACCTAAAACTGTATTTGGACATATAAGTAATTAATTTTGCCTTTAAAAAAATATTCAGAAAGAAGAATTTGCGGAGAAATACGAGAATGAAAAAGAACATTTTTATATCCCCAAATTACATGACCGGTCTGAACCGTAAAATCACTTTATGAAATACCAATGTTTTTTGTCTTATATCCTTACCGTAAAGGAGTACACACAGCTAAGTTTTGTCCTTTTCTTAGACTCACACTATTTTTTTTTAACCTAAAACTTACACTAGGTGGAGCCCCTTTCCCAAGATTTGGAGTGATTAAAAAAAGAAAGAAAAAACTAACAATTAAAAAGCAAAACCAGAAAGGCACTCATATTCTTTCATCTTTAAAATGTATCCTTAAAATCTACAGTGCCATCAAGAAAAAAAATTTCTTTCTAATCATTGAAATGAATACTATCCATTAAAATTTACCCCCCAGAAGCACTAGCGGCAAAGGAGCTACTACCTAGTCAGGAGTCTAAATTCCAAAGCAAACATTACATTTCCTTTGGAGAGAAGGTGCAGAGAGCAGGGGGGATAAAATCTTTCCTGGGTACTTGTAAAATAGTTTCACAATGTAAGTCCTGTCACCTGTCTCAAGTGGGCAGTGTACTCAGATTATTAACCACATTCCAGTTAGAGATACATTGTTATAAAAACAAAAAAGCCTTTTAAAAACTATCTGCGCACTGGAAATGCAGAACATCCAAAAGACATTCAAACCTGGGAATTGTACAGGATGTGGAAATAGAGGAGACCCTTCATCAGGCATTCGGGGCTGTCTGATGAGGGTGGGGCTCCTGAGCCGCAGAAACCCCGAATTCAATTATGGGTAAGAAGGACTTGTAGTTAAAAATAGGCTCTAACTGTACTGTCAGCCCCACAGTGGACTCTAGCTAGAAAAGCAGATAAGACTTCTGAGATAACACCACCAAACTCAGGATCACGCACTGCTGCATGATAAAACCGCCATTATCTCGCTACCACTGGGCTGAGCTGCTCTCTGTGCTATCTCAGGACTTGCTTTCAAATCAACCTGCTCAAAATGCAAAGAACAGAGCAGCAGCCAGGACTCTTTCACTGATACAGTCTACGTATATTTGTCAGTTTACCAGGCAATAAAATTTTGAGGTCTTTTTTTTTTTTCTTTCAGATTGATACAAAATCCTGGCAAGACAGTTCTGCTGACAGCTGGACTATGTGGCAGAGTAACCTTTGGACAAGTATGAATCATTGACCTCACATAACTTTTTTTCCCAGAAAGTCCAAGGAACTGGTTTTGTCAGGGTCAGATGAGCACAAAGGCAGTTAGAACTATCCCAAGAATCCAACTCCACATACAATTAGGGGTTTATTATCAGTTAAACCAAATCAATTATAAAAAACAAATTCTCTCTTATGTTCACCTCATGTTTCATATACATTCTGAATTTTTTTCCTTTGCAAATTAATTACTAAATCCAAATTATTACTCTGAGGCCTAGTGATCTACCTCTGAAAAACTGGCAATTGAAAACTGTATGGCGCACAGTGCCGCTCTGGTACACACAGGGTTGCCATGAGTTGGAATCGAATCAACAACTGGTTTTGTTTATTTGACCATACACGGTTTATAGACTCAAAACTAATAGACATAAATAAGAATAGCACTTACAAATGGATAATCTTCTTTGATGACAGAGGTGATTTTTTAAAAAAGAAGAGAAATTGGTATCTAGGACTTGTGGCTTTGAGCTCTCAGGCCACTTAGTGGCTAAAATAAAGATTGCATGATTGAACAAGCCATTTGACATAGATAGCCTTTTTCAATATCTTTAAAACTGAGAGAACCCTTCATGTAAAATTCGTCATTAAACTTTGTATATCTCCATACCAAGTTCTCAGAGTGACGATACAGTAGTTTGACGTTTTGCTTTAAAATTCAATGGAATTTTACCAGTTCGTTTTTCAAAGGGGGGCTGGGGAACAGCATGTCCTGTAGGACAGAACATACTCACTAACGCGTTTCCCCCTGCTAGTATCGTACCGTTATTCAAAATAAGGTAACGGATCAGGAAAAGTAAAGCTCATACTCAAGTTGTTTCTCTAAGAATACAGGCTAGCCAAACCCTCTCATGTCCACTTCTAGCACCCTATATGAGAGGTCATGTGAAATCCAGTCAGAAGGATCAATATGGACTTAACAGATCTACTGTCTTTCTGGCCTCCTCTCTTTACCTCTAATGTAACAGCTTCAGAATAGCCAGGGGAGGAGTGTGGGTAACTGACCTTTTAATTGTTTAAATATAGCACTCTAGAGCTGACAGGAAAATGGTTGATAAAGAAAGCTACAATAAAAATAGATTTTAGAATAAATTCCTTTGGCTAATAATCTCGTTCTTTATATGCCAGGGAGAAAAAAAAAAAAAAAAAAAACTTGATGAACCAATTGCTTTTCATTCTGCTGACTCTCAGTATTGGTCTTAAGGGCAATTTCTTTTTAAGGAAAATAATATTTAACTACTTCCTTAGCATCAACACTGCCTCATAAGCATAATCTAGAGCTTTGCTGTTGTAATTCAGTGTGCGTCCTTTTTTTCCCTCTTTTTACTAACCCTCTGCGATAGACATCAGCACTCTCATCATCTTGGCAATTAAGGATGATGTAGGAGAAGCAAGACTTGTATACACATAAAAAAAAAATTTTTTTTTTTTTTATAGACGTCATTAAAAGAAAGGGAGAGCCCTCTGTGAGTGGAAGGAAAGCCAGCAAAAGCACTTTCCCTCCCACACAGTGGAAATCACCAGAGATACATCTAACCTGCACCTGAGTCCTGAGCGGGGGAGGCCCCTTGTGTGCCTGGGGAGGTGATCATAAACAACACCAACGCAAAGCCTGTACAGGACTGTAGATCCAGCCCTAGAACTGAAACATAGTCCCCTACAGGAACCAAACCTCAGAGTTACCAGGGGCATTTATTTTAGACTCTGGGAGTGGAATAAAGAAGGAAGAGTTATGATTCTGATTTCAACGGCAACTGTAGGCTTTGATCGACATGCATCTCCTTCCAGTCCAACAGTGTCAGTGATTGCAGAAACTATAAAAGTTGAATGAGATATTATTTTGGGCAGAAAATAAAAGCTAATATTTCCTGGAAGCATCAAACTCAAGTCTCTGGAGGTTCAGTGCTCAGCTCATACGACATCTTATCCCAAAGATATTCACACTCACACTCACACATACCCTTCCTCTCTGCCAAGTCTCACTTAATGTATGTCTTCTGGTACACTGTGCTTGTACTAGTATTAGGATCATTTTGTTCTTCTTTGTATTATGATCAATTGTTTAAATGCCCGTTATCTATCAATAATTTGAAATCTCCTTGATGTTTGACTAATTTTTTTAGTCCCAAGCCTGCTACTGTTTTCTGTGTACATTTTGAGTATTCAGTAAATGTTTGTAGAATGAGTAGCAGAAGTTTGATATTTACAACTCTAAAAAAAACAATGCCTTTGCTGCTCTTATGGTTGAAAGTCGTAAACTTAAATCATATATTCTAATTTGGAGAGAAACTCATTTTATTTAAAACCACTTGTATTAATAGAGTAGAGAGAAATTGCCCAAGTGTTTCCTTTCCTCCTTTTACCCCCAATTTCCCAAAGTCATTGTCATTATGCTCTTCTTCTGTTATTTTCACAATAAGTTAGGTGCCTATACAGTAGACACCATGACGTACTGGCCAGACTCCCTTACAGAAACAAAGGATTTATAAGCATCCAGCTGCTAGAAGTGCTGCCAAAAGACAGCCCTCAGCTGTCAGCCCTCTCTGGGGGATTGCCTCCACAGAAGAAAACTGCCTCACCCAGGTCACCCCTCCTTTCAGGGGCAGACACAACCAAACCGACCAGTCTGTGTGGAGTGAAAATGCTTGGGCTCCTTTGATCTCATTAGAGACAGCCTGGAGGCTGTCCCAGCTCTAGAGCTCCCCATGGGTTAGACTGAGGCCTTTGTTGAGACTGCAGGACAGCCGAACTTCTCTTTCTGCCCAACCCTGCTTTCTGCTATAGGTGTTGGTCCCAAGAGCTCTCCCTAATAAACATCTTGGCTGTCAACCTCCATTTCATAGTCTGCTTCTCAAGAAACACAACCTGTGATGGTCTACCAAAATTTTGGTGTTAGGGATACAGAAAGATCTGTCTTTCTGTAAGGTCCCAATTCTTTCAGGTCTTTGGAAAGACTGGGGGAGATCTATAGGTAAATCCAATCGCTCCCCTACAAGATGGAAAGTTGTAAGAGAGAGGTACACACAGAATCCTCTAAGAATCTGAAGAATTCTGAAACCCAGTCGGGGTGGGGGTAGAGAAAGGTTATCAGAATATGCTTCTTGTAGGAGCTGTCTGTAAAACACAAGCAGGAGATACCTTGATGAAGGTAAGGTAAGGAGCTGGAGGCAGAAGAAACAGGATGAGAAAAATCACAGATACATCAGGTGCCTGGGACAATAAAGGAAGGACCCACAAACAGGTAGAGCTGGAGCAACAAGTGACAAAAGTGGAAAAGGCAGAGAACTCTGGGGGCAGGGACAGGATCCTGGAAACACTTGTGGGCCACCCCAAGGAGCGTGGCTCTCAACCTTCTTTTTTTAGATTGAGATAGAGCACAGATGACTTTTCCACGCAGCATACACTTCCAGAATTTTCTCTGGGAAAATAAAGCAACGAGCAACACAGAAATTTTGAGAGGGCAGGTGTAGTACTCCTAACACCTTTATATAAACATCTCAGGAATGACATCATCTACTTTTCATGAAATCAGTCATTTTATAAGAAAATAGGGCGCACAATCAGATTTTTCAAAACATCCTGTTTTATTTTGAAAAAAAAAGAATCTTGCTTCCCCCCCCTCCCCAGGCCTCTGCTATATAAAAGGTAACATTAAAAAGGTAAATAAATTGAACAGGACTTACAGTAATTGAAACCAAGGAAATTTACTGATTTTAACCTTTGATTCATATGACTTATCTTCTTGCAAGTTTTACTTGACTGCTTACTTGGTAGTCATAGCTATTGTCATTATGGGTAAGAATGTTCACAGCATCATCATGTACAATACAAATGTTGGAGCTTTCTTCATTTATCCTTCCATTCCTTCTCACTTAGAAATTATCCATGAGTAAAACTACCTAGACAAAAGTTAAAAGCTATAAAAGCACAACTTGCAGTACGACAGGAGATCTTGATAACCAGAACTATTAGCCAGGAACCACAGCGCAGCCAGCTGTACACATCCCAGGACCTAGCTAGCCGTAGCACGGTTTCCCTCTCCCACTGGAGAAGTCATACAGGAATAAAAACAAGTTTAAACAATGTTGCTATGGGGACAAATCCCATCTATTTCTCTTAAAAAAAATTTATAAGCATTAATATTTTATTACTAGTAAACACATGATAGCCCACACAAATGATCATTTCTCACCAGGCTGTTGCTGTACCCTGGTAGAGAAGCACTATTGGAAGGAATATGGAGTCACTGGGGTATTTCAAGCAAGAGAGGGGCACAGTTAGATTTATAGTCTGGTGCCAGGTGGAGGATGAAATGAAAACCCAAAGAAGGGTTTGGGAAGCTGTTGAAAAATCCATGTAAGATATGAGGAGAATCTGTACACAATTTTTTTCCTAGTTGCCATGTAGTTAATTCTGACTCATGGCAGCCCCGTGTGTGTCAGAGCAGAAGTGGATTTCATAGGGTTTTCAATGGTTAATGTTTTGCAAGTAGATTGCTGGGCATTTCTTCTGAGGTGCCTCTGGGTAGGCTCAAACCTCCAACCTTTCAGTAAGCAGCAGATTGCATTAACCGTTTGCACCACTGAGGGACTCCTACACACACTGGGTGACTGGAAATACCCGCATTCCGGCTGAACATGCACATCACATGGTTCCGTTAATTCCTACACTTGTCAATGGAGTTCCTTGAGAAATTCAAGCAAGGCCAGCTGTCTGACCAAGACAGCTTTCTGCTTTTCATGTCTCTCTGATTTTGATCAGGACCTTTTGACTCTGACTAATAAAGCAGAAAATTGGCTATTAAAGATCTAGAAGCCCTAACACTCAATAACAAGAGTCAAAAACCCATATGGAAATCTGTAGGTACGGTTTGTCTGAATTTAGAAAAAACTTACATTTTATCCAACTCTTCTACTACTAATTCTATTAAAATACCTGATTATACTGTCAGATGCCAAGGTATCAACTTATCTAGAAGCATAAATCACTTTAGTAGAATGAACCCCCCAATTAACATGTCTTTTCCTGACATCTCTCTCCTGTCACCACCCCCTGCCACTATTGGATGGTCACTCTTGACTTGTGAAAGAACTTTACATAATGACCAGATACAAGACAAATTTATATGTCCATAGTGAAGTATTATTGTCTGGGATACACCAAAATTCCATCTTTGAAGATGCAGAAAAGTCAAAAATTACATTAAACTGGTTAAAAGGAAGTATGTCTCGTGAGGATCATTAAGATAGAAAACCATTGCTGAATACGACTCTACAGTCAGACTGCCTGAGTTAAACCAGACCTATCAACATACCACTTTGTGGCCTTCAGCAGGTTAAGCTGTATCTCAGTTTGCTCATCCTTAAAGTTGTCGTCAGCTGCCCTTGACTCCACCCTGACTTGTGGCAACTCCACACACAATGGGATCAGACTGTTGTGCTCCACAGAGTTTGCATTGGCTGATTTTCAGAAGATCAACAGACCTTTCTTCCTAATCAGTCTTAGTCTGGAAGCTCCACCGAAATCTGTTCAACATCATAGCAACGCGCAAATCTCCACTGACAGATGGCTAGTGGCTACACATGATGTACTATCCAGGAACTGAACCCAGGGCTTCCTCATGGGAGGTGAGAATTCTACCACTGAGCCATCATTGCCTCATTGTACAAACTGTTGTTGTTAGGTGCCGTCGAGTTGGTTCCGACTCATAGTGACCCCATGCACAGCAGAATGAAACACTGCCCGGTCCTGCACCATCCTTACAACAGTTGTTATGCTTGAGCTCATTGTTGCAGCCACTGTGTCAATCCACCTCCTTGAGGGTCTTCTTCTTCTCCGCTGACCCTGTACTCTGTCAAGCATGATGTCCTTCTCCAGGGACTGATCCCTTCTGACGACATGTCCAAAGTATGTAAGACGAAGTCTCTACATCCTTGCCTCTAAGGAGCATTCTGGCCGCACTTCTTCCAAGACAGATTTGTTCGTTCTTCTGGCACTCAATGGTATATTCAATATTCTTCTCCAATACCACAATTCAAAGGTGTCAACTCTTCTTCAGTCTTTCTTACTCATTGTCCAGCTTTCACATGCATATGATGTGATTGAAAATACCGTGGCTTGGGTCAGGAGCACCTTAGTCTTCAGGGTGACATCTTTGCTCTTCAACACTTTGAAGAGGTCCTTTGCAGCAGATTTACCCAATGCAGTGCGTCTTTTGATTTCTTGACTGCTGCTTCCATGGCTGTTGATTGTGGATCCAAATTAAATGAAATCCTTGACAACTTCAATCTTTTCTCCGTTTATCATGATGTTGCTCATTGGTCCAGTTCTGAGGATTTTTGTTTTCTTTATGTTGAGGTGTAATCCATACTGAAGGCTGTGGTCTTTAATCTTCATTAGTAAGTGCTTCAAGCCCTCTTCACTTTCAACAAGCAAGGTTGTGTCATCTGCAAAACGCAGGTTGTTAATGAGTCTTCCTCCAATCCTGATGCCCTGTTCATCTTCATACAGTCCAGCTTCTCATATTATTTGTTCAGCATACAGATTAAATAGGTATGATGAAAGAATACAACCCTGACGCACACCTTTCCCGACTCTAAACCAATCAGTATCCCCTTGATCTGTCCGAATAACTGTCTCTTGATCTATGTAAAGATTCCTCATGGGCACAATTAAGTGTTCTGGAATTCCCATTCTTTGCAGTGTTATCCATAGTTTGTTATGATCTACACAGTCGAATGCCTTTGCATAGTCAATAAAACACAGGTAGACATCCTTCTGGTATTCTCTGCTTTCAGCCAGGATCCATCTGACATCAGCAATGATATCCCTGGTTCCATGTCCTCTTCTGAAACCTACCTAAACTTCTGGCAGTTCCCTGTCAATATACTGCTGCAGCCTTTTTTGAATGATTTTCAGCAAAATTTTGCTTGTGTGTGATATTGATGATATTGTTCTATAATTTCCACATTCAGTTGGATCACCTTTCTTGGGAATAGGCATAAATATGGATCTCTTCCAGTCAGTTGGCCAGGAAGCTCTCTTCCATATTTCTTGGCATAGATGAGTGAGCACCTCCAGCGCTGCATCTGTTTGTTGAAACATCTCAATCGATATTCCATCAATTCCTGGAGCTTTGTTTTTCGCCAATGCCTTCAGAGTAGCTTGGACTTCTTCCTTCAGTACCATCGGTGCCTGATCATATGCCACCTCTTGAAATGGTTGAATATCGACTAATTCTTTTTGGTATAATGACTCTGTGTATTCCTTCCATCTTTTTTTTTTTATGCTTCCTGGATCATTTAATATTTTCCCCATGGAATCCTTCACTATTGCAACTCGAGGCTTGAATTTTTCCTACAAATTAGATGGTACAAAATTCCTGTATCTTGAGGTTATTAATGATAATTAAATGAGACTCATGTAAAGTCCATAAACCAGCACCTGATAGAGACTGAGTGATGAAGATGATGGCGAACGTGAAGGTGACGGTAATTCTGCAGTTCTGCACACCACAGAAACTGAACCAGGTCAATACGATGAATCTACCAGCTTGTTTTTAGAAAAAAAGTACTGGCCAAACCAGTAACTATTTAGGCTGCACAGCCAGCTTCCCCCAACCCACCACCCAAAAATGAAACAAAACCAAACAAATAAAAAAAGCAAATAACCCCCAAATCAAAAGACTCCTCAATAGCAGGCGGCCATAGAAAGAGAGGGGGCGGAGAGCTGGTGGGAAGACACACTGACCCAGACACAAGGTTGCCTGGGAAGTAGTAGTAAACATCTTTGTTTGCACTTTCCTATTTTTAGGATCAGAGGTTTCTGAAGATTTCCTGAGCACCTCACAAATAAAGTGTTACCTTCAGAAGATTTCCTAGGTCCCAGGCAGAAAGAAGATTCACAAAACTCGGCTCATGATCAGTTTTAAAAATTAGGTTCTGGTTACCGATTCTTACTGGAAGAGAAACTGAGATTTCAGGATGACCGTGCAGTTGGTCATCATTCATAAGGAGGGAGAAGAAAAGACCTGAAGGAGCACAGAGGAAAACACTCAACCTGAATCCAGAAAGGAAATTTTATATGTGGAACTGATGAATCATAACATAACCCAATAGGCAAAACAGCTAATTAGGTGGTAATTGTGTCAAATCAACAACTCACAGCTCAACAGATTAAACTCAAATGACACACATTCCTAAGGATATTTATGGGTAACTAAATCATCTAAGATAAAGACTCTCTAATCACTTACACCAGAGTAGAAAATCGCACAAACATCAATGCCAAATTTCATGCTAATATTCAATACAATTTTAGAAATTTCAAAAATAACTGAGGACAACAACAAATGTCTTTGCTTCCAGCAAGTGAAATCCCGCCATCTCAGCCTGCTAAGACAGTGACACGGTAGTTTGAAATGTATTGAGAAGAAGATTCAAGATAAAAGTGGAATTGATAATCGAAACACTGACTCTCTAAGGAAATATCTCGACCGATTTCTTTTTTTCCAGGAGTCAGCCATACTAAATACTTTAATAAAAGCATAAAAAGTATGGAACCAGTTCTTCTATAATATTATGCCATTCAACGGCTTTCCCCCACACTTGTTTCCCACATCCTCAGGAGCCAGAAAAAAAATGTATTTAAAAGTATATATTTTTTGTAGTCAAAGGCTGCCTGTTATCCAGCCTCCTTTTTCCACAGCAAGGATTCCACCAGCAGAAGTACAACCTTCTTTCCCAAGCCTGAACCTTCACGCAGAATGCAAAAGCACAGGACATCATAATTGGTCAGTTTCAGAAAAAAAAGTTGGAATTTGATATTGAACAGTTTTGCTACCTTGAATGGTGATAACATCTATTAAAGACTAATGGGCCTGAGAAGACTCATGACTCATTTAATGTAAACCCCTCAATTACGCACCATTTCTGGTGGGTTGATATTAGAAACAATGCCAACATCACAAACATAATCACATTTTTATCTGTCATAAATGGTAAATATGATGATATGAAGTGTATTATTTATAGAAACAGCTGAACAGCCTTAAAAAACTCCGTTTCAAGCTACACTGGTGTATTTTCAAATTGCTTGTCGTAAAGAACTATTATTAAAGATGGTATAACCCAAAAGAAAGAAAGAAAACCAACAGCAAGGGTTTAAATAGCAACTTCTGTCATTGAAAATAATTCATCTTTGTTTCATTTGAGTCTGGGTCCTGCTAATAGTACGACTCAGGATTTCTCCCTCACATGCAAGAGGATCAGCTGGAACAGAGGCACATATGGCAAGGCCTGCACACAGCACAGGGTGCGGGAAGATAGTTTTCCATCAAACAATTGCATTTGGCACTTTTCTTCTTCCACAAAGAGGGAAATCAGCAGCTTAAACATTAAATTCAGAACTCACCCATGTTATTCATGTTCCAAAGCCCCAAGATAACATTTTTCCAGAAGATGGGCAGGTCCATGTTCCATGTTCCAAGAAGCAGTGAGACAGGAAGACAAAAAAGGGAGAGAGAAAAAACATTTTAGGAATAAACCAACAAATGAAGGTGACTTACCCACAAACTAAGCATGCTGATAAGAGTTCCCTCCTTTCAAGAAACTTCCCCACTGCCAAGACATGGTGGATTATGGAGTAAGTTGTAGAAAAACAGGGTAGATAATTCATAAGAGATCCAAAGGGATCTCTCTTTAACCTTTTCATTAAACACTCACAAATAAAAACCACAGTTGAATATGCAATAGATGTTTCCAGAAAGATGATATGAAAGAGTTGTATGAATGTATAGGAACATAAAAATAATTAAAGCAAGACTGGACTAAAATAGAGAAAAAAAAACTGCTTCAAGGTAAAGACTTAGGTTGACTAAATATAATAATCAGAAAACTCAGTAAAATGAGTTACATATTCCACCAAGGATTTAACTAAAATAAATCTAATTAGACAACAACAAAGATTAGAATGTATAACCCAACTTAGAGGTGCTTCAGATCAGAACCACAGAATTTGGCTTCTTCAAAGAAAAGACTAAAGAAGTAGTATTATTATCTTTTTTTTTAAATCGAAGTCCAGAAAAAAAATTTTTTACATAGCACAAAATTTCTAGGAGATGAAGATGGCAGAATAGCCAGATGCTTCTGGTGATCCCTCTTACAACAAAGACCCAAAAAATCAAGTGAAACGATTACATTTATGACAAGCCAGGAGCCCTGAATATCAAAGGCAAAGTTAGAAAACAGTCTGAGAGGCAGAGGGAGAAAGAGACGGTTCAGAAACAAAGAGGAGTTGCCAGACCTGAATCGTCGGGATCCCTCAGGCACCATTCCCGGATGCAGCAGCAGTGGGCTGATAGTAGCGTTCAGCCGCAGTTTCCCCAGGGAGAAGCAGCCAGCTGCACAGCCTACTCACACCTCCAGAGCCAAGGAAGAACGGCACTCTCGGCAAAAGCTAAGTACTTGCGTATATTTTACTGTGCCCCCAGCTCTTGGCCGGCTTCTGTGGCTGGTGATTTCCCCAGGCCTGAGAGAGGCCAATCTGAGCACATTGAGCCATGCTCCCAGCCTTGGAGAAGGAATAAATTCACAACTGGGGGAAAAGATAATTTGCCAGCTCCACCACCCAAGGGGAGCTCAGGACAGAAGTGGCTCCTGTCCAGGCATAAATGATCCGTGGACTTTGAATACCTTTCCCCCCTGCATGGAACTGTGTGGGCTGATTTGAGGACAATAGGCCCTTGATGGCAGACTGCAATTGTTTAAGCTGTATGGTAGAGAGGTGGGTGTTTGATATTTGACTCTGCTTTGCCTATTAATAGGGTCCTCACCTACCCACATCAGGGGTCTAAAGACTGGTGGCTCCACTCAGGTCACCCAGCCACCTGAGACAGAGGCCTAAGGATAATGGGTACCTCCGAGTCCTTACAAACAAAAGCACTGGGTGCCCATGGTCCATCTGCAGAATCCACCCACCTGTATGCTCTAGGGAACAGGGACACACTTTCCTCACAGACACTCAGGGAACAGTTCTCAGCCCCCTGCCTTGTTCAGAGCATGACCCCTGCTGCAACTAGATACCAGTACCTACACCAAACACCCCTACCCCTCTAAGATGGTAGGACAGAGCCTGTACCACACACTTGATGACCAGCTACCCAGACACCTGAGCTGAATCCACACAAGAAAAGTGAATGAACTCATAAGCTCATTTACCTGATAAGAGCTCTAGCCATGTGGTGACAGGATATCAGAGCTCCAAAGGCGAAAATAATCAAGGTAGCTCACTCAAGCAACCCATTTGGGCATATCAAAACAAAACAAAGCAAGAAACTAGGATACAGTAAGCAAACATAAAATAAACTAATACAATGACTTATAGATGGCCCGGAGACAACAGTCCATATCAAACCACATAAAGAAACAGACCACGATCTCTTCAATGAGCTCTCGAAACAGAAAATCAAAGGATCTCCTGGACGAAGGTGCCTTCCTGGAATTACCGGATGCAGAATTCAAAAGATTAATATATAGAACTCTTCAAGACATCAGGAAGGAGATCAGGCAATATGCAGAACAAGCCAAGGAACACAAAGATAAAGCAATTGAAGAAATTAAAAAGGTTATTTAAGAAAATAGTGTAAAATTTAGTAAGCTACAAGAACCCATAGAGAGACAGCAATTAGAATTTCAGAAGATTAACAATAAAATTACAGAACCAGACAGCTCAACAGAAAGTCACAGGAGCACAACTGAGCAAGTGGAAGGCAGAATCAGTGACCTTGAATATAAAGCACTTGGAACGAATATATTTGAAGAAAAATCAGGTAAACGTATTTAAAAAAATAAAGAAAACTTAAGACTCATGTGGGACTCTATCAAGAGAAATAACCTACGAGTGATTGGAGTACCAGAACAGGGAGGGATAACAGAAAATACAGAGAGAATTGTTAAAGATTTTTTGGCAGAAAACTTCCCTGATATCCTGAAAGATGAGAAGATATCAATCCAAGATGCTCATCGAACTCCACATAAGGTAGATTATAAAAGAAAGTCACCAAGACATATTAAAATCAAACTTGCCAAAACCAAAGATAAGAGAGAATTTTAAGAGCAGCTGGGGATAAACAAAAAGTGACCTACAAAGGACAGTCAATAAGGACAAGCTCAGACTATTTGGCAGAAACCATGGAGGCAAAAAGGCAATGAATGGGATGACTTACATAAAGCCTTGAAGGAAAAAAACTGCCTGCCAAGAATCATAAATCCAGCAAAACTGTCTCTCAAATATGAAGGTGAAGTTAAAACATTTCCAGATAAACAGAAGTTTAGGGAATTTGTAAAAACCAAACCAAAACTACAAGAAATACTAAAGGGAGTTCTTTGGTTAGAAAATCAATAATATCAGGTATCAACCCAAGACTAGAAGACTAGACAGAGCAATCAGATGTTAACCCAGACAGGGAAATCACAAAAATAAAACAAGATAAAAAAAAAACACTCAAAACAGGGAAACAGCAAAATCATTACGTAAAAGAAGACAACATTAAAATAACAAAGAGGAACTAAGAAACGTAGTCATAGATCTTTCACATGGAGAGGAAGACAAGGAGATATAAAGAAATAAAAGTTACATTTAAACTTAGAAAAATAGGGGTAAATATGAAGGTAACCAAAAAGGAGAATAACAATCCTACCCATCAAAATAAAATACAAGGAAAAAATAGAGACTCAGCAGAAACAAAATCAAAGACACAAGATAAGTATGAGCCCAACAGGCAGAAAGGTCCACATAAACCAGAGACTACATTAACCTGAGACCAGAAGAACTAGATGGTGCCCAGCTACATCCAATGACTGCCCTGACAGGGAACACAACAGAGAACCCCTGAGGGAGCAGGAGAGCAGTGGGATGCAGACCCCAAATTCTCATAAAAAGACCAGACTTAATGGTCTAACTGAGACTAGACTGACCCCTGAAGTCATGTTCCCTAGACCTTCTGTTAGCACAAGACAGGAACCATTCCGAAACCCAACTCTTCAGACAGGGATTGGACTGGACTATGGGATATATAATTATACTCGTGAAGAATGAGCTTCTTGGATCAAGTAGACACATGAGACTATGTGGGCTCCTCCTCTCTGAAGGGGAGATGAGGGGGTAGAGGGGGTCAGAAGCTGGCTGAATGGACATGAAAACAGAGTGGAGGGAAGGAGTGTGCTCTCGTTAGGGGGAGAGCAGTTAGTAGTATGTAGCAAGGTGTTATAATTTTTGTATGAGAATCCGACTTGATTTGTAAAATTTCTCTTAAAGCACAATAAAAGTTAAAAAAAAAATTTCTAGGAGCCATTGTTAGTCTTACAAGTTACAATAATTGCTCTATGAGGTAAGAAATTTCACAGCATAAAATCACATAAAATACATTTTCAAGGAGCTGGAACACCCCAGACTGAAAGCTCATGCATCATGGGCTTTCCACAGAAACAGTCACCTTGGAAAACCCGTCTGCTACTAGCTTACGCAAGGACCCTGTGATCTTCAGGTCCACATAGGCCTCCAGGACCTCTGGCTTACAGATGTACACTACTAATCAGGCCCATCCAAAGTCGCCATCGAAGTGCTGCTTGAAACTATGTGGCTGCCCTGTGCAGACCCAATCTTCAAAGGAAAGAATGAATAAGCAAACAACCGATGTAAAGTTTCATAAAGGCGGCAAATTTAATAGAACCATCAGCTATTAACTCAAGAAACTGATCGTTCCATCAGCACTCAACTGCTAACAGAAAAGTTGGAGGTTTGAGTCCACCCAAAGGTCCCTAAAAGAAAAGCCTGGTGATCTACTTCTGAAAAATCAGCTACCAAAAACCCTATGAGGCAGAGTTCTACTCTAACACGCGAGGTCACCAGAAGTTGGAGTCGACTCGACAGCAAATGGTTTATCAGTAGCTGGTAGGATGAGGGTAGGTGCCTAATGGTCATTGGAAGCAATCATAACAGCCCTGCCTACCAAGACCACAAATGAGCCAGTCGTCAGTACCGACCACATAGCCCTCCAAGACTACAGGGAAGCTGCCCTCTCCTGAGTCCTCCCCATTCTATCCTCATCCACAGACACCTTGGAAAGAGTCTATGCAAGGTCTTCCTAAGGTCCTTCAGATATTTTCAAAGTTAATAACTTGGGATGTGAACCAGTGTTGTGTTTTTAATCTACACTCCTTGCTCCTGGTAGTGAATGGTGGATTTTCTTCTCATTGCAGGCATGCAAGCTTGAATTCTACTGGCCGAAGATATAGCTGACCTTCTCTCAGACTCTAACTAATGCTATTCGCCAAAGAATCAGAAAAGGGAACACACTGGTGCATAAATTAAATGCTATGGTGGAGGCATCGACTTGAGGGCACTGGGGTATGGTGGAAGTAAGCCTAAATATCAGCCTTCAAAGGCCTTCTGTCCAGTTTCTCTCACTGTGCCCTGTATACCTGGGCCTCTCTCACAGGGGGCTGATCTCCCAGGAAGAGAACACAAGTCCACAGAGGTAGGACATAGGGACTATGAAGTATGGGTTCAGTTGTCCTTTAAGAGACTGGGTGCCTTGAATGAGCCACCAAACATCTCTAGAAAAGAACAGATATTCTGGTTTTCCAACAGGGTCATTGTAGAGATGAAATGAAATGAGGCGTGGCTGTGAAATGCTGTATCCTCAATGAGGCTTTCCACCTTTCTCTCACATTATTCCTGTCAGTCATCCCATTCACTGGTTTCCTGTGCATTCCTCCATATACACTGCTTTTCATACTTCAAATCAATACAGACACTCTTACAGCAGAAAAATCACGTGAAACATGAGTTCTCATGGATGGTGTTTGTGTTCCCTCTACCTGTAGGTCCTCCACATCCCCCAAGTGTCTGAATCATGCCCCTCAACCCCTATCAGTTAACACCTCTTTCTTGAAGCCTTCTACTCTTGTTACCTCCATTTATTTCCCAACAGTCAGATCATTTTACATCCTCTTCACATCATATTTGAAACAAATTTGAAATCCTTACCACAGCCTGTCAGACTTCCTCCTGCCTCCGACCTCACCCACTGCTCTCCAGACCCACTGGCCTCTTGCTGTTCCTTGAGCATGTTGATCCCACCCCCACTCGAGGTCTCTGCACAGCTTCTCCCTCTGCCTGGAAGGTTCTCCCCCAGTTATCACCTCATTCCAGTCTGCTCAAATTTCACCTCCTGGGAAAGGTCTTTACCGCCATCCATCCTATAGCCCCTCACCCTCCTAGATACCTCTCCCAAGCACTTATAACCACCTGACAGTATATCACACATTTATGTCTGTCTCTGACACTAGAATGTAAGCACCATGAAAAAGAGAAGTGTTCTGCTTTGTTTACCACATTATTCCAGAACCTACAACAGAGAGGAATTAATTAAACCGAAGGAAATGGAATTACTACTCAATTGTAAGCAGTTTGCAGAACTCCCTCTATGTTCTAAATAATTGGCAAATAGAAGGCAGTTCGTAATTGCAGATTTTGCAAATACATGTGTGTGTAGACTCATCGAGTCAGATCATTTTCCCTATAGTTCTGGATGCTTCTTAACAGTATTCAAGTCAACATCTTTGCCCCTTTTTCTGGAAGTGGAGAAGTCCTTGAACTCCTAACTTCATCCCTTCTTCCAGCTCTCTAATATTCTGGTTACTTGTCATCAAAGCAAATCCTACCCTCCTGCACGAAAAGAACAAAGAGGCACAGATTTCTATGGTAACCCTTCAAGAGTTTAGAATTGCGTTAAGGCCTCATATAGCTTCGTGGTGATATATAGGAGCTATGTAACAGAATGCATTGACTATTCACTTAACTCCACTTTAAAAATTCAACTGAGTGCTCTCTTTCCCTCAGTATACTGCATCATAAGCTGCTAGGTAGTGTTGCAAGCAGCTCCAAGTTGGTGCCACACCACACCCTAGTCCAGCTACATTTCATTGTGAGTCCAATAAATACAATGTTGTATTAGAGAATTTCAGAATCTTGCTTTGCACAACAATTAAATCTATAATTTATTGTAGGCGTGTGGATATTACAACTTCATCTTGAAAGTGCAAAAAAAGAAAGTCAAGCTGACCTGATAATTATATTTGGCATAATTAATTTAGTTTAACTGAGGATATGTAAAACATTTTTTTTTTAAATAGGGAGTAGAGGAAGTGGGGAGAAGGAAACATAAATATATAATTAAATATTTATCCAAAAGTGGTTTGTTTATTTATTCACTCAAGAAATATTTAGTGAGGATCTACTATGTGTCAAGCACTGTGCTAGGTTCTCAGGATAAAGTACTAAACAAAATCAGAAAGGGTCCTGTCCTCAAGAAGCATAGAATCAAGTGGAGGGAACAGACCTTACGTCACTGCTTATGCTAAGGAATGTATAATAGAGATAAATGCAATAAAGTAAAGGAAAACCGTTTTATGAAAGTAGAACTAGGCATCCCTGAAGAAGTGACACCAGAGTGGATATCTGAAGCGTGGGAAGAAGCCAACAGGGTGAAGAACGGGAGAGGGAGAACACCTGTTTCAGCAAAGGGAATGAGCAGCACCTTCCAGGCCCTGTGGCAGGAGGGAGAATGCTCATTCACGCAACCAAGGGAAGGCCAGTGTGTCTAGAGCAGTGGTTAATGGTGGAATACTTAATGTGCAATTCAGAAGCCCAGAAAAGCCCCTATGACCTCCTCAGGGGGCCCATGAGGCATTTTTCTAATCATACTAAGATATGGTTTGCCATTCACTTTCATTCTCTCGAGTGTATAGTAGAAGTTTCTAGAAGCTACATACTGTGGATTATCACTATCAGTATCTAATGCAGAAGCAGACCTGAGAGTCCAATCTCTGCTCCTCAGTCAGCCATAAAAGAGATTTTCAAGGTCACACTTCTCCCTAAATTATATTGCTTTGGAAAATGTAGTTAACTTTCATAAACATTCTTGTGTTTACATGGCATGGATTTGTCATTGTTATTTCTAAATGAACTAAAAATAAATGTCTTTTTAAATTTCTCGGTTTTAATCCGGGTAAGGGCTCCTGCTCCTGGGACACTCTGGGGACAGAAGGGAACACGACCATGCAGATGGCTTCTGCTACAAGAGACAGGTTTTTCTAACCTCAGCAAGGCCCCCTGGGCTCCTTGGAAACCCTTTGCTCTCCCCACAGACAGAGCTGGCAACTTTACCCATGCTCCAGCCCCTCTCCATTCCCCTCCCTCTTAGGAAAAAGCCTCATGGCTCGCTTCAGCAAGAAGCTAGAGGCAGGAAACTACGGAGTTAAACTCTGACCATAAAATTTATGACTTGAAGATAAAAATAATTATTTTAATATGCAGTTCCGTGAATAAATAGCAACTGAAAGCATGATTATGATTCTAATAACAAGAAAACAATTGGATGTTTGTAAATCAGTGAGGAAAGACTCATCTATAGCCATGTGCAAAGAGAACACAGAGAGGAGCCAGGGAAAGCTAGTCAAACAAACTTGTTATCAAAGTACATTCCCTAGGGACTGTAGAACAGCCTGACAGATAAAGGAAACACTGTTCCCAAAAGAAAGCAACTGATAAGGTACTAGAACCTTCCATCAAGACTGAAATAATAAAACACCAAAACAACTTGAGCAAAAAAAAAATGCATGGAATTGACCTTCTCGGTGTATGTAATTGGAGTAAGGAGGGAAACAGCACAATTCCAGAGACATTCTGTCCTTTTTGAATCGACTTTGGCTTGGGCAAATAACTTGCCTTATCTAAGCCTTGACTTTGTTACCTATTAATAATACAAACCACAGAGTTGTTGTAGAGCCAGAAATTAAGGCATTCCTAGTTCTTAGATCAGAACATTCAGTAAGTAGTAGGCCCTCAGTAAACGGCAGTTCTGTCTCTCTGCCTCTTCCCCTTTCTCTTCCTATCACAAGCAGCCATGCCAGAAGCATTTCAACTTTTACAAAACTATAATATATGTGCATAAAAAAGATATTTTTTAACAGAGAGAGAGAGAGAGAATACATGTTTACAGAAGATTGAAGCCTATAATTAATGGACCAAAACCAAAACCAAACCCGCTGCCGTCGATTCCAACTCATAGTGACCCTATAGGACAGAGTAGAACTGCCCCATAGAGTTTCCAAGGAGCACCTGGCAGACTGGAATTGCTGACCTTTTGGTTAGCAGTCATAGCAGTTAACCACTATGCCACCAGGGTTTCCAAAAACCAAACCCAGTGCGGTCAAGTCGATTCCGACCCATAGTGACCCTATAGGACAGAGGAGAACTACACCATAGAGTTTCCAAGGAGCAATAATTAATGAGTATACTAAAAATGAGAATCCTCCATCCACTGAGGATTTGTTTTAAACTTTCCTGATATTGGATGTGGTAATTCCATAAATGCCTCTCTTACAAACTCCTTGAACTTCAACTTTTGCCTAGAGTTTGTCTGCCCTCTTCTCCTGGTGGCTTTTCATTTGTCATTTTCTGTGCTGTGGACTCCTATCCTCCTGGGTTTGAAACACCCTCTGACTAGGATTTCTGAATTTTGTGCCCTCTGGTTCTCCTCTGAATCTCAACCACTCCTTCCAGTGGGCTTCCTTGTTTTCTTTTCTTTGGTTTCCAACCCTTCCCCCTGCCACCCCTCCACCCACCACCACCTCCAAGTTGTATTTTGGGCTTCTTCCCTTTCATTCTGTGCATCTGCCTTGGTAATCTCATGGGCTCTCAAGGACGGCTGCTGGCATCCCATTCACCAGGCTGCCTTGCCCAGAAATAATAGGTCACGTCTCTTCCCTCACTTCTTGCAAGTTCAGCTTTTGCTCCCCATGGTCCCACAAAGCCCACCTGCAACTTGCTCAGACTGTTCTATATGGCAAGCCTGCCACATCTGCCTTCTCTCCTCTTTCTCTCTCTCTCCCTGTCCTTTCCACCCCAAAGCCCTATTTTTCCTTGAAGACTGCATTCCTCTGGGAAGGCTTCCCCAGTCTCCCAAACAGAATTAACTGTTCTTTTTTTGGTGTTTACCAGAACTGGGGTGGTCACTAAAAAATACACAGAAATGTTTTTATTATGTAATTTTTTTTTCATATATATGAAATACGTCTTTAAGCTATGAAGTATAACAATAAAATGAACCTCTGTGAGAGCCCAACACCTAACTTAATAATGAGAATATTGCCAATATCATTGCATCTACTATTCTGTCCTCCTGCCTCCCCACATAGATACTTTCCTAAACAATGGATTGCTAAATTTTGCATGTTTTTGAGCCTTATAAAAATGGTGTCATATTATGTAATTTTCTGCAACTGTTTTTGATCAACATTGATAAAGATTCACCCATGTGATCATTTATTCGCTTTTGTGACTGTATAATATCTCTTTTTGTGAATATGTCATTATTTATCCATTATCTTGTCTGTAAACATTTGCGTTGTTTCCAATTCCTTGCAATTATGGATATTTTTGAAATATTTTTTGGTGCACATAGGTAGAGTTTCTCAGTGGTACGTAATGAGACGTAGACTTCCTAGGTTGGACAATACGCATGTAATAATCTTGATAATACCTAATTGTTTTCAACGTTGTTGTATCAATTTACCTGCTTCCCTCCAGCAACCTGTAAGATCTGATAGCTTCATAAAATTCTCTTTTAAAACTCATCATTATCACACTTTACATTGTGTTTATTGATGCTCATATACTCATCTCCCTATAAGATGATAAGATTTTATTCACATTTATACTCCTGTGGGCTACGTGAGTACCTTGTTTGTGAAAGATGATAAATGTACATCAAATTGAAGTAAATAGCAACCCATATTTGATTTCAGTTAAAACGCATTAAGTTTTTTTAAATGCAAAATGCGTGGAAAGATTGTGGGGTTATCAATCCTTTACACAAACACAATTATTTCAGTCAGATTGCTTTCCTACTGTTACCAAGTTGGATAAGCAACACTGAGAAAACGAGAGTTTTATCTGAGAGAGAAGGTAACAGATTTGGAGAAGGAGTATATTTTGGAAAGTAAGTGTCATGGGTTGAATTATGTCCCCCTCAAAAATGTGTGTATCAGTTGGGCTGGGCCATGACTCCCCGTGTAGGTACAGTGTGACTTTCCTGTATGTTGTAAATCCTGCTTCTATGTTAATAAGATGAGATAAGCAGCAGCTATGTTAATGAGACAGGACTCAATTTACAAGACTGGGTTGTGTCTTGAACCAATCTCTTTTGAGATATAAAATAGAGAAGAGAGCAGAGAGATAGGGGGACCTCATACCACCAAGAAAGCAGGGCCAGGAGCAAAGCGTATCCTTTGGACTTGGGGTCCCTGCACAGAGAAGCTCCTTAGTCTGGGGGAAGATTGATAAGAAGGCCAACATAGAAAGAAAGCCTTCCCCTGGAGCTGACACCCTGAATTTGGACTTTTAGCCTACTTTACTATGAGAAAATAAACTTCTCTTTGTTAAAGCCATCCACTTGTGGTATTTCTGTTACAGCAGCACTAGATGACTAAGACAGTAAGAAAGCCTGACTATGAGCACATGGGCAGTAGGGCCCAGTGACCTAGGCACTTGAAGACAGAGGAGGGATTCAGAAAGGGGGGTACAAGGCCAATACACTTGTCTGAAGAGTTTAACCTTAGGCTGTCCCTGGAGCAAAGGCTACAGGTGCAAGAGGCACCATTTCACTTCTTGCCCCACAACTGGTATTAATAGTTGCAAAAGTTACTCAGAAGATAGGCCGAACAGTTAGTTGTCTGGGCTAGCCCAGAAACCGAACCATAATTTTTAACATTTTCTCTCAGGGCAAAGGATTCAAAGTTCCAAACAACTACTTGCAAATGCACTTTTGGGAAAAAACGACTCATCTTTAGAATGGGGAATGCCTACACTGAAAAAGTAGGTCTCTGCCTTTTATCACTCTTATCTTTTCACCCTTAGGGCTAAAAAAGCCAGAGGCTGAAGAAAAGGAGCTTTTCCATGCTCTAAAAAACAAAATGCACAACACCCATTAAACTACTCTTTGATCATTGCTTGTCTGCTGCTTTGAAAAATACTCAGAAAAGTAGTGTCAGCACCTCCAAAAGTATGAGATACACATGCATTCCTTATGGGGAAGTGTAAAAAGTTTAAGAGAAGACCACGGACTGAGAAAGGAAAGACTATATCAGCAACAGTGTTCAGTCTGTGTCTAAAGGGCATACACAAGTGAAACAAGTTTCTCCTCCATGTGAATGCAGCTGAAAAATAAAAGCTTCTAAGCACAGGGAGGTCATTGACCTGGTCTTCCCCACATCTTTGATGCTGGCTTTCATATTATGTGTAAACCGATACTTCAGTAGGTCAATGCCAAAAAAACACACTCCTGAATTCAGTGTGTATCTTTGTGAAGAGGAAAAAGTCAACAAAAAGTTAAGAACAACACCATAAATCTAGAACAAGCAACCCCATACTGACAAATTCAGCTTGTCTCTGCAACAACAAAGCCATCCAACAATCGAGGAAATGTGTGTTTAGAACAGAACTGTGTTTTCAGCACTAGTACAACTCAAAGGCTCACAAGCACCCCAGCACTTTGGTGTTCAAGGTACAATCCAACTGCTTGCTGAAGGCACAGGGAGAGGTTTAATAAAGTCAGAAATTTTTCTTTGTTTTTAACTCACCGATTAGCCCAGCCACTTAAAACACAATGCTGAGTAAAGTCACTATAATTATTTGTACTTACTGAACAAATAATATGGCTGTATGTAAAAGAGGAGCCCTGGTGGCATACTGGTTAAAGCACTCGGCTCTTAACCAAAAGGGTGGCGGTTGGAACCCACCTGCTGCTCTGTGGCAGAAAGATGTGACAGTCTGCTTCTGTAAAGACGTACAGCCTTGGAAACCCTATGGAGTAGTTCTACTCTGTCCTATAGAAAAAAAAAATAGAGTCCCTAAATTGGATTCAACTCCACGGCTGTGGGTTTGATTTTGGTTTTCATTTATATGTAAAGGGAAAATCCTACAAAACTCTGACTTTTGACTATAAAGAGATGGTGGGTTTTTTTGTTTGTTTGTTTGTTTTTTTGCCCAGGTTGTTGTCCAGGGTCAGTGGACCAGGTAGAAAAGAGGAAGAGTGCGTTTACCTCACTCCCAGATTTTCCTCGAGCACATGCACTCTGCACTATTGGGCCCAGGGCATACTGCACTCACTTCTGCCAACACACAGCACAGCAAAGTGTGGTATAAGGAAATGGTTCTCTTCCTTTTTATGTTTTTTTTCTATTCTCATCTCTTTAGTCTTGCTAGAACTGTACTTTAGGTCAGAGTAATAATTTTTTGGTCAGCCACTTTTTTCCCAGATCAACTCATTTCCACAAGTAAGTCACCTGTTCCTCCCACAGGAGGCCACTGGTGGTTTGGTCCAGCTGATCTTTGAAGCATCATATAAGCACCTCACAGAGTGGAGCAGAAAAGTGCCACTTGCTACATTCTAGACAGGCCCAGTGTGGACTGCTATGTTTCTCTAGACTAACAGCTAGTCAGATGTAACAAGTATTCCCATCCTTATGCCAAATGGAGCCCAGGAGAAAGTATCTTAAGAGATATGTTGTATTTTAGTCATGAATTTATGTTAACTGATTTTCATGGGAACTATAAATTGCCTTGCTAGACTTTGAAAAGATTACCGAGAACTTCTTTGAATCCATCCAAATCCACAGGGTGAGGTGAAAGGAGAGAAAAATAATAAAATGAGATTCTAGGTAACATGGTTGAGCAGTGAAGGGGCTGAGCCAATTCAGAGAAACAATAGGTTAACTAAGTGCCATCAGCTGGGTCAGTGTGATCAATTGTCCAGAGAACAAAGCCTATATTACCAGTGCTTTTTTTATATACTGTTGGAAACCCTGGTGGCGTAGTGGTTAAGTGCTATGGCTGCTAACCAAAAGGTCGGCAGTTTGAATTCCCCAGGTGCTCCTTGGAAACTCTATGGGACAGTTCTACTCTGTCTTATAGGGACTCAATGGCAGCAGGTTTATTATACTATTATTTAAGAAATTCAGATTTTAGAGATTTTCATTCCTTCATGCCAAAATTGTGTTTTCAAGAATGCTGAGCTGTAAAAACTATCATGAAGTTTACACTATGTTATGTTCATCAGGTTCAAAAAGTAAAAGGTTTTAATTTACGATGATGCATCAGGGCTGTAGATTGGAAAGCTGAAACAACCGTAACCTCATCATAAAAATCAATAAACTGTCATCCAGGAAACTGAGTGACAAAGAGCCCACATCCTGAAAAACAACATCACTGCTTATGTCTCCTGAAACCTGCTTAGACGTCTTCTAACTGTATACTATGGAGATCAAAGCTACAGTCAAAACCAAATCCTATGTGGAGAAACCTAACAGATCAAGGTAGATTCACATACTAAAAGAACCACACGTAAAGCAAAACATAATACTTTTTTCACCTAGTGAAAAGGTTTGACAACAGGTCACACACACACTTAAGCAGCATTCCCCACTGTTACATTACCTAATTCATTTCAACCTTTAATATTTTTCAAAGGAAGTAAATAGCTAAGAATAGCACAAATTACTCATCCTTTATAAATACAATGTAGATTATGTTACAACATATAATAGTCCCCAGGGTTCACAAATTTTGTGAAAGGAAAGTAAATCTAAGTCATCCAACAATTTAAGAACATTTTTTAGCTTTTGTTATTTCAGTATCCAACCATAACAGAAAAAGTAAGGCGTCTTCTGGGAAAGAACCCAGGTCAAGGGAAAAGAGAATCAAGGCATGTTGAGTGCAAAGCCTACTAGCTGGCCATCTGACATCCCCTTGTCTTCTGCCATCCAAAAGTTCTCCACCTATTGCCACAGTAATCTTCCTATACCTCTTCTCTCCATAGCATTCTTCTGCATAAAACTTCAGTGGTTCCCCACTATCTATCTGATAAATTCCAGAATATCTTAACAAGCTTAGAAGTCGGGTACACTTGCATGAGCATTTACCATGTGCCAGGCATTTTACACGAACACATGTGGGCGCTGGAACCAACCCGGAGTATGATATGGAGTCACTCCCACTCTGCCTCCATCCTCACATCCAGACACTTTGTCTGAGCCCTGAGTGAAACGGCTGCCTGGCTGCACTCACTGAGTCCACCCACAGCTTGTACTTGATCCCTCTGGAAGCTGGGACTTCTGGGGCGTGAGGGTCACACAGCAACCTGAGCAGTTATCCAAACCTTCACCCACATCCAGACCTCAGTGAGGTGGGGAACACTCTGTCGGGCTTTGGCACGGTGGGTTTAGTAGTGGTGTCCCTTGGTGCCTTTGGAATCTTTGATGTTAAATATCATTATGGTCATCAGAAGAGATAGAAATAAATATGGTGGGGTCCAGGCAGCACAGAGAGGGTTTGGTCTTGCAAGCAGGAGAGAGATTCTCAGGGATCCCTAAGCCTAGTTGGAAGAAATCTGATTGTGGTTGAAATTACCATCATTGAAGGTGGGGGCAAAGTCAAAGAAACCAGCTGTCTTATATTTATTAAGATGTTAAACAAACAAATCCATTGCCATCGAGTCGATTCTGACTTATAGTGGCCCTATAGGATAGAGTAGAACTGCCTCATAGGATTTCCAAGGAGTGGCTGGTGGATTCAAACTGGCAACCTTTTGGTTAGCAGCTGTAGCTCTTAACCACTACGCCACCATCAAGATATTAAAAAAAAAAAAAAAATTTTTTTTTTTTATTAGGACATGGAAAACATCTGTTGTATCCATTATAAATTAAAGTGCTCTTAAAAAAAAAAAAAAAAGCTCTGTCCCTTTGAAAAAATAAAAGTACAGCAGTTTTACACAGTTATTTTGATAATTAAATGATCAATGTAGATCACTTCAAGATCAATGTAGATCACTGAATTCGGCACAAATTATTTTAGTGGCTACATTGCAGACAGTGTTACATGTCTATGATACACATTAATAATTATTTCTATCTGACATCGAGGTATAGACAAGTTTTTACAGTAAAATGATCAGGTTTATCTTTCTAATTGCATTTTGCTTTGATTATTAAAAAAAATTGAAAAATGGCAAAGGGAAAATTATGTTTACATATACTCGGGACTAAAGCTAAAAAAAAAAAAATTTTTTTTTTTTTTAAAGCTTATCTTTAAAAAGGATTTAAAAATAAGCAGCCAGGACCAAAAGCTTGAAACATTAATGCTGAGATTAAAAGTTCATTTGTTAAATATGAATCTTTTTATATTGAATGAAATATTAATGAAATATATATATCATATGACACACAAAGGAACGGGTACACTCATTTGAGCACTTACTATGTCCCAGGCATTTTATAAGCATTATTTCTAGTTCTTACAACTCTGCAAGGTAGGTACCGCTAAGCTTGTTTTACAGAGGAAGAAGCTAAGACTCAGAATAATTAGGTGATTTGCTCCTAGATATTCGGCTAACAGATGCATGAGCTAGGATTTGAATCCGGATCTCTTTGACTCCAAAGCTGGTATTTTTCTATGCATCCAGAGTTCCTATGAGTGGTGGAGTGCAGCTGAGTTGGCCTAGCAATTACTATGTATCCCACTGTGTATGGGACATAATAACAAGGCTCTCCCTCAGTCTATATTGTATCACCATGTTTATTCTGCTCTTTAGGATTTGCAGGCTACCTATTTGTAAATATTCTTATTTTGCATGTTAGTTTCTTGTTCACGGCACAACCTAAAAAGGGCATCCGACATTCAAAAAACCACTGTTTT
The DNA here is from genome assembly GCF_024166365.1 of Elephas maximus indicus. Taxonomy (NCBI): domain Eukaryota; kingdom Metazoa; phylum Chordata; class Mammalia; order Proboscidea; family Elephantidae; genus Elephas; species Elephas maximus. The sequence goes on from NC_064829.1 coordinate 23,617,208, forward strand.
TACCTGGAATGCAGGTGTATCTTAATCTCTAACAGCATTTGGTTTTTAATCAGACCTCTCTATTTTATCAAAATGGTTTGACACATGGACACCTGGCTTCATTATTTAGCTCTGCAGGTTTTCGTGGCTATTAATGGCTGCAACAACGGGCTCAAACATAGCAATGATTGTGAGGGTGGTGCAGGACTGGGCAGTGTTTCGTTCTGTTGTGTATAGGGTCACAACAGCCAGAGGGAAAGAAAGAAGTTCTTTATTTAAAGGTGAATATGAGCCTCCGATTAAACATTTGTGTCTGAATCCATTCTGTTGGATTTTCCATGCTGCAGTTTTACGTTGAAGGGTTCCGTTTCAAAATCTCCTCAGGTGATAAGGGAAACTGACTTTGCTCTCAGACACTCCAGCAATTCACAGAGATAGTGAAATTTGTATGGATTATGCTGATTTTTACAAAACTATCAGACTAATAATAACTTCAGTGCCTTATTTTACCACAGGATGTTATTTAATTTTTTTTTTCAATCCTCTCTTTGAGGTAGGGAATAAAATTCCATTTGCTGTGAGGAAGTTGAGGCTGAGAGAGGCTAAGCAAGCTGACAGATGAACTGGGTCGTGGGTCAGTGTCCAGATGTGGATCACAAACATGTGGCCAAAATATTCCAATTTGTAACATATTTATGTAAACTTTATAAATACCATCCATCAAGCTCTATATAACTTATATACAACAGCTCTTTATCACTTTAAAAAAATAAAACCAAACCAGCTGCTGTGGAGTCAATTCCAACTCAAGGCGAGCCCATGTGTTTCGGAGTATTGCTGTGCTCCACAGGCTTTTCAATGGCTGGGATCTTTTGGAAAAAGATTGCCAGGACCTTCTTTTGCGGAGCCTCTGGGTGGGTTCTAACCACCAACCTTTCAGTTAGTGGCCGAGCGCTTAGGCATTTGCACCACCCAGGGACACCTCTTGATCACTTAGTGCTATCCAATTTCTCATATCTCAGAAGAGGTTTGAGTATCTAATTTTAAATTATAATACCCAAAACCTCAGTATCTGATCATTCTCTGTTTTGTTTTATTTACTTATTTTGCTCATTCCTAGTGAGCAGTGGACTGTTTATAACAATTTAATGAGAATGGATTTAGCCTCTCAGGTTTGAAGGCTTGTATATTTAAGATTGGAAGCATTTCTGTTCATGGAATGTAAAAGGTGGGAAGCTTTTCATAATAATTTGTTTCTCTACCTTTCCTCAAACATGTAGTACACACATGAGGAATAGTTTAGTCTTTTGATTCTCAGGGAAAAAAAAAAGCATGGAATATTAAGGAATTTCATTTTCAAAAATTTGAATAAAATTACTATATCTAGATCCAAAATACTTAAACAATTATACATGCTAATCAGCACGTAAACCAAAACCAAACCAAACCCATTGCCGTCCAATTGATTCTGATTCATAGCGACCCTACAGGACAGAGTAGAACTGCCCCATAGGGTTTTCAGGACTGTAAATCTTTACAGAAGTAGACTGCCACATCTTCTTCCTGAGGAGCAGTTGGTGAGTTTAAACCGCCGACTTTTCAGTCAGCAGTCTAGTGCTTAACCACTGTGCCACCAGGGCTCCTTAATCAGCACATACATGATTGTATTTTGTAAATCAAGGAGCCATGATAGGAATCAGATGAACAGCTCCCTACAAAGTATTCTGGGTGACACAAATCCATAAACCCCAAGCCCAGAATCCTCTCCCCGATCCCTGCATGCATTCAGCACTTTATGGGCATCATTCCTGGCAGATCTTATTTTTTGTCTAGCCTCATCACTATCAGCTTGGTTCTCCATATTCTGTTCTGCTCACATGACCATAACCTCATCTCTACAATGAAGAATTTTAATAATTATACAGATTCTTCCAGCTGTTGTTGTTAGTTGCCATCAAGTTGGTTCTGACTCATAGAAAACCTATGTACAACACAAAGAAACACTGCCTGGTCCTACACCATTCTCATGATTGTTGCTATGTTTGAGCCCATTGCTACAGCCACTGTGTCAATCTAGCCAGGTAGTCTTCCAGCTTCCAGTTACTAAAGTTTAAATTACCCACACAATTAGACGAAATGGGGGAGAGGGTAAAAAGTTTGTGAAGTTTCCAGATAATTGTCTATTTCGCTTTGCCTATAATGACCTGATCAAGTGCTGGCTACTTCTTCCAAATACTGACTTGGCACAGGTTTGGAACAATCTTTTCTCCTTTTGTCAGCTTCCCCTCTCAAACATTGCTGGACAATCCCTCACTCAATGAGAAGTTGGGCAAATCTTAGTGGTGAATGCAAAGATGAACAAGATGGCGTCCTAGCTCTCATACAAGGACAAACTAAAGAATGCGTACATTCTTAGTGCCATGAGCATAGAAAAGCGAAGAGCTGCAGAAGGGAGGTTGAGGGAGAGTGACCTTCTGAGAACGACCAAGAAAATCTGCACGTGGGAGTTGGTGTTGGAGTTGAGCCTTGAAGAACTGGTAGGATTTCAAGGTGGAGATTGTGTGAGAAGGAGTGTTTCACATGGGGAAATAGGAACAGCAAAAGACATAGAAATAAAACCCACAAGCACACACAGGAAATAGTGAGAGGTACAATGGGTTTCCTGGTGGGGCCACTGGAAAATAGCACCAAACACATAGATGTAGGAGAGCAAACATAGGGCTCTGAACTCAAATCTCAAGAAATTGTATCTTATCTTTTAGGGAACTGGAAAGACAAAGTTTGGAGCAGGGGAAGGATATAATCAAAGCAGACTGTAAAAGGACTGAACTGCAGCAGAGGTGAGGGAAGGTAGATGAGAGTTGTCTAGGGCGATTGCCAGGTAGTGAGGACAGGGGCAGGAGTAAGGCTGGTGGCAATATGAATGGAAAGGATGCAACCACGGGCATTACCACAACACATCAACTGACATTCTGTGGTGTGCATGTCTGGGGAAGACAATGTAAAAGACTGAGAAGTGAACAATGAAGATCAGGTTTCAGGTCTGGGTGACCCAAGATGTGGTAGTACTGCGGTACTGGAGGGAAGTATGAAACTGATGGATGAAATGTTTAGACACATTCGGCTTGAGGTGATTAGAGAAGGGCTGGGTAAAAACATCTACTTGGCAGAAGGAAATGTAGGAAGATATTTCTAATGGAGGCTGGAGAGTTAGAATAAAGATCTGGTAATCATTCATGCAAGGAGCCTTCGTGGTGCAGAGTGGCTAAGCGCTCGGCTGCTAACCAAAAGATTGGCAATTCAAACCCACCAGCCGCTCCTCAGGAGAAAGATGTGGCAGTCTGCTTCTATAAAGATTATAGCCTTAGAACCCCTGTGTGACAGTTCTACTTTGTCCTATAGGGTAACTATGGGTTGGAATTGACTTGATGGCAATGGAATTCCACCCCCTCCCCCAATAATTCATCCAGCTAACCTATACTTCTGGTTGTTGAAAAGCAGAAGTTTGTTGCTGGGGCACCTAAAGCCAGGCGGAGTGCTAAGATGTCTGCAGATTGTTAGGGACTTCTTTGCACCAGAACGCATTTTTCATTCCGCTTCACTGATGAGGACTCCACAGCTCAGAGAATGTACATAACGTGCTGAAGCCAGAAGCGAGGACAGACCCTTCCTCACATGCTTATTCTTCCACCACATCAAGAAATGAAAGCTCTCTCCCTCCTTTCGTTTCAAAGCTTCCCAGTAAGTGCTACCATCCATTCCTTTGCCCATTAATTTCTTTTCTCTAATCCTGATTCCCCCTCATTCTACTTGATGGAAATCTTTCCTAATAGGCCCCAATTACATTCAGTACCATTCATTGCGTCTCATCACTGCTTTTAACCTAGTTAGCTGCTCACTCTGTCATTATAGAGGATTCCAAGACACTGAACTTTGCCCTCCTGTGTCTTGAATTCTTCCCACAGTCCCACCAGGATATTGTCCTTTATATTAGCTTTCGGTTATGTGATCCTTGTGGCACCGCAACACCTACACTAGACACCCACCAGCCCTGCTTTTTGATAAGACACGTCCTTATGACACCAAACCCTCCAAATAAAAGCCACACACACTACTCACTAGCATTAAGGTAAAATAAATCTTTTTTTTTCTCCTAAGCAATTTGGTGGCTACTTTGACAACTACACTGCCATTTGTTCTACTCCCTGGCAATATGACAAATCTTTATTTCTAAAAGCCATCTGTATTTCTGCATCTTTATTGTGAAGATCATGGTTCAATACTTGAAAATTTCCAGCTTCTTTACCAGCTTGCCATTGAAAGTCATATTTTCTCATTAATTGTGTTTCATGCTATTCTTGGTTAACTAGCTCTGAATCAGAAAATTCTATGTCCCATGTGCTAGGTCTCACGCTCTTCTTCCAAGGATCTCAGGGAGCTCTGAAGTCATAAATTAATTCTCACAGCGTGGTAGGCGAAAATTATTATTCTAGTTACAGATGAGGAAGTAGCTGCCAGAATGGACGATGACTCATCCTGTGCTCTGGATCTTTTTAATGAACCATTCACAGGCCAACCTTGACTTACAGTCCTACGAAAATCATCCCCTGCTTTAGTTTCTGCTTCTTTTGTCCAGAAAAAGCATACCAACATTCAGTGAGGAAAGTGGGCAATTTGGGGCTGCAGGTAGGATAAAAAATCTGTGGCTCACTGGCATGGAAGAGAGAAGAAACGGAGGCATAGAGATAGTTCTTAAATATATGAAGGGTGCATTTACAAGAGAGGGAGAGGGTTGAGTGTTGTAGTTGAGGAGATAAAACTGGAAGGATGAATGGAGATGCAGGCAGACCTTCAGGTAGCTTGTTAGTTTGTTTACATTGTCCTCCTGGAGAACTTCTCCTCCTTCAACAGCCAAACCGCAGGACCCACCTCAGTGAAGTCTTTCCTGCTGCTGCTGCTCAAAGCATAAGAGTGCTTCACTGAGAACCTTTGTCTCTTGTGTGTACAACAGCACCTTTATCATAACTTCCCTTTTTGGCCTGCCATCTGGAGCAGAAGCTTTAGGTGGGCAGACAGCATGTCATGGTCATCCTTGTATTCCTAATGTTTAAATAACAAATTTATTTTAAATGGAATAGAATGCTTCTGAAAGTAGTGAGACCTCCGTTTCTGGAAGGATTGAACCACTGGACTTCAACCATGAAATTCCTAGCATCCTGTTATTTCTAAATTCCTTAATATCTTAAAGGCCTTCTTATTGAAAGTGATGTCATCAATCCCAAACTTTTAAAATATATATAACACTTCATACTAACCCTCAAAAAGACTATTGTAATTAGTTTAATCTTATTTTAACAATGATTGGTCCTAGGAATTAATAAATGCCTTTTCAGGCCTATGTTTTGTTATTAAAGCACCTACTATGTGCCAGGCCCTGAAGATAACAGGATGAGGAAGACAAGAGCCCCTCAATAAATTACATTCTCCTGAGGGAAATAGCTCCAGTATTACTGGGACACAGAGGTCATGGTCTAGGTATACAACTTTAGCTTGATCTGAAGAAAATGTGCTCCTCAAAACAGAGAATGTTTCCCCAAGGTTACTACGTGCCCTAAGAAGTCTATCTGAGAGTGTGCTTTGGAAACTAACGTTCCAAGACAAGATATCTTTAACCCCTTGGTGCCACTTAAGTCTGAACTGTAATTGATCCTACCGGGAAGTGCTTACGGCAGGTAGGGGAACAGGGAGAATGAAGCCTACAAGGTCATTTCAAATCAATGTGAACTTGAATCTTCCCTTTTCAAAATTATGTGTGGAAGTAAGTGCACACCCAGCCCCATTCGCTGCACACTTTCAGCTTGGGGCAAACCTTGCCTGGCGCTTCAATAACCATCATTACGATAAATGCAATATAGGGGCCCCCACGCAGAACCTGCTCTCTCATATTAGAGTCTGTTTCTAATCAAATGGGATTTAGACTGAACCCGAAATTAGGTTTGAGGTTTACGGTCGTTTCTACCTTCGTTCATTTCATGGATTTCAGCCCTCTCCCGGCCCAGTCTTAATCCAATGCACTTCGAACGGAATTACAGTGAGTGGTTGGGAAGCTTGGGGGAAGGGAAACCTCTAACACTCGGTTCCTTTCGGGAGAGCGGCGCCAAGGGTCGGGAGGAGGTCCCCCAACAGGGTTAGCTTGGCCTTGCCTTCGGGAGCCTCGGCGCTCCCCCCCCCCCGCCCCGCTGCCTGTGTTTCCCCTTTCCGTGTCCCTGTTGGAACCCGCCCCTCCTTCCAGAGAGAATCTCGCCGCCAGCACCCAGGCTTTCCGGGCGCAGAGGCCTCCACCCGCCAGAGCTCCAGCAGCGGCTTCCCTTCTGCCGAATGATAGTGAAAACTGCGGCCGGGACACATGGGGCTGCAGACCCCGGCGCGGCGCAGCTGCATCCGAATTCGCAGCAGCAGCGCGAGGGCGGTAAAAAAGCGCCAGGCACCGCCCCCTGGGGCCGCACACCAAGACCTCAAGTTCCAGCTGAGCTAGGGGCCTCCAGACCAGCCGCAGCGCCCGCCCCGCCTGCCCTCCGCGGCGCTGCAGAACTCAAGCCCCACTGCTTTCGCGCGGGCGCCCACCTTCGCGCCGCGCCCCTCACCGCGGCCCGCCAACCCAAGACCTCAGCCGGCGCCACCAGCCCCCAGCTCCTCTGCCGCCGGGGCAGCCGCGCCGAGGGGAGTTTGGATGCTTAGCTGCGGTTAACTTCGGTTAGCCGAAGGACACGACGTCCTCCCCCGGAGCGCGGGCTGACTCCACTAGCCTCCGCCGAGTGGAGGGAAGACGAAATGCCCGCGCAGGGGCGCTCCCCTGGGTTTGGAAAACCTCCTTCGCCTGGATGCCCCGCCCTCGCCTTTCGGCCAGATTATTTTAATCCCAGGACAAGCTTTTTTGGAGGGAATTTGGAGCTGGAGCGGGGAGCAAGAGAGGGGCCGGTAGACGGGAGTAGCCCGGTAGAAGCCGGCTCCCGCGCCTAGGCCCCGACGACTGCACTCGCCCTTCCGCCGACACACACGCAGACCCCGCACTCCCTGCTGGCCGCGCCCCATATTGCGAGCCGGACGCTCAAGTCGGAGACACTGCCACTCTAGGGCAGGGGCTACATACAACGCTGAGATGCGAGCGGAGGCTCTCGCCTTGCACCAGCCTAGGAGGTTCCCTGAGATCCCCAGAGCGAGCGAGGTCTGGCTGCTGCCCCTGTGGCAGCGAGTGTAAGGTGACCGGGGCGGGATAGATCACCTAGGGAGCTTTGGTGTGCAAGCCCTCATTACCCTTCGTCCCACCGCGCGCTGAGGCAGGCGGCACTGAGGCGCCGCGAACCGGGGAGCCCGACTTGTTTCCGTGCGCAGACTAGGTGGCAGGACAGCGCAGCGGGGCCTTCGGGGTGCCCCAACTCAGAGCCAGCGGGTAGACTCGGGAGGACAGCAGCCGCTCCACGCGTTTGCGAACGCACAGCGGCGGAGGGGCAGAGGGGCGGAGGCGCGGGGTGGGAGGCGGAGTTGCCAGAACAGAGAAGGATGACGTCCTTCGGCTTCCCGGGCTCCAAGAAGCCAGAGTGGTGCGCTCGCCCAGCCCAGCCCGGCCCGCTTGGGGGCTCGCTAAGAGGCGCCGCGCTCCCGGTCCCGCTGCGGCTCCCAAAAGGCGCGCACGGGGGCGATCCCGTCCAACCGAAAGCAGAACGCAAAGCCTCCAGCCACCTCGAAAGCACCTCTGGACCTGACCCTCGCCTCGGGGTGTCCGTCCGGGAATCCCTGCCGTTTCCAGGTACTCCCTTGAAGGGTCTGGGTAGAAAGCCCCCGGCCCGGCCAGCGTCGCCCCTTCGCACTTTTCCTCATCGACCTCGAGCCAAGGGCAGGCGCCGGCGCCCCGGCCTCTGCCTCCGGGCCGGGCTGCCGCTCCCAGCTTGCGCCGGCTGCGAGGAACGATGGGGCACTGGAAAGGAAAGGCGCTCACCTGAGTCGCTGGGAGCTTTCCTCTCCTGCACCTCCCGGAGACTGTTCCCAACCCTCAGGCACAACGTTCTTCGAAGAAAAAAAGTAGCGCAAGGACAGAGGAAGGGCTGTCCACCGGTCCCTGTCCAGCGGCTCTCTCCTTCGGCTTCTTCGGAGTCCCGTCTCAGGCTTACCGGCGGGAACGGGCTCCCAGAGGCGGGAAGGGGCCGCCAAACCCCGGGCTTCTCCCGCAGAGGTGGTGGCGGCACCTCTAAGTTCCCACCTGCAGCGCGCCGGGCGCCTGTGACAGCCCGCGCAGCTAACCCGCACCGCCACGCCCCGGCCCGCCTCCGTGGCCGCTGGTTGGCTGCGGCCGGTGTCTGGGCGGTCCCCGCGTCCAGCCCTGCCCGGCTCGCGCCCCCGGAACCCGGCGCTGGGTAAGTGGGGTTGGCGTCAGGGCCTCCCCAGGCTTTATAGCTTGCGGGTTCTAGGAACCGCTATGTCCTTGTCAAGCAGCGAGAGGCTGGCACGCGCGCACGCGTACACACACACCCAGAGTTTTGTGTGGGATGGGAACTGGAGGAAGGAGAGGGGGTATGAAAAATGCCCCTTCCTGTGCCTTAAGGGGACCTGGTAACTTCGTTTCTTATGCTGGTATTAAATTTTTGCTCTCTCTGAAAAGAGTGAATATCACAGCACCAGCGTCTAGTGATGCGAGCAGGGAAGTGGCTTGGGGTTGTTTTGGTTTAAGCTTCATCCACTTCAAGTGAAACGGTATCATGCAAAGGGAAGTTCTCGAGTCTCCCGGTTTTTTCCTCGCCAGCTTGCACAGCTGTTGGAGGAACCTCGGGGTCCAGCACCAGCAAAGCCATGGCCGTGCGTGTCCACGTCACCTCCCGGCCTGAAAGCTGATCGCTGTCGGGCACGTGCGCGCTTGATTCTGTGACCTGAGAAGTCCAGGCCTGAAAACACCTGCCTGTGCAAAAAGCAAGTCTGAGCTTTATACAACTCTTTGTCCTTTTAAGTAAACAAAGGGAGCGTTGTCTTTCTTTTCCCTTCCACCTTCACCCCAAAGACCAGGACGGGGATTCATGCGCCATCTGCCCAGGCTTTCAGGCATACGTTTCACTCACTCTTCCTTATTAGTAGCTACTAAGGGCAATTTTTTTTTTAAGGGCAGGTTTTCTGGAAAACTGATTTGATAAGGCCTTCCGGAGGAGAAAAATTATAAAAATATGAAAAGTACAAGTCTAGAAAGTCCTCCACTCAACCAGAACCAGCTGACTCCTGGGCGTATCTAATCTGAAAAAGGCACATTGCCCTGTACCTATTCGTTTATTAGGATTTAAAATTGTTCAAATAGCACGTTTTGTAGGCCACTAGGAAAAGGCCCGTGTTCTGAGACTGCACACGGAGCCCTGTTAAATGTGACTAGACTGGGCGCACACAGTCTCGCGTTTTGTAGAATCTTCTGCAGGGGAAGTCTGAGGCAGGAGGGAGGAAGTCAGAAGGTTGCCCTTCACAAGGGCATGTGGGGGACAGTTGGCACCAGTCAAGAAACCACTCCCTGTTAACCGTTGCTTAGTAACTTGAGATACTGCTAACCCCAGATTCCTGCGTTTCAAGGCAACATTTTGCTTCATAAGACTCTAACATACTGGGTTCACTTTGGGAATTAATTAAAAAAAAAAACAACTTTATTTCCCTGCAGTTAAGTGCTTACTTTGACCTCTATCAGAGGAGGCAAGCACTCCTCATCCTTCTGAAAACTCAAGAAGACTTGGGTAATAGTTCAGTGGCAAAACCCTCACAAGAAGATATTTGAATACCTCGGGTTAAGTGCTTGTTTAATGAATCGAACTTTGACCGTGGATAGGTGGGACAATGAGTAGAATGAAGGTGCAGTTTGCCTGGGTTTGAATGCAGTTGACTCAATAACTGGAGGTATACTTGATAAAAATGAGTGGGGCGGGGGGTGGGTGGGGAGCAGGACATCAGTGATCTTTGACCCAGGTGTACCTCTCATGTGTTGACAGCCAAGGAGCCCTGGTGGTGCAGCGGTTAAGTGAAAGGTCAGCAGTTCAAACCTACCAGCAAAAAGGTCAGCAGTTTGAACCTACCAGCAGCTCCGTGGGAGAAAGATGTGGCAGTCTGCTCCCTAAAGATTAAAAAACCCACCCATTGCTGTTGAGTCCATTCTGACTCATAGCGACCCTATAGCACAGAGCAGAAATGTCCCCATAGAGTTTCCAAGGAGCTCTGGTGGATTTGACTGCTGACCTTTTGGTTAGCAGCTGTAGCTCTTAGCCGCTAGGCCACCAGAGTTTCCTCCGTAAAGATTACAGCCTTGGAAACCCTACCAGGCAGTTCTACTCTATCCTATAGGGTTGCTATGAATCAGAATTGACTCAGTGGCAATGGGTTTGGTTTTTTTTGGTGAGGTACAACAACTTGGGAAAGTACAGTTCTCTTTGTGAGCATTGTTCCTAGCACAGACATGATGGAAAGTTCTTCCTCAGGGAAATGTATCTTCTTAATATTAGGGAGGAGCTTAAAGACTCATGTGAATGAGAAAGTATTATGTGGGAGGGAGGAGAGGACTGAGAAAATAATTGAAAGAGAAAGTTGGAGAATCTGTTTATAGCAGAGAAATTGGTTGACACTGTTTGGAGCCCGTATGATTCTGGAGGAGACAAAAGAGAATTGCTGGGATTTAGAACTGCAACAATGGACTACAGCACGCCAAGGATGGTGAAGATGGCTTTGGGCAACATTAAGTTCTGTTGTATGTGGGGTTATTGAGTAGAGGCCTACTCAATGACAACTAACAACAACAGAGGCGATAAAGTGTAGAAGATAAAACTTCCAGAGTGGCTTCTAGAGTCAGCCAACATAGGGCTGAATCTTGGCTCCAACCCTTACGTGTAGAATTTCTTTGAATTGTATGTGGGACGCATTATTATCTAAGCTTCAGTTTCTTCATCTGTGAAAAGGAAATAAAGGAGCCGACTCCACAGAGCTGTGATAAGGATTAACTGAAATAATGCATCTGCAGTACTTTGTACAAAGGTCATACAATAAATTGTACCTATTATCGTAAACACAGTTTCAAAAGGGCTTAAAGGTCACCTGACACTTTTGATATTGTCAATTGATTACCATCACAATTTTTTTGGTGGGGGGAAGTAGATTGCCAGGCCCTTTTACACTGTTTACACCACCAAGGACTCCTTGGATATTGTTACCAGTTGCCACTGAGTCAGTTCTGACTCATAACGAACCTATAGGACAGGGTAGAACTGCCTCATAAGGTTTCCAAGGAACACTTGACGGATTTGAACTGCCGACCTCTTGGTTAGCAGACATAGCTTTTAACCACTGCACCGCCAGGGCTCCTGGGTTAGTGGTAGACTATTTCTATCAAGTGCCTGTTCTGCCTGTGCTTAAACTATCTCTGTCCTGAGAATCTCACTCTCCCTGACCTACGTTATGGTGAAATGTGTCTCACTACCTTGTTTACAGGTTGGTCCTATTTCTATCCATGGTGGTCATACAAATGTCTAACCCTATTTCACAAGCCCTTCAGAGTTTTTTCAGACAAATAACCTGTCCCTTTTGTGCCTTCTCTTGTCCAAGCTAAACATACCTGTTCCTTCAGACTTCCCTGACATGACTTAGTTTCACAAGCTTTCACCATCTCCTACACTCCAAACTGTCTCTGACCTCCTTAAAATATGAATATAGGGCTCCAGCCCAGTCTTTCCAGAAAACACCACTGTTGCACATGCGGTGCTTCTGCTAGTGTGACCTGCAGTCTCATACACAGTTTGAATGGGCAGTCACATTCTTGATACCCACTGAGTTACCTGCTAACTAAAACTCATAAATCTTTTTCACATGTTACTGTTTGCTCACATCTTTGAAAGGAGGCTTCTAGTTCTGTCATTCAATGTTTCCTTTTCTGTAAAAAGATGGGATTAAACTGAATGACCAATGAAACCCCTTTTTACTAATTCATGTTGAAATAATTTCAAGTTTACAATAATATGCAAAAATGATACAAAAATTCCTATATTTTTCTCTACCAGATTTGAAAGTGTTATCATTTTACATTTGACACAGTCTCTCAATAGTAGATACTCATTATCAATATTCATTTTCTGCACCAGTTAAGAACAAGCACAGACATGATCCCCTCATCGTTAAGCACTCTAGTGTATATATTTCCCCCAAAACAGTATTCCCTCCTGCGTAAACACAATACAACATTGAGATAACACCATTAACCAATCCATAGAACCCATTCAAATTTTGCCAACTTGTCAAAATGTCTCTTTTTCCTTTTTGGTCCAGGATCCAATCCAGGATCACACATTAAATGTAATTAATTGAAAAGTGTCTTTAACTTCCTTTAATCTGCTACAGTTGTTCAGTCTTTCCTTGTCGTTCAGGACCTTAATGGCTTGACAAAGCATATCCCTTGCATTCCGCAGGATTGCCGCTCCACATGGATCCATCTGATGTTTCTTCATGTGTGACTCAAACCATGCGTTCTTGTAAGGAATATCCAAGAAACAATGCTGTACTCTGACCATGGATAGCATTCACAAGACACTACGTCCAGCGGTCCCACCATTGTGATGTTAACCTGGATCACTTGGTCAAATTGGTAGGTATTGGGCTTCACCACTATAAAGCCGCCATTTTCTTCTTTGTAATTGGTAACTATTTTGTATGGATATACTTTAAGTCTATAGTCTTAGGATGGCTCTTGCCTGAATCAACCACCAATATGATGGTTGCCAAATGGCAATTTTCCATTTGCATGATTCCTTTTACATTTATTAAATAGCATTCTTCAGTTAAAAAAAAAAAAAATCTTTCCTTTCCCCCACATTTATTTATTTCAGTACAGACTCAGGAATTCCTATTCCATTCAATGGATCATATTGTTACTTTAATTATTTATTTTACACTCAAATTGTTCTAGATTTGGCCAGTGGGCACCTCTTCAAGCTAGCTCATAGGTTCCTCTGACATATTCCCATCACTCTTTGGGCACTTCTTATTTTCTGGCACAAGATGTTACAGGTTCGTTTTGTACTTTTCCTGCCCCAGCCCTGGAATCATTTAGCTCTCCAAGGAGCCCTGGTTTCTTTCACTGGAGGATGGTCTTTAGTAACGGGACCTGGACATTCAGTATGCTCATTGCTACTGGAGTGTTATGACCTCTAGGCCCTCTCAAACAGAGGTAAGAGATAAATGATACATGTTCAGACACATCCATACACATTATGTCTATTTATATATATAAATATATATATATATATGTCTGCTTACAAATATGTATGTATGTAAGCAGGTAGAGATATATCTGTAATTTCTATCTGTATATTTATATCAGAGTCTCTGGGTGGTGCAAATGGCTACCATGCTTGGCTGCTAACCATTAGGATGGAGGTATAAGTCCACCAGAAGTGCCTTGGAAAAAAGGCCTGGCAATCTACTCCTGAAAAATCACCCATTGAAAACCCTATGGAGCACAGTTCTACTCTGACCCACGTAGGGTTGCCATGAGTTGAAGTTGACCTGACAGCACCTAGTTTTGTTTTATATCTATACCATAAGTTTATATCAATACCTCCTATTCTAACCCAACACATCAGAGTAGTTTCTAGCCTTCCCCCTTTCTATATATTTGTAAATATCTTTTTCAGTGGTGAGAAATTCGTCCCCCATTATCCTCAATATATCTACCTGTTTGCTCAATCTCATGTAACCAGTCTTCTGACCACCTCAGCCACCTCCTCACCCTTGTGCTGACTGCTGCCTCCTTGAACCTACCACCTCTTTGGCCCCTGGCTCCACCACAACCTCTTCAACCCCAGTCTCCTCAGTCTCTGGTCCCCCTGCTGTGTCCTTCACCCTGCTGCCCCGTCAGCTGCTGATGATACCACCTCAGTGAAATGACTTTTCTATCCTTACAGCTGTTCAGGTCAAAATCCTGAAGTCATCCTTGATAATACTCTTTCTCTCGTGTCTCATACCCAATCAGTAGCAAATTCTGTTTGCTCTACATTCGAGTAAGTCCAGAATTCAGTGCTTTCTCACCATTTCCACCATTCCTACCCTGGTTTAGGTCAACATCATCTCTTGTCTTGATTACTCTAATAGCCTCCTAACTGGTCCCTGCATCAGCCTTGCTCACCTGAACACTATTGTCACCCAAGAAGCCTGAATAACACTTTCAAAGTATAAGTCATAGCATTTCACTTTCCTGCCTAGTGGCTTCCACCTTCTCAAAATAAAATCTGAACAAATCTTCCTCTTTCCCTTAATACTTCCTTCACCTCATCACCTCCCACTCTTCACCCCATGCCTTACTCTGGGCACATTGACTGCCTCGCTATTCCTGGAACATGCCAGACATGTTCTTGTCTCAATGCTTTTGCACTTGCTATTCCTCCTACCTGGAACAGTCTTTCCCCAGAAAGTCCCATGACTCCCTTTCTCACCACCTCCAGGTCTTTGTTCAAATGTTTCTTCCTCAATGAAGCTTCCTGCATAGAGGTGGTAGGACTAGCATCAGAACCTGTCTAACTTCAGAGGGAAAAATACAGATCAAGGTGGTGGTCAGACATACCTCTACTCTCCAACCTTTGTACCAATTCGTGGAACTGCCATCCCTCCCACGGCACTCTCTCCCTCTCTGCTGGGTTTGATAATCCATTGCAAAGGCCACACAGAACTCACAGACCATAACTACAGCTAAGTATTTTTTTATGGAAGCAACAGGGTACAACTTGGGATCAGGATCAGGCTTCAGTGCCAAACAGCTCTCTTGGCATCTCTCAGCCATGCAAGCAAGCAGGCCCTTCCCTCTACCATGCACACCCCCTCTCAGCCATGCAGGCCTCCTCTCAAACCCCTCTGGACAGGCTTCTTCTTAGCCCCCCGAGGAGAGGTCTCCTCTCGGCCCCCTCTGAACAGGTCTGTCTACCTTCAGCCTTCCTGCTGTCACCACTGACTCTGTCGCAGCCCCCACCACCCCGCCCCAGGACTATTATCACCAACTCTGCTACAGGGCTTCTTCCCAACCTCTCTCTATCTTCAGTGTTACAGCCCTTGACCTGTGTTACAACTCTTTTAGGAGGTTCCTTGCTTCCTGTCTCTCTGTTTCTTACCTCTTGTCTCTTCCTACTGCTTCTGTCTGCCTACTGTCTGAAAAAGCTCTGTGGGGTTGGCTGTATATATACACAAATTCCTTGTCAATTTCCAGGCATGGCCCTCCCACCAGGGTCACAAACTGATGGATCTCCTCTCAGTAGGCCACAGACACTTTGTTTGCATAGTAGACTGCAGGCTCTTCATTTGCATAGTCTGCAATTCATTTGCAATTTCTGCAAGGCAGATACCAATCACAGGACAGGCAGCAGCCCAGGACCAGACAAAAAATATCAAACCAAGTTTTTTACAGCTTACCCAGGAAATATAACAAACTCTATGGACAAAGGTAATTCCTCAGGGTTTGGAAACCCTGGTAGTGTAGTGGTTAAGAGCTATGGCAGCTAACCAAAAGGTCAGCAGTTTGAAGAACCAAGGCTGAAAGACCACAGAAAGGAATTAATTTCACCACACCTTTTCTGTCCACCATAGGTAAAATTGCAACTTCTTCCCTCCACCTCCCAGCTCACCATCTCTCCTTTATCTGCTTTATTTTCCTCTATAGCGTGGACTGTAACCTAACAATCTAATCTAGAGCCGTATGTTGTCTTTATTTACTGTGTGCCTCCTCCCCTCTCCAAAAAATAGACGCCATGAAATGGAGAATTTTAGTCTGTTTTGTTTACTGCCAAATCCCTAGTGCCTGTAGCAAAGCCTGATATACAATGGACTCTCAATAAGTGTTAAATAAATAGATGAAATTATAGAAACACAAGTACATTTAAGACTATTTTTTTTTTTTATAGATGCACTCACATTCTAAGTTGTTGCCAATGTGACTTGAGAGATTGAAGCCAAACGGTGTTAACCTGAAGATTTCGTAGAGAGGAGTTCTACATATATGAAAGGGAAAGCATAGTAAAATGTTATAAAAAATGTAAAGACAGGAAAAGAATATGTGTTTCATGAATACGAAGTAAAATAGGTAATCTGGAAGCACGGTGCTACTAGGCATCAATTGCCCATTTATTGGATCAAATGACTAAATTATATACCACCAGGCATTAAAATGAAAAGTTTTAAAAATATTTCCAAGCATATTGTTTTAAATCAGGTATTCCGTACAAAGGATTTTAAACATATCTTCTTGTGAAAACAGACATCTCTTGGAGCAGAAAATACTCACCAAGGGAGCTCACAATATTTCACATCTAGTACCTTTTTTTTTTTTTTTTTAAAGGTGGCCACTCACTCGCAAGGGAAACAAAGGCCTTTCTGATACTATTAAAGCCTATGTCCAGTTAATGGAAACCCTGGTGGCGTAGTGGTTAAGTGCTATGGCTGTTAATCAAAAAGGTCGGCAGTTCAAATCCGCCAGGCGCTCCTTGGAAACTCTATGGGGCAGTTCTACTCTGTCTTATAGGGTTGCTATGAGTCGGAATCAACTCGACAGCAGTGGGTATGTCCCGTTTAATGCTTTATAAGCCAAAGGTCCTTAGAAAACATTTATACAAAATAAAATGGAACCTCGTACACATTGGATACCTTTTCAGCATCGATTAGTCATCAAAATTTTAATGCATCTTTTTCTGCATATGTTAGAGGACTCCCAGTGCACATTTGAGAACTGTTTAGAAAGCAAGTTTCAGTAAGGCCAGTCCTACGATTATTTAATGACTGTGCCTGGAGACCAGACATATGATACAGTGATTCATATTTGAAATTGCAAAAATAGCTATTTTCATTTTCTATAAATTCATATTTCAACAAAACTTGGACAGTTGAATAAAAGATATAGCTCTGACAGAAATCTTAGGTCTTCTAACTTTTAAAGGTTTTCAGCACATCCTTAATGAGATGATGGGATGGTTGGAAAGACAGTTGTTTCTCTTAAATTTGTCTCATTAGTGTGTAACCTTCAAGATGAGTTTTGCATTCTGCAAAAGCAGATCTCTGGCTTATGCGGTTAAGCTTCTCTTTCAGGGAAGACCTTTGTATGTTTTCTCGGAGGAGCCATCGTTACTAACACAGTGCTGGCACAGTTCATCGCTGGGATCCTATGTCCACCGATGCACGACGCGGAGACTTGCCACTGCAGCGTTGATCTTTTCCTCCCAATGCTGCTGTTCTGCTGCTGAAAACTTCAAAATGTGAGGCAAAAAGTCAAATAAAGTTATAACTTCTTGAAATGTCTTCCAAGTTCTTCCCCAGTGCTGTATATATATACATACATACATACATACTAGCTGTATGTTCTCAGTCTTACCCTCTCAGAATCTCAATTTCATTACATGAATTGGGAATGGCATAGAGTACTTTGTACATAGAGCCAAAAACAAAACAAAACAAAACAAACAAACAAACAAACTCAGTGCCATCGAGTCGATTCCGACTCAGCGACCCTATAGGACAGAGTAGAACTGCCCCATGGAGTTTCCAAGGAGTGCCAGTGGATTCGAACTGCCGACCCTTTGGTTAGCAGCCCTAGGACTTAACCACTACACCACCAGGGTTTCAGTACATAGAACAGATACGATTAAATGAAGTAATTTGCAGCCAGAGCTTTGAAAACTACAAAGAACCATAAGAATGAAGATGCCGTCATCATCACTACCATCCTCCTCACCAGGTTACCTATATTGAATAATGACAAAACATTTAAAAACACTTTTGATGTGAAACCCGTCCATGTGCTTTTACAACCAGACGCTCCTAACCAGCTTTTCTCCTAAGGGAAAAACCAAACCACCCCGTTGCAGTCAAGTAGATTCTGACTCATTACGACCCCATGTGTGCAGAGTAAAACTGCCCCACAGGGTTTTCAATGGTTGTGACCTTTGGAAGTAGATGGTTAGGATTTCTCCCAAGGCATCTCTGGGTGGATTCAAACCACCAACCTTTTGGTTAGTAGCTGAGTACTTAACTGTTTGTGTCATCCATGGACTCCTTCCCCTAAGAGAAGTTACAGTCTAATACTTACAACGGTGGAATCCTTGGTGAGGTCTCTGTACTTCAGAACTTGCTAGGTTTGGCATGGCATGAACCGGCCCCAGAATGATTTTTTTTTTTAAAGTAAGTCTTTAAATTATAATGAGTAAAAATTTAACAAAGTTGCTGATAGCAGAAGTTTTGGAGTAAGTTCTGCCCTTTGCAGCAAAATATCAAACTACTCTGGCTGATCAATAAACCTTCCACATAACTGTGTATCATAAAGATTTAGGAATTGACATTTCCTTGTTCTTTCTTTGCTTGATGCATGCCAGCCTGTGAAAAGAGCACTCTGGAATATAGAAACTGTTTAGATTATTTTCTGATCTGGAGCAAAGTACACACACTTGGCAATAAGTTGAGTTAGCCGAGAAATGAATTCCTTGCCAAATTTTAGAAAGCAGTATTCAAAACACAGTGTAAGCCTGCTTTAAAGTTGGCAGCTGTTAGCATCTCTATTAACTTAAACATTAATACAGATGAATATTAACAGTATGATTTTTACCTTCTCTCCCTTAAAAATATAGCCACATTCTTTGCTATGAAGATCTGTGTATTGTAGCTGGTTAGTAATATTCATTTTCATTAGCTGAGATTTACCTAAATTCTATTTTTGCTATAGGATATCACTAAATGACATTCAAACAGCTAAAAACTAGGACCAGAAGCACAGCTCCTAAAGGAGGAGGCAACAACTTTCTCTAATTGATTTCTATTGGCATAAAATTACCCCATAGTCTCAGGGGTTACTGTAGTTTCTGTCAGACCATTAACTCTGTTTGTGTGTGTGTGTGTGTGTGAATTTGAATTTTGGTCTACGTTTTTCTCTTGCTCTGTCCGGGACCCTCTCTTGTGATCCCTGTCAGAGCAGTGGATGGTGGTAGCCAGGCCATCTAGTTTTTCTAGGCTCAGTCTGGTGGAGGCTGTGGTTCTTGTGGTCCATTAGTCCTTTGGGCTGATATTTCCCTTGTGCTTTGGTTTTTTTCATTCTCTTTTTTTCGGATGGGATGGGACCGATAGGTGTATCTTAGATGGCTGCTCGCAAGCTTTTAAGACCCCAGATGCTACTCACCAAAGTGGGATATAGAATATTTTCTTTATGAACTATGTTATGCTAGTTGACCATTATGTCTCCCTAGAAAGACATGGTCCCCAACCTTCAGTCCCAGTAACTCGGTCCCTCAAGGTGTTTGGATATGTCTAGGAAGCTTCTATGACTTTGACTTGGTCAAGTTGTCCTGACTTCACTTATATTGTGTGTTGTTTTTCCCTTCACCAGAGTTACCACCTCTTATCTAGTTAATGATTTTCCCTCCCCACCCCTCTCCTCCCTTGTAACAATCAAAGATTGTTTTTTCTGTGTGTAAACCTTTTCTTGGGTTTTTTATAATAGTGGTCTCATATGGAATTTGTCCTTTTGTGACTGACTAATTTCACTCAGCATAACACCCTTCAGATTCATCCATGTTGTGAGATGTTTCCTGGATTCATCATTGTTCTTTATCATTGCATAATATTACATTGTGTGTCTGTACTATAATTTGTTTATCCATTCTTCTGTTGATGGGCGCTTAGGTTGTTTCCATCTTTTTGCTATTGTGAATAACGCTACAATGAACTTGAGTGTGCATATGTCTATTCATGCGGTGGCTCTTATTTCTTTAGGCTATATATCTTTTTTTTTTTTTATATGTATATATATCTAGGAGTGGGATTGCTGGATCATATGGTATTTCTATTTCTAGCTTTTTAAGGAGATTCCATATTGTTTTCCATAGTGATTGTACCATTTTGCACTCCCATCAGCAGTGCATAAGAGTTCCAATCTCCCCACAACCTCTCCAACATTCATTATTTTCTGGGCTTTTTTTTGATTAGTGCCAGTAATGTTGGGCTGAGATGGTATCTCATTATAGTTTTGATTTGCATTTCTCTAATAGCTAATGGGAGCCCTGGTATCATAGTGGTTAAGAGCTTGGCTGCTAACCAAAGGTCTGTAGTTCAAATCCACCAGCCACTCCTTGGAAATCTTATAGTGCAGTTCTACTCTGTCCTATAGGGTCTCTATGAGTTGGAATCCACTCAACGTCAACAGGTTTGGTTTTTTTTTTTTTTTTTTAATAACTAATGATTGAGAGCATTTTCTCATGTGTCTTTTAGCCAACTGAATGTCTCCTTTGGTGAAGTGTCTGTTCATACCTTTTGTCCATATTTTAATTGGATTATTTGTCTTTTTGTTCTTGAGGTGTTGAAGTAGTCTATAGATTTGGAAATTAGACCCTTGTCAGATATGACATAGCCAAATATTATTTCCCAGTCTGTACATTCTCTTTTTACTCTTTTGGTGAAGTCTGATGAGCATTAAGTGTTTAATTTTTAGGAGTTCCCAGTTATCTAGTTTATCTTCTGGTGTTTGTGCATTGTTAATTATGCTTTGTATACTGTTTATACCATGTATTAGGGCCCCCAGTGTTTTCCCTATTTTTTCTTCCATGATCTTTATTGCTTTAGGTTTTATATTTAGGTATTTGATCCATTTTGAGTTAGTTTTTGTGTATGCTGTGAAGTATGGGTCCTCTTTCATTTTTTTTTACAGATGGACATGCAGTTTTGCCAGATCCATTTGTTAAAAAGACTGTCTTTTCCCCATTTAATGGACTTTGGCCCTTTGTCAAAGATCAGCTGACCATAGATCAATTTAAGTCTGAGTTCTTGATTCTGTTCCATTGGTCTGTGTGTCTGTCATTGTACTGGTACCAGACTGTTTTGAGGACCATGGCTGTATAGTAAGTTATGAAATCAGATAGTGTGAGGCCTCCAACTTTATTCTTTTTTTCAATGATGCTTTGCTTATTCAAGGACTGTTTCCATTCCATATATAGTTGTTAATTAGAGTTTCCATATCTGTAAAGAATGCTGTTGGAACTGCAAAGTACACATTATTTTCCAAAGCACATGGAACATTCTCTAGAATAGACCACATCTTAGGCCACAGAGCAACCTCGGCAGCATCCAAAACATTGAGATAATACAAAGTATCTTCTCTGACTAGAATGCCATCAAAGTAGAGATTAACAACAGGAAGAGTAAGGGAAAAAATCAATTACATGGAAACTGAATAATGCCTTGCTTAAAAACCACTGGGTAGTAGAAGAAATCAAAGATGGAATCAAAAACTTCATAGAATCAAACAAGAATGAAAACACATCATACCAAAACTTTTGGGACACAGCAAAGGCAGTCCTCAGAGGTCAATTTATAGCACTAGATGCACACATTAAAAAAGAAGGGACAAAATCAAAACATTTGCTACATAACTTGAACAAATAGAAAGAGAACAGCAAAAGAAGCCCACAGCCACCAGAAGAAAGGGAATAATAAAAATCAGAGCAGAAATAAATGAAATAGAAAACAGAAAAATGATAGAATCAACAAAACCAAAATTTGGTTCTTTGAAAAGATCAACAAAATCGACAAGCCACTGGCCAAACTGACAAAAGAAAAACAGAAAAGGACTCAAATAACTCAAATAAGAAATGAAACGGGGGACATTACAACAGACCCAACTGAAATAAAAAGGATCATAACAGAGTATTATGAAAAACTATACTCCAACAAATAGAAAACCTGGAGGAAACGGGCAAATTTCTAGAAACACACTACTTACCCAAACTAACACAAAAGGATGTTGAAAACCTGAACAGACCCATAACAAGAGCTTGAAAAGATAATTAAAAAAAAAAAAAAAAACTCCCCCCAAAAAACCCTGGCCCAGATGGCTTTACTGGAGAATTCTATCAAACATTCAGAGAAGAGATTATTACACCAGTACTACTCAAACTATTTCAGAATATAGAAAAGGAAGTGATACTTCCAAATTCATTCTATAACCCTGATACCAAAGCCAGGCAAAGACACCACAAAAAAAGAAAATTACAGACCAATATCTCTGATGAATATAGATGAAAAATCTCAACAAAATTATAACCAAGAGAATTCAGCATCATATAAAATAAAATAATGTACCATGACCAAGTAAGATTCATACCACGTATGCAAGGATGGTTCAACATGAGAAAATTGATCAACATAATCCACCTCATAAATAAAAAGAAAGAAAAGAATCACATGATCATCTCAATCGATGCAGAAAAGGCATTCAACAAAGTCCAACACCCATTGCTGATAATAACTCTCAAAAAAATAGGAATAGAAGGAAAATTTCTCAAAATAATTAAGGGCATATATGCAAAACCAATGGCCAACATTATTCTTAAAGGAGAGATGATGGAAACATTCCCCTTGAGAACAGGAAGAAGACAAGGATGCGTTGGAAGTCCTAGCTAGAGCAATAAGTCAAGAAACAGAAATAAAGGGCATTCAAATTAGTAATGAAAATGTAAAACTGTCTCTATTTGCAGATGATATGATACTATACATAGGAAATCCAAAAGACTCCATGAGAAAACCACTGGAACTAATAGAAAGAGTCAGCAGAGCAGCAGTGTACGAGGTAAACATACAAAAATCAGTTGGATTCCTATACACCAATAAAGAGAACAATGAAAAGGAAATCACCAAAACAATACCATTTATAAGAGCCCCTAAAAAAAATAAAATACTTGGGAATAAGTCTAACCAGGGGTGTAAAAGACCTATACAAAGAAAACTACAATAAACTACTGCAAGAAATCAAAAGAGATATACATAAATGGAAAAGCATACCATGCTCATGGATAGGTAGACTCAACATTGTGAAAATGACAATTCTACTTGAAGTGATTTATAAATACAATGCAATCCCAATCCAAATACCAACAACATTCTTTAAAGAAATGGAAAAACTTATCATTAACTTTTTATGGAAAGGGAAGAATCCCTGGATAAGTAAAGCACTATTGAAGAAAAAAAAAAAAAGAAGAAGAATAAAATAGGAGGACTCACACTACCTGACCTCAGAATGACTATACAGGTACAGTAGGCAAAACAGTCTGGTACCGGTACAAGGACACATATATTGACCAATGGAACAGAATTGAGAACGCAGATGTAAATCCATCTACCTATGGTCACCTGATCTTCTACAAGGGCCCAAAGTCCATCAAATGGGGAAAAGACAGTCTTTTTAACAAATGGTCCTGGTAAAACTGGATGTCCATCTGCAAAAAAATGAAATACAACCCATACCTCACACCATATACAAAAACTAATTCAAAATGCTTCAAAGACCTAATATAAAGCAAAAAAATTATAAAGTTCATAGAAGAAAAAATAGAGTCAACACTAGAGGCCCTACACAGATACAAACCATAATCAGCAACACACAAACTCCAAAAGATAAGCTAGATAACTGGGATCTTCTAAAAACTAAACACTTATGCTCATCAAAAGACTTCAACAAAAGAGTAAAAAGAGAACCTACAGACTTGGAAAAAATTTTTTGCTATTACAAATCAGACGAAGGTCTAATCTCTAAAATTTACAAGAAAATCCAACACCTCCACAACAAAAAGACAATCCAACTAAAAAATGGGCAAAGGAAATGAACAGACACTTCACCAAAGAAGACATTCAAGTGGTCGACAGACACATAAGGAAATTCTCACGATCACTAGGCATTAAAGAAATGCAAATCAAAACCACAATGAGATACCATCTCACCCCAACATTACTAGCACAAATCAATGAAACAGGAAATAACAAATGTTAAAGAGGCTGCGAGGAGATCGGAACACTTATGCACTACTGGTGGCAATGCAAAATGATACAACCATTTTGGAAAATGATATGGTGTTTCCTTAGAAAGCTAGAACTAGAAATAACACATGATCCAGCAATCCCACTCCTAGGTATATATCCTAGAGACCTAAGAGTTGTCACATGAATGGACATATGTACACCCATGTTCATTTCAGCATTGTTCACAATAGCAAAAAGAAACAACCCAGGTGCCCATCAAGAGAGGAATGGATAAACAAACTGTGGTACATACACACAATGAAGTATTATGCAAGGATAAAGAACAATGACGAATCTGTGAATCATAACATGGATGAATCTGGAGGGCATTATGCTGAGTGAAATAAGTCAATCACAAAAGGACAAATATTGTGTGAAACCACTACTGTAAAAACTCATGAAAATGTTTACATACAAAAAGAAACAATCTTTGATGTTATGAGGGAGGGGAGGGTTGAGGAAAGAAAAACACTTAATAGACAATAGATAAGTGGTAACTTTGGTGAAGGGTAAGACAGTACACAATACTGGTAAAGCCCGCACAACCTGTACAAGGCAAGGTCATGGTAGCTCCATAGACACATCCAAACTCCCTGAGGGACCAAATTGCTGGACTGAGGGCTGTGGGGACCATGATCTTGGAGAACACCTAGCTCAACAGGCATAACATAGTTTATAAAAAATATGTTCTACGTTCTACTTTGGTGAGTAGAGTCTGGGGTCTTAAAATCCTGTGAGCAGCCAGGCCATCTAAGATACTCAACTGGTCTCACCCCTTTAGGAGCAAGGAAGAATGAAGAAAACTAAAGATTCCAAAGGACTGATGGACCACATCTACCACAGCCTTCAACAGACTCAGTCCAGTATAACTAGATGGGGCCCAGCTACCACCACTGACTGCTCTGACAGGGATCACAATAGAGGGTCCCTCCCGGACAGAGCTGGAGGAAAATGTAGAACAAAATTCTAACTCAGAAAGAAAGACCAGATTTACTGGCCTGACAGAGACTGGAGAAACCCTGAGAGTATGGCCCCGGGCACTTTTTCATCTCAGTCCTGAAGTCACTCCTGAGGTTCACCGTTCAGCCAAAGAGTGATCAGGCCCATGGAACAAAATAAGACTAAAGGGACGCACCAGCCCTGGGGAGGGAACAGGAAAGCTGGTAGTAGGGAACCCAGGGTTGAGAAGGGAGAGTGTTGACATGTCATGGTGTTGTTAACCAATGTCATAGAACAATGTGTGTACTAACTGTTTGATGAGAAACTAGTTTGTCCTATAAACCTTCACCTAAAGTAAAGCTAGCAGCAGGACAAGTTAATCACCTTTCTGGAAGAAAAAAAAAAAAAGAATGCTGTTGGATTGCATTTTGTCTGTAGGTCACTTTGGGTAGAATGGGGGAAGAAGGGACATTTTCACAATGTTGAGTCTTCCTATCCAAGTGCATGCTATGTTTTTCCATTTATGTAGGTCTCTTGATTTCTTGCACCAAGTGTTTTGTGCTTTCCTTTGTATAGGTGTTTTATGTCCCTGTTTAGGTTTATGCATAAGTATTTTATCTTTTTAGGGGCTACTAAAAAAAATAAAATGGTACTGTTTTCCTGATTTCCTCTTTGAAGTTCTCATTGTTGGTATATAGGAATGAAACTGATTTTTGTATGTTGTTCTTACAGCCTGCTACTCTACTGAATCTATTTGTTCCAGTAGTTTTCATGTGGAATCTTTGGGGTTCTCTATGCATAGTAACACATTATCTGTGAATAGGGATAGTTTTACTTCTTCCTTTCCAATTTGGATTCCTTTATTTCTTTTTCTTGCCTTATTACTTAGCTAGGACTTCCTGCATAATGTTAAATAGAAATGGTGATAAAGGGCATCCTTGTCTTGTTTCTCTTCTCAGGGGGAATGCTTCCAGCCTCTCTCCATTGCAAATGATGTTGGCTGTTGATTTTGTATAGATGCCCTTCGTTATGTTGAGTAATTTCCTTTCTATTCCTATCTTATTGAGTTTTTTTTTTTTCTTTTAAATCAGGAATGAGTGTTGGATTTTATTAAATGCCTTTTCTTCATTGATTGAGATGTTCATGTGATTCTTTTATTTATGTGGTGGATTATGTTGATTGATTTTTTAATGTTGAGACATTCTTGCATACAAAAAAAAAATCCATTTCTGTCACTTCAGTTCCAACTCATAGCAACCTTAATCCCACTTGGTTGTGGTATATTATTTTTTTGTTATGATGCTGAATTCTATTGGCTAGAATTTTGTTGAGAATCTATATTCATGAAAGATATTGGTCTGTAATTTTCTTTTTTTGTGGTGTCTTTGCCTGGCTTAGGTATAAGGGTTATGCTGGCTTCAGAGAATGAGTTCGGGAGTATTCCTTGCTTTTCTATGCTGCGAAATAGCTTGAGTATTACTGGAGTGAGCTCTTCTCTGAAAGTTTGGTAGAATTTTTCAATGAAGCTCTCTGGGCCAGGGTTTTTTTCTTGGGGGGGGCAGTTTTTTTTTTTTTTTTTTAACCTCTTCTATCTCTTTTCTTGTTATGGGTCTGTTCAGACTTTTTTTTTCTATCTCTTTTCTTATGGGTCTGTTCAGATTTTTCTAACTCAATTTATGTTAGTTTATGTAGGTAGTGTGTTTCTAGAAATTTGTTTCCTCTAGGTTCTCAAATTGATTGGAGTACACTTTTTCATAGTATTCTCTTATGATACTTTTTATTTCAGTTGGGTATGTTGTAATGTCTCCCATCTCATTTCTTATTTGGGCTATTTGCTTCTTCTGTTTTTCTCCTGTCAGTTTGGCCAATGGTTTGTCAATTTTGTTGATCTTTTCAAAGAACCAGTCTTTGGTGGTGTTGATTCTTTCTACTGTTCTTCTGTACTCTATTTCATTTATTTCTGCTCTAATCTTTATTATTTACTTTCTTCTGGTGCCTGAAGTCTTCCTTTGCAGCCCTCCTTCTATTTCTG
The DNA here is from genome assembly GCF_024166365.1 of Elephas maximus indicus. Lineage (NCBI taxonomy): Eukaryota > Metazoa > Chordata > Mammalia > Proboscidea > Elephantidae > Elephas > Elephas maximus. Next base: position 23,644,023 of record NC_064829.1, read on the forward strand.
TGAGTTGCAGGGCTAACATTTTGATTTTGGTCCATTTTTTTTTTTTTTTTTGATGTGTGTGTTTATAGCTATAAATTGCCCTCTGAGCACTGTCTTGGCTAGGTCTCAAAGGCTTTGGTATGATGTGTTTTCATTCTTATTTGATTCTAGGAATTTTTTTAATTCCTTCTTTGATTTCTTCTATTACCCAGTTGTTTTTAAGCAAGGTGTTGTTCAGTTTCCTTTTTTTTTCCCCCTTGCTTTTCTGGTATTGATTTCTACTTTTATGGTGTTATGATCAGAGAGAATGCTTGGTGTTATTTTGATATTTTGAATTTTGTTGAGGGTTGCTTTGTGGCCTAAAATGTGGTCTATTCTGGAGAATGTTCCCAGTATGTTGGAAAAGAATATATACCTTTATGCTGTTGGTGGAGTGTTCTATATATTTCCATGAGGTCAAGTTGGCTGATTGTGGCTTTTGGATCTTCTATATCTTTACCGAGTTTCTTTCTGGATGTTCTGTCCTTTGCTGACAGTGGTGTGTTGAAGTCTCCTACTATTATTTTGGAACTATCTATTTCTCTTTTCAGTGCTGTTAGAGTTTGTTTTACTTATTGATTGTATTGTATTCCCCCAAAATATGTGTCAACGTGGCTAGGCCTTGATTCCCAGTGTTTTGTGGTTGTCTTCCATTTGTAATCTGATGTAATTTTCCTATGTATTGTAATTCCTAACCTCTATGATGTTAATGAGGCAAGGTTAAAGGCAGTTATGGCATGAGGTAGGATACAATCTACAGGCTTAGGTTGTATCTTGGGTCAATCTCTTTTGAGATAGAAGAGAGAGAAATGAGCAGAGAGGAGAGAGACTTTATTAACACCAAGCAAGAAGGGCTGGGAGTAGAATGTGTCCTTTGGACCTGGGGTCCCTGCACTGAGAAGCTCCTACACCAGGGAAAGTTTGATGACAAGGACCTTCACCCAGAGGTGACAGAGAGAGGTAGGCCTTCCCCTGGAGCTGGCATCCTATATTTGAACTTCTAGCCTTCTAAACTATGACAGAATAAATTTCTGTTTGTTAAAGCCATCCACTTGTGGTATTTCTGTTATAACCCCTATAGCAGCACTAAATAACTTGGTGGTTAAGGTTGTGTGTCAACTTGGCTGGACCATAATCCTCAGTGTTTATATGTGATCACTCCCATGATTGAATCTACTGTGAGTAGCCAATCAGTTGAAAGGGAGTTTCCTTGGGGGTGTGGTCTGCATCCAAATATAAGCCAACATTCTGGCTTTTTTGCCCACTCTGGATCCTGCACTGCCTCCTGTTTGTCTAACCTCTGCTTCTCGGGATTTGAGCTATCCGCTTATCTGCAGATGTTGGAATTCTTAATCTTCACAGCCTGAGAGCAGGAGCTGTGCTCTCTGACCTGCCAATCTTGGGTTCGCTAGCCCCTCCAGCTACGTGGATTGAGAGAAGCCTCTATATTGATACATGTACTTGGGACATTTCAGCCTCTATAGTCACTTGAGCTGTTTTCTTGGTATAAATCTCTCTCTATATATATTTGTATGTTTACTGGTTTTGCTTCTCTAGAGAACCCAGCCTAAGACAATAACTAGGACAGAATTTGGTGCCAGGAGATTGGGGATGCAGCTCTAACAGATACCTACAGTGTAGGAGCAGTTTTGGAATTGAATAATGAGTAGAGGCTGGAAGAGTTTTAAAGTGCCTAGTAGTAAAAGCTTAGATTGCTTTGAAGATACTGTTAGTGGAATTATGAACATCGAAGACAATTCTGGTGAGGGCTCAGAAGGAAATTAGGAGAGCTGTAACACTGGAGACAGGGTAGACAGCTAGAAGCAGCAGCAGAGAAACGACAGCAGCAGATCCAGGAGACCCACACAAGATAGCCCAGGAGCCAACCCAGCTAGCAAGAGAGCTGATTGCCTTTGAGCTGGAGGCTTCCTGGTGGAGTGGGATGCCTCTAGGCAGTTATCAGGGGAGCTAGGCTTGCTGACCAACAGAGAAAGAATGCTGGGTGCCTTTGGGTCCAGGTTTACTGGCAGAGTGAGGTGCCCCCAGCACTTATTGGTAGAGTTAAAGAGCTGTGGAAGTGGAACACTTGCCTGAGCAGGGCAGATGCCAGGTTGTCCCAAGAGGCCTGAGGCGCTGAGGGCTGAGAGGCCAAGGAACCAGGAAACAGAAGCTGAAGAGACAAGGATCATGAGAAGCAGAGGCACTTTGGTCTCAAAGGGTAGGACCATGCCCTCTGGGGTCTCAATAGGTGAAACCATGGTTTCCTGGGTCTCAAAGTGTGGGGCCATGGCCTCCTAGATTTCAAAGAGTCAGATCTTCACCAGCTCAGTTCTGGAGTTGCCTTTCCTGAGTGCCAGCAGGATGGGGCCAGATCTGCTGCCCAAACCTGAAGGGGTGGGGCTTCCATGCCCAAGGGGCAGAAGAACAGGGCTTCCTGGGGCTAAAGGGGTAGGGTTGCCACTCAGACAGAGTAGGAGAATGGGGCCACCCAAATCCTAGTGAGCAGAGTTGCCATCCCAGTGGGCCTGGAGGGCAGAGCTGAAGCCCAGCGCCAAGAGGCCTCTGCCAGCATCTGGAAAGTGTGGCCAACACCCGGAGTCTGGAGGGCAGGGCCATTGCCTAAATGGTCTCAGAGAACAGAGGGTTATATTCAAGTCTTGAGAGCTCATGTAATGTGTTCTGCGGACTTGCTCGGTGCCTGTTATCCCTTCTTTCCCTCCCATTCATAATGGAAATGTCTACCTTGTGCCTGTTCCACTATTGTTCTTTGGAAGTAGATAACTTGTTTTCTAGATTTCACAGATTAAGAGGAATTTTGCATCAGGGCAGAATTTGAATTTTAAGTTGATTTAAGATTTTCTGGTTGATATGATGGGGTGAAAGTGTTTACACATGGCAAGGACATGGATTTTGAGGGGGCCAAAGGGTGGAGTGTTATGGATTGAATTGTGTCTCTCAAAAATGTGTGTCAACTTGGCTAGGCTGTGATTCCCAGTATTGTGTGTTTGTCCTTCATTTTGTGAGCTGATGTCACTTTCACTTGTGTTGTAAATCCTAACCTCTATGATGTTAATGAGGCAAGTTTAGAAGCAGTTATATTAATGAGGCAGGACTCAGTGTACAAGATTAGGTTGCATCTTGAGTCAATCTCTTTTGAGATATAAAGAAGAGAAGCAGCACAGAGGAGAGGGACCTTATTACCACCAAGCAATAAAAGCGAGGAGTGAAGCACATCTTTTTGTCCCAGGTTCTCTGCATTGAGAAGCTCCTAGACCAGAGAAATATTGATAAGGACTTTCCCCCAGAACAGAGAGAACAGGCCTTCTTCTGGAGCTGGCGCCATGAATTTGGAATTCTAGTCTCCTAAACTGTGAGAGAATACATTTCTGTTTGTTAAAGCCATCCGCTTGTGGTATTTCTGTTATAGCGGCACTAGATAACTAATAGGTGTATTTTGGAGCCCTGTCATTGGGTGCGTAGATATTTATTAGGATTATATCTTCTTGGTGAATTATTCCTTTAATCATTATATAATGTCTTTCCTTGTCTTTTATGGTTGATTTTGCTCAGGGTTCCAGGATTGATGTTTATATCTGTTTTTACTTAGTTTTTCAGTTCTTTGCTGCAGAGGGATGGCAAAGTGCAGCTGTCTAGGATGCCATGTTGGCTCCACCTTCCTCTACCCCTTTTTTGTTCAGGCAGTGGGTAATGATCATATCCTTTGTTGTATTCAGGGTTTAGGTGCAGGGCCACCACTAATGCTGAAGTTTGCCTCTCCTGAAAGCTAGAAGCTTTCTTCCCCCTCCAGTAGAATACATTCCCATGGACACACAACTGTCTTGTAACAGGGCAAACAACTGGCTGGATTCCACCCCTCACTGCCCGCCTCAGCAGGCACCGTTGTACTGCTCAGGTCTTTAAGATTTGGGTCCCTCAGAAATATAAAAGGAACTAATTATGCACTATCAGGTCTTCACTTTGATTGTTTTCATGAACTTGAACTCTATTTTGGCTGACGAGTCCTTAGTTTATTTGTGGTAGTACAGGTTGAGCTTCCTTTAACTGGTGTTATGTTTAGGGAAGAGGGGGAAGAGAAAAAATCTTTTAAACAGGGCCAGAAAAGCGTTTCTTGATAGAATATATACATTTTATAGATCTAGAATTGGTAGTCTGAGGGTTGACTTATTATTCTTTTAACACATCTTTATAATACTCCCATGAAATATATTTGAACCAGTTCAGCTTAAGGCAAATTACTGTCCAACATCAGTGGTAACAGAGATATATAATCTTGACTAAATGGCTCTTAGACCTTGTCAGTCTCTGTTTCTGTTCTAACCATCACTTTTATGATCATTTCTTGCTTGGCTTGATTCAGCTGTTTATAGGCAGTGGAATCATCCACAGAACTTTTGACAGACCTGAGATGGCATAAGAAGGGATTTGATAGAGGTTTGCACACAGCTATCCCTAAAACATGCAGAATTTCTTTGGAACTATAAAGAACCAATTGTTGGCTGGTTTAGTTTTGGTAAACTAAATTTAGATTTTCAGAACCATTTTATATTAAAAGCAATGTTATTTGCTATTTAGTACGTTCCATTTCTTATTTAAAATAAGTCTACTTCCATGAGTGGTTTCCTAAGTAGATACTGTATAAGTGACAATTTAAAGGGAAAGATTGCTTCAGAGAATTGTTCACTCATCAGATTTTAAGCAAACTCGTTAGTGTTATATTTCACAAATCATTGATCAATAAAAAGAACAGTGCTTATTTTTAAAAGATAACTCAGAATGTAAAATTTGTAAGAAAAGGATATTCAACTTTTCAACCTGTGTTTAGATGCCCATAGCAAAGATTCCTGCTGGACCTGAGGCACCTGGACACTTGTCAGCTTTGTCAGACCTGCTTCTGATTGTGTTGTGCATGTGTCCACCTCGTCCACTGCCATAGTTTCCAAACTTCCATCTTCTCTTGCTGGGCTGGCAGTTGCCTCCTAACTGATCTCTTGGTCTTACTTGCCATTTGGGCTGCCCTCCAGCCATTCTCCAAATAGCAGCCAAAGGGATCACTCTTTTGATTAATATTTTTTAATGATAAGAATTTTCATTCCCATCAGGTAAAAATTAAGACACCTGATGTAACCCTGGAGCCCTGGTGGAGGAGCGGTTAAGATCTCAGCTGCTAACCAAAAGGTCAGCAGTTCGAATTCATGAGCTGCTCCTTGGTAACCCCATGGGGCAGCTCTACTCTGTCCTATAAGGCCACTATGCATCAGAATGGCAACAGGTTTTTTGGTTTAATATAATCTTATATGGGATTGCCACCTGCCTACCTAGCAGCTTTGACCCCTCCCTCCCCGCCTTACTTCCTCAACCTAAATGGTCCTCACTTTGGGCTCCAGGCTTGTAGTGAACTCTTGCCCACTTAGAGACCTTCTCATTCCCACCTGCTGTGTTACCTGCCTGGATTCCTTCTTCCCATCTCTTCACCTTGCTAAGACCTAGTCTTCCCTCAAGGTCCAATAGAAGACTCCCTGTCCCTGAGAGGACTTGTCTGACCCTCCTTGCCCTCTCTCGGTTTAAATGAGATCTCATATGTATCCCCCAGCACTTATCACTCAGCCTTGATTGTTGTTGTTGTTGTGGTTAGGTGCCATCGAGTCAGTTCTGACTCATAAAAGTGACCACATGTACAACAGAACGAAACACTGCCTGGTCCTGCATGATCCTCACAATCGTTGCTATGTTTGAGCCCACTGTTGCAGCCACTGTGTCAGTTCACCTCTTTGAGGGTCTTCCTCTTTTTCCCTGACCCTATACTTTACCAAGCATGATGTCTTTCATCAGGGGCTTGTCCCTCCTGATAACATGTCCAAAGTACATGAGACGAAGTCTCACCATCGCTGGTTCTAAGAAGCATTCTGGCTGTACTTCTTCCAAAACAGATCTATTTGTTCTGGCAGTCCATGGTATGTTCAATATTCTTCATCGACACCATAATTCAAAGGCATCAATTCTTCATTTTTCTTTATTCATTGTCTAGCTCTTGCATGCATATGAGGCAACTGAAAATGCTATAGTCTGAATTAGGCACACCTTAGTCCTCAGAGTGACATCTCTGCTTTTTAACACTTTAAAGAGGTCTTTTGCACCAGATTTGCCCAATGCAATATGTCATTTGATTTCTTGACTGCTGCTTTCGTGGGTGTTGATTGTGGATCCAAGCAAAATGAAACCCTTGACAACTTCAATTTTTTTTTTTTTTTTATTATTTACCATAAATGTTGCTTACTGGTCCAGTTGTGAGGAATTATTTTTATGTTGAGGCATAATCTATAATGAAGGATGCAGTCTTTGGTCTTCATCAAAGCATGATTGATGGATATGATTTCCTGAGAAGACTGTAAGTTCCTCGAAGACAGAGGTCCTGAGGGTTTTTTTCCCTCCTTGTCTACAACAAATAGACAGCCTGACACCCAGAAAGAAGGTAAATCTCACTAGCTCTGGAGCCACACTGACTGAGCTGAATTCTAGCTCTGTCTTTCTGACCTGGGGTAATTTACCTGATCCCTCTATATGTCAACATCCTTAAAAAGTGCCAACAATGTACTTCCCCCACTGAATTTCCTTACCTGTAAAATGGGGATACTGATAGGTCACTTCTACTTGGGAAATTGTGAAGCTTAACTTAGCTAACATGTGTAAACTGTTTAGAAAAATTCTGGGCACGTGGGAAACAATTTATGTTAGCTATGATCTTTTTTTTTTTTTTTTTTTAAGCACTCAGTTATTTTTTGGTTGAAAGAATAACTTAATTCATACTGCTTAGGTCACAAATTTGCTCCTTATTTTGGATAATTCTTCCTTGATTTAAATTATATCATGCAATATTGAGAAAAGAAAGTTCTGGTCAAAATAATTAAGACTCACAACTTTCCCTTCATTGAGAAAGATAGCACAACATCAGAAGTACCAGATCTACAATCTAGTATTAGATTATCAATTCATAAATTGTAAAAGATATTTATTGGCACTTTCTTTGTCTTCCCTTCCCAATTTGGGTATAAAATGATGACCCCCACAAGAGCTCAAATTTAGCACTCTTTTTAATGGAAAAATGGAAAAAGGGTCTGGAAAATCTCATTTAATTTAATTAACATTAACATTTAATTAACAAAGAGAGACTTTGTTCTTTTTTTTCCAGATAATTTTTATCATCATCAAAATGTATTTATTAGGAACATGGCCATAGAGAAAATCAGTGAGACATTTGCCAACTTCTTGACCGATGTCAGGAAAACCTGCCTAAAGTAATATTAAAAAACCAAAAAGCCGTTGCCGTCGAGTTGATTCCAATTCACAGTGACCCTATAGGACAGGGTAGAACTGCCCCATACAGTTCCCAAGGAGTGCCTGGTGGATTTGAAGTGCTGACCTTTTGGTTAGCAGCTGTAGCTCTTAACCACTACGCCACCAGGGTTCCCAAACTGGCTACCAGTAATTTTGGTCTCTTTTTCCTTTAGATGAATAAGCCCATTACATAAATTGAGAAAACAGTGACAAATAACATTTGTGTCTGTTCAAACCTTACAGGTCTGTGGTTGTAAGGCCCCTTTTTAAGTTCAAGGCATTTCTCTAGTTATTTTCCATTATTAATCTATCACTAGGAAACCCTGGTGGCATAGTGGTTAAGTGCTACAGCTGCTAACCAAAAGATTGGCAGTTCAAATCCACCAGGCGCTCCTTGGAAACTCTACGGGGCAGTTCTACTCTGTCCTATAGGGCCGCTATGAGTCAGAATCAACTTGACGGCAGTGGGTTTGGTTTTTTTTTTTTTTTTTGGTTACTCTATTTTTTTTTTATCACTGATTACAACATATTTATCATATTGTGGTTCATAAAATTAGAAAAAAGCATTGTGACTATTATACTAAGGTAGCCTGTTATGTTAGAATAACTTTTCTAACAATATGCTGATAGCTGTGATTTGCATGTATAATTACCTACCTTTAGAATTCAGCAAAGTAATTTAGTATCTTTTTTTTTTTTTTTAATGCCAGTATACCATATCATAGGAGTTCCTGGGTGGTACAAATAGTTAACTTTTCAGTTAAGTGTTAACTCAGTAAGTTAAGTGCTGGACTACTAGCTGGAAGATTGGTGGTTCAAATCCACTCAGAGGCATCTTGGAAGACAGACCTGGCGATCTGCTTCCGAAAGGTCACAGCCTTGAAAACCCTACCGAGCTGTTCTGCTCTGCACACGCAGGGTCTCCGTGAGTCCGAATTGGCTCAAATGCAAGTAACAACAACAACAACAACAACAACATACCTTATCGTGGATAGGTTTTTTTTTTTTTTTAATAAAAAGTATACATATGTGTATACAGACTACACACTGAATGATGAAGAAAAATATCACTGCTTTATAAGTCCTAGAGATAGTTTCCAATTTCTCTGAGGGCATGAGTTAGTTGCCCACCTCACTGAGTTTTGAAAAGGCTTTCGTACATAAAATTATACCTTAATTTAGAGAATCGAACCTGTACTTATTTTGGTTAGAACATTGGAACATAATTAATGTCCTGAGTTGTTGGCTGGCTTATCCCTGGCAGACTAAATTTAGATTTGTAGAATCATTTTATACTAAAGACAATTTTGTTTGCGATTTGGCAAGTTCCATTTCTTATTTAAAATAAGTCTATGTATCTTTCCATGGCTTCCTATCCCCCATCCCCAGATTGTCCCACTATCAAATTTTCTCTTTTAGATTTCCGACCTACGAATTTATAAAATCTTCAGAGTACAGCTTTACTTGGCCACTGGGGCTATTTGAGATTTTATTCTATCATATAAAATTCAAGAGTTAATTATGAATTACCTCTGGCTTTTCTTTACTTGATGAAGAAATCTAATTCTTTTTCTTTTTGCCATCAGTAGATCAAGCTTTCTTAGAAATAAAAATTAAAAAAAACTTTTCTTATTTCTAAAGCAATACACGATTGTTATCAAAAATGCAGAGAATATACCCGTTTAAGGTTAACAACTTGGTTTATATCTTTCCAGATCTTAGCTTATGCTTACATGTATTTTTAAAATATGAAAATTGAATGTAACTATACATACTGCTTGGTAACCTAATTAAGAAGTATTGTGAAAGGCTTACCATTTAAATAGTACATTTTTCCCCCTTTTTACCATAGCCTTGATTCTTAGGTCATATTTCTCGTGTGCTCTCAACTTAGGGTCCTGACTCTGCAAATTGATACCTAGATCTGAGTCCAAACAGTCCAAATAGCCACACAAACATTGCAAGGAAACTAATTATCTTACAAAGTGTTTTGCAAATAAAAAACCCATTGCCATCGAGTTGATTCTGACTCATAGCAACCCTATAGGACGGAGTAGAACTGCCCCATCAGATTTTCAAGGAGTGGCTGGTGTATCCAGATTACCAGCCTTTTAGTTTGCAGCTGAGTTTTTAACCACTGGGCCACCAGGGCTCCATTCTGCAATTAGTTCCCCTGTAAACCAAGGACAATCCAGGGTGCAAATTCTGCTGTTCATGATTTGATCACTTTTAGAACATCAACACACGTAGTGATTGAAATAGCTTTCTTGTTTGAAGCGCAGATGTGTACCCATTTTACTGCCCAAGTATAGATTCCCGCTTGCAGATCACATCAAATGTATTTTGGGCACATTGTACCTGCATAACCGGACGTTTTCAGGCACCTCAGAGCAAGGTTTGATCAGGTTTTCTTTGCTACAGCATGAATCATTTTGAGTTAACCAGCAACGTAGACTATAATAAGAGTTTCTTTTCTTTGAGAGCTCTTTTCTGCGCATCGATGATTGATGAGAACACACAGATAATCAAGAAGTGCCTGGAATTTCTGGATACTCAAAATTACCTTCTACAAAAAGTGTTTTCTGACATTGTCTGGAATGATTAGATTTAGAATGATTTTTAGTTTCCCAGCTGTTACTTAGGAGTATAGAGAAGTATACTTAGAAGTATAGCAGAAGGCTTCTAGTATTAAGTACATTGAGCAATACTAGAAGGTAGATTTCCCAGAACTCGACACTTAGAAGTGGACACTCATTCCCTTCTTAACTTTCCAAAGTTCTGGAGGAATTAGCAGTGGACATCAGTGCTACTTCTCTTTATTTTATCAGATAATTGCAACTTTGGCTGCAAGCAAAATCTCCAGACATGGTGTTGTTCTATTTGATTACACCCAGAGAAACAAACCAGGCTGCTTTTGCAAGGCAAGGAAGGAGGCAACTTTGAGAGTGAACCCAATCTCTTGTTCTAGGAGTACCACCCTCAGCAAGATTGAACAGGTGGGGGATCTGTGAAGCCAGCATCTCTCCACATCTGTCGTTTGAATGCAAAGATGAACCAGTGCCAGGCAGACATGGTAGTTGTTTCTGATTTCCCTTCTGTTTTTGTCAAAGAGCGCAGAGAGGCGTTGCCTAGATTGCTCTCCAGGTAATTGTGCATGATCAAATGGCCTGGGCCGGAAACTGAACCTGTGTAGAGACCAGTTTTCCCTTTGAATTCCCCGTTCATACCCACTCATTTTTGCTAAGCATTACCTCTGAATGGATGTTCAGATCTTGAATAGGCCATTGCTGTTTTTCCCCATCCCTTCAGTTTGCCACTGTTTGTGCAGCAAACTTGCCAGGTGTGTATCCCAGCTGATTTCCCCAGGGCAGTCTGTGGGCATACTGAAACTACTGTTCCTTTCCCTTGTGTCTCCCCACTGTACACTACCTGGTGACCTGGTTCCTTCTTTTAGGATGTTTTATGAGATACTAACTCCGAATGAGCCAGTATTTCTTGGAACAGCAGCTCTCAGACTTTTTGGTTTCACAAACTTTTGACACTCTAAATTATTGGAACCCCAAAGAGCTTTTGTTTATGTGCATTGAGTCTATTAATATTTATGTATTAGAAAGTAAAAGTGAGGAACTTTTAAAACATCAGAATATAAGCTGTCAGAGCAATGACATCATTACATGTCATGGAGCCCCTGGAAAACTTTACAGTCCTGAGAGAATAAGAGAAAAAAGATAGTAACATGTTAGTATGATTGTGGAAATAACTTTTACCTCACAGGCCCCCTGAAATGGTTTCAGAACCACACTTTGAGGACCAGTCTCCTGGAACAGAGCCTCAATTTTTAGTTCTTTATGCTCTTTAAGACATTACGATTTGACAGAATCCAAAGGGCATATTTTAGGAAAAGATATTTGGTAACATTCTGCTTGGCTTGAAGTGTAGGTGGGAAAGGTGCTTGGAAAAGGAAGTTTTTTTTTTTTTTTCCTTAGGATGCTTTTCTTGTAGTTAAGTTCTATTTTTTCCCACCTCCTACATGCCACAAAGTTAGTCCTCTGTCAAGACTAGAATCTTTAGTCACAATTAAAGAAACCCAGTATAGAAAGAGCAATTAAAAATGCATATAAAACTAAACTTCTTGTTTCTACCACTGTCCTAAAGTTTAATTAATGGACTTTGTGGATATTTGACTCCTGTGTTGAAATGCAATCGAAATAAGGACAAAGGTATCTCTCTTTGACACTTACTCTGTCTTGACTTCTACTTAGTAACTGTGAATCTGGGTGAGTTACTTAATCCCTCGAAATGTATTTTCTCATCTGGGCAATAAGTATTCTAATGCCTGCTTTGCAATGTGATTGCAAGGAATAGAATTAATGGTTTCTGCTACAGGGCAGTTGCTTATTAAGTGACAGCAGTATAGATGGGTAGGAAATTAAAAGTCACATTGTGATAATGGTGAGAATGATGAATGTTTGTACACTCTGCCCCACAGACCTCCAGGAGTCTAAGGGAAAGGGAAAATCCAATGATTTGTAGCCCCTTGGTCCTTGACTTGGATTTAACAACTGAGAGCATCCCCCTTATTCTGCGGGTGCCTGCAAATGCAGCCAGGCTCCATGCCTTAGCATGATGTCAGACTGGAGAATAAAGGAGAAGGGGGCTCCCACTGTGTGTGTCATTCCAAGGCCCATTCTCCAGGGACCGGAAGAGTGACTCTTGCTGGCCAAACGCTGCTTTCCAAAATCAAATGCAAGACCACAGGGTTGGTTGTTAAAGTGGTTACCAAGAGGTCAATAAGAGCATTCATCCCTTGCCTTTCATTGAAAGTGAAATACAGTAATCCCTTGGCTTTTTACACTAAGGAATATGGAAAACAGACTCTCCCTGCCTGTATTATTGTATGTCTAAATTAGGGTGTTAATGCTTCAAATGAGTCACTCATGACAGTGGCTAGACATTTTCTCATTATTTATTAAGAATGGTGTGACTTTTTCTTTCTGATCCATCTTCCCACCCTCCTTTGAACCCTTTGCAACTCTTCAATTTGTCAACACTGGCGAATTTCACTTATGTGCTATATTCTCCATCTCCCAGATAATTAGCAAAGGTGTAAAACATGAGGTGGAGAATGGAAAGAAATGAGACATGTTTCAGGAGTTTTTAATAACATAAGACTACACTTAAAGATGTGAAAAAAAATTAAAATAAAGGAAAGAAAAGCATGCCTTAGTAATAAGATACTCTGCACTTCCCAATGGAGGCTATTATTCTGAGGAATGATTGAGTCAATATTTTTACTAAAAGGAAGAAATGATTTCAAAACATTATATTGTTCATTAGATGTTGGTTAAGGTGCTTTGGTATCACCTTTTATTTTGCTACATGCTACATGCTTCAGACAAGGACGCCTAACTTCCAGGTAATCCGGGAACACCTATACAGGGTCCAAAAAGAGACAGAGAAGGTGGGTGGGTGTTATGGATTGAATTGTGTCCCCCTAAAATATGTGTTGGAATCCTACCCCATACCTGTAGATGTAATCCCATTTGAGAATAGGGTTTTTTTTTATTATATTAATGAGGTCATATCACTATAGGGTGTTTCTTAAACCTAATGACTTTTGAGATACAAAAAGAGCAGACTGGACACGGAGGGAAACAAGCAAGAACAAACGGGAGAAAGATAGATGCCACATGGTGATTTCCAAGGAACCAAGGAAAGCCAGGTTTACAGAAGCTGAGACAGGAATCTTCTTTCAGAGAGAGAGCCTTCCCCTAAAGCTGGTACCCTGAATTCAGACTTCTAGTCTCCTGAACTATAAGAAAATAAACTTCTGTTCTTTAAAACTCCTCACTTATGGTATTTCTGTTATAACAGTACTAGGAAGCCAAGCAGTAGGAAACAAAAATACCACACCATTCTTAACTTGTCACTTTGTGGTAAAATATTTTATTCTCTCTTGGGCTTTGTCTTAGTCATCTAGTGCTGCCATAACAGAAATACCACAAGTGGATAGCTTTAACAAAGAGAAATTTATTTCCTCACAGTAAAGTAGGCAAAAAGTCCAAATTCAAGGCTTCAGCTCCAGGGGAAAGCTTTCTTTCTCTGTTGGCTCTGGAAGAAGATCCTTGTCCGCATTCTTCCCATGGTTGAGGAGCTTCTCAGGCTCAGGGACCCCAGGTCCAAAGGAAGTGCTCTGCTCCTTGTGCTGCTTTCTTGGTGGTATGAGGTCCCCAACCCTCTGCTTGCTTCCCTTTACTTTTATCTCTTGTAAGATAAAAGGTGGTGCAGGCCACATCCAGGAAACTCCCTTTACATTGGATCAGGGATGTGGCCTGAGCAAACGTGTTTCATCCTGCCCTAATCCTCTTTAACCACAGGTAGAGATTATGGTTTACGACACATAGGAAAATCAAAAAATGGAGGACAACCACACGTGTTCTAATGAAGTTGACACATATTTTGGGAGGACACAATTCAGTCCATTATAGGCTCCAAGCTAGACTCATCTTTTGGAAACTTCTCAAGTAACACTGGACACCCTTCTGGCCTCAATGTCTTTTAAAATTAGACAAAACTGAACCACTCTCATCTTGTTTTATGCAGTGACCAGGAGTTACAATCCAACAGTAACCCACAACCTTCAAGGCCTAGCACATCCACAGAGTGCTGTGGATTTCAGTGACGTTTTATAAATAATAAGTTGAATACTAATGATTGAAGACAGAGGAGTTGTAGAATGATATCAAGGACAGCATACATGAAGAAAACAAGAGGTCGTTAAAAGACAGGAGAGAAAGACCTAAATGGATGCCAGAAAAGACTCTGAAACTTGCTTTTCAACGTTGAGCAGCTAAAGCAAAAGGAAAAAATGATGAAATAAGAGAGCTGAACAGAAGATTTCAAAGGGTGGGTTGAGAAGACAAAGTAAAGTATTGTGATGACATGTGCAAAAAGCTGGAGATAGAAAACCAAAAGGGAAGAACACATTCTGCATTTCTCAAGCTGGAAGAACTGAAGAAAAAATTCAAGCCTCGAGTTGCAATACCAAAGGATTCTACAGGGAAAATATTAAACGACCCAGGAAACATCAAAAGAAGATGGAAGCAATACACAGAACCACTGTACCTAAAAGAATTGGTTGACGTTCAATGATTTAAGATGGTAACATATGATCAGGAACCGATGGTGCTGAAGGAAGAAGTCAAAGCAGCACTGAAGGCAGTGACAAAAAACGAGGCTCTGGGAATTCATGGAATACCAACTGAGATGTTTCAACAAATGGATGCAGCACTGGAAATGCTCACTCATCTATGCCAAGAAATTTGGAAGACAGCTACCTCGGCACCCAACTGGAAGATATCAATATTTATGCATATTCCCAAGAAAGGTGATCCAACTGAATGTGGAAATTATCAAATAATATCATTAATACCATATGCAAGCAAAATTTTGCTGAAGATCACTCAAAGGCAGCTGCAGCAGTATATTGACAGGAAACTGCCAGAAATTCAAGCAGGATTTAGAAGAGGCCATGGAACCAGGCCCCCATGTGTCTGTGAGTTTGTCATAGTGTGGGGGCTTGCGTGTTGCTGTGATGCTGGAAGCTATGCCACCAGTATGCAGATACCAGCAGGGTCACCCATGGAGGACAGGTTTCAACTGAGCTTCCAGGCTAAGACAGACTAGGAAGAAGGACCCAGCAGTCTACTTCTGAAGAGTATTAGCCAGTGAAAACCTTATGAATAGCAGCAGAACATTATCTGATATAGTGCTGGAAGATGAGCCCCCCAGGTTGGAAGGCACTCAAAAGATGACTGGGGAAGAGCTGCCTCCTCAAAGTAGAGTCGACCTTATTGAAGTGGATGGAGTAAAGCTTTCAGGACCTTCATTTGCTGATGTGGCACGACTCAAAATGAGAGGAAACAGCTGCAAACATCCATTAATAATCAGAACCTGGAATGTATGAAGTATGAATCTAGGAAAATTAGAAATTATCAAAAATGAAATGGAATGCACAAACATTGATATCCTAGGCATTAGTGAACTGAAATGGACTGGTATTGGCCATTTTGAATTGGACAATCATATAGTCTACTATGCTGGGAATGACAACTCCAAGAGGAATGGTGTTGCATTCATTGTCAAAAAGAACATTTCAAGATCTATCCTGAAGTACGCTGTCAGTGATAGGATAATAGCCATACACCTACAAGGAAGACCAGTTATTATGACTATTATTCAAATTTACACACCAACCAGTAGGCCCAAAGATAAAGAAATAGAAGAGTTTTATCAGCTACTGCAGACTGAAATTGATCGAATGTGCAATCAAGATGCATTGATAATTACTGGTGATTTTAATGCAAAAGTTGGAAACAAAGAAGGATCAGTAGTTGGAAAATATGGCCTTGGTGATAGACACAATGCTGGAGATCGAATGATAGAATTTTGCAAGACCAATGACTTCATTTCAAATACCTCCTTTCACCAACATAAACAGTGGCTATACACATGGACCTCGCCAGATGGAACACACAGAAATCAAATTGATTACATCTGTGGAAAGAGACCATGGAAAAGCTCAATATCGTAAGTCAGAACAAGGCCAGGGGTCACCTGTGGAACAGACCGTCAATTGCTCATATGCAAGTTCAAGCTGAAACTGAAGAAAATCAGAGCAAGTCAACGAAAGCCAAAATATGACCTCGAGTATATCCCACCTGAATTTAGAGACCATCTGAAGAACAGATTTGACTCATTGAACACTGGTGACTGAAGACTGGAATAGTTGTGGAATGACATCAAGGACATCATCCATGAAGAAAGCAAGAGGTCATTGAAAAAACAGGAAAGAAAAAAAAGACCAAGATGGATGTTGGAGGAGACTCTGAAACTTGCTCTTGAGCATCGAGCAGCTAAAGCAAAAGGAAGAATTGTTGAAGTAAAAGAATTGAACTGAAGATTTCAAAGGGCGGCTTGAGAAGACAAAGTAAAGTATGATAATGACACATGCAAAGAGCTGGAAATGGAAAACCAAAAGGGAAGAACACCCTCGGTTTTTCTCAAGCTGAAAGAACTGAAGAAAAAATTCAAGCCTAGAGTTGCAATAGTGAAGGATTCTATGGGGAAAATATTAAACGACACAGGAAGCATCAAAAGAAGATGGAAGGAATACACAGAGTCATTATACCAAAAAGGATTAGTCAATGTTCAACCATTTCAAGAGGTAGCATATGAACAGGAACTGATGGTACTGAAGGAAGAAGTCCAAGCTTCTCTGAAGGCATTAGCGAAAAACAAGGCTCCAGGAATTGATGAAATATCAACTGAGATGTTTCTACAAATGGATGCAGTGCTGGAGGTGTTCACTCATCTATGCCAAGAAATATGGAAGACAGCTTCCTGGCCAACTGACTGGAAGAGATCCATATTTATGCCTATTCCCAAGAAAGGCGATCCTACCGAATGTGGAAATTATAGAACAATATCACTAATATCACACAAGCAAAATTTTGATGAAGATCATTCAAAAACAGCTGCAGCAGCATATCAACAGGGAACTGCCAGAAATTCAGGCCGGTTTCAGAAGAAGATGTGGAACCAAGGATATCATTGCTGATGTCAGATGGATCCTGGCTGAAAGCAGAGAATTACCAGAAGGAAGTTTACCTGTGTTTTATTGACTAGGCAAAGGCATTCGACTGTGTGGATCATAACAAATTATGGATAACTTTGCCAAGAATTGAAATTCCAGAACACTTCATTGTGCCCATGAGGAACCTTTATATAGATCAAGAGGCAGCTGTTTGGACAGAACAAGGGGATACTGATTGGTTCAAAGTCAGGAAAGGTGTGCGCCAAGGTTGTATTCTTTCACCATACCTAGTCAATCTATATGCTGAACAAATAATACGAGAAGCTGGACTATAAGAAGAAGAACAGGGCATCAGGATTGGAGGAAGACTCATTAAAAACCTGCGTTATGCGGATGACACAATCTTGCTTGCTGAAAGTGAAGAGGACTTGAAGCACTTTCTAATGAAGATCAAAGACCACAGCCTTCAGTATGGATTGCGCCTCAGCATAAAGAAAATAAAAATCCTCACAACTGGACCACTGAGCAACATCATGATAAATGGAGAAAAGATTGAAGTTGTCAAGGATTTCATTTAATTTGGATCCACAATCAACAGCCATGGAAGCAGCAGTCAGGAAATCAAAAGACGCATTGCATTGGGTAAATCTGCTGCAAAGGACCTCTTTAAAGTGTTGAAGAGCAAAGATGTCACCTTGAAGACTAAGGTGCGCGTGACTCAAGCCATGGTATTTTCAATCACATCATATGCGTGTGAAAGCTGGACAATGAATAAGGACGACCGAAGAAGAATTGATGCCTTTGAATTGTGGTGTTGGCGAAGAATATTGAATATACCATGGAGTGCCAGAAAAACAAACAAATCTGCCTTGGAAGATACCAGAATGCTCCTTAGAAGCAATGATGGCGAGACTGCATCTTACATACTTTGGGCATGTTGTCAGGAGCGATCAGTCTCTGGAGAAGGACATCATGCTTAGCAATATACAGGGTCAGTGGAAAAGAGAAAGACCCTCAACGAGGTAGATTGACACAGTGGCTGCAACACTGGGCTCAAGCATAACAACAATTGTAAGGATGGTGGAGGACTGGGCAATGTTTCTTTCTTTTGTGCATAGGATCACTATGAGTCAGAGCTGACTCAATGGTGGCTAATAACAACAACAACAGTGGAACCAGGGTTACCATTGCTGATGTCAGATGGATCCCAGCTGAAAACAGAATACCAGAAAGATGTTTACCTGTGTTTTATTGACTATGCTAAGGCATTCAACTGTGTGGATCATAACAAATTATGGATAATTTTGCAGAGAATGGGAATTCCAGAACACTTAATTGTGCTCATGAGTAAACTGTACATGCATCAAGAAGCAGTTGTTCAAACAGAACAAGGGGATACTGCTTGGTTTAAAGTCAGGAAAGGTGTGCATCAGGGTTGTATCCTTTCACCATACCTACTCAAGCAGTATGCTGAACAAATAATCTGAGAAGCATTAGGATTGGAGAAAGACTCATTAACCTGCAATATGCAGATGACACAACATTGCTTGCTGAAAGTGAAGAGGACTTGGATCACTTCTTGATGAAGAGCAAAGACTACAGCCTTCAGTATGGATTATATCTCAACAAAAAACAAAAATTCTTACAACTGGACCAATAAGTAACATCATGATAAATGTAGAAAAGATTGAGGTTGTTAAGGATTTCATTTTACTTGGATCCACAATCAACACTCATGGAAGCAGCAGTGAAGAAATAAAAAAACACATTGCATTGGGCAAGTCTGTTGCAAAAGAGCTCTTTGAAGTGTTCAAAAGCAAAGATGTTGCTTTGAAGACTAAGGTGCGCCTGACCCAAGCCATGGTGTTTTCAATCACCTCATATGCATGCGAAATCTAGACAATGAATGAGGAAGACCGAAAAGGAATTGACGCCTTTGAACTGTGGTGTTGGCAAAGAATACTGAATGTATCATGGACTGCCAGAAGAACAAATAAATCTGTCTTGGAAGAAGTACAACTAGAATGCTCCCTAGAAGCAAGGATGGCAAGACTTTGTCTCATGTACTTTAGATATGTTATCAGGAGGGTCCAGTCCCTGAAGAAGGACATCATGCTTAGCAAGGTAAAGCGTCATCGAAAAAGAGGAAGACACTCAAAGGGGTGGATTGACACAGTGGTTGCAACAATGGGCTCAAGCATAGCAACAATTGTGAGGATGGCGCAGGACCAGGCAGCATTTTGTTCTGTTGTGCATAGGGTCGATATGAGAAGGAACTGACTTGACAGCACCTAACAACAACTATGTGGTTTTCTATTTTAATCACTGGAAAAGCTCTAAGGAAATGTCAGTCAGAGTTCACACCCCTTAAGGACATACAATATATATATACATATTTTTAATTTTTATTGTGCTTTAAGTGAAAGTTTACAAATCAAGTCAGCCTCGCATACAAAAAATTTATATACACCTTGCTATATACTCCTAGTTGCTCTCCCCCTAATGATACAGCACCCTCCTTCCCTCCACTCTGTGTTTTCATGTCCATTCGGCCAGCTTCTGACCCCCTCTGCCCTCTCATCTCTCCTCCAGACGGGAGCTGCCCACATAGTCTCATGTGTCTACTTGATCCAAGAAGCTCACTTCATCAGTATCATTTTCTATCCCATAGTCCAGTCCAACCCCTGTCTGAAGAATTGGCTTTGGGAATGGTTCCTGTCTTGGGCTAACAGAAGGTCTGGGGACTATGACCTCCGGGGTCAATCTAGTCTCAGTCTGACCCTTAAGTCTAGTGTTTTTATGAGAATTTGGTGTCTACATCCCACTGCTCTCCTGCTCCCTCAGGGGTTCTCTGTTGTGTTCCCTATCAGGGCAGCCATTGGTTGTAGCCAGGCACTATCCAGTTCTTCTGGTCTCAGGCTAATGTAGTCTCTGGTTTATGTGGCCCTTTCTGTATCTTTTGCTCAAAATTACCTTGTGTCTTTGGTGTTCTTCATTCTCCTTTGCTCCAGGTGGTTTGAGACTAATTGATGCATCTTAGATGGCCGCTTGCTAGCGTTTAAGACCCCAGGCCACCACTCTCCAAAGTGGGATGCATAACGTTTTCTTAATACATTTTATTATGCCAATCGACTTAGAGAACATACAATGCATTTTTTAAGAAGGTAAGCTAAGCACACATGACAAACTGAGCCAGAAAAGCTGGCTGGATAAGATGAAGTGGCACATGAGTAGCCGGGTCCATGGACAGCAAAGTGCGTGTCTGCGTTCTGGGGGCTCCCAGACAGATCTTTGGAGGTAAAGGGAGAAAATATCTGACCCAAAAGTTAATCTTTCATCTCCTTTTTCATTTCTATTTTTGTAGATGCTTTGTAATGTGCATTTAAGATGCACATAAGGTATTACATTTATATAGTTTATAAATGTATGTGTAGCAACAATTTTTACCAATGGACATCTTGTTCAATAAGCTCTGCACAGTCAGAACTGTACCAGGCAGTGAGTGCTGACGAAGTGAGACAGGGAAGGAAGAGCTAAACGTGGGCTCAAGCCAGAGGTGATGATTAAGTGGAATTTGAATGGGCAGAAGAGGAAGAATATTCCAGTACAAGCAGAAGTAGCACAAGCAGAAGCATGGAGGTTAGCATGTCATTGCACATTTCTGAGATGGGCGGAGACTGGCCAGTCTAGAAGGGAAGGGAAATATCTTCAAGGGCAGAGGGAATAACAGACTACAGTTTGTTGCCAGGGAGAGCGTGGGTAAGACATCCAAATTCATTATTGTAGGATGACGTCTGACAAGTGGACAGGATTAAATCAAAGAGGGATTGTATTTTATATTTAGGGGTTTTTGAACTGGGCTCTGACAAGTTGAAAATCATGTTCAAGAAGATCTCAATGGCAGTACGAAAGAAGTCTGGATCAAATGGGGAGTGATAGGGTAGGAATCTTCAGTAAAAATAATGTGTAGAAAGTGGAAGCCGATTTTGTTCAAGTGGTAAAGGAGCAAGGTGAGCCACAGATGTCTCTGAGTTACGGACAAAGGCTGGCAGAGAGTTCCTTGTCCAGGAAGGTCTACCCAATAGACTTATTGTTACCTGCCAACAAGCCCACTCTGACTCATGGCGACCCCACGTACAGCAGAATGATATGTTGCCCATTCCTGAGCCATCTTCATGACTGTTGGCAGGCTTGAGTTCATTGTTGCAGCCACTGTGTGTTTCAAGTGCCTTCTAACATAGAGGGCTCATCTTTCAGCACTATATTGGACAATAGTCTTTTGTAGCTTTCACTGGCTGGTTTTTGCAAGTAAATCTCTAGGCCTTTCTTCCTAGTCTGTTTTAGTCTGGAAGCTCTGCTGAAACTTGCCCACCATGGGTGACTCTGCTGGTATTTGAAATACCAGTGGCATAGGTTCCAGTATCACAGCAACACACAATTCAGCACAGTATGACAAACTCAATAGAGCAGGAAACTCTAAAATATTGAGCAAGCTTAGGCTCTGGACCAGATACACTCAGATTTGAATTCTAGCTTTGCTATTTACCATGGCATGGCAAGATTCTTATCCCCTTAAAGTTGTGGTTGCTGTTGTTTTTTAATCTGTGAAATGGAGATATTTATAGTGCCTACCTCATGGGGAAGAGACCTCATGGGGTTACTGTGAGTGCTAAGTAGGATAATGCACTTAAAGCCCTTTGCAAAGGACTTATCAGCCTAGTTAGTGCTGGGTAAGATTTAACTACCTATTTTTAACATCAGTATTATTATTCAAAGGCTGAAATATCTTAGTGGTGTCTGAGGTGACTTGAAATGTCCTGGTGATGCCACATCACTTCCTCAAGTATTTTGCTATTACTTTTTAGAAGATCATAATAGCAAGGTACAGTTTAATCAATTGCTCCATCATTCATGGGAGGAATATTAGTCAAACATCATTTTGATCATATGATTTCTCTGCTCACAAACATTTTGTGGCTATCATTGGCCTTTAGGATGAAATCCAACCTTTTCGTTCAACTATCAAGATGCGTCTCAGCTGGGTCTTAGTATCTGTCTCCATTGTATGTCTGTATAGATGTGCTCTAGGTTTATGTAGGGTAAGACTCTGAGCCATGGTTATGTGTATGTGTGCATGCTTGCATGTATGAGTGTTTTATTCAGTCTTTACTTCTCTCCAGCCAGCGAATACAGGCAGCTATAAAGACGATGCAGAGACTTCCTTCTCCAGTGTCAACAAGAGACTGATTCCTATATATATGGCTTGTTGATGTGACTTCCTTTTAGCTCTGCTGCTTCTGCTTCTTTGAACTAAATCAGGCCAGAAAAAGCTTCTACTGGTACAAGCCCAGTTCTCTGTGTTGTGACAAACAATGGATTTTAGCTTGCTTTCTTCTGTCTCAATACTGACAGCTCTTATATGCCTTGCTCCACTAGATTCCTAAGGACCAGAATAAATGCATTAAAAAAAAATAGAGGTAGGCATATTGATGACAACGAGAATTGTCAATTCATGTCCTGGGGTTGTTAACCAGAGTCATAAATCAATATGTGTGCTGTTTAATGAGCAACTAGTTTGTTCTGTAAACCTTCATCTAAAGTATAATAAAAAGAATTGTCAATTGATCATGGCAGGAACAGATGAATTACAAACACATGATACCACACACTTTATGGAGATCTTTCTTGTTTTCTGTGTACTTTTACAGCATCTTGTAATATCATCAGGCTTGATAATGATATCTACATTTTGAAATACCTAATGTGTTGCAGGCACCATACCTAGGCTTCCTACTAACTCTACAAGGAGCCGTTATTTTCCCATTTTTAAACATGAGGCAACAGATCCAGAAAGGCTAAGTAACATTATAGGATCACACAGCTAAAAAGTGAGAAATCCATATCAAAAAGTAACACACAACTGTTTGATTCCAAAGGCTTTACATTGTCTAGTAAAATTGCCTTCTTATTTGTCTGTGTCCCTCACTCTGTGAGATTTTTGTGAAGGCACACGAATTTATTTTATTCAAATGATGATTTTTATTCATCATTGTACCTTCAGCATCTAGCAGAGTGAATGTTCTTTTCTCATTGAATGAATTAATACATAAAGATATTGATGAAATAATGAAATATATGAACTAAAAAAGTACAGCAGCCTGAGGGACCAAAAGCCATGCATGTCGTAATAACTTCAATGGCATGGAGTTCTTAAGGATGAATTAAAGCATAAAGGAAAGGCTAAGTTGGGTTCATTATACTCTTAACTGAAGACTGAAGAAATATTTTAGAAACATTAATTTTACAATTAAAGTGGTAAACTCTCAGTTATTAAAAAATTCACTTGGGTGGAACATCTGATTTCTACAGAGTCCAGAAACAAGAATTTCTCCAGTAAGTTTACCAATTCCTTGATAAGAACTGAGACTGCAATGTTGATTTTTATTTTTCACCAAGAAATTGTCTTAGTTTTCAGGGACTCTGCTGTGTATCTGGACATTACATGAATGGCAAGTTTCAAAGTACAAAATACTCACTAAAGGTAGACGCCTTCATGGCTTCCATTCAGTGTACTAAAAGCTTCACGGAAACAGCCTTTGGATTTAGCCAAATCAGAGAATGTAAAATCATGCTATAGTTGTTGCTTGAAACATTTGTAAGTCTTTTAAATAAATTAAAAGAAGAAATTGTATACTTGTGTGTATAGGTATAGATATATGTATAAGCAGTAGCCCGTTGCCATTGAGTTGATTCCAACACATAGTGACCCTAAAGGACAGAGTAAAACTGCCGCATGGGGTTTCCAAGTAGTGGCTGGTGGATTACAATTGCTGACATTTTGGTTAGTAGCCATAGCTCTTGACCACTGTGCCACTACACAAATATATGTATAGAGATATAATAAGATGGACGGATGGATGGACGGACCGACGGACGGTCGGACGGATGGATGAGGGGGTGATGGATAAAGAAATGAAGATGTAGCATTTTATCCATTTATCTGTAGTCATTTCCAGTGATCTTTGTTCCTTCCTTAAGACTAAATCACATCAGTCTCATTTTCCTTTAGCCTGAAGAACTTAATATGTCTTGTATGTACATCTGCTGGAGGTAAATTCTTACAGTTTTTGTTTACCTGAAAAATATTTCATGATCATTTTTGAAGTACAGACTTGCTGGGTATAAAATTTTGTGTTTAATTTTTTTTCTTTAATTACTTCAAAGATACCATTCCACTGTTATTTTTTACCTCTTTTGTTTCTAATGAGAAATCACTCATCAGTCTTATCATTATTCCCCCATTATTTTTCTTTGTCTGATTTCTAGATTTTTATCTTACTTTTTGGATTTCAGCAGTTTGGCTGTGATGTGCAAAGTGTAGTTTCCTTTGTGTTCATTCTGCTTGGGGTCTTCTGAGAACCTCAGATCTGTAATTGGATATCTTTCATAAAATTTGGGAAGCTTTTGGATGTTACTTCAAAAAAATTTTTTTAAATCTCATTATTTCTGTCTTCTTCTGTGACACTTAACATCGTCCAACTGGTCTCTAAGGTTCTGTTCATTTTTCTTTAATATTTTCCTCTCTGCTCCTTCCATTGAAGAGTTTCTTTAAATCCATTAGCCCTTTCTTCTGTTGCTATTAAGCTCATTTGGTACATTTTTATTTAGTTATTTATTTCAGCTCCAGAATTTCCATTTCATTCTTTTTTTTTTTTTAATAACTTTTATTAAGCTTCAAGTGAACGTTTACAAATCCAATCAGTCTGTCACATATAAGTTTACATACATCTCACTCCCTACTCCCACTTGCTCTCCCCCTCTTGAGTCAGCCCTTTCAGTCTCTCCTTTCTTGACAATTTTGCCGGCTTCCCTCTCTCTCTATCCTCCCATCCCCCCTCCAGACAAGAGTTGCCAACACAATCTCAAGTGTCCACCTGATATAATTAGCTCACTCTTCATCAGCATCTCTCTCCCACCCACTGACCAGTCCCTTTCATGTCTGATGAGTTGTCTTCGGGGATGGTTCCTGTCCTGTGCCGACAGAAGGTCTGGGGAGCATGGCCGCCGGGATTCCTCTAGTCTCAGTCAGACCATTAAGTTTGGTCTTTTTATGAGAATTTGGGGTCTGTATCCCACTGATCTCCTGCTCCCTCAGGGGTCCTCTGCTATGCTCCCTGTCAGGGCAGTCATCAATTGTGGCCGGCCACCAACTAATTCTTCTGGTCTCAGGATGATGTAGGTCTCTGGTTCATGTGGCCCTTTCTGTCTCTTGGGCTCCTAGTTGTCGTGTGACCTTGGTGTTCTTCATTTTCCTTTGCTCCAGGTGGGTTGAGACCAATTGATGCATCTTAGATGGCCGCTTGTTAGCCTTTAAGACCCCAGACGCCCCATTTCAAAGTGGGATGCAGGATGTTTTCATAATAGAATTATTTTGCCAATTGACTTAGAAGTCCCCGCAAACCATGTTCCCCAGACACCCGCGCTTGCTCCGCTGACCTTTGAAGCATTCATTTTATCCCGGAAACTTCTCTGCTTTTGGTCCAGTCCAATTGAGCTGACCTTCCATGTATTGAGTGTTGTCTTTCCCTTCACCTAAAGCAGTGCTTATCTACTGATTAATCAATAAAAAAACCCTCTCCCTCCCTCCCTCCCGCCTTCGTAACCACAAAAGTATGTGTTCTTCTCAGGTTTACTATTTCTCAAGATCTTATAATAGTGGTCTTATACAATATTTGTCCTTTTGCCTCTGACTAATTTCGCTCAGCATAATGCCTTCCAGGTTCCTCCATGTTATGAAATGTTTCAGAGATTCGTCACTGTTCTTTATCGATGCGTAATATTCCATTGTGTGAATATACCACAATTTATTTACCCATTCATCCGTTGAGGGACACCTTGGTTGCTTCCAACTTTTTGCTATTGTAAACAGAGCTGCAATAAACATGGGTGTGCATATATCTGTTTGTATGAAGGCTCTTGTATCTCTAGGGTATATTCCTAGGAGTGGGATTTCTGGGTTGTATGGTAGTTCTATTTCTAACTGTTTAAGATAACGCCAGATAGATTTCCAAAGTGGTTGTACCATTTTACATTCCCATCAGCAGTGTATGAGAGTTCCAATCTCTCCGCAGCCTCTCCAACATTTATTATTTTGTGTTTTTTGGATTAATGCCAGCCTTGTTGGTGTGAGATGGAATCTCATCGTACTTTTAATTTGCATTTCTCTAATGGCTAATAATCGAGAGCATTTTCTCATGTATCTGTTGGCTGCCTGAATATCTTCTTTAGTGAAATGTGTGTTCATATCCTTTGCCCACTTCTTGATTGGGTTGTTTGTCTTTTTGTGGTTGAGTTTTGACAGAATCATGTAGATTTTAGAGATCAGGCGCTGGTCAGAGATGTCATAGCTGAAAATTCTTTCCCAGTCTGTAGATGGTCTTTTTACTCTTTTGGAGAAGTCTTTAGATGAGCATAGATGTTTGATTTTTAGGAGCTCCCAGTTATCAGGTTTCTCTTCATCATTTTTGGTAATATTTTGTATTCTGTTTATATGTTGTATTAGGGCTCCTAGGGTTGTCCCAATTTTTTCTTCCATGATCTTTATGGTTTTAGTCTTTATGTTTAGGTCTTTGATCCACTTGGAGTTAGTTTTTGTGCATGGTGTGAGGTATGGGTCCTGTTTCATTTTTTTGCAAATGGATATCCAGTTATGCCAGCACCATTTGTTAAAAAGGCTATCTTTTCCCCAATTAATTGACACTGGTCCTTTGTCAAATATCAGCTGCTCATACGTGGATGGATCTATGTCTGGGTTCTCAATTCTGTTCCATTGGTCTGTGTGCCTGTTGTTGTACCAGTACCAGGCTGTTTTGACTACTGTGGCTGTGTAATAGGTTCTGAAGTCAGGTAAAGTGAGGCCTCCCACTTTCTTCTTCTTTTTCAGTAGTGCTTTGCTTATCCGGGGCTTCTTTCCCTTCCATATGAAATTGGTGATTTGTTTCTCTATCCCCTTAAAATATGACATTGGAATTTGGATCGGAAGTGCGTTAAATGTATAGATGGCTTTTGGTAGAATAGACATTTTTACTATGTTAAGTCTTCCTATCCATGAGCAAGGTATGTTTTTCCACTTAAGTATGTTCTTTTGAATTTCTTGTAGTAGAGCTTTGTAGTTTTCTTTGTATAGGTCTTTTACATCCTTGGTAAGATTTATTCCTAAGTATCTTATCTTCTTGGGGGCTACTGTGAATGGTATTGATTTGGTTATTTCCTCTTCGGTGTTCTTTTTGTTGATGTAGAGGAATCCAAGTGATTTTTGTATGTTTATTTTATAACCTGAGACTCTGCCAAACTCTTCTATTAGTTTCAGTAGTCTTCTGGAGGATTCCTTAGGGTTTTCTGTGTGTAAGATCATGTCATCTGCAAATAGTGATAACTTTACTTCTTCCTTGCCAATCCGGATACCTTTTATTTCTTTGTCTAGCCTAATTGCCCTGGCTAGGACTTCTAGCACGATGTTGAATAAGAGCGGTGATAAAGGGCATCCTTGTCTGGTTCCCGTTCTCAAGGGAAATGCTTTCAGGTTCTCTCCATTTAGAGTGATATTGGCTGTTGGCTTTGCATAGATGCCCTTTATTATGTTGAGGAATTTTCCTTCAATTCTTATTTTGGTAAGAGTTTTTATCATAAATGGGTGTTGGACTTTGTCAAATGCCTTTTCTGCATCAATTGATAAGATCATGTGGTTTTTGTCTTTTGTTTTATTTATGTGGTGGATTACATTAATGGTTTTTCTGATATTAAACCAGCCTTGCATACCTGGTATAAATCCCACTTGATCAGGGTGAATTATTTTTTTGATGTGTTGTTGGATTCTATTGGCTAGAATTTTGTTGAGGATTTTTGCATCAATGTTCATGAGGGATATAGGTCTATAATTTTCTTTTTTTGTAATATTTCATTCTTTTTTATACTTTCCTTTTCTCTGCTAAGATTTCATACTTTTTCAATCATTATTCATATATTTTCTTTTACGTCCCTGAACATATTTACTAGCTGCTCTAAAATTCATGTCTGTTAATTCCAGTATCTGGGTCACCTCAAGATATGTTTCTACTGACTACTATTTTTATTTTATTGTGGTCTTGATGAAAGATTATACCACAAATTAATTTCCCATTCAAAAATTTATGCACAAATTGTTTTGGGCAGGAGTTGCTCATTTGGTCTTGTATACTTGATTGAACTAAGAACCGTGCTTCTAACATGTTACCGTTTGTTTTATAGGCCTGTCTAATCTCTGGCTGAAAACTGAGCTTGGGAGTGGCTTCAGTTCTGAATTATCAGGGTGTTCGGGGGCCATTGTCTCAGGGGTTCCTCCAGCCTCTGCCAGACCAGTAAGTCTGTTTTTTTTTTTTGTAAATATGCATTTTGTTCTACATTTTTCCCCCACCCTATCTGGGACCTTCTATTGTGATTGCTGTCAGAATGGTGGATGGTGGTAGCTGGGCACCATCTAGTTCTTCTGGGCTCCGGCTGGTGGAGGCTGTGGTTCTTGTGGTCCATTAAATCATAAAGGAAAGGCTAAGTTGGGTTCGTTATATTCAGCTGAAGAGTAAAGAAATATTTTAGAAACAATCTTACAATTAAAGTGGTAAAGTTTCAGTTATTAAAAAATTAATAACTGTGGTTCTTGTGTTCCATTATTCCTTTGGACTAATATTTTCCGTGTGTCTTTAGTTTCCTTCATTCTCCTTTACTCCAGATGGGATGGGACCAATAGATGTATCTTAGACAGGCACTCGCAAACTTTTAAGACCCCAGATGCTACTCACCAAAGTAGGATGTAGAATGTTTTCTTTATGAACTCTGTTATGCCAATTGACCTAGATGTCTCTCAAAACCCTAGTCCCTAACCCTCAGCCCCTGTAACTTGGTCCCTCAAAGTGTTTGGATGTGTCTAGGAAGCTTCTATGACTTTGCCTTGGTCAAGTTGTACTGACTTCCCCTATGTTTTGTCTTGTCTTCCCCTTTACCAAAGTTACCACTTGTCGACTATCTGGTTAGTGATTTTCCCTCCCCACCCCTCTCCTTCCTCATAACCATCAAGGACTGTTTTTTGCTGTGTGTAAACCTTTTCTTGAGTTTTTATGATAGTGATCTGATCACATACAATATTTGTCTTTTTGTGATCGTCTTATTTCACTCAGCATAATGCCCTCTAGATTCATCCATGTTGTGAGGTGTTTCCTGGATTGATCGTTTTTCTTCATTGTTGCATCGTATTCCATTATGTGCATGTACCATAATTTGTTTATTCATTTATCTGTTGATGGACACTTAGGTTGTTTCCATCTTTTTGCTATTGTAAACAATGCTGCAATGAACATGGGCATATGTATATGTCTAGTCATGTGATGGCTCTTATTTCTCTAGAATATATTACTAGGAGTGGGATTGCTGGATTGTGTGGTATTTCTATTTCTAACTTTTTAAGGAGGTGCCATTACATTTTCCATAGTGGCTGTACCATGTTACATTCCCACCAGCTGTGCATTGGAGTTTCCAATCTCCCAGTGACCTCTCCAATATTTATTTCCTGTTTTTAATTTTTTTTAATTGTACTTTAGATGAAAGTTTACAGAGCAAACTAGTTTCTCATTAAAAAATTAATACACATATTGTTTTGTGACATTGGTTGCCAACCCCATGACCTGTCAACACCACCCCCTTCTCAACCTTGGCTTCCCCATTACCAGCTTTCCTGTCCCCTCATGCCTCCTCATCCTTGCCCCTGGGTAAGTGTGCCCATTTAGTCCTGTTTTGTTTTAGGAGCCTGTCTAATCCTTGGCTGAAGGGTGAACCTCAGGAGTGACTTCATTACTGAACTAAAACGGTGTCCAGGGGCTATACTCTCAGGGTTTCTCCAGTCTCTGTCAGACTAGTAAGTTTGGCCTTTTTTTTTTTTTTTTTTTGAGTTAGGATTTGTTCTACATTTTTCTTCAGATCTATCTAGGATCCTCTATTGTAATCCCTGTCAGAGCAGTCAGTGGTGGTAGCGCCTTTTGTTGTGCTGGACTCAGTCTTGTGGAGGTTCTGGTAGTTGCGGTTCATAAGTCCTTTGGACTAATCTTTCACTTGTATCTTTGGTTTTCCTCATTCTCTTTTGTTCCAGGTGGGGTGAGATCAGTGGAGTATCTTAGATGGCCACTCACAAGCTTTTAAGACCCCGTATGCTACTCACCAAAGTAGAATGTAGAACATTTTCTTTATAAACTACCTTATGCCAACTGAGCTAGATATTCTCCAAGATCATGGTCCCCACAGCCCTCAGCCCAGTAATTTGGTCCTTCATGACCTTGCCTTGGACAAGTTGTGATGGCTTCCCCAGTATTGTGTACTGTCTTACTCTTCACCAAAGTTACCACCTATCTATTGTCTATTTAGTGTTTTCCCCTCTCACCCCTCCCCTCCCTTGAAATGACCAAAAATTGTTTCTTTTTTTGTGTAAATCTTTTCATGAGTTTTTATAGTAGTGGCCTGATACAATATTTGTCCTTTTGTGATTGACTTATTTCACTCAGCATAATGTCCTCCAGATTCATCCTTGTTGTGAGAGTCTTCTCAGATTCATCATTGTTCTTTACCATTGCATAGTATTCCATTGTGTGTATGTACCATAGTTTATCTATTTATTTGTTGATGGGCACCTAGGTTGTTTCCATCTTTTTGCTATTGTGAGTTATGCTTCAATGAACACGGGTGCTCATATGTCTATTTGTGTGTTGGCTCTTATTTCTCTAGGATATATTCCTAGGAGTGGGATTGCTGGATCATATAATATTTCTATTTCTAGCTTTTTTTTTTATTAACTTTTATTAAGCTTCAAGTGAACGTTTACAAATCCAATCAGTCTGTCACATATAAGTTTACATACATCTTACTCCCTACTCTCACCTGCTTTTCCCCTATTGAGTCAGCCCTTTCAGTCTCTCCTTTCGTGACAATTTTGCCAGCTTCCCTCTCTCTCTATCCTCCCATCCTCCCTCCAGACAAGAGCTGCCAACACACTCTCAAGTGTCCACCTGATATAATTAGCTCACTCTTCATCAGCATCTCTCTGCCACCCTCTGACCAGTCCCTTTCATGTCTGATGAGTTGTCTTCGGGGATGGTTCCTGTCCTGTGCTGACAGAAGGTCTGGGGAGCACGGCCGCCGGGATTCCTCTAGTCTCAGTCAGACCATTAAGTATGGTCTTTTTATGAGAATTTGGGGTCTGCATCCCACTGATCTCCTGTTCCCTCAGGAGTTCTCTGTTGTGCTCCCTGTCAGGGCAGTCATCGATTGTGGCCGGCCACCAACTAATTCTTCTGGTCTCAGGATGATGTAGGTCTCTGGTTCATGTGGCCCTTTCTGTCTCTTGGGCTCCTAGTTGTCGTGTGACCTTGGTGTTCTTCATTTTCCTTTGCTCCAGGTGGGTTGAGACCAATTGATGCATCTTAGATGGCCGCTTGTTAGCATTTAAGACCCCAGACGCCCCATTTCAAATTGGGACGCAGAATGTTTTCATAATAGAATTATTTTGCCAATTGACGTAGAAGTCCCCTCAAACCATTTTCCCCAGACCCCCGCCCCTGCTCCGCTGACCTTTGAAGCATTCATTTTATCCCGGAAACTTCTTTGCTTTTGGTCCAGTCCAGTTGAGCTGACCTTCCATGTATTGAGTGTTGTCTTTCCCTTCACCCAAAGCAGTTCTTATCTACTGATTAATCAATAAAAAACCCTCGCCCTCCCTCCCTCCCTCCCCCCTTCGTAACCACAAAAGTATGTGTTCTTCTCAGTTTTTACTATTTCTCAAGATCTTATAATAGTGGTCTTATACAATATTTGTCCTTTTGCCTCTGACTAATTTCGCTCAGCATAATGCCTTCCAGGTTCCTCCATGTTATGAAATGTTTCAGAGATTCGTCACTGTTCTTTATCGATGCATAGTATTCCATTGTGTGAATATACCACAATTTATTTAGCCATTCATCCGTTGATGGACACCTTGGTTGCTTCCAGCTTTTTGCTATTGTAAACAGAGCTGCGATAAACATGGGTGTGCATATATCTGTTTGTGTGAAGGCTCTTGTTTCTCTAGGGTATATTCCGAGGAGTGGGATTTCTGGGTTGTATGGTAGTTCTATTTCTAACTGTTTAAGATAACGCCAGATAGATTTCCAAAGTGGTTGTACCATTTTACATTCCCATCAGCAGTGTATGAGAGTTCCAATCTCTCCGCAGCCTCTCCAACATTTATTATTTTGTGTTTTTTGGATTAATGCCAGCCTTGTTGGTGTGAGATGGAATCTCATCGTACTTTTAATTTGCATTTCTCTAATGGCTAATGATCGATAGCATTTTCTCATGTATCTGTTGGCTGCCTGAATATCTTCTTTAGTGAAATGTGTGTTCATATCCTTTGCCCACTTCTTGATTGGGTTGTTTGTCTTTTTGTGGTTGAGTTTTGACAGAATCATGTAGATTTTAGAGATCAGGCGCTGGTCGGAGATGTCATAGCTGAAAATTCTTTCCCAGTCTGTAGATGGTCTTTTTACTCTTTTGGTGAAGTCTTTAGATGAGCATAGATGTTTGATTTTTAGGAGCTCCCAGTTATCGGGTTTCTTTTCATCATTTTTGGTAATGTTTTGTATTCTGTTTATGCCTTGTATTAGGGCTCCTAGGGTTGTCCCTATTTTTTCTTCCATGATCTTTATCGTTTTAGTCTTTATGTTTAGGTCTTTGATCCACTTGGAGTTAGTTTTTGTGCATGGTGTGAGGTATGGGTCCTGTTTCATTCTTTTGCAAATGGATATCCAGTTATGCCAGCACCATTTGTTAAAAAGACTATCTTTTCCCCAATTAACTGACATTGGTCCTTTGTGAAATATCAGCTGCTCATACGTGGATGGATTTATATCTGGGTTCTCAATTCTGTTCCATTGGTCTATGTGCCTGTTGTTGTACCAGTACCAGGCTGTTTTGACTACTGTGGCTGTGTAATAGGTTCTGAAGTCAGGTAAAGTGAGGCCTCCCACTTTCTTCTTCTTTTTCAGTAGTGCTTTGCTTATCCGGGGCTTCTTTCCCTTCCATATGAAATTGGTGATTTGTTTCTCTATCCCCTTAAAATATGACATTGGAATTTGGATCGGAAGTGCGTTAAATGTATAGATGGCTTTTGGTAGAATAGACATTTTTACTATGTTAAGTCTTCCTATCCATGAGCAGGGTATGTTTTTCCACTTAAGTATGTCCTTTTGAATTTCTTGTAGTAGAGCTTTGTAGTTTTCTTTGTATAGGTCTTTTACATCCTTGGTAAGATTTATTCCTAAGTATCTTATCTTCTTGGGGGCTACTGTGAATGGTATTGATTTGGTTATTTCCTCTTCGGTGTTCTTTTTGTTGATGTAGAGGAATCCAAGTGATTTTTGTATGTTTATTTTATAACCTGAGACTCTGCCAAACTCTTCTATTAGTTTCAGTAGTCTTCTGGAGGATTCCTTAGGGTTTTCTGTGTGTAAGATCATGTCATCTGCAAATAGTGATAACTTTACTTCCTCCTTGCCAATCCGGATACCCTTTATTTCTTTGTCTAGCCTAAATGCCCTGGCTAGGACTTCAAGTACGATGTTGAATAAGAGCGGTGATAAAGGGCATCCTTGTCTGGTTCCCGTTCTCAAGGGAAATGCTTTCAGGTTCTCTCCATTTAGAGTGATATTGGCTGTTGGCTTTGCATAGATGCCCTTTATTATGTTGAGGAATTTTCCTTCAATTCCTATTTTGGTGAGAGTTTTTATCATAAATGGGTGTTGGACTTTGTCAAATGCCTTTTCTTCATCAATTGATAAGATCATGTGGTTTTTGTCTTTTGTTTTATTTATGTGATGGATTACATTAATGGTTTTTCTGATATTAAACCAGCCTTGCATACCTGGTATAAATCCCACTTAATCATGGTGAATTACTTTTTTGATGTGTTGTTGGATTCTATTGGCTAGAATTTTGTTGAGGATTTTTGCATCTATGTTCATGAGGGATATAGGTCTGTAATTTTCTTTTTTTGTAATGTGTTTACCTGGTTTTGGTATCAGGGAGATGGTGGCTTCATAGAATGAGTTCGGTAGTATTCCGTCATTTTCTTTGCTTTGAAATACCTTCAGTAGTAGTGGTGTTAACTCTTCTCTGAAAGTTTGGTAGAACTGTGCAGTGAAGCAGTCCGGGCTAGGGCTTTTTTTTGTTGGAAGTTTTTTGATTACCGTTTCAATCTCTTTTTTTGTTATGGGTCTATTTAGTTGTTCTACTTCTGAATGTGTTAGTTTAGGTAGGTAGTGTTTTTCCAGGAATTCATCCATTTCTTCTAGGTTTTCAAGTTTGTTAGAGTACAATTTTTCGTAGTAATCTGAGAATATTCTTTTAATTTCATTTGGTTCTGTTGTGATGTCCTTCTCGTTTCTTATTCCGGTTATTTGTTTCCTTTCCTGTATTTCTTTAGTCAGTCTAGCCAAAGGTTTACCAATTTTTTCAAAGAACCAGCTTTTGGCTTTGTTAATTCTTTCAATTGTTTTTCTGTTCTCTAATTCATTTAGTTCAGCTCTAATTTTTATTATTTGTTTTCTTCTGGTGCCTGATGGATTCTTTTGTGGCTCACTTTCTATTTGTTCAGGTTGTCGGGACAGTTCTCTGCTTTTGGCTCTTTCTTCTTTTTGTATGTGTGCATTTATCGATATAAATTGGCCTCTGAGCACTGCTTTTGCTGTGTTCCAGAGGTTTTGATAGGAAGTATTTTCATTCTCTTTGCATTCTATGAATTTCCTTATTCCCTCCTTGATGTCTTCTATAACCCAGTCTTTTTTCAGGAGGGTATTGTTCATTTCCCAAGTATTTGATTTCTTTTCCCTAGTTTTTCTGTTATTGATTTCTAGTTTTATTGGCTTGTGGTCTGAGAAGATGCTTTGGAATATTTCGATGTTTTGGATTCTGCAAAGGTTTGTTTTATGACCTAATATGTGGTCTATTCTAGAGAATGTTCCATGTACGCTAGAAAAAAAAGTATACTTTGTAGCAGTTGGGTGGAGAGTTCTGTATAAGTCAATGAGGTCAAGTTGGTTGATTGTTGTAAGTAGGTCTTCCGTGTCTCTGTTGAGCTTCTTACTGGATGTCCTGTCCTTCTCCGATAGTGGTGTGTTGAAGTCTCCTACTATAATTGTGGAGGTGTCTATCTCACTTTTCAATTCTGTTAAAATTTGATTTATGTATCTTGCAGCCCTGTCATTGGGTGCATAAATATTTAATATGGTTATGTCTTCCTGATCAATTGTCCCTTTTATCATTATATAGTGTCCTTCTTTATCCTTTGTGGTGGATTTAAGTCTAAAGTCTATTTTGTCAGAAATTAATATTGCTACTCCTCTTCTTTTTTGCTTATTGTTTGCTTGATATATATTTTTCCATCCTTTGAGTTTTAGTTTGTTTGTGTCTCTAAGTCTAAGGTGTGTCTCTTGTAGGCAGCATATAGATGGATCGTGTTTCTTTATCCAGTCCGTGACTCTCTGTCTCTTTATTGGTGCATTTAGTCCATTTACATTCAGAGTAATTATAGATAAATAAGTTTTTAGTGTTGTTATTTTGATGCCTTTTTATGTGTGTTGTTGGCAATTTCATTTTTCCACTTACTTTTTTGTGCTGAGACGTTTTTCTTAGTAAATTGACGTTTTTCTTAGTAAATTGTGAGATCCTCATTTTCATAGTGTTTGACTTTATGTTAGTTGAGTTGTTACGTTTTTCTTGAGTTATGGAGTTGTTATACCTTTTTGTGGTTACCTTATTATTTACCCCTATTTTTCTAAGTAAAAACCTAACTTGTATCGTTCTATATCGCCTTGTATCACTCTCCATCTGGCAGTTCAATGCCTCCTGTATTTAGTCCCTCTTTTTGATTATTGTGATCTTTTACCTATTGACTTCCATGATTCCCTGTTATGTGTATTGTTATATTTTTTTTAATTAATCTTAATTTGTTTGTTTTTGTGATTTCCCTATTTGAGTTGATATCAGGACATTCTGTTTTGTGACCTTGTATTGTGCTGGTATCTGATATTATTGGTTTTCTGACCAAACAATATCCTTTAGTATTTCTTGTAGCTTTGGTTTGTTTTTTGCAAATTCTCTAAACTTGTGTTTATCTGTAAATATCTTAATTTTGCCTTCATATTTCAGAGAGAGTTTTGCTGGATATATGATCCTTGGCTGGCAGTTTTTCTCGTTCAGTGCTCTGTATATGTCGTCCCATTCCCTTCTTGCCTGCCTGGTTTCTGCTGAGTAGTCTGAACTTATTCTTATTGATTCTCCCTTGAAGGAAACCTTTCTTTTCTCCCTGGCTGCTTTTAAAATTTTCTGTTTATCTTTGGTTTGGCGAGTTTGATGATAATATGTCTTGGTGTTTTTCTTTTTGGATCAATCTTAAATGGGGTTCGATGAGCATCTTGGATAGATATCCTTTCGTCTTTCATGATGTCAGGGAAGTTTTGTATCAGGAGTTCTTCAACTATTTTCTCTGTGTTTTCTGTCCCCCCTCCCTGTTCTGGGACTCCAATCACCCGCAATTTATCCTTCTTGATAGAGTCCCACATGATTCTTAGGGTTTCTTCATTTTTTTTTAATTCTTTTATCTGATTTTTTTTCAGCTATGTTGGTGTCGATTCCCTGGTCCTCCAGATGTCCCAGTCTGCATTCTAATTGCTCGAGTCTGCTCCTCTGCCTTCCTATTGCTAATTGGGAGTTGTCTAATTCTGTAATTTTATTGTTAATCTTTTGGATTTCTACATGCTGTCTCTCTATGGATTCTTGCAACTTATTAATTTTTCCACTATGTTCTTGAATAATCTTTTTGAGTTCTTCAACAGTTTTATCGGTGTGTTCCTTGGCTTTTTCTGCAATTTGCCTTATTTCGTTTGTGATGTCTTGAAGCATTCTGTAAATGAGTTTTTTATATTCTGTGTCTGATAATTCCAGGATTGTGTCTTCATTTGGGAAAGATTTTGATTCTTTTGTTTGGGGGGTTGGAGAAGCTGTCATGGTCTGCTTCTTTATGTGGTTTGATATGGACTGCTGTCTCCGAGCCATCACTGGGAAACTAGTTTTTCCAGAAAATCCGCTAAAAAAAAAAATGCAGTCAGATCCCTATCAGAGTTCTCCCTCTGGCTCAGGCTATTCGGATGTTAATGAAGCCGCCTGGGAAGGGTAGAGGAGGGATCAGAGAGATAGGAGAGTAGCACCTCAGAATATAGCCAGAGTTGCTTGTCTTGCTTGGAATGACTATTATATCTGAGATTTCCGTGGGGCACGTTGCCTATGTGTGCTGTCTGTGTGGAGATTGCCCCCGGGGGGGGGTCTGGCCCGCTGGAGTCACAGTCAGATCCTCTGCTGCCAGCCTGGGGCGGTGCACTCCCGACTCCAAAATCAGTCGCTGCCTCCCGGGGACTCCCCGTCCTGCCTACTGCGTCACCGCACCACCACCACGAACTGGCTGGGCTCCCCCCCAGGGTCAGCTCAGGCGAGCGGAGCAGCTCCCCGCGCCTGCGCCGCGACCGCGCTTCCTGGCTGGGACGCCACACTCCCCGCTCCAAGACCCGTCACTGTCTCCCGGGGCCTTCTCCCACCGGCTGCGTCACCACGCCGCCTGCTCGAACCGGCTGGGCCCCCCCCCCGGGGTCAGTTCAGGGGGGTGGAGCTGCTCCCTGCGCTCGCGCCCTCCAAAATCCCGGCGGGACGGCTCCCCGGCTAGGACGCTGCTCTCCCTGCTCCAAGACCAGTCACTGCCTCCTGGGGACTTTTCCACCGGCTGTGCCGCCACGCCGCCCGCACGAACTGGCTGGGCCCCCTCCCGGAATGAGTTTGGGGGCCAGGTCTAGGCCCCTTGTTTGTGCCGTCTGCCGCCCTGGGCTTTGCCCCAAATCGGGCGCCGAAGGTCACCTGACTGGTACGCTGGCTCCAGGCTCTGAAAACAATCGCTGCCTCTCCGTATTTGTCCGTTCTCCGTCTCTAAATCTGTGTTTGTTGTTCAGGGTTCGTAGATTGTTATGTATGTGATCAATTCACTTGTTTTTCCGAGTCTTTGTTGCAAGAGGGATCCGCGGTAGCGTCCACCTAGTCAGCCTTCTTGGCCCCGCCTCCTATTTCTAGCTTTTTAAGGAAGGGTCATATTGTCTTCCAAAATGGCTGTACCATTTTACATTTCCCATCAGCAGTGCATAAGAGATCCAATCTCCCAGCAGCCTCTCCAGCATTTTTTATTTTCAATTTTTTTTGATTTGTGCCAGTAATGTTGGAGTGAGATAGTATCTCATTGTGGTTTTGATTTGCATTTCTCTAACGGCTAGAGATCTCCAGCAATTCCTCGTGTGTCTGTTCTCCACTTGAATGTCTTCTTTGGTGGTGTCTGTTCATTTCCTTTGCCCATTTTTTAATTGGATTATTTGGTTTTTTTTTTGTAGAGGTGTTGGATTTTCCTGTAGATTTTAGAGATTAGACCTTTGTCAGATATGTTGTAGCCAAATTTTTTTTTCCCAGTCTGTAGGTTCTCTTTTCACTCTTTTGGTGAAGTCTTTAGATGAGCATAAGCGTTTAGTTTCTGGAAGATCCCAGTTATGTAGCTTATCTTCTGGTGTTTGTGTATTGTTAGTTATAGTTTTATCCTGTTAATGCTGTGTATTAGGGCCTCTACATTGCGAAGAATGGGAATTCCAGAACACTTAATTGTGCCCATGAGGAACCTTTACATAGATCAAGAGGCAGCTGTTCGGACAGAACAAGTGAGTACTGACTGGTTTAAAGTCAGGAAAGGTGTGCATCAGGGTTGTATTCTTTCACTGTACCTATTCGATCTGTATGCTGAGCAAATAATCCGAGAAGCTGGGCTATATGAAGAAGAACAGGATATCAGGATTGGAGGAAGACTCTTTAAAAACCTGCGTTATGCAGATGACACAACCTTACTTGCTGAAAGTGAAGAGGACTTAAAGCACATACTATGAAGATCAAAGACCACAGCCTTCAGTATGGATTGCACCTCAACATAAAGAAAACAAAAATCCTCACAACTGGACCAAAGAGCAACATCATGATAAACAGAGAAAATATTGAAGTTGTCAAGGATCTCATTTTACTTGGATCCACAATCAACAGCCATGGAAGCAGCAGTCAAGAAATCAAAAGACACATTGCATTGGGCAAATCTGCTGCAAAGGACCTCTTTTAAAGTGTCGAAGAGCAAAGAGGTCACCTTGAAGACTAAGGTGCACATGACTCAAGCCATGGTATTTTCAACCACATCAGATGCATGTGAAAGCTGGACAATGAGTAAGGAAGACCGAAGAAGAATTGATGCCTTTGAATTGTGGTGTTGGCAAAGAATATTGAATATACCATGGAGTGCCAGAGAAAGAGCAAATCTGTCTTGGAAGAAGTACAACCAGAATGCCCCTCAGAAGCAAGGATGGCAAGACTGCGTCTTACATACTTTGGGCATGTTGTCAGGAGTGATCAGTCTCTGGAGAAGGACATCATGCTTAGCAATATACAGGGTCAGTGGAAAAGAGAAAGACCCTCAACGAGGTGGATTGACACAGTGGCTGCAACAATGAGGTCAAGCATAACAACGATTGTAAGGATGGCGCAGGACTGGGCAGTGTTTCTTTCTTTTGTGCATAGGATCGCTGTGAGCCAGAACCAACTCAATGGCACCTAAAAACAACAACATTAGGGCCTCTAGAGTTGACCCTATTTTTTCTTCTCTGATCTTTGTAGTTTTAGTTCTATATTTAGGTCTTTGATCCATTTCAAATTAGTTTTTGTGTATGGTATGAGGTATGGGTCCTGTTTCACTTTTTTGCAGATGGACATTCAGTTTTGCCAGAACCATTTGTTAAAAAGGCTGTCTTTTTCCCATGAGATGGAATTTGGACCTTTGTTGAAGATCAGGTGACCATAGGTGGGTGGATTTACATGGGGGTTCCGAATTCTATTCCATTGGTCAATATGTCTGTTGTATTTTTTACCAGTACCAGGCTGTTTTGACTGTCATAGCTGTAGAATTGATTCTGAGATTAGGTAGTGCAAGCCCTCCTACTTTATTCTTCTTTAACAGTGCTTTACTTATCTGGGGCTTCTTCCCTTTCCATATAAAGTTAATGATTAGTTTTTCCACCTTTTTAAAGAATGCTATTGGTATTTGGATTGCGATGGCATTGCATTTGTAGATTGCTTTTGGTAGAATTGACATTTTTACAATGTTGAGTCTACCTATCCGTGGGCATGGTGTGATTTCCTTTTTGAAGTTCTTTTTGTTGGTGTAGAGGATTCTAAGTGACTTTTGTATGTTAATCTTGTAATCTTCTATTAGTTCCAGTAGCTTTCTTGTTGAGTTTTTGGGGTTTTCTATGTACAGTATCATATCATCTGTGATACTATTTTTTTTTAATATATTTCACTTTTTTTGTTTCTTTGCATGTTGGTGATTTTTGATTGAATGATCAACATTATAAATGATATGTTGTAAAGGCTCCGGATTACGCTATGTTTTTATGAAGAGTGTCTTTTGTTCTAAGTGGAAGATAACTTGGCTGAATTCAAACTCCAAACTACCCCCATATGGTGTGCAACATCTATAAGCTTTTCTGTTCTCTCATATTCCAACTGCTGCTTTTTTTTTTTCTAGACTCCTTGAGATCTGCCCTGTACAAACTTAGTTTAGAAGTCTGCCAAATATTTAAATGGTTTTTGTACATAGATTTTTTTGTTGTTGTTCACATCCTAAGTCTCTTTTCCTGCCAGAGTTTTCCCAATAGTCTACAGGTTCCTCTGTGAGCCTTGAACTCTTTCCTCCGTCCTTAAGCCAGTAAGGCTTCAGATTTCTGCTGCTCACAGAGAATTGGGAATTCTCTCAAGCAAACAATTGCAAATCTCACCAACATGATTTGATCTTTTAAGGGTAGACTCCCCTTCAGTTCCTGCCTGCTTTTGGTCACTTTATGTAGTTCAAATAATTGTTTTATTTTCTACTTGTCCAGATTTTGTAATTGTTGTCTCTGGGAGAGTAAGTTTGATCAAGCTATTAATGGCAGCTGGAACCCAGAATCTATAAAACAATGAGTTTAATATAGTATTTTCTTAGGATAAGGATTCCAATTTTAATTCATCTAAATACTGTGAGGAATGAGACCTCACTAACACTTTAATATGACACAGGTGGATAATATTTATGGTGTAGTCTCCAATTATTGTGCCTCCATATTAAGCTCATTTTATAGGTTTAATCTTCACTGTTACACTTTAAGTTAAATATTCTATTTTAGGAACTGTGAACATACAAACTTCTCTAAAAATTGGATGATATATTCTTCTTTTAAGAAAATCTATGGTCATAGTGTGCTGCAAAGCCTAAGTCTCCTATGATTCCTATTTCCCCAGATCTCTGAGCATCTGAAACAGTTTCTAAACATTATTTATTTGTGGTGATAGAAGGAAAAGAGTATTTTTTTTTTAAAGCAGCCTTAAAAAAAAAAGATATAGTATGGAATTAAAAAGAAAATCTATACCATATAGAACTCATGATGTGCATTTCGTAGCATTTCTCCAGGGTTCTGTTCAGAGAACCTGGAAGCAGTTTTTAAAGGGATTTTAAGAATATATTGTATGTCCAAACTGCAAACAGAGTCAGAAATTGGAAAATAGACTTTGGGAGGACAAGTGAAAATAGTGCCTTTGGTTGATGAACTGAAAAGCAATACTGAGCTTTTAAAAATGGCATTGCACCTTAATCTAGGATTTCAAGAAAGCAGATATAGTAATAAAGCTCTCACATTGTTGCTCATTTTTACATGCCAGCAAAAGAGGCATTGTTTATGCAAAAGGCATAAAGAATAATCTTTATAATCTCCATTATCTCCCATCATTTAATATGTACACTAAACATTTCTAAAGAATGTGTAGTTATTAAATGCAATCTGAATAGCAGGTATTTATAAATTGCCAGTGTTATCAACCAGGGTGCTCATCAGAACAATATGAGGGCTTTTTCAAATACACGTGCCTGAGCCCCACCTCGAGAGATGTTGATTCAGTACAACTCAAGTAGGGGCTTGGGCACCTGTATTTTTAAATGGACTCCAAGAGGGTTGTAGAAACATCCTCTAGACTCTTAGGAAAAGCTTCGACAATAAGAAACCATAGTAAATATTTGCTCACAAGTAGGGAAATAACTGATGCCTTTGAATTATGGTGTTGGTGAAGGACATTAAATATAGCATGGACCGCCAGAAGAACAAACAAATCTGTCTTGGAGGAAGTACATCCAGAATGCTCATTAGAAGTGAGGATGGCAAGACTTTGTCTCACACACTTTAGACATGTTATCGGGAGGGACCAGTTCCTGAAGAAGGACATCATGCTTGGTAAAGTAGAGGGTTATCGAGAAAGAGGAAGACCCTCAACAAGATAGACTGACACAGTGGCTGCAATAATGAGTTCAAAAATAGCAACGATTGTGGCGATGGCGCAGGAATGGGCAGTGTTTTGTTCTGTTGTACATAGGGTCACTATGAGTCGGAACTGACTCGACAACACCTACAACAACAAGAAGGAAATAATGGGAAAAAGAATGTTTAATGTTTTGCTGAAGTCAAACTTGGAATATTTCAGGATATAAAAGGTAGATGTAATAATGCTAAATACTATATCTGGATGAAATTGAGCAAATCTAAGGCCATATATTATTCTTGGTTATTGTTTTATGAAATCTTTTAAAGAATTACATATGGTGCATTACAATATTCCTCTAATGACGGATAAATGACCTAAAAATCCAAACATGCATTTGTTTTCTCTTTCAGACTCAGTAAATGAAAGGGAACTCTCAGCCATATGCAGAATTTAATATTCACAGACTGCTTTCAGCCTCTGGAGGCAAATCTAGTTTCTAGCTGAAATCATGTTACCCTTGTAGCTGTTTCTGTTCTACTTATTGAAAGGACACTTTCTATGATTGTGGATGCTAAAACAGACTTCTCAAGAGTCAGATCACAGTCACACAGAAGTAGTAGGGGTAGAAAAGGCCTCTGTGAATAATGGAGACGGACACCAACTCTTGACCTATTTCCCATATACTTTTTACTTCTGGAGTCAGCATCTCAGTCTGAGTTTAAATATTTGTAGAATACAACTGTTCATGGAAGGTTTCTGAATATGAGAATTAGCTATGTGAGCTAGTGTGGTTAACTACTGGTTCCTTTGTAGACAGTCAACAACAAACCAGGAAACAGAGAAACCAAACCCATTGCCATCGAGCCAGTTCGAACAAATAGTGACTGTATAGATCAGAGTAGAACTGCCCCATGGGGTTTCCAAAGAGTGGCTGGTGGATTCAAACTGCTGACCTCTTGGTTAGCAGCCGAACCTTAACCACTGTGCCACCAGGGGTCCTGGAAACAGAGAAGAAGGACCATGTTCCTGGACCTATAACGATGGCCTCATGTTCGAAATTTTACATTCCTATTGCTCCCATGGAAACCCTGGTGGAGTAGTGGTTAAGTGCCACAGCTGCTGACCACAGAAGTCAGCAGTTCAAATCCACCAGGCGCTCCTTGGAAACTCTATGGGGCAGTTCTATTCTGTCCTATAGGATCACTACAGGGTCGCTATGAGTCAGAATCAACTCGACGGCAGTGGGTTTGGTTTTGGTTTTGGATTGCTCCCATTACAGAGTGCTGTAACAAAGTCAATAGTGCAAAGGGTCCTGCCTGAAAAAGCTCTTGCTCCATGGTGTAAAAGAATGGGAAGACTTTTATATTCATCGAATGCTTGAGAGATTAGAGAATTGTGTTTTCAGTGTAGAGAAGGGGGAAATGTTTTAAAACTACCAAAAATATTGGAAACATGGGTAATTCCCAGAAACTTCTGAGGTATAGAATGACACAATGGTAAAATATTTTATTATATCAGAGAAATCTACCTTGTTGTTTTTTCACAGCCTGCAACTTTTCCTCGACTATTTTTCATTTTCCAGTATTAAAAGACATCATAATCTAAGTGTCTGGTAAATGTCTTATCAGAAATAGTAGAATACCAATGCTGAGATATATCATACATTTCTATCAAAATCTTCTTCCAAACTTGTATAATTGAATTAATTTCTTTCAGGCTATAGGTCTGATTCTAATTGCATAAGGTTAGTAGCTCTCTGTAATGCAGAAAAATTCCCAGATGATAGACAACGTATAAGACAAAGTATAAGACCCTGTTGTCCTTCATAATCAAAATGACATTAACAATGTTATAATGGCATTTCAAGCATTCTAGTGAATGATGTGGAATCTGTTGAGTATACTGTTCAAAGAGGGTTCTTATGGTGGACTGCAATATACCAGATCATGTATGTCAAGTTCAGATGGATTTGGTTCAATTGGTCTCCTTCCATGATGCTAAATTCACACTTGCATTGTGCAGGTACTTCTGGTTTTATGTCAGTAACTACTACATGTAGAGGCATATTAATGGATAGTGGCCATCAAGTCCGCTCTGACACATGGTGACCTTATGTACAACAGAATGTAATGTTGCCCAGTGTCATCCTCAGGATCGCCGATATGTTTGAGCCCATCATTGTGGCTGTTGTGCCAGTCTGTCCCACTGCAGGGCTTTCTTTCCCTTGCCAGCCTTCTAATTCACCGAACATGATGTCCCCCTCCAGTGATTGATTCCTCCTGATGATGTGTCCAAAACAAGCAAGTTGGACAATGTTTAGTTGTGATCCAT
Organism: Elephas maximus indicus; assembly: GCF_024166365.1. Taxonomy (NCBI): domain Eukaryota; kingdom Metazoa; phylum Chordata; class Mammalia; order Proboscidea; family Elephantidae; genus Elephas; species Elephas maximus. The sequence continues at coordinate 23,688,838 of NC_064829.1, forward strand.
AATGTTTTCATTGGCTAGTTTTCAGAAATAGATCACCAGGCCTTTTTTCCTAGTCTGTCTTAGTCTGGAAGCTCTGCAAAATCTGTCCACCATGGGTTTCCATGATGGTATTTGAAACAACCAGTGGCTTAGCTTCCAGCATCATAGCAACATGCACATCACCACAGTATGGCAACTGACAGGTGGGTGGTGGATTGCGTAGAGGGGAGTAATACAAAGTACTTTCAGCTGCTATAAATAGTTCACTGAAAGTGGCTATTCCTCCAGAATATTAAACATGGCTAAAAACTTATATACTGAGCTCATTCTGTTTAAACTAAATTTAAAGCACAAAATGAGAAGGCTTAGGCCACACAGGGATTTGATCCATTTTTTTTCCATTTTTTTTTTAACCATGTATTATCTGCTTTTTGTTAACTTTTTTCCTTGATGTGAAATTCTGTTACCAATGATCTGAGGTCTCATCAGATGGGGATGGGCCAAAAACACAGATCCAGAGACTTTTTCCATGAGGCTCAGTAGGACATAATATATTGTTAAAAATTACATCATCACAAGGTTTAACATATTTTATTCTGATTCATGCTCTGAAGTAAGCTGGATGGATATGTATTTAAAGTTGGACAATTTATGAATAGAATGAAACTGATAATACTGCCAACTCCCAGATACTCTCTTTCTGGAATGAAAACAGTTTCTAGACCGGGGGAAATGTAATTTTAAATGGAGAAGGGAATCAAAATAAAGTGAAACTGATAGTTTATCTTGTTGCAGCAACTAGTTGATGCTGCTTCCTACCAAGAATGTGTGCCACAACATTTGTCTCAGTGTATGCTCCTCAGAGTCCCTGGGGAGTTCCTTCTCCTAGCTCCACTTTTGTGCTCCGGTGCTCAACTCACCTAGATCCTGAGCAAGTAGTCTGTCCCTCTGTTTCTAAGTGGCTTGGATTTGTTCTGAAGCCATGAGCTCAATACTAAGTGACTCTGTGTGCACACTGAGCTGTGACTTTTTTCTAAGCCTTTTTGGAGTTTTCCCAGGAGCCTGTATTGCCCAGTGATTCCAGCTCAGCCTCTGGAATTGGAATCCTGACTTTAAAGCTTGATTTGACCCCTTAGTGTGTGACCTAGTGTATTTATCCCACCTTTTCAACCGTCATTTTCTGTGTCTGTAATGTCCGTAATAAAAGTTCCTATGCTCCACCTAGAGGATTATGTCTTCCCTATGCCTCAGTTTCCCCATGTGTAAAATAGAGATAGTAATAGGATTTGCTCACAGGTTGTGTATTAAATGAATTAATTTATGGGAAGCATGTTAACTGTGCATGGCACATACTCAGTGCAGCAGAAGCTAGCTGTTATTAATGGTACAAGGATTAAGTAAAATAGCAAATGTCGAGTAGATAGTAAACACTCAAAAATATCAACTGAGAAAGATGTAATTGGTGTTACTGAATTGTCTATGTAGAAATTATGGAGATGGTGTACATTTTGTTATGTATATTTTCACCACAATAAAATTAAATATATATACATATGTTGTTGTTAGTTGCCGTCGAATCAGTTCCGACTCAGTGACCCTATGTAGGGCAGAACGAAACACTGCCCTGTCCTTCCCTAGCCTCATAATCGTTGTTACCCTTGCGCGTATATATATATATATATATATCAAACCCATTGCTGTCGAGTCAATTCTGACTCATAGCAACCCTATAGGACAGAGTGGAGCTGCCCCGTAGGGTTTCCAGGGAATGCCTGGTAGATTCAAACTGTTGACCGTAACTTATAATGCTGATGCAAGATCTCAGAAGTTAACACCAAAACATATACAGTCCAACCACCAGTCCTCTCTTCAGTTTCTCCTACTACAGAAAAAAAAAAAAAATTTTTTTTTTTTTTTTGAGGCTCACGTGTGTTCAGGTATATATCATCTGCCTGAACTTCTGCCTTGCTTCCTGATTTCCATCAAACTCCCTTTGGGGCACTGACACTCTCTCCTAAGTCCCAGCCCACCGGTGGGGCTCTGATAGTCACTCTCCCCCTTGCTGGTCCTTACTAGAGGTTGAACCCATTGACTAGCTAGGGCCCTTAGAGCCACAATGCTTGCTGCCACCTGCCTGCTTTAGAAGATGTCTATTTTCTGGAGACTTCTGCTACTGTGTCCCACTCTTTCCTCACCATTCCCCTGCATATTGGCACTTATTGTTGTCAACCTTAAATGTGCCATATCTGTGTTTGAACTTTGTGATTTGGACTGGTGCCCACCTCACTGGCCAGAGACACACAGATATGTTCATCCCAGGCTACCACAGTCCTCCTTCTTTCTTCACCAGCCCTCTTCTTCTATCCCAGAATGCCCTATAGGCATACTACCTTGGAAAAGTACAACTAGATCCCTCAAGATATGGCTGTAAGGAGGACCTTTTTGGGTAAAGATTATTTTAGTGTTATTTTAATAGATGTTTCACCCTCATATGAGCTATATCATTAGGTATTGCAGTATTTGCCAGTGTTGCCAGTACTCGAGGTAGATGTAGTTAACTTTGTAGTCACTTCATGAAGGAAGAACTCTAGTTGTAAAAGCCTAAATATGCCAAAGGAAATGTTTAAAATGCTAGATCAAGAAGAGAGGAGCAAAAAGACACTAGGACATCTGGAAATCATTAGCATCCATCAAGAAACCCTTGCTTTACAAATATTGCAATAAGTATTCCTTGTTAGTTATTAAAACTAGAGGTCTAGGAGGAGGAAAGAAAAGGTAGTTTTGCTGAGTAAAGAGTGATTTGCTTAGACTCCAGGGAGAGCAGATGTTGGCTTTCATTACTTAAATGCGAGACCGGAAAGCCTTGTATTATGCTACCAAATTGTGACATCCAAGCAAGGCACTGCCATCTTAGTTGTCAGGCTTATTTCCTAGAGGGGCCTCGTGGTAAAACACAGTCTAAATGGAACTTCAGGAGGAGTCACAGTAAACACTGATTCAAGATAAACCATTAATAAGTCAGGGCAGAAACAGGAAGTTCTCAGAAAGGAAGTATTTTTGAATTCTTGTGAAAAACACCAAATACCCATCAGAGATGAAGCCAATTTATAACAAAAACTGCACTATTTTATTTCTGTCCAATGAGAACTGTATCTGAAATTTTACCATAGTGTTTAGGTTATATACTGTATAGCAGATAAAGAAAGAAGACAGGTTGTTTTCTAGAAATTCATTTCCATTAGTTGATTCCTACAGCTTGAGGGGAATTTTAGGTTTGTGTCGATTTTTGTTAGCTCCTTGGGTATTTTTTTTTTTTTTGATGGTGTATAGTTAAGTGCTATGGCTGCTAAACAAAAGGTTGGCAGTTCAAATCCACCATGTGCTCCTTGGAAACTCTATGGGGCAGCTCTACTCTGCCCTATATGGTTGCTATGAGTCAGAATCGACTCAACGGCAACGGGTTTGGTTTATTTTTTTTGGAAGGGAGCATTTTACGGCATAGAAAAGAAGAAAATAGAGAATTAAATGTTTCCTGGTTTATGTTGAAATAAAAAAGGACCTCAATTTCCAACTTCCAAAACAAGCTAATGACTTTTCAAATGGCTTCGTAACCATCTGACCTTAGACAGAGACCTTTAGAATTGATTTTTCACAGGAGAAAAATGAAAAAAAAAAAAAAGGAAATATTTCTGTTAAAGTCATTTATAATAAGCCATTAGCTTGTTTTGCTTTTCTTTTAAGGAAAAAGGCAGTGCATAAATTGTAGTTTCAAAATGGGCCTAGATTCAGGTTTAAGTGGGATACCAGATCAGTAATACTGTAACTTATAATGCTGATGCAAGATCTCAGAAGTTAACACCAGAACATATACAGTCCAACCACCAGTCCTCTCTTCAGTTTCTCCTACTACAGAGAAATTTGACAGGGTATTAGAGGTCACAGGGAGGGATTTCACAAAGCGTTACTATTTGATATTTTAATTCACATAGAAGCAAACTGTTTCATAGGCCGTGTTAAGTGCATTGGCAAAAACATTATGGAAATGCCACATATATTCACACACAGACTGATTATATTCTGCTAAAATACTGGCAGAAAGGCATGATTATTTGTGTCCTATATACAGTAAGTATCAAATAGGAAATATTAACGATGTTTTACTTGTGCCTATTAGATAGAATTATAACATAAAGAATTAAAAGATATGCTGTTTATTTTTCTGATTTTCCACATCTTAAAAGTTGGAAATTTAATCCTTAGGCTTATTTTATGTTTTAAGAGCTTCATGCAGGCACCCTTTAGTGATATTTCCTGGGAGTACGGGTAGAGCAGTTCGTTCTACAAATACGCCGTCAAGGGACTTTGTGCAACGGCTGAGCACATGGGGAACCAGCTGGACGGCAGCTAACAATAACAACAGCAACAATAGGGCTATTTGCATTTTAAAATGAAACTGTCTGCTCTGACTCATGGCGACCCCATGTACCATAGGATGAAACTTTGCCCAGTCCTGTGCCATCTTCATGATCATTGGCATGTTTTAGTCCATTGTCACTGCCGTTGTGTCATTCCATCTCATTGAGGGTTGCCCTTGCCTTCACTGGCCCTCCACTTTACCAAACATATTCCTTCTCCAGCAACTGGTCCCTCCTGATGGTTCGTCTAAAGTAAGCAAGTCAAAATCTCAGACGATATTCTATGACCCATAGGGTTTTCATTGGCTAATTTTCAGAGATAGATCACCAGGCCTTTCTTCCCAGCCTATCTTAGTCTGGAAGCTCCACTGAAACCTGTCCACTGTAGGTGACCCTGCTGGTATCTGAAATACTGGTAGCATAGCTTCCAGTATCATAATAGCATGCAAGCTACCACAGTACAACAAACTGACAGATGGGTAGCAGAAGAAAGAAATGACTTGACCAAAATGCAACTCCCAAGTGATATGGCAGGTGTTGGAGGTGTCCTTGGATAGGACAACCTTCTCAGGGCCCTTCCCACAGCTCTCTGTCCTACCCAATTCCACACCTGTTGCACACACCAATTGCTGTAGAGTTGATTCCAACTCATAGCAACCCTATAAGACAGAATAGAACTGCCCCATAGTGTTTCCAAGGAGTGCCTGGTGGATTTGAACTGCCGACCATTTGTTTAACCACTATGCCACCAGGGTTTTCCACCAAATCCCAAGCCACCTAAAATCACTACATCCTTCCTTCTGAAAGGTCACAAGTATCTGTTCTAGAAACAGATTTCTTAACCAGCTTTATATCCTTCAAACAGTTGAATGCTTAAGGTCTGTTCTCAGGTTTACACCCAGCTCTTGCTGGCAAAGCACTTGAAGTGAATACCTTGAAGCCTCACAAAATCAGATTTCTTCCTTTTGTCCGATGAAGGCTTTTGTTTTTGAACAACAACATACCTGGATGACTTTTCATTTATGTGTATAGAGAAAATCGATGGAAATAATTGCAGGGAAAAACATTCAGGAAACCTGGGTGTAAGACACAACTATCTATTTTATATACACATATATTTATTTAACATTTTATTGTGCTTTAGGTGAAGGTTTGCATAGCAAATTAGTTTCCCATTCAATAATTCATACACAAATTGCTCTAAGACATTGGTTGCAATCCCCACAATGTGTCAGCACACTCCCCATTACTACCCTGAGTTTCTCATTTCCAATCATCCAGTTTTCCTGCCATCTCCTACCCTCTCATCTTTGCTTTTGGGCAGATGTTGCCCTTTTGGTCTCAAATAGATAATTGTTCTAAGGAGCGCTTTCTTCATCAGTGTTATTGTTTATTGTGTAGGTCTGTCTATATTTTGGGTGAAAGGTGATCTCTAGGAGTGGCTTCAGTTCCTAGTTAGAAGGGTGTCTAACGGCCATAGTCTTGGGGGTTCCTTCCAGTCTTGATTGGACCAATAAGTCTCGTCTTTTTTATGAATTCAGATTTTGTTCTACATTTTTTCCCACTCTAACTAAGACTTTCTATTGTGATCCTGGTCAGAATGGTTGGTAGTGGTAGCTGGGCATCATCCAGTTCTTCTGGTTTCAGGCTAGTAGAGCCTATGGTTCCTATGTCCATTAGTCCTTTGGACTAATTGCTTCCTTGAGTCTTTGGATTTCAACACTCTTCTTTGTTCTAGATGCAAAGAGACCAGTAGTTGTATCTTAGATGGCCGCTTGTAAGCTTCTAAGATCCCAGACACTACACACCAAAGTAGGATGTAGAACATTTTCTTTTGATGCCAAAGTTCATATATTTTTTAATTTTTTTGTTGTAATTTAGATGAAAGTCTGCAGAATAAACCAGTTTCTCATTCAACAGTAAGAACACACGTTGTTCTATGACACTGGTTAACAACCCCACGACATGTCAACACTCTCACTTTTCAACCTTGGGTTCCCTATTACCAGCTTTCCTGTTCCTTCCTGCCTCCTAGATCCTGCCCCTGGGCTGGTGTACCCCTTTAGTCTCATTTTGTTTTATGGGCCTGTCCAATCTTTGGCTGAATTGTAAACGTCAGGAGTGACTTCAATACTGAGATGGAAGTGTGTCTGGGGCTATGCTCTCAGGGTTTCTCCAGTCTCTGTCAGGCCAGCAAGTCTGGTCTTTCTTTTTGAGTTAGAATTTTGTTCCACATTTTTCTCCAGCTCTGTCCAGGACCCTCTATTATGATCCCTGTCAGACCAGTCAGTGGTGGTAGCTGGGCACCACCTACTTGTAGCAGACTCAGTCTGGTAGAGGTTGTGGTAGATGTGGTCCTTTGGACTAAACTTTCCCTCGTATGTTTAGATTTCTTCATTCTTGCTTGCTCCCAAAGGGGTGGGAGCCATGGAGTATCCTAGATAGCTGTTCACAGGCTTTTAAGACCCTAGACGCTATTCACCAAAGTGGAAAGTAGAACATTTTCTTTATAAACTATGTTATGCCAATTGAGCTAGATGTTCCCAGAGACCATGGTCCCCCTAGCAATTTGGTCCCTCAGGGAGTTTGGATGTGTCTATGGAGCTTCCACAACCTTGCCTTGTACAAGTTGCACTGGCTTCCCCAGTATTGTTTACTGTCTTACCCTTCACAGAAGTTACCACTTATCTATCGCCTATTTAGTGATTGTTCATTCCGACCCCTCCACTCCCTTGTAACCATCAAAGATTGTTTCTTTTTGTGTGTAAACCTTCTCATGAGTTTTTACAGTAATGGTCTCATACACTATTTGTCCTTTTGTGATTGACTTATTTCACTCAGCATAATGCCCTCCAGAGTCATCTATGTTATAAAACGCTTCACAGATTCATTGTTGTTCTTTAGCGCTGTGTACTACTCCATTGTGTGTATGTACCACAGTTTGATTATCCATTCATCTATTGATGGGCATCTAGGTTGTTTCCATCTTTTTGCTATTGTGAACAATGCTGCAATGAACATGGGTGTGCATATGTCTATTCATGTGATGACCCTTAGGTCTCTAGGATATATTCCTAGGAGTGGGATTGCTGGATCATATGGTATTTCTATTTCTAGCTTTCTAAGGAAGTACTGTATTGTTTCCCAAAATGGCTGTATCATTTTACATTCCCACCAGCAGTGCATAAGAGTTCTGATTTCCCTGCAGCCTCTCCAACATTTGCTATTTCCTGTTTTATTGATTCTTGTCAGTAATGCTGGGGTGAGATGGTAGCTGTTGGACACTTAAATGTCTTCTTTGGTGAAGTGTCTGTTCATTTCCTTTGCCCATTTTTTAATTGGATTATTTGTATTTTTGTTCTAGAGGTGTTGGATTTTCTTGTAGATTTCAGAGATTAGACTTTTGTCGGATATGTCGTAACCAAAAATTTTCTCCCAGTCTGTAGGTTCTTGTTTTACTCTCTTAGTGAAGCCTTTTGATAAGCATAAGTGTTTAATTTTTTGAAGATCCCAGTTATCTAGCTTATCTTCTGGAGTTTATGTCTTGTTGGCTGTGGTTTGTATCCTGTTAATACCCTGTGTTAGGTCCTCTAGCTTTGATCCTATTTTTTCTTCTATGATCTTTATGGTTTTTGGTTTTATGTTTAGGTCTTTGACCCACTTCAAATTAGTGTTTGCATATGGTGTGAAGTGTGGGTCCTGTTTCATCTTTTTTGCAGATGGACATCAAGTTTTGCCAGCACCATTTGTTAAAAAGGCTGTCTTTTCCCCATTTGATGGACTTTGGGCTCTTGTAGAAGATCAGGTGTCCATAGGTGGATGGATTTACATCTGGGTTCTCAATTCTATTATATTGGCCAATGTATCTGTTGTTGTACAACTACCAGGCTGTTTTGACTACCATGGTTGTATAGTAGGTTCTGAGGTCAGGTAGTGAAAGTCATCTGACTTTATTCTTCTTTTTCAGTACTGTTTTTCTTATCTGGGGCTTCTTCCCTTTCCTTATAAAGTTAATGATAATCATTTCCATCTCTTTAAAGAATGCTGGTATTTGGATTAGGGTTCCATTGTATTTGTAAATCTGTTTGGGTAGAATTGTTGTTTTCACAATGTTGAATCTGCCTACCCATTAACATTGTATGTATTTCCATTTATTTAGATCTCTTTTGGTTTCTTTCAGTAGTGTTTTGTAGTTTTCTTTGTATAGGTCTTTTACATCCCTGATTAGATTTATTCCCAAGTATTTTATTTTTTTAGAGGCAATTATAAATGGTGTTGTTTTTCTGATTTCCTTTTCATTGTTCTCTCTGTTGGTGTACAGGAATTCAACCCATTTTTATATGTTGGTCTTGTATCCTGGTACTCCGCTGAATCTATTAGTCCTAGTAGCTTTCTCTTGGAGTCTTTTGGGTTTTCTTTGTATAGTATGATAGTATGATATCATCTGCAAATAGGAACAGTTTAACTTCTTCATTACCAATTTGGATGCCCCTTATTTCTTTTTCTAGCCTTATTTTTTTGGACTTCCAGCACAATAGGAGTGGTGATAAACGGCATCCTTGTCTTGTTCCTGTTCTCAAGGGGAATGTTTTCAGGCTCTCTCCATTAAGAATGACTTTAGATGTTGGTTTTGCATCTATCCCCTTTATTATTTTAAGAAAATTTCCTTCTATACCTATTTTATTGAGAGTTTTTATCAGGAATGGGTGTTGAACTTTGTTGAATGCCTTTTATGCATCAATTGAGATGATCATGTGATTCTTTTCTTTCCTTTTATTTATGTGGTGGATTACTATGATTGATTTCCTGATGTTGAACCATCCTTGCATACCTGGGATGAATCCTACTTGGTTGTGGTGTATTATTATTTTTTTTATATTATGCTGATTCTCTTGGCTAGAATTTTGTTGAGAATTTTTGCATCTATATTCATGAGAGATATTGGTTTGTAATTTTCTTTTTTTTGTGTCTTTGCCTGGTTTTGGCATCAGGGTTATGTTAGCTTCGTAGAATGAATTTGGAAGTATTGCTTCCTTTTCTAAGTTCTCAAAAAATTAGAGTAGTGCTGGTGTAAGCTCTTTTCTGAATGTTTGGTAGAATTCTCCAGTGAAGCCATCTGAGCCTGGGTTTTTCAGGGGGGGAGATTTTTTTTTTAAATTACCTTTTCAATCAATTCTCTTGTTATGGGTCTGTTCAGATTTTCAATATCATTTTGTGCTAGTTTGCATAGGTAGTGTCATTCTAGAAATTTGCCCATTTCCTCCAGGTTTTCAAATTTGTTGGAGTATAGTTTTTCATAATACTCTGTTATGGTTCTTTTTATTTCAGCTGGGTCTGTTGTAATAGCCCCCATTTCATTTCTATATGGGTTATTTGCATCCTCTTTTTTTTTTTGTCAGCATGGCCAGTGTTTTGTCGATTTTGTTGATCCTTTCAAAGAACCAACTTTTGATTTTGTTGACTCTATTCTCTGTTTCTTTTATTTCTGCTCTGATCTTTATTATTTCCTTTCTTCTGGTGGCTGTGGGTTCCTTTTGCTGTTGTCTTTCTGTTTGTTCAAGTTGTGTAGCTAAAGTTTTGATTTTGTCATTTTGTTCTTTTTTGATGTGTGCATCTGTTGCTATAAATTGACTTCTGAGGTCAATTTTGGTATGACGTGTTTTCATTCTCGTTTGATTCTAGGAATTTTTTTATTCCGTCTCTGATTTCTTCTATTACCCAGTGGTTTTTAAGTAGGGTGTTACTCATTTTCCGTGTAATTGATTTTTTCCCTTGCTCTTCCTGTTGTTAATTTCTACCTTGATGGCATTTTTGTCAGAGGAGATACTTTGTATTATCTCAATGTTTTGGGTTTTTTTTGAGGGTTGCTCTGTGGCCTAAGATGTGGCCTATTCTAGAGAATGTTCCATGTGCTTTGGAAAAGAATGTGTACTTTGCAGCTATTGAGTGGAGTGTTCTATATATGTCTATGAGATCAAGTTGGCTGATTATGCTCTTTAGCTCTTCTGTACCTTTGCTGAGTTTCTTTCTAGGTGTTCTGTCCTTTACCAAGAATGGTGCTTTGAATTCTCCTACTATTACTGTGGAACTGTCAGTTACTCTTTTTGATTCTGTTAGAGTTTGTTTTATGTATTTTGGAGCCCTGTCATTGGGTGTGCAGATGTTTATTATGGTTAAGTCTTCATGATGGATTGTCCCTTTAATCATTATATAGTTCCCTTCTTTGTCTTTTATGGTGGATTTTGTTTTAAAGTCTATTTTATGTGAGATTAGTATTGCCACTCCTGCTCTTTTTTTGGTAGCTGTTTGCTTGATATATTTTTTTCCATCCTTTGATTTGCAATAAATTTACTTCTTTGTTTCTAAGGTGTGACCCTTGTAGGTAGCATATTGATGTCCTGTTTTTTTTAATCCATTCTGTCACTCTTTGTCCCTTTATGGGTGCATTTAGGTCATTTACATTGAGTGTAATTATTGATAGGTGTAAGTTTATTGCTGTCATTTTGTAGTGCTTTTTTTTTGTGATACTGACGTTTTCTTTATTCCTCTCACTCTCCTGTGCTGAGTTCCTTTTGTTTGTGGATTTCTTTTTCATATTTTTTGTTTTTATTGAGACTTTATGTTTTTCTTCTTTATTTTGATGAGTAGGTTATCTTTCTTTGTGGTTACTTTGTAATTTACCCTTACCTTCCTAGGTTTGAACCAGTCCATTATTGTTTGGTATCACCTTGCCTTCCTCTGCATTAGAAAGTTCTATATCTACAGCATTTATTTCCTCTTTCATTGTTCTGATGTTGTTGTCATCTACAGATTAACCTCTCTGGTTCCCTGTTGTAGTTCTTTTGGTTTTGCCTATTCCTTGAGAGTTCATTTCCTAGGTTGGTATCTGGGTGGTACAATCTTGCATCCTAGATTCAGGCTGTGGTCTGATGTTGTGTGCTCTCAGACCCAAGGACTCCCTTTAATAATTCTTGTAAGTTTGGTTTGGTTTTTACATATTACCTTAATTTTTGTTTTTCTGGAAATGTCCTAATTAACCATCATATTTGAATGAGAGTTTTGCAGGATATATTATTTGTGGTTGGCAATTTTTTTTTTCTTTCAAGGTTTTATACATGTCATTTCATTGCCTTCTTGCCTCTATGGTTTCTGCCGAATAATCAGAGCTTCGTCTTATTGTTTCTCCTCTGTATGTGAGTTTTTGTTTTTCTTGAGCTGCTCTCAGGATTGTTTCTTTGTCTTTGGTTTTAGCAAATGTGATTATGTTATGCCTTGGTGATTTTCTTTTGGGGTCAGTCCTATATGGGGTTTGTTGAGCTTCTTGGATGGTCAGATTTTCATCTTTCTTGATATTAGGGGAGTTTTCTGTCATCAACTCTTCAGTGATCCTCTCTGTGTTTTCCTTTTTTTTTCCTCATGGTCTGGGACTCCAATCACTCATAAATTTTTGCTTTTGATTGTATCCCACATAATTCTCAGGGTTTCTTCATTTTTCTTCATTCCTTTTCCTGATTTTTCCTCAGAGTTGTATCCAAGTGTTTGTCTTCAATTTTGCTGATCCTGTTTTCCATCATTTCAAACCTGCTCCTCAGCACTTCTATGACACTGTCCATTTCTGAAATCTTGTTGTTTATCTTTTGGATTTCTAGTTGTTGTTTTTGTATGATTTCTAGTTGTGAATTTATTTTGGCATTTTGTTCCTGTATTATTTTCCTGAAGTATTCTATTTTTTTTGCCTGTATTTTCCATTAATTTGTCTGCCTTGTCCATAAATTTGTCTATTTTTTCCTCATTTTTGTCTGCTTTTTGCTTCAGCTCTTGGATAGCTCTGAGTGTTAGGGATTCAATTCCCTGTCAGATAGTTCTCGTGTCTTTTCTTCTAGTGGAAAATCATCTGGTGTTTTATTTTGAATGCCTACTGAAATCATCCTGTCCTTTTTTTTTTTTTTCATGTTTTGTTATTGTCCTCTGTCTTTGAAACATTCATTAGTTATTTTATTCATTTATTTGTTGCAGATCTGTTTGTTTCATCCTGTTTTTTTTGTTTTATTTGATTATGTCTGAGCAGGTGCGCTGTGGGTTCTTTGTTGTTTGCTCACATGTGGCCACGATACTCTTCACCTCCTATTCCAATGCGCAGGTCCAGTCGCTCAGCCATGGTGTAGCAGGGCAGGTCTGGCTGAAGGGAAGGGGCTGGGATGGGTTGTTTGTGGCATGTCCTAGGGCTGACAGGGCAGGTAGGAATGGGTGCTGGGCAGGTTCCGGTAGGCCATGCTTGTGCTGCTAGAGAGTGTGATGTTCAGTGCACGCTGCAGGTAGGCAGGAAGGAGGGGGGAGGTTGTGATGTGTACAGCTAATAGGGGTATGGGAAAGAGGAGGGAGAGGAGAGAGAAACAGGATCCAAAAACAAGCAAAAAAAAAAAAAAAAAGAGTGTTAAGAGAGCTTGCCATTGGAGTGGAGAGATGAGAATCCAAGAAATGGCAAAAAGAGAAAAAAAAAGTTTGACTAGGTAAAATTTTGAAAAGAAAGAAAGAAAAGGAAAGCCCCCGTGGGCTCGACCAGTTCAGCTGCAAAGACCAGGGAGTGGCTCCCAGGCTTTACAGTATAGCCTAACTAGAGAGGGTATAGACATCACATGGTGCCAGGTATTCAGGGGACAGGAAAGGAAGGTAAATATAGAGAGACAAGAACTGAGAAATGAAGAAAGACAGAAAGGAAAAAAGGGAAATAGAAGAAAAAAACAGAAAGAAAATATAAATGACCCCAGGTATTCCACCAACTGCAGAAGTGGCTCTTAAGCTGTGCAGTGCAGCCCGGCTAGAAGGGGATCCCAAGCTGTGAAAAGAAAAAGAAGGCAAACAAAACAGAACATAACAAAGCAAAACAAAGGAAAGAAAGAAAGAATAGTCCCAGGGATCCCACCAGAGTGGTGTCTTGGGCCGGGGGAGTGGTTCCTCAGTCGAGCATCACTTCAGAGCCTTTCAAGAAGAAGCAAAGATGGCACACAGAGCCAGGGGTTTGAAAGAAAGTGGGGGAGGTGGTGGGAGGCATGGAAGAAAACAAAACAACAGGCACATGGCACTCAGGTAGCCGGCCAGTATGGGTGGGGTGAATCCAAGTGGCAAGGGGTGGAATCAGTTGTCTCCGGGCCAAGAGACTGCTGGCAGGAAGTAGAGGAGGCTGAGCATGGGGAGAGAAGAAGGGTGGGGGTTAGGAAAGCCTATAGCACTGGTTACCAGGTGGTCTGTTGCCTGCTGGAAACTCTGTGAAGCTGCTTTCTCTACTCCCTGTTGGTTTATCTCCAATGTGGGCGGGGTGAGTCCAAGCGGCATGGATACTGCACTTCCCAGCCAGCGGAGCCACCACTGCCAGCCAGGAAGCATGGAGGTAGAGCAGCAGGAAGACGGTAAGGGGGTGGAAAAGTGTGTATTGCTAGTTACTGGGTGCTCTGTCTCCTGCTGGGAGCTCCATGAAGCCACTTTCTGTACTCCCTGTCAGCCAATCTCAGACAGAAGTCCAAGGCGGCAGATCTGTGCTGTGTTAGCAGATAGGGAACCTCCGCGCGTATGTCTCCTCCCTCTCTGTCTCTGTAGGTTTCTTACTCCATTCGGTGCAAGGCTGAGTTTTTTATCTCTTCACTTGACACTTTGGGTTCCAGGAGCGATATTTGTCTCTGTTTTACTTAGTTTTTCAGGTCTTTGCTTTGGAGGGACAGTGTTGTGATTCTGCCTATGGTACCATGTTGACTGGAAGTCTTATTTTATATTTGATTATGTAACTCTGAGCAAACGTTTTCCTCTTTTGGCATTAGTTTCTCATCCCTAAAAGCAGAGGGTTGAGCTCCATCTTCCAGGTACATGGCATGATCCTAAGCATCAATCAGAAAGTCATCATAGGATTATGACAAAGTAAGCGTTGGGTAAATGGATGCCATATGAATGTCTTTAGTAATTATACTGTTCTGGGTCTCTAAAGAACCTCATACATGTGTCTTATTTTGTTTGTTTGTTTTTCCTTCCTTAATCTTCTTATCTTGGCATAGAAGGGGAAATTAAGGTAAGCAACTTTCTAAAGGAATTCAGAAGTAAAAAAAAATAGGAGCTTTTTTTTTTTTGTGTGTGTGGGAACCTATGAAAAGAATGCTAAGTGCTCTCTTTAGCTTCCCCTTGTGAAATGACAAATGCTTAAGAAGGCCTGTCTAATAGTAAAACAATTTTTTATTGGAATATAAGTGGAATCCTTTGTCTCTGTCAAAGGCAATTTAGGGAAATGGCTACAGAATGCCCATATGTAGAGGATATTATAGTCCTAGCTGCAAATTAAGATCTTCATGGCCCAAGAATTGTGTTAGATAATGACCCTAGCATTTGAGTGACTGTGCGAATCTAAACCTAACCTCTCTTTTGGCCTAGACTATTGGATCACCATTCTCTTTTGCTTGAAGTGAATGATATAGAGTGAAAACCATCTCTCCATGTGTCTATGGAGACTCAGATTTTTCCTTACTGGCTCTTTTAGCTTTTATCCTGTGTGGGTGATCTATATACTTATCTACTAAGAATCCTTCTGACAGTGTCTTGTCAAAAGCATTCTTTAGCTGTACATAAAGAAAGGCTATCTTTCAAAAGAAAATATTCCAGAAGCTGGCAGTGTCTTGTACAAACAAAGACATGAAATGATGAGGGAGTGAAGAATTATTAGGTTTGTATATTAACCCTCAATTTACAGAAACTGTAGGTTTGCCAGATAATATGGAGTATACCCAGTTTGAATATCAAATAAACAACATATATTTTTTTGG
Source organism: Elephas maximus indicus (assembly GCF_024166365.1). Classification (NCBI taxonomy): domain Eukaryota; kingdom Metazoa; phylum Chordata; class Mammalia; order Proboscidea; family Elephantidae; genus Elephas; species Elephas maximus. The sequence continues at coordinate 23,704,034 of NC_064829.1, forward strand.
TGTAAGTGTGTCCCAAATGTTACATGGGACATACTTTTACTAAAAAAGTGTTATTTCTCTAAGATTCAAATTTAACTGAGCACCCTGTATTTTTATTTGCTAAGCCTGGCAACCCTAAAAAGACTGTATGAAAAACATGGTGGATTTGTTCAGTCTCAGAGATCTTTTCAGAACTCTTAAGAAGTAAGGATTCATTATCTAAGAGGATCTCATAAGCATGCATGCTCACTTAAATTATGCCTCACTGACAGAGACACAAAACTATAACAGGCTAAGACTTAGGTATGGGGTTTAAAGTAAGGGCTGCCACTTTTTAATAACCAAAACTAGTAGTGAAATAGATAATAATAAATATGCCTGCAGTACTAAAAAAATATCCAGAGTAAGTGCAATAAAAATTAGGGAGAGACTTAGAAGAATTATACTATATTCTACTTCCTTTTATTTTTTTGGAAATCTACATTTATGGTGGAACTGTAAGCACAATTGCTGAAGACGGGTTTTTTCTGTTCTCTTAGCCTAGAGTTACATAGTGAACTAGAAAGAGGATAAGATGATTTAAAAAGGAAGAAAATGGTTATAGTAGATGTAAAAGTTTCTGGAAGATGGAAGAATTGAGGAAAAAACAGCATTTTTATAAACCAATAATTTAAAGGCTTTCAAAATTACCTAAGCAGGTACTTCACAAGCAATTTGCTCTTGCGGAAATAGCTCATAATATTTGACTTGGTCTGTGGACCAAGTTCCAACATTCCCCTTTACTTGTTTACAAGTCAACTCTTAAAAACTTCAGGTCATACCAGGTCAGCGATGGGCTCACACCACAGTGGTGTCCATTAGCAATTGACGATGAGCCAGGGCTGCACCAGACTATGTGGGATTTCTTGAGCCAAAGAACACAATTAAACCGAAAAGGGACACATTTAAGGGCAAGGGGCTGTATTATTGGGAGAGAGTAGGCTCCGAAGCCTAGCAGGGAAAGAAGAGCCCTATTCTGTATGTGTGCCAGCTTCACAGATGGTGCCACACTGATGGGGACAAGGTCTTGATCTTTAAGTGTTTATTGATCACTTATTTCCAAGAGAACAGCTCACATCTCTTTCAGGCAGAAAGGATTCTGGTTCATTCCCCAACCCCCTCTCATAAATGAAATGACAGATTGAAGAAGACTGAGTCAGTATCTATAAGTCACTGGGTAGCCATTTTTATCTGATATAACTAAACTCAACTGCTCAGCTTAAGTCTTCCTCCTATTTGGAAATGATATAATGAATTAATAAGATAATGAATCTCCTTCTCTTGAGAGTTCTGAAATGCCATTATGTCTTTCTTTCTGGAAACGGTGAAGAAAGGGAGGTAACTTACAGTGATACTTTTCAAGATCTAAGAATGGGGAAGAATGTGACTCTGATCCACTCCTGTGCCTTTGAAGAGAATATACAACTGACTGAATAAGCCAGACACCCTTGCTGTCATCCTGACTCCTCTCTCACTCTTAAGCCTCTCATTTAGTCTCTACGCTCTCTGAGTTCTCCTTTTCAAAATACACTCAGACAAAACCCTTCCTCTCCACCTTAGATCAAGCCCTTATCATGTCTTGCATGATCTATTTCAATCACTTTCTCACTGATTCCTTCTCACTAAATGCTCCCCACTTCTGTGTATACTATTGTTGTTGTTAGCTACTATTATTAGCTGCTACCCTGACTCATGGAAACCCCATGCACAATGGAAGGGAACACTGCCTGGTCCTGTGCCATCTCCATGATTGATTGCAGATCGGACTGTTGTGAACTATAGGGTTTTTATTGGCTGATTTTTGGAAGTAGATTGCCAGGCCTTTCTTCCTAGTCCACCTTAGTCTGGAAGCTCTGCTGAAACCTGTTCAGCATCATAGTACCACATAAGCCTCCGCTGACACGTAGTGGCTGCACGTAAGGTAATTGGTTGGGAATCAAACCTGGCTGTCCTGCATGGGAGGCAAGAATTCTACCACTGAACTCAATGCCTTGTGTATACTATATAATTATCAAAATGACATTTCTCAAATGTGGACTGAATCTTTAGGCTCATTTTTTCAATGGCAGGTCCAAATTCCTTAGAATGACACAGAGAGAGAGCCCTTTCTTACTTTTGCAGCATCTTTTCTACCACTGTCCTCTTCTTTGCATCCATGAATGCTATGCTCCAGGTAGCCTAAACATGTTCCCCAAATGGATAGCATTCTTTCACTCACAGACTTCCCCAGGCCCTCTGGCCTCACTGATGAACCCATCTTTCAAAACATAGGTCAACCAAGTAACACCCTGAGTGCAATTATGACTCTCTACACTCTGACCCCATATCTCTCATATGGCTTTTAGATTTTGGAAATAATTGGTACCACATTCCACATCAAAGGCCTTTAAAAAAAGTTTGCCATAATCAATAAATGAATCCTGGTTATGTCTTACATTTTATCTCCTAAATATTGCTTATCACTAAAAAATGTAGGAAGGGCACTTTGTATATGCCTCGTATCCACCACCTGTCTGCCAATTTGTCATACTGTGGTGGTCTGTGTGTTGCTATGATTCTGGAAGCTATGCCACTGGTATTGCAAGTACCAGCAGGGCCACCGATGGTGAACAGGTTTCAGTGGAGCTTCCAGACTAAGACACACTAGAAAGAAAAGCCAGGTAATCTACTTTTGAAAATTAGCTAATGAAAACCCTATGGATCACAATAGAATATTTTCTGATATAGTGCTGGAAGATGAACTCCCTGTGTTGGAAGGCACTTAAAAATACACAGTGGCCGCAACAATGGACTGTAGCATACCAAGGATCGTGAAGATAGTGTATAACCAGGCAACGTTTTGTTCTGTTGTACGAGTCGCCATGAGTGGAGCTGACTCAGTGGCAACTAACCACAATTTTCAACTGTCTTCTTACCTATTCCCGAAGTCCTTCCTTCCCCAAGCCCTTCCCTCATCTCCAGTCAACAAGAATACCCTGTGGATTCTTCCTGGAGTGACTTTACTGTTTCAGCCTCATTGTCGCCCCTGCCATGCGGCACCCACATTACCACGGGGTGGAATCTGGGACCCTGAGTTGGACTGGGGCTGGATGTTCTTTGCTTAGACAGGGTGCCCAAAGCCTATTAACCATCAGCAGTAGAAAGTGAGTAGAAAGTAGAATTCCTGTACAAGCTGATGAGATGGAAACTAGGGAAAATAGTAGTCTAAAGTTGAGGGTAGAAGAAAGAAAGACTGGTGGTTGCTAGTGCTTTTTAGAAGCATGGTGGTTCAGGCATTGGTAGTGCAGGAACTATTAAAGTTGTTAATCCATGCTGGATACCTTTGGGGTAACCCATGATGCTGGCAAACACTATTTTCTGCCTCCATCTCAGTCATAGTCATAAATTCTCTCTGCATCCAGAGCTTCCTCTAGGGCAGGTCTGGAGCCCACATATGTATGTAAAATGAAAACAAGGCCTTAAGTTACTTTTCTGGAAATCCTGCAATTGGTTTTAAAACACAGCCTAATGGACAGGCCTGTGACTCACCTTTCAGCACCAGCCACCTGGTCCCCGGAATTCAGAATGGGATGTAAAAGATGATCACTGGAGAGCTGACCTGCAGAGAAAGGAGAAAGCACATCTTCATGAGCCTTTCCAGGGAGCCATGCTTAATAATATGTTGTATGCAGCATTTTTCATGCTAAATTAACTGTTGCAGGTTGTAGATGCAGCTTTCAAACACAAACAAGGAGGCCTGGTGTCTCTGTGTAGCTTGGTCCCAGGTGGCCAACAATGCATTTAGCACCCATAGCCCGGGACAGGGCAGGGCTGTCCTTTAACAAATGTCCTGCCTAGCTCAGCGAATGAAAGTTTAACTTTGTGAGGGCAGGACCATCCTAGTCAAGCTGAACTCTATGGCAGAACCAGCAGGTACCCCTCACCTCTAGGACCAGTCTGTTATCTCCTTCAAACCGTTCCCAGGCCAAGCTCCTCCTGGGGACCACACGGCTATGCGCTTACGACACTGCCCATCTCTGATGAGGTCTGGAAAGCGTTGTTCCTATTACTCCACATGGCTGTGTGTGGATTATGTCTTCTCAGGTTTAAGGGGAAAATTGGATTCTGTGAATGAAGGGCAGGATACCCAGATCAAAACAAGTTAATTCAAAGTTTTGGATCCTATCCCAGTGGGAGGGACTCTGAGTGGCATTTCCAAAATATCCTAAAGCAGTGGTTCTCAGACAAGCCCTCTAGGAGCTCTCAGGCCTTCAAAGGCCTGTCAGGACCCACTGCACAGTGTGTGCATGCACATGTGTGTACTTGTGCACGTGTGTGCATGCATGTGTGAGTGTATGCATGTGTACACTGTGTGTGAGTGCATGTTTGTGTGAGTGTACAAGTGTGTATATGTGTGCACGAATATGTGTGTGTGTCTGTGCATGCACGTGTATATGCGTGTGTGTGCATATGTGGCGAACACCCTGTGGTGGGGTGCAGGAGCTGAAGAGGAAGGAAACGAGCCTCAGTGGGTGACTGTCTTAGTCATTGAGTGGTGCTGCAACAGAAATACCAAAGTGAATGTCTTTAACAAAGGAAAATAATTTTCTCGCAGCCTAGCAGGATAGAAGTCCAAAGTAAGGGCATCATCTCCAAGGGAAGGCTTTTTCTCTCTGTCGGTTCTGGGGGAAGGTCCTTCTCATTAATTTTCCCCTGGAATGGGAGCTTCTTCGCCCAGTAATCTCCCATTCAAAGGACTCACTCTGCTCCCTGTGCTGCTTTCTTGCTGGTATGAGGTACCCCTGTCTCTCTGCTCACTCATTTTTATATCTCAAAAGAGATTGGCTGAAGACACTAATCTTGTAGATCTCATCAATATACCTACCACTAATCCATCTCATTACTTCATAGTGATAGGATTCACACCACATAGGAAAATCACATCAGATGAAAACATGGTAGACAATCATACAATACTGGGAATCACGACCTAGCCGAGTTGACAGATATTTTGGGGGGACACAATTCAATGACAGTGACACTCACTGCATTGATCACAGCAGTTAACATTTAATTGTTTTACACATTTCATTGTAAAATGCAATTTTGTTTGAATCAAGAGCTCTGCTGCTTAAAGGAAGGAGAGAGAAAAGAAGGAAAGAAGGGTAAGAGGAAATGAGAAAGATGGAAGGCGGAAGGGATAAAGGAGACCAATTTTAAAGGGAGGAAAGAGTTTTATCTCACTTTCTACTCTCAATTAAATTGCCATACTCCTCCCTTCCCCTCAGTTTGGCACAAGTGATATGCTTTCTGCATTGTGAAAGGATAAAATGTCCTCTTCCCAGAGTCCCTGGGTTGTGTTTGTGTCAGGACCGTCCTCTGTGGCTGTTGAGGCTATGCTGTCAGGGAATCCTCAATGGAGGTCTTGGCCTTTCTGAGGTGTGGCTGGGTACTGTGGACCCCCTTGCCCATCCACCCCAGGTTGCTGCCCCTGTGCTAGGCACAGAGCTGCCTTACCTACAAAGAGGTTAGAAATGGGTAATACGAAAATCTGAGGACTCAGAAACATGCTCCATTTACAAGAAAAATCTTATTAGGAAGATATTTGGAAATAGTGATTTTGTGACGATTTAAACATCAAAACTAAAAACTGTGAAGATACGAGGTAAAAGATAAGGATAGAGAGTGACAGTGATTACCTTCACTAAAGTATTTGCATGACTCACAGTGTTGCAATCAAAAAGAAGCATAGGATTTTCCGTCAGCAAGCTTTGGGCTGATGGCTTCTTCTGGAGTCACCTCTGTTACAAAAGGGCTTTAGATGGTGCTCTAGGCCATGGACTCATAACAACTCATAGGGTCGCTATGAGTCAGAATCGACTCGACGGCAATGGGTTTGTTTTTTTTGGGGCCAGGCCATTGAAGCTGGGTTTAGAATCAGAGGACCTGAGCTTCAGCTCGTCCTGCTCACATGCCCTGTGATTAAGTTGTGAGTCACCTTCTTGAGCCCCATATTCCCAGCCTTTAACACAGGCATGGTATAGTGATACCCAGTAGTGGGAATAAAGTGAATCTGAAAGCACTTCAAATCTTTAAAAGATTATAGGCATATGAGAGCCCGTCAGAGCAAATGCTGAGCTCTAGGACTGACGTTAAGCACAGGGGGTTGTGTTCTGCGATACCAGCCATGGGTGCTCTAGAACTACCAGGGAACATGGACTTCTTATCCCCCTAAGCTTACTCATGAGATAAAAGACCCTGTGACTAGCATTCGAGAAAAGTTCCCTTTAATTTTTTTTTCTTTATGGTTAAGATTTTAGAGATGGTTGTTAAAAAACAAAAAAGTTAAATATTTTATATCTCTCTCCTTGGATTGTGTACTCCTTCAGGTTATTCCCTTACCACCCAGAATAGCACCATAAAAAAAGCAATAAATATTTCAGAATGTTCTATATTTGGTTGCCTTTGCCTGAAGACTCTTCTCCACCTTTGCCTGGCTCTGAGCCTGGGAAGTAACAGGAGGCAATTAGAGGGAAGCCTTCTCCTTCCCCCTCCCTCCCCTCCCTTTCCCTGGACTCCAGAATACCCAGAGACCAGGTCATTCTCTAGCAGGAGAAGCGTCCTCATTCTACAGATATGAATTTAGGTTCCCTCCTCTTCTCTCCACCTATGTCTTCAAACTTCAATAATATTATAGACTCAGAATTGTTGAGGCCATGCAGTCCCCACTTTTAATGGAGACAAGGAGGCTAGGAATTAGGAGACTAAAGAGCATTCTCATTAAATATAGGCATGATTTGTTTATTGTTATTAGATGGCTTTCTGAAACAGAGTGGGAAAGATTGTGGATTGGACTAAATGGAAAACACTAGAAGAGACTAATTATTAAAATATGATCACAAAAGACTCATCAAGTAAATTGTATGCAAGTGATTGTCTTCCACCTCTCCTGGTCTCCATACTGCCCTCTTCAAGCTTGCTGACATTGAAAAATGCACACACACACACACATTCATACATGTATATCTCTATTCATCTATCTAGCATTAGAAACAGAAAGGGAAAAACGCTGGTCACCAAAATCTCAAATTTCCTAAAGAGATCTGGAGTTTCACTATAACATCTTGCAGAGCGTCTGGTAGCATGCAAATCCATCTGGGTTTTACTTGCTGATAAAAGGGGAATTTGTCCCAAAGTTGAGGAGCTCATACCTTTATTTATGCTTATCAGAAATTGTCTTGATTCTTCTTTTGCCTTGATAATATCTGACATTATTATCCCCTTAGGTATGTTTGGAAAACGAATATAAAAGATGGTACTTTATTTAAGTTAAATTGACTAGGCACCTAAATAGCTAAGGACTTTCTTTTCTTTTAAAAAACAAGATTATAATTATTTCTCTGTCATAATATCAAATTTGATTTAAAATATAAGAACTTGTTTTAATAATCATTATAGATATAGGAGTCTTTATCCTGAAGTGCTCAGCAATTGTTAATATAAAAGTCCCTATAAGATAACGTACAAAAATATCAGTGTAATTTGATAGGGAGGACCCCAGATTATCAATAATACCGCAACGCGGCCACAGACCCATAGATTCTCTAAGTGCTGGGTAAAGCACCACAAGCTTATTCTTTGTGTGCGTCCCCTCTGCACAGGGTGGGAGGCTTGTAACCACCACCACTTGTGTATTTTCCAAAGGACAAAGGCAGAGAAGCTAGATGATTTAACACAAATTTCTGTATCTATGTTTATGCTCCTTGTGTAGCTGTCTGAATCTTTGGGGGTGTACATAACACATCTCTACCTGTTTGGACAACTCGCCAATTGATAAAACATGGAGGCAATATTCTCAGAGCATAAGAGGAGCTGTTCTGAGTCCACAGTTTCTACTCATCATAGAGTACACCTTAGATTGAGCTACCTGTCATTTTTTTAAAAAAAGAACCTTTGCATTGAATTCCTATTTTTAATAGGACTTTTCAAAGTTTTTCTTTTAATTATTCTGTTGATGTTTACAATAAACCCACCCAATGCCGTCAAGTCAATTCCGACTCATAGCGACCCTGTAGGACAGAGTAGAACTGCCCCATAGAGTTTCCAAGGAGCACCTGGCGGATTCGAACTGCCAACCGTTTGGTTAGCAGCTGTAGCACTTAAACACTACACCACCAGGGTTTCTCATGTTTACAATAGATGTATTTTTAACATTATTTAATAATGATAAGTGACAATGGTATCATATCATCTGGGTTGTCAGGCAATTGTCGTTGCCTGAGAATAAATAAGAGGGAAATTTGCATAGCAATAAGGTGTATAAACAAACATAATTGCAGTTCATCATCTGGACAAACGGATCAGTTATGACATTGAATGAGGAAATGGGAATCATCACCCCTGATATTGAGAGGAAAATGAAGCAGATTACAAAGTATACATTTTATCATTGAGAGTCTCTTCATAGTTCCGAATATGGACATTTGGGAAAACATCCCTAGGGTATCAATCAATATTTAGCTGTTTTGTAATTGCTCTGAAACTAAATAGAATTTGATTCTGATGTTTTTATTAATATAGGAAGGATTAAACATGAGCAAAGAGCCATAGCAGTTAACTTGAAATTCTATATAAAATCCTTTTCAACAGCTAAAGAAGAGATGGAGTGGAATTCTTCCCCACCCTCCCCCGTTAAAGGCAAATGTTCAGAGTCAGGAGATAACTGTGTAGGGATTTGGCGGTAGAAGTCTAGCTATAGCAAGCATTGGTTACATCATCAGAGTCTTACATGGCTTGGTGAGTACTTAAGTCAAAAGGGCTTGGAAACAGATTAACTTGTTCAGGAGCAATGCCCTATCACTATAAAGGACTATAGTGCCTATCTCTTGCTGGGAAAGAAGAAATGAGAGAATATTTCAGCATTTATTCCTAAAAATGCTGTGTTGATCTACACTACAGTGTAGATCACTGTAGCCTACCTGGAGACTCTGAGCCTACTTCCCTTTCACCTTTAAATATCTTGAACCTCAGATATTCACAAACCTTGGAACCACCTTTAACACATATTGGAACCACCTCTAACAAAGAGAAGAATTGTATAAAGAACTAAGATTCCTTCTGGTTCTAAAGGCATTTGAGTTCCAAGTCTACTTGGGCAAATGCCTCTTTTCACCAGGGTCAGCCTGATGCCTATATTTTGAGTTCGTATTGTCTTTCTACTTCCAACAACAGCACCATCATCCAGAAACTCATTACAAGTGCAGAATCTCAAGTCCCATCCCAGACATGCAAATCAGAATCTTCATTTAAGCAGGATTCTTCAGTGATTCATATTATATGCATTTTAAAGTCTGAGAAGCATTAGCCTACTTGACCTCCTAGAGTCTGTACTTACCTGTCTGGACCACCAAAACTCTACCCTGTCTTCTAATACTGGCTCTCACATGCTAGTTACCATATGTTTGATTTCCTCTGGACCCCAGTGACTGCAGGGAAACGCATATTTGTTCTCTAGTCAAGGACCAAGCTTCCCTATTTTTTATTCTTTTACTTGACTAATAAAGGAGCCCTGATGGCACAGTGGTTAAGCACTCAACTGCTAACCAAAAGGTCGGTGGTTCAAATCCACCCACCTGCTCCGTAGGAGAAAGTCCTGGTGACCTAATTCTGTAAAGATTACAGCCGAGAAAGCCCTGTGGGGAAGTCCTACTCTGTTACACTGGGTCGCTCTGAGTAGGAACCAACTTGAAGGCACACAACAGCCCTTGATTAATATAACCATTTCACTACCTACATGCACTTAAGCACTAGTTATTTGTAACCCTATCGAAGGCATTGTAACCCTTCACTAGGCATGAAGGAGCCCTGGTGGTGCAGTGGTTAAGTGCTCAGCAGCTAACCAAAAGGTTTGAACCCATCATCCGCTCTGTGGGAGAAAGATGTGGCAGTCTGCTTCCTCAAAGACTTACAGCCTTGGAAACCCTATGGGGCAGTTCCACTCTGTCCTATTTGGGTGCTATGAGTCGAAGTCGACTCATCTAGTATGAGTTTGGTTTGGGTTTGGAAGGCATACCCATGAGACCAGTCTCAGAATTATGTGTGGCCAAGGGAACATAATCCAGCAACTAAATAATCATTTCAGCATGAATGAAACTTGTAATTGTATTTCTCAAATATCATGAAGGGTGTACTTTTAAATTTCTATTTTCTCTCATGCCTAATTTCTTTATATACCATAATCCTCCCACCCCTCTCTCTTTCAGACTCCCTGAAAATCTCCTCCTTCAATGGTCAACCTAAAACTTCTCCCATTGTCTTAGACTGCATATTTCTTCTCCTTCTATACTTTTTCCTCAATTCTGCATCTAGAAAAACTTTTTGGTTTTATGGAGTTCTTGAAAAGCAAGGGGAGGGAAGGAACTGAATAAAAAAGAAAGGTGGGGCAGAGGAAGCCCAAAGACACCTGCCTGTATGTTAATAACATTCTCTGTGTCCTAAGTGCCTCTTGTGTGTCTGCATTTCTCTTCCTTACAATCTATGGTAGAGACGGCTGGTACTCAGCAAATTTCAGTTCTTCTTTTTCCCCTGAGCACTCAGCTAGAGTACATTTCCCTGTCTCCTTGATTCTATGTGGGGTTATGGGATTAGTTCTCACCAATGAAATGTGAGCCCAAGTAGGATGTGACTAGGGCTAAGGCATTTAAGAGTGGCTGTACCTTTTCTCTTTTCCTTTATTTGCTGGCAGAGTGTAGAAGATCTAGTTGAGGACTCTGAGGCCCCAGGCAATGCTTCTCAACCAGTGGTGACTTTGTAACCCTACTGAAGGCATTGTATAACCCTTCACAGGGAACATTCAGGGACATTTATGGTTGTTATAACTGGGGAGATGCTAGTAGCATCTACTATGTAAAGGGCAGGGATGCTACTAAACATCCTACAATGCAAAGGACTGCCCTCACAACAAAAAATTACTAACCCCAAAATGCCAGTAGTGATGACTTTGAGTGCCCCTGTACTAAAAACAAAACAAAACCCATTGCCATCTGTTGAGTCCATTCCGACTCATAGAGACCCTATAGGGTGGAGTAGAACGGCTCTGTATGGTTTCCAAGGAGCGCCTGGTGGATTCCAACCACCGACCTTTTGGTTAACAGCTGTAGCTCTTAACCACTGTGCCACCAGGGTTTCCAGAAGATGTCAAATCACTAGATGGAGGGAGCCTGAGTCCTCTCGTGGAGCATAGCACCCCAACACCCACCTGCTGGCACCATACAACCATGAAGTCAAGGAGCAACAAATAAACCCTTTGATTGTGAAGCCACTTAGATTTCAGTGGCTTCAGTATTGTTTCAGCAATACTCCACTCTGACTAATAATACATCGTTCTATCTAGAACTAAGCCCTGGGTATTTCTACGGGTATGTTGTACAGACCCACCTATGCAGCTTTATTGGAGTGGTCCATTGAAATAAAAATGACATCTTCTAATGATTGTTACAAAAGTATGAGGCACAATTCAATGTGTGAAGAGCTTCATTTTGGATGAAAGTTACAGTGCCACTTGCATTTCAGTACTTTCTCAAATGAAGGAAAGAAAAATATTTTTTCAATTTTATGGATTCAGACTTAAAACGCTCATTATGATTTTATAAAAATCCTGGGTAACTGAAGAGAAGCTACATTATTTTAGCAAGCTTCCAAAGCCTAGAGAAAATAAGAGGTGAATTTCTTGCTGCAATACAATTGTAATAGTTGATGGTCGTGCCCTACCAAATTGGCTCCTCATCTTTGTACATGAAGAAGTTGGCACTGAGAGGATCAATGACTTGCCTGAGTCAGTAGTATAATGGAGGTGAACCAAGAGAAGTGAAAACCCACATTGCATAAAGCGCTTTTTTGCCTTGTGCCTCCAGTTGCTTTCAGAAGCAACATTCCTAGCATCATATTTGTGAGCCACCTTTTTCATTTAAGAGGCATTTTGCTGCTCCACTAGGCAATTAGAGAATGAGACTCTGCAGTGCCATATTGATCTTTCTTGCTCAGATGTATAATTAGCTGTTAACATTTCATGCTAGTCAAGGTTTTCCTGGGTTCTCCATGACTCTTGACCCATCAAGTTCCAAGACCTCTGAATGCACTGAGGTAATTAATTTTGCTGTCTGATGTAAACGCATAAAACATGGAACTTGGAATTTTGATAGATAATATTTGGTAATACATCAATTATTGAAATTGTATTTTTCATATTAAGTAAGCTTTATTAGGAACCCCCACAGAGAAGCAATTTAACAACAAAAGTTCTTTCTAGTCTCAATAGAGAGGCACTAGACTTGCAAACAAATGTTAAAAGAGCGCTATATTTAGTTGTATATAAAAATAACTATTGGGTGCCATTCTCATGGAAGGAAAAGACCTTGATTATTCCATGGAGAGGAGTATCCTGATGCTTCACTATTTGACCGTGGACTTCAGTCACAATGCACATGCTCAGACACTAAGACAAACCCTACCTACGCTCCCCTCCATGCTAGCCTTGAACTCCTGGGCCAGGTCCTCTGTCAGTTCCAGTTAAGTGCAGGGCTGGTGACAGTGAGTAATTCACAGAGGAGATAATCCAATTACGTATGGATGATTGAGAGCAGAGCATAGTATATCCCTTGAATTCAATGATGAAACTACAACAGAGGGTGTGTGGGAAGAGGCCCTTGCCCTCCTTCCTGCAGGTTCAGCCACACCTGTGTTCTCAGGGTCCCCGACATTTGTAGCCCTGCCTACCCTTGGGAAGCAGAATTCTGTGATAAAAACACACCTTCTCCATTTTTGTTTGATGCAGGATACCTTGGTTCCACTAAACTGTGCAGCTCTACGAGTCATTTCAAGTAATCTTTTTTCCTGTTTGTACATCTTTTTGCAAACTCCATAAACTCAAAATATTCTTCCCATTGAATGAAGGAACATACTCATCCAGCATGTGCCGAGACCCAACCCACTGGCACGGTGTGGGGGCAAAACCTGACTCAATGCAAGTCATTTGGATGCATTCCAGGATGTCATTGTTGGTTGATTGTGGCCTTCATGTAAAGTTCAGCATGGCTTCCTGCAAACTCTGATGAAACTCAGGAAGAAGCTGAGTATCAAGTTATAGAAAATAGACCAGCAGAGGATAGGGTGAGAGGCTGCATGGGATGTTGTTGTTAGTTGTCTTCGAGTCAACCCCAACTCACGGCAACCAGAACAAAACACTGTTCGGTCCTGTGCCATCTTCACGGTCGCTGCTATATTAGAGCCCATTGTTGTGGCTATTGTGTCAGGCTGTTCCACTCTTTTTTGCTGACCCTCTACTTTACCATATTTGATGTCCTTTTCTAGCAATAGATTTTTGCTGATGACTTGTCCAAAATAAGTGAGCTGAAGTCTTGCCTTCCTTACTTCTAAGAAGCCTTCTGATTGTATTTCTTTCAAGACTGAATTGTTCCTTCTCCTGGCAGTCCAGAGCATAGTCAGTATTCTTCACCAACACCACAGTCTGAATGCACCAATTCTTCTTCTGCCCTCCCTTTTCCTCGTCCAGCTTTTGCATGCATATAAAGTGATTGAAAAGACCATGGCTTGGGTAAGGCCCACTTTAGTCATCAAAATGGCATCTTTGCTTTTTAAAGCTTTAAAGCGATATTTCACAGAATAAGCTCACCTGATTGGCAAATCAGTGCAAGTTTATAGAGTATGAAGGGGTTGGTAAAGAAAAGAAACAGCTTGGTGCTTAGTGAACTAGGAACTCTCAGGTCGAAGGCTTTAGGTTTTTTGTACCACACTCATTTCAAGTTTCCATTTTTATCAGCTGGTGGATTGTGGGAAGAGTTGGCTAAAGGGCTGGTTTTATTTTATTTCCCAACTCTGTTGTCCTTCCTTCCCATCCCTTCTTCACTCTCAAGTGCCTTTGATAGAAGTTTTCCTGACTTTAGATCTTCCAACTTACGCATCCATTATATACGATTATTACTCTATAGACTTCTGGTTTGATGTGGAGGACTTAGAGTATTGTGGAACTCTGCCTTGGGAATCAGACGTATTTGTTTTGAATTCCATTTTCACCACCTTAATATGTTCTTGGACAAGCTATTTAACTTTTCTGAGTTGTTCTTTCATCTGCAGAATGTGCATAATAATAGTATCTTCTTTATAGGCTTTTTGTGTGGATTAAAAGAAAAATGTGTGCAAAATGCTTAGCAACAGGCCTGGCACAGAGTAAGCACTCTACAAACAGTAATTGTTTGTGGCCTTTGATGATTATATTACTCTTACAATTATTATGACTGTAATTATTACTCTTGTAATTATTTTGATGATTATTATTACTCTTGTAATCACTATGGCTAGCATGAGGTTGGTTAGTTCTACCTTCAAAAAGTGTCTTAAATCCAACCATCCTCCCTTTCCTCTCCATTGCCATCCTAGTCCAATTGCCATCATCTCTCACCTGGACTACTTCACCATCCTACTGAATAGTCTTCTTCCACTCTTCCTTACCTAGTCTCTGTACAACAGCCATGGCAATCGTCTAAAATTTGCTTTTATTAGATCAAATGGCTCCCTTGGTTAAACCTCTACTGCATCTAGAAAAAGCCAAACTCCTTACCTAAAACTGTGGAGGCCTCAGCTTTATCTCTTTCTTCATCCATAGCTCCGGCCAGTCTCCTTCTTGTTTTCTGTGATTCGGCCATGTTGGTCTCTTTTCTGTCCCTCAACCCTGTGTATTCCTGCCCCAGAGCCTGCACACTTGCTCTTTTCTTGCCTGGAGTGCTCTTATTCCAGGTCTTTGCATGCTTGGGTCCTCTTACTGTTGAGTAATCCTTTTAAGTCGAAATCGACTCGACAGCACTGGCTTTGGTTTTTTTTTTTTTTTTTTTGGACCCCAGAGGAGTAATCCCTGACTACCTGGTTAAACAATAGGTTGCATTACATGAAGTCTCTGATATTTGATCATTGTTGATCTATAAAAATGGTAATTTTATATTATTCAGCCTAATAACGTTATTTCATTTGTAGTTATATGTTTTTGATAAGAATAACATGGCATTTTTATGTCAGAATGTAGATTCTGAGAGAGCAGGCACTCAGTCTTCTTCATTTCTGTGTCTCCAGAACTTAGTAGGTCCTCTGCATATATTTGGCAGATGTTGTATGAAAAAGTAAATGAGAACAGCAGGCTCTGTATGCCATCTTCCAGGGGGCTGTTTTAGTTCATTTATTCCATGTTTTGCTCTATCAATGTAGTATATGTGCATAATGCAGTTATGGATCTGTGTCAGAAATGACAAATAGATTCCCTCTCATGTAACAATGCTTACAAATGCATACTGCCTGCTGCAGTGCTGTGTTGAGAAGGATTCTGAGGCTGCGTTCAGACTCAGCACAAAAAGTGCCATGATTAGCAGTAGTATCGTGCATCTTGCTCGGGGCGTGGGGCATTGAGGAATAACAGTATTTGCTCTTTTTACCCTGAGGAATTTGATTGTTTTGGGAAATTTTGTCAGTGCAGGTTGGACAGGGTCTAAGCTCCTCTTGTCTAATTTCAAGTTCATAGTACTGTCCCGTTACTGCAAAGCAGCCATATCTTCTTACACATACACCTCTAAGGCCTCTTACTGGTATCCTGTGGCTTCTGTGTAATTTCCTTGGAAAAACTTCCAATAGTGCTTTTGAGCTTGTTAATTTTTCAGTTTACCTAAACACCATAAGGTATTCTAAGTAAGTCTTTAGAAAATTTAGGTTTGACTGCCTAAAATGTATTTTAAAAATTAGACATTTTCTGCAAGACTCCTTTATATTACTAAGATGGGCTAGATAGGACACCAGGAAGATTTTTAAAAATGTGTAAGTTTCTTTCGGTAGCCATAGTTACTTAATAGCTTCCAGAAACTACCTTTATGATTTCTAGGCTGAAAGGTTTAAGATACAGATATGGAGGAAACATATTGTCCCATACTTTCTGTGAGCTAATTTTTGTGTTCAATTTGCATCAACTATGGAAAAGTGATGCAAAGTGTATGATTAGATTTAAGCAAGGATTCCATGATTGGCTCTGTTTAAACCTCGAG
The DNA here is from genome assembly GCF_024166365.1 of Elephas maximus indicus. NCBI lineage: Eukaryota > Metazoa > Chordata > Mammalia > Proboscidea > Elephantidae > Elephas > Elephas maximus. The sequence goes on from NC_064829.1 coordinate 23,720,128, forward strand.
TCTGATAGACACCCAATGAAGTAGTCTTGGCCTCATTCATCTTGTCGCAGAGACAGATCCCATGAGGTTTTATTTTCCCCTTAATTCTGATTGCCGAGTAAGTTGGGTCCGTGGAAGAATCTTGTCACTAACACCCTAGATACAGTGCCAGCCAGGTGTGCTTTGGTGCCATATTTTAAAATGAGTTCTTCCAGCATAACCCTCTGGGCTCAGGTCCAGACAGCGAATTCACAGTCACTGGACCCCAGGAGGCAGACAAAAAGCCTGCTTTTTTTCTCTTGTATTTTCCTGCAGGAACCTTCTGTCCCCGTCAGGGTGCATAATCATTTTCTACAGTCACACAATATGCCTTCTTGAGCGTGGGCCTCTCCTGCTCACCTCCACCTGGCCAAGAGACCACCCCCAAACTCCATCTAAAATCTAACCTTGTGGCCCATTTCAAGTCAGCAAGATTTCTGCCTTTTACTAGGCGTGCGGCCATGTGCAGGTGTTCCATCATCTGCTTAAGTGGTGAGGCAACGGAAAGCCTTCCCCAGCAAAGAGTGATCTCCCTGTTCTCTGGACCGTCTACAGCAGTGCTCATTTCTACCTATTTTATACTACTACCTTGCGATGTCTTTCTGTTTTGTAATTTTATACCATCAAGCTTTTACGTTGTATATATATTGGGTCTTAACTTTTCATGTGTGTGTGCACATGTGTATGCATACAAACAAACCAAACCCCTTGCCATCAGGCTGATTCCACCTCATAGTGACTCTACAGGACAGAGTAGAACTGCCCCATAGGGCTTCCAAGGAACAGCTGGTGGATTCGAACTGCCAACCTTTTGGTTAGCAGCCTGAGCTCTTAACCACTGCACTGCTAGGGCTCTGTGTATACACTTTAATTAAATTCCATGTTCCTGTAAACAAGGAAACAATCATTTTTTAAACCTTCAAAACAGGTAAAACAGGTAGCTCATTGCTACGCACGTAGAAGTTTCATAGTTAAACGTTTGGAGAAGGATCAAGAGGTGGAAATAAGGGAGATGGCGTAAGGAAGGCAGGAGGGAAAGCTAAAAAGGAAGGGAGAACAGGGTGCTCCTCAAACCCCAGCGTCTGGTACAGTTTTTGCTTTATGACTAAATGTTTTATAAATACATGTGAAATATATGCTTGATTAATACAGAGAAATATTCAGTTTTGCCATACTGTCCCTTTAAAAGTTGAAAATCCAGTACTGTTTTTCTAGTTCTGTCCATTCTCCGCGTATATGAGGCATCTGTTCAGACTCCTTTCCAAAGTAAAAATTCCTAAGGAAACTAGTGCACACTAAAAAAGAGCCATTGATTAAAAAAAAAAAAGGCCATGTGTAGATAAATTGAACTTCATTCATCCAACCTCCAGAGCTAATGAACTTCAGCCTTAGAATGGTGCCTCTGTTCTAACAATGCTAGCGACGTAATTTAGAAGTGGCTTGTTAGATTTCAAATCTGGTAACAAGGACCATTTGAAATATGAGATCTCATTTTTGCCGAAAATAAAAATAAATAAAACATGAGATCTTAGAGTGGAAAAGCAAAGATTGATACTTAATATTTTCAGTTGCACCATAAAACCTAAACCAAACCCAGTGCCGTCGAGTCTATTCCGACTCATAGCGACCCTATAGGACAGAGTAGAACTGCCCCATAGAGTTTCCGGGGAGTGCCTGGCAGATTTGAACTGCCGACCTTTTGGTTAGCAGCCATTGCACTTAACCACTACGCCAACAGGGTTTCCATAAGAAGGCATTTATTTAAGGAGAAAGCTTGTCTAAGTTGAGAAATGTTCTCAGTTCAGTGAATCAAGTCCCTCTGCTCCCAATCAGGAACAGACTGGCTGACTGAGAAAAAAAAAAAAAAGCTGACTGAGACATCTGTGAAAATAGAAACATGACTGGTACACACTTCAATGACAAAGTCACAGGCCGATTCACAGGCTTTCCAGAATCCAGAGGGGTGTGTGTGTGTGTATTTGCTAGACTTTAAACATAAAAACATAAAGACGCTCCTTGGAAACTCTATGGGGCAGTTCTACTCTCTATCCTATAGGGTCGCTATGAGTCGGAATCGACTCGACGGCACTGGGTAAACATAAAGATGCACTTTCAAGAAGGTTCAATCTTTTGCAGTCCTCATATATGTGCTTTCAGGATCAACAAGCCAAGTCAATTAAATGTATATTGAGTGTTCAGCATGGTGTTCGAGAGTGTGGAGCATACAAAAGGAGTTTAAACCCAGAGTTTCTTTTTGTATGGGTGCAGCCTACCAGCACCTTCTCTTTCTCTCGAGAGCAATGCTGTCACACACTCACTCAAAATAATGTTCCTATTTCACCTGGTGCATCTGGGGGAAACAGGTTTCCACCTAACTAGAAAGGTACTATCTGCTCAATGTATAAATCTTGTTAAATATATAGAACCACACAGGCAAAAACACACACACATAATCTTATCACATTCTGGTTGTTTCTGTTGTTCACATTTTGGTGTTTTTTCTTCTAGTGTTTTTTTTTTTTAAATATAAGACTTAATATTATAAATTTCTTGTACATATTCTGTTTTTTAAAAAAATATATGATATGACAGGGGGCTTTAGATTTTGTCTGATTATTTAAATGTATCATTTCATGACTTGATGTAATAGGGGAGTTTCGGTCACAGGGGACTGTGGCCAAAATAGGAAAATGGGGAAATGGAGAATCCTGTTGTCGTTGTTAGGTACTGTTGAGTCGGTTCTGACTTATAGCGACCCCATGTACAATGGAACGAAGCACTGCCAGGTCCTGTACCATCCTCATAATCATTATGTTTGAGCCCATTGTTGCAGCCACTGTGTCAGTCCATCTCATTTAGGGTCTTCCTCTTTTTTGTAGTCCCCTGTGACATCACACAACATTTGTCCTTTTGTAACTGACTTATATTTCACTCAGAATAATGTTTTCAAGGTTGTAAGTTGAATCAGGAAGGGATTCAGTTTTCTTTTTTCCCATTTAGTGAACCAGTATCTCAAACCTCGCCCACTAAACCATTCATCCTTCCCCAGTTGATTTGTGAGGGCACGTCTGTCATGTATGATGATTCCACATACATATATGGGTCGGTCTCTAAGTCCTCTATTTTGTTCCATTGGCCAATTTGTCTGTTCTGCTCCAATATTACATGTTGTTATTACTATGGCTTTATAATGTCTCAAGAAATCTGCTAGACAAGTGCTTACTCTTTACTTTCCTTCAAAAGTTGAGTTACTTATTCTTATTTATTCTTCCATATAAAATTTAAACTAAGTTTATTGAGTTAAAAAATACTACTGAGATTTTTTTTTATTAATATTACATTTAATTTGTAGATTAATTTGGGTATCATCCCACAACAAATAATGGAATCACTCTATTTTTTAATTAAAATTTTCTATGGCTTTTTAATAAAGCTTAAAATTTTCTCTATATGAAATTCCAAATTGGTAAAACTTATTCATGGTGGAAAAAAAAATTCATAGCATTGGAATCATACTCTTTTGTGTAAAGCTTCTCTCAAACAAACAAATGAAAGAACGAATGAACAAACGAAAACTCATTGACATCAAGTTGATTCCAACTCATAGTGACCCTATAGGACAGGGGAGAATTGCCCCATAGGGTTTCCAAGGAGTGGCTGGTGGATTCAAACTGCTGACCTTTTGGTTAGCAACCATCGCTCTTAACCACTGTGCCACTAGGGCTCTAAACAGCTTAATGTTTTTTGAGATTCATCCATGATGTTGCAAGCATCAGTAAAGATTAGTTACTTTTTATTATTGAACAATATTCCATTGTTTGAATTTACCAGTTTGTTTTTGGATTTTATTATTGGTGGATAGTTGGGCCATTTGGAGTTTTTGGCTTTTATGAATAAAGCTGCTATGAATACTCGTATCCAAGTCTTTTGGTGAACACATGTTTTCATTTCTCTTGGGTAAATGTGTAGGAATAGAATGGTTGGGACGAGGCTAAGTCAGAAAGTATTGCTGCAAAATTATAGAAACCTTTATTAAATCAAAGTATCAAAATGTGAAGCTGTTGTTTCTCAACATATCTTTCATATAGGTCTATATACTTCTGAAGGTGGTGTTTCCATCTCTCTAATCCTTCCCTGAAGAATTTTGCGCTCTTCAATTTACACCATGTCAAAATGGCAGTTTTGGCATCCTCGAGGGACACAAATCGAGTTCCTTCTAAATGTGCTTTGCAGTTTTGGGAACAAAAGAAGTCTGAAGGGGAAAAGATCAGGGCTGCGTGGTGGAGGGGGTAAGGTTTCCCAATGAAATTCGCATTGGACAGCCCTTGCTACACTCCAAGAATGAGCAGGGTCATTGTTGTAATGGAAAACATTTCCTCAGTGCAAATTTCCTGATCTTTTTCTCATCAATGCAGCTTTCAGTTTCCTTAAAACTTCTTCATAATAAGCCCCAGTGATTGTCCTGTGTTCTTCGAGAAAATCTGTCAACATTAACTTTTGAAACCCCCTAAAACAGTCACAGTAATCTTCTGAGCAGTCTTCCCTCTCTTGGCTCATCTTTGAGGTCTTCCTGACCTTCCTTAAAATGCTTGATTCGTCTAAAAACTGTTGTTTTATGTGGGGCAGCATTCTCACAAATTTGTTGCAAAGCTTTAATGATTTGGAAAGATGTCCACTTGAGTTTTGTTAAAAAATTGGTATTATTCCTGACCTCAAAATAATTTTTTTTCCATGGCACAAAAATTATCCTTTTTTTTTTGGAAGGTGCCCTAATGCGGCTAAGACAAGTATATTGCTGAGAGAACTTGCCTGCAGCCATCCACTGATCACAGAGACATGTTTAAACACATTTTGTTTGGAATAACCCTGTGCATGTATGAATTGGAACCATAGTAGCAATATTTTTTGACTTATCCTCTTATGATTAGTTTTATAAGAAAACTGCTAAACCTTTTCCCAAAGTGGTTGAATCATTTTATATTTTGTATCAACATTAAATGAGAGTTCCAGTTGCTCTATGACCTCAACAACACTCAGTTTTTACTTAAAAAAATATAATTCACCTTTGATAATACAATTCATTTTCCTGACGACCAATCACGTAGGACATTTTTTCATGTGTTTATTGACTATTTATATATTTTATGTTGTAAAATGTCTCTTCAAATCTTTTGCCAATTAAAAAAAAAATGTATGGACTATTTTCACTGAGTAAAGAATTCTAGATTGAAATCTATTTTCTTTTAACACTTTCTGATGCCATCATTTCCATCAAGAAGTGAGCTGTTGAAGCTAGAATGTCTTTTTTTCTCTAGATGGCTTAAATATATTTCTCTTGGTCTTTGTTTTTCAGCACTTTGAGATATATCTTTGTATTTATCCTGGGAGTTTTCAGAGTTTCTTGAATCTGCAACTTGATGCTTTAAAGTTTTGAAAAATTTGGACCAATATCGTTTTAAATAACTAAAATTGTTGCTTTATCTATCTTATCCTGATGTTCTGTGAGTTGTTGCTTGATACGGTGTAAGCCTACATTTAGGTGTATGAGCATATATGAGTCTTACCTCTTATATCTTCTTGTTCTCATGTTTCATTTATCAGACACACCCTTGTCCCTTTTGATGGTTTTGACTTATATTCTCTATTGTCAAATATTAAGGTTTATTTTACCTCATATTTGTCTGTTTTAACTTATCCTATTTTTTCTGTTTCTTTTTTTAAACATTGTATTCAGATAACATACTGCTAACTTCTGTTTTTGTTAAAGCCAATATGAAAACTTCTATCTTTAAATATGCAAGTTTAACACACACTTATTGCAATTACTATTATATTAGGGATTGTTCCTGCGATTCTATTTCATGTACTCCATTTACATTTACGCATTTTTTTTTTTTTTCTTTAGATAGATTGAGTTTTCTTCTGCTGGTTTAAAAGCTACACTTTCTAGTTTTGTTCTTATGTGGTTGACCCTTAACTTAAAACTATACTCATGATTATTTATCCCTATTGATTTTTCTAAAAACTCAACAATGTCTTTATCTTCTCACTAACTAATCAAGTATTTGAGCAAGCTTTTCTGTCCTTTGATCTCCCCCAGTCCTCTGCCTCCCCCCATCAACTACTCTCATCTAGAATTTAATTGTGGGTTGTAATGGATCCTTTTTTTCTTCTTCTTCTTTTTTTTTTTTTTATCAACTTGTCACCCCAGCAGTGCTATCCTGACAGAACTCTCTTGATACTAGTGGCCTGGACTGTTGCTGTTGTTTTTTTTTTTTTCAGAAGGAGCAAACAAGGATTGTTTCAGGACAACTCAGGGAGAAAGTAAGAGTAGAACCTAAACTTTTTCATTTACTTTCTTGCCTCACTGCTGCCTCCAGTACCTGCCTTCTCCACACATCAATTCAAAATAATCTGGAGTCTCCCCAGGGCTTTTTCTCACTTTTTAAATGTGCCTGAAATCCATATTTTGCTCAAGCTTCTGTAATTTCTCTAGGGTTGGTCCTGGGAAGAAAGCCAGCATCTGATGCTTTATGATTACAGAAATCTGATGGTCCATATTTCTTTATAGAGCAGGGCATTACCCCTCTGAGAAGAAAGGCCTGAATAGAACAGAGTCTTCCTTGGCACTATTTTACGGTTGGGAGGGATTCAGGAAGGTTGCCATGGGTAGTGAAGAATTGTTATAGAGGCCACTGCAGCCGTGGCAATGATGAAGCACCTGCTCAATTAATTTGGGGGAAGAGGAGAATAACTAGGAGATAGGAACGGAGGAATAATGACAATTTTTTTTCCCCCCTGAACACGTGAGAAACATTCCAAGAATTCCCCTCCAAAAAATGGGGAGAAATTTAATGAGAGTGAATGGGAGTAGATATGGATGGATGTTCTCCCTGAAATTCTGCAGCTAGGCAGACTTTTAAGCCTGCGAACTTTAAATATTAATGTCAAATCATTAGTACTAGTATATACTGTGTTGCAATTACTCTCTATTTTCTTTCTCCCTCCATCCCTCCAACCTCCCACCACTGGAAAGAAGATTCTAAGAAGCGAGGGATTAACGACAGTCTTGATGACTGCTGTATCTGCAAGTCTGACACAGTGCTTGGCACATTGTAATATGTGCTCAATACATATTTGTTGAAATTATACTAAAATTAGATGTTTTCTTTACTAACTTTATGTTTTTACCAGCCATGTATGAAAATGCCTGTTTTCCCAAACCTTTACCAGTACAGGTTATTATTGTTCATTTATTATTGTTCATTGTAATAGCAAATTGCAAGTTGTTAGTGTGTATTTCTCCGACTCTTGGTGCAATGGAATAGTTACATGGATTTATTTTCCATCTATGTCTCTTCTATTGTGAATTTCCTATCCATGTCTTTTGCCCATTTTCCATTGTTTTCTTAATAATTTTATGAGGTCTTCCCATAAGCATAGCAACAATTTGTTATACATGTATATTTAAAGGTTTTTTTTTTCTTTTCTTGCTTATAATTTGCCTTTTAATTTCATTTTTTTGATAAAGTTAATTTTTTACACTGTCAAGTCTATCAAATGTTTCCTTTGTTGTTATGTTTCAAATATTTTTACTTGAATTATCTTCTTATTCCTTCATTTCGTTTTTACATTTAATACTCTAAAACATTCTATCCAAATAGATAAGCAATTACTCTGGCGCCATTCCCTTTTGGCATCATTTCTCCCCACCAATTTGAAATTCCAATTCCATTGTATTCTAAATACAATAAATTCAAACTTATACTTTTTAATGAGGAAACTGAAGCACAGAAAGGATAAGTATTTTGTTCCAAGTGGTGGGAGCAGAGTTTGAGCTCAGGCAGGCTGACTCCATAGCCTTCACTCTCAGCTACAATCAAAGAATATTGCTGCAACTAACTAATCGACCATTTGTCATAAGAAATTTCTTTGAACAGAAGAGACGAACTAATCCAATGACAAAATAGGACACATACTGTTCTGCTCTGCACGTCGAAACGCCCTGCCTTGTCCATCTTCCAAGAGAGACGTGATGATGTTATTCTCTCCTGTGCGTGCTCCTGCTTTCTTTTCCCATGGCCACAGCGGTGGTATGTCAGTTATTTTCTGGGTCTCTTGTCCTAAAGACACATCTGTAGCCATAGACACTGGGTCAAACAAAGCATCTATCATGTATTGAACTGTGTCCCTCAAAAATGTGTGTATCAATTTGGCTAGGCCATGATTTCCAGTACTATGTGATTGTCCACCATTTTGTCATCTGATGTGATTTTACTATGTGTTGTAAATTCTATCTTTACGATGTTAATGAGATAAGATTAGTGACAGTATGTTAATGGGGCAGGACTCAATCTGCAAGATTAGATTGTGTCTTAAGCCAATCTCTTTAGAGATATGAAAGAGAGGAGTAAGCAGAGAGACAGGAGAAAAACATGTCCTTTGGACCCGAGGTTCCTGCACTGAGAAGCTCCTAGTCCAGGGAAAGATTGATGATAAGGACCATCCTCCAGAGCTGACAGAGAGAGAAGCCTTTTCCTGGAACTGATGCCCTGAATTTGGACTTCTAGCTTCCAAGACTGTGAGAGAATAAATTTCTGTTTGTTGAAGCCATCCGCTTGTAGTATTTCTTTTAGAGCAGCACTAGATAACTAAGACAGCATCTGAGCAGAGTACTTCAGAACCTAGAACACTTTCAAAGAAAAAGTAGCAAGAGTTGGTGACAGTTAATGTGGCAAAGTTTGTAATCTGAAATAAAAATACCGCTGCCAGAGTGCGATTCTGGATCTTCTCTGGAGAGGCAAGGGATCTTGAAATGAGTCTCAAACCGTGCTCGGTACTTCAAAGTAAACGTGCATGAATTGAGTACAGAGCAGTCCAGGAGTCTCAAGACTTCCAGAGCTGCTTTCCCCCAGTGGTCACAGAGTTTGGAGTGACTGTCTCCCCCTAAGAAAGGCCAAGGGAGAATACACAGAGGTAACCTCTTAAGGTTTTGGTGGTCCTCCCGCATCCTGACAAAAGCCAAGTACACATCATGCTCCCATTTATACCTGGGCCTCAGATTGTCCACCTGAACAAGGGCTAGACACCAGCCATTTCTTAAACACACACACACACACACACACACACACACACACACACACAATATCTACTAGTGCTTTTCTCACAGAGAGGCAGAGTATGTGGCTACCTGCTCCGTGTGCATGTGTGTGTGTGGGTGGGGGTCCTGTCCCATGTGTTTTGAGGCCCTTACTGGAGACCTGGCCTCCCATTAACATCACTGATGGACTGACTATCCAACAAATGTGGGGCACTGTGGTCAGAAGGCCAAAGGCAAACTACTCTCCCCCATTAGCCCATTAACACAGGGGCAGGATTTGCTGTCAGAAGAGCCAATTGATCTCTGGGTCCCAGAGGGAGTGATGTTCAAGCAAGGGGCAGATTGTGTCACTAATCAGCCTGCAAGACACCTGAGACCCAGCATTAGGAAGTTCTTCCAGTATGAGGGAACTTTAAGGTTGGTCCAAGGCCAATGGAGAGCCAGTGAGCAGAGCGGCATGAAGAGAAGGCTGGGGAACTGGAGCCAAGCACCCGATTCTCAGGTCTGCCCAGGGCTACACCTGCACAGGTAGTTCTACTGCCACTTACCCTACAAAGAAGATTCTGTGGCAAAAAGTTATTGAAATTAAAGAATCATAGGTCTGCAAGAGTGGTGAGAACTGCTGATCCACACTGAGATCCAGAGATGAAAGGAACTTGCCAAAGCCACACATGTGTGGGTAGTGAAGTCTCCATGTTCATCCTGCAAGACATGCCAGCTCTGTGGCTGTGAGGTGATGGGCAAAGTGGTCCTGGACTGCAGCTGAGAGGCTCCTCGTTGGTCCCCTTGATTTTTCCTTTTAGAAAAGCACTCTGCAAGAGGGGTCCATGGTGGATTACCCTATAAGCAAGGTATGCATGGGTTTACTTGTGCTAATTTACTAATCTGTACTGGACAGTTTGACCTATTTTTCACCACATCAAAGATGTAGTGAAACCCATATGAAATTGACACAGATTAGTAAGGAAATACAATTAAGCCCATGTGCACCTTGGTTACTGTAAGCCTGTGCATCCCTTGCTTACTGGTTAATCTGCCCCTGGGTCCACACCAGATGTGAGAGAAAAACACTCATTTAATCCCTGTGCTTGTGATTTCCCTCTCTCCTGACTTCCCCTAAGCCTTACCTTCACACTACTTCATCACCTTCTCAGACATTTGCCACTGCAGGGCTCTTCGGCCCTACTCATTCTCTCTGAACTCTGTCCTTGGCCATCAATTTTGAATTCTTTTTCTTGGTGTATTGGAAGGCGGTGGGATGGGGAGCAGCAAAGCAGTCATCGAAAGCATCTGCTCAGAGCTTAGTACAGGCCTCAGAGCTTCGTCTTTCCTAGTCGTGGGTAGCCTTGCTGCCTCTGAATGACATACAAACCTATATTTGTGATCACTTCTAATACAAAATAACAGGCCACACTTGCTAATTGACAGGGTAATCTTTTTCTAGAGCTGAAGGATGATTTTGGTACTTAGAAAAAGGAAACTACAAATCCCAGAAGAGGTGAGTAATAAAGAAAACGGGCTTTGAGTGTCAGCAACTTAATCCTAAGTGAAGACCAGACCTTGTTAAATAACGCAGTGTTTGAAGAGATGAATCATTCCCATGCAGCCATCTAAATTTGCACCTCCATTACTTGCTTAACACCATTTGCCTTCAAGTCAATTCCAACTCTTCATGACCCTACGTGTGTCAGAGTAGAACTGAGTTCTGTAGGGCTTTCAATGGCTGAAGTTTTGAAAGCAGTCACCAGGCCTGTTTTCTGAGATGCCTCTGGGTGGACTCAAACCTCCAGCCTTTCAGTTAGCAGCCAAGTGCATTAGCCATTTACACCACTAAATCACAGGAAAAACTCTTACCTGTGACAGAAGAATTCCTCTTTATCTTGTGCAGACTGAAAGGCCCTTCGAACTTCTCTGGTAAGGCATGAGGTGTACAGGGCTTAAGCTGACTGGTCAGTGACTAAGGCATAGTCCCCTTCCTTCCTTCCTTCCTTCCTTCCTTCCTTCCTTCCTTCCTTCCTTCCTTCCTTCCTTCCTTCCTTCCTTCCTTCCTTCCTTCCTTCCTTCCTTCCTCCCTCCCTCCCTCCCTCCCTCCCTCCCTCCCTCCCTCCCTCCCTCCCTCCCTCCCTCCCTCCCTCCATTCTTTCCTTTCTTTCTTCTTCTACTTATGCAGTAAATGAATGCTTTTTTGTGTCTAAGGGGCCTAGGTGGCACAAGCAGTTTGCAATCCCTGCTAAATTACAGGTTGGCAGTTCAAACCACCCAGCAGCACCCAGAAAAAAGGCCTGGCAATTTGTTCCTGTAAAGATTACAGCCAAAAAAACTCTGTGGAGCAGTTCTACTGTGTAACACCTGGGGTTGCCATGAGTCAGAATTGACTTGACAGTGACAGATTTAGTTTTGTTTTGTGTGTCTCTAGGCCAGTGATTCTCAAACTTCAGCATGCATCAGAATCACCTGGAGCTCTTAGTTAAAACACAGGTTGCTGGGCCAACCCCCAGAGCGTCTGACTCAGTAGGTCTGGGGCTGGGCCCAAGAATTGAATCTCTAACAAGTTTCCGGGTGTGCTTAGGATTGTGCTTTGAAAGTCACTGATGTAGGAGCTTACTACCGAAGATTTAAAAGCACGTCACCTTAGTTTGGTTCCTTGCAAAAACTGAACACTGACACAAGATTCCAGGCAGGGAGGACTTCCAGTCAACATGGCACCATAGACAGAAGCACCACACTGTCCCTCCACAGCAAAGACCCTAAAAACTGAGTAAAACAGGGACAAACATCATTCCTGGAACACAAAGTGTCAAATGAAGAGGTAAGGAATTCAGCCAAACACCAAATGGAGTAAGAAACTGACAGAGGATAAAGATCAAAGAAAGATACGTGCAGAGGTTCCCTCTCAGCTAACGCACCATGGATTTGCCATCTTGGACTCCTTTTGGGGATCAGCGGACAGGGATCATGGGAAAGCAGCTTCACGGAGCTCCCAGCAGGAGACAGAGCACCTGGTAACCAGCGATACATGCTTTCCCAGCCTCCATCCTCTCCCTGCTGCTCTACCGCTGAGCTTTCTGGCTGGCTGCAGTGGCTCAGCTGGCCAGGAAGTGCAGCATCGGTGCCACTTGGATTCACCCCACCCACATTGCAGATTGGTGGACAGGGAGTATGGGAAAGCAGCTTCACGAAGTTCCCAGCAGGAAACAGAGCACCCAGTAGTGCATGATATACGCTTTCTTAACTTCCCCTCTTCCCCTCTTTTGGCCTCCTCTGCTTCCCACCAGCCACAGTCTCTTGGCCCAGAGGCAACTGCTGTGGCCCTGGACCACTTGGATTCGCTCTGCCCACACTGGCTGGGTCCCTGAGCTGGTCTTGCTTCTTTCCGTTTCTTTTGGTTTCACCCATGCCTTCCACCACTCCCTCTCCTTTCCCTCAAACACCTGGTTCTGTATCCATCTTTGCTTCTTCTTGAAAGACTGTGAAGCCCCACTCGGCTGGAGAACCACTCACTCAGCCTGCGACACCACGCTGGTGGGACCCCTGGGCTTTCGTGTGTGTGTGTGTGCTTGTTTTGTTTTATATTCTTTGTTTTCTTTCTCTTTTTGCACTTGAGAGCCCCTTCTGAATGGGCAGCACTGAATGGCTTAGGAGCCACTCCCCCAATCCATGCAGCCTTGTAAGTGGAATCCCTGGGGCATTTCTTTTTTCTTTTTTCCTTTCTGTCTTTCTTCATTTCTCAGTTCTCATCAGTCTATACTTACCTTCTTTCCCTGTCTCATGAATACCTGGTGTTGTGTGACATCTATACCCCCTCTAGCCAGGCTATACTGTGCAGCCTCAGAAGCACTTTCCTGGTCTTTGTGGCTGGCTGCATTGGTGGAACTCCTGGAGGCTTTTTTTTTTCTTTTACAAATTTTTATCTAGTTAATATTTTTCCTTTTTTCACTTTTTGCTTTTCTCCATTTCTCGGTTTCTCATCTCTCAACTCCAAAGGCAACTCCTTAGCACTCTTTTTTTTCGGTCTTTGTTTTTGCTCCTGTTTCTCTCTCCTCTTTTCCATATCATATTAGTCCCATATATCACAACCTTCCCCCCTTTCCTGGCTACCTGTACTGCGTGCTGAATATCACACCCCCAAGCAGCACAGGTATGGCCTACCAGAACCTGCCCACTGATTCCTGGCCTGCCCTGTTGGCCCTAGCAAGTGTCACAAACAATCCATCCCAGCCCCTCCCATTCGGATATACTTGCTCTGCTGCACCATAGCTGAGTGAGTGACTCTGCCCATTGGACAAGGAGGTGGAAAGTATTGCTACTACAGATTAGCAAACAACAAAGAATGCACAGCCCACCTGCTCAGACATAACCAAATAAAACAAAAAGCAGTACAAAACAAACAAATTTACAATCAAGATACAAAGAAAATAACTACTGAATGTCCCAAAGACAACAGACAATATCAAAACAAATTAAAAAAGGAAAGGGTGGTTCCAGTAGGCATCCAAAATAAAACACCAGATGACTTTCCAGTAGAAGAAAAGGCACTAGAACTACATGATGTGGAATTCAAATCTAATAGTCAGAGCTATCCAAGAGTTGAAGCAAAAAGCAGACAAAAATGAGGAAAAATAGACAAATTAATGGAAAAGGGAGACAAATTCATGGAAAATACAGACCAAAAAATGGACTAATTCAGGAAAATAATACAGGAATAAAATGCCAAAACAAAGTCACAACTAGAAATCTTACAAAAACAACAATTAGAAATCCAAAAGAAAAACAAGGAGGTTTCAGAAGTGGACAGCATCATAGAAGGGCTGAGGAGTAGGTTTGAAATGATGTAAGACAGAATCAGCAAAATTGAAGACAAACACTTGGATACAACTCTGAGGAAAAATCAGAAAAAAGGATGAAGAAAATTGAGGAAACTTTGAGAATTATGTGGGATACAATCAAAATAAAAAAAAATTATAAGCTATCAGAGTTCCAGAACAGGGAGAAAAATGGAAAACACAGAGATCACTGAATAATTGCTGACACAAAACTTCCCAAATTTCATGAATGATGAAAAGCTGACCATCCAAAAAGCTCAACGAACCCCATATAGGATACAGCCCAAAAGAAAAACACAAAGGCATATCATAATCACACTCGTTAAAACCAAAGACAAAGAAACAATCCTGAGAGCAGCTCAAGAAAAACAAAAACTCACATACAGAGGAGAAACAATAAGACTAAGCTCTGATTATTCAGCAAAAAATATGCAAGAAAGAAGGCAATGGGATGACATATATAAAATGCTGAAAAAAAATTGAAAACCACAAATAATATATCCTGCAAAACTTTTGTTTAAATATGGTGAAATTAGAACATTTCTGGATAAACAGAAATTAGGAGAATATGTAAAAACCAAACCAAACATATAAGAATTATTTAAAGGAGTCCTTCAGTCTGGCAGCACACAACATCAGACCACAGCCTGAATCTAGGATGCAAGATTGTACCAGCCAGATACCAACCTAGAAAATGAACTCTCAAAGACTATCCCAAACCAAAAGAATTACAACAGGGAACCAGAGAGGTTAATCTATAAATGACAACAAAGTCAGAGCAATAAAAAAGGGAATAAACAGTGTAGGCATAGAACTTTCTAGTGGAGAAGAAGGCAAGGCGACACCAACTAATAATAGACTGGTTCAAATCTAGGAAGATAAGAGTAAATTTCAAGGTAACCACAAAGGAAGTTAACAAATCTACTCATCAAAATAAAGAAGAAAATCATAAAGTCTCAATAAAAACAAAATCTACAAAAACAAAATTAATGAAAAGGAAATCCACGAACAAAGGAACTCAGTACAAGAGAGTAAGGGGGACAAAGAAAATATTAGCACCACAAAAAAAAAAAAAAACAAAAAAAACAAAATGACAGCAATAAACTCACACCTATCAATAATTACACTTAATGTAAATGGCCTAAATGCACCCAGAAAGAGACACAGAATGGATTAAAAAACAGGATCCATTAATATGCTGTCTACAAGAGACATACCTTAGAAGCAAATACGTAAATTTATTAAAAATCAAAGGATGGAAAAAAATATATCAAGCAAACAGCTACCAAAAAAAAAAGCAAAAGTGGCAATACTAATCTCACATAAAATAGACTTCAAAACAAAATCCACCATAAAAGACAAAGAAGGGAACTACATAAGGATTAAAGGGATGATCCATCATGAAAACTTAACCATAATAAACATCTACGCACCCAATGACAGGGCTCCAAAACATATAAAACAAACTCCAACAGAACTGAAAAGAGAAATTGACAGCTCCACAATAATAGTAGGAAAATCCAAAGCACCACTCTTGGTAAAGGACAGAACATCTAGAAAGAAACTCAGCGAAGATACAGAAGAGCTAAAGAGCATAATCAGCCAACTTGATCTCATAGACATATATAGAACACTCCACTCAATAGATGCAAAGTACACATTCTTTTCCAAAGCACATTGAACGTTCTCTAGAATAGACCACATCTTAGGCCACAGAGCAACCCTGAAAAAAAAACCCAAAACATTGAGATAATACAAAGTATCTTCTCTGGCGACAATGCCATCAAAGTAGAAATTAACAACAGGAAGAGTAAGAAAAAAAAATCAATTACATGGAAAATGAATAACACCCTGTTTAAAAACCACTGGGTAATAAAAGAAATCAGAGATGGAATAAAAAAAAATCCCTAGACTCAAACAAGAATGAAAACACATCATACCAAAACCTTTGGGACACAGCAAAGGCAGCCCTCGGAGGTCAATTTCTAGCACACATCAAAAAAAGAAGAAAGGGACAAAACCAAAACATTAGCTACACAACTTGAATAAATAGAAAACAACAAAAGAAGCCAACAGCCACCATAGGAAAGGAAATAATAAAGATCAGAGCAGAAATAAATGAAATAGAGAATAGAAAAAACAATAGAAAGAATCAACAAAACCAAAAGTTGGGTTCTTTGAAAGGATCGACAAGGTCGACAAAACACTGGCCACATTGACAAAAAAAAAAAAAAATAGGAAACCCAAACCCTGAAAAATAAGAGAGGATGCAAATAAACCAATAAGAAATGAAATGGCAGACATTAAAACAGACCCAACTGAAATAAAAAGGATCATAACAGAGTATTATGAAAAGCTATACTCCAACAAATTTGAAAACCTAGAGGAAATGGACAAATTTTTAGAAACACACTCCCTACCCAAACTAACACAAAACGATGTTGAAAATCTGAACAGACCCATAACAAGAGAAGAGATTGAAAAGGGAATTAAAAACAAACAAAAAACAAACAAAAAAAACCTCCCAACCAAAAAAAGCCCTGGCCCAGATGGCTTTACTGGAGAATTCTACCAAACATTTAGAGAAGAGCTCGCACCAGTACTACTCAAACTATTTCACAACATAGAAAAGGAAGCTATACTTCCAAATTCATTCTATGAAGCCAGCATAACTCCAATGCCAAAACCAGGCAAAGACACCACAAAAAAAGAAAATTACAGATCAATATCTCCGATGAATATCTATGCAAAAATTCTCAACAAAATTCTAGCCAAGAGAATTCAGCATCATATCAAAAAAATCATACATCACAACCAAGTAGGATTCATGCTAGGTATGCAAGGATGGTTCAATGTTAGAAAATCAATCAACATAATCCACCACATAAATAAAAGGAAAAACAAGAACCACATGATCATCTCAGTGGATGCAGAAAAGGCATTTGACAAAGTTCAACACCCATTCCTGATAAAACATCTCAATAAAATAGGTACAGAAGGAAAATTTCTTAAAATAATAAAGGGGATATATGCAAAACCAACGTCTAACATCATTCTTAATGGAGAGAGGCTGAAAACATTCCCCTTGAGAACAGGAACAAGACAAGGATGCCCTTTATCACCACTCCTATTTAACATTGTGTTGGAAGTCCCAGCTAGAGCACTAAGGCAAGAGACAGAAATAAAGGGCCTCCAAATTGGTAATGAAAAAGTTAAACTGTCCCTATTTGCAGAGGATACGATACTATACATAGAAAACGCAAAGGAGTCCATAAGAAAACTGCTGGAACTAAAAGAAAGATCAGCAGATTAGCAGGATACAAGACAAACATACAAAAGTCAGTTGGATTCCTATACAGCAATAAAGAGAATGATGAAAAGGAAATAAGGAAAACAATATCATTTATAATAGCCCCTAAAAAAATAAAATACTTGGGAATAAATCTAACCAGGGATGTAAAAGACCTATACAAAGAAAACTACAAAACACTACTGCAAGAAACCAAAAGAGATCTACAAAAATGGAAAAACATACCATGCTCATGGATAGGTAGACTCAACATTGTGAAAGTGACAATTCCACTCAAAGCAATTTACAAATACAATGCTGTATCGACCAAAATACCAACAACATTCTTTAAAGAGGTGGAAAAACTTATCATTAACTTTATGTGGAAAAGGAAGAAGCCCCAGATAAGTAAAGCACTATTGAAGAAGAATAAAGTAGGAAGACTCACACTACCTGACCTCAGAACCTACCATACAGCTTCGGTAGTCAAAATAGCCTGGTACTGGTGCAAGGACAGATACGTTGACAAATGGAACAGAACTGAGAACCCAGATGTAAATCCATCTACCTACAGCTACCTCATCTTCAACAAGGACCCAAAGGCCATCAAATGGGGAAAAGATGGTCTTTTTAACAAATGGTGCTGGCAAAACTGGTCTGCAAAAAAATGAAACAGGACTCATATCTCACACCATACACAAAAACTAATTCAAAACGTATCAAAGACCTAAATATAAAGCCCCAAACTATGAAGCTCATAGAAAAAAAAAATAGGATCAACGCTAGAGGCCCTAATACACGGCATTAACAGGATACAAATCACAACCAACAACACGCAAGCTCCAAAGAATAGGTTAGATAACTGGGATCTTCTAAAAATTAAACATCTAAACGCTCATCAAAAGATTCACCAAGAGAGTAAAAAGAGAACTTACAGACTGGGAAAAAATTTTGGGCTGTTAAAGTCAGACAAAGGTCTAATCTCTAAAGTCTACAAGAAAATCCAACACCTCTATAACAAAAAGACAAACAATGCAATTAAAAAATGGGCAAAGGAAATGAACAGACACTTCAGCAAGGAAGACATTCAAGTGGCTAGTAGACACATGAGGAAGTACTCGAGATCACTAGCCATTAGAGAAATGCAAATCAAAACCATAATGAGATACCATGTCACCCTGGCATCACTGGCACAAATCAAAAAAGCAGGAAATAACAAATTTTTTTTTTTGGAGAGGCTGCGGAGAGATCGGAATTCTTAGGCACTGCTGGTGGGAATGCAAAATGATACAACCATTTTCAGAAATGATATGGTGCTCCCTTAGAAAGCTAGAAATAGAAATACCACATGATCCAGCAATCCAACTCCTAGGAATATACCCTAGAGACAAAGGAGTCATCACATGAATGGACATATGCACACCCATGTTCATTGCAGCATTGTTCACGATAGCAAAAGACGGAAACAACCTAGGTGACCATCAACAGGCGAATGGATAAACAAACTGTGGTACATACACACAATGGAGTATTACGCAATGAGAATGAACAATGATGAATCTGTGAAGCATCTCCTAACATGGATGAATCTGGAGGGCGTTATGCTGAGTGAAATAAGTCAATCACAAAAGGGCAAATATTGTATGAGACCACTACTGTAAATACTCATTAAAAGGTTTACATATGAAAAGAAACAATCTTTGATGGTTATGAGGGAGGGGAGGGGGAGGGATGGAAAAACACTTAACAGACAATAGGTAAGTGGAAGCTTTGGGAAGTTTCCCTAATACAGGGGAAGCCAGCACAACCTGTACAAGGCAAGGTCACGGTAGCTCCATAGACACATCCAAACTCCCTGAGGAACTGAATTGCTGGGCTGAGGGTTGTGGGGACCAAGGTCTTGGGAAATATTTAGCTCAACTGGCATAACATAGCTTATAAAGAATTTGTTCTACATTCTACTTTGGTGAGTAGTATCTGGGGTCTTAAAAGCCTGTGAGCAGCCATCTAGGATGCCCCACTGGTCTCACCCCTTTGGGAGCAAGGTAGAATGAAGAAAACTAAAGATACAAGAGAAAGATTAGTCTAGAGGACTAATGGACCACATCTACCACGGCCTTCATCAGACCGGGTGCAGTACAATGAGATGGGGTCCGGCTACCACCACTGACTGCTCTGACAGGGATCACAATAGACAGTTCCAGGCAGAGCTGGAGAAAAATGTAGAACAAAATTCTAACTCAAAAAGAAAGAGCAGATTTGCTGGCCTGACAGAAACTGGAGAAACCCTGAGAGTATGGCCCCTGGACACAGTTTCAGATCAGTGATGAGGTCACTCCTGAGGTTCACCCTTCAGCCAAACATTGAACAGGCCCATGGAACAAAACCAGACTAAAGGGGCAGGAACTGGAAGGCTTGAGGGAACAGGAAAGCTGGTAATTGGGAACCCAGGTTTGAGAAGGCAGAGTGTTGACATGTTTTGGGGTTGTTAACCAATGTCATGGAACAATGTGTGTATGAACTGTTAGATGAGAAACTAGTTGGTTCTGTAAACGTTCATCTAAAGTGCAATAAAAAAGAAAGAAAGAAAGAAAAAAGATTCCAGGCAGGGAGTTTATTATGGAATTGATCCTAGGAAGCCCTGGTGGGGAATTGGGACCACGAGAAAGTGAAGGAAAGGGAGACGATGAAGGTTGCGTTCATGAGCAGCTTACCGCTTGCCAGGACCACTGAAGCTACATTCAACTGGTACACTTCTGGGAGAAGTGTACAGCACCCTTTGCACTCTCCCAACCAGCAGAGGACCTGGCATTGCTCCTGTCAGCACTGGACGAGGGCTGCTTCCTGGGGCACCACTGGCTGCATTTGTGGCCCAGCCCTCAGATGCACAGAGCAGGCATCCTGATCTGAGGGTGTCCTCCAACAACTGCCGGGGGCTGGGAGGTGAGGTCAGGGGTGCCTGGAACAGGGAGTGCAGAGGGGCAAGAATGGGCATTAACAGGGATTTGTACTCAGGCCTCTGGTAACTCACATTCCATTTTGGAGTAATAAATTATACACACGGAATTTGAGCAATTGCAGATAGCAAATTTATTTTGAAATTTCAAAATAAATTACCATGTTAAAAAATTTTCTGTGCAATTTTGGGACATAGGTCAGCTTCTAATTTTTGTGTCCAATGGCTTTAATTCTCTGGAAAAGAAAACACCTTCCTTTTTTGGCTTCAGACTCTGCCATTAGAGACTAGCCACTCTGGAAACAGGATACTTATTTCCAAAGTTAGGACTGAAATTGTTGCGACCTCCCAACCACCCCCATCACAACCTCCACAGTCTTTATCACCACCCCAACATGCACACACACATACACACAACCGTACACGTGCATAAACGCATGTACAAACGTGTACAAACATGTGCACACACACACATCCGCCTGCAAAGCATACTCACACATGAGGGCATGCAGAGGCTGCCATTGAGCTCGTTGAGCTACTTCTTTTCTCCTTGCTCCTTGGTCTCTGTGGCTGGATGAGTTTCCTCCAGCCCCTGCCTTCCCCTGGTTTTTGCACAGCGCAGCTTGTTCCATTGCCCTGTGGCACCTCACTGGTGGGAGCCTGGGCTGTGTGATTAGGCAGAGGTGAAGAGCCCTGACTCTGGTGTTCAGTTGAACTACGTTTAATAGGGTTTCTGTTGCTTGCCAGCTGTGGGACTCCGGGCATGTTGTGTGGCCTCTTAGCTCTCAGATTTCTCATGGGCAAAGCAGGGAGAATAACTGTCCCCACTTCATAGAATTGTTGCAAGGATTAAATGCCTTGGACTTCCTAAATGTTTCTAAGTATTAGCCCCTAAAACAATAACCCCAATGTCACAGACCTGTTGTAAGGATTAAATAAGATAATGCATATAAAGTGACCAAGACAACTCCCACCTCACAGTAGACCCTCCAGAAACAGCAGATGTTATTAATAATCATTACCCTTCAAGAGCAACTGTCAAGGGAGTGTTTGCCCACAGGTCGTGCTAAATTCAATCCTGGATATATCTGATCCTAAAAGGTCCCTGCCCTCTTGGAGCTTACACTGGTCTCTAGGCCAGGCCTTCCTTCCTGAGTCCTTGGAGCTAACACTGGTCGTCTAGGCCAGGCCTCCCTTCCTGAGTCCTTGGAGCTAACACTGGTCCTCTAAGCCAGGCCTTCCTTCCTGGCTCCTTGAAGCTAATACTGGTCCCCTAGGCCAGGCCTTCCTTCCTGAGTCCTTGGAGCTAACACTGGCCCCCTAGGCCAGGCCTCCCTTCCTGAGTCCTTGGAGCTAACACTGGTCCTCTAGGTCAGGCCTCCCTTCCTGAGTCCTTGGAGCTAACACTGGTCCTCTAGGCCAGGCCTCCCTTCCTGAGTCCTTGGACCTAACACTGGTCCTCTAGGCCAGGCCTTCCTTCCTGAGTCCTTGGACCTAACACTGGTCCTCTAGGCCAGGCCTCCCTTCCTGAGTCCTTGGAGCTAACACTGGTCCTCTAGGCCAGGCCTCTCTTCCTGGCTCCTTGGAGCTTACACTGGTCCCCTAAGCCAGGCCCAGCATGAGAGGCAGCTTTAGGTGGCTTCATTATCACCGAGCAGGGAAGCCAGGATTCTTCTATTGCCACCATTGCTGCCTCCACAGAGTAATTTCTTTTTCATGATAAATATGCATTTGCTTTGTGAACACATATTATGCCATAACTTACTGAATTAAATGAGCATTTCACTGTCTTTGCAGACCATGAAATTACTCAAATTTCAATCTACCTGTTATATTAAGAGAAAAGCCTTCTAATTTAATAGGTTCCACAGAAGTAACCCATAAACATGTTTTCAAACTCTTTGAAGGCAGATGAAAGAGGGAAGCAGTGTGTTTTAGAAAAAACCTCTCCAAGTCACAGTTTGGGGATTTAGGACACGCCAGGATGGACAGCCTGTGCTCTTAGCTTTTGAGGGCTACGGTGGGGGAACAGTAGGGGCCCCAGAAAGCACCTTTACCTCCTCCTGAATTCACTGTTCTGCAGGAGGCGGGGGGGCTCAGGCTTGAGAACTTGTGTGAGGCCCGGTTTAAAGCCTGCTTATAACACGTTTTGGCTCTCTGCAGTCAGATATTAGAAAATGAGCCCGATAGTAAAGCAACCTGTCTTAAGAAGGTTCCATCATTTCATTACTTATTTCTTTTTAACCTATGCTAGCACAAGTTTCAGTTTATAGCATCATGTTGCAATTACTTTTGTCGCTGTGGGATATAAGCGAAAAAAAAAAAAAAGGAGAGACAGATGATTTTTGTGTGAAAATATCTGAGAAATTCACACCCTCGACAGTTTGGCAGCAGCGGCCTTATACATTGTTTCAAAAAACCAGTGTGGAGGGGCAGGAGCAGGCGGTTTATGAAGGCTGCAAGTTCTCTAAATCAAGCCTTCTAATTTTCTAACCCAGGTCCCTTAATACAGATGGCTTCCCCAAAATGGAGCCTGCAGCAGGTATGGCTTGAGCAGACAATGCCCCTTTTCTAGGGCATGTAGAAAGATTATTTTGTCTTGGTGAATATAATCTATGATATTATCCTAGTTTAAGTCATGGGGGAGACCTAACTTTTCTTCACCAACCACTAGACACAGGACACTTATACCCATATCTCCTTTAATCTCCACCCTGGTCCCATAGAGAGGGACTTTTATCTTCAGTTTTCAGGTGTGAAGTTGAGGCTCAGAAAGTTTCCATAACTTTCCCTCAACCACGTAACAGGGCAAAGCTGCAGTTTTGCTCAGCTCTGTTGGGCTTCAAAACCAGACCTCAGTCCATCATTCTAGACTGTGTCCCTAAGACCGAAATTATTATCACACACCAACCCCAATGCCAAAGATAAAGAAATTGAAGTTTTTTTTAATTTTAACCAATTTCTGAAGTCTGAAATTGATCAAACATGCAATCAAGATGCATTGATAATTACTGGGTGATTGAAATGCACATTTAGGTAAATTAAGGTTATTTTCTTAAAAAATTATGAGTGTTTAAATAGTCAGCATTTTCACTATCTGTGCAATATGAATAAATGTACAAAAATATACTTAATACTCTTATGGACAACATTGATTAGTTTTATGATGTGCTTTCTTCTGAAGAAGAACATGAATCTATGGACTCAGAACCTGAAAAACGACATTAGTGTAACCAGAAAATAAGTTGAAAAGTTTTCACTATGATTCTAAATAAGAACAAAAACTTATCTCGGATCCAACTTATCAAGCACTTCAGTTAACTGAACACCCTTTTACACCCTCAAAAGCAAAAAATTAAAAAAGAAATGGAGTGATTTAGTTTTAGATCTCAGCTCCTAGACTGTACGGGGTTTTGTCCATATCCAGCCCAGTTTCTGCTTCTTCTTAATCGACATGAATAATCTTACAATCAGTACTTGGGAACGATGCCCAAGAATTACTGCTGAACTTCAGTCATCAAAGAAGGATCCCACTGGGTTCATTCTTCTGTGCTTGCTAAGACAGGAGAACGGCAAGTTCACTTCAGAAATATTTTCAATCACTAGGATTGAAACCAAAAGCTTTTCTCAACTGTGAGTTTACAACATGGAATTAATCAAAATACCTGTTGATAAAACATTTTTTTCAATCAAGGTTTTGCTGCACTCCCAAATTTGCTGAGTTGTTTTTAACCAAATGCATCATTTTGGTGACACTGTCAGATACAGAGGAGAAGGTGGGAGGCTGCTTGTGAATCGAGCGACCTGAGCACATTAACCAATGGCCCTACAGGCCACAGTTGAGGAGGGATTGGGAGGAAGCCAACAGTGGCACCAAATGGTCTCCCAGGATTCTCTACCTAGTATTTGCGCTAATAACATTTAAGCTGGAAAAATACACATCCTCATATCTATGTGACACTGCCCCTCATCAACGAGGAGTAGACAGGCCTGGGGGCGCCTGCTCACACCAGTGATGGCCCATGCTCAGGGAAGCCCAAACTCTGGTATTTTGTTCCTGAGAGATTGGCTTTGTGCTTCTTGCTGTTGTTGTTTGTTTCATAATCTGAACCTCTAAATCTGCTCATATCTAACTTGTAAGTTGAAGGAGGCATTTTGGTTCAAATGGCCTGAGGAAGGGAAGAAGAAAGAAGGAAATGGGGAATGGGTGAACTCATGCACCAAAACCAAAACCACTGAAACCAGGCTGGGGTACGTGCTTCACTCAGAGAGCCATGGTGGGGCAGTGTGTCCTTGGAATAATTAAAATGTATGGCTCATTATACTCCCTGTTGAAGAGAATTCACCTGGGGACTTGAGTGTCTTGGGAAATCTCATACTGTCTTTCAGCCTACACTGAATAATTTAGTAGGGTCCTGAAATAGTTACTGAATCTTCTGTGGTAATTTCAATAAAGCCATTAATATCTCTTGAGCACCTGCTGTGACCAGACATTAGTGCTGGGATGACACAACAAACAGCATAGAGCCCCTAACTCCAGGGGCCACATCCAGTGAAACCATGGTATCTGTTGGGCAGATCCGTTTGCCTGGACAGAGTATCCTTGCATTCCAGAGGACTGTCCCCTAGCAGAGATCTTGTGCTGGCCAGCACCACACAAAGCCAGTTCACAGGCTCCTCAAGGTGACTTTTAGTTAGCAAGCTAGTGACAGGCAATGAAACGGGCAAAACATTTTACAAATCTGGATACAAGCAAGTGTTGATTGGCATGTGAGACACTGGAATTGTTTGACACCACCAGTAAGAGTATAAAGTTATATAGCCATTTTGAAAAGCTATTTGGTAGTATTTAGTGGAATTAAGTAAACCCTAACTTATAACCAAGTCATTTCCCCTTATGTGCATATCCCAGAGCAGTTATTGCTGAATTTCATTAAGGTGTTGCTGGTAGGAGAGGAGAGTGGGTAAAAATCTTGTGCCCATCATCAGAAGTGAGGACAGGTGACAGGTGGTGGGTACACACTATACAACACTAAGAAGCCATGGGGAGCAATGAACCAAATGTGGCCACAGCAATATGGAAGGAGTTTAAAACAGTGTTGAGTAAAATAATAATAATAATACACCTGAAGAACAGAACAAGAATTACAGCACAGTACCAATTATACAAATTAAAAACACACACTCATAAAAATATTTTACAAATCCCACTCCTTGGAATATATCCTAGAGAAATAAGAGCCTTTACATGAACAGATATATGCACATCCATGTTCATTGCAGCACTGTTTACAATAGCAAAAAGAAGGAAGCAACCAAAGTGCCCGACAATGGATGAATGGATAAATAAATTATGGTATATTCACACAATGGAATTCTATGCATCGATAAAGAACAATGAATCAATCTGCGAAACATTTCATAACATGGATGAGTCTGGAAGGCATTATGCTGAGTGAAATCGGTCAGTTGCTAAAGGACAAATATTCTATGAGACCACTATTATAAGAACTGGAGAAATAGTTTAAACAGAGAAGAAAATATTCTTTGATGATTACAAGAGTGGGGAGGGAGGGAGAAGGGTTTTCACTAATTAGATAGTAAAAAAAGTAAGAACTATTTTAGGTGAAGGGACACAATACAGGAGAGGTCAGCACAACTGGACTAAACGAAAAGCAAAGAAGTTTCCTGAATAAACTGAACACTTCGAAGGTCAGTGTAGCAGGGCAGGGTTTGGGGACCATGATTTCAGAGGACATCTAAGTCAATTGGCATAATAAAATCTATTAAGAAAACATTCTGCACCCCACTTTGGAGAGTGCTATCTGGGGTCCTAAACGCTAGCAAGCTGCCATCTAAGATGCATCAATTCGTCTCAACCCACCTGGAGCAAAGGGGAATGAAGAACACCAAAGGCACAAGGTAATGAAGAGCCCAAGAGGCAGAAAGGGCCAGAGACTGTATCAGACTGAGACCAGAAGAACTAGATGGTGCCTGGCTACAACTGATGACTGCCCTGACAGGGAACGCAACAGGGAACCCCTGAGGGAACAGGAGAGCAGTGGGATGCAGACCTCAAATTCTAGTGAAAGGACCAGACTTAATGGTCTGACTGAGACTAAAAGGACCCCAGAGTTCACGGTCCCCAAACCTTCTGTTAGCCCAAGATAGGGACCATTCTCAAAGCCAACTCTTCAGGCAGGGAATGGACTGGACTATGGGATAGAAAATGATACTGGTGAAGAATGAGCTTGTTGGATGAAGTAGACACATGAGACTATGTGGGCAGCTCCTGTCTGGGGGGAGATGAGAGGTCAGAGGGGGTCAGAAGCTGGCAGAATGGACATGAAAATAGAGAATGGAGGGAAGGAGTGTGCTGTCTCATTAGGGGAAGAGCAACTAGGAGTATATAGCAAGGTGTATATAAATTTTTGTATGAGAGACTGACGTGATTTGTAAACTTTCACTTAAAGCACAATACAAATAAAAAAATGTTTTACAAGGATATGTGCATATTTAAGGACAAATGTATTTCAGGATCAGAATGAAGGAGCACAAATGAAATAAGAGACTTGCATAGGCCAATGTTCATAATACACTCTTATGGATTAAATTGTGTCCCCCAAAATACTTGTTGGAATCTTAACCCCTATATTTGTGGAGGATCCCTGGTGGTGCACTGGTTAAGCATCTGGCTGTTAACCAAAAGGCTGGAAGTTCAAATTCACCAGCTGCTCTTTGGAAACCCTGTGGAGCAGTTCTACTCTGTCCTATAGAGTACCTATGAGTCAGAATCAACTTGACAACAAAGTTTTTTTTTTAATATCTGTGGATGTGATCCTATTTGGGAATAGATTTTCTTTGTTATGTTAATTAGATCATACCTAAGTAGGGTGGGTTCTAAATCTAATCACTTCTGGGTTATAAAAAAAGCGGGGTAGACACAGAGAGATGCACACACATTGGGAGAAATACCATATAAGGATCATCTAAAGTCCAGGAAACAAGGATCACCTGGGACTACCTGCAGGGAAGGGATCAATATGGCCGTAGACCTTGATGTTTAGTTTCCAGAACCATGAGGAAATATGTTTCTGTTCTCTAAAGCCACCCACTTGTGTACTTCTGTTAGAGCAGCCCACGGAAACTAAGACATGTGCTTTCTACAGAGGAGTGAGAGTAACTCAATCTTCTATACCAAAAGCTCAAAAAGAAGGGTGATGATAGACAGTAACAGAAAAAAGGTTGCGGCCAGGTCTTCAACATGAGTCAATCACCATGCACACTACTTCTGTGGAGGTGTCCTTCTGAGGCGACTACAAGTCTTTTCTTGTCCAAGGAGCACTATTGCAACTCCAAGTAAGTTGGATTCTGTCATGTTAAAAAAACAGCAACCGTTGAAATCTCAGTGGCTTAAAGTAACCCAGGCTGTATGTCCTTCACAGGCTGGCCAGGGTCTACACTCTGCAAGAAAGACTCCAGGACCCAGGCTGCCAGAACAGCCGCCTGAGTGTTCCTGGTCTCTGTTACAGAAGAATGAGACCTCGGGTGAATTGGGCACAGACTCTCAAAGCTTCTATCTAGATGTGACACTTATCACCTCCTCTTACACCTCACTGGCCACAGTAAGCCCAACTGCAGAGTGCTGGAGTATGGCAGCCAGAAATACCTGGTGGAAAGCACTGACAACTACAATACTTCCCTTCAGATAATGCTTTGCTCCATCACTCTTTGGAGCTGTGTGACCCTGAGCAAGTTACTTAGCCTCTTCATGATTCTATTTCTTTCGAGGTAAAATAGGGACTTTATTACCCATCTCATGCACAAGGACAAGTGAGATGGTGTAGTGAATGTGCCTAACAATGGGCCTGGCACACAGCAAATCCTCAGTAAATTGTGGCTAACATTGTTGTCTTATTATCAGTACTATTATTCTCACTTCCTCTTACTGTTCCTCCTTATACTCTAGCCCTACTTTAATCTTCCTTAAGCCTGGTTCTGGTCATGCCACTCCTGAGGCTGAAGCATGCATTGGCTCCCAGTGTTATATTCTTTGCTGCAGATCCTGCCGATGTATAGCAGGTAGGTTTTGTGTGCCACACTCTGCCATGTGGACCTTCCTCCTGAGCTCACTGACTTACATCTAAGACCCACCAAAAGTGGGTCTCAATCTAACCTTCCAACCACAACTCCCATGACTTTTTTGATCCAGACTAAACCGTATGCATTGTGAACTACTTGGATTTTCATTCATTCCTTGCATTTCCTTCCTTTCATTTATTCACTCATTCAATGAGAGTTTACAGCAAACATTATTCTAGGTGTTAAAGATTCAGTAATGAAAACCAGACAATGTTCAGTTCTCAAGGGCTTACAGGAAATGTGCGATAAAAGAACTAAGACTGTTTTGACTAGTGATATGTGCTACAAAGAGCACTTAATATGGCAATAGGATAGAGAATGCCTAGGCAGGGCTGGCTTGGTTGCCCAGGAAAGGCTGAAAGGTGACCCAGATGAAGAGGAGACAGCCACATGAAGATACGGAAGAAGATCATCCCAGAGAGATGGCGACAGACTTGTAATGTTTAAGGAATTGGAAGGAAGGCTAGAATGAGTCAAGGTTAGTGGACAAGGAGAAAGTGGTCAGAGAAGAAGTGGAGCACCTACCATGACTTACAGGAGTCCAGGACAGCGGAAAGTCATTAAAAGCTTTTGTGCTGTTGCTGTTCTGTGCAATGTCTATGTCTTCTACATCCACATGACCGGATCTAACCACCCATCCACGTCTAATTCCAATGGAGTTTTTCTACAATACCTTCCCTGATCTTTTTTTTTTAATTGTGCTTTAAGTGAAAGTTTACAAATCAAGTCAGTCTCTCATACAAAAATATATACACGCCTTGCTATGTACTCTTAGCCGCTCTCCCCCTAATGAGACAGCACACTCCTCCTCTCCACCTTGTCTTCCCCATGTCCATTCAACCAGCTGCTGTCCCCCTCTGCTTTCTCTTCTCACCTCCAGACAGGTGTTGCCCACACAGTCTCACGTGTCTACTTAAGCCAAAAAGCTCACTCTTCACCAGTATCATTTTCTCTCTTATGTTCCAGTCCATTCTCTGTCTGAAGAGTTGGTTTCAGGAATGGTTCCACTCTTGGGCTAACCATGACCTCCAGGGTCCCTCTAGTCTCAAACCATTAAGTCTGGTCTTTTTATGAGAATTTGAGGTCTGCATCCCACTGTCGTCCTGCTCCCTCAGGGGTTCTCTGTTGTGTTCCCTGTTAGGGCAGTCATCGGTTGTAGCCGGGCACAATCTAATTCTTCTGGTGTCAGGCTGATGTAGCCTCTGGTTTGTGGCCATTTCTGTCTCTTGGACTCATCATTACCTATGTCTTTGGTGTTCTTCATTCCCCTTTGCTCCAGGTGGCTTGAGACCAGTTGATGCACCTTAGATGGCCACCCGCTAGCGTTTAAGACCCTACACTCCATTCACCAAAGTGAGATGCAGAACATTTTCTTAATACGTTTTATTATGCCAATTGACTTATATGTCCCCTGAAACCATGGTCCCCAAACCGCCGACCCTGCTACTCTGGCGGCCTTTGAAGCGTTCAGTTGTGTTCAGGAAACTTCTTTGCTTTTGGCTTAGTCCAGCTGTGCTGACCTCTCCTGTATTGTGTGTAGTCTTTCCCTTCATGTAAAATAGTTCTTGCCTACTAATTAGTGAATACCCCTCTCTCTCCCTCCCCACCCTCGTAACCATCAAAGAATATTTTCTTCTGTGTTTAAACTTTTTCTTGAGTTCTTATAATAGTGGTCTCATACAATATTTGTCCTTTTGCAACTGACTAATTTCACTCAGCATAATGCTTTCCAGATTCCTCCATGTTATGAGATGTTTCTTGGATTCGTCGTTGTTCTTAATCATTGCAGTATGTTCCATTACATGAATATACCATAATTTATTTATCCAGTCATCTGTTGATGGGCACCTTGGTCACTTACATCCTTCTGCTAATGTAAACACTGCTGCAATGAACATGGGTGTGCATAAATCTGTTCGTATAAAGGCTCTTATTTCTCTAGGATATATTCCAGGGAGTGGAATTACTAGATATATGGTAGTTCTATTTCTAGCTTTTGAGGGAAGCATCAAATCGTTTTCCAAAGTGGTTGTACCATTTTACACTGTACCAGCAGTGTATAAGTGTTCCAGTCTTTCTACAACCTCTCCAACATTTACTATTTCGTGTTTTTTTGGATTAATGCCAGCCTTGTTGGGATGAGGCGGTATCTCATTGTAGTTTTGATTTGCATTTCTCTAATAGCTAATGATCGTGAGCATTTCCTCATGTATCTGTCTTCTTTGGTGAAGTGCCTGTGCATATCCTTTGCCCATTTTTTAAATTGGGTTATTTGTGTTTTTATTGTCAATTTTTGCCATATCGGGTAGATTTTAGAGATCAGAGGCTGATTGGAATTGTCATAGCTAATTTTTTGTCCCATTCTGTAGGTAATGTTTTTACTCTTTTGGTGAAGTCTTTGAATGAGCATAGATGTTTGATTTTTAGGAGCTCCCAGTTATCTAGTTTCTCTTCTGGTGTTTGTGTATTCTTAGTAAGGCTTTGTATACTGTTTATGCCATGTATTAGGGCTCCTAGCATTGTCCCTATTTTTTCTTCCATGATCTTTATCATTTTAGATTTTATATTTAGTTCTTTGGTCCATTTTTGAGTTAGTTTTTGTGCATGGTGTGAAGTATGGGTCTTGTTTCATTTTTTTTTGCAGATGGAAATCCAGTTAGGCCAGCACCATTTGTTAAAAAGACTATCTTTTCCCCATTTGATAGTATTTGGGCCTTTGTCAAGTATCAGCTGCTCATATGTGGATGGATTTATGTCTGGATTCTCAATTCTGTTCCATTGGTCTATGTATCTGTTGTTATACCAGTACCAGACTGTTTTGACTACCGTGGCAGTACAATATGTTCTAAAATCAGGTAGTGTGAGGCCTCACATTTTGTTTTTCTTTTTCAGTAATGCTTTATTTATCCAAGACCTTTTTCCCTTCCATATGAAGTTAGTGATTTGTTTCTCCATCTCACTAAAAAATGTATTGGTATTTGGATCAGGATTGCATTGTATCTATAGATTCTATGGACAGAATAGAGATTTTTACAATGTTGAGTCTTCCTATCCTTGAGGAAGGTACGTTTTGCCACTTATGTAGGTCTCTTTTGGTTTCTTGCAGTAGTGTCTTGTAGTTTTCTTTGTATAGGTCTTTTACATTTCTGGTTAGATTCATTTCTAAGTATTTTATCTTCTTGGGGGCTACTGTAAATGGTATTGGTTTATTGATTCCTCTTCGATGTTCTCTTTGTTGGTGTAGAGGAATCCAACTGGTTTTTGTATGTTTATCTTGTACGCTGATACTCTGCTGAACTCTTCTATTAATATTAGTAGTTTTCTTGAGGATTCTTTAGGGTTTTCTGTGTATAAGATCATGTCATCTGCAAACAGAGATACTTTTACTTCTTCTTTGCCAACTTAGTTGCCCTTTATTTCTTTATCTAGCCTAATTGCTCCGGGTAGGACCTCCAGCACAGTGTTGAATAAGAATGGTGATAAAGGGTATCCTTGTCTAGTCCCCACTCTCAAGGGGAATGATTTCAGGCTTTCTCCATTTAGGATGATTTTAACTGGTGGCTTTGAATAAATGCACTTTATTACGTTGAGGAATTTTCCTTCTATTCCTATTTTGCTGAGAGTTTTTATCATGAATGGGTGTCGGACTCTGTCAAATGCCTTTTCTGCATCAATGGATAAAATCATGTGATTCTTGTCTTTTGTTTTATTTATACGATGGATTACATTGATTGTATTTCTAATGTTGAACCATCCCGGCATTAAAAAAAAAAAAAAATTGCCGTCGAGTCACTTCTGACTTATAGCGACCGTATAGGACAGACTAGAACTGCCCCATAGAGTTTCCAAGGAGCACCTGGCAGATTTGCACTGCCAACTGTTAGGTTAGCAGCCGTAGCACTTAACCACTATGCCACCAGGATTTCCCATCCCTGCATACGTGGTATGAATTCCATTTGGTAAATTATTTTTTTGACATGTTGAATTCTATTGGCCAGAGTTTTGTTGGGAATTTTGTGCTTAAGTTCATTAGGGATATAGGTCTGTAATTTTCTTTTTTTGTGGTGTCTTTACCTGGTTTTGATATCAGGGAAATGCTGGCTTGATAGAATGAGTTTGGGAGTATTCCCTTCTTTTCTGTGGTCTGAAATACTTTTAGTAGTAGTGGTTTAACTCTTCTCTGAAAGTTTGGTAGAATTCTCCAGTGAAGCTGTCAGGGGCAGGACTTTTTTTTGTTGCTGTTGGAAGTTTTTAAATTACCTTTTCAATCTCTTCTTTTGTTATAGGTTTATTTACTTGTTTTATCTCTGTTTGTGTTAATTTAGGTAGGTAGCATGTTTCTAGAAATTTTTTCATTTCTTCTAGGTTTTCAAATTTGTTAGAGTACGAATTTTTGTAGTAATCTGATATGATTCTTTTAATTTCAGTTGGGTCTGTTGTGATATTGCCCATCTCATTTCTTATTTGGGTTATTTGCTTCCTCTCCTGATTTTCTTTTGTCAGTCCGGCCAGTGGTTTATTGATTTTGTTAATCTTTTCAAAGAATCAGCTTTGGGTCTTCCAAAGTTTTTCAATTGTTTTTCTTTTCTCTTTTTTATTTCATTTAGTTCAGCTCTAATTTTTATTATTTTCTTCCTTCTCATGCCTAACGGTTTCTTTTGTTGCTCTCTTTCTATTCGTTCAAGTTGTAGGAATAATTCTTTGATTTTGGCCCTTTCTTCTTTTTGGACGTGTGCATTTATTTCTATAAATTGACCTCTGAGCACTGCTTTTGCTGTGTCCCAAAGGTTCTGATAGGAAATGTGTTCATTCTCATTGGATTCTATGAATTTCTTTATTCCATCCTTAATTTCTACTATAACCAAATCATTTTTGAGCAAGGTATTGTTCAGTTTCCAAGTGTTTGATTTCTTTCCCCTGCTTTTTCTGTTATTGGTTTCCACATTTACGGCTTATGGTCAGAGAAGATGCTTTGCAATACTTCAATGTTTTGGTTTCTGTTAAGGCTTACTTTATGACCTAACGTGGTCAATTCTACAGAATGTTCCATGTGCACTGGAAAAGAAAGTATACTTGTCTGCTGTTGCAGTGTTCTGTATATGTCTGTGAGGTCTAGTTGGTTGATTGTGGCATTTAAATCTTCTGTGTCTTTTTTGAGCTTCTTTGTTGATGTTCTGTCCTTTACCAAAAGTGATGTGTTGAAGTTTCTAACTATTATTGTAGAGCTGTCTATCTTGTTTTTGAATGCTGTTAGCATTTATTTTATGTATCTTGAAGCTCTGTCATTGGGTTTGTAAATATTTAATATGGTAATATCCTCCTGGTATATTGTCCTTTTAATCATTATATATGTCCTTCCTTATCCTTTGTGGTGGATTTAACTTTAAAATCTATTTTGTCAGAAATTAGTATTGCCACTCCTACTCTTTTTTGATTGTTGTTTGCTTAATATATTTTTTTCCATCCTTTGAGTTTTAGTTGTTTTTGTCTTTAAGTTTAAGGTGTGTCTCTTGTAGGCAGCATATAGACGGATTGTATTTTTATCCTTCTGCCACTCTCTGTCTCTTTATTGGTGCATTTAGTCTATTTACATTCAGCGTAATTATGGATAGGTATGAGTTTAGTGCTGTCATTTTGATGTTTTTTTTTTGTGTGTTGTTGACAGTTTCTTTTTTACACTTAATTTTTTGTGCTGTGCAGTATTTTTTTTTTATATAAATTGTCTTTTCCTCTTTTTCATTCTTTTTGCTGAGTCTTTATGTTTTTCTTGTATTTTGTTTTGATGTGTAGGATTGTTAGCCTCTTTTGCGGTTACCTTACTATTTACCCCTTTTTTTCTAAGTTTAAACCAAACTTTTATCTCTCTGTATCGCCGTGACTTCCTTTCCATATGAAAGATCTACATTTTTTAGTTCCTCCTTATTGATTTAATGTCATATTTTACATAATGATGTCTCTTTTTCCGTGTTTTGAGCATTTTTTATTTTTATTTATTTTTGTGATTTCCCTATCTGGGTTGATATCTGGTTTCTCCAACCTATGTTCTAGTCTTGCATTGTTATCTGATGTTATTGATTTTCTATCCAGAGGACTCCCTTTAGTATTTCTTGTAGTTTTGATTTGGTTTTTGCAAATTCCCTAAACTTCTGTTTATCTGGAAATGTTTTAACTTCACCTTCATATCTGAGAGACAGCTTTGCTGGATTTATGATTCTTGGCAGGCAATTTTTTTCCTTCAAGGCTCTATATAAGTCATCTCATTGCCTTCTTTCCTGCATGGTTTCTTCCAAGTAACCCTGGTGGTGTAGTGGTTAAGTGTTACAGCTGCTAACCAAAGGGTTGACAGTTTGAATCCACTAGGCACTCCTTGGAAACTCTATGGGGCAGCCCTACTATGTCTATAGGGTCACTATGAGTCGGAATCTACTCAACAGCGCTGGATTTGGTTTTTTGGTTTAGTCTGAGCTTATTCTTATTGACTCTCCTTTGTAAGTGACTTTTTGTTTATCCCTAGCCACTCTTAAAATTCTCCTTTTATCTTTGGTTTTGGCTAGTTCGATTCTATATATTTTGATGACTTTCTTTTGGGATCAACCTTGTGTGGGTTTAGATGAGCATCTTGGATAGGTATCTTCTCGTCTTCCACAATATCAGTGAAGTTTTCTGCCTACAAATCTTCAACAATTTTCTCTGTATTCTGTTCTCTCTCCCAGTTCTGGTACTCCAATCACTCATAGGTTATTTCTCTTGGTAGAGTCTCACATGATTCTTAGGATTTCTTCATTTAAAAAAAAATTCTTTTATGTTGTATTTCTTCAAATATATTGGTGCCAAGTGTTTTATCTTCAGTCTCACTAATTCTGCCTTCCACTTCTTAATTCTGCTCCTCTTTCTATTGAGTTGTCTAATTCTGAAATTTTGTTGTTAATCTTCTGCATTTCTGATTGTAGTCTATGAATTTTTGCAGCTGATTAAATTCTTTCACTATGCTCTTAAATAACCTTCTTCATTTCCTCCACTGCTTTATCTGTGTGTTCCTTATCTTGTTCTACATTTGCCTGATCTCCTTTCTGATCTCTTGAAGAGCTCTGTATATTAATCTTTTATATTCTACCTCTTGTAATTCCAGGAAGATTTCATCATCTGGAAGGGTCCTTTATTCTTTGTTTTGGGAGCTTGTTGAAGTCACTTCTGCTCTGAGCTCCCAGCTTAGGGGAGTCCGGAAATTATTTTTTCACCATTTGTTAATTTGTTCCTTCTCTAAGCCCAAGACAATGGTTCAGGGAATGCAGAAGGACCTATCTCAGGCCCAGAAAAATCAACTGTCACTGAAGCTGGCTTGGGGCATGGGGCCAAAGGGAGAGGGGTCAAATAAATGGGAGAGTTCTTTCAAAAAAGGTGCTATTTGATCTGCTTGGTAAATTAGGTGTGAGCACTTATCTTTTGCCAAGAGAACTGTTTTTCACTGATTCTGCTGGCTTTCTGTAGCTAAGGAAGAAGCTTCCTCAATGCTACCACCAGTCCTGCCCTAGTCATGCCTGGCTACTGGGGCTGAGGGGCACAGGATCCCCCCAAGTCAGGTCTGGCAACTCCTCACTGCTTCTGAACAGTCTCTTCCTTCCCCTGCCACTCTGTTCAATTTCTGAACTTTGCTTTTGATGTTCAGGGCTCCTAGCTTGTCATATATGTAATAGAGTCACTCTTTTTTTCAGGTCTTTGCTGTAAAAAACACAACTGGAAGCATCTGACTACTCTGCCATCTTGGCCCCACCTCCCCCATCTCTGATCTTTATCTCTCCTCTCCACCGTCTCTGATTAAAAGCAGTTTTTTCCATCTCTAAACTGACAGGTTAATTCATCTCCCCCAGGGGTTTGAGTTCGTTTTGCCTGGAGAGACACTTCCTCAGTGGCTGAAAGGTGTCAATTCTATAAAACTGTGTATTATTAAAAGGTATCCAAGTATAAGACATTTCTTTAATAGTAGGAGTAAAACGGAGTCCTTGGGTGATGCAAACAGTTAATGCGTTCACCTGGTAGCTGAAAGGCTGGGAGGTTTGAGTCAACCCAGAGGCTTCTGGAAAGAAAGGCCTGGAGATCCCCTTCTGAAATATCAGGCATTGTAAAAGCTATGGAGCACAGTTCTACTCTGACACACATGGGGTCTCTAGGTGTTAGAATTGACTCCGTGGCAGATAGAAAGAATAAGAGCAATAACGATACACATAAAAAAAAAAAACCCTACTCTAAATTCAGATGAGAAAAACTTCAGAAAATTGCAGAAAAAAGTATTTCTAGAAAATGGAACAAGCCATTCCAACTTTTTGGTATAAAGAGCTGGAACAAAAAAGCTCCTTAGTCTGGATAATTCTTTTTAAAATTTTTAGCCAGACTCTTTGTCGTATTCTCCACAAGCCGTTAACCTCTTGTGCATTTCCTGAATATTCAGGGGAGTAGTGAAGTTTAGCTTGGGAAGTAACAGGTGGATCTTCTCAGCTGTTATTTCTAATGACTCTTCTTTATGGCTCTCTGAGTTAGGGTTCTATTCCCAAACACAAAGAAAATAAAACAAAACAAAGAAGGCCCAGTAAAATTAAATCATCTCAGGCATTTGTAGGCC
Source organism: Elephas maximus indicus (assembly GCF_024166365.1). Lineage (NCBI taxonomy): Eukaryota > Metazoa > Chordata > Mammalia > Proboscidea > Elephantidae > Elephas > Elephas maximus. The sequence goes on from NC_064829.1 coordinate 23,757,073, forward strand.
TGGGTATAAAAGATTGCTTCATTTTTCTCATATTGCCAGCTAGCTTTCTAATCTTCATTAATGACTGAAGAAGACTTCAGAATTTGTAATTTAGCTTTTCTGGCCTCATTGTGCTGGAGGCTCAATTTCCTTACTCAAGCCCAAGGTTGTTATTATTTATTAATATTCATTGAACATCAGCAATACATTTAGATACCATTGGGAAGCCAAAATTATCTGTGATCACTCCCTAATGAATTCAACCTCTACATGCAACAACCAGGGTTCAAACAAAAGGAGGAGCCTAGTTCAGGCAAACAAAGACAACATCTCGACAGAGGCTTAGGATGGCAATGATATTTGCAAGGTCTTCCAGTATTTCCAGGTAAGCTATTTGGTTTTACTTAGCTTCAGGGAGAAGAGTGAAGTCTTGAGCTCAATGAGGGTGGCGTGTGAGCCACTGGGGCACGTTCTCTCAGACTTCAGAAGGAATGTCCCCAAACTTGCTTGGAAATAGGTCTTGAATCTATGAATTTAATAGTGTATCTTGTGAGAGGATGAACTCTGATCAAATGAGCAAATGAAAGAATAACAGATGTTAATAATAACAGATAAATAAAAAGCAAGATTAAAATTATGTTATTAAATATAAAGATGTAATTAGTGACAACTAAAAAGAAAAGCGGGGGTGTGGGGGGAGGGATGGTATAGAGAATTTCTTATATGTTACTGAAGTTAAGTTGGTGCCAAATTACCCTAAGATGTTATAAATACAAGCCATTGAATGTACTATTCATGTTAGCCACTAAGAAAATATGTAAAAAACAAAACAACACAAAAAACACAAAAGGAAAGGAGATAGGGACCAAAAAGGCACAGTACAATAATCCAACAAAACACAAGAGAAAGCAGTAGCAAAGGACAAAGACAAAGAAGGCTTAAGACACCAAAAAAGCAAATAGCAAAATGGCAGAAATAAGTCACTGCTTATCAGTGATTATAGTGAATGTCTAAATGCTTCAATCAAAAGGCAGAGAATGGCAGAATGGATTTAAAAAAATGATCCAACTATATGCTGTTTACAAGAGACACAGATTAAACATAAGAACACAAATAAGTTGAAAGTGAAAGCCCGGAAAAAAATATTCCATGCAAATCCCAAAAGGGAGCTGGAGTGGCAATCTTAATATCAGACAAAGTAGACTGTAAGACAAAATCTGCTAGAAGAGATAAAGATGGACATTATATAGTGATAAAAGGGTTGGTTAATCAAGAAGATTTAACAATCATAAATATATATGCACCCAACACTGGGGCACCTAAATAAATAAAGCAAACACTGATAGAATTGAAGGGAGAAATAGTACTACAATAATAGAGACTTCAATATTTGTGCCACTTTCAATATTGGACAAAACATCTAGAAAGAAGATCAACAAGGAAATAGAACCTGAATAATACCATAAACCAATTAAACTTAACAGACTGTGATGCAGTGAATCACTTAATATGGCCCTTCTAGCCATGGTTTTTGTGACTCCCACACAATGATTGGATGGGACCATGTACATAAGGTGTATGGAACCCTAATGAGATTTGGTGGTTGGTATTGTGCGTAGATTTGGCTAGGCCATGATTCCCAGTATTGTGTTGTTGTCTTCCATTTTGTGATCTGATGTAATTATCCTAATTATTCTCCATTTTATGTGTTGTAAATCCTAACCTCTATATTAATAAGGCAGGATTAGTGTGGGGTGTATCTTGAGTCATAGCCTTGCAGGAGGGTGTGGCTCAAGTCCCATCCTTACTCAAGTCATGCCCTTTCCTGGGGTGTAGACTGCATCCAATATACATATGTGGGTGCTCCAGCAGGGCTCTCTCTCTCTCACTCTAGATTTTGTCATTGTCTGACCCCCAGTTCTTGGAACTCGAGTCAGCAGCCTGTTTTCTGGCCTGCCAGTTTGGATTCTTCAGCCCCTGCAGCCATGTGAGTCAGGAGAAGCTTTTGCCTGACCCATGGATTTTGGACTTGTAAGCCTCCACAACCATGTGGGCCATTTTCTTGACACAGTTTGTGAGTAACAGTCTAACTTGACAACTCCAGCAAACTAAGTCTAAGCCTACAAGAAGAAAGGAAATAACAAAGAACAGAGCAAAAATAAATAAAATAAAAAACAGAAAAGCAATAGAGAGGATCAATAAAACCAGAAGTTGGTTTTTTGAAAAGATCAATGAAATTGACAAACCTTTGGCTAGATTGATAAAAGCAAAAAAAAAAAAAAAAAAAAAAGAGAGAGAGAAAAGATGCAAATAACCAAAATAAGAAATGAAAGAGGGGCCCTTACAACTGACCTGATAGAAATAAAGAGAATAATGACAGAATATTATGAACAATTGCATGACAAAAAACTGAATAACCTAGATGAGATGGATAAATTCTTAGAAACACACAACTTTCCTGAACTGACTTAAGAGGAAATGGAAAGTTTCAACAGACCCATAAAAAGTGAAGAGATTGAACCAATGATCAAAAACCTTCCACACACATGCACACACAAAAAAAATCCTTGACCAGGTGGCTTCACTGGGGAATTCTACCAAACATTTAGAGAAGAATGGGCACCAATACTGTTTAAGCTCTTCCAAAAGATAGAGAAGGAAAGAATACCCCCTAATTTATTCTAGGAAGCAAACATAACCCCAATACCAAAACCAGACAAAGACTTCCCAAGAAAAGAAACTACAGGTCAATGTCACTTATGAATATAAATGCAAAAATTCTCAACAAACTACTAGCAAACAGAATCCAACAGCATACTACAAAAGTCATACTCTATGACCAAGTGGGACTTATTCCAGGAATGCAGGAATGGTTAAATATTAGAAAACCAATCAATGTAATATACCACATCAATAAAACAAAGGAAAAGAATCACATGATCATCGCTATGGATGCAGAAAAACACTTGATAAATTTCAACACACTTTCTTGATGAAAACCCTAAAGAAGATTGGAATATAAGGGGAATTCCTCAGTATGATTCTGGGCATATATGAAAAGCCAATAGACAACATTATACTTAATGGAGAAAGACTGAGAGCTTTCCCCTTTCAAGGGAAACAAGACAATGGTGCCCACTCTCATCACTTCTATTCTATATTGTATTACGAGTCCTAGCCAGAGCAATAAGACAAGAAAAAGAAATAAAAGGTATCTAGATTGGAAAAGAAAAAAGTCAAATTATCTCTATTTGTGGATGATATGATCCTATATGTAGAAAATCCCAAATAGTTCACAAGAAAACTTCTAGGACTAATAAAGGAATTTAGTAAAGTTGCCGGTACAAGGTCAATAAACAAAAATCATTTGGGTTTCTATACATCAGCAATGAGAAATCTGAAAGGGAAATTAGGGATACAATTCCAATTACAATAACATCTAAGAGAATAAAATACCTAGGAATAAATCTAACCAGGAACATGAAGGACTTAAACAATGAAAACTATAACACTGCTTAAAGAGATTAAAGAATACTTAAATAAAGTGAAAGGTGTTCTATGTTCATGGATTGGAAGACTTGATATTGTTGTCAGTACTACTCAAAGCAATCTATAGATTCAATGTAAAAAATTACAATAGTATTCTTTACAGAAATAAAAAAATCAATCCTTAACTTTTTATGGAATGGCAAGAGGCCCCAAATAGCTAAAGCAATGTTGAAAGAGAAGAACAAAGCAAGAAGACTCACACTTTCTGATTTTAAAACATACTATACAGCTATAGTAATTAAAGCAGCCTGATACTGGTATAACAATAGACACATGGACTAATGGAATAGAGTTGAAAGTCCAGAAATAAACCCACACATGTATGGTCAACTGATTTTTGACAAGGGTGCTGAGTACATTCAATGGGGAAAGAAGAGTCTCTTCAATAAATGGTGTTGGGGAAACTGGATTTCCACATGCAAAAAAATGAAACAAGATCCATGCCTCACAACAGACACAAAAACAAATTAAAAAATGGATTAAGGTCTCAACGTGCAAACTAAAACCATAACATTCTTAGAAGAAAAAGCAGGAGTAACGCTGTCTGGCCTAGCTTTTAACAATGGATTATCTAATATAATAACAAAATGCAAACAGCAAAAGACAAATAAACGGGACCTCATAAAAATTAAAAACTTGTGTTCATCAAAACACTTTACCAAAAAAGTGAAAAGACAGGCTACGGTCTCGGAGAATATCTTTGGAAACCATATACCTAACAAGAATCAACCAAAATATATATAAAACTTTGATGACTTAACAGCAAAAAGACAGATAACCCAATCATAAAATGGGGAAATGACTTGAACAGATATTTCACGAAACAGGACATTCAAATTGCCACCAAACACATGAAAAGATGCACAGCATCATTAGCCATCAGAGGGATGCAAATCAAAAACACAATGAGGTGTCATTTTACTCCCACTAGGATGGCTAAGATAAACAAAAACAAAAACAAGCCTCTGAAACTATTGCTCTGAGACAATCTTTAAACTTTAAACCAAAAATCCCCTGAAGTCTTCTTAATATCAAACAATAGTTTAGCTTAACTAGTAAAAAAGGTTCGCCTTGGGCATTATGCTCTTTTAAGAACTGTCTATATGGGATCAATTTGACAACAGCAACTGAAAAGATTAGATAGGAACCTTAGAGGGCAGTGAGTCTATGCTCACGGCGAAGGAAAAACTAGAAAAAGAGGGTGAGAATGGTTGCACAACTCGAAGAATGTAATCAATGTCACTAAATTGTACATGTAGAAACTGGAATCGGTGTTTGTTTTGCTGTGTATATCCTCAACAACAAGAACAAAGTAAATTTAAAAAAATGTTAAAGAAACTTTGCTCCTCTATATGCACACTTACGCATCTCCTAGCCATCTGCTTTTCCACACAAAAGTTTCCCTTAAATATTTACAGGCATAGGGACAGTGAAGCTATTTTTCTTCAAACCTTTTACAATTACCATATTTTTACGAAAATAACGTGTGTCTTCTACGTTTGTTTGCCAACCATGCCCTCCCCTCTGAGAGGTACTTTTGTAACCACTGTTATGCCAATATGCACTCCTATGCCAATTTTTAAAAAATATGTTGCTGTTAAAAAAAAAAATAGTACAGCCCTCTTATGAAAATACCTCACAGGGTATTTTGTTTGCAGTCAGCAAACAAACAAACAAACAAAAAAGATTTTAAGCGTGTTATTTGCTTAAAAATCCAGTGTGTGCTGTAGACCCAAACTGCTCTCCTGACCCCAAGTGGAAGACTTTAAGGATCTATTACAATTTGAACTTTAAAGCAGCTATCAACAAGAAAGAAAGTATAGTAACACTTACTGATGCTTAACGGATCTCAGGTAGGACTGTCATCTACAGTTGTACAGGCTTGCACTGCACAACCCCTGCACAGCCCCTGGGGGCACTATCCACATCCTAGGTTGGTGTGGTGCAATGTGGTGGCCTTTGTGCTCTTTGGAAAAGCAAATTCACTGAGTCTATGTAACCACCCTATGAGACTGGCATTACTATGTCCCTCTATAGATGAGAAAATTGAGGCTCAAAGCCACTTGCCCAAGGTCAATCAGATGGTATGTGGCACAGCCATAATTTGCAGGTCTGTTGGCTCTAAAACTTAATATATTTATGTTTTATGGATTGAATTGTGTCCCCCCAAAAGAAATGTTGAAGTCCTAACCCCTGTATCTGTGAACGTGACCTTGTTTGAAAATACGATCTTTCCTGGAAGATGTTGTCAGTTAAGACAACATGTGGGTCCTAATCCCTTCTGAGTGGTGTCTTGTAAAAAGGGGAGAAAAACACAGAAACAGGGTCATGCAGGGGGAAAACACCGTTGTGAAGATAAATCTATAAGCCAAGAAAAGCCAAGACATGTGTGGGGCTACCAAGCTTGAAGAGGCAAGGAAGGATCTTCCCCTAGAGCAGACAGAAAAAGCATGGTCTTGCTGATGCCCTGAAATCAAACTCCTAGCTTCCAGAACTGTCCTTTAAAGCCATTCTACTTTGTGGTATTTTGTTATAGCAGCTGTATGAAACCAAGACATTCGGGCTTTAATGTGTTGGCCTGACAAGAGTAGTCTTTAGAAGCAAGGATGTAGACTATTTGGGATGGAACCAAAAGCCTCAAGAAGGGCATGAAATGGCAAAGGCCACTGGACTGGAAGAAAGAGGGGAGGGAAGAATAGGAACTGCCAAAGGGAGATGGAGAGAAACCCTGGGCTGGCAGGGGCTGGGGCAGCAGATGGCCCAGCAACCCAGGCATATCCACCTATGTGGGAAAGAGAAGAGCCAGCCTCTAACTACCAGTTTAGTCCAACCATGTGTGGTTTGGGAAAATCCCCAGTGGGTTGATCCATAGAATTATGGGTATATAAGCAGTAGGTAAAGGGCACTGTCCTATTCCTTAGAAAATTGAGAATAAATGCCCAGTGCTTGCTGGGGATCTATTATGTCCTCTTGGGTAGGCAACTCACTTCAGATGAAAAATTAAAGACATAATTTAGAGATCAAGTCTTGGTTCTCATATTTATTAGGTTTGACACTTCAGGAAATTTGATTAATCTCAGTTTCTCACCTGCAAAATGGGATCGTAACAACAGCCAGAAAAACTGTTTGGATGGTTAAATGAACGGTACATTTTACGTGTATGCTGGCATTTAATACATGTCAGTTACCCTGTGGCTTAAAGGTCTATATGGGGAGCGCAATCAAGGTGGTAACTGTCCACTTATCAAGCCCCCTGATGCTGGAGCTTGCAGATCACAGGCTGCTGTGTTGATCCGTGCACCCTTTCGACCCAATGCTGTGAAGACAATGGAGCTGGATCTCAGGCACTGTCTTACTCCACGGCAGGTTATTTATGTCTTCTTTTCTTTTTTTTTAATTTTTCTTTATTTACTTCCACTCCACCTCTCTTTTCAGAATACCATGCACATCAGAAAGTCATCCTAAAATGGCCCCAGTGACAAACCAGCTGCGTAGTCTGAACTCTGCTCTGAATGATTCCAATTGTGGGCTCCTGGAAGGAAGGAGTTGGGTCTTATTCAAGAAGCCGCTAAATCACTGCTGGCTGAATGTACAGTGAGTTAATGCACCCCTGTTGCCTAGCTCCTTGTGTCTAGGGCTGCTGAGTGTCAGTGAACATGAGGGAGGAGACCTGCTGGTCAGAATGGTTCTTGTGATGTGTGAAACCTAGATTTCATTCTGGGTTTTGGAACCAGCATCTTGTGGCAAGCTATCCCTGGTGGGTGCTTTCTGCCTGCATTAAAATCGTAATCTGGACAAGAAGATGCCTGGCTGTGCAAACTGTCCTTTCTCAGATAGCAGCAAGCCCAGTTGGCACCTGGGGCACACTTCCCCATTGCTCACGAGCTGCTCTGCCAGGCACAAAAATAAACTTGCCTTTCCCAGGGCATTAAAAGGCTAGAGCTTCTGGGAAATGCTGGAAAAACAAATCAAACAGTGGCTGCACTGTGGAAAATCATCTCCCTCCTCTCTCATAAAACAAAATGAGTCTGGCTCTGTACTCATTATGAATTAGTCACCGGCCAGAGCCAAAGGGACTAGTTAAACGCTTGAGGGAATAGGTCAGAGCCACAAGGTTAAACAGTAAAACTTTGGGATATTTTCTAATCAGAAATAAGATAGGAAAAGAAGAATGCTTTCAAATTTCCAGTAAATGTAATGCTAAAATATTCAGCCATTTGGATATTGCCACGTTATCAATCAAATTAACCTTGCTTCATGCTATCAGCCACATTAGCTGATACAGCTATGTTACAAAGCACTATGAAATAATCCCCCTGCTGATTATGATCCTAGATAAGAGGGAAAATATAGCTCTTGAGTTTCAGAGTTTTGAAAAGAAGTGAAATTCAACCTTCAAGTTATGAAGGCAGTGATAACCCAGTATTTGGTTGCAAACAAATAGGATTTTCATTTTATCAGCAACATAAATTTGTCAAAATCATCAGCATGTGTGACTCCGTATTCTGATTAGCAGTGGTAATGGGAAATGAGTTTTAATATTTCTCAGTTGGAATCACCCCATTAGCAATGAAATAAAACTGATACACTGAAATGTTTTCTTGAAGAAAGGTTATTTTTTTGACTAACACTCACCGAATTTTATTGTTTTTTCCTCCATTGATTTATAAATAAACAGATGTTTCTCCTACAGCAACTCTGCTTTCTTAAAATATGATTTTCTGCTAAAGGTACGACATGTAAAGTGCAGGTCGAGGTTATCATTAGTTCTCCTTTTTCTGTGTTTGATTCTGGAAGTTGAATTTATAAATATTTTATTACAAAAAAAAAAAAAGACAAGCAAAAGGAAAAGTGCCAGAATGTTCTGATAATGATTAGGCTTTTAGTTGCATTTCAACACGACTTATCTATTCATCTATCTATCTATCTACTTTTACATGTAGCAGAAACAGTTCTCATAAACCACTGCAGTAGTTACTCTTCTACAGATGTGACCATGGCTGAAATTATTATTAATATATCCAGTCTCAAGGCTCTTCATATAAGGCTCATTAAGACTTTGGCAATATAGAGCAGAATCCAGAAGAAATTTAACTTGGTATTTCTGTTTCAATTAAATGTGATTTAAACATCAGCTCATGAGCAATTCTCAACCAAAATAAAGTGAAAACTTTCAAAAATATTTCCTAAAGTCTAAGGAATTTAAATATCTGCTTTGGAGGAAAAAGGAAGCTGTTCTCATTGAAACGTCTTCTGAAGACAATGGGAAAATTTAAAAAACCTGTTATTTTTGTGTTACTTATTCCAGGGTCAGGAAGGGAATGACAGAGTTCAAACTTTTCTCTATAAAATATTATCCTGTAACTTCTAAACCTGACTATTACTACTTATGGAAAATGAGATCTTTTCCTGACATTGTTTATAACTTAAGTATATGTGAGAGTCAAAATGATTTGCGATATTGAGATAAATCACTGTTACACTGGCTTAGTAATAAAAGGAATTTATTGAATTAGTGACTTGTGCCAATAAGTCCAGCTCTGAGCAGCAGAACACCAGTGCACATTTATGGTAGTTGAATGTGCCAGAGGATAGGAAAGGCCAGTGAAGAAGGTCCAGGGAAAATTGGGATGGCAGTCAGAGATGGGCCAGACTGAGGTTGTGCATGTTGTGGTGATGCTACTGTCCTCACCCACTCCTAACAGGCAATGCTATGGCACCAGGGCAGAGCTGTTGTTCTGCCCTCAGTCTGTAACTGAATGAGGGTTCTTGTCCTGTACTTTAACTGATTGAAATAAGGTGGATGTCACACCACCAGTTGCAAGGGAAACAGAAAGTGGAAATTTACTGTTTGTGTAAATAAGGAGCAATGTAGGGCCTAGCGGCCGAAAGACCATGTGTTCCCTGTCTGTGAGTGTTGGGGAGCTTTTTATTTTCAATGGCATCTGGGGGTTGGGTTTGGTGCCCGGAGCTCTCTGCCTGTAGGCCGGAGGTCCAGATATTGAACCATGTCGGTGATGTTCAGGCCTGAGGACAGATTGAGGACACAGCGCTTGATGTCCTGAGCATGTTCTAAAATCCTAGTTCACACATGCGTGGGATTCTGGCACGATATTCAAACTGTGGTTAGGGCCGTAGCATGGTCAGGCCAAATCACAGTTAGAAGCCGTGGCTTGGTGGGCTGCTAGGGTGTGGGAACCGTGGAGGAGCAGGGGGATGTCTTGGCAGAGGCTTCATGTCCTCTCCTGGATGGGTAAAGGCATCAGGTTGGCTCTAGGCACCCTGTCCATACATGTTCTATACTCCCATTAAGCTGGGATCCTAAAGGGCAAGATTCTTAACCGTGAGTGGCTGCCACACTGCAAGCCCCAAAATGTTCTGGAATAAATATCTACTAAGCACTTTGCTAGGCATTAAACAAAAACAACAACAACAACAAAAAACCCACTGCCATCCAGTCGATTCTGACTCATAGTGACTGAACCCACAGAGTTTCCGAGGCTGTAAATCTCTAAAGATGACTGCCACATCTTTTTCTTGAGGAGCTGCTGGTAGTTCTGAACAGCAAACCTTTTGATTAGCAGTTGATCACTTTTACCAACCTGACCAATAGGAGTTAACAACGTTGTTAGAGAAAGAAGATGTAAATAAAGAAAATCAGTATTACAAGATTGTTGTTGTCAGGGGCCATTGAGTGGATTCCAACTCATAGTGATACCATGTACCACAGAATGAAACACTACCTGGTCCTGCACCATGCTCGTAGCTATTGTTATACTTGAGCCCATTGTTGTAGCCACTGTGTCAATCCATTTCATTGAGAGGCTCCTGCTTTTCTGGTAACCCTCTATTTTAGAAGACAGAGTGTGACAAATGCCTGAGTGAAAAAGACACAAATTACGACAGGAATGAAGAATAGGGAGGGGGAAGAGGAGAAAGACAAGAAGGATGAGGAAGTAAAAGTAGGAGCTAACCAACAGATGGGAATCAGATGTATGATTAAAACAATTTAACTGTTACATGAAATATAAATGGCCCATATCCAGTTGTGGAAGTCAGCCGGTTAAAGTAACAGATGATGGATGCTGGAAGGTAGGGGCTCAGTCTTTTTTGATGTTTAACAACCTGGTACAAAGAAACACTCAGTAAAATTTGTTAAATACCTGCAGAATGAACAAATTCGTGTGGAAGGAAGGAGGAAGGCTGATTGTGGATTGCACAAGGGTGTTTAGATTGGAAGAAGACCAAAATCAAACCAACCCGTTGCTGTCGAGTTGATTTCCAACTCATCACAACCCTATAAGACAGAATAGAATGGCCCGTAGCATTTCCAAGGAGTGGCTGGTGGATTCAAACTGCTGACCTTTTGGTTAGCAGCCAATCTCTTAACCACTGCACGACCAGGGCTTCAGATTGGAAGGAGAATGAGTAGAAATTAGGTGGGCACAACTGAATGAGGATTTCTAAGGGGAAATGTAAACTGAGAACTTGCAAGGCATGCTGAGAGACAGCCAGTAGAATGACCTTGGAGGGGAGGCTCCAGTGGGAGATGAAGTCAGAAACTGGGGTTGAGGTCAGCTTGTGAGGGCCACGCCACCTTTGTCACCTGCCCAAATTCCATTCCTCTATCAGGACATGGCTCTGGTGTTACCTCCTCTGAGCTTTCCCTGATTCCCCTGATGGGTTTAGTGCCACTTCAGCACTCAGGCTTTCCTCTTTCATGTACCCATCCCCAGGCTTTGCTTTTCCCACTCTTTAAACTGTGAGGATCTTGTGGAGAGGGACTGGGATATTATTTATGTTCAAAGTTTCTGTCACTAGCACCAACAAGTATCTGTTGAACAAACCAATGAAGACAAGGATGGGGCTCTACTGGAAGCCTGAAAACCAAGAAAGGGTGTGAGTAGAGATGTGATTCAGGTGATTTCTCAAAGGCAGTGTATGGTTGTCTTATATGAGGAGGAACTTGAAGGTAAGGCATCTGTGGAGGGATCTGTTACAAGAAATTGGGTTGTGATGATATGGGTTTAGGCTCAAGTAGGGAGGGCGTGGATGTTTATTTCATTATCATAAGATATTAGGCAGGATTATAGGTTCTTTGGATGGTGGGACACAACACAAAGGCACTCAGATAGATGAAAGGCAGACTTATTACTTAAAGCTTCAAACAAGACAAGGCTATGCAGGCCACACTGGGGTTGCATTTGGGGAGATGGTGGCAGTGAGCTGGAGTTGTAGGAGATGCCTTATGTATGGAAGTGGTGTGGGGTTAGCCAGGTTTTGCAGGCTCCCTGGGGACTGGGTAATTTTAGTAATTCTATGGGTCCAAAGAGGAAGGAGCCTTCCCTGGGTCTTGGGTATCTGGGGGCCTCTGTGTGTCAAAGAGGAAGGAGCCTTCCCTGGGTCTTGGGTATCTGGGGGCCTCTGTGTGTCATAGCCCAGAAATATTAGAACCTGACAAGGAAGGAGTTGGGGTGTGGGCTTAGCAAACAGCCCATGGAGGAGAATTGAGAGTTTCTTAGCCATGATCTCAAAACTGCTCAAGACAGCACTTATGAAATGCTATATTACAATGATGCAGGGAGCATGGGCTCAGAAGAGCTTGGTGACTAATAGAAAATAAAAATATGTTTTGAGCCCCATTCCTACTTCTTTCCCTCTTGCTCTATAACTGGACAAGCCAGTAAGAAAGCTCACATGCTGCTTCCTTTGTTGTTGTTTTTAGGTGCCATCACATCAGTTTCAACTAATAGCGACCCTTTGTACAACAGAACAAAACACTGCGTGGTCCTGCGCCATTCTCACCTCACAATTGTTGTTATGCTTAAGCCCATTGGTGCAGCCACTGTGTCAATCCATCTCGTTGAGGGTCTTCCTCTTTTTCGCTGACCCTCTACTTTGCAAACGATCAGTCCCTTCTTCAGGGACTGATCCCTCCTGACAATTTGTCCAAAGTACGTGAGATGTAGTCTTGCCATCCCTGATTCTAAGGAGCATTCTGGTTGTACTTCTTCCAAGACAGATTTGTTCTTTCTTTTGGCAGTCCATGATATATTCAATATTCTTCTCCAACACCGCAATTCAAAGGCGTCAATTTTTCTTCAATTTTCTTTATCCATCATCCAACTTTCACATGAATAGGACGCCATTGAAAACACCATGGCTTGGGTCAGGTGCACCTTAATCTTCAAGGTGACATTTTTGCTTTTCAGCACTTTAAAGAGGTCTTTTGCAGCAGATTTGCCCATTGCAATGCATCATTTGATTTCTTGACTGCTGCTTCCATGGGTATTGATTGTAGACCCAGGTAAAATGAAATCCTTGACCACTTCAATCTTTTCCCCATTTATCATGATGTTGCTTATTGGACCAGTTGTGAGGACTTTTGTTTTCTTTATGTGGAGGTGTAATCCATACTGAAGGTTGTAAGTGCTTCAAGTCCTCTTCACTTTCAGGGAGCAAGGTTGTGTCATCTGCATAATGCAGGTTGTTAATGAGTCTTCCTTCAATCCTAATGACCTATTCTTCTTCATATAGTTCAGCTTCTCAGATTATTTGCTCAGCATACAGCTTGAATAGGTATGGTGAAATGATACAACCCTGACACATACCTTCCCTGACTTTAAACCATGCAGTATCCCCATGTTCTGTTTGAAGGACTGGCTCTTGATCTATGTACAGTTTCCTCATGAGCACAATTAAGTGTTCTGGAATTCCCATTCTTTGCAATTTTATCCATAATTTGTTATGATTCACACAGTCTAATGCCTTTGCATAGTCAACAAAGCACCAGTAAACATTCTTCTAGTATCTCTGCTTTCCGCAGAGATCCGTCTGACATTAGCAATGATATCCTGGGTTCCATGTCCTCTTCTGAATCCAGCTTGAATTTCTGGCAGTTCCCAGACTACAAACTGCTGCAGCTGCTTTTGAATGACCTTCAGCAAAATTTTACTTGCGTGTGATATTAATGATATTGTTGAATAATTTCTGCATTCAGTGGGATCGCCATTCTTGGGTATAGGCATAAACATAGATTTCTTCCAGTCGCTTGGTGAGGTAGCTGTCTTCCAAATTTCTTGGCATAGGCGAGTGAGTACTTCCAGTGCTACATCCATTTGTTGAAACATCTCAATTGGTATTTTGTTAATTCCTGGAGCCTTGTTTTTCACAAATGCCTTCAGTGCAGCTTGGACTTCTTCCTTCAGTACCATTGGTTCCTGCTCATATGGTATTTCCTGAAAGGGTTGAACATCGACCAATTCTTCTTGGTATAGTGACTCTGTGTATTTCTTCCATCTTCTTTTGATGCTTCCTGAGTCATTTAATACTTTCACGATAGAATCCTTCCATTTTGCAACTCAAGGCTTGAATTTTTTCCTCATTTCTTTCAGCTTGAGAAATGCAGAGTGTGTTCTTCTGTTTTGGTTTTTCCATCTCCAGGTCTTTGCACATGTTATTATAATACTTTACTTTGTCTTCTTGAGCTGCCTTTTGAAATCTTCTGTTCAAGTCTTTTACTTCATCATTTCTTCCTTTTGGTTTAGCTACTCCATGTTGAAGAACAAGTTTCAGAGTCTCTTTTGACACCCAGTTTTGGTCTTTTCTTTCTTTCCTGTCTTTTTGATGACCTCTTGCTTTCTCTCACATGTCATGTGTATTCAAATACCAGCAGTGTCACCCATGGCAGATCAGTTTCAGCTGAGCTTCCAGACTAAGACAGACTAGGAAGAAGGACCTGGTAGTCTACTTCTGGAAAGATTTAGCAAGTGAAAACCTTATGAATAGCAGTAGAACATTGCCTGATATAGTGCTGGAAGATGAGCCCCTCAGGTTGGAAGGCACTCAAAAGATGACTGGGGAAGAGCTGCCTTCTCAAAGTGGAGTTGACCTTAAAGACGTGGATGGAGTCTAGCTTTTTGGACCTTCATTTGCTGATGTGGCATGACTCCAGATGAGAAGAAACACCTGCAAGCATCCATTAATAATAGGAACCTGGAATATACGAAGTATGAATCTAGGAAAACTGGAAGTTGTCAAAAATGAAATGGAACCCATAAACATTGATATCCTAGGCATTAGTGGCCATTTCGAATGGGACAATCATATGGTCTACCGTGCTGGGAATAACAACTTGAAGAGGAATGGTGTTGCATTCATCGTCAAAAAGAACATTTCAAAATCTACCCTTACGTACAACGCGACAGGATAATATCCATATACCTACAAGCAAGACCAGTTAATATGACCGTTATTCAAATTTACCTATGAATCACTAAGGCCAAATATGAAGAAATTGAAGATTTGTACCAACTTCTGCAGTCTGGAATTGATTGAACATGAAATCTGGATGCATTGATAATTACTGGAGATTGGAATGCAGAAGTTGGAAACAAAGAAGAAAGATCGGTAGTTGGAAAATATGGCCTTGGTAATGCTGGAGATCACATGATTGAATTTTGCAAGATCGACGACTTCTTCATTGCAAATACATTTTTCACCAGCATAAACAGCGACTATACATGTTGACCTCACCAGATGAAATATACAAGAATCAAGTCAACTATGTCTGTGGAAAGAGACGATAGAAAAACTCAATATCATCAGTCGGAACAAGGCCAGGGGCAGACTGCGGAACAGACCATCAGTTGCTCCTATGCAGGTTCAAGTTGAAACTGAAGAAAATTAGAACAAGTCAATGAGAGTCAAAGTACAACCTTGAGTATATCCCACCTGAATTTAGAGACCATCTCAAGAATAGATTTGGTGCGCTGAACACTAATGACTGAAGACCAAAAGAGTGTGGGATAACGTCATACATAAAGAAACAAACAAACAAATAAAGAAAACCAAACTTGCTTCTGTCAATTCCGACTCATAGCGACGCTATAGGACAGAGTAGAACTGCCCCATAGTTTCCAAGGAGCACCTCGTGGATTCGAACTGCTGACTTTTTGGTTAGCAGCCATAGCTCTTAACCACTATGCCACCAGGGTTTCCTAAAGAAAGCAAGAGGTCATTAAAAAGACAGAAAAGAAAGAAAATATCAAAATGGACCCCAGAAGAGACTCCAAAACTTGTTCTTGAATGTCAAGTAGCTAAAGCAAAAAGAGAAATGATGAAGTAAAAGAGTTGAAAGCTACTTCCTTTGGTACTGTCAAATTATGCAAGCCATGTAAGCTCCATCCTCACCCTAAAATGCAAGTCACCCCTTCTTGGTCTTTCAAGACATTTTTGGACCTGCTTGGGAGTCTGCCCCAATTTCCCCAGAAAGCATCATTGTATGAGTAATAAACCTTTTCATACCCTCAAAAAAAAAAAGGAAAAGAAAAGAAAAATATGTTGATGTATAAGGTGCAGGTAGAGAATAAAAATAACACTGTAATATCAAGGTCCAGAGTCTTTGAGGAGGTATTCTGGGCAGGGTTTAATCAGTGGTAGAACTGAACAGGCAGTGGGTTTCCAGGACCTGAAACAGAGAGAGCTGGGAGGAGAAGAGTGATCCATACAGGCCCCATGAGAAGCGGAAAGGAGGAGAGGTTCAAGGTTAAAGAGAAGAGGAGGCCTATGAGCTGAGTCTTATTAAGTATATATTCTCATATGTGGAAGGGAGGGCTGGGCACTTCAGGCAGAGAGGTACAGGGACAAGGCCACGAGCCACAGCGGTCAGTGTAGCCAGACCCTGCGGTGTGTGTGAACAGATGCTCTCCATCCTCCTCCTACTGAAGCAGTCTCAAGTGTCCCCTAAGTAGGGCTTTTACTCACTCTGAAAGGAGTGCTGGCTTCCCCGTCAATAGAGAATGAAATGGCTTCTGTGTCTAAACAGGAAATGATAAATAGTCATAATTTCCAAAGGCCTGTTCCTAAGCAATTGTGTCCACAATTAGCTTTGAGTTTCTACAGCAGAATGGAGCAGAGAAAACCTAGTCGGTTTATTTTTAGTTCTTGCAGGGGTGAATGGCCGTCCCCTGTGGTTTAATGATTATTTGAGTATCCCTTTTGGCAGCAACCTACAAAATCATTCTATGGTTAGCACAGCTTAGCCTGTTCAAAAGTGACCATTTTAACTTATTATATTTCAAGAGACAGGAGGTAATGGGCTGGCACTGGGGAAGGAGACTTGTGTCAAAGTCCAAGGCAGGAGGGTTTCAACCCCTGTTGGGCATTAGGTTTCAAGTGGCTCTGGGCTCCGGGAGGGGCAGGGGAAGGCATCCTCTCAGCACCTCAACTTTACCCATCAGTGAAATGGACACTGCCTGCCCCATGTTTACCTGGAAAAGAAATGACAGTGATGCATATATTCGAAAGGAAGGTTACTTCTGTTCAGGCCTTAGAGAAGAAGGGAGGAACATCATGGACCAACATACAAAGATGCTCAGGATAACTGGGGAAAAAGCAAGTTGTAAATGGTGATAGAAAGATAGATAGATGATGGAAGGATGGAAGGATGGAAGGATGGATGGATGGATGGATGGATGGATGGATGGATGGATGGATGGATGGATGGATGGATGGATGGATGGATGGATGGATGGATGGATAGTATGTCTTAGTTACCTACTGCTGTTGTAACAAAAAATTCCACAAGTTGGTGTCTGTGGCTGTCTGAGGAGGCCCTTCTTTGTCTATTTCAGCTTGTAGTAGCCAGCAATCCATGGCATTCCTTGGCTTATAGGTGCATTTGCCATGTGTGTCTGTCTTCTTATGGCGTTTTCTCCTTGTGAATGCTTCTGTGTCTATTGTGTTCTTTACATAAGTCAGAAATAGTTAGGTTTAGGAACCACCCTACACTGGTGTGACTTTATTACATAACACAAGAAACCCCCTATTTCAAAATATGGTCATGTTTATTGTACTGAACCAAACCAAATCCATTGCTATAGAGGCAATTCTGACTCATGGCGACCCCATGTGTTACAGGGTAGAACTGCTCCATAGTGTCTTCTTGGCCATAACATTTACGGAAGCAGATTGTTAGGTCTTCCTTCCACAACACCTCTGGGTTGGTTGAACCTCCAACCTTTCAGTTAGCAGCCAGGAACAATCCATTTGCACCAACCAGAGACATTTTACCAGTGCAGGGATTAGGAATTAAGCTTTCAACACATTTGGGGGGGGGGGGCACAATTCAATCCATAACATGGTATAATCTACTTTGTAAAATAGTAATGGTAACTTTAGTATATATTAATGTCTGTATAAAAACTCAGGGAAGTCTATATAAAATAATACAATAATAACTGTGGCTATTTCTGAGGTGTATGATTACAAGAAACATTTGTTTTATTTCCTATATTTTTTGCCATTTTCAGTTTCACAAGCTTGCATTTCTTTCATGATGAGAAAAAAAAGACAATTAAGATATAAATATAAATAGATGCAGGAAGACGTTTCACTGTCTATGGAAGCCCATTTTGCTCCATCAATTCTATGAATATTCTCGTTTATGTGTTCCACCGTTAAGGGAAAAATTCTGATGCAGCTAGGGTTGTAAGACCTCAAATGACCTTCACCCTGACGATTTAGTTTCAATGTTCCCATTCCTTCTTCTGGGGATCAAACACCAACTGGCCATCAGACACGTCCTGTCACCAGCTCACTCAAAGTGGCTCTGCGCAGCTTCAGTTTGCCAAGACTTTAAAGCTGAATAAAAATTCCTCTGATGGCAAAACGCCTCCTCACCAGCAGTAGGCAAGTATTTAGAAAAAAAGGTTTCTTTGCTTTAAAGTGGTTGCAGAGAAAGCTGTAAGGTTTTTTGTTTGTTTGTTTTAATTTCAGAGATTTTAAAAATAAGATTTGGCAAAATCTGTGTTCCTCCAAACAGGCATTAAGAATGAGGGCAATCGCATATCTGTGTTAACAGTCCTCTTGGATCCAAGTTGGGAAAGGCACTTAAGGGCTGATAAAAGTCTGCTTGGGCTGAGTTTTAGGCATTATCTGGGTCTATTGTGATTTGGGGGGCAATTATGATGAGCAGTATGAAATTAGCACAGCTCTGTAGCTAATTACTGCTGACCAAATGAGTTCTGGTCTGTGACAACTAGGCTGTAACTTTTAAGACAATTAAGAGGACGATAAAAATGCAGTCATATAGACTGTGCAGCTGGAGAATGTATTGGGAAGAGTGCCAGAAAACTCAGTCAAAATCCAGGTCCATTCTATTGTATCAAGATATTTGAATCGAATGATTTACCTTGACTCATGGTATTCAAATCTGTGGAAATTTCTCTTACACTTCTTTTTAATTTCACTAATAAAGGAACATGGCATCTTATCCTTTTCATGCTGCCCTTCTTAGGCTCCAGAGAGTTCGATGTCGATATCTGCATGGTGTCCTTGTGTACAAAGCTCAAA
Source organism: Elephas maximus indicus (assembly GCF_024166365.1). Lineage (NCBI taxonomy): Eukaryota > Metazoa > Chordata > Mammalia > Proboscidea > Elephantidae > Elephas > Elephas maximus. Next base: position 23,775,955 of record NC_064829.1, read on the forward strand.
AACTGTCCACAAAGGATTAATAAGAGCTGATGATCTTCACACAACCCTTGAGAGAAAAGTCGTATTTAATACCAAGATTTTAGTAAGTTATTTACAGAAAATAATAACATTTTCAAGCAATAAATAGTCATCCACCTCAGCCACCAGATCTGGTCTCCAATCTCAACAAGACAAAGCAAAGCTGTCAAAGAATCAGCTCTTCTGGCATAGAGCAGCTCATCACCTGATGTCTTAGTCCAGGCAGGGGGTCCTTGATGTGGAGGCGATTTGAAGCATGTCAGATATGAATGAACAACAATGTCGTCTGGTCCAAGAGGAAACGAAGGCCTGGAAATGTAAAGTGACCTGTCACATATCCCACCGTCAGTTATTACAAGCCTCTTGGTCAACTCTCTGCCCACTATGCTGAGCTGCCTGTTTACCCGGTGCTACCTGGCAGCCTCACTCAGGGAGCACGGGCATTTTACCTGGCCCTTCTGAGACACAGTAGTGTATCCTCAAAGAGTGATTCCCATGACAGGAATTTCAGACATCATTGCACAATGGCACAGGAAGATACTTTGGAGCCGTCAGATCTTTTGACATTCTCGCAAATCACTACACTTGGGTGATTGTTTTGCTCACACTGCTTTCCTCTTGGAAAACCATGACGTGCTTTTCAGCTTCTTCTAGACCTCAACAAGACACTATATATGTCAACTTTTAAAGTCCTAGAATGTACACTCAGCCTTCTTTGATTAATAGATAAGAACGTCCAGTGCCGTTTATGTTGTCTTTATCCTGTTTCCAGCACAAATTTGTCCAACACCAAAAGCGGTGGTGTGTTGGAACTGGCTCCTTTCAGCTGACAGAGCCAGATCTGTGTAGCTCATCCCAACTGCACTTCAGTGACTTCACACTGATGTGTTGAAATTGGCCCTGTGGAAATATTTATACCATGGAGCTTGGTAAACACTAAAATCAGGGATTTTTCCCCCAGAAAGCCTGTTTACCAGCTGGTCCCAGGTATGCACTTAGCTCCTATAGCAGGGAACTTTATTTGTTTGGCAAACTATTACCAACTAGTGCTTGATATACGGTAGGTACACAACAGGTGTTTGTAGAGGAAGGATTGACTGAGTGAACAAGTGAACGGGCCTCTTCCAGAGATACTGTGCTCCTTGGTAATTTTTGAGATACAACTGGCGTTGACACTACGCTAATTCTGGATTTTCCATCTTGTTTTAGTTTTACCTTGTATTCATATTGGTGTCTCAAACACTAGTTCAGACTAGGGGAGCTTTTCTACAGATCTCCTTTTATGCCTTTTTTTCAGGCAAGAAGAAAAATAAAACATTCCCTCTACCGAAATGAGGAAGCCTGATTTAATTGCCATGAATTTTGATTTTTGTTATACAGTATAAAGGAGAACTTATTTTTATGTATTGTAGGCTGTTTTATTTTTAAAAGCAGAAGCAAATCCCAAATACAGAGCTAACCCATCTGACATAGTCTCATTAATATTCTGTTTCTCTGATTATTAGCTCCGGAAATGATAAAGGGTTGCTTTTAAAAATTGATGTTCAAATTCAATACGATTGTGCTTTGGATCTTATTCCAGTAAAGCCTGTTGTTGGTTTGCTTGTTGGAAGCCAAGAAAAGCAGCAATTTTGCCTTGGAAAATCCTGCGAATATTTATATAGTGGCTCTAAGCTGCCGGGAATTTAAGAAGCTTGGAAGAATTTTGCGAAGTTTTTAAAGCAGTGGGTCACTGTAATACCAAGGATAGGAACACATTTATGTCATACTTGAAACTGTGTGAGTTCTTACTATTATTCAGTTGAACTTGGACCTACACAGCCTTTTGAATGTTCCTGAAGTAATCTGACATGGCAGCAGTTTCTACTTACTCAAAGTGTTCTGTTCAGTATTATCTGCACTAGTTTGGTATGTGCTAACCTTCTGCTAATAAAGGCTCAGGGTTTTGGTCTTTTCTTTCCAATAATACCTCTCCAAAAAAGCGCAAAAAGCCTATATACACGTTATTATATATACCCTAAAAATCCAAAACGAAACCCACTGCTGTCAAGTCAATTTCAACTCATAGTGGCTCCATAGTGTTTCCAAGCCTGGAAATTTCTACAGAAGCAGACTGCCACATCTCTCTCCTATGGAGCCACTGGTGGTTTCGAACCACTGACCTTTTGGTTAGCAGTTGATCACCTTAACCACTGGGCCACCAGCTATCATCTTTTGACCTCTTGAGTATCTTTATCACAAAATTCTCTGTTCTTGGTTGAATCTTACAAAGAGAATGTTGAATGAAGGAAGCTAGACACAAAAGTTAACATACTATTTTATTCCATTTATGTGAAGTTCAAGGAAACCCTGGTGGCGTAGTGATTAATTGCTACGGCTGCTAACCAAGAGGTCGGCAGTTCAAATCCACCAGGTGCTTCTTGGAAACTCTATGTGGCAGTTCTACTCTGTCCTATAGGGACTCTATGAGTCGGAAATCGACTTGACAGCTGTGTTTTTTTTTTTTTTTTTTAATATATAAAGTTCAAAAGTAGGCAAAACTAACCTGTGGCATGAGAAGCCAGCATATAGGTTATCTTTGAGGGGGACAGTGACTGGAAATGACAGGGGAGACTTCTGGGGTTCTGGTAAGCTTCTGCCTCTTGATCTGTGTTCTGGTTGCACAGGTGTGTTCACTTTGTAAAACGAATCTGAATTTGCACATATAATTTGGACCTTTTTTGTATGTAACTAATAATCCAACACAGAGTTTACCAAAAAAAAAAAAAAAAAAAAAATTGGGGCTGTTCTCTGATTCACTTTGAGATTCTAAAGTGTTTCAAAGAGTGACTCTGAGCAGACAAAAGTGGCTTCCAAGAGAATGTTACTGAAATGAGGTCAATAACTAGAAGGGAAAGGAGATCCTGACATAGAAAAAGGCTTGGTCTCACTCTATGAACCCCACCACTTGACTCTAAGAAAGAACGAACTTTCATTTCATGTGGGTCAACAATTTGTTCCAATGAAAGATTTCAAATTCCCCCAGGAAGTGGGTGATTTTGAGTAAGAACAAAACGCTGTCTTTTAGCTCTTGGGGACATGATTGGAAAATAAGAAAGACTCTTAGGGGTCGTCTAGATAGCTCTGTGGCCGCTTCAGAGATTCAGAGATGGTGTCTGTTCGTCATATTCTAATGTCTGCTCGGCAAAGCTGAGCTAATTAGAAGTGCCCGGCTAGCATTTAGTCAATAAATAGCTTGGCTCAGCAGACAGTTAATGCAATGCCAGATCAATAGGAACTCTGAAATTATATCTTCATTTCCTTCTATGGCAAGGAAGTTGTCCATGAAGGACAGAATGTCAGCTTTCAGTCAGAGGCATGGAGCTTTTCATTATTCTGACACGTTGTGATGTTGACAGCGCCAAATGTAAATGGTTTCGAGCTCCTTATTGATGTGATGTCAGATTTTCATTTTGAAATGGAATAGCCTCTAAAAAGCCTTTGCAAGAAAGGCTAAGTCTTCTCTAGCAAAAGTACTTTCTTACCCTGGAGAGATCCATTAGGAACGAGATCCACATATCACTTCGCCTGACTTACAGAAACGTCAGCTTTTAGGAGATGACAGGTAGTTATTGGAAACCCTGGTGGTGAAGTGGTTAAGTGCTACGGCTGCTAACCAAAGGGTCGGCAGTTCGAATCCTCCAGGCGCTCCTTGGAAACTCTGTGGGGCAGTTCTACTCTTTCCTTATAGGGTCACTATGAGTCGGAATCGACTCGACGGCACTGGGTTTGTTTTTTTTGTTTTTAGATAGTTATCCCTCACAATCGTACAGAATCAGGGGAAAATTAGAAGACTTAAAGGTTAGAGAAAACATTTTGGGAGAAAGAAATTAAAATTTTTTTCTTTATGTGACCTCCTAATATTTCATATGGGATGCTATTTAGTTTCCAATTTTATGGCCATATTAGAATGAAAATGAAGCTCCTTTCAGAACTCTATGACCTAAATGGGGCCTTAAAGCTCTGATGTTTACTGTGACCTGTTGGAAAGGTTATGGCTTTTTGCCTTGAGAAAGCCAGGACTCAGCTTCCAAATGGAGAATAATATACTTCCTAAAATTAATAACCCCTCCAGATGGAAATACAAGTCTTGTTTTTTGAGAAGTGAGGAAAATGTAGAATAAACTTGTAGAGAATCAGAGTTCTTTCATTTCTGTGATTAAGTTCAAACTGAAGTAGATTTTTATTTTTCACATACATTTTGAGAACTCCTTTTCTGAATCTCAGATGTAGAAAGACATCTATACCTCAGGAGAAGTTTCTGCTCTACTTATTTCCCTGGAACCTCCTACCTCCTGGCAGCACAGTACCATTTCCCGTGGGCTAAGCAATCTGGAGCCAGAGAGAGGTGGATTTTTTTCTTTTTTTAAGGAAAATAAAAAGACTACAGAACTCCTTCATCTCTGGAGATAAAATTAAATTCACTTGCAATGTCATCAATTCAGAAAAAATAAAAGGACAGACCTATCATTTCATCTGAATTTTCCAGGGGTGCTTGGTCTTTCTCCCCATGGTTTTCTCTTCTCCGATTCTCTCCCTACAATCATCATGGGATATTGGATCCCTCAGAATTAACCCTCAACATTGTCCATTTGTTTGTTTTTCCCAAGTTGCGAAAGACAGTGTTACAGTATAGCCCACCAAAGGGAATGACCATTTGTGTTCATTAATTCAGAAGATATATAGTCATGTAAACACCTGACTCTATACCACTGTCACAGAGCCAAAGATCTCCACAGCTGCAAAGCCACTAGTGTGAGGACTGGCATTTCAGTTACTCTGGGGTCTGTCTTCCATGATTTTGGCTGCTATTGTCCCCTGACCTTCTGCACCTGGTGTATATCTCAAGCATGGCAATGATCATATTCTTTTGCACATAGTTTTTTCTGTGCTCCAATTGCTGTCCCTCAAAATTCCCACAGCTAGTTCTCTGTTCAGTTCTCAGCTTAAATATCTCTTCCTCTTGAAGCTGTTCTTGGCCTTTCTAAGTGAAGCTGGCGTCAATGCATTTTATCTGTTATTAAATGGTTCCTTTAAAATTTTTTTTGTGTGTGATAAATACATATAACAAAGCTTTTGCCATTTTAACCATTTTTAAGTGTACAATACAGTGACCTTAATTACATTTACCATGTTGAGTGACCATCTTCACTATCCATTTCCAAATTTTTTTTTATCATCCCACACAGAATATCCCTTGGTTTTTCCTTTGCAGTGCTAATTATTTTACTTGCTTTTTTATTTAATTGGATTTGTCTGTTTCTCTAATTAGAGTGTAAGATCCATGAGGTCTCCAACCGACTGTCTTGTTCACTGCTGTGTCCTCAGGACCTGGCATAGTGCCTGCTATGTAGTGGATGCTTGGTTAATATTTGCAAACGCTGACTTTTCCTCTATCCCTGCACTGAGGCTGTGCTTCCTGTACAAACCCACACCTTTGGAAAACTATGCCACAAACAGTCATAGGCAGTATAACAATGATTTGACAGACTTTTAACCACTCTTTTAAAAAATAATTTTTGCATGAGTAAATTCAACTTAAATCATTTTTGTGGTTGATTGAATATAAACCTAAACCAAAAGTACTAGCACTTCCTTTAAATTTTATGTTTCAGGTAAGGCTAATTCTGTTATAAATACTCTATTGTTGATTAAAATTGAGTTTGAAATTCAAGAAATAATAACTTCTGGTAGGTAAAATACAAGATGAATTCATGCAAGTATGCCCCGCTGTTAATAGGCCTGGCAAGATAATAGTTTGTCACTTTGCAACCTATTTCCCCTTGTCCTTCCTCAGTTACTCCCCATCTGCCTCAGGTGTGCAGACCTGTGGTGGCATTCCCACACATATTAGTACTTGAATCCTTTATTTACCCCAAGGAATATGTAATATTTAAACATAGTTACCCCTTCTAGGGATATTTATCATGTTAGAATTGAAGTGACTTAACAGGTGACAGTCCAACATTCTTATATTTTTCCTGATTTGCATTTTCAACATATATATGATAATATCATTCCTTTGCTTAACCCTTTCCCTTCCAGAGTCCTCAGCCCAGCACAGGAGGCACTCAGGACCTGACTCACACAGGTGCTCTGCCCTTCTGAACTCCTTGCAATGTTGGGCCAAGATCATGCTCCCAGGATCTCCCGTCATCTGGCACATCCAGCCACCCCATCCTGCTTCCCATGGCTGACTCCTATATTTTAACCGCCTATGGACTTGTCTGTCTCTCCCCTGGATAATGAGCTCCTCATGGGCAGATTCTCATCTTGCCCTCTGTGTCCCCACCCTAACATAGGGCCTGACACAAAATGTGGTCCAAACAAACATTATGAATGAATGAAGCTAAAGAGATGGCGTTCTCAGCATGGAATTTCAGGGATCAACCAGCTGACGAGTACGTTTATCTGGGGGCTCCACTGTTACTGCCTCCAAAACTGTACCTCCTGAGCAGCTGTGTGCTGTGCCTGTGCTTTTGGTCCATCCGCCATCCCTGAACAATTCTTTCGTGGTAATAAATGTCACACACATTTGCAGGGCCTAGTCTAGGGTGGATCCATTAGACTATCAATAAAAACAGTTTTGATTACTTGCCTTGCACTCCTCTAAGCAGTACTATAGAGTATCAGGCTACCTGCCCCCTTACCCTGCACCCAGAGACTGGCCCTGAAATTACCACCTCATTCATGCTACACACCAACAGATGAACAACTGAGCCAAGCAGCCCAGGATGGCTTTCTGCCTTCTTGACCTATCTTACAGTCTGTGAGCAAAACTGGTAACAACATAACCTGCTGTACTGAGTGTCTTCCCTGACTCAATTTTTGTACATCCATAGATTTTTCCTCTTGGAATTGAGTGAGTGAATAGTTAGCCTGGGAGATTACGGAGAGGATGCATATTTAAATTTATTATACTCAGAGTCTAGTGACTAGCAAAGAGCATGGTGTATTAGGAAGGGTGGAGAGTCAGGTGGACCTGGGTACAGTTTCAGCTCTGGGGACAGCACATAACCCCTCTGTGACTAGGAAAATGGGGTCCAACTAACTGAGAGTTTTTATAAGCAATACAGAAGGCAGTGCAGTATTGAGAATGGGCCTGGTTCATATGAAATGCCCTCTCCTTTGTTTCCCTTCCCAAAGGGAGGCACCTGGCCATCAGAAGCTGCGTTGAATCTCTGGATTGGATAAACAGTTTCCAGATGCCAGGAAATACATAGCTCTGCACCACACTTATTTGCTCTTTCTCTCTCTCTCTTTAAAAAAACTGAGATAACAATAACCTTACATAACTTTAGCACTCTACTCCTAAAACTTCAAAAATTTCCTGGAAAACCTGGACCGTTACTAGTTCACCTCCCTGCTAAGTGCTGTTGTGCGGCATTCCTAGAAGTTGGCATGGCCCTGTCGTAACCTTCATTTGTCAGGCTTTCATACTGTCTGCTTCTCAGGGCAGAACTGCTTTCTGTGTAGTTATTATTATCCAGCAGTGCTTCACCCATGGTAAAGCAGCTTAGGCATTTATGACGTTTTATGAATGATGAACAATGACTAACCTTGCTAGAGCCGTCAACCTAATGAATCAAGCCTGGATAGAACTCCGTGTGTGTGTGTGTGTGTGTGTGCATGTGTGAGAGAGAGAGAACACCTGTGTGTTAGCCTGTGTGTGAGTGTATCTATGAGTGTATGTGAGTACACACGTGGCGTGTGTGTGTGCATGTGTGTGCTGTGTGTGTGTGCATGAGTGGGTTTAAGACAGTGTGTAAGCATGTGTGTGTATGTGTGAGCATGTACATGACTGGATGTGACTGTGTATGTAAGTGTAGGTGTGTGTGAGCATGTGTGTGTATAGCTCTTGACAATCCATAAGGACAGAGCTGCGACAAATTCACTCACTCTCCTTCGGGTTCCCTTAGAGCCAGTCACCACGTTCTTAAAAAATCTATTTTGCCTTTGTGGAACCTGTAGTCCCTATCATCGCTGTTTTCTTTAACCATGTCCTTTCAGGCACAAGAGTTTGCCCTGCCACTGCTCAACCTCACCGCCATCCCCAGCTCCTCAGCCAAGGACTCAGCATACTTTCTAGGCTGAGCGCAGGAGGCTTCTCTGTCTTAGAAGCCCTCCCAGCCCCTCCTACGCCATCGCCTCCAGCTATTGTAAGGGAAGGGAGGACATCTATCAATGTTAGTTTGTGGAAACAAACTGTGTGCCCACAGTGTGGCTAACCCCTCACCTCCATCATTCCATTCAACCCCCACAACTTTGGGACTAAGTACTTGGGAAAGGTATAGTTATTTTGCCCATTTAATGAGAAGGAAATTAAGGCCTGGGGGTCAAATACTGGCCCGAGTTTACAGGACAAGCTAGAGCTGGGGCCAGAATCCAGGTATGTTTGAATCAGAGCCCTCTTCTTAGTCTTCCCCTGGTATTTATAGTTATGGATTGAGAGAGACGGGGGGATCAGGAGTAAAGCTGTATGGAAACTCAGGTTTCATCTTGTCCAACCATCTTGTGTCACTGATGAGGAAAGAAAAGCTCAGAGGTGACATCTGCAAAGACACATTTCTGAGGGCAAAGTTAGGATGGCAATGCAAATGTGTCTGCTCCTGCCCACACGAAGCTTAAACCCAAAGCCAGACACGTTGCTGTGGAGTCCATTCTGACTCATAGTGACCCCTGTAGGGCAGAGTAGAACTGCCCCATGGGTTTCCAAGGCTGTAAATCTTTGTGGAAGCAGACTGCCACATGTCTCTCCTGCAGAGCGGCTGGTGGGTTCCAACTGCTGACCTTTCAGTTAGTAGCCAAGCGCTTTAGCCACCTCAATTAACCACCAATGCTGGCAGGGCTCTGTGCCAACCCTAGGTTGGAGGATCAGGATTCACAGCTGGGGCTGCTTTAAATGACAAAACATTAACAACTATAGCCACTTTTCGAGTCCCTGTTGTGTAGTACAATTGCTAGGAACTTTGTATGCATTATAAATTTAATACTTATTTTAATAATACATACATAAACTTAAAGTTTAATAGAACAACAACAAAAAACTAAACCCAGTGCTATCAAGTTGATTCCAACTCATAGCAACCCTATAAGACAGGGTAGAACTGCTCCATAGGGTTTCCAAGAAGCACTTGGTGGATTCCAACTGCCGATTTTTTGGTTAGCAGTCATAGCTCTTAACCATGGCACCACCAATATAGTAGTGCTATAAAGTTTAATGCTCTAAGGAGCATTCTAGCTGTACTTCCTCCAAGACAGATTTTAATAGTACTACAAGGGTTATAATATCTGAAAATAGAATTTTCTTTCCCTGTTCCTTCTTCTCAAAAGAAGCAATCCTTTCCAAACCTTTTAGTTGTTTCTTCTGGCATTTATCTCCATTTTTCTAAATATTGTGTTCACACTGTGACTTCTCCACTTTTCAGTTTTATTGACAATATATTGATTTTTCTTTTTTTACTAAGGATTTAGCTCTCCTTCTTTTGCCTGCCACTCCATGTACAACCTCTTTGCCCATCTTTTCGTGGGAATTATGTCAGTTTTTGGTTAAATAAGTATTCAACACATTTTATATGCATATATATTAGACATAGCTGAGCCATATGGCAAACAATGATTTTACTTCTTTATTTTACAGCTTTTGCCCCATCTGGAGTTAGTACTACCATGATTTTATTTATTCGTTTGTTTTTCTATGAACTTATCACTAATTCATCTCCAACGTATCAGTGTATCTCCTCAAGATACATTACATCAGGCAACTTACCAGTTTCCTTCAAAAAAAATTATTTGAGGATATTCCTGCTGGATCTCACACTTTCCTACAATCTGGATTGGACATTTCCTACCCTAAGGCACAAGTGCCATCTTGGGACTTCTCTTACCATCCTCCCATCACCTTTTCTCCTGTGTCAGAGCCATTGTTTTCATCTTGCTTTTTCTTTGCCCCCCCCACCACTTTTTGTTGTTGTTGCTGTTATTGTTGTTAGAAGACAGCCTGTGACTAATTAAGAAAAGATTCATTAGAGGTAAAATTTTGAAACCTTGAACGTCTGAAGTTATTTTCATTCTGCTCCTACAGTTGACTGACACTTTCACTGCGTACAGAATTCTAGTTTGGGTATGCCTTTCCCTTAGAATTTTGAAGGCATTGCTCCTTTGTATTCTCTCATCCCTCTGAGTATACTAATGATAATTTTTTGAAGTTTTCTTCTTATTACTACATTATATCTATTCCTTCAAAGCTCTTTTCTTTTTTTTTTTTCCAACTTGCTTGTTTGGTTTTTGTCTTTCATGTTAGTAGATTTCCTCAAATGTCTGGGGATTCTTGGTTGTCTGTTTTTATTTAAAAGTGAGACACTACTAGCTGGTTAGAAGCTCTTTTAGTGTGGATGAGAATTGCCCATCAGTCAAATTTGCTGCAGGGTGATTTTGGGGACTATGCCATTTTGTTGGAGGTCCCCTGAATCCGTCTCTGTAGATCTTTTTTCTTTGGCTGAGTTTTCACTAGAGGAATCCTGGAATTTCCTTCCTGGTGGTGTCAGCCTGAGGACCGGGCTGGGGAGTGTCACACTCCAATATGCAGACTTTGATCTAGTCCTCCTAGTTTAGCATTGCATCTTACCCACACCCTTCGCCTGCCTGGTGCCCAAGCCCAGAACCTCTGTGGCTCAAGCTCTTCAGAGAAGAAGTCTTGATTTCAGCCAGGGTGTGGCAGGGGAGTAGCCTGACCGCATGGGCCAAGGATCTGGAGATTTGGTGCTGTTTGTAAAGACTTTCAAAAAATCCTCCTTTTTTTTTTTTTTAAGGCTCACCCCATACCTTCACCTTCAGAGGTACCAGGTGCCTCCAATTTCTGAACGTTTCTCCAGGCCAGCTAGCTATTATTGGTTTCCCCTTTGCAGGGTTAAGTTTCAGCCAAATTATCTTTGTTCCATGAAATTTCCAAATTCCAAAAAATTTTTAACAATTCTTCTTTGCTGTCACCTTTGTTCTTGTGTATTTATCACTCCCCCTTTCAACACATGTTCACTATAATTTTAATTGAATTTTAGGTAGAAGTGATCTAAATGCACATTTCAATCTGCTGTGTAGAACTGTACTTATCAGCCTCACTTGACAGATGGGACTCAAAGAGATTAATAATGTGCATAAGGTCATACAGTTCAGTATGTGGCACTGGTGGCACAATGGTTAAGAGCCTGGCTGCTAACCAAAAGGTCAGCAGTTCGAATCCACCAGCTGCTCCTTGGAAACCCTATGGGGCAGTTCTACTCTGTCCGATTAAGTCACTATGAGTCAGAATTGACTCAATGGCAACAAGTTTGGTTTGGTAAGTATAGGAAGGAGAGAAAAGGAAAACGATAAAAGACAAAAAGGAAGTCAGTATGGAGATTGTGCAGGTGTCTGGTTAGAGAATGTGTAAAGGGTGATGAGTTGATCATGGAATATGCTTCTGAGACATAAAATAGAAGTAAGGGAGCAGGAGGTATAGTGTCACAGAATAGTGATTACACCGGACTTCTCCTTTCATTCTTTCATCTGTTTCTCTATCTTTTCCTTCACCTTCTACTTCCTTCCTTCCATAAACGTGTATGGAGAGACTAGAATGAGCTAGGCTCTGGGCTAAGTCCTGGGGCAACTGTGGTTCATAAGAGAGTATTTTGCTTCCTGACCTTGGGGAGCTTATGCGTTAACGCAACTAAGAGTCGTGACGGTGCAACATGCTCAGAGCATAGAAGGGACATGGACACTAACCAGTTTTAGAGGGAGAAAATTGCACTTGCAGAGCTCCTTGTTCTTTTTTTTTTTTTTTAATGGTATGGTACGCTGCTGTTGAGCTTTTTTTTTTTAAGTTAATTTTTACTGTGCTTTAAGTGAAAGTTTACAAATCGGGTAAGCCTCTCATACAAAAATTTACATACACCTTACACTCCTAATTGCTCTCCCTCCGATGAGACAGCAGAGTTCTTCCCTCCACTCTCTCTCCTCATGTCCATTTTGGCAGCTTCTGGCCTCCTCTGCCCTCTCTTCCCCCTTCCAGACAGGAGATCCCAACATAGTCTCATGTGTCCACTTGATCTAAAAAGCTCGTTCTTCACCAGTATCATTTTCCATCCCCCATTCCAGTCCAATCCCTGTCTGAAGAGTCAGCTTTAGAAATGGTTCCTGACTTGGGCTAACTGAAGGTCTGGGGACCATGACCTCTGGGGTCCCTCCAGTCCCAGTCTGACCATTAAGTCTGGTCTTTTTATGAGAATTTGGGGTCTGCATCCCACTGCTCTCCTGCTCTGGCTGGGTTTCTCTGTTGAATTCCTTGTCAGGGCAGTTGTTGGTTGTGGCCAGGCACCATCTAGTTCTTCTGGCCTCAGGCTGATGTAGTCTCTGTTTATGTGGTCCTTCCTGTCTCTTGGGCTCATAATTACCTTCTATCTTTGGTGTTCTTCATTCTTCCTTGCTCCAGGTGGATTGAAACCAATTGATGCATCTTAGTTTTAGATGGCCGCTTGCTAGTCTTTAAGGCCCCAGATGCCACTCTCCAAAGTGGGATGCAGAATGTTTTCTTAATAGAATTTATTATGCCAGTTGACTTAGATGTCCCCTGAAACCATGGTCCTCAAACCCCCACCCCTGCTACTCTGGCCTTTAAAGTGTTCAGTTTATTCAGGAAACTTCTTTGCTTTTGGTTACTCCATTTGTGTTGACCTATCCTGTATTGTGTATTGTCTTTTCCTTTACTTAAAATAAAACTTATCTACTATCTGATTAGTGAATACCCCTCTCCCTCCCCCCTCTAGTAACCATCAAAGAATATTTCCTTCTCTGTTTAAACTGTTTCTTCAGTTCTTATAATAGTGGTCTTATACAATATTTGTCCTTTTGCAATTGACTAATTTCACTCAGCATAATGTCTTCCAGATTTCTTCATGTTATGAAATGTTTCATGGATTCTACATTGTTCTTTATCAATGTGTAGTATTCCATTGTGTTAATACATCATAATTTATTTATCCATTCATCTGTTGATGGGCACCTTGGTTGCTTCCAACTTTTTGCTATTGTAAACAGTGCTAAAATGAACATGAGTGTGCATATATCCTTTCGTGTAAAGGCTCTTATTTCTCTAGGATGTGTTGCAGCTCCTTGTTCTTTGACCCACTTGTTCTTAATGTCATCATCATCATTGTCATTGCAACCATGTTTACAGACATCATAACTATTTACAGAAATTCTACTATATGCCAGGTATATAAATTATTTGTTAATGCTCACAACAATCCAGTAAGATAGTTATTATCAGCTTGAGAAAACTGATGCTTAGAGAGATTAACTCACCCAAAATCAACACTACCTGACCTGTCCCTTCCCTCTGGCATTTTAGATACCCCTTCTCTGTGCCTTCCTGGTAGCTATGTAGATCATTATCATTGTACTTAACCATCATAAAATAAAGGTTTCAAATTTATATATGTTACTAGATTGTGTGCTTATAGGAACTAGTCCTTATTTATCTCTCTATCCCTCATGCCTATTCAATATCTGGCACAGGATTGTTGTTGTTGTTAAGAGTCATGAAGTTGGTCCTGACTCATGGCAACCCATACACAATGGAACAAAACTCTTGCTTGTTCTGCACCATCCCCATAATCAGTTGCAGATTTGACAATATTCCTTTGTGATCCATAGAGTTTTCACTGGCTGATTTTTGGAAGTAGATAGTCAGGTCTTTCTTCCTAGTCTAGTCTGACTTAGTCTGGAAGCGCCACTGAAACCTATTCAGCATCATAGCAACAAGCAAGCCTCCATTGAAGGATGAGTGGTGGCTGTACAAGAGGAATTTGTGGTTTAATGGTTGAATTCTTAGCACCTATGTGGCATAAGGTTAGAAATTAGTAAGTAAATACTTCTTTCTAGAGGGCAAAGTTAGGATTTGAACCCAGAGTTCTCTAGTTGCAAAGGCTGTGCCTTTCCACTGTGCTCTTCTAATTGTCTTCCTGTTAAGGCTTTCTCTCATTAATGACCCCCATGCCCTTATAAACAACACTTACCTTTATCTCACTCTTACCTTCTGCCCCATAAATGCTTGGTCCCTGCTGACAATCTTCTTCCTCTCCCTGGGAAGACTTGTAATGTAACCAAAAAGCACAGACACGTCTTTTTTAAAACCAAACAAATGCCTTTTGGAAAAAACCTCTCACTGCTTTCAAGTGCGTCACAGCACAAATTTAAGCATCAAAATAAACGTTTTGTTATAAATATTTACTACATTATGGACAGAGACTTAGGATTCCATCTGTTCTGTGAGGTTTTCATTTCAGTAGAATCTTTTGAGACCAGATCAGCAAATCATTGTGACTATTGGCTACGCATGGAAGTATCTTGCTTAAACAGATCCCTGTGTTCAAATGGCATTTTTTATGAACCTTTGATTTGTCTACCCAGAGCTGTAGAACCTGGCAAAGATAAGCCACATTGGGTCCTGACTCATCAGCAGTCAGTCCAGAGGTAGCCTTTCCTGGAGAACTCCCTGGCAGTTCACAGAATCCAGAAATTCAGGTGAAAAGAACAGAGGGACCAGGGTTGGTATTAAAACATTGCTGTCTACTTCTATTTCTTTGCCAATGTCTTCTTCTCGGCCAGGTATGTAAACCCTTGTTTATGGAGGCAGAGTGGTAGAGGAACAGACCTAGGGTCTGGGGAAATATAGAGCTTGTTATATTCTAGTTTGCGTTTGGAGGTTGTGATCTTGGGCAAGCTTGACAGCATCTGAATCCTAAATATCTATTTCCTCATCTGTAAAATAAGGCTCCACCACCTGTTTGTCAGTTTGTCATACTGAGGTGGCTTGCATGTTGCTATGATGCTGGAAGCTATGCCACCAGTGTTTCAAGTACCAGCAGGGTCTCCCATGGTGGACAGGTTTCAGTGGAGCTCCCAGACTAAGACAGACTATGAAAAAAGGCCTGGTGATCCACTTCTGAAAATTAGCCAGTGAAAACCCTATAGATCACAGCAGAATATTGTCCCATATAGTGCTGGAAGATGAGCCCTCTACGTTGGAAGGCACTCAAAATACACCGTGACTGTAATGATGGACTTAAGCATACTAGTGATCACGAAGATGGCGCAGAACTGGGCAATGTTTAGTTCTGTAGTAGGTTGCCACAGTAATGGTGTCGTCATGAGTTGGAGCTGACTCAATGGCAACTAACAACAACAAAAAATAAGACTAACAGTGTTGTTGTGAAGACTGAATGAAAATATGCATGTCAAACACTAGCACCATTCACAGAAGATAGTGGTTGGTCAATGACTCTTTATTACCCTTGAAAGGGGATAAAGAATCCCACAGAGGGTGCCCAGGAACCTGATTCAGTGTGAGACCTGGGCACCTGTATACCTTAAAAGTGTCCCAGGGAAATCTAAGTGGAGATTAGATTTAACCACTGTGTTAAGTGAGGTATGGAAATTGTTTTCTCAGCTGAGACAAAAGTTCTTGCCTCCAAATCTGGAATTAAAATGGAGTTTCAAGTTCAGGATGTAGCAAGCAATATAGTGTTCTATTTTATAAAACATTTTTCAATAATTTTGTTCATTATTTCTTTATCCTTGAGGACAAGTTGGCTTTATGAGCCATACTTTCTCTTTGAGGACAAGAAGATAAAAAGATTAGCTTAGAAAGCCAATGGCAGCAACAGGACTGGAACCCAGAACATTTATCACCCATAGTAGCTGAATACCATGGCTGTTACTCAAGCAGAATGTCTACTGACAATCTGAATAATTGACTGCACTAAAAACTTCGTTAAATCAGGCTCATAAATTATGTGTTAATAGAATATTATAAGTTGGCCTTGCTGAAAAATAAATATCAATCTTATGATTTGTATTTAAGAATAAGCTAAAAATTTCATTCAGTCATATATGGAAATTATTAATGACTAGTCCTCCCAACATAGATTTTTAGTGGAAATAGAGCCAAACTCAGAGTCATGCACAATGAAAGGAAGTAGTTTATATTAAATGTAGCTTTCTGGGTACAAAGCAGGAAAATCCTAATAAGAGGTTGTTCCAGCATGAACCGGTAATGTGAAACTTGCCTCCAAAAGAGACAAAGGTTTTATAGTGGTGGTGAACATTAGTGGCTACATGCCAAGGATGCCTCTAAACTTACAAAAGGCTGCCTCAGCAAGAATTACAGAGGAATGACTTAAGAAACTGCAGTGAATGAGTAGAAAGCATGAGGGCAGCCCTGTTCAGCCTTGCAAAGTCTGCTCTCCCTTCAGAAAAAGGTCTTAGAAAATTTCAGAAGTCTTTATTTAAATGAGAAAGGTAAAGTGCATTTCCAGTAACTGACCACGAATTCTCTTCACCCAAGCTGCTCATTTTTTGCTGAACTCAATGAAAGTTTACCATTTCATGTCTTGTTTTCACAACTGCTTTGATGTAAAAACACCCAAACAATAGCCCAGTTATCTAGAAACTATCATCTATTGGAGATTTTGTTTAAAAGTAATTTTCTCCCTATTCTGTTAAATAGAAGAAAAGAATGGAGACAATGTACAATATTGACAAAAATCATTCACTAAAGGTTATAAAGAGGCCAAAAGAATTCAAATAGTAAAGCTCTTCCTTCAATGCACTCATCTTTGAAAGCTGTTTTTGTACGATTCTCTCTTAGTTCCGTATAAAGAGATAAATAATGTAGCATTCACCACTTTAGGTGCTCCCACTATAATTTTTGCAACAAAATATCATGGACTGTGTGGCATTTAATTAGAGTCATTTAACACATTGTAACTCACCAATGATTTTTGCATTCAGCATGTTTCAAACAGCTGAGCTTTAAAAACGTGATTTGCTCACCACAAAATATCAATGGGCCTTTGCAGCTGTGCAGCCCCATAGATCTGGTTTGCATACATAGCTTATTGATTCCTCAGGAGCAAGATAGAACCAAAGAAACACCCGGCAAAGAAAAACACCTAAATGAGGAGGGAATTACCTAGCCATGACAGTAGCTCTGGGCCTAAGGTCCTTAGAACCAACTGAAAGGAAAGGAGTTCAGGAACCAAGTTGAAACTGGGCCCTATGCCTATGGCAAAGTGCCGTCTTATCCCTTTTATCTTAAATTCCTGAAGAATATGTATAGATTGAGGAGTCCCTGGGTACTTCAAACAGTTAATGTGCTTGTCTACTAACTAAAGGTTGGAAGTTCAAGTCCACCCAGAGGTGCCTTGGAAGAAATGTCTGGTGATCTGTTTCTGAAAAATTGGTCATTGAAAACCTTATAAAGTATGGTTCTACTGTGACACACATGGGTTCTCTATGAGTCGAAGTTGACTCAACCGCAACTGGTTGTTGTTCTTGTCAGGTGCCGTCGAGTCGGTTCCGACTCATAGCAACCCTATGCACAACAGAATGAAACACTGCCTGGTCCTGCGCCATCCCTAAAATCGTTGTTATGCTTGAGCTCATCGTTGCAGCCACTGTGTCAATCCATCTCGTTGAGGGTCTTCCTCTTTTCCGCTGACCCTGTACTCTGCCGAGCACGATGTCCTTCTCCAGGGACTGATCCCTCCTGACAACATGTCCAAAGTATGTAAGATGCAGTCTTGCCATCCTTGCTTCTAAGGAGCACTCTGGCCACACTTCTTCCAAGACAGATTTGTTCGTTCTTTCGGCAGTCCATGGTATATTCAATATTCTTCGCCAACACCACAATTCAAAGGCGTCAACTCTTCTTTGGTCTTACTTATTCATTGTCCAGGTTTCACATGCATATGATGTGATTGAAAATACTATGGCTTGGGTCAGGCACACCTTAGTCTTCAGGGTGACATCTTTGCTCTTCAACACTTTGAAGAGGTCCTTTGCAGCAGATTTACCCAATGCAATGCATCTTTTGATTTCTTGACTGTTGCTTCCATGGCTGTTGATTGTGGATCCAAGTAAAATGAAATCCTTGACAACTTCAATCTTTTCTGTTTATCATGATGTTGCTTATTGGTCCAGTTGTGAGGATTTTTGTTTTCTTTATGTTTAGGTGTAATCCATACCGAAGGCTGTGGTCTCTGATCTTCCTTAGTAAGTGCTTCAAGTCCTCTTCACTTTCAGCAAGCAAGGTTGTGTCATCTGCATAATGCAGGTTGTTAATGAGTCTTCCTCCAATCCTGATGCCCCATTCTTCTTCATATAGTCCAGCTTCTCAGATTCTTTGTTCAGCATACAGATTAAATAGGTATGGTGAAAGAATACAACCCTGATGCACACCTTTCCTGACTTTAAGCCAATCAGTATCCCCTTGTTCTGTCTGAACAACTGCCTCTTGATCTAAGTAAAGGTTCCTCATGGGCACAATTAAGTGCTCTGGACTTCCCATTCTTTGCAGTGTTATCCAATGTTTGTTATGATCCACACAGTCAAATGCTTTTGCATAGTTAATAAAACACAGGTAAACATCCTTCTGGTATTCTCTGCTTTCAGCCAGGATCCATCTGACATCAGCAATGATATCTCTGGTTCCATGTCCTCTTCTGAAACCAGCCTGAATTCCTGGCAATTCCCAATCGATATACTGCTGCAGCCATTTTTGAATGATCTTCAGCAAAATTTTGCTTGCGTGTGATATTAATGATATTGTTCTGTAATTTCCACATTCGGTTGGATCACTTTTCTTGGGAATAGGCATAAATATGGATCTCTTCCAGCCAGTTGGCCAGGAAGCTGTCTTCCATATTTCTTGGCATAGACGAGAGAGCACCTCCAGCGCTGCATCTGTTTGTTGAAACATCTCAATTGATATTCCATCAATACCTGGAGCCTTGTTTTTCGCCAATGCCTTCAGAGCAGCTTGGACTTCTTCCTTCAGTAGCATTGGCTCCTGATCATATGTCACCTCTTGAAATGGTTGAATATCGACTAATTCTTTTTGGTGTAATGACTCTGTGCATTCCTTCCATCTTCTTTTGATGCTTCCTGCGTCGTTTAATATTTTCCCCATGGAATCCTTCACTATTGCAACTTGAGGTTTGAATTTTTTCTTCAGTTCTTTCAGCTTGAGAAACGCCAAGCGTCTTCTTCCCTTTTGGTTTTCCATCTCCAGCTCTTTGCACATGTCATTATAATACTTTACTTTGCCTTCTCGAGAAGCCCTTTGAAATCTTCTGTTCAGTTCTTTTACTTCATGAATTCTTCCTTTTGCTTTAGCTGCCTGACGCTCAAGAGCAAGTTTCAGAGTCTCCTCTGACATCCATCTTGGTCTTTTCTTTCTTTCCTGTCTTTTCAGTGACCTCTTGCCTTCGTCATCGATGATGTCGCTGATGTCATTCCACAACTCGTCTGGTCTGCAGTCACTAGTGTTCAATGTATCAAATCTATTCTTGAAATGGTCTCTAAATTCAGGTGGGATATACTCAAGGTCGTATTTTGGCTCTCGTGGACTTGCTCTGATTTCCTTCAGTTTCAGCTTGAACTTGCATATGAGCAATTGATGGTCTGTTCCACAGTCGGCCCCTGGCCTTGTTCTGACCGATGATATTGAGCTTTTCCATGGTCACTTTCCACAGATGTAGTCAATTTGATTTCTGTGTGTTCTGTCTGGCGAGGTCCATCTGTATAGTTGCCCTTTATATTGGTGAAAGAAGGTATTTGCAATGAAGAAGATGGTCTTGCAAAATTCTATTGTTTGATCTCCAGCATTGTTTCTATCACCAAGGCCATATTTTTCAACTGCTGATCCTTCCTCTTTGTTTCCAACTTTCGCATTACGATCTCCAGTAATTATCAATATATCTTGATTGCATGTTTGATCAATTTCAGATCGCAGCAGCTGATAAAAATCTTCTATTTCTTCATCTTTGGGCCTAGTGGTTGGTGCATAAATTTGAATAATAGTCGTATTAACTGGTCTTCCTTGTAGGCGTATGGCTATTATCCTATCACTGACAGCATTGTACTTTAGGATATATCTTGAAACGTTCTTTTTGACGATGAATGCAACACCATTCCTCTTCAAGTTGTCATTCCCAGCATAGTAGACTATAAGATTGTCCAATTCAAAATGGCCAATACTAGTCCATTTCAGCTCACTAATGCCTAGGATATTGATGTTTATGCATTCCATTTCATTTTTGACGATTTCCAATTTTCCTAGATTCATACTTCGTATATTCCAGGTTCTGATTATTAATGGATGTTTGCAGCTGTTTCTTCTCATTTTGGGTCGTGCCACATCAGCAGATGAAGGTCCCAAAAGCTTTTCTCCATCCACGTCGTTCAGGTCGACTCTACTTTGAGGAGGCAGCTCTTCCCCAGTCATCTTTTGAGTGCCTTCCAACCTGGGGGGCTCATCTTCCAGCACTATATCAGACAATATCCCGCTGCTATTCATAAGGTTTTCACTGGCTAATGCTTTTCAGAAGTAGACTGCTGGGCCCTTCTTCCTAGTCTGTCTTAGTCTGGAAGCTCAGCTGAGACCTGTCCTCCATGGGTGACCCTGCTGGTATCTGAATACCAGTGGCATAGCTTCCAGCATCAGAGCAACACACCAGCCCCCACAGTATGACAAACTGACATACAGGTGGGGGGCAACTGGTTACTACTTACCAATACTTGACTCGTCCAAAGCACAAGTATGAATTAAATAGTGAGGCCACAAGAAGGATCAAGTTGCCTATTCTAATTTCTTACCCATCTGCTTCCATGGGAACCCCCTCACCTCCTATCTGACCTAAAATTCCCAGTTACTCCCCTAGCATCAGTATAACTGTGAAGGTCATTCTTACCAGGAGGAAAATGTTACCCGAGATGAAAATAACACTAGGAGGGACATAATCTCTCCATGAATTTCCCTCTGATTTTTCTTATGTACGTTTTTACCTTTATTAAAAAACAAAACAAGTTCTCTCAAAAATTCAGAAGATAAGCAAATTGAAGATATGAAAAATCACATTAATTCCACAAAGCAGATATAAGCACTGTTAGCATTGTGAAGTAAGTCCTCTCAGTCCTTATTCTAGGTGAGAACTTCCTCTACATTACTGTTTCCTTAGGACACACATATACAGGGAATTTTGCTGCCTCAAATGCTGTGCACCTTTTAAGCCATTTTGATCAACATTACAAAAATTGTCCTCTAGAAACCTACTTTTTTATATTTGCATCAGAAGACCCTAAGAGTGACCATTTCCTGACACATTTGCTAACAGGGAATGTGATAAATTTAACTTGTTAATTTGAAAGGGGGAAGCTTTTGAAAAGTTGTTTAAATTCATATTACTTTAGCATTCCCCTTGAATTTTCATCTCCCTTTGGAAATCCCCCAGGGGGGCTGGTCCTCAGTAGAGATTCAGTGAACACTCCCCTTTTTCTCTGTCCACTTGTCTTGTTTCTATACCAGAGTCAGGACAAGCTGACAAGGTACTGTTACTGCAGAATGAAGTGGAAACAAGAGGAAATAATTTTAGAAAATTAAAACAGCATAAAAATATTCATGTCTGAAGAGTAAGCTGAGGAATTTAGGAATACTTTTTTTAAGACCAGGAAAGAACTTACCAAATTTTTGCACCCCTTCTTGCCTGGATTCGTTCCTCTCCAGTTCTCAGGCTCCATTTGTTTCCTGCCTTGTGGAAACAGACCACCTGAATACCTTCTTCTGTTTGATGATAAATGACGACTGCTCAAAGGTAAATCATGTTGCTGGTCCAAATTTCCCAAACTCTTATGAGTTTGTCTTCTTTAAAACTTATGGTGTTTCTCTATTTTTTGGGTCAAAATTGAATATCTGTTGTGAATAGGATTTTAAAATGTGGGTCTTCGTAGTTATATATGAAGCCCTGGTGGCGCAGTGGTTAAGGGCTTGGCTGCTGATCAAGAGTCTGGCAGTTCAAATCCACCAGTTGCTCTCTGGAAACTCTATGGGACAGTTCTACTCTGTCCTAAAAGGGTTGCTGTGAGTTGAAATCTACTTGACGACAATGGGTTTGGTTTTGGTTTTATTATAGTTATATACAAAAGTTAATTTTTAAAATCAGATGTAGTTACATCATTAACAAATTTCCTCTGTTTAAGAAGAACAAAATTACACACAATTTTGAAGAAATCTCAGACACATGTGTTGAGGCAAGTCCAAGAAATTCCAAGATATGTGTCTTGAAGAAAAAGAGCACAAGTAATCTTTTGAATGTGTTGCTTGCTAAGAAAGAGCTATATTTGTAAGGCACGGTCTTCTCTGGACAAAGTAAGCCACTGATCTTACGTAGTTTTAGGAAGGGTGGGTCCAGGATTGGTGGACTTTCACGAGTGAGAGTGATCATTAAGGCTGTGTGTCACCTTGGCTGAGCCATGATTCTCAGTGATTTGGCAGTTATGATGTAGTTTGGCAGTCGTATGATGACATGATCACTTCCATGATGAGATTTGATATAATGTGATCATCTATCTCCATGACGGAATCTGCTGTGAGTAGCCAATCAGGTGAATGGAAGTTTCCTGGGGGTGTGTGGCCTGCATCGAATATAAGTGGACTTTCTGGCAAGGCTCACTGGCTTTTGCTCACTCTGGATCCTGCAGCTGGCTCCTGTTTGTCTAGCCTCCAGTTCTTGGGACTTGAGCTAGTAGCTTACCTACAGTCTTGCCTGCTGATCTTGGGATTCATGGATTTTCACAGCCTGTGAGCAAGAGTCCTGGTGTCTGACCTACTGATCGTGGGTTTGCCAGCCCCTGAGGTTGTGTGAATTGGGAGAAGCCTCTATCCTAACCCACGGACTTGGGACTACTGCCAAAGAACTATCAGTCTTTTCCTTTCTTAAATTTGAAAGACAGGAACATTTTATTCTTGCTTAGTTGCCTTTTCTTTGCAAGACATGCCTTTTTCACTAATGACATGCAGATCAGTAAAAATTCACCAGCTTCAAACCCAAATGAATTACTAGGCTATTTAAGGTCTGGTACTTGAGCTCCAGCTACTTTTGGAGTATTTTGTGATAACCTTCAGATTAATTTCTTAGAGTGGCATCATAGAGTAATAAAATTAGATATTACTTAGAAATGATTGGTCTATCTTCATTTTCTTACAAAAGTGAAGTCGAGAGAGGTGCTTTCACATTTCTAGGAGATTTCATCTTTCCGTTGTTTCCTACCCACCTCTTTACAACCTATATTGGCTAGACACCAAACTTTTCTGGCATCATCTAATGGGAGTCTGATCAATAAATGGGAGGAAGAAATATCTCAATAATTTATTCATTCAGAGTAATTGTACATATTATTTAATAAAATATATACTAAATTAAGGAAAACCTGATGGTTTAGTGGTTAAATGCTACAGCCGCTATCCAAAAGGTCAGCAGTTCGAATCTACCAGCCGACCTTTGGAAACCCTATGGGGCAGTTCTACTCTGTCCTATAGGGTTGCTATGAGTTGGAATTGACTCGACGGCAATGGTTTTTTTTTTTTTTTTTACTCAATTAAATGGAAACGCACTAATAACATAATATGCACATATTCTTTGAGTACTTATGTTTTATGTGTTTATTATTTATGTTTTCTCCATATTCCCTAAGAAAAGTGTAGAGAAAGATAGAAAGTGATTAATAAGTATTCTGAAGGAGGAGGAAGAGAATGGGCCAAGAAACGAAGAAATGGAGAGAGAGAAAAAGGGGAACATGAAGATGCAAGAAAAATAAAATCTTGATTTTATGTTGTTAGTTACCTTTGAGTTGGCTCCAACTATGTACAACAGAATGAAATGTTGCCCAGTTCTTGGTAATCAGACAATGTTCTGTTGTGATCTATAGGGTTCTCATTGGCTGATTTTCAGAAGTAGATCCCCAGGCCTTTCTTCCTAGTCATCTTAGCCTGGAAGCTCTGCTGAAACCTTTTCATCATGGGTGACCGCGCTGGTATTTGAAACACCTGTGGCATAACTTCCAGCATCATAGCAACATGTAAGCTACCCCATTATGACAAACTGACAGGTGGTGGGTTGATGATATACATTAACTCATTTCTCTTTCATAGAAACATGGAGACATTGAAGGTAAAGGTGGAATTTGGCATGGGAATAATCTCAAACAGAAGTTGATGGTTTTGCCACTTCATCTGAGGAGGCTCACCTTGTGCTCTTGCAGTTAGCAATAAAGAAAAAATAAAAGAAGACCTTGCAAAAGGTTAATGCTCTCAACTGCTAACTGAAAGGCTAGAGGTTCAAGTCTACCCAGAGGAGCCTTAGAAGAAAAGCCTGATGATCTACTTCCAAAAAAAAAAAAAAAAAATCAGCCTTTAAAAACCCTATGGAACACAGTTCTGTCTGACACACATGAAGTTGCCATGAGTCGGAGTCGCCTCAACAGCAGCTGGTTTGGCCATTAAACACACAGCTCATATCTTTTCATTGCTCTCCGACTCCACCACTATCTGCCTCCTACTCTATGTCCACAGTCTCCACATTGGTCTCCATTTTTCACTCTTGCCATCTTCCACATAACAGTCAAAGTTATATTTTAAAAATACTAATCTAATTAACTCACTCTGCAAAGGTTTCCCATTGCTCTTGGCATAAAATAGAAAATCTTTAAAATGTCCTACAAGTGAAGTGACTGTACAGTTTATCTTCCACATTGGGGAGAGAGAGAAAGGAGGTCTTGTTAGTGGTAACAAAAAGCATACACTGGGACTGACTGGGAAAAACCAGGGCATGTGGTCACCCTACCTTTTGGAATCTTGCTCTATCTTTCCACTTTTACCTTTGAACCTCCTTGCTCGTTGCATTGATCTTCATTCTGTTCTTCAAACGCACAATTATTTCTTACTCCGAAGTACCTACACATGCTTTCCTTGCTTCTGGGACATTCGTGCACCTACCTTGCCAACTTCTACTCACCTTGCCTTTAAGTCTCAACTTTTGACCCACTGAACAAACTTCCTTGACTGCTCAATCTAAATTGAGCGCCCATGGTATAATCTTTCATTGAGCCCTTTATTTTGCCTTCATAGTAGTTTGAAAAATAGTGATCATATATTTATTAATGTGGTGTTGACTGTCCGTCTACCACCAGAGGCAGAGGCCTTACCTCTCTGTTCCATGTTTTATTCCTCTGTCTTAGCAGTGTGCCAGGCACATGGTCAATGATCAAGAAATGAAAAATATTTGTTGAATGATTGATTGGACGAATGCATGGATGGGTGGTTAAGAAGAGGCAATACTTACCAAGCTGTGTGAGAGGAGGCCCAAGGCAAACTCTGCAGACGAGAGAGACTTCTGCTGAATCTCTGAAAATACTTCATAAATGTTGCCAAATTATATATATATCAGCCAGCCTAGTTATACTACAGTAACAAATGCCCTCAGAATCTCAGCAGCTTCTAACAGTAAAGGTTTATTTCCCGCTCACATTACACATCCATGTGAGACCCAGGATGTCTCAATAGTCCCTATTTCAACATTGCTTGTCTCTTGGAAGAAGGAAGTGAGAGTGTGGTGCAGCCGTGAGATGGGCTTTAAAGCTTCTGCTCAGAAGGAGCACAAATAATTTTTACTTACTTTTGTCAGCCACAGGAAGCAGCATGATTTCAATGGGGCAAAGATCTCCAATCTTCTCATAGGGAGATATCTATAGAAAGGGGCATAGAGGGAAGGGGATCAATATTTTGAGACACAATGCAAAATACTAAGTAGAATACAGGTGCCTAATGGTGGATGAACTAAACAGAGTTTTCTTACTTGCATATTTTGATAAAGTCTTGCAGATAAACAGAAAATGTGAATAATCCAATTTTATTCTTGGAAACTAGGAAGCTACAGGATGTCTCAGCAAGCAGAGATTAAAGAATATACTACCTGAGAGGTCTGACCAGTCAGCTAGTGTGCTGATCCTCCGTGGGGTTTGTTTTCTTTTCACTGGGTCCCACCCTTTAAGTAGTCTTCTGGTACTTTGTGCTTTCCTCTGATATCTTTTTCATTTGCGGGCATTCCCTTAATATTAAAGTTAAGCTTCTCTGAGAAAGAAAGAGATACATACAGAGGAAAGAAGTGGAAAAGGTTTGTATTTAAGCTTGTCTACAGATCATTAATATTCCATTTCTTAGAAGAAAATTGAGTGTTCTATTGTGTGGGTCAGTCACTCTCCTGATTCCTGCCTCCATTTATTCTGGTAGAACTAGACTCTAATGAGGAATTAAACTCAGGCCTCCTGGATAAGCCTCATCCTTTCATTTATGTGAAGTGAAATGGAAAGAAATCCTGGAGAATTAAGAAGCAGGTGAAAACATAGCACTTATACAATGACTCAATTAACACCTGCTTTGCCAAGAGGTGTGTCTATAATTTTTAGGCATAGTCAGAAGTTTTCTTTGAACATGTGATAGTATTTAATAAAAAGAAGTGTGCCGTGAGGAATGGAAAGGAGTGTGGCTGAGACAAGCTTGGGGTATGCTGAAAGCTAAGGCATTTAAAAATGCCTGTGGGCAGCAAATGTGCAAACTATGAGATTTTATTCTGGCAAGTGAGGTTCTGATCCTATAACCTTCATACATATCTCACTCTGCTTGACTTCAATTGACTCCAAGTACCTTCAACCCCATTTAACTTAACTCCCTTGAGCCAAAAACATAGAATCCAAGTTAAAACCAGAAGAATTTAAGTGATAGCAAAATAGACCAATGAGGCAGGAATTGTGTAATAACAATGCAGCAAGCAGTGAAACCGTGTAGTTACAACCACCAAGGGAAAGCTTAGAGCATGGAATACTTATCCGTCGTCTGGATATGCTGGTGTGCTGCTACGTACTGCTTATGAAACCCTCAGCTATTTCTGAAGCTCTGGAGAAAGATAGTCAAACAGTGTTTTGTTTTATTAAATTTCCTATTTTCAGCTTTACTTCCATGCGATGTTTACCATCATAGCAATAAGCTGCATTTTGAAGGAATACCCGCCGGGAGGACGGTTATTTCTGTTTGAGACTGTAGCACCCAGCAGTGAACTGTGGCATCAGACATTACAAAAAGCCAGCCCTGCAGCGCAGCTCACACCCTGTGCAAGTGACCGAGGGAAGGAGGAGACCAAAGCAAATAATCAACCAGTTCTAAATGGTTGATTTATTCAACCCCTTGGTTGAATCTCTTGGTATGAATGAGTTAAGTGATGAATAAATAAGAAAACTCTACTTAGGAGCAAGAGTTAAAGAAATTCAACAAGGCAGGAACTGATGGGTGCCATGAGTGCTAATCTGCTTTTTCTTAATCTAGGCCTTAAGTACTTAACGCTAATGTCCTTTTTAGAACTTACAACAGTGTCATATCTGAAACATTTGTGTTTCAATAAAACCTGGAGTCTCAAGCTTCACATGATCTTTACCTGCCACTTGCCTGATTCTGAAGCTACTTCACATATGGGTGCTGAACTTTAGGGGGAAAAACTGACTTTTTAAAATCAAGATGTTTAATTATATTTTACTAATTTATTTGCATAAACACCGTAGCCTTGTAGTTACTTGTGGTAACTACTGCAGGATATAAATCTTTATCCCAACAAATCTTTTTATGTAAAACTGCTGAAGCTAACTATCCTAAGTCTTTAACCGCACCTAAGTCTTTACCTATGCTATATTTGCTTCCATTTTTTAAAGAAATTACACCAGCTTTACGGCTAGAGAACCTTATAACATACACACACACACACCCCACCACTACCAACACCATATCCAGGGTAGACACAGTACATTACTCTGTTTTCTTTGTACCTCTATGTAGCTCATATTCCATCTTGTATTTTAGATGTCTGGGTATATGTCTATCTCTCTCCTAAAAAAGGCATTGTGCTGTGGTGGTTTATAGCAGGAGTTGGCAAACCTTTTCTGTAAAGGGATAGATAGTAAATATTTTAGGCTTTTTTGGCCATGTGGGTGACTTCTCAACGCTTCCATTATAGTCCAAAAGAAACCATAGACTATATGTACTCAAATGGGCATGGCTGTGTTTCAATAAAACTTTATTTACAGAAACAAGTACCTGGCCAGATTTGGCCTATGGGCTGGTTTAGGGTATGAACTTGGGAGTCACAATTTCTTTCAATTACTGGCTCTGTGACCTTGGGCAAGTCACTAATCTCTCTGTGTCTTAGATTCCTCATCTTCATGGAATAATAACACCTACTTCAGGGACGGATTACCCAATAAGCAAGGTAGGCACAGGCTTACTTGTGCTTACTTACTAATCTGTAGTGTACAATGTCACCTGTTTTTCACTACATCAAATGTGATACCTTGCTTACTGGTTAATCTACCCCTGGCCTAATTTATTGGGTTGTTTTGAACATTAAATTAATTCATACATATAAAGTTGTTAGATACTTACCTAGAATAGGGTAAAATCAATAGAAGTGTTTGTTTTTATTGTTATAAGTAACTTGATTTAAAAAAAAGGACTGGGTATCATTTATTTTATTTATGTATTTATTTTCTTAACAGATTTTATTATGCCAATTGACTTAGATGTCCCCTGAAACCATGGTCCCCAGGCCCCTGCCCCTGCTACGCTGGCCTTCAAAGCATTCAGTTTATTCAGGAAACTTCTTTGCTTTTGGTTTAGTCCAATTGTGCTGACCTCCGCTGTATTGTGTGCTCTTTCCCTTCATCTAAAGTAGTTCTTATCTACTATCTAATTAGTGAATGTCTCTCTCCCACCCTCCCTCCCTCCCCCCTCATAACCACAAAAGAATGTTTTCTTCTCAGTTTAAACTATTTCTCAAGTTCTTATAATAGTGGTCTTATACAATATTTGTCCTTTTGCAACTGACTAATTTCACTCAGCATAATGCCTTCCAGGTTCCTCCATGTTATGAAATGTTTCACAGATTCCTCACTGTTCTTTATCGATGCGTAGTATTCCATTGTGTGAATATACCATAATTTTTTTACCCATTCATCTGTTGATGGGCACCTTGGTTGCTTCCATCTTTTTGCTATTGTAAACAGTGCTGCAATAAACATGGGTGTGCATATGTCTGTTTGTGTAAATGCTCTTATTTCTTTAGGATATATTCCAAGGAGTGGGATTGCTGGATTGTGTGGTAGTTCTATTTCTAGCTTTTCAGGGAGCACCAAATTGATTTCCAAAGTGGTTGTACCATTCGACATTCCCGCCAGCAGTGTGGAAGTGTTCCAATCTCTCCACAGCCTCTCCAGCATTTATTATTTTGTGTTTTTTGGATTAATGCCAGCCTTGTTGGAGTGATATGAAATCTCATTGTAGTTTTGATCTGCATTTCTCTAATGGCTAATGATTGTGAACATTTCCTCATACATCTGTTAGCTACCTGAATGTCTTCTTTAGTGAAGTGTCTGTTCATATCTTTTGCCCATTTTTTAATTGGGTTATTTGTCTTTTTGCAGTTGAGTTTTTGCAGTATCATGTAGATTTTAGAGATGAGGTGCTGATCAGAATTGTCATAGCTAAAAACTTTTTCCCAGTCTGTAGGTGGTCTTTTTACTCTTTTGGTGAAGTCTTTGGATGAGCATAGGTGTTTGATTTTTAGCAGCTCCCAGTTATCTAGTTTTTCTTCTACATTCTCGAGAATGTTTTGTACACTGTTTATGCCATGTATTGGGGCTCCTAATGTTGTCCCTCTTTTTTCCTCCATGATCTTTATCGTTTTAGATTTTATATTTAGGTCTTTGATCCATTTTGAGTTAGTTTTTGTGCATGGAGTGAGGTATGGGTCTTGTTTCATTTTTTTGCAGATGGATATCCAGTTATGCCAGCACCATTTGTTAAAGAGACTGTCTTTTCCACATTTAACTGTTTTGGGGCATTTGTCAAATATCAGCTGCTCATATGTGGATGGCTTTGTGTCTGGATTTTCAATTCTGTTCCATTGGTCCATGTATGTGTTGTTGTACCAGTACCAGGCTGTTTTGACTACTGTGGTGGTAGAATAGGTTCTAAAATCAGGTAAAGTAAGGCCTCCCACTTTGTTCTTCTTTTTCAGTAATGCCTTATTTATCCAGGGCCTCTTTCCCTTCCATATGAAATTGGTGATTTGTTCCTCCATCTCATTAAATAATGTCCTTGGGATTTGGATCAGAATTGCATTAAATGTATAGATTGCTTTTGGTAGAATGGACATTTTTATAATGTTAAGTCTTCCTATCTACGAGCAAGGTATGTTCTTCCACTTATGCAAGTCTCTTTTGGTTTCTTGCAGAAGTGTACTGTAGTTTTCTTTGTATAAGTCTTTTACATCTCTGGTAAGATTCATTCGTAAGTATTTTATCTTCTTGGGGGCTACTGTAAATGGCATTGATTTGGTGATTTCCTCTTTGATTTTTTTTTGTTGGTGTAGAGGAATCCAACTAATTTTTGGATGTTTATCTTGTATCCCGATACTCTGCTGAAGTCTTCTATAGTTTCAGTAGTTTTCTGCAGGATTCCTTAGGGTTTTCTGTGTATCAGATCATGTCATCTGCAAATAGAGATACTTGGACTTCTTCCTTGCCAATCTGGATACCCTTTACTTCTTTATCTAGCCTAATTGCTCTGGCTAGGACTTCCAGCACAATGTTGAATAAGAGTGGTGATAAAAGGCATCCTTGTCTGGTTCCCGATCTCAATGGGAATGTTTTCAGACTCTGTCTGTTTAGGGTGATGTTGGCTGTTGGCTTTGTATAAATGCCCTTTATTATTTTGAGAAATTTTCCTTCTATTCCTATTTTGCTGAGAGTTTTTTTTATCATGAATGAGCATTGAACTTTGTCAAATGCCTTTTCTGCATCAATTGGTAAAATCATGTGATTCTTGTCTTTTTTAAAAAAAAATTATGTGGTGGATTACATTAACTGTTTTTCTAATGTTGAACCATCCCTGCATACCTGGTGTGAATCCCACTTGGTCATGGTGAATTATTTTTTTGAATTCTATTGGCTAGAATTTTGTTGAGGATTTTTGCATCTACATTCATGAGGCATACCCAGAACCACCCAGTGCCGTCAAGTCAGTTCCAACTCATAGTGACCCTACAGAACAGAGTAGAACTGCACCATAGAGTTTCCAAGGAGTGCCTGGTGGATTTGAACTGCCAACCCTTTGGTTAGCAGCCTTAGCACTTAACCACCGCACCACCAGGGTTTCCTTTCATGAGGGATATAAAAAAAAATATAGGGGCAGGGGTGATTGGTGTATATACCAGTATCTGATTGCAACAGGGGGTCATGCTCTGAACAAGGCAGGGGGCTGAGAACCGACCCCCAAGTGTCTCTGAGGAAAATGTGTCCCTGTTGCCTAGAGTGTGCAGGTGGGTGGGTTCTGCAGACGGACCATGGGCAACCAGAGTTTTTGGTTGTAAGGACTGGGAGGTACCAGTTATCTTTGGACCCCTGTCGCAGGTGGCTGGGTGGCCTGAGTGGAACTGCCAATCCTTAGGTCCCTGATGTGGTAGGTGAGGACCTTGTTTAATAGACAAAGCAATGTCAAACGTCAAACACCCACCTCTCCACTGCACAGCTGAAATGGTTGGAGTTTGCCAACAAGGGCCTATTCTCCTGAAATAGGCCCACACAGGTCCATGCAGAAGGAAAGGTGCTCAAGGTCCATGGACGGTTTATGCCTGGACAGGAGCCGCTTATGTCCTGAGCTCCCCCAGTTAAGGGAGCTAGCAAATTATCTTTTCCCCTCAGTTGCAAATTTTTTCCTTCCCCAAGGCTGGGAGGATGGCTCTAGGTGCTCACCAGGGTCTATCTCAGGCCCAGGGATTCAGCCACTGAAGCCGGCTTGGTGGTGGTGGCGCAGTAAAATATACACAAGTACTTAGCTTTTGCTTAGAGCGCCTTTCTCCTCAGGTTCCAGAGATGTGAGTGGGCTGTGTGGCTGGCTACTTCTCCCTGAGGAAACTGCAGCTGAATGCTATTACTAGCCCTCCACCGCTGCTACTCCAGGAATGGTGCCTGAGGGCTCCCCGCGATTCAGGCCCGGTAACTCCTCTCCACTTCTGAATGGCCTTTTCCTCCGCCTGCCCCTCAGTTCCTTGTCTAAGCTTGCCTTTGATGCTCAGGGCTCCCAGCTTGTCACAAATATACTTGTTTCACTTGTTTTTTCGGGTCCTTGTTGTAAAGAGGGCTTGGCAGAAGTGTCTGTCTATTCTGCCGTCTTGGCTTCGCCTCATTTATTTTTGTCTTTCTTTGAACTTCCACAATCTCCCCACTCTCCATAGCACACGGCAGAGTACTAGTTATATAGATGGTCAATAAATATGTGTTGAATTGCTCTGTCTCACTTGTTCTTACTTCTTTGCAAATAAAAGTGAATTAATTTCTCTTCTTATCGCCTCCACTATAGATCATGTATATTTATTGCTTTCTTTCTCCAGCAGCAAAATTTTTCTAGCTACTGCAAACAATAAGCTCCACCCATTTTTTGGGGGGGGGTTGGTTTAGACCTAAATTTTTAAAGGGGGCTTTCCTAAAGAAATAAAATCTTTTATTCTTTCTGAATATCCCCGTGGTGGACAGGCTCTAAGATAGCTCCCAATTGTCTTTCTGTACTGGTATACATGCCCTTGTACGTCACTGCAGTTATGGGCAGGACCCATTCAATAAATTACAGCAAAGCTGATGAGATGTCCCTGTCATGATTATGTCACATTCTATTGTAACTTTCCTCCTGCTCGTAGATTCTATTGACTCTCTCTCTTGCAAGTAAGCTGTTATATGGAGAGACCCACAAGGCAAAGAACTGAGGGCTGCTACGGCCTATAGCCAGGAAGGAACTGAACCCCTTGGTTTGACAGGCCACAGAAAATAAAACCTGCTATGAACCAGACAAGCTTCAGGTGAGACCCTAGCCCTAGCTGGCATCTTGGTTACAGCCTTATGAGAGACTCTGATTCCTGCCTATATTCCTGACCCACAGAAACTGTGAAATAATAAATGTATGTGCTTTAAGCTATTAAGTTTGTGATGATATTGTTATGCAAATATAGATAACTAAAGCAATATTAAACTATTGGGTCATAAGAGAGCAATTATTGAACATAATACAATGGTTTCTTGTTGATGGTTTGGCTTGTCAATGATCAAAAGTATTTAAGAATTGATTTTTAATGGCACTGTGCTTGTCAGAAAACCTGCTGGTGTAGTGGTTAAGAGCTACAGCTGCTAAACAAAAGGTTGGCAGTTTGAATCCACCAGGTGCTCCTTGGAAACTCTATGGGGCAGTTCTACTCTGTCCTGTAGGGTCACTATGAGTCAGAATGGACTCGACGGCAATGGATTTTTTTTTTTTTTGGGTGTTTGTCAACTTAGTTTGCTGACAACACTATGATAATTAATAATCTATAATAACACAGTTTTCTGGGAAATTCAGTTGTCAAGATGAATTCTAAATCTAGAAAACAGTGTCAGAGAATGAA
Organism: Elephas maximus indicus; assembly: GCF_024166365.1. Classification (NCBI taxonomy): domain Eukaryota; kingdom Metazoa; phylum Chordata; class Mammalia; order Proboscidea; family Elephantidae; genus Elephas; species Elephas maximus. The sequence goes on from NC_064829.1 coordinate 23,809,416, forward strand.
CAAATTCAAGATTTTGTGAAATAAAAGAACACAACTAAGAAAAAGTAAAAATTCAAATATTACGAGTGGGCTGGGATTGGTTGGCAAGAAGTTAGACTGGGTTCCAAAAGGGGACAACTGGCAGCCGGGCTGGCTGGGAGTCCACGCCGCCATCCCATTCCATTTAAACATGGCCTCATACACAACTGTGGCCGGTGTTGGGTCAGGGGACACTCTGCCACAGCAATAATTCTCTGAATTAGTATCCTGTGACCCATTGGCTTTAATTTAGGTTAACTTTCTAAACATCTAACCTCTCACTGTGCAAGCACTGTGGGAAAGACATACTGTGTAATTACGGTGCAAACAATTAACATGCTTGGGTGCTAACTGAAAGGATGGACGTCCAATTCCGCTCAGAGGCACCTCAGAGGAAAGGCCTGGCAATCTACCTCCAAAAAATCAGCCATTGAAAAGCCTGTGCAACAGAGTTCTACTCTGATGCACAGGGGGTCACCATAAATCATTCATTGATGGCAACTGGTTTGGAGTCACTAGGTGGCAAAATGGTTAAAGTGTTTGTCTGTCACCCAAAATGCTGGAGGTCTGAGTCCACCCAGAGGCACCTTGAAAGAAAGCCCTGGCCATCTACTTCTGAAAGATCACAGCCATTGAAAACCCTGCAGAGCACAATTCTACTCTGACACACATGAAGTCATTGTGAGTTAGAATCAACTTATGGTAAATGGGTTTTATTTTATTGTTGTTGTGACTAAGTAACGACATGTCACTGTCTTAGTCATCTAGTGCTGCTATAACAGAAATACCACAAGTGGATGGCTTTAACAGAGAAATATATTTCTTCACAGTAAAGTAAGCTAAAAGTCCACATTCAGGGTGTCAGGACCAGGGCAAGGCTTTCTCTGTCAGCCTCCTCATCAACCTTGCCCCAGACTAGGAGCTTCTCTGCACAGGGACCCTGGCTCCAAAGAATATGCTCTCCTCCCAGCACTGCTTTCTTGGTGGTATGAGCTCCCCAGTCTCTCTGTTTGCTTCTCTCTTTTATATCTCAAGAGATTACCTCAAGACACAATCCAATTTTATAGATTGAGTCCTGTCTCACTAACACAACTGCCACCCATCTTCCCTCATTAACATCATAGAGGAAGGATTTACCACATTTATGAAAATCACACAATACTGGGAATAATGGCCCTGCCAAATGGATACACACATCTTTGTGGGGGACATAATTCAATCCGTGACAGTCACATATTCTCTTCCTTGTAAATGAGAATGGACATGTATAACCATGACTTGGATGGGCTGAATCACTCTTCCTTATGATAGTGTGGTGTAAACAGACCCACCTAGTCCAGTGACAGATCTATCAAAGTTACCCTGAGACCAGATTTCCCATACTTGCTACTGGTTTTCCTTGCTTTCATATCCCAAGGCATGAAGGGACCGTGTTTAAATGGAATAGGAGAAATGGTATCTATTTGGAATGTGAGAATTATTCATTATAACATCTGTGTTTACCTGAGTATTGGGAATAGGTCACCCAAGAAGCTGCTGATATAGAATGAGAGCTATGGGTATGCTTAAATGTTTGGGCCTATCACATGTCAATGGCTGGGCCCATCTCTCAGACAACTGATGAATTTTATGAGGCAGACTTGGCATTTTCAAATCCAGGACACTGAAACCCTACAGGACTGGACAGCCCAATGGAGGTGAAAGTGAACTCTCCTGCTCTCCTCACCTAGAATCTGGGCAGACACACGGCTAAGAGTCTCCCCAATAGAAAAGGAAGAAAGAAGTTATGACAAAAGGGTAAGGCCACTCAAGGCCTTGTGGAAGATTTAATATTGAAATGTCCCTTGCTGAGGCACAGGGCTGAGCAAATAGCTAGAAGAGTAACTGAGCTTGTAATCAAAGGTCACGGAATATTTTCAGCCAAGTTTCCCACGGGATTGTTTCTATGGACTTGGGATTCTGTTTAACTAAATAAGAGCTTCAAATCTCCGCTTCCAGTTGTCTTTGTCAGAATAAAATACTTAATTGTGTCTCAGACCCACACTAGCTTGTTCTATATCTAACTGAAAGGCATTTTGTTCTTTCACAAGAATCATTTTACAGTAATAAGCGATAGATTCATCATGTCTAGACTATTCAAATTCACTCTACTTACCTCTGACAGCATGGAAATTGTAGTTGATGAATACTGTGGTGCCATTCTGAGTAATCTTCTAAGCTTGTTCTGATCAAATGCATTGCTCTCTACGTTGGTTTCCTGGTTAATTCCAGGTTCAGCAAAGAGTTCCAAGACTGTAACACTAGGCTCCTGTCATTCTTTCGGCTATCTCTGTGTGAACTGGACTGGAAAGGTGCACTTACCTGAGTGCTCTGGGTACCCAAAAGTCCCAATATCAGATCCAGCTGGGCTCCCAGCATCCTCATTACAGGAAGAACAGCAGAACTGACCATTCTGTCCCAGGCTTCTCTGCTGATAGCAATCTAATTATTTTCCTAGTAGCCATCTCGTTTAGCAAGGAACATGGCTCTCTGTGCAGTGCTGAGTCTGACTGGGTAGGCTTCCAGATTATTAGAGGTGAAACGGGGAAATTTATGGTAGACAGTTAATGTGAGATTTTGATTGCGTGTGTATATGTGAAAACACAAGTTGTAAATTTTGATTTTTCTTGCCTGCAATTGGCTGTAACTTTTTTTAAAAGTGTAATTACATTAAATGGGTTCCTGGAACCAGTGGACTATGAAGTACCTTCATCTAACACATCTGCTTTACTGCTGTCATTACCAACCCCAAAGTCAGAGTTGTAATGTGTTATTTCCCTCAACAAACCATACTCTGCTCTGCTCATTCCAGTTATTTCTATAACCCTGGGGTACATATGTCACCCCCGATGGCAAATGTCTTCAAGCTGTTAGGACATTTTTTCAATGCCTAAGTACTTATGAAGGAGCCCCTAGGTGTTGTAACAATTAACGCATTTGCTGCTAACTGAAAGGTTGGCAGTTTGAGTCCACCCAGGGGTACCTTGGAAGAAATGCCTGGTGATCTACATTCAAAAAAATCAGCCATTGACAATTCTACGGAACACAGTTCTACTCTGACACACATGGGTTCATCATGAGTTGGAATTTACTCAACGGCAACTTTTTTTTAAGTACTTCTGATTAGAGGAAAACTACCTTAGAACTACCTGCTGGAATCCTTGGCTTCTCCAGTCTCGGTATCCTCTTCTCCCGGCATCTACTTCCCTTCTAATCTCTCACCTGGAAGCCTGCGTGAAAGAACAGTCCATCCAACCTCTAACTCAATGAAACATGTACAGTTAAAATGAGACCTTGAAACTGAATCCCATTCCCAATTAACAGCAGTTTAAGATTAAGGATGAGCAAAGAATGCTAGCTCTTTAGGGAAGCAGATCTCAAACATGCTAAACCCACTGCCGTCAAGTTGATTCCGACTCATAGCGACCCTATAGGACAGAGCAGAACTGCCCCGTAGAGTTTCCAAGGAGCACCTGGTGGATTCTAACTGCCGACCTTTTGGTCAACAGCCATAGCACTTAACCACTACGTCACCAGGTTTTCTCAATAACACTTATCTCATATCCACTAGGGACTCCCAGAAGTTGGTCCTAAAAATAAGAGTGCTCTACTCACTGGTTGAATTAAAAAGGAAATTAAAAGACTAATTTTTTTCTTGTGTCCCCCCAGCCCCATTCTGTTCTGTTGCTATACATAAGGTTTTCACTGGCCAATTTTTTTCAGAAGTAGACCTCCATATCCTTCCTAGTCTGTCTTAGCCTGGAAGCTCCACTGAAACCTGTCCACCATGGGTGGCCCTGCTAGTATTTGAAGTGCTAGTGGCATAGCTTTCAGCATCACAGAAACACAGAAACCACCGCAGTATGACAAACTGACAGATGAGTTGTGTTCTGCTGCAAAAGACCTCTTTAAAGTGTTAAAGAAGCAAAGATTTCACTTTGAGGACTAAGGCATGCCTGACCCAAGCCATGGTATTTTCAGTTGCCTTATATGCACTCAAAAGCTGGACAAAAACGGCTGCTGCAGTGTATCAACAGGGAACTGCCAGAACTTCAGGCTGGTTTCAGAAGAGAATGTGGAACCAGGGATATCGTTGCTGATGTCACATGGATCCTGGCTGAAAGCAGAGAATACCAGAAAGATATTTACCAGTGTTTTATTGACGACATGAAGACATTTGACTGTGTGGATCAAGACAAATTATGGATAACGTTGCGAAGAATGGGAATTCCAGAACACTTAATTGTGCTCATGAGGAACTTTTACATAGATCAAGAGGCAGTTGTTCAGACAGAACAAGGGGATACTGATTGGTTTTAAAGTCAGGAATGGTGTGTGTCAGGGTTGTATTCTTTCACCATACCTATTCAATCTGTATGCTGAGCAAATAATCCGAGAAGCTGGACTATATCAGGAAGAATGGGACATCAGGATTGGAGGAAGACTCATTAACAACCTGCATTACGCAGATGACATAACCTTGCTTGCTGAAAGTGAAGAGGACTTGAAGCACTTACTAAGGAAGATCAGAGACCACAGCCTTCAGTATGGTGTACACCTTAACATAAAAGAAAACAAAAATCCTCTCAACTGGACCAATAACCAACATAAGGTTAAATGGAGAAAAGATTGAGGTTGTCAAGGGTTTCATTTTACCCGGATCCACAATCAACACCCATGGAAGCAGCAGTCAAGAGGTCAAAAGATGCATTGTATTGGGCAAATTGGCTGCAAAAATCTCTTTAAAGTGTTAAAAAGCAAAGATGTCACCTTCAAGACTAAGGTGTACCTGACTCAAGCCATGGTATTTTCAATTGCATCACATACATGTGAAAGCCGGACGATGAATAAGGAAGACCGAAGAAGAATTGACACCTTTGAATTGTGGTGTTGGTGAAGACTATTGACTATACCATGGACTGCCAAAAGAATGAACAAATCTGTCTTGGAGGAAGTGTAACCAGAATGCTCCTTAGAAGCAAAGATGGCGTGACTGGGTCTTAAATACTTTGGGCATGTTGTCAGGAGAGATCAGTCCCTGGAGAAGGACATTACGCTTGGCAAAGTACAGGGTCAGTGGAAAAGAGGAAGACCCTCAATGAGGTGGATTGACACAGTGGCTGCAAGAAACAGCTCAAGCATAACAACGATTGTAAGGATGGCTCAGGACCGGGCAGTGTTTCGTTCTGTTGTGCATAGCGTCACTATGATTTGGAACAGACTTGGTGGCACCTAACAACAACAACATGCCAACCTCATTGTGTTATAATTCTCTGCTTCTGGGTCGTCACCTCCAATTGGCCATAAGCTCTGGAAGCAAGGATTCTTGTTGCTGTTTTTAGTTGGCCATGGAATTGACTGTGACTCATGGTGACCTTATGTATAACAGAATGAAACATCACCCCAGTCCTGTGCGATCTTCATGATTATTGGTATGTTTGAGTCCATGGATAATCCTGGTCTTATTCATTTTTGTATTTTAGTACCTGGCACAGGGGTCTGGCACACAACGGATGCTCAACACATTTTTTCAATGAATTAATGACAGCAAAGAACATCAAAAACAAAATGTTCTTCCAATGAAAGTAAGTTTTACAGAATAAAATTGCTCCTTTGAGTCGCCCCTGACATGAACAAACCCTGGACTCCCAGGGTTTCCTAGGAAGAGAAGTAGACACATTCTCCCTGTGTCTTGCTTGGGAATCAAACATGAGTGTCCTTACGTTCACTGTGGTCTTGGGCAGGGCAGAGAACAGAAGAAAATGACTCTAATCTTAAATCCCACACTAAAGATTCATTTCCTGTCTGTCAGGCTGGGATTTCCTGTTTTCTTGGGATCCTTGCCTCCATTTTTCTCCCAGTAAGTAAGGTAATAATACTCACCACTCTGAGGAAATAAATGAATGAGGATGCAAGACAAAATAAAAGAATTTATATTTCCTTGAATACTATCTAAAGAACAGAGCTATCTAATTATTCTTCTTGTTTTTATATCCAACTCTCATCCCTTAAAAAAAATCTTTTAATTCCTGGACAGCCCCTATCACTAGCCTCTTTATTCTTTCCTCTGAGCTAAGGCACACCCTTTAGGCCTTCTCTCCAGGCCAGGCAAGTCTCCTTTCCCTCTCCCGTCAGGGGTCCTCTCAGATGAAAGGAAGCCATTCAAGAGGCTGCAGGGGACACACCTGAGCAGACTTTCCCCACAGCAGCCCATGTCTCCTACTGGACATCACCTCACCCTCGGAGGCCCCGGACATGGATCGAGAGATGACCTTGTACATGCAAGAAGCCTGCAAACACTGCTGTCCCCAATTTAAAAAAACATGTAGAAATTGCCTTTTTTTATACCCCTCTGTCTTACAAGTGGGCGGCTTTAAAGAACAAAAATTTATTTTCTCACAGTTCAGGAGGCTAGAAGTCCAAGTCAGGGTGTGTCCCTAGGGGTATGCCCTTCCTTGTCTATTTCAGCTTCTAGTAGCTGGAAGTCTCTGCGGTTCCTGGGCTTGCAGACGTAGCTGCCGTGTGTCCGCCTTCATGTGGCATCTTCCCTCGTACATGTCTCTGTATCTGTTCTGCACTCTTCGTAACTAAGAAGTGATTAGACTTAGGCCCCATCTACCTAGGTATGACCTAATTAGCCTAACAAAGAAAACCCTATTTCCAAACAGGATCACATCTACAGGTACAGGGGCCAGGACTTCAACAGACGTTTTTGAGGGACACAATTCAATCCCTCTACCTGCCTTTAGTTTTCATTCCCCGAGGGAGGAGTGCCTCACTGCTAAAATGCAGATCCGTCTTCTAACTTTGAAAGCTGAGAGGAGAAATTCTACCTCTCCCCACCCTCTGGTAGCCAGGGTTTGGGTACCTAGGCTTGGCCAGTTGACATCAAATCTAAGAAACAGCTGATCGCAGGATGAAGAGGAGGGGTTCAGTGATGAGGCAGCTTCCTGGCCAGATTGTTCTTACTCCCTAACCTCTAAGAGCCCCCTTAATTCCCACCCATTTTCCAAGCTTGCTTGTTATGGATTACCTGTGAATATGACCTGGTTTTGGAAATAGGATTTTTCTTTTGTTATGTTAATGTGATCATACCAGAATAGGATGGGTCCTAAACCTAATGCCTTCTGAGCAGTGTCTTATGAAAAGGGAAAACAGACACGAAAAGAGACAAATACACAGAGGAAGAGACCACATGAGGAACTCTACAAGCCAAGGAATGCCAGGGTACATCAACAAGAGGGACCTTCCTCTAGAACCAATGCCCTGGTTTGTATTTCTAGCCTTCAGAACTGTGAGGAAAAAAAAATTTTTTTTAATCCACCTGCTTGTAGTATTCATATTACAGAATCACTAGGTAACTAAGACACTACTTCTCCAGCCTACCGAAGAGTCTGTGATCCTTCCAATAAAGGCCCCAATTTTTTCTTGCAGCAAAGCTATTTGTGCATAGTTTCAAGAGTTAAATAATTCTAAATTACTTATTATGAAAAATGGTGGCCACCTCCCCCACCCTCCACACACACATCCTTACCCCCATCCTCACAATGAAACTTATTTAGATTTTGGTTAAATTTTAAGTTTATATTATTAGGAACATGTAAGGTATTTATAACTGTGCATATCCTTAGGAAACCCTGGTGGTGTAGTGGTTAAGTGCTACGGCTGCAAACCAAAGGGTGGGCACTTCAAATCTGCCAGGCGCTCCTTGGAAACTCTATGGGGCGGTTTTACTCTGTCCTGTAGGGTCTCTATGAGTTGGAATCGACTCGAAGGCACTGGGTTCGGTTTTGTTTTTTGGTGCATATCTTATATCATGACGACCATGTCTTTCTTAACAACTCCCCACATCAGAAGTTAGTAATTGCCTCATTTATTCCTTTGCATAGGACTTTATGTATCCATTGTATTGCCAAGTCTGTTAACAGAAATGTACATCTCTTCTCAATACATTTAAACACATTAGGAAATATATTCATTTGATTTTTCTACTTATTTCCTTTTCTTGGAGACATGCCTTCTGAAACCCCCATTCTCTTCTCTAGTCTCTTCGACTAGTTGCTTTCTAGTTGACCCTTCTCACTGTCCTCCTGGAGGTTGATTGTCTTTCTCTCTCTTTTTGGTTCTAGATCCCCTGTTTCCTAGACACTGTTTTCCCCCCCGACCACCCCTTTTTCTTGATTTTCTCTGCTGTTTGAGGAAACAAATCCTCCAGTAGCTTCTTAAGAAACAGCTCGTGAGCTAAAATTTCTGAAACATTTTATTTCACACTTGATAGCTGCATTTGGAATAGAATTCTACGTCTGAAAACTTTTTAGCATGGAATTTTGAAAACGTTGACACATTGTCTTCTATCTTCCACACTGCTCTTAAGAAACCTGATGCCATTCCAATTCTTGTGTGTTGCTGTTGAGTCAATTCCAGCTCATGAAAACCTCATGTGTGCAGACTAGAACTGCGCTCCACAGGGCTTTCATGGCTGTGACATATTAGAAGCAGATCTTCAGGCCTGTCTTCTAAGGCGTGTATTTGAAGCGACAAACTTTCAGCTAGTAGCCAAGCGCTTAACACTTTGCACCAACCAGAGATTCCTGATTTTTGTAACCCATTTTTTTTTCCCTTTAGAATCTTCTAAAATATTCTCTTTGTCTTCAGTGTTCTCACTTGTCTTGTTGATACACTTTGGGGTGAGTCTCTTTTAGTCTATTTACTTCTTTGCTTTTTAAGATTTTACAGAGGTCTTTTGCATCAGATTTGCTCAATGCAGTAAGTAGCCTGATTATTTGACTGCTCCTTCCATGGGCTTGATTGTTGATCCAAGTAAAATGAAATCTTTGACAACTTAAATATTTTCTCTGTTTATTATGCTGTTGCTTATTGGCTTACTGTGAGGATTTTTGTTTTCTTTAAATTGAGGTGTAATCCAAATTGAAGTCTGTACTCTTTTTGATCTTCATCAGTAAGTGCTTCAAATCATCATCACTTTCAGCAAGCAAGGTTGTGTCATCTACACGTGCAGATTGTTAATGAGTCTTCCTCCAATCCTGATGCCCCGTTCTTCTTCAAATGGTCCAGCTTCTCATATTATTTGCTCAGTATACAGATTAAACAGGTATGGTGAAAAGATACAACCCTGACACACAACTTTTCCAATTTTAAACCACAAAGTATCCCCTCATTCTGTTCAGACAACTGCCTCTTGGTTTATGTACACATTCCTCATGAGCACAATTAAGTGTTCAGGAATTCGCATTCTTTGCAATATTATCTATAATTTGTTATGATTCACACAGTTGAATGCCTTTGCATAGTCAATAAAACACAGGTAAACATCTTTCTGGTATTCTCAGCTTTCAGTCAAGACCCACCTAACATCAGCAATGATACCCCTTGTTCCACGTCCTCTTCTGAATCCAGCTTGAATTTCTGTCAATGCACTGCTGCAGCCATTTTTAAGTTATCTGTCGCAAAATTTTGCTTGCATGTGATATTAATGTTATTCTTTGATGATTCCTGCATTCCATTGGATCACCTTTCTTTGGATTGGGCACCAATATGGATCTCTTCCAGTTGGTTGTCCAGGTAACTGTCTTCCAAATGTCTTGGCGTCGGTAAGTGAGCACTTCCATTTTTGTATCCTTTGTTGAAGCATCTCAGCTGGTATTCTGTCAATTCCTGGAACCTTGTTTTTCACCAATACTTTCAGTGCAGCTTTGACTTCTTCCTTCAGTACCATTGTTTCTTGATCACATGCTACGTCCTGAAATGGTTGACATTGGCCAATTCTTACTGGTACAGTAACTCTATGCATTCCTTCCATCTTCTTTTGAGGCTTTCTGCCTCATTCAATTTATTGCTTATCAAACCAAAACCACACCTACTGTGGTCGAGAAGATTCCGACTCATAGTGACCCTATAGGACAGAGGAGAATTGCTCCATAGGGTTTCCAAGGCTGTAAATCTTTATGGAAGCAGACTGCCACATCTTTCTCCCCCAGAGCAGCTGAGCACCTTAACTACTGTGCCACCAGAAAAAATCTGTTGCCATTAAGTTGATTCTGAATCATAGAGACCCTATAGGGTCTGCTCCATAGAGTTTCCAAGGAAGTGGCTGGTGGATTCAAACTGCTGATGTTTTGGTTAGCAGCTGAGCACTTAACTGCTGTGCCACCAGGGCTTGTTATTGCCCACAGAATCCTTTAATATTCAACATGAGGCTTGAATTTTTTTTTTTTTCCAGTTATTTCAGCTTGAGAAATGTTCAACGTGTTCTTCCCTTTTGGTTTTTAACTTCCCTTCTGGTTTTAACTTTGCACATTTCGTTATAATAATCTACCTCAAGCAATTGAGCCGCCCTTTGGAATCTTCTGTTTAGCTCTGTTACTTTGTCATTTCTTCTGTTTACTTCAGCTATTCTGCACTAAAGAGTAAGTTTCAGAGTCTCTTCTGACATCCATTTTGGTCTTTTCTTTCTTTCTTGTCTTTTTAAGGACCTTCTGCTTTCTTCATGTATGATGTGCTTGATGCCATCCCACAACTCTTCTTGTCTTTGGTCTTCAGTGTTCAGTGCATCCAATCTATTCTTAAGATGTTCTCTAAATTCAGGCAGGATATATTCAAAGTCATACTTTAGCTCTTGTGGACTTGTTTTAATTTTCTTTAGCTTCAACTTGAACTTGAATACTATGATTGATGATCTGTTCAGAAGTCAACCCCTGGCCTTGTCCTGACTGATGACATTGAGCTTCCATTGTCTCTTTCCACATATGTAGTTTATTTGATTTCTGTGTATTCCATCTGGCGAGGTCCATGTGTATAGAGTTGTCATTTGTGCTGTGGAAAAAAGGCATTCCCAATGGAGAAGTCATTAAACCACCCATTGCCGTCGAGTCAATTCTGACTCATAGTGACCCTATAGAACAGAGTAGATCTGATAGACTTTCCAAGGAGCGCCTGGCAGATTCGAACCGCTGACCTCTTGGTAAGCAGCCATAGCACTTAACCACCATGTCACCAGGGTTTCCGAAGAAGTCGTTAGTCTTGCAAAATTCTATCATGTGATCTCTGGTGCCGTTTCTGTCACCAAAGCCGTGTTTTCCAACTACTGATCCTTCTTTGTTTCCGACTTTTGAATTCCAATCGCCAGTAATTATCAGTGCATCTTGATTACATGTTTGATTGTTTCCCACTGTAGTGGTTCATAAAATTCTTCAATTTCTTCGTCTTTGACATTAGTGGTTAGTGTATAAATTTGAATAGTAGTCATATTAACTGGTCTTCCTTGTAGGCATATGGATAATATCCAATCACTGACAGCATTGTATTTCAGGATAGATTTTGAAATGTTCTTTCTGAATACGAATGCAATGCCATTCTTCTTCAATTTATTGTTTCTGGCATGGTAGTCCGCATGATTGTCCCATTCAAGATGGCCACTACCAGACCATTTTACCTCACGAATGCCTAGGATATCAATCTTCAAATGTTCCATTTTATTTTTGATGATTTCCAATTTTCCTTGAATCACTAATAGATGTTCGCAGTTATTACTTCTTGTTCTGAGTCATGCCCCCTCAGCATAATAAGGTCCCGAAAGCTTTACTCCATCCATGCCTTTAAGACCGACTCTACTTTGAGGAGACAGCTCTTTTCCAGTCATGTTTTGAGTGCCTTGCAACCTGAGGGGCTCATCTTTCAGCACCATATTGGACAATGTTCTGTTTTTATATATAAGGTTTTCATTGGCTATTTTTTTTTTCTCCAAAAGTAGATCACCAGGTACTTCTTCCTAGTCTTAGCCTGGAAGTTCTGCTGAAACCTGTCCACCATGGGTGATCTTGCTAATATTTGAATACTGGTGGCATAGCCTCTAGCATCACAGCAACATACAAGCCACCACAGTATGACAAATTGACAGACAAGTGGTGGAGGTCTTTCATAAATGCCCTTTATCATGTTGAGGGATTTTCCTTCTATTCCTAGATTGATAAGTGTTCTTATCATTAAACAAACAAAAAAAAAATTTATAGGTATCAAATTTTGTCAAATGCCTTTCTGTGTCAATTGAGATGATTACATGGATTCTTTTCCTTCAGTCTATTAACGTTGTGTATTATACTGATTTTTCTTACGTTGGACTACCTTTACATTCCTGGGATACATCCCACCTGGTAATGGTGAGTAATTTTTTAAATATGCTCTTGGATTTGATTTGCTCGTATCTTGTTGAGGTGTTTTTGCGTCTGTATTCGTGAGAGATATTGGTCTGTAGTTTTCTTTTCTTGTAGTGTCTTTATCTGGCTTTGCTGTCAGAGTAATGCAGACCTCAGACAATGATTTAGGAAGTTTTTCCTCTTATATTATTTGGAAGAGTTTGAGAATGATTTGAGAGTTTGGGTGGGAACCTGTGGCAACCATTGAACAGTTTCCTGTCTCCATAGTGTTCTCTCTGGTAGGTTTGAACTGCCGACCTTTTCGTTAGCCGTTGAGCTCTGAACCACTGAGCCACTATTATACAGTACGTAGCCTTTTCAGACTGGCTTCTTTCACTTAGTAACATGCACTTAAGTTTCCTCCATGTCTTTCTGTGGCTTGATAACTCATTTCTTTTTATCCCTGAATAATATTCTACTGTATGAATGTACCAGTTTGTTTATCCATCCATGTATTGAAGGCCATCTTGGTTGCTTTCCATTTTGGATAATAATAAATAAAGCTTCTATAAACACTTGTATGCAGTTTTTTGTGTAGGCATAAGTTTTCAACTCATTTTTAGTAAATACGTAGGAACATAATTTCTGGATCTTACGATAAGTCTATGTTCAGCTTTATAAGAAACTGTCTTCCAAAGTGCCCGTATGATTTTGCATTTCCACTAGCAATAAATGAGAGTTCCTGTTGCCCCACATTCTTGCCATCATTTGATACTATTATTGTTTTGGGTCTTAATCATTCTAATAAGTGTGTAGTGGTAGCTCATTGTTGTTTTAATTTGCAATTCTCTAATGACATATGATGTTGACCATTTTTTCATATACTTTCTTGCCAGCTGTATATCTTCTTTGGTGAGTATCTGTTCAGGTCTTTTGCCCATTTTTTATTTGGGTTGGCTTCTTTTCTTATTACTGAATTTTAATAATATTTGTATATTTTAAATACAAGTCCTTGATTAGATATGTATTTTGCAAAGATTTTTCTCCAGCCTGCAGCTTGTCTTCTCATTCTTCTAACAGTGTCTTTTGGAGAGAAAGAGTGTTAATTTTTTCTTTTCTTTTAGTAACCAATTTATTATTCCATTCACAGTAAAACAGTCACAATTGAAGATTTTTTATTTTATATACAAAGTTGTAGGGCATTGTTTCCATTGTTGTGTAGATGTCTTGGATAATTCATTCAAGGATGATCACTTAGTCCACCTTGATGAAACCTATATCCTTTGCATCTGACAGAAACACTGACCACACATATCAAGGCCGTGTTTCTGGATCAGACTGTGCCGCTTTGAGCACACGCAGCAAGAACGGGAACCCTAGCTGAGTTTTCACAGGTGGCTCCAGTAGAGCTGCTGGTGACCCATCTTGCTTTGAGGGATGTGCCAAAGCAAAAGGCTTCAATTTTAATAATGCCTAATTTATAAATTTTTCTTTCATGGATTGTGCTAAAAAATTATTGTCAAACCCAAGGTCACCTAGATTTTCTCCTACATTATCTTCCGGAAGTTTTGTTTTTCTTTTATATTTAATTCTATGATCCATTGTGAATTAATTCCTGCTAGAAGTGTAAGGCCTGTGTCCAGATTCAGTTTTTTACGTGTAAATGTCCAGTTATTCCAGAATCTTTTATTGAAAAGGCTTTTTTTTTTTTTTTTTTTTTGGCCATTGCATTGCCTTTGCTCCTTTGTCAATTGACTATATTTCTGCAGGGCAATTTTAAAAATATTATCTATTTTCCCATTTTGTTTGTCTTTGTGTGTTTATACCATTAAACAATCCCTACCGTCTTTCTGTTATTTTTGTGGAGTTTCAGTAGGGAACAGTATTCAATCTGCCTTTTCCATGTAGGAAATCCTTAAACTCCCTTTCTGCTTAGAACAGACAGAGTTCATTTCTGGTGCATGTAACCAAGCATCCTAACTGGTAGAGGGGGACAAACGGAGATGAGGGGACAGGGAAGATTGCTAAAGCCCCTGCCCCATCCACACACGCGCACCCTCCACCTCAGCCAAAGCATTTGCCGATGTCCATAGAAGGCAGGCTGTTTCTTTCTTCTGTGCTTCAACTCTGTCTTGACTAATCCTATTTTCCTTTCTCACCCTGTTGCCTGGTAAACAAGATTCTTCCAACAGTCGGTTCAAGGGCTCAAGACTCCATCAAAGCCTATTCGAATTTCTTCAGTTAGAATTGGCCCTCCTTATCTCCCCAATCATGTGCATAACTTATTTTATTGTACTTGTCATTTTATAAGTCTGTGCTCCTCATGGCTCTAGACCACTCCAGGTGGAGACTGCATTTCATTTGTCTTTGTATCTCCAGTGTTTGACACATAGTAGGCTTTCAATAATTTTTTGATGTTCACGAGCCAGGGAGTCCAGGAAAAGGAGATCTGTCCCAGAGAAGTAGGTTCTGGCATGCTTTCTGGATTTCATATTGGGAATACCACAAAATATCACGTGCATAGGAGTCCCTGGGTGGTGCAAATGCTTAGCACGCCTGGCTGCTCACTGAAAGGTTGGAAGTTCAAGTCCACCCAGAAGTGCCTCAAAAGAAAGGCCTGGCAAACTACTTCCCAAAAATAAGCCACTGAAGACCTATGGAGCACAATTCAGCTCTGACACACACCGGGTCATCATGAGTTGGAATAGATTCAACAGCAACTGGTGACTTCTTTTGGAAGTAGAAGGCCAGGCCTTTCTTCTGAGGCACTTTTCTGTGGGTTCGAAACTCTGATCTTTCTGTTAGCAGCTGAGCGTATTTGCACTACCTGCACATTCGACTAAGTCCAGCCCAGGTGGATGAATACACATGTACATGTAATGGTGCTGAGGGCATGAATAGTGAAGAGGCTTATGCACTCAGATTGCCTGTATTCATAAAAATTTCTGAAGACTATGAGAAGTCCACTAACTAGCTCCAACAGTGATCAACCCAGTGTCATTCATACAACGTTCATTTACCCAAAATGTACTCCACTCCCACTGCCATCAAGTCGATTCTGACTCATAGCAGTCCTATAGGTCAGAGCAGAACTGCCCCATAGAGTTTCCAAGGAGCGCCTGGTGGATTTGAACTGCCGACCTCTTGGTTAGTAGTCGTAGCACTTAACCACTACACGACATGTAAGCCCCCAATATTCACAATGTTAACTGTTAAACACTGAGAAGATGAAGTAATTAAATTCCCGATAATTACGAAGTGTTCACTATGTGCCAAGCGTTGTACTAAGTGCTTTATGTGACCATCTCATTTCATACTAACAGCACAGGGACAGGGAAACAGAAGAGGATACAGAGACTTAAATCCTCTAAGTAAGTCAAGTTACACAGATGGGGGAAAAGTCTGATTCTAGAGCAGGAGTGCTTAGCTATCACCCTTTTCTGCCTGCTCCCCAACCCCTCCACCAAAAAAACCCCAAAAAACCAAACCATTGCTGTCAAGTTGACTCTACTCATAGTGACCCTATACGACAGAGTAGAACTGCCCCATACAGGTTCCAACAAGCACCTGGAGGGTTTGAACTACCAACCTTTTGGTTAGCAGCCATAGCACTTAACCACTATGCCACAAGGGCTTCCTTGCCTGCCTCAGGGGTGGGATATTATCTTCACTCTTTCAAGGTCTTCCCTAGTCCATCCTGAGTCACACGATACACTTGCTTTCTCCTCCTCTTGGGAAGATTAGATTGGGGAAAGAAGATGATTCTCTTGGGACCAGAGAATTAAAGACAAGAGCCCAAGAGAAGCTCAGTGTTTTATATTCAGCTTCACAGGGATCTGAGAGCTTTTCTAACAGAGCTATTCAGACTTGTTGAACTCCAGCCTCAGCCCCACCCTCCTCTTTTTCTGAGGTCTCGCCAAACCTGACAGATGTGTCATCCAGTTTAGCACCAGTTTCTAGGTGAGTAATAGTATAGGAGACGTTTCAAAATCTTCGAGACTCAAGGATTCGTTGGTAAGTTTTCATTTTTAAGCTAGTAACCAGGAATTCTCAGGATTATTATTAGTATTTTTTTCCACTTTCATGAATGGAATGTATGCCTTGAGAATTGATTTATCACTATCTGGTTTCAAATTTCAGACTGGAAAATCGTGACAGTCGTGTCACTTTCTTAATTTCTGCCGAAACAGGAATGGTAAGCAGCAGACCCTCTCGCGGAAAAGGCAGCCTCTAGGGAGTTTATGTCTTGAATGTGATGTCTCAAGTAGTTTACAGAGATTATCTTGCCTTTGAAAACCCTGGCAGTATAGTGGTTAAGTGCTACGGTTACTAACTAAAGAGATGGCAGTTCAAATTTGCCAGGCACTTCTTGGAAACTCTATGGGACAGTTCTATCCTACCCTATAATGTCGCTATGAGTTTACGGCACTGGATTTAGTTTTTTGGGGGGTCTTGCCTTTGTAACTGACCCCACTGCTGCCATTATAAAGCTACAGGGGCTTGTGAATAAGGATGATGGCTTGGCATTTTGGCTTAGGGCAGGTGAAGAATGAACCATTTAATGGCTTTGGGGTAGAATATAATATTGGTACTTTAAAAAAAGAGGGCTTCAGTTTATGTCTGTTATAAAATTCTGCAGATATGCAAAGGCTCTTTGCCTCTTTCACAAAAAGAAGTACTATATTATTATGCAGTTTAATGTCCTGGTTAAAAACAGATGAGGAAAGAAAAAATAGTGTGAAATAACATCCAAGCCAGTCTCACCATAGCTCTTAAACAATTAACCATGTCCATAAGCACCTAGAAAACCCTGGTGGTGTAGTGGTTAAGTGCTACAGCTGCTAACCAAGAGTTCAGCAGTTTGAATCTGCCAGGTGCTCTTGGAAACTCTGTGGGGCAGTTCTACTCTGTTCTATAGGGTCTCTATGAGTTGGAATTGACTCAACTGCAACAGGTTTGGTTTTTGGTTCTAAATGTGTATATATATACATATATATATATACACACACACATATATATATAAAAATATACATACACATATATACATATACATAGTATATATGTATTGTGTGTGTGTGTATATATATATACATATATGTATTGTGTATGTATATATACAGAGAGAGATTTACATCAAGGCAATGGCTCACATAGTTATAGAGGCTGGAAGGTCCCAAGTCCGTGGGTCAGGCATCAGGCTGGAGGCTTCTACTGATTTATGGAGCTGCAGGGGTCAGACAGCAGTCTGCTGGCTCAAGGCTGTGAAGGCCGATGAATACAGGATTGGCGTGTAAGGTGGCAAGCTGCTGGCTCAAGTCCCAAGACCTGGAGCCAAACACAGGATCCAGAGCAGAGAAAAGCCAGCTTTGCCAGAAACCCCACATATATTGGATGCAGGCCACACCCCTAGGGAAACTCCCTTTCCACTAAGTGGCTGCTCATAGCATATCCTGTCATGAAAGAGATTACATTATATCAGATCTCGTCGTGGAGGTGACTATATCATTCCATAACTGCCAAACTACATCATAACTGCCAAACTGCTGAGAATCATGGCCCAGCCAAGTTGACACAGAACATTAACCACCGCAGTCCTCAAAACAATTTGGAAATTCTGTCTCACAAAATTATTTTTCTTAGCAATACCTTTCTTCCTAAGTAGCTAAACAATACTCAATAAATAGTATTGTCTATACATCTATTGTTGCTGAAAGCTGGTATGGGCACTGTATGCACCACAGAACAAAACACTGCCTGGTCCTGCACCATCCTCACTATCGTTGTTATGCTTCAGCCCATTGTTGCAGCCACTGTGTCAATCCATCCCATTGAGGGTCTTCGTCTTTTTCGCTGGCCCTCTACTTTACCAAGCATGATGCCCTTCTCCAGGGACTGATCCCTCCTGACAACATATCCAAAGTATATGAGACGTAGTCTTGCCATCCAAAGGTCCTAGGTAGTTCCAATGTTCAACCAAGACAGAAGAGGGCTAATGCGCAGCACTGAGCCTGTTGGGGAGGGCCATGGATGGAGGTGTTCATGAAGCAGTGAGTGTGGTGGGGCTCAGAGTGGTTGCTGGGTTCTCTGGAGTGTGGTGTTTTTCAACAATCTGTAAAGATGAGTGCAGTTTTGATAGGATGACAATGCTAAGAGACCGACTTTGACCAGGAATTCGAGAAGGATCAGGGGGCCGCCTGAGTCTTGGGTCAGAGGCACAACTTCAGGTTAGAGACCAGGCTTGAGACCTCCAGAGGCTGCTGATGCTGAGATTGTGGTGCAGCAGGATGGAACACAGACTCAGTCTGACGCTGAAGTGTGAAATGCACTGGGTAAGCCCCGGCAGGCAGCGGAAAGTGACCAGCTAGGGGTATAAGGTGGATTCAGTGACTTTCACGTGGAGATGATAAGGAAGCTGTGCTCTGTCTGTCAGGCTTTGGCTCCATTCCTCAGAACTAAGACTCCCCTTTGTAAAATAATCTACTCTTAGTCATGCGACCTGTGTGTGTCACAGTAGAACAACGCTCCATAGGGTTTTCAGGGCTGTTTTTTGGAACTAGGTCACCAGGCCTTTCTTCCAAGGTTCCTCTGAGTGGACTTGAACCTCCAACGTTTAGGTTAGCAGCTGAGCTCATTAATCATCAACACCACCCAGGGACTCCTTGACCCAGAGCAGAAGGTTTTAAAATCTGCTCTCGGATGGCAATGGTTTGCAATTTTATAACTATGAGACTCAGGCGAGGAGTTTAGTAAAATGAAAATTCCCAGGCCTCAGACTAAAAGTATGACTCAGTAGATGGTGAGGTGGAGATGTAGTGCCCAGAATTCTGTGTTTTCTCACAGGCACCCCAGGAAAGTCTGATGCTGACCTACTTTGAGAAGCCGTGCTTAGGACGTCACTGGGGTGCCTCAGGGACAGCTGTGTAGGTAAGAGAGGACGCAGAAAGGGTTTCATTGAGAATAGCAAAAGAATGTCAGAAACCATTACAGTTGTTGTTAGGTGCCGTCGAATCAGTTCCAACTCATAGCGACCCCATGTACAACAGAACAAAACACTGCCATGTTCTGCACCATCCTCACAATCACTGTTATGCTTGAGCCCACTGTTCCAGCCACTGTGTCAATCCATCTCATTGAGGTCTTCTTCTTTTTCACTGACCCTCCACTTTACCAGGCATAATGTCCTTCTTCAGGGACTTGTACCTCCTGATAACATGTCCAAAGTTTGTGAGACGTAGTCTCGCCATCCTTGCTTCCAAGGAGCATTCTGGTTGGTGCTTCTTCCAAGACATATTTGTTCGTTCTTTTGGAAGTCCATGTTATATTCAATATTCTTCACCAACACCACAGCTCTAAGGGTCTTCCTCACTAATCATCCACCTTTCTTGTGCATATGAGGCAACTGAAAACACCACAGCTCGAGTCAGGCACACCTTAGTCTTCAAGGTGACATCTTTGCTTCTCAACACTTCAGAGAGATCTTTTGCAGCAGATTTGCCCAATGCAATGCATCTTTTGATTTCTTGAGTGTTGCTTCCATGGGTGTTGATTGTTGATACAAGTAAAATGAAATCCTTAAAAACTTCAATCATGATGTCATTTATTGGTCCAGTTGTGAGGATTTTTGTTTTCTTTATGTTGAGGTGTAATCCATACTGAAGGTTGTGGTCTTTGATTTCATCAGTAAGATGAAGTCCTCTTCACTTTCAGCAAGATTGTGTCATCTACATAACACTGGTTGTTAATGAGTCTTCCTCCAATCCTGATACCATTACAGTAGATGATGCCAATGTTCCTTCCAAATTTCAATATCTTATAAGCTTCTGTGGAGGAGATTACCCAGGAATAGGGAGAGAGAAAGCAAAAGAATGAAGACTAGAATGTGGATAATGGTTTTATTTAAGAAGTAGGCAAAGGAGATTACTTTCAAGGTCAAAATATGTAAAATTTTAAAAGACTTTTCATTTTCAAATGATTTTGGAAACCACGTGTCACACAGATAAACTAGTTAAATGGCAAAAATCTGGAGAGATAGCATTTTGTCATAAAGGGACATTCTTAACCCCAGCTTTAGAATCTGGGCAGGTTGTCGATGGTGGGAAACAAGAAATCATCACCTGGAATGAAGAAATGTCTTCAGGGCAGCCATTATTGGAGAAGGCATTCTTCTCCAGCTTACATCCAGGAAGGACTATAAAGCCCTCCCACCCAGCTACAGAATGTATGCCAAGAATGCATTTTGAAGGACGCATTTGTGGACAATATCACGGTAGTAATTTGCATTGGCAGAGAACTCCACTGCTAACATTTTAAGCTGGTCTGGACTCCAGCATGAATTTCTGAAATAGCAAATGGGGAAAGGAATTGAGAGAATAATAGAAATATCATTAAAATATGGGCTTCAAATAATTTCAGAAAAATAGACTGATAACCCTCTTCTAGGTGCATTGCTGTGATACAAAGAAAGGGCCAGCTGACACAGCCACGCATCATTTGGGCTCGCACAACTTTCAGATTGTTCTCTTGTCTCTCTGTAATAGGATTACCTGTCTCCCTTGATAGACTGTGAGCTCCCGTCAAGGGAAACCGTGTTGCCTTCGCTGTTGTCTCCCCAGCATTTAGTTAGCACAGTGCCTCCTGGATAATGGGCATGTAATAAGTATTGCTTGCATTTAATTGGCATGGACGTGAGTGGTATGTTGAAAAGAACACTTTCTCTGTGTGTGTGTGTGTATATATATAAAAATATACACACATACATACATATAACCTGTTGCCATCGAGTCAATTTCAACTCATAACAATCCTATAGGACAGAGTAGAACTGCCCCATAGGGTTTCCAAGGAGCACTTGGTGTATTCAAACTGCTGACCTTTCGGTTAGCAGCTGTAGCTCTTAACTACTATGCCACCATGGTTGCCAACACACACACACACACACACATACACACACACGCACACACACGGAAACCACTAGGAATCATAGCCTAGGCAAGTTGATGCATAAAATTAACCATCAAGGGTCCATCTCCTGGTGCTCAGATTGGTGGAGAAGGCTAGCCACACTCTGTAGCATAGCACCTGAAGAGGAACTCCAGCAATGTTATAGACAGTATTCTCCGGATACTGAGACGAAACTGATTAAACCCAGACACCCCAGGCACCACCACCCAGACCTGCTCAGAGCCCAGACATGATGTATCCTACCTCCAGGTAACTATAGGATGGGAGCACAGATTGTCTCCACCTCAGAGGGCTTTAGAGAAAGCGATGCCCTCCAGAGAGCACAGAGGAAGCACAGAATGACATTGGAATGAGGGCACAAAGAGGATCTAAGAGGACGGAGCCAAGCCTGGCTTCCAAGTTCAAATCAGAATCAGCAGTCCCTGCCTTCCAAATCCTCCTCCAAACTACTACACAAGCATCCTTGTGTGAAAACCCTTCCTCCTTTGAGGTGCTTGCAGCCTGGCTGTATCTCAGTGTTAGTCAGGACCCTTGGTGTAATCAACAGGAACGGGCTAACTGACACAAGCTGAAAATGAATTTATTTAGAGGACACTGGGTGGGGGTGGGAGTGGTGTAGTGGGGTGAGGTAAAGGTCTTGGTTGGACAACCAGGCCCACAACCCACACCACCAGGAGTAATACCCAAAACCACTGTGCGGAAGCGGTCCGTCAAAAACCCACTGGTGCTCAAGCTCAGCACCGGGTACTCCTGGAGGCTGCCATCCGCACCTGTGCCTCTGAGCTAGCGACTGGGTGGGGAATTCAGCTACCATCCCTTCTCAGCATGGCTTCTGTGTGGAGGGCACAAGCTTGAGCTGCCTGCTGCAAGTTTGTGTCTGACTGGCAAGTCCTGTCACATGCTTTTACATTACTTGCAAGGGAGTCTGAGAAAGTGACCCAGATTTCATCGTGAAAGGCAACTTCCACCTTCTAAGGCAGGAGATTCCCCAGACAGATTCTAGCCTGCCAGTCTGTTGTTGATAAATTCATCACTCCCTACCCCTCATTGCTGTTTCTGTTTACCAGCCTCCCAGTCACTCGTTCCCATGCTAGAGGCCCGACCACAGGCTTTTTTTCTGAACTTTGTCCTGCTAGCATCAGCAATGACTTTAGTACCTAGTGGGTGGTCCATCCAACATCTTGGCCTTGTTCTGTAAGAGCCTCAAATCCAGTGACTTCCTCCTCCTCTCCACTTCAGTCACTTATACCTAGACAAACACCAAGGAACTTGACATTGCTTAGAACTGCCTCACTTCAGAACCCCTGACCTCACTTCCCACTCCCATGCCTCCTTACCACCACCTGCTCTTCTCTGTCTAGAGGCCGCTGGTGCCTACACTTTCCTCTTACTCCTGCAGCCTCTTTCTTTCCAATACAGCACAGAGTTGGGAATAGAGAATGAGCATGCTTAACGCCTTTGTACCCCTTTCCTTCTCTTTCATCTGTCCAACAAACCCTCAACAATGAACTCATTCCTTAAGTCATCTGCTACCATACCCAGTTTGCCAGCCCTACTGGAGAGGGTTTCTCAACCAACTGGTTGGTGCCACTACAAATTTGTGGTCTCCTAAAAAAAAAAAAAAATTTTTTTTTTTCTCTTGGCTGGGCCTGCAGTGCAGATAATTTCTTTCTGTTTTGTCAACCACCACTTTACTTGTTTTCCACTTGCCTCAAGCTAGCTAGCCGTCCCTCCCCCCTTTCAATGCTTTTACCCTTAGCAAACTGCCTTCCTCCTACTTTATCAGGAAAATGAAGGCAATAGAGCATGAACAATTTCAACTACAAACTTGTTTATATTGAAACCCGCTCCTAATTCTTTCCTTTCATTTTCAGACAAAGGGATGTTCTCTTTGTCTAAAGGTCAACGCTCTTCCCAATTTTTATTCTCCATTGCCTCCTCAAAAACTTTACTACGGCTTCGTTATATTTTCTGCTTCTCTCTCCTATTTGCTCTTGATTTACAAATATTTTCAAGTCATCTCCTCCAGATGGCAAGAGCCTCAAGAGCAAGGGACCCTGACTGATTCATTTTTGTATCCCATCAGTACCTGATACATAGTAAGCAATACATATTTCTTGAATCCTTTACATTTTCACCTATATTTCAATACCTGGAATTTATATCTTAATTAAAAACTCTTCTTTGATTATGGATCCATGAACAGGGAAAGACTTTTTAGAAAATTTATTAACTACGGTCGTTCTATTGCCAACTTTAATTATTTGTTCATCGAAACTGAGGTTACCTTAGTTTAATACCACCATTACTACCTGTCAGTAAAAGATAATGATAAATCACCGCACCCATTGATTTGGGCCATATGAGCGTTTTCCTTGGTCTTCTGACTAGTTCCCAGTTTTGTCTGACCCTAGGGGTCTGCCTTGTTTTTACCAGCCTTCCTGTGGGCTCTTGCGTCTGCTCACCCCACCCTTTGGCTGGCCATGCCTACTTGCTGCAGGCCTCCAAGGAGCTGCCACCAGATATCTGTTGTCATGTTCCCTCACACCTGTCAAAATGCCACCTGCAGCCCCCTCAAAGCCTCCTGATACCAGCTGCTCTTCTGCCCATCTCAGCCTTTTTCCTGTTGCCAGCCTCCTCTGTTCCTCCCAGCTGCATCTTCTCACCTGTGACTGGGATCGCCCACCAAACCAAAAACCAAACCTGTTGCTTGTCAAGTTGATTCCAACTCTTAGCGAACCTGTATGACAGAGTAGAGCTGCCCCTATAGGGTTTTCAAGGAGTGGCTGGTAGGTTCAAATCCCTGATCTTCTCGTTAGCAGCTGAGCTGTTAACCACTGCACCGCCAGGACTCTGGAATCTCCCACAGGATCTTCTATTTTCTCAGGACTTGATGGCTCTGTGTATGCCTGTCTTGTTTCCAACCATGTTCTCATATTTATTGAGTCTGAGAAGAGAAGGTAGGTATTCGGTGTAAGAAGATGTAATGAATACCATCCTTTCCAGTAGCTGTGTTGGGATATTACACCTGACCAGGCCCCAGAGACTCCTGGAAAGGCAGATGCAGCCACAATGACCTCGTGGCTCTGAAGCTCCTTCTGCACAGCTCTAGCACCATGGCCTTTCAGAGAAAGAAAGCGTGCTTCCCTAATGCAGAGATTGTGCTGGGGAAAGTCTAGCAGCTGTGGCTGCCTGTTATTTTCTCCTTCATTCAACAAAGTGATTTCTCCTCCAGCTTAGGAGGTCAAAGTGTTATGATTCTAAAAAGAAGTGCTACTTGTAAAAAATCACAGGGAGCATTTTTTTTTTTCTTTTATTTAAAGGCTTTTATCTTCTGGTTTCAAAATGGAGAAAACCTATTTAAAAAAAAAAAAAGCCATGTCATGAGCAGTTCATTACCCTAATGATGGAGTAGAAGGAAGGCCAGAGTTTGGGGGAGAAATTAAAAGCTGACGATCTACCATTAGCGCCGAAGAGTCTGAAGACACTTTTTGAGTAGGTAGTCAACAGTCTTCTCTGCTACGTGTTTCTTGAACTCAGAGTCATGAAACTGTTGCCAGGCTCACCAGGTAGAATGCAAGTCTGCAGTGGCCTTCTACTGTTTTCTGTGTTCTTGGAGTTATCCTCCACATCTCCAGATCCTAACACATATGCAGGAAATGCAGTTTCATGAGGCTGGGGGTTACAGCAATGGCCTTTTTTCATGCTGTTGACATTTCTAATTATATGTTTTTATACCATTGCCTAGTCCCTGCACCTACACTCTCTACCTTGGAAAGTTGAATGACTATCCGTCCCTGGTCTCTTAGTTGGTTCTTCTCACTCTATGATTTCAGAAGTGATCTCAAAAGATTCATGCAAAAATGCAACTCATGCTGTGACGCTAATGAGCAGGCTCCATTTTCTTACCTTTTAATAAAGTCATCAGCAGAAACAAGGAGGCCCCAAAGGAGACAGCAGAGAGACATTTACTCTCAGTGGGAGAAGTGTTCTCTTCCTCATAATTGACAGTAAATAAAGCTAATATGTAATTAAGAGGTTGACATAGCTTAAGACATATTTCCTGGCTTGGGAATCTAACCCATTAATCCTAGTTTAAGCAGCACTCTGAATGAATATATTTTGGGGTCCTGGCCCAATCAGGCAATGGCAAGATGTGTTTGATCTGGGAAGGCTGGGACTTAGAGGCGAGCAGTTCAGGATGGAGAAAATTGAGATGGACAAGTGGATACCATGAAGAGAGTCTGGAAGCTGTTACAGGCAGAGGTGTAAGCTGTGAAACAGCCACAGGCAGGAAGTGGGCAGACAAATAGCAGACACAGGACTTCAGTTCCCAAGAGGACAGGTAAGAACAAGACCTATAGAAAGAAACCCTCTACATATTTCAGAGGGTACAACAAAGACCATCACCAGATAAGCAACAGCTTAGTCACAGGAACAAAAAAGCAAGCTCCTGGTTTCAGAATAGGGTCAAGGGTGTACCCTGGAGCTTCCGCTTTACCACCGTCACCTCCACCAGCCCTGATATATCTCATCTAAGCAGTCATTAAGTTGAGTAAATATTCTACATAATACATCTCCAATCTACCCATCTCCCCCAACCCTATAGCCACAGGCTGGTTTAGGCCACCAGCATTCCCACGTATCCCAGAACAAAACCTTCTAATGCATGCTGCAAGTGGCCTGGCTTCTTTTCATCCATTCTCTGCACGGCAGCCTGGGTGAGCTTCAACAATGCAAACCGTATCGCTTCCGTTTCCTGCTTGAAAGCCTTCCATAGGGCACACTGCCCTGAGCTACAGCCCAACTCCTTTGTCATGGCCCTGGATCTGTCCTGTGTCCCACTTCACCCTCCTGGCTGTCTTTTGGTATCTTCCTTCAGGTAAACTTTTAGAACGATGGAAGCTGCATGCTCTCTTTCTTGCTTACAGTACTTTGCACAAGCAGATCTCGTGGCCTACAGTGGACAACCACTTTCACTGTAACCCTTGGCATGGCTAATTTTTGCTCCAGCTTTAGTCATCAATTTAGTCTCCATTTGCTCCAGGAAGCCTTCTTCGTCCTCCCAGATCTAAAATAAACCAGTAATAACCAAACCAGTTGCCAGTGAGTCCATTCTAACTCATGGCAACTCCATGTGCTTCAGAGTAGAACTGTGCTCCATAGGGTTTTCAGTAGCTGCTTTTCAGAAGTAGATCACCAGGCCTTTCTTCCAAGGTGCCTCTGGGAGACTTGAACAGTTGGCCTTTCTGCTAGCAGTTGAGCATTTGCCTCACCTAGGACTCCCAAATTCGAAAGTAATGTCCCTATTCTGTGTTCAAGGAGCCCTGCTGGCACAACAGTTAAGTGCTCACCTGCTAACTGAAAGGTTGGTAGTTCAAACTCAACAATGGCTCCATGGGAGAAAAGACCTGGTGATCTGCTCCAGGAAAGACTACAGCCTCGGAAACCCTATGGGATAGTTCTACTCTGTTCTATAGGGTCACTATGAGCCAGAATCATCTCAACAGCACACAACAACAACAACATTCTGTGTCCTTAGATTATCCTATAAACTCCCAGTTGTAGCGTGTATCACATATTGTGACTCTGTTAACCTGACTGCTTCCCCACTAGGTCTTAGGCCCTCACTACTCAAAGCATGGTCCAGACCAGCCGCATTGGCACCACCTGTTAGAAATGCCTACTTTCAGGCCCAGCCTAGGCCTGCTGAATGAGAACCTCCCTTTTATCAAGGTTCCTGGACCTACACTGGAAACCCTGGTGGTGTAGTGGTTAAGTGTTATGGCTGCCAGCCAAAAGGTTGGCAGTCTGAATCCACCAGGTGCTCCTTGGAAACTACTCTGTCATACAGGGTCTTTATAAGTCAGAATTGACTTGAAGGCAACAGATTTGTTTTTCTGGTTTAGACCTACATTAAAGTTTGAGGAGTACAGCCCTAGATTAGAGACTCCATAAGAGCAGGAACTTTACTTCCCTGCTCACAATGGTCTCACAAAGCCACATGATGGCCACCTAATAAATATTTGTTGTGAAGGGAGACTTGTTCTGCGCCACCCCAAGGTCCTTCCTTCCCCTGTGGCTGGGAGCAATAGTAGGCCCAGAACATGTATGAAGCCGAGTCTAAATTGGGGCTGGAGGCCCAGCATCGGATGGAACAGGAGCCGGGTCTGCAGTGGGTCCCTGGAATGGGATAGTAGCACTGTGGTGTCATGGAGCAGGAGTCTTGGTTTCTGCCTGTGCCTCATTAGCTGAGTACCACTGGACAAATCTCTTAACCTCTCTGGGCCTCATTGATTTATCTATAAAATGGGCAGGATAAAAATATCTGGCTTGTCTTTCTCACTGGAGGCTTGGGAAGGTTGACTGAGACAACGGATGTGGAAACACTTGGTGAGCAGTAATCAACTGTACACGGGTGAGAAATCATGACCCATCCTCCACCTGTGTCCTTCTACTTGTAGCCTGGATCACCCTGTGGTGGGTGGGGCAGGGCTGGGGGGTGGGAAAGGGGAGCAAGTGGGTGCTGAACTACCTTCCAGTCGCTGCCAAGGTCAAGTGCTTCTCAGAAGGGAGGTGCAGGTGCAAGCCCTCCTGGCCTCGCCTACCTCAACACTGAATTTATTCCATCCACTCAATAGGGATAATAAGCAGTGAAATCCATCAGTCCCACATCAGCCCCATAATCCTGACCCCATTTAACAAATCTGATGACACTTAGCATATCAGCAAGTTTGCTTTCTTTCCAGCAAATAGTCAAACATGATTAAACTCTCTCCTCATTTCCATATTAATAGCACACCCGTGTAAAGATTTTAGGAAAACACATTTCTGGAAATCTCATTTTTGATTTAAAATTTTCCAGTGTTGCAATAAGCACCAACACACTGACATGCAGAAATGTTCTCTCCTGTCAGGAGGCTCAGAGGAGATTTTGCTTTTTCTGGCAGCTTCCTCCAGTGGTCAACAACTGGGTCACGAAATGCTTTCTTCTCTGTCAGTTCCTTAAGGTTGCAAATTAAACATGCACTCTTGCTGTTCTTCCCTTATTGGGGATTGAGAAATGGCCTTCTTTGTCATATGGATAAAATCCCTTCTCATACCTAAAAAAAACCAAACCCATTGCCGTCAAGTCGATTCTGACTCATAGCAACCCTATAGGATGGATAGAACTCCCCCATAGGGTTTCCAAGGAGTGGTAGGTAGACTTGAACTGCTGACTTTTTGGTTAGCAGCTGGAGTTCAAGGTAGCTCTTAACCACTGCACCACCAGACCTCCAAGACAATAAAATGATACCATCCCCTTCCAGAATCTCAGACCCTTCCTCCTCTAGTTCAATGATTCAGTTTCCTTTCACTTTTCTTCAGATTTGGGCCTGAGAACAGTGTGCAGATGAGGAATGGAGGAGACATGCGAAGAGCTGAGTTCCAGTCTCCTCTAAACACATCTTGCAGGTTCCTAGCCCTCACCAGTCCTGCCTGGTGCCAGAGATACTGGGTGCTCTACAGAACCAGTCCCCACCCAGAAGAAGCACTTCTCCAGCTTTAGAGGCTGCCTGGAGGGGAAAAGCCTTGGGCTTTGGAGGTAGACAGGTCTGCTTCATGTCCTGGCTCCTTGATGGACAACCTGTGTC
Source organism: Elephas maximus indicus (assembly GCF_024166365.1). Taxonomy (NCBI): domain Eukaryota; kingdom Metazoa; phylum Chordata; class Mammalia; order Proboscidea; family Elephantidae; genus Elephas; species Elephas maximus. The sequence continues at coordinate 23,838,220 of NC_064829.1, forward strand.
TTTTTGAGCAAGGAAGTCACCTGACATTGCTTCTTCACCTGCACAAGTAGGAATAATCATAGTACATATAATAAGGAATATTGTCATGGGTTGAATTGTGTCCCCCCAAAATATCTGTCAACTTAGCTGGGCCACGAGTGCCAGTATTGTGTGATTGTCCACCATTTTCTGTGATTTCCCTATGTGTTGTAAATTCTATCACTATGATGAAACAAGATGGATTAGTGGCAATTATACTAATGAGATATACAAGATTAGATAGCATCTTATGCCAATCTCTTGAGATATAAAAGATAGAAGAGAGCAGAGAGACATGGGGACCTCACACAACCAAGAAAGCAGTGCCAGGAGCAGAGCATATCCTTTGGACCTGAGGTTCCTGTGCTGAGATGCTCCTAGACCAAGGGAAGACTGATGCATCACAAGGACCATCCTCCAGAGAGAGGATGCCAGTGCCCTGAATTCAGATTTGTAGTCTACTGGACTGTGAGAGAATAAACTTCTCTTTGTTAAAGCCATCCACTTGTGGTATTTCTGTTATAGCAGCACTAGATAACCAAGACAAATATGTATATAAGGAATTGTAAAATAAATAATGCATACAGGGCACTTAACTTGAGCCTAGAATACAGCAAGTGCTTAATAAAAGTTTGCTATTACTATTTTGTTTTTATTGTTTTAGATAATTTGCTCCTATTCACTGTTCTTAGCCACATTCCCTGTCTTCAGAAGTGGGAATAGAAAAAAAGTTTGTTACAGTGCCCCCTTATGGGCCCCTTCAACAACCAGGTAGCAAGGAAAATGGAAACCTATAGAGGTAAAAGGAGTCCCTGAATGATGCAAATGGTTGACCTGCTCACCCAGAGACACCTCAGAAGAAAGACCTGTAGATCTACTTCTGAAAAATCAGCCACTGAAAACCTTACAGAGCACAGTCCTACTCTGACACACATTATGTCACCATGAGTAGGACAGTAACTGGTTATGGAGGCAAAATGAGGTGGGTCCAGAGAAATTGTTTCTCCACGGGACTCTACTGTCTCTCAAAGGACCAAGGAAGCTCATGCCCCTACATAGCCTGATTCCTGGGTGACTTAAACGTCCAACAGCCTCCTCTCTTTCCTGCCCAAATTGCAATGTCCTGTCCCATAGCAGTTCTGCCACCATTACTGTCCTTCCATTTCCAGGTGTACAATCCTGTGCTTGCAGTTACTGAACTTCACTCTCTTTCTGAATTTGGCCATCTGCACTCTTGCACTTTCTACTCCAGATGGTATATGAATTTAGCTCTGTGAATCATTGAAAATTATTTGAACTTTTTCTTACAAAACTCAAAACATTGAATATAGCCCTTTTTTGTCTTTGGACTGGGAATAAAGAGAATGAGGGAGAAAAGGGGCCCCCTTATTTTCTCTTGAAGTCCCTGGGTAATGCAAATGGTGAAGTGCTTAGCTACTAACAAAAATGTTGGTGCCTCAAATTGACAGAAGTGTCTCTTGGAAGAAAAGCCTGGTGATCTACTTCAGAAAGATTATCTGCTGAAAACCCTATGGAGCACAGATCTACTCTGACACACATGGGTTCCCCATGAGTTGACATCAACTCAACTGCAGCTGGTTTGGTTGTTTTTTTTTTTTTTTTTTTTTGTATCTTCTCTGCTATTTGTACAGATTCTGTCAACACTGATTTCTGGATCAATCCCATACAAACCCCTGCCTAGAGCCTGTCCTGTTGCTGCCCTGAGAGATGTTACTTCCCAGTGGTCACCACAGAGCCACTTCCAGGACAGCTTCCAACTCTGGCACTACCACAAGCTTATGGATCTCAGTGTCCTTGAATGTCTGCCTGGGAGATGCCATATGTATGAACTAAGTTTATAAAGCAGTATGTTTCAGAATAAATTTCAAGATGCTATTTTTCAGCAGCCTATGAATCACTTAAACTCATTCGCAAAATAAACTGTTTGCCAGGGGAAATTCATTTTTGATGACCATAGAGAGAATGAAAGTCATAATACATAGGGCTTTTCCCTCCTGATAGTCATGAGCTATTCTGCCAGGAAGAATGAGAATGGGCAGCCACTTAACTTTTAAATGCAAGCTCCTGAGTAATAAAAATATACATCACACACAATACAGTGAGTAGGACTCTAGTTTTCAGGGCTGAACAGCATTCTGTCAGACAACTTGGACTTTATTTTGGTCTTTCATCAGAAGTAGGAAGATGAATATTATAAAAATAAAGATTTTACAGAGTTGCTCTGTGCCTTGATTTACTGAAGAGCCATTTATCTTGCCTTGCCACCTGGTAATAAAAAGAGCATGTCTGAAAGATGCTTCCCTGGAATGAATGTTAAGTAAGAGGCTTGGTGCTGATAGGGAACATGGTTGGCGTGTCCTCAGTGGTGGTGAGAATGCACGTAATAGAGATCAAAATTTGCCATCTGGGCTCTGGCTCTCAGATGCTTTGCTTTCATATTATCATCTTTTATTTACTGTCTTTTTTTGTGTCTCTGTGATTGTCAGCTGAATTGTGTCTCTTCAGCTCTCTCTACTCACTCAGTTGTTTTTATATCCGTATCTAGAGAATGGAACTGGGGCCCACTAATGATGATGAAAGATATGTGTAAGAAGCCATCAGCATGCCTTCATCAGGAGCAAAGCCAGTATTTAGGTCATTCCTGGGACCAGAGCCCTTTGCAATGATTTCCTCACTTTCCTCATTGGGCATCTCCAGCTGTGCTGGGGAATTGCCTGTTGAAAGGGTGCATGTCCCAGCAATGGTACCAGGGAAATGCTGGCTGCTCCAAGTTGGATTGCAATAGGATTAAGGAACTGCAGGAATGCTCGTGTTTACTTGCTGCCATAATTGTACACATTGGGCTGGCTTCCCTTCTCTAGCACATTCTCTTGCAGCAATTACAGACCGAGCTCTGATTCTGATTGGGCCCCCAGGAGGCAAACCTGGCAGACTGGCCTTACAGATGTAAGTAGTCAGTAGATACTCCTGCACGAGATTTGAGTGGTGAGTGAAGGCCATGGACTGGGGTTGGTGTGCAGCACAGAATGAAAGTGGGGTCTCAAATGCGGGCTCCAAAGCAAGCCCCAGGTCTGTGCTGAATCCGATGCAGCTGCTTCAGGTTTTCTGCTGACCACAGAGTACTGGAATTTTGAGCTCACGCTATTTCGGTTCCATACAGCTCACTGAGTTGAAAGCAACAGGGCCGGATTACTAGCAGCGCTGTGCTTACTCTGCCTAGCAGATCATCTGTAGTGAACAATTTCATGTGATTATTCCTATTTGTGCAGGTGAAGAAGCATGTGATTAGTAAGTAAGCACAAGTAAGCCCATGCTTACCTTGCCTACTGGGCCATCGGCCCCTTTCAGGGATTGTCAATTTGAAAAGAGTCTTTGATTCTGTAGGAAGGAGCTGTGGGCTTGGGTGGGAGACAGATGCCAGCCATAGCTAGAAGCAGAATCTTGGATGTGGTGAAAAAATGTGAAATTGTTCTCAACAGATGATTGGCTAAGCAAGGTAAGCACTGGAAAGCAAGGTGGATTTTGGGCTTGACTTAATGCCAGCAGGCATACCTGGTCGGAGTGCAGTAGGTACCAATTTTTTACAAGGTGTAAACACTGGGACAGCTGGAGCCAAAGCCTATGTTTCTCAAGGAATAGTCACCAATTATTTTATTGATTTTCCACCTCTGTGCCTTCGGCTTTTCTGCATGGCAGACCCTAGGTACAGAGCCCCAGGCAGGGAAGGGCAGGCTCAGGGAGTTTCCTGGGCAGACAGCACTGTCCTGGGAGTGTGGACTTTGGAGGTTGGGTAGGCCCCAATCAGGCCCTCGGCATTGTTTAATTAAGCACTGTCTTCACTGGCCTACTGGTGTGGCAGGACCCTGGGAGGCAGCAGCTTTGTGTACACCTACGATAGTGCACTTGGCACGCACGCTTTGCTGGAGTTCTCAGCAGGCTATCCCTGAGGAAAGAGCCATCTTCCACTCATCCTGTCATGTCTCAGTGGCTAACACAGTGTTTATCCTTGAGGAACCTGGGAAATAATATTACTTTACAAGAAAGCATGCCAGAGTTATAGCCCTGAATTAACTTTACGTCAAAATACAACCCCCCAACACACACACACGCATGCACTCACTCATGCACGCACACACACACACAGCTAGTGATGATTCCGTTGAAGAATTCTCACTTACCATGAGGGAGATCCAGGTTCAATTCCCAACCAATGCTCCTCAAGCACAGCTACCACTCATCTGTCAGTGGAAGTTGCCTGTTGCTATGATGCTGAGCTTCCAGACTAAGGCAGACTAGGAAGAAAGGCCTGGAGATCTACTTCTGAAAATCAGTCAGTGGATCACAACGGACCAATCCGCAACCTATCACGGGGATGGCACAGGACTGGACAGAGTTTGTTGTGTTGTGCATGGGGTCACCATGAAGAGAGGAGTGTTGTGGGTTGAATGCAAACATGTGCACTAACAAGGGAGTGACCAAACGTCCTGTGCCTCCTGATGAGATGTGGTAGGAAGTACACAACATCCCCTATAAAGACTCTTTACAAATGACATAAAAAATAAACAGTCATGAAAATCCAAACTCAGGAGCATTCTACCAGACAACTGGCGCAGTCTCTTAAACAAGCTAATATTCTAAAAAACAGGGGAGGGTGGTGAGAGGGCTGTTTTAGATTTTTAAGAAAACTTGAACCAAACCCACTGCCAGTGAGTCATTTCTGACTCCTAGAGATCTGATAGGACAGAGTAGGCCTGTCCCGTGGGGTTTCCAAGGCTGTAAATCTTTATGGAGGCAGATTGCTGCATCTTTCTCCTGCAGGGGGCGGTAGTGGGTTCAAACCATGAACCTTCTGGTTAGCGCCAGTGTGCTGAACCACTGCGCCACCACGGCTCCTTATTAAAAAGAATTATTAAGAGACATAAAACCAAATATAATTCCTTCATGCCGAAGTCTGGTTTGGAAAATAAATATACAAGAGATACTCGGGATGACAGGTTAATGTGAAGCCTGAACTTTGCATTAAATGACACTAGAGAATTACACAGGAAAAAGCAAATATGGTAAAATGTCAACAATTGTGGGGTCTAGGAGATGGGTGTTCATTGTACCAGTTTTCTATTCTTCTGTGTGCTTGAAAGACATTATAATAAAAATTTTTTTAAAAGAGAAGAAAATGCCAATTTGGCAAGAAGGGGAGGAACATCCCATAACAGGGTATGATAGTGTTTTAAGGCAGAGATTGTGAGGATGGCGCAGGACAGGGCAGTGTTCTGTTCTGCTGTACCATTGGGTCACCGACTTGACCGCACCTAACAACAACAACAAGGTACGGAGTGAAAGCTTAGCGGGTTCTGGGGCCTCCAAGGATCTGGACTTTGCTGGCCTACCATTTTTGGGTGGGAGCCACTGATGAGTAAATGGAAAAGATGGGCAGGCCTAACTCTGCCAAGATTTAGAGCTGGACATTGTACTGTAGGGAGTGGGGAGCCACTGGAGGCTTATTTTTAACGACAGCTTTATTGAGATACAATTTACATACCATAAAATTCACCCTGTTAATGTGTGCATTTCAGTGGTTTTTGGTGTATGCAAAGAGTTGCGCAGCCTTCACCACTATCTAAGTCCAGAACATTTTCCTCACCCTAAAAAGAGTCCTCATACCCTTAGCGGCCGTACTCCGTGGCTCCTTCTTCCCAGCCCCTGATAAGCACTAATCTGCTTTCTGTCTCTGAGAATTTGCCGGTTCTGGACATTTCATGTAAATGGAATCATACAGTCTGACTTTTTCACTTAACATGCTTTCAAGGTTCATTCGTGGAGCATGTATCAGAATGTCATTCTTTTAATGACTGAATAATATTCCATTGTATGCATATTCCACATTTTGTTTATCCATTTATCAGTTGATGGGCATTTGGATTATTTTCTTCTCTAGCTGTTATGGATAATGTTGCTATGAACATTCACGTACAAGTTTTTGTGTGGACATATGGTTTCAGTTCTCTTGGGCATATAACTAAGAGTGTATGTTTAACATTTTAAGGAACTGCCAAATTGTTTTCTAGGCAGCCAAAGCATTTTTACAGTCCCACCGGCAATGTATGAGGGTTCCAATTCCTCTATATTCTTTCCAATACTTTTTATTACCCAACTATTTTATTACAGCCTTCCTAAGTGTGTGAAGTAGTCTCTAGGTGGTGCAAACTGTTAACGCACTCTGCTGCTAACTGAAAGATTAGGGATTCAAGTCCGCCCAGAGGCATCTCAGAAGACAGGCCTGGTGATCTACTTCTGAGATATCAACCGTCGAAAACTCTGTGGAGCACAGTTCTACTCTGACACAGGTGGCGTTGATGGCAACCGGTGGCTAATAAGTGTGAAGTAGGCTAATAAGTGGTGTAGTGGTTAGGTGCTACAGCTGCTATCCAAAAGGTCAGCAGTTTGAATCTGCCAGGTGCTCCTTGGGAGCTCTATGGGGCCATTCTACTCTGTCCTACAGGGTCGCTATGAGCTGGAATCGACTCGATGGCACTGAATTTGATTTGTTTTTGGTTTAGTATCTCATGGTGGTTTTGGTTTGCATTTTGCTAATGACTAAAGTTGTTGAGCATCTTTTCATGTGCTTATTGGTCATTTGGGTAACTTCTTTGGAGAAATGTCTATTCAAATCCTTTGCCCATTGTATAACCTCTTTGGAAAAATGTCTGTTCCAATTCTTTGCCCATTTTTTAATTGTGTTGTCACTTTATTGTTGAGTTTTAAGAGTTCCTAATATAGCCTGAATGCTAGACCTTTATCAGATATATGCCTTGCATATATTATTTTTTCCCATTTTGTGAGTTGTCTTTTTACTTTCTTGGTGATATCTTTTAAAGCACAAAAGTTTTTTAATTTTGATGAAATTCAAGTTATCTTTTTTTTTTTTTTGTAGTATACACTTTTGATGTCATATCTAAGGAAACCTTGCCTAATCCAAGGTCATGAAGACTTACTCCTATGTTTTCTAAGTTCTTAATTTAAGTCTCTGATCCATTCTGAGTTACTAGGCCTAACTTCATTCTTTAGCATGTTGATATTCAGTTGTCCCTGCACCATTTGTCAAAGAAGCTGTTCTTTTTATTCTTTCCCCGTTAAATGACCTTGGCACCCTTGTTGATTGGAAATAGATATATGAATTTATTTCTGGGCTCTCAAGTCTTTCCATTATCTATGTGACTATCCTTTTGCCAGTAATACACAGTCCTGATTACAGTAGCTTTATAATAAGTTTTGAAACTGGAAAGTGTTAATTCTCCAATGTTCTTTGTTTTCAAGATTTTCTTGGTTATTCTAGCTCCCTTGTATTCCCATATAAATTTTAGGTTCAACTTGTCAACATGTACAAAAAAATCCTGCAAGGTATTTGATAAGGATTGTATGGAATCTGTAAATCAATTTGGGGAGTATTACCATATAACAATATTAAGTTCTCCAACCTATAAACATCGGCTGTCTTTCCATTTTTTTTAATTTAATTTCATTCAATGATCTTTTGTAGTTTTCAGCACAAAAATATTGTATTTGTTCTGTTAAATTTATTCCTAAATAATTATTCTTTTTTATACTATTGTAAATGGAATTATTTAATTTTTGGATTGTTCATTGTGTCAACTCGACAGCAAAGGGTTTGCTTTTTTTGTTTTATTGTTAGTGTGTAGAAATATAATTGATCTTTGTATATTGATATTGTGTCTTGTAGCATCGTTGAGCTTGTTTATTGGTTCTAATAGTTTCCTAGTGAATTTCTAAAGATTTTCTATATATAAGACCATGCTGTCTGTGACTAGATACAGTTTTGCTTCTTCATTTCCGATCTGGATAATTTATTTTTCTTGCCTAATTGCCCTAGCTAGAACTTCCAGTATAATACAACCTCCAGTGAATAGAAGTGTCAGGAGCAGATATCCTTATCTTCTTCCTAATGTTAGGGGGAAAACAACCATTATTCCACCACTAAGTATGTTAAACAAAAAACCAAACCCATTGAAGTCAATTTTAACTCATAGTAACCCTACAGAACAGAGTAAAACAGCCCCATAGGGTTTCCAAGGAGCAGCTGGTGGATTTAAACTGCCAATCTTTTGGTTAGCTGCCAAGCTCTTGACTGCTGTGCCACCAGGGCTCCTCTAGTCTTTATCATTACCTTCCTTCTGCTTATTTTGGGTTTAGTTTACTCATTTTTTAGATGGGAAGTTACATTATTGGTTGAGATTGTTCTTTTTAAGATACCCAGTAACCCAGTGCCATCAAGTCGATTCAAATTCTGGCCTATAGCTGGGCAGGAAAGGGGGAGGGGCCATCAGCAGACATTTAAGAAGTACACACCTGCCCTACGTCCAGTTTAGCTATAGTTCAGCCACAACGATTACTGATGGAAATTCGTGGCATGACAATATTTTTATGCTAGAATAAGCCTTAGTGATTATCTAATCCCCTCCCACTACACTTTCCAGGAGCCTGAGGCCCAGAGAGATTAAGTGACTCTCCCCGTGGTCATACAGTCAAGGGCAGAGTTAGTACTAGGATCTCTGTACATTGCTCAAGCTTTGCCAAATGCCCTTAAGTGGGAATGGCTGGACCATGTCTATGTCTCTTTATAACCACGATCACCTACTTACAAAGAAACTTCTTGGTGTCAGCTATGGAGATCAAGTGCTTCAAAATAATTTCTTATGACTCTTCTGCTAATATTCTGAGGAGGGACAGAGCCAGAGTCTACCTGAGCCAAAAATGCTCTGTCCTTCCCCAATGACCTTCAACAAGAATATTATAAAGTGTGATAGTTGATATTTCCAGATATGAGCCACCATATGGAAGATTTGAATAAGGGTGTGTTAGGCAGGAAGGCTTGTGTCTAGAGAGATCTGGGTTAAAAGGGCTCTGTATACGTCCCTCTGCTGAAAGTCAGAATGGGTCCTGGAGTCTCAGACAGTTCTGAGCTCAAAGGTTGGGGGTAAGTAGGTACAGCTCTCCGAGTTTAGGACTCTGAAGGCAGGAGCTATGCAGATCATGCAGCGATGCCAGGGGTCAAGGCTGTAGAGATCCAGAAGCTAGTAAAATTCTTTCTTTCCAAGAGAATGCAGGGTTGTAGAAGGCAGAGGTAAAGAGAGAAGCCTAGGAACAAAGGCAAGAGAACTGGGGATAAAACAGAAAGTAGAATGGGGATGATGAATGAGGCACTTGTGGGGGAGGGGGTGGGCATGTACCAGACCAGATGGGCTCAAGGTCCAGGTGTCAAAAGGAGACTTAAGGAAACAATTCAGCTTTGGTGGGAGTGGAGCAGATCAGCCAGAAGCTGATGTAAGACCAGGGTCAGGACTGAGTCTTAACCCCTGAATGTTTGATGCCACCCCAGCATGGGGGCTGGGGCTTCCTCCTCCATGTGCTTCCCAGCACCTAGCCTTCCACTCTAGAAGAACCACAGTACGGAGTCCTGTCTCCTCATGCCCACTACTCAGAGTTAGCACCCACTGTCCCCAAGTGGCAATGTACACTCCAGAAGAAAAGGGTCTGAATTGTACCTCACTCTCCCTGAGGCAGGGGAGAAGACTATGGGGTCTAGGAAGAAGAAATGGCAAGGAGGGGCCCACAATGTTAATACGGTCCCTGGTGCTAGAGAACTGGGACGAGGTGCATCATGAGGAACTGTAGCTATGCGTAGTTCATCTGCAGAAATGTACCCCTCTCTCTAAGGTGGCTTTGTCAGTGGTCACAGTTCAGACTTCAACACCTCAGGTCCTGCTCTGCAGTGGTAAGGACAGAGAAAAGCTGTTCAGGAGGAGACGTCTTTGCTCCGGGAAAAGTCAGGGCATCTGGGTCACCTGAGAGCCCTGAAGGTGGCGATCTCAATCATAAGTGTGTTTGGTTGCAGCCTCCCCCTCCTAGGTTTGTCTGAAGGTGACACTAACAAGACCAACTCCTTCCCATGAGGAGTGGAAACACACTTCAGTGTTTTAATGGAATCTTATTTGCTTTTGTATCGCAAAGAGGAGAACTTCTCCAAAGGCGTCTGCTTTGTGTAATCATAAAGTCAGTTGATAGTGGGATAGTTTGTGAGGAAATACGGCTGCTTCAGTTTTTATTCTACCTGTATTGAAATAGCAGTTAAGCACATTGGAGTAACTGCCAAGATATTAGCAGGGAATAATTTATCATGTTATCTGTAAGTATCCCCCATGAGTATTATGGAAGGAATGGCATTTTAAACTTTGCTTTAGGAGAGAATGGGGGCAGAGAGGGGGTGGGGAGCCAAGAAGGGGACCCTTCATAGCCCGGTGAGAAGGTGGAGCCTCCCTAAAGAAGGCTCTGCAGAAAGACATGGAAACTTGTCATTTTACTGAGTTGTTTTCAAAGCTTGGAGAGAGTATGTACATCCATGATATTTCTGCCTTGAGGTGCATTTAATTTCTGGCTAATTGAGTCAGATTACAAATCAAATCTCTTTAATGTAAACAGAAACCCAGTTAGACTGCAACCTTTCCACCTAAGTCACTCTAATAATTAAATTCCTGATCTATTGGTCTCTCCTGTCAGATTGCTGGTGGTCAGCTCACCTCATGAAGGATCTCAACACACATGATGTGCATATGGGAAAGAAATGATCTCTAGAAAGGGAAGGGGTTAATGACCATCCCAAATCTTCAGCCCCTGGAAACCCTGGACGGAGATGCTTGGCTTTGGGCATGCACCTTGGCAAGGATGGCCTCTGGCCTGATGTCCATACTGCAGCCCACACTGCGGCCACCAGTACGATCTTTCTATAACACACCTCTGTGAACAGCTGCCAGACATCATCTAAACTCTCACCTAGCTCAAGGGCTCTCCTTTAAAACTTACTTTTCACTACTTTTCCCACAAAATTCTACGGCTGATTTGTCCAGCCGTCCACCAACAACTCTGTGTTGATTCTCTTCCTGGCTTCTCTGGTCCTTACTAGTGCTTTTTTTTTTTTTTTTTCATTCAAGGCCCCAATGCTGCTTTGGGCAGAAGCCTTCCATTTGCCCTACCCAGAAACAATTTTTCTCCCTTCTGGACACCCAAGGCTTGCTGTCTATATTGATCTTAACGCACTTAAACCACTTTATGTCTATTACTAATCCATATATCTCATCTTTCTTACTAAATCATACTTAAGCAAGGCTGGGATAGGCTTGAATCTGATTGATTTTGGATTGTTCATAGCAGGCACCACGCACCACGCTTTGCACAGAGTACTCGTGGTAGGCTGAATAACGGCCCCCAAATATGTCCAGGTCCTATTCCCGTAACTGTGGATATTACATTCCACAGCAAAAGGGACTTTGCGGGTGTGATAAGTTAAGGATCTTGACATGGGGAGATTATCCTGGATCATCTGAGTGTGCCCAAAACAATCACAACCATCCCTATAAGGGTCAGAGGAGAAGACACTGTGAGAGAAGCAGAGATTGGAGTGAGGCACTCTGAAGTTGGAGGAGGCACCACAACCCAAGGCATAAAGGCAGCCACTAGAAGCTGAAAAGGGCAAGGAGCCACCCTCAGAGCCTCCATAAGCAATTCAGCTGTGATGACATCTTGACCTTAGCCCAGTGAAGATGATTTCAGACTTCTGACATCCAAATCTTTAAGAAAATATATTTGTGTTGTTTTAGGCTCCTAAGTTTGTGGCGATTTGTTATAGCCACAACGGGAAACTAACAAGCTCAGTAAGTGTTTGTTGAATGAATAAATAAATGAATGACTATGAATAAGTAAATGAATGAATGAATGGAAGAAGTTCTAAAATGAACCGCTGCTTGATGTTTTCTTGCCTTACCACAATGAGGGAAATTACCACCACTAAAGGCATTCCTGCCATTGCTCTGGAGGGCCTGTTGAAATACCAACATTTTAGTCAGGGTTCCAGGAGGGTGGTGTGCTGCTCTGCCCACACCCATTGACTGCCATTGCTCTAGAGAGTGCTAGGCTTGATTGAGAGAATGTGCCTGAAGAGAGGGCTCAGTGGGGGTGGAGGCAGGACAGGAGGATTAGTGGCTTTACAGAGAGCTGCTCAATGCGATAATAATTGACCACGGAAAGGGTAGAGGTGTCAGGTGGGGAGGAAAATAGTCATCAAAATTGCACTTGACTTGCACTGGAATTTTTCCTTGAACTGGTAGAACTGTTTTTTTTAGTGCCTCCTATTTGTTTCTAAGAACAAATTCTCATCATCATCAGGGGTGAAAGTTCGGGACGAAAGTATTTTTGTTCAATGTATGCTACTTTAAAGCGTCTGACATGCCCTCTTTTAACTCTAATTAGAAACCAAACGGAATAAAATCCTTGACTTTGACATACATACTTTAGTGATTTAGAAGGACTTTTCGACTCAAGCTCCAAAAACACAAAACGGTAATTTAAAAGGCTATTAACACAGTCCTCCCACCACTTCTTGTGTTCAGGGAAAAGCGAAATTAATCAAAACAGTAATCGCACCACAAATCAATTACTATTTAAGGTTACACCTACTAAACTGGACTATAAAACTCTTCATATTCCCTAAACCACAATCTTTACCACGGTCTTTGCAAAAATAAGCCATCCCTTTTGTAAAAAGCACCCTCAGGAGCATACACACACACACACACAAACACACACACACATCTCGCCACAGGCTATTAACGGAGAGGCAATCATCTCCCTCATTTTCTCAAATAGTATATATCATTCACACAGAGCCAAAGCATAATTTGAATGAAATCGAACAAGATTTTCCTCATCTTCAAATGAGCCAGAGTGGGAGATAATAATACTTTCTTTTTTTTTTTTTTTCCTATCCAGCGAGATCAGCTCTTAGCGCCAAGAAAAAATCTCCCCAGTGTCTCAGAATTAAATACACTATATTTAATGCACTTTCTAAATTTTAACTACTTCTGGTTCTTTTTACTGTTTCGAAAGGCATACTAAGATGGTAGGATTGCCCAGTCTAACTAAAATCAAGCCCTCTGGGTCAGCAAGACCATAACAAAAGCCAGCAAGAGTAGATGTTGGTTGGTCAGCTCAGAAGGATCTCAGAGCAATCCAGGCCTCCCCATTGGAACTGCATCTTTCTGCCAAAGTAAAATATTAAAAATTAAAATTTCAAGCAAACAAAATTACTTTCATAAAATATCTTCTGAAGCAAAGAGATTGGGAGAAAGAATTCTTGAGTATAAGTTCCAAATAAACTATCCTTCACACTTGGATATAATTTTACACTGGACCAAAATAGGGTTTTACTCACTACTATAGTAGCCTATCTTTTTTTTTTTTTTAAATAGCCTATCTTTACTGGCCCTAAGAAAATAAACAAGAACATTCTAGATTAAGTTGCCTAAATAATTTTTCACACTTTCCACTTGAGTGTATGTGTGTGTATTTCATTGCCTTCCTTATTATTTGTGAAGGTGCAACCGTTTTATGTCCCATGACTACTCAGCTACTTCTCTATGGCTTAAAATTTTATGCCTTTTGGAGTTCCTCATCTCCTAGCCATTACTCAGTTACTCGATTCCTCTATCATTCTTGCCCACAAGCCCTCCTAGCTTATTCTCACTGGGGAAGTTACCCCTATTTTACCTGTACTAATGAATTACGGATGATCTATTTGTAGCCTGACATTTCTTTAGATTGCTGATTTGTCTAACAACAAAAAATGACATCGCAGATGCTTCTGAAGAAGATGGAAACAACCCTACCTTAATGTCACAGCTTCATTGGGCTAGCCCTGAGGGCAGAGGAATGGCAATATGCTTACAGCCACCTATTTTACTAGAAATTCTTGAATTGTTTATTTTAAATAAAAATAACATGCTATCAGGCAAACTCAGCTCTAAGCCCAAAGGGGAAAAACAATTCACTATCTCTTTTCTTCTCTTGAACGCTTCAATAAGGAACCCCTGATCCCAATGTTTTTGTCCGAGCATATGTCGGCAGCCATCTGCGCAGCAGCACCAAATACAAACTTCAAGGAGACGGAAGCCACGTGTGGAAGGGAACTCATTTGCAGACTGTGACTATTTCAGAGCATATTATGTCTCTGTAACTTCTGTGTAAGTTGTGAAGTTCAAAAGAGCTTGTTTTGACATCTAGTCCTTTACTCTTCTGAGTTTTTGTGTCTGTTGCTTTACATTTCTGAGCCTTACTTATTTGTAAAATAGAATTAATAGCTTCTCAGCCCATTAAGTAATGGTGTATAGAAATGAGATGTGTGTGAAATTACTTCAAATTATCTAAAATATGACATTCATTCATTCAGCAAGCATGTATTGAACACGTACTTTGTTCTTGGTGCTGTGCTAGTCACTGGAAATAAAATTAAAAAACCAAACTTGTTGCCATTGAGTCAATTCCAGCTCACGTTACAGAGTAGAACTGAGCTCCATTGCATTTTCTTTGCTGTAATCTTTAAGGAAGCAGATCACGAGAGCTTTCTAACATCACTAGGTAGGTTTGAACTGCCAAACTTTTGATTAGCAGCTGAGTAGAAACTATCTGTGCCATCCAAGGATCTACTGGGAATATAGTTGTAAACATAACAGATTTTGCCTTTGCTCTTATAGTTAAAACTTCAAAGTGTTGCTACTATTATTACCGGAATTACTACTCTAATTATTACTCCCACTATGGTTAGTTGCCATCAAGTCTATCCTGACTCCTGGTGACCCCATATGTGTTAGAGTAGAACTGTGCTCCCTAGGATTTTCAAGGCTGTGATCTTTCAGAAGCAGATCGGTCTGGTAGCAGATTGCCAGACCTGTCTTCTGAGGCACCTCTGTGTGGGTTCAAACTGCCAAACTTTCAATTAGTAGTTGAGGGCTTAACCATTTGCAACACCCAGGGACTTCCACTGTTGTTGTTGTTGTTGGGTGCTGTCAAGTTGGCTCCAACTCACAGCGACCCTATGTACAACAGAGCGGAACACTGCCTGGTCCTGCACCATCCTCCCAGTCTTTGTTATGCTTAAGCCCATTGTTGCACCCACTGTGTCAGTCCATCTTGTTGAGAGTCTTCCTCTTTTTCACTGACCCTCTACTTTACCAAGAATGATGTCCTTTTCCAGGGACTGATCCCTCCTGGTAACATGTCCAAAGTACAAGAGACGAAGTCTCACCATCACTGTTCCTAAGGAGCATTCTGGTCATACCTCTTTCAAGACAGATTTGTTTGTTCTTCTGGCAGTCCATGGTATATTCAATATTCTTCTCTAACATCACAATTCAAAGGCATCAATTCTTCTTTTGTCTTCCTTATTCATCATCCAGCTTTCATATGTATATGAAGAGATTGAAAATACCATGGCTTGGGTAACTACTGTAAAACTGGTTGGCATTTAAAAGAAATCTGTATTATTTGTGTAAGTCATCAACAACCTTTATAATATTAGAATATTTGGGGCATCTTCACAATTATTAAATGACTTCTCTCATTTCCAAAGCATCTGTTGGTGATTTGTAGACAGTGCTGCAATAACCCTCTATTCTACCTGTTAGCTTGAGTTTTTCTTTTAATTTGATCCACATTGCCCACTTGACATCAGCGTCAGGACAAGCAAGAATCAGATACACACAAAAAGTCAATACTGAAGGAAATCAGGTGTTAGATCTCCACAGATGTATTTGTCTCATAGGTTTTTTTTTTTTTTTTTATTTTCATAAAAAAGTACTGTACAAGGAAAATAATGAAGGAAGGCAAGTTAGAACTTACTTAAGCACCAAGAGTATGTTAGACATTTCACATACTTCACCTCATTGACACACTCTGTAACTCCGTGATGCACGGGTTACTATACCCACTTTGCAGATGAAGGAGGAGAGGTTCTGGAAGACCAGGCGACTCTTTAGACAATTCAACTGGACTCTAAAGCCAATTCTCTCACCACTGTACCCAACACTTCTGTCCTATCCAGCCTGTTTAGCTATGAGGACGATATGAGATTCTTTAATAACTTAGTTCATATGCAATTGATAAGTAAGGAATTGATGTTAGCTTACCACAGACATTGTGTTGATGCTGGCAAATAGGTGATTTTTTCAGTGTGATAATGTGATGATCAGGAATCAGCTTTCTCACAATTACCCAGTGCTGTCGAGTTGATTCCGACTCATAGCGACACTATAGGACAGGGTAGAACTGCCCCATAGAGTTTCCAAGGAGCGCCTGGTGGATTTGAACTGCCGACTCTTTGGTTCACAGCTGTAGCACTTAACCACTATGCCACCAGGGTTTCCTTCTCACAATTAGACTTAGAGACTTAAATTAAGACTTTTGGTCTTAATATATGGAGACCTCAAGTAAAAGCTGAAATCATGCAGAAGTGCCTTATGTAAAAAGTGGCTGGAATAGTGGCTTCAAGAACGGTGACATTTTCCACTAGGCCAGTGTTCCGAAACCTTATGTGTACCAGAGTCACCTGAAAAGCTTGTTAAATATAGATTGCTCAGCACCCTCCCTCTCAGCTTCTCCCTGCCCCCAGGATTTCTGATGTAGTAGGTCTAGGGTATGGCCTAAAACATTTGTTTCTAACAAGTTCCCACCTGTTACTGAAGCTGCTGGTCTAGGAACCACACTTTGAGAACGAGTACACTGTATTAAGCTATCTGGGGAAGCTGCAAATGCAGATGAAGAGGTTACAGGGGTGTTTTTCCTGTGTCAGCAAAAACAGACGGATGAAGGCTACCCCTCACCCCAGGTCATAGTTTTTAAGTTGATGAAGTTGGTCTCTATCAGAAACAAAGGTCTTCAGGTACTTGCATGTAGAGGGGGGAAGCATGAGCCAGTGTGAAGCTACAATGATGCTGAGACTTTGTGTCTAGGTACAAAAGCCAGTGGAGATTTCACTGTGCTAACCAAAAGGTCCACAGTTCGAATCCACCAGCTGCTCCTTGGGAAGCCTACAGGGCAGTTCTACTCTGTCCTAAAGGATCTCTAAGAGTCAGAATTGACTCAATGGCAACAGTTTTTTTTGGTTTAGCATTTTAGTTTGAATTACCGTTGTTTTGTTACTTCTTTGATTACAAATGTCCATAGGTTTTGAATGGTCTGCTTTAACTCTGTTTCTCCCGTAAGTTTTTTGGTTTTTAGCACATTTTGCAGAATGTAAGGTTTTGCAGGAACATAAATAAGGCATTAGACAGAAATGCCGCCATGAAGAAATTCTTATCAATCTAGTGACAAGGACAGAAGAGTAGAAGATGAAGAAGTGGCAAGTGGAGGCGGAGTGGATGGGACAGCAGCTGTGCGGATGTTGCAAAGCTGTTTTATTAAACATTCTCCCTGAATTTGTCAAAACGTCATCTCCAGCAGCTGAACCAGACCAGCCCTCAGTGTATAATTCTCAAGATTAAAAAGTCTTAAATGGAGCATAAGATACTTTATCCACAAGATACTTGGGGCATCTTGCTAATAAAATCAAGCCCTCCATCTCTCCGTAAATTAAACAAACCTGATTGCCTTGACCATATTTTGAACATAGTTCATCTTACCAAATACTTCCCTTTTTGGCTTTTCATACTGGTTTATTCAGCCAGCCCACATTCTGGTGACAGGAGACCCCTGTTTGTTCCCTGTGAAAACCAATCAGCTAGACACGCTCCTGGGAGGCTATGCAGATGGAGGTGAGGATGTGCAGTGCGGATGGAAAGTGAGGTGTGAGCTTGCAGAAGATACCTGAAGTACCTGAGATAAAACCTTGTCATGCATCACCCTCCCCAGATGAATAAAGCGAAAACTCAACTCTCTAAGGTTAAAGCTAGGGGTAAACAAGATGGCTGTCTTTCCTACTCTGTATAACTTGAACACACGGTTTTCTATTTTGGTTAGCCTCATTCCATCAGGCGGGCCAAGTTTACAGGAAGGCAGTCACTGGGGTGTCATTAGCGCTCCAGTAGTTTGCATTGTCACCTGAATGTAGCTAGATAGAGCATCTATGCGTGGGCCAGGATGTGTGAGAATGCTAATGTTTTAATCCCATATAAGCCTCTAGTGGCTGATTTGACTAAATCAGACAATGTGGAAATAGAGTGAAAACTTGCTGAAAACGTGTTTCTCAAATGAGCTAAAGTGGGTGAATTAAAGGCAGAAATCCCCTGGCAAACTGGTGTCTGCAAAGTTGTCAGGATAGAACTTACTGGTTAAATAACAAAATTCAGGAGCTTAGTTGATGAAGCGAAGCTTTCTTTTAACAATGGGCTTTATTAAAAAAGACCACAGCCCTGGGCTGATGGGGAGGTTAACAGGAGAGAAAAGGAGTAGACAGTGTTCTGAGTTAATTCAAGTGTTTACTTTAAGATGCCAGCTCCTATGGTGATGACAGTCAACAATTCATTAACTGGAAATAAAGTGTTTTGTCAACTCTCTGAATTAACAGCTTACCTTAAGAAGCCCAAGGTTACGTGGTAGTTACAAATGCAGTGAATTTTCCATCTGCTACCCTGGTGGCATAGAGGTTAAGTGCTACAGCTGCTAACCCAAAGGTTGGCAGTTCAAATCCACCAAGTGCACCTTGGAAACTCTATGGGGCAGTTCTACTCTGTCCTATAGGGTCCCTATGACTGACTGGCAACGGGTTTTTGTAGTCATCAAACCTCCCCTAGTGCAGGCATTTTTCAAGCCACTATGATGCAAGACTACTTACTTGCATACTAAACCTGTATGGTATGCAATTAGAATCTTTGTTTCAGGAAGTGCTTTGTAACTTGCTATGTGTGAAGTCTTTATTAGGAATATCAGTTGCCATGGTATTTAGCAGTGGTTCTCAAATGCCTCCCCCCAACCCCAGATCCTGATTCAGCAGCTCAAGGTTGAGGCTCTAAAATTTGCATTGCTAATAGCTTCCTAGGTGATGTTGAAGCTGCTGGTTCAGGGTCCACATTGTGAGAACCATGTTTATATGCAAGAGGCTGGTGATGAGGTGATAAGAGCCTCCTCTAGGAGTCATGGAACCTGGGTCCCTTTCTTAGAGCCAGCAGTGTGACCAAGGTCAAGCTACTTGACTTTAATGGGGTGCACTTGATAGCTTCTAAGGTTCCTTACAACTCCACGCTTGAATCTCATGTGAAATTCTATTTAATAGTGCCGGTTCATGGTACTTTATCAATTCTTCCTAAAACTCTTACTGGTAGTGAATGTTTTCCAACTGACTGCTTCAAGTAAAAAAGAAACGTAGATTGTTGTCATTGTCAATCAATTATTTCATAATCAGCAAACATCCAACTTCAGAACCAATAGAGTGTATCTAGGGAATGAGTTCAGATTGCCCGGTAGGCAGCTCAGACTCCTGGGCCACCCTACATCACACTAACTCTCCCCAGATTCTCAAATGCCTACCTGGTTTGTCTGTGATCTTTTCATCTGATTTCGCCTGAGTTGCTTTGATTCAAGACCCTTTGGCCAAGAGATTTTAAGTTACTGGGAAAGCTCATTATTTATTTTCCTCTAGATTATGCCACATATTTTAAAAAGTCAGTAAGTAATAAATTCAGAAAAATCACATTTTCCAAAGGAAAGGAAAGCAGCAGCATATGGATCTTGTGTTTCAGGCAAGGAATGAAGAAGCAGTCCGTAACTGGGTAGAATTTAGAAGCCGTTATTTACTGGGTTGTTTTCGTAATTAATTAAATAGTCTCTATTTGACTTTCCACATCTCTAAAGTGTGAAGTGTAAAGATCTCTTCCTTGTCATATTAGAGTAATATAAGATTAGGTCAGTCAATGATTAGATATTTCAGCTCCTTGAATGTTGTTTTATTCAGGGATTGTCGAGCACTGGCTGAGGATTCGGGAACATTAAAACAGAAAAATTGTGAAGTCATTCTCAGGACACCATTTAACATTAATTATCATTAGCGTATATCATCACTAAATATTCTACCCTTGCGTAAGACTGTAATTTCCACAGCTAATGAAAGGTTTTACCTGGGGAATAAAGACACAGGTTTCCACATGTGGAGCTATCTGGACATCTTTCTAGAAAAACTAGTTTGAAGCATCATTTTATCTTTTTATTTTCAGATGATCATGGACAGAGAGGAGAATGGTGGCCAGCTTTCCTTTATGGAAGCTGATATTACAGAAATATTTGAAAGCAAGTATCATGCCATGTGCTAACTCTCCTCCATTTCTTCTTTGTGCATCATTTTCTAGAAGAGACAAGCACTTATTTAGGTTTAAAATCTGCTACCAAACCAAAATCTTCTGATCAAAGGGAACAAATCATTAAGTTTGAAGATAAAGAAAATTTTTTCTGTGTTGTTGTGACTACAATTCCAACCCTATATGGAGGTTCTCTCTTATTTCTGCAAAGTTATTTCATCTCACATTTTGAAAAGAATACTGTAAATATTACATAATGTGATATATTTAGAAGAAGATGACATGTGCAAAGTGTAACAAACTGGAACATATTTATGAGGACTATCAAACCACAAGCTGAACACACTGTTCCCTTAAATTATCCTTCTACTAAGATAAGACACCATTAAAGCTAATATAAAGACTATAGATTTTCAGTAAAATAGAACCAATTATCTCTCGACTTTAAATAACACAGCCTGCGTAACAATAATAAAATTAATTCTCTAACTCCCAAAGGTCTTAATATATTTTACGATCTTAATGATTTCTCTCAGCATAAAAAAAGTTGATTTCTGAGTGCTATGATCGCACTGCATAATTAGCTCTTTAACAGTCGTGTAATTCAGGAAGAAAGAAATAATATGAACTTTCATATGAGTTTTATTGAGATAGAATATAAACATTACTCCTATAAAACTCATTCCTTTCACCTCCTTTTTTGTGGTATTATCATTAACAATTTATTATTATAAATACTACTTTACTGTCTGT
Source organism: Elephas maximus indicus (assembly GCF_024166365.1). Classification (NCBI taxonomy): domain Eukaryota; kingdom Metazoa; phylum Chordata; class Mammalia; order Proboscidea; family Elephantidae; genus Elephas; species Elephas maximus. Next base: position 23,859,138 of record NC_064829.1, read on the forward strand.
AGTCATTTCCTTAGGCCAATACAGCTTTGCTCCCACTCACTTCCTCTGTGCTGTTATTGGCAACTATATTACACAAATCCTATGTTTATGTATGTTATGGGTCCAACAGTACATTATATACATATTATTTTATACAATTGCTTTTGTAATCAGTCAAGGGAAGAAAGGGAGTAAATATGCATTTATACTGTCCTTTATAATTACATGGAAACCCTGGTGGTGTAGTGGTTAAGTACTAAGGCTGCCAACCAAGAAGTCGGCAGTTCAAATCCGCCAGACACTCTTCGGAAACTCTGTGGGGCAGTTCTTCTCTGTCCTGTAGGGTCGCTATGAGTCAGAATCGACTCGACAGCTGTGGGTTTCGTTTTTGGTTTTCTAATTACGTAATGAGTCTTACCAGTGTTTTTTGTATGGATTCAGGTTCCTGTCTAGGGTCAGTTACTTTCACTCTGAAGAACTTCCTTTAGTATTTCTTGTAAGGTGGGTTAGCTAGCAACAAATTTTCTCAGCTTTTATTTATCTGGAGCCCTGGTGACACAGTGGTTAAGCATTTGGCTGCTAACTGAAACGTTGGTAGTTCAAGTCCACCAGCCACTCCTTGGAAACCCTATGGGGCAGTTCTACTCTGTCCTATAGGGTTGCTATGAATTGGAAACAACTCGAATCCAATGGGTTTGTTTTTTTGTTTTTTTTTTTGGTTTTGTTTATCTGGGAAAGTCTTCATATTGCCTTCATTTTTGGAAGGTAGCTCTCCTGGATATTGGATGCCTGGTCGACAGTTCATATTCTTTGAACACTCTGAATCTGTTATCCCACCACATTCTGGCTTCCATTGTTTCTGCTGAGAAGTTAGCCATTAATCTTATTGGGATTCCCTTGAAGTGACAAGTCATTTATCTCTTGCTGCTTTTAAGGTTTTTTTTTTTTCTTGTTTTTGACTCAGCATTTTTACTATGATGTGTTTGTTTGTGGATCTCTTTGTAGATCTCTTTGTGTTTATCCTACTTGGAGAACATGGAACTTCCTAATGTGTAGGTCATTATTTTTCAGTAAGTTAGGAACTTTTCAACCATTATCTGTTTCAATATTTTTTCTCCTCCTCTCTCTCCTCTCTTTTTACTACTCCCACTGCGCCTATGTTGGTGCACTTCATGGTATCCCACTTTTTTTTTCTATTCTTTTTTCTCTCTGTTCATCAATTTGCATGATCTCCATCAATCTAAGAGAATAACTAATTCTTTCCCCTGCCAGTTCAAATCTACCATAGAACCTTTCTTCTGAATTTTTTATTTTAGCTATTGTATTTTCAACTCCAGAATTTCCATTTTTTAATAATTTCTCTTTTTGTTATTCTCTATTTGATATGATATTTTCGTCATACTTTACTTCTTTGATCATGGTTTCATTTAGTTCTGTTAACTTATTTACAGTGGTTACTTTGAAGTCTTTCTGTTTAATCCAACATCTAGTCACTGTCACAGGAAGTTTGTGTTGCCTGCTTTTTTTTTTCTAATATATGAGGCATACTTCCCTGTTTCTTTGCATGCCTCATAATTTTTTGTTGAAAACTGGATATTCTAGAGAAGATACTGTGGTAACTCTGGGTATTGGTGCCCCCTCCTCCAGAGTTTGTTATTATTATTTTCTTGTTTATTTTCTAGTGACTGGCTGGATTATCAAGTGAAGTCTATTTCTTTCCCTCTGCCTTCACAGTGTTAAACCTCTGATGTTGCTCCCAAGGGAGTTGCAGCTTTCCCTATGTCCACAGTCACCCTGGGTTGACAGTGATATTGGTAAGGCTATTTTCCTCTTGTTCTATGATTACACTCAGCTGTTCACTAATTTCTGCCTGATTGCTCTATTGTTTTCAATAGGTTATAAATTGCTTTACAAACTTATTCATTAAAACTATGACTCCTTGATGGATTAGTTTCTGGAATCAATGTTTGATATTTATTCTGACCTCAAGAAGACTTCCCTGAGCTGTCATATTCCTTGGTTCTGTCTTAAAAACTAGCTGGCATACACTCTAGGCAGTATCTTCATTAACCATGGATCTCCTCCCAATTGCTTTTCACCACAATTCCCACTGTTCTTGAGAGCATCCTTAGGCTGGAACTTCTCCATACCCTGTTGCAAATAAAATCAGTTTATTTGGAAATAGAAATAGAGTAGGAGCCATCTATTTTATGGCCTGCTTCTCTCCCCAGGGAAAATCTCCAGATCTGTAGCTGAGGGCAATGACAAGCCTCCCTCTGAATGACACCCCTGCTGCAAGGGCTGATCACTTGGTGGAAACAGGAACAGAAACCTGGGGTACCCTTGGCTAGCCTCTCTTTGCTTGAAACCACTGCCTCTTAAGCCAGGGTCAATGTGATCAAGGATCCAGTATTTTCAGCATTTTTTTTTTTTTTTTTTTTACCAAGGTAGAGGTTTCATTTCATGAGTGTGGACTAGGTGAAAGCAGGGAGCCCCACCACCTCCTGACCGTACTCACCTGGAGCTTAGCCTCAGCAACAGAGAGCTAGGGCCAGGAAGAGAAACACTGAATTCCTGCTCCTCCCATGAAGAGAGTGCATTGACTGGGAACACTATGTTCTTGGCTGCAGCAGTCTGGTGTGGAGTCTCCACTTAACTGAACTAGGAGAAAGGAAGGATGGATCTCAATTCAAATATCACAGACTCTCACCTTTCTTAATAAATTTTTATAAATATTCTTAGATAGGCATTTCTTCATCTTCTGTTTGCCCTTGGGACATTCCCAGAGGCTTGAAATGATTGATTTTAATAATTTTCACCAGTTTCATTGGGAAGCAGGCCAGCAGAGCTCCCATGTGCTCATGCCAGAAGTCAAAATCTCCAGTACTTTACAGTTTACAAAGTAGTTTCAAGTAAATTCTTCATTTGTATATTCTTCTATTTATATAGACTTTAATAACCATGTCCTTTGTATATAGTTTATCTCACATTTCAATTGGTATTTACTGAGCAGCAATTATGTCAGACACTGTAAATACAAAGGTAAATGGGATATGTTTCTTGCCTTTGAAGATTTTACATCTGCCAAGAGTTATGGGGGAAATTTAAGGTCTTTTCTAAATTATAACAGAAATAAGAGTAAGATTTGAACACAAAGTCATTTGACTTTAATTTCACTAGTGTATGATGCCTTGTATTGGGCCTTGGGGAAATGTATAAATATGAGAGAAAGAGAACTGCCTATTTGAATGCCAAACATATTATTTTACCCAACCAAAGATTGAAGGTATGAAAATTACAGAAGGCTAATATGTTGGATAGAGACTCTTGGGCAATAAATGTGGCGTGAAGAGCCACCTAAAGAAATATCAGCAAGAACATCTGAAGTAGTTTCATGTTCAAACCAGGAAAGCCATAATGTTACTCACCAGGAGTTTCACCTTATTCAAGCTAAGGAGAAAGAATTTCAAGTGGAAAAATTCTTTGGCCCTTGAGAAGAAGCACCAATTTAGTAGAGTCATGCCAAGGAGCTGGTCCAAGAGAAAGTGAAAAAAAAAAAGAAGACTCGAAAGGCCCAAGTGGAATATAGCAGCAAATCTGTGACAAAGACCTGAGAATTCTAAGGCAAGAACAGGTGCAAGAGAGTCAAGCATAGAATTCACGCTCTTGGAAAAGGAAAGTATGAAGGTAATAGTCTCATGGCAGGAGAGAGAACTGGAAGAAGTTGCCAGGGTATTACCAGTCCCTTCCCCACCAGTCTCAGTTGGGGAAGATAAAACAGGAGATGTAGCAAGAACAGGTATAAGACAGTTTTGAAATCTGTTGAACGTGAGCACAGCTTGCACAAGGAGGTGGTAGCTGTGATGCCATGGGAGGAGAAGACATGTCCTGATCTACACAAGGAGGAGGCTGGACTTGTGGCTGTGCCACAGGAAAACCACAGATTTTTAGAGGAGTCGTGCAAGGATTATTGGTCAAGTATGAAAGGTGCTGTGAAGCTGCAGCAGCAAAGCTCAAAGAACAGCCAGGTTCACTGCCCTGATGGGGAACACAACAGAGAATCCCTGATGGAGCAGAACAGTGGGATGCAGATCTTAAATTCCCATAAAAAAGACCAGGTTTAATGGTTTGACTGAGACCACACAGGCCCTGACTGTCATGGTCCCTGGACCTTTTGATAGCTCAAGATTGGAACCATTCCTGAAACCAACTCTACAGACATGGATTGGCCCGGACTATGTGATAGACAATGATGCTGGTGAGGAGTGAACTTCGTGGCTCAAGTAGACAAATGTGAAGGATTAGAAAGAGATGGAAGAAGGACTGTACCTCATTTGATTCTACATTCACAATGCCTGGCACATAGTAAATATTCAATAAGTAGATGACTTACTAGTATTCTTAGTAAGTATTCTTTAGCCTGAACCTAAAACTCATATTCTTTTTTTAAATTGTTGTTAAAAAATATACACAGCAAAAAAAAAAAATTTTCTACATGTGCAATACTGTGACATTGATTACACTCTTCCAATGTGCATCCATTCCCACCTTCCTTTTCCAGTTTGTTCCTCCCCTGATGACATAAACTCACTTCCTCCTACACTTCCTATCTAATCAATTTGATCCCATATAAATAGTTCTTTAAAACAGCACATCGCTCACGGCAGACATTTTCTACTAGTTAAGCTAGACTCTTAGGACTTGGTTTAAATAATATTTCAGAGGATATTTTTGGTTTAAGGTTTCAAGGTTAAAAATTATCTTAGGGTAATAGTTTCAGAGGTTCATCCAGCCTCAATGGCTCCAGAATATCTGGGTTCCATGAGAATTTGAAATTCTGCCCACATTTTCTTCCCTTTTGATCTGAATTATTCTATAGAATCTTTGATCAAAACCCTCAGTAACAGTAACCAGGTACCACCTAGTTCTTCTGGTCTCATGGCAAAGAAAATAATTGTTCATGGAGGCAATCAGCCATGCATTTCATTCCACATCCTGATCTTGACTCTTCTTCCTTAGTTGCTCCAGGCAAATAGAGACCAATTGTTGTAACTTGAATGCTACTTGCAAGCTTTTAAGACCCAGATACTACTACACAATGAACCAGGAGGTAGAACGAAGCACTAAAAATGACATTAGGCCAGGTAACTGGAATGTCCTGCAAGACCACACCCTAAACCCCCAAACAAAGAAATCAAATCCCATGAGGTGTTTTGTTGTACCTAAGCAGCCTCAGTGGCTATTCTTCCTATTTCTGTTGTTGTTGTTGTAAAATATATATATATCACACTGCATTTACCAATTCAACTTATTACAGGTGTACAATTTAGTGACATCATTATATTAACTGCCTGTACAACCATTACCCTTAATCAATGCAATTTTTCCATCACCAGGAACAAAGATGCAGTGCTCCACAAGCAGTAACTCCCCCTTCCCCCTCCCTCCAGTACATGGTAGCCATTTTGAATTTGTTTTTTTGTATGGTGTGAGGCATGGGTCTTGTTTCATTTTTCTGCATGTAGAAATCCAATTTTCCTAGCACCTTTTATCGAAGAGACTTTTCTTTCCCTATTGAATGGATTTGGAACCCTTGTCAAAAATCAGTTGAGCAGAGATGTGTGGGTTTATTTCTGGATTTTGAATTCAATTCCTCGGGTCTCTTTGTCTATTACTGTACCTGTAGCAGACTGTTTTGATTACTGTAGCTGTATATGTTTTGAGATCAGGAAATGTTAATCCTCCTTTGTTCTTCTCCTTCAAAATTGCTCTAGCTATTCAGAGCCTCTTGCTATTCCACATAAAGATTGGTTTTCCTAATTCTGTAAAGAATGCTATTGGAATTTTGATTGGAATTGCATTGAATCTGTAGACTGCTTTGGGTAGTACTGACATCTTAAAAATATTAAGTCTTTCAATCCATGATCATAGAACATCTTTTCATTTATTCAGGTCTTCTTTAATCTCTCTCAGCAGTGTTCTATAACTTTCATTGAATAAGTCTTTCACATCCCTGGCTAAATTTATTCCTAGGTATTTTATTCTCTTAGATGTTATTATAAACGGAATTGTTTTCCTAATTTCCATTTCAGATTTCTCACTATTGGTGTATATAAACCTGAATAATTTTTGACCAAAACTCATATTCTTAAGACCTGAACCATTCCACCTTCCTACCAAAAAGTATGAACTTAGATACCCTTTTGCATTTCCTAGCCTTACCTAACCATTGTCTTGGTCATCTAGTGGGAATCATGGCCCAGCCAAATTGATACAAACATTTTTGGGGGGACATAATTCAATCCATGACAATCACCATCGTAATGATTCATTTATGTTTTCCTGGTAGAGTCCCCATTACATTTCTCAAAGAAAAATTCAAGGGAGCCATTATATTTTTCCTCCCTCTTCCCCTCCTCTGTTGGACATTGACTCAGTCAGGACTTTCTGGTAGAACAATAAGGCCCAGAGTTTCCCCCAAAGAGCAGTTTTCTAAGGGGCAAACCATATTCTCTCCTCTGATTCCACTTACCAACCCATTTCCATCCTACCCAATAATAGGTATTTGGGCTGTACAGGATCATTTGTATAAGAAAACAGATAAAATTCTGCATGCAGATAGAGCAAAAGCAAAGTTGGAAGAAACCTGTCCTCCCCATTGTTTCAGGAGGCCCAGAATTCCAGGAGATGTTAAAACAGGAGCTGGCACTCTTCATGTGGTGGGTGAATTCTCATAACGGGCATCACTGGCAGGGCAACACTAAAGCTTCTGCAAGTGACTTTGCAAATGGAGAGCAAGAGGAGAGGAATGTGGCAGGTGCCCTGTGAAAAGATCTGCGCAGGAGTTGAGACTGAGGTGTACACTACCAAGTTCCCAAGGGATACTGATACTGCTCAAAGTGTGGCCCCTGAGCGGGCAGCATCTGTACCACCTGGGAATGTGTTGGAGATGCAGATTATTGAGCTCACCCCAGACCTCCTGAATCAGAGTCTCTGGTGGTGGGGCCAGCAATCTCTTTTATAAACTCTCCAGGTAACTCATACGCATGTTAATGATTGAGGAACACTGGTCTAGGTGAGAAGAGGAGAGTCCTGGAACCACAGCAGTGTCATTAGGACAGGGAAAAGGAGAATTGATCCCACAGATATCTAAGGGAAAGGACAAAGTGGACCTGGCAAAAAAGGCTATTTTGACTTTCACGTTTTGGGCTTAAATGCAGCATGGATGCCTGTAACATTCGCTAGACAGGGGTTGAGAAAAATGAGCAGGTCTGGAGACCAAAGAGGCAATGATTTCAGTGTTAAGCTTGAAATGCCTGGGAGGTATCCATGGGTAAATATCAGGTAGAAAATAGGGCATAAGACCCAGAATGCAAAGGGGTTTGTAGATTTGGATATTGATGTTGTAATTCATGAGAAGATGATGTTGGAACTGAATTTATATAACACTTTCATAATAAAATGAAGTGCGGGATTAAATGATAAAGTTCAATGTTGCTATAAAGTCATATAACATATAAGAATGTAATGATATTTTAATGAGAGCTTTTGTGGGGGAGGATAAAAGAATGAAGTGTCTTAAGAGACAAGTATGTTTAAACTCCAGATGTTCAAACCAGATTTGGGAAGTGTAACTTTGGTTACCTTCCCCTCTAAGTAAATTAGAAAATTCACATCCTCGCCCTGGTGAGTTCTGGTTTTAGGGCACCATTTGTAAATCTTTGTTCCTCTCAAAGCTGAGATGGTGCCACCGTTTATACTGACCGTATTTTCTAGCCAAAAGTCAGGACACATGGCCTGATGGACTTGGTTCTGATTTGAAAGAAAAAAAAACTGTTAGAACTGTTAGAAAAATTGACAGTTCAAAAAAAAAAGGAATCACTTTATTGAAAGAAAAACATTGCATGAAATAGGCCATTGTCTGTAAAAGTGGTGTATTTGGATCTCATGCTTCAAAATCACTAGGAAAATCACTAGGATGCCTGTTAAAATGCAGATTCTTAGGTTCTACTGAATCGGAAAAGGCTGGAATATCTAGAAATCTTTATTGTTAATTATAATTCCAGTGATCCTTTTGCATATAAAAGTTTGAGAGGCGTTTCTCTAGTTAATTTGTAGATTTATCACTATTTAGAATGCAGTATTTTAAGCTCTGTGTTTATACATGGCCATTTGTCTAATAAGGAGAGGATCTGCCCGCACCATGGGACTTTGAGTGGTTTTAGAATGATTCAGTCTATATAAGACCACAATTAAAATTAAATCATGTCCTTCTTACACTCTTCTGCTTTATACTTTCATTTAGGAGTTGCTTTTTTTTTTTTTTTTTTTTGATGTTTAAGTGGCTGACATATTCTCTATCTCGGATTTCAACCTTAATTTTTAAGAGTAATGTTGGGCTTGACCCTTCTTTGCTGGGGAAGGTGGCTGGTGCAAAATCTAATCTGATGGACAGGCACATTAAATCTCAACAGATCCAGTTTAATATTCTGTAAAGAGAACTGGCGTGAAGCCTAAAAGAAAATGCTTTGCAATTTCTGAGAGGAAAAATGTTTGTACTGGAAATGTTGTAACATTCTATGATTATTCCAGGACGTCTTATTTATTACTACTCACTCATCTGCCATCTGTGTTGTAATCTTTCAAACAAATTTTGCATCTTAGGTAATGGGACAGGGTATGGTATGCGGGGGGACATAAATTTAATTTCCATGATTGAATAGAGAAGTTAATGGCTTAGCCCTATGTGCTGCTTACTAAAATTGAATGGCACAAGACCATCCACATTTATGGAAAAGGTCTCTTGACTTGGCAAGAACATTGAGTTTGACCTGAAGAAAGAAATGAAGACTTGAGTTTTCAGAGATGTTGAATGAGAACTGTTAGTTAGTATTTTCTCGAGAGAAGATGTGCGTAGAAGCCAGGTGGAGGGACATGAGAATCTGTGAAGTAGACTAAGGAGAAAGTATATTGATGCTGGAAAAGTTTTTTCACTTCTCCAGGCCGAAGAACAATTGATGCCTTTGAGTTATGGAGTTGGCAAAGAATACTGAATATACCATGGACTGCCAGAAGAACGAACAAATCTGACTTAGAAGACCTACAGCCAGAATGCTCCTTAGAAGCAAGGATGGCAAGACTTCATCTCACATACTTTGGACATATTTTCAGGAGCGACCAGTCTCTGGAGAAGGATATCATGCTTGGTAAAGTAGAGGGTCAGCAAAAAAAAGGAAGACCTTCAACGAGATGGATTGATGCAGTGGCTGCAAAAACGGGCTCAAGCATAACAGTTGTGAGGGTGGTGGAAGGCTGGGCAGTGTTTTGTTCTGTTGTACATAGAATCAACTAGTGCATTTCCAGGGTTCATTTTTCTATCTCCTTGAGAAAAAAAAACCCGTTGCCGTCGAGTCAATTCCGATTCATAGTGACCCTAATGGACAGAACAGAGCTGCCCCATAGGCTTTCCAAGGAGCACCTGGTGTATTCGAACTGCCGACCTTTTGGTTAGCAGCCGTAGCTCTTAACCACTACACCACCAGAGAAAAGACATCAGTATCCAATATTAGAGCAGGAAAAAAAAAAAAAAAAAAAGGGCCTGACAAATCATCTGACTTGATATCTCTAGTTGTAGAGGAGAAAACTGAAGTCTCCAGGGGTAGAGCAAGGTGCTCAGAGTCAAACAGCACAGTAGCAAATTCAAAACCTGAATCCAAGTCTCATTATTTCCTAACCTCTGCCCCCCACATCCAGCTTGCTGGGAGCTGGGATACTGTGAACTGCTTTGTCCTTGAACCCAAACACTGACAATCATTCTCTGAGTGTTAAATGGAAGAGCCAGCCTTTTCTTAAATTCTGCTTTTCCAGTTGCCTGTAGGACTGTCCAAGGGCACAGAGCTCCTGTTTCCTTCTACAACCTGGACAGCACCCTGTGCGTTGCACATCGCCCCCTTCTCCATCACTCATGGCTCAACTGCTCTGTCCTGTTGTTTCAGAGCTCAGCTCCTGCTTTTCCAGGATGCGGATCGAAATTGTGTAACCAAATGGATTTGTTTCTGAATAAGTGATAGGTAAGATTTTAATGATAATAAGCCAGTCCTCTACTCCCACTCCCTTTTCAGAGCTTTTTCGAGCTTTCTGAGCCTTTATTTTTGGAATATAAACTAAGACACACCGTTTCTGTGGTTTATTTCGGCCAAATGAAAGGGCTTGTATTCATCAGGGAGAAGCAGGCGGTTAACATGGCATTCTTTAAATTGCACGGAACTTGTCACTATCTTTTTTGTCTGTGCTTTGTCATCTTAAGTGGTAGATGGTGAATTTAACACTTTTGAGGAGTAAGAGCTTCGATTGTATTTGGTATGCTGTTCAGCTTCGGCTTGCCTTGAGCTGTCTGGGTAAACTCTGTAGTGTATCTACTCGCACTGGGTCCCCCCCCCCCCCCGCAGATTTCACCTTTTTTAACCTGTTCCAAGATGGGCTTGAAACAGTGCTTTCATTCCGTTTTCACTTTACTCCCTCTGGGCATAGGATTCAAAAATCTGACTATTGATCAGGCAACCAGCCTGGAAGTCTCAGAGAAGAGTACATTCCCCAAAGCAAACTACTACCTTCAAGGGCTTTTGAAGATGCATCGGTTTCACTGTATCGACTTTATAATCGGAAAATGGCATGATATTAATTATGGGAATGCTTTTCAATTTCAATAGTCAATTAATAGGCAACTGTATGAGACCACGATAATTACATTGTTCTACAAACATTGCACTAAAAGTCTTATTTCAGCAAACTTAGACTTTTAAAAGAGAATCTGATTAGCATTGCTTTTTAAATAATTTGACATTCAAAGGATGCATGAATTTACTTTGGATGTTGAATTATAAATTAATGCTTATCAAATTAACATTGATTTTCACTATATTGTTGCGGCCATCATCACGGACACATTTTTATGTAAAAATTCCTGCTATGCTTGTCAGTAGGTTCAGGTGTAAAATAGCAGAAGGAGCACAAACTCCAATGTACTCTTAAAAATACATTCTCCTGATACCTATGGTAGCTTGCACAAGTCTTGAAGAGCTATTATATTCTCTTAACTGAGGAAATTGTTCTTCTCTGCTCTGAACAAAAAGGAAAGACAGCGAGGGCTAGCGCAGGCTCCTGAACTTGGCCCTGGAAGTGTTCAATTTAACAAAAGCCTATGACTCATTTTCATAATACAATTGTATGTGGTAAAGTGCACAGATCTTAAGTGTACTGTTGGAGGAGTTAGATAAATGTTTAACCAGCACTCTGATCAAGATACAGAGCATTTCCATCGCCCCAGAAAGTCATATGAAATTAAAAAAAAATAGTACCTTGATAAGAAGTCTCTATACAAGCCTTGCATGTAGCCCAAATTGTCTGGGAGTTTGCAGTTGTCTTCACTTTGCCTCCTTCCTCTGTGGTGTCTGGAAGAATGGGGAAGGCAGCTGTTGTTATCGAATTATGTATTCATTGGTAGCCCTCCAGCACCTTCAGGCAGTTGGTGGGGCACTGGCTTTGGAGTCTAAGAAACCAGAGCTTGGCTTTGTATTATTATGATGCTGGAAGCTATGCCACTGGTGTTTCAAGTAATAGCAGGGTCGCCCATGGTGGAGCTTCCAGACTAAAACTAGAAAGTAAGACCTGGCAATCTACTTCCAAATATTAGCTACTGAAAACTGTATGGATCACAACAGAATATTGTTCAAAGTGGTGCTGGAAGATGAGCCCCCTAGGTTGGAAGGCTCTACGCAGTTGCCACAACAACGAACTAAAACATTCCACTGATCGTGAAGATGGCATGGAACTGTTTCATTCTGTTGTACAGAACATTTCCACAAGTCGGAGACGATTGCATGGTAACCAACAGCAACCCTTGGCTCTGCCTCTAATTACCTGAGTATAGTTATTTAAAATAACTGTGCCTCAATTTCCTTCTCTGTAAACTGGGGCTGCTGAAACCTATCTCACAGAGCTGTTATAAAAATGAACTAAGATATACAAAAGCACCTAATCGGCAGGACCTGGTCAGCCAAGGCTCCGTTGGGCCACTGCCCTCTCTGGTGAAAATTTGGGGTGCTAGATCTTATCTTAAGCCCCCTCCTCCACTCCAAACAATAAATCAAATGTGTCTATTTTAGTCTTTTAGGACACAGCTTTTGAAGGAGATAATTTCTAATCCAAAAAGCTAATCCTTGCTAACGCATTAGTAAACGGGAATAATTTAGAGTACTTTCCCTCCCAGGTAACATATTTGCATTTTAGCTTAAGTCTTTAGGAGACATTGTTTTAACCCAAAGAAAGGACTTTGAGCTGAACAATCTAGGAAATTAGACAATATTTGACGCCAGGTGAATCTATTTCTCTCCAGAATTCAGAAAGCCATCAATCTGCTGAGTGCACAGCTACCTCTGTTAAATATGGGTGGTTATTCTCAGGAAGAGGTTTATGTGTACAGGTTCCAGGTACTTGGACAAGCTGCTTTAAACAGATTCATTTGTGCATTAAAATCAGAACCTGAAATCCAAGCGATATCACAGGGAAGCTTCCTTGTACCGATGGGATGATAGCCATTGCTTGCAGATGAGAACTAGAACCCTGAAGATCAATAACCAAAACCAAACCCACTGCTGTCGAGTCGATTCCGACTCATAGCGACCCTATAGGACAGAGTAGAACTGCCGTAGAGTTTCCAAGGAGTGCCTGGTGGATTCAAACTGCTGACCCTTTGGTTAGCAGCCATAGCACTTAACCACTATGCCACCAGGGTTTCCTAAAGATCAATACTGAGGGAGATTCAGGCAGTGAGCAGTGGCTTCTCCCTTTATACTCATTATCTCGTTCCTTTCAATGAAAACCATCTCCTGGAACCGCAGAGTCTATCAGGGAAGGAGCTAATCATTTCCCATTTAAAACTAAACCAAAAAAAAAAAAAAAAAACACTTAGTATTTAAAACTAAGCTGTATTTAAATTCAAGAACCCCCCTCAATTGAGCATTTTGGATGGCTGCCCTTCAGGTTTTCTACCGCTCCAAGCCCTGAGACACGAGGTGGTTGCTCACCTTAAGAGCCTCCAAGTCAGTTACTACTGCTGGTTGGTCCCTAATCCTGTACCATTCACTTTTCCCAGTAAACTGATACCCATTCACTTTTGTTTGAATCCTTCTCCTGTCTTGACCACATAAGGTACTTCGTGATTGAAGCGACGTAGGCTTTATTTATTTATTTTTCTCTTCCTGTGTAACTATGTAGATTCTGGATAAAATTGAAGAACTTCAGGAATTCGCATACAGTAAATTTCCCAAACTGTGGAGAGCCCTGATCCCCAAGAGGTCAATGCATGTCATCATTGCCATTGTTCATTTCAAGATGGAGGATTATGTTTAAAAGTGAGAGCTCTTCTGTAATCTACACACAAATTTGGTCTCATTGTGTTTTCTCAACCTCAGACATTTTAAAAAGTCATTTGAGGAAATATAGGTAGGTGAAACTCTTGGCCCCCCTTCATTTTTTTGGCGTGGTATTCAGCATGCGTTCTTGACATGAATTCTCACAAACAGAGTATGTATCAGGGTGTTGTATGCTTATGATCATGGACACAAATGAAGCATTCTTCAAATTTAGTGTACCGTAAAACAGAGGAAAAATGAGACGCTTAGTATTAGGTCCAAATTCTTTCTTGATGCCTGTCCATGGAGCAGCAAGTTGTCAATGCAATGTATGGGTGGAACCTTCAGCATTCTGAAAATAGTTAATTTCCTAGCCCAGTGAATTAGGGATTGAGGGGAGGGGGCTCAGCAAAACCATACTGTTCCCTTGGCCATTAATTCACTTTACAAAGAGTTGTCCCAGCGGGGATTGCTCCGTGTTTTTGTTGCTCTATCTGTCATCTAGCACCAGGCAATAGCCAATTAGATGGCAAGGTTGGGAGCACCCCTAGCAGCAGTAAAGAAAAACCTGTCAAAGCAGGTTTTTCTTTCTTAATGGAACTGAAGCCCCCATGTTTCTGGTATCAAGGACAGGGGAGATGATGATCAAGGAATTTGATGAATATATGGCAAGTTTTAATGACCAGCAAGTAATCAATTTTAATCATTTTGGAACTAGCATGTGAATGTGATCTTAGGTGTACATTTCTAAACTATGAGCTTGGGGATTTTTTGCAATTCTCATAGCTTCTTAAGACAAATGACAATAAAAAAATGGTGGCTGTGAAATTCTTGGAGCTTCTATTTTAAATAGGCCCTTCAGTGTGTCAGTTATCACCAGTTCTGTAGAACTGTTCCAATTTTGAGTTCAGTACTCTAGGCTAATTTTATTAAGCAAACTTCAGGTCCTTGGGTTTTCTAAGGGGCTGTGAAATAATCCTAATTTTTCAAACGTTTAAACGATGCAGCATACGCATGCAGGGAGGACCTGTGTTGACTTCGAGTGGGTGCCCCAGACCTCTGCAGGCTCTATTATGGAAGATAAATGAGAAGTCTTTTCCACCTATCTGTCCTTGGCTTGCACAGAGTGAACATTAAATCACATTTTTAGCATCATGTCATTTGAGAGAATAGTGAGAAGGGTTTTCAGGTGGAATGAGAGCTTATGATTAAAGCTTGTGAAGAGCTGAGAACAGATAGGCAGCAAATGTTTTTTTTCCAAATGGTATAGGGGAATAGACAGCACGAGCTGGGACAGGAAAAGGCAGTGCGATACACTTAAAACAACAAAGGGGTATGTGTTTGATGAGGAACAGTTTAAGGAACAGTTTCCCTTCATCCATAAATTAATAGGGTGGACAGTTCTTTGCCACAATGAAGCAAGAAGAAGAATTGACACCTTTGAATTGTGGTGTTGGCAAAGAATATCGAATGTACCATGGACTGCCAAAAGAACTAACAAATCTGTCTTGGAAGAAGTACAACCAGAATGCTCCTTAGAAGCAAGGATGGTCAGACTTCCTCTCACAGGGGTTCCTCCTGTTATCAGGAGGGACCAGTCCCTGGAGAAGGAAATCATGCTTGATAAAGTAGAGGGTCAGCGAAAAAGAGGAAGACCCTTAATGAGATGGATTGACACAGTGGCTGCAACAATGGGTTCAAACATAGCAATGATTGTGAGGATGGCATAGTACCAGGCAGCTTTTCGTTCTGTTGTACATAGGGTCACTATGAGTCGGCGGAATCAATTCGTCAGCACCTAACATCAGCAACAGCAATAACAATGAAGCCTCAGGAAAGAGAATATAAGTGGAACCTAATACATTGGTCAAATACACTACTACATGCAAAAGACTCTAGCAGAAAAAGAAATAAAAAGCGTCATGCTTAGAAAATGAAATCTTGTCTCTTTATGGGGATCAGAGGCCAAACCCCCTTGTTGGGAGACCAGGAGGCCTCTGTGAACACTACAGGTCTAGGCCCTGTGTTTTTGTTCCCTTTCTGTGTGCTGTGGGGTTCCTATTGACTCTTAGGGTGCTCCTGGGTCAAAGGTGAGATGGGATGATTAGACTCCAATCATATTCTATGCTCCATGTTCACAAAAACCAGAATGGCGTCCCTTCTGGTTGCTCTGTTTCTACAGTGGTAGAAATTAAGTAGCTGAGAAATCACGCTCTGATGTTTTTACAGGAGAACAACACTTTCTGTGACTTACCATGTTCATGACCCAAAGTGTTTTAATTAAAACGTGTGTAAATTAACATTCATGGTCATCTGAGTCTTTGGTGTAAGCCTGTACTGATGGGTGTGTTTGTAGGGGTGTGTTCTTAAACTTGAAAGAGGCATAGTGTGCTCTTACACTGATATTCTCCTTTCCACAGATTCATATAAACAGTATGTTATTTCAGAGTCTTTGAAATATACATTTTTTTAAAAAAAAACTTTTATTGTTTTACCATGATGAATCTGTGAAACATTTCATAACATGGAGGAATCTGGAAGGCATTATGCTGAGTGAAATTAGTCAGCTGCAAAAAGACAAATATTGTATAAGACCAGCATTGTAAGAACTCGAGAAATAGTTTAAACAGAAGGGAATATTCTTTGATGGTTATGAGAGAGGGGAGGAAGGGAGGGAGAGGGGTTTTCACTAATTAGATAGTAGATAAGAACTATTTTAGGTGAAGGGAAAGACCACACAATACAGGAGAGGTCAGCACAACTGGATGAAACTAAAAGCAAAGAAGTTTCCTGAATAAACTGAACGCTTCAAAGGCCAGCGTAGCAGGGGTGGGGGTTTGGGGATCATAATTTCAGGTGACATCTAAGTTAATTGGCATAATAAAATCTATTAAAACATTCCGCATCCCACTTGGAGAGTGGCGTCTGGGGTTTTAAACGCTAGCAAGTGGCCATCTAAGATGTATCAGTTGGTCTCAAGCCACCTGGAGCAAAGAAGAATGAAGAATACCAAAGACACAAGGAGACAGAAAGGGCTACGTAAAGCAGAGACTACATTAGTCTGAGACCAGAAGAGCTAGATGGTGCCTGGCTACAACTGATGACTGTCCTGGCGGGGAACACAACAGAGAACCCCTGAGGGAGGAGGAGAGCAATGGGATGCAGACTCCAAATTTTTGTAAAAAGACCAGACTTAATGGTCTAACTGAGACTAGGATGACCCCAGAGGTCATGGTCCCCAGACTTTCTGTTAGCCCAAGACAGGAACTGTTCCCAAAGCCAACTCTTCAGACAGGGATTGGACTGGACTATGGGATAGACAACGATACTGATGAAGAATGAGCTTTTTGGATCAAGCAGACACATGCGACTATGTTGGCATCTCCTGTCTAAATGGGAGATGAGAGGGTTGAGGGGGTCAGAAGCTGGCTGAATGGACACAAAAAGAGAGAGTGGAGGGAAGGAGCATGCTGTCTCATTAGGGGGAGAGCAATTAGGAGTATATAGCAAGATGTTTATAAATTTTTGTATGAGAGTCCAACTTTATTTGTAAACTTTCACTTAAAGCACAATAAAAAATTTTAAAAAATAACAATTAAAAAAATTATTGTTTTAGGTGGAAGTTTACAGTATAAATTACTTTCTCATTTAAAAATTTATACACAAATTGTTTTGTGAGATTGGTTGCAATCTCCTCAATGTGTCAGCACTCTCTTCCTTTCCCTTTCCACCCTGGGTTCTCTGTGTCAATTTGTCCAGGTTTCCTGTCCCTTCCTGCGTTCTCATCTTTGCTTTTGGGTAGGTGCTGTCCATGTGGCCTCTTATGTACTTGATTGCACTAAGGAGCACGTTCCTCCTGTGTGTTATTGTGTGTTTTATAGCCCTGTCTAATTCTAATCTTTGGATGAAGGGGGTACTATGGGAGTGGCTTCAGTTCTGAATTAGGAGGGTGTCTGGGGCCATAGTCTCAGGGATCCCTCCAGTCTCTGTCAGACCAGTAAGTCTGGGGTTTTTTTTTTGTGAATTTGAATTTTGTTCTGGATTTTTCTCCTGCTATGTCCAGGACCAACTATTGTGATCCCTCTCAGAGTGGTAGGTGGTGGTAGCTGGGCACCATGTAGTTCTTCTGGGCTCAGGCTGGTAGAGGCTATGGTTCATGTGGTCCATTAGTTCTTTGACTAATATGTTCCTTGTGTATTTGGTTGTCTTCATTTTCCTTTGCTCTGAACATTATGGGACCAATAGATGTATCTTAGACAGCCAATCGCAAGCTTTTAAGACCCCAGATGCTACTCACCAAAGTAGGATGCAGAACATTTTTTTATGAACTATGTTATGCCAATTGTTGTAGATATCCCCCAAGACCCTGTTCCCCAGCCCTCAGCCCCATTAATTCAGTCCTTGAAGGTGTTTGTATGTGTTTAGAAAGTTTCTATGAGTTTACCTTAGTCAAATTGTGCTGACTTCCCCTATATTGTGTGTTGTCTTTCCCTTCACCAAAGTTAACACTTGTCTACTATCTGTTTAGTGATTCCCCTTCCTCATCCCTCCCCTCCCTCATAACCCCAAAAGTTGTTTTTTTCTGTGTATAAGCCATTTTGTGGGTTTTTATAATAGCGTTCTCATAACAGTGTTTGCCGTCGTGTGATTGTCCTATTTCACTCAGCATAATGCTCTCCAGATTCATCCATGTTGTGAGATGTTTCATGGATTCATCATTGTTCTTTCCTTGCATGTTATGTACCATAATTTATCTATTCATCTGTTAATGGACACTTAAGTTGTTTCCATCTTTTTGGTACTGCTGCGAATAATGCTTCAGTCAACATGGGTGTGCATATGCCTATTTATGTGATGGCTATTATTGCTCTGGGATATATTCCTGGGACTTGGATTGCTGGATTGTTTGGTATTTCTAGCTTTTTAAGGAGGTGCCATATCATTTTCCATAGAGGTTGTACCATTTTATGCTCCCACCAGCCATGTATAAGAGTTCCAATCTTCCCACAACTCTCCAACACTTATTATTTTCTGGTTTTTGTTTGTTTTGTTTTTGACTAGTGCCAGTAATGTTGGGGTGAGATGGTATTTCGCTGTAGTTTTGATTTGCATTTCTCTAACAGCTGGTGATTGGGAGCATTTCTTCATGTATCTATTAACTGCCTAAATGATGTCTTCTTTGGTGAAGTGTCTGTTCAAAGCCTTTGACCATTTTTTTAATTAATTTATTTGTCTTTTTGTTATTGAGGTGTTGAAGCATTCTATAGATTTTGAGAGATTTAGACCCTTGTTGGATATGTCATAGACAAACATTTTTTCCCAGGGCGTAGGCTTTCTTATTTGTCTTTTGTTGAAGTCTCTTAATGTGCATAAGTATTTAATTTTTAGACACCTCCAGTTACCTAGTTTATAGTCTGGTGTTTGAGCATTGTTAGCTATCGTTTGTGTTCTGATTATGCTGTGTATTAGGGCCCCTAATGTTGTCCCTACTTTTTCATCCATGATCTTTATCATTTTAGGTTTTATATTTATGTCTTTGATCCATTTTGAGTTAGTTTTTGTGTATGATGTGATGTATGGGTACTGTTTCATTTTTTTATAGATGGACATCCAGTTTTGCCAGAACCATTTTTTAAAAAGACTGTCTTTTCCCTATTTAATGGACTTCAGTTCTTTGTCAAAGATCAACTGACTATAGGTGGATGAATTTATGTCTGGGCTCTCTACTCTATTCCAGTGGTCTATGTGCCTGTCCTTGTACCTGTACCAGGCTGTTTTGACTACTATAGCTGTATAGTAGGCTCTGAGATCAGGTAGTGTGAAGTCTCCTACTTTTTTTTTCAATAATGCTTTGCTTATCCTGGGGCTGTTTCCTTTTCCATGGAGCACTGGTGGCACAGTGGCTAAGACTGCAGCTGTTAACCAAAAAGATCAGCAGTGCAAATCCACCAGCCGCTCTTTGGAAACCCTATGCTGCAGTTCCACCTTCTCTTAAAATGTCACTATGAGTCAGAATCAACTCAACAGCAATGGTTTCTTCGGTTTTTCCTTTCCATATAAAGTTGGTGATTAGTTTATTAGTTTTTCCATCTCGTTAAAAATGCTGTTGGTATTTGGATCAGGTGAGACATATATTTTAAACGACATAAGTTTTTTTTTTTATATATATAAGTAAAACTCTTCAGAGGTTAGTGCTAAATTCAGTGTGGTCAGATTTGTGGTTAGTGGTCTCTTCATGAACAAAAACAATAGGAGAGCTGAGAGCAGACTGCTGTGCACCCTTTACAGTGTGTTTCTGCACAGAAGTGCCTATCTGGGGAAGTGCCGGGGCTGAAACCCAATTGACCAAGCTATATGCCAGGTAGCATCTTCTCCTACCCAGCAGATACAATTCAAACAAATGCATGGTATGTGCAGAGGGATGCCTTGCTGAGATATCCCCATTGTCAAAGAAAAAGAAGTTATCCTCATTCGAGATGTTGGAAGACCACAATTATCTGATTCTATCTGGATTTATCAAGTTGTTGTTATGGTTAGATGCTATCAAGTCATCTCCAACTCATGGTGATCTTATGTACAATAGAATGAAGCATTATCCAGTCTTTTGTCGTCTTTATGATCTTTGATATGTTTAAGCCCATTGTTGTGGCTATGTCAATCCATGTCATTGAGCATTTCTTTTGTTTTCACTAACCTTCTACTTTACCAAACATGATATCTGCAGTGCAATGAATTGCTTTTATATGGCCTTTCTAGTCATGGTCTTGTAACTCTCACAAAATGATTGTCTGGGCCACAATCTTGCAATACAATCTTAACTGATGTGAACAGTGGCTTGAAAATCCCTTGTGGTCCAGCTGGGGGACTGGTTGGTTTTGCTATCTTGCTAGCCTTATGTAAAAGCCAATCCTACAGAAGTTCAGGGGAACCTCACTACCGTCAGGAAGAGTCTGGAGCAGAGAGCATCATTTGGACCCAGAAGAGAGAGCTGTAACACTGAAGATGGAGAGATGGTGGGCTGGTAATCTCACAGAGTGACACAGTGGTGGTGGGCTGGTTGCCCTACGAAGAGAGAGGTAGGCATCTCCATGCAGGTAGTTTGTCTGCTGCTATAGGGCTGTAACCCTTGCCCATACAGGGCAGAGGTCGGAGTATGCCCCATGCAACAAGCCCCTCAACCTCTGAGGCAGCATGGTGGGAGCCCTTGGGCAGCTCGGCCCAGATGGCATGGCAGCAAAAGAAAGAACCTTTCCAGCCTAGATAGCAGAGGCCTAAAGAGCCCAGCTGCAGAGGCTCAGGAGATCCTGTGCAGGGGGTCTTCCCATCTGTGAGACAAGGCTCAGTGAGCCCCAGCAGCACAGCAGAAGCCCCAGAAGCCAGGCAGGCCCTCCAGGCAGCGTGGTGGTAGCCCGAGGCAGAAATGACGTGAACACAGCATCTGACCTGAACCATGGCGTGTTTGCTCAGCAACGTAAGGACAGACTTGGGTAATTTGAGGAAGCGTAAGTGGTTTCCCTCTGAGAATCTTATTATTGTATACTGTTGGCTTTCTCTAAGTAATAATAATGGCTTTCACTTTGCTAACACTGTGTGTCTGGTGTCTGGCTCCACCACAGGTGAATGTAGCACCCATGGAATGGCTGATGCCAGTGGGTGTACGTGTCTCATTGCTAAAATTCTTATGGCTGCTGGAAATTTGAGGCACAGCCTGTCTGCAGATGCAGTGCAGACAGACAGAAAAGCAGGCAGATGGCGTCATTTTCTAGGGACTGGTCTTTCCTGATGGTTTGTTCAAAATAAGCAAGACGGTTTTCCATTCTCACTTCTAAGGAACATTCTGGTTGGATTTCATCTAAGACTGATTTCTCCGGTCTTCTGGCAATCCATAGCATACTCAATATTCTTTGCCAACACCATTCCTCAAACACATCAACTCTTCTTTTGTCTTCTTCTTCGCTGGATGATTATTTATTCATTCAAAAAGACTTTGAGTGACTCCCATGGGCCAGCATTGTACTAGGTGCTCGGGGGCATGGGGACTTTACAATTTCAGGCTGCAGAGGGCAGGGAGAGCAGTCAGACTGACAGCAGAGCTGATGCAATGTAATTCATGTTGTAGAAAGTTTTCATAAAATGCTGGTGTGGCCGGAAAGGGTGAAGACTCAAAGTGGTTAGGCATGGACAGAGAAAAGGAAGGTGTCCTCCAAAACCCTGTCTCTATTGGAGTCTTAAAATCAAGAATTATGTGAATGATATAAGAATCAGCCTGCCTCCACTGAGCAGAGTCACTTTAAAAAATCATCTTATTTTATATTTTGTGCAACCATCACCACTATTTACTTCCAAAACTTTTTCATCACCCCAAACAGAAACTCTGTACCTTTTAAGCATTAACTCCCCATCCCCCTTACCCTCCAGCCCCTGGTAACCTCTAATAAACTTTGGTATCTGTGCATTTGCCTTTTCTAGATATTACATATAAACAAACAAACAAAGCCATTGCTGTCAAGTCAGTTCCAATTCATAGTAACCCTATAGGACAGAGTAGAGCTGCCCCATAGGGTTTCCAAGGAGCAGCTGGTGAATTCGAACTGCCAACCTTTTGGTTCGCAGCCCTAGGGCTTAACCACTGCATTCACATAAGTAGAATCCTATGATAGTTGTCCTTTTGTTTGTTGTTCTTTGTGTGAAGACCCCTGGTGGGCAGTGGTTAAGAGCTAGGGCTGCGAAACAAAAGGTTGGCAGTTTGAATCCACCATCTTCTCCTTGGAAACCCTACAGGACAGTTCTTCCCTGCCCTAAAGGGTCGGTATGAGTTGGAATTGACTCAATGGCAACAGGTTTGGTCAACAAGTTTTTATGTGTGACTTACTTTGTTTAGCATAATAATGTTTTCAAGGTTTATCCATGATGTAGCATGTATCAGGCCTTCATTTTTCTTTGCTGCATGAATGGAACACATTTTGTTCATTCCCTTCGGATATTTTTCCCTTACCTCAGGGACCAAAACCCCCAAGTAATGAACCTCTACAGCCTAATGAGGCTCCATCAAAAGGCATCTGTTGTGGGTCCCAGCCCCTCGATGCCACCTAAGAGAGAGAAGAGCTAATGAATCTATCGGAAAACATTAATGGGTGAATGTGTTCTATCTGTTGTGTGTCTGGGGTAACATGTATCTTAATGGGAGCCTCAAAGCTTAACCTAAAAGCATAACTAATGCAGGGGTGGTAAGCTGGCAGGGAAGGTATTCGGGAACAACTGGTTCTCTTGGATCATCTTAAATCATAGCACATATGCAGATACTTCCTCCATCAAATGGAAAAGTTTATCCCAAGCCAGAAAAAAGTTTTGATTTAAAACCACAGACAGAGCTCATACATTCATTAGCACAGTTTTTTGATTCCTCAGGAGAATTACTCAGAAGGCCTTTGATGTATCAAATATTAAGCCTTTGATGTATCAAATGCTATATGCCTGGAGGGATTAGTTCTGATTGGAAAATCCTAGTCTCTGGTCTATCTCCTGGCCTTTAACGACTTGTGCATCCTTTCATTAACAGGCAAAAGGCATCTGCATTCTTTTAGGAAGGTGCCCCATGTTTGTGTAGACACACTGCATGTCTACCCATTGAAGACCACCTGAAGGCCTTTGGGCAGTGGTAGCAGGCAGGAGGACTTGTTCACAGTCTTATGACTGAGGGTTTTCATGCATTCCTTAAGAATGAGCACTCCTTTCTGAGTCCCTGGTAATTTAATGAACCATTGTTTTTCTTTGTCTCCCAGGAAAGAAGGGCAACCTGGTAGCCTTCAGGTGTCTGATGATTCTCCTTCTGGAGGTATATGTCAAGGGTTATTTTGGCCTTGGGACAGAGAAAAACTAAAGAAGAAGGACTTTTTTAAAGTAAACATAATGTGACATTTCATGGGATTGTCCCATCTGAGTGATATCTGTGAAGGCATGCAAAAAAAGGGAGCAAATGCCAGCAGGTGCAGGTATCTTACACTGATTTGTCCTTTGTGCAAAATCAGTCTTGGTCCGTATATGATCTTAAGTACTTTTTTTGGAGGCCATACCTTAATGTAATATTCACTCTGCACAAACAAGAAAAGGTATCCTTATAAGGAAAAGAAGGAACTTGTAAATGTCTTCAGTGTTCTTGAGAAACACTATTTGGCATGCTGTGGAATGTGGAGCTTTGGGCTCTCCTCCTCTGCAGAACCCCTCTGGGCCATCACGACCCCTTGGGAACCTCTTGTCCGCACAGAAGGCCAAAGCCAGAGGGATTTCAGCTGTTGGCCACTTCCTGTGCACGCTGCTGCTCAAGGCCCCCTGGATAGTGGAGCTAAGGCAGAAGGCCTTTTGCTTGTTGGCTGCAGTGACTCAGATAGTGCTCTTCCAGGGCTGCGTACTATTTTGAGAGTGAGCAACTAAGCAATGGTGGGGTTTGTGGCTCCACTAGATGAACGTGAAATGGTTCCTTTGTTCTCCCTAAATAACTGCCTGCCCCACAGACAGGGAGACATAAGTCGCTGTGAATTGTAATTGACTCAATGGCAATGTTTACAGGCGGACTACAGGGTAGGTTTGCACTACTTATATCCCACGAAGTAGCTATGATGCGTTGATTAAAATATCCCTGAGAAAAAAGTTACAGCTCTATTTGTTATTTTGAAATCATAATCTTTACAATGGGAACCACAACCCAGCTTTCCTCTAACAGACTCCAGTGAATGACTGCCCAGAAAGAGTTGGCAATTGTCAGACAATCTCAGTATCAGCTGTCCATCTACCGCTTATATCTCCAGAAGGGTGTTTTTTTCCCAGGAGAGTCTGTGGCTACAAAGTCAATAAGGAGTAAACGTTTGCTTTTGCTAGTCCTCATTTCACACTGACTAGCCCACCTCCTCAACCCAAGCTCTGGGTTTTAGACCAGCACTCACAGAGCCATAGGGGGAGAAAGGTGAGACGCCATCTTCACAGTATTCTTGAGGTTATTTCTTCTGAACCCTGACACATCAGGAGAAAACTGTTCTGTGTATTTCAGCAGGGATAGCTGAGTTGGCAGAGGAGAAAGAGGAGATAGGAGATCATTCCTCAAATCTTGTGTTGGCCAACTTCCCCCTCCCCTCCTTGAACACTGGGCTCAGCTCCAGAGTCGCCCTGGTTTCTCAGTTCCTCCCTGCCTTCGCCTGCTCACCACTGAAGGAGATGCTCATGAGGGTGAGGGAACTGCCATAGGAGGCTTCACATTCTTGTTTTGTTTTCAAAATAATTAAAGATCATTTCTCTTAGCTCTCTCTTCAACATCTTTTCTCAAAAGTTAGTCTTCACCCTTGCCTCTTTTACTAAATGCATATTAAAGTTTCTTTATAGGAAAAAAAAAGTTTCACTTCTCATTTTTGGCTTCTCAACTCATGAGATTAAAACTACCTAGCAGAATTCATTTTAAAAGAAGTTGTAACATCCCCACTTTTCCATACAAGGCCTCAAATGAGCAGTCTAAGGGCTATTCTGCAGGACTCCACGGAGGCCCACGAGGGGTCATTTGTTAGACTGGCCACCTTCAAAGGCTACAGGAAGGTCCGTTGCATACAATGTGTTCACTCCAAATGATCAGGTTGTATCCAAGGCTTGAATTCCAACTTTTTCTTTTTTTTTTTGAATTTTTTTTAAAGTTCACATGTTAATATCTCTAAAGCATTCTTATTTGTAAGAAACATCACGATGAAATTCTCCACTTCCCCTCCACATCCCTGTTAAAGATTGCTGCATGACTACAAATGAAAATGAGTAATCTCTTGAACTGCCCTAAAGTCAGAAGAAAGAGGGAATAACCAATCAGTGAGCCCCCTTTGTCCCCCAGGCCTGATTGCTGCTCCTTTTCACCCTGCAATGAAATATAGAAAAATTCCATTTACTGTTGAACTGTTTTTACATTATGTGCTCCCCTATTTCTATAGCTGGAAAGAGCACCAAGGCAATTATCTGAACATTCCCCAGTTTAAATGAATGTGGGTCAATAAGACATGGCAGAGGACTTCATCTCTTCCCTGTCCTAGCTAAGCATCCTTGAGCAAATCACTTGAACTCTGTTGTCATTTTTGTTAGGCACCATTGGGTTAGTTCCAACTCATAGCGACCCTATGTACTACAGAACAAAACACTGCCTGGTCTTGCGCCATCCTCACAATCGTTGTTAAGTTTAAGCCCGTTGTTGTGGCCATTGTGCCAATCCATCTCATTGAGGGTCTTCCTCTTTTTCGCGAACTCTCTACTTTATCAAACATGATGTTCTTCTCCAGGAACTGATCCTTCCTGATAACATGTCCAAAGTATGTGAGAGGTAGTCTTGCCATCCTTGCTTCTAAGGAGCATTCTGGTCATACTTCCTCCAAGACAGATTTGTTTGGTCTTTTGGCAGTCCATGATGTATTCAATATTCTTCTCTAACACCACAATTCAAAGGCATCAATTCTTCAACCTTCCTTATTCGTCATCCAGCTTTCACATGCATTTGAGGCGATTGAAAACACCATGGCTTGGGTCAGGTACACCTTAGTCTTCAAGGTGACATCTTTGCTTTTCAACAGTTTAAAGAGGTCCTTTGCAGCAGATTTGCCCAATGAAATGTGTCTTTGATTTCTTGACTGCTGCTTCCATGGGTGTTGATTGTGGATCCAAGTAAAATGGAATCCTTTATAATTTCAATCTTCTCCCCATTTATCATGATGTTGCTTATTGGTCCAGTTATGAGAAATTTTGTTTTCTTTATGTTGAGGTGTAAACCATACTGAAGGCTGTGGCCTTGATCTTCATCAGTAAATGCCTCAAGCTCTCTTCACTTTCAACAAGCAAGGCTGTGTCATCTGCATACAGCAGGTGTTGTCTTCCTCCAATCCTCATGTCCTGTTCTTCTTCATATGGCCCAGTATCTTGGATTATTTGCTCAGCATACAGATTGAATAGATATGGTGAAAGGATACAACCCTGACACACACCTTTCCTGACTTTGAATCACACAGTATCCCCCATTCTTTTCAAACAACTGCTTCTTGGTCTATGTACATGTTTCTCATGAACACAAGTGTTCTGGAATTCCCATTCTTCACAAGGTTGTCCATAAATTGTTATAATCCACACAGTCGAATGCCTTTGCATAGTAAATAAAACACAGGTAAACATCTTTCTGGTATTCTCTGCTTTCAGTCAAGATCCATCTGAGATCATCAATGATATCCCTGGTTCTATGTTCTCTTCTAAATCTGACTTGAATTGCTGTCAGTTCCCTGTCAATATACTGCTGCAGCTGCTTTTGAATGATCTTCAGCAAAATTTTACTTGCATGTGATATTACTGAAATTGTTCGATAATTTCCATGTTCAGTGGGATCACCTTTCTTGGGAATAGGCATACAGATCTATTCCAGTTGGTTGGCCAGGTAACTATCTTCCAAATTTCTTGGCGTAGATGAGTGAGTACTTTCAGTGTTGCATCTGTTTGTTGAAACATCTCAATTGGTATTCTGTCAATTCCTAGAGCCTGCTGATATTGAGCTTTTCCATCGTCTCTTCCCACAGATGTAATTGATTTGATTCCTGTGTATTCCATCTGGTGAGGTCCACGTGTATAGTTGCTGTTTATGTTGGTGAAAAAAGGTATTTGTAATGAAGAAGTCGTTGGGCTTGCAAAATTCTATCATGCAATCTCTGGCATCATTTCTATCACCAAGGCTATATTTTCCAACTACCTATCCTTCTTCTTTGTTTCCAACTTTTGCATTCCAATCTCCAGTAATTATCAATGCATCCTGATTGCATGTTTGATTAATTTCAGACTGCAGAAGTCGGTAAAAATCTTCAGTTTCTTCAACTTTTGCTTTAGTGGCTGGTGCATAAATTTGAATAATAGTCATATTATTTGGTCTTCCTTGCAGGCGTATGGATATTATCCTATCACTGACAGCATTGTGTTTCAGGATAGATCTTGAAATGTTCTTTTTGATGATGAATGCAACATCATTCCTCTTCAAGTTGTCATTCTTAGCATAGTAGACCATATGATTGTCTGATTCAAAATGGCCAATACCAGTCCATTTCATCTCACTAATGTCTAGAACATCAACGTTTATGGGTTCCGTTTCATTTCTGATGACTTCTAATTTTCCTAGATTCATACTTTGTACATTCCACGTTCTGGTTATTAATGGACGTTTGCAGTTGTTTCTTCTCATTTTGAGTCATGCCACATCAGCAAATCAAGATCCCGAAAGCTTGACTCCAACCGCTTCGTTAAGGTTGATTCTGCTTTGAGGAGGCACCTCTTCCCCGGTTGTCTTTTGAGTGTCTTCCAACCTGAGGGGCTCATCTTTGGGCACTATATCAAACAACGTTCCACTGCTATTCATAAGGTTTTCACTGGCTAAATCTTTTCAGAATTAGACTGCCGAGCCCTCCTTCCTAGTTTGTCTTAGTCTGGAAGCTCAGCTGAAATCTGTCTGCCATGTGTGACTCTACTGGTATTTGAATACCGGTGGCATAGCTTCCAGTATGACAGCAACAAACAAGCCCCAACAGTACGACAAACTGACAGACACCCAGGGGCACTTAAATTCTATGACCCTCATTTTCTTCCTCTGTAGTAATATGTGCCATCAGTTTTGTGGTGAGGATTAAATTTAAATCTTTAAAAAAATTTTATTGTGGTGAAAAAATTTTTAAAAATTAGGCATTTTAATCATTTTTAAGTGTAGAATTTAGCGGCATTAATTATGTTCGCCATGTTATGCAACCATCACCACTACCAATTTCTGAAAGTTTTTCATCACATAAAACGGAAACTCAGTACCCCTTAAGCAATAAATCCCTATTCCTCCCTCCCCTCCACTAACAAGCTTTGCTGTTGTTAGGTACCATCATGACAGCTCCAACTCGTAGCAATCACATGTATAATAGAATGAAAATTTGCCTGATTCTGCATCATCCTCACAATAGTAGGTATGGTTGAGCCCCTTGTTGCATCACCTGTGTCAATCTACCTTGTTGAGGGTCTTCCTCTTTTCACTAACCCTCTGCTTTACCAAGCATGATGTCCTTCTCCAGGGACTGATTCCTCTGATGACATGTCTAAAGTATGAGAGAAGAACTCTTCCCATCCTTTCTTCTAAGGAGCATTCTGGCTGTACTTCCTCCAAGACAGATTTGTTTGCTCTTCTGGTAGTCCAAGGTATGTTCAATATTCTTTACCAGACTTTTCTCCAGTCTTCCTTATTCATTGTCCAGCTTTTGCTTTTACCACTTTAAAGAGGTCTTTTGCAGCAGATTTGCCCAGTGCAGCAGATTTGCCCAGTCATCTGATTTCTTGACTGCTGCTTCCATGGGCATCGATTGTTGATCCCATAAAGTGAAATCCTTGGTAACTTCAATATTTTCTCCATTTATCCTGATGCTGATAATTGGTCCAGTTGTGAGGATTTTTTTTTTCTTTTTTTGAATGCCCCTCTTCCACTCTCCCTCCCTCCCCCATCTTGTAACCACGAAAGAATGTTTTCTTCTCAGTTTAAACTATTTCTCAAGTTCTTATAATAGTGGTCTTATACAATATTTGTCCTTTTCCAACTGACTAATTTCCCTCAGCATAATGCCTTCTAGGTTCCTCCATGTTATGAAATGTTTCACAGATTCATCACTGTTCTTTATCAATGCTTAGTATTCCATTGTGTGAATATACCATAATTTATCCATTCATCCGTTGATGGGCACCTTGGTTGCTTCTATCTTTTTGCTATTGTAAACAGTGCTGCAATAAACATGGGTGTGCATATATCTGTTCGTGTAAACGCTCTTATTTCTCTAGGATATGTTCCGAGGAGTGGGATTGCTGGATCATGTGGTAGTTCTATTTCTGGCTTTTTAAGGAAGTGCCAAATCGATTTCCAAAGTGGTCGTACCATTTGACATTCCCACCAGCAGTGTATAAGAGTTCCAATCTCTCCACAGCCTCTCCAACATTTATTATTTTGTGTTTTTTGGATTAATGCTGGCCTTGTTGGAGTGAGATGAAATCTCATTGTAGTTTTGATCTGCATTTCTCTAATGGCTAATGATTGTGAACATTTATTTCCTCATATATCTCTTAGCTACCTGAATATCTTCTTTAGTGAAGTGTCTATTCATATCTTTTGCCCATTTTTTAATTGGGTTATTTGTCCTTTTGCAGTTGAGTTTTTTTAGTATCATGTAGATTTTAGAGATCAGATGCTGATCAGAAATGTCATAGCTAAAAACTTTTTCCCAGTCTGTAGGTAGTCTTTTCACTCTTTTGGTGAAGTCTTTGGATGAGCATAAGTGTTTGATTTTTAGGAGCTCCCAGTTATCTAGTTTTTCTTCTGCATTCTTTATAACGTTTTGTATGCTGTTTATGTCATGTGTTAGGGCTCCTAACATTGTCCCTCTTTTTTCTTCCATGATCTTTATCGTTTTAGATTTTATATTTAGGTCTTTGATCCATTTTGAGTTAGTTTTTGTGCACGGAGTGAGGTATGGGTGCTTGCTTCGTGGATTTTTGTTTTCTTTATGTTGAGGTGTTATCCATAATGAAGGCTGTAGTTTTTGATCTTCGTCTGTAAGTGATTCAAGTCCTCTTCACTTTCAGCAAGCAAGGTTGTGTTATCTGCATATGCAGGTTGTTACTGAGTCTTCCGCCAGTTTTGATGCTGCATTTTTCTTCATATAGTCCAGCTTCTCAGGTTGTTTGCTCAGCATACAGATTGAATAGGTATGGTGAAAGGATACAACCCTGACACATACATTTTTCTATTTTACACCACCCAGTATCCTCTCATTCTGTTCAAATGACACTCTTTTTTTTCTATTTTTGTCTTTATATAGAAGTGAAATCATCTAAAATATGTCCATCTGTGATTACTTATTTCACTCAGCATCATGCCCTCCAGATTCATCCACATAATAAGATGTTTCAAAAACTCATCCTTATTCTTTCTAGTTGCGTGATATCCCTTTGTATGTACGTACCACATTCTGGTTATCCATCCGTAGATGAATGAATGACTTCCTCTTGATCTACGTACAAGTTCCGAATGAGCACTATTCTTAAAATGGTCTCTGAATTCAGACAAGATACACTTAAGTTTGTGCTTTGGCTCTTGCGTACTTATTTTAATTTTCTTCAGTTGCGACTTGAATTTGCACATGAGCGATTGATGGTTTGTTCCACAGTCTGCCCCTGGCCTTGTTCTGACTGATGATAATGAGCTTCTCCATTGTCTGTTTCCACAAATATAGTCTCCTTGATTCCTGTGTATTCCATATGGCGAGGTCCATGTATATAGTCATCGTTTGTGCTGTTGACAAAAAGTACGCCATTTCCTTACTTATTGACTGTTTTGTTATCCAATATTTCACATTTACGACAATAATAAAAAACCTTCCATCTTATTATTTTGCACCTTAATGTCATGCTTCTGGGGGTAACTAATGCCAAGGTGCAAGGAGAGAGTAAGGCTTGTAGTGATGGTTAACGTTATGTGTCAGCTTGGCTGGGCTGTGATTCTCAGTCTTTGGCAGTTGTGCAATGATGTAATTTGGCAGTTATATAATGATGTAATTTTGCAGTTATGTAATGACCTAATTTGCCTGTTATGTAATGATGTAATTTGGCAATTATATAATGATTTAACTTGGCAGGTATGTAATGATGTAGTAATCCTCCATTTTGTGGTCTGATATGCTCATCTTGCATTTTTGTATAGCATCGATTTTGGTGTAAGGACCTGGCCTTTGGAACCTAACGTAACGATAAGTGCCAAGTGGGTGAATTTCCAAAGAAGTCATTATTCTTGCAGAACACTATCATGTGATCTCCAGTATTGTTTCTATCACCAAGGCCGTATTTTCCAACTACTGATTCTTCTTTGTTTCCAACTTTTGCATTCCAACCACCAGTAATTTTCAATGCATCTTGATTGCATGTTTGATCAACTTCAGACTGCAGAAGAAATACAAATATTATTAATTCTTCAATTTCTTCATATTTGGCATAGTGGTTGGCATGTAAATTTTAATAATATTTGTATTAACTGATGTTCCTTGTAGGCATGTAGGTATTATCCTTTCACTGACAGTGTCATACTTCAAGATAGATCTTGAACTGTTCTTTTTGATGATGAATGCAATGCTCTTCCTCTTCAATTTATCTTTCCTGGCATAGTAAACCATATGATTAGATGATTCAGAATGGCCAATACCAGTCCATTTCAGCTTCCTAATGCCTCGGATATCAATCTTCAAGCATTCCGCTTTCTTATTGGCAATTTCCAATTTTCCTAGATTCCTACTTTGTACAGTCCATGTTCCAATTACTAATGAATGTTTATAGCTGTTAATTCTCATTTTGAACCATGGCACATCAGCAAGTGAAGGTCCTGAAAGCTTTACTCCATCCACGTCATTAAGGCCAACTCTACATTGAGGAAGCAGCTCTTCCCCAGTCATATTTTGAATGTCTTCCAACCTGAGGGGCTCTTCTTCCAACACTATTTATCAGGCACTGTTCCATTGCTATTCATAAGGTTTTCACTGGCCAATTTTTTTTTTTTCAGAAGTAGGTTGCCAGGTCCTTCTTCCTAGTCAGTCTTGGTTCTGGAAGTTCTGCTGAAGCCTGCCTGCATGAGTGACTCTGGTGGTATTTGAAATACTGGTAGCATAGCTTCTAATATCATAGCAACATGCAAGCCACCACAGTATTACAAATGTACTGATGAGTGGTGAAATAAACTTTGGTATTTATGCATTTGCCTATTCCAGAAATTTTGTATAAGTGGGATCATGCAATATTTATCTGTTTGTGACTGAATTATTTCATTCAGCATGATATTTTCAAGTTTCTTCTGTGTTCTTTATATCAGAATTTCATTTCTCTTTATGGCTGTATACTATTCCATTTTATGGATATGCCACCTTTGCTTATCCATTTATCTGCCGATGGATATTTGGGTTGTTTCCACCTTTTGGTTGTTGTGAATAATGCTGCAAGTGTCTGAATCCTTGCTTTCCAGTTTTTTGGATATAGAAGTAGAAGTGGTATTGCCGGGTCATTCCTGAAACATAAAGATATGTTTAACTTTTTGAAGAACTGCCAAACTGTTTTCTACGGAAGCTGCACCATTTCATGTTCTCATCAGTAATACATGAGGGTTCCAATTTCTCCACATCTTCACCAACACTTGTTAGTTTCCATCTTTCTGATAATAGCCATCCTAGTGGGAATGAAGTGGTATCTCATTGTGGTTTTGATTTGCATCTTTTCATGTGCTTATCGGCCATATGTATATCTTCTTTGGAGAAATGTTTACTTACGTCTGTTGCTAATTTTTTAGTTGCATTGTGTTTTTATCATTGAGTTGTAGAAGTTCTTTATGTATGCTGGATGTTAAACCCAACCTTTTTGAGTATTGGCTGACCATTTGGTTTCATATAGGTGGTTTTTTAAAAGAGTACAGTACTCAAGGGTGACATTTATTACTTTATGAGCTAACTTGCTATTTAGCTAAAAGGTGACTTGAGGGGATAGTACTGGTTCAAGGCTTAAAGAATACCTCAGGGTAATAGTCTCAGGAATTCCTCCTTTCTCAATGGATCCATTAAGTTTGGATTTTTTTTTAATTTGAAATTCTGTTCCACATTTTTTCTCCCTTTCTATCGGGATCCATCTATTGTGGTCCTAATCAGAACGTTCGGTAGTGGTAGCCAGGCACTACCTAGTTATTCTATTCTCAAGGTAGACGAGGTCATGGTTCAGGTAGACAATTAGTCCTGTAAACAGATTCCTTCTATGAGTGTTGAGTTTCCTTCTTGCTCTTTGCTCTTTTGCTCCAGGTGAGTAGAGATGGGTAGTTATATATTAGATGGCCATACACATGCTGTTAAGACCCCAGATGCTATTCACAGGATGAGGGTATAGAACATAATCTTTACGAACTCTATTATGCCAGTTGACCCGGTTGTCCCAGGAGACTATGACCCTAAATCTTCAAACCAAGGAAACTAATCCCATAAGGTGATTGGTTATGTCTAAAAAGTATCAGTTCCTGAGACCCTTATTTGTTTTATTACACACTCACACATGCACATATATATATATATATTATGCACATATGTTTGTACAAAGGAGCCCTGGTGGTGCGATGGTTAAGTTCTCTGCTGGTAACCGAAAGATCGGCATTTCAAATCCACCAGCCACTCCACAGGAGAAAGATGTGGAACTCTGCTTTTGTAAAGATTAAAAAAAAAAAGAAAAGCCCATTGCCATGAAGACAATTCTTAGGAAACCCTAGGGAGCAGTTATACCTTGTCCCACAGGGTGGCTGACTCAGACTTGACTTTATGATGGGTTTTTTGGTTTTATACGTATACATGTATTTTGGTAATTGTTGCAAAATTATCTATAACATAGCATTTACCTAAACCTCTTTGTGTGTGTATGTGTTTGCATCTTCTTATTTTTTCCCTTTGTCTAGCTAGTTGTTTGTCTGTTTTATTGACCAACTGTGGTTTTCTTGATTCTTTCTACTATTTTTCTATTTCATTTATTTCTGCTCTGATCTTTATTATTTCCTCTCTTCTGGTAGTTTTGGCTTCTTTTGCTCTTCCTTTTCTATTTGTTCAAGTCGTGTTAAGTTATAGATTTGAGATCTTTCTTCTTTTTTAATGTAAGCTTTTATTACTATGAATTTCCCTCTGAGAACTGCTTTCTCTGCATCCCAGAGGTTTTGATTCTAAGTATTTCTTAATTCACTCCTTTTTAAATAATTTTTATTGTGCTTTGACTGAATGATTACAAATCAAGTCAGCCTCTCACACAAAAACCCATATACACCTTGCTACACTCTCCCAAATACTCTCCCACTAATGAAACAGCCCGCTCTCACCCTCCACTCTCTCATTTTGTGTCCCTTTCACCAGCCTCTAACCCCCTCCACACTCTCATGTCCCTCCAGGCAGGAGATGCCAACATAGTCTCAAGTGTCCACCTGATCCAAGAAGCTCACTCCTCACCAGCACCCCTCTCCAACACATTATCCTGTCCAATCCATGTCTGAAGAGTTGGCTTCGGGAATGGCTCCTGTCCTGGGCCAACAGAAGGTCTGGGGCCCATCAGCACCGGGGTCCTTCTAGTCTCAGACAGACCGTTAAGTCTGGTCTTATGAGAATTCGGGGTCTGCATCCCACTGCTCTTCTGCTCCCTCAGGGGTTCTCTGTTGTGTTCCCTGTCAGGGCAGTCATAGGTTGTAGCCAGGTGCCATCTACTTCTTCTGGTCTCAGGATGATGTAGCCTCTGGTTCATGTGGCCCTTTCTGTCTCTTGGGCTCATAATCGCCTTGTGTCCTTGGTGTTCTTCATTCTCCTTTGATCAAGGTGGGTTGAGACCAATTGATGTATCTTAGATGGCTGCTTGATAGCGTTTAAGACCCCAGATGCCACTCTTCAAAGTGGGATGCAGAACGTTTTCTTAATAGATTTTATTATGCCAATTGACTTAGATGTCCCCTGAAACCATGGTCGCCAAACCCCTACCCCTGCTATGCTGGCCTTGGAAGCATTCAGTTTATTCAGGAAACTTCTTTGCTTTTGGTTTAGTCCAGTTATGCTGACCTCCCCTGTATTGCCTACTGTCTTTCCCTACACACAATTAATTCCTATCTACTATTTTTTTATGTAATTAGTGAATGCCCCCTCCCACCCTCCCTCCCTCCCCCATCTTGTAACCACAAAAGAATGTTTTCTTCTCAGTTTAAACTATTTCTCAAGTTCTTATAATAGTGGTCTTATACAATATTTGTCCTTTTGCAACTGACTAATTTCACTCAGCATAATGCCTTCTAGGTTCCTCCATGTTATGAAATGTTTCACAGATTCATCACTGTTCTTTATCAATGCTTAGTATTCCATTGTGTGAATATACCATAATTTATTTATCTATTCATCCGTTGATGGGCAACGTTGTTGCTTCCATCTTTTTGCTATTGTAAACAGTGCTGCAATAAACATGGGTGTGCATATATCTGTTCGTGTAAACGCTCTTATTTCTCTAGGATATAGTCTGAGGAGTGGGATTGCTGGATCATGTGGTAGTTCTATTTCTGGCTTTTTAAGGAAGCACCAAATTGATTTTCAAAGTGGTTGTACCTCTTGACATTCCCACCAGCAGTGTATAAGAGTTCCAATCTCTCCACAGCCTCTCCAACACTTATTATTTTGTGTTTTTTGGATTAATGCCAGCCATGTTGGAGTGAGATGAAATCTCATTGTAGTTTTGATCTGCATTTCTCTAATGGCTAATGATCATGAACATTTCCTCATATATCTCTTAGCTACCTGAACATCTTCTTTAGCAAAGTGTCTATTCATATCTTTTGCCCATTTTTTTAATTGGGTTATTTGTCCTTTTGCAGTTGAGTTTTTTTAGTATCATGTAGATTTTAGAGATCAGGCACTGACCAGAAAAATCATAACTAAAAACTTTTTCCCAGTCTGTAGGTAGTCTTTTCACTCTTTTGGTGAAGTCTTTGGATGAGCATAAGTGTTTGATTTTTAGGAGCTCCCAGTTATCTAGTTTTTCTTCTACATTCTTTATAATGTTTTGTATACTGTTTATGCCATGTATTAGGGCTCCTAATGTTGTCCCTATTTATTCTTCCATGATCTTTATCATTTTAGATTGTATATTTAGGTTTTTGATCCATTTTGAGTTAGTTTTTGTGCATGGAGTGAGGTATGGGTCTTGTTTCATTTTTTTGCAGATGGATATCCAGTTATGCCAGCACCATTTGTTAAAAAGACTGTCTTTTCCCCATTTAACTGTTTTGGGGCATTTGTCAAATATCAGCTGCTCATATGTGGATGGCTTTATGTCTGGGTTTTCAATTCTGTTCCATTGGTCCATGTATCTGTTGTTATACCAGTACCAGGCTGTTTTGACTACTGTAGCAGTATAATATGTTCTAAAATCAGGTAGAGTAAGGCCTCCCACTTTGTTCTTCTCTTTCAGTAATGCCTTATTTATCCAGGGCCCCTTTCCCTTCCATAAGAAGTTGGTGATTTGTTTCTCCATCTCATTAAAGAATGCCCTTGAGATTTGGATCAGAATTGCATTAAATGTATAGATCGCTTTTGGTAGAATGGCCATTTTTATAATGTTAAGTCTTCCTATCCACGAGCAAGGTATGTTCTTCCACTTATGTAAGTCTCTTTTGGTTTCCCGCAGAGGCGTACTGTAGTTTTCTTTGTATAAGTCTTTTACATCTCTGGTAAGATTTATTCCTAAGTATTTTATCTTCTTGGGGGCTACTGTAAATGGCATTGATTTGGCGATTTCCTTTTTGATGTTCTTTTTGTTGATGTAGAGGAATCTAACTGATTTTTGTATGTTTGTCTTGTATCCTGATACTCTGCTGAACTCTTCTATTAGTTTCAGTAGTTTTCTTGAGGATTCCTTGGGGTTTTCTGTGTATAAGATCATGTCATCTGCAAATAGAGATACTTTTACTTCTTCCTTGCAAATTGGTTGCCCTTTATTTCTTCCTTTTGGTTTCTGGGTTATTTCTTTTACCTAGCCTAATTGCTCTGGCTAGGACTTCCAGCACAATGTTGAATAAGAGTGGTGATAAAGGGCATCCTTGTCTGGTTCCCGATCTCAGTGGGAATGCTTTCAGGCTCTCTCCATTTAGGGTGATGTTGGGTGTTGGCTTTGTATAAAAACCCTCTATTATGTTGAGGAATTTTCCTTCTATTCCTAGTTTGCTGAGAGTTTTTATCATGAATGTGTGTTGAGCTTTGTCAAATGCCTTTTCTGCATCAATTGATAAAATCATGTGATTCTTGTCTTTTGTTTTATTTATGTGGTGGATTACATTAATTGTCTTTCTAATGTCGAATCATCCCTGCATCACCCACTGCCATCTAGTCGATTACGACTCATAGCGACCCTATAGGACAGAGTAGAACTGCTCTGTAGAGTTTCCAAGGAGCATCATCCCTGCATACGTGGTATGAATCCCACTTGGTCGTGGTGAATTATTTTTTGGATATGTTGTTGAATTCTATTGGCTAGAATTTTGTTAAGGATTTTTGCATCTACATTCATGAGGGATATAGGTCTGTAATTTTCTTTTCTTGTGGCGTCTCTACCTGCTTTTGGTATCAGGGATATGGTGGCTTCACAGAATGAGCTTGGTAGTATTCTGTCCTTTTCTATGCTCTGAAATACCTTTAGTATTAGTGGTGTTAACTCTTCTCTGAAAGTTTGTTAGAACTCTGCAGTGAAGCTGTCAGGACCAGGGCTTTTTTTTAGTTGGGAGTTTTTTGATTACCTTTCAATCTCTTCTTTGTTATGTGTCTATTTAGTTGTTCTACCTCTGTTTGTGTTAGTTTCGGTAGGTAGTGTGTTTCTAGGAATTCATCCATTTCTTCTAGGTTTTCAAATTTATTTGAGTATAGTTTTTCATGGTAATCTGATATGATTCTTTTAATTTCAGTTGGGTCAGTTGTAATATCGCCCCTATCGTTTCTTATTCCAGTTATTTGCTTCCTCTCCTGTTTTTCTTTTGTCAGTTTGGCCAGTGGTTTATCAATTTTGTTGATTTTTTCAAAAACCAGCTTTTGGTCTTGGTAATTCTTTCAATGTTTTTCTGTTTTCTATTTCATTTAGTTCTGCTCTAATTTTTATTATTTGTTTTCTTCTGGTGCCTGTGGGTTTCTCTTGTTGCTCTCTTTCTATTTGTTCAAGTTGTAGGGATAATTCTTTGATTTTGGCCCTTTCTTCTTTTTGGATGTGTGCATTTATTGATATAAATTGGCCTCTGAGCACCGCTTTTGCTGTGTCCCAAAGGTTCTGATAGGAAATGTGTTCATTCTCATTGGATTATATGAATTTCTTTATTCCATCCTTAATGTCTTCTATAATCCAGTCTTTTCTGAGCAGGGTATTGTTCAGTTTCCAAGTGTTTGATTTCTTTTCCCTGCTTTTCCTATTATTGATTTCTACTTTTATGGCCTTATGGTCAGAGAAGATGCTTTGTAATATTTCAATGTTTTGGAATCTGCTAAGGCTTGCTTTATGACCTAATATGTGCTTATTCTAGAGAATGTTCTATGTGCACTAGAAAAGAAAGTATAGTTGGTTGCTGTTGGGTGAAGTGTTCTGTATATGTGTACAAGGTCAAGTTGGTTGATTGTGGCATTTAGATCTTCTGTGTCTTTATTGAGCTTCTTTCTGGATGTCCTGTTCTTCACCAAAAGTGCTGTGTTGAAGTCTCCTGCTTTATTGTGGAGCTGTCTATCTCACTTTTCAATGTGGTTTGAGTTTGTTTTATGTATCTTCCAGCCCTGTCATTGGGTGCATAAATATTTCATATGGTTATATCTTCTTGGTGTATTGTCCCTTTAATCATTATATAGTGTCCTTCCTTATCCTGTCTGATGGATTTAACTTTAAAGTCTATTTTGTCAGAAATTAATATTGCCACTCATGCTTTTTTTTGATTGTTGTTTGCTTGATATATTTTTTTCCATCCTTTGAGTTTTAGTTTGTTTGTGTCTCTAAGTCTAAGGTGTGTCTCTTGTAGGCAGCATATAGACGGATCTTGTTTTTTAATCCATTCTGCCACTCTCTGTCTCTTTACTGGTGCATTTAGTCCATTTACCTTCAGGGTAATTATGGATAGGTATGAATTTAGTGCTATCATTTTGATGTCTTTTTTTGTGTGTTGACAGTTTCTTTTTCCCAACTGATTTTATGTGCTCAGTAAATTTTCTTTATCTGTTGTCCTTTCCTCATATTTGTTGTTGTTGATTTTGTTTCTGGTGAGTCTGTATTTTTCCCTTGTATTTTATTTTGATGAGTAGGATAGTTTGTCTCCTTTGTGATTACCTTATTATATACCCCTATTTTTCTAAATTTAAAACTAACTTTTATTTCTTTGTATTGCTGTATCTTCCTGTCCATATGGAAGGTGTATGGTTACATTTCTTAGCCCCTCTTTATTATTTTAATGTTGTCTTCTTTTATATAATAACATCATTGTTACTTTGTTTTGGGCTTTTAAAAAATTTTTCTTATAATCTTGGTTTGTTTTTTGGATTTCCCTGTCTGGATTGACTTCTGGTTGCTCTGGCCAGTGTTCTACTCTTGGGTTGATACCTGATATTATTGATTTTCTAACCAAAGAACTCCCTTTAGTATTTCTTGTAGTTTTGGTTTAGTTTTTACGAATTCCCTCAACTTGTGTTTGTCTGGAAATGTCTTAATTTCACCTTCATATTTCAGAGACAGTTTTGATGGATATATGATTCTTGGCAGGCAATTTTTTTCCTTCAATTTTTTAAGCTACTTGACAAAAGTCCAACGTTCTCTGCTGTTTCAGTGGAAGAAATAGACTTGAACTTCTAAAGAGTCAAGTAATTCATGAGCACAGTTGTCTCATCAGAGTGAACCAGAATTGTGTAACCCAGAAGAAATCTGGCAAAAGACCAGGCAGGTGCAAATGGAAAGTGTACTGAGGTTGTAATATATTTAAAACAATATCAGAACGTGAGGATTTATAGGAATTTTGTGCTTCCTTTGCATGAAAGGGCCATCTGGGAGATGTTGTTTAGATTACGTAGTTTTGAAATTTCTGAGGTATTCCAAAAGTTTTAGCAATACTGGAACAAAATATTTTAAATAAAATGACCCCAGAAAATAAAAGATTTATTGTTGTTTGTGATGGTTAAAGTCGTATGCATGATTTCAGTGTTTGGCAGTCATATGATGTTGTGATCACTTCCATGATGAGATTTGATATAATGTGATCACCTCTATGATGGGATCTGCTGTGAGTAGCCAGTCAGTTATAAGGGAGTTTCCTTGGGCGTGTGGCCTGCATCAAGTTTTAGTGGACATTCTGGCAAGGCTCATGGGTTTTTGCTCCATCTGGATCCTGCAGCTCGCTCCTGTTCTTCTGACGTCTGGCTCTTAGGACTTGAGCTAGCAGCTTAACTGCTATCTTGCCTGCTGATCTTGGGATTCATCAATCTTTGCAGTCTGTTAGCAAAAGCTCTGCTCTCTGACCTACCGATCTTGGGTTCTCCAGCCCCTGTGACTATGTGAATCAAGAGAAGCCTCTGTTCTGACCCATGAACTTGGGACATTCCACCCTCTAAAACCATGTGAGCACATTTCCTTGATATAAATCTCTCTCTACATATATATTTATATGTTTTACTGGTTTTGCTTCTCTAGAGAGTCCAGCCTAAGACATTGCTTAAGCAATAAGTGCAGCCAGTACTTGTATAATATCCACTTACAAAAGGCCTTCTCCCACTCAGTACTGTCAAAAATGACTGCTGCTTCATTTTTCCTTTCCTCCAGGAATAAGTCTTTTTTTCTGTTGTCTTAGGGAGAACCTCCACCCAAACCGAGACAAGAGTGATGATTTCAATGACGATAACAACTACCAAGAATTTTTGCTTGTCTAGGCATGTATTGACACATACTCAAAACATCCCCTGTCATAGGAACCAGCAATATCTTTATTTTACAAACTGAACTACAAATAACTGTGGGTCACACACACCACCAAATGTTTGAACTAGGATTTGAGCCCAGATAGTCTGACTTCAGAGCTTGAATTCTTAATTATTCCACCATACTGTTTTCATAAAATGATTTAACCTCTAGAAATGGTGATCCACAATCACTCTTCTCCAATTAAAAAATTGAAAGAATGTTGGCAGATTGATTTTAATATTACTAGGCTGTAAATATTTTCTTTACAGGTAGCCAGCTCTCAAAAATGTCCTTTTCTCCTCAAGGGCTAGAGCTAAATAGATTCAAAATTGTAATGAAGGAAGACATTTTACTTAAAGTTCCTGCACCACTGTGGCACCATGGTTGGTAAGTCTGCATCAAGTGTCATTCCTCCCACCTCTTATAAGGAAGAAAGGCAAAAGGCCACCACCCATCTGTCAGTTTTTCGTATCGTGGTGGCTTGCAGGTTACTACAATGCTGGAAGCTATTCAAATACCAGCAGAGTCACTCATGATGTGCAGGTTTTAGTGGAGCTTCCACTAAAACAGACTATGAAGAAAGTCCTGGCGATCTACTAATGAAGCAGTAGATATAATGAAGAAAATCAACCAACGAAGATCTTATGGATCACAACAGAATATTGTCCAATACAGTGTTATAAGATGAGCCCCCTAGGTTGAGAGGCACTGAACACAGTGGCCGTAACAATGGACTCAAGCATACCAACAGTTGTGAAGATGGGCAGGACCAGGCAATATTTTGTTCTGTTATACAAAACATCACTGACTAGACAGCAACTAACAGCAACAACACAAAAGAAAAAGGGTGCCAATGACCTTTGATAAAATTGTCCAGTGAATTAACTGTACCTGTGCCAGCAATCTCCTAGTTATTAGCTACCTGGAACTGTTTTTTCAATGCCTGCTCATAGGGACCTGTAGTGAAAATTTGTTCTTTTGCTCTTTCTTTCTCTTGAACTCTGGAATAACTCCATATAAGTTGTTCCTTATTACCATTCCAGGAGAGCATGTTTTCATATCTGCTTAAGCTACTTAAGGCTTTTTAAGAAGCCACCAATGACCTAGTACTGGTGGAAATTTCAGATTGGTTAGGAGAGAAGGCACTTTTCATGAGAAGAGCTATTTTTTTTTTTTTAAATCCTTTAGTGCTTAAAAAAAAAAAAAATTCTGGCCTTTGAATAGAATGGCTGTTTTTGAACCTAGAGGCCCATTCTGCTTCACCCATAGCTTGCATTTGCATATACTGCAGAACCTATTTCTGGGTGCTATGAAACTGCTGCCTACACAGCCAATCTGCCACTTGTAGCAGGGCCTCTGTGCATGAACATGCATCCTACACAAAGAGGAGTGCTAGCTCGGGGTTCCCACGAGAAACACAGATGTTCATGGCAAGAAGAGGCTCTAATGAGTGAAAGTCCCTGAGTTGGTGCTGATCTTGGGGAAGGTGAGTGGCAGATAAAAGGTGAGGGGTTTTAGGGCAAGTATGCAGAGGTGGGAGCCTGGAGGCACAGCAGTTAAGCATTTGGATGTTAACCAAAAGGTTGGCAGTTTGAATCTACCAGCTGCTCCTTGGAAACCCTATGGAGCAATTCTGTTCTGTCCTATAGGGTTGCTATGAGTTGGAATCTACTTGACTCAACTCCACTGGATGGCAATGGGTTTGGTTTTTTGGCTTCATGCAGAGATGAAATGCTTAGAACATAATACAGGCTAGAGTGAAATCCTCTGCTTTCTCTGCATGGCCGTAGGTAAGGATGTGTGTCCATCGGGGGGGACTTTGTTAAAACAAAGTCATTTTATGTGGCGCTACTCATACTAATTAGGATGACTCTACTTGTGAGTTTTCGGTGTACAATAACAGGAGATCTTTTGAAAACTATGGCTGGTCAATTGCTCAATCATGTGTTGCCATTGATTAAATTTTTGGAATAAGGAGATACCGCCTCCACCGCACTGAGTAACTGTAAATCACTTGATTAGTAGGAGTCACAGAGAGATCTTTTCATGAAATCCACACAGACATCATAGGCAGCAGAGATTCAAGCCCCGCCTGACATCCCTCAAGCATCCAGTTCATCTCCACTGAAAAGAAAGGTAAGTACATTGACTGAGTCCTTATGACTGAGTTCTTGTTTCACCTGCTTTGATTTACTCATTTGAGTATACGTGAGTTTTCAGTGAGTATTACAGCATGGGCAGTACCATAGGAAAAGTGCCAGTAGAATCTATGATTGCAAATGCTGTCCCAAATATCTCTATTGAGTTCTTGAGTTATTAGCTCTCTAAAGCCCAGTCCCACCATCCCTAAACCTATAAGCCTAGGTGGTTGGGATTAAGGGAGAAGTCTGGAATCATAGAAAAGCTCTCTGGCTCTTGTGGGAATTAACCCCTGACCTGTGTCTCTGTAGAGGTAGATTTCACTAATACGGCCCAATGTCTTGTCTTGCCCCTATGACTTTTTATGTGACTAGACTGTAATAAATATATTTTTTCTTATACTTTTTGGTAAATTCACCTTCTTCCTTTTTTATTTTAAATTTTTATTGTGCTTTAAGTGAAAGTTTACAAATCAAGTCAGTCTCTCATATAAAAATTTATATACAACTTGCTACTCGACGGCACTGGTTTTTGTTTTTTTTTATATACTTCTACTTGCTCTCCCCCAATGAGACAGGACACTCCTTCCCTCCACTCTCTATTTTCTTGTCCATTCAACCGGTTTCTGACCCCCTCTACTCGCTCATCTCCCCTCCAGACACAAGATGCCAACATAGTCTCATGTGTCTACTTGATCCAAGAAGCTCTTTCTTCACCAGTATCATTTTCTATCCCATTGTCCACTCCAGTCCCTTCCTGAAGAGTTGGCTTTGGGAATGGCTCCTGTCTTGGGCTAACAGAAGGTCTGGGGACCATGACTTCTGGGGCCCTTCCAGTCTCAGTCAGACCAGTAAGCCTGGTCTCCTTAAGAGAATTTGGGGTCTGCATCCCACTGCTCTCCTGCTCCCTCAGGGACTCTCCGTTGCATTCCCTGTCAGGGCAGTCATTGGTTGTAGCTGGGCACCATCTAGCTCTTCTCGTCTCAGGCCAATGCAGCCTTTGGTTTCTGTGGTCCTTTCCGTCTCTTGGGCTCATAAGTACCTTGTGTCTTCGGTGTTCTTCATTTTCCTTTGCTCTAGGTGCCTTGAGACCCATTGATACATCTTAGATGGCCACTTGCTAGCATTTAACACACCAGAAGCCACCCTCCAAAGTGGGATGCAGAATATTTTCTTAACAGATTTTATTA
The DNA here is from genome assembly GCF_024166365.1 of Elephas maximus indicus. Classification (NCBI taxonomy): domain Eukaryota; kingdom Metazoa; phylum Chordata; class Mammalia; order Proboscidea; family Elephantidae; genus Elephas; species Elephas maximus. The sequence goes on from NC_064829.1 coordinate 23,903,418, forward strand.
TGCCAGTTGGCTTATATGTTACCTGAAACCATGGTCCCCAAACCCCCTCCCCTGCTATGCTGGCCTTTGAAGCATTCAGTTTATTGAAGAAACTTCTTTGCTTTTAGTTTAGTCCAGTTGTGCTGACCTCGCCTGTATTGTGTGTTGGCTTTCTCTTCACCTAAGACAATTTTTATCTACTATTTAATTTTTTTTTATCTAATTAGTGAAAACCCCTCTCCCTCTCTCCCTCCCTCCCACCTCTTGTAACCATCAAAGAATATTTTCTTCTCTATTTAAACTATTTCTCCAGTTCTTATAATAGTGGTCTTATACAATATTTGTCTTTTTGCAACTAATTTCACTCAGCATAATGCCTTCCAGATTCCTCCATGTTATGAAATGTTCTACTGATTCATTGTTCTTTATCAATGTGTAGTATTCCATTGTGTGAACATACCATAAATTATTTATCCATTCATCTGTTGATGGGCACCTTGGTTGCTTCCATCTTTTTGCTATTGTAAACAGTACTGCAATGAACATGGGTACCCATATATCTGTTCATGTAAAGGCTCTTAATTCTGTAGGATATATTCCAAGGAGTGGGATTGCTGGATTGTATGCCAATTCTATTTCTAGTTTTGTAATTAAGCACTTAATTGATTTCCAAAGTGATTGTACCGTTGTACATTCCCAACAGCAGTGTATAACTGTTCCAGTCTCTTTCCAACCTCTCCAACATTTATTATTTTGGTGTTTTTTGGATTAATGCCAGCCTTGTTGGAAAGATATGCAATCTCATTGCAGTTTTGATTTGCATTTCTCTAATGGCTAATGATCATGAGCATTTCCTCACCTTCCTGTTAGCTACCTGAATGTCTTTTTTAGTGAAGTGCCTATTCATATCCTTTGCCCATTTTTTAATTGGGTTATTTGTCTTTTTGTAGTTGAGTTTTTGCAGTATCATGTACATTTTAGCGATGAGATACTGATCAGAAATGTCATAGCTAAAAACTTTTTCCCAGTCTATAGGTAGTCTTTTTACTCTTTTGGTGAAGTCTTTGGATGAGCATACGTGTTTGATTTTTAGCTCCCAGTTATCTAGCTTCTCTTCTGCACTGTTAGTAATGTTTTGTATGCTGTTTATGCCCTGTATTAGGGCCCCTAGCATTGTCCCTATATTTTCTTCCATGATCTTTATCATTTTATATTTCATATTTAGGTCTTTGATCCATTTTGAGATTGTTTTTGTGCATAGTGTGAGGTATGGGTCTTGTTTCATTTTTTTGCAGATGGATATCCAGTTATGCCAGCACCATTTGTTAAAGAGACTGTATTATCCCCATTTAACTGACTTTGGCCTTTGTCAAATATCACCTGCTCATATGCGGATGGGTTAGGTCTGAATTCTCAATTCTGTTCCCTTGGTCTATGTATCTGTTGTTGTACCCATACCAGGCTGTTTAACTACTGTGGTGGTACAATAGGTTCTAAAATCAGGTAGAGTGAGGCCTCCCACTTTGTTCTTCTTTTTCAGTAATGCTTTACTTATCTCTTTCCCTTCTATATGAAATTGGTGATTTGTTTCTCCATCTCATTAAAAATATCAGTGGAATTTGGATCGGAATTGCATTATATCTATAGATGGCTTTTGGTAGAATAGACATTTTTACAATGTTAAGTCTTCCTGTCCATGAGCAAGGTATGTTTTTCTACTTGTGTAGGTCTTTTTTGGTTTCTTGCAGTAGTGTCTTGTAGTTTCTTTGTATAGGTCTTTTATACCTCTGGTAAGGTTTATTCCTAAGGATTTTATCTTTTTGGGGGCTACCTTAAATGGTATTGATTTGGTGATTTCCTCCTCAATGTTCTTTTTGTTGGTGTAGAGGAATCCAACTGATTTTTGTATGTTTATCTTGTATCCTGATACACTGCTGAACTCTTCTATTAGTTTCAATAGTTTTCTCGAGGATTCTTTAGGGTTTTCTATGTATAAGATCATGTCATCTGCAAATAGAGACACTTTTACTTTTTCCTGACTAATCTGAATGCCCTTTATTTCTTTACCTAGCCTAATTGCTCTGGCTAGGACCTCCAGCACAATGTTGAATAAGAGTAATGATAAAGCGCATCCTTGTCTGGTTCCAGATCTTAAGGGGAAAGCTTTCAGGCTCTCTCCATTTAGGGTGATGTTGGCTATTGGCTTTGTATAAATATCCTTTATTATGTTGAGGAGTTTTCCTTCTAATCCTATTTTGCTGAGAGTTTTTATCATGAATGAGTGTTGAACTTTGTCAAATGCCTTTTCTGCATCAATTGATAAAATCATGCGATTCTTGCCTTTTGTTTTATTTATGTGACAGATTACATTGAGTGTTTTTCTAATGTTGAACCATCCCTGCCTACCTGGTATGAATCCCACTTGGTCATGGTGAATTATTTTTTTGATATGTTGTTGAATTCTGTTGACTAGAATTTTGTTGAGGATTTTTGCATCTAAGTTCATGAGGGAGATAGATCTGTAATTTTCTTTTTTTGTGGTGTCTTTACCTGGTTTTGGTATCAGGGATATGGTGGCTTCATAGAATGAGTTTGGGAGTATTCCGTCCTTTTCTCTGCTCCAAAACGCCTTTAGTATTAGTGGTGTTAACTCTTCTCTGAAAGTTTGGTAGAACTCTGCAGTGAAGCTGTCTGGACCAGGGCTCTTTTTGTTGGGAATTTTTTCATTACCTTTTCAGTCTCTGCTTTTGTTATAGGTCTATTTAGTTGTTCTACCTCTGTTTGTTTTAGTTTAGGTAGGTAGTGTGTTCCTAGGAATTCATCCTTTTCTTTTAGATTTTCAAATTTGTTGGAGTACTATTTTTCGTAGTAATCTAATATGTTCTCTTAATTTCAGTTGGGTCTCTTGTAATATCACCCATCTCATTTCTTATTTGGGTTATTTGCTTCCTCTCCTGTTTTTCTTTTGTCAGTTTGACCAATAGTTTATCAATTTTATTAATTTTTTCAAAGAACCAGCTTTTGGTCTTGTTAACTCTTGCAATTGTTTTTCTGTTTTCTATTTCATTTAATTCTACTCTAATTTTTATTATTATCTTTCTTCTGGTGCCTGAGGTTTTCTTTTGTTGCTCTCTTTCTATTTGTTCAAGTTGTAGAGATAACTCTTTGACTTTGGCACCTTCTTCTTTTTGTATGTGTGCATTTATTCGCTGTGTTCCAAAGGTTCCTCCTGCTCTTTTTTTTTTTTTTAATTTTTGTTTGCTTGATATATTTTTTCCATCCTTTGAGTTTTAGTTTGTTTGTGTCTCTAAGTCTAAGGTGTGTCTCCTGTAGCCAGCATATAGACGGATTGTGTTTTTTTTTTTTTTTTTAAATCCATTCTGCTACTCTCTATCTCTGGTGCATTTAGCCCATTTTTACTCATTGTAGTTATAGATACGTATGAGTTTAGTGCTGTCACTTTGATGTCTTTTTTTGTGTGTTGTTGACAGTTTCTTTTTCCCGCTTAATTTTTTGTGGTGAGTAATTTATCTTTATATATTGCTTTTTCCTCTTATTCATTGCTGTTGATTTTATTTCTGCTGAGTCTCTTTTTTTTCCTTGTATTTTATTTCGATGAGTAGGATAGTTAGTCTCCTTTGTTGTTACCTTAATATTTACTCCTATTTTTCTAAGTTTTAACCTAACTTTTATCTCTTTATATCACCTTGTCTTCCTCTCCATATGAAAGATCTGTGATCTTAGTCCCTCCTTAATGTTTTAATGTTTTCTTACATAATAACTTTGCTGTTTCTCTGTTTTGAGCATTTTTTTAATCTTGATTTATTTTTATGATTTCTTGTCTGAGTTGACTTCTGATTGCTCTCTCCAGTGTTGTAGTCTTGGGTTGATACCAGATATTGTTCATGCTCTAACTGAAGAACTCTATGTTCTAAATGAAGAACTCCCTTTAGTATTTCTAGTATTTTTGGTTTGGTCTTTACGAATTCCCTAAACTTCTGTTTATCTGGAAATGTCCTAATTTCCCCTTCATATTTGAGAGACTGTTTTGCTGGATATATAATTCTTGGCTGGCAATTTTTTTCCTTCAGTGCTTTATATAAGTCATCCCATTGCCTTCTTGCCTGCACGGTTTCTGCCAAATAGTCTGAGCTTATTCTTATTGATTAAGAATAATTTTATCCCTAGCTGCTCTTAAAATTCCCTCTTTATCTTTGGTTTTGGCAATTTTGATTGTAATATGTCTTGGTGACTTTCTTTAAAATCTACCTAACGTGGAGTTCGATAAGCATCTTGGATGGAAATTTTCTCATCTTTCATGATATCAGGGAAGTTTTCTGCCTATAAATCTTCAACAATTCTCTGTATTTTCTGTTCTCCCTCCCTGTTCTGGTACTCCAATCACTCGTAGGTTATTTCTCTTGATAGAGTACCACATGATTCTTAATGTTTCTTCATTTTTTTAAATTCTTTTATCTGATTTTTTTTCAAATATATTACTGCCAAGTGCTTTATCTTCAAGCTCAGCAATTCTGCCTTCCACTTGCTCAATTCTGCTCCTCTGACTTTCTATTGAGTTGTGTAATTTTGTAATTTTATTGTAAAGCTTTTGAATTTCTGATTGCTGTCTCTCTATGGATTCTTGCAGCATATTAAATTTTTCATTATGTTCTTTAATAACCTTTTTAATTTCTGCAGCTACTTTATCTGTGCATTCCTTGGCTCGTTCTGTGTATTGCCTGATCTCCTTTCTAATCTCGTTCCTGATGTCTTGAAGAGTTCTGTATATTAATCTTTTGAATTCTGCATCCAGTTATTCTAGGAAGGCACCTTCATGCAGAAGATCTCTTGATTCCGTGCTTTGAGAGCTTGTTGAGGCAATCATGGTCTGTTTCTTTTTATGACTTGATGTTGACTGCTGTCTCTGAGTCATCTATAAGTCATTGTATTAGTTTATTTTATGTTTGTTTACTGTTTCCTGGCTTATTGCTTTGTTTAGTTTTGATATGCCCAAATGGGTTGCTTGAGTGAGCTAGCCTGATTATTTTCGCCTTTGAAGCTCTGACGTCCTGTCACCAGATGGCTAGAGCTGTTATCAGTTATATCATTCTAGGAGTCCATTCACTTTTCTTGTATGAATTCAGCTCAGGTGTCCAGGTAGATGATCATCAAGTGTGTGGTACAGGCTCTGTCCTACAGTCTTAGGGGGCCAGGGGTGATTGCTGTAGGTACCAGTATCTGGTTGCAGCAAGGGATCATGCTCTGAACAAGGCAGGGGACTGAGAACCATCCCCTGAGTTTCTATGAAGAAAGCACATCCCTATTCCATAGAGCATACAGGTGGGTGGGTTCTGCAGACAGACCATGGGCACCCAATGGTTTTGGTTGTAAGGACGGGGAGGTACCAGTTATCCTTGGGCCCCTGTTGCAGGTGGCTGGGTGACCTGAGTGGAGCCATCAGTCCTTATGCCCCTGGTATGGGTAGGTGAGGACCCTGTTTAATAGGCAAGCGGTGTCACATATCCAACACCCACCTCTCCATTGCACAGCTGAAATGGTTGCAGTCTGCCAACAAGGGCCTATTCTCCTGAAATAGGCCCACACGGTACCATGCGGGGGGAAAGGTATTCAAAGTCCATGGACCATTTAAGCCTTGACAGGAGCTGCTTCTGTCCTGAGCTCCCCCAGTTAGTGGAGCTGGCAAATTATCTTTTCCCCTGATTGTGAATTTATTCCTAATCCAAGGCCAGGAGAATGGCTCAGGGCATGCAGCAGGACCTTGGGAAATTGACAGCCACTGAATCCAGCTTGGGGCCTGGGGGACACGGTAAAACATACTCATGCACTTAGCTTTTGCCCCAAGCGCTGTTCTTCTCTGGTTCCAGAAATGTGAGTAGGCTGTGTGGCTGGCTGTTTCTCCCTGAGGAAACTACCACCAAACGCTACCACCAGCCCACTGCAGTTGTTCTCGGGAAAGTTGCCTGAGGGTTCCTGGCAATTCAGGTCTGGCAACTCCTCTCTGCTTCTTAATCATCTCTCCCTCCCCCTGCCTCTCAATCTGTTTTCTAACTTTGCCTTTGATGTTCAGGGCTCCTAGCTTGTCATAAATATAATTGTTTCACTTGTTTTTTTTTTTTTCTGGTCTTTGTTGTAAGAGAGATCGCTGGAAGCATCTGGTTGTTCCACTGTCTTGGCCTTGCCTCTATAATAAATATTTTGAATGACTCCTTTATATGCTGAGGCTGTAAGTGTTTTAAAAATAGAGTCACCAACTTGTCCTGGTTTGTCCAGGACTTTTCTCGTCTTAACATTGAAAGTTCCAACTTCAGGAAAGCCCTCTCTCTGGGCAAAATGGGACAGCTTGTCCCCCTACTTAAAAGGCACAATGCGGCTTCCCTAGGATCCAGTGTGATGCTATATTTGTTTTGTGGTCTCCATCTCTTATTCCAACAATACTCTATCGTCAGTTGCCTCCATAATCAGAAAGGACCAGGGAGTACCTTTAGCCGAGGTGAGGGTGGGAGTGTGGTGGGAGGAGAGACTGAGGGATGAGGAGAGGAGAAAGATTAATGTCATATTTGAGCCAGACCACAGGGCTTCTTTTACACTATAAATATTATATGAAGCACTGATGTAGCCTTTACTGCAGCATGACATGGGATTTGGCTGTTTTTACAGCTCATGATTAAAGTAAGAAACAAGTTTCTGATTAGATTTTCCTTTTCCTGAAGACCCGTCTCCTTCACATTTCCAACAGTGTTATGTTATTTATGCAATCAATCTAATTCAAACTCAAACACCAAAATAGGTGGATCACAGCCTAGAAAATGCATAATAAGAAATATCTGTTTTATCCTTGACCCAAGTGGATCCTAGTCTTAGAAGAATATTATCTGTATGTAGTAAAATAAAGTTCTATTGAGGGTGCATAAGAAAATGGATTTTTTTGTAGCTTTATTATAATAAAATTAATTTTATGTTTTAATTGTATCGTGCTTTGTAAATATGAAAATTTACAGTGCAAATTAGTTTCTCATTCAAAAATTTAAGCACAAATTGTTTTGTGACATTGGTTGCAATCCTCATGATTTGTCAGTGCTCTCCCCCTTTCCACCCCAGGGTCCCCATGTCTATTCATCCAGTTTTCTTGTTCCTCCCTGCCTTTTTGTCTTTGCTTTTAGGCAGGTGTTTTGCACTTGGTCTTGAATACCTGATTAAGCTAAGAAATATGTTCCTCACATGTGTTATTGTTTGTTTTACTAGCCTGACTAATCTTTGGCTGAAAGGTGGACTGCAGGAGTGGGCTTCAGTTCTGAATTAGCAGGATGTCTGAGAGCCACAGTCTCAGGGGTTCCCCCAGTCTCTGTCAGGCCTGTAAGCCTGGTCCTTTTTTGTGAATTTGAATTTTGTTCTACATTCTTCTCCTATTCTGTCTGGAACCCTCTATTGTGACCCCTGTCAGAGTGTTTGGTGGTGGTAGCCAGGCATCATCTAGTTCTTCTGGGTTCAAGCTGTTGGAGTCTGTGGTTCATGTGGTCCATTAGTCCTTTGGACTAATTTTCCTTTTGTCTTTGCTTTTCTTCATTCTGTTTTGCTCCATATGTGATGGGACCAATAGATTCATCTTACATGGCCACTTGCAAGCTTTTAAGATCCAGGATGCTACTTACCAAAGTAGGATGTAGAACATTTTTCTTTATGAACTATGTTATGTCAATTGACCTAGATATTCCCTGTACCATGGTCCCCAGCCCTCAGCCCAAGCAACTCAGTCCCTCGAGGTGTTTGAATGTGTCTTGGAAGTGTCTATGACTTTACTTTGGTCAAGTTGTGCTGATTTACCCTATACCATGTGTTGTCTTTCCCTTGACCAATGTTAACACTTGTCTACTGCTATCTAGTTAAGGAGCCCTGGTGGTGCAGTGGTTAAAGTGCTTAGCTGCTAACCAAAAGTTCAACAGTTCAAACCCACCAGCTGCTCCACTGGAGAAAGATGTGACAGTCTGCTTCTGTAAAGATTTACAGCCTTTGAAACCCTGTGGGGCAGTTCTCCTCTGCCCTATAGGGTTGTTTGAGTCGTGACTGATTCAACAGCAGTGAGGTTTGGCTCTCTAGTTAGTGATTTCTTCTCCTGCCCTTCATAACCATCAAAAATTGTTTTTCTCTGTATGTAAACATTTTCTTGAGTTTTTATAACAGTGGCCTCATAAGGTATTTGTCCTTTTGTGGTTGACTTAGTTCACTCAGCATAGCACCATTCAGATTCATCCATGTCGTGAGATGTTCACAGATTAATCATTGTTCTTTATTGTTGGGTAATATTCCATACTATAACTTGTTTATCCATTTGCCTGTTGATGGACACTTAGGTTGTTTCCATCTTTTTGCTATTGAGAATAGTGCTGCAATGACCATGAGTGTGCATATGTCTATTCCTGTGATGACTCTTATTTCTCTAGGATATATTCCTCGTAGTGGGATTGCTGGATTGTCTATTTCTATTTCTAGCTTTAAGGAGGTGCCATCATTTTCCACAGTGATTGTACCATTCTACATTCCCACCAGCAGTGCATAAGAGTTCCAATCTCCCTGCAACCTCTCCAACATTTATTTTGTTTTTTATTAGTAATGTTGGGATAAGATGGTTTCTCAGTTATCTAGTGTTCCTATAACAGAAATACCATAAGTGGATGGCTTTAACAAACAGAAGTTTATTCTCTCACAGTATAGGAGGCTGGAAGTCTCAATTCAGGGCACCAGCTCCAGGGGAAAGCTTTCTCTCTCTGTCGGCTCTAGGGGAAGGTCCTTGTTATCAATCTTCTCCTAGGTCTAGGAGCTTCTCAGCACAGATACCTTGAGTCCAAAAGTTGTGCTCCACTCCTGGATCTTCTTACATGGTGGTAATGAGGTCTCTGTTCTCTCTGCTTGATTCTCTCTCTTTAATCTCAAAAGAGATTGATTCAAAATAAAACCTAATCCTGTAGAATGTGTTCTGCCCAATTAACATAACTGTCTCTAATCCTGCCTCATTAACATCATAGAGGTTCGGATTCATAACACATAGAATAATTGCTTCAGATCACAAAATGGAGGACAACTACACAATACTGGGAATCATGGCCTAGCCAAGTTGACACACATTTTTGGGGTACACAATTCAGTAATAACGTTCCACCCTTTGGCACCCAAAAATTCACGCCCTTGACACATGTAAAACACCTTTACCCCATCGTATCATCCCCAAAGTCTTAAATCAACTCCAAGTCCAAATTCCATTCTGGGGCAAAATTCCTCTTCATCTGTGAAATCTAGCATACAAGCTATCTGCTTCCAAAGTACAATGGTAGTACAGGAAAAGGTAAAGGTTTCCATTACAAGTGGGAGAATCTTTATTATTTCCTTTCTTCTGGTGTGTTTGGGCTTCTTTTGCTGTTTTCTTTCTATTTGTTCAAGTTGTAGAACTAACATTTTGATCTGAGCCTGTTTTCTTCTTTGACGTGTGCGTTTATTGATGTAAATTGACCTCTGAGCACTGCCTTTGCTGTGTCCCAATGTGTTTTCATTCTTATTTGAGTTTAGGAATTTTTTTTATTTGTTCTTTGATTTCTCCTATTACCCAGTTGTTTTTAAGCAAAATGTATTCAGTTTCCATGTATTTGAATTTTTTTCCTTGCTCTTCCTGTTATTGATCTCTACTTTTATGGCATTGTGATCAGAGAGAATGCTTTGTATTATTTCCATGTTTTGGATTTTATTGAAAGTTACTTTGTGGCCTAAAGTGTGGTCTATTGTGAAGAATGTTTCATGTGCATTGGAAAAGAATGTCTACTTTGCTACTGTTGGGTGGAGTGTTCTATACATGTCTAGAAAGTCAAGTTGTTTGAATGCGGCCTTTAGATCTTCTTTACCTTAGTTATCTGATGATGTATAACAGAAATACCAAAAGTGGATGGCTTTAACAAAGAAAAATTTATTCTTTCACACTCGAGGAGGCTAGAAGTCCAAATTCAGGGTGCCAGTTCCAGGGGAGGCTTTCTCTCTCTGTTGGCTCTGGGAGAAGTCATCAATCTCAGCCCAGGGACTGTGGGTCCAAAGGATGCTCTATTCTCCAGGTTCTTGTTTCTTGGTGGTATGAGGTCCCCCTGTCGCTCTGCTAGTTTCTGTCTTTTATATGTCAAAAGAGATTAATTTAAGACAAAACCTAATCTTGTAGATTGAGTTCTGCCCGTTAACATAACTGCCTCTAATCCTGCCTCGTTAACATCAAAAAGGTAGTATTTACAACACATAGGAAAATCACATCAGATGACAGAATGGCAGACAATCACATAATACTGGGAATCATTGCTGAGCCAAGTTGACACACATTTATGAAGGACACAATTCAATCCACAACTGTATCTTTCTTGAGTTTCTTTCTAGATGTTCTGTTCTTTATCAAGAGTGGTGTGTTGAATTCTCCTACTTATTATGGCATACTGTGTAATTTTCTTTTCAGTGCTGTTAGAGTTTTATGTGTTTTGGAGCCATGTCATTGGATGCATATATATTTATTAAGGTTATATCTTCTAGGTGGATTGTCCCTTTAATCTTTATGTAATGTCCTTCCTTGTCATTTATGGTGGATTGTGCCTTAAAGTCTATTTTTTCTACTCTTTTTTGGTTGCTGTTTGCTTGAAGTATTTTTTTTTCCAATCCTTTGATTTTTAATGTATTTATGTCTTTCTGTGTAAGGTATGTCTCTTGTAGACAGCATATTGATGAGTCATTTTTATTTTTATCCATTCTGCCACTCTTTGTCTCTTTACAGGTGCATTTAAGCCGTTTACAGTCAGTGTGATTATCAATAGGTATGAGTTTATTGCTGTCATATTGTGCTTTTTTTTGTGGCGCTGACTTTTTTTGTTGTTCCTCTTACTTTCCTGTGCTGAGTTTTTATTGTTTGTGGATTTTCTTTTCTTTCATTATTATAGATTTCGTATTTACTGAGCCTTTATGTTTTTCTTCTCTTTTATTTTGATGAATAGGTTTGTTAATTTTCCTTGTGGTTACTTTGAAATTTACCTTTATTTTCCTATGTTTGAACCAGCCTTTTATTACTTGATATTGCCTTGACTTCCTCTCTATTTGAAAGTTCTATACCTACATCATTTATTAACCCTTTTATTATTTTAACATTGTTTACATTTAGAGACTGTGTTAAGCCTTTTGGCTTTATTTTATTATTGAGAGTTCTTTACCTAGGTTGGTATCTGGCTGATGCTGTCCTGTGTCCTAGACTGTGGTTGTTGTCTGGTGTTATTTGTTCTCTAACCAAAGGACTGCTTTAATATTTCTTGTAAGTTTGCTTTGGTTTTTGTGAATTCCCTTAATTTCTGTTTATCTGGAATTGTCCTAATTTCACTACCACATTTGTGAGAGAGTTCTGCAGAATATATTATTCTTGGTTGGTAGTTTTTTTTTTTTCCAAGGTTTTTTATATGTCATCCCATTACCCTCCTGCCTGCGTAGTTTATTCCAAGTAATCAGCACTTAGTCTTGTTGCTTCCCCTTTGTAAGTGACTTTTCATTTTTCTCAAGCTACTCTCACAGTTCTTTCTTTGGTTTTGGCAAGTGTGATTATGATAAGTGTTGGTGATTTTCTTTTGAAGTCTATCCCACACGGGGTTCATTGAGCTTCTTGGAAGGTCAGATTTCCATCTTTCATATTTGTTAAGTTTTCTGCCAGCAAATCTTCAACAATCTTCTCTGTGTTTTCCATTTTCTCCCCCTGTTCTGGAACTCCAACCATGCACAAATTTTTGCTCTTGATTGTGTCCCACATAATTTCTAGATTTTACCCGTTTTTCTTCATTCTTTTCTCTGATGTTTCCTCAAAGTGACATCCATGGATTTGCCTCCTATCTTGCTGATTCTGTCTTCCATTGTTTCAAATTTGCTCCTAAAGCCTTCTATTGAGTTGTCTGTTTCTTAAATATTGTTGTTAATCTTTTGAATTTCTAACTGGCATTTTTGTATGATTTATAATCATTTATTTCTTTTAACATTTTGTTTTTGTATTAATTTCCTGAGTTTTTCTATTACTTTGTGTTTTCCTTGATTTGGGCTATGTTTTCACTAGTTTTGTCTGTGTTTTCCATGATTATTTTACTTTGGTTTTGTCTGTGTTTTCCTTGATTCTTTCCTAGCCTCTTGGAAAGCCCCAAATATTAGTCCTTTGAATTCCACATCAGGTTGTTCCACAGCCTTTTCTTTTACTGGAAAGTTATCTGGTTCTTTCTTTTGGTCACTTGGTGGAGCCATCTAGTCCTGCTTTTTTTTATATGTGTTGATATTGTCTGCTGTCTCTGAGACATTAAGGTATTATTTCCTTTATTTATTGATTGTTCATTTGTTTCATCCTTTTTTTGTTTTGTTTTGATATGTTAGGGTGGGTGGGCCAGTTGTGATTTGCTGCTTGCTCATCTGTGAGCATGATAGTGCTCACCACCTTGTCTGGGTAGTCAGGGCAGTATCAAGTAGGGTGAGCCCACCTTGTTGTACACTGGTTTGGCAAGGTGGCTGAGGGCAGACTGGGCAGGCACTGTCTGCCTTCTGATATTGACCCAGCAGTGTGAGAGTTCTCACAGCCTCTCACCAGATGGCTGGGGGTGTTGGATGTGTAGTGGTATGGGCTCATTTCCCCCCATTCTGCAGCTAGTCAAGTGGTGGGAGGGGAGTGGTGGTGCAGACCCAGCGTGGCAGTGGGGCTGAGCACTAGGGATGTTCTAGCTGCAGTGTGGTAGTGGTGGTTGGCAGGAAGAGAGGGAGGTGGTGTATGGTGTGAAGGGAAGAAGGGAGGCTGGCATGGCAGGAGCTGGCAAGTGGGGATGGGGCAGTGGCTCCCTAGCTGCAGTGGCATGGTGGGAGTTGACAGGAAAGGAGGGAGGTAGTGTATAGGGCTAAGTGGGAGGGAGACAAAAAAGGAAGACAAAAAAATAAAAAATGAAATAAATTTTTAAAAAGTGGCAGCGTGGTGCAAACAGGTGAGTATGGGCAGGGCAGACCTGGGAAGGGAGGGGAGGTGACACACACAGCCTAGGTAGGAGAGAGAAAAAAAGAAAGAAAAAAAAAATGGCAACATGGTGGGTGGGAGCTGGGCAGAACCAGGTGACAACTTGCTTGTGGCTCTCTAACTCCAGTGGCATGGCAGGGGCCAGTGAGAAGAGTGGGAGGTTGGGTACAGTGCTAGATGATGGCAGGGAGAAAGAAAAAGAAGAGAAAAAAAAAAAGCTGTGTGTCAGTAGGGGGTGGAGTGGGCTGGCAGGGGTGGGGGTTTTATTGTGGACCCCAGCAGTGGGGGCTGCCAGAAGAGGAGGTTCTTGCTTCTCTACTCACCAGAAGGGTGAAGGGTGTGCAAGCGTGTTTCTCTGGTTACTGTGTGCCCTGTCTCCTTCTGGGAACTCCGTGAAGTTACTTTTCTGTGCTCCCTGTCCAGGGTTGCGTTGCTGGCTATGCTTCAAGGTGGCAACATTATGCTGTATTAGTTGGCATGAGACCTCCATTCTGTATCTTTTTCTCTGCCTTCTGTCAGTTTCTTCTTGCATTTGGTGTTTGGTTTAGTTCTTTATCCCTTCATTTGCTACTTAGGGTTCCAGGATTGAAATTAGTATCTGTTATGCTTGCTTTTTCTGGTCTTTGCTGCAGAAGGATGGCATGGTGCACCTGTGTAGGGCATCATGTTGGCTCCACCCAGTATGTTTTTTAATGACTATAGTTTGTTGCAATTGCAAAAAGCTAAATGGTTGGCTAAAAAACCAAATTAAACTCTAAGGAACAGAATTCAATCTGTTGGTTTTCTACTTTTGGTCTATCATATTCAGTGATTTAGTTATTTGTGAAACTTTTAAACTCAATTGACTCCCATGGCATTTATCCAAGTTGGAGGGTGTTTGATGTTGCACTCATTATATCTTTTGGTCCTCGTCCAGCAATTAGCAACTTGGCTTTATTCATTCAGAAAGAACTAACTGCATTTGAAATGTCCATGTTGAGTGTTTAATGTCTTAAATGATAACCCATTTTGAAAATTCATAGCATTAGTTTGCTTATTATGTGGAAGTGCACATAAGTGCACTCTCAAGGTTCAACTTGAGAGATTTTCTTTTCTTTTTTAACTCTTTTCAGAATTTGTTGAATGGAAAGTTTGAAATTCAGCTGTGATAAGTAAGGCTAAAAATCAAAATGATCCAATATAAATAACATCAGAGGGCAAGCCCTCATAAATCAGCAAGTCTAATGTTAAAAATAGTCCAAAATACTGTTCTAGCTATTATGATGCCATCTACTGGTTGTTATCACTGTTTGATGCAACTGCTTATCATTTTCATGCAAAAGGAGAATACTCAAGACACCTATAATTAAAATTCAAATAATGTATGGCATTCATAGAGTTATTTTATGCAAATCAATCACAGAATAAGCACAGCTACATTTTGAAATTCAGACTGCATTTAGAAAAAAAGCTGCTGTCAACATAAAGGCTTGTTTAGATTTTGCTTGTATTTGTAAATTTTGGTCTCCAAAGAATATCTGAATTGTAGGACCCACGTGAATGCTGTTGATTCTACAACCTAGCTTCTTTTCAGATGTATTACAGTGCACAGGCATCTGGATATAGCTCTTTTGTCATTGTACCTCACTACATTTTGCAAAGGCAGTCAGATCCCAGCTGTTCTCCATATAGGATGTGGCAGTGTGCCAAAGAAGACGGCTCTTGTGCTATTGATTAACATGCACAGGCTCTATCTACATTTCTATATTTAATAGTGATTGACACTGGTATCCATCATATGTAAGCCAAACTCATGCATTTCATATCTGTAAATTCTAGCATTTGGGTATGGGAACTATGCTTGCACTCTAGGTAGGAATAATAGGGTACAACATGAATAAAGGAGTTAATATTCCCTGGGTATTTTTTTTTATTTTAAGATAAAGAAAAAAATTTTTTTTTCTTTATCTTAAAATAGTGGCAGAAAAAACACATACAGCAAATTCTGCTACTGTTCTAGAACAGGGGTTGGCAAACTACAGCTAGCAAGCCAAATCCAACCTGCAATGTTTTTGTAAATAAAGTTTTATTGACACATAGCCATGCCTATTTGTTTACATATTATCTAAGCCTACCTTTGCACTGCAACAGAAATGGTGAGTCATTGAGACAGAGTACATGTGTCCTGCGAAGCTTAAAGTATTTATTATTTGGCACTTTATAGAAAATGCTTGCCAACCCCTGTTCTGGAACCTCGCACTCTTTATTTCGTTAAGGCTACCTTTTAGTTGAGGTATTGGTGGTTCAGTGGTAGAATTCTCACCTGCCATGTAGGAGTCCTGGGTTTGATTCCTAGCCAGTGCACCTCATGCACACCGACTACCCACACAAGCTGTGTGTTGCTATGATGCAGAAGAGATTTCTTTGCTTCACGTGGCATAAACTTTGCAACCACCGTGGCTTTCCTCATGGGAGAAGTTTCTACCCAAAAAGCAGAACAAAAGGGTCAATCCCCTTTGAAAGTTTTCAGGAGGCAGCCTGGCCACCTGAGTCACCTTGCTATCTCCTGCTCTTGAGCTGCCAGGGAAAGGTGCTGGTGCCCTCTAGGACTCAAGCAAGGCAAAGGAGAGAGTTTGCTCCTGGCCAGAGCAGAGTGGCCTCTCTTTCACATTTTGGTTATCAGTTGCCGATATAGACGGGGTGTGTTGGTAATAAATTTGAGCATAAAGTTTATTGAAATAAGATTACAGGAGAGGATGTGGAAGGCACACATTTTGTAATGGGTTACTAGAATTGTCAGCAGCTTGACTTATATGTAGTGTAACTGCTTATAAAAAAAGTCATGTGGTGTGAGGATACCAAACCAAAAATCACACCCGTTGCCATTGAATCAGCCCGAGGAAGTAAAAAATATATGAAAAGCCAAAGTCCAGATACTTTCTTAAAAAAAAAATACAAAATAGGCCAATTGTCAGTAATTTGGGAAAGTGATCTTTTCAGATACTATTGTGATGTGGAAAAGAGATTCAGGAAACCCCTAAAGGCGATTCTTCAAATACAGTATCTATCGATATACTTTTAGGCCCTTCTTTAATGAAAACCCTGGTGGCGTAGTGGTGAAGAACTACAGAAGCTAACAGAAGGTCAGCAGTTCAAATCCACTGGGCGCTCCTTGAAAACCCCGTGGGACAGTTCTGCTCTGTCCTATAGGGTCGCTATGAATCAGAATCGACTCTGTGGCAATGGGTTTGGTGTTTTTAGTTTTTTGTTAAAACTGCCTACATTGGTAATACCAACAGAAAAAATAAATTTTACATTATTTCTTTTTAGATCCTTTGAGAGCCATCATGCTATTATTTATCTCCAATTTCAATGAAAAAAAAAATTCAAGATTCAGAATAGTACATGCAAGAACTGAAGTGTGAGTTTGGACAGTGGCTAACTATCTATTCACTGTGTGATGGTAGGGTAAATTATTTAACCTGTCTAAGCCTCAAATTCTCTCAGCTGTAAAAATGAAGACAATACCCACCTCATTGGGTTGTTGTAAGGGTTATATGAGCTAATGTAGCTTTTTTTTTTTTTTTTTTTTAAGCCTCAAATTCTCTCAGCTGTAAAAATGAAGACAATACCCACCTCACTGGGTTGTTGTAAGGGTTATATGAGCTAATGTAGGTAAAACAGCACAGTGACTGTCCTCTCTTAAGTGCTCAGTAAAATGTTAGCAATGGTGGTGTGTTACTATAAAAAACTATATGTGCAGAAAAGAGTCAACACAGCAGGCCTGAGACCAGTCTTCTTATAAAATCCAGCGTGCAAGTGGCGCCTTGCAGGGGTGGATTTCCCAATAAGCAAGGTAAACACGGGCTTGCTTGTGCTGACTTACTCATCTGTAGTAAACAATTTCACATTTTTTCATCACATCAAAGATTCTACTTCTAGGTATGGCTGTCTTCTCTCTCTCTCCCAACCCCACAGCACCTTCCTCCAGAATCAAAGCCTCTTTTCAAATTTACAATCCCTGACAGGGGCGGGGCGGACAGCCCAGTAAGCAAAGCAAGCACTGGCTTACTTGTGTTTATTTACTGATTGTAGTGAACAGTGTCACGTGGTTTTCACCACATCTCAGCACAGGCTTACCTGTGCTAACTTACTAATTTGCAGAGAAGTTTCACATGGTTTTCACCACATCAAAGATGTGAAACTCTTCGCTACAGATTAGTAAGTAAGCACAAGTAAGCCGGTACTTACCTTACTTAATGGGTAATCTGCCCCCCTGGACCCCACAAACCCGCCTGGTGTCTGGGAACTTTGCTGGTAAACAGTTCCCTACACTGAAATAAAACTTCCCCTCAGTGATAAAGGTGGCTCTCTGTGCCTAAACTGTTTGTATAAACAATGCATTTATGCTAAACACCTGCTTTCTTTCTGGGAGTCTGGAAATTTTCTACGTGCTAGGTAGAGGGGGTCTGCGTGACTAACCCCGGGCAGAACCATCACATTAAGTGTTGCTGCATTTTTCATTGCTGCTTGCGTAGTGGTTAAGTGCTAGGCTGCTAACCAAAGGGTCGGCAGATCTAATCCACCAGGCGCTCCTTGGAAACTCTATGGGGCAGTTCTACTCTGACCTATAGGGTCGCTATAGGTCGGAATCAACTGACGGCATTGGGTTTTTTTTGTTTTTTGGAGAAAGGAGCAAGCTCAGGTGTGCCCCCTAGAGGAAGGAGAGAGTATCAGGAAGCCTGCACCCAGGCTGCTCCAGACGCTGCCCTGCTTTTTTCTTTTATGATTCAGCTGATAGTCCTTACCATGTTGTAATAAATCTTAGCCCCAAGTGCAGCTATATGCTTCTTCCTGTGAATTCTTGTCCTTCTGGGGAATCTTCAGATGTGGGGTGGTCTTATGATTTCTTTGTTTATTAACGCTAATTTGGTTAGGCTAGCCCAGTAGTTCCCAACCTTGGTCGTAATTAGAATTACCTAAGAAATTTTAAATTACACACACACACATAACTACAACTGCCTGCACTGTCTCAAAAGAATTAAATCAGGATTTCTGAGGTATAAAACCCAGGCATCAGTATTTTTTAGTTCTGACGTTTCCAATTTGGCCTTTTTTTTTTTTTTTTAATAGTTTATGTATCTTTGTGGAAATTCTCCTTTTCTCGAGGCGTGTTGTCAACCTTTTCCACTATATCCTCAGACATCTTTTTTGTACCATTTTAATTTTATTTTGAAATTATTTTAGACTTATAGAAAAGTTGCAAGAATAGTACAGAGAATCTGTATACCCTTCACCCTGCTTCCCCTACTGTTCACATCTTGTATAACCATAGTACAATTATCAAAACTAAGAAATTAACATTGGTACATTACTATTAATGCCTAAACTGTAGACATTAGTTGAGCACTGTTTTTTTCCAGGTATGTTCTTTTCCTGGTCCAGGACCCAATCCAGGGTCCCTCATTGCATTTGGTTGCCAGGTCCCCTTAGTCTCCAATCTGTGACATCTCCTCTGTCTTTCCTTGTCTTTCATGACCTAGACACTTCGAAGAGTATTGGTTTTTATAGATTGTCCCTCAATTTGAGTTTGTCTGATGTTTTCTCATGATTAGATAGAGGTTATACATTTTTGGCAAAAACTAGAAAAGTGATGTACCTTTCTCTATTTATTGTAACCAAGATACCTAATGGTGATATGTCTGATTCCTGGTGATGATAACCTTGATCACCCCGTGGAGGTGGTACCTTCCGTTTTCTCCACCACAGTGTTACTATTTGTAGTTAACAAATTTATTGGGGAGATACTTTGAGACTGTGCAAATATTCTGTTTCTCCTCAGATGTTTGCCCAGTAATTTTAGCATCTGTTCGTGGGTCTTGTCTGCAATGGTTCTTAATGTGGTGTTCTAAAAATAATTTTCTTAATTTTTTTTCTACATTTATTCACTGAAATTCTTTAAGAAAGAGCTATCTCTTCCCCCTCATTTATTTACTTATTCAACTATTTATATCAGTCTGAGCTCATGAATATTCATTTTATTCTGTGGGTTATAGTCTAATACATAATGAAAGGAAGGCAGAAGAAGAGAGTCAGAGAAAGATATGTGATGACAACAACAGGTCAGAAAGATGCTATGATCTAATCTGAAAGACAGAGGAAGAGTCATGAGCCCCAGAATGTGAGCAGCCTCAAAACCAAACCAAAAGGCAAACCCACTGCCATCAAGTTGATTCCGACTCACAGTGATCCTACAGAGTAGAACTGCCCCATAGGGTTTCCAAGGCTGTAAATCTTTACAGAAGCAGACTGCCACATATTTCTCCAGAGGAGCAGCTAGTGGTTTGAACTTTTGGTTAGCAGTTGAGCACTTTAACCACTGCAACACCAGGGCTCCTGGGCAACCTCTAAATGCTAGAAAAGGCAAGAAAATGGATTCTTTCCAGCACCTCCAAAAGGAACACAGCCTTGCCAGCAACTTGATTTTGCCCACTGAGATCTGTGTTGGACTTCTATACACAACTGTAAGATAATACATTTGTATTGTTTTAAGTCACTAAACTTGTGGTGATTTGTTGCTGCAACAAAGACCCTACACTCCCCCAAGCATTCAGCAAAGACCTGTGGGAAAGAGTTGCAGGTGAGTCAAGTCTGGCCCTGTGGCTGGGGCCCTTGGAATTCTCATCATTTGAACCAGCCCACTTGTGAACATTAAAAGCCCATGAAGAATTTGGCTGGCTTCTCCTTATTTCTCCTTCTGTCTGTGTAGTTCTTTCTGCAGCTCTGCCAGGTATCAGAGCAATTATGGTTCTCTCATCTCCTCTCAGTGGCTTGTCACTTTTGGAAATTGAACTTAATTGAAAGTTTTCTGATGTCTTCAGATCTCTATTCATTAATAACAAACAAAAAAACTCTGATTTTGTTGTTTATCCAGTTAGTTTTTCTTGTTGGAAGGAAAGCAATGGGATTTCGTAACTTTCTACATTGGATGCAGAGTCTCTAAGCATCAGTGATTTGTAAAAACACTAATGTGCAGCCAAGATGGAAAACCCCTTGGACAGCTCTTCTTCCAGTCGAGGGGCTCTCCACTTACCCAAACAGAAGGCACCAAGCAATCTTTTGAAGAGCATCATGTCATATCCATTCACCCCTTTAACCTCAATGATATTCTTGAGACAAATGCTCTTTGACCTGTAGCGTAGGTAACTTTGACTCATTTTAGGCTACCAGCAAACTCGAAAGTTTTTTGTTCATTTCACAACTAAGACTTGATGGACTTCTAGAAGATCATCAGACTAGGCTATAGGGCATAAGCTTCTGGAGGGTCATTGGAGTTATGCAACAAGAGAGAATGTCAACTCCAATCTCCAATCTCTATGGACGTTTCCAATGATGGCACACTCTGTGGTGCTATTTTCGTTGATCTTCTGGACTAATAGCTAGTAGCTGTTACATTTCTATTTTGATTTACCTTTCTGATTATCAACACTTTCAAAATATTTTTGATACTCTCTGCTACCTTTAATGCTTGTGTGTGTGTGTGTATGTGTGTTTAATCAAAACGTGAGCTTTGAATTTCCTCTTATAGGTATCCACTGCATGAAAATTGTGTTTTCGAGACAGACTTCCAATACCTTTTATAGAAACTTTTTTTTAGGTCCTCTGATTATCTTTCACCCTCTGAAGAGAGAAGAGAGTTTTCTCACAATTCTTCTGGAATGCGTTGAGTTTATATGCAGACCGAGTAATTAATTTTTTTCTAAATGTCTTACCGTTTAAGGGAGAGGAACAACCACATTCAAAAATTGAAAATCCTCCCTTAATTAGTGAGTGATTATATTTATAAGTAAGTTAGGTTTAATATAGGATGCTCCCAACCCAACTGGTAAGCAGCAAAATATTTAGGGGTTGAAGAAATATAGAGATTACTGATAGAGAGATTGCAGTCCCTGGGAGGCGCAAATTGTTAATGCACACAGCTGCCAAAAGGCTGGAAGTTCGAGTCCACCAGAGGTGCCTCAAAAAAAAAAAAAAAAAAAAAGGCCTGGCAATCCACTTTTCAAAGATCAGCAGTTGAAAATCCTATGGCACACAGTCCTATTCTGACACACATGGGGTCGCCATGAGTCAGAATCTTCCTGACAGAAACTGGTTTGGATATAGAGATTGCTTAAATTCAGTAGTCCTATAAGAATCTGTGGAACAGTGGTGGCACAGTGGTTAAGAGCTCAGCTGGTAACCAAAATGTGGGCAGTTGGAATCCACCAGCTGCTCCTTGGAAACCCTATGGGGGCACTTCTACTCTGTCCTATAGGGTCGCTATGAGTCAGAATGGACTGAATGGCAACGGGCATAGGAAGCTGTAGTCCAGGGAGGCAGAATCACAGTCTTCAAATGTCTTGCGCTTCTTCTCATCCTTGCAGCATTTCCCAAAGGATCATGTACTTACCAAACCCTCAAAGCATGCAAAGGTGTAATGGACAGTGAGCCCTATAACTCCCAGGGGGACCACACCATTTTTAACAGCCATACCAGTACATATTCTCCCAGTAGGAAGTCTGCACAGGGAGCCAATGATGCTCCGAAGGTGGCTGGGTGAGCACGATCAAAGCAGCCAAGGATCTTAGCACTCCGGGAACTGAGCCTTGACAGTCTGGTGCAGCGTTTCCGTGTCTGCCCACCCGAGTAGCAGGAGATGGTGTCTTTGCTTGGTAAGGTGCTTCAGCCCTGGTCGCTGTTGGAAAGAAACAAAAATCCTTGCTGCTCAGCCTCCCCCTCCTCTTTTTTTTATATTCCAGGATGACTTTGGATGTTCTGTTGATCTTTTAAGCTAAGCTGCAGTATACTGGGAAACCCAGGTGGCCTACTGGTTAAGAGCTATGGCTGTTAACCACAAAGATCGGCCATTCAAATCCACCAGGTGCTCCTTGGTAAACTCTATGGGCAGTTCTACTCTGTCCTATAGGGTCGCTATGAGTCGGAATCGACTTGTTGGCAATGGATTTTTTTTATAACATATTGATTCGTTTTCTTTTAAATTGCTTTTTTCTGCAAAATTGCAGTAATTTTTACCTCCATTAGCTCTTCTATCATGCATTTGGAATTTCTTGGGCTGCCTCTAGGAACGCTAATCTCATTTCTTATGTGTGGATTTTATTTGTTCTACTTTTGAGATAACCTTATTGAAGTTTTTGATGGAGGAACACACATCACTCTCACCTGGTAGCCCGGAAGCAACAACACTTATTATATAAGTCCATCATAAAGTACCAGCAGCTAAGGGCTATTGAGCACTTGCTGCCATATGGCAGATGCTGAACCATATGCTTTATATCTAGAGTCTCATATGCCTTATAACAAACTTAGGAGGAATGGGAACTATTGTTAACCCTATTTTATAGATAGAAAAATGGAGGCTTAGTGAGGTCTTGTCATCCACATTTTTAACTGCTCTAACGTATTGTCTCTAAGAACCATGAAAGGCATGAATGATTCCCTTAGCCTAAAATTACAGAGCAAGGTACTATTTTAAGGGGCAGCTATGATACAATCTGAGTGAGTGTGGAACACAATTCCTCTGTAACACAAGAGTTTGGACCAGACATACACTACTGTTTCAGAAGTAACCATGTTATATGAGGCTTTGATGGTATAGGTTTTCATATTTCAGGAGCATGGTTTAGCTTGTGGTATATTCAACACCAGGAAGTAAGGAAATCTCTTGTAATAGAATACTACTGTGTGTATTGACATGTCCATTGAAAAAGCTTTCCAGAACTAAAAAGGATTTAATACCCTCATGGTTAATCTGAGTCAGACTGGACATTGTAACAGAGCTACCATACGCTGGAGTTTGATGGATGCTTTGAGTATAGGGGCTCTGTTTCCAGGAAATGCTTAACAAGGGGTACACTCAGAAGGCTAACGCCCAACAACCATGACATCAACATAGTCCATTGAGTGATGTTTCCCTCCTTTTATCACTCAGAATTTATCCAGTAGCTCAGCGGTTATACACTAGCAGCAATCCATGAAGAAGTTTTCATAGGCTCCTGGTAATATGATAAAAATAAGAAATGTGTAATGTTAAGGTCAATTTATTCAATGTAAAGGGCCATCTTTATTCTGAGATTATAGTCTTAATGTTCGGAGTTTAAATTCCTTCATAACCTAAAATGATGGTGCTGATAAGTAAAGTTAATACTTGGCCCAATAAAAAGCTGACAAATTCATAAAACATTTGCTAAGTTGTTCTAGCCCATGAGACTCCCAGGGTTTGGGAACAAGTCTGTTAGAACATTTGCCTATTGAGACCTGTGTTCAGGCCTTGAATTGTGCCACAAGAATGTCCAGAGTTTGTGATCATGAGCTACCTCTGAGCTCTCCATTTCTGGAAGAAATATGTCCATATTCCTCTCCAGTTTTAAGTTCTATGTTTTTGGGCCATGTCTGAAGTGCTTTGACATTTCTCTGACAGTGGTATGATCTGCAAACCAACTAAAACCACCTGAACTTTTGGATATTACCTCATATTGTGGTATTTTCTTTTATTGATAAGTCATTACTGTTCACATGCAATGACAACTTAGGGTAGTGGTTCTCAGTAGGGACACGATTGTGCCCCCAAGGGGACACATGGCAATGATTGAAGACATTTCTGCTAGTCATAATTTGGAGGTGTGCTAATGGCATCTGAAGTTGAGGCCAGGGATGCTGCTAAGCATCCCACAATGCACAGGGTAGCCCTCCATTACAAAGAATGATTTGACCCAAAATGTCAATTGTACCAAGGTTGAGAAACCTTGGGAAAGAACATATAAAGAAATTAATATTTACTTGTGCTTAATTTTAGTCAGTCTATGTAGAGATTTTCATCATGCCTTTTATTCATCAAATGATGCTTGCCTACTGTCTATTTAGTGTTAAATAACTCAACCTATATACCAGGGGTGTAGGAAGATTCATATAGATCTATATAAAGAATATAAAGACAGCCACTTTGGGTCTGAGATCTTTAGTAAAAATTGATCCGTGATCCAGGCACAAGAGAAGCAGGAATATGGGTGCTATCACTGTGAATATTTGATCTCTCTAAATCCTGGAGCATGAGACAAGAGCAGAGAATACCAACAAAAAACAGATTACTTGGAAGATATGGCTGCCAAAAATGCCTCTCAATCCAGTTCCAGAAGCCAGAGATGTCAGTAGATGTTGCTGTCCTATTTTCTGTGCAGCAGAGGACAAAGAAAAGCGAAACGAAAATATTGCCACAGCTGAGATTGAAAAGAAGGCAATTCATGAGTGAGGTGTGAGTTTCAAATTAGACCTTCCTTACTGATGAGGCAACTTTGCTCCCAGCCAAAACCCGAGTTTCTGCCAAATGTAGTGAAGGAAGGAGGTGAGGGGTTAGAAAAAGCAAACCTGACAGATGGCAATTTGTGAAGAGTTGAATCAACACAAATTACATCTCATCAGTGAGCAAAGAAAAGGGAGAATGAGTTCCAGCGTGGAGCTAACCACTGAGAGGGTGAGCCTGCCAAAGATGCATGAGCCAACCACTGGGCATCTTTTGAAGTTAGATGCAAGTACAAGGACTGAGAAATGCCCCCTTTGTTTGAAAGCCACCTAAGTTATGAATTCCTACAAATCACTGGTAGAAATCTATGTGTAACAACGCAATAAACAAAACTGATGAATATCTGGGATTTTAGAAGTCATCAGTCATAGACTGCAGAAAACCAGAAGGAAAAAACCCCGCTGATAACTAGCTATGACAATGAAAGTATCCAAGACTCACCAGTTCAAAACCTACCTGTTTAGCAGCATATGAAACAGATATGAATGTTATTTTCCGAGATTGGAAAGAGTTAATTTAACCACATATAAAATGTTCAAATAATCAGTTTTTTTCATATAGCCTTGAAATTTGCTTCTTAAAGATTATTTAACTAAACATTAATGTTAGTTTCCCAAAATCATATAACTAGCAGGGAAATATAAAAGTCAACCTATCAGCCTTAACACATTATAGCAATGTATAAAAATATATGTGAATATACATGTGAATTACTTGAAGTCATGATAATTATAGGTTTGGAGCTGAATAAAAAGCATCTGTGAATTCTATTATGACAAAATACAGTTACATATGAAATTAAAATACTTTCACACAATTTCTGAGTGAAGATTTTTTTCATTACTTTGAAAACCTGTTCTCAGTTTTCTTCAGTGTATTGAACCTTACAAACCAGAATCCGGTCAGAATATCCAGGCCAGCAGATGGCACTAATAGGAAAATCAACTGTCCCTGAGATTTTTCAAGGGCTTAAAATTATAAAAAAAAAAAAAAAAAAGGGAAAAATTTCAAAGTGAATGTAAAACAGGTTAAAAATTTACATTTTCAGTTATAATGTATATGTAAAGGCATATATTTTATTGTATTGGAAGAAGCAATACAAGGCTTAGAGGTATCCTACTTTTTTCTCTCATTGTGAATTATTGACTATTGGATGGATAAGTTTCACAAATTTTGAAGGTTGTTTCTAATCAGAAAATATATGGTTTCAAGTTTCCATTCAAACAATTATTGAGAGACAGTATCATAACAATTGTTCCAACTGGAAAAACAGCAGGTGGCAGACTGCTCCCGAGATGCCAGCAGCTCAGCCTTGGGCTGGTTTTACAAGTAGTAGTTTGTGGTTCATAAAGATTTTTGTTGCTGTCCCATCCGCGTACACCATCTGAGGATTTTGTATAAGATGATCACTCTCAAAGGCGGAAAACAGTGTCTAATATTTAATGCCATTATCATCTATTGATGTTTCATGGCAGATGTGCTCTACTTAGTAGAATGTCGGAAGGAAAGTGTAGAGGCAAATGCATTAAAAATTATAGACATTCTCACAGCCTCTCCCTGTGGGTGCCTCTGAAGGGTAATTACCTTGTGCATAAGATGGAAATAAAACTGGAGGGGAAATGTTTTTGCACAAAAGTACAAGAAATGGTTTTACTATTGGCAGAAATCATAAGTTCCAAATGCATTATTTTTGCCACTTTCAGTTTTTTTTTTTTTCAAGACGAGTTCGACATTATAGACAGGACTTACAGTGGGACAATAAGAAAGCCTTTAATAATTCATATCTGAGAGGAATGAAAAGAGAAGGGCACATCTTATTATTAGAACATCAAATGGATGACATATTCTAGCACTCAGAAGACACTACAAAACCATCCCAGTTTCATTGAAAAGACACGTTCTTTTCTGTCTTGGAAATTTCTGGTATTGGAGGAACTAAGATCCTTTGACCAAGACCCACTTTAACTCCTAATGGTTTGTTTTCCTTTGAAGTTTGAACTTAAGATTTACATATGATTATATCAGCTAGCAAGAAGAGAATAAAAAGGAAGGAGGAGGAAGGAAATAAACTTGGAGAGAAAAAAGGTCATAATCCCTCCATGCTAAACATATATTTTGATGTGAGCTGGCAGAAGGACTGCTGCCCCCAGGAAGCAATGGTATAAGGGTCATCAGTACATTTTTGAACAACTTTAAATTATACGCTGTTTACTCTGTACCAAATTCTGTCATTGGAATCTAAAATGGCAGCTTTGTCAAAACAAGTTTATATTATATAGACCTAAATCTAATTTTGAAAATGCTGATTCAAAGGCCTATGTGATTCGACAACAATCAGTTATATTTGCCTGTCTCTTTGAATAACTGTTTATGAACTTCTCAACACTCAAGGTCTGTGTCTTAGTTATCTAGTGCTGCTATAACAGAAATACCACAAGTGGATGGTTTTAACAAAGAGAAATTTATTTTCTCACGGTCTAGTAGGCTAGAGGTCCAAATTCAGGGTGTCAGCTCCAGGGGAAGGCTTTCTTTCTCTGTTGGCTCTGGAGGATGGCACTTATCAATCTTTCCCTGTACTAGGAACTCCTCCGCACAGGAACCACAGGTCTAAAGGATACGTTCTGCTTCCGGTGCTGTTTTCTTGGTGGTATGACATCCCCCTGTCTCTTGCTCGCATCTTTCTTTTATATCTCAAAAGAGATTGGTTCAAGACACAACCTAATCTTGTAAATTGATTCTGCCTCATTAACATTACTGCTGCTTATCCCATCTCATTAACATCATAGAGGCAGGATTTACAACACATAGGAAAATCACATCAGATGACAAAATGGTGGACAATCAAACAATACTGGGAATAATGGCCCAGCCGAATTGATACACGTATTTGTGGGGGACAC
The DNA here is from genome assembly GCF_024166365.1 of Elephas maximus indicus. Lineage (NCBI taxonomy): Eukaryota > Metazoa > Chordata > Mammalia > Proboscidea > Elephantidae > Elephas > Elephas maximus. The sequence continues at coordinate 23,930,686 of NC_064829.1, forward strand.
AGTTCAATCCATGACAATCTGGATTCTGTGTAGCTTTGTGGTATAGAACCCATGTTTTCAGAATCAACAATAATAATAACAGCTACCATTTATTAGACTTCTGACTTCCAACATGGTGGACTAGACATTGTGAAGGGTCTGTCAGCTCAAGAACAATTAGGTTCAGAATAGGTTACAACAAGCACACTTTTTCAAGCACTGCTAGGCTCCTAAGCAAACAAGGAGTTTTTGGTGGCCAAAGAAGCAAACAAAAACACCACATTTTCCAAAAAAAAAGCAACAACAAAATGAATGTGAACTTGATTATAGGTAAACCAAAACCTGGGCTGGTTCGGGGGCAAATCCAGCACCAATAGCAGATTTGGTGTCTAAACTTGGAGATGAAAGGAGCTCAAGTGGACCCATGTTAGGAACATCCCCAGGCAAGGAAACAACCCCAAAGCTCAAAATTTATGGATTATGTGGTTTCATATAGTCACAGTATATATAATCGTCACACATTCAAGGAAATAAATCACCACGAGTGACAGTTAGCTAAAACAATTAACCCATATAGACCACGCCACTTCTTTAAAAAAAATCTAAGATTATCAGAATGACTGGATTTGGACTATAAAACAACTGTTTGAATAAGGTCTAGAATTTAAAAAAAAAAAAAAAGCAGGAACAAGAAACTATCAAAAATAACATGAAGATGATATAAAAATATAGTTATTGAAATAATCGGACCCTAAATAGGATATGGAAACCCTGGTGGCATAGTGGTTAAGTGCTATGGCTGCTAACCAAAAGGTCAGCAGTTCGAATCTGCCAAGCACTCCTTGGAAACTCTATGGGGCAGTTCTACTCTGTCCTATAGGGTTGCTTTGAGTTGGAATTGACTCGATGGCAACGGGTTTGGGGTTTTTTTTTTTGGTTTAAATAGGATATACAGATGAGGAGAAAAGTAGTACTATACTTCAATTTAAAACGTAAGTTTTGCACCTCCTTAAAGAAGAAGGAAAATAAATAATAAACATCATCAAGATAAATCTAAGTTACCCAGGATGTAGCACTAAGAATTTTGGGGAAAAAAGATTAATGGATATGGAAGACAGAATGGGAAGGCCTAACATACATTTAGTCAGTGTTCAAGAAGAAAAATAATAGCACACAGGGGACACAGAGGGAAACAATTTGACTGCAAAGATCTCAACAGAAATTATAGGAGCAAAAAGACTGGGGAATAATATCTTGAAAGTACTGACAAAAATAAATAATAATTGCCAACTCAGAACTGTACACCCTGCAAAAGTTTCTTCCAAAAACAACAGTGAAATAAAGACATATTTTTATATAAACAAAAACAGAGTTTATGATTACCAGAACTTTATCAAAGGGATTTTTAAAGTTATATTTCAAGAAAATCTATTTCAAGTAAAGTAATGTTTGAAAATTATCCCAGAAGGAAAGTTTAAAATTTAAGAAGAAATGAGGAGTAAAGTTAAACATATGTAGATATAAACAAACATTTTCTGTTTAAAACAGAAATATTTAAATTGTGTGGTTAAATAGTGGGCTAAAATACTGATAAAAATATTATATAAGTTGGAGAGGGATAATTGGTTTTGGGTTAAGATAGTTATGGATGGTAACATTTTGAGGGTAAATACTACAAGAGTAGAAACAACCACCTTCAAACAAGTATAGGGTCAAATGGAAAAAAAATCAAAAAAGAAAAAGGCAAAGGAGATGGAAAAAAAATCACAGGAAGAGCAGGACAAAGAGAAGGCACAAAATGGATTAGGGCAAGCCTAAGATTCCTACTTCTGACTGTATAACAAATTCGATAACCAGGATGACTTTCTCAATATGAACAAGTAGACTTCGCATAAATAAAAAATAAATTATTTAAATGCATGAAATATGAAGTATGGGATGCAATAAGAGTAAGAAATTTACAGATCCCAAAAGGTGAGTAAAAACATAAATATGAAAAGATAAGGGGACACCTAGGCCAGTTTTACCCTGAAGGAGTCTGCAGAATCTAGAGAACTTATGCCTCTCCTTTGGCCACTGTACAGGAGTTATACATGAGATCCCAGGGACTGCCCACGGTAGGAAAATCTTATTAGATTTTCATGTTAGACCTTTGCATAAACTTTGCAGAGAGTTACACTCTCAGTCCCAAGCTTCCCAGAAAAACCCAGTGCCATTGAGTTGATTCTGACTCAAGGTTAGTATGTAATAAATCTCACCACACAGAAGAGACCAGCAATGAAACATGCTGTCTTGGCCTTGGTGCTGGGTGAAGGGAGGAAATCTCTCCCTGAGAATTCATGCCCATAAGCTTGCCTTTGTAAAATCTTTTGACCCAAGTTTATATTGCCTATGAGGTCCAAACAGACTTCATACAGATAGCTTAATTTAGAATGGAATGGCATTAGCAGTGTCCTCAAGCATCAGACAGAGCAAACGAATGCTCACTGGGAGAACCTCAACTTCAACTGAAGCCTCAAAGAATTCCTACCAATCAAATTTTAAGGAAAATGAGCAGCATGCAGTCAAAAGCAGCACTTATGAACGAGAACCACAGAATCAAAAGACAACAGAGAGAAATCTACAAAGACCTTAGATATTGGTGCTATCATACCCAGATTATATGATAACTCTAATATGTTTTAAAAATAAGAATGATCAGGTAGATTTGAAAGAGCACCAAATGAAACTCCTAGAAATAAAAGTTGTAATGAATAAAAATTAAAAACTTGGACATATTAAAAAAAATGCACTACTGACAAAATCAGTGAAATGAGAAGATAATCTAAAACATTATCGAGACTATGGTAGAGAGACATAGCTGAAAAATACAGGAGAGATATCAAGAGATAGGAACAGTTGAGTGAGGTTTAACATATTTAATTGAAGTTTCAGGGAGATAAAATTGGGCAGAAACAAAATTTGGAGAAGGAATGAGAATTTTTCAGAATTGTTAAGGGACATCAGTCCTCAGATCTAGGAAACCTAGTGAATCTCAAACATTATGTACATATATATATATTTTTAAATGCATATAGACATATAATAAAACTCCATAATACCAAAAAGAGAAGATTTTAAGCAAATCAGAGAGAAATGGCAAAACTAAGATCTACAAAGAACTGGAAATTAGACTAATGGCTTACTTCTCAAGCACAGCAACGAAGCAAGAAGACAATGGAATAGGAACTTCGGTGTGGTGAGATCTGGCAATCTGGAATTCTATATTTACAGAAAACATTTTTCAAGAATAAATGCAAAATAAAAACTGATGGTTTTCCAAGTTTACTAGCCAAAACCCACACTAAAAGAAATCCTAAAAAATGTACTTAAAGTGAAGAGAAGTAACCTTATAAAGAAAGTCTAAAACACAAGAATAAAAGTTGTGCAGAAGCATGGAAAAATATGTGGGTAAAACTAAGAAAACATTATCGTATGCAACTATAATGATGTCAAATTTGAAATTAGAAAGAGAGAAGCAGGAAGCAGGCTAACATTAAAACCAAAGTAAAGAAGGAAATGGATGGTGGGAGAGAAAGAAATAGAAAATGAGTCAAATATGTTGTTATTGTTAGGTGCCGTCGAGTCGGTTCCAACTCATAGTGACCCTATGTACCACAGAATAAAACACTGCCCTGTCCTGCACCATCCTTACAATAGTTGTTATGCTTGAGTCCATTGTTGCAGCCACTGTGTCAATCCATCTCGTTGAAGGTCTTCCTCTTTCTGCTGACCCTGTACTCTCCCAAGCATGATGTCATTCTCCAGGGACTGATCCCTCCTGATAACATGTCCAAAGTATGTAAGACCCAGTCTCACCATCCTTGCTTCTAAGAAGCATTCTGGTAGTACTTCGTCCAACACAGATTTGTTTGTTCTTTCCGCAGTCCATGGTATATTCAATATTCTTCAGTAACACCACAGTTCAAAGGTGTCAATTTTTCGGTCTTCCATACTTTCATGTGCATATGATGTGATTGAAAATACCATGGCTTGGGTCAGGCTCACCTTAGTCTTCAAGGTGACATCTTTGCTTTTCAACACTTTAAAGAGGTCCTTGGCAGCAGATTTACCCAATGCAACGCATCTTTTGATTTCCTGACTGCTACTTCCAAGGGTGTTGAATGTGGATCCAAGTAAAACGAAATCCTTGACAACTTCAATCTTTTCTCCATTTATCGTGATGTTGCTCATTGGTCCAGTTGTGAGAATTTTTGTTTTCTTTATGTTGAAGTGTAATCCATACTGAAGGCTGTGGGCTTTGACTTTCATCAGCAAGTGCTTCAAGTCCTCTTCACTTTCAGCAAGCAAGGTTGTGTTATCTGCATAACGCAGGTTGTTAATGAGTCTTCCTCCAATCCTGATGCCCCATTCATCTTCAAATAATCCAGCTTTCTGAATTATTAACAGGAAAAATAAACAAAAATATATCAGTGATCACAGTAAATGTAAATGGGCTGAGTGCTCCAATTAAAAGACAAAATTCAGCTATATGCTGTTTACACTAAAAACATAAGGACTCAAAGATCCACAGACAGAGAATGCAAAAAGATACACCAGATAATTATTAACCAAAAAGATATTTAAATATTAACCCAAAGAGACTTGGCATAGCTATATTAAATAAATGAGCTAAAGCAAAAAGCATTACTAGAGATAGAGCTTCACTTCAAAATAATAAAATTTTCAATTCTTCAGGAAGATGTAAAATTCTAAAATCATAGGCATGATTCTTTTAACTTGCCAAAACTACGAGGAAAAATCAACAAATGTGTGGTAGGAGATCTTAACACAACCCTTTCCAAAAGTAATAGTTCAGAAAGACAAAAACATGAGTAAAGATGTAGAAGGTTTAAACACACAATTTACAAGTTTGGATACATGCAATATTCCACACAACAATTAAAGAATACACATTCGTCCAAACACATGGGAACATTTAAAAAAATAAATCACCTGTGAGACCATAAAGGTAGCCTCAACTGATAAAAAGGATTGACATCACAGAAACCACACTCTCTGACCAAAATGCGATTACATTAAGAATTAATAAAAACAAAACTATAAAAATTCCATATGTTTGGAAATTTTAAAAACCTCTAAATAACTCATGGGTCAAAGGAGAGACAAAAGTAGTATGTGAAAAAATTTGTGATGCTGTGGCACTTACCAGAAAATTTATAGTGTTTCATGTTTTCATTTGGAAACCCTGGATGCATAGTGGTTAAGAGCTACGGCTGCTAACCAAAGGGTGGGCAGTTCGAATCCACAAGGCGTTCCTTGGAAACTCTATGGGGCAGTTTTATTCTGTCCTATAGGGTCGCTACGAGTTGGAGCCGACTCAATGGCAATGGATTTGGTTTGGGGTTTGGTTAATGCTTTCGTTTAAAAGAAAGGAGGTCAAAATTAAGGCACTGAACATCTAACAGAAAAAGCTAGGGGAAAAAAACAGCCAATTAGCCACAAAGGAAGTAAAAAGAAGGAAGGTAAAGATAAAAGCCACAATTAATATAACAGAAAACATACATAAAGGTGAGAAACATCAACATCAAACTTCTGAAAAGGTTAATCAAGGAGAGAGAAAGAAGACAAGAAATGTTAGCATGAAAGGGGACTTAACTATAGATACTTAAGGATGTACTGTGGCCAACTATAAGCCTATTAATTTTAAATTTTAGATGTAATGGATTAATTTTTAAGATTACAACTTTCCACAATCACTCTAAAATAAATAGAGAATCTGAATATTCTTACAATCGTTAATGACATTCAATCACCAGACAGAAACTTTCTCACCAAGAAACCTTCAGTTCCATTTGACTTTACAGGTAAACTAAAGGAGCAATTCATTCCAGTCTTGCACAAACAGTTCCAGAGAATAAAGGCTCGTCCTCCATTCAAGAGGCCCAGCTTTGATTCCCAATCAACGCACCTCATGTGCAGTCACCAGCTGTCTGTCAGCGGAGGTTTGAGTGTTGCCATGATGTTGAACGGGTTTCAGCAGAGCTTCCAGACTAAGACAGACTAGGAAGAAGGGTCTGGTGATCTCCTAGAAATCAGCCAATGAAAACCCTATGGGTCACAACAGTCCAGTCCACAACTGATCATGGAGAGGGCACAGGACTGGACAGCATTTTGTTCCATCATGTATAGGGTTGGGGGCAACTGGAGGCAGCTAAAAACAACAATAATCTTGATATAAAACCTGATAATGACACAAAAAAGGAAAGTAACGAATCAAAAAATCATAAACAAAATGTTAGTAAACTGAATTATGCATGCATAAAAAATATAATGTATCCTGAGCCAGATGGGTTTATCTCAGGAATGTAAGGTTAGTTTAACATTATGAAAATAATTCCCATAAATCATATCACCATTTCAATAGAGGAAGAAAAAATATTCAATAAAACTGTTTTTCCATAATAACTATTCTGCAAATGTTCATAACCTGATAAAGGCATTTACAGAAAACCTATAACAATCCTGAGCTTAATAACGAGGTATTGAAAAAATGCCCTTTACTTTCAAAAACAAGACAAAGATGCCCTCTCAAGTTGCACAGGAGAGTCCAACTAATACAATGAAGTAAGTAAAAATTAAATAAAATAAAACAATAATGTGGGCATGTTTGGAAAGGAGAATACAAAACTCATTACAGATAGTCCCCAACTTAAAATGTACTCGAGTTATGATGAATGAAGCACGCTTTTTTTTTTTTTTGTACATCTTATGGTTAGCAAGGAAACCCTGGTGGCATAGTGGTTAAGCGCTATGGCTGCTAACCACAGGGTCGGCAGTTTGAATCTGCCAGGAGCTCCTTGGAAACTCTATGGGGCAGTTCTACTCTGTCCTATAGGGTGGCTATGACTCGGAATCGACTCAACGGCACAGGGTTTGGTTTTTTTGGTTTATGGTTAACAATAAGTACTACATACAATGTTAAAATATATCTGTAAGTTCATATTAATGTTTATAAAGATCAGATTTATAAAGATACTTATAATAAAAGGCAATAATAATGAAAACTAAAAAAAGAAAAAATGAGGTATTCAACTTGCATTAGAACTGATTTACGACAGAGTCTTTGGAAAGGAACCCCTTGTAAGTCAGTGACTACCTGTATTTTCTCTGACAATAATAAAATTCTCAAAGAAAATCCATAATAATCTATAGAAATGGCTGAAATTAATAAGAGGTTAGGAAGGTCAGTAAAAATTTGTATCAACATGTTGTTGTTGTTGTTGTTAACCAAACCAATACCAAACCCACTGCCCTCAAGTTGATTCCAACTCATAGCAACCCTATAGGACAGAGTAGAACTGCCACATAGAGTTTCCAAGGAGCACCTGGTGGATTTGAACTGCCGACCTCTTGGTTAGCAGCTGTAGCACTTAACCACTACACACCACCACGGTTTCCTTCTTGTTAGGTGCTGTCAAATGGGCTCCGAATCATATCAACCCTATGTACAACAGAAGAAAACACTGCCCATCCTACACCATCTTCATGATCGTTGTTATGCTTCAGCCTATTGTTGCAGCCACTGTGTCAATCCATTTCACTGACAGTCTTCCTCTTTTTCCCTGACCCTCTCATTTACCAAGAATTATGTCCTTCACCAAGGACTGATCCCTCCTGACAGTACGTCCAAAGAATATGAGACGAAGTGTCACCAATCTTGCTTCTAAGGAGCATTTTGGCTGTACTTCTCCAAGAAAAATCTGTCCATTCTTTTGGCAATCCATGGTATAGTCAGTATTCTTCATCAACACCATAATTCAAAGGGGTCAATTCTTCCGTCTTCCTTATTCATTGTCTAGCTTTCACATGCATATGTGGTGATTGAAAACACCATGGCTTGGGTCAGGCACACCTTAGTCCTCAAAGTGACATCTTTGCTTTTCTACACTTTAAAGAGGTCTTTTGCAGCAGATTTGTCCAATACAACGTGTCATTTAATTTCTTGACAGCTGCTTCCATCGGTGTTGATTGTGGATCCAACCAAGTAAAATGAAATCCTTGACAACTGCAAACTTTTCTCCATTTATCATGATGTTACTTATTGGTCCAGTTGTGAGGATTTTTGTTTTCTTTATGCTGAAGTGTAATCTATACTGAAGGCTGTGGTCTTTGATCTTCATCGGTAAGTGCTTCAAGTCCTCTTCACCTTCAGCAAGCAAGGTAGTCTCATCTGCATATCACAGGTTGGTAATGAGTCTTCCTCCAATCCTGGTGCTATGTTCTTCTTCATGTAGCCCAGCTTTTTGGATTACTTGCTCAGCATACAGATGGAATAAATGTGGTGAAAGGATAGAACCTTGACACACACCTTTCCTGACTTTAAACCATGCAGTATCTCCTTGTTCTGTTTGAATGACTGGCTCTTGACCTATGTACAGGTTCCTCATGAGCACAATTAAGTGTTCTGAAATTTCCATTCTTTGAAATGTTATCCATAATTTATTATGATCCACACAGTTGAATGCCTTTGCATAGTCAATAAAACACAGGTAAACATCTTTCAGGTATTTTCTGCTTTCAGCCAGGATCCAACTGACATCAGCAAATGATAACCCTGGTTCCACACTCTCTTTTGAATCTGGCTGGAATTTCTGGCAGTTCCCTGTCAATGCACTGCTGCAATCACTTTTGAATGATCTTTAGCAACATTTTACTTCCGTGTGATATTAATGATATTACTCAATAATTTCCACATTTGGTTGGATCACTTTTCTTTGGACTAGGCATAAATATGGATCAGTCGATTGGCCAGGTAGCTGTCTTCCAAATTTCTTGGCATAGACAAGTGAGCACTTCCAGAGCTGCTGCCGCTTGTTGAAACATCTCAATTGGTATTCCTTCAATTCCTGTAGCCTTGTTTTTTGCCAGTGTCTTCAGTGCAAATTGGACTTCTTCCTTCAGTACCATTGGTTCTTGACCATGTGCTGCCTCCTGAAGTGACTGAGCATCTACCAATTGTTTTTGGTACAGTGACTCTGTGTATTCCTTCCATCTTCTTTTGATGCTTCCTGCATCATTCAGTGTTTTGCCCATAGAATCCTCCACTACTGCAACTTGAGGCTTGAATTTTTCTTCACTTCTTTCAGCTTGAGAAATGCCAGGTATGCTTTTCCCTCTTGGTTTTCTAACTCCAGGTCTTTGCATATGTCATTGTAATACTTTGTCTTCTCCAGCCTCCCTGATCAATAATGCAGGAGTGAAGATGTGTCCGTATTTCAAGACAGCTGATGACTTTGAGACTCCCCTGTGAGTCAACCACCTGGGCCACTTCTTTCTCACCCATCTGCCCCTGGAGGGGCTAAAAGGGTCTGCTCCTGTATAGGTGGTGAACCTATCATCAGTGGTCCACCATGCTGGCAAGATTCACTTCCGTGACCTCCAGAATGAGAAGTGCTACAGCCAGGTTTTGCCTGTTGCCACAGCAAACTGGAAAATGTGCTTTTTTTCTCAAGAACTGTCCAAGAAGCTCCAAGGCACTGGGGTCCCCATTTACGCAGTGCACCCGGACATCTTTCGCTCCCAGCTATTCTAGCACTCCTTCCTCCTGTGCCTGCTCTGGAGGCTCTTCTTCCCATTAATCAAGTCAGTGCAGAAATGGGTGTAGACTAGCCTGCACTGTGCCCTGGCTGAGGGTCTGGAACCCCTGAGTGCCAAGTACTTCAATGACTGCATCAGTATATGATGCATTAATTCATTTCTACAAATGAGCAACAATCAGTTGGAAAATAAAAACTTTTTAAATATGCCATCTATAGTAACAAAATTAAAATACTTTTAATTAACTCTAATAAAATATGTGTAATCAATATATGGAGAAAATCATAAAACTTTATTGAAAAACATTAAAGACAGCCTAAGTGAATGAAACCCGACACATCTGTCAGTTTATCGTACTGTGGGCGCTGGTGTGTTGCTATGATGCTGGAAACTATGCCACCGGTATTCAAATACCAGCAGAGTTGCCCATGGTGGACAGGTTCAACTGAGCTTCCAGACTAAGACAGATTAGGAGAAGGACCTTGTAGTCTACTTCTGAGAAAAATTAGCCAATGAAGACCTTATGAATAGCAGTGAAACATTGTCTGATATAGTGACAGAAGATGAGCCCCTCAGGTTAGAAGGCACTCAAAATATGACTGGAGAAAAGCTGCCTCCTCAAAGTAGAGCTGACCTTAATGACGTGGATGGAGTCAAGCTTTTGGGACCTTCATTTGCTGATGCAGCATGACTCAAAATGAGAAGAAACTGCTGCAAACATACGTTAATAAATAGGAACGTGGAATCCAGGAAAATTGGAAATAGTCAAAAATGAAATGGAATGCATAAACATCGATATCCTAGCCTAGGCATTACTGATCTGAAATGAACTGGCATTGGCCATTTTAAGCCAGACAATCATATGGTCTACTATGCCAGAAATGACCAACTGAGGAGGAATCGCATTGTGTTCATCATAAAAAAGAACATTTCAAGATCTATCCTGAAGTACAACTCTGTCAGCAATAGGATAATATCCATAAGGCTACAAGGAAGACCAATTGATATGACTATTATTCAAACTTATACACCAAACACTAAGGCCAAAGATGAAGAAATTGAAGATTTTTATCAACTTCTGCAATCTGAAATTGATCAAACATGCAATCAAGATGCATTGATAATTACTAGTGATTGGAATGTGGAAGACAGAAACAAAGAAGAAAGATTGGTAGTTGGAAAATATGACCTTGATGATAGAAATGATGCTGGAGAATGCATGATAGAATTTTGCAATGACTTCTTCATTGCATATACCATTTTTCAACAACATAAATGGCGACTACACATGTGGGTCTCACCAGAATCAAATAGACTACGTGTGTGGAAAGAGAAAATGGAAAAGCTCAATATCATCAGTCAGAACAAGGCCAGGGGCCAACTGTGGAACAGACCATCAATTGCTCATATGTAAGTTCAAACTGAAGTTGAAGAAAATTAAAACAAATCCACAAGACCCAAATATGACCTTGCGTATATCCCACCTGAATTTAGAGAACTTCTCAAGAGTAGGTTTGACACATTGAACACTAATGACTGAAGACCAGAGGAGCTGTGGAATGACAATGAGGGCATCATATATGCAGAAAGCAAGAGGTCACTAGGATAGGAAAGAAAGAAAAGACCAAAATGGATGTCAGAAGAGACTCTGAAAGATGCTCTTGAACATAGAGTAGCTAAAGCAAAAAGAAGAAATGATGAAGTGAAATAGCTGAACAGAAGATTTCAAAGGCCAGCTCAAGAAGACAAAGTAAAGTATTATAATGAAATGTGCAAAGACCTGGGGTTAGAAAACCAAATGGGAAGAATGCGCTGGGCATTTCTCAAGCTGAAAGAACTGAAGAAAAAATTCAAGCCTCAATTTGCAATAATGAAGGTATCTATTATGAAAATACTAAATGACACAGGAAACATCAAAAGAAGGTGGAAGGGATACACAGAGTCACTGTACCCAAAACCATTGGTCAACATTCAATCATTTCAGGAGGTAGCATATGATCAAGAACCAATGGTACTGAAGGAAGAGGTCCAAGCTGCACTGAAGGCACTGGCAAAAAGCAAGGCTCCAGGAATTGGCAGAATACCAATTGAAATGTTTCAACAAACGTATGCAGCACTAGAAGTGCTCATTAATCTATGCCAAGAAATTTAGAAGATAGCTAGCTACCTGGGCAACTGACTGGAAAAGATCCATATTTGTACTCATGCCAAAGAAAGGTATCCAACAGGATGTGGAGTAAAATTTTGCTGAAGATCATTCAAAAATGGCTGCAGCAGTATATCGACAGGGAACTGCCAGAAATTCAGGCCAGTTTCAGAAGAGGACGTGGAACAAGGGATATCATTGCTGATGTCAGATGGATCCTGGCTGAAAGCAGAGAATACCAGAAGGATGTTCACCTGTGCTTTATTGACTATGCGAAGGCATTCCACTGTGTGGTTCATAAAAACTATGGATAACGTTGTGAGAAATGGAAATCCCAGAACATTTAATTGTGCTCGTGAGGAACCTGGACCTAGACCAAGAGGCAGTCATTCAAACAGAACAAGGAGATGCTGTGTGATTTAAAGTCAGGAAAGCTGTGCCTCACGGTTGTATCCTTTCACCTTACTTATTCAATCTGTATGCTGAGCAAATAATCCGAGAACCTGGACTTCATGAAGAGGAATGCAGCATCAAGATTGCAGAAAGACTCATTAACAACCTGCCATATACAGATGACTCTACCTTGCTTGCATAAAGTGAAAAGGGCTTGAAGTATTTACTGATGAAGACCAAGACCACAGCCTTCGTTATAGATTATACCTCAACATAAAGAAAACAAAAATCCCCACAACTGGACCAATAAGCAACATCATGATAAACTGAGAAAATATTGATGTTGTCAAGGATTTCATTTTATTTGAATCCACAGTCAATGCCCATGGAAGCAGCAGTCAAGAAATCAAGAAACACATTGCATTGTGCAAAGCTGCTGCAAAAGATCTCTTTAAAGTGTTAAAAAGCCAAGAGGTCACTTTGAGGACTAAGGTGTGCCTCACCCAAGTCATGGTGTTTTCTATCACCTCATATGCATGTGAAAGCTAGACAATGAATAAGGAAGACCGATGAAGAATCAATGCCTTTGAATTATGGAGTTGGTGAAGAATATTGAATATAGCATGGAATGCCAGCAGAAGAATCAAACCTGTCTTGGAAGAAGTATAACCAGAAAGCTCATTAAAGAGAGGATGGTGAGACTTCGTCTCACACACTTTGGACATGTTGTCAGGAGGGACCAGTCTCTGGAGAAGGACATCATGCCTGGTACTGTAGAGGGTCAGCGAAAAAAGAGGAAGATCCTCAATGAGATGGATTGACACAGTGGCTGCAACAATGGGCTCAAACATAACAATAATTGTTAGGATGGCGCACGACCAGGTGGTGTTTCATTCTGTTGTACATAGGATCACTATTAGTTGGAAATGACTCCATGGAACCTAACCAAAAAAAAAAAAGAATGAAAAGTTTTTTGGGATTTTTTTTTTTCTAGATCATTGGAGAAAGGATGGGCTAGTCAGTAAATGATGTTAGATCAACTGGCTATCTATATTCATAAAAGAGGAAATTGGATCCCTACTTTCACAGATAATTTCCATGTGGATTAAAGTCTAAAGTGTGAAAGATTAAACTCTACAGTGCTGGGAAGATAATACAAGAAAATGTCTTTTTTGGCTTTGGGTGGAGAAATATTTCTTATTGAAGACACAAACTATAAAGACAAGATTGATAAATTTGACTACATTAAAATTATAAGCTTTTGGTTTTTGAAAAGACATCACGAAGTCAGTGAAAATACTAACTACAAACTGCAAAAAGAAATTTGGCACACACATAGTAGACAAAAGAAATTGTCCAAATGCTGAACTCCTGCCTAAAAAGAGGGGATAAAGACAAGAACAGCCATTTCACAGAAAAGGAAACACAAAAAGATCACAAATGACAAGATACTCAACCTTATTATTAATCAAGGGAAATTAGAGTTAATATCATAACGTATTATTTCTCATCCTGAAGACTGGCAAAAATAAATAAATAAAAACCAAATAGCAGGAACTGGTGAAGATTGGGAACAAAAAAAAATTCGTAAATTTTGATGGGAGTATAAATTCGTGGAACCATTTTGGAAAAGAGTTTGGTACTGCCTGGTAAGACAGACCATATGCAGAACTTAGAGTCTGCAATTCCATTCCTAGATCCTGCACGTGTGCACTCAGGCGTATGCTCATGGGAGCATTGGTCATATCAGTATCTGTGATGAGTGAACAAACACAGATAATAAACAAACATTGAAGGTAATCCGAATGCCCATCAACACAATGGATAAATGAATTTTGGTAGTCACAGGGTAGGCTATTACACAACAAAAACTGAGTAAGCTATAGCTTCACGTAACAGCATAAACCAAAAAAAAAACCCCAACCCATTGCTGTCAAGTGGATTCTGACTCATAGCCATCCTATAGGACAGGGTAGAACTGCCCCACGGAGTTATCAAGGAGCGCCTGGTGCATTCGAACTGCCAACCAGGGTTTCCATAATAGCATGAATGGTCTTAAAAATGTAAAGTTGAGTTTAAGAAGAAAGTATACAGAGGAATAAATTCAGTGTAATTGCTTTTTTATAAGTTAAAAAACACAAAACTAAAGACTGCATTGAAGAGGCATACATGTATAGGTGGAGAAACTAAAAAAAGCAAGTTAATAGTTATAACAAAATCTAGGACTTTTAGGGGAAGTAGTAATTGGGATGGGAATATCTAGGGTAATGAATGATAAGTTTGATTTCTTAAAGCAAGCAGTTGGTATACAGATATTCTTCGAATTATTCTTTAAACCATACGAATGTGCTCTTTGTACTCCTTGTATAGAATACAGTTCACAATACAAATTTAAAGAAATAAACAAGGTTAGAATCACACATTTAAATGGACTAAACTCCCCACTTAGACTGAGATTGTTAGATTAAAAAGGTTGGATTTTTAAAAATCAGGTTGCATGCTGTTTAGAAGAGTCATATATAAAACATAAAGGCATGGAAAAGTTGAAAATAAAAGGATAACTAGACATGTATCACACAGAGTTTAGACCAACTACTTAGAGAATCACTGGGTTTGACCCAAGGAATGAGGGGTGAAAATGCAAACTAATCAAAGGGCCCTTTCAACAGGAAAGAATGGGGCAGCCAGGGGAGTCTGTGGACCAAAAAGAAGGGGTCAGAGAAAGGGTTGATGGAGTTTCACCCATAGAAATTTGTACTCAGGCTTCTTTTCCTAGTGCAGCAATGCTCTAAATTTTTGGTCTCAGGAATCCTTTACACCCTGAAAATTACTGAGGACCCTAAAGAGCTTTTTCTTACATGGGTCCTATATTATCAATATTTACTGTATTAGAAATTGAAGCTGAGAAATTTTTAAAAGACAAGAGTGCACAAGCACATGACCCATTAGCCTTCTACTGAAAGTGTAGAAGGACAGTTTTTGGAGAAAAGTTTAATAGGTATAAAAACATTAAAGTGGATACCTTTTGATCTATTAATTCTTCCAAGAATCCATCAAAAGGAAATAAGGAAACAATCTGATGACCACAAACATGTGGGGGTGGGGGGGGGTGGGGGGAGGTAGAGGGAGGGAAGGAGAGAAAGAGAGACAGAAAGATTGAGAGAAATTGACAATACAATTTGACCCTCTCCCCAAAGGACACGACCAATACGACAATAATAAGGGGCAGATCTAATATCGTCTACCTGGCAATATGAAGTGTTTACTTTTGATTTTGGTCCATCATTTAGAGGAATTATTTAATCTCTCTAACTCAATATCCTCATCTGTAAAATGGGAATAATCATAGCACCTACTTTGTAAGAGTGCCGTGAATATAAAATGATATTATCCATGTCAAATACTCTGTAGAGTTCCTGGTATACAGTAAGTGCTCAATAAATGTTAGATATTTTACTACTGTTGTGTAGAATACCATTAAATTGTATAGGCAGTTAAAATAATATAGAATTAAATTTATTTACATGAAAATATATTCATGGTATGGTGAGAGCTTAAGAAGACAGCATATGCAGTCTGCTCATATTTTTGTAAAGAATATCTTTTATCAAAAAATTCTGCAAAGTCATAAAAGCTTCACAGACCCATCCAAATGCCCTGAAAGACCAAGCTACTGGGCTGAGGGCTGGGGGCCGTGGTTTTGGGGGACATCTAGCACAATTGGCATAACAAAATTTATAAAGAAAATGTTCTACAGCTGACTGTGGTGAGTGGCAACTGGGGTCTTAAAAGTCTTGGAGTGGCCATCTAAGATAACATCTACTGGTTCCATCCTGGCTGGAGCAAAGGAGAATAAGAAGACCGAAGACACAAGGGAAAGGTTAGTTCAAAGGACTGATGGACCACAGCTATCACAACCAGGCTGAGCCCAGAACAAGTAGATGGTGCCCAGTTACCACCACTGACTGCTCCGGCAGGGATCACCATAGAGGGTCCTGGACAGAGAGACAGAAAAATGCAGAACAAAATTCAAATTCACACACACACAAAAGACCAGCCTTGCTGGTCTGACAGATACTGGAGAAACCCAGAGAGTATGGCCCCCAGGGCACCCTTTTAACTCAGGACTGAAGACACTCCTGAGGTTCGCCCTTCAGTCAAAGATTAGACAGGTATATAAGGCCAACCACAACACACGTGAGGGACGTACTTCATAGTTCAATCATGTATACAAGACTAATGGGCACAGCAGCCCAGAAGCAAAGACAAGAAGGCAGGAAGGGACAGGAATGGAAATAGGGACACATCACGGGGTTGGTAAACAATGTCACAAAACAATTTGTGTATTAACTGTTTAATGAGAAAGTAATTCACCTAAATCACAATTTTAAGAAATTCTGAAAACTTGTTAACAGATAATTTTGATGTTCTTCTTTTGTGTATCTGTACATTCTAATTTGTCTTCAATGGCTATGGTTCATGAGCTGTACAGTATCCTGGCTGACACTAGAGGGCGCAGCAGGTCTCTGAGTTTCTTCTGGAGAGGCTGCTAAGACTATAAGGCGCAGTGAGCTGTCCCAGGCTGCAGAAGGCTAGAGCTTCAATCCAGAAGACAGAATGAGAATAGCAGTTTCGATCTGAAAACAACAAACAAACAAAACTTAGCACTTTAGAATGATCTGGAAGCACCTAAAAGCTACCGATGCCAGGACCCTGCCTCAGACCATTTAAATCAGACTCCTGGGGGTGGGGCCCAGCTTCGGGATTTAAAAAAATTTTCCGAACAATTCTAAAGAGCAGCCAGGGTTGGGAATTTCTAATCCATACGGACACTGACAGCGGCCTGATTACGAATGCCAGGCAGGATTGGAAGGGGTTACCCAGCGTCTCATTCCCTCAGTCAATTGTCCATCTGCTTCATGGCCCTGCTCCCGGGCCCTTCGTATGCCCCTCTTACCCCATATCAGGGAGGCCTCTTCCCCACCGCCCTGCCCCTTTGGAGCCTTTTCGGTGAAGAGGCTGCGCTGCCCCGTCCCTCCATCCAGCGCCGCAGCACAGAGCCCAGCAGAGCTGAGTGACCGCCATTAACCATGGTTCCTTCAGCTGTTCCAATTAACGTGCTTTCCAGAACTAGACGCGTCGCTGGTCCACGCGTAGTCCCAAGCCCTGGAAGGTACTTTGCATTAATGAGGAAACAACTTACTTACAGACGGCTTGGCAGCCAGAGCTCAACAGTCCTGCTTAAGTGAGACGTAGAATAGTGCTGGGGGTAGGGGTGGTGGGACCCTGAATTCTGCTTTCTCTGCTTCGCAATTTTCCACCAGGAGACTGGCTTAAGGAACCTTCTAACTGGCCAGGGGGCTGGAAGGGAAGAGAGATATTGAGAACAGAAGGTGAACTTAATCAGCTCTGGTGGAGCTGTGAGCCTCTGTCTGACAACAGACCAGAGCTGTTTTTCACCCACAGCCCCTCTGAGACCCTTGGGCCTGGTTCTGGGCATCTTGCTAACCCTACAGGCTGCCTAGGTGTGAGTTATTTCAAAGAATTGCCTTCATGGACACACAACCTTCCTAAAGAATGTAATCCACTCCTTCTCCTAATGTTTTTGAGTGGAGTCGTAACCTTTTCTGGGATTTTCCAGAGAACCACACAGCGAAGGAATGTAAGTGGAAGGCAACCACATGACAGTCTACCAGGAATTGTTATTTCTGCACTGGTGGCCCCCCCCCCCCCCGCTTTATTTATTTGTTTATTGTGCTTTAGGTGAAGGTTTATAAATCAAGTCAGCCTCTCCTACAAAAAGTTATACACACTTTGCCATGTACTTCTAGCTGTTCTGCCTCTAATGAGACAGCACATTCCTCCTCTCCACCCTGTATCCCCCGTGTCATTCAACCAGCTCCTGTCCTTCCTTCTCATCTCACCACCAGACAGGAGTTGCCCACAAAGTCTCAAGTGTCTGCTTGAGCCAAGAAGCTCACTCCTCACCAGTATCATCGTCTGTCTTATAGTCCCGTCCAATCCCTGCCTGGAGAGTTGGCTTCGGGAATGATTCCAATCTTGGGCTAATAAAGGAGTCCAGGGACCATGACGGTCAGGGTCCCTCCAGTCTCAGTCAGACCATTAATCCTGGTCTTTTCATGAGAATTTGAGATCTGCATCCCACTGTTCTCCTGCTCCCTCAGGGATTCTCTGTTGTTTTCCCTGTCAGGGCGGTGATCGGTGGTAGCCAGGCACTGTCTAGTTCTTCTAGTCTCAGGCTATTGGAATCTCTGGTTTATGGAGCCCCTTCTGTCTTTTGGGCTCATCTTTACCATATGTCTTTGGTGTTCTTCACTTTCCTTTGTTCCAGGTACCCTGAGACCAATTGCTGTATCTTAGATGGCCGCTTGCTAGCGTTTAAGACCTGCGCTGGTGGTTTTTCTATCCTTTTATCTTCCCCTCAACAAACCCCAATTGCTGCTGATTCAATGTGAAGGGTAAGAGGGGAAAGAGGGCCCAGTGGTAGTTAGGATGTTTTTCACCAGTGAGAAGTGACTTTCCCAGAAATCCCAGCAGGATTGGATTGGTTTGGTTGTGTTGTGGAGGTGGAGGTAGTGATGGATGTAGATGCTGCAGTCTCTGGAACCCTTCAGTAGACCTCAGTGAATGGATCATTGGCTGGAGAACGCCGGGGAAAATAATCTCCAGCCATACCAAAATTATCTCTTGTTAGCATTGTTTCAGAAGTCCCTGGGTAGCCCAAATGATTAAGCTCTGAACTACTCACTGAAAACTGAAGGGTTGGTTCTTCAAACCCACCCAAAGACACCTTGGAAACATGGCCTACCAATCTGCTTCTGAACTGTCAGAGCCTGGAAAACCTACGGAGCACTTCTACTCCGCACATATGGGGTTGTCATGAGTCAGAAACAACTCAGCAGCAACTAGTAATGACAACAGAGTTGTTTCAGTCATCTGTTGCTGCACAGCACAACCGCCCAAACCTCAGTGGCTTAAAGTGACAATGTATTAGTTCTCACTGCTCTGTGGCTGGCTGGGGGCTGCTTTGGCTGCTCTTGAGGCGCAGCTGGCACAGCCAAGTCTTTCTGCCTACGTGGACTTTCATCCTGGCCTTCCTCCTGGCAGGGTGGTCTCAAGGCAGCATCCTAAGAAAACAAAGGCGGAAACTAAAGAGCCCCTTGAAACCTCTGCTCTGCAGCTGGAACAACGTCGCATCCACCACATCTTATTAGTGAGAATAAGTTGCAAGTGAGAAAATAGACTCCATCTCTTGATGGAAGAAGCTGCAAAGCATTTGTAGCCATATTTAATATGCCGAAGCGTTTCTCATCCTGAGCTTTAATCCACATTTTGTGCCAAAAAAAAATTGTTTGGGGCGTGGGGAGAGAGAGGCGGGCCTGTGCATTTTAATAGATGTTTAGCAGCATCCCTGGCCTCTGTTAGATGCCAGTAGCACCCACCACGCTTGAGTTGTGACAACCAAAAATGTCTCTGAACATTGCCAAATGTTCTAAGGAGGGCAAAATCACCCCCAGTTGGGAAACACTGATCGACTACAACTGTTAATTTTTCTTTAGATGTATTGTCTGGTACTTGGGATCAGCCCCTACTTTTCCAGAACACAGATACTAATCTGCCTGTATAAGATAACATCCCTACCTGGGCTAACTCATTTGGCTGGAGCAAGTGCACATTCCTATTTGTGGAGGGGCTCATATGCCTCTCTTCTGAGAAATGTGAAGAGCATCATTGTACTTGGACCCTCACGTGCAGTAGGAAGCACTGGCTTGTCTTTTTTCTTGTTTCCCACAGTTATCTTCATGGACCTGTATCTGCCTCAATGAACCCAGCACATGCTACTGGTGATCAGTTCAGAAGACACAGAAAAAGATGTTCAGAACATGAGTGGAAATGGAAGAGGCATTTTACAATTTGTTGGGGTTGGAATTTCTTCATTTTTATTCACAAACATAAAAATCTACCACTTGTGATACTCCTAAGTAACACAAGGTTTGGGGTCAGATTTGTGGAGTAGCATTCCATATGGGGGCTCTTTATTATTTAAACAGTCATTTCTTCCCAATTCTTAATTTTCAGGGTTTTCTTATACTTCATCGTTCCTTTCCTCAAATATCTGACATACAGTTAACCAGTTGCTGTCAAGTCAGTCCCAACTCATGGTGACCCCATGTGTCTCAGAATAAAACTGTGCTCTGTAGGGTTTTCAGTGGCCAGTTTTTTCAGAAGCCGATCACCAGGCCTTTCTTCCTAGGCACCTCTGGGTGGGCTGTAACCACTAAGCTTTCTGTTAGTAGCCAAGCACGTTAACTGCACCACCCAGATTAAAAAAAAAATCCATTGCCATCGAGTCAATTCTGACTCACAGAGACCCTATAGGACAGAGTAGAACTGCCCCATAGGGTTTCCAAGGAGCACCTGGCGGATTTGAGCTGCCAACCTTTTGGTTAGCAGCCATAGCTCTTATCTACTACGCCACCAGAGTTTCCACACAGGGACTCCTACAAAATTATAGCAAATCTTAATATCTCTAAATATCTCCAAATGCTAGATGTGTTTCTGTTTGAACATGGTTTATGTGCCTATGCTATAACAACTTAGTTTTTTTCCAGCTCATCAGGGCTCTTTGTAATGAGGATAATCTCACCTGAGAGGTGTTGCTGACACCATTATTTCCTGAAAGAGACTAAAGAACCCAGCATCTTTATGTTCAGAAAGCAGCCAATTTTGTTGTCTCAGTTCTTTGATGTTGCCAAGAACCACTGAACTGCAAACAACTGAGAGGAAAAATTCATATCCTACAGAAAATAATATTTTCTGCTCAATAATGGAGGAGCATAATATCAGGGTAGAACTTTCTGCTTTGGGGGCTGGACAAATGGAGAGGTCAACAGTGAAAGCCACCACCAAGACTCTGCCAGGATATTGTGTCCCATGGGCAAGCCCTTTCACTGCTTACCTCATAAATAAAGCGCTCTGCTATCTATTGTTCATTGAACAAGAAGCTGAGTTTTGGGAGCTGGAGCCAAGTTGCCAGAGTTATCTATGTTGCTAATGCGCCTTCACGGGTCTGATGAATTGCTGCCAGATTTTAATTGGAACCTACACATGAAAAAAAAGAGAGTCTCTTTTGAGTGTCTATAAATACAACACAGCGGAAATGTAGCAGCTATAGAAATAGTTACAACAAATAAGAACTTCCTTTGAAAGCTTAAAAAGCCCCCTTTTCTTTTCTTTCTCACTTTTTCTCTCCATCTCCCATCAACTCTTCCCATTGATTCATATCCCTACCACCTTGTACCTACAATTATTTCCTAATCTAGGTTTATAAGTCTGCCCATGAGATACTTGCTTACTTCTGTTTTTCTTCAAAACTGGGCTATGGTAATATTTGCCTTGGTGTAATGAATTTCAGTAATGTATTGGTTTAGGTTCTTAAGTTCTATCAGGCAGGAGCATCCTTGGGCACTGAAATTGCTAACATGTTCTTTGCCTTCTCAGGGGCGGTGTAGTATACCCACATGTTATTCACCCAACTGGAAGCCTTTGAATTCAGGGACCACATTAGATCTTTAATCCATGCATGTGGTGCTGAAGAGGTTAAAACTGACTCCTCAAGCCACATACCTCTGATAATTCTTCAAGAACCTGGACAGCCTGATAATGCAGTAACAATGAAATCATGTGGATTCAAAATTATTTAACATTTGAAAATCTCCAGGCAGACATAGGACTCTAACAAAATGCGAGCTTCAGTCTTGTGTTCCTTGCTTTTCGAATGGGGAAAGATTCTAGTCTTTGGCTGATTGACGCCATTTTGCCAGAGCCAGCTGGTCAGGGCGTTCAGACTACCAGCCACTGACTGTCCATCAGAAGGAAGGCAGTTGACATCAGAAGGCTTCTTAGTTTCCTAGGGGTGCCTTAACAAAACACCACAAAGCAGGTGGCTTGAAAGAATAGGAGTTTGTCTCACAGTTCTGGGGGCTGAAAGTTGAATTCAGGGCCCTGGCAGGGCCATGCTCTGTCTGCTCCAAAGGAGGATCCTTTCTTAGCTCTCCAAGCTTCTGGTAGCCGCTGGGCAGTTTGGCAGGGTATGGCCTCATTAACTTACCTGATCACATCTGCAAAGCAAGAACTTATCTCCAAACAAAGTCACTTTCGCAGGTCCAGGGGTTAGGACTTCAACATATTCTTTTGGGGGACACAATTCAATCCATAGCAGAAGGCAGTGAACCACTGGCATGTAACTACTTCTCTCCTGCTGTTTTCAGGGAGTTACCAAGGCTAGGCTAGTCATTCTTCCGACCAAAAGCTATGGCCCATATAATGCTCCCACGCTTGCAGCATAACAAGAATGTAGAAAGCACTTAGACTGACCCCCAGACAGAGAGGCAGAGCATGGTAGACACACACTCTGGGGCAGTGAACAACTGACAGCAGGCATTCCCCATTCTGTTTACTGGAAGAGGCAAAACTGAGCAGTGAGCTGACGTGGGACTGTTATTATGTACATTCTGTACTTGGAGAAAATTTGTAATGGAGACTCAAATGAAAGGGGGCCCATTTCAAATCAGAAAGACACAGCAAACAGGCAGTGAAAGCTGGGTGCTATACCTGAATGATGGAAAAAATACAGAGAGGAACAATTTGTTGTCGGTTGATGTCTAGTCAGTTCTGATCCATGGCGACTCCATGTGTGCGGAGTCAACTGCTCCATAGAGTTTTCAAAACCATGACCTTCGGGAAGCAGACCATCGGGGCTGTCTTTGCATATGCCTCTGGGTGGACTTGAACTGCCAATTTTTCAGCTGAGCGCTTAATTGTTTTCCCCTCTGAAGAACAGCTTGTTGTTGTTGTGTGCTGTGGCCTTACTTAGCCACAAATAGTTTAAAGTTTTACTTTTTTTTTTCTTTTTGGTTTTATTAGTATACAGCAGCTTTACTGCATGGAACTTTTACATGTGCACGTATAACTATACTATGTAAACAGCGAAGTCTATTTAATTCTCATGCTATAAAATGAGTTCAGCCATTTTCAGCCAAGCTTGGGCCAGGTGTCTACCCCTAGATTGACTAGTTACGGCCAAGAAAACAAAGTCGTGTCGTTTAGGTTTGGACACTATCCCCTCCCACCAACCCTGCTGAGGTTAAGGGTGTTTCTATGGAGGAAGGAGTTCTCCTAAGTGAGGCAGCTATTCCAAGTGGTATTTAAAACACTCCTTTTTCATTTTACTCCCCAAGACAGCTGCCGTAATCTTCGATGAATTAAAAATCCCCTTCTACGCCATCACCCCTCTTAAGGTACCCTTCAGATTTACAACCTCTGTTTTCCTCTAGGAAACTCTGGTGGTGGAGTGGTTAAGTGCTATGGCTGCTAGCCAAAAAAGGTCGGCAGTTCAAGTCCACCAGGCTCTCCTTGGAAACTCTGTGGGGCAGTTCTACTCTGTCCTATGGGGTCACTATAAGTTGCAATCTACTCAAAAACAGTGTTTTTTTTTTTTTTTTTTTTTTAATTTGGTTTTCCCCTAATGCTCAGGTAGTTAGGGGAATGCATCTGATATAATCGATTCATACTGAGAAGTATACTTAATATCTTTTTAAAGTGCGTCATGCTAATAATCTCTAGTCATGAAATCTCTGGACAAATTTTCACGGGAATGAGAGAAATTAAACATTCCCTTGCTGCCAAATTATACTACTCACTACCTATTCCATCTGTTCTCCCTGGGGATTCTACATATTCTTGTTTCTATACTTTTCACCTCACAAGAAAGGTAATGTAGCTTTTACTGTAATTGGATTTATTTCGTATTGGTACAATTACTATACGAACGGAGAAAAACCAAAAAACCCGTTGCCATCGAGTCAATTCTGACTCATAGCAACCCTAGAGGACAGAATAGAACTGCCCCATAGAGTTTCCAAGGCACCTGGTGGATTCAAACTGCCAACATTTTGGTTAGCAGCCGTAGCTGTTAACCACTACGACAAAGGGAGAAGGGATTCTAAAAGATCAAGACACCTAGAAACGCTTTCATTTATAATCTCTAAGGTTACACCACATCTTCCTTTCTATACACAATTCTTACTCAACCATTTTCTCCTTTCTTGCATGTTAACCTAAACTTTGAAAATTAAAAAAAAAAACATTAAAAGGAATTTTCCTTTAAAGAAATATTTTCAAACTGTTGATTGACTCATTTTTCGTGTTAAGATTTATGACAGAAAGGAGATATTTCTTGCCAGTGCCCTTAAAACCGTTCTTGAAAAACTTAGACTTTCTCTACTAATTTATAATTATTATGGGAAAAGACACCAAAACTACATATATCTTAACATAAGAGGAAAATAACAACTTGGTCCAGATTCTAAAATTCAGTTTTTAGTTAGTCTGTAGTAAGGGCCATCTTCATGGTCACAATTAATACTGTTCTGCTTTTGTAAAACTCGACCTATGTTTTTAGAATCTCCTTCTGTTATGTTTCCAGGCTAGAAAAGGCCAAAAAACCAATTTGCAGAAGATGTAAGTAAGCTTCTACCATCACTCTTGGAAGGACACCAAAGGTGTGGGTGACAGGCAGATGCAGAGATGCTGGCAGGTTTGTCTATCCCTGATCTCCTCCACTCCACATCCAGCTCTTCTTCCCACAATTACATAAGTTCTAATTCCTACAAAAAATATCTTATTCCATAAATTATAGTAGTTCTTCTCAGATTGAACTCTCATTGATGATTATTGGCACTGGAAGAGGTCCCAGGGGAACAGAATCTAAAAGATGGGGCTCTTGAATGGGTTCTCTGATTTGATTAGAACTAAAAGCACTAATGATTGGTTTTCAGTGGGTAAAGGAGGCCCTGATAGTCTACAGCATTCAATAGGAAATAGTTATTCAAATTACCACTTGTGATTAATTGCCTATAATAGACAAGGCTTTGGGTGATCAAGTAGCAGCTGCCATAAAACATTTTAGTGGAAATAAGGAGTATAATGATGTTGGTTGGCTGCTTCTAAGCATGCTAGAAATTTTAGCAAGAGAAAACGATGATCTCAGGGCTGTAAGTTTCCAGCATTTTAAAGGCTTTGAGTGCTCTCAAAGAAACCCTTATCTCCTTTAACTGCAGGGTCAGGATTTTTAAAAGCCAAAAGTCTAATCTCGCAGGTGGCTGAATCGCAGTGCAAATTGAATTTGCACCTTTGTAGAGTAGTTTATTTTAAAGCTAGGTTATTCATTGAGAAGTAAAGGGACCTGGAGGATTCAGATGGGGGAATATGGGCAGATTCCAATGAGACCATATGCAGCTCTTGGAGGAATTACATAAATCAATGTCACCATCAGGGACTTAGAAGATGCAAGGTGGTGATTCCTACCACATCCCTTCAGCAAACACAATTGACCTCTGCGAAAGATGGACAGATTTTGGAAAATGATAAGATCATTGTAAACTTAATCAAGTGGTAGTTCTAATTGCAGATACTGTTCCAGATGGATTCCATTACTGGAGCTAATAAACACATCCCCAGACATCTAGTCTACAGCTATTGATCTGGCAAATACTTTTTCTCTATACCTGTTAGGAAATACCATTAGATGCAATTTGCTTTTAGCTGGCTAAACTGACCCTACACCATCATACCTATGTAATGTTTCCTATGATAAGCTGACTGAGAAGGAAAAAAACTCAGGCCTGGCTTACACTCCACACCATGTCCAACTCTTCTTCCTAACTGATGACCCTGTGCAACAACAGCAGCCCCAACTTCTCACCAGATGCTTGGTGGTGGACCCACAGAGGTGGTAGGTACCCAAAAGCACAGCTTCCCAATGATTCTTCCCCAGGGCTTTGAACCAGCTCTGCCTGGTTCAGTCATCACCAAGGAAGTGAAACTGGAACAGACCCAAATTTTTAAAATTTGAGTGACCTAGAACCATAACTTGAACAGTAAAAATTACAGGCTGAAGCTCTACTAGAAGTTAATCTCCCTCTAGGAAAATAAGGGCAGTGTAAGTATTGCATAGCAACAGATCTCTTCCTCGTGGGAATTAGAGCACAGTCGAAGACAGTGTTGCCTCATTCAGAGATGGCGGCTGACCACACAGCTTTGAATGTGTGTCCTGCCAGTAATCCAGTCTCATGCATCAGGCTCCTGAAAGGGCTCACACTGCCTCTTCAGAGTCTCCCATTCCAGGGCTTCAACCCATAATTTTTCCCACTCTGGTTATTGTTCCAGTTCACCCAAATTTTAAAACTTTGGGTCTGTTCCAGTTTTGCTTCATACTCCATGACTGAACCATTTCCTCCTGGTTCGAAGCCCTGGTCTTCCCCTTGCAGTTCCATTTCAGTGGCGGGGTGTGCCTGGCTTCTCAGGTCGGTGACTCCTTCTCTGATACTCCAAATTCCTTCCTGGATGTTCACTTCCCCAACAGCTACTACAACCATGCAAGGTCTAATTCCTATACCAAATCCCTTGTCCCATAGTTATAGTGCTTCTGCTTCCTGATTGATCCCTGACTTATTCAAAATGCTATATCAAACCAGGTGAAAGAATTTCTGAGTAGTGAGTGATTGAGGGAAGAATGCATTCTATGAAAAACCTAGATAATTGTTAAAGATGCCACTACTCTTATTGACTAGTAATAATAACAGCTGGTGTTTATTGAGTACCTACTACATGCCAGATATAAGGCCTTAGACACCATATATCATTTATTCCTCACAAAAACCTTCTGAAGTAGATATAAGTATCAGCCTATTTTGCAGGTGAGAAAATTTTTAGGACTCAGAGCTGTATAAAGCACGTTCTTAATGACTACGCTATATATATAAAATGCCTCTCCCCTTGTGACACACTGAAATTATTTGTTTATATATCGGTGTCCTCCACCAGACTATGGCATTTCAAGGTCAAGAAGCACAGCTTTTTAACCTGAGTGTCTTCACTGTTAAACACAAGTTCTGAAAAACAGGTTTATGATAAATGCTCGTTGAACGGAATGGATGAAGAGAAGGAACAGTGGTGGGAGGCGTATCAGCACTGCCTGTTATTCTGGTCAAGAAAAATTGGCAGCGAGCTTGCGCTGGGCATTTGTTCACATTGTCAAGATGTGTGCCTAGCCACATGAGAAAGAGAATTCAAGAAGAATGCAGAGGGATCTTATGTTATTGATGGGAATAATGGTGATAGAAAGGAAAACTAATTCTCTAGATCACCTTGCATTTTGGTAGGGGGCTGAGGAGAGCATTCATTTTACAGAAAAAGCATGTGATACAGAGTATTTATTTTTATTTTAAGGAGCATATACACCTACTAAGCAGTAGGGGGAGCAAGATGCAGGGAAATCTACAATTTTAGACCGCCAGACGCGCCCGCGCGCACACCCGCACAAAATGAAGCTCTCTGAGTCACCTAGGGACAAAAGCCTGAGAATGTGATTTTACACCAAATCTGAAAATGGGGTGTTGATATATCTTACATACTGACGCCTCGATTTAAAACGGTTTTGAAACTGCTCAGTAGAGCCCTAGCAATCTAACACGTAGTTGAGGGACGATCTGGCAATGACTGATACAGGTGTTCTGTAAAGATAAAACAGGACAGATTGCTTTCAACCTAAATTAACTGATTTGTCCTTTGACAGTAATACAATTTCCACCATGTTTATGCTAATTAGGCCCAGTCTTGGTCTTATTGTGGTCTAAGGAAGACCAAACATTGAAGTGAAAATTGGAGATACTATTTAAATCAGCTTCCCTAGACATAATACAGTATAGAGTAAGATAAAATTTGTGTTGCTATTGCTGTTTTTCTTGTTTATTAACAAAGATTATATCCCACTATGAAATTCAAAAAGAAATCCATTGATTAGTTCTATGAAGACTAGAGAAAATCTAGTTTACTTCACGTGTCTAAGCTCTCCACAAACGAACGTTTATGGTGCTACACTTTGAGAAGAGTTCTTTGAACAGCCTCCATAGCAAATCTTCCCTTAAATATACCCCCTGACTGGCATCAAAACAGACATACGCTCCTTCAACATTATTTTGACCACCTCTGAATTTTCTAATTAGAGTATAGGGGGAAAATTTTCTGTATATTCAAACCCAGCAACTTAGTTGCATAATGAATTATTCCATTTTGATTTAATTTAATTATGCAAATTTAGTTTGAAATCAATTCCAGCGCCTGTAAAACTGACATGTGTTTGGTTCACCTCACTTTCAGGTTTTTTTGGCAGAAGAGGTCTCATTAAGCCCACTTGGCAAGGTCCACAGCTCTAAAATACTCAGGTCTTTGTTTATACTCACAATATTGACTGTGATAGACATAATCAGAATGTAAACTATTTGATATGAAAACCAAACCATGATATAAAAACTGACTATGCAATTCTTCACTGAGTCTTACATATCTGCTTTGCTACTGTAAATATGAGCAAGTTTATTAGTCAGTCTGGGTTTTGACAGAATTCTTGGATATAGAATTTAAGTTTTGTTGATTTTCTTAAGGTTGAAGTTCAGGTCATACGACTACGGCATACATGGCTGTCAGTCCTATTATCTGTTTGAAGCAAACGTTTTCCTTACTATGCCGTGTGATTTATTCTCAAAAGTATTTCTTTTTGTTCAGAGACCTCAAAATAAAGCAGTAAGTTTCAAAGACCTTGCTTTATGTTTCAGTGGGTTCACTGATGCACTCTTGGGTGCACACACACGCTAATCACACCCCTGAGTTCTCCTTCCATATGTAACTTTTGCAACTCAAAATCCCAGGTATCCTTCCATTAATACTTCTATCATCAATCCTAATTTTCATTTCAACAGCCTGATTCCCAAATCTACAATTCTAAGCTGAGACTCTGAAATCAGTCTCAGGTACTCATATCGGTTTGAGGACATTGTGATAAAAATGTTCAGGATTGTAGGAGACCCTGCGGGTCATCTTCTCAACAGCCTCCTTCTTCCTCCACCTTGAAGATTGTAAGGCATGCACATAAAATCAAAGGACCCCCTGGCTGGATTATTCATTCTGAGACTCAACCTTCTATTTTATCATGGTCCTTCTTTCATGAATTAAGTATGCTCAAAGATGTTGGGGAAAAGAGAAATCATTAGAGGTATAGACCTATACTGCTGTTGAGGTGGTTCTTCCTAAAGTTCACAAATGGAATAAGAGAAGAGTGAGGCAGGCCTGGGGTCCCTCTGGGACCTCATCAATTTCAGCATATGGAAAAGGCTGTACACTCAACCATCCCAGTTCCAGGGCTGTGTAGTCCAAAACAGCCTTGTAGAACTGGAACTTACAATTTTCCTTCTAAATGATTGTGTGAGCATAGCTAAATAATTATACATCTCAACCATTGTGCAAACCAATTTAATTAACATTTTTCAGGCACGTCACATTTATACAATGAGTAAATAATTTTCTAAAATTATATTGCATTAGAAATTGCCACACATCAACTTGGATTATTTTCACTCATGGCCCTAATCATGCCTGAAATACTTTGTTTTTTTTCATATCACTTTGTTTTTTTATGCTTATTTTTTACTATGATTTGGTGCCTCCATGGAAGATGATTCATACTTGCAGGCTAGCCAGATGCTCTGTTCAATTTATTTTTAAATGTTATGTTTAATTGCCATTGGCTTAATCAAAGCTGGCATTTTTTTTTTTTTCAGGCAGTTACAGCATTAATTGAATTTTCTTTTCATTCAAGCTATAATAAAAGAAATCTTGGAAAGCATTCACTCTCATATCACTGACTTAGGCAAAATATACTCTGTAAATAAAAGAAAATTTTCAGTGTCCAACATTCCTAGGTTTTGAGGAGTTGGGAGGTCGCAAACGTGCATTTTTACTGTGTTTGGATTTTCAGAAGCACGTGTTTCAAGAAGATATCATTCAATGTACTCTTTATTTGATAAGATATAAAAAGTTGGAGAGCAAACAATTCTATACTACTAGTAAAGTACTCAAATTACTTTTTGGTCTCCTTTAAGCCTATTATTGTTATTAATATAATTATTATTAGTAGTAGAAATGCATTCATTTTTTCTAAAATAGTAATTCCAGGCAAGACTAATAAATCAAGAAATGTTCTCAGGGATGAAGCTGAGATGAAATTAGGAATACACGTGGAAGAAATTGTACAATCAAAAGTGTAAGCAATGAAATCATACTTAGTGCTCCAAACACGTTGAGACGTGTGCTTATAGAAGCATTAGCATTTAGGTCACCAAATTAGTCCTTTGAATTTTCTTGCTTTTTATCAAGAATTCTGTTTGCTTCCTGACATCATTTACTCTGCCATATTAACCAGAGCACGTATCTGTCAGTATTTTCAAATTTTAAACCTTTTACCGGTAAATACATCTCTATGAAAGATTTATTTAGTGGCTCTGACAATAAAACTGCTATGATAATATCTGTTATTATCAGATATTAGCTATTGAACTTTATCTCTGATGGAAAGTACTTTTGCAAAATTCTCGCTTTAGTGGAGAGAAAAAAAAATACATTTTATATTTTTTGCCTTGGCTCTGTTTATGCACTAAAAAGATTTTGATGACACCCAGAATTATGTGGGGAGTTCAAACAAACCAAATAATACTTTTTTTTTTACTTTAGTAGAATATTTGTATCAAAAAGCAGATTTTTTTCCCCTATATTCTTAATTTGCAACTTAGCTTATGAATAAAGCATTAGACTGCATTTATAGGTGGCAAAACCATTAGGGCTGGATCTGTTTTCAGGGACTACCATGGAATGACTGGCTGTTTAGAAATCCAAAGGCAAGCCATAAAGAACACTTTTGATGCCAAGCCATAAAGAATACTTTTGCACATTTGCAACAGGACGTCTGGGCCTTAAGTAATCTTTTCTTTTACTATGAACACTTATGTGAGGAATACTAGGAATGGGATGCTTGTTAATAACAAAGATAAATTATTTTTGCTCTGATGAATATGATGTTTTGCGAATTGATGATGAGATCTGTAGAAATACATTCAGTTATGTCTAGAGTCTATACAAATGCTCCACAGTCGAATAGAATAGCCCAGAATTGATGCGGTCCCCAGCCTTTACAGCGCATGGATTTCCACGGTGTCATTCCCGATGCTGGGGGAGATGCAAACGGCTGTGCACAGTTACAGATTGTCCTCACAGCTTTATCCTTCCGTGCGCACATCTAGAGAAATAATTTCTAGAACTTGAAATTTTAGATGAAATGGCGATTTTAAGATATAAACATTTAAAAATAACTTCTAATTCAGCAAAAATCATTATTGCTCATAAAGGTAGCTTATATTCAGTAAGAATATAGTTTGTTCCATGTACTCCTGATATTTCTCAGTTAAGACGTTCTGCTGGTAGAGGTCAGTTATAGAAAATAATTAAATATGTAAGGGTAGGAAATACATATTTTGAGTATTTTAATGACAATCACTTTAATCTAAATTTTAAATGTGCTTCTACTACTTACAAAATATATGTGTGTACATTGTATGTAACAAAACCCAGTGACGTATGTATATATATTTACCTACATTTACCCATTGTATATAGGTAAATATATATACACACATACATACATATCTGTATCTATCTGTCTACACATACGTATTTCCCACCAGAAAAAACACCTCACACCCTGCCTGCTATTGTGGGGATATTAAGGAAAAATCAAATGTCATGAAACTCCAGCTTGTTAAATTGTGATTTGCCTCCATGCTATTATTCATGTTGATCCAGTGTTCAACACACCTTTCCCACCTTCTGGCACCTAGCTGACATTTTCTTCACTTCTCAAGACTCAGCTCTAGCGGCCGAATCGTAGCTCCCTTGTAACACTTGGCATTGTGTTGAAATTATTGGGTTTGTGCCTGTCTCAAGAAAATGCTACTGCAAGATCTTGTGATCTAAATTGTATCTAATTCATGTTTTAAGCCCTTTCACCTAGCACAGCACCTACCTGACTCACGATAGAGTTTAAAAATGTATCTTGAACTGGTCTGAGAACTCATGTATTTTACCAAAGGCGAAGCAGCTCGAGCCACAGCCAATTTCAGCTACAGGTGAAATTCTGTTCTTTAGGTTCTGTCTATACAAAACATAGAAATAAGGCAATTATCCACATAAAACAAAGCGATGACAATAGTCAAAAATCAAAGACAAAGTAGGTTTTTTGGCCCCCATTGCTTCAATTGACCGAATACACCAGTAGCTAATAACTTTCAGATTTTCTTCCTTTGAAAGGGTTGTTGTTGTTGTTGTGTGCCACACAGTTGCTTCTGACTCAAAAACCCAAACTGGTTGCAGTAGAGGTGATTCTGACGCATAGTGACCCTATAGGACAGAGCAGAACTGGCCCCATTGTGACCCTAGATTAAGGTAGAGTTTAAACAGAATTGAGTTTTCTCCACTTAGAAGCAATTATTTGTAAATTTGCCCATACGTTTCTTTTCCGTTATCAAAAATTATTAGGTGTTTAGCAATTATTAATATCAAGTGGGATTGTGTCAATAGTACATTATATGGAATTCTTAGATATTGCAAATATACAGACTAATCTCTAGTCATGCATTTGCTGAAAGAATATTTTCTAAGGAGTAAAAAATACTGTGATTTTTCATTTTGAGACACTTGTCTATATACAAAATGGTTGACTAACGATAGAAACCAAGGGCTCATTTGGGAGACATGTAGCTTTCCTAGCAACTTTAGTCTAACTTTATTATTTTTTTTTTTCCTTTTCACAGGGTTTACTTTTTCTTTCATCCCCACACCCACCCCTTCTTTCCCTCCCTTGTCCTGACGGTCATCTTTCTTTCCCTTAGTGGGCCTTTGTCACAATGTAGGGTCAGCAGCACAGTTTGCTGAGAGGGGCACATGCTTTGTGATACTCCAGTGAACCTGTAGGAGCTTCCTTAGTCTTTGACTTGCGACCTCATGAGCAGAGAAATTACGTAA
Source organism: Elephas maximus indicus (assembly GCF_024166365.1). Classification (NCBI taxonomy): domain Eukaryota; kingdom Metazoa; phylum Chordata; class Mammalia; order Proboscidea; family Elephantidae; genus Elephas; species Elephas maximus. The sequence goes on from NC_064829.1 coordinate 23,963,795, forward strand.
TCTTAGTAATGAATTGTTTGCCATGCAGGGCCATGTCGTAGACTGGGCTTACTGATGGGGCAAGGGTTGGGAGCCATTTAAAGTTGAATAACAATATATTTTCAGATGGTCAGTGGCCCAATAGAAACCCTAAAGTGCTCCTGGCTCCAGGGTAAAGGCTGAACCCTCTATGTCTCCAGGATGGCGGGCATTACTAACTCCTGCTCAGGCTCAAGCCCATATGGACCCGACAGCCCCAACACAGATAAACAGATGGCACACAGAAAATAAGTAGCTCGTCCAGTCTTTGGAGAGCTGCGGGTAGCTTTTTAACTAAAGTTGTTAGTGCAGATGGACTGGCCAACTTGTGGTGTATTAGAAAAAACGTATCGTTTCCATATCCATTTAAAGAAATGCATTCCTTTTTGAAGAAAAAAAACCACCTCAAAGATGATTTCCCTGGAAAGAAAAAACAAAAATTCTTAGGATGCTTTGTAGAGTTAATCATTCAAAAACTTAATCTAAATTTTCACCCAGTGATTTTCAGCCAAATGATAATAATAAAATAGCCTCAGTCTATAAAAACAAACTCTAAAATATCAACACTGTCCTTTATTTGTCATTAATGAGTTAAAATAGCAACTCTTTAACTCCAGTTCTTAAAACAAGAATATCTTACTTACAAATTGACTAAAATGTATTTTTATAACCTAACAAAAAGACTATTCTGATCAAAATACAAGTACAAATGCTTTGTTTGTACTAAATTTTATGTTGTTGAAGGCTTTCTTTTTTTTTTTTTTAATGTTCTCTAGTTCAGGAAAAAAAAAACTCAAAAATTTATTTTTATGGTAAAAAGAACTTGAAATGACTAAAGAGAAAACTAGTGCAGACGAAATTTTGTTTAGACTATTTAAATAAATCAAACAGCACCTGATCTTCACTTTGGGCCTTCACCAAGTCTTTCTTCCAGCCCCCTCCTCTAACAGAAGGAGACTTCGTGATGTGGCCAGTCTCAATAAATGGAAACAGAATAATGGTGGCTAAAGACAGCCAAGTAAGCCAGCGTAGGCATTCGTTCGTTATTCTCAATATTACGATGGGATCATGGCGTGCACGCATCTTGCCCTTGCTAGTTTGTTTTCTACCAGGGGGCATTGTAGCAGCCTGAGTCCTCATTTTTTAGGGTCTATTTTTTTTCTTTCTGATACACCTAAATTATAAAGACTTTTTAGTACAGTACGTTTACAGCTGTCTCTAACAGCTGAGTAGTGAATTTAGCCTACTAATTACTTTTCTGTATTTTGCCTTAATAATAGTAGTTAACATTTACTGAGTGTTTATACATGCCAGGAATTATTCTGTGTTCTTTAGGTATATTAGTTTATGTAGTCTTCCTTTAAGTAATTAATTCTATGTGTCAAATGCTATTTATTACCTCCATTTTACAGAGGCAGAAACCCAGGTACAGTGTTAAGCTACTCCTCCAAGTCACACAGTAATACATGGGGACCTCACACATTGAATCAAAATGCTCACACTTTACATTTTTAAACTTAAAATATTCTGTTAATAAAAAGGAAAGCCATATGAAATAATATTATCTGTTTAGCACCTGATTCTTTTTTTAAATAAAACTAATAAACTTCTTAGAGCACTCTCTAGGTACCAAGCCTGTTTTAAGTACTTTACACGTACATCAATTCATTTAACGTTCACTCCAGTCCTAGGAGGTAGGTACCACTATTATTCCCACTGTATGGAAAAGGAAATTGAGCCATGGAGGCTAAGTAGATTGCCCCTGGTCACCCAGGGAGTACATAACAGAAAATCAGGGTAAATATAAAAACTAAACAGCCTTGCCAGTTGTTGGAATTATTTTAATATTCTAGCCCTGTCATTGCTGTATGCCTTTGAACAAATTGCTCTATCTTTCTACTTCTTAGCAGCCTCGTCTATAAATAAAGGGGGCAGGGGATTCATCTCTAAGATCCCTTCAAATAGTCCTACAGATGGGCAAAACATGTGTAAGGTCACATCGGAAAAAAAAATTTTTTTTTGCTTATGCCCAGTTCAAAGACTTAAGGACAGACTCTAGCCTTTCTTCTTATGCATTCTAACACTTCTCTGTGTATCTCTAAGCACTGTCTCCAGAAAAGGACCTACCAGGATGCTAAGAAGTTGGACAGTATTATGATGGCCTCCAGAAATGCCAGTCTCAGCTCAGCATCTGCCAACAGGTCCAGATAATCCCCTAAACTCTCTATAAATCCAGGCTTTTTTTTTTCCCACCGTTTACCAGTTTTTTAACCCTGGGCAAGTATTCCATCATTCTGACTTCAGTGTCTTCCTCTGTAAGATGAGGATAACAATCATCCTACTTGAAAGCATGTACAACAGTACTTGGCCCACAGTAAGTACTGAGTACAATTTAGCATTCCCATTGCAGATCTCTGCTCCTGCAAAAGCGGGACATGGTGAGTTACTATGGTCCTGACTAAGGAGTCTTCTGAGGTCTGATGAAACCCTGGGCTCCACCCAAGATTTGGAAAATTGAACTTCTTCAGAAAAAAAATAATAAGTAATCCAGTTAAATTGCTCAGTGGTTAAGATAGATACTACTTGATACTGAACTAAATTGGTTTGCTGAAGTTCTTTAATTTTAGAGTGTCTGTGTCTATGATATCAATGTGAGATGGAAGGTATTTAATCTGGCTAACATAACTAGAAAATATAGTTAACCAAACGAAAAACCAAATCCATTGCCTTTGAGTCGATTCCAACTCACAGTGGCCCTATAGGACAGAGTATAACTGCTCCATAGGGTTTCCAAGGCTGTAATCTTTACAAAAGCAGACTGCCACATCTTTCTCCCAGAGGAGTGGCCAGTGGGTTCGAACCACTGACTTTTCAATTAGCAGCTGAGCACTTAACCACTTCGCCACCAGGACTCCCTGGCAATATAGTTACAACTGGTTGAACTAATTTTCCAAAGTTTGTAAGGGACAAATATTGTGTCCTCTCCCCTTTAGGTTAGCTAAGAGCGGTTTTATCATTTGCTAAATGTCATACAGTACATTTTCTGAGGACCCAGAAACAGCTATTTAGACGCCAGAGCTTGTTTTTCCTTTTAAATAACTTGTAAATGTTTTCAGCATATAAATTATGTAGTATGCAAGGGAATAGAGAAGAAAAACCAGAGAAATTTGAAATGCTCTGAAGGTGTGATAAAGCAATTGGGACTGCTGATATTTAACACTACCTATGTCCTGGGGGTGCCCTGGTGGTGCAAAGGTTAAACGCTTGGCTGCTAACCAAAAGGCTGACAATTCGAACCCACCCTGCCGCTCTGTGGGAGAAAGACCTGGCAATCTGCTCCTGTCAAGACTATAAAGATTACAGACAAGAAAACCCTATGGGACGGTTCTACTCTATCACATGGGGTCGCTAGGAGTCAAAAACAACTTAACAGCAACAGTAGCAGGTGGTATCATTACACTTGTTTGTCACTGTTACTAGTAGAAACTCGCTTTTGCTATGTACCAGAAAACCAAACCCAGTGCCTTCAAGTCGACTCCAACTCCTAGCCACCCTATGGCATAGAGCAGAATTGCTCCCTAGGGTTTCCAAGGCTGTAATCTTTACGGGAGGAGACTGCCACATCTTTCTCACACAGAGCAGCTAGTGGGTTCAAACCGCCGACCTTTCAGATAGAGCTGAGCGCTTTAACCACTGCACCAGCAGGGCTCCTTCTTTTGCTATACAGAAAAGGCAAATAAATGAATTCACAGCCTTCAAGTGAATTATCAGCTTAATGCACATCCAGTCTGGGAATGAATTAGGTCCTACAAGGAGCGCTGGTGGCGCAGTGGTTAGGAGCTTGGCTGCTAACCAAAAGGTCAGCAGTTCAAATCCACCAGCTGCTCCTTGGAAACCCTATGGGGCAGTTCTACTCTGACCTGTAGGGTCGCTATGAGTAGGAATCAACTCGGCGGCAATGGTTTTTTTTTATTATTAATTACAAAATGCTACATGAAATGGTAGTTTACGAAGTGAATGCTTTCTTTTCAAAGAGGTGTACAAATGTGAATGATTATATCCAGGACAAAACCAACACCCTGAATTTAAGTTAAGCTTTTAGGACTAAAGGGGATCATAGAGATTATATTCTCCACCAGAGGCCTAGAGGATAAAAGAGCTTTGTCTACTGTTATGTAGACAAGTGGATATTTCAGATTTTAGCCTAGGCTTTCTTGAGCTCAGGTTGAGGGAAGGCCTTTTCTACAGCATGCAGATGACATACTATGATGATAGTAATTACAGTAACCACCGTTTATTGAGTGCATACTCTGGGCCAGGTATTCTGCTAGGCTGTATACACTACCCCCCCCCCCCCCGTTCTATTTCCCTCATAAGTCTGTGAGGTATGTATAACCAAACCACACTCCTTGCCATGGAGTTGATTTCAACTTACAGTAGCCCTACAGGACAGAGTAGAACTGTCCCATAGGGTTTCCAAGGAGCAGCCGGTAGATTCCAACTGCCCACTTTTGGTTAGCAGCCAAGCTCTTAACCACTGCATCACCAGGGTTCTGAGGTATGTATAGTAATCTCTACTTTATAGATAGTGTGGCTGAGACCCAGAGTGTGTGACTTGTTCAGGAATACACAGCTAGCAAAGGCCAAGAGCTGGGGTCCAGTCTCAGCTCTGAATCTGCAGTCTTTTCTCTATACCCACGGCTTTACTCACGTGGACCAACATGACCACATATTTGACTGGACTTTTCCTTTAAAGTCAGCATTTTAGCCTCTTGGACTGATCACCTCGCCTCCATGTAACAGCACAACCTGAACCCCCGAATGGCCTAAAGAAAGTACGGAATACCACTCCCCAGATTCCCAGCTCACAGATGGAATAATTGTAAATTATTTCCATACAGTTCTTGAAAACGAATTCAAAGACTTTTCATAAAATCAAGTGTAAACCATCTACCTTTTAGCCTGTGTAGGCTATGGGTTTAAGAATATGAACTTAAAATCAAAATCAAACAGACACAAGAGGATGGGAAGGGAAATATGAAGCCTGGTGCTCTGTAAATTAATATTTTCAGGTAAACTTGATGTTTTATAGAAAACTATTAAGGTTTTCATTCTATTTGAAGGAGAAACTCCCAAGTGCTAAATAAAACCCTATATTTAAAAGGTGCAAAATACTGAAAATGAATGGAGTGCTGATGGGGCTGAGCACTTTGGGGGAAGATACCTGCAGTCATATGGCACTGAAAAATATTTTAGACTTACCAAGTGAACTGGTAAAATTTTAACGAGCTTTTAGCAGCATTATTTTCAAGGCAAAATGAAGCAAATATTATGTTTAACTGTTTGGAAACTTTTTTTATTAAAAATATTTTTAATATTAATGCTATTTTTCAAATACAGGTGAGATAATACTCAATAAAGCATCATGGACTTGATATTGTGAACTTAGGAATATTAACTGTTCTTCTAGATCCTGGTCCCCTTCGGTCTCCACAAAATACCCTAGTAGCAAAATGCAAATACCCTTTTAAAAAATAAAGAGGCCTTCGGGAGGGCAAGGGGCAAGGAAAGAGTTCTTTTCTGATGTACTCACGCTTTTGGCTTTGACTTCATTTAGTAAGATCAGTTCTAGGAGAACTGAGACAAACCTCTCTATGCTCCGTGAAGGGAGGAGAGAAAAGCCTGTCATTCACAAGCAGCTATGCACAAAGCCATCAGCAGAATAGAGGGGCTGGGGAATTAGGGATCAAAAATAAAAGTTGGAGTAAAGTGCACAGTTACTGTCAAAAATATATTCTTCTGGTCCTAAGAAAATTAAGAGAATTTTATCTAATGAACTAGATTGCTGACCTTTTAATACATTTGGTTTTCATGAAACATACAATCACCATCGGACATAAAAGACTAGTTTGCTTGGTTTTTAAAAATTGCTTGGAGTTATCTACAGGAATCTTGTGAATGCAATTCAAGGATAACTTTCTGCAGCTCTTTGGGTATTGTATGATTTCCTCAGAGAGTCAACAAAGGAAAGAGAACTGTTAAATGCACTGATTCATGTGGGCGTTCCTCATTCTCTCTTTTTCCCTCTTGACTTTGCTCCCAGCCCTCGCTCCCTTTCCCTAAATGCCAGTACTTTCCAGCTCTCCGTCTTCAATTCCTATGGCACGAGCCCGGGAAATCATGAGGAGTTTCTCCTTGTTTGTAAACTGCCTCTGGACTGGCTGAGGTTGCTCTACCGTGGGAGGCTTTTGGCTGGGATCCTCCGGGGGGCTTTGTTTCACTCCTGGGGAGGTGGCGCCCACAAAGTCTTGGCTTTTACTGGCTCCTGCGTCCACCACCGACTCCGAGGAGGTAACGGCCTCCCGCAGTGGGGTGTAGCCCTTATTGCTGCTGGACGGGTCATCCGACTGGGAGCTCAGGGAGTTCCGCCTGGCGGGGAGCGAGTCCGCCGGCCCTAAGGGAGGCGAGGGGGAGGCGGATTTGGCCAAAAGGCTTGTGTCCAGGTCCGCGCTGCGCGGGGAGGGCGGGGGCTCCGGCGACGGCGGCGCCCGGTAGTCGGGGAGCCCGCTGGTGCTGCGGCGCCGCGGGGCCGCGTACCTGCCGGTCCTGGGTAGGCGGCCGCCGGGGGCCCCAGCGGTGCGCACTGCTGCCGCGCCCTCGGGCTCCCTCTGCCCGCCCTGCGCCCAGTGCGCGCCGCGCCCGGCGCCGCGAAGGTCGGTCAGGCTCAGGTCGGTCAGGCTCAGGTCAAGCTTGCCGCGCGGGATCTCCCTGGAGCCGCGCTCCCCAGGAGGCCTCTGCCAGCTGCAGCTCGCGCCCTCCCCCGCCCCGTCGCGGTCCCCTGGCGAGGGCTGCAGAGCGAAGGCGCTCAGCGAGGAGCCCACGAGAGAGCTGGCGGTGCTCGGGCGCCCCCAGCCTTCGGGGGGGCTGCAGTGCGCGGGGCTGCTACTGCTGCTGGCGGCGGCGGCGGCAGCGGCCACGGCGGCGGCTGCAGCGGCGGCGGCCCGGCGACGGCTTGCCACACCCGAGCGCTCGCGGTAGATGCTGTACACAGCCTCGGCCAGGCTGGGGGGCTCGCGCAGGCAGCGCGGCGACGAGGCCAGGTCGGGAGGGGACGCAGCGCCTCCTGCCCCCCCGCCCCGCGTCGCCGGGTGGGGCCACGCGCCCCTGACCAGCGCCGCCGCCGCCCCGAAGGCGTCCCCGCCGCCGCCGGGCTTCAGCTCGAGGCCGCGCGACTGCACGTAGCTGAGAAAGCCGTTAAGCGGCGAGGCCCCCGGGGGCGCAGAGGCGGGGCCCGGGGATGAGGCGGCGGCGGCAGCAGCGGCCGCCGACAGGTCTTTGGCGCGGAGGCTGTGCACGTCGATAACGGTGGAGTAGAGGTCCCGCAAGTTGATGATCTTGGTCTTCTTGTCGCGATTCTCGTGAAGCACCGCGTTGGCGCAGATGAAGAGGAAGATGCCGATGCCCATGATGAGGGGCCCGAAGACCTTGAGCTTGTCAGAGTGCAGGTAGCCTGAGAAGACGCGGAAGAAGAAACCCACAGACGTGGAGGAGGCCGAGGAAGAGGAGGGGGCGGTGGCCTGCGCCGGAGGCGTGCTTCTGGGCGCGCCCCCCAAACTGGAGTTGACGCCCCCCTGAGCCTCCGGGTGGCTCCTAGACCGGTTTCTGCTCCCGCTGCTGCTGTTGGCCGTGGTCGCGGCGCGATGGCCGCTGCCCGAGGGCGGCAACTGCTTACCCCCCTCCCGATTGGCCCCGCTGGCCTTGGGCCAGTAGCCCACCACCGCCATGGCTATGCCCACCAGCAGCACTAGGATCCCGCAGAGGGCGATGAGCCCGGAGATGGAGCAGAGCTTCAGCTTGCCTTTCACCACCACCACATCGTTCTTGCGCCTCTTCTTGGCTTTCCGCTTGCGTTTCGGGACCTGGCTCGGGGGGCGGAGGGGATCCTGTTTTCTGGCGGAAATCCTCAGCAGGCCGCCGGTGGCAATCATGGTGAGCCCGTGCAGTGCGGGGCTAGCCCCTGGGGTGAAGGCGTGTGCAGGGGGGGCGCCTGCTGCCCACTAGCTGTTCCACCACCTCCTCCTGCTGCAAAGCAGAGGAAGACAGTCAGAAGGTGTAGGCTTGGCTGCAGCAACATGTCACACGCAGCAATTGCCCCGCTCCCAGATCCCACCCCATGTGTGCCCCCCACCCACTAATGGGAAGGGTAGTATACAGAGACGGGAGTGGGGGAGATGGATTAGGGAAGGGACGCACTGTTGGAATAACTGACGACAGAAGGTGATAAAGCAATTTGAGAGCACGCCTTTCTACCCTCCCCCCCGCCCCCACAGTAGGTAATAGCCCAGCGTCTTTCATTTCAGACCCTCCTGGCTGGCGCCCAAGAGAGTTCTTTGACCGCTTGTAACAACTCAATGTGGGGACTCAAAGTAGTGGCTGAGGACTTTCCTGACAAGAGCCTTTCCCTTTGTCCGGTTAAACTCGGACGATTTCCCAAGAGAGCTGCCACCAGGACTTGGGCTAGAGTTTCAAATCCCTAACTAAGCCAAAGAATTTGTCACTGTGGGCCCTAGAGTCACTGAAACTCACAAAATGATTATTTTATCTTTATAAAAGATGAAAAGGAATTCATTTCACTGGATAAAAAGTAAAGGTCATATACTGGCAGGCACACGGTTTATTTCAGATAATTAATAGAGTTCATTGCTGGGAAAACACAAAGATATTTCAATATTCTGACAATAAATCCCTTCACAAAGCCCTCTGCCACCTAGTACTGCTCCTACAGCTAAAGGCAAGCATCTCCACTCAGCCTTCTCCTCACCTCTACTTTGCAACATCTGGACAGCTTCTTGGCGTGGAAAATTTAGGTGGCTGGTTATGTAACAGCTTTCTAACCTCCTCTCCTCCCCCAAAGGAACTCCCTTAAAGGTATCATGTGCTTGTTCCCATTGGGGAATTTGAAAAGTCCCTGGAATCTCCAAGAGAAGGATCTTTTTCTCATGTAGGAAAATCACAATCTTTACAAAAAAAAAAAAAAAAACACTCTGACATAAAAAGCTTTCTGACCCCTTATTACTTTGCCAATTAGTGTGTACTTTTCAGAACCCCAGTACTCAAATGAGTAGACAGTTAAGTAGGTACAGGGATCTACACATTAACGATGATTTGTAGAAGGATATTTCTCCAAGTAAAAGCTGTTTTCTTCACCGTTTTTTCATAAAGTCATTTTTTGGAAGGAAGGGTGGCACAATCAATGGACTACCTGACTACTCGACAGAAAGTTTAATTGTTTATAATAAAGTCAGGTAAGTAAACGCACAGATGCGTATCTGTGGTTTCTGTCAGCTTCTAAGTATTTCAGTCCTGCTGTATTGCCAGAGTAAAACATTTCTGTTCCATTGGTTGTCCTCCCTCCTGCAAGAGATGCTAAAATTCAGGGCATTATATGAACCTGAACAGCTTAGATATCACTCACAAGCCTTTCAGTATTTTATTTTTTATAAAATAATTCATGTTTTAGAATAAATTATCCCTGGAAAATATAGAGTTACTTAGGTAGAATTCTGTTTTTAATTGGTGCTTGAGTGAAGAGCTCTGGCCCTTGATTCCTTCCATTATGTCAATATAGGCAGGATCTTTCCTTCACCAACAGAAAAGCAAACGGTAATCAGCTCTTTACAGTGTTTGAAAATCAGTATCTCCTTGGAATTTAGTTGGTTTTCAATAAAGAGAAACAGTAGGTAGGTTAGAGAGGAGGGTTAGTAGAATATATCTGTAAGCCTTTAAAATTTTAAGAAGCTGCACCATTAAGTACAAGCAGATTATAAAAAAAAACAGTAGCTTACTGTCCATCCTTTGTATCCCCCCAAAATCAGCACCTTTATTATGTAAGTTATAACATAGAACCTGCTGTCTTTAGTGACCCCTAGACTCCAGCATCTTTAATGTCATCTGGAGATCTGTGGTCTTAGACTTTACATGCTAGACATGTAGAAGCAACCCGAGAGACTCATTTGGCAGAGGGCGAAGGGCTAGCATGGTTGGGACATTCATAGGGTGCATGAGGATGCTGGGTGTCTTGGAGGAGAACACTCATGGTTCTCCTCAGCAAGGCAGCTTTGGCTGTGGGTAGAATGTAAGGAAGGCTGGAATGGATTCCAACAATCGTTTACAGAAGATCTTTAAAATTAGTTTAATAGCTAGTAATTAACTCCCTAGTTTATTATTCCTTCAGCTGCGTTGGCAGAAGGCTGTACTCCTTTTTAATCTATCACCATTTGACATGAAATACTAACAAAAGGTCAGATGCCACGGAAGACCCACTTTTGAGGCTGTTCTTCCTGCCTAATAAAGGAAAACAAACTTAGCAGTAGAGGTTGGCTGCCCTTGCAATTTACTGTCTGGTGCTGGTCTTTCTGTGGTTAAGCAATGGAGGATGGGGGAAGCAAAGGAGGGATGTCTAAAAATACAACTGCTTCCAAGAGAGACAGTCAAGTTCTCCGCTCATGATGGATGCGGCCCCATTCGGTGTCTGAGGCTGAGCCAGGAGCGCCCTGCCGTACCCGGGACCCCTCTGAGGTCCTCGCCCCTCTCGTCCTTCCTCGGCCGGCCGGGCAGTGAACCCCTGCCCTTCTTTCTGGTCTGCTTATTTATGTTGAAGTCACATGAGTGCAGCAGCTGGGAGTGCACCTCTGGAAAGAAGATAAGCAGCGAAGTGAGGGCGATCCTGAACTCGCTTTTTCTGGGTAGCGTATCCCGTGTAGCCCGCACAAGCAAATGACTCCCCGAACCCCAGCTCGGGGCTGAGGCTGGAGGACAGAAGGGGTGGGGAGGAGAGACTGGGGGGCTGAGGACTGACAGCCTGCTCAAAATGGCAGCACTATAGGCAAACAATATCGCTCACTTACCCAGGGGGACTGGGCGAGCTCGGGGCCGGCGACCGGGCGCTCCGGCGACACAAAGGAACCATGGAGAAACTTTTTCAGCCCGAGTCGACGGCGGGGTGCGGGGCCAGCGCCTCGGGGCCCTCCCTCCGGCCGCGACTCAGCTGTGCACAGGGGGCGAGCGCCCGCCGGAGGCTTGCAGCCCGCTCCGGTCCGCTGGCGGGAGCCATTTCCAAGAGTTTCCAAGAAGTGTCAGGCTCTCCCCAGGCTGCATGCTGCCCGGAGTCCTCTCCCGCTCCTCTCTCCACTCCCGCTCGCCGCGCTCCGGGCTCCCCCGCGGCGCCCGCCAGACCCTGCGGCCGCCGCGCCGGCTCGCGCGCTCTTTGTGTGGCTGCGGCGCGCCGGGCTCCGCGAGCGGAGTTGAGCCCCCGGCGGCGGCGGCGGCGGCGGCGGCCGAACTCGCGGCGGTTGCTAAGATACCGGAGCCATGACACAGGGAAATTGCTGCAGGATGGCAGTCGGTCCCCGGCCCGACTCCGCCGCTCGGGGGCGCGCCGCCCCCCGCCCCGCCTCCTCCGCTCCGGCCGCCCGCCTGTCCCTCCCGAGAGCCGGTCCCGGAGACGGAGGCGCGGGGGCGCGCGAGGGGACGCGGCGGGGCGCTCGGGCCGGGCGGGGGAGCTAGGCGGCGCGGCGCGGCGCGGCGGGGGCCGGGCGCGGCGCACCCTCGGCCTGGCCCAGTCCCCGCCTCCAGGGCGCCCGGGACCGCTGCCTGCCGGAGCCGGGAGCGCCGTTCTTTGTTTCCCAACTACCTGTCTGAGCCGCGGGCTGCTGAGAGCTCGCCTCCCCGAGGGTCTCCCTGTCCGCCCCGGGGGGCGCGCGTGGGTGAGAGAAGGGGCAGTCCCCGTTCCCCTCCCACCTTCGCTCCCCTCTTCGCCCTCCTCTTTTGTTGCCTGTACTCTTCCACACGACACACAGCCTTTTCTTTTTTTCCTTCCCTTTCCCACTTGGGAGTTTGCGGCGTGGATGCCCAACGAGTACAGTAAGTTGTCCCCCAGCAAACTCAGCCCCGGCTCAGAGGCGCTGCCCCCCGAGCCCGGCGGCTCGCGGGACTCGCAGGAAGCCTCCGCCTAAGGCCAGCGCCGCTCCCGCGGAGCCGGGCATTGCGCGGAGCCTCCCCGGGACTGCAGCGGCTCCCCGGACGCGGCAGCTGAGGCTCTTCCTTCGCCGCCCCGCCTGCGCCGACCCTGTGTGGTAGTCATCCAGCATTAAAAGGAAAACCGTCTAATTCTCCAGGAATCAGGGTTAGAATCAAAGCGAGCAGGGGTAGGGAGGATGTCCAGACTCCCTACGTCATTTAAAAAGGGAGAGAGAGCTCCTGATTCCCAGCTCATTCCTGTCCTCTCAACCGAAAGTAAAAATGACAGGGAAAAGAGAATTTCAGAGTGGAATTTCCCTATGGAGTATTGAGAAAAGTAAGAAAGATTTCAATTATCTATGGAAATGAGACAGCCAGGACTCAGGAAGAAAGCAACAGTACAGCAAATACAGCAAGTGCAGCTTGATTTGAGGAATCCAGACGGAAACTTTTTTTTTTTTTTGCAGGGGGGGGGGTATGTTGTATACTCAGCGTTTTACTGTTCAGGGGTCAACAGACTCCCCACGGGGGCCTGGGGCTTTTCTACCCATAATCTCAGTTACAGAATTGTTCCTCAAAGCACAAAGCTTGTGTTCACATCTAGAATATTCACTCTTTAAAAAAAACAAAGATACACAATTTACTAGTTTAATGATATAAACGTGGCCAGTGGTATATGAGGTGGGGATGGAGATGGTAGGACCCCAGGAAGCGGAAACCCCTGCACCTGTCTTTTTCAGAAGTGGCCTTTGCCACCTTTTCAAGCAAATAGTGAATCTGGTCTGAGTGTTCAGAGCCCACCTCCTCTCTCTCTACTCCTCTGATTTAGGTGCAAGAAAACAAGCCACCATAAAGACAAAGTTTTAAACCTCACATTGGAGTGTTTCCTTTTAGAGAAAGTACTGCAAAGGAGAAATAACTAGGTCTAGTTGTCACTTTCTAAAGGCTTTTTGGCTCCGAGCTTCCAGATTTCTCAAATCCCAACAATCATCTGGTGTTTTGTGCAAAGATTGGATCTGAGATCTCATTTCATTACACAGTTGGCTGCCAGGGGCCATGGGTGGCAACCCAGATCCTTGGCAGCCCTCTGTTTGCTGAGCTGCATCAACAGGGATAATATTGCAGAACTTCATTAGGATGTCAGGTGGAGTAAGAAGCCAATAGTTTCAAAATTATGCATAAAGTATAACCATCATTTGCACATTTAAAGCTCATTTGAGGGATTTGGTGAGGCAAAGAATCTTTTTCTAGACAGTGGGGCCTTGGGACATAGCTAGCTTTTTCTTATGCTGATGACAGAATTCATGGTTTATTATCCAAAGGCTTGCTTCCAAACTGAGCTCTTTGGAACTTTGAACTGTTCTATTTAACCGAGTGTTATCACTGTCATGTTCAGTAATTTTCTGTGTTTTCAGCTCAGGGTATCAGAGAAAATCAAACATACCACTTCTGTTTCCAGTGGAACCCTTTATCTCTCCTGTAATACAGAATGGAAGTTACAGAATGAACCATGATGACTGAGCTATGCCTACCCATGTGGCATAGACTCAAGGCCATGCTCTAAAGCAGGGTGAAAACACTTTCTCCATTGCTACTTGGTCCATTTTGCAATAAAACAGGGACCCTTTAACTTCATTTTTCTCATGAACCCAGATTTCAAACGTATGCTGCTCTACTGTCAAAAGACTGGTCCTCCAGTAACTGGTCCCCCAGTGTCCAAGAGGACATTCTTCAGTCTAGAAGTTTGAGGATTTTACAGAAAGAACTCTGGAGTCTTTTTTTATGGCATCTGTACATAATAAAAAAGGTTATTAAAGACAAACCAAAAAAGAAAAAAACAAACCCATTGCCATCGAGTTGATTCCAACTCATAGGGACCCAATTCGACAGAGCAGAACTGCCCCACAGGGTTTCAAAGGAGCAGCTGGTGGATTTGAACTGCTGTCTTTTTGGTTAGCAGCTGAGCTCTTAAGCACTGTGCCACCAGGGTCACAAAGCTTAAAGGCAGAGAACTGATCACTTCATTCCTCCTGTTCCCTTTCCCCTCCTAGCCCTCTTCATGTCCCCCAGTAGAAAACAAAACAACAAACAAAGCATGACTAAACATACAAATAGACTTGTCAGATCTAGCAAATAAAAATGCTGCTTAGGATGTAATTACAGTTAGAAACTAATTTTATCTAAAGTTTTAATTTAACTGGACCTGATGTGTTTGTTTTATGTGCAGTACGACCACAACATACCATGGTAGCCTCACATATAAAGGACAAGAAAGCTTGATAAAACAGAAAACATGAAATACAACAGTGAATTGAAACCTCTTTAGATTTCTTTGGAACAGAATAGGCAGGAAAAGAAGACACACAGCAAAGCATGGACAGAGCACCAGAACTCAGACAGCTGAGAATGGTGCTTCCAGAGCTGGGCCAAGCCTGGCCTTGAGGTTCCTTATAATTAGAAGGGTGCGTGGTTTGTGTCGCTAGCTCTTCCGCATCGAACACTTCAGTGTTAGAGGGACAGGTACCTGCCTCTGCCTCCACTTTCCAGGGTCCTATAAAGGAACCTCTGAAAAAAATAGAACTCAGTATCATTTTCAAAAACTTCAGTTTTGAAACCAAAGGTAAACTAATACTAGTGCCAAGGTCATAATCAATCCCATTTATTGTGTTTCTGAGAGAGATCAAAAAGGCCAAACCCAAATGCTCCCATCACAAAGTACAAGAGAAAAACGATGCAAAGCCTAGGGACCCTTCTTTAGAAAGGATCAGACACAGGCTTCTACCTCCATTCCAGATAAATGACATGTGGCAAAGACAGCTTCGTTTCTGCTTTCAACCTCGCTCAACATTACAAATAACCAAGTTCTCAAGTACAGACCTATCAGTGATGGTTTTCTTTAGTAAGTAGGTTCATTTTTGTACATTCAGTTTTCCTCTGTGGCCTGAATTTTCGACTATTTTCCATGTACATCACTAAAGCTGCAGTGTGTGCCTTACTAAATAATTGAGGTCCCAGATGAGAAATTAGGGTGTGTTGGCAGGCCTGAAAGCAGATCAAAGCTGAGCTTGATAAGGGCTTTGCAGAGATGGCCCCATCAATGGAACAGCCAAGAAGAGACTCACAGCTAAATTAGACCTATGTTCCCAAAACATGTCCTAAATGTCCAAACTAATGTTGTTCGTATTATTCCCTATAATCCACAAGCACTGTGGATAGATGACTTGTCCTACTGAGAGCTAATAGCAACTCACATGTCTGAACTCATTTCAAAATTAGATGTGATGTGAGCTGCTGTGAGTGTGCAGCAGGCAAGAGGAAACACAGGCAGAAAACTAGTTTTCAAAAGTAAGGTTCCAAGGTTAGTAATTGGGTGACATGTCTCTGATTCATCCAATAAGCATTTTTGTAGGCACCTTTTATGTCCCCAGCACTGTGACCCCTGCATTTGCTCATTCAACAAACAGTTATTGAGCACCTACTATGTTATCCACCACGCATCTATCATTTTGTGCTACGGTGCTACCTTGTGTATTGCTGTGATGCTGGAAGCTGTGCCACCGGTATTTCAAATACCATGGTGGACAGGTTTAATTGAAGCTTCCAGACTAAAGCAGACTAGGACAAAAAGGCCTAGCAATCTACTTCTGAAAATTAGTCATTGAAAACCCTTTGGATCATAATGGAATATTGTCCGATATAGTGCTGAAAGTTGAGCCCCCTAGCTTGGAAGGCACTACACAATAACCACAACACGGGATCAGGCAACGTTTTGTTCTGTTGTACGTGGGGTTGCCGTGAGTCGGGGCCAGCTCGAGAGCAGCTAACAACCACAACCATGTTATAGTCCATTCTAAGCACTGGGGGTAAAGTGGTAAACAGTGTAAACAAAGCCCCCCCCGTTAGGGGGCGGATAATAAACAAGTAAACAAATGAGAAAATTTCAAAACTTGATCGTTACAAAGAATTAAAAGAGGGTGCTGTGACTGGTTGGAGGGGACAGCAAGAGAGATAAAGACAGAGATTTAGATAGCTTTGGTTACTTTCAGGGAAGGACACACTAAGGGGTGACATTTGCAGTGAGAACTGAAGGCTAAAAATGAGCTGACCATTTCAAAGTATTCTTGGGGAAAGAAGATAAGTAGGAGACATGGTCTTATTAACCTGTATTTAGTTGGATTCATCACAAAATAATTAGTAACCAATGTAAGGCAAGAGGGTAAAAACTCTAAGTGCTAGTGGACTTAAGGAAAAGAAAAATTTTAAATCTTTGGGAGAAAGAACTAGTTAAAGAACGCTTCATGGGTTTGCGCCCACCCTTCACCTGGTATGGATTTGAATAAGTGGAATAAAGGGATGGGATTGGGATTGTGAGCACTAATGATCTGGACATACCCTCTCTGACAGGTGAAAGAGGCCATATGAGGTGGCAGGGAAGACATGATGGCCCAGGTAATAGGGAGCCAAGAATGCCATTGACAAAGGTGTTAAGAGCTTAGAGCAGGAATGGACCTTAAAATCCCTGAGTCTCTCGCTGCTCAAAGTGTGGTCCAAGGACCAGTAGCATCAGCATTACCTGGGAGCTTGTTATCATGTAGAGTATTGCTCTCCATCCCAAACCTGCTGAATCAGAATCTGCATTCTAACACGATGTGCAGGTGATTTGTATGCGCATTAAGTTTGGGAAGCGTGGTTCTCCTCAACCCTGTGGTTTTAGGGATGATGTGGCAGAATTTACCTGATCCCCATTTTGCAATCTGAGGCTTGGGGTGTGTGTGTGGGTGTGTGTTGAGAGAGAGGGAGAACCTGGAGATGTATCTGTGGCCATATGTGTTTCTTACCTAGGTTAGGGCAGCAGCATGTTTGTTAGCCCAAAGAGAAGAGGAAAGTTAAAACTTGGTGGCTTTTGCAGGTTCATGCATCTATCTAGGAAACAGATTTGGTGGATTTGTGGTCTAAACCCAGCTTTCTAGAAGACTAAATTTAGTCTACTCTTGGATGACTCTTTGAATTCAGTAACTCTGACACTCCTAGCTCTGTGACATTGACCACGATCCTTAAGGTCTCTGAGTTTCTTTGTATTATCTGTAAAGGGTACCTTATCGTTCCTCTCTTTGCAGGTGGTTTTGAGGAAGAAATGAGATAACCAGTGACAGCATTGGGAAGCAAAATGGGGAGGGGCATTCTGGTCCCCCATAATGTCCATCGTCCCTACAAAATACCCCTAGATGAACATATTTAAGTAAAAAGTGTGTACCTGCTGTGTAAATGTTATTTAAAGACCAGATCCTTGAGATCCCCATCCAATGATCCCTGTCCATAACTTATTCTACACAGAAATTATGGTACCACCACTGTAGGTATTGCTTGAAAAACAGGAATGAGGCCTACAGAACATGATTCAGATGGTAGTGGTTGTGAGATGGAGAGGAATATTTGTAGAGTGTTCATCATGTGCCAGGTACCACGCTGGGTCCTGGAGATGCAATGGAGGCCAATGCTGCCTGCACAGTTTGGGTCAGATCCAAAAGACAAGGAAAGGTTCCCAGAACTGCTGTAGTTAAGAATGAGGCCCAGCCAGGCTGCAGCAGCTTACTGGCCTCCCCATCTCACCTCCTTGTCTTCTGAGCTTTGACACTGCTGGAGTAATTGTGTTGCAAAGCAGCCTTAGGTTCCTCAAATCACACATTCATGTCATTGGGACCATCCTGTAAGTCCCTCAGTTTGCTCCACTATTGAGGAATTTAGGGGTTGGGCACCTAGTTTTAGAATCCCCACTGTTGAATTATCAAACATGTAACTAAAGAATCATAATGTTTAGGGCTCAAAATTGTTACAGGACCAAAGGACCACAGTAAATTAAACTTCACGTTCACAGGAGTGTCATGCAATTATTGTTTTCATTACACACACTTTTTGGATGACCCAATGGTAACAGCTGTAATACTTTTATATGCTTTGAGGGTGTCAATACTGAGTCACAGCAAAAGAGAAAACTGCCTCCCCCAAATTACCATCACGAAGCACATATGTAAGTCTAGTAAATAAACCAATCGATCAGTACCAATAGCATATTTTTATCCAACAAAGCTTTTCTGATCTTATCAGAATCAAAAAAGACCTGGTAAATGATTAAAATGAACCCAAAATAATACTTATATAAATTTTTTTTCCTGAAGGGGAAAAGCACACAACATATTTTACACTAAATTTAGTTTTGAATTTCTAGAAAATCTTACTGACAACAATCTGAGCTATCTTCTTTATACGAAGGAAGATAGATGTATCATTACATCAGAAAAGCAACACAAATATTTCTTTTCTAGCAAGAAAGATGCCCACATCACTTCTTGACAAGCAAAGTAAAGTGAGTACACAGCTTTCTATAGAGGCAAAATATTGGTATGGTATATTGGGAAATGATATGCAGAAAAGGCAAAGACAGTAATTCCAAATAGTTCTGATTTTTATTATTATCCAAACTCTCTCCAAGGATCAGGGTTTGGCAGTGGAAAGGTCTGTAGAGTGAATTCTAAGTATTTACAGAAAATTGTTTAAGAGCTTGATATATTCACCTCACAAAAGCGGAGCCAGGTCACAGATTTCTTTCAAAGTCCTTTCAATCACTTGTAGTCTGGATTTTGATAACATTGGTATTAATGCAATGATGGAAAAATTATGCTTTCTGGAAATTTGGTACCAATCAGCATTACATCACCACTTTTTTCCCAAGGAAATGATGTTTTTCTCATTTACAGAGATAAATACAGGTCTTAGGTATCTAGTGCTGCTATATCAGAAATACCATAAGTGGGTGGCTTTAATGAGCAAAAACTTATTTTCTCATAGTTTAGGAGGCTAGAAATCTGAATTCAGGGTGCTGGCTCCAGGGGGAAGCTCTCTGTGTCTGTTCTGGGGGAAGGTCCTTGTCTCTTTTAAGCTTCTATTCCTAGATTCCTCAGTGATCATGTGGTGTGTATCTTCTCCTCCCTTTGGGTTTGTTTGCTTAATCTGGTCTTTTATATCTCAAAAGAGATTGACTTAAAACACATCCTACACTAATACTGCTGTATTAACATAACAAAGAAAACCCGTTCCCAAATGAGATAGAGCCACAAACCCAGTGTGGTAAGTACAGCCAAAAAAAAAAAAACAAAAAAAACCCATTGCTGTTGAGTCAATTCTGACTCATATCCACCCTATAGAACAGAGTAGAACTGCCCCACAGAGTTTCCAAGGAGCGCCTGGTAGATTCGAACTGCTGAACTTAAGCACTACGCCAGCAGGGTTTCCAACCATAGGATTTATAACACATACTTTTGGGGGACACAATTCAATCCATAATATTTCACCCTTTTGCCCTTCAAAATTTATGTCTTTCCCACATGCAAAACACATTCACTCTGTCACATAATCCCAAAAGTCTTAAATCAATTCCAGGTCCAAAATCTCATCTTCTGAATCTAAAATCAAATATGGTGAGCCTTTAGGCATACTGGGGCAAAATTTTTCTTCGTCTGTAAATGAAATCTAGAATACAAGTTACCTGCTTCCAAAGTACAGTGGTGGAATAGCACAAGGTAGATATTTCCATTACAAATAGGAGAAATCGAAGGAAAAGAAGAGCTAAAGCACCAAGCAAGCCCAAAATCCAGCAGAACAAACGACATTAGCTCTCAAAGCTGGAAAATCATTCTCTGTTCTTTGGGACCATCTGGGCAAGGGCCCCACCTTCCAGACTCTGGGCGCTGGCCACACTCTCTTGATTCTGGGTGAAGGCCTATTGGCCCTGGGGGTCAGCCTTGCCTTCCAGGCCCACTGGGACAGCAACTCTGCTCCTGCAGCTTTGGGCAGCCCTGTACTTAGGTGGCAGTACCTTGCAGGGCTGGGGCAATGTTCTCCAAGAAGCTGTGTATGCTCTAAACTAGTGTCCAAAAAAAAAAAAAAAAAAAAAAACACCAAACCCATTGCTATCAAGTCAATTCTGACTCACAGTGACCCTATAGGACAGAGTAGAACTGCCCCATAGGGTTTCCAAGGAGCACCTGGTGGATTTGAACTGCCGACCTTTTGGTTAACAGTTGTAGCACTTAACCAGTATGCCACCAGCGTTTCCTAGTGTCCAATATATGGTGCTAATTATCCCATAGCCAGGATTCAGGGGTCCAGGAAGCAAGGGGTGGAAATGGGAGTGATACCATTCAATATTACCTGTAGTGACTCACTAACATAATTTTTGTTTCCTGTTCCAAGACCCTATGCTCTGCTGGTGTACTGGTCTTAGCTCCAAAGGGAGGAATGCTCCCCCCAGGAGACATAAAACATGGATTCTGTTGAACTGGAAGTTAAAGATGCCACTCGGACATTTTGGGCTCCTTGTGCCTCTGGATCAACAGGCAAAAAAGGTGGTTACCATATTGGCTGATGTGATTGATCCTGATTACAAAGAGGAAATCAGATTGATATTACAGAATGGAGTTAAAGAAGAGTATGTCTGGAACACAGGAGATCACTTAGGATATCTATTAGTACTACCACACCCTGTGATTAAAGTCAATGGAAAACTATAGTAACCCAATTTCAACATGACTACTAATGGCCTACTCCCATCTGAAATGAAGGTTTGGTCACTCCACCAAGCAGAGAACCACAACCAGCTGAGGTGCTTGCTGAGGGTAAAGGGAATATGGAATGGGTAGTGGAAGAAGGTAATTCTAAACACTAGCTGTGACCACGGGGACCAGTTGCAGAAATGAAGACAGTAATTGTTATGAGTATTTCTTCCTTGTTTTGTTATATGTGTGGGTGTATGTACATATAAAATACATATGTCTAATATCTTTATTTTCTTCCCTTCCTTATCCCATTACTTATTATAAAACACTAGATATAAAACGGGTTAGTGTGTTTTTGGTTGCACTCACTATTAGCTGTATCATGTTAGCTGGGAGTATGATTTTATAATTGTCTTTATTTGGAGATTATGTATGGTTTAAGGAGACATTTATAGGTGCCAAGTTGACAAAGGGTGACTGTGATGGTTAATGTTGTGTGTCAGTTTGGCTAGGGTTTGATTCTCAGTGGTTTGGCATATGCTCTTACATAATGTAATCATCTTCCATTTTGTGATCTGGTATGAGCAGCCAAGCAATTGAAATGGGAGTTTCATTGGGGACATGGCCTGCCTCCAGTATATAAATGGATGTTCTGGCAATGTTCTCTCTCGCGACCCTGCACTTTTCTTGTCTCCTGACCTCCAGTTCTTGGGACATTAAGTCTGCAGAAGTTTCCACCCTGTCGCCTGACTTGCAGATCTTGGATTCACCAGTCCCCACAACCTTAGGCTTCATCAGGTGTCTCCAGCCTGCTGCCTGACCAGCAAATTATGGATTTGACAGTCTCTGCAACTCTGTGAGCTAGCAGAGATCTTCAGCCTGCTGCTGGACCCACAGATTTAGAACTTGCCATCCCCAACGACTGCATGAGCCACTTCCTTGAAGTAAATCTTTCTATACACATTTATATATACATTTCACTGGCTTTGCTCCTCTAGAGAACCCAGACTAAGACTATACACATATGTGACCAAGACTCAAAATCCACAATTCAAAGGAGATAATAATTTGCAGCAGTCATTTTAAGAGCCTACTCATCAGAAAGTATATTTGCTTAATGGCTTACTTTAGAAGTATGAGAACTCAGAGATGATCTGTAGCTTCATTTTGTAAGCAGTAAAGGGCTTGCTCCAGTTGCTTGCCAAAGCTGAAGGGCACAGATGAGGAGAGGTGGTTGGGCTGAAGTTCATGCTTCTAAATCCCAGGAAGTTACTAAGTCCATGACTTCATCAATGGAACTAGCTCCCTGATGTTTTATTCCCATCTCTACTGGCATGTCACCAAAAAAAAAAAAAAAAAAGAAAACCCGTTGCCACTGAGTTGATTCCAATTCATAGCAAACCCAAAGGGCAGAGTAGAACTGCCCATAGGGTTTCCAAGGAGTGCCTGGTGGATTCAAACTGTCGACCTTTTCGTTAGCAGGTGTAGCTCTTAACCACTACGCCACCAGGGCTTCCTGGACTCTGACTCGTGGTGACCTCTTGTGTGTCAGAGTAGAACGGTGCTCAGTAGGATTTTCAATGGTGATTTTTTTGGAAGAAGATCACCAGGACTTTCTTCTGAGGTGCCCCTGGGTGGAGTCAAGCCTCCATCCTTTCGGTTAGCAGCCAAGTGTGTTAACCGTTTGCACCACTCAGAAACTGCCAGCATGTAGAGACATAAAAAAGTCGGCTAGTCTCGCCACCCATCTCTAAGCAAGACAGTTTCTAAACCACGTCAAAACGATGATTTTCTTACCCTTTTTTTAGGTGATATCTTCACTTCACGAGGTAAGATGGAGATTTGAAAATGTCCTATTTATTTAAAGGATGTAGAAAATGAAACTAGATAATTTGATTCCCTCTTTGCTTTTGCAGCCATAAAAATCTGAAGGGCATATTGCATAACCTCTTAGATACAATACTTATTAACACACTGGTCTAAATAGTGCATATTGTTGAATATTTGGTATTGAATGATAGGATTAGAAGAAAGTACTAGATGACTTGTCAGGATTCCTTCCTGTCCTCTGAGCCCTTATGTTGTTCTTGTTGTTAGATGCCATTGAGTCAGTTCCAACTCATAGCGACCCTACATACAACAGAACGAAATACTGCCTGGTCCTGCACCACCCTTAAAATCATTATGCTTGAGCCCATTGTTGCAGCCACTGTGTCAGTCCACCTTGTTGAGAGTCTTCCTCTTTCTGCTGACCCTGTACTTTACCAAGCATGATGTTTTCCCTTAAAGCTAAACAAACTGGGGGTAAGATATTTATGTAATGTCCATAAGGCTGTGGTTGTTTTCTACATCTCTTGTGTAACTAGAATGTTGGTTTACACAAAACACAGCATCATTACAGTTTCTCGAAACATAGAGAAGCTGTTGGCTATGGGTTTCTATTACTCTGGGCCCTGCCTTCGTTTTGTTTAGTGATTTTCAGACCTCTTCAGGATACGGAACATCTGAAAATCTCAAAGTTCACCTTGGAGGATCGTGAAATACTTATGTATGATTACGGATCAATTGCAAACCACCTAACATTAGATTCTTACATAAAAATGTAGTAAGCACCAAAAATTTAAGAAATATTTATGAATGAAAACCTAAAATTATGAAACTTTTGTCTGATAAAAAAATTTTCCCCTAAAAATGGAAAAAAAAACACAATCATTCTATTGGAGCCATGGGACTCCTTGACCTGGGTATGTAACACCAGTTTTCTTCAGGAATATAACTTAAAAACATGGTCTTAGTTATCATGCTGGTTAGGTAACTAAGAGTCTCTGTCTTTGGCCGTTATTTTTGCTTTTGTCACTTAACATGTTGACCTTCAACATCACACTGCAAATGCCTACCTGCTTTTTCACTGTCCTTTCTTGTCTCTTTCAACAATGCTGCTTTTCAGGTTTCTCTAGCTCATTAATGACCTTGTTTCTCTGAACAATACCCAGAAGTATTAGTTGGCAATTTTCCCCATTTGAATCTCACTTTTTTTCCTAGCTCATTTTCTTTATTCAAGCAAATCCTTTGCTATTATTTGTCTATCCTTATGGGTATCTATGACACCTCCTTCATTTCTGTCTCAACATTAGTTGGGGTACTGTTTACTGCCTTCTCCTGATCATTAGTGAACTTGCAGAAGGTTCAAGATCACCAGGGGAATTTCTATTCTGGTTATTTGTATTCAAGATCTCACCGTCTGCAGAGGAACAAGTACCTGGGGATCTGTATTGTTTTAAGATAGAGAAAGGGTTTAATCCTATTGAGTCCATTTTTGAAGAAGCATTTCATGAAATATTTGTCCACATAAATCAAGTAATACATGTCTAATTTAAATACCTCTATCATATTTTTATCTTGGGCATTTTATCAGAGGTGTTCTTTCTATTCTATTATCTGGTACTCTTTCATTGCTGTGTCTTTGTAAGAGGTGGATGAACATGGACTCCAAAATTCTCTAGGAAGCTTTTGAGCTGGCTGCTACCTTGACCCTCCACCCTGTAGGCTCAGGCGGAAAGGCCACCAGCTCTAGGCATCTGGAGGGAAGCTCGTCTTCTTCCTGTGCCAGAGGCCCTTCCACATCTAGGCAGCTTCTGTGGGCTTTTCACCAGGCACCAGGCACGCAGCTGTCCTTCTTCTCTTGGTAGCTACCACCACCCACTCTACCCCTTGAAACTTTTCTCTCCTCAAACCATTCTCAGAGTGGAATGTTTCTTCCTGCCTACCACCTTTCTCACATCCTCCAAACTAATGTAGCAACATGTTTCAGAGTTTTGCGGTCAATCACATAGTCAATAGCATACACATGTAAATAATACAACTGAGGAATTTACAGGGATTACAGGATCTTACTACCATCCATTTGTCAGTTTGTGATACCATGGTGGCTTGTGTGTTGCTACGATGCTGGAAGCTCTGCCACCAGTGTTTCATTACTAGCAGGGTCACTCATGTTGGACTGGTTTCAGCAGAGCTTCCAGCCTAAGATAGACTAGGAAAAAAAAGTCTGGCAATCTACTTCCAAAAATCAGCCAATGAAAACCTTATAAATCACAACAAAATATTGCCCAATATAGTGCTGGAAGATAAGCTTTCTGGGTTGGAAAATACTCTAAAACATAGTGGCCACAGCAGTGGACTCAAGCACACCAACCGTTGTGAAGTTGGCACAGGACTAGGCAACGTTTTGTTCTTTTGTAAATAGGATGGCTGTGAGTCAGAGCCAATTTGACAGCAATTAATAAAAACAGCAACAAAATCTCACAAATTTATCAAATTGTAAATGGAAGTCTCATTCGATTTGCTGCATCATTTTATTTCTGAGAGTGTGGCTCACCTATCTTCTCTTGTCCTACAGTTAGCAAAGACTGCACAGACTTGCTTTTCTCCATGGCCCCTCTTCCCAGCACTATGGACCTGAAGAGTTGAGACAGAACCTTATGTGCGTGCGAGTCTAAAAAAATATGGATCAAAATTCTAGCCAACAGAATTCAACAACATATCAAAAAAATAATTTACCATGACCAAGTGGGATTCATACCAGGTATGAGGGATGGTTCAACATTAGAAAAACAATTAATGTAGTCTACCATATAAATAAAACAAAAGACAAAAACCACATGATTTCATCAATTGATGCACAAAAGGCGTTTGACAAAGTTCAACACCCATCCATGATTAAAAACTCTCAGCAAAATAGGAATAGAAGGAAAATTCTTCAACATAATAAAGGGCATTTATACAAAGCCAACAGCTAACATCATCCTAAATGGAGAGAGTCTGAGAGCATTCCCCCTGAGATCGGGAACCACTCAAGGATGCCCTTTATCACCACTCTTATTCAACATTGTGCTGGAGGTCCTAGCCAGAGCAATTAGGCTAGATAAAGAAATAAAGGGCATCCAGACTAGTAAGGAGGAAGTAAAAGTATCTCTATCTGCAGATAACATGATCTTATACACAGAAAACCCCAAAGAATCCTCAAGAAAACTACTGAAACTAATAGAAGAGTTCAGCAGAATATCAGGATACAAGATAAACAGACAAAAATCAGTTGGATTCGTCTACACCAATAAAAAGAACATCAAAGAGGAAATCGCCAAATCAATACCATTTATAGTAGCCCCCAAGAAGATAAAATACTTAGGAATATATCTTACCAGAGATGTAAAAGATCTATACCTAGAAAACTACAAGCCACTACTACAACAAACCAAAAGAGGAAAAACATACCTTGCTCATGGATAGGAAGACTTAACATTGTAAAAATGTCTATTCTACCAAAAGCCATCTACAGATACAATGCAATTCTGATCCAAATCCCACCAACATTTTTTAATGAGATGGAGAAACAAATCATCAACTTCATATGGAAGGGAAAGAGATAAGTAAAGCATTACTGAAAAAGAAGAACAAAGTGGGATGCCTCACTCTACCTGATTTTCGAAACTATTATACCGCCACAGCAGTCAAAACAGCCTGGTACTGGTACAACAACATATACATAGACCAATGGGACGGAATTGAGAATCCAGACATAAATCCGTCCATATATGAGCAGCTGATATTTGACAAAGGCCCAAAATCAGTTAAATGGGGGAAAAGACAGTCTTTTTAACAAAAGGTGCTGGCAAAACTGGATAACCATCTGCAAAAAAAAAAAAAAAAAATGAAACAAGACCCATACCTCACACCATGCCCAAAAACTAACTCCAAACGGATCAAAGACCTAAAGATAAAATCTAAAACAATAAAGATCATGGAAGAAAAACTAGGGACAACACTAGGAGCCCTAATACTTAGATAAACAATATACAAAACATTACTAACAATGAAGAAGAGAAATTAGATAACTGGGAGCTCCTAAAAATCAAACACCTTGGCTCATCCAAAGACTTCACCAAAAGAGTAAAAAGATTACCTACCGACTGGGAAAAAGTTTTTAGCTATGACATTTCTAATCAGCATCTGATTTCTAAAATCTACATGATAGTGTAAAAACTCAACTACAAAAAGACAACCCAATTAAAAAATGGGCAAAGGCTATGAACAGATTCTTCACTAAAGAAACATTCAGGTGGCTAACAGATATGTGAGGAAACACTCATGATCATTAGCCATTAGAGAAAAGCAAATCAAAACTACAATGAGATTCCATCTCAGTCCAACAAGGCTGGCATTAATCAAAAAAATACAACATAATAAATGTTGGAGGGGTAATGGAGAGACTGGAACACTTATACATTGCTGGTGGGAATATAAAATGGTACAATCACTTTGGAAATCGATCTGGCACTTCCTCAAAAGACTAGAAATAGAACTACCATACGATCCAGCAATCCCACTCCTTGGAATATATCCTAGAGAAATAAGAGCCTTTACACGAACAGATATATGCACACCCATGTTTATTGCAGCACTGTTTACAATAGCAAAAAGATGGAAGAAACCAAGGGTACCCATCAATGGATGAATGGATAAATAAATTATGGTATATTCACACAATGGAACAGTGAGGAATCTGTGAAACATTTCATAACATGGAGGAACCTGGAAGGCATTATGCTGAGTGAAATTAGTCAGTTGCAAAAGGACAAATATTGTATAAGACCACTATTATAAGAACTTGAGAAATAGTTTAAACTGAGAAGAAAACATTCTTTTGTGGTTATGAGAGGAGGGAGGGTGGGAGGGTGGGAGACAGGTATTCACTAATTAGTTGGTAGATAAGAACTACTTTAGGTGAAGGGAAAAACAAGACACAAGACAGGAGAGGTCAGCACAACTGGACTAAACCAAAAGCAAAGAAGTTTCCTGAATAAACTGAATGCTTCGAAGGCCAGTGTAGCAGGGGCGGGGGTTTGGGGGCCATGGTTTTAAGGGACATCTAGGTCAATTGGCATAATAAATTTATTAAGAAAACATTCTGTAAACCACTTTGGAGAGTGATGTCTGGAGTCTTAAACGCTAGCAAGTGGCCATCTAAGATGCATCAATTGGTCTCAACCCACCTGGACCAAAGGAAAATGAAGAATATCAAAGACACAAGGTAATGATGAGCCCAAGAGACAGTAAGGGCCACATAAACCAGAGACTACATCAGCCTGAGACCAGAAGATCTAAATGGTGCCCAGCTACAACTGATGACTGCCCTGACAGGGAACACAACAAAGAATCCTTGAGGGAGCAGGAGAGCAGTGAGATGCAGACCCTAAATTCTCATAAAAAGACCAGACTTGATGGTCTGACTGAGACTAGAATGACCCTGGTGGTCATGGTCCCCAGACCTTCTGTTAGCCCAAGACGGGAACCATTCCTAAAGCTAACTCTTCAGACAGGGATTGGACTGGACTATGAGATAGACAATAATATGGTGAAGAGACTATGTTGTTATCTCCTGTCTGAAGGGGAGATGAGAGGGTTGGGAGGGTCAGAAGTTGGCCGAATGGACACAAAAAGAGAGAGTGGAGGGAAGGATTTTGCTGTCTCATTAGGGGGAGAGCAATTAGGAGTATATAGAAAGGTGTTTATAAAATTTTGTATGAGAGTCTGACTTGATTTGTAAACTTTCACTTAAAGCAAAATAAAAATTAAAAAAAAAAAAAGTGAACCATTTCCATCTCAGAGATCTCCCATGTCCAGAAGATGGCTGTGACCTCTACCTAGAGCACTGCTTCCTCCACTTCTCATTCTCACTCACTGCCCTTCTGTCACTGCTTCATCACTCTGTTATTTTAAGATTTTGGTCAAATCGTTCCTTCATTAAACTAGAAAGTATACTCAATGAGAGCAGCCTCTTTATGTTCACTGCTACATCCATAACGCCCAAGGAGTGACTGGCAAGTATTTATCACACACTTTCCATGTGCAAGACAGTGAATGCATTGGTGGGCAAGAGGGGATTATATAAAAATAAATTAGAAATATTGGAAGTCACCCTATTAATCAAAGAGCTGGTGAAGATGCTGGCAAAGAATATTGACTATACCATGGACTTCCAGAGGAATATACAAGTCTGTCTTGCAGAAAGTACAGTCACACTGCTCCTTGGAAGTGAGGATGGAGAGACTTCGTCTCATGTGCTTTGGGCACGTTTTCAGGAGGGACTAGTCCCTGGAGAAGGACATCGTGGTTGGTAAAGTAGACAGTCAGTGAAAGAGAGGAAGACCCTTGATGAGATGGATTGACATAGTAGCTATAACAATGGGCTTAAACATAGCAATGATCATGAGGATGGCACAGGACCAGGCAGTGTTTCCTTCTGTTGTACATAGGGTCACTGTGAGTCGGAACCAACTCAACAGTAGTTAACAACAAGAACATAAGTAGAAGAATCAGAAGGATGTTTTAAGAACACGCGAATAAATGCAGGAATACGTCATTTTTTTCTGAATGTAAAGAGTAATATGATAAAGATGTCAATTATTGCCTTAGTTTAATATAATTGCAATCAAAATCTGACTGGGGTTTCTTTTAACTCATCAACATTATTCTAGGTACTTAAAATAAGTGAGGACATATGTCCACATAAAAATTTGCAGAAACTGTTCATAGCAGGATTATTCATATTAGCTAAAAAGTAGAAACAACTCAAATGCCCACCAACTGATGAATGGATAAACAAATGTGGTATACCCTAAAGGAATATTCTTCAGGAATAAGAAGGAATGAAGTATATGCTACAACGTGGATGGACCTTGAAAACACTATGCTAAGTGAATGAAACCGGGCACGAAAGACCACATGTTAGAATGTATGACCCCATTTATATGCAAAGTCCAGAAAAGGCAAATCTATAGAAACAGAAAGTAGATTAGTGGTCTCCTATGGCTGGGGGAGACCCAAAAAACCCAGCGCCGTTGAGTCGATTCCAACTCAAAGTAGGTGAATTTTATGGCATGTAAATTATGCCCCAATAAAGTAAAAGGAAAAAAAAATCTAAAGTTTCTATGTAAGAATAAAGAGGTATGACTAGCCAAGGCCCTTTTAGAGGAGAAAAAAAAAGTAGTGATAGGACAGTAATTATTATTCCCCTTTGGAAAAATCTTAGAAGTGGAATTTCTAGGTTAAAGTTATACACAAAATAAGTAACAGTAATTGAATAAAATAAGAACCCAATAGTCTATATTAATTATAAGCAAGTAAACGAACAAACCTAGACCAAAACCTCACACCTTAAAAATTAAATAAAAATGGATTACAGATTTAAATGTAAAACTATAAAACAAAAGAACACATGAGAAAAAACCAGTCAGACTTAGGGTTTGGTGAAGAGTTCTTAGACATGGCACCAAAAGCATGATCTATAAAAGAAAAAAATCAGTAAATTGGGGCTTCATTAATTAAAATAAAAAAATTTGCTCTGCAAAAGATTCTGTCAAGAGGGTAAAAAAGATAAGCTAAGTACTGAGAGTAAACCACATATCTGACAAAGAACTTGTATCTAGAAGTAATCTCAAAACTCATCAATAAAAACAAAACAAAAAAACCTATCCAATTAGAAAATGGGCAAAAGACATGAACAGACATTTCACTGAAGAAGATATATAGATGACAAATAAGCCCATTAAAAGATGTTCAACATCATCAGCCATTAGAGAAATGCAGATTAAGACCACAATAAGTTATCACCAAACTCCTATAGAACAACTAAGATAGAATTTTAAAAAACAGTGGTAATACCCAATGATGAGGAGGAGAAAACTGGATTTCTCATACATTGATGTAAATGTAAAAATGGTACAGTTACTCTGAAAATAGTTTAGTTGCTTTTAAAAAACTGAACATACACTTCCCATATGACCCTGCAATCACACTCCTGGGTAACTATTCCAAAGAAAAGAAAACGGATGTCCTCACAAAATCCTGTACATAATAGTTTATAGCAGCTTTATAAGTAATAGTCAAAAACTACAAACAACCAAAATATTTCTCAATAGGTGAGTGGTTAAAAAAAATTGTAGTACATCCATGCCGTGGAATACTACTGAACAATAAAAAGGAACAAACTATTGGCACACACAACAACTTGAATGCGTTTTAAGGGCATTATGCTGAGTGAAAAAAGCCATCCTCAAAGGGTTGTTGTTGTTAAGTGCCATAGAGTCAGTTAGGACTCAGCGACTGCATGTACAACAGAACAAAATGTCACTCAGTCCTGTGCCATCCTCACAATCACTGCAGTGTTTGAGCCCATGGCTATAGCCACTGCATCAATCCATTTTATCGAGGGTCTTCCTCTTTTTCACTGACCCTCTGCTTTACCAAGCGTGTTGTCCTTTTTCAGGGATTGGTCCCTCCTGATAACATGTTCAAAGTACCTGAGACACGTTTCACTATACTCCATTCTAAGGAGCATCCTGGCTATACCTCTTCCAAGGCAGGTTTGTTTGTTCTTCTGGAAGTCCACAGTATATTGTTTCTCAAAAGGTACATACTGTATAATCTCATTTATATAACATTCTTTAAGTACCAAAATTGTAGAGATAGAGAACAGGCTAGTAGTTGTCAGGGGTTACAAATGGTGGTGGGGGTAGGGGGCTGGGTGTGACTGTAAAGGGAGATCCTTAGATGAGGAACAATTCTGCATCTTGATTGTGGTGATGGCTACACAAATCTACACATGTGATAAAATGGCACAGAATTGTATGCACACATTGTACCAATGTCAATATCCTGGTTTTAGATTGTACTGTAGTTATGTAACCACAGGGAGACAGACACTGGTTGAAAGGTACTTGGGGCCCCTTTGTACTATCTTCACAACTTCCTGTGAATCTATAATTATTTTTAAATGAAAGCTAAAATTTTGTTAAAGAAAAAATAGATATGCATACAAATTTATTTTAAAAGTATGAAAATTAAAAGTAGAGATTATTAATATCATAATTTTAAAAGTACAAGCCAAGCACAGATAATTTTAAAATATATAGATAGACAAATCAATGAGAGACAGGTTTTTGTCAGCAGGCCAAGAACTTTTAATAAATCTTGCTCTGACAATTGAATGGCTATTCAGTTAAAAATAAAAGAGATCCCCACTTCTCACTACCTCCAGAATCAATCCCGGATGAATTAAATTAAACATTTAAAAGTAAAAAATTAGACCATTAAAAAATGCAAGTGAATATATATTGGATCTCAGGATGGTGAGAATCTTTCCAACCAGGAAGCAGAGCCTGAAGTCATAAAGGAAAAAATCGACGGTTTGCACTATAGAAAATTTTTAATGCTTAGTTAATCAATATCATAAAGAATACTGAAATAAAAAAAGAAAACTTGAAGGAAAAATTTTAATATAAACACCAAAAGGTTGATATCCTTAATACAGAAAATTTTCCCTAATTCCTAAGAAAAGATAAAGATCGCAATCAGAAAACAGGAAGAGAAAAACAGGCAATTCATAAAATAAGATATTCAAAGATTGAGTAGACATGAACGTGATTAATTTCACTAGTAAGAATTAGTAATTTAAGACAACAATAAAGTGCAATTATTTACCTATCAAAGTGGTAACAAAAAAAAAAAAACCTTACTTTTTTCGAAAAGATAATACTCATCGTTGCTCAGGAACT
The DNA here is from genome assembly GCF_024166365.1 of Elephas maximus indicus. NCBI lineage: Eukaryota > Metazoa > Chordata > Mammalia > Proboscidea > Elephantidae > Elephas > Elephas maximus. The sequence goes on from NC_064829.1 coordinate 23,995,998, forward strand.
AGGAAAACACATTTGCATCCTGTTCTTTGAACAATTCTACTCTTTGGAATTTAACTTGCTACTAATGATAGCAATGACACAAAATCATAACAACAATAGCTTACACATGTAGCACTCACTGTGTGCCAGGCATTTTTCTAAACACTTTACATGTATTAACTAACATAATCCTCACAAAAGTCCTGAGGTAAGTTTTAAGATGAGAAAACTGAGGTTCAGAGAGGTTTAGTAACACATCCAACGTCACACAGTTAATAATTGGTGGAGACAGGATTTGGACACAAGCGTTTAACCTCCAGAGAACACGCTGTTAACTGCTAAACAATACTCTTCTCTTCCTATAAAAATAGAAGTATGTGCAAAACTTCATGTACATAGATGTTCATCACTGTTTTATTTCCTAGGTCCTGGGTGGCTCAAGCCTACTCAGTGGAACTGCAGAAGAAAGGCCTGGCAATCTGCTTCCATAAAGATTACAGCCAAGAAAATCCTATGAAGCAGTTTTACTCTGTAACACAAGGGGTTGCTATGAGCTAGAATCAACTTGACGGCAACAGATTTTTTTTTTTTTTTTTTTCATTTTTCCTTTCATAGTTCATCTGGTGAAAACTAGAACAACTTCAATGTTGAAAAGTAGAGAACTGGTTAGATAACTTACGGGCTATCCACTCACTGTACTGGCATTCGGCATCCATTAAAAATGGAGCCATAGAGTTGGGGTCAGTAAGCTTTATCTGTAACAGACCAGCCAGTAACTATTTTCGGCTTTGCCAGCCATCTGGTCTCTGTCACTGTATTCACCTCTGCCAAAAAAACCCCGAACCTATTGCCATCAAGTCGATTCTGATTCATAGTGATGCTATGGGACAGAGTAGAACTGCCCCATATGGTTTCCAAGAAGTGCCTGGTGGATTTGAACTGCCAGCCTTTTGGTTAGCAGCTGTAGCTCTTAACCACTACACCACCAGGGTTTCCGTCATTGTAGTGCAAAAGCAGCCATAGGTAGTATGTCAACGAATGAGTGTGACTATGTTCCAATAAAACTTTATTTACAAAAAAAGACAGCAGGCTGTTTTTTTCTGCAGGTCATAGAGTAACGAAAAAAAATTTTGATACAAAATGTTCATGATATATTAAGTGAAAAAAGTATGCTAGAATTTTTAAAAAATAAATACATGTAAGTATATATTTATAGTACGAATATAAATGAATTTGGAAATCTATAGAAGTATGCAATAGACACTGCTGTTTGCTGACCTCCGAGTCACTGCTACACCCCTCCTCCCTTGCTCTCTTCTATGCTAGAGGCTGGGAAGACAGATAATTCATCTTCTCCCGCATTGCAGTGCGGAGTGGATATGTGAGCCAGCTCTGGCCTGCGTGGCTTAAGCCAGGATCTGCAGAGGGTGGTTTCTGAGAAGGCTTCTATGTTTTTGGTAAAAGGGTACTTACAAGCCAACTTGTTCAGGGTAACCCAGAAAACTCTTTGCTGTCGAGCTGATTCCAACTCATAGTAAACCTATAGGATAGAGTAGAACTGCCCCCATAGGAGTGCCTGGTGGTTTTGGACTGCCAACCTTTTGGTTAGCAGCCATAGCACTTCACCACTACACCACCAGAGCATCCCTGTGCCTGTACCCCAGCCCTGTCTTGTCAGTTTCAGATTTCTTGTTAGGTAAGAAACACACAAACAAAAACCATCATAATTAAACCACTATTGATCAGTTTTTGTTTTTATTTTTGTAGCTTGCATCCAAATGCGTTCCTTAACTCAAAATGGAAAGGATATGCCACGTTTGCAATTTTACCTAAGACAAGCCCTGGCTTCTCAGAATTTTAGTTTTCCATTTGATGGAGCCCAGCATCAAGGAAAGTGTAAATTATAAGAGCCTTAAATTAAATTAACATTAAATATAAGAGCAATTATATCTTGGGTGATAGAACTCTTTGAGTATTTTTCATTTTTATCTAACATTTCTAAACTGACCATTGATACCTTTTGTAACTATTATAAAAAAAAAGGACATATTAACCTTGTGGAGGAATACTTGATCTAAGTATAATATAGAAAATACCAACCAACCAACCCATTGTCATCAAGTCAATTCCAACTCGTGGCAAGCTTATAGGACAGTGTAGAACTGCCCCCATAAGGCTTCCAAGGAGTTCCAAGCTTCAAGGTGATTCGAACTGCTGACTTTTTGGTTAGCAGCTGCACTCTTAACCACTGCATCACCAGGGTTTCATAAAATACCAAATCCATTTACGAATGAAAAAATGGAAGCACCCAAAGCTCTATGGTTTAGCCAAAGCAATTTAAGGATTCTGAAGCTAGGAATGAAGCAGGTTTACTTAACCTGTGTTAGAACTTAGTCCTAGAAAACTCTTAGTCTTTTCCAGAACCAAGTTTTAACCAGTGCCTGTATCACTACTTGGAAACAAGTCAGGAAGCTAATTATGACAAATGCATTACTTATCTATCAATAAGCAATGGTTTACTTGCCATAAGCACAAGGATAGGAGATTCTCAGAGACGTTTAGAACCTGATAGAATTAGCCTAAACAAGTTAGTATTTAAAAGGCACCCAGGTTACCACTGGAAATAGACGGAGGTGCTTTCCCTTTTAAAATTTTTGGTTTCATAACAAAATAACAGAATATAAAAATACATGCATCACTAATGCTAACAATCTAAGTACCCAGCACAGCATGAAGTGACGATTAGAAAATGATAGTCCAGTATCATCTGTTAATATAAAAGTTTTGGAGACAATTATGGATTTGTCCTTGTAAATTTTTTTTTTAAGGTATTTTATACTCCTCTTGATTCTATGGATTCCTTTGTTTACTTTAAATCATCAAAGTTTCTTTTCCCTTTTTATTCTGTTTCGATGCCAGGTAAGACAAGTTGTCCTCTTACTTGCTTGGTTTTTGGAGTAGCTGCAGAGCTGAGTATTTGCCTCAGAAAGCATTTCCTAAGCTCTCCTTCACCTCCTCCATTTCTGTCTCCTTTAAAAATGCCTTCAGTCCTCAAACGTTTCGTGCTCGTGTGTACGTACCTTACCTGTGCATGTATCCTACTAGGCTAAGGTTTGGAACAAGATTCCTGAGAAGGAACAGGATTCTGCCCCCTCAGAGTTCCTTGCTTGTCTTAGGCAACACTTTTTTTGTGTGTAAACCTTTTCCTGGGTTTTTATGATAGTGGTCTCATACAATATTTGCCCTTTTGAGCTGACTTGTTTCAATCTGCGTGATGCCCTCCAGATTCATTCATGTTGTGAGAAGTTTTGCGGAATCATTGTTCTTTATCATTGCATAGTATTCCATTGTGTGTTATGTACCATAATTTGTTGATCCATTCATCTGTTGATGGATACTTAGTTTGTGTCCATCTTTTTGCTACCGTGAATAATGCCTCAATGAACATGGGTGTGTATATGTCTATTCGTGTGGTGGTTCTTATTTCTCTGCGATATATTCCTAGGAGTGGGATTGCTGGCTCATATGGTATTTCTAGCTTTTTAAGGAGGTGCTATATTGTTTTCCACAATGGTTGTACCATTTTACATTTCTACAAGCAGTGCATAAGAGTTCCAATCTCCCCACAACCTCCCCAACGTTTGTTATTTTCTGTTTTGTTTGTTTGTTTTTCGACTACTACCTGCAACGTTGGGGTGAGATGGTATCTCATTGTAGTTTTGATTTGCATTTCTCTAATGGCTAGAGATTGTGAGCATTTCCTCATGTGTCTGTTAGCCTCCTGAATGCCTTCTTTGGTGAAGTGTCTATTCATATCCTTTGCCCATTTTTTAATGGAATTATTTGTATTTTTGTTTTTGAGGTGTTGAGGTATTCTAGAGATTTTAGAGATTAGGTCCTTGTTGAATATGTCATAGTCAAAAGTTTTTTTCCCAGACTATAGGTTCTTTTTTTTTTTTTTTTACTCTTTTTGCAGTCTTTTGATGAGCATAAGTGTTTAATTTTTAGAAGCTCCCAGTTATCTATTTTCTTTTCTGGTATTTGTGATTGTTAGGTATGGTTTGTATACTGTTTATGCCATGTATTAGGGCCCCTACTGTTGTCTCTATTTTTTCTTCCATGATCTTTATGACTAGGTTTTATATTTAGGTCTTTGATCCATTTTGAGTTAGTTTTTGTGTATGGTGTGAGGTATAGGCCCTGTTTCATTTTTTTTTTTATAGATGATTATCCAGTTTCATCAGCACGGTTTGTTAAAAAGACTGCATTTTCCCCCATTTAATGGACTTTGGGCCTTTATCAAAGATCAGCTGATGGATTAGGGGATGGATTAGGCAACATTTTAAAAGTAGGAGAATATGTGGCTCCCTTCCAATATCTTGGTTTTATCTAAACAAGAAAGTTACAAATCTCACCTCTTGTCCACTTTTGGGCTTTTTGTCCACTTTTTTTTTTTTGAGTTTGGCTCTGTATGACTTCCCAGGTGACATCTAGGGGGCAGTGGTGGTTCATCAGCAGAATTCTAGCCTTCCATGGGGAGATAGAGGTTGATTCCTGGCCATTGCACCTCATGTGCAGCTACCACCCACCTGTCAACGAGGCTTGTGTGTTGCTTTGGTGCAGAGCAGGTTTCAGTGGAGCTTCCAGACTAAGACAGACTACAAAGAAAGGCCTATCGATCTACTTCTGAAACTTAGCCAGTGAAAAGCCTATGGATCACAACAGTCTGATCCACAACTGATCATGGGGATGATACAGGATTGGGCAGTGTTTAGTTGTGTATGAATGGGTTTGCCATTAGTTGGGAACAACTTGACTACAGCTAACAACAATAGGTATTATCTAGTTAATTTGATCAGTTAACTGATATTAACAGGAACCATCTGGACATTACTTCCTAAAAGACTTACCCAAGCCTTCCTAAAGATGCTATCCCTTCCAGTCCTCCTTTTGTTGCCTAACCCCCAAGTGACTCAACTGATCTGAATTTCAGATAAGGGACGGGTGTGGGGTCCATTGCCTGGCTGCCTAGTAGTGAACCTATTTAAAATGCTTGCAGAAGCATCTTGCCCAGTGAGTCTAAAGAGCTATTTGATGTTTTATTGAAAATTTCAGTGTACCTAAAAGGTGCCAGATGGACAATGAACTGTTCTGGTTAGTCACAGGAGAGATACTGCATGAATAATAGCTTCTCTGTACTCTTTCTGTCAGCGTAAACATCATGTTGTCAGTTTGTTAGGACAATAACATCTAATAATAATCCTCAGCATTTGTCAGCTCTAGAGACCTTCACAAACCTACCTTTTTTCTCAAGACAACCCTGTCAGTGGGATTTGATTGATTATTTCCATTGTACATTTGGAGAAATTGAGGCAGAATTTAAGACAGAAAAAGGTGAGTCAGAGTGAGAATTAACCCAGGAGACAATCTCTATATTTCTTCCTCCTGAGTTTGCTACAGAAATATTATTTACAAATTGTGTGAAATGATTATAGCACTGAGACCACAAATTCAATCAAGAAACTGCGCCTATGTTGAAGCTCCATTTATTTCTCACTGGCCGGAGGTAGCTCCGAGGTAGCAGTTGAAGGGGTGGAAAGTCACAGCTTCCATTACTCATCTCTAGGGCACCTACCGAAAGCAAAGTGTGGCAGTGTTTCTCCTTCCAGGGTTGGTTTGAGGCTTCTTCTCTGTTCAGAAATCTCGGAGTGGACATGGGCATGCCATGTTTCTTAAGTGGGTTGCCTAACTACATACATTATTTTCAAAATAAAATTATACACCCAAACACGTTAAAATAACCATAATAGGAAGGTAGGGCTGAAGGGTATGATTGTGACACACTCTATAGTAATAACAGGGCAAGTGGGCCAAGGTCTGGCCCTTCAACATTTGCTTTAAATGAGTAGTTCTTAAGCTTTGGAGTCCCTGAATGGAAGTTCAAGTCCACCTAGAGGCATCTCGAAAGAAAGGCCTGGTGATCTGTTTCTGACAAATTAGCTACTGAAAACCCTATGGAACACAGTTCTACTCTGACACACAGGAGGTCACCATGAGTCAGAGTCAACCTGACAGCAAGTGCTTTCTTCTGAAGCCTTAGCGTGCATCAAAATCACCTGGAAGGCTTGTTAAGACACAGATTGCTGGGCCCCATCCCCCAGAGCCTCTAGTTCTGTAGGGTTGGAATACGGCCTTATAATTTGCATTTCTAATAAATTCTCAGGTCTAGCTGAGGGGTCATCTAACTACTGCTGGACTCTGGGCTCCAGGGCCAAATCCAGCTAGCCACCCTCATCTTGCAAGCTAAAAATAGTTTTTACACGTAAACCTTTGTAATTGATTTGATGATATGAAACACTAACTTTGAACCCCAGTTAAGTGAAATCCTATCCCCCCAAAAGAATTGTATTCTTTTTATTAGTAAGCTTGTATTACCAAAAAATCATACTCAATGAATATTATTATATTTTGAATTCATCAATACAAATCTTGGCAAATATATGCCCTTACTCTCCAATTCTGCTCTCAGTAGCAGATTTTAGATATTAAAAACTGCTAATGTGAGGTTTTCTATTGTAGCTTACCTTGAAAAATGAGCGTCACCTGACTTCTACTTACTAATAGACATCATCAGCAGGAAAGCACACCTGTCTCAACTTTGGAGGAATGGAGGAATCAGCTCACGTCTTCTTCACTGGTTCTTCCTAGGGCTCAGACAGCAGGAAAATCCTGAGGAACGTAGAGCCATCTAACAACAGGGTAGAAATGGCTTTTGCTAACTTGATTTTGCATGTCCCGTGGCAGAAAATTATTCACTGCTTTTTCTTTTTCAATTTGAACCCATAATTTGGAAGCTCCTGGCTATTAGGAGAGAGAGTAGTATAGTATAGTGGTTAAGAGTTCTAGGCTTAGCAGACCGAACTTTCAATTCTCACTTTATCACTAACAAACTATGTGAGCTTGGGTGTACTGCATTCCCTTCTTTACATCATGCCCTCACATATACAGTGGGGTAGTAATCACAAGTACTCACAGGTGGTTATAAAGATTTAAATAGATAATATACAGAGTCCTTGGGACATAGCATTGTGAGGGCTTCATCACTTATAGCTGTTCTTACATAAAACCACACGTCTGTCAGTTCTGCCACATGTCTGCCAGTTTGTTGTATTGTGGTGGCTTGCATGTTGCTGTGATACTGGAAGCTTTGCCACCAGTATTTCAAATGCCAGCAGGATCGCCCTTGGTGAACAGGTTTCAGCTGAGCTTCCAAATTAAGACACACTAGGAAGAAGGACCTGGTGGTCTACTTCTGAAAAAATTTGCTAGTGAAAACTTCATGAATAGCAGTGGAACATTGTCTGATATAGTGCCTGAACATGAAACCGAAGGCATTCAAAATATGACTGAGGAAGAGCTGCCTCCTCAAAGTAGAGTTGACCTTAATGATGTGGATGGAGTCAAGCTTTTGGGACCTTCATTTCCTGATGTGGCATAACTCAAAGTGGGAATTAACAGCTACGAACATCCATTAGTAATTGGAACATGGACTGTACAAAGTATGAATCTAAGAAAACTGAAAATTGCCAAAAATGAAGCTGAATGCTTGAAGATTGATATCCTGGGCATTAGGAAGCTGAAATGGACTGGCATTGGCCATTTTGAATCAAATGATCATATGTTTTACTATGCCAGGAATGATAAATTGAAGAGGAGCAGCACTGCATTCATTGTCAAAAAGAACATTTCAAGATCTATCCTGAAGTGAAATGCTGTCAGTGATAGGGTAATATCCATATGAGTACAAAGAAGACCAGGTAATACAACTATTATTTAAATTTATGTCCCAACCACTAAGGTCAAAGATGAAGAAACTGAAGATTTTTACCAACTTCTGCAGTCTGAAATTGAACAAACATGCAATCAAGATGTGTTGATAATTGTTGGTGATTGGAATGTGAAAGTTGGCAATGAAGAAGCTCAGTGATTGGAAAATATGGCCTTGATGATAGAAATGATGCCAGAGATCACATGATAGAATTTTGCAAGGCCAATGACTTCTTCACTGCAAATACCTTTTACCAACAACACAGCCAGTGACTATACACGTGGACATCACCAGATGGAATACACAGGAATCAAATCAACTACATCTGTGGAAAGAGACAATGGAAAAACTCAATATCATCAGTCAGAGCAAGGCCAGGGGCTGACTGAGGGACAGACCATCAACTACTCATATGCAAATTCAAAGTAAAGCTGAAAAAAATTAGAGCAAGTGCACGAGAGTTGAAAGAACTGAAGAAAAAAGTTAAGCCTCGAGGTGCAATATTGAAGGATTCTATAGGGGAAATATTGAACAACGCAGGAAGTATCAAAAGCAGGTGGAAGGAATACAAGTCATTGTACCAAAAAGAATTGGTCGACATTCAGCCATTTCAGGAGGTATCATATGATCAAGAACCAATGGTACTGAAGGAAGAGGTTCAAGCAGCACTGAAGGCACTGGCAATGAACAAGGCTCCAGGAATTGATGAAATACCTGCTGAGATGTTTCAACAAATGGACACAGTGCTGGAGGTGCTCACTCATCTGTACGAAAAAATCGGAAAACAGTTGCCTGGCCAGCCAACTGGGAGAGATCCATACTCATGCCCATTCCAAAGAAAGGTGATCCAACAGAATGTGGAAATTATTGAACAATATCACTAATATCACACACAAGTAAAATTATGCTGAAAACCATTCAAAAGTAGTGGCAGCAGTACATGAACGGGAAACTGCCAGAAATTCAAGCTGGATTCAGAAGAAGACTTGGAACAAAGGATATCATTGCTGATGTCAGATGAATCTTGGCTGAAAGCAGGCAATACCAGAAGGATGTTTACCTGTGTTTTATCAACTCTGCAAAGGCATTCGACTGTGTGTATTATAACATATTATGGATAACATTGCAAAGAATGGGAATCCCAGAACAAGTAATTGTGCTCATGAGGAACCTGTACATAGACAGAACAAGGGGCTACTGCATGGTTTAAAGTGAGAAAAGGCGTGTGTCAGGGTGGTATCCTTTCACAATACTTATTTAATCTGTATGCTGAGCAACTAATCCTAGAAACTGGACGATAAGAAGAAGAATGCATCCTCAGTATTGGAGGAAGGCTCATTAACAACCTATGATATGCAGATGACACAACCTTGTTTGATGAAAGTGCAGAGGACTTGAAACACTTACTGTTGAAGATCATAGACTACAACCTTCAGTATAGATTATACCTCAACATAAAGAAAACAATAATCCTTGCAACCGGACCAATAAGCAGCATCATGATAAATGGAGAAAATATTGAAGTTGTCAAGGGTTTCATTTTACTTGGATCCATAATCAATGCCAATGGAAACAGCAGTCAAGAAATCAAACAACGTATTTCATTGGGTAAATCTGCTGCAATAGACCTCTTCAAAGTGTTAAAAAGCAAAGATGTCACTTTGAGGACTAAGGTGTGCCTGACCCAAGTCAAGGTATTCCCAATCGCCTTGTATACGTGGGGAAGGTGGGCAATGAATAAGGAAGACCAAAAAAGAATTGACGCCTTTGAATTATGGTGTTATTGAAGACTGTTGAATATACTACCAACTACCAGAAGAACAAACAAATCTCTCTTGTAAGAAGTACAGCCTGAATGGGCCTTGGAAGAGAGGACACCGAGACTTCCTCTCAAGTACTTTGGACATGTTAATCAGCAGGGACCAGTCCCTGGAGAAGGACATCATGCTGGGCAAAGTACAGGGTCTGCTAAAAAGAGGAAGACCCTCAATGAAATGAACTGACACAGTGGCTGCAACAATGGGCTCAAGCATAGCAATGATTGTGAGGATGGCGCAGGATTAGGCAGTGTTTCATTCTGTTGTACGTAGTGTCGCTGTGAGTTGGAACCAACTCGATGGCACCTAATAACAACAGCATTAACTAGAAGTTAATCATTTATGTATCTGTATTCTTCGGTAAACCCATTCATCCATCTGTCCATCAATCCATTCATGCATTCATTTGAGAAATACTTACTGAAGACCTGTTGTAACCCAAGCACCCTCTTGGACTTAGGGATACAGTGTGAGCAAACCAAAGACCCATCCTCTCAGAGCTACATGTTAGTGGATTCCGAGCTCCCTAAGGATGGAGACCCTGTCTATACAGCTCTGTCTAGAGCATAGCACAGCACTCAACTCAGAATAGAGGCTTCAAAAGTGTCTATTAAAGAATGACTGACAGAGTAACTGACAGTGTGAACAATGAGAAAAGTCAGCTGTGGCGACAGTTCCTCTCAGCTGTCACTGGGATGGGGCCACCATTTGAGTAGCATCCCAGGGAGATGCTGCTGGACAGAGGCCAGAGCTAGTCAGGGTTCTTGGGTGGCCTTGCCCTGGCTGCCATGCCAAAAACTCCCTTCTCAGTGAGCACAGGGGAAAAGTGATGGCCCCTGGCGTGATGGTGGTCACCTAGACAATAGTCTTCATAGTAATTACAGTGTGTCATTCACTTCCAACTTCCAAGTGGAGGCCACACATAGATTGCTTCCCTACATGACTAAACATTCCTTTCTTTGCCATACTACACCAAACAAGCTGTTCCACTGTTAGTGCTTTCTGGGAAGGAAATACAATATCATGCTGCCATGCATACTGAAAGGCAGGAAAGCTTTTAAATATGGAGTAATTAATTAAAGAACAATTATGAAAATGTTCCAGATAATTCACATCATGCAGCTACTCACTGTTACTTTGTTATTTCAGATAATATTCATGATTATCATCTAATTTGTTTTTAATATGAACATATAGTTCTATGCAATCCTTTTGTAACTGAGGAGCAGTTACACATCCAGGTGCTCTGAGCTACTTAATTATTCAATTATCCAACTTTTAGAAGAATCTCGTTATGCAATTAACCCAGATTATTAACAGACACATTCTCTTTATTGCTTGTAGGAATAACTATAAATCTATCTGATTTCAATTTAAGCCTCAGGACAAAAGCCAAGTTGCCGTCTCTATGTGAGCCTGACTAATGCTAATGGGTCCATAGTCCCTACCAGAGGAATCCTTCAATAATCTGTCAGCAAATATTTCTGGGGCAGTCACCTTGTACAAGGTATGGGAACGGTGTGTTGGGGATAGATATTAAAAAAAAAAATTACAGAGATTTGTCCCTGATCTTTAGGCACTTTTAGTTTTGTTTAGAAAATAAGATACATAGGCATGGAATGAGAATTAACAATGCAAGGCAATGGATGTTGAGTGTCAAATGATAATACCAGAAATAATTGCAGTTGATGTCCACAGCCGACAAAGGTCTCAGTGGTCATACTTGGTTGTAGAAGCCTTCCTTACTTAATCTTGTCCATTTCAGAAAAGGTTGCCTGATTAAATGGAAGATCTCCACATAAAGTATATTCCCTTGCTACTCCAAGTGTGATTTGAGAGCCCGTAGCTTCAGCAATACCTGGAGCTTATTGGAAATGCAGAATCTCAAGCACTCCCCCAGGCTTACTCAGGCAGAATCTGCATTTTAACAAGACCCCTAACAGTTCCTGTTGTTGCTAGCTGCCATCAAGTCAGCCCTCAACTCCTGGTGACCCCATGTACAATGGAACTCAGTGCTGCGTGGGCCTGCGTCATCCCCCTGTTTGGTTACGCATAGGACCATTGTGATCTATTGAGTTTTCATTGCCTGGTTTTTGGAAGTAGATTGTCAGGTCTTTAATCTTAGTCCCTCTTAGTCTGGAAGCCCTACGGAAACTTGTTCAGCATCATAACAACACACAAGCCTCCACTGACAGACAGGAGGTGACTGTGTGTAGGATGCATTGGCTAGGAATTGAACCACAGTTTCCTGCACGGAAGGTGCGAATTCTACCTCTGAACCACCACTGCTCTCAGTGATTCATAGAAACCCTGAAGTCTGAGAAGCACTAGTCTAGCCTGCAAATCCTGAAATCACTTTTCTTTACCTGAGGGAAAATTAGACTCCGGCTTGATAATCCTATTTCCCATTCCCACCCCAGTAAGAAAATAAGCTGATTAAAATAAACCATTTATTCAATAAACTTTGTGTGCTTTCTGTGTGCCGGAAACTTGGTACACACAAGTACCTGAAGAAGGAGAGGGCTTTGAGCATTCAGTAATACTGGTGCTTGCCAAGGACTCTGGGGTTTAAGAGCCAAATAGATTCTTAACATTCAGGGATATCAACTAGCAATCCTGGGTCACCCCAGGAAGTGCCGTGACTTTGTTGGAAAGTACTGCAGGCAAAGGGTGAGACCGGAGAAAAAAACACAAAACCAGGCCGGTTGCCTTGGAGTCAACTCTGACTCACGGCGACCCTATGTGTCAGAGTACAACTGTGCCCCACAGGATTTTCAGTGACTGATTTTTCAGAAGTAGATCTCCAGGCCTTTTCTGAGGTGCCGCTGGGTGGACCTAAACGTCCCACCTGTTTGTTAGCAGCTGAGAGCATTAACCTTTTGCATCATCCAGACTGGGGCCTGGGGAAGGAGGCCTGATAACACAGGAGGCAGTGCTACATCACACACAAGTTTGCATTCGACTTCCTCCAGTGCTAAAGACTCTGCATCCAACTGCCTACTTGACATTTCAACTTGTGTGTCCAACAGGTCCCTTAGTATTTAAAATCCAAACAAGAATTTTTAATTTTCTCCCACAAACTTATTTCCCCCCTAATCTTTCTTTTAACAAATGACACTACCATCTATTCAGTTAACAAGGCAAAGAAATAGAGGAATCACATCTAACTCTTCAATTTTCCTCACCCCTGCACGCAACCCATGAGCATTTCCTGTCAATTCCACTTTCAGAACATGACCTTGGATATGCCCACTGCTGTTCATCACCATGATCATCATCTGCCACCTCGCCTAGGTGATGGTGTTGGCTAACTTTGTGGTCTTCCTGCTTCCAGGCTTGCTCTTGTCCAATCTAATCTCCATACAATAGCCAGATGGTCTTAGAAAAACGTCAGACTCTTCATAAAATTCCTCTGCCTGAAATTCCTTAATGATTTCCTATTTATCTTCACGTAAAACTGGATCTCTCAGGCCGTGTTTGATCTGACCCCTGCTACCTTATGCCCTCTGCCTCTTGTCCACTATGATCCAGGCAAACTGAGCTTTAAAATATTATTTCAACAAGTTCAGCTCTTTTCTGCCTCAGTATCTTTGCATTTTTTTCCCTGGCTCTTCACACAGTTGCCTACTGATCCTTTAGAGCTCAGATTAATTAACTGCCCCGAGTCAGAACTGACTTGACAGCAATGGGTTTAATTTTTTTTTTTTTTAACCTTAGATAGGCCTTCCCTGAAGCTCAACTAGTCAGCAACACTAGCCCTGTCTATTTACTTCGTGATCATAATGACAATCTCCAAACAGGTTTCTTATTTGTCTTGCTTATTGGAGTCTGCCTCTCCAAATGAAGCTATAAACCCAATGAGGGCCGAGACCTTATCTCTCTTACCCACCTCTGTGTCTCCCACAGTGTGGCACTCCATAGACCCACTGCCGTCGAGTCGATTCCAACTCATAGCGACCCTATAAGACAGAGTAGGAGTGCCCCGTAGAGTTTCCAAGGAGTGCCTGGCAGATTCGAACTGTCAACCTTTTGGTTAGCAGCCGTAGCACTTAACCACTATGCCACCAGTGTTTCCCTGTGGCACCCCATACAACTGTGTAAATAAATGAAAGTATAGCTTTAGTTTTGTGTGTCTTGATTTTTTCCTCTTTCAGGGTAAATCTGAAATACTTCTTTATTCAATTACCCAACTTTTAGAAGAATTCCATTATGCAATTCACATGATTATTAACACAGACCTACTTATGCTGTCTCTGTACTGAATGTAGGCTTGACAAGAAGCCAAGTATACTGGAATGTAGGGCCCAAGTGCCTCTAGTCAGCCGGTCACCAGAAGAAAGGCACACCGCCCAGCATCCACTTCTCCCCGCAAACTAACCAAGGGTTTGTGTCCAGGATCTACTCCAAACAGCACTGGGGCCACTTGGGTGTCTGGTAAGCCTCCCTGAATGGACCTGTAATGGTGTCATAGAGGTTAGAGGCCCTCTGAACCCCTACACTTTGAGAAGAAGTAGAGATGAATCCTTACCTCCTGACTTAAACACAGAGCAATAATCGCTCCAGTCCCTTAAGTGGTTTAGATTATGTTGGGTCATTTTGAGCTCTAAGGAATTTGCTTAGTTTTTTTTTTTTTAAGTTATAAACTGCTACCTGTTTCCTGGTCCAACACAATACTAAAGAGGTTCACTTCTAGTGAGTGTGGTAAGATAATGGCCCTCCCCAAAAACTGTCCAAGTCCTATTTCCACCTGGAATCTTTGCAGATGTGATTAAGAATCTTAAAATGGGAAAATTATATGGGATTATCTGGGTGTGTCCAGTGTAATCATCAGGGTCCATAAAAGAGTGAGAGGAGATTTGATAATGAAAGCAGAATGTCAGCGTCGAAGATTTGAAAATGCTGCTCCTGGCTTGAAAGATGAAAGGAGGCCACAAGCCAAGGTATGTGGACAGCTTCTAGAGGCTGGAAAAGACAAGGAATCAGATTCTTCAGAAGGAACACAACCCTGCTGATGCCTTGATCTTAGCCCAGTGAGACCCACTGGGGATTCCTGACTTTTAGCACTGTAAGATCATAAATGTGTGTTGTGCTAAGCCAGCAAGTTTGTGGTAATTTGTTACAGCAGCCAGGGGAGACTAATACAGTAAGAGTGGGTGGTGATGATAAATCCCTCTTAGTTCTCTTTTTCATTTATAAAGTCATGCCAAGGCTCAAAAGTCTTCCACATGGTCCTAACAGAGATCCTAAGAAGTCTGAGCACTTACTCTGTATAGAGCTGGCTCATCTCATAGCACTAAATTCCCTTACTCCTTATTTCACACACAGCTCTCAGAGTCTTTATTAACTAGTTATTCAGCCTACAGCAGATGAAAAATAACAAATAGGGAATCAGTGGAACAAAAATAATGACTGTTACAATACATGACAACTGTTAGCTTGGCTGTAGGAGAAAAGTCAGAGAAGCCACAAAAAGGACTCAAAAGAAAGACTATTTAGTGGTAACCAATGCTCAAGAATCCAACAGGTTCTGGAGCTATCACTCATTCACAGCTCAGCACAGTACTGATTGGTGGAATAGCGACCCTGAGAAGTGAAAGAAAGGCTACCTCATACTAATAAATGTGTGCATAGGAAAGTGGCCCTGCAATTAAGAGAGATGGCCATCAAAATTAGTTTAAAATCATTTGATGCTTAGAGGTAGAGAGTTATCTGGAAAAATTCATCCTCTGATGATAGCAAATAGTGTGGTGTTGCTGTGGGTGTCTATATCTGCTCATAAAAACATCCATCTGACACAGGCTCATTCCCTGGGACTCGATTCCTATATCCTTCCGGGAAGACAGTATGAAGCGAGAGATGGCCTGTTGATTGTAGTGAGCAGAAGCTGCTCCTCTTTCCCTGCCGTCCCTGGAGAATAACTGTCGGTTAGAAGAGGAGTTTTAGCAAGCTCCGGAGATAAGTACTTACAATACAATTAGATGGAGTCATTTTTGACATTTAAACATTTTTCATTTTTAACCACACTGCAAGCATTAACTAATTAAACCTCATCAGGCACTGATGTGAATTACCTCCAATATTCTGCAGATGAAGATTGTTCATGTGATACTTGGAAAAGTTCACTTAGTGATGTAAAGCGCAAATGTGACTCCTGCTAGGCCTACTGCAGTATTTTGTAACAGTGGTTCCCGGGAGAGAGGGTCTGGTGTTATTAGGGGATGCCTATGTTTTTTTAATGTCTCTATAAACCAAAAAACACTTGCTGTGAAGTTGATTCCAACTCACGGCAGCCCCATGTGAGTCAGAGTAGAACTGTCTTCCATAGGGTTTTCAATGGCTGGTTTTTTGGAAGTTGTCAGGCCTTTCTTCTGAGGTGCCTCTGTGTGGACTCGAACCTCTAACCTTTCAGTTACAGCTGAGCATGTTAATTCTTTGCACCACCTAGGGACTCCATATGCACAACTGAATATGTGGACTAGGTTCTGGTTCTTGCCCATCCATGCAGTATCACTGCAGCACACATTTGGCACTGTGGTGTGTGGTTCACACATTACGGCTTATATCCCCCATTCTCTCTGTGTCTGCCCTCTCTGCTCCTACTCTTCTCCAAGCCCCACCATTGCCCATTGGGACTAGGGCAGTACCCCCTGCTAGATCTCCTGCTTTCTCCTCTGCCACCTACAATCTTTCTCCTCTCAGCAGCCAAAGTAATCTTTTAAAAACAGATCAATGCTACTTCCCTGCTTAAATGCCTCTGTAATTCCCCATTGCACTTACAATAAAGGCCAGTCTTCCTACCTTGGCTTCAAAACCCTATAGCTCTGGTCTTTGGCCGCCTCGAGAGCACTAACCCTCGTCATTACAACCCAGCCACGCTGGCATTCTTCCTCACCTTTGAACACACCAAGCTCATTCTCACCTTCAGACCTCTGCACTTGCTCTCCCTCTGATCTTCCCACAGCAGCTTCTTCAAGTCTCAGCTCAGATGTCAACTCCTCAGAGAGTCCTCTCTTAACAATCCAATCTGCAGGGATGGGGCAGCCAGATCAGCACCACTGTGATGAATAAAGCACACATTCCATTTAAAATGTTGCTAAAGTCATAACTGGAATTTTCCAATTACCTGCTAAAGTCATAACAGGTATTTTCCAATTAATAGTGGTCCATGAAAGAGTTTCATATTAGAATTTGGTCTTGATACTTGAAAACTTGCAAAAAGAATCTATGTTAGCATGAAAACAAAAAACCATTCAATGGGGGCAATTTATTTTTTTTTAAAAAAGTTGCTAGATATAAAAACAATGAAAAGCAATGCTACAAGTGTATCCTGAGATAGCTTTAAACATGTACTTTTGAAACATTTCTCAAAACTAGCCACATACTAACTTTAAAGCTCTAGTAGATGTAAATACCTAGGACAGAGTTAGACTTTAATTAACGGCAGCTCCTTGCCCCTCAAATATGGAAGAGCCTGTTTTCTAAGTCTTTCAAGGCCACATGAGGCTCTGCATTTATTCATCAGGATTTAGGAAAGCTTCATGGCACCACAAACAGGAACTATAAAGGAGAGAGAATTACTGATGGTGTTACTGCAGTTGAAATCTCTGGGCAATCCAAATGGTTAATGCCCTCAGCTGCTGACTGAAAGGCTGGAAGTTCAAGTCTTCCCTGAGATGCCTTGAAGAAAGGCCTGGTGATCTGCTTCTGGAAAACACTATGGAGGGCAGTTCTGCTCTGACACACATGGAGTTGCCATGAGTTGGAATTGACTCATCAACAACTGGGTTGGTTTTTGGTTACTGCAGTCAATTTAGCTACCAGACAAATTGTGTGAGAAAGAGTATATTATTCTCTAAAATTTTCATTTGGGGAGTAAATAAGTTTATTTGTTCCATCTGTAAAATGTGAGAGTGAAGCCTTATAAGCTGTACAAACATTTGACGATCTCTGATAAAAAAAAAAAAAAAGAGATGTAGAATATTTTTAAAAAATGATTTAAATAAAAATCTTAGTAGAAATGTGTAGTTTGTAATGGTCCAGTAACATTTATAAACACATTGCCTTTCTAAGGAATTGGGTCCGAGCAACCTTATGGTGCTATTGTCTGTTGAGAACAGGACCTGGGGAGGGCTGAGTGCTCTGCAAACAGGCAGGAAGATTTTGGGGGAAGAATTCAAGGGCACTCCAGGAAGTCAGGGGGTGGTAATGAGGAGAGGAGGCCAGCTAACAGGTGAGGAAAGAGTCAGTGAGAAGCCTCTTTGGTAGGAGAGGGTGGTCAAAAGGATATTTAAGAACAGGGTGTAACACTGGGTGCTACGTCATTTGAGGTCCTTGGGTGGTGCAAACAGGTAAAGCACTTGACTACCAACTGAATGGTTCGCAGTTCAAGTCCACCCAGAGGTGCGTCAGAAGATAGGCCTGATGATCTACTTCCAGAAAAACCAGTCACTGAAAACCCTGGGGAGCACAGCTCTACCCTGACACACATGGGGTCACCAAAAGTTGGAGTCAACTCAATGGCAAATGGTTCATGTCATTTGAAATACTTCGAATATGTGACCTTTCCTCGTGATCCTTTAGCCTTCAATAAAGTCAGTTTTTATACATGATGTGTGTGTATATTTGGACTGAGGAAGGAGCTGAATTTCACATCTGTTCAGCAAACACAACAAGTGAAAAAGTGGCCACAAGAACACAAGACCTTCAGGAATTCACAGGTATCTTGGTGATGGCTTCAGACTTTCTCAGGGAGTGTAAGTGAATCTGATACAGTTCTTAAGATGCTGGGAAAAACCACAGTGACAGCTGGGTTATGACTCCTTAAAAGCTTCCAGGGGCTGTGGGTGGGAAGAAGTGGTGAAGGACTTATTTTAGTGCATTCTAATAATGAAAGTTATTGGTGCTTAGCTAAGGGTAATATTTAACTGGGAAAGCCATAGCTTTTATCTGATTTTTAGAAAAAACCCAACATGTCTTTATGTGGAGGAAAGGCTGTTTTCAGTGCTGTTTACCAATACCAGAACATTTTTCATTACAGTTTCACAAAATTCTTACCTGTGCACATGTTCTAGGATAATAGAAAAATTAATATAGTTTCATAGAAGAAAATTCCCTAAGGTGAGATGGGATAATAGTTTCATAAACATTTGAGAAATAACAGTAAGTGCTGAGCAGAGAGATGTTAGCCTTTCAAGATGTAACTGGAAATTTCTGTACTACGCCAAGCTTAATGTGGCAAAAAGGCAGCAATAACAGGTATGAAGTCATATTTAAAATTTGATACTATTTATTCCATACCGCACATTTTTATGTAAGTGGAGAAAAAAAATTTTTTTTTTTTTAAAGCACTCTGGTTAGATTGTTTCCTGGGGCATCATCTGAGAATTTTTGGAGCTCAGGCATATGAGAAGTGGGAGAGGACTTCATCCTGGGCTTTAGTCTGAATTTCTTTTATGTCTTAGTCATCTAGTGCTGCTACAACAGAAATACTACAAGTGGATGGCTTCAACAAAGAGAAATTCATTCTCTCACAGTCTAGGAGGTTAGAAGTCCTAATTCAAGGCACCAGCTCTGGGGGAAGGCTTTCTCTTTCTGTTGGCTCTGGGTGAAGGTCCTTGTCATCAATCTTCCCCTGGTCAAGGAACTTCTCAGTGCAGGGACCCCAGGCCCAAAGGAGGTGCTATGTTCCCACTGTTTCTTTCTTGGTGCTATTAAGTCCCCATATCTCTTTGCTTGCGTCTCTTTTGTATCTCAAAAGAGATTGGCTCAAGACACAATCCAATCTTGTAGATTGAGTTCTGCCTAATTAACATAACTGTCACTAATCCCATCTCAGCAACATCATGGAGGTAAGATTTACAAAACATAGGATTTATAAAACATCAGATGTCAAAATGATGGACAATCACACAATACTGGGAATCATGGCCTAGCCAAATTGATACACATAATTTGGGGGGACACAATTCAATCCATGACAGGGTGTATGTGTATGTGTGTATTTTATCATTTATTCATGAATATTTATTGCATCCTATGTACCTGGTCAACATCATGGAAGCAGCAGTCAAGAAATCAAAAGACGCATTGCATTGGGCAAATCTGCTGCAAAGGACCTCTTCAAAGTGTTGAAGAGCAAAGATGTCACCTTGAAGACAGAAGCGCAACTGATCCAAGCCGTGGTATTTTCAATCACATATGCATGTGAAAGCTGGACAATGAATAAGGAAGACCGAAGAAGAATTGACGTTTTTGAATTGTGGTGTTGGCGAAGGATATTGAATATACCATGGACTGCCAAAAGAACGAACAAATCTGTTTTGGATGAAGTGCGGCCAGATTGCTCCTTAGAGGCAAGGATGACGAGACTGCGTCCTACATACTTTGGACATGTTGTCAGGAGGGATCAGTCCCTGGAGAAGGACATCATGCTTGGCAGAGTACAGCAGAAGAGGAAGACCCTCAACAAGGTGGATTGACACAGTGGCTGCAACAATCAGCTGAAGCATAACAACAATTGTAAGGGGGCACAGGACCAGGCAGTGTTTCGTTCTGTTGTGCATAGGGTCGCTCTGAGTTGGAACAGACTCGACGACACCTAACAACAACAACAACAACATGTACCTGGTCAGTGAGTTTATTTTGAGTTAGATATTTGAAAGAATTGGGTTTTTTTAAATATAATTTTTATTGTGATTTCGGTGGAAGTTCACAGAGCAAATTCATTTCCCATTTGATAGTTTGTACATAAAGTGTTCCATGACATTGGTTGCATTCCTCACAACATGTTAGCACTCTCCTCATTTCTGCCCTGGGTTCCCCATTGCCTTTCATCTGGATTTTCTACCCCTTCCGGCCTTCTTATATTTCCTTTTTGGGCAAGTGTTGCCCTTTTGATGTCATGCAATTGATTGTTCTAAGGACTTTCCTCTTGGGTGTTATTGCTTATTTTATGGGGCTGTCTATTTTGGCTGAAAGGCGGTCTCCAGGAATGGCTTCAGTTCCAGGTCAGAAGGGTGTCTGTCTTAGGGCCATAATCTTGGCGGTTCCTCCAGTCTCTGTCAGACCAGTACGTCTGGTCTTTTTTGCGAATTTGATTTTTTTTTCTACATTTTTCTCCCACTCTGCCCGGAACCTTCTGTCATGATCCTATCAGATCAGTCAGTAGTGGTAGCTGGGCACCATCTAGTTCTTCTTGTCTCAGGTCATGTAGGCTGTGGTTCATGTGGCCCATTAGTCTTTTGAGTCTTTCCTTTTCTTCACTCTCCTTTGCCCTGCACAGGAAGAGACCAATAGCTTTGTCTTAGATGGCTGCTCACAATCTTTTAAGACTCCAGATGCTACTTACCAAAGTAGGATGCAGAGCATTGTCTTTATGAACTATGTTGTGCCAATTCACATAGATGTCTTCCAGGTCTATGGTCCTTCATCTCCTCACCTAGGAACTTCATTCTGCAAGGTGTTCAATTATTTCTAAGAAGTTTCCATGACTGTGCCCCTTGTGTCCTCTTTGTCTATATCAATATACATGCAGCACCTACATTTACGTAAGTACATCCTCCCACACCTCTTCAGCATACCTATCTACCGATGTATCCATTCATAAATTATTGTTTGTTAATGCTGTTGTTGCAGGATTGTCTGTTATAGTAATTACATAGTTGCCCTTTATTCTTTCCTACCCCTCGGTGTCTTTCTTTACCTTGGCCATGTTTTGCTGATTTCCCCCATATTGCATATTGCCTTTCCATTCACCAATCTTAATATATGTCTTCCGTCTAGTTAATAATCCCCTCTTTCCCCTCCCATCCTTGGTAACTATCAAAGAATCATTTTTCTGCATGTAACCCTTTTCTTTTTTTTAAGTAATAGTGGTCTCATACAATATTTGCCCTTAGCGATCAACTTATTTCACTTAGACTAATGTCCCCCGAATTCATTCATATTGTCAGATGTTTCATGGATTTGTGATTATTTTCTATCATTGCATAGTATTCCATTGTGTGTATATAGCACAATTTATCCATTCATCCACTGATGGGCACTTAGGTTGTTTCCTTTTTTTTTGCTATTGTGAATAATGCTGTAGTGAACATGGGTATGCCCATGCCCACTTGTGTCATGGCTCTTATATCTTTAGGGTATACACCTAGCAGTGGAGTTGCTGGATCATATGGTATTTCTAGCTTTTAAAAGAAGCGCCGTACTGTTTTCCATAGTGTTTATACCATTTTACATTCCCACCATTAGCATATAAGAGTTCCAATCTCTCCACAACCTCACCAACATTTTTTAGTTTCTGTTTGTTTTTTTTTTTTAGTTCCATTATTGTCAGTGTGAAATGGTATCTCTTCATAGCTTTGATTTGCATCTCTCTAATGGCTCGGTGGGGCCTTAGTGTGGGTGTCCTAGTGGTGCAGTGGTAAAGCGTTTGGCTCTAACCAAAAGGTCAGCACTTCAGAATTCACCACCTGCTCCTTGGAAGCCCTGTGGGACAGCTCTACTCTGACCTATACAGTTGCTGTGAGTCAGAATCAGCTCTATGGCAATGGGTTAATGGCTAATGGTCTTGAGCATTTCATCACATGTTTGTTAGCTGCTTGAATGTCTTCTTTGGTGAAGTGTCTGTTCATAGCCTTTGCCCATTTTTTAATTGGATTGTTTGTCCTTTTGTTGTTGGGGTGTTGAAGTTTTCAGTAAATTTTAGAGGTTAGACCTTGTTAGCTATGTTGTAGCCAATTTTTTTTTCTTAGTCTATAGGTTTGCTTTTTACTCTTGGAGAAGTCTTTAGATGACCATAAGTGTTTAATTTTTAGAAGGTCCCATTTATCTAATTCACCTTCTGCTGTTTGTGAATTTTTATTTATGTTTGGTATTCTATTTATGTCATATATTAGGGCCCTATTTTTTTCTTACATGATCTTTATAGTGTTAGGGTTTATATTTAAGTCTTTGATCCATTTTGAGTTAGTTTTTGTGTGTGGTGTGAGATATGTGTCCTGTTTCATTTTTCTACAGATAAACATCCGGTTTTACAGGTACCATTTGTTAAAGAGGTTGTCTTTTCCCCCATTTGATGGACTTTGGCCCTTTGTTAAAGATCAGCTCTCCATAGGTGGTTGGGTTTACATCTGGGTTCTCAGTTCTGTTCCATATTTGTTGGAGTACAATTTTTTGTAGTATTCTGTTATGATCCTTTTTATTTCAATTGATTCTGTTGTAATGTCACCCATTGCATTTTTTATTTGGGCTGTCTGCTTCTTCTCCTTTTTTTTTTTTTTTTTTTTGTTAATTTGGCCAGTGGTTTGTCAATTTTATTGATTCTTTCAAAAGGACAACTTCTGGTCTTGATTCTTTCTATTGTTTTTCTATTCTCTGTTTCATTTATTTCTGCTGTAATCTTGATTATTTCCTTTCTTCTGGTGACTATGGGCTTCTTTTGCAGTTCTCTTTCTATTTGTTTGAGTTGTAGGGTTAATGTTTTGATTTTGGCCCTTTCTTCTTTTTTCGTGTGTGTGTTTATTGCTATAAATTGAACTTCGAGCACTGCTTTTGCTGTGTTTCAAAGGTTTTGGTATGTTGTGTTTTCATTCTTGTTTGATTCTACGATTTTTTTAATTTTCATTTTTTATTTCTTCTTTTATCCAGTGGTTATTCAGCAAAGTGTTATTTAGTTTCCATGTATTTAATTTTTTTTTCTTCTGTTCCTGTTATTGATTTCTACTTTTATAACATGGAATCAAAGAAAACGCTTTGTTATGTCGATGTTGTGGATTTTATTGAGGCTTGCTTTGTGGCCTAAAATGTGATCTATTATGGAGAATGATCCATGTGCATTGAAAAAGAATGTATACTACGCTACTGTTCTGTATATGTCTATGAGGCTAAGTTGGTTGATTACGGACTTTAGATATTCTGTATTCTTTGTTGAGTTTCTTTCTAGTTGTTCCATCCTTCACTGAAAGTGGTGTGTTGAAGTCTTCTTCTATTATTGTGTATTGTCTATTTCTCTTTTCAATACCCTTGAAGTTTGTTTTATGCATTTTTGAGCCTTGTCATTGGGTGTATATATATTTACTATGGTTATGTCTTTTTGGTGGATTGATCTTTTAATCATTATATAATATTCTTCCTTATCTTTTATGGTGGATTTTGCTTAAAGTCTATTTCATCAAAGATTAATATTGCCACTTCTGCACTTTTTTGTTTATTGTCTGCTTGACATATTTTTTCCCATCCTTTGAGTTTTAGTTTGTTTATGTCTTTATGCCTAAGGTGTGTCTCTTGTAGACAGCATATTGATGGGTTATGTTTTTTAATCCTTTCTGCCACTGTCTGACTTTTTACTGGTGCATTTAAGCCGTTTACACACAGTGTGATCATAATAGGTATGAGTTTACTGCTGTCATTTTCTTGTCTTTTGTGTGTGCGTGTGTGTGTGCTGTTGATGGTTCCTTTCTTCTGCTTAATTTTCTCTGCTGAGTGTTTTTTTGCTTCTAGATTTCTTTTTTTTTTCATTGTTGATTTTGTGTTTACCAAGTCCTTATGTTTTTCTTCTTTTTTATTTTGATGAGTAGTTTCGTTAATTTTCTTTGTGGTTACCATGAAATTTACCTAATTTTCCCAGGTTTAAAGCAGTGTTTTATTTCTTGATATCACCTATCCATATGATAGTTCTATAACTATACAATTTATTCCCCCATTTTGTTTTGACATTGTTTTTGTTTACAGATTGACGTCTCTCATTTCCTGTTTTTAGTCTTTTAGTTTTGTTCCATTTTTGAGAATTCTTTATCTGTTGGTATCTGGTTGATGCTGTCCTGTGTCTAATCTCAGGTCATTGTCTGATATTGTTGATTCTCTGTCTGAAGGGCTTCCTTTAATATTTTTGGTAAGGTTGATCTGGTTTTTAAAAATTCTCTTAATTTCTGTTTATCTGAAAATGTTCTAATTCCACCATCATGTTTGAGAGACAATTTTGCTGGGTATATAATTCTTGGTTGGCAGGTTTTTTCTTTCAAAGTTTCATTTATGTCATTCCATTGCCTTCTTGCCTGCATGGTTTCTAGTGAGTAATCAGAGCTTAGTCTTATTGGTTCCCCTTTGTAGGTGACTTTTCCTTTTTCTTGAGCTGCTCTCAGGGTTCTTTCTTTGTCTTTGGTTTTGGCAAGTTTGTTTATGATATGGTTTGGTGACTTTCTTTTGGGTCATACCCTGTATGGGGTTTGTCGAGCTTCTTAGTTGGATTATCTTCTTGTGTTTCATTATATTAGGGAAGATTTTTGCAAGCAATTCTTCAACAATTCTCTCTGTGGCTTCCCCCCCCCCCCCGCTTCCTCCTGTTCTGTAATTCTGATCATGCATAAATTTTCCTCTTATTAGAGGCCAACATAGGTCTTAAATATTCTTCATTCTTTTTTTTTCTGATTTTTCCTTAAACAAATTGATGTCAAAGGGTTTGTCCTCTATTTCGCTGATTCTGTCTTCCATTGATTCAATTCTACTCATGTGTTCTTCTATTGAGTTGTCTATTTCTGAAATTTTATTGTTAATATTTTGGATTTCTAAGTTGTTTTTGTATGGTTTCTAATTATCTATTTACTTTGCCATTTTTTTTTCCTGCATTGTTTTCCTGAATTCTTCTATTACTTTGTGTTTTCCTTGACTCTTGGGGAACTCTATATATTAGTCTTTTCAATTTCTTATGAGGTAGTTCCATTACCATTTCTTCCTCTGGAAGGTTTTCTGGTTCCTTATTTTGATAACCTGCTGGAGCCATCTTGTCTTGCTTCTTTATTTGAGTCAATATTGCCTGCTGTCTCTGAGGCATTAAGACATTATTATATTGATCTATTTATTTATTGTACATTTGTTTGCTACATCCTGAGTTTTTGTTTTGTTTTGATATATCCAAGTAGGTGGGGTATGTGTGCTACTCTGGTCAGTAGTTTTGTTGCTCCAGAGCTCTCACCACCTGTCTCCTGGTGGGTAGGGCAGCAGCTGGGTGTGTGAGCACAGGTCTCTCTTTGCTGGTCTTGCAGGGTGGCTGAGGATGGAACTGGCATTGCTGATGAGGTGATGTGCCTGTCCAGCTGGTCACCTGAGTGTGGGTGCAGGGAGCATTCTCACTGGTTTCTGGGTTGGGTATTGTGTGTGCACTGTTGGTTGCTGGATGGCTGGGAAAAGGGTGACTGGGTTGTTGATTACCAGGTGGGTGCTAGGAAACTCTCACCAAGGAACCTGAGCAGGCAGGGCTGTATGGGGGTGGCCGGAGCAGGCACAAGCCTCAGGTTGCAGGGAGACATGGTAGGGAGAAAGGCAAGGGGGATGCCACCAGACCATGGGTGTCTGCTAAGTGGTCATGCCTCTGTCTGCTGGAGCACAACATGGGGGAGGGTGTGCTGTCAGTCCTTGGGCCCCTGCTGCAGGTGGCTGGAGGTAGTGGGAGGTGGTGCTGGTTTGCAAGCTCCAGCATGGGTGGCTGGGTATAGGAGTGGGTGCCTCTGGCTTGCAGGCCCCCAGTGCCAGTGACTGGATAGAGTAACAGGTGCCTCCATCTGTTGTTTTCTGGTGTGGGCTGCTGGGTATCAGAGTGGGTGCTGCTGATACTCAGGCCCCTGGCGCATTTGGTTGGGTGGGAGAGTGGGTGCCACTGGTCCCCAAACCCCCAGTGCCGGCATCCAGGTGGAAGCAGATGCCACTGTTCCACAGTCCCTGGATCAGGTGGCTGGGCCAAGAAGCAGGTCCCACCAGTCTGTAGGCCCCTAGCTTTGGTGGGTGTGCAGAGGAGAGGGTGCCATCAGACCACAGGCTCCTGGTGTTTGTGGATGGGCAGAAGAGGAGGCACTTCCCTTTCATGGGCTGCTGATATGGGTGTCTGGGCTGAGAATTGGGCACTGCTGGATCACAGACCCCCAGCACGGTTGCATGGGCAGAAGAGGGAAAGGTGCCATTCTGTGGGGCCCTGGAGCCAGTGTCTGGGCAAAGTGGTAGGCCCTACCAGTCCACAGGTACTATGGGCCCCCAGCTCAGGGGCAACGGGAGGATGAGTGATGGGGTTGGGGGCATACCACAAGTCTAAGGGCCTCTGGCACTGGGGCTTATGGGGGGCATGGTGGGTGAAGTAAGTGCACTTAACTTTCACAGGGCAGGGAGCACTCCTGCCTGGCTCTGGATTTCGGTGCAGAGTTGCTCCTGCTTAGCTGCACCAAGTAATGGGGGCTTCAGCTGGGAATGCTGTTTGCTTTGTCTCAACATTGCTGCATTGTGCAGGTTTGGCTGGCAGGGCACCAGCAGCCTGTAATTCTCTGTATCTGCTGTTCTTGTACACTCTCTCCTTCCATTTGGCCCTCGTTCTGATTCTGCAGCCTTGTCTTTGACGCTCGAGATTCCAAAGTTGTCATCTATATCTGATTCACTTGTTTTCTCAGGTCTTTGTTGTAAGAGGGACATTTTGAGGCGTCTGACTACGCTGCCATCTTGGGCTGCCTCCTAGTCTGAATTTCTATTGTGCTTCTTTATTAAGCCTGCCTGTTTTAGCTTGAGGCTTATAATATTTCCAGTTCTCAATGACTGTATTTCATATACATTTCATATATTTTAAATGTGCCCTTTGAACACATTATTATGAAATTTGGCTGGACAGCACGTCCCTGCCTCCAGTGAGTCACACACACAGCTCATACCTGGTTTGTGAAGGACCTCACTGGTGACCCAGGGCTTGGAATCAACACTTCTACAGGATTCATTGCTGCTCACCATAATTACTCCAGAGTCTAACTTCTTTCCTTTCAAACACTTCAAAGTAGCTTTAAAAGACACCACTGCTTATGTGGAACATGAAGCCTCCATGTTTCTTGGAGTTTGAAATGAGTCATCTTTATCTACTAACATTGAAAATGAGGGTATGTTGCTGCTTTATTGAACCCGAGAGGGCAGTAAAAAAAAAAAAAAAAAAACAAGTTTTCTGCATCCTTGGAGTATAAGTTAATGTAGACAACATATTCTTTTTCAGAATCTTGCTGCAAATAGATGCTGATAAGAATATTTTGTATTTATTGAAAACCTACTTTGTACCAGACACTCTACTTGGCATTTTGGCATTTGATATACTTTATTTTATATAATCGTCACTTCTTTCCATTAAGATTGACGTGTTATCTTCACTCTACAGATGAGGAAAGTGAAGCTCAGAGATGCTAAGAAACTGACCTGCAGTCAGGCCACTAGTAGATGCCAGAGAAGGTGAATTTGACTCTATAATCTGATCTTTCCTTTATACAATGTTTCCCCCTAACAAGTGAAGGAATGGTGATGAAAAAGAGGGGGGTAGTTAAAACATTTGCCACCAGCCAGGAAGTGAAGTGGGGGTAGTATTTGTTTTGCTTTATATAAAGAATTAGCTTAATAAGAAACAAAAGGTAAGGGAAAATAGTTGCTTCTGCCAATAGAAAATGTTGAGTTTATTTAATAGTTTTAAAAGTGATTTGAATCAGAGAGTTCACAGTGAGATCTCCAAAATTAAAGATGGAAGTGAAATGTCAATCTGACAAGGATAAACCATAGTAAGATCTCATGAGGTTTCATGAGTGGGTAGAGAAATAGCATATGCGTTCTAGTGTGGGCAAGTGGAAGGCAATATATTCAGGGAAAATAATATAAACTTTGTTTATGATACCTCTGTTTCAATACAGGAAGAAGAGCTTGAAGCCAATATAAAATATTATAAACATACATAATATTATGTATTTTAAAAAGTGGTTTTTGATCTATTATTATTATTTTATTGTATTTTACATGAAGGTTTACAGAACAAACTAGTTTCTCATTAAACCGTTAGTGCACATATTGTTTTATGACATTAGTTAACAACCCCACAACATGTCAACACACCCTTCTCAATCCCAGGTTCCCTATTACCTGCTTTCCTGTTCCCTTCTGCCTTCTAGTCCTTGCCCCAGGGCTGGTGTGCCCCTTTAGTCTTGTTTTGTTTTATGGACCAGTCCAATCTTTGGCTGAAGGGTGAACCTCAGGATTGACTTCATTACTGAGCTGTATGGTGTCCGGGGGCCATACTCTCAGGGTTTCTCCAGTCTCTGCCGGGCCAGCAAGTCTGGTCTTTCTTTTTGAGTTAGAATTTTGTTCTACATTTTTCTCCAGCTCTGTCCAGGACCCTCTATTTTGGTCTGTTTCAGAGCAGTCAGCGGTAGTAGTTGGGCACCATCTAGTTGTACTGGACTCAGTTTGGTGGAGGCTGTGGTAGATGTGGTCTATTAGTCCTTTGGACTAATCTTTCCCTTGTATCTTTAGTTTTCTTCGTTCTTCCTTGCTTCTGAAGCGGTGAGAGCGGTAGAGAATCCTAGGTGGCCACTCACAGGCTTTTAAGACCCCAGACGTTACTCACCACAGTAGAATGTAGAACATTTTCTTTATAAACTATGTTATGCCAATTGAGCTAGATGTTGCCTGAGACCACAGTCCCCACGGCCCTCAGCCCAGCAGTTCAGTCCCTCAGGGAGTTTGGGTGTATCTATGGAGCTTCCATGACCTTGCCTTATACAGGTTGTGCTGGCTTCCCCAGTATTGTGTACGGTCTTATTCTTCACCAAAGTTACCACTTATCTATTGTCTATTTAGTGTTTTCTCTTTCTTACCCTCCCCTCCATTGTAACCGTCGAAAATTGGTTTTTTTTTGTGTGTAAACCTTTTCATGAATTTTTACAGTAGTGGTCTCATAAAATATTTTTCCTTTCGTGATTTCCTTATTTCACTCAGCATAATGCCCTCCAGATTCATCCATGTTATGAGATGCTTCATAGGTTCATCATTGTTCTTTATCGTTGTGTATTATACTCCATTGTGTGTATGTACCACAGTTTGTTTATCCATTCATCTGTTTATGGGCATCTAAGTTGTTCCCATCTTTTTGCAATTGTGAATGATACTGCAACGGACATGAGTTTGCATGTGTCTATTCGTGTGACAACTCTTATTTCTCTAGGATATATTCCTAGGAGTGGGATTGCTGGACTTTGTGGTATTTCTACTTCCAGCTTTCTAAGGAAGCACCATATTGTTTTCCAAAATGGTTGTATCATTTTGCATTCCCACCAGCAGTGCATAGGAGTTCTGATCTTCCTGCAGCCTCTCCAACATTTTTTACCTCCTGTTTTTGATTCGTGCCAATGATGCCAGGGTGAGATGATATCCCATTGTGGTTTTGATTTGCATTTCTCTAATGGCTAGTGATCAAGAGCATTTCCTCATGTGTCTGTTGGCCACTTGAATGTCTTCTTTGGTGAAGTGTCTGTTCATTTCCTTTGCCCATTTTTTAATTGGATTATCTGTCTTTTTGTTGTAGAGGTGTTGGATTTTCTCATAGATTTTAGAGATTAGACCTTTGTCTGATTTGTAATAGCCAAAAACTGTTTCCCATTCTGTAGGTTCTCTTTTTACTCTTTTGGTGAAGTCTTTTGATGAGCATTTAAGTGTTTAATTTTTAGAAGATTCCAGTTATCTAGCTTCTGGACAGGAGCTGCCCTGCTTTCTGTAGCTTTTATAGGAATTATCATTGTGCAGGAATCTTAGCAAAGAAGTATTTATAACCTTTTAGAGTAAGCACCTCTGTTAATTAATTAGAAAAGGGCCAGTCTTATCAAAATGAATAAGAACCCTTGGTGAGCCCTCATCCCTCCCATTCATATCTCTTATCCCTGTGGTAGGTAAGGGATTAGGCTGGGGGTGGGGTGCATGGGAGGTACGTGCCTACGTGCACACACACACACACACGCACACACACCCCATTTGCAATACCCATACCAGAAATAGATTGCTTTAAAAGACAAAGTAAATTGACTTGCAACAAGCCCTCAATTGTTTTGAGTTTGTTCCCAGTTTTGTGGGTCAGCAGACCTGTGCAAGTTAGCACATCTTAGTTAGGCCTTGGGGGGAAACAAGGCACAGAAAAGGGTACTAATGGAGTATCAGAAGAAAAAGGATTCAGGCCAAGCAGAGAAGAAACCTTCAGATGATTGACCTAAGTTCAGATGCTGGCGCATTCCTGTTCTACACTAACCAGAATAAAATCGCGTGTCTCACAGGAGCTAGCTGAATGACCTTGAGGTCTTGAAAATCTGTAATTTTGATGTTCTGGATCTTCTGGTACACTCACATTAGCCTGGTGGGCTCATGAAATTCAAGAAGCCTTTGCAAATATAACATTGTAAGTGAGTATATTTTCTTAGCTTGTTGACTGGCCTTATATTTTTATTTCATGTTTTTATTCTTCCTATAATGTTTTAAAAAATAATTCTTGGTGCCTTATGTAACTTTCCTAAGTCTCAATCTCATGTTTCTGAACAAAACAAAACACCTTTCTCTGCAACTTGCAGTCTTGCTCTTTGGGTGTTTACAGAGGACAATCTTAGAATCAGGGTGTGCTGGAGCCAACTTCACTGGCTCGGAAGAGCTGATTGTGCACATATGTCTTCCCATTTCCACATTCAGTGACGTTACATTGGTAGCTCGAAATCAGCCCTGATGAGAATATTTACACCATGAAAACTGGCAAACACTACAGCTGGTTGTTAAGGATTTGCCACTATACCACTGCTCACAATCCTTTTGTTGGTGTTAGTTGTCATTGAGTTGGCCCACGACCCATGGCTACTTCACACACCACAGAACAAAATGCCTCTCGATCCTGCACCATCCCGATAATCAGTTTCAGCTCAGACTGTTGTGATCCAATGTGATCCATGTATAGGGTTTTCACTGGCTGAGTCTCGGAAGTATACCACCAAGAGTTTCTTCTCAGCCCATCTTAGCCTGGAAGCTCTGCTGAAACTTGTTCAGCATCATAGCAATAGGAAAGCCTCCACTGAGCGACAGGTGGTGGCTGTGCATGAGGTTCATTGGCTGGAATCCAACCTGGTCTCCCTCATGGAAGTTTGAGAATTCTACCACTGAACCACCACTGTGCCCATCAGAATCCTTTTAGCCCAGAGTTAATTTCCCCTAAAACAACCTTCCAAAGCAGAAGGAAGGCCACCTCAGGGACAGCTCTGCTTGCTGTGCACAGTTTGACTGGTTGTACACAGTAGCTTAGTGCATTTTTGTTTCTCTTCAATAAGACTAAATACTAAGCTTTTTCCCCCAAGGTTAAAAAAGAGCACAGTTATTCCTAGTCGTTAGAGTATCTTTTTTAAAAAATCCCAACAAAAATGTGTCCTTTTAAAGAAGTTGTTGAATCTCTTATGTTGTAAAATATTGGCTTCTCATTGTACCAAATTATAATAATTCTTGACATACAAGATTTTTCTGCCAATCAAGGCATAAAAATTTTAATGAGTATTAATCATATGTAAACCAAAAAAAAAAAAAAAAACCTATTGCTGTTGAGCCGATCCCAACTCATTGCAACCCTATAGGACAGAGCAGAACTGCCCCATAGGGTTTCCAAGGAGAGTCTGGTGGATTTGACCTGCTGACCTTTTGGTTAGCAGATGAGCTCTTAACCAGTGTCTCACAAGATGTAACAATAGCGAGAACTGGTAGTGTAGTGGTTAAGTACTCGACTGCTAACTGAAGGGTTGATGGTTCAAACCTAAGAGCCTCTCAGAGGGAGAAAGATGTGGCAGTCTGCTTCTGTAAAGATTACAGTCTTGTAAATTCCTTGGGGCAGTTTTACCCCGTCCAAAGGGTGGCTATGAGTCAGAATGGACTTGACAGCAATGGTAAGATTGTAAATGCAGAAAATAATTGTATAAGCTTACACATAATACTCCTCAAGAAGTGTTTAATTCAGAGAGAGACAAGGTGCGCACAAGCAAAAATATGTAAGAGAATTTCTGTAATACTATATATATCCAGGCTGCCTGTGGTCACCTTAAAGTCAGTTTCAGAACACTATTACATCAGAATATGCACACACACACTGAAGGTTCTTATTAAAGGCTTCTGAAGGGTGGGCACAAAAAGACTAAGGTAGGAATTACATTTCATACCATACGGAAAAGCTTTCTAGAAATGTTCTTTGAATATTTTTTTTCTTTTCCCCCAAACTATTACTCCCATAGCAGCCATTGGATGTTACTCCTCTCATTCCTTCTCTACTTTCTTTATCCTCCTCATTCTGGTCCTATCCTCCCACTTCTTCAGATATTCTCAAGAGCTTGGCAGAGCAAGGATCTTTTGGAAGCCCCACCCTCCTTAGATGATAAAGGAGGAAGACGTTGTAAATTCATATGATTTCATGTACTTCTGCCACAAATAAAAGACGGGTTTCATAACGTATATTCTAAATTAGAAATAAAGACAAAAAGAGCTGAATGCAGAGACAGATGACATGATCAATTTTGGGGGTGGGAAAAGCTTCAAGAAGGAGAAAGTAGCAGGTGAGTAAGCCTGAAAACAAAGAGAAGGGACATGGTAGGTTCACAGTCAACTAGTGAAGAGACAGAGCCAATGTTCCAGGTGTATGCAGATAATCACCTCTTGCTTTTCATCTGATTGCTTACTTCCACATCTTCAAAAAATGGCCTATAGGCCATGACCCTTTTATCCTCTCCTGAAAGAGGAGGAGGAATCTGAGTTTCGGGTAGACTGAGTGAAGCCCAGATAGATTTTTAGGGCATCCCCAAGGTCATGCTGCAAGTTAGTATAGAAATAGGGTCTACCTCAGATATTTGGATCCTAACCAGGCCTTTAACTGTTGATGTATTTAATGAAAAATTTTCCAAATAATTTTGAGATGATGATGTATTCGAAGAAGAGAGAAACCCTGTTCCCTTTGTTACACCCAGTTCATACATGAAACCCAATAGCCAACTGGGGTTTGGCATGGCTGTGCTCTTTAGGTTACAGGCATCATGATCACAAGATCGCAAGCATTTTTTTTTTTTTGTAGCAATCTACTAGAAAAATTTTCAGAACAGTTTTTCCCTGTTTTTGTCAATGTAGACTCAAATGACTTTGGTGTAAAGATACAGTTTGGCAGTAAAGTCTATCGTCAGCAACTTTGCAAAGTTCCTGGCTTGAAAATTTTCAACCTCCTCCTCCAGCCTGGTTGATAATTTCAGAAATATCTCTCCACTGCTATGAATCATTACTAAGACCCCAAGCTATAGCAGTGATCTCATACTTTCCATGTCTTTGTGATGATATAGCTGTCAATATGAGACGGGAGGTGCCAAAGTATTATGGAAATGCTGCATAAAGTGGTAAATTAACAGCAACTTGATTTCCCTCTTTCCAGGCCTGAAAATCTACATTAATCTAAATAGCTTCTTTCCCTCTAACAATCAACTAATAAGGACTGCCGCTCTTCTGACAGTATCAAAGGCACTTGAGTCATTCAATGGAATCTCATCAGGGCTTCGGTGATACTTGGCTCATCTAGATTCTCGACAATTTTTTCCCATCATCATCAGTAGCTCTTTCTGGCCACATGAACTTGAACAAGTTATTTAACACCTTCCTGAACCTCAGTTTCATCATCTCCAAATCTAGGTAATAATACGTGCCTTTTTTTTTTTTTGTCCTCCCAGGCTGTCTGAATATTCAGGTTTTTTTTTTTTTTAATATATATGAAATCACTTGAGAAACTAGAAAGTTCTATACAATATCTTAGTGGCTTATATCCTCTTGGCTGATGAGAAAAGCAGGCCACAACCAAGTTTTGAGTTCCAACAACTGGTTTTGAAGTTCAATTCTCAGATCTATTCTGTAGCATGTCTACAATGGTCCTCAACAAAATTGTTAGGGGTTTTCTTAAGAAGGTTATTAATTTCACACTGATTCCTACCATGTTGCCCCCAAATGCAAGTAACATGGTAGACATGGCATATTATTATGCTTATTTGGCATAGAGAGACTATGGGGGAAAACAGGGACAAACCATTCTGCATGCTCACTTGTATTTTTCCAACAAACAATATGTAACCCTATTGAAGTCATAAGCCACATGCTCCACACATGATCCAATATGACAGATTCTCCAGAACAAAAAAACCCACCATGAGAACAAACAAATGAAACATTTTAAAAAATAACACAAATTGCCTGTAATAACTCTTCCTAAAAGCCTCTTCTTCTCAAACGTCAGTAAGTTCTTCCCATTTCCTACGTGGATGCCAACCCTCTTCCTATTCCCTTTCTCCTGATGCTGGATGTACCACACAAGCCTAAGGACCATGCTTGCAACCATGTTTGGAGGGTAGTTGGAGAGGTGAGCTTGGGTAAGCAAAGTCAGAACCCTCATTAGAGGCCCAAGGGGTTTTGGGAACATTCATCACCCCTAATGTTTGACCCATCACAGGTATAATGATTAGTTGATGCAGCAAGAATGATTGCTGGAAGCACTTCAGGGTTTAGACCTTTCTGGGTATGGCCAAAGGACTGGAGCAGAGTAGAACTGCCAAAGAGGAACCATGAGAAACCAAGGAGAACCGTGGAAAAGAAGGCAGCCAGAATAAAGGGATCACTGAGCAGCACACATTTGATTGATCACAGCAAGTTTTGGAGGGCAAGGGCTTCTGAATATGGCAGTTGTCTGTGTCTTGCATTGCCCAGACCTGGTCCCATGGGCTAATGTGGAAGCCTGGGGAGAGCGGACTACAGCAGAAGACAGATAAAAATGAAAGTGCCAGACACTGGGAGAAGAGGGAATCATCAGAGCTGGTGCTGGCAGCTTCTGTGTTGACAGGAGAGCACCCTCAGCACTGGCAGACACACCTTCCATATCACACGTTGCAGGGCTCTGTGTAGACCTGGGTCAGGGTCCCAGTTGGAAGCATCACTGAAGGTTTTAGGGTCAGCTATGACAGAAGCTAGAGTCAGAGAGGAGAGAAAAGTCTGAGGCACCAGGGCAGCCAACGGAACTAACTGGATCTCAGGATGCTACAAAGGAAGTAGGACCCTTTAGTAATTCATGGGGTATGGTTTTCCGCCTTCCCATTTGTTTCTTGGTTGTATTTTTGTAGAATGTAACCTGGGTGTCAGTGCCCCAAACTCTCCATTTTCCTTTCAGGCCCACCCTGGTTAAACGACACATGGTTAATCAACAAGTTAAAGTTTCAGTTCTTAAAAGAATCAGATAATTTTTAAAGAGAAGCAGATTAGAGACCATATTAAACCATTACATAACATGTCAGCAGATATAACCCCCAGACACATGATGTGGATTAAGCTTTACTGTTTCTTTTTGTGGATCATCTTAGTTTCCTCATTTGCAAAATAAGAAGTTACTATAGATGATCCAGAAGGTACCTTTCAACTCTAAGAGTCTGCTGTCCCTGAGCTGTTTTTTAAAACGTAAAGACTGAAAAAGAAGGCAAGCTTGGTTCAAGAGCAATGGAAGAACTTGGGGGCTGTGGGCTTGGGCTTTGGATGAGGCCAGCTGAAAAGGGGGAGGAGTTCTCTAATGAGAACAGAGGTCCCTGAGTGTTCAGGTACAGAGGGGCAGATTAAGTATTGGTGTTGGTCTCTGGACTTAATAAGGAACTCCGAGGAAGAGTGCAGCAGAATTTTGATGTGGTGGGCACTATCCACTGAAGGATCACAGCTGCCCCAGGGGAGTCAGTCCCAAAGTGGGACCCAAAGTCCTGCCGTCCGAGTGTTATCTTTCGATGTTGCAGAGCCCAAGGGCACGTGCTCGTATATGTCAACTGGCACACATGTATGTTTCCAATTACAAAAATATTGCTAATTAACATTCAATTAAGGAAATTTGGAAAATATAGAAAAGTACATAGAAAAAATATAAATGACCCATGATTCCATTACTTAGTAGGTAAAAATTATTAACATTTTTGGGAATCCCTTTCCTGCCTTTTTCTTATACAGATTTAAAATATTACTAAATTGCAATATACTATTTTATATCCTGCTTTTTTTTCTTCCTTTAATATTGCAGGACAGGAAATACCATATAGCTACATAGCATTATTTCTCATGGATACATCAAAATTAACTGGAATGTTGTTCCTCTGTTGAGTATTATCAGTATTGTTCAGTTATAAAATTTTTTAAACATACTTGTGCAGAAGCATTGATCCATATTTCTGATGATTTCCTTAAGACAGATTTTTTTTAGAAGTTTCTTTTAGAACATCTTAGAAGTTTGTAACATTACTTTTGTTCTTTCAGTGAATTTTGGTTGATAGCAGTGCCGGGCTCTGTCTTGGGCCCTGTGCCTAGCGAGGAAGGAGGCAAAACTGGTTGGAACCTTCAGGGAGCTCACAGTCCAGTAGGTAACAGAGAAAGGTTAGAGACAGTACAACACACCACAAGCTGAGATGTGGAAGGTTCCTGGTTGGACAACATGGCAGGTACACCAGGCACTGACAACGGGGGCCCAGGAAGGCTTGCAGAAAGAATGACATCCAACCTGAGGCCTAAAAAACAGTAAGGATTTTCCAGGAGAACTTAGGAGTGGGATAGGACAGAGTGTTTCTGGAAGTGGAAATAAGATGCACAAAGATTTTGAGAGAGTACGGTGCTTTCAAGCTACTGAAAGTTACTGAAAGAAGCTCAGTAATGCTGGATTCTACCACCCATGTGTCAGTTTGTCTTACTGTGGTGGCATGTAGCTGTGATGCTGGAAGCTATGCCCCTGGTATTTCAAATCCCAGCAGGGTCACCTATGGTGGACAGATTTCAGCAGAGCTTCCAGCCTAAGACAGAGTAGGAAAAAGGTCTGGTGATCTACATCTGGAAAATTAGCCAGTGGAAACCTTTTGGATCACAATAAAATATTGTCTGATACAGCCCTGGAAGATGAGCCCATTAGGTTGGAAGGCACTCAAAATACATAGTGGCTGCAACAATGGACGTAAGCCTACCAATGCTCATGAAGATGACAAAGGACTGGTCAACTTTTTCTTCCATTGTTCAGGAGGTTACCATGAGTTGGAGCCAGCTCAACAGCAACTAAGAACAATAACAAGGGCCTTGGGTGGTGAAAGACTTTGCGCTAGACTGCTAGCTTAAAGGTTGACAGTTCGAACCTACTCAGTGGTACTGTGGAAGAAAAGGCCCGGCGATCTGCTTCTGTCAAGAATACAGTCAAGAAAACTGTATGGAGAAGTTCTACTCTGTAGCACATTGTTTTCAATAAATCAGGATTGACTGGACAGCAACTAACAACAACAACAATGCTGGATTATAAGTAGTCAGAGAAAAGTCTGTAAAGATGAGTAAGGTTGAATTGCATGAACCTTCTAAGGCATTTGAGGAGTTTGGACATTATCTTGGGACAATAAGGACCCATTGGAAGTTTTAAGTAGGAGAGGGATGGGATCAAATCTGCACTGTATAAAGGTCACTTTGGCTGCAGAGTGGAGAACATATACAAGGGGGGAGGGCTGGGCACAGGAGGACAGTCAGGAGGCTGCAGAAGTCATCTGGGTGAGAAAACCTATCACTTAAATGGGGGATCAGCAGTGTGTTTGGAGGGGGACAGTTCGCAAGTTATTGAGAGAACTACGTCAACACAATTCAGTGACTGATTAGACATGGGGCCGATGGCAGACAAGTGTGGAGTTACAGAGTGGGTGGGTGGGGGTGCCACCCATGCAGAAAGAGGCCGTAGGAAAAGAAGCTGGCCGAACCTGTGCAGTGTGGAGGATGGTGGGTAAGTTGAGTTGAGTTCTGAATATACCGAATTTAAAGAGGAAATACAAGTGGAAGCAAAGTAAGCTCTCTCATCTACAGGTCTGGCTGGAGGAGTGAGTACGGGCTGAAGCCTACAGATTCGGGAGCCACTGATCTACAGAGATGGAGTGAGGAGCGGGCCAGGCAGTGATGGAGAAAAATTGTATTTTCAAGGCCAGGAGGTTCTTGAAAATACAATTTTTCTCCATCTTGTTGGCAACATTTGCCAATACAGAAAGGGTGGCAAATGTTGCCAACAAGATGGAGAAAAATTGTATTTTCAAGAACCTCCATCAGGGAGGAATATTTTGGTAGGTTAGCTGGGGTGAGGAGGTGAGAGTCTGAAGGAGCAACAGATAATCAATAATCTGCTTTCTGAGGAGGATGTCTATGCAATTGTTACCTTTAAATATACTTTGAGCAATTATTGAGAGACTATTTGGTGTGAAGTGGGGCCAAATGATCGGCCTTCCGGCAGCACAGGCCTTAGAACAGGTCGACGAGCTGACCCAGTGAGAACCCATAGAGTTTGATCAATGGGGGAGACCAGCGTGAACAGGCTGAGGGAGAGAGGCCTTTAAAGAGACTGAGTGCAAAGCAGTGGCCAAAAAAATGGGGAGGTGGGGAGGGGAGGGCTACCGAAGTTGAGGGTATGAGGCTTAAAAATAAGGGTTGGTTTGGTTTGGGCTCAACAGCAGGAGACCACTGGCTGCCCTTGGTACCACCAAAACCAAAAACCAAACCCATTGGTTCCGACTCATAGCAACCCTATAGGACAGAATAGAACTGCCTCATAGGGTTTCCTAAGCTGTAATCTTTACCGAGGCAGATTTCCCCTTCTTTTGCTAAGTTCCAACAGCCACGTTATGGTTAGCAGTTGAGTGCTTAACCACTGCACCACCAGGGCTCCTTGATTCCATAAAGTGTCAGGGAGAATGCCTTATTGCTGTGCATTGAGCTGTGTTACTGGAAGTCAGGAAAGATAGACAAGAAGCTAGGCATACCTCTGGGGAAGTTTGACCTTATATCAGGGGAGAGGGTGGTGTGAGCGTGTCCATCTTGCTGTCCACTGGCTCACCCTCTATTAATCTTTTATGACTATGTCAGTCAAAACGTGATGTTGCTTTAGTTGAACTTTTGACATGTATTTGATTACTATTAATATTGGGTATTTTCTCTTATGGCTAAGTATGATTTTACTTTCTGTCATTTATGTCCTTTGCCCAATATTCTGTGTTACATTAGTCATTGCCTTACTCATTTTGAAGACGTATTTATATATTACAACCTCTTTGCAGTTCTATTTTAGCAAATGTTTTCCTGGTGTTAATTTTATTACTGTTTTTAACATATAGAATTGCTTTCTATTTTTATGGTATGAAATCTCTCAGTGGATTGTCGAGTTTTAACAGAAAAATGAGAGGCAGCAATCTCCCTGGGCAAGTGGGGCTACTTACACTGCCTGTGGAATTCCTGCTCACATGACAGGTTTGTGGTCATTAGCTGCCTTGGAGTCGGCGACCCCACATGCAGTGGAACAAAATTCTATCCAGTCCTGCTTCATCTTCATTATCAATTGCAAATTGCATCTTTGTGATTCATAGGGTTTTCAATAACCGATTTTCAGAAGTAGACCTTCAGGCCTTTCTTCCTAGACCATCTTAGTCTAGAAGCTCCACTGAAACCTGTTCAGCATCAAAGGAACATGCAAGCCTCCACTGTCAGATGGGTGGTGGCTACACATGACGTGCATTGACCAGGAATTGAACCCAGGTCTTCTGCGTTGAAGGCAAGGATTCTGCCACTGAACTGCCACTGCATTTGAAGCGGGCCCAGCAGGCTCCAAAAGACAAACCATCCTCTGGTAGGTAAAAAGCCTCACTGAGATCTCAGGCTTTGGCTTCCCGATGGCCCAGACCTACTGATGCCTGTTGAAAAGGCAGGGCCATCTCCTGGTGGAGCCCAGGCACTGCTGGCAGCAGGCTCAGTTGCTGAGGCAGTCTCTAAAGCTGTGGGACCATGCACTTTCTACCCAGGCCCTTTAAAAATGGACTTGATGCTGTGACTTGTCTTTGAATGTGGCCTAGGGGAAGCAGCCTGCAGAGCAGAGCTCTGTAGTACAGTTTTCAAAGGCATGATCTGAGAATCTAAGTACATCAGCTTATGGTGAGAGGGAAGTAGATAGCAGCAAAATGTCAGTGCGGTTGCTACTAAAAATCCTGGAACACTACCGTACATGATGGAGGGGTGCAGCACAATTGTGTTCGCCTAGTCACTCAGCCATGTAGAAGTTGTCAGTTGAGCACCAAGTCTGTAGAATTCACTATTGTTGCTGCTGAGCTTGACTGGGGAAGCCATTTGAAGAGATTGGTCCAAAGAAAAACCATCAGAGGGGAAGGGGTCTCTTGGAATAAAACCCATGCTTATATGCTGGAGGCTGAGGTAAGGCTCACCATAGTGCTTGGCCCCATGATAACTGACATTATTACCCCTTGAAGCTGAACACAACACCTAGCACCCGCTGCGTGTCAGCCAGTATTTGTAGAATCAATGGATGTATTGTTGTTGCCATTGAGTAGACTTTGACTCATGGTGACCCATGTGAGCAGAGTAGAATCTCTCCATAAGATTTTCAAGGCTGTGACCTTTGGGAAACAGATTCCCAGGCCTGTCTTCTGAGGTGCCTCTGGATGGGTTCGAACAGCCAACCGTTTGGCTAGTAGCCGAGTGCTTAACTGTTTGTACCACCCAGAAAATCCTAATGGATGTATAAGCCAAAATTAAAACCAAAACCAGCTAGTTGCTGTCTAGTCGATTTTGACTCATGGTGACCCCATGTATGTCAGAGTAGAACTGTGCTCTATAAGATTTTCAACAGCTGCTTTTTCAGAAGTAGATCACCATTCTAAGGTGCCTCTGGGTGGGTTTGAACCACCAACCTTTCAGTTAGCAGCCCAGCACTTAACTGTTTGTACCACTTAGGGAGGCCTGTGTAAGCCAGTACTGCCCTATCAATAAACCGTGTACCATCTGTTTCCCTAGGATCAGTGAGGCTTTGGACTGCACTGTCCCCACCCCTTCCTGTCTCTCCCTGTGCACATCCTCCAGTCGACTTGCTGAGGCTGGGAGTACGGTATGTGGCCTGCCATTACAAAATTCCCTCTGTCCAAGGCTGACTGGCCCCGATGGGGTTTGTTAGCAACATTTTCCAATTATCTGAGCCAGATCATTAAAAAAAAAAAATTCAAAATGCAGAAGAGGAAGAAAACTTTGCTATTTTTCTCAGGGATTCCTTCAGCCCCACTTTGTTGCAGTACTTACTAGTAGGGCCAGTATGCCCAGACTACCTGGGTTCAAATTCCACTCACTACCTGTGTAACCCTGAGCAGGTGATATAACTTGCCTGTGACGATTTTCCCACCTGTAAAATAAGGGTAGTGGAAGTACCCACTGCATGAGTTGCTGTGAAAAGTGAATTAATGAGTGAAAAGTACTGCTATGTCATTAATGTCATTATTATTACTGTAAGCCAAAGCAGCACTAGCAGCAAAACATCCTCAGAGGTACACAATAGGAGAAAACAAGCTCCTGTAAAATTCCAG
This sequence comes from Elephas maximus indicus, assembly GCF_024166365.1. NCBI lineage: Eukaryota > Metazoa > Chordata > Mammalia > Proboscidea > Elephantidae > Elephas > Elephas maximus. Next base: position 24,037,874 of record NC_064829.1, read on the forward strand.
GAGGCCAGACTCTCTCTTTTGTGCCATACAGTGCCCCTCCACAGAAGGGACCCATTCCCAGGGCAAAACAGATGGCAGCAACTTTTGCTATTTTTGGTTTCCTGAGGGGACTAGGTGGCTCTGTGCTGGGGCTCATGGCTGAGAGGAGAACTGGGGCTGAATGAGGAGCTCAGTGTTCAGAGGAGTGCAGGCTTGGCCAGCTTCCAACTTGGATAGACAAGGAGCTGAAAGGGGAGGGTAGAAGCCAGAGGGGACAGACTCAAGACTGTCCCTTCCACCTGCACTCAAGGTGCTGGTCCACCAGGCTGCATATAGCATGGCCCCTGCTTTGACAAAGCTGATGCTGTAGGTGATGGCTTTTGTCCATGTGACTGAGAAAAAAGTATCCCGTACAGAACAAGATGATTCTGTCCTTTTTTAAAACCTGTTGTTGCCCTTCCCTCCTAGAAGCTAGAGGTGGGCTGGATGCAGAGGAAAGGGCTCTGTTCTTAAGCCTGCTTCTCAGCTCTAAGACGGAGAGGGGGAATGGAGAGGGGAATGCAGATGATTGCCTCCTCTGTTTTCTCTTCATACTATAAAGGGAGCCTTGAAACCAAGGGGAGCCCTGGTGGCACAGTGGTTAAGAGCTTGGCTACTAACCAAAAGGTTGGCAGTTTGAACCCACCAGTCTCTACTTGAAACCCTATGGGGTCCTACAGGGTCTCTAAAGGGTTTCTATGAGTTGGAACTGGGAACAGGTTTGGTTTTTTGAAACCAAGGACACAATATGATGTCTTCCTTTCCACATGGAAAACTTTGAGTAAAAGATCTATTGTCTGGGTTGATGCCTTCGTTCCCAAGCTCCTGGAGTGGGCTTTTTCAATCACCAAGAGAAGGGAACTGTTGTCATTCCTGGAATAAGGATGGCAGGACCCAGGTTTGATCTGCCTGACTTTGGCTTTCCAAGGTGACTGTGTAAAGTTCTTAGACTCTATGGCCAAAGTGAAAGTTGAGGACAGGCTGCCCTATAGAGCTTTCTGTGGTGATGGAAGTGTGTCTTATCATCTGTGCTACCTAGAAGGTAACCACAAGCCACGTGTGGTTATTGAGCATTGGATGTGTGGCTACTGTGACTGGGGAACTGAATGATCCTCATTCAAATTCAATTAGTTTTATTTAATTTAAATAGCCCCATGTGGTTAGTGGCTACTGCACTGGATGGTCCACGATGGAAATATCAGAACAGACTGAAAGTAGCATCTACAATGTTCCCACAAAAGAGGCAAAAGGACTAAAGGTGAGATGCTAAGAGGAAATTTTCTCCTTCCCAGCGGAAGGAGAAACACGGCCACCATGCTTTCTGGATATTTGCGATGACCATTTGTTTATTGCTTCATCTTTCAGCTGTGGGAAAGAGGTTTGTTTTTTTTTTTTTCTCTTAAAGAGGAATATGGCCAAGACCACATTAAAAAAAAAAAAAAGTTTCTGTTATTCTCTAGATAGATAATGTTTCTATTCAGAAGCTCTTCCTTCAGGTCCAAAGTCATGGGGCAGGATAAACAATTCCTTCCAGGGTTCTGAAGTGACAGCCAGGGTTTGTTTGGATCTCAGATCAGGTGAGAGAATCATGCCCTCGAGCCTTAAGAGACCGAAGACCAGAGTAGATGTTGGGCTAAACAGTGGACCCTTCATGAGGCAAGATGGTTTTAGTGTTGTCACTGGTCAGTGTGGTCCAGGAAGGTGACATAGTGAGTCCTGAGAGTCAAAGACCAAAGAAAAAGGGAAGCCTTTAGTACAGATGAGAGGGCAGCAGACAACAATGAGTGTGAAGGAGACCAAGTCCTAAACAGGAACGTGCCGGTGGCCAAGAGCAGGGCAACAGCTGTAGCAATAAAATCAGCAGCGGCGGCAGCAGCAGCAAGTACATTTCTAAAGTCAAGGGCAGCGAGTCCTTGTTGGGGCATTAAGTAAATGTAGAGGGAAGTCAGAGAGCCTCTGAGACCGGCATGCAATAGTGTCAGACCCAAGAAGAGTGGGGAAGAGGGAAGCTGCCAAACAAACAGGACTCAGACTTGGACTTGAGCAACAGAAGCACTCACCTGTAATAATAATATTGCTAATTGCTAATGATAATACTTGAACAGCAACTCTAAGTTGGGAATTTGCCCTGGTGGTGCAAGCCGTTAAGCATTCAGCTGCTAAACAAAAGGTTGGTGGTTCAAACCTACCCAGTAGCTCTTCGGGAGAAAGACCTGGCAATCTGCTTCCATAAAGATTACAACCAAGAAAACTCTGTCACGTGGTGTTGCCATGAAGCAGAAATGACTCTATGGCACCGAAGAAGAACAACAACAACATTGTTAATACTAGAAGGCAGAGAACACCATTCCCATTTTAGGAATGAGTAAGCTGAGACTTAGAGTGATTGAGTAATGAAAGACCTTCTTGGCGTTGTCTGGCTTCTCTGGCCATTCCTTCCCAGGCTTTCTTTTGAATTCCTTCTTCTCTACTAGGTCTTTAAATGCTGGGGTTTCCTGAGGATTATTTCAGCCCCTTCTCTTCGCATCCTGTACTCACTCAATGCAGTATCAACTACAATCTGGGAATTCCAAAATTTCATCTCCAGCCCAAATCTCTTCTAGCTGAGAAACTGCTAAATTAACCTAGAGAATGTTAGAGGAAGGAATACACAGACATAAATGTCAACCTTAATAAACGAGAAAAACAGAAACACAGATAACGATTCCAAGAACTGTTTTTAATTTAGTCAATAAAATAAATAAACCACTAACTGACTCAAAAAAGAAAATGAGAGAAAACACAAAGTTAGAAACGAGGAAATATTTCAAGAGACCACTTTGCTCAATGTTATGTCAATATTTTTGAAAACCTAAATGAAAAATTTTCTAGGAAAATATTTGTTACCAAATTTGACATCATGAGAGAACCTAAAACAAGGGTTGTCAAATTCAGCAAATAGAAATTAAAGACACCTAGTTAAAAAAAAAAATTTTTTTTTGAACATTTTATTGTGGTTTGGGTGAAAGTTTACAGAGCAAATTAGTTTCCCATTCAAGAATTTATACACATTTTGTTTTGCGACATTAATTGCAATCCCCTCAAAGCGACAGCACTCTACCCACTTCCTCCTGAGCTCTCCATTTCCATTTGCCCATCTTTTCTGCCTTTTAGATTTCATTTTTGGGCAAATGCTGCCCTTTTGGTCTCTTGTGGTTGATTGTTCTGAGAAGCACTTCCTCACGGATGTTGTTCACTTTATAGGCCTGAGTGTGCCTGTGCAGGGGTTACACCCCCCCCTCCAGCAGCAGCATGGCAGGCTCTGGGAGCATAGAGGGAACTTTTGCAGAGGCCTAGAAGGGTCCAGAAGCAGAGGCTCCAGAGATCCTGTGCAGGGGTCTTCCTGCCAGCAAGGCAAGGCCCAGCAGGAGAGCAGAACCCTCAGGAGCCATGCAGGCCTCCCAGGCAGCGTGGTGGTAGCCAGACGCAGCAATGACATGGACACAGCATCTTATCTGAACCACAGTGTGCCTACCCAGGGGCGTAAGAATAGACATGGTAATTTGGGGAAGGGTAAGCATTTCTCCTTTGAGAATCTGTTGTTATTTTTATTGTTTTTTAAAAAAATATTGTTAGCTTTCTATAAATAATAATAATGGCTTTCACTTTGCCAATACTGTGTGTCTCATGTGTCTGGCTCAATCACAGAAGGACTTAGTACCCATTGGATCGTTGCTGCCAGTGTGTGTGTGTGTCTCACCCCTAGAAGTCTAATGGCTGCCTGGAAGTTTGAGGTATATCCTGTCTAACGTGCAATGCAGACAGACAGACAGGCAGACAAGTACATAATCCTTAGAGGTATGTCATTTTTATAATAGATGTTAATTTCTGCAAGCATTCATTGTCCTGGAAGTACTAGCCAATGCAATTAGATAAAAATATGAGGCATCGATACGTTAACTGAGGAAACAAAATTATTATTATTTACAGACAATATATGTACTTGTTTACCTGGAAAATGCAAAAGGATCCACTGGGAGAAACTGTTCACAACAGAAGATAACTTGGCTAGGTGGACTGGTTTCAAAATTAATATCCAACATCAGTAGCATTTCAATAAATAATCTTTAGCTGTATAATATAATGGAGTAAATAATCTCATTTATAATAGCATGAAAACAGATAAAATGCCTAGGTATAAATTTAATAAGAAATGTGTTCCTGTACACCGGTTGCCATTGAGTTGATTCTGACTTATTGTGACCCTCCCTATAGGATGGAGTGGAACTTCCCCATAGGGTTTCCAAGGAGCGGCTAGTGAACTTGAAATGCTGACCTTTTGGTTAGCAGCCTGAGCTCTTAACCACTGTGGCACCAGGGCTCCAAGAAACGTGTACTTTTACCTTTACCTGTTGCCATCTAGTTGATTCTGACTCACAGTGACCCTATAGGACAGAATAGAGCCGCCCCATAGGGGTTTCAAAGGAGTGGCTGGTGGATTTGAACTGCAGACCTTTTGGTTAGCAGCCATAGCTCTTAACCACTATGTCACCAGGCCTCGAAAAATGTGTAGGACCTAAAAAAAACTGTAATGTGTAGGACCTAAAAATAAACAAATCAAAAACAAAACTGTAATGCTTTCCTGAAAGACCTAAAATAAAATTCAATGAATGGAAAGATCTATTGTATTCTCAGATAGGAAGATACAATACTGTAAGCAGTTCAATTTATTCTAAATTAATTTGTAAGTCCAATGTAATCCTCATCAAAATACTGAAAATAATTTTTATAATTTGAAAATATAATATGAAAGTTATCTGGAAACATGAACTAAGGAAACGATATAGATTCCTGTAATTTCCTGTATCTGCTCCACTTTTTTTGGAAAGATCTACAAGAAATATACCTCTCGGCAGTGAAAGTGAGGGGCAAAGGGTTGAGTCAGAGATTTAGTTTTCATTTTTTAACCATCTGTACAATTTGAATTTTTCAGTAGGTGCATACGTTATTTTTATGATTGAAAATGGCGGTTTTTTAAAAGAACTTTTCCTATCATGCTGAGTAACAATCCCTGATCTTCAGAGTTCATTAGAATCACATAGTGCCAGTTGCCATTACGTTGATTGCGACTCATGGAGATTCTATGTGTGTCAAAGTAGAACAGAGCTCCACAGGGTTTTCAGTGGCTGATTTTTCAGAAGTAGGTCGCCAGGCCTTTCTTCCGACGGTAACTCCAGCCTTTTCATTCACAGCAGAGCATGTCGATTGTATGCCATACCCAGGGACTGCAGAGTCACAGATGAAGTTTTAAAATAAAACTCCAAAGCTCAGGCCTCACCTCCCAAGATTCTGATTCCATTGGTCTGGGGTAGGGCATAAGCACCCTTAGTTTTTATAAATTCATCAATGATTCTTCTGTGCCGCCAGGACTGAGAAGCACTGCTGTAGAGTAAGCCATGGCAGTGCTTTCCAAAGCTTTAGTCACAAGTCATTCTTTAGTTATGAAATCAATTCAAGGAGTTGGGACCAGAATTTAAAAACAATGATTGAACAGAAACTTGTGTGTGTATATACATACAAATATCCTGTTGCCATTGAGTTGATTCTGACTCATTGTGACCCTATAGGACAGGGTAGAACTGCCCCATCGAGTTTCCAAGTAGGGCTGGTAAATTCGAACTGCCAACATTTTGGTTGGCAGCCAAGCTCCTAACCACTGCAAGACCTGGGCCCCACATATATGTGTATATAAATAGCTATGTATGTGTACCAGGTTGTGATCTAAGATGAAGCTCTTCAAACATTTCTGACTTTCTGAAATACTTTATCAAAAATCTTGTGAAGTATGCATTGTTTTTCATAGTTTTAAAATTATATTCTGATTCTTACTTTTGTTCATTTACTTAGACATTCAGTCATTCATTAAACATTCAAATATAAAAAATTCCATATGTAATCACTTGTGCTTACGTGATGAGCACAGCGCCTGAAGTAAGCAGATGCTCACTAAATGTTTGCTGAATGAAAGAATGAATACATGATTGACTTAATTAAGTGAAGCTTTACTTTTTTTTTTTACTTAGTTTTCCCTAGAGCTATTTTTTTAACTAATTTTTCTTGTTTCCCCTCCAAGCTCCTAATTAAATAATTACTCTAGGTAGAATAAACCAAGGGTACTTGGATGAACATCCCAAGTTCAATTTAACAACTAAGACAGGGCTTCCTTCTTTGCTAACGTACTCACCCAAGGGAAGACTATGCTTGGTTTGGAGTAGGCTATACTGATTCTGGTCACAGCTATGCTATGCCAGATCACGTTGGACCAAATTTATATTACTCATAAAGGATAGAACCACAACAAAATTGGCTAATATGCGTTAGCTTTATGCAAAGGAAGTTATTTCATTAATAGTTCCTAGATTGAAGGTAAGTTCTTAAAAAATTTTTTTTTTCAATTCTCTGCACAACCAACTTTATATAACTGAGCAATTAATTACTGAGTACTTATTATGTTCCCCTGGGCAAGGTGCTGCAGAAAAAAATCAGAGCTGCTTAGACTATGTGGTACTAACTATAAGTAAGAAAGAAATTCAGATGGGGCAGAAACAAAATGAAATGGGTCAAGTGGAAAAGTCTTCAAACATAGGGAAACACAGTAGAGCTACTCACGTAACATACTCATGGCTGAAAACTCGATTCTTAATTTGTCTAACACCTTTTCACTAAATTTAGGTGCTTGTTTTGTGTGATATTTTACAAAATAACCGTCCCTGGAAGTTCTTTCCTAGCCTTTCAGGGCCTGGTATGCTGGTTCTGGCAAGTCACTGCAGCATGAATCAACACCTTTCTAAAGCTGTTTTCGCCTCGTGTCACACAGATTACACTTTTGCAGGAGTTGACCTGGACTGAGAGTAAATATATCTACAGCATCATTAACTTTTAGCAGAAACAAGCCATAGGTCACAGTGACAACAGCTGGCTCTAAAGGATCAGGTAGAGATAACAAGAGGGCTTTCTACTGGAGCAGATAGCTATGAGCATAGGTGGGGAGGAAGATTAGAAAAAAAATTAATAGTAGAGCCAAAGCTTCAAATTATCAAAGTAGAAACCTATATAAATAGCCCAAAGGAAGGGGGATTTAGTCTGGAAAAGAAAAGCCTGAGGATGGCTTCATTAGGGTCTTCAAAAATATATGACAGATGATGTTATGGGAACAGCGATGGATCAGCTATCTTACACATGCAGCGGAAGCTTGAATGATAAGCTAGATTTCAAAAAATACATATTTATTTCTTCAATAAAATGTATTGAGCGCCTCTTACGCACGACACAGTTGTTAAATATTAACTTCTATTTACCCAGCTTCAGCTAGACACTGAGAGGAGTAGAAATTTTACAGGACATAACCCTTCAAAGGCCTGTTTTGCATGGGTCCCTGACAGGGCTTGTATAGTTGCTTTCACTGGGATTCTTCGGAAATGGGATAATGGAAAAGACTATAATCACATGTTCCAACTGTTCAAGTCATGTTCTTTTTATCTATTACTATAATTTATTTTGAGATCCACATCGAGGTTGGGAAATGTATGTGGATGGACGTGTGTAATGATTGATTGTCTATGGGGGAATGGAAAAAGATGGCAAAACAGATTTATGGAACAAATACCTTTACCGGCTTAAAACTAGTAAAATAGGGAGTGCACAACTTTGAATTTAAAGTTTTTAAGTTAGTGAGTTCTTTATTTCTTTACTCTTTCCTACTGAAGGCATATATTCCAATTGTCTGCACATAATATAGATTGAATTGTGAAATAAGTTTCTGTCAACTCATGTCTGCTTAGAGTGGCCACAAGTTTCAAATGAATTTTCAAAGTTTCAAGCAACCACCCAAACATGCAAAATTGGTGTTTTCCCCCAACTCCAAACTCAGTTCTTGTCAAACTCTTATAATTCGTAGGCTTTTTTTTTTTTTTTTTTTTGAGTTTTTGGTGAAAGTTTACACAGCAAGTTAGGTTCTCATTTGACATTTTCCACACCAATTGTTCATTGACATTAGTTAGATTTATCACAGTGTGTCAACATTCTCTTTAATTGTGTCTATTTTTTTTTATACCTATCCCTGCGTGCTCAAACACTCAGTTTTACTTTGGTTGTGCTGTGCTCTCTACATCCACATTCGGTGCCAGCTTTTCCATCACCACAAATAACAAGTCTCTGAGGTCTAAACCGTGTTTTCCCCTCCTCCGTCCTCTCTCCTGTAGCCACCAGTGAATATTGGTCTCTCTAAATGTATCTGTTCTTGTCTTCTTATAAAAGAGGGATTATACAATATTTGTCCTTATACACTTGATTTACTTCACTTAGCATTATGCCCTCCAGGTCCATCCATGTTAATATGTTTCACGGACTCATCATTGTTCCTTTTGGTTGTGTAGTTAACTTGTAGACTTTTTAGAAGAAAACTTACAGTTCTTGAGAAAAAAAAAAAGATTGCTTTTCCTAAAATTGTGCATGCTTTAAGTCTAATCAAGTTTCAAGTCAACATATACCAAAAAAGATTATTTTGACAAATTATTCCTCTGGGGGCAATGACAACGGTTGTAATTTGATCTATTCTAGGTACTTAATGTAGATTCACCTAATGGCTTAAGTCTTGTCCCTTTCTTCGCAAACAGATCTCATCAAGATGTTATCCTTTTCAGTTCAGTATCATACTCTCAAATCATATTATTAATTTTTAGCTACCCTAGTGGAGGGCTGTGAGAATTAAGCATTAGTTGGGTAACATTTCTGGATGGCAGGATTACCAAACATAGCTGTGTAAAAAAATCCATATTTAAAATTATTCTGTATACATAATAAATTTTAGAATACCACTGAGCTAAAATTAATGAGCCCGTATTTAAAGTATGGCAGTATTTAAAATTACCTGCCTGATGACAATTTTAATTAATCACATTATAAGTATCTCTGATTATTTCTTGGTAATTGCTACTTAGAATCTGGGGAAAGGGGGAAACTCTAAAAATTGCCAGGTAACAGGTTACTAACTACTAACATCAGACTGGTACTTAATTCACACCACTGAGCTAGTCATTTGGCAATATGTGTTGAGAGGCCCTGTGTGCTGAGGATTGTTCTAGGTCCTGTGGGGAGATATGAGAACAATGGTAGAGCATGAACAAAGACTTAGAACACAGAGCATGAGTAAAGGCCTAGAAAGAATCATAGCAACACCTGGATATGTGCAGGAATGTGGCGTTGTGTGGACAGGTAGCAGCTAGTTGTGTGGACAGATAGCAGCTAGTTGTGTGGACAGTCCACATGTACCTAAATGCCAGGGAATTCCTCCAAATGACCCACCTACCTGATCATATTGTCTATGATCTCTGAGAAGCCGTAAGATCATAAAACCCTAGATTTTTCTCTCTTTATCCTCCCTGTATTTATCTTCCTATTTTTATATTTATTATTGTCTGTATTCACTGACTTGAATGTAAGCCCCATGAAGGGAGGGATTCTTATCTGATTCGTCTGCTGGTACATCCCAAATGCCAGTCGTGCTTGGTACATAGTGGACTCTCAATACACATTTGTTGAATGAATTAATTTAATAATTTCCACCATTTCCAAAGACGGGAACACCTGTTTAGGTGAATTTACTGATTCATTCAAGGAAAACTTCAGAATCAATATGGATGTGTACCTGTGCTACTTCTTCTCCCACTTTCCTAGACTTTTAACCTCAGCCTAAAAGGCCTGGGTTGGGTGGAGTTGGGGGGATCTCTTTGAGGGCCTAGGAAGGATAACCTCAGGTTTCAAACTCATAGCAACAAGGGAAACTCTAATCCAAAAAGAAAGAAAGAAAAATACAGAAACAGAAAATTGGCTGTTCTGGAGGACAACTTTGCATAAAAATCAGGACTACTGGTGATGTTGAAACAGCCAGTTGAAATATGAAAGAAGAAAAAAAAAAAGCTAATCACCAAGTATCCTGAGTGAGTCTTTTTTGTAATAAACTAATTTTTGACTGGCTTGTCACTTTTTGCTGGCGAGGCCAGGCCAAATGAAATTCGAATTGTTTCTTCTTAGGGGAAAAACGAAACAACCACCACCAAATCTCCACTGCCTTCTGAAGGAAACTTCAGAGGAGCAGACACTAATTCAAATCATGGAACAATTTATAGAGAAAAACTGACAACACAACTAGCTAATGAAGCGACTCAGGCATTTTCAGGTACAGGTCCTGCAGAAACAGCTTTTGTTTAATTATTTTTGAATTAAATTGTGCTAATATTAATATTAGACAGGAAACTCTGGTGGTGCAGTGGTTAAGAGCTACAGCTGCTAACCAAAAGGTCGGCAGTTCGAATCCACCAGGCGCTCCTTGGAAACTTTATGAGGCAGTTCTACTCTGTCCTATAGGGTCATTATGAGTCAGAATTGACTAGACAGCAACAGGTTTTTTGGGGGCGAGGGGGTTTAATATTAGACAATAGCTCTTGGGATTTTTTTCCTACTAAAAGGCCTTTGAGGCCCCAACATTTCACAGTAAGACAGGCTGCTGTACTTCAAATAGTCCTGGTGAGTATTTAACATGACACCATCAGTTGCAGTTCAACCATGATGGGAACACCTGGGTTTAACCTGGGATTTCTCACCGTTTTGTGTTCTGTATTCATCCATTTTCTTTGATGCCTAAATTCCTAAATCAAAGGGAATACAATCTCATTTCAAACTGAGGTAAATGGGAAATTAATGGTATTGCCTTGTAGGTAAGACAGAGTACAAAACCATTAGTTTGATCCCAAGAAATAGGACTATATGGAGAAAAAAGAAGCAGATCTTTTAAGGTTTGCTTTTCTAATTAACTCAGCATTATAAACTCATCACCAACTCATCTGTCAGTTTATTGCACTGTGGTAGCCTGTGTGTTGCTGTGATGCCTGAAGCTATGACACCAGTATTTCAAATACCAGCGGGGTCGGCCATGATGGACAGGTTTCAGCGGACCTTACAGACTAAGACAGACTAGGAAGAATGACTTAGCGATCTACTTCTGAAAAATTGGCTAGCGAAAACTTTATGAAGAACAGTGGAATATTGTCTGATAAAGTTCTGGAAGATGAGCCCCATCAGGTTGGGAGGCACTCAAAATATGACTGGGGAAGAGCTGCCTCCTCCAAGTAGAGTCAACCTTATTGACATGGATGGAGTCAAGCTTTCACGACCTTCATGTGCTGATGTGGCATGACTCAAAATGAGAAGGAACAGCTGCAAATATCCATTAATAATAGGAATGGGGAATGCACAAAGTATGAGTCCATGAAAATTGGAAGTTGTCAGAAATGAAATGGAATGCTTAAAGATTGATATCTTAGGTATTAGTAAGCTGAAATGGACCGGTGTTGGCCATTTTGAATCAGACAATTATATGGTCTACTATAGTGGTAAAGGCAAAGAGGAACAACGTCACATTCATCATCAAAAAGAATATTTCAATTCTGTCCTGAAATACAACACTGTCAGTGATAGAATAACATCTATATACCTACAAGGAAGATCAGAATCAGGCTACTATTCAGTATGCATCAAACACAAATGCCAAAGATGAAGAAATTAAAGATTTTTACCAACTTCTGTAGTCTGAAATTGATCAAGCATGCAATCAAGATGCATTGATAATTACTGGTGATTGTAACGCAAACCTGGAAACAAAGAAAGAGCAGTAGTTGGAAAATATGGCCTTGGTGACAAAAAGGATATGGTAGATCGCATGATAGAATTTTGCAAGACCAATGACTGCTTCTTCACAAATACCTTTTTTCAACAACATAAACAGTAACTATACAATCTGGACCTTGCCAGATGGAATACACAGGAATCAAATCAACTACATCTGTGGAAAGTTCAATATCATCGGTCAGGACAAGGCCAGGGGCTGAATGTAGAACACACCATCAATTGCTCATATGCAATTCAATTTGAAGCTGAAGAAAATTAGAACAAGTCCACGAGAGCCAAAATATGACCTTTAGTATACCCCACCTGAATTTAGAGACCATCTCAAGAACAGACTTGACACACTGAACAAAGACCAGACGAACTGTGGAATGACACCAAGGACATTACACATTATACTTGAAGAAAGACAGGAAAAAAAGGACAAAATGGATGTCAGAAGAGGGTCTGAAATTTGCTCTTGAATGGTCAGCATTTCTTACGCTGAAAGAACTGAAGAAAAAATTCAAGCTATGAATTGCAATGTTGAAGAATTCTATGGGAAAAATATCAAACAACGCAGGAAACATCAAAAGAAGATGGAAGGAATACACAGAGTCACCGTACCAAAAAGAATTAGTCAATGTTTAACCATTTCAGGAGGTAGCATGTAATTAAGAACTGATTGTATTGAAGGAAGAAGTCCAAGCAGCACTGAAGGCATTAGCAAAAAACAAGGCTCCAGGAATTGATGGAATACCAATTAAGATGTTTCAACAAACTGATGAAACAACGGAAGTGCTCACTCATCTATGTCAAGAAATTTGGAAGATAGCTACCTGGCCAACTGACTGAAAGAGATCCATATTTGTTCCCATCCCAAAAAAGGTGATCCAACAAAACATGGAAATTAACAACCAAAATCATTATCACATGCAAGCAAAACTTTGCTGAAGATCATTCAAAATCGGTTGCAGCAGTACATGGATGGAGAACTACCAGAAATTCAAGCCAATTCAGAAGAGGACATGGGATGAGGAATATCCTTGTTGATGTTAGATGGATCTTGACTGAGAGCAGAGAATACCAAAAAGTTTACCCGTTTTATTTACTATGCAAAGGCATGTGACTATGTGGATCATAGCAAATTATGGGCAACATTTTGAAAAATGGGAATTCCAGACCACTTAATTGTGCTAATGCAGAATCTGTACATAGATCAATAGGCAGTTGTTTGGATGGAACAAGGGGATACTGTGTGGTTTAAAGTCAGGATAGGTGTGCATCAGGGTTGTACCCTTTCACAATACCTATTCAATCTGTACACTGAGCAAATAATCCAAGAATCTGGATTCTATGAAAAAGAACAGAGCATCAGGATTGGAGGAAGATTCATTAACAACCTGCAATATGCAGATGGCACAACCTTGCTTGCTGAAAGTGAAGAGAACTTGAAGCACCTACTGATGAAGATCAAAGACTACAGCCTTAGTATGGATTATACCTCAACATAAAGAAAACAAAAATCCTCACAACTGGGCCAATAAGCAACATCACAATAAGTGGAGAAAATACTGAGTTTGCCAAGAGTTTCATTTTACTTGGATCCACAATCAATGCCCATGGAAGAAGCAGTCAAAGAAATCAATCGTATCGCATTGGGCAAATCTATTGCAAAAGACCTCTTTAAACTGTTGAAAAACAAAGATGTCACTTTGAGGACTAAGGCATGCCTGACCGAAGCCACGGTGGTTTCAGTCGCTTTGTATGCATATGAAAGCTGGACAATGAATAAGGAAGACCGGAGAAGAGTTAATGTACTTGAATTATGGTGTTGTGAAAGAATATTGAATACTCCACGGACTGCCAGAAGAATGAACTAATTCCGTCTTGAAAGAAGTATGGCCAGAATCCTCCTTAGAAGGAAGGATAAGGAAACTTTGTCTTATATACTTTGGACATGTTATTAGGAGGGACCAGTCCCTGGAGAAGGACATCATGCTTGGCAAAGTAGAGGATCAGCAAAAAAGAAGAAGATTCTCCAAAGAGATGGATTGACATAGTGGCTGCAACAATGGGCTTAAACACAGCAACAATTGGGAGGATAGTGCAGAACCAAGCAATGTTTCATTCTGTTGTACATAGGGTTGTTATGAGTTGGAACCGACTTGACAGCACCTAACAACAACATTTTAAACTCAAAAGTGTTATTTCTATCACCTTTTTCTTTCCATTTCCTTTTTTCTTCTAAGTTTTATTTATTTTGTTGTTGTTGAGAATACACACAGCAAAACATATACCAATTCAACATGTACAATTTCTACATGTACAATTTAGTGACATTGATTACATTTTTTGAGTTGTGCAACCATTCTCATCCTCCTTTTCTGAGTTGTTCCTCCCTCATTAACATAAACTTACCTCCCTCTATGGTTCCTATCTAATCTTTTGAGTTGCTGTTGACAATATGATCCCATACAGACACTTCTTAAAACCACTCCCTTTTTTAATGGTAGTTTAAAAAATTTTCCACGTATATCCCTTGTCCCTGGCTTTTCTCCATCTTTATCTCAATCCTGTGAACCACCTTCAACATATGACCACTGGGACTCTGCAGCTTTGCCCTCAACAAGATGCAGCACTGGAGGGAGGGACAGTGCATGCTTTCACCATTCCCTATTATCACTAAATAGAGCTGTGTTTTCACAGCTGACTTTACCGGCCTCCGGACATCCTTGCAGATCCCAGCCTAGGTATACGGAGGTGGCAGAGGTACGTTTTCTTGAGTGCTGGATTCAAAATCCATCATCTGCCTGAAAGAAAAATATGGCCTCAAGATTTGGAACAGACATTTTCACCAAGATAAATCGCTCATCACAAATATATACCTACAGTGGAATATTATTCAGCCATAAAATGAATGAAGCCCTGATACATGCTAAACATGGATGGATCTTGAAAACATTATGCTGAATGAAATAAGCCAGAAATAAAAGGATATATACTGTATAGCCTCACTTATGTCAAATATCTAGAATAGGCAAATACATAGAGATCAAAGTAGATTAGTGATACCAGGGGCCCGGAAGAGGAAGAGTGGTACGTTACTGCCCTCCGTAATGGGTACAGAGTTTTGGGGGTACAGGGGAAATCACCAATAAACTTGTTAAACTCTTGAGTTTTAGCTGGCCAGTTTTTGACCTGTCTTCCTCCAAAAAACCATTGAGTCGATTCTGACTCACAGTGACCCTATAGGGCAGAGTAGAACTGGTGGATTCCAACTGCTGTCCTTTTCATTAACAGCCAAGCTCTTAACCACTAAGAACTATTTGTCTCTTTCCCAACTTCCTGCTGAAGCTATAAACTGAGAAGAGAGGGGGGCTGAGAGAGCAGGATATGAGTCTATTTTTGAAGGAATATTTCTTTTGAATATATTATTCATTAATATATTTATTCATAAGAAGAATACATTTGTAAGAATTCTGAATATTCAAGAATCTGTTAGCAAATATATTCTTCATGAATAAATTTTTAAGAAGAATATATTTATAAGAAAAATGTTCATAAGAATATATTCTTGAATATTAAGAATATAGTCATATGAATGTTTCATATTTAAGAATATATTCTTCTGCTCTGGGAGTTGCAGAAACAAATTGAATATTCCTTAAAATGGTATGAAGCAAAACTTAACGCAGTCAGCAAAAACTCAACATTTCAAAAACAAAAACAAATAGATCTGGCAAATCGGTCACTTGCTGGGAGCTTAAGAAATGCTTCTAGATCATCGTCTGGCAAGCCACAGGACTCAAGATTCAAACCTGGGTCTCTCTCCAAAGCTCAGTACTTTCACTATACTTTACCTCCTCCAGCCGTATTTCAAGTTTTTTTTATAGGGTTGTTGAGTCAGAATCGACTCAACAGCATACACACACGTGTGTGTGTGTGTGTGTATACATATAGTTGTTGTTAGGTGCTACTGAGTCAGTTCTGACTCAGTGGCCCTATGCATACTAGAATGAAACAGTTTCTGATCCTGTGCCGTCTTCACAGTCATTGCTACGTTTCAGCCCATTGTTGCAGCCACTGTGTCAATTCATCTCATTGAGGGCCTTCCTTTTTCACTCTCTGCTTTACCAAGCATGATGTAAACTAGGGATTGGTTCCTCCTGATAACATGGCCAAAGTAAGTGAGATATAGTCTCACCATCCTTACTTCTAAGGAGCATTGTGGCTGTACATTTTCCAAGACAGATATATAAAAGGAGCCCTTGTGGTGCAATGGTTAAGTGCTTGTCTGGTGACAAAAAGGTCAGTGGTCTGAACCCACCAGCCGCTCTGCAGGAGAAAGATGTGGCAGTCTGCTTTTGTAAATATTACAGCCGTGGAAACCCTATGGGGCAGTTGTACTCTGTCCTGTAGGGTCACTATGGGTCCAAATCTTGTTGGCATGCAATAATACACATACACACATTATGTCATTTAAATTCCCATATATGTACACATCCTCAAAGTCAAATCAAAATGAAAACACAGTTTTGGCATTATTTTCCTATTTATGGAGAAGTTATATATATTTAGGAAGTGGCAGAGCTGGGATTTGGATTTAAGTTTGATTGGCTTGCTTTATTCATTGATACGACAGATATTGTGTACCATTTAAATGCCTGACAGTATGCCAAATGCTAGGAATAAATGATGAAGAAGGCCAATATGACTCTTGTCCTCACAGATCTTCTAGACTGGCAGGAAAAACAAGCAAGTACAATAATAAAGAGCAAAGAGCAACATGTGGGGAGGTATAGGCAGAGGTGAGTTCATAAAGTAAATTGGGGACCTAACAGTTTAGGTATCAAGGAAGATTCTATTGAGGAAGTGGAAGTGGCAGAGGAGAGTACACCTTAGGCAAAAGGATTAGCATATGCAAAGGCTAAGAGACATAAGAGCAGGGCAAGTTTGGAGAAAAAGAAGTTCAGTATAAATGGAGCATAGAATGTGAAAGAGAGTAAAGAGAGAGAAAACAGAAGAGGTAGGCAGGGGCTAGACTGTGGAGTGCTTGCAGTGGTGTGCTGGAGGCAGACTGGGTCAGCTCGTGATTGCTGATTAACCACATCCCTTTTTTTTTCCCAACACTATGTTCGGTGTGTCATGCTGACATCAGCTATGGTGGAAAAATTTATACCACAGAAATTGGCAATGCTATAAATCAGGTTTTTTTTTTTTTTTCTTTTTTTTCTTGGAGAGTTAGCTGTTATTTACCTGCATTCCACCAGCGTTTATAAGTCATATTTGGAATTCACTGAAAGGACAAAAAGAAGCCGTTACAAGTTGTTAGCAGGGAAGTGACATGTTCAGAGTTGACTTTTTGTAAGTTCACCCTGGCTTCGGTATTAAAAAAGAAAGAAATCAGGTTGAAGGCAGGGAGACTAGTTATCAGGCTGTTGCAGAAGTGGCAATATACAATGGTCATCTGAATTAAGGAGGAGATGGCAATGGAGGGCCCAAGTATCCTGTTTGGAAGATATAGCTATTAAAAAAAAAAAAAAGTAGACCCCATAAAACTTGCAGATTGCTTGGATTGGGAGAGGAGGTGGAAGAAAGGGTCAAGGATGATTTTAATTTCCAAGCTTGAGCAGCTACTGGGATGATGGTATCCTTTACTTAGGTGAGGAATACTAGGGTGGGATGATTTGCGTTCCCTTTGAAAATGTCAAGTTTGAGGTATTTGGGTGACATAACGGGTGGTGGGGTGGAGTCCAGCAGGTAGCTAGATGCTTGGATCAAGCTCCTCCTATATGATCACACTTCTTCCAGGACACAACAGCTGAACCCCAATTCAATTAGCTACTGTCTGTTCTGTTCTAGATTCTTCTATTTAAATGACATGTATTAAATACACAAACCACAAATCTCCATACATCTTCCATGGAGTATATAAAAAGAGCAATTTGAGGTTCTTTTTACCTAAAAAACCTCTTCAATTTAATTTCTCTAATTATTTACACCTAATCTTTTTTTTTTTTTTAATCTTACTTCCCTAAGGAAATGTATCCCAGGAAACATGGTATTCGAAGATGGCCAACTTCTTTCCTTCATAGCTGACAAAAAAACCCCTCCAGTATGTGGTGTGAGTGCAGATCATAATAATACAGTCATTAAGGCAATGAGGTGTGGGCTTTCTCTATTTATTATCACTTAAAATATATTAAATTTTTTACATAGCGGAAGCAGGGATTTTAATTGTAAATGACAATCTACAAAGACAAAACACAGGAACAAAAATTTACATCAACCACTAATATATTAAAATCCCATCTAGGTAAGGAATCTGGAGAAATGCAATATATGTGTGCCCCTTAGAGAAGAACTTTTTTTTCTTCATTGACCTGAAATTTGAGAAATTCTCCAAGCAGAATGAACTTCCCAAAATCATAACATTCTTAATGAAGCAAATGGGTATGATTTGCTTCAGTCTCTTTTATCTACTCTTTCCCTTCCCACTACAAAATGATGGATCTTCAATTCCATGAGGGCACTTGTAGCTCTTACTACAGATGTAAGAAAAGAAGCACTTGTTTTTCAAAACCGTGGACTCCACACAACTTAGGTCGTAGATACATCACTCATAGAAATCAAATGAGGTCTGATAACAAATCAGAATTTTTCAAGTAATAGATATTGAGCTCCCCACTTTAGAGATCTCTCTTTTTAATAGTGTGACTCTATTTTTAAGATATAACACAGCTCCTCATTACATAGATTCAGCCAGATCACAGGACAATCAATTCTCCTGAGGGATTCAGGCACAGGTGGGTGTCTGGCCCACTAGCCAGTACTAACCGGGGTCATGACGAGGCTCTCTCAGTCCTACAGAGGGCGCTCTGGTGGAGGGTCCTCATTAGGGTTCACCAGCTTTGCTAAATGTCTGGGCTGACGGCTCTCAGATCATCCCAGTTTGTAAGCTCTAGGAGACCTTTGCATCACAACCAAGAAATGGTTAAGGGAACAAAAAGGAGAATTAATGAATCATGAAAACATGTGATTCTTTCTTTCTTTTTTTTTTTTTTAAGATTCACACTTTCCTAAGTAAAGTACACAGAAATCTCACATGGAGTCTTTTTAAAGCACGAGGCCTCCATCTCTTAGATTCCCTGACACCCAGATGGCAGATCCAAGCCAAGCTCAGATGTCTTTCTGTTGAATACATTAACAGTGTATTTATGAATTGTTTTTCTAATATTTTACCACTTGAGAGTTTTTGGCTTGCAAAAGGGGAAATGGTTTCTTTCATGGATGAAGGAAAAGAATACAGGTGTGTGTGTGTGGGCTTCTTTGGTCTGTTTGTTGTAACACATCAAAGCTGAAAGGATCCACCACAGACGAAGATAAACCTATCCACCTGCCTAAGCCTCTGAGCTGCTGGCACTTGGTCAGTCATCACAATCTTCTGAACGTAAACCACTGACATTTTAAAATGTCCAGATTAAATATGGATATGACTGTGTGGAACGTTAAAATCAAATCAATTCACACCAATTTTATTGCTGGAAGAACACAGGTCCTGGTGCCAGGAAAAGGTCAGTGAATATGTTTACCCACGGATGCCTTGGCCTAAGGCAGTGTCTTCTTCACTGAGGTCCTGGCAATTCCTAAATATCAGGATGGAATTATAAATCTTCAGGGTTGGGCCAAGTTTGATCTTCATCACCTTGACAATGTCTGTCTGTGTCAGAAGCAGGAAGGCTTTGCCATCAATCTACTGCAAATAAATAAGAACAAATAAAAATATCCTACCATTAATGCCTGTATTCTTCACAGGTAACTCCTGGGTGCTCCGCTGGGTGACAAGGAACCTCACTAGAGAGCTCAGCAGCAACAGAGAAGAGAGCTTGCCTCACACTGTGTGGTCAGCATGGACTGGTCAACTCCATTTTTTATTTTTCAGGACTTTAAAATTAAGTTAAACTAAAAAGGTGTTCACTCTATTAAATATGAATTCAAAGTATACTAACTGTTACCAGGCTAAATTTATATTAGGATTTTTTAAAATCTTGGCTTGAATTTCTATTGGCAGACTTAAAAATAACTTACTTTCATCTACCAAGTACATCTCCAGGAATTTTTCTCAAGAGAAAAATGTGCAATGTGTACATTCCAGCATAATTTTTAATAATGAAATATTGAAAACAATGCAGATTCTAACAACAGCAAAAGTAAATAAATTATGGCATAATCATAGGATGGTATACCGAAATTCTAAAATTCAGTCACCAAAATTCATACCTTAATGAAACATTTAATGACATGGGAAATTTTTCATGAACTATTAAGCAACAAAGCATGATATGACGATATAGAAAGATCTCAATTTTAATCTGTAAATTAAATATGCATGTATGCATATGCATAATTAAGATATTTGAAGTATTTAGTTAAATGCCAAAAGAAGTTATCTTTGGCTGGTGGAATAGTGGTTAATTTTCATTTTCCTATTTTAAATTTCCCATATTTAAAATTTTTACTATAATAAATATAATTACAAGAAGAAAAACATACAAAATATGTCTTATTTGTTAATTTTAAAAACATACCGTTGTTTGAAAGTTAATAGCTTTCCTGAGGTCCACAGGACAGCCAGTGGCCACCAGATGTACTGTGGTCCCTCAGCTTCTGGAGGCCCAGACACAATTTCAGTTTTAGTTCTGGGGACTGTTGGAGTGCCCTTAACTTGACTGGGTTGGAATGATTCCTGGTCCCATAACCAGGAAGGCAGAAACGAAAGGGTTTTCTATGGAAAGACCTTTCCCCTCCAGGAACCAAGCACCATGGTTCAAGCCTTTCTAAATTTAACACTACAACTCCTCAGCGTCAAAGTCTCTTTGACAGGTATTTCTCTCACCGAGGTAGGGTGTTATCCCTAGGCCTCTGGGGTGGGGTTTAACATTTTAAGTTTTAAAAGATTTTAAGCTTTAAAAAAGTTTTTAAAAGGTTCCCATGTGTTTATGATACAATGTTTGATGGAGAATCATTCATTTAGAAGACAGGATACCTTTCTCAAGGGGTAAAGAGCATATTTCCAATAGCAAAGGAGAGAATCTCCCTAATTTCAGATGCTAACCTGGGTTTAGCTCCTCTTTTTCAGACAAAATTCACTGACCAAATATATAGCTGGTTGTCATATGAATAAGATAATGATGGTGGTGATGATGATGATAACAACTAATGTTATAATTACTTATATGTGCTTGATCCTCTCAACAACCCCATAAAGTAGATGAGGAAACCTGGAATTACAAGATGAATGTCTTGCCCAAGGTTACATGGTGTACAAGTGGCTAAGTTCGTATTTCAGGATAGGCTGGTTGGATCCCAGAGGAGACCCTGTGCTCTCTATGGCTGCCATTTATTAAATGCCAACTCTGAGACAAGAACTGGGCTGTTGCTGTTGTTGTTAGGTGTTGTCGAGTGGGCTTTGACTCACAGCGACCCCCATGTACAACAGAATGAAACACAGCTCGGTGCTGTGCTATCCTCACAATCATTGTTATAAACATACTATCCCTGATCTTTAAAATGTCTCCTCAAATGAGTATGTGCTTTTAGGAGGGAGAAGAGAGGCTGGGTGGTTTGCTGGTAAGTAAGTGCCAAGCTTGAGCAACATGACCTGGAAAGAGGCACTCTTTCTACCTTACCATGTGGACAGACTCAAGTCCAGGCACAGAGTGAACTGCACATGTAAGGATAGGCCAGCCATACCTGAGCCCTCCTTGGCTCAGGCTGAACCATATAAACCCCACGTTCCTGTAGGCAGCCCCACAGATGGAAAACACCCTGACCCTGAGTTCCCTGGAGAGAGAGCTTGCCAGGTTCCGAGGGATCTAGGGCCCAAAATTCAAAGAGAACTTGGAACTAAGCTCTGGACTCTAGAGAGGGAGAGCTGTGCACTGCGCCTACAGTAGTAGTTTTCTTGGAGGGTTCTGAAGCAATGATTGAGGCTCTGGAATCAGACGGATATGGGTTAGAGTCCTGCTCTGCCCTTTTTGCGCTGTTTAACCTTCCTGAGCCTTAGTTTCTACACTGGCAATCTGCCACGGTAGAGTTACTGTGATGATCAAAGGACAATTATGCAAAATGCTTAACACAGAGCCTGGTACATGGCAACCCCCAAGAAACAATAACTATCATTATTTGCATTGTTATTCTGCAGCGGGTGGAGTCTCTTCTGGGGCCCCTATAGCTGTGGATACTAATTTCTGGACAAATATTAGGCAATTCAATGTACTCCCAACTGAGAGGAAGCAGGACGTAGACAACCCCCAGAAGGATTTTGTGGCCTCTCTGCCCCCCTCTTGAAGCAGATGTAGGGCAGGGACAGACAGGATGGCACAATTTCTCTCTGGAGTATACTAAGCCTCTCTTCTCCCTGGGTGCAGCCCATGGGGGATTCTTGGCTCCCCCCAGTGTGGCTTAAAGTAACCAGTGCAGAGGCTTTATGCCCCCCCCACCCCACCAAGGTAAGATTAAAGTACCTTGTCTGTTTGTTCTTCAACCAAATAATATATTGTTGAGCATGTGGTATGGGCCAAGCACGCAAGAATGAGATGCCCAATCTTCTGTAACAAAACATAGCAAACACAGGAAAACCAGAAGATGGAGGCTGAGCTCCCTTTGTTCCAAACTCGACTCGTGGGCTCTTTTCCTGCCTGGATCCTCCTTTTTCTTGTCCTCCACCCATACCACATGCTTTTATTTACACTGAAGAAAAGCACTTCTGGGTCTAGAAGTAAAGAAACACATATAATTTCTATTTCTTACCTCTTCCTTGAAGCACTTGGCATGCTCTTCACAGCCCATAAGGGACTGTACGAACTCAGCTACCTACAGTGGAAAATGAAGAGCTGAATTTAAAACATGCAACTGAAATAATTTCTTGGGCTGTAGTAATTCAGCATGTGAGTAAAATTATACTTCAAATCCCTCAGACACTTGGGATTTAAATAGGAACTATCAAATCACATTAGTTTTCGCCAGCTCAGGAAACAGACCAGCCTCCAGGATCTTCCCCAACGTGTAATCGCCAGGTTGACCTACTTAGGGTTATGGTTATCACTGTAACGCTGTCAGCCTCTGTCTGTGTGGAGCTTTGGCATTCTTGAACATTGTCTCACCTGACCCTCCCAGTCACCTGTGAAGGCAGGCAGGGCAGGGCTGGTGGCCTGTGCAGGAGCAGTTACTTTAATGACTGCCTGGAGATGAGGACCTGTCTCCTCACTTCAGAGGTTTCCCTTCATGGGCAGTGGTCCTGTGTCTTATCTATGCACCATCTCCAGGCCCTCATACACTGCCTCACAAACAACAGGGACATAAGACATCTATGCAAAGGTGATAGTCCCAAGTAAAAGACAATGCAGCTGAAACTCTAAGAGGTTTACTAACTCACCCAGCCAGTGAGTGGCAGGCACGGTCTTGGAACTCTGGTCTTCTGACTTCAAATTCAGAGTTATGGGGATGCCGCCTCCTGCAGCTCAATTTCCCACCCTTACCTTTTCCTCCTCCTCCGTCTACACACGCCTCAATTTTTTTAATAAGACAGATATCAGGCGAAGGCCCAGCTATAAGTTCAGGAAGCCACCAATTGTTACCAATAGATTTCTTCTGGAGAGCCAACTGAACAAATGTGATAAACAGCCAAAATGACAGCTGGACTTTGCCATTTCTGGCTGGCCTGGCACTGCTGCATGGGATGAAAGACAAGCTGGAAAGCAATAGTAAGTGGTACCTTGGGAAGGGTATTTATACGCGTGTCTTAGTTACCTACTGCTGCTGCAACACAAATACCACAAGTGAATGGCTTTAGAGAACAGAAATTTATTTTCTCACAGTTCTGGAAGCTAAAAGTCCAAATCAGGTCTCAGCCATGTTGATTCCTTCCCTGTTGGTAGCCCGGTGCTCTTTGGCTCCTTGGCATTGCTTGGCTTGCAGATGATTTTCACCTGGCATCTGTCTTCCCCTGTGTGTGTCTCTCTGTCTATTCTGATTGTTTTATAACTCAGAAGTGATTAAGTTTAGGACACACCTAAACTAGTATGACTTCATTAACATAACGAAAGAAAAGCCCTATTATTCAAACAGGATCATATTCACAGGTACAAGGACCAGGATTTCAACACATGTTTTTTAGGGGAACAATTCAATTCATAACAAGATGGGAGAGTCTTCTTGGTGTTTCTTTTTGGTTCTCTGCCCTGTGTCAGCTGAGCTGTGCATATGCTCCTTTCTTGTCCCATCTCCGACAGGGAAGGCATGTGACACGGCCAGAGAGGTCAGGGCCCTGCCTCAACAGGTTCCACAAGCAAAGAGCTCTGGGACCCCTCACCTCCCTGGGGAATCCCCAAAGGAGATGTTACAGGAGGCTGGTGCCTTCCAGGCTGCAGAAGAGAACCTCACGGTGCTCACCGATATTCAAGGTAACAGAGTAGTAATGGGCCAGCACCCACGGGGCTTGACAACACCTAAGTGCTCATACCCAGAGCTCTGTCCCGCCTTGTCTCACAGCTATATTTAGTTTGTGTGGATATGACGATGTCAGAACATCTTTTTAGAGGCAATCGGCAGGTTGGCGCCTGCTTCACTCACCTCTTGACACTATGTCATTTTACACCTTCCTTCTAAAGTATGGGATGACCA
The DNA here is from genome assembly GCF_024166365.1 of Elephas maximus indicus. Lineage (NCBI taxonomy): Eukaryota > Metazoa > Chordata > Mammalia > Proboscidea > Elephantidae > Elephas > Elephas maximus. The sequence continues at coordinate 24,062,279 of NC_064829.1, forward strand.
AGATTTAAAAAACCTTGGAAAGCAATTATCATACTGCCATGAAATAAGATATCAAGCCAGAGAAGCACCTGGGGGTGTCAGTGTGCCTCCTGCCAGCCTTTGTCTCAGCAATTACGAGCTGCTTTAGTTGAGAACCTGGTGCTGCAGGCTGGACCCATTTGCTGAGTTAATAAGGCTTCCTCTTTTCCAAGTGAGCCAAAAGCATGGAGCGGTGTGTGTGTGGAATTTTCAGGCAGCTTATTAAAGCCTAAAAATGACCAGTTCAGACATGGTAAACATGGGGAGGTGAGGCCAGCTCTGACGTCATCTGAGTATAGCCAACAGAAGTATTTTTTGGGGACAGGGTCTTGAGCAGTACGGGGTGGGGCAGCACTCCACTACCCCCAGGCTGCTTTCTTGACCAATAGGTTTGCCCCACCCACCGCTGTGTGCCCGCAGCAGGTGGGATGCTGGCAAGGCTGTACACAGGAGCCAGCCGAGCCTGCACTTCCAATGAGCCTACTGTTGGATTAGTGGTAGCAGGGTAGAGGAAAAAGCCTCTAAATCACTCTACATGGTCAGAAGTTAAAGTCCATTAGAGTGATATAAGGAATATGCGCTTTTAAAACAAATGGATTACTCCTCAGGAAAGGTATCACAAGGAGGTGGCCCTGAGGTGGGTGTTGATGGGTGTACCATATTTCCACTAGCGGCAGTTTTGGGCGGATGGGTGGAGAAAGTGCTCTAGGCACAGAGAATCACAGGAGCAAACCTGGAAGCAGGGCTGCACAGTGAACATGGAACCACAGGAGTCCAGCTTGGCAGAGCTGAGGACAAGAAAGGGAGTGAGGGGCTGAGACCGCCAGGAGGTTTGCATGTCTACCAGCCAGCAGCAGGGAGCCCTGGAGGGGGTGTTCCACGGCCGCTACACACTGGAGCCACCTGGAGGGCTTTAAAACCCACTCAAGTCCAGGTCTCACCCACCAGAGATTTCAGATTGGTGGGGCTGGGTTGGGGCTGGGGCTCTGGGTATATTTTTTAAAGCTCCCAGTTGATACAGTTGAGAGATGACCTCACAGTGTCTGCATGGATTCAGGCTGGAGCCGCTGGGTTGGGCAGGGACGTGCCTGCAGCAAGCACTCCCATGGGAAATACTGGATCTGGAAGCTCAAGAGAGCAAAGAGCTGGAGGCTGGAGACCTGCAGAGCTGACAGCTTTAGGATCTAGTGACAGGTAGGACCTGGTGCAAAAAGAATCAAAGCTGAGTCCAGGAAAAATGCTCTAAAGCACGGTTTCTCAGCCTCAGTACTACTGACATTTGGGGGCCAGATGATTCTTTGTTGTGGGTGCTGTTGTGTGTTGTAGGATGTTCAGCAACATACCTAGCCTCTACCCACTAAAAAAAAAAAAAAATTTTTTTTTTTTTTTTTTTTAACAACCCTCCACCCCCATTCAAGTTGCAACAACCAAAAATACCTCCAGATGTTGTCAAATGTCCCTTGGTGCTTGAGAACCACTGGCCCAAAAGAAGGCTCTCCTGAGATTACCCTTCCATGTTTCTTCTGAAGGAGGAAAAGGCATCGTAGGAAAAACGAATTAAAAATAGCTCCAGTGGGAAGCTATGTCAGCAACAGGGGCCCTGGTTTCCCACTGGTAAATGAAGTGGCTGGAGAGACAGTTGCTTTTTAAAAACACGCTCAGAGGATGTCTGTGCACAGCAAAAGCCCAGCGAGTTGCCCTAATGGGTTGCATATGTTCAAATGTTCTTTTCTGGACAAATGAAAAAGAATCCCATCCCCCCTCCTCAGTATTGTCAGCCAAGAAATCACTGCCCATGTTACCAGTAGATTGGATTTTTTAATGGGAATAAACAATGTGGTAAGCCAACTCGAAGAGTAAACGGAACCAGTGCTGCTCTTTTCTGACTTTCTCAGAGATTGAGGGCATCTACAGAGAGTTTGCTTAACCACTTGTCTGAAATTCTCCGTGTTTCTGGAAAGAAATTTTGATTCTAGTCAATCCTTCTGTTTTTTTCCAAAGAACGAGTTCCATGAAATCTACTAAGGGATACTTTCCTGGCCAATACTTTTAAAAAAAAATCTGAAGGCCTCCATCCTTATTCAGAGTCATTATTTATTTCCCCTAAGAATAAATTATATTATTCTTATATATAATAATATACAATATATATTATATGTAATATATACAAAGCTCATTTTAGTTCAAATTTTATGAATGTAAAGTGGTGTGCTTTGAAACACCGCAGAGCAATATAAAAAAGTTTCCCTATCATCTTCTCCTTCAACGCAAGAAATTTTTTTCCCTTCAACTTTGCAGTAAAATTTGGAGAACTGCGGTTGAAACCCTGGTGTCCTAGAGTTTACGTGCTACAGCTGCTAACCAAGAGGTCGGCAATTCAAATCCACCAGGTGCTCCTTGCAAAGTCTATGGGGCAGTTCTACTCTGTCCTATAGGGTCGCTATGAGTCGGAATGGACTCCACGGCACTGGGTTTGGTATGGATTGGTTGGAAGGAAGAGAATTCTGCCAAAGGGAAACTGACACCATTTTCCTTGTAGCTCAGAGAAAACCGCTAACAGATGGACAGACTGATGCATGTGCGCCTCGACGCCGGGATGTCCTGCAGCAGGAAATGCGCCGCGGCGTGTGGGGCTGACATGCGGGGGTCCCACCTCTCAGGACGGTCCCCTAGAGAAGGCCATGGAATAAGTTCTAGGTTTGAGGCAGCAGTTTGGGATACTAAGAAGGATGACACTTCCCAGGCACCTAGATGAGCCCATTACTTTACCCAAATTCCTTCCCCTCAACGACCTACTTGCCCGGCATCCTCTCAGAGTGCGGCAGACCTTGTTTGTGTCTGGAATATTTCCGACCATGGCTGCTCCATCTTGCTGAGCTGTGGCTCTGAGCCTGATTGTACCGGCTGCAAGTCCACTAGGGACCATTCTTCCAGCCCTGGTCTCGTTTTTTAACAGCAGAGTTTGTCATTTGTCCTTTTTAAAAGGCCCAGTTGTATGAGGCTGCTGTGCTTAGCAGTACCCTGAATTTTTCAAAACATTCCCTCCTGTGTAAAGACTGCTTTTAAAGTGACTGCCATCTTTTAAAGTTAATGAACATTTAGAGTGCATTTGGTGGAGGCTAGGGCAATTTACATATGGTGCTTTATGTATAAGAAATAAAAGCACCCCTATGTGCACGGAGCACAGATGTGGCTGTAAAGGTGCAAAGATGTATCACATTCTGTCCATGCAGCTTCATGCAACTCACTTGACCACCCTTCACTCATTTGCCAAACTCCTCCTATGTGCAAGCCACTTTGCTATAAAGGTGACAATTTAAAAAAAATTTTTTTTATTGTGCTTTAAGTGAAAGTTTACAAATCAACTCAGTCTCTCATACAAAAACTCACATACACCTTGCTCTCCCCCTAATGAGACAGCCTGCTCCCTCCCTCCACTCTTTATTTTCCTGTCTATTCCGCCTGCTTCTAACCCTCTGTACCCTCTCATCTCCCTTCCAGACAGGAGATGCCAACACAGTCTCAAGTGTTCACCTGATCCAAGAAACTCACGCCTCACCAGAATCCCTCTCCATCCCATTGTCCATTCCAATCTCTGTCTGAAGAGTTGGCTTTGGGAATGATTCCTGTCCTGGGCCAACAGAAGATCTGGGGACTATGACCATTGGGGTCCTTCTAGTCTCAGTCAGACTATTTAAGACTCCTGCTCCCTCAAGGGCTTTCTGTTGTGTTCCCTGTCAGGACAGTCATTGGTTGTCGCCGGGCACCATCTAGTTCTTCTGGTCTCAGGCTGATGTAGCCTCTGGTTTATGTGGCCCTTTCTGTCTCTTGGGCTCATAATTACCTTGTGTCCTTGGTGTTCTTCATTCTCCTTTGATCCAGATGGGTTGAGACCAATTGATGCTGCTTGCTAGCATTTAAGACCCCAGACGCCACTCTCCAAAATGGGATGCAGAATGTTTTCTTAATAGATTTTATTATGCCAATAGACTTACATGTCCCCTGAAACCACGGTCCCCAGACCCCTGCCCCTGCTACGCTGGCCTTTGAAGCATTCAGTTTATTCAGAAAACTTCTTTGCTTTTGGTTTAGTCCAGTGTGCTGACCTCGCCTGTATTTTGTTTTGTCTTTCCCTTCATCTAAAGTAGTTCTTATCTACTATCTAATTAGTGAATACCCCTCTCCCTCCCTCCCTACTCTCTCAACCATCAAAGAATATTTTCTTCTCTGTTTAAACAATTTCTCGAGTTCTTATAATACTGGTCTTATACAATATTTGTCCTTTTGCAACTGACTAACTTCACTCAGCATAATGCCTTCCAGATTCCTCCATGTTATGAAATGATTCACGGATTCATCATTGTTCTTTATCAATATGTGGTATTGTGTGAATATACCAACATTTATGCATTCATCCATTGATGGGCACCTTGGTTGCTTCCATCTTTTTGTTATTGTAAACAGTGCTGCAATGAACATGGGTGTGCATATATCTGTTCCTGTTAAGGCTCTTATTTCTCTAGGATATACTCCAAGGAGTGGGATTGCTGGATCATATGGTACTACTATTTCTAGCTTTTTAAGGAAGTGCCAAATCGATTTTCAAAATGGTTGTACCATTTTACATCCCCACCAGCAGTGTATCAGTGTTCCAGTCTCTCCACAACCTCTCCAGCATATATTATTTTGTGTTTTTTGGATTAAAGCCAGCCTTGTTGGACTGGGATGGAATCTCATTGCAGTTTTGATTTCCATTTCTCTAATGGCTAATGATCATGAGCATTTCCTCAAGTATCTGTTAGCTACCTGAATGTCTTCTTCAGTGAAGTGCCAGTTCATAACCTTTGCTAATTTTTAATTGGGTATTCTTTTTTTGTTGAGCTTTTGCAGTTATCATGTAGATTTTAGAGATCAGGCGCTGATCAGAAATGTCATAGTTAAAAACTTTTTCCCAGTCTGTAGGTAATCTTTTTACTCTTTTGGTGAAGTCTTTGCATGAGCATAGGTGTTTCATTTTTGGGAGCTCCAAGTTATGTACTTCTTCTTCTGCATTCTTAGTAATGTTTTGTATACTGTTTATGCCATGTATTAGGGCTCCTAACATTGTCCCTATTTTTTCTTCCACAATCTTTCTCATTTCAGATTTTATATTTAGGTCTTTGATCCATTTTGAGTTCGTTTTTTTGCATGGTGTGAGGTATGGATCTTGTTTCATTTTTTTGCAGATGGATATCCAGTTATGCCAGCACCATTTGTTAAAAAGGCTGTCTTTCCCCCCATTTAACTGCTTTGGGGCCTTTGTCAGATATCAACTGCTCATATGTGGATGTATTTATGTCTGGATTCTCAATTCTGTTCCATTGGTCTATGTATCTGTTGTACCAGTACCAGGCTGTTTTGGCTACTGTGGCGGTATAATATGTTCTAAAATCAGGTAGAGTGAGGCCTCCCACTTTGTTCTTCTTTTTTCAGTAATGCTTTATCTATCTGGGGCCTCTTTCCCTTCCTTATGGATTTGGTGATTTGTTTCTCCATCTCATTAAAGGATGTCGTTGGAATTTGGATAGGAATTGCATTAAATCTGTAGATCACTTTTGGTAGAACAGACATTTTTATAATGTTAAGTCTTCCTATCCATAAGCAAGGTATGTTTTTCTACTTATGTAGGGCTCTTTTGGTTTCTTGCAGAAGTGTTTTGTAGTTTTTTTGTATAAGTCTTTTACATCTCTGGTAAGATTTATTCCTAAGTATTTTTTTATTTTATCTTCTTGGGGGCTACGGTAAATGGCACTGATTTGGTGATTTCCTCTTTGATGGTCTTTTTATTGGTGTAGGGGAATCCAGCTGATTTTTGTATGTTTATCTTATATCCTGACAATGTGCTGAGCTCTTCTATTAGTTTCAGTAGTTTTCTTGTGGATTCATTAGGGTTTTCTGTGTATAAGATCATATCATCTGCAAATAGAGATACTTTTATTTCTTCCTTGCCAATCTGGATGCAGTTTATTTCTTTATCTAGCCTAATTGCTCTGGCTAGGACCTCCAGCACAATGTTGAATAAGAGTGGTGATAAAGGGCATCCTTGTTTGGTTCCCATTCTCAAGGGGAATGCTTTCAGGCTCTCTCCATTTAGGATGATGTTGGCTACTGGCTTTTAATAAATGCCCTTTATTATGTTGAGGAACTTTCCCTCTATTCCTAGTTTGCTGAGAGTTTTTATCATGAATGAGTGTTGAACTTTGTCAAATGCCTTTTCTGCATGAATTGGTAAAATCATGTGATTCTTGTCTGTTGTTTTGTTTATGTGATGGATTATTACCTAACATGAATCCCACTTGGTCATGGTGAATTATTTTTTTGATATGTTGTTGAATTCTATTGGCTAGAGTTTTGTTCAGGATTTTTGCATCTAAGTTCATGAGTGATATAGGTCTGTAACTTTTTTTTTTTTTTTGTAGTGTCTTTACCTGGTTTTGGTATCAGGGATAGGCTGCCTTCATAGAATGAGTTTGGGAGTATTCTGTCCTTTTCTATGCTCTGAAATACCTTTAGTAGTAGTGGTGCTAACTCTTCTCTGAACGTTTTGTACAACTCTGCAGTGAATCCGTCCGGGCCAGGGGTTTTTTTCTTGGGAGTTTTTTGATTACCGTTTCAATCTCTTCTTTTGTTATGGATCTGTTTAGTTGTTCTACCTCTGTATGTGTTAGTTTAGGTAGCTAGTGTGTTTCTAGGAATTTGTCCATTTCTTCTAGGTTTTCAAGTTCGTTAGAGTACAATTTTTCATAGTAACCTGATTTGATTCTTTTAATTTCAGTTGGGTCTATTGTAATATCACCCATCTCATTTCTTATTTGGGTTATTTGCTTATTCTGCTGTTTTTCATCTGCCAGTTTGGCCAGTGGTTTATCAATTTTGTTGATTTTTTTAAAGAACCAGCTTTTGGTCTTGTTAGTTCTTTCAATTGTTTTTCTGTTTTGTGTTTCATTTAGTTCTGTTCTAATTTTTATTATTTGATTTCTTCTGGTGCCTGAGGATTTCTTTTGTTGCGCTGTTTCTATTTGTTTAAGGTGTAGGGATAATTCTTTAGTTTTGGCCCTTACTTGTTTTATACGTGTGCATTTATTGATATAAATTGACCTCTGAGCACTGCTTTCGCTGTGTCCCAAAGGTTCTGATAGGAAGTGTTTTCATTCTCATTGGATTTTATGAATTTTCTTATTCCATCCTTAATTTCTTCTATAACCCCATCTTTTTTGAGCAGGATATTGTTCAATTTCCAAGTGTTTGATTTCCTTTCCTTGCTTTTCCTGTTATTGATTTCTACTTTTATAGCCTTATGGTCAGAGAAGATGCTTTGAAATATTTCAATGGTTTGGATTCTGCAAAGGCTTGCTTTATGACCTAATATATGTTCTATTCTAGAAAATGTTCCATGTGTACTAGAAAAGAAAGTATACTTTGGAGCTGTTGGGTGGAGGGTTCTGTTTATGTCTATGTGGTCTATTTGGTTGATCATGGCATTTAGATCTTCTGTGTCTTTATTGAGCTTCTTTCTGGATGTCTTGTCCTTCACTGAAAGTGGTATGTTGAAGTCTCCTAGTATAATTGTGGAGCTGTCTATCTCACTTTTCAATGCTGATATAGTTTTTTTAATGTATCTTGCAGCCCTGTCATTGGGTGCATAAATATTTAATATGGTTATATTTTCCCTTTAATCATTATATAGTGTCCTTCCTTATCCTTTATGATGGATTTAACTTTAAAGTCTATTTTGTCAGAAATTAATATTGCCACTCCTGTTCTTTTTGATTGTTTCCTTGATATATTTTTATCCATCCTTTGAGTTTTAGTTTGTTTGTGCCTGTAAGTCTAAGGCGTGTCTCTTGTAGGCAGCATATAGATGGATCATGTTTTTTTAATCCATTCTGCCACTCTCTGTCTTTTTATTGGTGCATTTAGTCCATTTACATTCGGCATAATTATGGATAGGTATGAATTTAGTTCTATCATTTTGATATCTTTTTTTGTGCATTGTTGACAATTTCTTTTTCCCACTTAATTTTATGTGCTGAGTAGATTATCTTTATATATTGTCCTTTCCTCATATTCGTTGCTGTTGATTTTGTTTCTGCTGAGTCTCTAATTTTTTTCTTGTATTTTATTTGATGAGTAGGATAGTTTGTCTCCCTTGTGGTTACCTTATTATTTACCCTATTTTTCTAAATTTAAACCTAACTTGTATTTCTTTGTATTGCCTTGTCTTCCTCTCCATATGACAGATCTATGATTACATTTCTTAGTCTCTCTTTATTCTTTTAATGCTTTCTTCTTTTACATAATAACATTGCTGTTTCCTTGTTTTGAGCATCTTTTCATCTTGATTTATGTTTGTGATTTCCCTATCTGGGTTGACTTCTGATTGCTCTCCCCAGTGTTCTAGTCTTGGGATGATACCTGATATTATTGATTTTCTAACCAAAGAACTCCCTTTAGTATTTCTTATAGTTTTGGTTTGGTTTTTACGAATTCCCTAAAGTTCTGTTTATCTGGAAATGTCCTAATTTCACCTTCATATTTGAGAGACAGTTTTGCTGGATATATGATTCTTGGCTGGCAATTTTTTTCCTTCAGTTTTTTATGTAAGTCATCCCATTGCCTTCTTGCCTGCTTAGTTTCTGGCGGGTAGTCTAAGCTTATTCTTATTTATTCTCTTTTGTAGGTTACTTTTTGTTTATCCCTAGCTGCTCTTAAAATTCTCTCTTTATCTTTGGTTTTGGCAAATTTGTTTATGTTTTGGTGACTTTCTTTTAAAGTCTACCTTATGTGGAGTTTGATGAGCATCTTGGATAGCTATCTTCTCATCTTTCACGATATCAGGGAATTTTTCTGCCAGCAAATCTTCAACAATTCTCTCTGTATTTTCTGTTATCCCTCCCTGTTCTGATGCTCCTATCACTCATAGGTTATTTTTTTTTGATAGAGTCCCACATGATTCTTAAGTTTTCTTAATTTTTTTAAAGTTCTTTTACCTAATTTTTCTTTAAATATATTGGGGCCAAGTGCTTTATCTTCAAGTTCACAAATTCTACCTTCCATTTGCTCAGGTCTACTCCTCTGGCTTTCTATTGAGTTGTCTACTTCTGTAATTTTATTGTTCTTCTGAATTTCTGATCACTGTTTATCTATAGATTTTTCCAGCTTATTAAATTTTTCATTATGTTCCTTAACAATCTTTTTAATTTCTTCAACTGATTTATCTCTGTGTTTGTTGGCTTGTTCTGTGTAGTGCCTGATTTCCTCACTGATGTCTTGAAGGGTTCTGTATATTAATCTTTTGTATTCTGCCTCTGGTAATTCCAAGAAGGCACTTTCATCTAGAAGATCCCTTGATTCTTTGTTCTGAGAGCTTGTTGAGGTGATTGTGCTCTGTTTCTTTATGTGACCTGATATTGACTGTTGTGTCTGAGCCATCTATAAGTTATTGTATTAGTTTATTTTCTGTTTGCTTCTGTGTGGTAGCTTCTTGCTTTGTTTTGTTTTGATATGCCCAAATGGGTTGCTTGAGTGAGGTAGCTTGATTATTTTTGCCTTTGGAGCTCTGACATCCTGTCCCCAGATGGCTAGAGCTATTATCAGGTATATCAGATCAGGAATACTTTCACTTTTCTTGTATGAATTCAGCTCAGGTGTCCAGGTAGCTGATAATCAAGTGTGTGGTACAGGCACTGTCCTACAGTCTTAGAGGGGCAGGGGTGATTGGTGTATGTACCGGTATCTCGTTGCAGCAGGGGGGTCACACTCTGAACAAGGCAGGGGGCTGAGAATCGTTCCCAAGTTTCTCTGAGGAAAGCATTTCCCTGTTCCCTAGAGCGTACAGTTGGGTGGGTTCTGCAGACAGGCCATGGGCAGCCAATGCTTTTGGTTATAATGACTGGGAGGTGCCACTTATCCTTGGACCCCTGTCACGGGTGGCTGGATGACCTGAGTGGAGCTACCAGTCCTTAGGTCCCTGATGTGGGTAGGTGAAGACCTTGTTTAATAGGTAAAGCAATGTCAAACATCAAACACCCACCTCTTTACCGCAGGGCTGAAACTGTTGTAGTCTGCCAACAAGGGCCTACTCTCCTTGCAGAGGGGAAAGGTACTCAAAGTCCATGGACCATTTATGCCTGGACAGGAGCTGCTTCTGTCCTCAGCTCCCCCAGTTAGTAGAGCTGGCAAATTATCTTTTCCCCCAATTGCAAATGTATTTTTTCTCCAAGACCTGGAGAATGGCTCCAGGTGCTCAACAGGGCCTATCTCACGCCCAGGGAAATCAGCTGCTGAAGCCAGCTTGGGGACGGGAGGGTGCCCTAAAATGTACACAAGTGCTTAGCTTTTGCTAGGAGTGCCATCCTTCTCTGGTTCTGGAGGTGTGAGTAGCCTGTGTGGCTGGCCGCTTCTCCCTGATGAAACTGTGGCGAAAGGCTAGTATCAGCCCACTGCAGCCACTCTAGGGAATGGTGCCTGAGGGTGCCCAGTGACTTAGGTCCGGTAACTCCTCTCTGCTTCTGGACTGTCTCTTCCTCCCCCTGCCCCTCAGTTCGTTTTTTAATCTTGCCTTTGATGTTCAGTGCTCCTAACTTGCCATAAATATACTCGTTTAACTTGTTTTTTTGAGTCTTCATTGTAAGAGGGGTCACCAGAAGTGTCTGTCTATTCCGCCATCTTGTCCCTGCCCCTCTCTAAGATGACAATATTTTAAACCCTACTCTTAAAAGCTTATACTTTTGTACCGGACATGACAAACTCGGTACAATGACCCAGAAGCACCCCTTACCTATACATTACCTTAAGTGTGTGCATACCCATACACATCTCTAACAGTCAAAACACGAGTTCTACAAAACAGCAGCCTTTACTATACATATTATGTACCCTCAGCTATCCTAGTTATTTTTGTCTTTCATTTTATAACCACTACATTGACTTCACAGCCTACCTGTTGTTTCAAAAAAAAAGTGCTCTAGTAGAAACAACCCATAGCAACACAGGGCTCTGGGGAGGGTCACAAGGGCCTGTGCTTGGCTTCTCTACACATTTCCCATAAAGCAGCACAGAGGTCTGGCTCCTAGGCCAGGGAGCAGACAAATGGAGTGTCCTTTCACTCCATCTGCTGCTATAGGTCCTTTCTAAGCTTCACTGAATGGCACTGAGCACAGGAAGCGTAAGTTCTCTTCCAACATGCTCTGCCCCTGGCTCCTGGGACCCCTCTACAATACACTCAGACTAACAGAGCACAAAAGGCACCACCCCATACACAGTGCTGCTCAGCCCTGAACTGCCTTTTCAAATCATCACTGTCCTGTTCACCATTTTTATTGTGGCATCTGTAGCAGTCTCAGACTCTGTTGTCAGTTGGTACTCTCTGGAATGCCCCATAAGTAAACTCATTTGGAGAGTTGCCTCATTTTCGAAGATACAATCAGAACAATCACAAAGCCCATCACTTCAGCCAATCAAAGATTATTCTCGAAGACCTGTTTTGGTGCCAGAAAACATGCTACAGACTTTCAGGACGAAGAAAGAAATTTAAGACGTGGCCCTTTTTCTCAGGGACATCTAGTTGGGGAGATATAAATACTAATCTATATTAAATAGTGTGGAATAATCAGACTGCTTTCTTCGGAATGCATCCAGAACTGGTAATGGCAGCATGGTGAAGCAGTATGAACTGCAACACTGGGGATTAGCTGGGTGACTTTAGGCAAGACACTTAGCTTTTCTGGTTCTTGTTTTATCTGTAAAATCTCTAAGGCCTCTTCAAGTGGCAGAGATTCCATACATACCCTCTATAGAGAATTTAGAAAGTTTTAAGGAATGTCATAATAATTCTTGATAGCATCCTCAGTCTCTCTCCCCAGGAGTCGCTTCCTTTTTACTTAATAATACTTGCAGCAGGTACTTCCCTTTAATCATCTCCCAATCTGTAGCTTTCATTCATTACCAAACTCATCAGCCTAATCCCCCCCATTTCCTATCTGCTGTTTAATATCCTGTTCTTTGGATGCTGGTACCCCTGGAGAAGCTAAGAAGGCTCTGGCCCTCCTCTTGAGGAAAAAAAATGCGCATACTGTACACATACTATTTCTCACAAAAACCCTGAAGCCACCTCCGTGGCCCCTCAGGAACCTGACCTAAATCTGGCTTCCACATCTAACACTAGTGATTAACCTGCCCAAGAAAATTTTCTTTCACCAGTTCCCTCCCACTCTTCCTCAGAAGCCCCTGTGATGGTTACTGTTACTTGCCAACTTGGCTCGGCTATAATCCTCAGTGGTTTGCAGACACTAGGCGTCACCTCCTATTTTGTGATCTGATGTGAGCAGCCAATCAGTTGGAAGAGGAGTTTCCTTGGGGGGTGTGGTCTGCATTCATGATATAAAAACAAATGTTCTGGCAAAGCTCTCTCTCTCTTCATCCTGCATTTGTCTATCATTCTCTGACTTCCGGTTTTGGGATTTGAGAAGCCTTCGGCCTGCTGCCTGACCTGCAGATTTTGGATGTGCCAGTTCTGCCACCTGGTCTACAGATTTTGGGTTCGTCAGCCCCTGCAACCATGTGAGTCAGGAGAGGCTTCCAGCCTGCCACCTGATCCACAAATTTGGGACTTGCCAGCCTCCGCAACTGTGTGAGCCATTGCCTTGAAATAAATCTTCACTGGCTTTGCTCCTCTAGAGAACCCAGCCTAAGACAGCCCCCTTCCATCTACTCTTCCCCTACTGCTCTTCCAACCATGTGTCCTGGCCTTTCTGCTCAGTGCCTGTCAGAAGAGGCTGGGCCTCTCCTCCACAGAGAGCTCTCACTCAGTGATTCTGGCCTTCACGTGTTAATGACACTGGCCTTGTATTTCCAGCTGCTGAGAGAGTTCTGCATGCACTGATAGAGTTCACAGGGACCTCAAACTCAACGTGTTCAATCATAAGTTCACCATCTTATCACACACCCCAAAGTGGCCTCTTTTCTCCAAAGTTCCTTTTAATTCAGTAGCACCACTGTTTTCCATTCTTCCAAATGAACTCTATGGGTCTGCTAGCTCTCACATATCATTATCCCAATTAAGTGCTAAACTGTGGAGTGCTGAGACTATAAATGAAATCACATTTGGCCCACTTCTCGTCTTCGTCTGCTATATCTAATCTATTCCCCAGGACTATAGCTTTTGACTTTAAAACTTCTACTAAATTCAGGCTTTCTTCCTTCTTAGTGCAACTCCTAGCCCAGGCCTGATCTTTCCACACCAGGGCTGCTGCGATGATGTCCTGCCGTCTCCCTCTCCTCACCTTTTTTCACTCGTACTGTTTCCTATCTTTAGTGATCCCGTTTACCTAAAGCATCATCTTCACAAAGTGATTTTCTGCATATGAACATAATACGGCCCCAAGTGCTGGCTGAGTTAATATGCCAACCCCTGGGCCTGGCTCTGGGGCCTCCTTGTCGTCTACCTTCCTCACCCTTGTTAGTTCTTTGGGATATCCCACTCCACAGTGTGCATGGTGGCTAAGTCACACTTAGGACCTGTCTCTGGCCGTGCAGCCTTAGGCAAGGCACTTACTCTCCTCGTGCCTCAATTTCTTCATCTGTAAAATGGGAAAACTACAGTATTTACCTCATTATTGTGATGTTAATATTATCTTCATTATTGTTAGTAGAGATACAGCATACTGCCACCCCTGCGCCCTCACCTGCACATACACGCCTTTGTTTTTCCCTCTGCTGTCTTCTCTCACCTAGATATAGGCAGTCTACTTTTGCTTCAAAATCCAGGGAGCAACCCCCTTGTCATCAAACATCCACTCAGCCAGCCTTTACTGGGTTTGTACTGTCAGGCAGAGTGAGAGGCTCTGAAGCACCAGGACGGGTGAGATAAGGTCTGCTCACCCCACAGGGGACAGACAAGCCAGTGTATGTGCAGGGACTGAGGTTCTCAGGAGGAAACAGGGACGTGCGGGGGGGAGCACCAAACAGCTGCCTGGTGGGGCTCTGCTGAGTGGGAGCGGGGCATTGCAAGTGCAGGTGACAGTGAAAGCAGGAGGACACGTGGGGTGGGAATGGGCAGTGGCCGTTGCTGGGTGTTAGAGCAGGACTGTGAGACTGTGGTGGGGGGGGCTGCAGGGGAGGGCAGAGAAAATCCTGCAGGATGGTGTTATTTAGAGAGCAGGGGAGACGTGCCCAGAATTCTCCTTCTCTACACATTCACTCCTGCTCCTCTAACTACACTGTCTGCGGAGGCAGAGGGCCTTGGAGTTCATCTCCTCTAGCACCTTCATGTGGTAAGTTGGGGGCAGAGCAGGGCCCCTCTCCCCCCATCACTCTGTGCAGGACAGTGACAGGGCTGGAGGCCAAGAGCACAGCCACAGGCATGGGAAGAGCAGCCGCTCTCTGTCTTAAGAAAAGAGAGAACTTCAGTTCCCCGCTGATCTTCCCGTGGTGTTCAATGCTTCAGGGGCAAATCCATACATAATCTGATTTAGCCCCAATAGGTTTTTACTCAGCCTGCTGGGTCATGGAACTCACCGCTTTGTAAACTGGTGAACAAGGGGCAGACACTAGAGGCTTTATGGGCAGGATCACATTTTAGTCATCCTATAATGCCCAGCCAGCGCCTGGGGTGGACAGGACAGCTAACCCTGCTTCCAGGACCACACGGGCCTCTGGACAGAGAGGGAGGGAGGTGTGGTCCGTAGTGTCTGTGCAGGGTGTGCTTTGCAGGTGCCTAGGGAGAGGGGAGGGAGCTGGGCCTTCGCTCCCTCGCCTGTCCTGGGCAGGAAAGGGAGTCCATGAACAGCTGTGAGATCTCAGCTCCAGCTCCTTCCTTGTTCTGAGTGGACTAGGGCTTGCCTTCATTAAAAAACAAAAAACTTACCTAAGACCTGACTAAGTGAAAACAATACCTTCATCAAAAGGAATTTCCGTCAGAGTCTACATTCCATAAAAGAAAATTGCTATCAATGCAAAGCATTTCTACAATATTACAGTAAGCAATGGGGCTTAACTGATTCTTATTAAAAACCAATATGATAAGGCATGCTTATATTAAAATCTGATCCTTTTTTTCTCCCCGTGTACAGCATCTTGGGCAATGTTTTGATCAAATACACTTTAAAAATAAACCTCAGGTTGACCAAATCTTCTTGTGGTTTAGAATGGATAAACTGGCGGTGCAGAGCAGCTGGGAGTCGGGGGTGCATGTGACCCTGCAGGCCACCTGGGGCTGCAGCCAAGGGAGCCTGACAGGGAGCAGCAGGCCCCTGGACTGGGGAGTAGCACAGGTTTGTGGGGTCAAAGTCGAGGTGCTCATACAGCTGTGCTTCCCCAAATGAAATCTGTGCTGTGCAATTTGAGAGGCGAGGCCCCTCTGCTTAAATGAGACCAGTGGCAAACCATGACAGAGCTGGAGCTGGTGTGAAGCAAGGACAAGCAGGTCCAAAACCAAAGGGCCACCAGACAGCCAACCTGCCTCACCTCCTCACAACCATGCCTACTCCCTCCTACAGATACAGGTCTTAAACTTGACATAGTAGTTTCAGTGCTTAGAAAGAAGGCATTCTACCCATGTTAGAGAACATCAGTGCAGACCTTCTACCCGTGCCAGAAACCCTCAGTGCGGACCATTATATCCCTGTTAGACATCCTCATTGCAGGCCATTCTACCCGTGTTACGTTCAGCATGGGGTATTCTACCCATGTTAGAGACTGCCTTAGTCATCTAGCGCTGCTATAACAGAAATACCACAAGTGGATGGCTTTAACAAAGAGATGGCTGGAAGTCCAAATTCAGGGTGTCAGCTCCAGGGGAAGGCTTTCTCTCCCTGTTGGCCTTCTCAACAATCTTCCCCTGGACTAGGAGCTTCTCTGCACAGGGACTCCAGGCCCAAAGGATGTGCTCTGCTCTTGCTACTTCTCTCTTGGTGGTATGAGGTCCCTCTCTCTGCTCCTTTCCCTTTCCTTTTTATCTTTTGAGAGATAAAAGGTGGTGAAGGGACATGACTGGGGTAAGAGTGGTGTTACAATTCCACCCTAATCCTCTTTAATATAAAATTACAATCACAAAATGGAGGATAACCTCACAATACTGGGAATCAAGGCCTAACACAGACCACAGATATTTCTGGGGGACACAATTCAATCCATGACAGAGACCCTCAGTGCAGGACATTCTACCCGTGCTAGAGACCCTAAGTGCAGGCCATACTACCCATGTTAGAGATCCTCAGTGCAGACTATTCTACGCATGCTAGAGACCTTCAGTGTGGGCCATTGTACTCGTGTTGGAAACCCTCAGTGTGGGCCATTCTGCCCATGTTAGAGACCCTCGGCCACGGGCTAAGCAGTGCATCCTAGGCCCCATAATGCCGTTCGCCACGTCCGCAGTCCAGTGGGCCACCTTGCTGGCCCGTACATCTGCCACACTGGAAAGCAGCTTGCAGTGCTGATCTCTGCCCAGGGGAAGGTCCTGGAAAGGGTGGGTTGACATGAATGCCATGAAGACCAACTGTTGGAGCGTCTGCTGCCTATGCTCTGCTCAGTACTCTGAAAAAATAGGCAGAGCAAAGGGAAGCCCAGGTTCTGTGGCTCGTGATTGTTGGTGCTGTCAGTCCCTCATGATGTGGGGGAAACTGAGGCCCAGAAGTGCAGACACAGTCAAACCCTTGACGTCTGGTCTTACAGCACCTGTCGTAACACTGCCAGGAGCCCTGTGCACATCCCGTACCACTGGCCTGCTTCCAAACAGTGGTCATTAAAAACACATGCTACTTTAGGCCCAGAAGATGGTGACCGTTTGCTAACTAAATCATCTCTGTAAGTTATGGCTTAATGGCCAAGGAAGAACCAGCTTGTCACTACCATGGGCTTCTTTCTCTTCAAATCAGGAGTCACAGGAAGCATAGGACCACACAGGATGTGAATATTGAGCTGATTGACAGACGGGACTATCAATGATGTGTGTACACAAAGAACAGTTTCCCTTTGGAAATTGCTTTATACCTCCCTAAAGATGGGCGAGCCCAGGCCCACATCTGGCTTCACAAGTGCCTGGGGTGATACTGCATATAAAATGCAGCACAGGAGCCCCAGGGAGGGCCTGGGATGACGCCAGCTGCTGCTGTAGGTCCCCAGCAGTGCAAGATGACTTCACCCTGGTGAAAACGTGTGCCACCAGGGACTTGTGGTGAGCAGCTGAAGCTGAGCTGAGACCGCCTTGGCATGGGCACCCTTAGTGAGGCTCTGTCTTTTCTGAGCAGAAGCTCTGAATGTACCACTACCCTAAGGCATCAAGGACAGCTGCTGCTTGCCTGCCAGTAGCTGGCTGCTATTACCAAGGAGAAAAACTTCAACTGGATCTTGACTCTCCCCAGTGTCACAGTTATCAACAGCCTCTCCGGATTAGTTGCCTAGCTTTGAGAGTGAGTTCACTCTTATGTTTATCCCTAATTATTTGCTTTGAATCTACAGATAGATAAAGAGCAAAAATATTATTGAAATTTCAGAGAAAGCCGGTATCTTCATAAGAAGACATTTTTAAAAGATACTTTCAACACACATTAGCAAAATAACACTGTTGATATTTAAAAAGACTTTGAAAAGAAAGAACACAAAAGGAAATATTTTAAGCCCTCTAAAAATCTATCTTTTCTAATGCAAATAGCAGGTTAAATCAGCAGTAGGGACATAATTTAAGGTCTATTATGACGGTTTGTGTTGTACTAACAGCATCTGAAAAGATGAGGTTGCTTTATGCAAATATTCCCACCTCAAATTAATTACAGTATTTAGTGGATGAGGCTGACCTGAACTCCACAGTCACACAGTCACAAACCCATTCATAATCAGGAAGGTTCTAGATGAAGGGGCTGTCAATCACCGGCCTTCTCTGTCAGATACTGTTATTGTGGCTGGCCCAGACCAATGCTCGCTGTCTATACAGATAAAAAAAAAAAAATTAGAGACAGCAAAATTGCCAGCTTCTCCCAAATGCTTATGCTTCAGTAGCAAGCAAACTCATCCCTAATGCTGATCGTCCAACACTGACTTTTTTAGTATGTAAATAGGTTACCTCTCTCCTTGTAGTTCAGCCAACAGTAGGTAAGGCTGTAGGTTCTAAAGGAAAACTTCAAATTTTCTTAGAAAACTTAGCATGTTTGCAAATGTGAATGTTCTTTAATAAACCTATCAGTTTGGGCAAGGAACATGCACAAAACAAGCCCTCGGAACCTAGGGTGGAAGCATCATGAGAGAGCAAGTCTGCAGTTCCAATGATGCAGAAATAGCCAAGGGCTTTACTGGGAGACCAAGGGTTAAAGCTATGTACTTTTAGGGATTAAGATCTGAGCCAAAGCCAGGCTTTACTTTGAAAAAGAATCACTGCATTAACCAGTTGGTGGATTTTGCTGAAATAGCATGGGCTTGAAAACAAAGAAACCAAAAAACAAACAAAATCCCCCCTAAACAAACAAAAAAATATGTATCTTAAGCCCATGCCCTGGGTAAGTCAATCACTCAGCTCCCAAAATATACAGGACTCGGAAAAGACACAATGAATCCTATGTATTTGGAGATACAAAGATGTTGAGCAATGGTTATCAGATTCATGTGATTCAGAAATAACGGCTGAAGGCATCAAAAATGTAAAAAGCAAAAACCTGTGTGCTCCCAACCAGAAAATTTTTCCACCCCATAATTTTGGAAGCAAATTGTCTGCTTTGGGTGCAGAGGCATATACTTGGAAATATACCTAAATGTGTCTGCCAGCAGCTGAGCAGAACTGTGTCTCCTCAGGCCACTGCTTGTCATTGTCTCTACTAGTCCTGGACTCCAGGAAGTGGCCAAAGTGGAACCTCAGAGCAGGTAGTAAGATGGCCTTTATGCTAGAAAAAAGGTGGGGAGTTCGAGCTTTATGCTGTACCCTTGACGGCAGGCTGGCTTTATGCTATTTATGGCTTATGAAAATAGTTAATTGTGTCCCTATTGGAAACCCTGGTGGTGTAGTGATTAAGAACTACGGCTGCTAACCAAAAAGGTCGGCAGTTCGAATCTACCCAGGTGCTCCTTGGAAACCATATGAGGCAACTCCACTCTGCCCTATAGGGTCGCAATGACTCGGCGTCAAGTCGACAGGAACGGGTGTGTGTCCCTATTAAATCAAACTTTTTGTCTGAAGGGGGAGGGTGGCGGTTCAGTGGCAGAATTCTTGCCTTCTATGCAGGAGATCTTTTTGAAATTTGAAAAAAAAAAAAACACCTTTTTTCAATAACATAAACAGCAACTATACGTGTGGACCTTGCCGGATGGCATACATAGATACATAGGAATCAAATAGACTACATCTGTGGAAAGAGACAATGGAAAAGCTCAATATCAGCCAGAGTAAGGCCAGGGGCTGAATGAGGAACAGACCATCAGTTGCTCATATGCAAGTTCAAGTTGAAACTGAAGAAAATTACACCAAGTCTACAAGACCCAAAGTACAGCCTTGCCCTCCTGAATTTAGAGACCATCTCAAGAATAGAGTTGACACATTGAACACTAATGACCAAAGACCAGATGAGGTGTGGAATGACATCAAGGACATCATACATGTAGAAAGCAAGAGGTCATTAAAAAGACAGGAAAGAAAGAAAAAACCAAAATGGATGTCAGAGGAGACTCTGAAACTTGCTCTTGAACATTGAGTATATAGAAGCAAAAGGAAGAAATGATGAAGTAAAAGAGCTGAACAGAAGATTTCAAAGGTGGCTTGAGAAGACAAAGTAAAGTATTATGACATGTGCAAAGTCCTGGAGATAGAAAAAGGAAAGAACACGATCGGCTTTTCTCAAGCTGAAAGAACCGAAGAAAAAACTCAAGTCTTGAGTTGCAATACTGAAGGATTCTATGGAGAAAATACTAAACGATGCAGGAAGCATCAAAAGAAGATGGAAGGAATACACAGAGTCGCTATACCAAAAAGAACTGCTCGACATTCAATCATTTCAGGAGGTAGCATATGATCAGGAACCGACAGTACTGAAGGAAGAGGTCCAAGCTGCACTGAAGGCACTGGCAAAAAACGAGGCTCCAGGAATCGATGGAATACCACTTGAGATGTTTCAGCAAATGGACGCAGTGCTGGAAGTGCTCACTTGTCTATGCCATGAAATTTGGAAGGTAGCTACCTGTCCAACTGACTGGAAGAGATCCATATTTATGCCTATTCCCAAGAAAGGTGATCCAACTGAATGTAGAAATTATTGAACAGTATCATTAATATCACAGGCAAGAAAAATTTTGCTGAAGATCATTCAGAAGTGTCTGCAGCAGCACATCGACAAGGAGCTACCAGAAATTCAAGCCAGATTCAGAAGAGGATGTTTTTGGTTAGCAGCTGTAGCACTTAACCATTACATCACCAGGGTTAGAGGGTCAGTGAAAAAAAGGAAGACTCTCAACGAGAAAGATTGGCACAGTGGCTGCAACAATGTGCTCAAGCGTAATGACTGTGAGGATGGTACATGACCAGACAGTGTTTCCTTCTGTTGCACACAGAGTCGCTATGAGTCGGAACCAACTTGACGGCACCTAACAACAACAACAACATGCAGGAGACGTGGGTTCAATTCCTGGCCAATGCACCTCATGCACAGCCCGCCACCAGCGGAGGCTTCTGTGTTGCTGATGCTGAACAGGTTTCCACAGAACTTCCAGACTAAGATGGACTAGGAAGAAAGGCCTGGGGATCTACCGCTGAAAATCAACCAGCGAAAACCCTACAGATCACAATGGGCCAATCCGCAACTGATCATGGGAACGGCGCAGGATTTGGCAGTGTTTAATTCCGTTGTGCATGGGATCACCATGAGTCAGGCAACTAACGACGGCAAATAATTTTTCCAAAGCCAATGACTCCTAGGTGGAATATTCAGGTCTAGCTGAAAGACAACTTGGATGAGCTCGCCCCAGAGGCAAATGGTGATGCAGGGCCTGAGTGCAGGCTTGGTTTTGAATCTTTGTCTCCACGGACTAGCTGAGTGACCTTGGATAAGATACTTCACTTCTATGCATCAGGGTTTTTCATCTTTTAAGTGGGGTAATAATAGCACTCGTACCTAACTGAGTAGCTGTGATGAGAACAGCTTCTGGTACACAGTAAGTGTTTAATCCATGTTAGATAGCATACACTATGATAAGATATGAAGATACTTTAAGCTGTAACAATAGTGAATGTAGGGACATATAAAGTTTCCTAAGCCAGCGTGGCCAGATGTGCCCACACATCTCAAGCTGAAATTCAGGCTGTTCAGCGCCATGTTCAGATTTCACACCCTAGTGGTCCTGGAGAGGCAGTGCTGTGGTCCCCAAAGTCATCTGTAGGAGTTGCAGTGGAAGGAAACGAGCAGGTTCCATGAAGGGAGGGCATCTGCTTCCCCTCAACACGGTGAACTGCCTCATCACTGTAAAATCCACTCGGCTTGTAGCTTCAAAACTATGTGACTATTCAGACTTTTAAAATTGGGGGTGATTTGCATTATTTTAAATTCTGTGTACAGAATTAAACTTTTTAAACTAGCCACTTAAAAATCAGCATATTTTCAATTTTTAGAAAATGTGAACACACTGATTTTAATTTTTTACCAAGCCCAGCACAGCCCATGTCATATGAGCTGCTCACAGTGAGAAGCTAATATGACATGGGCTGTGCTGGGCTTGAAGAACATAAGAACCATGTTTACCTTGCCTATTGGATAATCCACCCCTGGCTGTTGGACATGTGAGTAGTTTGGCCCAAAGATTTTTTTACTATCATGAAGAACATAACTTGAAGAACATAGCCTGTGATGAAAGTACATATTGGGATACTGTTCTCAGAAATTATTCTTACCAAATCGAAAGGATCAGACTAGTCTCTCTTGGGACACATTGCATAAAAAGAGGCTTCCAGATTAGAAAAGAAAGTCTACTATAAATGGGGGCAGAATGGTCTGCCCAGCTGGGTAACTCGTGCACTTCATTACAGCAGTAATGATTGTACCCAACACTCTTTTTTTTCCTCTTTTTATTTTTTAATTTTTATTGTGCTTTAAGTGAAAGTTTACAAATCAAGTTGAACTCTCATACAAAAAATATATAAATACCTTGCTATATACTCCTAATTGCTCTCCACCTAATGAGACAGCACTCTCCTTCCCTCCACTCTCTCTTTTCCAATCCATTTGGTCAGCTTCTAACCCCCTCTACCTCTCATCTCCCCTTCAGACAGGAGATGTCAACATAGTCTCATGTGTCTACTTGATCTAAAAACTCATTCTTCACCAGTATCATTGTCTATCCCATAGTCCAGTCCGATCCCTGTCTGAAGAGTTGGCTTTGGGAATGGTTCCTGTCTTGGGCTAACAGAAGGTCTGTGGACCATGACCTCTGGGGTCATTCTAGTCTCAGGCAGACCATTAAATCTGGTCTTTTTACGAGAATTTGTCCTACCCAACACTCTTAAGGAAAACTGGATGTGTAGTGGTTAAGTGCTACGGCTGCTAACCAAAGGGTCCGTAGTTCGAATCCGTCAGGCTCTCCTTGGAAACTCTATGGGGCAGTTCTATTCTGTCCTATAGGGTCGCTATGAGTCGGAATGGACTCGAGGGCACTGGGGTTAATTCTTTGTTTTTTGTAACACTCTTAAAGGCCAAAGAAAAAAAAACCCAAAAACCAAACCTATTGCCGTCGAGTCGATTCCGACTCATAGCGACCCTATAGGACAGGGTAGACTTGCCCCATAGAGCTTCTAAGGAGCACCTGACAGATTCGAACTACGGACCCTTTGGTTAGCAGCTGCAGCACTTAACCACTATGCCATCAGGGTTTCCTCTTAAAGGCCAGCTAAGGAAATTCTGTCTGCAAAAGCAGTGCCCCTAGTGGAGGTTTTGAACATGTAATGAATCCAGACGCTCATTATGCGAGAAAAAAGAAACAAAGAAACGTATATATAATCTTCTGCTCTGCCTCTAACACCAATGTGTGAGTGAGAGTAAATAAAGCTATCCCTACATTTAAGGTGCTTTCCCCTTCCAGAAAACAGAGCTCAAAAGACTTGTCACTTCAGCTGCTGGCAGGGTGAAAGCCACGTGAAGTTGTTCACTACAAATTAGTAAGTAAGCACAAGTAAGCCCGTGCTTACCTTACTTACTGGGTCATCTGCCCTTATCAGGGATTGAAAATTTGAGAAGAGGCTTTGATTCTATAGGAAGATGCTGTGAGGTTGGGAGACAGGCAGATGGCCAGCCATATCTACAAGCAGAATCTTTGATGTGGTGAAAAAATGTGAAACTGTTCACAACAAATGATCTGGTAAGCAAGGTAAGCACGGTGCTTACCTTGCCTATTGGATAATCTGCCCCTGGCTGTTGGGCATTTGTGGAGTAGTTTGGCCAGAAGATTTTTTTACTACTACTTTTCTCTCACTGGGTATTTCTTTTGGGTTTTATGCCTTAAAAAAAATTATAACGAAGTGTTTAATGATTTCAGTCAAGGTACTTAGAGACTTAAGAGTATGCTCAGCTTCCCAGGGCTGACATCCTCAGCTCTATATTCAACCCCAGGATCCAAGGAGGTCCTGGACTAGCAGTCTGGAAGATGTGGCCTCCTATCTCAGTCTCTTCAGCAACTTACAAGGAGGAGGAAATAGTTATGTCTCCCAAAAGAGTAAGCTATCACCTTGCCTTGCAGGGGCAATAACATGCTGGAACCCAACTGACTCCCTGATGTGACATACAAAAATGAGTCAGTGGTATGTGGGATGGTAAGTGCGATCGGCCACCAAGATGGGGAAAGCCCAGCCAGGGGAAGGCACATCTTCTCCTGTCTGTGGAGACAGCAGAGCCTGGGCCGGTGGGGATGGTGTGCGACATATGGGCTGTGTCTTGGGTAAAATGATGACACAGCACTGTCTACTTCCCAATTCCATAAATTTTGAAGAAGTATTTAGAAACAAAAGGTGACAGCTGAAAAGAACATGGAAGTAGGTCCCTGGTTTCTTCTCTGCCTTCTCACACGTCCTTCTCAGTGTTGCTCTACCCCCACAAAAGGAAAAAAAAAAATCATTTATGGAAATGTTCCTTAAAAATATGGCTTTTTCTTCAAAAAAGGCTCATACAACAAAACTGAAGCACGTGAGTCATAAATGGTAAGCCAGAGCCTGCCTGGCTGGACCTCCAGTTATTTTGATTCCCACTAAAAACAGAGACCCATTTCACAAATAACCAATTCCACTGTGTTCCGTGCTCCAAAAAGGAGGAAACAACAACAAAATACAATTGCAACGCATCCTGATATCCAATTATGTATTTTTCTCTTGCCTAATGTGTCTAATCTGTGGTAGTCACCAACTGTATCATATCAACTTATGAAGCACATACTCAGAAGTTACTCTGTTCAAAGCAGTGGACTCCAGAACCGACTCCTGCCCGAGATGCAAGGAAATGTTCAAAAACCGGGCTTTTCACTTGGTAATCTTTTTCATGATCACCTGTTTTCGTGGTCTGCATACTTCATCTTTTGATCTTGATGCTCTGGGTGTCACTCGGTCCCTCCTCATTTCCATTCTTCTTTTTCTCTCTCTCCACATCACCAAAGCAAGAGTAAAAGAACATGGGAAACTCAAACATGATCAGCAAAACCTTCTACGCCTGCCTGGGAACATAGGCTCCTTAAGAACATTTGATTTATGGTGGGCTATTTCTTATATGTCTAATCATAACTGCTACTAAATCACGTGGCGTGATCTGTTCGCTGTACTATATTCTGTGTTCTCATACCCTTCCTACGTAGAATTCATACACTCAGGCCTGCAGAGTGCTTTATAATCATAGTTACTCGTCATCCCTCATCACAGCTTGTTTCCTCTCTACTGATTTTATGTGAACATAGTAGATAAAGCACAGGAAATTCAGAGATCTGCCAGGGACAGTCTGGTGAATTATCGAGAGAGTCAGAAGTTGAAAGAAGAAACTTGGATGTTCTAGATCTTCAGTGACCAATACAGTAGCCACTAGCCATATGTGGCTGTTGACCACCTTAAATGTGACTAAGGAAAATGGAAATGTGCTCTAAGTATAAAATATATCTTGGATTTTGATGGTTTGTAAAAAAAAAAAAGTATGTAAAATATCTCAGTGATAATTTTTATCTTGATTAAATGCTGAAATAATATTTTTGGTATATTGGATTAAATAAAGTATTCCATGAAATTAATTTTATTTGTTTTTATTTTTTAAATATGGTTACTAGAAAATTAGGATCCATGGAGGCACAGTCGTTAAACACTAGGCTGTTAACCGAAAAGTCAGTTGTTTCAAGCCACCATCCACTGCCCAGGAAAAAGATACGGCAGTCTGTTTCTGTAAGGATTTATAGCCTTGGAAATCCTATGTGGCATTCTGCTCTGTCCTATTGAGTCACTATGAGTCACAGTCGACTCAACGGCAACAGGTTCGGTTTGCTTTACTAGAAAACTAAACTTACATATGTGGCTTGCATTATATTTCTATTGGACGGTACTGGCCCATTGCCTTTCTCAGAAGCTGCCCTATGTGCTGGAGGTGGTTAGGTGGCTGGATTGAATTAACATTACTCTTGTTGAACTAAAGATAATGTGGCTTGAGGTAGTCTGTATTCCAAGGAGCCACAACCACCCCAAGAATGGCAGAAGACAGGAAGACCTGCGATATGGACAGTCTTCAATAGTAGTTAAGTTTATTTGTAGACAGACCACTGAAGCTAAGACGCTTTACCATTTATTAGTCATGAGACTGGGAATGCTGTCTGGCTCACAGTTAGTACTCAATAAATATCGGTTGACTGGATGAATAGATGAATAAATGAATGTGTGCAAAGGAAAGTAGGGACTCCTTTTGTTTGTTTACTACAAAAGCAAAGAATGACTTCGAAAACTAGGTTAGGAGCTGTACAAATTTAGAGCCACTTTCTCTAAAAGTGTCACTTCAGATCCCAAATCACGAAATACTACAGGGTGTGTGGTAACCCAGCTGCTGTTGTTCATGGGTATTGGCAGGCGAGGAGTTAGGGAACAAGAACTGTGCAGGCTCCAGACTCCCACCTGCCATTTCTGAAGCATTCCTATTTGATCATCGTGAAAAGCCTGGCTTCCCTCGAGCTTTACACTCCAACCTCTCTGCTCTTGACCAACTGACCTTCCCACCTCTGGTCATGTGCACTCGTCCTGGGAACACTTAACAACCCAGCCCACAGGCCCTCCCTTCACTCTAGTCCTCCCTTCACTGGGCATGACCTTTCCATGCTGACCTCTTTCCATGAGTCTCTGGGAACTAGAAGAACCTCCTCATAGGTGGGTGATGGCTCAGGCCTGTGCATCCCCTGGCCCATCCACCACCCGCAGTTCTGCCCCTTCCCTACATGGAGCATCCCCTCTCTTCAGAGAGGGCAGACTTCGCTTCTCCTCTAACAGTTTACTCAGCAGGAACCCAAGCTGCATGTAATCCCACCACTATTATTGTGCTTTAAGTGAAAGTTTACAATTCAAGTCAGTTTCTCATACAAAAACTTATACACATATTGTTATGTGACCCTAGTTGTTCTCCCTACAATGTGACAGCACATTCCTTCTCTCCACCCTGTATTTCCCACGTCCATTCAACCAGCTCCTGTCCCCTCTGCCTTCTCATCTTGCCTCCAGATAGGAGCTGCCCACATAATCTCATGTGTCTACTTGAGCTAAGACACACACTCCTCACCAGTATCATTTTATGTCTTATAGTCCGGTCTAATCTTCAGACACAGAATCTTTAAATCTGCTCCTCCCTCCTTCAGGGACTTCCACGATCTTCTCCTGTCCTTAGGGTGTACTCCTCCCAAGCCCTCCCTGGCATCCTCTGCCCTGCTGTTTCCAAGAAGGCTCTGTCTAAGGGGCTTGCTGCCGAACACAACTGGATCTTGATGGAATAAAACAGTTACTAATCAGGAAGTGGCAAATATGTCACCCTTCCTAGAGGAGCAATCAGTCCCCTACTCCATGAAGGGATTTAGCTTTCAGCTTTTACTCCTGAAGGCTGAGTTTTAGTTCCTTCTTTTGATGTTACTTTAGTACGCACCTCTTTGAAGGGGCTCCAATCCCAGGAAGTCTATCCACAGGGTTTCCTAGGTCTAGAGACTCAGGGTTCCTGGGTCCCCAGGCCCTGTTCCAGAAACACTCTGACCAGACCACCTCACCCCTTTCCAACCTGGGCCTCATCATCTCTGCCAGCCTGTCCTAAGTGTGGCAGGGGTGGGTCCTGCCTCCTCAGGCTGCTTTTTAGGACCCACATCACTTGCTACCCTACACTGAAGTTGTCTGCTTACTGTTCAGTCTCTTGTCTAGTAGAGTGTAACGTCAAGGGCAATCATTTCCAATTCACCCTCATAATCCCACAGCGTAGCGGACATCTGACACATGGTACAACATAGCACAGGTGCTTAATACATGATGGTACTGTGGAACCATCTGAGGAATTTTCCTGCAGAGACAAATGATGCAGTGGCAAATGTTAACTTAGTCCGTGCCAGTGAAAACAACGAATTTCCATCCTGTGGACACTCATCTGCCAAATACGCTCATTACTGAAGATGCTGGGAATTGACTGTGATTTGGAATCTAACTAGTGCCTTAGTCTGATACTCCTGAAGATGATATCTCCTGGTTTCATTTTAACAAAAACGCAGAGAAACCTGTATTAACATTTGATATATTAGTCGTCTAATAAAAGACAACACTGCGGCATGTTTTTTGATGTCTAACGGATAACCTTTTAGCTTAATATCTGCTTCATACAGTTTGAGACATCATTAATTAACTTCTGTTGATTGAATGCTACAACTAAATCACTCAGCATACATTTTTTGTACTCTGCAAGACCACTTTCCTTCCCTTGAAAGATGAGACCAGTTATTTATAAATGAACACAATACCATCTACTTGACCAGAGAGCTGGAGTCGCTCTTTTCACAGTGGACTTTGTGTGACTTGTAACTCCCCACCGCTTTGCATCACTTTGACTCCAGCTCATGGCCACCTTATGTATAAGGGAACACTGCCCATCCCGCTCCATCTGCATGATCGTTGGTATGTTTGAGTTCATTGTTGCAGCTATGGTGTCAGACCATCTCACTGAGGAAACTCCTGAGTCTACACCTGCAGTGACAGGAATGACAAGCTGTGTTGGTCATTATGAAAAATTTGAAAAGGCCCTACCGTCATCTTTACACACATGTGAATATGACACAAAAGAAAACATTACAGTATATAAAGAAATAGCTTCCATGTGCTGTTATTCCAATAGTAGGTGGGGGTACTGGATGGAAGGAGCAATAATTCCTTGTGGCAAACGAATTTAGAAGTGAACCCTTTCAGTGTACAGCAGGGTATGGGCACCCACCCTTGGGGTGGCAGCACAGTGTAACCAGTGGCAAAACGCTAGACAGCTCTATGGGTGACTCGTTGTACCATACGGTCTTTTTCTCTGTACTGCCCTCTTTCCAACCAGTGGGCACATGTTTGAGCAAGGAGTCCTTGGGTGTTCCACTCAATTACAGAGACCCCCAGGTCAAAAGATCCCCCAGGTCCAGTGTGAGTCCAAGGTCTCTTGGGCACAGGGAGGCACAGCTAGCTCAGGGCACATTTCTATGCTCTCACCCAGCAGGGCTCAGTCAGATCCATGAGTGGAGCCCAGTGGGATGAACCCACGATGCCAGGACCATGGGCAAGCATCTCTCACAGAAGCTCTGCCAGCACTGTCTGGACTTGCTCCTGGGGTCAGAATGGGCCAAGGGGCCAACAAACGCTGGGAAACTCTCCGTGCGTGTTATTGCACAGGACTCTACTGAGGGGTGGGGGGAGGTGGGGCTATTGACCCTCCTTACAAATAATGCAGCTGTCTCAGAGACACTAGGTAACTTGGCAAAAGCTATTCAGTGGCAAGGGCAGCGCTGGGATGTTGTGCCAGTGCCATTGCTCTCTCCACCACACAGGGCATTCCTTTTTCGTTCCTCTTTTCCTCCAGTCCTTTAGTCAGGATTCTTTTGGTCAGTGCCTTTGCATTCCTGCCTAAAGGCAGACAGCTTGAAGGTACAAGTGACACCTGGAGGCGGGGTAGTTGCCTGATCATTCTTGGAAAAACAGAGCTGCCTGTTCTTTAATAAGGAAAGCTTCTAGGTTGCAGCACTAAGTATCTGCACTTCTAAACAGATCCTTTGAAGTATTGTCTGACTTACCTCAAAATAAGCATGCTTCTAGGGACTCTACCTGGAGCCCACATAGACTTGATAAAAAAAAAAAAATTTTTTTTGATAAAAGCTACACGTAAAAGATGGTAATGAAAAGGAACCTGGTATTGCGCTTGGCAGGAGGTAAAAAGCAGCGGGGCTGGGCCTAGCACTGGGGGCTCACACAGCATGTGCTCACCATCTTCCTCCCTGGCACCAAGAACAGCCTCCTTCCTTGGCAATGAGCATAGCACAGATGCTGGCTCCGAGGTGGTGCCAAGGTCTCCCCTTGTGGAGGTGCTGACGTGCTTACAGATATAAATGAAATAAATCAGTCTGCGTTGGAAGGGCGCTGTGAGGTCCAAGTGACAGATTTGGGTGTCTCAGGAGCCAGCCTTTTCTTATAGGCTTGTTGCCCCACCCGCTTTGCTGAGGAGCTCTGTCCATTTGAAAGGTGTTTCTCAGAGAAGCCTTCCAGCCCAGAACAGGACCCCTGGAGACTGCGTGTGTTTTACCCAGAATGTGCCTTTCTGCTCATTTTGGGAAGCAAAACTGCCCCTCCATGAGGTAAAACCAACTGCTCCCTTTTAGTTGTGGGTTTTTCTTTTATTGAAAACATAAATAAATTAGATTGTGAACTTCTTTTCACATTTCATTTTTTTGGACAACTTCAGCGAGAAAGCAGCTTATGGGAGGTTTGCTTCTTTTAGGAGTTGTACATATTTCCAATGCTTTTCCTGCTTCTCATAGAAGCAAGACTCAGCTGTGAACTCTTAGAAAGGCCGCTTCTCACACAGCTCTGGGGTTGGCTAATTCTCACTCCCTCCTGCGCTGTACACCCTGGTGTAGTACAGGCTGACCAGGGAAGACAGACATCCTTGGCAGTCCCTGCTTGGTAAAGCCTGCCCAGACAACTGAGCCCATTCCAAATTCCCCTGCTACTTACCTTCTGATGAGCCCCTCTGTACACACAAATACAAATGTGTGCTGTCATGCTCTCAACATTTTAGCATGAGCTTTCTCTCTCAGCTTTTTTGGGTCCCTGGAAGTGGCCACACCCCTGTGCTAATTACAGAGAGTAAATGGGCTGTGAAGGTTGGAAAATACATTGGTAAAAATAGAAGATAAAATTAAGGCTAGCCTTCTTTGTGATGTTAGTAAAAGAAATCATTAGCATTTTATAGACTTTAACATTTTTAAAATTTTGGAATTATATAAAAAGAAAAAAAAAATGACTGCCCTGACAGGGAGCACAACAGAGAACTCCTGAGGGAGCAGGAGATCAGTGGGATGCAGACCCCAAATTCTCATAAAAAGACCATACTTAATGGTCTGACTGAGACTAGAGGAATCCCGGCAGCCATGGTCCCCAGACCTTCTGTTGGCCCAGGACAGGAACCATCCCCGAAGACAACTCATCGGACATGAAAGGGACTGGTCAGCGGGTGGGAGAGAGACGCTGATGAAGAGTGAGCTAATTATATCAGGTGGACACTTGAGATTGTGTTGGCATCTCTTGTCTGGAGAGGGGATGGGAGGATAGAGAGAGAGGGAAGCTGGCAAAATTGTCACGAAAGGAGAGACTGAAAGGGCTGACTCAATAGGGGGAGAGCAAGTGGGAGTACGGAGTAAGATGTATGTAAACTTATATGTGACAGACTGATTGGATTTGTAAACGTTCACTTGAAGCTTAATAAAAGTTAATAATAATAAAAAAAAGAAACACTAAATCACACCAACATTTAAGAAAATCCATTTGTTCTGGAGATGGACAAAACCACCCCAAAATTTGCTACTCTTCATTACATGACTCAATCTTGTCAGAAACTCAGTTCCAAGCTCTACACAAGCTATTATGTTCAGTAATCTATTTTCTCCACTAAAATAAATATCACCTGATGCCAGTATGCACAGATAATGTATCTGACCTTTTCCAACTTATCAGCATTCGGGAAAACAGAAAGCTTTCACAGCTGTTATTTTTTTACTTTTATGTTTTGAAAAAAAGGGGAAAGAAAAAAACCACCAAGCGTTTAATTAAACGGAAGGAACAAGTACCTGGCACAAGTAAAAAACAAACTCTGAAGCAAAGGGATAGTGAAGGAATAGGATCTGCTTGCATTTCAACCTTATGTTTCAAAAGCAGTTGGAAATACCAACTCCAATCTGAGCATGGCCTGTGCAGCCCCCTCCTGCCCAGGTGCTCCTTCCTTCCTGCATCTGTGGCTGCTTCCGGCCACCCTGCCCTGTCCCCCCTTCTCTGACTGCTCCTTGATTGCCTGCCGCTAGCAGTCCCCTTTCTTCATTTCAGCCGGGAGGTCCCCTTGCACTGTGCAGCACTGATATCTAGGCCTGCTGAGCTGCTGACACAGTCAGACATGGCTTTCTGATGATATGCTAGCTTATGAGCCAAGAACATTGAATGAGGCTGAGGCAGGGTCTCTGTCACCTGAAATTCACATTCTTCAATTAGAATTCCGTGTGGAAACATGGAGCTAGAGGAAGACAAAACCATTCAGAAACCTGGGGCTCCATACAGTCCATCGGAGGTCATGGAAAATACCCCGACAAAGTCAATTGGCAGGGCTTTAGAAAGGGCAGATGAGAAATAGACCTTTGGCAATTTTAAAAACAAACCAGGATATATTACAGTCCAGAAGAATTAAGTTTAGGATCCTATTGTCTTTACAGCACGCATTTGTTTCAGATGCTCATTTTACACATTTATAGTATCTCGCCAAAATGATAGCCTATCTCATTTCCATTTTAAAAAAGTATACAAGAGACTGAACCAAAGCTTCCACATTTATCACATGCGTGCTCAGGGGGTGGGACTGTCGTGGAATAATAGATGGTATGATTTGTCTTGGAATTAATTAACTGACTGTTGTTCCCCATTTATGAGAATACATCAAAAAAAACTACAGAATTTGAAAATTTCTATTTTTAAATTAGTTAAATGCTCTCTACTTCTAAGTAGCTAGTTCAAACCTACCACATCAGGAATTCAATTAATAAACAAGAGGCAGTCGAGGAAATCGGCTGAAGGCTTCGTCATCTCAGCAGAGAGACGCCAGCTTCCTTTGGTCTTTTACTTCTATGTTGTTGTTAGTCGCCTTTGAGTTGGCTCTGACTCATGGCGACCTCTTGTATAACAGAAGGAAAGGGTGCCCGGTCCTGTGCCGTCTTCATGGTTGTCGGTATTATTTGAGTCTATTGATGTGGCTGTTGTGTCAATCTATCTCACTGAGAGACAATAATATGAAAAATTGATGAGACTGTTGTAGGAGCCTTGTGTTGCTAATATCAGAAGGAAGCACAGTCTGTCATAAATTAAGGGCTTCATTTCCAATATGAAGGGGACTTCTTACTTGTAATGACATGGAAAGCCCTTTCTCAATAAATAATACTTGTATACAAAGCCTTGCTTAAGCTGCTGCTTCAAATAACTGCATTTAGAATCAGTAATTTTCTCTAAAGACTACCTCCTGCTTGAAGATATCATGGAAGGGGTGTCCCTAATTTGAGGTCATGTTTTAAGGGTTGTATGTTTAAGGATTGCTCTGTCATATGGAAGGTAAGGTTGCTGTTACTGAATGAGAGACGGAAGGTGGTAATATCCACATTTAAAACAAGGGAACCTTTTTCTTAGTTATCAAGAATACAAGGCAAGCTGCTAATATCTGTGTGTTTGTGTGGGTGGGTGGGGAGTTAAAAAAAAAAAAGTGTTAGAAAATAAGAGAATTTTGAAAAAGCCAGTGTTAGAGGAAGACTGATTCAGGTAAGCTGTCACCACACTTTTCAAAACCCCATTTGCTGTGATGGGTAATATTTAGAAACAGTCAGCAGAGCTTCTAATAAACCAGTTGAAAGAGAAAACATTGAGAACAAGATTGAGTGGTGACAGAACACAATAGCCGGGATGGAAAATGTGCCCGAAATAAATGAAAAACAGCAAGTTTCTGAGGCCAAACGACCCCTCCTGCTTCCCAAATAACCTGACTCTCCAGGGAAGAAAACTGCACCTCATCTTTTGGTCTTCATTAAGGCAGATATCCTCATACTAAATACTCCTCTGTTACATGGTGAGACTTTATTATGCCAGGCTTTATTATTCTAGCCTGGGAATAGCAGTATCATTTGAAACCTATTAAAGACCATGTAAATGTAGAAGGCATATTAACTTACCTCCTAATGCAAGGATAAGCAATCAGAGCCACGGCTCCGAAGTCTGCTAGTGCTGCCTGTACCTTGAGTTTGAATACTGCCCCCTTACCGCTATTGTTCTAACGTCCATGTACCACAGAAAAAAGTTTCTCTTCACTCATTTTCACAGCTCTCTCTGTTTAGCAGTTCCACTATGTCACTCAAAGCTGGACATGATGACCGATTAATATAAATCCAAAGAATATGCTAAACATAATTATGTCGCTGTAAAGATGCACGGAATCCTTCATATAACTCAATATTTGAAAAAATGTCTTTCAAAATATTTCAGAGGCAATTCCACTTCAGATTATGAACAGAAAAGGAAGATTTATGGGTTTTCCCCTCCCCTACCATTTTTTTTTTTTAATTAATTTTTATGGTGCTTTAAGTGAAAGTTTACAAATCAGGTCAGTCTCTTACACAAAAATTTACATACACCTTGCTATACACTCCTAATTGCGCTCCCTCTAATGAGATTGCACAGTCCTCTCCTCCACCCTCTCTCCTCGTGTCCATTCGGGCAGCTTCTGGCCCCCTCTGCCCTCTCATCCCCCCTCCAGACAGGAGATGCCAACATAGTTTGATGTGTCTACTTGATTCAAGAAGCTCATTCTTCACCAGTATCATTTTCCATCCCTTATTCCAGTCCAATCCCTGTCTGAAGAGTTGGCTTTGGGAATGGTTTCTATCTTGGGCTAACAGAAGGTCTGGGGACCTTGGCCTCCGGGGTCCTTCTAGTCTCAGTCTGACCATTAAGTCTGGTCTTTTAATGAGAATTTGGGGTCTGCATCCCACTGCTCTCCTGCTCCCTCAAGGGTTCTCTGTTTTGTTTCCTGTCAGGGCAGTCATCAGTTGTGGATGGGCACCATCTAGTTCTTCTGGTCTCAGACTGGTGTAGTCTCTGGCATATTTGGTCCTTTCTGCCTCTTAAGCTCATAATTGCCTTGTGTCTTTGGTGTTCTTCATCATTCCTTGCTCCAGGTGGATTGAGACCAGTTGATGCATTTTAGATGGCCGCTTGCTAGGGTTTAAGACCCCAGACGCCACTTTCCAAAGTCGGATGCAGAATGTTTTCTTAATAGATTTTATTATGCCAATTGACTTAGATATCCCCTGAAACTATGATCCCCAAATCCACACCCATGCTACACTGGCCTTTGAAGCATTCGGTTTATACGGGAAACTGCTTTGGGTTTAGTCCAGTTGTGCTTACCTCTCCTGTACTGTGTTGTCTTTCCCTTCACCTGGAATAGTTCTTATCTACTTTTTTTACTATCTAATAAGTGAAAACCACTCTCCCTCCCTCCCGGCTGTTGTAACCATCAAAGAATATTTTCTTCTCTGTTTAGACTATTTTTTGAGCTCTTATAATAGTGGTCTTAAACAATATTTGTTCTTCTGCAGCTGACTAATTTAACTCAGCATAACGTCTTCCAGATTTCTCTGTGTTATGAAATGTTTCATAGATTCATCATTGTTCTTTATTGATGCCTAATATTCCATTGTGTGACTATACTATATTTATCCATTCATCCATTGACAGGCACCTTGGTTGCTTCCATCTTTTTGCTATTGTAAACAGTGCTGCAATGGACATGGTTGTGCATATATCTGTTCATGTAAAGGCTCTTATTTCTCTAGGATATATTCCAAGGAGTGGGTTTGCAGGATCATATGCTAGTTCTATTTCTAGCTTTTTAAGGAAGTGCCTAATCGATTTCCAAAGTGATTGTACCATCTTACACTCCCATCAGCGGTGTAGAAGTGTTCTAATCTCTCCACAGCCTCTCCAACATTTATTGTTTTGTGTTTTTTGGATTAATGCCAGGCTTATTGGAGTGAGATAGAATCTCATTGTAGTTTTGATTTGCATTTCTCTAATGCCTATAGGGTCGCTATGAGTCGGAACGACTCGACAGAAGTGGGTTTGGTTTTTTTTTTTTTAATGGCTAATGATTGTGAGCATTTCCTCATGTATCTGTTATCTATATGAATGTCTTCTTTAGTGAAGTGTCTGTTCATATCTTTTGCCCATTTTTTAATTGGGTTATTTGTCTTCTTGTAGTTGAGTTTTTGCAGTATCATGTAGATTTTAGAGATCAGCTGCTGATCAGAAATGTCATAGCTAAAAACTTTTTCACAGTCTTTAGCTAATCTCTTTACGCTTTTGGTAAAGCCTTTGGATAAGCATAGGTGTTTGATTTTTAGGAGCTCCCAGTTATCTACTTTTTCTTCTGAGTTGTTAGTAATGTTTTGTATACTGTTTATGCCATGTATTAGGGCTCCTAATATTGTCCCTATTTTTTCTTCCATGATCTTTATCATTTTATTTTATATTTAGGTCTTTGATCCATTTTGAGTTAGTTTTTGTGCGTGGAGTGAGGTATGTGTCTTGTTTCATTTTTTTACAAATGGATATCCAGTTATGCCAGCACCATTTGTTAAAAAGACTGTCTTTTCCCCATTTAAATGTTTTGGAGCCTTTGTCAAATATCAGCTGCTCATATGTGGATAGATTTATGTCTGGATACTCAATTCTGTTCCATTGGACTATGAATCTGTTGTACCAGTACCAGGCTGTTTTGACTACTAGGTTGTAAAATCAGGTAGAGTAAGGCCTCCCACTTTGCTCTTCTTTTTCAGTAATGCTTTAGTTATCCAGGGCCTCTTTCCCTTCCAATAAGAAGTTGGTGATTTGTTTCCCCATCTCATTAAAGAATGCCATTGGAATTTGGATTGGAATGGCATTAAATGTATAGATCGCTTTTGGTAGAATAGACATTTTTACAATGTTAAGTCTTCCTATCCATGAACAAGGTATGTTTTTCCACTTATGTAGGACTCTTTTAGTTTCTTGCAGAAGTATATTGTAGTTTTCTTTGTATAAGTCTTTTACGTCTCTGGTAAGATTTATCCCTAAGCATTTTATCTTCTTGGGGGCTACTGTAAATGGTATTGATTTGGTGATTTCCTCTTCGATGTTCTTTTTGTTGGTGTAGAGGAATCCAACTGATTTTTGTATGTTTATCTTGTATCCCGATACTCTGCTGAACTCTTCTAGCAGTTTCAGTAGTTTTCTGGAGGATTCCTTAGGCTTTTCTGTGTAAAAGATCGTGTCGACTGCAAATAGAGAAAATTTTACATCTTCCTTGCCAATGTGGATTCCCTTTATTTCTTAATCTAACCTAATTGCTCTGCCTAGGACCTCCAGCACAATGTCGAATAAGAGTGGTGATAAAGGTCATCCTTGTCTGGTTCCTGTCCTCAAGGGGATGCTTTAGGGCTCTCTCCATTTAGGATGATGTTGGCTGTTGGCTTTGTATAAATGCCCTTTATTATGTTGAGGAATTTTCCTTCTACTCCTATTCTACTGAGAGTTTTTATCATGAATGGGTGTTGAAATTTGTCAAATGCCTTTTCTGCATCAATTGATAAAATCATGTAATCCTTGTCTTTTGTTTTATTTGTGTGATGGATTACATTAATTGTTTTTCTAGTGTTGAATACTCCATAAAAAATACCTGGTATGAATTCCACTTGGTCATGGTGAATTATTTTTTTGATATGTTGTTGAATTCTATTGGCAAGATTTTTGTTGAGGATTTTTGCATCTAAGTTCATGAGGGATATAGGTCTGTAATTTTCTTTTTTTGTGGTGTCTTTACCTGGTTTTGGTATCAACTAAACATATGGTGGCTTCACAGAATGAGTTTGGGAGTATTCCTTCCTTTCCTATGCTCTGAAATACCTTTAGTAGTAGTGGTGTTAACTCTTTTCTGAAAGTTTAGTAGAAGTCTGCAGTGAAGCAGTTCAGAACAGGGTTTTTTTTGTTGTTGTTGGGAGTTTTTTGATTACCTTTTCAATCCCTTCTTTTGATATAGGTCTATTTAATTGTTCTACCTCTGTTTGTGTTAGTTTAGGTAGGTAGTGTGTTTCTAGGAAATCATCCATTTCAGGTAGGTAGTGTGTTTCTAGGAATTCAAATTTGTTAGAGTACAATTTTTCATAGTAATCTGATTCTTTTAATTTCATTTAGGTCTGTTGTAATATCGCCCATCTCATTTCTTATTTGGGTTATTTGCTTCCTTGCCTGTTTTTCTTTTGTCAGTTTGGCCAATGGTTTATCAATTTTGTTGATTTTTTTTCAAAGAGCCAGCTTTTGGTCTTGTTAATTCTTTCAATTGTTTTTTGTTTTCTATTTCATTTATTTCTGCTCCAATTTTTATTATTTGTTTTCTTCTGGTGCACGAGGGTTTCTTTCATTGCTGTATTTCTATTTATTCAAGCTGTAGGGATAATTCTTTGATTTTGGCCCTTCTTTTTGAACGTGTGCATTTGTTGATATAAATTGACCTCTGAGCACTGCTTTCACTGTGTCCCAAAGGTTCAGATAGGAAGTGTTTTCATTCTCATTGGAGTCTATGAATTTCTTTATTCCATCCTTAACGTCTTCTATAATCCAGTCTTTTTTGAGCAGGGTATTGTTCAGTTTCTAAGTATTTGATTTCTTTTCCCTGATTTTTCTGTTATTGATTCCTACTTTTATGGTCTTATGGTCAGAGAAGATGCTTTGTAATATTTTGAAGTTTTAGATTCTGCTAAGGCTTGCTATATGACCTAATATGTGGTCTATTCTAGAGAATGTTCCATGTGCACTAGAAAAGAAAGTATACTTTGTTGCTTTTCGGTAGAGTGTTCTGTATATGTCTATGAGGTCAAGTTAGTTGACTGTGGCATTTAGATCTTCTGTGTCTTTATTGAGCTTCTTTCTGGATGTCTTGTCCTTCACCGAAAGTGGTGTGTTGAAGTCTGCTAATATTATTGTGGAACTGTCTCTCTCACTTTTCAATGCTGATAGAGTTTGTTTTATGTATCTTACATCCCTGTCATTGGGTGCATAAATATTTAATATGGTGATATCTTCTTGGTATAAAAAAATATATATATTGTTCCTTTAATCATTATATAGTGTCCTTCCTTATCCTTTCGGATGGATTTAACTTTAAAGTCTATTTTGTCAGAAATTAATATTGCCACCCCTGCTCTTTGTTGATTGTTGTTTGCTTGGTATATTTTTTTCCATCCTTTGAATTTTAGTTTGTTTGTGTCTCTAAGTCTAATGTGTGTCTCTTGTAGGCAGCATATAGACGGATCTTGTTTTTTAATCCATTCTGACACTTTTTGTCTCTCTATTGGTGCATTTAGCATAATTATGGATAAGTATGAATTTAGTGCTATCATTTTGTTGTCTTTTTTTTGTGCATTGTTGACAGTTTCTTTTTCCCACTTAATTTTATGTGCTGAGTAGATTATTTTTATATATTGTCCTTTCCTCATATTTGTTGTTGTTGATTTTGTTTATGCTGAGTCTGTATTTTTTTCTTGTATTTTATTTTGATGAGTAAGATAGTTTGTCTCCTTTGTGGTTACCTTATTATTTACCCTTATTTTTCTAAATTTAAAACTAACTTTTATTTCTTTGTATCACCATGTCTTCCTCTCCATACGGAAGGTCTATGAGCACATTTCTTAGTCTCTCTTGTTTTGATGTTGTCTTGTTTTATATAATAACATCATCATTACCCTGTTTTGAGCTTTTCTTTTTTTAAATCTTGCTTTGTATTTTTTATTTCCCTGTCTCGGTTGACTTCTGATTGCTTTGCCCAGTGTTTTAGTCTTGGGTTGATACCTGATATTATTTGTTTTCTAGCCAGAGAACTCCCTTTAATGTTTCTTATAGTTTTGGTTTGGTTTCTACGAATCCCTAAACTACTGCTTATCTGGAAATGTGTAATTTCTCCTTCATATTTAAGAGACAGTTTTGCTGGATATATGATTCTTGGCTGGCAATTTTTTTCCTTCAACTTTTTAAATAAGTCATCCCCTTGCGTTCTTGCCTGCATGGTTTCTGCCGAGTAGTCTGAGTTTATTCTTATTGGCTCTCCTTTGTAGGTGATTTTTTGTTTATCCCTAGCTGCTCTTAAAATTCTCTGTTTATCTTCGGTTTTTGCAAGTTTGGTTACAATATGTCTTGGTAACTTCCTTTTAACATCTACCTTATGTGGAGTTTGATGAGCATCTTGGATAGATATCTTCTTATTTTTCACGATATTAGGGAAGTTTTCTGCCAACAAATCTTCAACAATTCTGTTTGTATTTTCTGTTATCCCTCCTTGTTCTAGTACTCCAATCACTCGTAGGTTGTTTCTCTTGATAGAGTCCCACATGATTCTTAAGGTTTCTTCATTTTTTTAAATTCTTTTATCTGATTCTTCTTCAAATATATTAGTGTCAAGTGATTTATCTTCATGTTCAGAAATTCTGGCTTCTACTTGCTCAATTCTGCTCCTCTAATTTTCTATTGAGTTGCCTACTTCTGTAATTTTATTGTTAATCTTCTGAATTTCTGATTGCTGTCTGT
The DNA here is from genome assembly GCF_024166365.1 of Elephas maximus indicus. Lineage (NCBI taxonomy): Eukaryota > Metazoa > Chordata > Mammalia > Proboscidea > Elephantidae > Elephas > Elephas maximus. The sequence goes on from NC_064829.1 coordinate 24,102,210, forward strand.
CTATGGATTTTTCCAGCTTATTAGATTTTTCATTATGTTCCTGAATAATCTTTCTTATTTCTTCAATTGCTTTATCTGTGTGTTCCTTGGCTTTTTCTGTGTATTGCCTCATTTCCTTCCTGATGTCTTGAAGGGCTCTGTATATTAAACTTTTGTATTCTGGCTCTGGTAATTCCAGGAATGCACTTTCATCTAGAAGATCCCTGGATTCTTTGTTTTGAGAGCCTGTTGAGGTGATCACGGTCTGTTTCTTTATGTGACTTAATATTGACTGTTATCTCTGAACCATCTATAAGTTATTGTATTAGTTTATGTTTGCTTACTGTGTCATTGCTTCTTGCTTTGTTTTATTTTGATATGCCCAAATGGGTTGCTTGAGTGAGCTGGCTTGATTATTTTCGCCTTTGGAGCTATCCCCAGATGGCAAGAGCTGTTATCGGGTGTATCAGTCTAGGAGTCCATTCACTTCTTGTATGAATTCAGCTCAGGTGTCTAGGTAGCTGATCATCAAGTGTGGTACAGGCTATATCCTAGTCTTAGAGAGGTGGGGTGGTTGGTGTAGGTACCAGTATGGTTGCAGCAGGGGGTCACGCTCTGAACAAGGCAGGGTGTGGAGAACCGACCCCCAAGTGTCTCTCAGGAAAGTGCATCCCTGTTCCCTAGAGCATACAGGTGGGTGTGTTCTGCAGACGGGCCATGGGCACCCAATGTTTTTGGTTGTAAGGACTGGGTGGAACCAGTTATCCTTGGACCCCTATTGTGGGTGGCTGAGTGATCTGAATGGAGCTACCAGTCCTTAGGCCCCTGATGTGTGTAGGTGAGGACCCTGTTTAACAGGCAAAGCAATGTCAAACATCAACCCCCCACCTCTCCACTGCACAGCTGAAATGGTTGGAGTCTGCCAACAAGGGCCTAGTCTCCTGAAATAGGCCCACACAGGTCCATGAAGAGGTGAAAGGTGCTCGAAGTCCGCAGACTGTTTATGCCTAGACAGGAGCCGCTTCTGTCCTGAGCTCCCCCAGTAAGTGCAGCTGGCGAATTTCCTCTTCCTCCAATGGCAAATTTTTTCCTTCTCCAAGGCCAGGAGGATGGCTCTAGGTGCTCAGCAGTGCCTATCTCAGGCCCAGGGAATTCAGCTGCTGAAGCTGGCTTAGGGGTGAGGGGCGCATTAAAATATACATAAGTATTTAGCTTTTGCCGAGAGCACAGCTCTTCTCTGGTTCCAGAAGTGTGAGTAGGCTGTGTGGCTGGCTACTTCTCCCTGAAAAAACTGCAGCCAAATGCTAGTACCAGGCCACTGCCGCGGCTCCAGGAATGGTGCCTGAGGGCTCCCCGCGATTCAGGTCCAATAACTCCTCTCTGCTTCTGAACCATCTCTTCCTCCTCTTAGTCCTCTGTTCATTTTCTAAGCCTGCCTTTGATGCCCAGGGCTCCTAGCTTGTCATAAATATGTTTGTTTCACTTGTTTTTTCTGGTCTTTGTTCTAAATGGGGCTTGCCGGAAGCATCTGTCTATTCTGCCTCTTGGCTCTGCCCCACGTTGTAGTTTTGGTTTGCATTTCTCTAAGGGCTAATGATCTTGAGCATTTTCTTGTGTATCTGTTAGCAGCCTGAATGTCTTCTTTAGTGAAGTGTCTGTTCATATCCTCTGCCCATTTTTAAATTGGATTATTTGCCTTTTTGTAGTTGAGTTTTTGCACAATCACGTAGATTTTAGAAATCAGGTACTGATCAGAAATGTCATAGCTAAAAACTTTTCTTTCCAGTCTGAAGGTAGCCTTTTTCCTGTTTTGGTGAAGTCTTTGGATGAACACAAGTGTTTGATTTTTAGGAGCTCCCAGTTATCGAGTTTTTCTTCTGCATTCTTAATAATGTTTTGTATACTGTTAATGCCATGAATTAGGGCTCCTAACGTTGTCCCTTTTTTTTCTTCCATGATCTTTATTGTTTTAGGTTTTATATTTAGGTGTTTGATCCATTTTGAGCTTGTTTTTGTGCACAGAGTGAGGTATGGGTCTTGCTTCATTTTTTGCAGATGAATATCCAGTTATGCCAGCACCATTTGTTAAAAAGACTGTCTTTTCCCCAAATAACTGACTTTGGGCCTTTGTCAAATATCAGCTGCTCATATGTGGATGGATTTGTCTGGATTCTCAATTCTGTTCCATTGGTCTGTGTATCTGTTATTGTACCAGTACCAGGCTGTTTTGACTACTGTGGCAGTATAATAGGTTCTGAAATCAGGTAGCGTGAGGCATCCCACTTTGCTCTTCTTTTTCAGTAATGCTTTACTTATCCGGGGTATCTTTCCCCTCCATATATAGTTGGTGATTTGTTTCACCATTTCATTAAAAAATGTTGTTGGAATTTGGATCAGAACTGCATTGTATCTATAGATGGCTTTTGGTAGAATAGACATTTTTACAGTGTTAAGTCTTCCTATCCATGAGCAAGGATGTTTTTCCACTTATGTAGGTCTCTTTTGGTTTCTTGCAGTAGTATATTGTGGTTTTCCTTGTATAGGTCTTTTACATCTCTGGTAAGATTTATTCCTAAGTATGTTATCTTCTTGGGGGCTACTGTACATGGTATTGATTTGGTGATTCCCTCTTTGATGTTCTTTTTGTTGGTGTAGAGGAATCCAACTGATTTTTGTATGTTTATCTTGTATCCTGAGACCGTGCTGAATTCTTCTATTAGTTTCAGTAGTTTCTTTTGTTTTTGAGGATTCTTTAGGGTTTTCTGTGTATAAGATCCTGTCATCTGCAATTAGAGATACTTTTACTTCTTCCTTATCGATCTGGATGTCCTTTGTTTCTTTATCTAGCAAAATTACTCTGGCTAGTATCACCAGCACAGTGTTGAATAAGAGTGGTGATAAGGGGCATCCCTGTCTGGTTCCCATTCTCAAGGGAAATGCTTTCAGACTGTCTCCATTTAGGATGATGCTGGCTATTGGCTTTGTATAAATGCCCTTTATTATGTTGAGGAATTTTCCTTCTATTCCTATTTTGCTGAGAGTTTTTATCATGAATGGATGTTGGACCTTGTCAAATGCCTTTTCTGCATCAGTTGATAAAATCATGTGGTTCTTGTCTTTTGTTGTATTTATATGGTGGATTACATTAATTGTTTTTCTAATCTTGAACCATCCCTGCATACCTGGTATGAATCCCATTTGATCATGGTGAATTAGTTTTTTGATATGCTGTTGAATTCTATTGGCTAGGATTTTGTTGAGGATTTTTGCATCTAAGTTCATGAGGGCTATAGATCTGTAATTTTCTTTTTTTTGATTACCTTTTCAATCTCTTCTTTTGTTATGGGTCTATTTAGTTGTTCTACCTTTGTGTTAGTTTAGGTAGGTAGTGTGTTTCTAGGAATTCATCCATTTCCTCTAAGTTTTCAAATTTGTTAGAGCACAGTTTTTTGTAGTAATCTGATATGATTCTTTTAATTTCAGTTTGGTCTGTTGTGATATTGCCTTTATTACCTGGGGTATTTGTTTCCTTTCCTGTTTTTCTTTTGTCAGTCTGGTCAATGGTTTATCAATTTTGCTGTTTCCTTTACTGTTTTTCTTTTGTCAGTCTGGCCAACGGTTTATCAATTTTGTTAATTTTTTCCAAGAACTAGCTTTTGGTCTTGTTAACTCTTTCAATCGTTTTTCTGTTCTCTAGTTCTTTTAATTCTGCTCTAATTTTTATTATTTTTTTTTCTTCTGGTGCCTGAGGGTTTCTTTTGTTGCTCTCTTTCTAAGTGTTCAAGTTGTAGGGACAGTTTTTTGATTTTGGCCCTTTCTTCTTTTTGGATGTGTGCATTTATTAATATAAATTGACCTCTGAGCACTGCTTTGGCTGTGTCCCAAAGGTTCTGTTAGGAACTGTTTTCATTCTCATTGGATTCTATGAATTTCCTTATTCCATCCTTAATTTCTTCTATAACCTCATCTTTTTTGAGCAGGGTATTGTTCAATTTCCAAGTGTTTGATTTCCTTTCCTTGCTTTTTCTGTTATTGACTTCTACTTTTATAGCCTTATGGTCAGAGAAGATGCTTTGAAATATTTCAATGGTTTGGGTTCTGCAAAGGCTTGCTATATGACCTAATATGTGTTCTATTCTAGAGAAGGTTCCATGTGCACTAGAAAAGAAAGTATACTTTGGAGCCGTTGGGTGGAGGGTTCTGTTTATGCCTATGTGGTTGATTTGGTTGATTGTGGCATTTAGATCTTCTGTGTCTTTATTCATCTTCTTTCTGGCTGTCTCGGCCTTCACTGACAGTGGTATGTTGAAGTCTCCTAGTATAATTGTGGAGCTGTCTATCTCACTTTTCAATGCTGATGGAGTTTTTTTTTAATGTATCTTGTTTAAAAAAAAAAAAATTTTTTTTTTTTTGCAGCCCTGTCTTTGGGTGCATAAATATTTCATATGGTTATACCCTCCTGGTATATTGGCCCTTTAATCATTATATAGTGTTCTTCTTTATCCTTTGTGTTGGATTTAACTTTATAGTCTATTTTGTCTGAAATTAATATTGCCACTCCTGCTCATTTTTTATTGTTGTTTCCTTGACATATTTTTATCCATCCTTTGAATTTTAGTTTGTTTTTGTCTCTAAGTCTAAGGTGTGTCTCTTGTAGGCGGCATATAGCTGGATTATGTTTTTTTATCCAATCTGTAACTTTCTATCTCTTTACTGTTGCATTTAGTCCATTTACATTCAGAGTAATTGTAGATAGGTATGAGTTTAGTGCTGTCATTTTGATGCCTTTTTTGTGTGTTGTTGACAGTTTCATTTTTCCACTTACTTTTTTGTGTGGAGAAGTTTTGCTTTGAAAATTGCATGCTCCTCTTTTTCATTTTAGTTTAATTTGTTTTTGCTGAGTCTTTATGTTTATTTTGGTTTTTATTTTTGAAGTATGGGATTGTTAGTCTTCTTTGTGGTTACTTCAATATTTATCCCTATTTTTCTAAGTATGAACCTAACTTGTATCTCCCTATATCACCTTGATTTCCTCTCCATATGGACAATCTATGCCTATTGTATTTAGTCCGTTTATTGATTATTGACATCTTTTACATAATAACATCAGCAATTCCCTGTTTTGAGCTTTTTTAATCTTATTTTATTTTTTATTTCCCTATCTGAGTTGATATCAGGATGCTCTGTTCTGTGTCCTTATGTTATGTTGATATCTGATATTATTGATTTTCTAACCAGAGAATTCCCTTTAGTATTTCTTGTAGTTTTGGTTTGGTTTTTGCAAATTCTCTGTAAATGACTTAATTTTATGTTCAAATTTAGAGAGAGTTTTGCTGGATATATGATTCTTGGTTGGCAATTTTTCTCCTTCAATGCTCTGCGTATGTCATCCCATTCCCTTCTTGCCTGCATGGTTTCCACCGAGTAGTCTGAACTTATTCTTATTGATTCTCCTTTGTAGGTGACTTTTTGTTTATCTGTGGCTGCTCTTAAAATTTTCTCTTTATCTTTGGTTTTGGCAAGTTCGATGATAATATGTCTTGGTGACTTTCTTTTGGGATCTACCTTGTATGGCATTTGATGAGCATCTTGGATAGATATCCTTTCATCTTTCACAATGTCAGGGAAGTTTTCTGCCGATAAATCTTCAAAAATTCTCTCTGTATTTTGTTATCCCTCCCTATTCTGGAATTCCAATCACATGCAAGTTATTCTTCTTGGTAGAGTCCCACGTGGTTCTTAGGGTTTCTTCATTTTTTTTTTTTTTAATTCTTTTGTCTGATTTTTCTTCAAATGTATTGGTGCCAAGTGCCTTATCCTCCATATCCTCAATTCTGCATTGCAATTCCTCAATTCTGCTCCTCTCACTTCCTATTGAGTTGTCTAAGTCCATAATTTTATTGTTAATCTTTTGAATATCTGAATACTGTCTCTCTATAGATTCTTGCAGCTTATGAAATTTTTCATTATGTTCTTTAATGATCTTTTTAATTTCTTCAACTGCTTTATCTGTGTTCCTTGGCTTTTTCTGTACATTGCCTGATTTCATTCCTGATGTTGTCTCTGATTTCTTGAAGCATTCTGTATATTAATCTTTTGTATTCTACATCTGGCAATTCCAGGAATACATCTTCATCCGGGAGAGACCTTGATTCTCTGTTTTGGGAGTTTGTAGAAGCAATCATGGTCTGCTTCTTTATGTGATTTGATATTGACTGTTGACTCCAAGTAGAACCCCTGGTGGTGTAGTGGTTAAGTGCTACAGCTGCTAACCAAAAGATTGGCAGGTTGAATCTGCCAGGTGCTCCTTGGGTACTCTGTGGGGCAGTTATACTCTGTCCTATAGGGTCACTGTGAGTCAGAATCAACTTGATGGCAGTGGGTTTTTTGGTTTTGCTGTCTCCAATCCATCTGTAAGTTATCGTAATAATTTATTTTATGTTTGATCACTATGTCCTATCTTCTTGTTTTGCTTTGTTTCAATATACCCAGATAGGTTACTAGAGTGCGCTAACTTGATTATTGGAGCCTTTGAAGAACTAATGTCCTGTTACCAGATGGTTAGAGCTGTTACCAGTTATATGAGCCTATGAGTCCATTCACTATTCTTGAATAGAATCAGCTCAGATGTCCTGATAGTTGGTCACCTAGTGTGTAGTGTATGCTCTCACCTACTATCTTAGAGGAGTAGTGGTGATGGTTGTATACACTGGTTTCTGGTAGTGGCAGGGGGTCACACTCTGAGGAGGGCAGGGTGCTGACAGCCTTCCCACGACTGTCAATGAGGAAGGAGCGTCTCTGTTCTCTAGAGCTCTCTGGTGGGTGGGCTCTGCAGCTGTACCATAAGCACCCAATGCTTATCCCTGTAAAGATTGGTAGGCACCACTAAGCTCAGACCCCTTTTGCTGGTCACTAGGTGGTGTGGATGGATCCTCAGCCCTCAGGTCCATGCTGTGTGTAGGTGAGGTCTCTGTTTAATAGGTAGAGCAGTATCAGACCTCCAAAATGTGCCTCTCCACGGCACAGCTGAAACAATTACAGTCAGACCTCTAACAGATTTGCCTTTGCATTATAATAGCCACCTGGTTCCACGTAGGGGTGAAAGCCAAAGTCTGTGGATCGCTTATGCCTGGACTGGAGGCACTTCTGCTCTGGACTTCCAGTTTAGGGGAGTTAGGATAGTATTTTTCCCTGTTTGTTAATTTGCTTTTTCTCCCAGGGCAGGAGAATGTGTCAGAAAAAGCAGGTCGCTTCTACCTCAGGCCCAGAGAATTCCAATTGTAATGAAGCCGGCTGGGGTCAGGAGGGGAGGGATCAGATAGATAGGAGAGAGTACTTTCGAAGGAGCTATTAGATCCATGTGTGGTAAAAAAATAGACAAAATCTCTTATCTTGTGTCGAGAGCACCGTTTTATCTCAGATTTCAGAAGCGTGTGTAGCCTGTGTATGCTGGTTGGGTCCCCACTAAGATTGCCCCTGGGGGTTAGAGCTGCGTCCTGTGCTTGCCACATCTCAGTAAGCTACCATCAGCTCCGCCACATTCGCACCAAAGAACAGCACCAAGGAATCGGAGCTGAGGCGCTGTGTGGGCTCTGCAACTCATTGTTGCTTCTGCGCGGTCTCTTGCTCTCCTGTCACTTAGTTCTGTGTTTGATGATTAGAGTTCGTAGATTGTCATATATGTAATTGATTCACTTGTTTTTTTGGGTCTTTGTTGCAAGAGGGTTCAGCGGAAGCTTCTGCCTAGTTAGCCATCTTGGCCCCACTTCCTCTCCTCTGACATTTTAATATATTATTCTGTCATAGATGGCTATTGCTGCTATGTTTGCATTTCTTTCGTGGTGAAAAAATTAATTGATATGCTAGAATCATTTGCGTTCAGAGTGAACCTGAACCTTGCTTCTGAATTATCTTTGGACTTCAGCTTTCTTGAAACATGGATGATGATCCAGGTGTCTTTAGGGGATTTTTTCTCACAGGAAAAAATTATGGATGTAGGTTATTGGCCAATTCTAGGCAGGAAGAAGGAAAACTCTGCTTGGGCCTCAAACTAAGCTTTCTTAATGATGAGAAAAATGTAATCCTCAACTTTTCCTCATTTCTCAGAGCTCCAGATCAGAGCACTATGGGAAGGAAGAACAATTTAATGAAAGCTTTTACCTGGTGGCTAAAACTAAGCAGCCTATATATAAACTGCTCTGAAAGTTAAGTAAAAAGCTTTTACCCACTTAGAGTTCAAATGAGAGAGCTAGGTGCAAGAGTGAAGACACAAAGGAGAAATGCAAGCTGGGAAAGAAGTACATAATGAATTGAACCAAAGGAAATAATGGCAAAGAGGATCATAGTGGAATCAGCTGGAAACCAGGAGATGGAGACTTAGTTAAGGCTAATCTGAAATAGCCCTGGCGGTAAGATGATAAGACTTATATTTTAATGTTGTAGGTGCAAAATAATCCCTGGGCCTGGGGCTAGAGGCAAAGAATATACTATTAAATATTGGGTAAAACTTTCTGCTCCTTTTGTTCCCTTTGCCTAGTGATCCCATCTTATAAGGTCCAGCACTTATCCAGTACTTACTCCATGCCAGGTGAGTCTGAAGCATTTTAGGTGAGGAAAATGAGGTGCAGAGAGGGAATGGAATTTTCTTAGATTGCACAGCTACAAAGTGGCAGAGCTGGGTTTCACAATTAGGCTGTCTGGCTTTCGAGCCTGGCTCTTGACCAGTATGTTACACTGCCTTTATTAAGGAATGGAAGGATATTTAACTTGTAAAGGAATGCCATCAACAAACAGGCAAACATTGGTCTGCAGGTGAGACTCTAGTGAGATAACACAGTGAGGGAGTTATTCACCCTCCTGGGAGGTGGGGTGTTTATGACTCGAGGTGTGGTGGATATAGGGTGGATTTTAGAGGACATGAGATCAGAGAGGCAGTTCAGCCTGCAAAGAACATCATGCAGATTAAAAAGAGTGAGGGTTGGGAGGACACTGCAAATTGCACCTGGACAGAGGCGAACTTGACGGACTGTCTGCAGTTGGGGTCCAGAGGGTGGAGGATGGTAGTGAGGTTCAGGGAGGGGCATAGACCGGGAGGTATGACTAGAGCAGGTGGATCTGGGATCAGCCAGCAACTAAGGGCACTGAGCAATAATGCAGTCTTGGCCTAGGTCTGGAAATCAAGAGTGACCTGGTCACAGAATGCAGCCAGTCCACAAAAATTGGATTGGGGGAGCAGCTGGTTCACCTGAGGGTAAAATAAGCAGGCAGTGAGAGAGGCTCAAAGAGATCATGCCTCTAATCTGCTCCACTCAGACAGCGGACAGGTACATACATACGAATGATCATACCTTCTGCCTATATAGTCTTTCCTAGGTTTAAAGTGCATTTCATAGATTAGGGTATTTGGGCTTCACAGAAATCTTATGCGATACCACAGATCCATTTTCATATGAGCAAACTGATGCATGGGTTGCCTAATCTGTCAGTGGTCACAGAGCAACAAATGGTAGAGGCAGGAACAAAATCCAGCACCCGACTTCTGGACCACTGCTCTTTCCAGTAACATCATGTTCTGTTTGCTTATCTCTAGAGTTCACATGTTAGTGGCTGGGCGCTGTGTCACAGGATGCGTAACCTTTAATAAACTTTCCCTGGGAGCCTTGAGCTTGGAGGTTTCCTCTTCCTTACCTTCCTTCTGATAGCTGTTAAATGTTTTTCCTTTCCTAGTGTATCCTAAAGCAACACTTTCAAAATAGGCACTGTGAAATTCTGCTAAAAGCAAAACAAACAGTTCTGTGCAGAAAAGCCTTTCTTATCTCGGGTGCTACCACAGTGTGTGTGTCTGGCTGTGATCATGCTAATGACCCAGCTCTTTCCCCAGCTGTGACATGCAGTGGGGCAGTGTAAAGTACACTGGACTTGAGTCAACAAGCCTGTCTGCAAACTCTAGCTCCACCGTGCAGTCTCTGTGCAGACGTCATTTAGATGTCTGACTTCCTCAGCCTCCATTTTCTTATCTGGAAAATGGAACTACTAACACCTATGTGACAGGATTGTTAAGAGAATTAAATCATTTGTATGGGATCGTTGTTGTTGTTGTCGTTAGGTGCTGTCGAGTCACTTCGGATTCATAGTGATCCTATATGGCAGAGCAAAACTGCCCCATAGGTTTTCCAAGAAGCAGCTGGTGGATCTGAGCTGCTGACCTTTTGGCTAGCAGCCAAGCTCTTAATCATGATGCCACCAGGGGTCCTTGTATGGGATACCAAATCCCAAACCACACCCGTTGCCATCGAGTGGATTCCGACTCATAGCACCCCAAATATTATTAAGCAGTACACAAATGTCAAAAGTGACTCCTTTTTCCTGCCATCTCCCCTTCCAGACCAGGGAGTAAGAAACCCCTAAATGCAAAGGCCAGTAGGTACCACCTTCTGTGAATGTAGAAGGTTGGACCTGTCTGTTTACGATGCCTTTGAGATCTTGCTGAATTGCTGAGGCTTGCAAGGTAATTAGGAGCCCTGGTGGCATAATGGGTAAGTGCTCAACTGCTAACCAAAAGATCAGCGGTTCAAACACACCAGCTACTCTGCAGGAGAAAAAACCTGGTGATCTGCTCCTGTAAAGATTACAGCCTAGGAAACTCTGTGGGGTAGCTCTACTCCGTACTATAGGGTTCCTATCTGTTGGAATTGAATTGATGGCACACAACAACAACAAAAACAATACAAGGTCACTGGGTGGTGCAAACAGTTTGAGCTCGACTGTTTGTGCTCAACTACTCACCTAAAGGTTAGCAGTTTGAACCCACCCAGTGGTACCAAGGAAGAGAAGGCCTGGAGAGCTGCTTCCACTGATTACAGCCAGGAAAACCCTATGGAGCAGAGTTCCACTCTGTAACACATGGGGCCACCATGAGTCAGAACTGACTTGATTGAAACTAACAACAACAAGAAGAAGGTAACTAAGCCTCAAGAGTGTCTTTGAAGAGTAGCTGCCTCTGTGCTCTTAAAAATGCTTCAGATGAGGAAGCGTCTGAGTGGCTCCCTTTTTGCTCTCTTCTCTCAGTCTGTCTTGACTTCTCTGGGGAAGAGAAAAGATGCTGGAAAGTAAGAAGAGAAATGTTGGGAACAGAGAGAGTGGGAGGGCACTCCAGCATGGGCTTACTTCCTTCTCAAAGGAGACCGAGGTGGAAGTCCACACAAATTCACATTAACACGAACACTTTTCCACTGTGCCTGCTCTCATTCAATCCCGGCCAGACCTCAGCAGTGTGAAATGGTATCAAACAACTCATTAACGCTGCTCAGCGAGGGGCAGGCTAAACAGGAGCCAGCTACACTCTAGCCCTTGATGTTCATGTCTAGAAGTTAACCCACTATGGGCAACACAGATCAACAAACCCCCCAAACCTCATGTGGCCATTACTGCCAACTCCCTCTCCCTCTACTTTTAACAGTGATTATAATGAACGGCATTACTTAATAGATGTTTCCAACATCCCCCTCACTCAGACTGCCTTTTAGTTTAAAAAACAAAAACAGAAATTGCTAACAGTAGGTAAGTGGAAAGGTGAGGAACAGAACTTGTGAAATAAATCTAAGCCAGAGTCTGATATAGGGAGTGAGCCAAATGAACGGATAAACTAGGCCATTCAAATATATTACACCAATATTTTCTCTGGCAAGAGACTGCTTGTTGGATTTGCATTCGGTTTCACTTCAGGACTTAATTCCTTGTCAAAAACAAACTGGAGGAAAATTTTCCATTAGCTGTGTTCTACTCAGACCCAGATACAAACCTGAGCCAATGCATACCGTAATATATAATTAAACATAATTATATTAAAATATGAAGACATGGTAAGCTATTAAAATTATGAAATTTCTTGTCTAAAGTCATCACATGAATTACTCTGGCAATTGTCAGACCCCTAATCAGGAAAATCTTCCCAAAACGGCCAGCATTGAACTTGCCAGGACATCACAGCTCCTCAGCAATTCAGTGGGCTTTGGAGGAAAGAGGTTTTCCATTACAGCTGTGGCACTAGAGGACAGCTGTGGATGAGCAGCTCTGTGGCACACACAGCTGAATTCCAACAGTCATAAAATCATTCTAGAGTAATTAGACTCCAGTGGAATTTTGGGCTATGTGATAACATACAACACAATAAAAACGATTCTATGGCTGTCAGAGGGGTCTTGTATGATAGACTCGCAGCTCTTGCTAGTAGCTTCCAAATTATTATTTTTGTAATAAGAAGCACAAATTATATTTAGTTCAAGTCAGCATTTGCATTTCATCCTTAAAAACAATCAAGTTTTTAAAAGTATTTTAAAGCAATCTCACTTATATAATACTCATTTACCTAGCCAACTCTTTTTCTGTAGATAAGACAGATAAACATTACGCTGCTAGACAAAATTCTCATTCATCTTGAATCACCCAGGTCCAGAGTAGTCAGTCGTCAATGTAAAGCCTGTCCATATATCCATACATGTGTGTGTCCACCTGTTTTCTGTGTCCCTACGGCTGTACACCTGGCACTCAGCTCTGGGCCTTGCACACAGTAGGGGCTTAACAAATACATGCGAAGCAAATGAGTGGATGGATATTAAGTTTCTGGAGGGCAGAGCCTATCTCTTATTCACTTCCCCCACCGCAACCCCGAGATGTATAGGTGGTGCAGTTTTTAGGCATTTAAAGGTTCTGTTGATTGACTTGGAATGACTTGCCACCAGTCACACTGCAAGTTCATGACTTGAGGCCTGGCCTCTTCTGTCTATACTATGCCAGAACTGCTATAATGTTTACATGTTTACTTATTCTCACACCTACACCATTCTATAACCAGAGTGGGGAAAGGGGAGGACAATCGAGGTACTGCAAACTAAGAAAAATTCACATCCAGTGGCGTAAATAAAATGAATTTATAATAGCAGGGGATTATAAAAATACTTTTTCCTTAGCTAGCCCTATCTTTAAAATTTCTATAATAAAATTTTAGTATATCAACTTTAGCTACATTAAAAATTTTGGAAATATTTCTGGAGTCCTGCTCAGCTATAAAATACCAGGTCATCTGAGCATTTCGACCCTGGCTATCCTATTCTGGGGCTGAATCCACTCAAGCACTGGGCCAGGCCAGTCCTCAGGAGACCTGGAGGGAGCCTGGTGTCCTGGCTGGGTTCCTTCCACTGCACAGGTGGCACTTCCTCCTCTGTCTCCCACCTTTTGTCCAGGGACCTCTACAGAAGAGCCAGGAGCTCTAGACTTTTAGACTTTTACCAACAATGCATTCATTCATCCAACCCTACGCCAGGTGCATGGAATACAAAAAGGAACAAGTATTATTTTTTTGCCCTCAAAAAACTCATGGCCCAGCAGGAAAGGCCTGTGTGTGAATTGATTGCGGCAGAACAATAAGTGCAATAAGCCTCATGCACTGGGTCCAAGGATGGGAAAGGAGGGATGACCACACCCACACAGGTGGTCATGGAGGGTTGCTGGATTGGGACTTAAAGGTGAAATAGAAGCTCATCAGGTGGGTGTTATGGATTGAATTGTGTCCCCTGAAAATATGTGTTGTAAATTCAAACCCTTAAACCTGTGAATGTAATCACATTTGAGAATGAACCCGTTACTGTCTAGTTGATTCCTACTCATAATGACCATCTAAGATAGAGCAGAACTACCCTGTGGGGTTTCCAAGGCTGTAATCTTTATGGAAGCGGACTACCGCATCTTTCGCGTGCAGAGTGACTGCGACCTTTTGGTTAGCAGCCAAGTGCTCAACCATTGCATCATCAGGGCTCCTCACTTGGGAATAGGGTTTTATTTGTTACGTTAATGAGGCCAAATCAGTATAGGATGTGGAGAGATGAAAGAGCAGGTTAGACTCAGAAGCAAGAAAGCACAGATGGAGGAAGATGGATGCCTCCTCACATGAAGATTGTCCAGAAACAGAAGCTGAAAAGTAACAAGGACCTTCCCTCAGAGCTGACAAAGACTTCCCCTAGAGCCAGCACACTGAATTCAGACTTTTAGCCTCCTAAACTGTGAGAAAATAAATTTTCTGTTTGTTAAAGTCATGTACTTGTGGTATTTCTGTTATAACAGTACTAAGAATCTAAAACAAAATTTGGTACCGGAGAGTACCAAATATGTAAAATGTGGAAGTGGTTTTGGAATTGGGTTATGGATAGAATCTGGAAGAATTTTGAGGCCCTAGTTTCCCTTGAAGAGACCGTTGGTAGAATTATGGACATTAAGAGCAATTCTGATGAGAGCTCAGAAAGAATTGAGAGCTGTGATGAAAACTTCTATCGCCATAAACAGAAAGTTGCCAGAAATGTGACATTAAATTGCTTCTGGCAACACTTTAAAAGAAAATGATGAATATGTGATTGGACATTGGAGGGAAGCTGATGCTTTTCAGGCAGTGGCAAAGAACTTCTCTGAATTATGTTCGAAAGTCTGGTGGAAGATAGAACTTGCAAGTGATGAACTTGGATATCTGGCTGAGGAGATTTCTAAGCAAGATCTTAAAGAGGCCATGTGGTTTCTCCTTGCCACTGATAGTAAAACGCAAGAGGAAAGAGATGGGCTTAAAAATGAACTATTCAAAATGAAACCAGAACTTAAAGACTTGGAGAATTTCTTTGTACAAACTAAGGAAATATGTCCTGAAAAGACTTTTGCTAAGGGTATGGCTACTCTATTTTTTTGAAGAGATTAAGCCTGAGACTGATGGATCTATGCAACCACTGCAGCATAAAGGGGCAGAGACAATACAAAAGGAAGGAAAGCTGCCTGACTCCTGGAATTCTACAGGCAGGAAATGGGCCAGAGGAATGACTTGGTTGCAAACATCTGTTGTCCTCCAAGAAAAGCAGGCACTATCCTGGAAGAGACTGGAGATCAGTAGAACTGTAGGAGGGACCATGGTGGGCAGAGGTGCCTTCATTTAAAAGGGTGGAACCACCATCTCCATTTCAAAGAGTCAGATCTCCACTACCTTGGTTCTAGAGTGTGGGGCTGCTGGTTAGGTAACAGAGCCACTTGGGGCTGAGGGGGTAGTGTTGCCACTCAGATGGACTAGAAGAATGGGGCTGTCCAAAGCTGAGGGAGCAAAGTTGCTGTCCCAGTGGGTCTAGAAGACAGGACTGATGCCCAGGGTGGAGAGGCCTCCATCCAGAGTCTGGAGGGTGGAGCCATTGCCCAGATGGTCCTGGAGAACAGAGGATTATTTTCAAGACTTGAGAGCTAATCAAATTTGCTCTGCTAGGTTTTGACTTGCTTGGTGTCAGTGATTTTTCCCATACATGGGGTCAACCATGAGTTAGAATCAACTCGACAGCAACTAACAACGACAACAACCCTGTGTTTGTTCCACCATTGTATTTTGCAAACAGATAACTCATATCTAAATTTCTCAGGTTCTGTTATACGTCGGGTCGCTATGAGTCAGAACAGACTTGCTGGCACCTAATAACAACAACAACAGAAATGGAAAGAATGGAGATGGACTATATCCAGATTCTCATTCTTACTTGATTTATATAATTCAGAAGAATCATCCCAATGATTTAGAAGATAAGATTTTGGATTTAGAGTGACAAAAGACTTTTGGGATACTGTGATAGGGTAAATGTGCTTTTGCATGTTGGAAGGGCATGAATTGGGGGGGGGGGCAAAGGGTGGAATGTTATGGATTGAATTGAGGAGATGTTTGATTGGAGCTTAAAGGTGGAATAGAAGCTTATTGTGGGTGTGGGGATTGGAGTCTTACAGGGATAGGGACAACTTGGTTCCTGGAACAGTACTATATTTGAGGAGCCTGTGTGTCAAGATAAGGTGAGAGCATGCCCTCCTGTGGGGAAAGATGTGGCACATGAGGCTGAAAGGCAAGGTAGGTGCCAGAGAATGGAAATCCTGACTCCACACTAAGCGGTTTGAATGTTTCCCTGAAGCTCATGGGGAGCCATGACAGAGACTTATGTATGGAGAACTCTATCAGACTTAAGCTCTAGAAAGAACAAGTTGGAGGTAGAAGATGGGTTGGTGGAACATGAGACTAAGAGCATTTTTAGCAGTTAATTGTGTCTGGAGATTCCGAGAAAAGGCAGCTCTGGTGGCCTCATGGCCGTTGTTCTCTTTACTGAGTTCTTATCAGAGTAGTTTCAGTACATTTGTAATGTGTGAGGAATTCTCTTACGGACACTGTTCTGTTTTCATACAGAACTTTTTCCATATGAGCCTTTCAATAGAGTTCCATGTCTCCAAGAAAGGTCATGTCTTTCCAAATGAGACAGATGCTCAAGGCAAATCTGGGGACAAAGATAAGCCTGGAAGAAAATGGGTTGGGAACTGAATGTTTAGATTTCACCTGAACAGCAGGTCTCCACATATTGAAGTAACAAAAGTTTTAAAAAGTTTATTGAGTTTGAAAGAGTATATCCCCACTGCTTTGGGTAGGGATACAGCATTTGATACGTCAACCTTAATTTCCAAACTAAAATATGATGGGCTGGCCTGGGAACAGAGTCCCTGGGTGGTACAAATTGTTAATGTGTTCAACTGCTAACTGAAAGTCGGAGGCTGGAGTCTACTCAGAAGGAAGGCCTGGTGACTTACTTCAGAAAAATCAGCCTTTGAAAACACGACAGACCACGGTTCTACTCTGACACACACGGAACTCCTATCAGTCAGAGTTGGCTCAATGGCAGCTGGAGCCTGAGCACATTTTTTAGAGCATGTTCATTGAGAGTTTTCAATCAAAAATTTTATAAAATTGTGCGTTTTAATAATTATCACACAATTCCTTTGATTATTTCAACCTAGGTAGTAAAAGCCATGAAAAAGTAGAACTGTGTTTATAATCATTATTTTCTTCAAGGACACAACATGAATAAATACTACGTTTTCCCCCAATAGTTTTATTCAGACCACACATGAATGGAATTTGCAACAATTCAGAAAGCTTATATATGCTTCCAGTAGAGTACCCTTCTCACCGGACAAAGTTAAAAGCAAACAAACATGTTTTTGTACTAAGAATTTTTAGGATCTTAACTCTAAGTAAAAAATAAATCAGCAGCTTAAAGGAGCCTTGGTCCTGAATGAAGTCAGCAGAGCTTCAAAGAGACCAGTGGCAGAGGACACTGGGAGGAAGACATGGGCCAGCCCAGGATTTCCAGGTAACCTTGTCCTCTTCCAGGAACACAAGTCCCCTCCCCTCAGCTCCTGCTCCTCTTTTAGCACTTTCTCCAGCAAGCAGCCCTTCCACCAGGTTCCAGGTAGTTTGAGTGAGTCCCCTCCATCCGCAATGATCTCTGTCAGGGAAGTACTTCTCACAGTACTCTGGTCACCTATTTGCTTGTCTCTCCCACGTAAGCTGTAAACTGCCTGAAGGCTGGCCTTGTGTCTATCTTGTTTACTGCTGCTTCTTTGATGTCTAGTTTGCTGTGTGTAAAAAAGTCAAATTCTACTTCTTATGTCTCTGACATCAAACTGAAGGGACCAAGCAAATCAATTCAATTTGGCTCCCAATTGCTGCTGGGAACAGCACCCGAAGCTAGGTCCCATCTCACAAGTTAAAGGGTACATTCCTCCAGACCGCCCAGTATGCTCAAGACTCAAACACCAGCCACAAGCTCGAGGGTCCTCACCACTCCCTTACTTCTAATCTGTTGGCTACAAATGTGGGGTTTCCCCACTACCCCTTCAGAATGCCAGCCATAAGCTCAGGAGTCCCCAGGAATCCCATCATTTCTGATCTGCCAGCTCCCACTATGCCCTCGAGTTCAATAATTCGCTAGAATGACTCACAAAACTCATGGAGAGTGTATACTTCCGATTATAGCTTCTTACAGCAAAAAGGATACAAATGAAGAGAGGTATAGGGCAAGGTCTGAGACGGTTCTCAATGCAGAGTTTCTATGTCCCAAAAAAGGGGTGCACTATCCTCCCACGAGCAACTGCATCTTTTACTAACCAGAAATTCCACAGAGCTTCTGTGACTAAAGCTTTTATTGGTGATGTCCTTAGGTAATTCGAACTCCAGCATCTCCCCCTGAGATAGATGGAATCTTGAGGTGAGGTGAGTCTTTCTGGTCTGGCCAGCCCTCACCTACAGAGTTATCTCATTAGCATAACCTGTTAGGTTAGGTGTGATCTGGAGCCCTCATCAAAGATACTTAATATGATTACTAGGAAAATTCCAAGGTTTTAGAAGTTATCTCTTAGGAAACAAGGACAAAGATCAAATTCTTTGGGTAAAGTTAACCCCAGAGCTGCTTAGTACAAAACCAAAAAAAAAAAAAAAAAACCTATTGCCTTTGGGTTGATTCAAGGAAAAAAAAAAATCTTCTTTGGCATCTCTCAAACATCTTAGAGAATGTTTTTCTTACATTAAATGGACACTTAAATAATACTTACCGTGTACCTGCCAATAATTGCTCAAGTTTTTGTTTTTATTTTTCCAAATATAAACACCTCAAAATTACCAGCCCCATTACAGGTAAGGACATTAAGGCACAGAGGGGTAAAGGAAGTTGCCCAAGGTGGCAAAGCCAGTAAATGGTGGAGGCAGGATTAGAGCTGGGCAGTGTGGCCTCAGACTCCATGCCAGTGATCACTCAGTGTGCTGCCCTCTTGGAGGAAAAGGCATCCTGGGGATTTTTTGATGCAGGAGCCTCTCTCCAGCCCACCACCTCCTGCAACAGGGCCTGACTTCTAGGAGGCAGCCGGCTCCACCCACGCATGGCCAGGAACACTAGCTGCACCTTCCTTAGATTGAGACAAAATTACAGCCTTAAACTTCTACCCATTAGCGCCAGTTTTGCAATCTGCAATAGCCTCGAAATAGCCACTTTTCTCTTTCTCGCACAAATACATGATCTTTCTGGCTCTTTAGATATAACACATTTATACGTCTTTACAAACATTCCCCAATTCAGGTTTTTTCCTAAACTGAGGTAGGTATCCCTTTCATCATCTTGATTTACTGAGATGATGTTATCATTAGAAGAGGTGTACCCAGAAACATGATTTTCCAAAAGTGTACTCATGAATCCTAAACTAATTTTCAATATGGTTGGAAAATAGCTGAATTCCAAACTCCAGCTAGATTCAGGATTCCAGCTAGAGAAAATGGCCACACCCAGAAGGGATATAGGCTTGATGCATGGGTCTGACAGTCACCATCTGTGCTTTCCGCAGAGGCGACCGTGCCTGCAGTGACTCAAAAGGTGATGATGCAATCACGGATTTGTAAAATAAAACAGCAGTGGGCTCCCTGGATTTGATGAAATCTGGCCTCAACCGCCATTGTGTTCTACTGCATTGTAACATGGGACTTGAACCCCTATTTTCAGAGACGGTGAATGCTGGAGACCAATGTCTGAAACTTTTTTTCTTTTCAGTTCAACATGTTTTATACAGATGGAATGTTTGTGAAAATTTATAAGATGGCCTTTCTAATTTATGAAAATTTCATCTATGAAAATAAAAAAATGGAAACTCAGAATTCAGCCAAGTTCCAGGTACATGAAATGTATTCTTAGGCAATCTGGACATGAACATAGCTTTGCTCTTTTCTTTTCACTTTCAATGATGTTCGAATACTCATTTCACCTGTATCACAGAGGGTGTACCTTCACTCTTGGGCAGACACAGATCTGTCCAAAGAGAGCGAATGTAGTGTTCCCAGGACAGAGCTCAAGAACAAGTGCAGTAAATGAAAGCTGAGACCGAGTAACAGAAAACCATCAAACCAAAGCGCAGGGATCGATAAGAGGGTAGAGGAGGGGGTGGTGCTGGGTATGGTGGCTTATCCACTGATTCCATTGATTTTAAGCAATACTATTTTAGTGATTCTGAATTTTCAATATTCTTTAAAAGAAGGTGAGGGATTCTTGTCTATCAAACAGGGCACGGGTTAATCCCCATGAGAAGCATGGCTTTGGGATGAAGGTCCAGGAAAGGGAGTCCGCACATGCCCTGGCTTTGGTCTTCTCAGGTACACTCTGGGATTTCAGCCTCCAGAATTTGCTTTCTGTTAACCATCCCTGAAACGAGTGCCAGAGGAAGCTTTTCCATGGCAAACCCCTGACCTTGTCCATTAGTTCTGAATTAATGTAAGTGGAGATGGTGAAGCACGTTCAAAATGCTAGGAGCTAAGCATTTCAAGGCCGGAGATGAAGACTCAGGGAAGTATCTGAAAGTACACTGGGATTACCAGGGTACAGGGGGGTGGGGACTTGTGGGCAGCAGGAATATCTTTATAAGGAATAGGATTTAGGCATTATCCACATACTAAATCCATAGATCCTTCAAACGGGCAAAAGGAAGTAACACTAAAATCGCCAGTAACAAAACCAGGTCACCCTGCCTCTCAGTCTAAGCCTGTGCTTGAGTCCTCCTTCCAGCCCTAAACTCCTCTTTCTATTCAGTGGACAGGCATGGTGATTTGGTTTTGTCCCCTCCTTTCTCTCCAGTCAGCATACCAGCCATGCACCACTTGCAGTAGCCCACCATGGCCTCTGTCCTCAGCCGCTTCTACTTCTAATTCTCTACCAATCTGCTTCCAGAGTTTTTCTCCAGTACAAATCTAGCCATGTCACTACCCCCTGAATCAAAACAAAACAGAACAGGCAACACACTGAATTAACACCACTCCCAAATTCTCTATAAAGACGACACCTCTTAGCATGGCACTCAAGACCCTTGCCTGTCCTGTCTCACGACTGCCTCACCATACTTCGCTTCCATCTCCGGGTCCTGAACTCCAGCGCAGCCAGATTCTCACAGTGCCCTGAAAATGCCCACACGGTTCTATTGCTCTGCTTTTTTTTTTTTTTTTTTCAATTTTTGCTTTAACTGAAAGTCAGTCTCTCATATAAAAATTTATATACACCTTACTATATACTCCTAGTTGCTTTCCCCCTAATGAGACAGCACACTCCTTCCCTCCACTCTCTATTTTCATGTCCATTTGGCCAGCTTCTGGCACCCTCTGACCTCTCATCTCCCCTCCAGACAGGAGTTGCCCACTTAGTCTCATATGGAGGAGCTCACTCTTCACCAGTATTATTTTCTATCCCATAGTCCAGTCCAACCCCTGTCTGAAGAGTTGGCTTTGGGAATGGTTAACAGAAGGTCTGGGGAGCATGACCTCTGGGGTCCTTCTAGCCTCAGTCAGACCATTAAGTCTGGTATTTTTACAAGAATTTGGGGTCTGCATCCCACTGCTCTTCTGCTCCCTCAGGGGCTGTCTGTTGTGTTCCCTGTCAGGGCAGTCATTGGTTGTGGATGGGCACCATCAAGTTCTTCTGGTCTCATCCTGATGTAGTCTCTGGTTTATGTGGCTCTTTCTGTCTCTTGGACTCATAATTACCTTGTGTCTTTGGTGTTCTTCATTTTCCTTTCCTGGAAAATGAAGGTGGGTTGATACCCAGTGATACATCTTAGACGGTCATTTGCTAATATTTAAGACCCCAGATGCCACTCTCCAAAGTGGGATGCAGAATGTTTTCTTAATAGATTTTATTATGGCGATTGACTAAGATGTCCCCTGAAACCATGGTCTCCAGACCCCCGCCCCTGCTACACTGCCCTTCGAAGTGTTCAGTTTAATCAGGAAACTTCTTTGCTTTTGCTTTAGTTCATTTGTGCAGACCTCTCCTGTATTGTGTGCTGTCTTTCCCTTCACCTTTTTTTTTTTTTTAATATGTGAAAACCCCCTCCCTCCCTCCCTTCCCACTCTCGTAACCATCAAAGAATATTTTCTTCTCTGTTTAAACTATTTCTTGAGCTCTTATAATAGTGGTCTCATACAATATTTGTCCTTTTGCAACTGACCAATTTCACTCAGCATAATGCCTTCCAGATTCCTCCATGTTATGAAATGTTTCACAGATTCATCATTGTTCTTTATCGATATGTAGTATTCCACTGTGTGAATATACCATAATTTATTTATCCATTCATCCGTTGATGGGCACCTTGGTTGCCTCCACCTTTTGCTATTGTAAACAGTGCTGCAATGAATATGGGTGTGCATATATCTGTTCATGTTAAGGCTCTTATTTCTCTAGGATATATTAAAAGGAGTGGGATTGCTAGATCCTATGTCACTACTATTTCTAGCTTTTTAAGGAAGCACCAAATTGATTTTCAAAGTGGTTGTACCATTTTACATTCCAACCAGCAGTGTATAAGTATTCCAATCTCTCCACAGCCTCTCCAACATTTAATATTTTGTTTTTTGGATTAATGCCAGCCTTGTTGGAGTGAGATGGAATCTTATTGTAGTTTTGATTTGCTTTTTTCTCTAATGGCTAATAATCATGAATATTTCCTCATGTGTCTGTTAGCTACCTGAATGTCTTCTTTAGTGAAGTGCCTGGTCATATCCTTTGCCCATTTTTTAATTGGGTAGTCTTTTTGTAGTTGAGTTTTTGCAGTATCATGTAGATTTTAGAGATCAGATGTTGATCGGAAATGTCATAGCTAAAAACTTTTTCCCAGTCTGTGGGCAATCTTTTAATTTTTTTGGTGAAGTCTTTGGATGAGCATAGGTGTTTGCTTTTTAGGAGCTCCCAATTATCTACTTTCTTTTCTGCACTGTTAGTAATGTTTTGTATACTGTTTATGCCATGTATTAGGGCTCCTAGAGTTGTCCCTATTTTATCTTTCATGAACTTTATTGTTTTAGATTTTATATTTAGGTCTTTGATCCATTTTGAGTTAGTTTTTGTGCATGGTGTGAGGTATGGGTCTTGTTTCATTTTTTTTGCAGATGGATATCCAGTTATGCCAGCACCATGTGTTCAGACTAATCTTTTCCCCATTTAACTGACTTTAGGCCTTTGTCAAATATTATCTGCTCGTATGTAGGTGGATTTTTTGTCTAAATTCTCAATTCTGTTCCACTGGTCTATGTGTCTGTTGTTGTACCAGTACCAGGCTGTTTTGACTACTGTGGCAATATAACAGCTTCTAAAATCAGGTAGAGTGAGACCGCCCACTTTGTTCTTCTTTTTCAGTAATGCTTTACTTATCTGGGGCTTCTTTTGCTTCCATATGAATCTGGTGATTTGTTTCTCCATCTCATTAAAAAATGTCATTGGAATTTGGATCGGAATTGCATTGTATCTATAGATGGCTTTTGGTAGAATAGACATTTTTCAATGCTAAGTCTTCCTATCCATGAGCAAGGTATGTTTTTCCACTTATGTAGGTCTCTTTGGGTTTCTTGTGGTAGTGTCTTATAATTTTCTTTGTATAGGTCTTTTACATCTCTGGTAAGCTTTATTCCTAAGTATTTTATCTTCTTGGGGGCTACTATAAATAGTATTGATTTGGTGATTTCCTCTTCGATGTTCTTTTTGTTGGTGTAGAAGAATCCAACTGGTTTTTGTATCTTTATCTTCTATCCCGATACTTTGCTGAACTCTTCTATTAGTTTCAGTAGTTTTCTTGAGGATTCTTTAGGGTTTTCTGTGTATAAGATCATATCATCTGCAAATAGAGATACTTTTACTTCTTCCTTACCAATCTGCATGCCCTTTGTTTCTTTATCTAGCCTAATTGCTCTGGCTAGGACCTCCAGCACAATGTCGAGTAAAGGTGCTGATAAAGGGCAGCCTTGTCTGGTTCCTGATCTCAAGAGGAATGCTTTCAGACTCTCTCCATTTAGGATGATGTTGGCTATTGGCTTTGCATAAATGCCCTTTATTATGTTGAAGAATTTTCCTTCTATTCCTATTTTGCTGAGAGTTTTTATCATGAATGGGCATTGAACTTTGTCAAATACCTTTTCTGCATCAGTTGATAAGATCATGTGGTTCTTGTGTATTTTATTTATATGACGATTACATCAATTGTTTTTCTAATGTTGAACCATCCCTGCATCCCTGGTCACGGTGAATTTTTTTTTTTTTTTTTTTTTGATATGTTGTTGAATTCTATTGGCTAGAATTTTGTTGAGGATTTTTTGCATCTAAGTTCTTAAGAGATATAGGTCTATAATTTTCTTTTTTGTGGTGTTTTTACCTGGTTTTGGTATCAGGGATATGCTGGTTTCATGGAATTAGTTTGGGAGTATTCCATCCTTCTCTATGCTCTGAAATACATTTTCTGAGAGTTTGGTAGAACTGTGCAATGAAGCCATCAGGGCCAGGGCTTTTTTTTTGTTGTTGTTGGGAGTTATTTGATTACCTTTTCAATCTCTTCTTTTGTTATGGGTTTATTTAGTTGTACTACCTCTGTTTGTGTTAGTTTAGGTAGGTAGTGTGTTTCTAGAAATTCATCCATTTCTTCTAGGTTTTCAAATTTACTAGAGTACAATTTTTTGTAGTAATCTGATATGCTTCTTTTAATTTCAGCTGGGTCTGTTGTAATATTGCCCATCTCATTTCTTATTTGGGTTTTTTTGCTTCCTCTCCTGTTTTTCTTTTGTCAGTTTGGCCAATGATTTATAAAATTTTAAAATTTTTTTCAAAGAACCAGCTTTTGGTCTTGTTAACTCTTTCAATTGTTTTTCTGTTCTCTATTTTATTTCATTTAATTCTGCTCTGAATTTTATTATTTGCCTTCTTCTGGTACCTGAGGGTTTCTTTCGTTGTTCCCTTTCTATTTGTTCAAGTTGTAGGGATAATTCCTTGATTTTTTTTCCCTTTCTTCTTTTTGTGTGTGTGTATTTATTGATATAATTTTCCTCTGAGCACTGCTTTCACTGTGTCCCAAAGGTTCTGATATGAAGTGTTTTCATTCTCTTTGGATTCTATGAATTTGTTTATTCCATCCTTTATGTATTCTATAATCCAGTCTTTTTTGAGCAGGGTATTATTCAGTTTGGAAGTGTTTGATTTCTCTTCCATGCTTTTTCTCTTATTCATTTCTGCTTTTATGGCCTTATGATCAAAGAAGATGCTTTTTAATATTTCAATGTTTTGGATTCTGAAAAGGCTTGCTTTATGACCTAATATGTGGACTATTCTAGGGAATGTTCCATGTGCACTGGAAAAGAAAGTATACTTGGTTGCTTTTGGGTAGAGGGTTCTGTATATGTCTATAAGATCATTTGGTTGATTGTGCATTTTAGATCTTCCATGTCTTTACTGAGCTTTTTTCTGGATGTTCTGTCCTTCACCAAAAGTGGTGTGTTGAAGTCTGCTAATATTATTGTGGAACTGTCTCTCTCACTTTTCAATGCTGATAGAGTTTGTTTTATGTATCTTGCAGCCCTGTCATTGGGTGCATAAATATTTAATATGGTTATATCCTCCTGGTACATTGTCCCTTTAGTCATTACATAGTGTCCTTCCTCATCCTTTGTGGTGGATTTAACTTTAAAGTCTATTTTGTCAGAAATTAATTTTGCCACTCCTGCTCTTTTTTGATTGTTGTTTGATTGATATATTTTTTCCATCCTTTGAGTTTTAATTTGCTTGTGTCTTTAAGTCTAAGGCATGTCTCTTGTAGGCAGCATATAACCCAATTGTGTTTTTTTTATCCCTTCTGCCACTGTCTGTCTCTTTATTGGTGCATTTAGTCCATTTACATTCAGCGTAATTATGGATAGGTATGAGTTTAATGCCGTCATTTTGATGTCTTTTTTCTGTGCTTTGGACAGTTTGTTTTTCCCACTTAATTTTTTTGTGCTGAGTAGTTTATCTTTATATATTGTCTTTTCCTCTTATTCATTGTTGATTTTGTTTCTGCTAAGTATCTGTTTTTTTCTTGTATGTTATTTTGATGAGTAGGAATGTTAGTCTCCTTTGTGGTTACCTTAATATTTACCTGTATTTTTCTAAGTTTTAACCTATCTTTCCTTTCTTTATATTCCCTTTTCTTCCTCTTCATGTGAGAAATCTATGACTACATTTCTCAGTTCCTTTTTGTTGTTTTAATATTGTCTTCTTTTACATAATGACATCTCTGTTTTCCTGTTTTAAGCATTTTTTTATCTTGATTTTTTTTTGATCTCCCCATCTGGGTTGACATCTGATTGCTCCATCTAGTGTTCTAGTCTTGGTTTGATACCTGATATTATTGATTTTCTAACCAGAGAACTCCCTTTAGTATTTCTTGTGGTTTTGGTTTGGTTTTTAAGAATTCCCTAAACTTCTGTTTATCTGGAAATGTCCTAATTTCACCTTCATATTTGAGAGACAGTTTTGCTGGATATATGATTTTTAGCTGGCAATTTTTTTCCTTCAATGCTTTATATAAGTCATCCCATTGCCTTCTTGCCTGCATAGTTTCTGCCGAGTAGTCTGATCTTATTCTTATTGACTCTGTAGGTGGCTTTTCATTTATCCCTATAAGAAAAAAAAAAAAAAAAACTGGTCTTAAAATTCTCTTTTTATCTTTGGTTTTGGCAAGTTCGATTATACTATGTCTTGTTGACTTTCTTTTAATATCTACCTTATGTGGAGTTTGATGTGCATCTTGGATAGATATCTTCTCATTTCATGATGTCAGAGAAGTTTTGTGCCAACAAATGTCCAATAATTCTCTCTGTATTTTCTCTTATCCCTCCCTGTGCTGGTACTCCAGTCAGTAGTAGGTTATTTCTTTTGATAGATTGCCATATGATTCTTAGGGTTTCTTCATTTTTTAAAAAATTCTTTTATCTCCTTTATCTTCAAATATATTGATACCAAGTGATTTATCTTCAATCTCACCAATTTGCCTTCCACTTGCTCAATTCTGCTCCTCTGACTTTCTACTGAGTTGCCTAATTCTGTAATTTCTGTAATTGGTTAATCTCCTGAATTTATGATTGTTGTCTATGGATTCTTGCAGCTTATTGAATTTTTCATTATGTTTTTGAATAACCTTTTTTAATTTCTTGAACTGCTTTATCTGTGTGTTCCTTAGCTTGTTCTGCATATTGCCTGATCTCTTTCCTGATCTCGTTGCTGATGCCTTGAAGAGTCCTGTATATTAATCTTTTGTATTCTGCATCCAGTAATTCCAGGAAGGCACCTTCATCTAGAAGATCCCTTGATTCTTTGTTTCGAGTGCTTTTTGAAGAGATCGTGTGGCCTGTTTCTTTATATGATTTGATATTGACTGTTGTCTCCAAGCCATCTATAAGTTATTGTATTAATTTCTTTTATGTTTGCTTACTGTATCCTAGCTTCTTGCTTTATTTTTTTTTTATATGCCCCAATAGGTTCCTTGAGTGCACTAACTTGATTATTTTCACCTTTGAAATTCTAGTATCCTGTCACCAGATGGCTAGAGCTGTTATCAAGTATATGAGCTTAGGAGTCTATTCAGTTTTCTTGTATGGATTCAGCTCAGGTGTCCAGGTAGTTAGTCATCAAGTGTGTGGTACAGGCTCTGTCCTATAGTCTTAGAGGTGCAGGCGTTATTGGTGTGGGTACTAAAATATGGATGCAGCAGGGGGTCATGCTCTGAATAAGGTAGGAGGCTGACAAGTGTCCCCCGAGTGTCTGTGAAGAAAGCACGTCCCTGTTCCCTAGAGCACAAAGAGGGGTGGGTTCTGCAGACAGACCGTGGGCACCCAATGCTTTTGGTTGTTAGGACTGGGAGGTACCAGCTATCCTTGGACCCCTGTTGTGGGTGGCTGGGTGACCTGAGTGGAGCCACCAGTCCTATGGTCCCTGATGTGGGTAGGTGAGGACCCTGCTTAATAGGCAAAGCGGTGTCAAACATCAAACACCCACCTCTCCACCACGCAGCTGAAACAGTTGCAGTGTGTGAACAAGGGCCTATTCTCCTGAAATAGGCCCACACAGGTCCATGCAGGGGAGAAAAGTATTCAAAGTCCAGGTACCATTCATGCCTGAACAGAAGCCGGTTCTGTCCTGAGCTCTCCAGGTTAGTGGATCTGGAAGATTATGTTTTACCCCAGTTTTGAATTTATTCTTTCTCCAAGGTTGGGAGAATGGCTCAGAGTGCTCAGCAGAACCTATCTCTGGTCCAGGGAAATCAACAGCCACTAAAGCTGGCTTGGGGGCTGGGGGCACAGTAAAATATACAGAAGTACTTAGCTTTTGCCTAGAGTGCTGTTTTTCTCTGGTTCCAGAGGTGTGCATAGGCTGTGTGGCTGGCTATTTCTCCCGGAGGAAACTGAGGCCAAACGCAACCACCAGCCCAATGAAGTTGCTCCCAGAAGTGGTGCCTGAGGATTCCCAGTGATTCAGGTCCTCTCCACTTCTGAACTGTCTCTCCCTCCCCTGCCACTCAGTCTGTTTTCTGTCTTTGCCTTTGATGTTTAGGCCCCTAGCTTGTCATAAATATAATTGTTTCAATTATTTTTGGGGTCTCTGTTGTAAGAGGAATCACAGGAAGAATCTGACTACTCTGCCATCTTGGCCCTGCCTCTATTGCTGTGCTTTTGATGATGGGTTTTGCTCATTGGGAATGTCTTTTCTTTTTATTAGTTGAAATTTTACCCACTACTTAGGCCTAGTTCAAATGCTATCTTCTCTGTAAAATTTCTCTGATTCCCCAAAATGAAATTATTCTTTTGCCCTTTTCTGAATTTCTTAGTTCGAACTTGTAAAGTAGCTCTTATCCCTGTCATCTTGAATCTGTAGTAGTTGTTCCTGTCTCTACCCCCCTCAACAAAAGGCTACTTCTTCTGTGCACTCTGTGGTGCCTAATGAGTGTACTGTGCTTAATAAAGATGCGTTGAATTACACAAAAGAAAGGGTAGCTTTAAACATGCTAACCAGTAAGGAAAGCAGCTGTGAGCATTTCCCATTAGCTTTCTGGAGTCACACTAACACAACAAATAAGATAAACAAACAAAATACTATAAATTCTATTTTCAGTAAAACTAGGAGACAGATATAGTCTCCAGGTTCCAATGCATATGCAAGAGGTGCCAGAGAAAACTGTGATTGGCCAGAAATCCTGCAAGGGGAGGAAGAGGGGCCCAGTAGTGGCAGTAAGAGCCCAGTTCCAGAGTGCTAAGGCTTTCTTGCTTGTCCCTTGCTTGCAAAAGTGGGGACAGGACATTGGGTGAGCAGGGCTGGTGGAAGAAGCCCTTCTGGACTCAGTTTGGTTCAGAGAGTTAGAGGATTCAGGGCAATACAAAGAGTCTTTCCAACCAGCCATGTTTGTAATGAGTCCCTGAGTAGCACACACGATTAAGTTCTCAACTACTAGCTGAGAAGCTGGCAGTTTGAACCCACTCAGAAGTGCCTCAGAAGACGGGCCTGGTGATCTGTTTCTGAAAGGTCACAGCCTTGAAAATCCTGTGCAGCAGTTCTATGTTGCACAAATAGGGTAGCCAATATCGGAATTGACTCAGTGGCAACCAACAACCATGTTTTCAGGAAGCAGTCTGTATCACTGTCAGGTAAAATGTTGAAAAGTTTTAGTTGTGAAGCTTGGCCCCATACCCAGTCACTGTGGAAATGTGTGCAAAGAGCTATAGTGAATGATCTAAAAAAAAAAAAAGAACAGGAGTTGTTATGGCATTGTTACAAAGATGCCATGAAAAAAATGTGGAATTAACCAGTGGATGCTATTACAGATTAAGAATACCCTCAGGAAAAATGTTGCCACTTAGGAGATGAAAAGAATAATTAAACATATTGATATGTGTTTAGAAAAAAAAAGCTTAGTGAAGCAATTATCCCTATGAATGAAAAACACAGACAGAAATGCAAAAAGTCAAGGAAGAGATGGCAAGTCTATGAAATCCAGCTAAGCAGGATCAAGAAAGTAGGAGGACAAATAAAACCATAACAGGAATGAAGCTCAAACCAGAGGAACAAAGAGGGAGAACAGATCTTGCATAATACACAATAAGAGGCATAAGGGACATAAATGATAAAAGTAAAAGGAAATTGAAATAAGGCCTAAAAAAAAAAAAAAAAGACTAATTTCCACCTGATCGAAATTCCAACAGCCTTCTTTACAGAAATAGAGAAACCAATCCTAAACTTTATATTAACTGGCTAGAGGCCCCAAATAGTTAAAACAATGTTGAAAGAGAAGAACAAAGTAGGAGAACTCGTATTTCCTGATTTTAAAACATACTATAAATTAAAAAAAAAAAAAAAAAAACAAACCCAAACCCATTGCCTTTGTGTCGGTTCCAACTCATAGCAACCCTATAGGACAGAGTAGAACTAACTGCTCCATAAGGTTTCCAAGGAGCACCTGGTATATCTGAACTGCTGACTTTTTGATTAGCAGCCATAGCTCTTAACCACAGCTACAGTAATCAAAACAGCCTAGTACTGATGTAACACATAGACCAAGGAACTGAGAGTCCAGAAATAAACCTATACATCTATGGTCAACTGACTTTTGACAAGGGTGCTAAGTCAGTTCAATGCAGAAAGAAGAGTCTTTTTAATAAATGGTGCTGGGAAAACTGGATTTTTGCATGCAGAAAAATAGGATCCATGGCTAACATCATACACAAAAACAAATCCAAAATGGATTAAGGACCTAAATTCGCAAACTAAAACCATGAAATTCTTAGAATAATAAGCAGGAGCAACACTGTCTGGCCTAGCTTTCAACAATGGATTATCTAGTATAATAACAAAAGCACAAACAGCAAAAGAAAAAATAAATGGGACCTCATAAAAATTAAAAACTTTTGTTCATCAAAAGATTTTACCAAAAAAGTGAAAAGACAAGCCACCAACTGGGAAAATATCTTCAGAAACCATATATCCAACAAGAATCTAAAACTTCGACAACTTAACAACAAAGACAACCCAAGTATAGAAAGCACAAAGGACTTGAATAGACATTTCACCAAAGAGGACATTAGAATAGCCATCAAACACATGAAATAATGCTCAGAGTCGTTATAGCCATCAGAGACATGCAAATTAAAACCACAATAAGATACCACTTCACTTCCCCTAGGATGCCTAAGCTAAAAAAACAAAACAAAAGAAAAACCAGAAAATAACAAATGCTGACGAGGACGTGGGGAAATTGGAGCACTTATCCATTGCTGGTGGGAATAAAAAATGGTACAGGCACTGTAGAGATCAGTGTGGTGGTTCCTCACAAAGGTAAAAATAGAACCACCATATGACCGAGCAATTCCTCTCCTAGGAACATACCCAAAAGACTTGAAAGCAAAGACTCAAAAAGAGACTTGTACACCACTCTTTATTGCAGCAGTATTCACAACAGCCAAAAGGTGGAAACAACCTAAATGCCCATGGACAGATGAATGGATAAACAAAATGTGGTACACATACACAGTAGAAAACTACTCAGCCAGTAGGAGAAATGAAGTTTTGATACATGCTGAGTTAAATAAGCTAATCACAAATGGACAAATACTATATGACGTCACTTACATAAAAAGACAAGAAAAGGCAAATGTATAGAGACCAAAGTTTATTAGTGGTTAGCAGGGGCAGGAGGGGTGAGAAAGGGTTAATGGTGTTGGAAAAATCACACTGATTAAGGGCAGGGTTGCACAACTGATTATTGTAATTGCTGTCAATAAGTTGTACACCTATAAAAAGTAGAACTGGCAAAAGTTGTGTGATAAATATATTTACAACAATGACAAAAAAAAAAAAAAGCTGCTCAGGTTGCTTACGTACAACCAAATACTTCATGGGATTTGGTTCCTTGGTTTGGAGGTTTACTATCATGGCTTTATGGTATATCCCAGTTAACTGGCCTAATAACGTGTTTAGTGCTTCTGTTCTACCTCCTAGTTCATTGTGTAGTGCCTAGGGTCTCAAAGCTTGTAAGAGGCCATCCAAGGCACAACAATTTGTCTTTACTCACCTGGAGCAACAGAGAAAGAGTCAGGAATAGTAGGAGGACATGGAATGTGGGCTTAACTGCTTCCATATACAACTGCCTCCTTTGGCATGAGACGAGAAGAGCTGGAAGGTGCCTGGTTATCAATACTGAACATTTTGCTCAGAGATTCCATAGAAGAATCCTGATTAAAAGGGGGAAAATACAGAACAGAATTTCACATTCTCATGGATCCCAGACTTTCCGGAGCCATGGAGGGTGGATGAACCCCTGAAACTATTGCCTTGAGCTAATATTTAAACCTTAGTATAAAAGTATCCCCTGAAGTCATCTTAAAATCTAACAATAGTTAGGCTTAGATTGTAAAAAAAGGTCTGCCCTGAGCATTATGCTTTTTTAAAGAACTGTCTATATGGGATCAAGCTGACAATAGCAATTCAAACGATTCAATAGGAACCTCAGCAGGCAGTGAGTTTAGGTTAGTGAAGGAGGAACAACTCAGAAAAAGAGAGTGAGAATGCTTGTACAACTCGAAGAATATAATTAGTACAACTTGAAAAATGTAATCAATGTCAATTAACTGTAAATGTATACACTGTTGAGTTGGTGTATTGTTTTGCTGTGTATATTCTCAACAACAACAAAAATAAAATTTAGGAAAAAAAATGATGAAAAGAAAAATGAGTTTCAGCAAATATATAACCAGTCTCTGAGGAAAAACCAAAACACTGAAACAGAACAAATATTTAAATATGTAATTTTTAAAACTTTCCTAAGCATTTTGAATTTATATGCTTGAATATAGTTGAATTCATACACTGGAAGGCTCCATCATGTGCCAACAGTAGATGAACCAGAATTCAGTAACAAGATTATCTTAGTAAAATTACCAGAGTTAAAGAAAATGACTCATTTGGGCAGCCTGACAAACCTGAGAGATCTCCTCAAAACCTTCAAAAACAGAAGACAGTGAACCTAACTCTACAAAATACTCAATGGAAAAGACGAAAAAGTGTATGACAAGAATTTTATGTTTGGCAAAACTGTCCTTCAAATATACAGGCTACAGATAGTTTTGAACATGAAGGGACTCAGGGAATATTGGTCCCATTAGTCTTTCTTGAAAATATCACTAGAAGAGGAAAACTTCAGTAAGAGGACTAGTGCTGAGCACTGAATAGGTTTAATGGTAGATCTAAAACAAAAAGAAGAGGATATGGCGACAGAATGGTGTAACAACACATGCTCTGACCATAAGAACATGGGAAGAGCAAGGGGGGTAAGGTAAGAGGTGGAATTTGTTCTCTAATGGCTTGATATATAAGAATGGGGAGTCAAAGGGTATTATTTAAAGACAAAAAAATCAAAAAACAGAAGTAAACACATATTTAACGGTACAAAGGTAAACCTCAGTTAGATAACATTGACTAAAATCTGGTGTGGAGGGAAGGAGGAGAAAGCATATTGATTTTATGATTACTTACAGCAGGAAACAATTAGATAATGTCCCTTCCAGAAAAAGAAAGCTAAACATTTTATATAAAATTAAAATTGTAATGGTGACCATTTGAACAAAAACACAAATCTTAAATTTCAGAAGAATTACACACAAAAAAGAGCAATCAGACCATATATGAAGGACTTCAAAAAAATAAAATAAAAACAGAAAATAAGAATGATAAGAGGGAAACAATCACAGAAACAGAGGAAATTAAAAAAAAAAACATATTTCATGTAAGTGAGGTCATATGATAGTTGTCCTTTTGTGGCTGAATTATTATACTCAATAGGCAAGTGTATAAAGACCAAAGTTTATTAGTAGTTACCAGGGGTGGACACAAGGGACACAGGCTGACTCATTATTTAGGGGACACTGAGCTCCTGTTAAGGGTGTTGGAAAAATCTGGAAATAGATAAGTGGTGGTGGCTGAACAATATGATGAACATAATTAACGTCACTAAATTGTGCATATAAAAAATAATCAAATGCCAAATGTTTTGTTATGTATATATTTACCACACACACACTCACTCACATGCAAACTACTTATACTCAACTCTATGCAAATACATTTGAAAGTGGATAAAATGGGTAGGTAATTTTCTGGGAAAATATAATTTACCAAAAATGAATTCTAGAGGAGGTAGAAAATTTCAACAGATAGATGTTTTTCATAGAAGAAACAGACAATAGTCTCAAAAACCTACCCTCACTCTCTACTCCCTCAAAAGCTCTAGGTAGGTACAGGTGGTTTCACAGTGGCCCTATCAAACTTTTAAAGAGGAAAAAATCCCAGTGGTATTTAAAATTATTCCAGAGAACAGGTAAAAGGAAAAACTCCCAAATTCATTCTATAAAGTAAGTAGAATATTGACACCCAAATCTGACAAAGATGGCATGCACATACACATAAAATGAAACTACAGGACATTTTTGTTTATCAATATCAATGCTGAAATCCTACGTAAACTATTCGTGTATAGAAGTATACAACATGACAAGGTGGGGTTGATTCCAAGAATGTAAGGACAGTTTAGTAACAGAGAATATATTCATATTAAAATGCCTAAGGAGAAAAGCATATGATCATCTCCATAGACAATTAAATGAAATTTGTCAAAATTCCACAACCATTATTGATAAAATCACTCAGTAAAGGAACTTGTTACAGTTCTTTAAGATAAAAAAAATGTCTCTATTGTAGTCCCAAAGTCAGCTTCATGCTTAGAAGGGATAAACTGGAATGATTTCAAGTAAATTTGTGAACAAGAAGGATGCTTACTATCACCATTATTATTAATTATAAGTATCATTGCCCCACTTGAGCCCATGTGAACCCCACTAGATAGGAGAAAGGTATCAGAGGTATAACATTTGGAAAGCAGAAGATAAAATCATTATTATTGCAGATGGTTAATTGTAAACCGAAAAAACCATGAGACTCACCTGAAAAACTACAGAAAAGAGAAAATTTAGTAAATTAGCAGGGTACAAAATTAAAGCACTGGTATCAAAAGTACTTGTATACACGGATAACCATTAGTTAGAAGGTGTGATAAAAGAGACCATTTATAAAAGTCACCAAAAAATTATGCATACCTAGGAATACACTTAAGAAATGTGCAAGATTTATACAAATAAAACTTTAAAATACTACTGAGGGACACAAAAGAAAAGTAGAACACACTAAAATACACAGCATGTTCTTGGAGAAGAAAAATCAGTATCATACAGGTCTCACTTCTTAGTTACTTTAATACATTTAACATGATCCCAAAAATATACCAACAAGGTAATTCTGAGGTTAATATGGACAATAATAAACAAACAGATAAACAAGACTAGCAATGAGGCATGACTGACCGACCCGATATATCATGTTGTTAGATTATTATATGTTATAAAACTTTAATAATTAAAATAATGTGACACAGGTAATGGAACAGAATAGGAAGCTCATGAATAAACCAAGTACTTACGGAAATTTACTGTATGCTAAGGTGGCATCTCAGATTAGTGAGGAAATAGTGGACTATTTGATAAACAGTGTTGAATCAACAGGGTAGCTTCCAGGACAAAAAAAAAAAAAAAAAAAATGACACACCATGATACAATACAGCACGATAATTCCAAGTGGATAAAATATTGAGTGTAAACAATAAAAAAAAAAAATAATAAAAATACTAGAAGAAAATATAGCCAGATTCTTTTACAACCATGGCCTGGGAAAGCCTTTTTTTAATTGTGTCATCAAATCCAAAAGAGAAAAAATGATAAATAAGGACAGGGCAAACCTAAACCAACTGACTAACCAACCAACCAACCAACCAACAAAATACTCGTAAGTAAAACCAAAATAACAAAACAGGAACAAGCATTGCAACTCACATCATGGACAAAGTCCTAATCTTCCTAATACATAAAGATAAAGTGCTCTGAGAAATTGGTGAGTAAAAGACTAATATCACAACAGAAAAATTGGCAGAGTTCACTAAAAAGGAAACAGATGATCCTTAAACATTTGAAAAGATGCTCAACTTCACTCATAATAAAAAATGTAAATTAAAATTACACTAAGATAGCATTTTTCAATTATCATGCTTGCAAAAAGTCTAAATGTTTGATAACATTCTCTGTTGGTATTGAGAAACAGGCAATTAGAAAACTTGCCAGAGGGAATATGAATCAGTGTATTGTGTAGATAGGACAATTTGTTATTAAAGTAAGGAATGTGTATTCCCTTTGATTTAGCTACTTCACTACTGGGATTTATCCTATAGACCTACTAGCACAGATGCAAAGTGCAAAATGACATGTGTAGATGGTAATTCATTACATCATTATTTGTAATAGCAAAAGATAGAAAATAGCCTAAATATCCACAATAGAACACTAGTGGTATAATGGCTCATCTAGTCAATGGAACATTACTATGCAGCCATAAAGTACTCTCTGGGTGCTAAGAAGAGGTTCCCTATGTACTAATGTGGGAAAATCCCCAGGAGATAGTTAAGGAAAAAAAAAAAATTAAGTATGTTTATACAGTATACTGCTTATTGTGTTTTTTAAAAAAGGAAAGGGATAAGAAAATATACTTACATTTGCTTGCTTAC
Organism: Elephas maximus indicus; assembly: GCF_024166365.1. Lineage (NCBI taxonomy): Eukaryota > Metazoa > Chordata > Mammalia > Proboscidea > Elephantidae > Elephas > Elephas maximus. Next base: position 24,138,546 of record NC_064829.1, read on the forward strand.
ACATAAAGAAACTAAAGAAGACTACGCCAGAGACAAGAGTGGCATTATGTGCTGGGTGGGGGCGGGGGTTGGAACTGTGTGGCTGGAAGACAGCAGCAGGTGGGGGACTTCTCATCATGTACCTTTTTAGGCATTTTTTAAATTATATCATGTGATACACTGTTGTTGTTGTCAGGTGCTGCTGAGTTGGTTCCGACTCATAGCGAACCTACGTCCAAAAGAACGAAACACCACTCGGATCTGTGTCATTCTCACAATCCTTGCTACGTTTGAGCCCATTGTTGCAGGCACTGTGTCAATCCATCTCCTTGAGGGTCTTTCTCTTTTTCAATGACCCTCTACCTTACCAAGCATGATTTCCTTCTCCAGGGACTGGTCCCTCCTGACTACATGTCCAAAGTACGTGAGATGAAGTCTTGCCACCCTTGCTTCCAAGGAGCACTCTGGTTGTACTTCTTCCAAGACAGACTTGTTTATTCCTTTGGCAGTCCATGGTATATTCAATATTCTTTGCCAACACCATAATTCAAAGACGTCAATTCTTCTTCAGTCTTCCTTATTCATTGTCTAGCTTTTGCACGCATATGAGGTGATTGAAAACATCGTGGCTTGGGTCAGGCACACGTTAGTCCTCAAAGTGACATCTTTGCTTCTTAACACTCTGAAGAGGTCTTTTGCAACAGATTTGCCCAATGCAATGCGTCATTTGATTTCTTGACTGCTGCTTCCATGGGTGTTGATTGTGGACCCAAGTAAAATGAAATCTTTGACAACTTCAATCTTGTCTCTGTTTATCATGATCTTGCCTATTGGACCAGTTGTGAGGGCTTTTATTTTCTTTATGTTGAATTATAACCTATACTGAAGGCTGTAGTCTTTGATCTTCATTAGTAAGTGCTTCAAGTCCTCTTGGCTTTCAGCAAGGTTGTGTCATCTGCATATCACGGGTTGCTAATGAGTTTCCTCCAATCCTGATGCAGCGTTCTTCTTTATCTAGTCCAGCTTCTTGGATTATTTGCTCAGCATACAAACTGGATAGGTATGGTGAAAGGATACAACCCTAACACACATGTTTACTGATTTTAAACCACTCAGGATCCTCTTGCTCTGTTCTAATGACTGCCCCTTTACAGATTCTGTATGAGCACAATTAAGTCTTCTAGAAATCCCATTCTTTGCAATGTAATCCATTATTTGATATGATCCCACAGTCAAATGCCTTTGCATAGTCAATAAAACACAGGTAAACATCTTTCTGGTATTCTCTGCTTTCAGCCAAGATCTGACCTCAGCAATGATATCCATCATTCCACATCCTCTTCTGAATCTGGCTTGAATTTCTGGCAGTTCCCTGTTGATGACTGCTGCAACTGTTTTGAATTATCTTCATCAAAATTTTACTTGAGCGTGATATTAATGATATTGTTCAACAATTTCTACCTTCTGTTGGATCACCTTTCTTTAGAATGGGCCTATTCAAAAATTAAATTATAAAGGCAAAAGAAAATGCTAAGATTGTTATGTTTTGTGTCTGGCTTTACCATACCAAACCAAACCCACTGCCATTATGTCAATTCTGACTCATAGTGACCCCATAGGGTTTCTGAGGCTATAAATCTCTATGGAAGCAGACTGCCACATCTTTCTCCTGTGGAGCTGCTGGTAGCTTTGAACTGTCGACCTTTTGGTTAGAGGTGGGGATTGCTTTAACCACCGTGCCTCCAGGGCTGTACGTAGTACCTTTGAAATATGATTCATTTTTTATCTTATTTCTTGATTTAGAAAGACACATACTAAAAGTCAAGCTTTCTCTTACCTGAGTGGGTGAGTGGTTCCAGGAGCCTACCCCTGCAGTCTGAGAATGGGACGGTATCCTGCACAGAATGCAGGACACCGGCTCTGTGCTCCTCTCTGTGCCCCACTCTTCCTCCGCGGGGTGGCTATGGCCTGGCCCTAGATTTGGCTTCTGCCCTCAGGGGCATGCTGCAGCCCAAGGAGGGTCCATGTGCATCCGACACAAAGACATATACAGCCTCCTCGACAACGGAGGATATGAGATGGTGCAAATCTTTATCCATGGGTGAGGATTTTGTATACATTCCCATGCTGGGTTCTGCTTGTTATAATTTGGCCTTTCTCTTAGCCAACTTATTTATAAAGCTTGATATTTAGGAACTTGGAGGGCCAGACACCAGCTAGTCTTGTGTCCTATAACAGGCTGTACATAAACCATTTCAGACATGTGAGAGCCTCTCCTATTTCTACAGCCCTCTCTTAGGAGACTGCTTCAGGGTTTGACAGCTCCTAGAGGGCTGGGCATTACTTCTTGTATTGCCATCAATAGTAGTGTTCACCTCTCAGCACAAGCCCTGGGGCAGGGGTGGCACACAGGTGTGGTGAGCCATGCAGACCTGGGGAAGCTCTGGAGAGGTGATGGCAGAAATGGAGTTGAGTCAGCTGAGGGTAGAAAGCTGGGTGAGCAGACTTGCAGAGAGATTTTCTGGTTACAAAAGGCAGCATATCAGGCAGGGCTTAAAGGTCTCTGGCAATCAGAGTCAGGTCAGGAAGTGAGTTCAGGAGCTTGGGCACCAGGTTGTGAGCACAGGAAGTGTCAGTGCTGGGCACACCTTGGAGATGAGCAATTGCCAGGCCCAGGACCAGGCCAAGGACGAGGCGGCCCCAATCCTCAGGGAAAATAAGATGGACTGGGTGAAGGCTTTGTGGTCAGGGCCAAAGAGAGACCCCTGGGAGCCTGAGAGCACAGCCACATTGACCAGGCTTTGCGGGCTCTCTAACTTGCCACAGTACAATGCTTGTGTTCCCACAGTAAACACTCAAGCCAAGTCCAAGAAGCCAATTTATGCACAAGTAGGCCAGGATTCTTAGAGCATCAGCTATCTTTGATGTCCTAAGTCTATTTGCTTCAGTTCTATTCTTAATCGAGACAAAGAACAAAGTTGTCCACCATCTCATCTATGACTCATTTAGGGACCTAAAGTATTTCAGTTATTCCTTAGTCATTTCTCATCCAGAATAATACAAAAAGGTACTTCACTCCTCCATTACAGTTCTTATTTTTGGCTCTTTATTTTCAGTGTTTGCCTTCTCTATCCTTGTCATGTTTTCCATGATTCTTTCAAGTTCTAGTTATGACTAGCTATTCAACAATATGGGAGGACCACTGGTGGCGCAGGGGTTAAAGCACTTGGCTGCTAACCAAAAGGTCAGAGGTTGGAACCCACCAAAAGAATTGGCAGTCTGCTTGTGTAAAAATTACAGCCTTGGAAACCCTATGGGGCAGTTCTACTCTCTCCTGTAGGGTCACTAAGAGTCAGAATTGGCTTGACAGTAGTGGGTTTGGTTTTGGTGGTTATTCAACAAATTTTTTTTTTTTTTGCTTAAGACAGTGAATCGAAAGTAATACATTTCTGATTAGTCGCTACTCTCCCTTTTTTTATAAGACAGTCATTAAAATTTAAAAGCCGGAACATGGAGCAAGAAGTGCTAATGAAATGTTAACAAGTAAGAGTTTAGATTTTAAGATGTTGCTAATCTAGTAGGAACTGCAGGACGAACAAGACGGGTCTAACAGCTCTGAGATGATCTGTTGTATGCCTTCGAAACTTCCTCCAAGTTTCACGTAAAATATCATTCGTGATTCATTTTGATCAGTAATGTTTCAAATGATTAAAAAAGCAAAAACAAAATTCGCCCCTGAACAAGTGTAGTTGGAAAGCAGCCTCTCTGAGCCGGTGCACGTGGCTCTTCTGGCCAAAGCCAGTTGCTGCTGGAGTCAATACTGCAGCATTTCTCTTTTAAGACAGATCTGGTTTCAATCTGTTTCTTCAGTTTTTATCAGTGTTGGCCTAGATTTGCAAAGCTGAGCTAAAATGGAAATATTCTTTCCCCCTTTAACCCATCTGTCTCCTTGTATTTACATAATATAATATATTTTTCCCTGAACAACTCCTAAGTTTTTAAAAGGGAAAATGGAAGTAAAAGACATGGAAAATTTTTCATCTCAAAGTGAAACTCAGTATCTTTCCTTTGGATTTATACGCAACCTGGCCTCACCACCAGTTCAAACTCAGCAAAATGAGCAGGAGGTGAGGCCCTAAAGCAGCCAGAGCATTTCTATAAGGTGTTCACTGCTTTGGAATCACGTCCCATTCATCAAACGACATCCTAAAAGACAGAATGAAGGAGTCTTTCAGATACCCTGCTAACTTTGGCCTCCTTATTCCAACATTAGGAGAAAATCAGCCTGGATAATTACTTCCGAAGTATGAGCACCGGGAGGGTTTACAATTATGCTGACTCTGTTATTATTACTGCTGCCAACAGAATAGTTTATCAAGTTAAGGTGTCTCATTGGGGAAACCGAAAAGCCCATTACCAGTAAGAGATTATTTCTAAAGAATATTTAATTACTACTATATGTGTTTTTAATGTAGGCTGAAAATATACAAGGAAACAAGCTAAAGTGGCATGTGACAAGTCCTCATTTAGTCTGTCAGTCATAATAGCATATTTAGGAAGACAGAAAAAATACAACAGATCAAGAGGTAGAAGTAGATTCTCTTCTGTCATCTCAGCATAATTGCAGTATTTGCTGGTGAGGTCAACATCTTTGTGTGCAGACATCTGACGTCCAATGAAAAGCGGGGGAGGGGCAGGTGACAAGGGCAACGTATAAACTGGTGATTTGCTTGTATTTTGATTGATACGTGACTGAATTTTTATTTCCTCGTTATCATAGTTCCTGACCATCATGGTTTTTTTACTTCCCTCTCAATCTATTAAAAATGACTGCTCCTCATGTATTCCCAGCCTTGATTTACCCTGGGGAAGGCAATAACATACCAACACACTTTGGGTGTCAACACTCGGTTTCCACCACCCTCACCATCTACTGACCAGGCCAGCTCAAAGTGGACACAGCGGTTTGAGGAATACAAGTGACCTTTCAGGCATGGAGGACAGCAGCTCACTGGTGAAACCATTTCCGCTATGTTCACATTCCTGTTACAACATAAACACATGGCGCAAAATAACAGGATGATTGGCTGGAGGACAGTTGTTAAAGAGATTCTTAACTAGAGAAAAAATAGCCATTACTTGTTTAAACAATGGTCTGGCTGCTTTTCTAATTCTTTGCTTCTGGGCAGCAACCTTTTCTATTGTACTTTAGCCTGAAGCACTTTGAGCAAGTTTTCCTTACAAAGAGACCAAGTGCAGGCACACGGCTGGAATAGCAGCAAGAGTGGGCATTTTCTTGTGAGCTCAGGACTGCACTGCAGGGCCATGTGACTGCCACTGACACCCTGTGCAGATTACAGGGCCATGGACACCACATGGTTAAGACCACATGACAGCGAAGACAAAGAGTTGAGGGACAGGGACACAGCAAGTGCAACGGGAAATTTAAAGTTATGTTTACTTGTCATAAAAAATAGACCAGTAAGGGGAAAATAAAACAAGCAAAAACCTTGTGAAACAAGGTACATTGTCACAGAGGTGGTTAAAAACAACAACAACAAAAACCTTCAGGTTTCAAGCCCTGGCTGTAGCAAATAACTTTTGAAAACATGCACAAGCATATTATTTTAATGTGTTTTGCCAGAAATTAACGGAAATGACCATTTCTTGATTCATGGCAATGGAATACAGAATATTTCCAAACAGGTAAACACTACCAGTCTTGGCTTTTTTTTTTTTTTTTTCATAATTTTTATTGTGCTTTAAGTGAAAGTTTACGAATCAAGTCAGTCTCTAACATATAAACTTATATACGCCTTACTACATACTCCCACTTACTCTGCCCCTAATGAGTCAGCCCACTCCCTCCTTCCAGTCTCTCCTTTCGTGACCGGTTTGCCAGTTTCTAACCCCCTCTACCCTCCCATCTCACCTCCAGACAGGAGATGCCAACATAGTCTCAAGTGTCCACCTGATGCAAGTAGCTCACTCCTCATCAGCATCTCTTTCCAACCCATTGGCCAGTCCAATCCATGTCTGCTGAGTTAGCTTTGGGAATGGTTTCTGTCCTGGGCCAACAGAAGGTTTGGGGACCATGACTACTGGGATTCTTCTAGTCTTAGATCATTAAGTCTGGTCTTTTTATGAGAATTCGGGGTCGGTGTCCCACCGTTCTCCTGCTCCCTCAGGAGTTCTCTGTTGTGTTCCCTGTCAGGGCAGTCATCGGTTGTGGCTGGGCACCATCTAGTTCTTCTGGTCTCAGGATGAGGTAGTCTCTAGTTCATGTGGCCCTTTCTGTCTCTTGGGCTCATAATTACCTTGTGACCGTGGTGTTCTTCAATCTCCTTTGATCCAGGTGGGTTGAGACCATTTGATGCATCTTAGATGGTCGTTTGTTAACGTTTAAGACCCCGGACGCCACACTTCAAAGTGAGATGCAGAGTGTTTTCTTAATAGAATTTATTTTGCCAATTAACTTAGATGTCCCCTGAAGCCATAGTCCCTAAACCCCTGCCGTCGCTCCACAGATCTTCGAAGTATTCAGTTTATTCAGGAAACTGCTTTTGGTCCAGTCCAGTTGTCCTGACCTCCTCTGTATTGAGTGTTGTCCTTGCCTTCAACTAAAGTAGTTCTTATCTACAATCTAATCAGTAAATAACCCTCCCCCCCTCCATAACCACAAAAGAATGTGTTCTTCTCAGTTTAAACTATTTCTCAAGATCTTATAATAGTGGTCTTACACATTATTTGTCCTTTTCCATCTGACTAATTTCACCTAGCATAATGCCTTCCAAGTTCCTCCATGTTATGAAATGTTTGACAGATCCATCATTGTTCTTTATCGATGTGTATTATTCCATTGTGTGAATATACCATAATTTATTTATCCATTCATTCATTGAAGGACACCTTGGTTGCTTCCAGCTTTTGGCTATTATAAACAGTGCTGCAGTAAACATGGGTGTGCATATATCTGTTCATGTAAAGGCTCTTATTTCTCTAGGACATATTCTGAGGAGTAGTATTTCTGGGTCATATGGTAGTTCTATTTCTAGCTTTTTAAGGAAGTGCCAAATTGATTTCCAAAGTGGTTGTACCATTTGACATTCCCACCAGCAGTGTAGAAGTGTTCCAATCTCTCCACAGCCTCTCCAACATTTATTCTTTTGTGTTTTTTGGATTAATGCCAGCCTTGTTGGAGTGAGATGAAATCTCGTTGTAGTTTTGATCTGCATTTCTCAAATGGCTAATGATCGTGAACATTTCCTCATGTATCTCTTAGCTTCCTGAATGTCTTCTTTAGTGAAGTGTCTGTTCATATCTTTTGCCTATTTTTTAATTGGGTTATTTGTCTTTTTGCAGTTGAGTTTTTGCAGTATCATGTAGATTTTAGAGATCAGGTGCTGATCAGAAACGTCATAGCTAAAAACTGTTTCCCAGTCTGTAGGAAGTCTTTTTACTCTTTTGGTGAAGTCTTTGGATGAGCATAGGTGTTTGATTTTTAGGAGCTCCCAGTTATCTAGTTTTTCTTATGCATACTGTTTATGCCATGTATTAGGTCTCCTAACATTGTCCCTATTTTTTCTTCCATGATCTTTATCATTTTAGATTTTATATTTAGGTCTCTGATTCATTTTCAGTTAGTTTTTGCGCATGAAGTGAGGTGTGGGTCTTGTTTCATTTTTTTGAGATGGATATCCACTTATGCCAACACGATTTGTTAAAAAGACTGTCTTTTCCCCATTTAACTGTTTCAGGGCCTTTGTCAAATATCAACTGCTCATATGTGGGTGGATTTATGTCTGGATTCTCAATTCTGTTCCATTGGTCCATGTATCTGTTGTTGTACTAATACCCGGCTGTTTTGACTACTGTGGTTGTATAATAGGTTCTAAAATCAGGTAAAGTAAGGCCTCCCACTTTGTTCTTCTTTTTCAGTAATGCCTTATTTATTCAGGGCCTCTTTCCCTCCCATATGAAGTTGGTGATTTGTTTCTCCATCTCATTAAAGAATGTCCTTGGGATTTGGATCAGAATTGCATTAAACGTATAGATCGCTTTGGGTAGAATAGACATTTTTATAATGTTAAGTCTTTCTAACCATAAGGAAGGTATGTTTTTCCACTTATGTAAGTCTCTTTTGGTTTCTTGCAGAAGTGTACTGTAGTTTTCTTTGTAGAAGTGTTTTACATCTCTGGTAAGATTTATTCCTAAGTATTTTATCTTCTTGGAAAAAAAAAAATAATGGTATTGATTTGGTGATTTCCTCTTCGATGTTCTTTTTATTGGTGTAGAGGAATCCAACTAATTTTTGGATGTTTATCTTGTATCCCGATACTCTGCTGAGCTCTTCTATTAGTTTCAGTAGTTTTCTTGAGGATTTTCTTTATATATTGTCCTTTCCTCATATTTGTTGTTGTTGATTTTGTTTCTGCTGAGTCTCTATTTTTCCCTTGTATTTTATTTTGATGAGTAGGATAGTTTGTCTCCTTTGTGGTTACCTTATTATTTACCCCTATTTTTCTAAATTTAAAACTAACTTTTATTTCTTTATATCGCCGTATCTTCCTCTCCATATGGAAGGTGTATGATTACATTTCTTAGTCCCTCTTTATTATTTTAATGTTGTCTTCTTTTATATAATAACATCACTGTTACCCTATTTTGAGCTTTTTTTTTTATAATCTTGTTTTGTTTTTTTGGATTTCTTTGTCTGGGTTGATTTCTGGTTGCTCTGCCCAGTGTTCTGGTCTTGGGTTGATACCTGATATTATTGATTTTCTAACCAAAGAACTTCCTTTAGTATTTCTTGTAGTTTTGGTTTGGTTTTTACAAATTCCCTAAACTTGTGTTTATCTGGAAATGTCCTAATTTCTCCTTCATATTTAAGAGACAGTTTTGCTGGATATATGATCCTTGGCAGGCAATTTTTTTCCTTCACTTTTTTAAAATATGTCATCCCATTACGTTCTTGCCTAAATGGTTTCTGCCGAGTAGTCCGAGCTTATTCTTATTGGCTCTACTTTGTAGGTGACTTTTTGTTTATCTCTCGCTGCTTTTATAATTCTGTCTTTATCTTCAGATTTGGCAAGTTTGATTATATGTCTTGGTGACTTTCTTTTAAGATCTACCTTATGTGGAGTTCAATGAGTATCTTGGATAGATATCTTCTAATCTTTCATGGTATCAGGGAAGTTTTCTGCCAACAAATCCTCAACAATTCTCTCTGTATTTTCTGTTATCCCTCCCTGTTCTGGCACTCCAATCACTCGTAGGTTATTTCTCTTGATAGAGTCCCACATGATTCATAAGGTTTTCATTTTTTTTAATTCTTTTATCTAATTTTTCTTCAAATATATTAGTGTCAAGAGATTTATCTTCAAGTTCAGAAATTCTAGCTTCTACTTGCTCAATTCTGCTCCTCTGACTTTCTATTGAGTTGACTAATTCTGTAATTTTATTGTTAATCTTCTGAATTTCTGATTGTTGTCTGTCTATGGATTTTTCCAGCTTATTAAACTTTTCATTATGTTCCTGAATAATCTTTCTAATTTCTTCAATTGCTTTATCTGTGTGTTCCTTGGCTTTTTTTGTGTCATTTCCTTCCTGATGTCTTGAAGGGTTCTGTATGTTAAACTTTTGTATTCTGTATGCAGATGTATTCTGCATCTGGTAATTCCAGGAATGCACTTTCATCTAGAAGAACTCTGGATTCTTTGTTTTGAGAGCCTGTTGAAGTGATCATGGTCTGTATCTTTATGTCACTTGATACTGACTGTTGTCTCCGAGCCATCTATAAGGTATTGTATTAGTTTATGCTTGCTTACTGTGTCATAGCTGCTTTCTTTGTTTTGTTTTGGTATACCCCTAGGGGTTGCTTGAGTGAGCTAGCTTGATTATTTTTGCCTTTGGAGTTCTGATGTCCTGTCCCCAGCTGGCTAGAGCTGTTATCAGCTGTATCAGTCTAGGAGTCCATTCAGTTTTCTTGTATGAATTCAGCTCAGGTTTCCAGGTAGCTGATCATCAAGTGTGTGGTACAGGCTCTGTCCTACAGTCTTAGAGGGGCAGGGGTGATTGGTGTATATACCAGTATCTGATTGCAGCAGGGGTCACGCTCTGAACAAGGCAGGGGGCTGAGAACTGACCCCCAAGTGTTTCTGAGGAAAAAGTGTCCCTGTTCCCGAGAGCGTGCAGGTGGGTGGGTTCTGCAGATGGACCATGGGTAACCAAAGTTTTTGGTTGTAAGGACTGGGAGGTACCAGTTATCTTTGGACCCCTGTTGCAGGTGGCTGGGTGACCTGAGTCGAGCTACCAGTCCTTAGGTCCCTGATGTGGGTAGGTGAGGACCTTGCTTAATAGGCAAAGCAATGTCAAACATCAAACACCCACCTCTCCACCGCACAGCTGAAATGGTTGGAGTTTGCCAACAAGGGCCTATTCTCCCCAAATAGGCCCACACAAGTGCATGCAGAAGGGAAAGGTGCTCAAGGTCCATGGACAGTTTATGCCTGGACAGGAACCACTTCTGTCCTGAGCTCCCCCAGTTAACGAAGCTAACAAATTATCTTTTCCCCCCAATTGCAAATTTTTTCCTCCCCAAGGCCAGGAGGATTGCTCTAGGTGCTCAACAGGGCCTATCTCAGGCCCAGGGATTCCACCGCTGAAGCCGGCTTGGGGGTAGGGAGGGCGCAGTAAAATATACGCAAGAACTTAGCTTTTGCCCAGAGCGCTGTTCTTCTCAGGTTCCAGAGGTGCGAGCAGGCTGTGTGGCTGGCTGATTCTCCCTGAGGAAACTGTGCCCAAATGCTAGTACCAGCCCACTGCCACCGCCGCTCCGAGAATGGTGCCTGAGGGCTCCCCGCGATTCAGGTCCAGTAACTCCTTTCAGCTTCTGAAGGGTGTCTTCTTCCCCCTTCCCCTCGGTTCGTTTTCTAAGCTTGCCTTTGAGGCTCAGGGCTCCCAGCTTGTCACAAATATACTCGTTTCACTTGTTTTTTGAGGTCTTTGTTGTAAAGAGGGCTCACCAGAAGCATCTGTCCATTCTGCCATCTTGGCTCCGCCTCTCAGTCCTGGCATTTTTTAATCTTAAACTCTGTAAGAATCCTTGAGGACACATGGCACTTCTTTTGGGTCTATGTACTTCTAGAGGCAAGCTGTGCATTTACTCTGCATGCCACCCTGCCCCCTGGGTTCCAGCTCTAACCTTCTCTCCCCTCCCCTCCCCTCCCCTCCCCTCTCCTCTCCTCTCCTCTCCTCTCCTCTCCTCTCCTCTCCTCTCCTCTCCTCTTCTCTTCTCTTCTTTTCTCTTCTCTTCTCCTGTCTTCCCTTCCCACTGCGGATGCCAGAAATCTGCCTTATACACAGCTCCTCAGGTTGGGGCATTCTTTTCATGGTTGATGGATCAAAGTGACCAGATGGATGACCCAAACATATTTCCCTCTTCGAAGGGGAACCAAAACAACAGGCTTCAGCAGCCACTATCTACAAGGCCCCTTCAGGTTCAATTCTGTTGCCAGGAGAAATGTCCCAGCCCAAAGTGACTTTCAACAAGCACCCAGAGGCACACAGATACCTGCCCACTGGCAATGGGAGTTTTTTAAAGTCTGAAGGCAATAATCAAGAGAAAATTCATATGCTCTTTCCTGTGCCATTTTTATTTTCTCACAGCTTCTTGAATTCTCTTGTTCTTCCACTAACTTTTCAGCTATAATTGGCTGAGACACCAGTCTTATGCTGATTCAGAATGAATGCATAAAAAACTTTAACCTAAATAGTTAATCTCTTTCATTATTTCATCATGATGAGGATCTGTGCTCTTCTTCTGATCCTTAAACTTCCATGAAAGTAGTAGATTCCTGCTCAGTCTTACACAGTCTTCTCTGCTTATGGTCCTTCCCAGGCCCACAATTGCCAAGTAAACACTTATTATTCCTCAGTATGTCCTCAGACACCCCAACTTAGTCAAATATCTCTGTTATCTGCTGTTCAGGTGCCACACATGCCTGCCCTTCACAGCTCTTCTCACAATTGTAATTTCACAGTATATCCCATGTTTTTGGTTAAAGTCTATCTTTCCCGCTGAAAGTACATGAGGGCAGAAAAGCTTCCATTTTTGTTCACCAGTCTATCCCCAGTACCTAGAACATATTAGACATATATCAAATAATCAAAATAATTTGCTAAATGATTGAATAAATAGAAGGGATTGATCTGATGTTTGTTCTTTTCTTAGGATATGCTTTCTCAACCATTTACTCTTAACCAACGACCTTCCTTGTAGAGAGAAAACAGTTACCTGTTTTCTGGTAATTAGCCTAAGGGCAAGGAGCCTAGGCACATGGTCTGTGGTGGCAGGATGGTCAACGAGAACTTCCTTTTAGTCCCAGCTCAGCAAATACATTATGACCACAAGCCAGAGGCTTCATTGCTCTGGGCATTGATTGTCTCTTCGGTAAACAAAGGCTAATCTTTTCTGCTTCTTTTGCCTCATATGGAATTGTTGTGAGCTTAGTGTGCCCAAACTGATTTTTAAAGGTGCCTGATAAAGACAAGAGTTACACAAATATAATGCATTTTAAAAATAAAACACTTTGTGACACTTTTACCATCATCCCTTATGATTTCACCATGCCATTATTAAACTCTCCAGAATGTGTTCTCTCTTCTTCAAAGTAGATTTCTTTCCAGAGAAACTAGCTTTTCAGTACACATGTCACACATCCATTCATCCTTTAGACAGATTGTCACCGAGCACAAAATTAAACAAGCCACCATAACACAGCATGACCAGATCCATGAGAGAAGCAGAGAAGCGATGGTAGCAGAGAAAAGGATGTCCCACCCAGATCATGAGGCCAGAGGAGGCTTCCAGGTATGCGAGCTCTAACCTGAGATCAAATCTGGTCAATAGGAGTTAGCCAGGCGCAGGATGTGTGCGTAAGATAGCAGAGAGGTGGCAGGTAGGGGTGGGCATTCATCAGTAGAGGTCTGGAGGTGAGAGGGGTATGGAGAAATCCAACCATGGAGAATGATTATGGCTGAAGCTTAGGGCTGGGATATGGGAGCAGAAGAGATGGCAAGAATGGAGAAGGAGAGGCTGGAGGGGAATTGATGATGGAGGTTCTTTCAGGAAATCTTGACTTTATCCTAAGAGGAAGGCAGACACTATGAAGAGCTTCAAGCAGAAACATTACACAGTTACATCTGACTTTCAGAAATATCCCTCTGGTGATAGAAAAACTAATCACTAACTTTATATGGAAAGGAAAGAAGCCCTGAATAAATAAAGCACTACAGAAGAAGAAGAATAAAGTAGGAGGTTTCGTGCTACCTGATGTCAGAAAGTACTATACAGTTGTCAAAACAGCCTAGCAATGGTACAATGACAGATACATTGACCAATGGGACAGAATAGAGAACCTAACTACTGTCACCTGATCTTCAACAAGGGCCCAAAGTCCATCAAATAAGGAAAAGACAGTCTTTTTAACAAATGGTGCTGGCAAAACTGGATGTCCATCTGCAAAAAAATGAAACAGGACCCATACCTCACACCATATACAAAAACTAAAAATGGATCAAAGATCTAAATATAAACCCCAAAACTATGACGTTCATGGAAGAAAAAATAGGATCAATGCTAGAGGCCCTAATACACAGCATTAACAGGATACAAATCACAACTAATAACACACAAGCTCCAGAGGATAAGCTAGATAACTGGGATCTTCTAAAAATTAAATGCGTATGCTTATGAAAAGATTCCCCAAAAGAGTAAAAAGAGAACCTACAGACTGGGAAAAATTTTTTGGCTATTACAAATCAGACAAAGGTCTAATCTCTAAAATCTACAAGAAAATCCAACACCTCTACAACAAAAAGACAAATAATCCAATTAAAAAATGGGCAAAGGAAATGAACAGACACTTCACCAAAGAAGACATTTAAGCAGCCAACAGACACGTGAGGAAATACTCACGATCTCTAGCCATTAGAGAAATGCAAATCAAAACCACAATGAGATACCATCTCACCGTGGCATTACTGGCACGAATCAATAAAATTGGAAATAACAAACGTTGGCGATGCTTCAGGGAGATCAGAAGTCTTATGCACTGCTAGTGGGAATGCAAAACGATACAATCATTTTGGAAAACAATATGGGGCTTCCTTAGAAAGCTAGAAATAGAAATACCATATGATTCAGCAATCCCACTCCTAGGAATATAACCTAGAGAAATAAGAGTTGTCACACGGACAGGCATATGCACACCCATGTTCACTGCAGCATTGTTCACAATAGCAAAAAGATGGAAACAACCTAGATACCCATGAACAGATGAATGGATAAACAAAGTGTTATTCATACACACAATGGAGTATTAGGCAACGATAAAGAATGATGAGTCTGTGAAGCATCTCATAACATGGATGAATCTGGAGGGCATTATGCTGAGTGAAATAAGTCAATAACAAAAGACAAATATTGTATGAAACCACTACTGTAAATACTCTTGAAAAGGTTTGCATACAAAAAGAAACAATCCTTGGTGGTTATGAGGGAGGGGAAGGGTGGGGGTGGAAAAACAATAGGCAATAGATTAATGGAAATTTTGGTGAAGGGTAAGAGAGTACGCAATACTGGGGAAGCCAGCACAACCTGTACAAGGTGAGGTCATTGTAGCTTCATAGACACATCCAAACTCCCTGAGAGACCGAACTGCTGGGCTGTGGGCTCTGGGGACCATGGTCTTGGGGCATATCTAGCTCAATTGGCATAACATAGTTTATAAAGAAGATGTTCTACCTTCTGCTTTGGCGAGTAGTGCTTGGGGTCTTAAAAGCCTGTGAGCACCCATCTAAGATACTCCACTGGTCTCACACCTTTGGGAGCAAGGGAGAATGAAGAAAACTACAGATACAAGGAAAAGATTAGTCCAAATGACTAATGGACCAAAACTACCATGGCCTCCACCAGACTGAGTCCAGTAAAACCAGATGGTGCCCGGCTACCACCACTGACTGCTTTGACAGGGATCACAATAGAGGGTCCCAGACAGAGCTGGAGAAAAATGTAGAACAAAATTCTAACTCATAAAAATAGACCAGACTTACTGGCCTGACAGAGACTGGAGAAACCCCAAGAGTATGGCCCCCAGAAACCCTTTTAGCTCAGTAATGAAGTCACTCCTAAGGTTCGCCCTTCAGCCAAAGATTAGACAGGCCCATAAAACAAAATGAGACTAAAGGGGCACACCAGCTCAGATGCAAAGACTTGAAGGCAGGAGGCAACAGGAAAGCTGGTAATAGGGAACCCAAGGTTGAGAAGGGAGAGTGTTGACATGTCATGGCGTTTTTAACCAATGTTATAAATCAATATGTGTACTAACTGTTAAATGAGAAGCTAGTTTGTTCTGTAAACCTTCATCTAAAGTACAATTAAAAAAAAAATCCCTCTGGCTTGTAGTGTGGAGAATGGATTAGAGAAAGCAAAGGTGGAAATAGGAGGAACAATAAGACTAGCCCTGTAGTAATCAAGGTGAGAAATTATGGTGGCTTCCGTTCAGGTTATCGTGTAGGAATGGAGAGAAGTGTATGGATATAGGAATCAAAAGGTAGAGTCAACAGAACTCGAGGAAGTAGGATAATGTAGATAAAAGAGGGAAATGTCATTGATATCTATCTGGTTTGTGGCTTTGGGGACTTGGTTTGTGGCTTTGGGGACTTGGTGGAAAGAGGTGTCATTCACTGACCCAGAGACAAGGGGAGAAGAAAGGGTTTGTGAGGAGGAGAAGTGATTTGCAGACAAACAAATGCAGGCGTCCAACAAACAGCTGCTCAGGGTCTGCTGCTCAGGAGAGAGACGTAGCTGGATATACAGGTAAATTTCAAAGTGTTTAGCAGGTAGATTGCTAACTGATGCCCTGGAGTAGATGATATCCCCTAAAAGGAAGTGTAAAAAAGAGCAGGCGAGGGCCCGTCAAAGTAGAGGGCCCTGAAGAACTCAAACTTCAATGGCAGGCAGAGGAAGAAGAATCTGTAAAGGAGTCTAAGAAGGATGGGCTGGTGATGTGGGAGGAGAGTCAGGGAACATGTTGCTTCTGAAGCTTCCAAAGGCGGGGTTCCCAACCATGCTCAGTGCTGCCCTTCTTTACCCTGTGCCAAAACCATGGACTCAGGCCTTATATTTCTAGGGGTGGTGGAGAAGAGCCACTCACCACCTCTCCTTGCATTGTGTCCTTGGGGAATCTTCAAAGACCTCTACTGTCAGAAGTGGTCACCATATCCAAGTATTTATTGAGCCCCTACTGTGCATTGGGCATTGGAAATTAAAAAAAAAAAAACCCTTGCTGTCCAGTTGATTCCAACTCATAGTGACCCTCTAGGTTGAAGTAGAACTTCTGCATAAGGTTTCCAGAGCAGCTGGTGTGTTCAAATTGCCAACCTTTTGGTTAGCACCTAAGCGTGTAACCACTGCACCACCAGGGCTTCTATTGGGAACTTAAACAGACAAAAAGTATGGTCCTTGAGAAGAGAGAGCATTTACGCAAAGTACATCATAACTAAGTACAGTCTGCGCTGAGTGTCCTCTGAGTGTTGCAGAAGATAAGTGCTCTAGGCTTCCAGGCAGGGACTGGCTGCTGTTGCCTGGGGCAGTCAGGACAGGCGTCACTCAGCAATGGACTTGATGGAGAGTCTGTATGCAAAGGTGTGGAGAAGGGAATGAGCAGGGCTTGTCTGGAGAGCAAAAAACAGACCCACTTGGTCAGAAAAAGAGACTTGTAGCAGAGCATCTGGAGGAGGCCTGATGGAGGTGGGTATAGAAGGACAGGTTGTGATCTTGAACTTCATCGTGCAGATACTGGGGAGTCAATAATATAATGCTTACTCCTTGGGCACCATTCAGCTTTTATCACATATGGCCCTGTGTGATTATTGCCCTAATTTCCTTGTAAGCAACTTGAGGGCAAGGGCCATGTCTTTTTACCCTTTGATTACTCCACAGTGTCTAATTCAAATACTTTTCATATGGATGGAATTAGAAAGATGGTGTTGTGGTCTGTGATGGCCAGAATGAATGCACACAGCTCAGCCAGAACCACTTGGTTTATTAGGTGCAGTGTGGTTCTGCTTGGCTCTGAAGACCCTCCCTTGTCTCAGAGCAACAACCCTTGTTGATGTTGCCACTTCTGAATTTGGCTTCTTGTTCTGTACCATTCATTTGACAAATATTTATTGAATACTTACCACAGGCCAGGAACAGTATGAGGTAACAGGAAAAAAAAAAAAAAAAGGTGACTATGATATGGTTAAAGAACTTGGCTGCTAACCAAAATGGTGGCAGTTCAAATTCACAAGCCACTCCTTGGAAACCCTATGGGGTAGTTCTACTCTGCCCTGTAGGGTCACTATGAGTCAGAATCGACTCGATGGCAATTTTTTTTTTTTTTTTTTGGTTTTACGACATAGTTCCTGCCTTCAAGATGCTTTTTAGGGAGTAATGGGAGTTGTCAGAAAGTAAACAGGCAATTTCAATATGCTGGGCTCAGTGCATTGGGAGAGCATAGACAGCCCCTAATCAGTTGAAGGAAGATTAAGAAAGTTCTCCTAGTGCAGATGACAGCTATGCTGAGAACTGAGGGTGAGGCATTAAGGAAAGGGAGGTGAAGAGGGGGTACTGCAGGCAGAGAGAAAGTTCCAGATGGAGAGTGGTGATGAGCCCTATGGCTGGTCAGTGGTGAGGAGTGAAGAGGCTGGAGAGGCCAGTGAGGCCCGAGTTGCACCAAATCCTCCCATTTTCCCCTAGAAGAGTGAGGCAAAGGGCCCATCTGAGTTGGTATCTGTAGGGTGGAGCCCAGGGTCTACCTGGCGCACAGGGGCATCAGGCAAACACAAATGCCTTCAGCAGAATCCTGGCCCTGCCCTGCATAGAAACTTGTCAAAAAACAAAGAACAGCTATAACCACGTGATGCCTGACAGAAGACTGCATTTTTGTCCCTTTAGAAATTTATTCCAAAAGTTTACAGTGAAAGAGACACGTAAAATACAAAACTTAAATGCCGTTTAAATTCAAGCTGGATGTTGTGAATCTGCTGTGATCAGAGACCCCTCTAGGGAAGTGGCAGCATGGGCAACACTGCAGCACAGTGGCCTCACCAGGGAGGAGAGTGCTCACTCTCAGTAGCGACACTGAGTCACAGAGTAGCAGCTGTGGTGTTTCATTTACTTCTGCTACATTTACACTGTAATTTTAAATTATAAATACATGTTGTCACGAAACACTACCATCTATTTAGCATATACTGTCTGAATGGCGCCAGGCACTGAGCTTAGCACCAGGGACACAGCAATCAGACCACATGGCCCCTGCCCTGGAAGATCCCATTCCTATGAAGTACCAGACAGGAAGCAACAGCCCCTAATGTCACGTTGAGTGGTTACATTAGTGGGATGGAAAAGCCCATGGGAGCAAGGGAGGGGCAATGGATTCAGCACGCTGCAACTAGGGAAGGGCTGTGCAAAAGCAAGCATAAAGAACCAAAAACCAAAATCAAACCCATTGCCATCAAGTCAGTTACGACTTATAGACACCCTATAGCTTAAAGAGCGCTCCTCAAAATGGAGGCCATTTTGCCTCTGAGTTGACTGGAGGACTTACCTTTATAAGACCCCCCTGGACCCTATCCTTGCTGAACCTGAATCTCTGGGGGGAGGGAGTATTGGGAATAGGACTTCTTCAGATGTTCCCGGGTTTTCTTATGTGATCAAGGTTTGCTGTGTTGTTAGCTATTGACGAGCTACTGTCATGGCGATCCCATGCACAATGGAACAAAACATCTCCTCATCCTGCACCATCCTCATGATTGGTTGTAGACCAGGATGTTGTGATCCATAGGGTTTTCATTGGCTTATTTTCAGAAATAGGTTGCCAGGCCTTTTTCCTAGTCTGTCTTAGTCTGGAAACTCCACTGAAACCTGTTCAGCATCATATCAAAATGCAAGTCCTTACTAGTGTAGGCTTTCAGTAGATAGAAAAAGAGGGAGGTGGTGGGTTAGAACTGAGGTAGTGTCTTAGTCATCCGGTGCTACTATAACAGAAATACCACAAGTGGATGGCTTTAAAAAAGAGAAACATTCTTTCACAGTCTAGAAGCATGGAAGTCCAAATTCAGAGTGTCAGCTCTAGGGGAAGGCTTTCTCTGTTGGTTCTGGAGGAAGGTCCTTGTCCTTGGTCTAGGAGCTTCTCCGTGCAGAAACCTCCGGTCCAAAGGACACGCTTTGCTCCTGGTGCTGCTTTCTCAATGACGTCCCTATGTCTCCCTGCTTGCTTCTCTCTTTTATGTCTCAAAAGAGATTGGCTTAAGACACAACTAATCTTGTAAATTGAGTCCCACCCCATCAACACAACTGTCGCTAATCCCATCTCATCAACATCACAAAGACTTACAACACATAGGAAGATCACATCAGATGACAATATGGTGGACAATCATACAATACTGGGAATCATGGCCTACCCAAGTTGATATTTTGGAGGGACACAATTCAATCCATTATAGGTAGAGATGACATGGACATGGAGGTATGCAAGTGACTGATTGGATTAGAGTCCTGGGTGCACAGAGGGAGAGGAAGACAGGAAATTGGATCAAAGGCTGCCTATGAAGACTCTTGAATGCTAGTCACAGGGCAGTAATTCTCACCCTTAGTTGCATTTCCAAATCACTGTGGAAATAAAAAATATACATATGTCTGGCCTCTGCTCCGGGGATTTCTAACCTATGCTGAGGTGGGGCATGAGCATGCGTACGTAAGAAAAGGCTACACAGGTGATTCTGATATCCACCAAGGCTGAATACCACTTCTTGGGCTACGTGGAACCATGAGAGGTTTTGAAATTAAGGGTGATATGTAGGTCCTTTTCCTACCTACCAAGAGTCAAATTTAAGTCTTAATATAGCTATCGGTAGATTCAGGAATGGCAATTATCACTGAGTATTTACTAAAGACTTCAGTGGCATCTATGACATCCACAAGTGAGGGAGATACTATGTGTTGTGAGTGTGCAATGTGATTTTAAATATGTGCTACAACAGAAAAAAGTCCTAATATTCCCTCCCCACCCTGAATTCTAAGGGTAATTTGTTCTTCTGGTAAAGAGTCCATTTCTGAACATCTAAACAGGCACATTAATTTTTAGATAACTGGATAATTCCTTAGGGAACTTCAAACCAATGCCATGTTTGTGCTCTAAAATGTTTGACAGAAATCTGAGAGCAGACATTTTGATTAGCACAATGTTAAAGATTCCAGTAAAGTTGCCTTAAGCAAAGCATGCCAGTTAATGAGTTATCATCATCTTAGGGACCCCACATCAACTGAAATCAACTTGTTGGTAGTCTGAAAGTGCTATGAAAGTGGGTGACAGAAATTTCATGATATTACCTCTTAGGATTAAAGTACTCAGATATTTCAGATCACCAACATCGCAAAGAGGCTTAGAGGGCATGGCTCTTTTCTCAAGGAAATAAAATGTAGTACATGGATATTACCTATCTTTTTGATCAGAATTACATTTCATAGTACATGGCACAAAGATAGCTACACATTTTGCACTTTTAAAGTACACCCCCCTGAGCAGACCAGGCTGGTGAGGTTGAGGTCCAGGGAAGAGAGCTTAATATGTAATATCATACAAAATCAAAATGGATGAATAAAGATAGCCCAATGTTAGCAAAACTAACCACAAATGCAAAACAGCAAATAATCCCCTAGGCCATATTAAAAGGAGTTTTCTAGCATAAAGCCTGTCCCTTGGTTCTTAATAGTGCATTACAGCTTAATGGAGGTAAATCATAAATTACGTTATTAGGCTATAGCTTAGAAACTTCCCTCAAATAAACTCAGGCTGAAGTTGTAATTTTAACTACATTTGAGAAATAGACTATTTTTTTCTCATTAGCCTTCAGGTACATTCATTCAAGAAGCATTGGATCAACGAATTTAAATTTGTCCAAATGATAGAAGGGCAATTATCTATTGAGCACCTGCTAGGTGCCATACTTTGTATACGTCATTTAAGTTTCTCTACTTAAATAAAAAGCACTTAAACTCACTTCAGAAAATAAACAAATTTCTCTATTTAATCCTTGCAACAGTTCTGTGGAGTGAGGTAATATCCCACTTTCTGGAGCAGGAAATTAAGCTTCAGAGAAGTTAGGTAACTTGTCTAAAATAAAACAGCTAAGTAGTGGCAGACCCACGTCCAAAATCAGATCTCTTTCTACTATGGTGACCACCTTATGCTGGCTCTTTCACATTTTAAAGGCTAACTCAAGTCATCTAGACAAAGTTATCCACTCTGTTTTCTGTGTAATTTGGATTGTGTCTGGGTTGCCATTACTTTATCTAGTAAGTGACAATTGCTTGTAAGTCTTTCTTCTTTATACCATCATGGTTCTTTAAAGGCAGGATACATGTCTTCTTGTCAATCTTTGCAGTCCCAGGAAGCATCACTTACCCAGTAGAAGTCCTACATGCCTACTGGGTGCTAGATCCTAAGTTAGGCTCTGCAGATAAAGGGATGAACAAGACAGACATGCCCTCCCCACTGGAACTAACACTGTAGAGGAGAACTGGACAGTTAATCAATCAATTAAAATAGAGTATGATCAATGCTATGATAAGAGAAGCACAGGAATCACAGGGTTCATGAAATTACAGAACAGGGGTTCCTATCCCACAGAGGGAGGGAGGAAAGGAAGTGGTGGGGCCAGAGATGTGTGGGCAGGAAAGGTCTAATGAGGGAAAAGACCACTTTAACTGCAAAGGGAAGAATAACATAAGGGGAGTCACTAGAGAGACAGGAAGACCAGATAAGAAAACATAGTCTTGTAGTCAAGGTGAGTAGTGGTGGTGTAGATGGGTAGAAGACTCTGAGGGCAGAATCCATAGGTTTGGTGTCTGATTGGATATGGGTAATTAAAGATAGACAGGAGTCAAGGATGATGCTCGTTTTCTGGCTTGGGTGATGGATAGTGAAGTCCTTTTCTGATTTAGGAAACACCTATGTAGAAGTAGGCTAGGAATATAAGATAATAAGTTTAGTTTTGGACTAGTTTAATATGTCTGGGGTATATCCAAGGGAATGTGTTCATTAAGCAGATAAGTGGGATATGGGCAGGAGATAGAACTTCGGAAATCATTATTCAAAAGACTGAATGAGATTACTCAGAGTTGGGTAGAGAAGAGAGCTCCATGGAATAATATTTAAAGTCAGACAGAGAAAGAAGAGGCAGCAAAGGAACATGAGAAAGAAGGAAAGGCCAGGGAGAAGAAAAATTAGGGCAGTGGTCATGTCTAGAAAGCCAGAGTAGAATTTTTCAAGATGGTAGGCTGGCCTTACAGGAGCAAATGCACTTTGACAGTCAAGTAAATGAATTCCTGAAAAGTTTAATGGACTTTGCAACGTGGAGGTCAGTGGTCACCTTGAGGAGGGCAATGTCAGTGGCATGCGTAAAGGCAGTGAAGCTGGCCTGGTGTGGGCTTAGTACTGGGCTGGGGAGCTTGTTAGTGGCAAAGGCACACCTTAAACCCAAGTGTTCTCATTGAAATCCAGAGCACGATGAAACTCTATTATTATTTTTTTCTTTTTTCAATGTATTTCCATACAGCTGTGGGAGATGCTGCCAACAGGTATATGTGCAGGGTAGAATAATGCTTGGTGAACACATTCAGAAAGGTATAATGAAAAAATGTTCCAAAGGAGACAAAGAGCTAGAACCATGAGTCACTTATTTTCAAAGATACAACATGCTGGGAAGCACAATACCTTGCACAATTGGTAGGTGTAAATTCTAGGAACTCTGGACGGACATTCTGACAGTGTTTCCCTTCCATAAATTACCCTCCAGTGGAGGACACCCTGCTTTTCATGGGACTCTGCACTGAAGTGACTAAAATGCAGTATTCAGACTATTTTGGAGGAGTGAAAAAAGGGGAAAAAAATTGATCTATTCAATAAAGGCATATAAAGGTAAATTAAGAAGCAAATCCGTACTGTGACACTCCTTTGTTCCTGAGTTTTGTTTCTGTCTCCTGGTTGGCTCTTCACTGCCCCTACCATGCTCCTCTTCTTTCCCCTTTCTCTTAGGGTATTACACTTTCTCTCTAGTCATTCCCTCCTTTTCTCTTACCCTTCCTTCCATAAACATTTACTGAGCACCTACTATGAGCACCATTGTGATGGGGATATTGCTAGTGATGCTAACCAGAGTCAAGATTGACTGGTAGTCTTTTACCCCTGGGTTTTCATCTGCCACCTTCCTATAGGTCCCAAATCTTGATCCATATCTCAGACTTAGCTTCTGAACTGCAGAGCCAATTTCTGATATTTTCTCTAAGATTCTTTGGTAGGAAATCTAAAATTCAGCATGTCCTAAATGAGCCTCATTATCTTCACCATAAAATCTGTTTCTTGCATAATATTTTCTATTTTCAGTTAATAATATCACCATACACCTGGCTACTGGAATCCTCAAGATCACGTGTAACTACTTTATTTCCTTACCTCCATACTAAACCGACAACTAATTCGCTTCAACCCTTCCAGTACAGTATCTATGGAACCACCAATCATCCTACTTAAAAATTTTATTTAATCTCTAGCCTGGGCCACAAGTTGTTGTTGTTCAGTGCCCTTGAGTTCACTGCATGGTCCTGTGTGTGCCATTCTCACAATTGTTGTTATACTGGAGTCCATTGTTGCAGCCAGTGTGTCAATCCATCTCACTGAGGGTCTTCCTCTTTTTCCCAGACCCTCCACTTTACCAAACATGATGTCCTTCTCCAGGGACTGGTCCCTCCTGATACATGTCCAAAGTACATGAGATGAAGTCTCACCATTCTTGCTTCCAAGGACTGTTCCAACTGTATTTCTTCCAAGATAGATTTGTTTGTTCTTCTGGCAGTCCATGGTATATTCAGTATTCTTTTGACCACATAATTCAAAGACGTCAATTCTTCAGTCTTTCTTATTCATTGTGCAGCTTTCAAATGCATACAAGGCAGCTGAAAATACCATGGCTTGGGTCAGGCACACCTGTAATCCTCAAAGTGGCATCTTTGCTTTTTAACACTTTAAAGAGTTCTTTTGCAGCAGATTTGCCCAATGTAATACGTCCTTTGATTTTTTGACTGCTGCTTCCATAGGCATTGATTGTGGATCCAAGTAAAATGAAGTCCTTGACAACTTCACTATTTTGTCTGTTTATCATGATGTTGCTTATTGGTCTAGTTGTGAGGATTATTGTTTTCTTTACGTTGAAGTGTAATCCATAGTGAAGGCTGTGGTCTTTGATCTTCATCAATAAGGGCTTCACGTCCTCTTTGCTTTCGGCAGGCAAGATTGTGTCATCTGCGTAACTCAGGTTGTTAATGAGTCTTCCTCCAGCCCTGATGCCCCGTTCTTCTTCATATAGTCCAGCTTCTCAAATTATTTGCTTAGCATACAGACTGAATACGTATAGTGAAAGGATACAACCCTGGTCCCCACCTTTACTGACTTTAAACCATGCAGTGTCCCCTTGTTCTGTTCGAACAACTGCCTCTTGGTCTATGAACAGGTTCCGCATGAGCACAATTAAGTGTTCTGGAATTCCCATTCTTCGCAATATTATCTATATTTGTTATAATCCACACAGTTGGATGCCTTTGCATAGTCCATAAATCACAGATTAACATCTTTCTCGTATTCTCTGCTTTCAGCCAAGATCCATCTGACATCAATGACATCCCTCGTTCTACATCCTGTTCTGAATCTGGCTTGAATTTCTGGTAGTTTCCTGTTGATGTACTGCTGCAACTGCTTTTGAATGATTTTCAGCAAAATTCAGCATAATTTTACTTGTGTGTGACATTAATGACATTGTTCAATAATTTCCACATTTGGTTGCATCACCTTTCTTTGGAATGGGCACAAATATGGATCTCTTCCAGTTGGCTGCCTAGGCAGCTGTCCTCCAAATTTCTAGTCATAGGTAAGTGAGCACCTCCAGCACCGCATCCATTCATTGAAACATCTCAATTGTTGTTCTGTCAATTCCTGGAGGCTTGTTTTTTTGCCAATGCCTTCAGTGCAACTTGGACTTCCTCCTTCAGTACCATTGGTTCTTGATCATACGCTACCAACTTATGCTGTCAGTTTGTCCTACTGTGGCGGCTTGTGTGTTGTTGTGATACTGTAAACTTTGCCACCAGTATTTTAAATACCAGCAGGATCACCCTTGGTGGACAGGTTTCAGCAGAGCTTCCAGACTAAGACAGACTACGAAGAAGGACCTGGTGGTTCACTTCTGAAAAAAGTGGCCACTGAAAACCTTATGAATAGAAGTGGGCCACAGGAGCAGGCTCCTACTTGGTCTCCTTGGCTCTGGTCTCGCTGTCATTTATTACATCTTCCATAATTTTTTTTTTCCATAATGCTTTTAAATTCATCTTTCAAAACCAAAAATCTGATCATGTAACTCCTGGGTAAGTTTATAAACTTAATTATTCCCTACTGCCAACAGATTATAACTGAAGCTCTTAAGCATTGCTTAAAAGTTCTTTCAAAATCAGCCTTTACAGCCTCACCACCCACTTGTGCACCAGTCACTCTTCTGCCTGCTTCATATGGATTAGCTCATCCAATCCCAACAACATCTCTGTAAGGAAAGTACTATCTTTCTTTGTTGTTCTGCAGATAAAGCACAAAGAGATTAAATGATTTGGCCTAGTGTCACCTGGCTACACATGTGGGAGCTAGGAGTTAAACCCAGAGTTTGTATATTTCAAAATGTTTTACTTTCTTCCACTTTCAGAAATCAACGGGTATTATGAACATTTACCTGTACCTTCTGTTGGGAGAGGCCCCACTGATAACTTACCAGACAGCAGCACACAGTGGTTAAGATGCTGACTCTTGGGTCATATTGCTTGGGTTTGACTCCTGCCATCCTCACTTTCTAGCCTTGTGACTAATCTCTTTGAGCTGCAGGTTACTCATTGGTAAAGTCAGGGCGAGTGGAAAGCTGGGAGGATTAAGTGAGATTAAACTTGCAAAACATTGCAAAAGGTGTGCCTGGCGGGTGGTCAGGGCTCAATCCAAGCAAGGTCACTGTCTCCCTGTGCAATTGTTCCTGTTCATTTTCAATAAAGACATGGCTATATTAAAAGTTTACAATAAATCACTTATGTGGCTAGGCATAATGACTTCCATGAGAAAGAATATACTGAGAACAGTTGTGCTTATTACTTTGGAGATGACAATAAAAACTGGAAAAATGAGAAAAGTGAAGAATGATCTCTGCATCTAAGTGCACTAATTCAAGATACGCAGAAAGATAAAAGAAAGCTCTGTTTTTTATAGTCCTTAAACCGCAAATGAAAAAGAAAGTAAAAATCTACGGGAAGTGTCTCAGCTTCTCTTTCCTTTGGAGAGAATGAAAAAGATCCCAGCAAAAAATGTAGAAATAAATAGCTAAATTCTTGTGGAAGAATTTAGCTAATATTTAGTTTTCTAAGAAATAAGACAACAAATTAGTTAGGATTAAATAATCCAACATGCTCTGAGTATTTATTAAGTACCACTTTTTGTCAAGTACTACGTAGTAAGCATGAAGAAGACCCTCTGTGAGATTGTTTGGCATAACAGATGCAACAATGAACTCCAACATGCCAGAGATCATGAGGATGGTGCAGGACTGGGCAGTGTTTTCTTCTGTTGTACATGGGGGTTGCCATGAGTTGGATCTGACTACATGGCATCCATCCATCCATCGTCCATCCATCCCCCCACCCATCCCTCATCCATCCATCCATCTACCCACCCACCCACCCACTCACCCATCCATCCATCCAACCATCCACCCATTCATCTATTGCATTTTGGGTAATACTTAAAAAGAAGGGGGAGGGCTTGTAATCTATTAAAATTGCATGGAAGAAGTATTTAAAGTACTTTTAACTGAAAATTATTTCCATATAGAGTGATAACCACATTAACCTATGTGCCCAGAGCTAGGCTATACCCTTCACATATCACTACCCGGTCCTCACAGTCGCATGGGGAGAGGGCAGTTATTCCTAATGTATGGAGCTGGAGACTGAGCTCAGAGAAGTTAAGTACTGTGCCCATATTTGTGTAGTTTAAAAGTAGTAGATTCAAGATTTGAACCCAATGCCCTTTCATGCCAACACAGTACCTTTGCAAATACGTAATTATCACACTTACAAGTCTGCTACTCTCATTTTAAAAACCCACCGAAACCAAACCAAACCAAACACGTTGCCGTCGAGTTGATTCTAACTCATAACGACCCTATAGGACAGAGTAGAACTGCCCCATAGTTTCCAAAGAGTGCCTGGTGGATCTGAACTGCCAACCTTTTGATTAGCAGCTGTAGCTCTTAACCACTACGCCATCAGGGTTTCCAAAAACCTACCAGCATGGCTTATTTGTATCATAGTTCCTACACTGGAAAAAATCACATCAAGATTAAAAAACCGTACCCCTACTTTATGCAACAGATGCATCCCTGCAAAGTTGTTCACGAATCAACATTTTCCAAATAGGGCACTATTTTTTTTATTGCTATGGTATCATAGATTTTCAGAGATAAGCTCAATTTATCAGATATGTAAAATTGATAATTGTTATACTCTCCTCTATGTTCTTCTATACTTCTTATTTGATGGCAGTGTTCGCAAGTACCTTAACTTATTTTAAAGTTTGGATAGTCACCTATTGGAATTTCTTAAAAGGAGGGCATATCTATGCATTTTTTATATACAGAGTTAATAATCACAGCAAAATTAAGGGATTCCTAATTCTCCTTCTCTTACTATCATCTCACAAAACCTGACTGAAGAGCCTGCATTTCCAACTATTTTTATATTGTAAATATACTACTTATATTTACATAAATGCCTTTTCAGGGCACAAGATACAAAATGAGCCTGTCATTGCTTATATTTCCTAACATATTCTAGGATATTGCCTTGCGAAATCATAGTCACTGAAGCCCACAGAGAAAATGACACACACCACTTATATTTTCCCCTGTAAGGTACACTGTCTTAAAGGTACCAGTACATAAAATGGTGCCTCTGTTAATTAATGTTGGTCACATCCATTTTTTTAACCATTAAATGAAACCAGATGGTGTTTATACATAGATACATATATATATTTTGTCCTACCCTAGTTAAAACCAAAACAGCCAGGATAAACTCAGCTGAAGAATGCTGCTTACAATGATTCTTTTTTCTAATTACTCAAATAAAATTTTTTTTTAACTCATATTCACAGTTTGGTTGTGGGTTTTACACGACAGGGTTGTTAATTAAAACTACTGCACATTCTGGCACATTCAGGTACGCATTTTATGATTGTGAAAAGGTCATATAGTTGAAAATAAAGTTCAGTACGCCTCCTGCATTTAGCTAAATAATCACAGAGGGTGTTTAAAAATAATTTCTCTTCCTCTCCTTCTCCTCCAAGCAGCTTCTTTTCTGCTCCTGATTTACTCGTGATTGCCCCTTCAGGCCACCTCTCTTCCTCAGGGTGACTGTCCTCATGTGTCCCTCCAAATGCCTCAGGAGAATTACCATTTTGCAGAGGGTTATTAGAAAAACACGGGTTCTGGTAAAAACAAAGCAAAACAAAATCCTGGAAAAATGATATCCTAGAGTGGAAATACTTAAATGAAACCTCCATTGAGTATTTGCAGCCCTGATCTTCCAGGTGACAAACACATATGCTTGAATATCACAGATCCTGGGTTAAGAAAAGATGGGCACTCCTTTGCCTCTACCCTGAGGGGCCTCTAGAATCAGACAGGGCTTCAGCTAACTCCCATCCCCTCAACTATCTAATGGAATGAACCTAAGCTTCATCTGATGTTTTCAATATGAATCATAAACTCAAGACAAACCTGAGTCCTTTCCTGCTACCACAGTCTGATTATTTCATTTGTGTGTGCCTTTGCTTCAGTTTTGCCCATTTCTGAAAACATTCGCTCTGTTTTACTCTTCTAAACCTTTACTTTATGTAATTTCATACTGCTCATTAGTTTGATCAGGATTTCTATTCTGTATTTTAAACTCTCGGTGAATATTTTCTTCCCATTCTGATGCCTGGTGGGTTAACAATGGTTGGTTGTACAGTAGCACTTAAGTTATGTCAGCTGAAGAAAAATAAGAACTCAGCAAGTTTGTAGCTTCATCGTGATATTAACTCACTTATAACACGTGGCTTTTCCTCCCACTGACCCTTTTGCTGTGGACTTTTTTATAGTTTTGTTGTTAGTGCTCTTGCGTTGATTCCTACTCATAGTGCTCCTGTGTATAAAAGGAAGGAACACTGCCTTGTCCTCTGTCATCTTACAATTGGTGCTATGTTTGAGCCCATTGTTGCAGCCACTGTGTCAACCTATTTCATTGAAATGGTGAGATTTCCAGTCCTAGGGATGTTAAAATAGGACATCATAAGAAAGTACAAAAAAGAACAGGAGCAAATACTAGAGTGCTGGCTTAGAGGAAAGGAAAAGGGTTTGGTTTATATAATTCAAAGGAAATCTTGGTTGGTGCCCCTTTTGATTATTATTTCAAATAGGGTTTATCTTCCTTAGTTAAAATATTTTAAAAATCTTCACAGTGCTTTATAATGCCAGTGTCTTATACCTTGGAGGTCTACTGGCATTTATATTATCTAACATTTCCAATTTACAATGGCTTTAGCAAGAGGTAAGAAGTAATCCTTAACAACTTTCTGAAAAGTAACTAGACAATAAATTGCAAGGAGGCTGTGTGATGAGTTTACAGTTAAGTTAAAATTAGCAGCTGATTAAAATCCTAAAGCTGTGGGTTCTTATCCTAGCCTTTCTTTCAATCTGCTGAAGGATATGGGGGAAGTCATAAAGAGCTACCCAGTTTCCTTATCCAAAACACCATACTGGGATCAAAATAACCAATAGTTGAGTAACAGCATCAATAAAAGGGTTGAGTAGTGAGGATTCATAATAATTGTAAATAATGACTTCATATTTGTACAGCTACAAATATAAGCGGTTTTATGAATATTTAAAAATATTCACATTCACAAATTTAAAATATCAAAGTAGAGGGATTAAATGATTTGCCAAGTGTTGAACAATGAATGGGTTTCTCAGCGAAGATCAAATCCATAACTCTTTTGCATTAATTTTCCTCACCGTATGTTGAATTTCACTGCACTAAAACTAAGATTATTAATATTCTCTCAAGCAGGAATCTTAATTAACTTGTATGTCCACTCATCAGTAAAAGAGCTAACGTTTACACTGATGAGACTCAAAGGCATTATGATACTGTAGTCCCCCTGAATTAAGTTATAGAACAAAGAAAAAAATTAATTTGCTTTCTCAGAAGATTGCTAATTTTCAGATGAGACTGCAGTAAAATGTGCTCGATATTAAAATAGTAGCCCATATATTTTAAATTGAGTAAGCTTAATACCTTCTGCAACTTAACATTTTTCCTCTCTGAATGTTAACAGAATTTGTAAGGAAATTTACAGAGTTCAGATCATTAAATCTGGGGCCACCTTCTATGCTACTGTTTTAGGAACAAAACAGTAAATAAGAAAATAACCTAACAAAACTGAAATAAAAGTAAAGGCAGAATTGAGTGAAAGCAGTAATAAGCCCTGGTTGGTTACGTGGGAGACGCGGTCCCTGGAATTTCAGAGGAGCCATGTTGTACCTGCCAGAGAGGTTGCTTACATAGGCCGGCCTAGCATCTTTAAGTTATTTCAGTTAAGGAAAAAATAGAATAAAACAAATTTCATTAAGTAAAACGATAATTCTTTGTAGATGACATGTTTATTGGCCTGGAAAATTCAAAATAATTATACACACACACAAAATTACAAAGAAGAAAAGAATTTGACACAGTCGCTGGGTAAAATTAATATATAGAAATCAACAGCCTTTACATACAAACAACACTAGTTAGAGCGTAGCAAGTGAGAAATGATTCCATTTGTTGTAGCAATTTACCACTTTTGTTTTATTCTATTTTAGTTTTGTTGTTAGGTGACCCTTTGTGCAACAGAACAAAACACTGCCCCATCCTGCGCCATCCTCAAAACCATCGCTACGTTTGAGCCCGTTGTTGCAGCCAGTGCGTCAATACATTTCATTGAGGGTCTTCCTTTTTTTCACTGACCTTCTACTTTACCAAGCAGGATGGATGTTCTTCTCCAGGGACTGATCCCTCCTGATAACATATCCAATGTACATGAGACTAAGTCTCACCATTCTCGCTCCTAAGGAGCACTCTGGCCGTACGTACTTCTTCCATGATGGATTTGTTCGTTCTGGCAGTCCACAGTGTATTCAACATTCTTCACCAACATCATAATTTAAAGGCATCAATTCTTCCATCTTCCTGATTCATTGTGCAGCTTTTGCATGCATATGAGGCAATTGAAAATACCATTGCTTGGGTCAGGCAAACCTTAGTCTTCAAAGTGGACTTAAGAAGGTCTTTTCTCATTAGGGGGAGAGCAATTAGGAGTATATAGCAAGGTGTATATAAATTTTTGTATAAGAGACTGACTTGATTTGTAAACTTTCACTTAAAGCACCATAAAAAAAAAAAAAAGGTCTTTTGCAGCAGATTTGTCCAATGCAATATGCCCTTTGATTTCTTGACCACTGCTTCCATGGGCCTTGACTGTAGATCCAAATAAAATGAAATCTTCGATAACTTCAATATTTTCTGTGTTTATCAATATGTTGCTTATTGGTCCAGTTATAAGGATTTTTAGTTTCTTTAACTTTTTTTTTTTTTTTTATGTTGAGGTGCAATCCATACTGAAGGCTGTAGTCTTTGATTTTCATCAGTAAGTGCTTCAAGTCCTCTTCACTTTCAGCAGCCAAGGTTGTGTCATCTATATATTGCAGGTTGTTAATGAGGCTTCCTCCAATCCTGATGTTGTGTTTTTCTTCATATAGTCTGGCTTCTCGGATTATTTGCTCAGCATACAGAATGAACAAGTATGGTGAAAAGACACAACTCTGATGCACCCCTTTCCTGATTTTAAACCACTCAGTATCCCCTTGTTCTGTTTGAACAACTGCCTCTTGATCTATGTACAGGTTCCTCATGAGCACAATTAAGTGTTCCAGAATTCCCGTTCTTCACAATGCTATCCATAATTTATTATGATCCACACAGTCGAATGCATTTGCATATTCAATAAAACACAGGTAAACATCCTTCTAATATTCTCTGCTTTCAGCCAAGATCCATCTGACAGCAACAATGATATCCCACATTCTAAGTCCCTTTCTGAATCTAGCTTGAATTTCTAGCAGTTCCCTGTTGATGTACTGCTATAGCCACTTTTGAATGATTTCAGCAAATTTTATTTGCGTGTGATATTAATGATATTATTCGATGATTTCCACATTCTGTTGGATCACCTTTCTTGGAAATGGGCACATATATGGATCTCTTCCAGTTGGTTGGCATAGATGACTTGGCATAGATGACTGAGGGCTTCCAGCATCGCATCTGTTTGCTGAAACAATTGTTATTCTGTCAATTCCTGGAGCCTTGTTTTTCACCAATGCCTTCAGTGCAGCTTGGACCTCCTCCTTCAGTACCACTGGTTCTTGATCATATGCTACCTTCTGAAATGGTTGCATGTCCATCAATTCTTTTTTGGTACAGTGACTCTGTGTATTCCTTCCATCTTCTTTTAATGCTTCCTGTGACATTCAATATTTTGCCCATAGAATCCTTCAAAATTACAGCTTTAGGCTTGAATTTTTTCTTCAGTTCTTTCAGCTTGAGAAATGCTGAGTGTGTTCTTCCCTTCTAGTTTTCTAACTCCAAGTCTTTGCACATGTCATTATAATACTTTGTCTTCTGGAGCTGCCCTTTGAAATCTTCTCTTCAGCTTGTTTACATGGTCATTTTGTCTTTTGACTTTTGCTATTCTACGTACAAAAGCAAGTTTCAGTCTCTTCTAACATCCACTTTGGTCTTTTCTTTCTTTCCTGCCTTTTTAATGACCTCTTTCTCTCTTCATATATGATGTTCTTTATGTCATCCCAGGACTTGTCTGGTCTTCGGTCATTAGTGTTCAACACATCAAGTCCATTCTTAAAATGGTCTCTAAATTCGGGTGGGATACACTCAAGGTCATACTTTGGCTCTCGTGGACTTGTTTTAATTTTCTTCAGCTTCATCTTGAACTTGCATATGTGCAATTGAAAGTCTCTTCCATAGTCTACCCCGGTCTTGTTCTGACGGATGATATTGAGTCTCTCCATTGTCTCACTTCACAGATGTAATAGATTTGATTCCTGTGTATTCCAACTGGTGAGGTCCACATATATAGCTGTTGTTTATGTTGTTGAAAAAAGGTATTGCAACGAAGAAGTCATTGGTCTTGCAAAATTCTATCACATGATCTCCAGTGTCATTTCTATTACCAAGGCCATATTTTCCAACTACCAATCCTCTTCCTTTTTTCCCATTGTTTGCATCCCAGTCACCAGTAATTATGCATCCTGATTGCATGTTTGACCAATTTCAGACTGCAGAAGTTGGTAAAAATCTTCAGTTTCCTCATCTTTGGCATTAGTGGTTGGTAAGTAAATTTGAATAGTCTTATATTAACTGGTTCTCCTTGTAAGTGTATGAATATTATCCTATCATTGACAGCGTTGTACCTCAGGATAGATGTTGATCTGTTCTGCTTGACAATGAACGCACTGCCATTCCTCTTCAACTTGTCATTCTCAGCATAGTAGATCAAAATGGCCAATACTAGTCCATTTCAGCTCACTAATTCCTGGCATTTCCATCTTTATGTGTTCCATTTTATTTGTGACGACTTCCAATTTTCCTAAATTCATACTTCATACATTTCATGTTCTGATTATTAATGGTTACTTGCAGCTGTTTCTTCTCATTTTGAATCATACCACAACAGCAAACGAAGGTCTCAAAAACTTTACTCCATCCATGTCATTAAGGTCAACTCTATTTTGAGGAGGCAGCTCTTCTCTAGTTGTATGTTGAATGTCTTCCAACTTGAGTGGCTCATTTCTGGGCAATATATCAGACAACGTTCCACTGCTATTCATAAGGTTTTCATTGGTCAATTTTTTCAGAAGTAGACCACAGATCCTTCTGCCTAGTCTGTCATAGTCTGGGAGTTCTATTGAAACCTGTCCACCACAGGTGACCTTGGTGGTATTTAAATACCAGTGGAATATCTTCCAGCATTGCAGCAACACACAAGCCACCCCAGCATGACAAACTGACAGATGAGTGGTGGATGAAGAAGGCTATAAATGCTCTTAAAGGAAAGACAATTTTTGTGTAATGGAAAAGGTTTATAATGTTCATAAATGTGCAAATTTAAAGTTAAATCATAAATTTATGAGAATCCAAAAAAAAAATTACCAAAAGTAATTTTTTTTTTTTTTTTTTTTTTTGGTACCAGAAAAACTAATTCTGAAGTTCATTGGGAAAACTGAATATGCAAGAATAGCTGGGGAAATTCTGAAAAATAACAGTGATAAGAGGAGATTAGCTGCTTTTTAGATTTTTAAAACCTAATTTTTTTTTTTAGTGTAAACTCTGGTGGCATGTTGGTTAAGTGCTACGGCTGCTAACCAAATGGTCGGTAGTTCGAATCTGACAAGAGCTCCTTAGAAACTCTATGGGGCAGATCTACTCTGTCCTATAGGGTTGCTATGAGTCAGAATTGACTCGACAGCAATGGGTAAGTAACGGGTAGTGTAAAGCCACAGCAATTAATGTGGACTAACTCATGAGTAGATAGAACAATGCACATAAATAAAATACATATGGGAATTTAACATATGAAAATGTGAAATTTCAAATCATTGGAGGAAATATAAACTATTCATTTAATAGTGCAGGGACAACTAGATAGGCATAAAGAAAAAAGTAAGCTGAACCCCTCCTTCACACCTTACACGAATGTAAATTCCAAACGGAGCAATATTTGAAACCAAAAAAATGAAACAATAAAAGCATTCCAAGCAACCATGGTAGATTTTTTTTTTTAGGAAAAGTAAAGCCCTTTCTAAGTATGTTATAAAACTAGAATCCACAAAAGAAGACTGATATATTTGATTAGAAAAAAATATATAAAAAATGCTATACAAACCCATTGCTGAAACTGTCACTCAAATATGAAGGCAAAATTAGGACATTTCCAGAAAAACAGAACTTTAGGGAATTCGTAAACACCAAACCAAAACTACAAAAAATACCCAAGAGAGTTCTCTGGTTAGAAAATCAATAATATCAGATATCGACCCAAGACCAGAACATACGACAGAGCAAACAGGTGTCAAACCAGATAGGGAAATCACAAAAATAAATAAGATAAAAAACCACTCAAAACAGGGAAACAGTGATGTCATTATGTAAAAGAAGACAACATTAAAACAATAAAGAGGCACTAAGAAATGTAGTCATAGATCTTTCATATGGAGAGGAAGACAAGGTGATATAAAGAAATAAAAGTCAGGTTTAAACTTAGAAAAATAGAGGTAAATATTAAGGTAACGACAAAGGAGACTAACAATCCTACCCATCAAAACAAAATACAAGAAAAAAAACAGAGACTTAGCAGAAACAAAAGCAATAACAATGAATAAGTGGAAAAGACAATATATAAACTTAAAGTATGCAGCACGAAAAATTAAGTGGGAAAAAGAAGCTGTCAAAAACACACAAAAAAAGACATCAAAATGACGGCACTAAACTCATGCCTAGTCATAATTATGCTGAATGTTAATGGACTAAATGCACCGATAAAGAGACAAAGAGTGGCAGAATGAATTAAAAAACATGACCCTCTATATGCTGCCTATAAGAGACACACCTTAGACATAGAGAAACAAACTAAAACTCAAAGGATGGAAAAATATATATATATCAAGCAAACAACAACCAAAAAAGACCAGGAGTGGCAATATTAATTTCTGACAAAATAGACTTTAAGGTTAAATCCACCACAAAGGATGAGGAAGGACACTATACAATTAATGAAGGGACCATATACCAGGAGTATATAATCACATTAAATATTCATGCACCCAATTACAGGGCTCCAAGATATATAAAACAAACTCTAACAGCATTGTAAAGTGAGATAGACAGCTCCACAATAATAGTAGAAGATTAAACACACCTCTTTCGGTGAAGGGCAGGACACCCAGAAAGAAGCTCAATAAAGACACAGAATATCTAAATGCCAGAATAAACCAACTCGACCTCATAGACATATACAGAACACTGTACCCAACAGCAACCAAGTATACTTTCTTTCCTAGTGCACATGGAACATTCTCTAGAATAGACCACGTATTAGGTCATAAAGCAAGACTTAGCAGAATACAAAACACTCAAATATTACAAAGAAATCAATGACAGAAAAAGCAGGGAAAAGAAATCAAACACTTAGAAAGTGAACAATACCCTGGTCAAAAACGACTGAGTTATAGAAGACATGAAGGATGGAATAAAGAAATTCATAGAATCCAATGAGAATGAAAACACTTTCTATCAAAACCTTTGGGGCACAGCGAAAGCAGTGTTCAGAGGTCAATTTATATCAATAAATGCACACATACAAAAAGAAGAAAGGGTCAAAACCAAAGAAACATCACTACAACTTGAACAAATAGAAAGAGAACAACAAAAGAAACCCTCAGGTACCAGAAGAAAGCAAATAATAAAAATTAGAGGAGAATTAAATAAACTAGAGACCAGAAAAAAAAATTGAAAGAATTAACAAGACCAAAAGCTGGTTCTTAGAAAAAATTAAAAAAATTCATAAACCATTGGCCAAACTGACAAAAGAAAAACAGGAAAGGAAGCAAATAACCCAAATAAGAAATGAGATGGTGATATTACAACAGACCCAACTGAAATTAAAAGAATTATATCTGATTACTATGAAAAATTGTACTCTGACCAATTTGTAAACCTAGAAGAAATGGATGAATTTCTAGAAACACACTGCCTACCTAAACTAACACAAACAGAATTAGAAAAATTAAATAATGCCATAACAAAAGAAAAGATTGAAAACATAATTAAAAAACTGTTCCACTCCCCCCCCCAAACAAAAAAAAACCTGGCCTGGAAGGCATCACAACAGAGTTCTACCAAAGTTTCAGAGAAGTGTGCACACCACTACTACTAAAGGCATTTTAGAGCACAGAAAACAATGGAATACTCCCAAACTCGTTCTATGAAACGAGCATATTCCTCATACCAACATCATGTAAAGACACCACAAAAAAAGAAAATTACAGACCTATATCTCTCATGAACTTAGATGCAAAAATCCTCAACAAAATTCTAGCCAGCAGAATTCAGCAACGTGTCAAAAAAATATTTCACCATGACCAAGTGAGATTCATACCAGGTATGCAGGTATGGTTCAACATTAGAAAAACAATTAATGTAATCCACCATATAAATAAAACAAAAGACAAGAACCACATGATCTTATCAACTGATACAGAAAAGGCTTTTGACAAAGTTGAACACTCTTTCATGATAAACTCTCTGCAAAATAGGAATAGAAGGAAAATTCCTCAACATAATAAAGGACATTTATACAAAGCCAACAGCTAACATTATCCTAAATGGAGAGAGTCCGAAAGCATTCTCCTTGAGATCGGGAACCAAACAAAGATGCCCTTTATCACCACTCTTATTCAATCTCGTGCTGGAGGTCCTAGCCAGAGCAATTAGGCTACATAAAGAAATAAAGGGCATCCAGATTGGCAAGGAAAAAGTTTAAGTATCTCTATTTGCAGATGACATGAGCTTATACACAGAAAACCCTAAGGAATCCTCAGGAAAACTACTGAAACTAATAGAAGAGTTCAGCAGAGCATCAGGATACAAGATAAACATACAAAAATCAGTTGGATTCCTCTACACCAACAAAAAGAACATCGAAGAGGAAATCACCAAGTCAATGCCATTTACAGTAGCCCCCAAGAAGATAAAATACTTAGGAATAAATCTTACCAGAGACGTAAAAGACCTATACAAGGAAAACTACAGAATACTTCTACATGAAACCAAAAGAGCCCTACATAAGTAGAAAAACATACCTTGCTCATGGATAGGAAAACTTAACATTGTAAAAATGTCTATTTTACCAAAAGCCAAATATAGATACAATGCAATTCCAATCCAATTTCCAATGTTTTTTAATAGGATGAAGAAACAAATCACCAACTTCATATGGAAGGGCAAGAGGCCTCAGATAAGTAAAGCATTACTGAAAAATAACAAAGTGGGAGGCCTCACTCTACCTGATTTTAGAACCTATTATACCATCACAGTAGTCATAACAGCCTGGTACTGGTACAACAGATAGACCAATGGAACAGAATTGAGATTCCAGACATAAATCCATCCACATATGAGCAGTTGATATTTGACAAAGGCCCCAAGACAGTTAAATGGGGAAAAGACAGTCTTTTTAACAAATGGTGCTGGCATAACTGGATATCCATCTCAAAAAAAATGAAACAAGACCCATACCTCACTCAATGCACAAAACTAACTCAAAATGGATCAAAGACCTAAATATAAAATCTAAAAGGATAAAGATCATGGAAGAAAAAATAGGGACAATGTTAGGAGCCCTAATACATGGCATAAACAGTATACAAAACATTATTAAGAATCCATAAGAAAAACTAGATAACTGTGAGCTCCTAAAAATCAAACACCTATGCTCATCCAAAGACTTCAAAAGATTAAAAAGATTACCTACAGACTGGGAAAAAGTTTTTAGCTATGACATTTCTGATCAGCATCTGATCTGTAAAATCTACATGATACTGCAAAAATTCAACTACAAAAAGACAAATAACCCAATTAAAAAATGGGCAAAGATATGAACAGGCACTTCACTAAAGATGACATTCAGGTAGCAAACAGATACATGAGGAAATGCTCACGGTCTTTAGTCATTAGAGAAATGTAAATCAAAACTACAATGAGATTCCATCTCACTCCAAAAAGGCTGGCATTAACCCAAAAAACACAGAATAATAAATGTCGGAGAGGTTGTGGAGAGATTGGAACACTTATACACTGCTGGTGGGAATGTAAAATGGTAGAATCACTTTGGAAATCAATTTGGCACTTCCTTAAAAAACTAGAGCTCGGACTACCATACAATTCAGCAATCCCACTCCTTGGAATACACCCTAGAGAAATAAGAGCCTTTACAGGAACAGATATATGCATACACATGTTTATTGCAGCACTGCTTACAATAGCAAAAAGATGGAAGCAACCAAGGTGCCCATCAATGGAAGAATGGATAAATAAATTATGGTATATAAATACAATGGAATATTACACATCGATAAAGAATAATTATGAATCAGTGAAACACTTCATTACATGCAGGAATCTGGAAGGCATTATGTTGAGTGAAATTAATTAGGTGCAAAAGGGCAAATATTGTGGAAGACCACTATTACAAGAACTGGAGAAATAGTTTAAACAGAGAAAAGAATATTCTTTGATGGTTATGAGAGGGGGGGAGGTAGGGAGGGAGGGAGAGGGGTTTGCAATAATTAGCTAGTATAATTAATATTATAATTAGATAGTAGATAACTATTTTAGGTGAAGGGAAAGACAGCACACAATACAGGAGATGTCAACACAACTAGACTAAACCAGTACAAAGAAGTTTCCCGAATAAACTGAATGCTTCGAAGGCTAGCGTAGCAGGATCAGGGGTTTGGGGACCATGGTTTCAGGGGATATCTAAGTCAATTGGCATAATAAAATCTATTAAGAAAACATTCTGCATCTCATTTTGGAGAGTGGCGTCTGGGGTTTTAAATGCTAGCAAGCCACCATTTAAGATGAATCAATTGGTCTCAACTCACCTGGAGCAAAGGAAAATGAAGAACACCAAAGACGCAAGGTAATTATGAGTCCAAGAGACAGAAAGGGCCACATAAAACAGAGACTACATCAGCTTGATACCAGAAGAACTAGATGGTGCCCAGCTACAACCGATGACTGCCCTGGCAGTGAACACAAGAGAGAACCCCTAAGCGAGCAGGAGAGCAGTGGGATGCAGACCCCAAATTCTCGTAAAAAGACCAGACTTAATGTTCTGACTGAGGCTAGAAGGGCCCCGGAGGTCATGTTCCCCAGACCTTTTTTTAGCCCAAGACAGGAACCATTCCCAAAGCCAACTCTCCAGGCAGGGACTTGACTGTGCTATGGAACAGAAAATGATACTGGTGAGGAGCGAGCTTTTTGGATCAAGTAGACACATGAGACTATGTGGGCAGCTCCTGTCTGGAGGAGAGATGAGAGGGCAGAGGGGGTCATAAGCTGGCCGAATGGACACAAAAATAGAGAGTGGAGGGAAGGAGTGTGCTGTCTCATTAGGGGGAGAGCAACTAGGAGTATATAGCAAGGTGTTATAAATTTTTATATGAGAAACTGACTTGATTTGTAAACTTTCACTTAAAGTACAATAAAAATTAAAAAAAAACAAAATTACAGCCTTGGAAACCCTATGAGTCAGTTCTACTCTGTCCTACAGAATCACTATGAGTCAGAATGGACTCAACAGCCTTAAGTTTTGCCTGCTAAGTAATCTTGGCTGAGTTATTTGTCCTTCCTGGGCCTCAGTCTTCTATTCTGGAAAATGGAGTAGTACCATCTCACGGGGTTGTTGAGAGGAGATTAAACAATACAGAAAGGCTTAGCACATAAAAGGAGCATTATATTAATAGGAAATCCAGAAATCATGTCATCAAAATAATTATTTTCACAAGAAAAAGTGGGTTGGGATTTAGAGAGTTTCAGACAAGCAAAAACAAAGTTATTTTTCTCACAGAAAATGTCAATAATAAAAGTCTGTCCACAACCATACATGTATAGCTTTCAAAAAAAAACCAAAAAAACCTGTTGCCATCAAGTTGATTTTGACTCATAGAGCCCCTATAGGGTAGAGTAGAACTGCCCCATAGAGTTTTCAAGGTGCGCCTGGTGGATTTAAACTGCTGACCCTTTGATTAGCAGCCATTGTATAAGTGATGGAAGTGCTATAAGCATGTCCAAAGATAAATGATAAGCTGAGAAAACATTTACAATTTGCATTACAGAAAACTGGCTAATTCCTCTAGTATGTACACATAGAGCCCTACTAAAAAGTATAATGGGCAAAGGATTTAACCAACCAGTCACAGAAAAATGAATACAAACGGCTCTTAAATAGTTGGAAAGATGCTCACCTTCACTTTTTTATACCATTTTTCACTCATTTGATTGTTTAGATAAAAAAGCTTCTGAACACAATGTGTGAAAAGGTGAGCCTTCTCACACGTTGCTGGTGGAAATATACTGGTACAAGTTTTAGGCAGAGAAATTGAGCATTCGCTATCAAAATTAAAATGCACATACCCATTGGCCAGGAATTCTATTTCCAGAATTTATCCTGTGATAGGCTCACAAGTGTGAAGTAGTGAATGCAGAAAACAGTCTCTTCAGCATTCTTTACATAGCAAACATTCAAAACCAGCTAAATGGCTGTCAAAAAAAGAACTGGTCAAATACATTATGGCATTTCTATGTAGGAAAAAAAAAATGCAGTAACTCCTTATGCACTGGTAGGAAACCTGTGTCAGTTGCACTGCTAAATGAAAAAAAGGGCCTCGCTTGACAATACGTATGGTATGCCGTTACTTGTGTATACTCACAGACACACAAATATACTGAAATAAAGGGAGAGTATCTATGGAGAAAGACACAAGAAAAAGATAAGAGTGATCAACCTTAGGGAAGGTAAGTGGGGGTGGAAGGACAGGAGCAGGGCTGAGGGACTTACTTTTCACTGTATACCCTTGGTACCTTATGAATTTTGTTCTAAGTGCATATATTACCTATTCACCAATCAATATTATATTTTCTAGCCTTCTCAAACTTCTGGGTGATAGGACAGCAGCTAACAAAAAACAGTCAGGGAGAAGTAGATTGTGAAATGGAAGAAAGCAGAAGCACATATATGCATGCTGTCTGACTGTTTAGCAAGTATTAATTTTCATGTTTTAGCAAACAAATGTAGTGTTATGTTGTTTTAATAAAGCCACTGCAAAAAATAAGGGCCTGGGAGAGAGGAATTCACCAACTAGATAGTAACCCACCAAACTAGATAGTAGACAAGAATTATTTAGGTGAAGTGAAGCGTAACACACAATACAGGGGAAGTTAGCACAACTGGACTAAACCAAAATTAAGAAGTTTCCTGAACACATCCAACCACTTTGAGGGACACAGTAGCAGGGGTGGGGGCCTGGGGACCATGGTTTCTGGGGACATCTAGGTCAATTGGCATAAAAAAAACCATTGCATAGCAAAGTTTATTAAGAAAATGTTCTGCATCCCATTTTGGTGAGTGGTGTCTGGGGTCTTCAAAGCTAGTGAGTGGCCATCTAAGATGCATCAGTTGGTCCCAACACACCTGCAGCAAAGGAGAATGAAAAACACCAAAGACACAAGGACAATATGAGCCCAAGAGATAAAAAGGGCCACATAAACTACAGACTCCATCAGCCTGAGACCAGAAGAGCTAGATGGTACCCAGCTACCACCAATGTCTGCCCTGACAGGGAACACTTTGGAGAGTCCCTGATGGAGCAGGAGAAATATGGGGTGCAGAACTCAAATTCTAGTAAAAAAGACCAGGCTTAATGGTCTGACTGAGACTAGAGGAATCTCAGAAGACATGCCCCCGGACTCTTTTGTTAACCCAGAGCTAAAATCATTCCCGTAGCCAACTCCTCAGACAAAGATTAGTCTGGACTATAAGACGCAAAATGATACTCGTGAAGAATGTGCTTCTTAGTTCAAGTAGATACATGAAACTAAATGGGCAGCTCCTCTTCGGAGGTGAGATAAGAAGGCAGAAAGAGATAGGAGCTGGTTGAATGGATACAGGAAATCTGGGGTGGAAAGGGAAAGTGTGCTGTCACACTATGTAGAGAGCAGCTAGGGTCACATAACAATACGCATATAAATTTTTGTATGAGAAACTAACTTGAGCTGTAAACCTTCACCTAAAGCACAATTAAAAAAAAAAAATAATAAGGGTCTATACAAGGACAATGGTACAAGTGCCATATTCACAGGTGGCTTCTCCAGAGAAAGTAACTCAGCTGCACACTAAGGAAAAATGAGATTTTTCCAGAGAAGAAAAAGCATTTCTGAAACATTTAAAAAATATTCAGTTTTATTATTGCCTAAGTATTAAACTTAAAATTATTTTATCTACATACTCTAATCATGCTTGCTATCTTTCTCCCCACAAGCAGTATTTTCTAATTTGAGTTATTTATGTTTCTATTGTAGAATTCCTCCATAGTGCAAACATTTAATGTGCTCACTGATAACTGAGGGGTTGTAGGCTTGAGTCCACCCAGAGGGATCTTGGAAGAAAGGCTTAATGAACCCCATATAAGATGGACCCCAAAAGAAAAGCACCAAGGCATATCATAATCACATTCTCTAAAACCAAAGACAAAGTCCTGAGAGCAGCTCAAGAAAAACAAAAACTCACATAAAGGGGAGAAACAAGACTAAGCTCTGATTTTTCAGCAGAAACCATGCAGGCAAGAAGGCAATGGGATGACATATATAAAACCTTGAAAGAAAAAAAATTGCCAACCACAAATAATATACCCTGCAATACTTTCATTCAAATATGATGGTGAAATTAGGACATTTCCAGATAAACAGAAATTAAGGGAATATGTAAAAATCAAACCAAACTTATAAGAATTATTAAAGGGAGTCCTTTGATCTGAGAACAAACAAGATTAGGCCACAACCTGAACCTGGGACACAAGATTGTACCAGTAAGATACAAACTTAGGAAATGAACTCTCAAGGCCTATCCAAAACCAAAAGAATTGCAACAGGGAACCAGAGAAATCAGTCTGTAAATGATAACAATGTCTGAACAATAAAAGAGGGGATAAACAGTGTAGGAAAAGAACTTTTTAATGGAGAGGGAGGCAAGGTGATACCAAGTAATGATAGACTGGTTCAAACCTAGGAAGTTAAGGGTAAATTTCAATGCAACCATAAAGAAAGTTAACAAACCTACTCATCAAAATAAAGAAGAAAAACATAAAGTCTTGATAAAAACAAAACACACAAAAACACAAGAAATGAAAAAGAAATCCACAAACAAAAGGAACTCAGCACAGGAGAGTAAGAACAAAGAAAATGTCAG
The DNA here is from genome assembly GCF_024166365.1 of Elephas maximus indicus. Taxonomy (NCBI): domain Eukaryota; kingdom Metazoa; phylum Chordata; class Mammalia; order Proboscidea; family Elephantidae; genus Elephas; species Elephas maximus. The sequence continues at coordinate 24,182,903 of NC_064829.1, forward strand.
CACCACACACACACAAAAAGCACTACAAAATGACAGCAATAATCTCACATCTATCAATAATTATACTGAATGTAAATGGCCTAAATGCATCTATAAAGAGACACACAGAGTGATGGATAGGACTAAAAAAACCAGGATCCATCAATATGCTGTCTATAGGAGACACACCTTAGAAACAAAGATGCAAATTTATTAAAAATTAAAGAATAGAAAAAAAATGTATCAAGCAAATAACTACCAAAAAAAAGCAGGAGTGGCAATACTAATCTAGGATAAAATAAACTTTAAAACAAATTCACCGTAAAAGACAAAGAAGGGCACTATATAATGATTAAAGGGATGATCCATCATGAAGATTTAACCATAGTAAACATCTACACACCCAATGACAAAGCTCTAAAATACATAAAACAAACTCTAACAGCACTGAAAAGAGAAATTGACAGTTCCACAATAATAGTAGGAGACTTCAACTCTGGACAGAACATCTAGAAAGAAACTCAGCAAAGATACAGAAGAGCTAAAAAGCACAATCAGTCAACTTGACCTCATATACATATATAGAACACTTCACTGAACAGCTGCAAAGTACATATTCTTCTCCAACCCACATGAAACATTCTCCAGAATAGACCACATCTTGGGCCACAGAGGAACCCTCAACAAAATTCAAAACACTGAGATAATACAAAGGATCTTCTCTGACCACAATGCCATCAAAGTAGAAATTAACAACAGGAATAGTAAGGAAAAAAAAAAAATCAATTACATGGAAACTGAATAACACCCTGCTTAAAAATCATTGGGTAATAGAAGAAATCAGAGATGGAAAAAAAAAAAAATTTCTAGAATCAAACAAGAATGAAAACACATCATGCCAAAGCCTTTGAGACACAGCAAAGGCAGCGCTCAGAGGTCAATTTATAGCACTAGATGCACACATCAAAAAGACAGGGACAAAATCAAAATATCAGCTACACAGCTTGAACAAATAGAAAGAAAACAGCAAAAGAAGCCCACAGTCACCAGAATAAAGGAACTAATAAAGATCAGAGCAGAAATAAATGAAATAGAGAATAGAAAAACCATAGAAAGAATTAACAAAGGCAAAAGATGGTTCTTTGAAAGGATCAACAAAATCGAGAAACCACTGGCCAAACTGACAAAAGAAAAACAGGAGAAGATGCAAATAACCCAAAAAAGAAATGAAATGGGGGACATTACAACAGACCCAACTGAAATAAAAGGGATCATAAAAGAGTACTATGAAAAACTATAGTCCAACAAATTTGAAAACCTAGAAGAAATGGACAAATTTCTAGAAACACACTACTTACCCAAACTAACAAAAAATGATGTTGAAAATCTGAACAGATCCGTAACAAGAGAGTGAAAAGGTAATCAAAAAAAAAAAAAACTCCCAACAAAAAAAAGCCCTAGGCTACCAAATATTTAGAAAAGAGCTTACACCAGTGCTACTCAAACTATTTCAGAACATAGTAAAGGAAGCGATACTTCCGAATTCAATCTATGAAGCCAGCATAACCCTGATACCAAAACAAGGCAAAGACACCACAAAAAAAAGAGAAAATTACTGCCCAATATCTGTTATGAATATAGATGCAAAAATTCTCAATAAAATTCTAGCCAATAGAATTCAGCATCATATAAAAAAAAATACAACATGACTAAGTAGGATTCATGCCAGGTATACAAGGATGATTCAACATCAGAAAATCAATCAGCATAATGCACCACATAAAGAAAAAGAAAAAGAATCACATGACCATCTCAATCGATGCAGAAAAGGCATTCGACAAAGTCCAACACCCATTTCTGATAAAAACTCTCCATAAAATAGGTATAGAAGGAAAATTTCTCAACATAATAAAGGGAATATATACAAAAACCAACGGCCAACATCATTCTTAATGGAGAGAGGCTGAAAACATTCAGCCTTTTATCACTACTCCGATTTAACATTGTGTTAACTACTTAACATTGTGTTAACTATTTAACATTGTGTTGTAAGTCCTAGCTAGAGCAATAAGGCAAGAAACAGAAATAAAGGGCATCCAAATTGGTAATGAAGAAGTTAAACTCTCCCTATTTGTGGATGATACAACATTATCCATAGAAAATCCAAAAGACTCCACAAGAAAACTGTTGGAACTAATAGAAAGATTTGGCAGAGCAGCTGTATACAAGATAAACATACAAAAATCAGTTGGATTCCTAAACACCAGTAAAGAGAACAATGAAAAGGAAATCAGGAAAACAATACAATAGCCCCTAAAAAAAAAAAAAAAATACTTGGGAATAAATCTAACCAGGGATGTAAAAGACCTATACAAAGAAAACTACAAAATACTACTGCAAGAAGCCAAAAGAGATCTACATGAATGGAAAAACATACCACGCTCACGGATGGCTAGACTCAACATTGTGAAAATGACAATTCTACCCAAAGCAATTTACAAATACAATGCAATATGGAGCCAAATACCAACAACATTGTTTAAAGAGATGGAAAAATTTATCATTAATTTTATACGGAAAGGGAAGAAGCCCCAGATAAGTAAAGCCCTACTGAAGAAGAATAAAGTAGAAGGACTCGAACTACCTGACCTCAGAACCTACTGTACAGCTACAGTAGTCAAACAGCCTGGTGCTGGTACAACGGCAGATACTTTGAACAAGGGAACAGAATTGAGAACCCAGATGTAAATCCACCCACCTATCGTCACCTGATCTTTGACAAGGGCCCACAGTCCATCAAATGGAGAGAAGTCTTTTTTTTTTTAGGTACAGTTGTATTTATTTATTTTAAGTTTCAATAAAGAAATTGCTCTCAGTCCTTTGAATTGCCTCTTCACTTAAATTCTAACATGGTTCAGTCTTTATTGTTTAGCTTTTCATTTTTCTGTTTTACATTAATGTGAACTACCTATAAACTAGTAACCTACTGCTGTATCTCTTGTCTCAATATTTTGAGAGTTTGATAAGAATATAAAACACCAGGAGCTCATATTCCCAGTCACTAGTGATAACCCAAAGACAAAATACTGGGTATGAAATGCAGTTCTCAAATGACAATCCATTGTCTACCATACTTTAAAAATTGCTTTACGTTTACAAATGGAATTTGAAATTTTAGAACACACAAAATCTGTATTGTGGCAGGTATTCACATAATATCACTTGATGAAAAGAGTCTTTTTTTCTTCTTTTAAAAAAGCTTATAAGGACGAAAGACATCTGGGACATCACTTCATAATATTAATTTACTGGCTAAACAGCAGACTCTGAATTTATGATATGGACACTAATTTCACACATTTATCAGCATTCTCCAAAATATTTGTTTTATTCTTTAATGGAAAAAAGCTATTAATATTCAAATGAAAGGAAAACATTAAAAAACATAAGAAACAGCCTCAAAGAACATCCAGGCAGCAGTTAGAGGGATGGAAAAAATGTTTCAACAAACCATCGGTTTTCTTCAAGATATTATCTGGCAGAATACAACCCAATTCACTGGCTACAGCAATTCATAGAATTTTTTCAATGTTTTCTCGAGATGCAAAAGTTCACCGTTGCAGTGTTTTCAAATGACCAATCAAGCATTACGTCTTGGTATAAAAGGCCACTGGTAGATCCATCTGATTGTTAAGAATGTTCCTTCACTGCTGGCAAAATCTGCTCCCAAGAAGAGAAAACCGAGTTTTTATGCTGCGCATCTTACAACTCATCTTTCCCTAAGTCATCAAGCTTCCCATCACTGAGATCGGTATCATCCTCCACAGGAAGTTCACCATCCTTGCGATCCCAAGGTTCTATTATTGTACTTATATTAGGGAAGGCCCCACCCCCTACAGGTGCTGTGGATCCACGCCCAAAAGAGAGCTCCCTGAGAAACTCATTAATGCCTCGTTCACTGAAAGACCCTTTCAGAAGAGCAAATTTCATCTTGCGTCATTGATGGCTGCCATGGCCGGGTATCCAAACCCTCCAAACCCCAACACGTTCTCAAGTTCATACGGGGCTCCAACTTCTGCCCACAGACACCCCCACATTTTCTTTTTGTATTTTTCTGCCAACTTCAGAAAAACTTCCAAATATGAATTTCTGCCTGCAGCTCCGGTATCGAGAATGTGGGGCAGCACAGCCACAACACAGAGCTGATGATCTTCACAAGTCTTCTTGGCAATGTCCTCATTAATTATCTCAAGCAGCTCAGGAGGTGGGGCATTATCAGAAAACAAATCTAAGGCCCATAAAACTATGTCAGATTTTGTCCGGCCGCCATTGTAATCCACAGGAGACTCGCCTTTCTGAAAAAAATCTTGATTGTAGGAAATCCCTTAAGCCCATATCGGCTGGCTAGCACCTGATTAACTGTAGCATCTACAGCTGCTAGTTTCACTTTTCCTTTTGTTTGATCTTTTACCTCTGTAGCTGCAGCAGCCCATTCTGGCTCTAGATTTTTGCAGTGTCCACGCCAAGGAGCATAAAGCTCGACTATCCAAACATCAAGAACGTTTTTATCAAAGGTGTCATTTATCAGTTCAATCACGTCTTTCTTACTTGAACTTTCACTTCTGCCTTGTTTTCCAGAACTGTATCCACCACTCTTTCCCCCAAGACGATCCTTTACCAGCTGTCCTACAGCACTGAGAGATGCATCTACAATGGCTTCAGCTGTTCTGCCACCCTGATAATCTTCAGGTTTGTTTTTGATGGATCTAAAAATCTTGATGGTAGGAAATCCCTGAAGGCCATACTGCCCTGCTAGGGACTGATGCTTATCTGCATCAACTGAACCAACTTTTACAATATCTTTTAATGCAGTTCTTACTTTTCTTCCATTCTGGTGTTAATCTTTGGCAGCGGCCACACCATGGAGCATAGAATTCTACAAGCCACAAACTATCACTTTGAATAACTTCTTGGTTGAAATTTGATGGCATTAATTCAATTACATCATCGTTGGAAGAATATAGACCACTCACTGCTAGGAAGAAGGTATAGCTCACCAGATCAAGCACTAGGTGAGCTATGCTGAGCGCCCCAAGTCCAGTCCTGCTCAGCTGCCACTTGAGCTCCACTGCACACTGTGCTCCCCAAGACAGTCTCTTCAACAAATGCTGCTGGCAAAACTGGATGTCCATCTGCAAAAAAAAAAAAAGTGAAACAGGACCCATACCTCACACCACTTATAAAAACTAACTCAAAATAGATCAAAGACCTAAATATCAAGCCAAAAACCATGAAGTTCATAGAAGAAAAAATAGGGCCAACTCTAGAGGCCCTAATAGAGGGCTTTAACAGGATGCAAACCACAACCAACAACACACACACAAGCTCCAGAGGATAAGCTAGGTAACTGGGATCTTCTAAAAATTAAACACTTATGCTCATCAAAAGACTTCACCAAAAGAATAAAAAGAGAACCTACAGACTGGGAAAAACTTTTTGGCTATTACAAATCAAACAAATGTCTAATCTCTAAAATCTACAAGAAAATCCAACACCTCTATAACAAAAAGACAAATAATCCAATTAAAGAATGGGGCAGAGGAAATGAACAGACACTTCTCCAAAGAAGACATTCAAGTGGCCAACAGACACGTGAAGAAATGCTCACGATCTCTAGCCATTAGAGAAATGCAAATCAAAACCACAATGAGATACTATCTCACCCTGGCATTTGTGGCACAAATCAATATAACAGGGTGTAAGAAATGTTGGAGAAGCTGTGGGGAGATCGGAGCTCTTATGCACTGCTGGTGGGAATGCAAAATGATACAACCATTTTGGAAAACAATATGGCTTCTTCCTTAGAAAGCTAGAAATAGAAATGCCATGATTCAGCAATCCCACTCCTAGGAATATATCCTAGAGAAATAAGAGTTGTCACACGAATAGACATATGCATACCCATGTTCACTGCAGCACTGTTTACCGTAACAAAAAGATGGAAACAACCTAGGTACCTATCAACAGGTGAATGGATAAGTAAACTGTGGTAAACACACACAATGGAGTATTACGCAATGATGAACAACAAAGATGAATCTGTGAAGCATCTCATGACATGAATGAATCTGGAGGCCATTATGCTGAGTGAAATATGTCATTCACAAAAGGACAATTATATGAGACCACTACTGTAAAAACTCATGAAAAGGTTTACATACAAAAACAGTCTTTCACAGTTACGAGAGAGGGGAGGGTTGAGGATGGAAAAACACTTAATGGGCAATAGATAAGTGGAAACTTAGGTGAAGGATAAGACAGTACACAATGCTGGGGAAGCCAGCACAACCTGTACAAGGCAGGGTCATGGTACTTCCATAGACACATCCAAACTCCCTGAGGGATTGAATTCCTGGGCTGAGGGCTGTGGGGACCATGGTCTCAGGGAGCATCTAGCTCAACCAGCATAACAGAGTTTATAAAGAATATGTTCTACATCCTACTTTGGTGAGTAGCATCTGGGGTCTTAAAAGCCTATGAAGGGCTATCTAGGATACTCCACTGCACTCACCCCTTCGGGAGCAAGGAAGAATGAAGGAAACTAAAGATACAAGGAAAGATATTCCACAAGACTAATGGGCCACATCTACCACGGCCTCCACCAGACTGAATCCAGTAAAAGTAGATGGTGCCCAGCTACCACCACTGACTGCTCTGACAGGGATCACAATTGAGGGTCCCAGACAGAGGTGGAGAAAAATATAGAACAAAATTCTAACTCGGAAAGAAAGACCAGACTTGCTGGCCTGACAGAGACTGGAGAAACCCTGAGAGTATGGCCCCTGGACACCCTTTCGGCTCAGTAATGAGGTCGCTCCTGAGGTTCACCCTTCAGCCAAAGACTGAACAGACCCATGAAACAAAACAAAGCTAAAGGGGCACACCAGCCCTGGAGCAGGTGCTGGAAGGCAGGAGGGAAGAGAAAAGGTGGTAATAGTGAATCTAGGTTTGAGAAAGGCGAGTGTTGACATGTCGCAGGGTTGTTAACCAATCTCATAGAACAATGTGTGTACTAACTGTTTGATGAGAAACTACTTTGTTCTGTAAACCTTCATCTAAAGTACAATAAAATAAATATTTTGGGTTATAGTTCAAACTTTCTTTGCAAATAGTATAATAAACAACAACAAAAAAAACACAATAAATTATGTTAAAGATCTTCTCTAATCCAGTGGTTCTCAACGGGAGGCAATTTTGCTCTTCCCTCTTCCTGGGGACGTTTGGAGGCAACGTCTAGAGATATTTTGATTGTCACAACTGGGGGTGCTATGTGTGTATGTGTGTGTGTACGCTACTAGCATCTCGTGGGGAGAGGCCAGGAATGCTGCTAGATATCCTGGAATTCCCAGGATAGCCCCCGTGGAAAAAATTACCTGATCCAAAACATCAATAGTGCTGAGGCTGATAAATTCTGCTCTAGCTTATTATAGAAATGGACATTTTACTAATTATAGTCTACTCCAGACAACAAACAATTTTGTGCACTTACTGTGAATCTGAATATTGAAAGATAGAACCCAGTCCCATCTCTGCTGAGTGTGGCGACAGGTTAAGCAAACAATCATTACGTGAGTGAAGCCTTCACTCACACCTCCTCTTTTGAGGTAAAGGGCCCTTCGATGGCCTAAGCCACTCAGCATCTGACACTTCCATTTTGAGGTTTATGAAAAAGACAGCTGCTCACAGGACACCTGTTGCAGGATCACCGACCCTCATTCTGGCCCTCCCACAGCAGACCTCCTGGCTCTCAACTCTAGAGTCCCAGGGTAGGAGATTAAGTCAACATAACAATGTCTTTACAAATCACATTATTTCTATAAAATTCAAAATGTTTCTTGGCCTTGAATGCTAGAATTAAAAAACCCAACAACAACAAAACCTGCAGTTTGCCTAGAAAATGTTTGTGTCACAACAGCAAACAGCAGCCACTGAACTTTCTTATTCCCTCTCAGGTATCAAGTATTGTTTTACACCCATAACCTTATTCAGTCCTTAAAACTGTGGGAAGCCTACACGGCTAACACCTGTATCCAGATGAGGACACTGAGGTTTGGAAAGGGTAAGTTGCCTGCCCAAGTCCATGCTGTTTGCAGATGTAGAAGCAGGGGGCCATGGTCACCAAGGCAAACCTGAGTATGCAGCCGGGGGTCCTTGTTAACTCTGCTCATACAGCCTGCAGAGCCTGCAGCTTCTGGGCCCACCATCACCCTGGCCCAGGGAGACAGTTGTCCAGCTGTCCGTCTCAGTGCCCACCAGCTTCCAAGTGACTATGGAGACTAAATCCACCTTGTCATCCCTATTTCCAAACAAGTGAATGCCTGGGCCTCCAGGGGTCTTCGATTACTTCATCTTCCTAATTCCTCTCCATCTATTGGACTACTTTCTTCACCTTCCTCGTTTTTCTGCTCAGATTCTATGGACATTTTTAATGTCTTGGAAATACTCCATGTCCCCTTACCTCTCTGTCTTTTCATTGCAACCATCTGGTCCAAGCTGTAGTCTGGGAAAAATCTAGCTACCCATATTCTCTGTGCCTGCAGAGAGAGAAAAAGGGCGGATTGTCCTCATTATAAATTCGTAACCACCAACCCCACGGAGACCTTCCTCACTGCCCTGCAGCCCTACCACACTGCTGTGGTAAGTTTGCCTTAACTTTCTCCAGCAGGCTGTTTCAAACTTCCACTTGCCTCAGCCCGCCCATTTAGATTTCCCCAACTGTGCCTCCCTGAGCCCTCCCAGCAGAGAAAATAGAACCCACCAAATTGGACTGCCTTCATCTTCCCCAGCCCAAGTTTACAGACGCTGTGCCTCCTCCCACCCATGGCTAACCCCATCTCCTTGTGCCTGCTCAATTTACAGCCTCCGTGATCCCTTGGATCCTCTGTAAATTCTGACTCTCTTCTCACCAGGATCTTTGCATTGGCTCTAGAACACTCCCAAGTGTCTGCCACCTAAAAAGCAAACACACACACACACAATCTCATAGATGCCGCATCTGCCTCCAGTCCTCACTGTCTCTGTTGACCTTTTCAGCCAAACTTCTTGAATAAGTTACGTTATTCGCTGTCTCCTGTCTATACCTCTCACACACCTGTTCATGCACTTAAGCCTGGCCCATGACTACACCTGCAGCTTTCACTAGGGTCCTCAATGACCTTAGTGTCATTCCATCCAACATCCTGTATTTTCAGTCCAACATATACTTTTCAGTCTCCATCTTACTTGACCTCCTCCTTCCTTCTTAAAATAGTCTTTAGGCAGCCATGACAGTCCTGGGCTCTCCTTTCTCCTCTCTGAACAGTCTTTTCCCCCTTTATCTCCTTTACATCTTATGCCTTTCGAACCAGTCTTTAAGTGTTAGAGTTGGGTCCAGACCTGCTCCTCCTCTCCCTCTATACAAGTTGCTGTTGAGTGGACTCTGACTTATGGCGACCCCATATGTGTCAGAGTAGAACTGTGCTCCATAGGCTTTTCAGTGGCTGATTTTTTGGAAACAAATTGTCAGGTCTTTGCTCCAAGGTTCTCTTCAGTTAGCAGCTGAGTGCTTAATGTTTGTACCACCCAAAGGCTCCTTCCCCTCTATACCTTTCCCTAGGTGATCTCACCCAGGAGTTCGATTGCCACCTTTATGCAGGCTACCCATATGTCTTATTCATCTAGAAATACTACAAGTGGATAGCTTTAACAAAGAGAAATTAATTTTCTCACAGTCTGTAGACTACAAGTCCAAATTCAGGGTGTCAGCTCCAGGAGAAGGCTTTCTCTCTCTGTCATCTCTGGAGGAAGGTCCTTGTCATTAGTCTTCCCCTGGACAAGGAGCTTCTCTGTATAGGAACCCCAGGTCCAAAGGACATACTCTGCTCCTGGCACTGCTTTCTTGGTAGTGTAAGTTCCCCCCCTTTTCTGCCTGCTTCCCTTTCCTTTTATCTCTTGTAAGATAAAAGGTGGTGAGGCAACACCCCAGGGAAATTCCTTTATATTGAATCAGGGATATGACCTTAGTAAGGGTGTTAAAATCCCACTCTAGTCCTCTTTAACATAAAATTACAATCACAAAATGGAGGACACCAACAGAATACTGGGTATCATGGCCTAACCAAGTGGACAGATATTTATGGGGGACACAATCCATGACACCATAGATGTGAACCTCTAGCCCACACTTCACCTCTGAGCTCTAGACTCGTATACCTGCTACTTGACATTTCCCCTTGGCTTTCTCAAAAGTCCACATATTAAAACTTAACTCATATTCTCACCCCTCACTGCCCTAATCCCAAACCTGGTCTTTTTCTAGCTTCCTTATTTCATTGATAGGCACTACCATCTAATCAATGGTCCAAGTCTTCTTTTATGCCTTCTGTCCTTCACCCCCAATATCTAAGTCCTGTGGAGGTTTACCCCTTGGGTATATTCTCTTCTCTTCATCTCTCCCACACCACAAGGCTGGGCTGTCATCACCTCTGTCCTGGAAAATTTCAAGTTTTCTAACTCATCCACTTGCATTTTCTCTGCCCAGTTCCCTACAATTCATTATACCTGCTTTAAATCCATCAATGCCTTGGCATCGCCTTTAGAAATAAAAACCAAATTCTCTAATATGGTCTGGTCCCAACCCACCTCTCTAGGCTCATCTAGAACCTTGCTCTCTTCACAACTGTTCACTCTCTTCACTCAAAGGAAGCTTTCTTTTAGTCCCAATTCTATTGTTCCCCTTCAACAGGGCTTTGGTACCTACTGCCCTCTGCTGTTATATTCCTTCTTCCCTCCCCTTGCCTCATTACATTCTGCTCATCACTTAACTCTTAGCTCTAAGGGTCACTTCCTCAGAAAACTTCATCTTCTTTCCTCAATTACATCAAATCCTCTTGAAATAAATAAGCTTTTCAAAGCCTCCTATAGGTTCTTCTTTATAGCACTTGCCACAGGCACAGGCTTTTTTTTTTTTTTTTTAATATGGTTGTTTGATTAACCTGTCTCCCCAAATAGACAAGGTTCAATGAAGACAGGGACTGTACTTGGTTTCGCTCATTAGGTACCCCAGTACCTAACACAGTGTTGCTAAGCTCTCTATAAATGGGCTGTATAAATGAACCCCACTCTTAGCCACAATGGAGATAAAGACTTAAGTTTTTGAGTTAAATTACAAAACAATGCATTCTTTCATCTCACTTCCGATGACCAGGACTTTCCAGAGCTTGTTAATTAAAACATTATTCCTTTGACCTCGCTAGTTTGGTTGACTGCCTGAAACTCACAGTGCCTGGTGCACAGTAATTGTTCCATAAATTGTTGAATGGCTGATCTTAGAGTGAGAGCCTCCCTTAGGTTAATTATTTTGTAATTTACTTTCATTGAATCAAAGCTAAGTATGGATGTTTTCTCAAGAGCAGTAGTAGAGGATATGATTGCTCTTGTTTTCAGGCGACCCGTGGAGTTGGCATGCCTTTGAATTGTGTTTGGATGCAAGTGCTCAGATGACTGCTGTAAGAAAAAGCCATATAAGAATGCACTAAGAGAACATTAACACTGATATATGGCACTAGTTCTCTGAAGCAGAGTGAGAACACTCTGATGAGAATATGTACATCTTTCATTTGAGTCTGACATCATGCCATGACCACATGTGAAGGTGGTGGGGCACTGGCTACTCCAGCTCCCACTCTGCCTCAAGATGGCACTCAGTGAGGTGTTTCTCAACAGGTGTAACACATGTTGGCCACCCCGATCTCTGCAGCCAGACAATCCCTCCGAACATGACCCAGTCCTGCTGGTCTTTATGGTGAATGACCAAGCATCGGCTCTGGTGTCTCTCACTCATTAGCTATGTGGTCCCAGAAAGATTATCTACATTCTGTACACTGCAATTTTTCCATGGTTTGTTTGTTTAAATAATAAATACATAAGATAATACAACTTAACTTACACGGTTGTAAGGAATAAGTGAGGGAATCATCTATAGAGCTGGCACATAGTGGGCTTTCTCACCTTCACTTAAACATCTTCCCATTCTCAAGTGGCTGAACAGTAGAGTACATTTTGCCCCCAAAGACCACAGAACTGGCTCTGCTTTCAATTACCTGAACGTGTCGTTGTTATTATTGTTTTCAGTCTAAGTCTCCACAGTAGATTTGCCTGTAACTGAACTTGTATCCCTCCACCACCCCCAACAACAGATCCAGCTGACAGCCAGAACCATAGCTTGACAAGCTTTGCACTCTTCCTTTGTGCATTCTTCTGATTATCATTCAGAATAGGAGAGAGAGAAAACAGCAATAGAAACTCTTCAACTTGTATTAGTACAGTGCAGTTTCAGAAAAGTAACTGTGAGCAATAAGCCATATTTGTAATTGCACGTAACACCTATACAATTCTACCACATTCTGTACCTGTTAATGTAACTTTTTAACCAATCAAGATATGAGCTAACAAAATACTGTCCAAAAAAAATTTCAGGAAAGCAGTAAATGTAACATTTTGAATACTGTTTTTAGGTGCTGTCAAGTCAGCTCCAACTCATTAACCTTAGGGCTGTCAGAATGAAATGCTGCATGGTCTAGGGCCATTTTCATGATCATTGGTATGTTTGAGTCCATAGCTTTTTCTCTTGTGTCAATCCATCTCATTGATGGATTCCCTCATTTTTGCTGACTCTCTACTTTACGAAACATGATGTCCTTTTCCAGCAATTGGTCTTTCCTGATGACATGTCTAAAGTAAGTGAGCTGCAAAATTATCCACTACACTCATACTACCAAATTTGGTATAACATATTAAGAGACCAAACTTAAAACAAACAAAAAACCAAACGAAACAACTTTACAAAGTGCCTAGACAGGACTCTATTCAATAAATTCTATAATTTTTTTTTCTTTTATTTGGAGGACATTGGATCAAAGAAGGGCTCAAAGTTAATTCTCTATACTCTTTTCCTGAACTTTGCATAACTTGACTTCTCACCAAATTCTATTCTCCCTGTATATTTCTACATAGTATGTCAGAGAGATTCTTATAAAAGGCTGGCTAATCTAGTCCTAGCTTTTTCCTTTAAGTAGAAGCTGTGTGAAAACTAGTTAGTCTCATCATTCTGAAAAGCAATTAACCTTGTAGTCCTTACATGATGAAAAATATTAATAACTTCATTGTGCAATTTTTACAACTTTCAGAGCAAAGTTCTTCAGGCTTTATAAATTATGATACTCTCTATTAATACCTATGTACATTAATTTCTAAAGTATCTAATTTTAAGCAACTCAGTAAAATCATTGCCAAATAATATTTCCTGAAATGCAAATATAATCTGACTCCAGTGTGTATAACATCTCTCAGATTTGCTCTTTGAATAAAATATATGTTGTTCCCCAGTAGCTCCATGGGGCTGTGCTGTGAAGTGTATGATTTCAGGTTTTGTTTTTTCTCTTAGGGCAAAAACATGAGTCTGCAAATGAGTTCTGGAGAAAGGGAGGAAAAGCAACGGGTAGGGGTTTTTTCCCTCAGTAGGTGATCTGCTGAAAATGTGGGGTACGGGTAGGGAATTAAATAGAAAATTCTGTTGTAGAATATGTACTGCCTTACTCTTAAAAGTCTTAGAAATCTTCCTAATATACTACATATAAAAGACTCAGGACATGGACATCAACACAATAACAGAGTTCATCTCTTTCAATGCCACGATACTTACTTTCCTCTGGTCTTGGGTCTCTGGGGGAAACAGACATGACAGGTGAGGGTCACAGCTGCTTCTGAGATCCACATGTGGTTGTCAGAGCCCTGATGTTGATCTGTGTCCTGCTTCTCAGATTGACATGAAGCAAGGTGTAGTGTGTGGTGCTCCACACTACATCTCCAATACAGGACAGCTCAGCAGAACACACGCTGCCCACTTGATTTGGTGGCCAGTCCTGAGGATTCTGACTGCAATCTCCCCAGCCCTGGAGCAATGCAATGCCATCAAGGCCATCACAGACTACATTCATACTCTCATGCAACAAGAAGGTAGCAAAATGCTGGTGCATTTCCTTGGTGTGATAGATGCATGGATGAATTCAGCCCTTTCTTGAAAATTTCACCAGTGGGTGAATTTATTCTATGGTTTTGGTGGTGATGCTGAGCCTCATCCAGGGGAGGAGCCCATCTGACTGTATTTGGCTTGGATGTCTGAAGGATGCAGGACCCCAGCAGATGGAAAAGTATCTCGGGGGTGCTGTGCCGTGTTAATGGACCCTGGTGTCCTAAGTGCCCTGTGTTTCAGCAATGGCTCATATTATATTGTATTAAACATTCCTGGCTTTGCAGGATGAATCCTAATAGTAGGGACAATTGAAAGTGGCAGGGGGCCAAGATGGTGGAATAGACAGACGATTCCAGTGAGCTCTCTTATATCAAAGACTGGATAAAACAAGTGAAATGATTATATTTATGAAAAGCTAGGAGACCTGAACATCAAAAGCAAAGTTAGAAAATGGACTGAGCAGCAGGGGGAGAAAGAAACGGTTCAGAAGTAGAGAGGAGTAACTGGACCTGAATCTCTGGGAGCCCTCAGGCACCATTCCTGGGAGCAGCTGTGGCAGGCTGGTACTAGCATTCAGCCACAGTTTCCTCAGGGAGAAGCAGCCAGCCACGCAGGCTACTCATACCTCCGGAACCAGAGAATAACGGCGCTCTCAGCAAAAGCTAACTACTTGCATATATTTTACCAGGTCCCCTGCCCCCGAGCTGGCTTCAGTGGCTGTTGATTTCCCTGGACCTGAGATAGGCCCTGTTGAGTGCCTAGAGCCATCCTCCCAGCCTTGAAGAAGGAATAAATTCACAATTCGAGAAAAAGATCATTTGCCAGCTCCACTAACCTGGGGAGCTGAGGACAGAAGGAGCTCCTGTCCAGGCATAAACGGTCCATGGAATTTCCCCCTGCATGGACCTGTGTGGGCCCATTTCAGAAGAATAGGCCCCTATTGGCAGACTACAACTGCTTCACCTGTGTGGTGGAGAGGTGGGTGTTTAATGTTTGACATCACTTTACCTATTAAACAGGGTCCTCACCTACCCATATCAGGGGCCGAAGGACTGGTGGCTCCACTCAGGTCACCCAACTACCCACGACAGGGGTCCAAGGATAACTGGTACCTCCCAGTCCTTACAGCAAAAAATTTTGGGTGCCCATGGTCTGTCTGCAGAACCCACACACCTGTATGCTCTAGAGAACAGGGAAGTGCTTTCCTCAGAGACACTTGGGGGATGATTCTCAGCCCCCACCTTGTTCAGAGAGTGACCCCCTGCTGCAACCAGATACCCATATCTACGCCAATCACCCCTGTCCCCTAAGACAGTAGGACAGAGCCTGTACCACACACCTAATGATCAGCTACCTGGACACCTGAATTGAATACATCCAAGAAAATTGAAAGGACTCCTAGGCTGATATACCTGATAAGAGCTCTAGCCATCTGATGACAGAATGTCAGAGCTAGCTCACTCAAGCAACCCATTTGGGCATATCAAAACAAAACAGAGCGAGAAGCTAGGATACAATAACATTATAGATGGCTCGGAGACAACGGTCAATATTAAATCACATAAAGAGACAGACCATGATCACTTCAACAAGCTCTCAAAACAAAGAATCAAGGGACCTTCTAGATGAAAGTGCCTTCCTGAATAACCAGATGGAGAATACGAAAGATTAATACATAGAGCCCTTCAAGACATCAGGAAGGAAATCAGGCAATACACAGAACAAGCCAAGGAACAAATAGATAAAGCAGTTGAAGAAATTAATAAGATTGTTAAGGAGCAATGAAAAATTTAATAAGCTAGAAGAATCCAGAGAGTGACAGCAATCAGAAATTCAGAAGATTAACAATAAAATTACAGAATTAGACAACTCGGTAGAAACTCAGAGGAGCAGAAATGAGCAAGTAGAAGGCAGACCTGGTGAGCTTGAAGATAAAGCACTTGGCACCAATATATTTGAAGAAAAACCAGATAAAAGAATTTTTAAAAAAATGAAGAAAACTTAAGAATCATGTGGGACCCTATCAAGAGAAAAAACCTACAAGTGATTGGAGTACCAAAACAGGGAAAGATAATAGAAAAAACAGAGAGAATTGTTGAAGATTTGTTGGCAGAAAACTTCCCTAATATCGTGAAAGATGAGAAGATATCTAACCAAGATGCTCATCTAACTCCACATAAAGTAGATTTTAAAAGAAAGTCACCAAGACATATTATAATCAAACTTACCAAAAACAAAGATAAAGAGAGAATTTTAAGAGCAGCTAGGGATAAACGAAAAGTCACCTACAAAGAGAGTCAATAAGAATAAGCTTGTACGACTAGGCAGAAACCATGCATGCAAGAATGCAATGGGATGACATATTTTAAAAAATTGAAGGAAAAAAATTGCCTTCCAAGGATCATATATCCAGCAAAACTATCTTTCAAGAGTGAAGGTGAAATTAGGACATTTCCAGATAAACAGAAGTTTAGGGAATTCATAAAAACTAAACCAAAACTACAGGAAATACTAAAGGGATTTCTTTGGTTAGAAAATCAATAATATCAGGTATCATCTCAAGACTAGAACATTGGAAAGAGCAATCAATCAGATATCAACCCAGACAGGGAAATCACAAAAATAAATCAAGGTAAAAAACACACACAAAACAGGGAAACAGTGATGTTATTATGTAAGAGAAGACAATATTAAAACAATAAAGAGGGACTAATATATATATTTTTTAATAAATGTAGTCATAGATCTTTCATATGGAGAGGAAGACAAGGCGATATAAAGAAATAAAATTTAGGTTCAAATTTAGAAAAATAGGGGTAAATATTAAGGTAATCATGAAGGAGACAAACTATCCTACAAATCAAAATAAAGTACAAGAAAAAAGTAGAGAATCAGAAGAAACAAAATCAACAATGAATAGGAGGAAAAGACAATATATAAAGATTAACTACTCAGGACAAAAAATTAAGTGGGAAAAAGAAACTGTCGACAACACACAAAAAAAGACATCAAAATGAGAGCACTAAATTCATATCTATCCATAATTACTACGAAAGTAAATGGACTAAGTGCACTGATGAAGAGACAGAGAGTGGCAGAATAGATTAAAAAAAAATATATCTATATTCTGCCTACAAGACACACCTTAGACTCAGAGACACAAACAAACTAAAACTCAAAGGTGGAAAAAAAATATATCAAGCAAAAAACAATTGAAAATGAGCAGGAGTGCCAATATTAATTTCTGAAAAATAGACTTTAAAGTTAAATCCACCACGAAGGATTAGGAAGGACACTATATAATGATTAAAGGGACAATATACCTTGAGGATATAAACATACGAAATATTTATGCACCCAATGACAGGGCTGCAAGATACATAAAACAAACTCTAACAGCATTGAAAAGTGAATAGATGGCTCCACAATTATAATAGGAGACGGCAACACACCACTTTCGGTAAAGGACAGGACATCCAGAAAGAAAGTCAATAAAGAGACAAGAGATCTAAATGCCAATTCGAACTTATAGGCATATACAGAACTCTCCATGCGACAGCAGTCTACTATACTTTCATTTATAGTGCACATGGAACATACCCTAGAATAGACCACATATTAGGTCATAAAGCAAGCTTTAGCAGAATCCAAAACATTGAAATATTACAAAGCATAGGCCATAAAAGTAGAAATCAATAATAGAAAAAGCAGGGAAATCGAACACTTGGAAACTGAACAATACCTTGCTCAAAAAAGATTTTAAAAAAAATGGAAGACATTAAGGATGGAATATAGAAATTCATAGAATCCAATGAGAATGAAAATACTTCCTATCAGAACCTTTGGGACACAGTGAAAGCAGTGCTCAGAGGAAAATTTATATCAATAAATGCACACATAAAAAAAGAAGAAAGGGCTAAAATCAAAGAATTATCCCTACAATGTAAACAAATAGAAAGAGAGCAACAACAGAAACCCTCAGACACCAGAAGAAAGTAAATAATAAAAATTAGAGCAGAATTAAATGAAGAAGAAAACAGAAAAACAATTGGAAGAATTAACAAGACCAAAAGTTGGTTCTTTGAAAAAATCAACAAAATTGATAAACCATTGGCCAAACTGACAAAAGAAAAACAGGAGAGGAAGCAAATAACTCAAATAAGAAATGAGGTGGAAGATATTACAACAGACCCAACTGAAATTAAAAGAATCATATCCAATTGCTACAGAAAAATTGTACTCTAAATAATTTGAAAACTTAGAAAAAACAGATGAAGTCCTAGACACACACTACCTACCAAAACTAACACAAACAGAGGTAGAACAACTAAATAGACCCATAACAAAAGAAGAGACTGAAAAGTAATCAAAAAAACCCCAATAAAAAAAAGCTGTGGCCTGGAAGTCTTCATTGCAGAGTTCTACCAAACATTCAGAGAACAGTGAACACCACTACTAAAGGTATTTTAGAGCACAGAAAACAATGGAATACTCCCAAACTCATTCTATGAAGCCAACATATCCCTGATACCAAAACCTGGTAAAGACACCACAAAAAAAGAAAATTACAGACCTATATCCCTCATGAACTTAAATACAAAAATCCTCAACAAAATCTAGCCAATAGAATTCAACAATATATAAAAAAAATAACTCACCATGACCAAGTGGGATTCATACCAGGTATGCAGGGATGGTTCAATATTTGAAAAAAAATTAATGTAATCCATCATATAAATAAAACAAAAGACAAGAATCACATGATTTTATCAATTGATGCACAAAAGGCATTTGACAAAGTTCAACACCCATGCATGATAAAAACTCTCAGCAAAATAGGAATTGAAGGAAAATTCCTCAACATAATAAAGGGAATTTATACAAAGCCAATAGCCAACATCATTCTAAATGGAGAGAGACTGAAAGCATTTCTCTTGAGAACAGGAACCAGACAAGGATGCCCTTTATCACCACTCTTACTCAACATTGTGCTGGAGGTCCTAGCCAGAGCAACCAGGCTAGATAAGGAAATAAACTGCATCCAGATTGGTAAGGAAGAAGTAAAAGTATCTCTATTTGCAGATGACATGATTTTATACACAGAAAACCCTAAGGAATCCTCCAGAAAATTACTGAAACTAATAGAAGAGTTCAGCAGAGTATTGGGATACAAGGTAAACACACAAAAATCAGTTGGATTCCTCTACAACAACAAAAAGAACATCGAAGAGGAAATCACCAAATCAATACCATTTACACTAGCCCCCAAGAAGATAAAATATTTAGGAATAAATCTTGTCAGAGATGTAAAAGACTTATACAAGGAAAACTACAAAACACTACTGCAAGAAACCAAGAGATCTACGTAAGTGGAAAAACATATCTTGCTCATGGATAGGAAGAATTAACATTATAAAAATATCTATTTTATGAAAAGCGATCTATACATACAATGCAATTCTGATCCAAATTCCAGTGGCATTTCTCAATGAGATGGAAAAAGAAATCACTGACTTCATTTGGAAGGGAAAGAGACCCCAAACACGTAAAGCTTTACTGAAAAAGAACAAAGTGGGAGGCCTCACTGTACTTGATTTTAGAACCTATTATACCGCCATAGTAGTCAAAACAGCCTGGTACTGGTAAAACAACAGATACATAGGCCAATGGAACAGAATTGAGAATCCAGACAGAAAACCATCCACATATGAGCAGCTGATATTTGACAAAGGCCCAAAGTAAGTTAAATGGGGGAAAAGATAGTCTTTTTAACAAATAGTGCTGGCATAACTGGGTATTCATCTGCAAAAAAATGAAACAGGACCCATACCTCATGCCATGCACAAAACTAACTCAAAATGGATCAAAGACCTAAATATAAAGTCTATAATGATAAAGATCATGGAAGAAAAAATAGGGACAACGTTAGGAGCCCTAATACATGGCAGAAACATTACCAACAGTGCAGAAGAAAAACTAGATAACTGGAGCTCCTAAAAATCAAACACTCATGCTTAACCAAAGACTTCATCAGAAGAGTAAAAAGATCACATAAAGATTGGGAAAATTTTTTAGCTATGACATTTCTGATCAGCACCTGATCTCTAAAATCTACATGATGCTGCAAAAACTCAACTACAAAAAGACAAATAACCCAACTCAAAAATGGGCTAAGGATATGAACAGTCACTTCAGTAAAGAAGACAGTCACTTCAGTAAAGAAGACATTCAGGTAGCTAACAGATAATTGAGGAAATGCTCATGATCATTAGCCGTTACAGAAATGCAAATCAAAACTACCATGAGATTCCATCTCACTCCAACAAGGCTGGCATTAAGCCAAAAAACACAAAATAATAAATGTTGGAGAGGTTGTAGAAAGACTGGAACACTTATACACGGCTGGTTGGAATGTAATATGGTACAACCACTTTGGAAATCAATTTGACAGTTCCTTAAAAAGCTAGAAATAGAACTACCTTACGATCCAGCAATCCCATTCCTTGGAATATATCCTAGAGAGATAAGAGCCTTTACACGAACAGATATATGCACACCCATGTTTATTGCAGCACTGTTTACAATAGCAAAAAGATGGAAGCAACCAAGGTGCCCATTGACGGATGAATGGGTAAATAAATTATGGTATATTCACACAGTGGAATACTACACATCTGTAAAGAACAGTGATGAACCTGTGAAACACTTCATAACATGGAGCAATCCGGAAGGCATTATGCTGAGTGAAATTCGCCATTTGCAAAAGCACAAATATTGTATAAGACCACTATTATAAAATCTTAAGAAATAGTTTAAACAGAGAAGAAAATATTCTTTGATGGTTATGAGCGGGGGAGGGATTGAGAGGGGTATTCACAAATTAGAGAGTAGATAAGAACTATTTTAGGTGAAGGGAACTATAACACACCGTACAGGAGAGGTCAGTACAACTAGACTAAACCAAAAGCAAGGAAGTTTCTTGAATAAACTGAATGCTTGAAGGCCAGCGTAGCAGGGGCAGGCGTTTGGCGAACATGGTTTCAGGGGATATCTAAGTCAATTGGCATAATAAAATCTGTTAAGAAAACATTCTGCATACCCCTTTGGAGAGTGGCGTCTAGGGTCTTAAACGGTAGCAAGCGGCCATCTAAGATGCATCTATTGGTCTCAACTCACCTGGAGCAAAGGAGAATGAAGAACACCAAAGACGCAAGGTAGTTATGAGCCCAGGAGACAGAAAGGGCCACATAAACCAGAGACTACATCAGCCTGAAATCAGAAGAACTAGACAGTGCCCAGCTACAACTGACGGCTGCCCTGGCAGGGAATACGACAGAGAACCCCTGAGGGAGCAGGAGAGCAGTGGGATGCAGACCCCAGATTCTCATAAAAAGACCAGACTTAATGGTCTGACTGAGACTAGAAGAACCCCAGTGGTCATGGTCCCCAGACCTTCTGTTAGCCCAAGACAGGAGCCATTCCCAAAGCCAACTCTTCAGAAAGGGACTGGAGTGGACAATGGAACAGAAAATGATACTGGTGAAGAATGAGCTTCTTGGATCAAGTAGACACATGAGACTATGTTGGCATCTTCTGTCTGGAGGGGAGATGAGACGGCAGAGGTGTTTGGAAGTTGGCCAAATGGACATGAAAAGAGAGAGTGGAGGGAAGGAGTGGGCTGTCTCAAGAGGGGGAGAGCAATTGGGAGTATATAGCAAGGTATATACAAATTTTTGTATGAGAGACTGAGTTGATTTGTAAACTTTCACAATAAAAATAAAAAAGTGTAAAAGAAAAGGGAAAAATAAATCCTCTGGGATACAGCAAAAGCAGTACTCAGAGGGAGATTCATTAAAAAAAAAAAAAGGGAGGTTGCAGTTGTGGCTGCCAGAAACACCAGAAGGGCCTGAGGCTGTGTCTCATTAAATACTGAAGGTACTTATTGGCCAGTGTGCTCAGTGGCAGATCCCTGATCAGCTTCCCTTATGACTTCTCTAACATCGCATTGTTCAATTATAAAATCTCTATTTTGGAGTTCTTTGAAAAGCAATTGGCAGTAGTTTAGAGAAACACTCAGCAATAAATAAAAACTTGCCTTTAAATCAACTTCATTAGCATTTTTTCTTTGATGTTTTGGTTTAAAAGTTATGAATACAGATAGGTACTGGGAGCATATTATTGATTGGAAATTTCTATCAGCTGGCACTTTCATATGGATCGATACAATTAAAGTGATGTTAAAACAATGGCTCTAAAGCACTAATGAGTCTGTGGAGTGGTTTCTGAGTCACAAAACAAGTAAGCTCAGCATATTTTCAGTATTAAATTAATTGCAATTTTCAGAATATGGCAGTTGACATGTAGCTAACTTTCAATTAATCAGTATATTGGATTACAATAAATATGTATGGGTGCCTACCTCTTGCCAGATGCTGGTCACAATGCACAAATGGGCTTATTGCAGTTTATAAGCCTCTTGTGAAGTAATAAAGATTAGTTTTCAAACATTTAAGCAAATGGCAAAAAGTCAACTGACCTTCATAGCTGAAAGGACATTAAGTTACAAAACTCATGTATTTTTCCATCTAACTTTCTGAGGTTAAACAATCTCCATTTAAGTTCTGCAAGTGGCTAACTTTTTTCTTACTATGCTAATAGTGAAGAGTTTTTCTGCTTCAGGACTCATTGAGTAAGTAGGCTAATGGACATAAAGAATTCTGACACTGCTAGTTTTCGGGGAAAGAACAAGCCAACAAACTGGAAAATACACTGCAAAGGGCCCATAGCATGCTATGCAAATTGAATGCCACAAATCCCTAATCTACAGTGCATGACAGATGACAAGGCAGGAACCATTTAAAATTTAGGGTATTCCAATAGCAAGTTCTGTCAATTTACACTTCCCACAACAAATGAATCATCTGAAAGAACAAATCCAATATATGAACATGTAATTCTCATTCTGTCCATATGTATTATGTCTTCTTATTTTTAAATGTTATAAGGAGTTTTTGTAAGTACTTTCAGCTAGTGCTGGCTCTTTAAAAATATATATATATATATATATTATACATATATATGACTGCATAAAAGAATTTTCTTTTTTAAATTAATGGAGCACTGGTGGTGCAGTGGTTAGGGCTTGGCTGCTAACTGAAAAGATGGCAGTTCAAACCCAGTAACTGCTCCATGGGAGAAAGATGTGACAGTCTGCTTCCATAAATGTTACAGTCTTGGAAATCCCATGGGGCAGTTCTACTCTGTCCTACAGGGTTGCTATGAGTTGGAACATATATATGTATATTATATATATGTGCATATGTGTATTACATATATATCTTAAGATAGTTAGGAAACCCTTGTGGTGTAGTGGTTAAGTGTTACGGCTGCCAACCAAAGGGTCGGCAGTTCAAATCCGCCAGGCGCTCCTTGGAAACTCTATGGGGCAGTTCTACTCAGTCCTATAGGGTTGCTATGAGTTGGAATTGACTTGATGGCACTGGGTTTGGTTTTTGGTTTAAGATAGTCAAGACCAGTTGTAATCTATTTATACGTATTAATAAAACATCTGCTTTGTTGTTAGGTTCCGACTCATAGCGACCCTATGTACAACAGAAGGAAACACTCCCCGTTCCTGCACCATCCTCACTATCATTGCTATGCTTGAGCCCATTGTTGCAGCCAATGTATCAACCCATCTTGTTGAAGGTCTTCCTCTTTTCCAATGACCCTCTACCTTACCAAGCATGATGTCCTTCTTTAGGCAGTGGTCCTTCCTGCTAATATGTCTAAAGTACAGGAGATGATGCCTCACCATCCTTGCTTCCAAGGAGAACCATAGCTGTAGCTCTTCCAAGACAGATTTGTTCGTTCTTCTGGCAGTCCATGGTATATCCAATATTCTTTGCCAATACCATAACTCAAAGATGTCATTTCTTTTTAGGTCTTCCTTACTCATTGTTCAGTTCTCACATGCATATGAAGTGATTGAAAATACCATGGCTTGGGTCAGGAGAACCTTAGTCCTCAAAGTGACATCTTTTCTTTTCAACACTTTAAAGAGGTCTTTTGCAGCAGATTTGCCCAATGCCATACATCCTTTGATTTCAGACTGCTGCTTCCATGGGTGTTGATTATAGATCCAAGTAAAATGAAATACTTGACAATTTCAATCTTTTCTCCATTTATCATGATGTTGCTTATTGTTCTAGTTGTGGGGATTATTGTTTTCTTTAGTGTAACCCATACTGAAGGCTGTAGTCTTTGATCTTCATCAGTAAGTGCTTCAAGTCCTCCTCCCTTTCAGCAAGCAATGTTGTGTTATCTGCATATCACAAGTTGTTAACAAGTCTTCCACGAATTCTGACACCACGTTCTTCTTCAAAAAGTCCAGCTTCTCTGATTATGTGCTAAGCATACAGATTGAATAAGTATGGTGAAAGGTTACAACCCTGATGCACAACTTTCTTGACTTTAATCCATGCAGTATCTATCCTCTCATTCTGTTAGAACCACTGCCTCTTGGTCTATGGACAGGTTCCTCACGAGCACAATTAAGTGTTCTGGAATTACCATTCTTCTCAGTGTTATCCATAATTTGATAATGATTCACATAGTCGAATGCCTTTGCACAGTCAACAAAACACAGATAAAGACCTTTCTGGTATTCTTTATTTTCAGGCAAGATCTATCTGACATCAACAATGATATTCTTCATTCCATGTCTTCTGAACACTGCATGAATTTCTAGCAGTTCCCTGTTGACGTACTGTTGCAACCATTTTTAAGTGATCTTCAGCAAAGTTTTATATGCTTATGATATTAATAATATTTTTCAATATTTCCACATTCTGTTGGATCACCTTTCTTTGGAATGGGCACAAATATGGATATCTTCCAGTCAGTTGGCCAGGTAGCTGTCTTTCAAATTTCTTGGCATAAATGAGTGAGCACCTCCAGTGTTACACCTTTTTGCTGAAACATTTCAACTGGTATTCCATCAATTCCTGGAGCTTTATTTTTCACCAATGTCTTCGGTGTTGCTTGGACTTCTTCCTTTAGTACCATCAGTTCTTGATCATATACTACCTCCTGAAATGGCTGAACAATGACTAATTACTTTTGGTACAGTGGCTCTGTGTATTTATTCCATCTTCTTTTGAAGATTCCTGGGTCATTCCATATTTTGCCCATAGAATCCTTCAATATTGCAACTGGAGGGTTGAATTTTTTCTTCAGTTCTTTCAGTTTGAGAGTTGCCGAGTGTGTCCTTCACTTTTGGTTTTCTAACTCCAAGTCTGCACATTTCATTATAATACTTTACTTTGTCTTCTGGAGCTGCCCTTTGGAATCTACTGTTCATCTCTTTTACTTACTTCTTCCATTAGCTTTAGGTGCTCTACATTCAAGAGAAAGTTTCAGAGTCTCTTCTGACATTCATTTTGGTCTTTTCTTTTTTTCATGTCTTTTTAATGACCTTTTTCTTTCTTCACATATGATGTCCTTGATATCATCCCATAACTCATCTAGTCTTTAGTCGTTAGTGTTCAGTGCATCAAATCTATTCTTGAGATGCTTTCCAAATTCAGATGGGATATACTCAAGGTCATACTTTGGTTTACATGGACTTGTTTTAATTTTCTTCAGCTTCAACTTCAACTTGCATATGAGCAATTGATGGTCTTTTCCACAATTTGCCCCCAGCTTTGTTCTGATGACGATATGGAGCTTTTCCATCACCTCTTTCTCCGGATGTAGTCAATTTGATTCCTGTGTTTTTCACCCAGTGAGGTCCCGGTGTATAGTCGTGGTTTATGTTGTTGAAAAAAGGCATTTGCAATGAATAAATTGTTTTTGCAAAATTCTATCATGTGATCTCCAGCATCTTTTCTATCACCAAGGACATATGTTCCAACGATGGATCCTTCTTCATTTCCAACCTTTGAATTCCAATCACCAGTAATTATCAATGTATCTTGATTGCACGTTTGATCAATTTCAGACTGCAGAAGTTGGTAAAAATCTTCAATTTCCTCATCTTTGGCATTAA
Source organism: Elephas maximus indicus (assembly GCF_024166365.1). Lineage (NCBI taxonomy): Eukaryota > Metazoa > Chordata > Mammalia > Proboscidea > Elephantidae > Elephas > Elephas maximus. The sequence goes on from NC_064829.1 coordinate 24,209,002, forward strand.
TAGTTGGTGGGTGTATTTGAACAATACGCATATTAACTGGTCTTCCTTGTAGGTGTATCGATATTATCCTATTGCCAAGTGTTATACTTCAGGATAGAACTTAAAATGTTCCATTTAACAACGAATGCTATGCCATTCCTCTTCAATTTGTCATTCCCAGCATAGCAGACCGTATGATTGTCCAATTCAAAATGGCCAATATCAGTCCATTTCATCGATATCTAGGATATTGATCTTCATGTGTTCCATTTCATTTCTGACTTCCAATTTTACTTCATACATTCCATGTTCCGATTATTAATGAATGTCTGCAGCTGTTTCTTCTCATTATGACTAATGCCACATCAGGAAATGAAGGTCATGAAAGCTTTACTCTATCCAGGTCATTAAGGTCGACTGTACTTTGAGGAGGCAGCTCTTCCCCAGTCATATTTTGAGTGTCTTCCAGTTTGAGGGGCTCATCTTTCTGCACTATATCAGACAATGTTCCGCTACTATTCATAAGGTTTTCACCAGCTAATTTTTTCATAAGTAGATCCCAGGTCCTTATTCCTAATCTTAGTCTGGAAGCTCTGATGAATCCTGTCCACCAGGGTGACCCTGCTGGTATTTGAAATACCAGTAACATAGCTTCCAGCGTCACAGCAACACTCAAAAAAGCCACCATGGTACAACAAACATCTGTTAGAATGGCTGAAATATAAATTTGTTAAGGCAATAAATGCTCAGCAGACCATGGGCATGGGACTTTGTTCCAAAAAAGCTACACTATTCATCTTCTGAACATGTATTGAATGTCCACTGCAGACTGGCACCAGGCTAGGCCCAGAAGATGCAAATATAATTTGGTTTTCCACCTACAAAAATTTCACAGCCTGTGGGCACAAAATGATGACATATATAAGAAAGGCTACCTGGACTACATATGATGTAGAAAGTAAAGCCTAATTTTTAGTCTTGTTAAGCTCTGAATGAGGTGCTGGCCAGCACCTCCTCCACTGCTCTTCTACACCAAATGTCCTTGCACTCAGGCTGCTCTGTCTGCACTATTTGCAAAGGCTCTCAGTGTGCTTGCCTGTTCTAGTGACAACATCTTTCCTACTGAAGACTTTCAATCTTAGTGCAAGAAGTGATGGCTTAAGACATCTGACTCCACCCCCATCTCCACATTGATTTTTTTTGGCAAACAGATCACCCCACACATCCCTGTCGCCCCACCCCGACTCCAGTGCCCGGCTCACCAGAGCAGGCAGTGCAATGTGGTGGCCTAGCCTGAGGGATCTGCAGACAACCTGAGTTCAAACATGATCAGCTAATGGCAACACTTAGAAAACATCCTTCCTTTCCCCCCTTGTCTTCTGCCCCTCCTCCACTCCATATTCTTCTCCTGTACCCTTCAGATCTGTCCCTGCCCCTCCTGTCACTTCCTCAGAGAAGCCTTCCCTGCCTGGCCTTGTAACACCCTGTGCTGCTCTTTCTTGGCACTTATCTCAGCTGCCACCTCACGTGCTTAATGTCAGTCACTCTCATGAGACTATGAGCTCCGTGACAACAGAGGCCAGCTCTGCTTCCTTCACTGTGGCAGCCCCATGTCTAGCATAATGCTGACTTCCACAGAAATAGTTCTGTGGAAATGCCACAAGACCCCTGCATGGCCAGTAGCCAACACCAAGAAGGTTGTCTTCAGGCTCTTCCCTTTCCCAGTAGCTCAGCTTTTATCTGTTTTAGTTTTAAGGTTATTCCATATGATTCTATTAAAAGATACTAAAATACAGTTTGAAAACTACTTGTTTTCAAAATGCTTTCTAAGGGCATACACCTTTTTCCTTCAGAAATATGTGAGAGTATGAATAGATACCTCAGGGCTGTCTACTGTTAGAGAAGCAACTAAAATTACACTTCTCTCCTGTTTTCAGTGATAGTTATGTCAACCGAGATATATATGAGGAAGAAACCATTTTAACCAACTCCAACTTTTCTAAGGAATTGGTAATTTTCTAGAGGTTCATGGTATTTAAAGAGGCGTAACCTCTAGCAGAATGAAGCCCCCAAAGAAAGTGATTTAATTATTTCTAATATTTTTGGCATTCATTTCAAGATTAATTTATATTGTTTGAAGACATCTGGTATTATCATGTTTACTTCACCCATACCAAGTTACCTTGAAAATCACTAGGCTTAAAAGTTGCCGAATGCTAGATAGAGGTGTAGCATTCTAAGCAGCTCATTCTAAATTGCCATGACCACTGAGACAAGGAACCATTTGCGTGAGCTAGTATGTGAAAGTAAAGTTCCTTTGGCAGTATATTCAAGATGCCGATTTGAGGAGTGATGGTGGTAATCTAGACTGACTGGTCAGGAAACAGTCTTAATTTTAAGGCTAAACAGTAAAATAACAAACCAGGGTTACTTCAAAAACTTGTTATTTCAGTGTTTACAGAAATGAAAAAAAAAAACTTTTAATAGAAACATACATCAAAGAAACAATTAAAAAAAAAAAACAAAAACTTGTGATATAGCAAAGGCCAATCCATCACCTGACAGACATCCCAGGGGAGGGTTGTACAATGGCACAGAAACAGTGACTGAGTTGGAGCCCAGATTCTTAGACACCCAGGTAAAGATCTTTCCACTGTACTTCAGGATATATATATGAAAAACAGACGACTAAACTTTTATTTTCAGCCTCTTCTCTGTATGCAGAAACTTTGTATTTCTCTTTTAAACCCATCAATACCAACTATGAAAGAAATTGCTTCTGCAAGTGGCTAGAGGCAATTATCTGAGGTGCACCTAACAGCAAGGCTGAAAACACCTCCGAGTTTCCGGGTAGTGGTGGTTTCCTCTGTTTTGTTTTAAAGCATGGCTCTGGGTAGATACGGCCACATTTCTTTAATACAAAAAGGATTTGGGCTGTGAAATTTATTAATAGTAAGACAGCGATTCCATCATCTCCCAGGAGAAATTTCTGGCCAAGCAGAAAGGCATTCTTCTTAAGGAAAGAGAGCCTGTCATCAAACAGAATAAGAATGTCAGAGACATTGAAATGGCTTTTGACTTCGGACTCCAATGCCAATCTATTCAGCATAGAGCAAAATTACTGAAGTTTCTGCAAAGTTTTCCTTTATGTCTGAGTGAGAACTCAGCAATAGTCAGGAAACAAAAGTTTTGAGCTTTTAACATTTTTCTTCATGATGTCTGAGCACTGGTTAGGGGCATCTGTATTTCTCTTTTCTCCTCCCTCAGTAGTTCCAGAGAATAAAATAGAAAACATCTCCAGGAAGAAACCAGAGGAAAACCCCTCAGCTCGATGAAGGCTGCTCCCAGTGCTGCAGTGAGCCATAGGCTGCGGGAGCTCCCATAGCACTGAGAGCACACACCCCACCTGGAGCCCACCCAGGCACAAGGCACCCATTCAGGTCAAATCCAAACTGTTATCAAGCCACCCGTGATTAGTGTACAGAAAAATGTTTATTTGAGTATTGGTCATACTTTCATATATATAATGGTTTATTTTTAATGCTCTTTCATATCAATTTTCTCTTTTGATTCACTGAGCTACTTTGAGAGGTAGAGACATCTCTATCTGACAGGTAAGGAGACTCAGGCTCACGTTGTAAATGGCTTAGCAACTCTGAGTCAGTGAGTGTGTGGCTGAGCTAGTGCTCAAAGTGACATATGCACCTCTTCCGATGTTACTTCCACTAAACCAACCCATCAGTTAACGCTGAGACCGCGCCATGATGAAACAGTAGGATACGGTGAAAGGTTTGGAAATGCAGAAGGAAACTGAAGTCATAACTCTGTCTGTGGGACTTTGGGTAAGTCACCCACTCTGAGTCTCAACTGCCTCCAGAGCAAAATGGGAACCATAATTCTTTAGAGGGAAATGGGAACATACACATGAAACTGCTTTACAATACAGGAAGAGCTAGATGAACCTGTTATTATTATCATTACTATCACAGTGAGCTTATTAAGAGCTGTGATTTGATGCTGCTGCTAAGAAATGTTGAAAATAAAAGTCTCTTTCATAGTTACAGAATAAAATCTAGGTAAAAGTGTATGAAAGACAACAACCCATCAGCACTGGAAAACACATAATACATTTTAAAAATTCTCATATTTATAAACGCAAACAAACAAAAAACCCAGTGCCGTCGAGTTGATTCCGACTCATAGCGATCCTATAGGACAGAGTAGAACTGCCCCATAGAGTTCCCAAGGAGCGCCTGGCAGATTTGAACTGCCAACCCTTTGGTTAGCAGCCGTAGCACTTAACCACTACTCCACCAGGGTTTCCAAATGCGAACAAAAAGTCATCAAAATAGCTACATCTACAATAATTTAGAATTTTTCTTTTTGGTTTCAAGTTTTCTTAAATACTTATGTTATTATATACTTTCTTATGGTTGTTGTTGTTAGTTGCCATTGAGTCAATTTCCAAATCATGGTAACCCCCTGTTTTTCACAGTGGAGCTGTGCTCCACAGGGTTTTCAAGGCTGTGACCTCTTGGAAGCAGATCACAAGGCCTGTCATCCAGGCAAACTCTCTCTAGGTAGGTTCGAACCGCCAACATTTCAACTAGTAGTCAAGCACTTAATCATTTGCGCCACCCTGGGCACAATCATACTTCTTACGATTATATTGTTATAAATAAATATTCTTCCATATATGAGTTAAAACAATTAAAAATTCTAGTATGATGGAATACAATGTGTGTGTTATAAGTATATTATAACCTGAACTTCTGCACATCAAAACCACTAAAGGCTTGGCATTCAAAATGTGAAGGAAAAATTGCATCGTCTAAAATTGTTCAAAAAAGGAAAACAAATAAATGAGGAAAAGCATAAGAAAATAGTCCATGAGGGAGAACCATGCAAATAATAGAATAAACTGGTATCTTTGCTAATAAAGTCTAAGGCATAAGGAGCCCTGATGGCACAAGGGTTAAGAGCTTGGCTTCTAACCAAAAGGTCGGCAGTTCAAATCCACCAGCTGCTCCTTGGAAACACTATGGGGCCGTTCTACTCTGTCCTGTAGGGGCACTATGAGTCGGAACTGACTCAATGGCACCTAACAACAACAACAAGGCATAAAGAAGTCAGAATGGACTGGATACCAATAGGTTTGTTTTTGTTTGTTTGTTTATGGCATAAATGGTAACAATGTACCCCCCACAAGGCAATGGTAACTATGGCAACAAGAAGAGATGTACTTAAGAGTGACTCAACCAAATACCTAATTGATACACTATCCATATTTCAAGTATTTTTCACATACCTATTTTTCGTGTTGACTGAAATGTTTCATGCCCCTTATGTGAAATTCTCACTTTAATAGCTCTCCCTTCATTTTATAAAGAGATGAAAATTTCTTGTGTAGCCCAACTTATGTAATAGATCAGTATGACTTTAAAACAAAACAAAAACAAAAACTCAAGTGTACTGGAGCCCCCAACAACTCTCATTTTCTACTTCACGGTTATTATGAAGACTTTTAAGAAAATGAACTTCATGGCCTCATTCCCTAAATTCCTCCAGTATCTTGAACTTTCTGTCCTGTCTAGCCTTTCTGATGTATTTTTAGAATAAGACCTGGGCTCTTCTTTACTATTTCCTGAACAGGTAGAGTATAAACCCTAAATTTAGGAATTTTTTTCTTATAAATAGGTATGTTTTCCCTAGGGAGACTATATCAGGGCAGTTTTTTTTCAAACCCCCAGTACCTATCATCAAGGCCAACAAGTATCTCCTATTACCAATCTGTTGGCAAGATGTAGGGTCTTTTTCTCTTTGGTTCGAGATAAATTTGAAGGTGAAAGTTCGAGCAGATGTCTCTAGACTGGGTATATTTCCCTTTAGCATTAAAATTAGAAGCAAAAAAGACAAAACCTGGCAGTGCTCTGGGAGAAATAAAGAGGAATAAAGGCAAGAACTGTTTTGCTTTGGGGACATCCACTACATTCACACACACCCACACAATTCTATGTATTCAGGGAATCTAAGGATGGGAATGACCACATCCTTCGGGTCAAACATACATATTGGTCTGACACTGGGAAGAAGGTGAAGTTATAGGATCTCCAACTATCTGGCCTGAGAACGATGAGCCTAGAATCTAGAAATCTCATTTAGGCATTGGAGAAACAATACTGCGCAGCGTTGGAACACAAAGCTCTAATTCTATTCCAGAAATATAATCTATTTCTCTGGTCATCTCTGGGTTCTCTACTCTTCCACTGCTCTGAATGGTAAACAAGTTGAGAACCCTCAGCTTGACAACTGGTATACCATTACTGTTCCACAACCTTGTTTAAGGGACCGGATATATATATATCTAGATCTAGTCTGGGGTGATTTGGGAAGGTGTAGCTGCATTGTAATGTAACCAGAAATGGTGTCAGTGTGGAGACGAGGATGTGTTAGAGACTGATTCCATCCTGAGAGGGCTATTTCTGGAATACTCTGAGGAAGCTTATGGCATGGCTGCCCACATCACACCAGACTTGGGGGTGTAGAACTTAGTGTTCAGAGTTGTCAGTCCCTCAAGCCTTATAACTAAAAATAAGTATTTACTTATTAAAGCTGATTTATTTTTACTCAGACTTTTTTTAAAGGTCTTGCACTATAACTTTTCTCCACATTTAAATTTTCAAAATATTTTGTCAATAATACCATTCTCTAGAATCCATAAACTATAAAAGGTGTCTAGATTCCAGTAAGGGAATTGGCTTTCTCATTTTTATTTGCTTTGGGAACTTGATGGGAAAGGAATTTGCAGGAAAACAAGGGCAAGCAGATTTTTTTTTGAAAAATAATATGGAATATACTAAAAATGAAGTTTTTTAAAAAAAAAAAAGCCCATGATATCCTAGCTAAGAGGACACCCAGACCTCTCAGCTCACTTCCAGGAATTTTCCTCTCACTTTTTAGCGCACTACTAGCTGCCTATGATGGCAGCTTCCGGCAGGCCTTGTGAGTATGGGTGTTTCAGTGCATTTGGTAGGGAAGCACAACAATCATTTGACTCTCCGCACCTCTAATATCCCTCATCTTAACACCTCTAATCTCTGCTACTCTCCAACTTGGGATTAAAAAAAAAAAAATTTTTTTTTTTTTTGAAAAGTCCTCTGTTATTTACTTTGCTTTGCAAGGTAAGGTTACTCCATTTTAATGAGAAATGTTTATTAATTCTAGTCTATCTTGAAACTTTTATGATTAATGTTTTAATTCACATCTAAAGAAAAGTAGCAGGTTGCCTGCAGGATGGTACTATTAAGAAGAGATGGCAATTATCCATGCAACACAAGAAACAGTACATCATTTACGTTGTCTTACAGCACTGCAAATGTTTATAATCACTGTTGAAAATTTTCTAGGCTAAAACGGAGAATATTCATTACTACTTCTATTATGCCATTAGTTTCCTTCTAGTTAATTGTCAGAATATTATTCTTGAGTTAACTGTGGCTGTCAACCTCCTACCCTTAGAATCATTCTTCGGCCTATTGCAAATAATTTCCTATCTCTCTCCCTTACTCCAGCTTGTCCCTTTCTTCTATACTGGCCCAAGTACCTGAAACATTGCAGTGAGTTCAGGTATACCAAACACTGCTCAGTCATTACAAAGACACTGAGTACTTACATTCTGCTTTTTAATTTTTTAAATGAAGAGACTTTTTCAAGGGAAATTTTAAGTTTACAGAAAAATTGAGCAGATAGTATGGAGCGTTCCCATATGCCTTTTACGAACCACTGCCCCCCCCAACCCCCAATCCAAACCAAACCCAGCCCACTGCTATAGAGTCAACTGTGACCCTATAGGACAGAGTAGAACTGCCCCATAAGGTTTCCAGGGCTGTAAACTTTTATGAAAGCAGTCTGCCACATCTTTCTCCCTTGGAGTGGCTGGTGGGTTCGAACTGCCAATCTTTTGGTTAGCAGCCGAGCTCCTAACCACTGTGCCACCAGAGCTCCTTCCTCTCCCCAGTTTCCTCGCATTAGTGTGGTACATGTGTTACAACTGAAGAACCAATGTTGATACATTATTATTGACTACAGTCCATAGTTTACATTAGAGTTTAATCTTTATGTTGTACAGTCCTATGAGTTTTGACAAATGATGTCATGTGCCCACAATTACACTACCATACAGAAATATATATGTATATATATAGTTCCACTGCCCTATAAATCCCGAGTTTTACCTATTCTCTCTTCCACTTCACCCCCACTGGCCACCAACCTCTGAAAATCTTTTTATCTTTTCCACAGTTTCGCCTTTTCCAGAATGTCATAGATTTGGAATCGTACAGTACGTATCTTTTTCAGACTGGCTTGTCTCACTTATCAATATGCATTTAAGGTTCCTTCATTTCTTTCTGTGGCTTGCTAGCTGATTTCTTTTTATCACTCTAATGGAATGAGTTGTGCTCCCCCCTAATTTCTTTTTTATGTTAATGAGGCAATATCAATGTAGGTTGTGTTCTAAACCTCATCACTGCTGAGTTACATGGAGCAGCATAGACACAGAGACAAGCAAGCAAAATGGAGAAAGATAAACGCCATGTAAAGTTCACCAAGAAATTGAGGAATGTTGGGGCTACAGAAGCTCAAAGAGACAAGGGTCTTCCCGCAGAGCTAACAGAGGGAGAGCCTTCCCCTAGAGCTTGTGCCCAGAGTTTGGACTTCTAGCCTCCTTAACTATGAGAAAATAAATTTCTGTGCTTTAAAGCCACTCGTCTGCGGTATTTCTGTTACGGCAGCACTAGGAAATTAAGACTATTGTTAAATGATATTCCATTGCATGGACGTACCATTTTGTTTATCTATTATTGAAAGTCATCTTAGTTGCTTCCAATTTTGGGCAATTAGAAAAAAGCTTCTATAAACATTTGTGTGCAGGTTTTATGTGGACCTCCAAACATCATTTCAAGTCCTAGGAGAATGATTTCTGGGTCCATTAATAACCCTATGTTTAGCTTTGTAAGAAACTGCCACAATGTCTTCCAAAATGGCTATAACATTTTGCATTCTCACCAGCAATTAATGAGAGTTTCTCACTCCAAATCCTCTCTAAATCCACACACCTTGGTGGTGTCAGTGTTTTAGATTTTAGCCATTCTAATAGATGTATGTGGTATCTCATTGTTCTTTTCATTTGCAATTCCATAATGATAAATATGCTGAGAACCCTTTTACAGGTTTATTTGCCATCTCAATGTTAACAGGGTAAGGGGTGAGGTGTCTGTTCAGATCTTTGCCCTATTTTTAATTGGGTTGTTTATTTTCTTATAGTTCAGGTTTTTTTTTTTAATTTTTATTTTGCTTTAAGTGAAAGTTTACAAATCAAGTCAGTCTCTCATAAAAAAATTTATATACACCTTGCTGTGTACTCCTAGTTACTTTTCCCTCAATAAGACAGCACATTCCTTCAATCCACTCTCTATTTTTGTGTCCATTTGCCTAGCTTCTGACCCCATCTGCCTTCTCATCTCCACTCTAGACAGGAGCTGCCCACGTAGCCTAACGTGTCTACTTGATCCAAGAAGCTCACTCTTCACCAGTATCTTTTTCTATCCCATAGTCCAGTCCAATCCCTGTCTGAAGAGTTGGCTTTGGGAATGGCTCCTGTCTTGGGCTAACAAAAGGTCTGGGGACCATGACCTCTGGGGTCCTTCTAGTCTCAGTCAGACCATTAAGTCTGGTCTTTTTACGAGAATTTGGGGTCTGCATCCCACTGCTCTCCTGCTCCCTCAGGGGTTCTCTGTTTTGTGCCCTGTCAGGGCAGTCATCGGTTATAGCTGGGCACCATCTAGTTCTTCTGGTCTCAGGCTGAGGTAGTCTCTGGTTTATGTGGCCCTTTCTGTCTCTTTGGCTCATAATTACCTTGTGTCTTTGGTGTTCATTCTCCTTTGCTCCAGGTGAGTTGAGACTAACTGATGCATCTTAGGTGGCCATTTGCTAGCACTTAAGACCCCAGGTGCCACGTTCATAGTGGGATGCAGAATGTGTTCTTAATAGGTTTTATTATGCCAATTGACTTAGATGTCCCCTGAAACCATGGTCCCCAAATCGCTGCCCCTGCTACGCTGGCCTTCAAAGCGTTCAGGTCATTCAGGAAACTTCTTTGCTTTTGGTTTAGTCCAGTTGTGCTGACCTCTTCTGTATTGTGTGCTGTCTTTCCCTTCACCTAAAATAGTTCTTAACTACTATCTAATATGTGAAAACCCCTCTCCCTCCACAAATAGTGGTCTCATACAATATTTGTCCTTTTGCAACTAAGTTCACTCAGCTTAATGCCTTCCAGATTCCTCCATGTTATGAAATGTTTCATAGATTCATCACTGTTCTTTATCGATGTGTAGTATTCCATTATGTGAATATACCATAATTTATTTATCTGTTCATCTGTTGATGGGCACCTTGGTTGTTTCCATCTTTTTACTATTGTAAACAGTGCTGCAATGCAATGAATATGGGTGTGCATATATCTGTTCGTGTAAAGGATCTTATTTCTCTAGAATATATTCCAAGGAGTGGGGCTGCAGGATCGTATGCCAGTTCTATTTCTAGTTTTTTAAGGAAGCACCAAATTGATTTCCAAAGTGATTGTACCATTTTACATTCCAACCAGCAGTGTATAAGTGTTCCAGTCTTTCTACAAACTCTCCAACATTTATTATTTTGTGTTTTTGGATTAATGCCAGCCTTGTTGGAGTGAGATGGAATCTCATCATAGTTTTAATTTGCATTTCCCTAATGGCTAATGATCGTGAGCATTTCAGCATGTATCTGTTAGCTACCTAAATGTGTTCTTTAGTGAACTGTCTGTTCATATACTTTGCCCATCTTTTAATTGGATCATTTGCCTTTTTGTTGTTGAGTTTTTGCAGTATCATGTAGATTTACAGATCAGACGCTGATCAGAAATGTCATAGTTAAAAACCATTTCCGAGTCTGTAGGTAATGTTTTTACTCTTCTTCGTGAAGTCTTTGGATGAGCATAGGTGTTTGATTTTTAGGAGCTCCCAGTTATCTAGTTTCTCTTCTGCATTGTCAGTAATGTTTTGTATACTATTTATGATATGTATTAGGGCTTCTAAAGTTGTCCCTATTTTTTCTTCCATGATTTTTATTGGTTTAGATTTTGTACTTAGGTCTTTGATCCATTTTGATTTAGTCTTTGTACATGGTGTGAGGTATGGGTCTTGTTTCATTTTTTTGCAGATGGATAACCAGTTATGCCAGTACCATTTGTTAAAAAGACTGTCTTTTCCCCATTTAACTTTGGGCCTTTGTCAAATATCAGCTGCTCCTATGTGGATGGATTTATGTCTGGATTCTCAATTCTGTTCCATTGGTCCATGTATCTGTTGTTGTACCAATACCCGGCTGTTTTGACTACTGTGGCGGTATAATAGGTTCTAAAATCAGGTAGAATGAGGCCTCCTACTTTGTTCTTCTTTTTCAGCAATGCTTTACTTACCCAAGGACTCTTCCCCTTCCATATGAAGTTGGTGATTTGTTTCTCTGTCTCATTAAAAAATGTCATTGGAGTTTGGAGCAGAATTCCTTTGTATCTATAGATCGATTTTGTTAGAATAGACATTTTTACAATATTGAGTCTTCCTATCCATGAGCAATGTATGTTTTTCCACTTATGTAGGTCTCTTTTGGTTTTTTGCAGTCCTGTCTTGTAGGTTTTTTTTTTACAGGTTTTTTACATCTCTGGAAATATTTATTCCTAAGTATTTTATCTTCTTAGGGGATACTGTAAACAGTATTGATTTGGTAATTTCCTCTTGGATGTTCTTTTTGTTGGTGTAGAGGAATCCAACTGATTTTTGTATGTTTATCTTGTATCCTCATACTCTGCTGAACTCTTCTATTAGTTTAGTAGTTTTCTTGAGGATTCTTTAGGGTTTTCTTTGTACAGGATCATGTCATCTGCAAATAGAGATACTTTTGCTCCTTCCTTACCAATCAGGATGCCCTTTATTTCTTTATCTAGCCTAATTGCTCCGGCTAGGACCTCCAGCACAATGTTGAATAAGAGTAGTGATAAAGGCCATCTTTGTCTGTTTCCCGATCTCAAGGGGAATGATTTCAGACTATCTCCATTTAGGATGATGTTAGCTGTTGGCTTGGTATAAATGTCCTTTATTATGTTGAGGAATTTTCCTTCTGTTCCTATTTTGCTCACTTTTTATCATGGATGGGTGTTGAACTTTGTCAAATACCTTTTCTGCATGAATTGTTAAGATCAGGTGGTTCTTGTCTTTTGTTGTATTTATACAATGGATTACATTGTTTTTCTAATGTTGAACAATCCCTGCATACCTGGTATGAATCTCAGTTGGTCTAGTTGAATTATTTTTTCGATATGTTGTTGAATTCTGTTGGCTAGAATTTTGTTGAGGATTTTTGCATCTAAGTTCATGGGGGATATAGGTTTGTAATTTTCTTTTTTGTGGTATCTTTACCTGGTTTTGGTACCAGGGGTATGCTGGCTTCATACAATGTGTTTGGGGGTGTTCCATCCTTTGCTCTGCTCTGAAATACCTTTAGAAGTAGTGGCGTTAACTCTTCTGTGAAAGTTTGGTAGAACTCTGTAGTAAAGCTGTCCAGGCCAGGGCTTTTGTTGGGACTTTTTTGATTACCTTTTCAATCTCTTCTTTTGTTATGGATTTATTTAGTTGTTCTACCTCTGTTTGTGTTAGTTTGGGTAGGTAGTGTGTTTCTAGAAATTCATCCAATTTTAGGTTTTCAAATTTCTTAGAGTATAATTTTTTGCAGTAATCTGATATGATTCTTTTAATTTCAGTTGGGTCTGTTGTAATATTGCCCATCTCATTACTTATTTGGGTTATTTGTTTCCTCTCCTAGTTTTCTTTTTTCAGTTTGGCCATTGGTTTATCAATTTTGTTAATTTTTTCAAAGAACTAGCTTTTGGTCTTGTTAACTCTTTCAATTATTTTTCTGTTTTCTATTTCATTCCATTCTGCTCTAATTTTTATTATTTCTTTTCTTCTGGCAGCTGAGGGTTTCTTTTGTTGTCCTCTGTCTATTTATTCAAGTTGTAGGGATAATTCTTTGATTTGGGCCCTTTCTTCTTTTTGTATGTGTGCATTTATTGATGTAAATTGACCTCTGGGTGCTGCTTCCATTGTGTCCCAAAGGTTTTGATAGAAAGTGTTTTCATTCTCATTGGATTCTATGAATTTCTTTATTCCATTCTTCATGTCTTCTATAACCCAGTCATTTTTAAGCAGGGTATTATTCAGTTTCTAAGTGTTTGATTTTTTTTCCCTGCTTTCTCTGTCATTTCTACTTTTATGGCCTTATGGTCAGAGAAGATGGTTTGTAATATTTCAATGTTTTGTATTCTGCTAAGGCTTGCTTTATGACCTAATATGTGGTCTATTCTAGAGAATGTTCCATGTGCACTAGAAAAGAAAGTATACTTGGGTGCTGTTGGGTAGTGTTCTGTGTATGTCTATGAAGTCAAGTTGGTTGATTGTGGCATTTAGATCTTCCGTGTCTTTATTCATCTTCTTTCTGGGTGTCCTGTCCTTCAACGAAAGTGGTGTGTTGAAGTCTCCTACTATTATTGTGGAGCTGTCTATGTTACTTTTCAGTGCTGTTAGAGTTTCTTTTATGTATCTTGCAGCCCTGTCACTGAGTGCATAAATATTTAATATGGTTATATCCTCCTGGTATACTTTTCCTTTAATCATTACATAGTGTCCTGTCCTTCTTTATCCTTTGTGGTGAATTTAACTTTAAAGTCTATTTTGTCAGAAATTAATATCGCAACTCCTGCTTGTTTTTGATTGTTGTTTGCTTGATATATTTTTTTCCATTCTTTGAATTTTAATTTGTTTCTCTAAGTCTAAGGTGTGTCTCTTGTAGGCAGCATATAGATGGATCATGTTTTTTTTTAACCACTCTGCCACTCTCCATCTCTTTATCAGTGCAGTTAGTCCATTTACATTCAGTGTAAGTATAGATAGGTATGAGTTTAGTACTGTCATTTTGATTTTTTTTCCTGTGTGCGTGTTGTCGACAGTTTCTTTTTCCCACTTAATTTTTAGTGCTGAGTAGTTTATCTTTATACATTGCCCCTTCCTCTTATTCATTGTTGTTGATTTTGTTTCTGCTGAGTTTCTATGTTTTTCTTGTATTTTATTTTGATGAGTAGGGTTTTTAGTCTTCTTTGTAGTTACCTTAATATTTACCTCTATTTTTCTAAGTTTAAAACTAACTTTTATTTCTTTATATGGCATTGTCTTCCTCTCCATATGAAAGATCTATGACTACATTTCTTCATCCTTCTTTATTGTTTTAATGTTGTCTTCTTTTATGTAATGACATCACTGTTTCTCTGTTTTGAGCATTTTTTTAATCTTGATTTATTTTTGAGATTTCCCTATCTGGGTTTACATCTGGAAACCCTGGTGGCGTAGTGGTTAAGTGCTACAGCTGCTAACCTAAAGGTTTAGAGTTCAAATCCGCCAGGCACTCCTTGGAAACTCTATGGGGCAGTTCTTCTCTGTCCTATGGGTCACTATGAGTCGGAATTGGCTCAACAGCAACAGGTTTGGTTTTTTTCGGGGTTTACATCTGATTGCTCTGTCCAGTGTTCTAATCTTGGGCTGATTATCTGATATCATTGATTTTCTAACCAGAGAACTCCCTTTAGTATTTCTTGTAGTTTTAGTTTCGTTTTTACAAATTCCCTAAAATTCTGTTTATCTGGAAATGTCCTAATGTCTCCTTCATATTTTTGAGACAGTTTTGCTAGATATATGATTCTTAGCTGGGAATTTTTTTCCTTCAATGCTTTATATAAGTTATCCCATTGCCTTCTTGCCTACATGGTTTCTGCCAAGTAGTCCGAGCTTATTCTTATTGACTGTCCTTTATAGGTGACTTTTCATTTTTCCCTAGCTGCTCTTAAAATTCTCTCTTTATGTTTGGTTCTGGCAAGTTAGGTTATCACATGTCTTGTTGACTTTCTTTTAAGATCTACCTTATGTAGAGTTCGATGAGCATCTTGAATAGATATCTTTGCATCTTTCATGATATCAAGGACATTTTCTGCCAAAAAATCTTCAACAATTCTCACTATATTTCTGTCATCCCTCCCTGTGATGGTACTCCAATCACTCGTAGGTTATTTCTGTTGATAGAGTAACACATGATTCTTAGTTTTTTTTTCAGTGTTCTTAATTCTTTTATCTGATTTTTCTTCAAATATATTGGTGCCAAGTGCTTTATCTTCAGTCTCACCAATTCGGCCTTCCACTTGCTCAATTCTGCTCCTCTGACTTTCTATTGATTTGTCTAGTTCTGTAATTTTATTGTTAATCTTCTGAATTTCTGATTGCTGTCACTCTATGGATTCTTGCAGCTTATTAAATTTCTCATTACATTCTTGAATAACCTTTTTAATTTCTTCAACTGCTTTTTCTGTGTGTTCCTTGGCTTGTTCTGAGTATTGCCTGATCTTCCTAATGTCTTGAAGAGATATGTATATTAATCTTTTGTATTCTGCATCCAGTAATTCCAGGCAGGCACCTTCATCCAGAAGATCCCTTGATGCTCTGTTTTGAGAGCTTGTTGAAGCGATCAGGGTCTGCTTCTTTATGTGATTTGATATTGACTGTTGTCTCCGAGCCATCTATAAGTTATTGTATTAATTTATCTTATGTTTGCATACTGTATCCTAGATTCTTGCTTTGTTTTGTTTTGATATACCTGAATAGGTTGCTTGAGTGAGGTAGCTTGATTATTTTTGCCTTTGCAGCTCTAACATCCTGTCACCACATGGCAAGAGCTGTTTTCAGGTATATCAATCTAGGAATCCATTCACTTTTCTTGTATGGATTCAGCTCAGTTGTCCAGGTAGTTGGTCATCAAGTGTATGGTACAGGCTCTGTCCTACAGTCTTAGAGGGGCAGGGGTGATTGGTGTGGGTACCGGTTGGTATCTGGTTGCAGTAGGGGGTCATGCTCTGAACAAGGCAGGGGGCTGATAACCATCCCCGAGTGTCTGTGAGGAAATCATATCCCCGTTCCCCAAAGCACGTAGGTGGGTAGGTTCTGCAGATGGACCACAGGCACCCAATGCTTTTAGTTGTAAGGACTGGGAGGTACCAATTATCCTTGGACCCCTGTCGTGGGTGGCTGGATGACCTGAATGGAGCCACCAGTCCTTAGGCCCCTGATGTGGGTAGGTGAGGACCCTATTTAATGGCAAAGTGGTGTCAAATGTCAAACACCCACCTCTCCACAGCACACTTGAAACAGTTGCAGTCTGCCAACAAGAGCCTATTCTCCTAAAATAGGCCCACAAAGATCCATGAAGTGGGGAGAGTTATTCCAAGTCCACGGACCATTTATGCCTAGATGGAAGCCGCTTCTGTCCTGAGCTCCCCAGGCTAGTGGAGATGGCAGGTTATCTTTTCCCCCAGTTGTGAATTTATTCCTTCTCCAAGGTCAGAAGAATTGCTCAGGGTGTTCAGTAGGAGCTATCTGTGGCCCAGGGAAATCAACAGGCAGTAAAGCTGGCTTGGGGCCTGGAGAAGTGGTAAAATACACACAAGTACTTAGCTTTTGCCAAAAGCGCCATCCTTCTCTGGTTCCGGAGGTGTGAGTAGGCTGTACAACTGGATGTTTCTCCCTGAGGAAACTGAGGCTGAACGCTACCACCAGCCTGCAGTATTCGCTCCTGGGAATGGTGCCTGAGGGTTCCCGGAGATTCAGGTCTGGCAACTTCTCTCCGCTTCTGAACCATCACTCTGTCCCCCTGCCACTCAGTTTGTTTTTGAACTTTGCCTTTGATGTTCAGGGCTCCTAGCTCATCATAAATATAATCGTTTCACTTGTTTTTTCAGGTCTTTGTGGAAAGAGGGATCAATGGAAGTGTCTGACTACTCCAACATCTTGGCCCCACCTTTATAGTTCACTTACAAGAATGTTCTGTATGTTTTAGATACAAGCTGTTTATCAGATATGAATTTTGCAGATATTTTCCGTATGTCTTGTCTACTCATTCTATCAACTGTGTCTTTGTAGATCAGAAGTTTTTAATTTTAATGAAGTCCAACTTAGCAGTTTTCTCTTTCATAAATTATGCTTTTGATGTTGTATCTAAAAATTTGTTTTCAAACCCAAGGTCACCTATATTTTCTCCTATGTCATCTTCTAGAAGTTTCATAGTTTTAATTTTAGGTCTATGATCCATTTTGAGTTAATTTTTATGAAAGTTTTAAGACCTGTGTCTAGATTGATTTTTCTTTCTTTTTCTCGCTTTCTCCCTCTCTCTTTCTTAATGCAGTTGTCAAGTGTTCCAGGACTGATTGTTGAAAAGACTATCCTTTCTCTATTGAATTACCTTTTCTCCTTTGTCAAAGATCAGTTGACCATATTTGTATGAGTCTATTTCTAGGATCATTATTCTGTTCTATTAAATTATTTGTCTATTCTTTCTCCAGTACTAAACTGTGCTGATCATTATGGCTTCATAGTAAGTCTTAAAGTTGGGTAGTCTCAATCCTCTGACTGTTCTTTCTCTTCAGTATTGTGTTGGCTATTCTTGAGTCTTCTCTGTTTCCACATAAACTTTAAAATCAGTTTGTCAAAATCCACAAAATAACTTGCTAGGATTTTGATTGGAATATGTTGCATCTGTAGATCAAATTAGGAAAACTGATCTTAAGAATATTGAGTCTCCTATCTATGATCATGGAATATCTGGAATATCTCTCCATTCATTTAGATCTTCATTGATTTATTTCATACAAGTTTTATAGCTTTCCTCAAATAGAACTTACACAAGTTTTGTTAGATTATTCCAAAGTGCTTTACTGTTTTTGGTGCTAATGTAAGCAGTATTGTTTTCAACTTCAAATTCCAATTGTTCATTGCTAACACACACAAATACACAGAAAAACAATTGATTTTCTTTTTTTGAGTTTGAATTTTTTTTTTAATTTATTGTGCTTTAAGTGAAAGTTTACAAATCAAGTCAGTGTCTCATACAAAATATTATATACAGTTTTCTAGGTACTCCTAGCTGTTCTCCCATAATGAGACTGCAAACGCCTCTTCACCCTGTATTCCCCACCTTCATTCAACCAGCTCCTGTCCCTCTCTGCCTTCTCCCTCCCCTCCAGACAGGAGATGCCCACATCATCCCATGCATCTATTTGAGCCAAGAAGCTCATTCCTCACCAGTATCATTTTCTGTCTTGTAGTCTAGTCCAATCCCTGTCTGAAGAGTTGGCTTCGGGAATGGTTTCAGTCTTGGGCTAACAAAAGGTCCCAGGAACATGACCTCTGAGGTCCCTCTAGTCTCAGTCAGACCATTAAGTCTGGACTCTTTACAAGAATTTGAGGTCTGCATCCCACTGTTCTGCTCCATCAGGGATTCTCTGTTGTGTTCTCTGTAAGGGCAGTCATCCGTTGAAGCCAAGCACCATCTAGTTCTTCTGGTCTCAGGCTCATGTAGTCTCTGGTTTATGTGCCCCTTTCTGTCTCTTGGGCTGATATTAACCTTGTGTCTTTGGTGTTCTTCATTCTCCTTTGCTCCAGGTGGGTTGAGAACAATTGATGACTCTTAGATGGCCACTTGCTAGCATTTAAGATCCCAGACAACATTCATCAAAGCGGGAGACAGAACATTTTCTTAAGCCAACTCACCTAGATGTCCCCTGAAACCATGGTCCCCAGACCCCTGTCTCTGCTACTCTGGCCTTTGAAATGTTCAGTTATATTCAGGAAACTTCTTTGCTTTTGGTTTAGTCCAGCGGGGCTGATCTCTCCTCTGCTGTGTGTTGTCTTTCCCTTCACTTAAAATAGTTCTTGTCTGCTGTCTAATTAGTGAATACCCCTCTCCCTCCCTCCCCACCCTCGTGACCATCAAAGAATACTTTCTTCTCTGTTTAAACTATTTTTCCAGCTCTTATAATAGTGGTCTCATACAATATTTCTCCTTTTGCAACTGTCTAATTTCACTCAGCATAATGACTTCCAGATTCCTCCATGTTATGTTTCACGTATTCATCATTGTTCTTAATCGTGTAGTATTCCATTATGTGAATATACCATAATTTATTTATCCATTCATCTGTTGATGGGCACCTTGGTTGCTTCCATCTTTTCACTATTGCAAACAGTGCTACTATGAATATTGGCATACACATATGTGTTCCTGTGAAGGCTCTTATTTCTCTAGTATATATTCCAAAGTGTGGGAATGTGGGATCATATGGTAATTCTATATCTAGCTTTTTAAGGAAGCACCAAATCGAATTCCAAAGTGGTTATATGATTTTACATTCCCCCCAGCAGTGTATAAGTGTCCCAGTCTCTCCACTACCTCTCCACTACTTCTCCAACATTGATTATTTCATCTTTTTTGGATTATTGCCAGCCTTCTTGTGGTGAAGTGGTATCTCATTGTAGTTTTGATTTGCATTTCTCTAATGGCTAATGATCCTGAGCATTTCCTCATGTATCTGTTAGCCGCCTGAATGTCTTCTTTGGTGAAGTGCCTGTTCATGGCATTTGCCCATAATGTTGTTGGGTTATTTGTCTTTTTGTAGTTGAGTTTTTGCAGTATCATGCATATTTTAGAGATTAGAGACTGATTGGGCTTGTCATAGCCAAAAACTTTTTCCCAGTCTATAGGTAATCTTTTTACTTTTTTTGGTGAAATCCTTGGATGAGCATAGGTTTTTGATTTTTAGGAGTTCCCAGTTATCTAGTTTCTCTTCTGGTGTTTATGCATTGCTAGTAACGATTTGTACATTTTGTATGCCATTTATTAGGGCACCTAGCACTGTCTCTATTTTTTCTTCCATGATCTTTATTGTTTTTTTATTTTATATTTAGGTTTGGATCCATTTTGAGTTTGTTTTTGAGCATTGTGTGAGGTATGGGTCTTGTTTCATTTTTTCACAGATGGACATCTAGTTATGCCAGCACCACTTCTTAAACAGCCTGTCTTTTCCCCACTTAGTGGACTTTGGGCCTTTGTCAAATATCGGCTGCTCATATGTGGATGGATTTATGTCTGGATTCCCTGTTCTGTTGTACTGGTCTATTTATCTGCTGTTGTACCAGGCTGTTTTGACTACTGTAGTGGTATAATGTGTCTAAAATCAGGTAGCGTGAGGCCTCCCACTTTGTTCTTCTTTTTCAGTAATGCTTTACTTTTCTGGAGCTTCCTTCCATATGAAGTCATGATTTGTTTCTCCATCTGATTAAAAAATGCCATTGAAATTTAGATCCGGATTGCACAGTATCTATAGAATACTTCGGGTAGAATAGACATTTTTACAATATTGAGTGTTCCTATGCATGAACAAGGTATGTTTTTCCACTTATGTAGTTCTCTCTTGGTTCCTTACAGTAGTATCTTATAGTTTTCTTTGTATAGATCTTTTGTGTCTCTGGTTAGATTTATTCCTAAGTATTTTATCTTCTTGGGGGCTACTTGTAAATAGTACTGATTTGGTGATTTCCTCTTCAACATTCTCTTTGTTGGTGTAGAGGAATCCAACTGATTTTTGTATGTTATCTTGTATCCCGATACTCTGCTGAACTCTTCTATTAGTTTCAGTAGTTTTCTTGAGGATTCTTTAGGGTTTTCTGTGTATAAGATCATGTCATCTGCAAATAGAGATACTTTCAGTTCTTCCTTACCAATATGGATGCCCTTTATTTCTTAATCTAACCTAATTGCTCTGGCTAGGACCTCCAGCAAAATGTTGAATAAGAGTGGTGATAAAGGGTATCCTTGTCTGGTTCCCACTCTCAAGGGAAATGCTTTCAGTCTTTCTCTGTTTAGGGTGATGTTGGCTGTTGGCTTTGTATAAATGCTGTTTATTACATTGAGGAATTTTCTTTCTGTTCCTATTTTGCTGAGAGTTTTTATCATGAATGGTTGTTGGACTTTGTCAAATGCCTTTTCTGGATCAACTGATAACATGGTTCTTGTCTTTTGTTTTATTTCCATGACGGGTTACATTGATTGTTTTTCTAATGTTTAACCATCCGTGCATACCTGGTATGACTCCAACTTGGTCATGGTGAGTTATTTTTTTGCAAATTTATTGAATTCTATTGGCTAAATTTTGTTGAGGATTTTTCCATCTAAGTTTGTGAGGGATGGAGGTAGTGTCTTCACCTGGTTTTGGCATCAGGGATATGCTGGATCCAGAGAATGAGTTTGGAAGTATTCCATCCTTTTCTATGCTTCAAAATACCTTTAGTAGTAGTGGTGTTAACTCTTGTATGCAAGTTTGGCAGAATTCGCCAATGGAGCCGTTAGGGCCAGGGCTTTTTTTATTGGGAGTTTTTTTTACTTACCTCTTCGATCTGTTCTATTGTTACGGGTTTATTTAGTTGTTCTGCCTTTGTTTGTGTTTGTTTAGGTAGGTAGTGTATTCCTTGAAATTCGTCCATTTCTTCAAGGTTTTCAAGAATTTGTTAGAGTATAATTTTTCATAGTAATCTAAATGATTCTTTTAATTTCAGTTGGGTCTGTTGTGATACTGCCCATTGCATTTTTTATTCAGGTTATTTGCTTCCTCTGCTGTTTTTCTTTTGTCAGTTTGGCCAATGGTTTATCGATTTTTAAATTTTTTTTTAAAGAACCAGCTTTTTGGCCTTGTTAACTCTTTCATTTTTTTTTTTTTCTCTTCTCTATTTCATTTAATTCTGCTCCAATTTTTATTATTTGCTTTCTTCTGGTACATGAGGGTTTCTTTTGTTGCTCTATTTGTTCAAGTTGTAGTGATAATTCTTGGATTTTGGCTCTTTCTTCATTTTGGATGTGTGCATGTATTGCTATAAATTGACCTCTGAGCACTGCGTTAGTTGTGTCCCAAATGTTCTGATAGGAAGTGTTTTAATTCTCACTGGATTCAATGAATTTCTTTATTCCATCCTTAATTTCTTCTATAACCCAGTTATTTTTGAGCAAGGTGTTGTTCAGTTTGCAAGTCTGTTTTGTCAGAAATTAATATTGTCACTCCTATTCTTTTTTGATTGTTGTTTCCTTTATATATTTTTTTCCATCCTTTAAGTTTTAGTTTGTGTCTTTAGTCTAAGGCGTGTCTCTTGAAGGCAACATATAGACAAACTTTTTTTTTGTGCATTTAGTCCACTTACATTCAGCATAATTCTGGATAGGTATGAGTTTAGTGCTATCATTTTGATGTCTTTTTTTGTGTGTCGTTGACAGTTTCCTTTTCCGACTTGATATTATGTGCTGAGTAGGATTTTTTTATATTTTGTCTTTTCCTCTTTTTCACTGTTGTTGATTTCATTTTTGCTGAGTCTTTATGTTTTTCTTGTATTTCATTTTAATGTGTAGGATTGTTAGTCTTCTTTGTGGTTACCTCAGAATTTACCCTGATTTTTCTAAGTTTAAACCTAACTTTTATTTCTTCGTATTGCCTTGACTTCCTCTCCATATGACAGACCTATGACTACATTTTTTAGTCCCTCTTTATTGATTTCATGTTGTCATCTTTTACATAATGACATCACTGCTTCCCTGTTTTGAGTGTTTTTTATCTTAATTTATTTTTGTGATTTCCCTATCTGAGTTGATACCTGGTTGCTCTGTCCTGTGTTTTAGTCTTGGGTTGTTATCTGATGTTATTGATTTCCTAACCAGAGGGCTCCCTTTAGTATTGTAGTTTTGGTTTGGTTTTTGCAAATCCCCTAAACTTCTGTTTATCTGGAAATCTCCTAATTTCACCTTCATATTTGAGAGACAGTTTTGCTGGATATATGATTCTTGGCTGGCAGTTTTTTTCTTCAATGTTTTATATATGTCATCCCATTGCCTTCTTGCCTGCATGGTTTCTGCTGAGTAGTCCTAGCTCAGTCTTATTGACTCTCCTTTGTAGGTGACTTTTTGTTTATCCCTACCTGCTCTTAAAATTCTCCCTTTATCTTTGGTTTTGACAAATCTGATTATTGTATGTCTTGGTGACTTTCTTTTGGAATCTACCTTATGTGGGGTTTGATGAGCATCTTGGATAGATATCTTCTCATCCTTCACGATATGAGGGAAGTTTTGTGCAACAAATACTCGACAATTATCTCTGTATTTTCTGTTCTGTCTCCCTGTTCTGGTACTTCAATCACTCGTAGGTTATTCTACTTGATAAAGTCCCACATGATTCTTAGGGTTTTTTCCTTTTTTTTTTTTTTTTTTAATTCTTTTATCTGATTTTTCTTTGAATATATTGGTCCCAAGTGTTTTATCTTCAATCTCCCTAATCCTGACTCCCACTTCCTCAATTTTGCTCCTGTGACTTTCTATTGAGTTGTCTAATTCTAAAATTTTATTGCTAATCTTTTGAATTTGTGATTGCTGTCTCTCTATGGATTCTTGCAGGCTATTAAATTTGTCATATGCCCTTGAATAACCTTCTTAATTTCCTCAACTGCTTTATCTGTGTGTTACTTGGCTTGTTCTGTTTTTTGCCTGATCTTCATCCTGATTGCTTGAAGACTTCTGTATACTAATCTTTTGTATTCTATACATGGTAGTTCCAGGAATATATCTTTGTCCAGAAGATTCCTTGATTCTTTGTTTTGGGAGCTTGTTGAAGTGATTATTGTCTGCTTCTTTATGTGATTTGATATTGACTGTTGACTCCAAGCCATATATAAGTTATTGTATTAATTTATGTTCGATAACTGTGTCCTCGCTTCTTGCTTAGTTTTGTTTTGATATGCCCAAATAGACTGCCTGAGTGAGCTAGCTTGATTATTTGAAACTTTGAGGCTCTAAAGTCCTGCCACCATAGGCTAGAGGTGTTACCAGGTATATAAGCCTAGGAGTCCATTTGCTTTTCATGTATGGATTCAGCTCAGGTGTCCAGGTAGTAAGCCACCAACTGTGTGGTGCAGGCTTTCTCCTACAGTCTTAGAGGAGCAGTGGTGATTGGTGTAGGCACAGGTATCTGGTTGCAGCAGGTGGTCATGCTCTGAGTAAGGCAGGGAGCTGAGATCCATCCCCTGAGTATTTGTAAAGCTCATCCCTGTTCCCTAGAGCACACAGGTGGGTGAGCTCTGCAGCCAAGCTATGGGCAGCCAATGTTTTTGGCTGTAAGGACTAGGAGGCACCACTTATCCTTGGACCCCTGTTGCAGGTTGCCAGGTGGTGCGGGTGGGGACACCCGTCCTCAGGCCCCTGATGTGGGTAGGTGAGGACCCTGCTTAATACACAAAGCAGTGTCAAATGTCAAAACCTCGTCTCTCCACCACACAGCTGAAACCGTAGATGTCAGATCTCAGGCACATACACCGTTGCAGTCTTCCAACAAGGGCCTAAGCTTCTGAAATGGGCCCACACAGGTCCATGCAGTGCTGAAAGGCATTCAAAGCATATGGAGCATTTGTTCCTGGACAGGAGCTGTTTCTGCCCTGAGTTTCCAGCTTACAGGTGTTGGCAGATTATTTTTCTGCATTTGTTAATTTGTTCTTTCTCCAACTCCAGGAGAATGGCTCAGAGCATGCAGCAGGACCTATCTCAGGCCCAGGGAAATTAACAGCCACTGAGGCTGGCTTGGGGGCTAGGCAAAGGGGAGAGGGATCAGATAAATAGGAGAGAGTTCTTTCACAAGGGATCCTATTGATCCACATAGTAAATTAGACATAAGCACTTATCTTTTGCCGAAGGCATTGTTCTTTGCTGATTCCAGAGCTGTGAGGAGACACTGTGCAGCTCGTTCTCTTTCCTAAGGAAACTGCATCCTGAACACTACCGCCAGCCCTGCCATGGTCGTGCCAGAGGATCATGCCTGAGGGGTGCCAGATTCCACGGAGTCAGTTCCAGCAACTCCTTGCTGCTTCTGAACTCTCTCTCTCTCCCCTTGCCCCTCAATCTGATTTCCCAACTTTGCCTTTGATGTTCAGGACTCCTAGCTTTTCACACGTATAATTGATTCACTTGTTTTTCCAGATCTTTGTTGTAAGAGGGATCACTGAAAGTGTCTGACTACTTCTCCATCTTGGCCCTGCGTCCCAGCAATTGACTTTTGTATATTACCTTTGTATCCAGCAACTTTTCTATAATTGCATATTAGGTCCAGGAATTTTTTTACTTTTGGGTTTTCTATATATATAGTCATGCTATCTGCAGACAAAGACAGTTTAATTTCTTCCTTCCCCTTCTGTATATACCTTTTATTTCCTCATCTTTTCTTGTAATATTAGGTAGGACTTCCAGTAGGTCCCGAGGCAGTACAAGTGGTTTCTTCCCAACTGCTAACCTAAAGGTTGGTGGTTCAAACCCACCCAGTGGTATCATGGAAGAAAAGGCCTAATGATCTGTTCCTATTAAGATTATAGACAAGAAAACCTTATAGAGCAGTTCTACTCGGTAACACATGAGGTTTTCATGAGCTGGAATTGACTTGACAGTAACTAACAACGAGACTTCCAGTATAATGTTGAATGAGAGTGGTGAGAGGAGAATCCTTGTTCCTCACTTTATGCAGAAAGTATCTAGGTTCTCATTAAGCATGCTTTTATGCTGTAGGGGTATTTTTTTTGGGGGGGGTAGATGTTCTTTATCAAGATGAGGAAGTTCTTCTCTATCCCTAGTTTGTTGAGTTATCATGAATGGGTGTTGTATTTTATCAAATATTTTTCTGCACCAATTGATATGATCATATGATTTTTTTTCTTCTTTAGCCTATTGATGTAATGAATTACACTAATGGATTTTTAAATGTTGAGGCAGCCTTGCATACCTGAAATAAATTCCACTTAGTCATATTTATACTTATTTTTATACATTCTTGGACTCAACTTGCTAATATTTTGTTGAGAATTTTTGTGTCTATGCTCAT
Source organism: Elephas maximus indicus (assembly GCF_024166365.1). Lineage (NCBI taxonomy): Eukaryota > Metazoa > Chordata > Mammalia > Proboscidea > Elephantidae > Elephas > Elephas maximus. The sequence continues at coordinate 24,234,896 of NC_064829.1, forward strand.
GAGAGATCTGATCTGTAGTTATCTTTGTAATGCTTTTTTAAAATTACTTCATTTTTATTTTAGGATAATACTGGTCTCATAGAATGAGTTAGTAAGTGTTCCCTTTGCATTATTTTCTGGAAAAGATTGTAAAGAATGAGAATCATTTCTTACTTAAATATTTGGTAGAGTTTACCAGGAAAAAATAATCTGCTGGCTTCAATAAGCTTGGAACTCAGGGCAGAAACAGCTCCTTTGCCTACACACAGGCATAAGAGGTCCACGGACTTTGAATGCCTTTCACTCCTGCATAGACCTGTGTGGGCCCATTTCAACAGTGTAGGCCTTCATTAGCACAGTACAACAGGATATATACCTGAAATCTAACTTCAACTGTTTCAGCTATATAGTGAAGAGGTAAGTTCATGAGGTTTGACACCGCTTTGCCTATTAAGCAGGGTCCTCACCTACCCACATCAGGGGCCTGAGGACTGGTGGCTTCATCCATGCCACCTAGCCACCCTTGACAGGGGTCTGAGGGTAAGTGGTGCCTCCCAGTTCTCAGGGCCAACAGCACTGGGTGCCCATGATTCAGCTGCAAAATGTACCCACCTAGGGAATAGGGACAGGTTTCCCTCACAGACACTCAGGGGTGGTTGTCAGTCCCCTGCCTTGCTCAGCATGTGACCCCCCTATTGCAGCCGGATACCTGTGTCTACACCAATTACCCCTGCCCGTCTAGGACTGTAGGTGAGAACATGCACCACACACTTGGTGACTGACTACTTGGACACCTGAGCTGAGTCCATACAAGAAAAGTAAACAGACTCCTGGGCTCATATACCTAGTAACACCTCTAACCACCTGGTGAAAGGATGTTAGAGCTTCAAAGGTGCCAATAATCAAACTAGCTCACTCAAACAGCCTATCTGGGCATATCAAAACAAAGCAAAACGAGAAGCTAGGACACAGTAAGCAAACATAAAATAAATAAATACAATAACTTATTGATGGCTCAGAGACAACAGTCGATAATAAAATCACATAAAGAGACAGACCATGATGGCTTCAGCAAGCTCCAAAAAAAAAAAAAAAAAAAAGAATCAAGGAATATTCCAGATGAAGAGAACTTCTTAGAGCTATCAGAGGTAGAATACAAAAGATTAATAAACAGAACTCTTTAAGAGATCAGGAAGAAGATCAGGTAAAATGCAGAACAAGTAAAGGAACACACAGAAAAAGCAGTAGAAGAAATAAAGAAGTTATTCAAGACCATAATGACAAATTTAATAGGCTGCAAGAATCCATCCAAAAAACCAAAACCCAGTGCCGTCGAGTTGATTCTGACTCATAGCAACACTACAGGACAGAGTAGAACTGCCCCATAGAGTTTTCCAAGGAGCATTCAAACTGCCAACCCTTTGGTTAGCAGCCGTAGCACATAACCACTACACCACCAGGGTTTCCGCAAGAATCCATACAGAGACATAAACCAGAAATTCAGAAGATTAACAATAAAATTTCAGAATTAGACAACTCAATAGAAAGTCATAGGAGCATAACTGAGGTAATGGAAGTCAGAATTAGTGAGATTGAAGGTAAAACACTTGAGACCAACATATTTGAGGAAAAATCATATAAAAGAATTAAAAAAAATGAAGAAACCCTAAGAATTATGTGAGATCCTATCAAGAAAATTACCTACGAGTGATCGGAGTATCAGAACAGAAGGGGATAACAGAAAATACAGAGAGAACTGTTGAAGATCTGTTGGCATAAAACTTCCACGATATTGTGAAAGATGAGAGGATATCCATCCAAGATGCTCATCGAACCCCACACAAGGTAGATCTCAAAAGAAAGTCACCAAGAAATATTATAACCAAACTTGCCAAAACCAAAAAATAAACAGTGAATTTTAAGAGCAGCTCGGGATAAACGAAAAGTCACCTACAAAGGAGAGTCAGTAAGAATAAGCTGGGACTTTTTTTTTTTACTCAGCAGAAACCATGCAGGCAAGAAGGAAATAGGATGACTTATATAAAAAATTGAAGGAAAAAAAAATTGCCAGACAAGAATTATATATCCAGTAAAACTGTCTCTCAAATATGATGGTGAAATTAGGGCATTTTCAGATAAACAGAAGTTTAGGGAATTTGCAAAATCCAAACCAAAATTTCAAGAAATACTGAAGGGAGTCATCCAGTTTGAAATTCACTAACATCAAATCACAACCCAAGACTAGAACACATGACAGTGCAACCAGATATCAACCCAAATAGGGAAGTCACAAAAATAAACCAAAGCTAAAATGCTCAATAGAGAGAAACAGAGGTGTGATTATGTAAAAGGTGACCACATTAAAACAAAAAAGAGAGGCTAAAAAATGTAGTCATACACCTTTCATATGGAGAGGAAGTCAAGGCGATACGAAGAAATAAAGTTTTGTTTAAACTTAGAAAAATAGGGGTAAATATTAAGGTAACCAGAAAGGAAACTAACAATCCTACACATCAAAATAAAAAACAAGAAAAACAAAAAAACTCAGGAAAGACAAAAAGCAACAATGAAAAAGCAGAAAAGACAACATACAAATAAAAACTACTCAGCACAGAAAATTAAGCGGAACAATTAAACTGTCAACAACACAGAAAAAGACAGCAAAATGACAGCACTAAACTCATACCTATCCACAATTACATTGAATGTAAACAGAGTAAATGCACCAATAAAGAGACAGAGAGTGGCAGAATGGATTAAAAAAAACAATCCATGTATATGCTGCCTACAAGAGACACACCTTAAACTTAAAGACACAAACAAACTAAAACTCAAAGGATGGAAAATAAGTATCAAGCAAACCATAATCGAAAGAGAGCAGGAGTGGCAATATTCATTTCTGACAAAATAGAGTTTAATGCTAAATCCACCACAAAGCATAAGGAAGGACACTATATAATGATTAAAAGGTCAATGTACAAGGAGGATGTAACTATAATAAATATTTTTGCACCCAATGACAGGGCTCCAAAATACATAAAACAAACTCTAACAGCATTGAAAAGAGAGACAGGTAGCTCCACAACAAAAGTAGGAGACTTCAACACACCATTTTTGGTGAAGGACAGAACATCTAGAAAGAAACTCAATAAAGACACAGAGGATCTAAATGCCATAATCAGCCGGCTTGACCTCATAAACATATATAGAACACTCCACTGAAAAGCAGCCAAGTATATTTTCTTTTCCAATGCACATGGAACATTCTCCAGAATAGATCCCATATTAGGTCATAAAGCAAGCCTTAACAGAATCCAAAGCATCGAAAAATTACAAAGCAGTCTTTTTTTTTTTTACCATAAAGCCATAAAAGCAGAAATCAAAAACAGAAAAAGCAAGGAAAAAAAATCAAACACATGGAAACTGAACAACATCTTGCTCAGAAACTACTAGTTTATAGAAAAAAATTAAGGACGGAATAAAGAAATTCAAAGAGTCAAATGAGAATGAAAACACTTCCTACCAGAACTTTTGGGACACAGCAAAAGCAGTGCTCAGAGGTCAATTTATAGCAATAAATGCACACATCCAAAGAAAAGAAAGGGCCAAAATCCAAGAATTATCCCTACCAAATAGAAACAAATACAAATAGAAAGAGAGCAGCAAAAGAAGCCCTTGGGCACCAGAAGAAAGCAAATACTAAAAATTAGAGCAGAATTAAATGAAATAGAGAACCAAAAAACAATTCAAAGAGTTAACAAGACCAAAAGCTAATTCTCTGAAAAGATCAACAAAATTGATAAACCATTGGCCAATCTGACAAAAGAAAAACAGTAGAGGAAGCAAATAACCCAAATAAGAAATGAGATGGGCAATATTACAACAGACCCAACTGAAATTAAAACAATCAAAACAGAATACCATGAAAAACTGTATTCTAAAAAATTTGAAAACCTAGAAGAAATGGATGAATTTCTAGAAACACACTGCCTACCTAAACTAACAGAAAATGGACAGAGGGAAAACTAAATAAACCTATAACAAAAAAAGAGATTGGAAGGTAATTTAAAAACTCCCCCCCGCCCAAGAAAAAAAGCCCTGGCTCTGACGGCTTTACTGGAGAATTCTGCCAGACTTTAAGAGAACAGTTAAAACCACTACTACTAAAGGTATTTCAGAGCATAGAGAAGGATGGAATACTCCCAAACTCATTCTATGAAGCCAAAATCAGGTAAAGACACCACAATAAAAAGAAAATTACAGACCTATATCCCTCATGAACTTACACACAAAAATCCTCAACAAAATTCTAACCAACAGAATTCAACAAGTTTTCAAAAAAATAATGCACCATGACCAAGTGGGATTCATACCAGGTATTCAGGGATGGTTTAACATTAGAAAAACAATCAATGTAATCCATCGCATAAATAAAACAAAAGACAAGAACCACATGATCTTACCAATTGATGTAGCAAAGGCGGTTGACAACGTCCAATACCCATTCATGATAAAAACTCTCAGCAAAATAGGAATGGAAAGAAAATTCTTCAGCATAATAAAAGGCATTTATACAAAGCCAAGAGCCAACATCATTGTAAATGGAGAGAGTCTGAAAGCATTCCCCATGAGAACAGGAACCAGACAAGGCCACCCTTTATCATCACTCTTATTCGACACTGTGGGACCACGGTTTCAGGAGATCTTTACGTCAACTGGCATAAAAAAGTGTATTAAGAAAACATTCTGCATCCCACTTTGGTGAATGGTGTCTGGGGTTTTAAAAGCTAGCAAGTGGCCATCTAAGATGCATCAATTGGTCTCAACCCACCTGGAGCAGAGGAGAATGAACACCAAAGTCACAAGGAAAATAGGAGCCCAAGAGACAGAAAGGGCCACATAATCCAGAAACTACATCAGCCTGAGACCAGAAGAACTAGATGGTGCCCGGCTACCACCAATGACTGCTCTGACAGGGAACACAACAGAGATACCCTGATGGAGGAGGAAAACAGTGACATTAAATTCTAGCAAAAAGAACAGACTGGTCTGAATGAGACTGGAGAGACCCCAGAGGTCATGGCCCCCGGACTGTTAGCCCAAGACTAAAACCATTCCCAAATCCAACTCTTCACACAAAGATTAGACTGGATTATAAGACATAAAATGATACTGGTGAGGAGTGTGCTTCTTAGCTCAAGTAGACTCATGAGACTATGTCAGGAGGCAAGATGTGAAGGCAGAGGGGAACAGGAGCTAGTTGAATGGACACGGGAAATATAGGGTAGAGAGAAGGAATGTGCTGTCACATTGTAGGAAAAGCAACTAGTGTCACATAGCAATGTGTGTATAAGTTTTTGTATGAGAAACTGACTTGAATTGTAAACTTTTCTCAAAGGGGAAAAAAAAATCAATTCCAGCTGTATTGTAGATTTAAATGTGATTCTAGAATAAAAGATAGAATATCTTCATGAATTTAGAGTAAGCAAATTTTATTTTTTTAAACAAGATGCTAAAAGTCCTAACCAAATTAGAAAAGATTGATGGGCTATATTAACATTTAGAATTTCTGTTCATCACAAGGCACTAGGAAGAGAACGGAAAAGTAAACCACAAACTGGAGGAGATATTGATTGGACAACAGACTCATATGCAGATATAAAAAACTCCTGCATAAAAACAATCTAAAAGATAAGTGGGGAAAAGGTACTTCACAAAAGAGAATATTCAAATGACCACTAAACATAAAAGTGTACTCAAGCTCCTTAGACCATAGGGAAATGTAAAATTACAAGCATAATTAAATAGCACTGTAAACTCAAAAGAATGGCTAAAATTGAGACCAACAAATCCTAGTCACTGGCAAGGATGTAGAGTATCTGGAATTTCCATAAAGTGCTATTAGCAATATACTGGTATGATCACTTTGTAAAAATGTTTGACATTATCTATGAAAGTTGAACTTATGGAAACCTAATTACCCAGAAATTCTTTAGGTATATACCCTACAGAATTCCATATTATATCCACCAAACCACATACTAGAATTTTCCTGGTGGCACATTTGTAAGAGGGCAAAACTGGAAACAATATTAAAATGAGAAAATAAATTGTGGTATCTTTTTTTTTTTTATTTAATAAGTAAAGAATTTTTATTGTATTATTCTTTAGGCATCTATTTCATTTTCACTTTCTAATCAGAGGGCAATTTAGCTACATCAGGCTTTCTTTCACACAAACCCCAAATTATTTTTAATATATTATTGCATTGAACATTTAACCTTAGAAATATTTGCTGTGAATGCTTCTTTATTTGATGCTTAAAGTTACGTGTGACTAGGTAATTTGTGACATGACAATTTAGTACCCGATTAAATTTTGAATGTTGGTGTTCTTTTAAAAGTAGTGGAAATAGGCATGGGAGAAACATTTTGTATTGAGCAATTATACGTGGGATGTATTTAAGAATGCACAAACTTATTCCTTTGAATGCAATTTTACTTCCAAGTGCTGGCACAATTATTAATGCATCTGCATCTATGTAAAAAAGTGATTCATATTTGCAAATACTAACAAAATTTTCCACTCTTTGCTATGAATTTGTTCCCAAATGTTTCTTAATTTTTTTTTGTTTTGTTTTTTTAAAATATTATTTTTTTTAATTAAATTTTATTAAGCTTCAAGTGAACGTTTACAAATCCAATCAGTCTGTCACATATAAGTTTACATACATCTCACTCCCTACTCCCACTTGCTCTCCCCCTCTTGAGTCAGCCCTTTCAGTCTCTCCTTTCTTGACAATTTTGCCGGCTTTCCTCTCTCTCTATCCTCCCATCCCCCCTCCAGAGAAGAGTTGCCAACACAGTCTCAAGTGTCCACCTGATATAATTAGCTCACTCTTCATCAGCATCTCTCTCCCACCCGCTGACCAGTCCCTTTCATGTCTGATGAGTTGTCTTCGGGGATGGTTCCTGTCCTGGGCCAACAGAAGGTCTGGGGACCATGGCCGCCGGGATTCCTCCAGTCTCAGTCAGACCATTAAGTTTGGTCTTTTTATGAGAATTTGGGGTCTGCATCCCACTGATCTCCTGCTCCCTCAGGGGTCCTCTGCTATGCTCCCTGTCAGGGCAGTCATCTATTGTGGCCGGGCACCAACTAGTTCTTCTGGTCTCAGGATGATGTAGGTAGGTCTCTGGTTCATGTGGCCCTTTCTGTCTCTTGGGCTCTTAGTTGTCGTGTGGCCTTGGTGTTCTTCATTTTCCTTTGATCCAGGTGGGTTGAGACCAATTGCTCCATCTTAGATGGCTGCTTGTTAGCATTTAAGACCCCAGACGCCACATTTCAAAGCGGGATGCAGAATGATTTCATAATAGAATTATTTTGCCAATTGACTTAGAAGTCCCCTCAAACCATGTTCCCCAGACCCCCGCACTTGCTCCGCTGACCTTTGAAGCATTCATTTTATCCTGGAAACTTCTTTGCTTTTGGTCCAGTCCAATTGAGCTGACCTTCCATGTATTGAGTGTTGTCTTTCCCTTCACCTAAAGCAGTTCTTACCTACTGATTAATCAATAAAAAACCCTCTCCCACCCTCCCTCCCTCCCCTCCTCGTAACCACAAAAGTATGTGTTCTTCTCAGTTTTTACTATTTCTCAAGATCTTATAATAGTGCTCTTATACAATATTTGTCCTTTTGCCTCTGACTAATTTCTCTCAGCATAATGCCTTCCAGGTTCCTCCATGTTATGAAATGTTTCAGAGATTCGTCACTGTTCTTTATCGATGCGTAGTATTCCATTGTGTGAATATACCACAATTTATTTACCCATTCATCCGTTGATGGACACCTTGGTTGCTTCCAACTTTTTGCTATTGTAAACAGAGCTGCAATAAACATGGGTGTGCATATATCTGTTTGTGTGAAGGCTCTTGTATCTCTAGGGTATATTCCCAGGAGTGGGATTTCTGGGTTGTATGGTAGTTCTATTTCTAACTGTTTAAGATAACGCCAGATAGATTTCCAAAGTGGTTGTACCATTTTACATTCCCACCAGCAGTGTATAAGAGTTCCAATCTCTCCGCAGCCTCTCCAACATTTATTATTTTGTGTTTTTCGGATTAATGCCAGCCTTGCTGGTGTGAGATGGAATCTCATCGTAGTTTTAATTTGCATTTCTCTAATGGCTAATGATCGAGAGCATTTTCTCATGTATCTGTTGGCTGCCTGAATATCTTCTTTAGTGAAATGTGTGTTCATATCCTTTGCCCACTTCTTGATTGGGTTGTTTGTCTTTTTGTGGTTGAGTTTTGACAGAATCATGTAGATTTTAGAGATCAGGCACTGGTCGGAGATGTCATAGCTGAAAATTCTTTCCCAGTCTGTAGGTGGTCTTTTTACTCTTTTGGTGAAGTCTTTAGATGAGCATAGGTGTTTGATTTTTAGGAGCTCCCAGTTATCTGGTTTCTCTTCATCATTTTTGGTAATGTTTTGTATTCTGTTTATGCCTTGTATTAGGGCTCCTAGGGTTGTCCCAATTTTTTCTTCCATGATCTTTATCATTTTAGTCTTTATGTTTAGGTCTTTGATCCACTTGGAGTTAGTTTTTGTGCATGGTGTAAGGTATGGGTCCTGTTTCATTTTTTTGCAAATGAATATCCAGTTATGCCAGCACCATTTGTTAAAAAGGCTTTCTTTTCCCCAATTAATTGACACTGGGCCTTTGTCAAATATCAGCTGCTCATACGTGGATGGATCTATGTCTGGGTTCTCAATTCTGTTCCATTGGTCTATGTGCCTGCTGTTGTACCAGTACCAGGCTGTTTTGACTACTGTGGCTGCGTAATCGTCTCTGAAATCAGGTAGAGTGAGGCCTCCCACTTTCTTCTTCTTTTTCAGTAGCGCTTTGCTTATCCGGGGCTTCTTTCCCTTCCATATGAAATTGGTGATTTGTTTCTCTATCCCCTTAAAATATGACATTGGAATTTGGATCGGAAGTGCGTTAAATGTATAGATGGCTTTTGGTAGAATAGACATTTTTACTATGTTAAGTCTTCCTATCCATGAGCAAGGTATGTTTTCCACTTAAGTAGGTCCTTTTGAATTTCTTGTAGCAGAGTCTTATAGTTTTCTTTGTATAGGTCTTTTACATCCTTGGTAAGATTTATTCCTAAGTATCTTATCTTCTTGGGGGCTACTGTGAATGGTATTGATTTGGTTATTTCCTCTTCGGTGTTCTTTTTGTTGATGTAGAGGAATCCAAGTGATTTTTGTATGTTTATTTTATAACCTGAGACTCTGCCAAACTCTTCTATTAGTTTCAGTAGTTTTCTGGAGGATTCCTTAGGGTTTTCTCTGTATATAATCATGTCATCTGCAAATAGTGATAACTTTACTTCCTCCTTGCCAATCCGGATACCTTTTATTTCTTTGTCTAGCCTAATTGCCCTGGCTAGGACTTCCAGCACGATGTTGAATAAGAGTGGTGATAAAGGGCATCCTTGTCTGGTTCCCGTTCTCAAGGGAAATGCTTTCAGGTTCTCTCCATTTAGAGTGATACTGGCTGTTGGCTTTGCATAAAAACCTATTTTGGTAAGAGTTCTTATCATAAATGGGTGTTGGACTTTGTCAAATGCCTTTTCTGCATCAATTGATAAGATCATGTGGTTTTTGTCTTTTGTTTTATTTATGTGATGGATTACATTAATGGTTTTTCAGATATTAAACCAGCCTTGCATACCTGGTATAAATCCCACTTGATCAGGGTGTATTATTTTTTTGATGTGTTGTTGGATTCTATTGGCTAGAATTTTGTTGAGGATTTTTGCATCTATGTTCATGAGGGATATAGGTCTATAATTTTCTTTTTTTGTAATGTCTTTACCTGGTTTTGGTATCAGGGAGATGATGGCTTCATAGAATGAGTTGGGTAGTATTCCGCCATTTTCTATGCTTTGGAATACCTTCAGAAGTAGTGGTGCTAACTCTTCTCTGAAAGTTTGGTAGAACTCTGCAGTGAAGCCGTCCGGGCCAGGGCTTTTTTTTTTTGGGAGTTTTTTGATTGCTGTTTCAATCTCTTTTTTTGTTATGGGTCTATTTAGTTGTTCTACTTCTGAATGTGTTAGTTTAGGTAGGTAGTGTTTTTCCAGGAATTCACCCATTTCTTCTAGGTTTTCAAATTTGTTAGAGTACAATTTTTCATAATAATCTGAAATGATTCTTTTAATTTCATTTGGTTCTGTTGTGATGTGGTCCTTCTCGTTTCTTATTCAGGTTATTTGTTTCCTTTCCTGTTTTTCTTTAGTCAGTCTAGCCAATGGTTTATCAATTTTGTTAATTTTTTCAAAGAACCAACTTTTGGCTTTGTTAATTCTTTCAATTGTTTTTCTGTTCTCTAATTCATTTAGTTCAGCGCTAATTTTTATTATTTGTTTTCTTCGGGTGCCTGATGGATTCTTTTGTTGCTCACTTTCTATTTGTTCAAGTTGTAGGGACAGTTCTCTGATTTTGGCTCTTTCTTCTTTTTGTATGTGTGCATTTATTGATATAAATTGGCCTCTGAGCACTGCTTTTGCTGTGTCCCAGAGGTTTTGATAGGAAGTATTTTCATTCTCGTTGCATTCTATGAATTTCCTTATTCCCTCCTTGATGTCTTCTATAACCCAGTCTTTTTTCAGGAGGGTATTGTTCATTTTCCAAGTCTTTGATTTCTTTTCCCTAGTTTTTCTGTTATTGATCCCTAGTTTTATTGCCTTGTGGTCTGAGAAGATGCTTTGTAATATTTCGATGTTTTGGATTCTGCAAAGGTTTGTTTTATGACCTAATATGTGGTCTATTCTAGAGAATGTTTCATGTGCGCTAGAAAAAAAAGTATATTTTGCAGCAGTTGGGTGGAGAGTTCTGTATAAGTCAATGAGGTCAAGTTGGTTGATTGTTGTAATTAGATCTTCCGTGTCTCTATTGAGCTTCTTACTGGATGTCCTGTCCTTCTCCGAAAGTGGTGTGTTGAAGTCTCCTACTATAATTGTGGAGGTATCTATCTCACTTTTCAATTCTGTTAAAATTTGATTTATGTCTCTTGCAGCCCTGTCATTGGGTGCATAAATATTTAATATGGTTATGTCTTCCTGATCAATTGTCCCTTTTATCATTATATAGCGTCCTTATTTATCCTTTGTGGTGGATTTAAGTCTAAAGTCTATTTTGTCAGAAATTAATATTGCTACTCCTCTTCTTTTTTGCTTATTGTTTGCTTGATATACTTTTTTCCATCCTTTGAGTTTTAGTTTGTTTGTGTCTCTAAGTCAAAGGTGTGTCTCTTGTAGGCAGCATATAGATGGATCGTGTTTCTTTATCCAGTCCGTGACTCTCTGTCTCTTTATTGGTGCATTTAGTCCATTTACATTCAGCGTAATTATAGATAAATAAGTTTTTAGTGCTGTCATTTTGATGCCTTTTCATGTGTGTTGTTGACAATTTCATTTTTCCACATACTTTTTTGTGCTGAGGCGTTTTTCTTAGTAAATTGTGAGATCCTCATTTTCATAGTGTTTGACTTTATGTTAGTTGAGTCGTTACGTTTTTCTTGGCTTTTATCTTCAGTTATACAGTTGTTATACCTTTTTGTGGTTACCTTATTATTTACCCCTATTTTTCTAAGTAAAAACCTAACTTGTATTGTTCTATATCGCCTTGTATCACTCTCCATATGGCAGTTCAATGCCTCCTGTATTTAGTCCCTCTTTTTGATTATTGTGATCTTTTACCTATTGACTTCCATGATTCCCTGTTATGTGTATTTTTTTTTAATTAATCTTAATTTGTTTTTGTGATTTCCCTATTTGAGTTGATGTCAGGACATTCTGTTTTGTGACCTTGTGTTGTGCTGATATCTGATATTATTGGTTCTCTCACCAAACAATATCCTTTAGTATTTCTTGTAGCTTTGGTTTGGTTTTTGCAAATTCTCTAAACTTGTGTTTATCTGTAAATATCTTAATTTCCCCTTCATATTTCAGAGAGAGTTTTGCTGGATATATGATCCTTGGCTGGCAGTTTTTCTCCTTCAGTGTTCTGTATATGTCGTCCCATTCCCTTCTTGCCTGCATGGTTTCTGCTGAGTAGTCTGAACTTATTCTTATTGATTCTCCCTTGAAGGAAATCTTTCTTTTCTCCCTGGCTGCTTTTAAAATTTTCTGTTTATCTTTGTTTTTGGTGAGTTTGATGATAATATGTCTTGGTGTTTTTCTTTTTGGATCAATCTTAAATGGGGTTCGATGAGCATCTTGGATAGATATCCTTTCGTCTTTCATGATGTCAGGGAAGTTTTGTGTCAGGAGTTCTTCAACTATTTTCTCTGTGTTTTCTGTCTCCCCTCCCTGTTCTGGGACTCCAATCACCCGCATGTTATCCTTCTTGATAGAGTCCCACATGATTCTTAGGGTTTCTTCATTTTTTTTAATTCTTTTCTCTGATTTTTTTTCAGCTATGTTGGTGTTGATTCACTGGTCCTCCAGATGTCCCAGTCTGCATTCTAATTGCTCGAGTCTGCTCCTCTGACTTCCTATGGCGTTGTCTAATTCTGTAATTTTATTGTTAATCTTTTGGATTTCTACATGCTGTCTCTCTATGGATTCTTGCAACTTATTAATTTTTCCACTATGTTCTTGAATAATCTTTTTGAGTTCTTCAACAGTTTTATCAGTGTGTTCCTTGGCTTTCTCTGCAGTTTGCCTTATTTCATTTGTGATGTCTTGAAGCATTCTGTAAATGAGTTTTTTACATTCTGTATCTGATAATTCCAGGATTGTATCTTCATTTGGGAAAGATTTTGATTCTTTTGTTTGGGGGGTTGGAGAAGCTGTCATGGTCTGCTTCTTTAAGTGGTTCGATATGGATTGTTGTCTTCGAGCCATCACTGGGAAACTAGTTTTTCCAGAAAATCCGCTAAAAAAAAATGCAGTCAGATCCCTATCAGAGTTCTCCCTCTGGCTCAGGCTATTCGGATGTTAATGAAGCTGCCTGGGGAGGGTGGGGGAAGGAACAGAGAGATAGGAGAGTAGCACCTCAGAATATAGCCAGAGTTGCTTGTCTTGCTTGGAATGACTATTATATCTGAGATTCCCGCGGGCGCGTCGCCTATGTGTGCTGGCTGTGTGGAGATTGCCCCCGGGGGGTCTGGCCCGCTGGAGTCACGGTCAGATCCTCCGCTTCCAGCCCCACGCCCAGCGTCAAGGCTCCCCTGCTGGGACGGTGCACTCTCGACTCCAAAATCAGTCGCTGCCTCCCGGGGACTTCTCATCCCTCCAGCCGCGTTGCCGTGCCGCCTCAGAAAACCGGTTGGGCCCCCTCCCAGGGTTAGTTCAGGTGGGTGGAGCAGCTCCCCGTGCTTGTGCCGTGACCGAGTGTCCCGGCTGGGACGCTGTTCTCCCCGCTCCAATACCAGTCCCTCGCCGCCTGCGTGAACCGGCTGGGCCCCCTCCTGGGGTTAGTTCAGGGGGGTGGAGCAGCTGTCCGTGTTTATGCCGTACCTGCATCCAGTCCAAATCCCGGCGGGACGGTTCCCCGGCTGGGACGCTGCTCTCCCCGTTCCAAGACCAGTCACTGCCTCCCGGGGACTTCTCCTACCGGCTGCGTTCCACGCCGCCCGCGGAACCGGCTGGTCCCCCTCCCGGGGTTAGTTCAGGGGGGTGGAGCAGCTCTCTGTGCTTGTGCCGTACCTGACTGGTACGCTGGCTCCAGGCTCTGCAAACAATCGCTGCTTCCCCATGTTAGTTCGTTCTCCGTCTCTAAATCTGTGTTTGTTGTTCAGGGTTTGTAGATTGTTATGTATGTGATCGATTCACTTGTTTTTCCGTGTCTTTGTTGTAAGAGGGATCCGAGGTAGCGTCTGCCTAGTCCGCCATCTTGGCTCCGCTATATTGTGGTATCTTTATGAAATTGAATAATATGCAACAATGATAAAAGGCAAACCATTATTTGGATAGATCTCACAAACATATTGTTAGCTAAAGAAATCAGACAGAAATGATTGCAATCGTAAAATGTTCAAAATGGGGCAAAACTGATAGTGATAGAAATCTGAACAGTGGTTACTGTGGCAGGAGGCAGAACTTGGAAAAGGGTATAAAGTGGGCTTCCAATCATGTTCTGTTTCTTGATCTGAGTGATGGTCAGGTTGGTGTCACCTCTTGTGTGCTTTATGAAAAAAAAAAGAATCTGACAGATATATATGTGCTGATTTAGACAATCATGATTTATTAATAATCGAAAATAAGCTAATTGTATATCACCAAATATACTATGATTCTGTACTGGTAAAGAAAAAACAAGATGAATTATCATATCCAATATAAATCTATGGAGGATTTATTAATGTTTATCCCTTTCAATTTTCATTTTTTGTTTATGAAATTTTTGGATTTTTTCTTTTTTACAATGAGCATTAGTCTTACTTTTGAAACCAAAAATAATGAATAGTAAAAAAAAAAAAAAAAGAATGAAAGAATTTTTTAGCAGTCTCCTGGAGTTGTGAGAAGTGGTATCTTTCATAGCGGTATCTATTTGTGTCACCAAGCAACTGAATTTTAGATCTCTGGTTCTAGACTTATCTAAGGGACAGAGGACATATCATTTAGATGAGCAGATCATTTATAATTAATGCAAATGGACTTTAATTAGCTTCACTCAACCTGTGTTCAAAGGAGCAGATTTAGCACCGTTGTCTGTGGGATACTCATTGAGCAAATGGAAAAACCTGAAAGGTACCTGCACAGATGTTCAGCTCGCTTCTGGAGAAGGGAACCTCAGAGAGCTGCACTGTCAGCTATATGTGAATGCATTATTTTACTTTACAAAAAGCACGAAGGGTAATTACCATTGTTTGTAGCTTGGATGTGATGCTCAATAAGCTTACTTGTAAAGCTGCAGCTAGTAAAACAAACTCGAACTTACTTCTGCCAATTTTACTACCATTCTTTTAGATAATCATACTTTCCTCAACAAATTTGTATAATTATAAACTGATTAAAATTTCTGCCATCCAATCTTACTTTTATACATTAGTATGGATGGGAAAGGAAAAAAATGTGGGAATTTTCAGAACTGTACTTGAAAATAATGGGTAGCATTAAAAATATTTTCATTATATCTGATAAGCATAAATATTGTGGGGAACAAAGTCCTTTAGAGGAAAAGATGTTTCCAACTAAAAGTTTAAAACATGCCAACACAGGAAGAGCAGCAGCTGCGTGTGCACATGGGTGTGTATACACAGAGCTTCTAACATCACAATCTTTCCCCTTTCGAGGGAAATGGAGAACACATTTTAGCCCATTTTCCTTTTTTAAAAAATATGTATAATGAATGAAGGTATTTATTATAAATAAATAATTCTTTATTTTTTTTATGCCCAGACCCCCCTGCCCCCCTAAAAAGGCAAGGTTTTTAAAATTATGCTTAGATTTATAGCCTTAAAAAATTAAAGGGAAATATTAAATAACCATTCAATGTCACAGGAGCCCTGGAGCGCAATGGTTAGGTGCTCAGCTGCTGTCTTAGTCATCGAGTGCTGCTGTAACAGAAATACCACAAGTAGATGTTTAACCAACAGAAGTTAATTCTCTCACAGTCTAGCATACTAGAAATCCAATTTCAGGGTGTCAGTTCCAGGGGAAGGCTTTTTCTGTTGGCTCTGGAGAAAGGTCCTTGTCATAAATCTCCTTCTGGACTAGAAGCTTCTCTGCACAGGAACCCCAGGTCCAAAGGAACCCGGTGCTGCTTTCTTGGTGGTATAAGGTCCCCCCGTCTCTCTGCTCGCTTCTCTTTTTTGTGTCTCAAAGGAGATTGCCTCAAGACACAATCCAATCTTGTGGACCGAGTGCTGCTTCATTAACATAACTCCTGCTAAGCCCATCTCATTAACATCATAGAGGTAGGATTACAACACGTAGGAAAATCACATCAGATGAAAAAATGATGGCCAACCACACAACACTGGGAATCATGGCCTAGCCAAGTTGATACACACATTTTTGAGGGACACAATTCAATCCATGACAGCTGTTAAACCAAAAGGTTGGCACTTCGAATTCACAAGCTGCTCTTTGGAAACCCTATGGGCAGTTCTGCTCTGTCCTATAGGATTGCTATAAGTCGGTATCAACTCCATGGCAACTTTTTTTTGTCACAGTAGCAACATATTTATTCTCATTATTTTGTCTCATCAAGGTTAGAATCAGAGAAAATTAACTTAAATTACAGTGTTGGGATTAGTCCAATATGAGGAAGAAGCACCTTGCATAACAAAAGGGTAGAGTAAAAAGCAGGTACAAAATAAATCCTGTAAATTTTTATGGAATGGAGCAGTTTCTTTTTTTAAAAAAAAAATAATTTTTATTGTGCTTTAAGTGAAAGTTTACAAATCAAGTCAGTCTGTCACATATAAGCTTATATTCACCTTACTCCATACTCCCAATTACTCTCCCCCTAATGAGTCAGCCCGCTTCCTCCGTCCAGTCTCTCCTTTTGTGATGGTTTTGCCAGTTTCTAACCCTCTCTACCCTCCCATCTCCCCTCCAGACAGGAGATGCCAACACAGTCTCAAGTGTCCACCTGATACAAGTAGCTCACTCTTCATCAGCGTCTCTCTCCAACCCATTGTCCAGTCCCTTCCATGTCTGATGAGTTGTCTTTGGGAATGGTTCCTGTCCTGGGCCAACAGAAGGTTTGAGGACCATGACCGCCGGGATTCTTCTAGTCTCAGTCAGACCATTAAGTCTGGTCTTTTTATGAGAATTTGGGGTCTGCACCCCACTGTTCTCCTGGAGCAGTTTCTTGATAGAATTTCTTCAACAAGAGATCATTATGGGTCCTACAGGCAACTGCGTGTGAGGTATAAGGCAGGCTACTGTACCACATGCTATTCTGACATTACTTCTGTGTCTGTTAAAATAGTCCTTCCTTATGAGGAAATTGAAATATTTAAATGAAAGAGCACAGTAAATGCACGGATAAAGTCAAGCATATGCTTATATGCTTATAAACGTCCTGTAAGTGATGCAGACAAAAACAAGTGCATACCAAAGAATTAAATTATACAAATGAATTTTGCTAGCAATATTTTCTATTTTTATAGGATGGTCCTTTTTAAGATGATTACTACTTTTACGATGTGAACTACAAATTTGACTGATTTTTATAGGATGATCCCTTTTAAGATGATTACTACTTTTACTATGTGAACTACAAATTTGACTATCTGTTTTCACAGGAACGTATTTGTAATTACTCCACGGAGATATTTTCAAAAGTGTTAAAAGATGAATTAAAACACTGACGCATTTTTAGAAACTCTTACATGTTCCCAAAACATGCTGTTTACAGACTGAAGCCTTGGTAAAATGGCTTAGAACATTCTTATTGGGACAGTTTCTGAATATCAAAGTTATTTATTTTACTTTATGTAAAGTGAGGCTCAACTCTGGTTATATCACATAGAAATTTTTCTGGTTGGGGACAAAGGTGTAGATGTAAATGAAACCGAACTGACTTCATTGCCTTCCATTTTCTGAGCGAGAGTTTCCTCCCTTTATGGCTGAGATGAAATCAAGAGTTCTTCTAACCAGAAGCTGAGCTTCGTCCCTCACTGAAATGAGCAAAAATAATTAAGCATTGCTCACAGAAATCGCAGCCCCTTTGTTCACTGACTGTCAAGTATATTCTTTTTCTCTTAAGAAAAGCCGAGTGGGTGATTGTGTTGGAGATGAAGTACAGTACTACCACATTATGCTAATTTGTTGCACTTTCGGTCAAGTCAGCAGAAAACTCACTGACTAATTTTCTTTTTCTTTAGAACATAAACAGATCTACAGTGTTCTGTGAGACACAGACTTTATATAGAACCACGATGGCTGAAGACACAAGGACAGTCATTACAAATTACTAATGTTTTTATCCGACCAAATTAAAAATTTTTGCACTAAAACAACATAACCAAGGGAAAATGCCTCAGCTTGCTACAAAACAAACTCAAAAGTTACAGATAAAACTCTGTCTATGTTGAGCCTTCGTTGGAAAAATAATAATAATAAATGAAAACATGCAATTCGCTTTTTTCTATACCCTAACAAGTCCCTCAGGTTTTGATGTTAGCCTCATTTTCGAATGACCTTCTTGTCTGCCTTACTAGGGAGGCACACCATGTGCCACTTACACAAGTATGGCCGACGCTCTAGCTCCCTGTCATGCCCTCTGTAGATGGCCGACAGACTTTTACTTCAGTAGGGTTAGATTTGTCCCATCAGGAGTGGGAATCACAGAGATGATAGAGACTGCTCCTTTTATTTTAAGACTGAGAAAACTGAGGTTTAGAGAAGTGCAGTGATGGAATTTATTATTCTCAGGATTGGGAATAGAACGCATCTCTTGGCTTCTATTCAGGCTCTTTCGATCATTCCCCCACTGGAAAATGATAAATACCAACAAACAGTATATGTAGTGCTCTTGCTAGATTTTTGTTTTGTTTTGTTTTGTTTTTACCTCTGAAGAGATTATCCAAATCAATATCTTCTTTTTCTTTGATTTTCAAATACTTTGCCTGCTGTACAAGTCTGGGCAAAGAACAGAAATAAAATCTATATTCATTATCCAATGAGGCAGGAACAAATCATGATACTAGCACAAATTTAAACAGAAACCACAGGGTAAACAATAGTGAATTAGCAGGTATTTTGCAGCACAGAGCCATCTTAGAGCTTTTCTTCAGGATAAAAAAAAATACACTTTTGTTTTCCCCATTCTATTACAGCAAAGAGTTTCCGGAGCCGTCTGGAGAATAATCTCTTGGGATTCTGAGAAGAAGCTAAAAGAGATAAGGGGTAGGGGGAAAGGGAGTGATGGTGTGGTAAAAAAAAAAAAAAAAAAAAAAATTACCATAGAGTCAATTCTGATTCATAGCGTCCCTAAAGGACAGAGTAGATTTGCCCTATAGGGTTTCCAAGGAACGCCTGGTGGATTCGAACTGCTGACCTTTTCGTTAGCAGTGGTAGCTCTTAACCACCATGCCACCAGAGTTTTCAATAATTTTAGTGCTTATTATTTTAATCAGAAGATTATAGACATTGTGCTCAAACAACTGTATGAAGTAATTTAGTTACACTGCTGAATGTCAGAGAATTAATTAACTTAAAATGCAGTTAAGTCTAATTTTGTAACTCTTTCATCATGTAACTTTATTAAAACTTGAGGCTCATACTTTATAATGAATCTGGAAGTTCCTAAAATGAAACTTTTCCAGTGCTGTTAATCGCCCAGTAATTAATTTTAGGTAGACAGAACTTGAGATAGTTTATAAATTTTAGTTTATCAGTATATACTTATGATTTTAATGAAAATTATAGTACCTCGGTTTGCACATGTACATATTTAATTTACATTTGGGCTCTCACTTTAATCTTCACTGACAATCTTTTGACTTAGGCACACAGTACTGTTTCAATTTTTGTTTTAGGGAGGAAGCTGATGCAGTTACCAAAATCTTACCTTGAAACCTATGTAATGTGTACATAATCTGAGGTGATTTTACCTATATGTTCTATAAACATGTATGTCATGGTAGAACACATTCTATTTACCAGTTAGATAACTTTTAACAGTTAAGGCTATTTATCAATAAGGCAAGAAACTGAGAAAGAATAAATATTTATTCAAATCTCATCTTGGCACATTGTGGCAAACAGGCACCGCAGTCAATCACCTGTGTGCACTGGAGAGTCCAGTACAGTTGATGCTAGGAACCTGGGCTCCTGTCCCAGCACCCGCTCACCAAGTCTAGGACCCAGAAAGTCTATTTAAACTCTCTGAGTCTCAGCTTCCCAATCTGCAGAATGGAGGCAGGACCTGCCTCACAATGCTGTACTGAACAATTAGTGAAACAAAGCATTCAAAAACAGTTTACAAACTCTTGTGTACCATGGACATGTAAAGTATAAAAACGTGGGATATTTTCAGTCATTCATATTACAATTTTCCATATATTCACTAGATCTCATCAGGATGGATTCACGTCTTGTAGGCAAGGGCAGAAACTATAATAGGAAGGCTTAGACGCAAGCAGCAAGCCCCTTCAGTAAGTGAAACAAGCACTCTGAGCAGCCCAGTGGGGGCATTTCTCAAAGAACAGGATGGAAAAAAAGAATAATTTTAGGTCTATTTATATATTTTTGGCAAATCTTTGGCGATTTCCCTCCAAATTCACACATTTTATGGGATTTTGAACACTTTTCAAATCACGTTATTTTTCTGCAATACATGCCAATATGAAGAAGACCTCGGTTCCTAGTTTACAAGATTTAAAAGACAGAAGATAATCTGCCTTAATAACTTGGAGGGCATTTTTAAAAGTAATTTAACAATAAATTAAATCCATTGATTGAGTGGCTTTTTTTCCTTAATGCCAAACACTGCGATTAACCATAGGTATAGTTCTTGCTTTCAAGATTATTACATCACTAGGAAGATGTGCCAGGGCAAAGCCCAGGCCCAGTGCAAATTCAGTTACAATGTCCTAGTCTCTCTAGTGAGTGTGGCACCTTCTGAGGACTCTCACGCTCTTCATCTTAACTTCATTTCATTCTCACACATACTCTATAAATAAACTGAGACCCAGGGGTAGTAAGTAATCTGCCCCATTTTAGGGGCACACAGTGAGTAGATGGTGGAGGTCGGACTCAAACGCACATCTCTGGACTCCAAACCCAGGTCGTCTTCTACTCTACATGCCACCTTCCAGTAACACAGGGTTCAATGAACATTTACAGACGGCGTTGATAAGGAGATGTCATTGGGCAGAGCAAGGACAGGGACAATCAGTAATGCTCCTGGAGGTGGTGATGCTGCTTGGCACTGGGCTGGTCAGAGACTTCTGAGGGTGATGTGGCCAGCTTGGGTCTTCAAGAAATGGGGATGAGGATGACCAATGGGTTTATAAAGGTCTAGAGAATTAGGGTGTAGAGAAGTACCCAGGAACTGAAATGGAATTAGCACAAGTAAAATGGGAGGGAGAAGTATTTTGGAGACATTAATAAGCTAATCAAATCCTTTGGCTGAAGCATTTGCACTGGGCAAGGAAAAGAAGAAACAAAGAAAAGACTAAAAGAATAAGGCAGAGTCAAACTGTGGAGAGCCTCGCCCGCTCTTCTCAAGTGTTGGAACTATCCTGTTGGCAGTGGAAAACCATTGAAGTGTTTGCATCTTGAAATAATCTATTGCATATAGCTGGTAAAAAGGTTTGGAGATGACTAGGCTAGTAATGTGCCAAAGATTGGTACTTTGTTTGTATTTTAGCTAAAAAAGTAATGCCATCTGACTGTTCAGGTACTAATATTTCACCAGTAATTTTCCCTGGAGCCTGGCACATACTTTTCATATAGTCCTCATAGCTCCAGGCACCCTAGACAAGCTTCCAAATCTTTTGTTAATAGTACTGCTGTTGCTGCTGCACGTGTCAAGATACCTGTTTGTCTGCTTATACCTGATTCTAATAGGGAAACTGGTCCTCTCATCCAACAGCATCTGCTAGCTATTTTTCATCTTGCCTTTTCCTGAGGCTTCTGCTCCTTTTAGTTGAAAGGGCTACATGTCCTCTGGCCCTCTTCCTATGCTTTCACTCTTCCTAACAAGACATTATTAGTGGCTCCCATTTATGGATCACTAAATCCTAGGCCCTGGTACCTAACAGGAAGAAAAAAAAAAAAGAAGGTAATATTAATCTTATATTTATGTGTTGAGAAAGAGGGTAACTTGCCCAAAGTCACAGAATAAGTAGAAGAGCCAGAATTAGAATTGGAGCCAGAATTTGAATTGAACCCAGATTAGCCTAACTGTACCTAGATACCTCCCAGGACAAGAGTCAGCAAATTACAGCTCACAAGTCATATCCTGCCCATTACCTGTTTTTGTAGAAGTTTTACTAACACTACCATGCGCATTCAGTTGGGTGTTGTCTACGGCTGCTTTTGCACTTCAGTGGCTGGGTTGAGTAGCTGTGACTCAAAGCCTAAGACATTTACTGTCTGTCCCTTTACAGAAAAGTTTGCTGACTTCTAGAATTAAAGAAAAGACTACATAAGGCTGAAAATAGCAAGTGATTATTTTACATTGCTACCCTTTCCCAAAACTGCCTTAGTTATAACTTAAGGAGCTCTGGTGGTGCAACGATTAAGCTCTTGACTGCTAACCAAATTCTAATGCATCCAGAAGCTTTGTGGCAGAAAGACCTGGCGATCTGCTTCTGAAAAGATTATAGCCTAAAAAACCCTATGGGGCAGTTCTACTGTTATACCGGGTCGCTATGATTTGAATCAACTCGAGGGTGCTTAACAATAACAACAGTTATAGTAGGGCTTGAAAGGCAAGCATTGGGTTCAGGCTCTCTTACTTTCAGGCAGATTTTCCAAGTTCAATCAACATTTCTTTGTGCTCTTGTTGCACAAACATGCCGCGTTCGGCCGAGATGGTTTCTGCCACCAAGAGACTTGGGATCTGTCAGGGGATACAGATGTGACCGCTGCCAACTTTCACACAGAGCAGACTGAGAAAAGAGCCATAATGAAGAGATAAAAGATGTACTATGGGATAACGGAGTAGGAGGTAATGATTCTGCTTGAAAGGTGGGAGAGATTAGGAAAAGCTTTCAAGAGATGAAATCTGAACTAGGCCCCAAAACAAACTTTTACTACAGAAAAAGTAGGAGGAGGAAATTGCAGGCAGGAGGGATGACAAAGCAAAGGCCTGAACATGTGGGCAGGCAGGGGTGAGATTAGTAATGGGGTTTGGGGTGCAACAAGGTGGGAAATGTGGGCTGGAGCCAATTACAAGGGCTCCAGGAGCTCTCCTTGTATGTATGTATGTATGTATGTATTTATGAACATGCACATGTATGACTGTATTTGTGTTTGTATGTATACAGTATTTATATGTTACATATTCTTATATGCATGTAGGTTTATATACATGGATTTATTTAATTATAATAAAGCAAATAGACCAAAGACATGCAAGGCTCTATCAGTCTAAAGAATGTCTAGAATGTAAATAAAAAGTAATTAACTTTTAAAACTATTGTATTATAAAGCATTGGTAAACAATGATACACATACGAGAATGTTTATTGCAGCCTTGTTTATGAGAGCGAAAGTACTGGAAACAACCTGAATACCCATCAATAGGGAAATGGGTTGAATATGTTAAGATATATCTACGCTATGACTATGACAAACCAAACCAAACCCACTGCCGTCTAGCCGATTCCAGTTCATCGTGACTCTATAGGACAGATTAGAATTGGCCCATAGGGTCTCCAAGGAGCGGCTAGTGGATTTGAACTGCTAACCTTTGGATTAGCAGCCCTAGCTCTTGACCGCTGCACCACCAGGGCTCCACGGACTATAAAACCCGTTGCTGTCGAGTCGATTCTGACTCATAGCAACCCTATAGGACAGAGTAGAACTGTCCCCATAGAGTTTCCAATGAGCGCCTGGTGGATTCGAACTGCCGACCTTTTGGCTAGCATCCGTAGCACTTAACCACTATGCCACCAGGGTTTCCATGGACTATAATACAGTTATTTAAAAAAATGACGCACTGGAATCATTTGTGTCAATATGCCAAGTTGTCCATGACATATTGTTTAATTAAAGAAAGCATATTGTAGATTAACAAAAAAGAGTGACCGCATATCTACATATGTATGTGTGCAGAAGCCTAGTTTTTTGTTTTTTTTTTTTTATGTGTGCAGAAGCCTAGCAGAGGTGTGGAAGGGTTCATGACAAGCTATTAGTGCTAGCGATCTCGGGAGGCAGAATCAGAGTTGAAGAGTGGCGAAATAGTTCAATTTTTAAATTTGAGAATATTTCCTTAATCATTTGGGTGGGCATTTTATTATTTTTTTATAAGCCTATAAGTTATGCTGTTTAATAGAAAAAGGTAGAGATATTATTGATGTTTTTAACTTTTTTATTTTTGCTATTCTGTATTTTCTAATTTTCCTATAATAAATAAACACTGCTTTACTAATGAGGAAAAAATAATTGTTACATGTCCAAACTTTACTATTTGTAACGTAATTAATAAAAAGGCAATAAATATTTTAAAGCCAGACAAAGAATGCCCACGAGAAAAAAAAAAATGCCCACTGATGCTTGGAGAGCAAAGCTTTGTTTTTTGGGGGTCCAGGACACCAATGTATCCTTTCTGCAGGAACACAGGCATTTTAGCACATGCTGTTCTGTACCACTTAATTATCAAGAGCCTGGGCCAAGGCAGGATTCCAGAAATCCAGAGGCTCACAATAAATCATGAAATATCTTAATGAAAATCAACTCAGAAAAATAATTTCTTAAAGCATTTTCAAGTCATAACTTGGTGATTTCATAATATTTTGGCAAAACTGTAAATTTATTTAGAAAATACAGAGCTATAAGGAAGGTGGGACCAAGAAGGGGTGACTCCTTTGTCTGATCACAGTTCTGTCCACATCCCTGAGCTATCCTGACACTGCTCGTTTCATTGTCAGTTTGCAAAATGTTCAGCAGAGCCTTTTTCTTTTCTTTTCTGGATGGTTGGATCTGCTTACCATCTCTAGGGTGCTAAGGTAGGTAACTGCAGAAAACATTTTGAGTTTACCCTCCCTCTTGTCATTTCTCTCATGGCATTTATCACACTCTATACATTTTCTGTTCATTTATGGTTTATATTTTTTTCTTGAAAATATGTTCCAGCCAAGGATGGAATTGTTTTGTTCAACACTGTATCACCAGCACCCTAACATGCCATTTGGCACTAGTAGAAGTTCTTTACATATTTGCTGAATTAATGAATTTTGTTGCAATGAGTGGATCAATATGCCCATTGCGAAGTATGCAGGAACCAGAGTCATCTCACCTAAGCTGAAATTCTTGTTCTGCCATCTTCTAGCTTGAGGATTTCCTGATCACTAAATGTAAGCTTAATAAGACAAGGATTTTTGTTTGTTTTGTTCACTATTCTAATTCTTGGGTTTAAAATAGTACTTGCTCTAAACATTTATTCAACAAATGAACGTGAATAAATGAATGAATATGCCTAATTTTAGAACCTGGCTATGGACACAACCCTGAATTCAATAAGATGAGCATTATTGGGTTATCTATCCCTATGTTGTAAACAGATTCCACTCTAAGCCATCCCAGGAGTTGAAGTTAGGGGTAGGAGCAGTACAGAAGAGTGAGCAGGCAATGCCCGGGGTGCTGGAGAGCATGGAGCTCCCGGGCTTTGGTTTCCTTATTTGTACACAGAGGTAGCTGGGTTAGATAATATTTTCAGTCCTTTCTCATTGCAATTTCTGAGACTGAGGTTCCTCAGAGTCAGATTGGAAGTGGGAAGCTGGAGGGAGCTTCTCTGAGTGGCCTGGGAATTTCCTGCTTCCACGACCCTCTGCAGGCCCAGGAAGACTCTGGGTTGTCCTGGTATTTGGATCTCTGCTCACCTGATTAAGAGGTTTAATTTAGTTCCAGATCCTTAACATTACCTCAGACTAAATAATAAAGGTGTAAATTTCTGTGCTTGGGGCCGAGATGTGTGATATGGGCAGCTCGAACTGGCCTAAATGCAAGGCTTTAAGATCAACAATGCCTCTACTATGTGATAAGAAAAAAAAAAAAACCCCTAACCTAACCCCTTGCTGTCGAGTCAATTCTGACTCATAGTGACCCTATGGAACAGAGTAGAGCTGCCTTGTAGGGTTTCCAAGGAGTGTCTGGTGAATTTGAACTGTTGACCTTTTGGCTAGGAGCTGAACTCTTAACCACTGCCCCAACAGGTTCCCAGTATGTGATAGGCCTACTCACACATCTGTGTTGTTGATGTTAGTTGCTGTCAAGTCATATATCTATAGCATATCTATATCTCTGTCTACATCTATATGCCTATATTCAAAATCTTATATAAGCCTCATGTTTTATATCCATTTTACAGGTGAAGAAACTGAGGCTTTGAGAGAAGTCTTGTACATACCAGAATCAATCTACTTAGATTTACTAAGAACCTATAATGTGAATGATGTTTTTGTTAGGTGTCGTCAAGTCACTTCCTACTCATAGTGACCCTCTAGGATAGAATAGAACCACATAGTAAAGAAAAACAAAAGCATAATTAAAATTGGTTCTTACCCTTTAGCTGCCTACATGCAATCTAATGAGATGTCAAGGCACACACCCAGTAAGTATTAAAAAGACACATGTAGGCACAAAACTATCGACCAAAAGGATCAAGGAGCTGGGGAACAAGGGATAAGACTTTGCATATCAAGGCCTAGCACTGTCCCTGGCATAGAGTGGTTACTCAAAATCCATTTAACTGTTGGGTGTCTCTCATGGGTTAGCCATTAAAAAAAAAAAAAAAGCCATTACACTATACTAAAACAAAAACAAACAAAACAAAAAAAGAACACCAAATTCGTTACTGTTGAGTCAATTCCAACTCATATCAACCCTATAGGACACAGTAGAACTAACCCATACAGTTTCCAAGGAGTGCCTGCTGTATTCAAACTGCCAACCATTTCGTTAGCAGCCAAACTCTTAACCACTACGGAACCAGGGTTTCCTTATACTATACTAGGTGTCAGAAATGCAGAGCAGCTTACATGGATTTACATTGCTACAGAAAGCTTCAAGAAAGAGATGAATCTTGAAGAATGGAAAGATTCAGGCAGGTGTAAAGGATCAACAAAGGATGGGAATGAAGGTGTAATGTCAGGAATAAAAAGAATGCTGTGGATGCAAAGGTTAGTGGGTGGGGACACTGAGCAGGTGATGCCTACCAAAGCAGAGTAATTTACAGAGCAAGAAGTGAGAGAAAAGAATGATGGATTAATGTGGGACTCTGTCAAGAGAAATAACCTACAAGTGATTGGAATACCAGAACAGGGAGCGATAACAGAAAATACAGAGAAAATTGTTGAAGATTTGTTGGCAGAAAACTTCCCTGATATTGTGAAAGACGATAAGATATCTATCCAAGATGCTCATCGAACTCCACAAAACATAGATCTTAAAAGAAAGTCACCAAGACATATTGTAATCAAGCTTCTCAAAACCAAAGATAAAGAGAGAATTATAAGAGCAGCGAGGGATAAACAAAGTCACCTAGAAAGGAGAGCCAATAAGAATAAGCTTGGACTACTCGGCAGCAACCATGCAGGCAAGAAGGCAACGGGATGACATATTTAAAAAATT
The DNA here is from genome assembly GCF_024166365.1 of Elephas maximus indicus. Lineage (NCBI taxonomy): Eukaryota > Metazoa > Chordata > Mammalia > Proboscidea > Elephantidae > Elephas > Elephas maximus. The sequence continues at coordinate 24,262,145 of NC_064829.1, forward strand.
GAAGGAAAAAAATTGCCTGCCAAGAATCGTACATCCATCAAAACTGTCTCTTAAATATAAAGGTGAAATTAAGACATTTCCAGATAAACACAAGTTGAGGGAATTTGTAAAAACCAAACGAAAACTACAAGAAATACTAAAGGGAGTTCTTTGGTTAGAAAATCAATAATATCAGGTATCTGCCCAAGACTAGGACACTGGGCAGAGCAACCAGAAGTCAACACAGACAGGGAAATCCAAAAAACAAAGCAAGATTATAAAAAAAAAGCTCAAAACAGGGTAACAGCAATGTTATTATATAAAAGAAGACAACATTAAAATAATAAAGAGGGACTAATTTTTTTTTTTTTAAGAAATGTAATCATACATCTTCCATATGGAGAGGAAGATATGGCGATACAAAGAAATAAAAGTTACTTTAAATTTAGAAAAATAGACGTAAATAATAAGGTAACCACAAAGGAAACAAACCACCCTACTCAGCAAAATAAAATACAAGGGAAAAACACAGACTCAGCAGAAACAAAATCAACAACAACAAATATGAGGAAAGGACAATATATAAAGAAAATCTACTCGGCACATAAAATTAAGTGGGAAAAAGAAACTGTCAACACACAAAAAAAGACATCAAAATGATAGCACTAAATTTGTACTTATCCATAATTACCCTGAATGTAAATGGACTAAATGCACCAATAAAGAGACAGAGAGTGGCAGAATGGATTAAGAAACAAGATCCGTCTATATGCTGCCTACAAGAGACACATCTTAGACTTAGAGACACAAACAAACTAAAACTCAAAGGATGGAAAAAACATATCAAACAAACAACAATCAAAAAAGAGCAGGAGTGGCAATATTAATTTCTGACAAATTAAAACTTAAATCCATCAGAAAGGATAAGGAAGGACACTATATAATGATTAAAGGGACAATACACTGAGAAGATATAACCATATTAAATATTTATGCACCCAGTGATAGGGCTGCAAGGTACATAAAACAAACTATACCAGCATTGAAAAGTGAGCTACACAGCTCCACAATAATAGTAGGAGATTTCAACACAACACTTTCGGTGAAGGACTGGATATCCAGAAAGAAGTTCAATAAAGACACAGAGATCTAAATGCTACAATCAACCAACTTGACCTCGTAGATATACACGTAACACTCTACCCAACATCAACCAAGTATACTTTCTTTTCTAGTGCACATGGAACATTCTCTAGAATAGACCACATATTAGGTCATAAAGCAAGGCTTAGCAGAATCCAAAACACTGAAATATTGCAAAGCATCTTCTCTGACCATAAGGCCATAAAAGTGGAAATCAATAACAGGAAAAGCAGGGAAAAGAAATCAAATACTTGGAAACTGAAAAATACCCTGCTCAAAAAAGACTGGATTATAGAAGACATGAAGGATGGAATAAAGAAATTCATAGAATCCAATGAGAATGAAAACAATTCCTATCAGAACCTTTGGGACACAGCAAAAGTGGTGCTCAGAGGCCAATTTATACCAATAAATGCACACATCCACAAAGAAGAAAGGGCCCAAATCAAAGAATTATCCATACAACTTGAATAAATAGAAAGAGAGCAACAAAAGAAACCCACAGGCACCAGAACAAAACAAATAATAAAAATTACAGCTGAACTAAATGAAATAGAAAACAGAAAAACAATTGAAAGAATTAACAAGACCAAAAGCTGGTTCTTTGAAAAAAATCAGCAAAATTGATAAACCACTGGCCAAACTGACAAAAGAAAAACAGGAGAGGAAGCAAATAACCCAAGTAAGAAATGATAGGGGCGATATTACAACAGACCCCACTGAAATTAAAAGAATCATATCAGATTACTATGAAAAACTATACTCAACCAAATTTGAAAACCTAGAAGAAATGGATGAATTCTTAGAAACACACTACCTACCTAAACTAACACAAACAGAGGTAGAACAACTAAATAGACCCATAATAAAAGAAGAGATTGAAAAGGTAATCAAAACACTCCCAACAAAAAAAAAGCCCTGGTCCGGACAGCTTCACTGCAGAGTTCTACCAAACTTTCACAGAAGAGTTAATACCACCACTACTGAAGGTATTTCAGAGCATAGAAAAGGATGGAATACTACGAAACTCATTCTATGACACCACCATATCCCTGATATCGAAACCAGGTAAAGACACCACAAGAAAAGAAAGTTATAGACCTATATCCCTCATGAATGTAGATGTAAAAATCCTCAACAAAATTCTAGCCAAGAGAATTCAACAACATATCAAAAAAATAATTCACCATGACCAAGTGGGATTCATACCAGGTAAGCAGGGATGGTTCAACATTAGAAAAACAGTTAATGTAATCCATCACATAAATAAAACAAAAGACAAGAATCACATGATTTTATCACCTGATGCAGAAAAGGCATTTGGCAAAGTTCAACACTCATCCATGATAAAAACTATTGGCAAAATAGGAATAGAAGGAAAATTCTTCAACATAATAAAGGGCATTTATACAAAGCCAACAGCCAACATCACCCTAAATGGAGAGAGCCTGAAAACATTCCCATTGAGATCGGGTTCCAGACAAGGATGCCCTTTATCACCACTCTTACTCAACATTGCGCTAGAAGTCCTAGACAGAGCAATTAGGCTAGATGAAGAAATAAATGGCATCCAGACTGGCAAGGAAGAAGTAAAAGTATCTCTATTTGCAGATGACACGATCTTATACACAGAAAAGCCTAAGGAATACTCCAGAAATCTACTGAAACTAATAGTTCAGCAGAGTATCGGGATACAAGATAACATACAAAAATTGGTTGGATTCCTCTACACCAACAAAAAGAACATCAAACAGGAAACCACCAAATCAATACCATTTACAGTAGCCCCCAAGAAGATAAAATACTTAGGAATAAATATTACCAGAGATGTAAAACACTTATACAAAGAAAAGTACAGTACATTTCTGCAAGAAACCAAAAGAGACTTACATAAGAGGAAGAACATACCTTGCTTGTGGATAGGAAGGCTTAACATTATAAAAATGTCTATTCTACCAAAAGCGATCTATACATTTAATGCAATTCCGATCCAAATCCCAACCGATATTCTTTAATGAGATGGAGAAACAAATCACTAACTTCATATGGAAGGGAAAGAGGCCCCGGATAAATAAGGCATTACTGAAAAAGAAGAACAAAGTGGGAGGCCTTACTTTACCTGATTTTAGAACCTATAATACCACCACAGTAGTCAAAACAGCCTGGTAACTGGTACAACAACAGATACATGGAACAATGGAACAGAACTGAGAATCCAGACACAAATCCATCCACATATGAGCAGTTGATATTTGACAAAGGCCCCAAAACAGTTAAATGGGGAAAAGACAGTCTTTTTAACAAATCGTGCTGGCATAACTGGATATCCATCTGCAAAAAAATGAAACAAGACCATACCTCACTCCATGCACAAAAACTAACTCAAAATGGATCAAAGACCTAAATATAAAATCTGATATGATAAAGATCATGGAAGAAAAAATCGGGACAACCTTAGGAGCCCTAATACATGGCACGAACAGTATACAAAACACTATTAAGAACGCAGAAGAAAAACTAGATAACTGGGAGCTCCTAAAATCTAACACCTATGCTCATCCAAAGACTTCACCAAAAGAGTAAAAAGACTACCTACAGACTGGGAAAAAGTTTTTAGCTATGACATTTCTGATCAGCGCCTGAACTCTAGAGTCTACATGATACTGCAAAAACTCAACTGCAAGAAGACAAATAACCCAATTAAAGAATGGGCAAAAGATATGAGTAGACACTTCACTAAAGAAGACATTCAGGTAGCTAACAGATACATGGGGAAATGTTCATGATCATTAGCCATTATAGAAATGCAGATCAAAATTACAATGAGATTTCATCTCACTCCAACAAGGCTGGCATTAATCCAAAAAACACAACATAATAAATGTTGGAGAGGCTGTGGAGAGATTGGAACACTTCTACACTGCTGGTGGGAATGTAAAATGGTACAACCACTTTGGAAAATCGATTTGGCGCTTCCTTAAAAAGCTAGAAATAGAATTACCATAAGATCCAGCAATCCCACTCCTTGGAATATATCCCAGAGAAATAAGAGCCTTCACACGAACAGATATATATGCACACCCACGTTTACTGCAGCACTGTTTACAATAGCAAAAATATGGAAGCAACCAAGATGCCCATCAACAGATGAATGGATAAATAAATTATGTGAATAAATAAATTATTCACACAATGGAATACTACGCATCGAAAAAGAACATTGTGGAATCTGTGAAACATTCATAACATGGAGAACCCTGGAAGGCATTATGCTGAGTGAAATTAGTTGCAAAAGTACAAATATTGTATAAGATCACGATTATAAGAACTTGAGAAATAGTTTAAACTGAGAAGAAAACATTCTTTTGTGGTTACGAGAGTGGGGAGGGAGGGAGGGTGGGAGGGGGCATTCACTAATTAGATAGTAGATAAGAACTACTTTAGGTGAAGGGAAAGACAGCACACAATACAAGGGAGGTCAGCAAAATTGGACTAAACCAAAAGCAAAGAAGTTTCCTGAATAAACTGAATGCTTCGAAGGCCAGTGTGGCAGGGGCAGGGGGCTGGGGACCATGGTTTCAGGGGACATCTAAGTCAACTGGCATAATAAAATCTATCAAGAAAACATTCTGCATCCCACTTTGAAGAGTAGCATCTGGGGTCTTATATGCTAGGAAGCAGCCATCTAAGATGCATCAATTGATCTCAACCCACCTGGGTCAAAGGAGAATGAAGAACACCAAGGACACAAGGCGATTACGAGCCCAAGAGACAGAAAGGGCCACATGAACCAGAGACTACATCATCCTGTGACCAGAAGAACTAGATGGTGCCCGGCTACAACTGATGACTGCCCTGACAGGGAACATAACAGAGAACCCCTGCGGGAGCAGGAGAGCAGTGAGATGCAGACCCCAAATTCTCATAAGACCAGACTTAATAGTCTGACTGAGACTAGAAGGACCCCGGTTGTCATGGCCCCCAGACCATCTGTTGCCCCAGGTCAGGAACCATTCCCGAAGCCAACTCTTCAGACATGGATTGGGCTGGACAATGGGTTGCAGAGGGATGCTGGTGAGGAGTGAGCTTCTTGGATCAGGTAGGCACTTGAGACTATGTTGGCATCTCCTGCCTGGAGGGGAGATGAGAGGGTGGAGAGGGTTAGAAGCTGGCAAAATGGACACAAAAAGAGAGAGTGAAGGGAGAGAGTAATTGGGAGTGTGTAGCAAGGTGTATATGGGTTTTTGTGTGAGAGACTGACTTGATTTGTAAACTTTCACTTAAAGCACAATAAAAATTATATAAAAAAAAGAATGACGGATTAAAGAAAATCTGTTCACTGACTTGAAAGATTTAATAAGGAACAACCAACTTACAGTGCTATAATTCTGAGGATGAACCTCATAGAAGGTATTTATGTTATAGCTAATTTAAGTAGTGGAAATAAACTAGTTGGCCTATGGCAGCGCAATTTATAATAAAGATTATTAAGGAACTATTCCACTACATGTCATTCTCTCTGATTACTATAATGTGCCGAGTCATTTTTATTGCCAACATAGGCCTTAGAGAAATACATACAATTTGTAATATGGCCAGCATTAGGAAAAACAAAGTGAGCTTTGCTAGGTATTTTCTTAGGTTTTCTCAATATCATTGATTGAATATGACAGCTATTTTAACTAATGGTGGTTCTGTCATTTGTGTGAATTAGAATACATTAAACACAGCTTTGGGGAGGCAAAAGAAGTTATTAAAGAACACCTAAGTAGGTGGAAAATGCTGAAACATTTCCTACTCAGGCCCAAGGAAACCAGCCAACAGAAAATACAGGGGGGCACAGTTATATGGCAAAGTAATTTTCTCGAGGGTGAGACTGTTTTAATGACTATAATTTTATCCTCTTGCTACAGATAGAAACTTTTAATATATTAGAATGATATGTGTGCATGGTGGAAGATTTTGAAATACATATATATAGCATTAATAAGAATAAACAGTTTGAGGGAAACACGGTAATATTCTTCTCTGTCCATAGTTCTATTTCACGAAACACAAAAATGCATTACGAGATGACCCTGAGAATCTTAGAAGTAGAAAGTAGTCTAAATATAAACCCAGTGAGGCATTTTCAAAGCCTTAAAATGGTAACTTTTTGGCTAGATCAATGTAGGTGAAATGTATAGAGGACTTGGAGTTAGGCAGTTCTGTACTCAAATCCCGACTTTACTCCTGATTCTCTGTGTGATCTTGGAAACTCTGCTAGACCTCTCTGAAGCTTTGGATACCTAAACTTAAAATCATAATAATAATACTACATAAAGGACTATTGTGAGGATGAAATAAAATTAAACAAGATAAAGTATATAAATTGTTTAATATCATGCTAAGTGTTTGATATTAATACCAGATACCACTTTTGCTATTTTTCGTGTCGCTATTATCAGTTTAGTATAGTGGAAATGGAGCCCTGGTGGCAGAGAGGTCAAGAGCTCAGCTGCTAACCAATAAGCGGCCAGTCTGAATCCATCAGCCACTCCTTGGAAACCCTGTGGGGCAGTTCTACTCTGTCCTATAGGGTTCCTATGAGTCAGAATTGACTTGAAGGCAATGAGTTTGGTGTGTGGGTGTGTGTGGAAGTACACTGGACTTAATCAGAAGGTCTGTGTTTCAGTCTGGATCAGCTACTTACTGTTGTTGTTAGGTGCCATCAAGTTGGTTCTGACTCAAGGGACCCTATGCACAACAGAAAAAAACACTGCCAAATCCTGCACCATCCTTATAATCGTTGCTATGCTTGAGCTCATTCTTGCAGCCACTGTGACAATCCACCTCGTTGAGGGTCTTCCTCTTTTCTGCTGACCCTGTGCTTTGCCAAGCAAGATGTCCTTCTCCAGGAACTGATCCCTTCTGACAACATGTCCAAAGTATGTAAGATGAAGTCTCGCCATCCTTGCTTCTAAGGAGCATTCTGGTTGTACTTCTCCCAAGACAGATTTGTTCATTCTTTTGGCAGTCCATGGTATATTCGATATTCTTCGCCAACACCACAATTCAGGCGTCAATTCTTCTTCGGTCTTCCTTATTCATTGTCCAGCTTTCACATGCGTATGATGTGATTGAAAATACCATGGCTTGGGTCAGGTGCACCTTAGTCTTCAAGGTGACATCCCTGCTTTTCAAAAGTTTAAAGAGGTCCTTTGCAGCAGGTTTACCCAATGCAATGCGTTGTTTGATTTCTTTTTTTAAAATTTTTATTGGGCTTTAAGTGAAAGTTTACAAATCAAGTCGGACGGACTCTCATACAAAAATTTATAAACACCTTGCTATATACTCCTAATTGCTCTCCCCCAATAAGACAGCACACACTTTCCCTCCACTCTCTTTTTTCATGCCCATTTGTCCAGCTTCTACCCCACTACACTCTCACCTCTCCTTCAGACAGGAGATGCTAACAGTCTCCTGTGTCTACTTGATCCAAAAAGCTCATTCTTCACCAGTATCATTATCTATCCCATACTCCAGTCCAATCCCTGTCTGAAGAGTTGGATTTGGGAATGGTTCCTACCCTGGGCTAACAGAAGGTCTGGGGACCATGACCTCCGGGGTTATTCTAGTCTCAGTCAGACCATTAAGTCTGGTCTTTTTACAAGAATTTGATGTCTGCATCCCACTACTTGTGTTCCCTGTCAGGACAGCCATCAGTTATAGCCAGGCACCATCTAGTTCTTCTGGTATCAGGCTAATATAGTCTCTGCTTTATGTGGCCCTTTCTGTCTCGGGGCTCAAAATTACCTTGCGTCTTCAGTGTTCTTCATTCTCCTTTGCTCCAGGTGTGTTGAGACAAATTGATGCATCTTAGACGGCGGCTTGCTAGCGGTTAAGACCTCAGACGCCACTCTCCGTAGTGGGATGCAGAATGTTTTCTCAATAGATTTTATTATACCAATTGACTTAGATGTCCCCTGAAACCATGATCCCCAAACCCCCGCCCCTGCTACGCTGGCCTTCGAAGCATTCAGTTTATTCAGTAAACTTCTTTGCTTTTGGTTTAATCCAGTTCTGCAGACCTCCCTTGTATTGTGTGTTGTCTTTCCCTTCACCTAAAATACTTCTTATCTACTATCTAATGAGTGAAAACTCCTCTCCCTCCCTCCCTTCCTCCCCCTTCTCCTAACCATCAAAGAATATTCTCTTCTCTGTTTAAACTATTTCTCGAGTTCTTATAATAGTGGTCTTATACAATATTCGACCTTTTGCAGCTGACTAATTTCAATCATTTTTTCTTCACTCACATGTCTGTCAGTTTGTTGTACTGTGGGGGCTTGTGTGTTGCTCTGATGCTGGAAGCTATGCCACCGGTATTCACATACCAGCAGGATCACCCATGGAGGACAGGTCTCAGCTGAGCTTCCAGACTAAGACAGACTAGGAAGAAGGACCCAGGAGTCTACTTCTGAAAAACAATAGCCAGTGAAAACCTTATGAATAGCAGCAGAACACTGTCTGATATAGTGCTGGAAGATGAGGCCCCCAGGTTGGAAGGCACTCAAAAGATGATTGGGGAAGAGCTGCCTCCTCAACATAGAGTCGACCTTAATGACATGGATGGAGTAAAGCTTTCAGTACCTTCATTTGCTAATGTGGCATGGCTCAAAACGAGAAAAAACAACTGCAAACATCCATTAATAATCGGAACCTGGAATGTACGAAGTATGAATCTAGGAAAATTGGAAATCATCAAAAATGAAATGGAATGTGTAAACATCGATATCCTAGGCATTAGTGAGCTGAAATGGACTGGTATTGGCCATTTTGAATCAGACAGTCATATAGTCTACTATGCTGGGAATGACAGCTCGATGAGGAATGGTGTTGCATTCATCATCAAAAAGAACGTTTCAAGATCTGTCCTGAAGTACAATGCTGTCAGTGATAGGATAATAGCCATACGCCTACAAGGAAGACCAGTTAATATGACTATTATTCAAATTTCCGCACCAACCACTAGGGCCAAAGATGAAGAAATAGAAGATTTTTATCAGTTCCTGCAGTCTGAGATTGATTGAACATGCAATCAACATGCATTGATAATTACTGGCGATTGGAATGCAAAATTTGAAAACAAAGAAGAAGGATGAGTAGTTGGAAAATATGGCCTTGGTGATAGAAACAATGGCGGAAATTGAATGGTAGAATTTTGCAAGACCAACAACTTCTTCATTGCAAATACCTTCTTTCACCAACATAAACGGCGACTATACACATGGACCTCACCAGATGGAACACACAGAAATCAAATTGACTACATCGGTGGAAAGAGATGATGGAAAAGCTCAATATCATCAATCACAACAAGGCCAAGGGCTGCCTGTGGAACAGATCATAAATTGCGCATATGCAAATTCAAGCTGAAACTGAAGAAAAATCAGAGCAAGTCCACAAGAGCCAATATATGACCTCGAGTATATCCCACCTGAATTTAGAGACCATCTCTAGATTTGACACATTGAACACTAGTGAACAAAGACCAGACAAGTTGTGGAATGACATCAAGGACATCATCCATGAAGAAAGCAAGAGGTCACTGAAAAGACAGGAAAGAAAGAAAAGACCAAGATGGATGTCAGAGAAGACTCTGAAACTTGCTCTTGAGCATCGAGCAGCTAAAGCAAGAGGAAGAATTGATGAAGTAAAAGAACAGAAGATTTTAAAGGGCATCTCAAGAAGACAAAGTAAAGTATTATAATGATATATGCAAAGAGCTGGAGATGGAAAACCAAAAGGGAAGAGCATGCTCAGCGTTTCTCAAGCTGAAAGAACTGAAGAAAAGATTCAAGCCTTGAGTTTCAATAGTGAAGGATTCCATGGGCATAATATTAAATGATGCAGGAAGCATCAAAAGAAGATGGAAGGAATACACAGAATCATTGTACCAAAAAGAATTAGTCAATATTCAACCATTTCAAGAGGTGGCATATGATCAGGAACCGATGGTACTGAAAGAAGAAGTCCAAACTGCTCTGAAAACATTGGTGAAAAACGAGGCTCCAGGAATTGATGAAATATCAATCGAGATATTTCAACAAACAGATGCAATGCTGGAGGTGCTCACTTGTCTATGCCAAGAAATATGGAAGACAGCTTCCTGACCAACTGACTGGAAGAGATCCATATTTATGCCTATTCCCAAGAAAGGTGATCCAACCGAGTGTGGAAATTGTACAACAATATCATTAATATCACATGCAAGCAAAATTTTACTGAAGATCACTCAAAAACAGCTGCAGCAGTATATCGACAGGGAACTGCCAGAAATTCAGGCCGGTTTTAGAAGAGGACGTGGAACCAGGGATATCATTGGTGATGTCAGATGGATCCTGGCTGAAAGCAGAGAATACCCGAAGCATGTTTACCTGTGTTTTATTGACTATGCAAAGGCATTTGACTGTGTGGATCATAACAAACTATGGATAACACTGCGAAGAATGGCAATTCCAGAACAGTTAATTGTGCTCATGAGAAACCTTTACATAGATCAAGAGGCCGTTGTTCGGACAGAACAAAGGGATACTGACTGGTTTAAAGTCAGGAAAGGTGTGCGTCAGGGTTGTATTCTTTCACCATACCTATTTAATCTGTATGCTGAACAAATAATACGAGAAGCTGGACTATATGAAAGTGAATGGGGTATCAGGATTGGAGGAAGACTCATTAACAACCTGCGTTATGCAGATGACACAACCTTGCTTGCCGAAAGTGAAGAGGACTTAAAGCACTTACTGATGAAGATCAAAGACCACAGCCTTCAGTATGGATTACATCTCAACATAAAGAAAACAAAAATCCGCACAACAGGACCAATGAGCAACATCATGATAAACGGAGAAAAGACTGAAGTTGTCAAGGATTTCATTTTACTTGGATCCACAATCAACAGCCATGGAAGCAGCAGTCAAGAAATCAAAAGATGCATTGCATTGGGTAAATCTGCTGCAAAGGACTTCTTTAAAGTGTTGAAGAACAAAGATGTCACCCTGAAGAATAAGGTGCGCCTGACCCAAGCCACGGTATTTTCAATCACATCATATGCATGTGAAAGCTGGGTAATGAATAAAGAGGACCAAAGAAGAGTTGACGCCTTTGAATTGTGGTGTTGGTGAAGAATATTGAATATACCACAGACTGCCAAAAGAAGGACCAAATCTGTCTTGGAAGAAGTGTGGCCAGAATGCTCCTTAGAGGCAAGGATAGTGAGACTGCATCTTACATACTTCGGACATGTTGTCAGGAGGGATCAGTCCCTGGAGAGGGACATCATGCTTGGGAGAGTACAAGGTCAGCGGAAAAGAGGAAGACCCTCAACGAGGTGGATTGACATAGTGGCTGCAACAATGAGCTCAAGCATAACAATGATTGTAAGGATGGCGCAGGACTGGGCAGTGTTTCATTCTGTTGTGCATAGGGTAGCTATGAGTTGGAACCGACTCGATGGCACCTAACAACAACAACAATTTCACTCAGCATAATGCCTTCTGGATTCCTCCATGTTATGAAATGTTTCATGGATTCATCATTGTTCTTTATCTATGTGAAATATTCCATTGTGTGAATATACCAAAATTTATTTATCCATTTATCCATTGATGGGCACCTTGGTTGCTTCCATCTTTTTGCTACAGCAAACAGTGCTGCAATGAACATGCATGTGCATATATATCTGTTCGTGTAAAGGCTGTTATTTCTCTAGGGTATATTCCAAAGAGTGGAATTGCTGGATCCTATGATAGTTCTAACTCTAGTTTTTTAAGGAAGCGCCAAATCGATTTCCAAAGTGGTTGTACCATTTTACATTCCCACCAGCAGTGTATGAGTGTTTCAGTCTCTCCACAACCTCTCCAACATTATTTTGTATTTTTGGATTAATGCCAGCCTTGTTGGAGTGAGACGGAATCTCACTGTAATTTTGATTTGTATTTATCTAATGGCTAATGATTGTGAGCACTTCCTCATATATCTGTTAGCCACCTGAATGTCTTCTTTAGTGACGTGTCCATATCCTCTGCCCATTTGTTAATTGGGTTATTTGTCTTTTTGTAGTTGAGTTTTTCTAGTATCACATAGATTTTAGAGATCAGACACTGATAGGAAATGTCATAGCTAAAAATTTTTCCCCAGTCTGTAGGTAATCTTTTCACTCTTTTGGTGAAGTCTTTGGATGAGCATACATATTTGATTTTTAGGAGCTCCCAGTTATCTGGTTTCTCTTCTGCATTGTTAGTAATGTTTTGTATGCTGTTTATGTCATGTATTAGGGCTTCTAGAGTTGTCCCTATTTTTTCTTCCATGATCTTTATCATTGGAGATTTTATATTTTGGTCTTTGATCCATTTTCAGTGAGTTTTTGTGCATAGCGTGAGGTATGGGTCTTCTTTCATTTTTTTGCAGATGGATATCCAGTTCTGCCAGCACCATTTGTTAAAAAGACTGTCTTTTCCCCATTTAACTGTCTTTGGGCCTTTGTCAAATATTAGCTGATCATATGTGGATGGATTTCTGTCTGCATTCTCAATTCTGTTCCATTGGTCTATGCATCTGTTGCTCTGCCACTATCAGGCTGTTTTGACTACTGTGGCAGTATAATAGGTTCTAAAATCAGGTAGAGTGAGGTCTCTTACTTTGTTCTTCTTTTTCAGTAATACTTTACTTATCCAGGGCTTCTTTTCTTTCCTTCCATATGAAGTTGGTGATTTCTTTATCCATCTCATTAGAAAATGTCGTTGGAATTTGGATTGGAGTTGCATTGTATCTATAGATTGCTTTAGGCAGAATAGACATTTTTACAATGTTAAGTCTTTCATCCATGAGCAAGGCATGTTTTTTCGCTTATGTAGGTCTCCTTTGGTTTCTTGCAGTAGTGTCTTGTAGTTTTCTATGTATGGGTCTTTTACATCTCCGGTAAGATTTATTCCTAAATATTTTCTTTTTCGTGGCTACTGTAAATGGTATTGATTTGGTCACTTTCTCTTCGATGTTCTTTTTGTTGGTGTCGAGGGCTCCACTTGATTTTTGTACGTTTATTTTGTACCCTGATACTCTGTTGAACTCTTCTATTAGTTTCAGTAGTTTTCTTGAGGATTCCTTAGAGTTTTTTCTGTATAAGATCATGTATTCTGCAAATAGAGATAGTTTTACTTCTTCCTTTCCAAACTGGATGCCCTTTATTTTTTTTTTTTATCTAGACTAATTGCTCTGGCTAGGACCTCCAGCACAATGTTGAATAAGAGTGGTGATAAAGAGGACCCTTGTCTGGTTTCTGATCTCAAGGGGAATGCTTTCAGTCTCTCTCCACATAGGATGATGTTGACTGTTGGCTCTGTATAAAAAATGCCCTTTATTATGTTGAGGAATTTTCCTTCTATTCCTATTTTGCTGAGAGTTTTTATCATGAATGGGTGTTGGACTTTGCCAAATGCCTTTTCTGAATAAATTGATAAAATCATGTGGCTCTTTTGTTTTAATTATATGATTAAAAAAAAAAGATGATGGACTACATTAATTGTTTTTCTAATGTTGAACCATCCCTGCATATTTGGTATGAATCCCACTTGGCCATGGTGAATTATTTTTTTTATATGTTGTTGAATTCTCTTGGCTAGAATTTTGTTAAGGATTTTTGCATCTAAGTTCATGAGGGATATAGGTTTATAATTTTCTTTTTTTGAGGTGTCTTTAAATTTTATTTTAGCTGGTTTTAGTATCAGGAATGTGCTGGCTTCATAGAATGCGTTTGGGAATGTCCTTTTCTATGTTTTGAAATACCTTTAGTAGTAGTGGTGTTAACTCTTCTGTGAAAGTTTGGTAGAACTCTGCAGTGAAGCCGTCCGGACCAGGGCTTTTTTTTTTTTTGTTGGGAGTGTTTTGATTACCTTTTCAATCTCTTCTTTTGTTATGGGTCTATTTAGTTGTTCTACATCTGTTTGTGTTAGTTTAGGTAGGGAGTGTGCTGCTTGGATTTCATCCATTTTTTCTAGGTTTTCAAATTGGTTAGAGTACAATTTTTCATAGAAATATGATATGATTCTTTTAATTTTAGTTGGGTCTGAGGTAATACTGCCCATCTCATTTCTTATTCTGGTTATTTGCTTCCTCTCCTGTTTTTCTTTTGTCAGTTTGGCCAACGGTTTATCAATTTTTAAATTTTTTTCAAAGAACCAGCTTTTGGTCTTGTTAAATCTTTCAATTGTTTTTCTTTGTCTATTTCATTTAGTTCTGCTCTAATTTTTATTATTTCCTCTCTTCTACTGCCTGAAGGTTTCTTTTGTTGCTCTCTTTTTCTATTTGTTCAAGTTGTAGGTAAAGTTCTTTGATATTGGCCCTTTCTTCTTTTTGTATGTGTTCATTTTTAGATATAAATTGACCTCTGGGCACGGCTTTTGCTGTGTCCCAAGGTTTCTGATAGGAAGTGTTTTCATTCTCATTGGATTCTATGAATGTCTTTATTCCATCCTACATGTCTTCTATAATCCAGTCGTTTTTGAGCAGGGTATTGTTCATTTTGCAAGTGTTCGATTTCTTTTCCCTGCTTTTTCTGTTGTTGATTTCTACTTTTATGGCCTTATGGTCAGAGAAGATGCTTTGTAATATTTCGATGTTTTGGATTCTGCCAAAGCTTGCTTTATGACCTAATATGTGGTCTATTCTAGAGAATGTTCCATGTGCACTAGAAAAGAAAGTATACTTGGATGCTGTTGGGTGGAGCGTTTTGTATATGTCTATAATGTGGAGTTGATTGATTGTGGCATTTAGAACTTCTGTGTCTTTATTGAGCTTCTTTCTGGATGTCCTGTCCTTCACCGAAAATGGTGTGTTGAAGTCTCCTACTGTAATTGTGGAGCTGTCTATCTCACCTTTCAATGTTGTTAGAGTTTGTTTTATGTATCTTGCAGCCTTGTCATTGTGTGCATAAGTATTTAATATGGTTATATCCTCCTGGTATATTGTCCCTTTCATCATTATATAGTGTTCTTCCTCATCCTTTGTGGTGGATTTAACTTTAAGGTCTATTTCGCCAGAAATTAATATTGCCACTCCTGCTCGTTTTTGATTGCTGTTTGCTTGATATATTTTTTTCCATCCCTTGAGTTATAGTTTGTTTGTGTCTCTAAGTCTAAGGTGTGTCTCTTGTAGGCAGCATATAGACGGCTCATGTTTTTTATCCATTCTGCCATTTTCTGTGTCTTTAGCAGTGCATTTAGTCCATTTACTTTCGTCGCAATTACGGATAGTATGAGTTTAGTGCTGTCATTTTGATGTCTTTTTTTGTGTGTCATTGACAGTTTCTTTTTCCCACTTAATTTTTGTGCTCAGTAGTTTCATATATTGTCTTTTCCGCTTCTTCATTGTTGATTTTGTTTCTGTTGAGTCTATATTGTTTTCTTGTATTTTATTTTGATGTGTAGGAAAGTTTGTCTCCTTTGTGGTTCCCTTCATATTTATCCCTATTTTTCTAAATTTAAACCTAATTTTTATTTCTTTGTATCACCTTTTCTTCCTCTCCATATGAAAGATCTATGATTACATTTCTTAGTCCCTCTTTATTGTTTTAATGTTGTTTTCTTTTACATAATAACATTGCTGTTTCCCTGTTTTGAGCATTTTTTTTTAATCTTGATTTATTTTTGTGATTTCCCTGTCTGGGTTGACATCTGATTGTTCTGTCCAGCGTTCTGGTCTTGAGTTGATACCTGATATTACTGATCTTCTAACCAAAGATCTCCCTTTAGTATTTCTTGTAGTTTTGGTTTGGTTTTTACAAATTCCCTAAGCTTCTGTTTATGTGGAAATGCCTTAATTTCACCTTCATATTTGAGAGACAGTTTTATTGGATATATGATTCTTGGCTGGCAATTTTTTTCCTTCGATGCTTTATATAAGTTATCGCATTGCCTACATGGTTTCTGCTGAGTAGTACAAGCTAATTCTTATTGACTGTCCTTTGTCGGTGACTTTTTGTTTATCCCTAGCTTTTCTTAAAATTCTCTACCTTTGGTTTTAGCAAGTTTGATTATAATATTTCTTGGTGACTTTCTTTTAAAATCTAACTTATGTGGAGTTTGATGAGCATCTTGGATTGATATCTTCTCAACTTTCATGATATCAGGGAAGTTTTCTGCCAACGAATCTTCAACAATTCTCTCACATTTTCTGTCATCCGTTCCTGTTCTGGTACTCCAATCACTCGTAAGGTTATTTCTCTTGATATAGTCCCACATAATTCTTAAGTTTTCTTCCTGTTTTGAAAATTCTTTTATCTGATTTTTCTTCAAATAGATTGGTGCCAAGTGCTTTTTCTTCAGGGTCACCGATTCTGCCTTCCACTTGCTCGATTCTGCTCCTCTGACTTTCTATTGAGTTATCTAATTCTGCAATTTTATTGTTAAACTTCTGAATTTCTGATTGCTGTCTCTCTATGGATTCTTGTAGGTTATTAAATTTTTCATCATGTTCTTGATTAAGCTTTTTAATTTCTTCAAATGTTTTATCTGTGTGTTCCTTGGCTTTTTCTGCATATTTCCTGATCTCCTTCCTGATGTCTTGAAGAGTTCTGTATATTAATCTTCTGAATTCCGCATCTGGTAATTCCAGGAAGACACCTTCATCCAGAAGATCCTTTGATTCTCTGTTTTGGGAGCTTGTTGAAGCCATCATGGTCTGTTTCTTTATGTGATTTGATATTGACTGTTCTCTCTGAGTCATGTATAAGTTATTGTATTAGTTTATTATGTTTGCTTACTGTATCCTAGTTTCTTGCTTTGTTTTCTTTGGTATGCTCATATGGGTTGCTTGAGTGAGCTAGCTTGATTATTTTTGCCTTTGGAGCTCTGATGTCCTGTTACCAGAAGACCAGAGCTTTTATCAGGTATATGAGCTTAGGATTCCATTCCCTTTTTTTGTTTGGATTCAGCTCAAGTGTCCAGGTCATTAAGCGTGTAGTACAGGCTTTGTCCTACAGTCATAGAGGGGCACGGGTGTTAGTCATGCTCTGAACAAGCGGGTGGCTGAGAACCATCCCCCGAATGTCTCTGACGAAAGCACGTCCTTGTTCCCTAGTGTGTACAGGTGGGTGGGTTCTGCAGATGGACCATGGGCAATCAGTGCTTTTGGTTGTAAGGACTGGGAGGTAGCAGTTATCCTTGGACCCTTGTAGCGGATGGCTGGGTGACCTGAGTGGAGCCACCAGTCCTCAGGCCCCTGATGTGGGTAGGTAAGGACCCTGTTTAATAGGCAAAGCAGTGTCAAATATCAAACACCCACCTCTCCATTACAGTGCTTAAACAGTTGTAGTCTGCCAGCACGGGCCTATTCCCCTGAAATAGGCCCACACAGATCTATGCAGAGGGGAACAGTATTCAAAGCCTGAAGACCATTTATGCCTGGACAGGAGCCGCTTCTGTCCTGAGCTTCCCAGTTTAGTGGAGCTGGCAAATTATCTTTTCCCCCAGTTGCGAATTTATTCCTTCTTCAAGCTGGGGAGCATGGCTCAGGGCACTAAATTGGGCCTATCTCAGGCCCAGGGAAATCAACAGCCACCGAAGCTGGCTTGGGAGAGGCGGTAAAATATACGCAAATACTTAGCTTGTGCCGAAAGTGTCTTTCTTTTCTGGGTCCAGAGGTGTGCGTACACTGTGAGGCTGGCTGCTTCTTCCTGAGGAAACTGCAGTCGAACACTACTACCAGCTGCTGCAGCTGTTCCTGGGAATGGTGTCTGAGGGATAGCAGTGATTGAGGTCCGGGAACTCCTCTCTGCTTCTGAACTGACTCTCCCTCCCCCTGCAGCTCAGTCCATTCTATAAGTTTGCCTTTGCTGTTCAGGGCTCCTAAACCAAAAAAACAAACCTGTTGCTTTCGAGTCGATTCTGACTCATAGCAACCCTATAGGGCTCCTAGCTTGTCATAAACAAAATCGTTTCACTTGATTTTCTGGGTCTTTGTTGTAAGAGGGATTCGCCGGAAGCATCTGGCTATTCCACCATCTTGGCCCGCCTCCGTGTTTGATTTCTTGACTGCTGCTTCCATGGCTGTTGATTGTGGATCCAAGTAAAATGAAATCCTTGACAACTTCAACCTTTTCTCCATTTATCACAGTGTTGCTCATTGGTCCAGTTGTGACAATTTTTGTTTTCTTTATGTTGAGGTGCAATCCACACTGAAGGCTGTAGTCTTTGATCTTCATTAGTAACTGCTTCAAGTCCTTTTCACTTTCAGCAAGCAAAATTGTGTCATCTGCGTAACGCAGGTTGTTAGTGAATCTTCCTCCAATCCTGATGTCCTGTTCTTCATATAGTCCAGCTTCTCAGATTATTTGTTCAGCATACAGATTGAATAGGTATGATGAAAGGATACAACCCTGACATGCACTTTTCCTGACTTTAAACCACTCAGTATCCTCTTGTTCTGTTTGAAAAACTGCCTCTTGATCTATGTACAGGTACCTCATAAGCACAATTAAGTGTTCCGGAATTCCCATTCTCTGCAATGGTATGCATAATTTGTCATGATACACACAGTTGAATGCCTTTGCATAGTCAATAAAACACAGATAAGCATCCTTCTGGTATTCTCCGCTTTCAGCCAGGATCTACCTGACATCAGCAATGATATTCCTGGTTCCAAGTCCTCTCCTGAAACCGGCCTGAATTTCTGGAAGTTCCCTGTCGATATACTGCTGTAGCCATTTTTGAATAATCTTCAGCAAAATTTTACTTGCGTGTGATATTAATGGCATTGTTCTATATATTCCTTATTCGGTTGGATCACCTTTCTTGGGAATAGGCATAAATATGGATCTCTTCCAGTCAGTTGGCCAGGAAGCTGTCTTCCATATTTCTTGGCATAGATGAGTGAGCACTTCCAGCACTGCCTCCGTTTGTTGAAACATTTCAACTGATATTCCATCAATTCCTGGAGCCTTGTTTTTTTACCAATGCCTTCAGTACAGCTTGGACTTCTTTCTTCAGTACCATCAGTTCCTGATCATACACTACCTCTTGAAATGGTTGAATATCGACTAATTCTTTTTGGTATAATGACTGTGTATTTCTTCCATCTTCTTTTGATGCCTCTGCATCGTTTAATTCCCCATAGAAAATTCCCCATCGTTTAATTACCCATCAAAAATATTGCAACTCAAGACTTGAATTTTTTCTTCAGTTCTTTCAGCTTGAGAAACAACAAGCATGTTCTTCCCTTTTGGTTTTCTATCTTCAGCTCTTTGCACGTCATTATAATACTTTACTTTGTCTTTCCGAGCCACCTTTTGAAATCTTCTGTTCAGTTCTTTTACTTCATTAATTCTTCCTTTTGCTTTAGCTGCTCGATGCTCAAGAGCAAGTTTCAGAGTCTTCTCTGACATCCATCTTGGTCTTTTCTTTCTTTTCTGTCTTTTCAGTGACCTCTTGCTTTCTTCATGGATGATGTCCTTGATGTCATTCCACAACTTGTCTGGTCTTTGGTCACTAGTGTTCAATGTGTCAAATCTATTCTTGAGATGGTCTCTAAATTCAGGTGGGATATACTCAAGGTCATATTTTGGCTCTCATGGACTTCTTCTGATTTCCTTCAGTTTTAGCTTGAACTTGCATATAAGCAATTGATGGTCTTTTCAGTCAGCCCTTGGCTTTGTTCGGAGTGATGATATTGAGCTTTTCCATCATCTCCTTCCACAAATGTAGTCAGTTTGATTCTGTGTGTTCCATCTGGTGAGGTTCATGTGTATAGTCACTGTTTATGCTGGTGAAAGAAGGTATTTGCAATGAAGAAGTCATTGGTCTCGCAAAATTCTATCATTCAATCTCTGGCATTGTTTCTGTCACCGAGGCTGTATTTTCCAACTACCGATCCTTTTTCCTTGTTTCTAACTTTCACGTTCCAATCACCAGTAATTATCAGTGCATCCTGATTGCATGTTCAATGAATTTCAGACTGCAGAAGCTGGTAAAAATCTTCAGTTTCTGCATCTTTGGCCTTAGTGGTTGGTGCGTAAATTTGAATAATAGTTGTATTAACTGGTCTTCCTTGTAGGAGTATGGATATTATCCTATCACTGACAGTGCCGTACTTCAGGATAGATCTTGAATTGTTCTTTTTGATGATGAATGCAACACCATTCCTCTTCAAGTTGTTATCCCCAGCATAGTAGACTATATGATTGTCTGATTCAAAATGGCCAATACCAGTCCATTTCAGCTCAAAAATGCCTAGGATATCGATGTTTATGTTCCATTTCATTTTTAACGAATTCCAATTTTTCTAGATTCATACTTTGTACATTCTGATTATTTATGGATGTTTGCAGTTGTTTCTTCTCATTTTGAGTTATGCCACATCAGCAAATGAAGGTCCTGAAAGCTTTACTCCATCCACATCATTAAAGTCGACTCTACTTTGAGGAGGCAGCTCTTCCCCAGCCGTCTTTTGAGTGCCTTCCAACCTGAGGGACTCATCATCTGGCACTATACCAGACAGTGTTCTGCTGCCATCCATAAGGTTTTCACTGGCTAATGCTTTTCAGAAGTAGCCTGCCGGGTCCTTCTTCCTAGTCTGTCTTAGTCTGGAAGCTCAGCTGAAATCTGTCCGCCATGGGTGATCCTGCTGTTATCTGAATACTGGTAGCATAGCTTCCAGCATCAGAGCAACACGCAAGCCCCCACAGTATGACAAACTGACAGACACTTGGGGGAGCTACTTGTGAGGTCTCTTTAAGTCTTCCTCTGTAATAAATGGCAGTATGATTATGACAATAATGGCTGCTTTACGTAAATCACAAAATTATGGGAAGTTCAAAAGTAATGTATGTGCAAATAAGAACTGTTACATAAATTAAAGGTATTTTCCTCCCTGGAGTGCATCAAGCATAAGGCCATCTGCCACCCACCTAATATAATGAATATAATACTAATACTCATGAATATAATATTATTTATTCTGTTAACACAGCTTTTCAGTTGCTGTTGCTGTGTGCCGTTGAGTCGATTCTGACTCATAGCGACCCTACAGAACAGAGTAGAACTATCCCATAGGGTTTCCAAGGAGCAGCTAGTGGATTCAAACTGTTGGCCTTTTGGTTAGAAGCCTGAGCTCTTGACCACTTTGCCACAAGGGCTCCAGCTTTTCAGTAACGGTGACATATTATGAATCTGACTCCTTAAAGTTCATATAACATATGTATCTTACTGTTAAGAAAATGAATCTTACAAACATCTAGCAGCATATAATCTACTCAGATTTAAAACTTGACCCTCTGCTAAAAACTGTGAACATAAACACACTATCTCTACTATTAAATCATACAGTGGATACTTAAAATATACTGATAACACCTTCCTCTACAAAGATGAGTATATGAACAAACATACTTCATAAAAATAATTACAAAATTGGGATGCAGTTTAAAAAGAGACAAGGTTACTAATTAACTTTGGAAGGGTGTCAAATAAAGGCTAATTTTGTATTTTGCACTTGGATTTCAGGAAGCCTGCAATTCTACGGTGGAAGTGCTGCCTCTGTAAGAAATGTCAAAGGCCTGTCTAGTGCTCAGTGATGGGAGGATTGGCCGGAGGCCCACAGACATTGTGGCTCTAATTCTCTCTAATTTAAACCCACTGCTGTCCTTGACCATAAACCACATTAAAAGTATTTCTCCTCAAGATGCAGGAAAGAGGAGACGGGACTTAGATATCCACCTCCACCTGTATTTGATACCTTGTGCTTTCAAGTGCAAAGGCTAGAGGAAATGCAGCCCAGGCAATAACTACAAGTAAGCAGTGAGAAGAGATGAAGTATCTTCCGTCTGCTCACCATTGGCCTACGGATTGTTCCTTGTTGGTTTCCTTTTTCTCTCCATTTCCTCACCCTGTAACTCAAAACCAGGAACAGGATGTCAAGGAGACAGGGGTAGAGCCAAAGCAGATAATGCTGCCAATACTATTTATCCAAAGGTTATTGTTACAATTTGTCCAAAAAGAAAAAAAGCAGATAGGGAGTGGAGCATGAGGATGGCTTTGATCCTGAGATCTGGAAGCAAAAGCAGGCTAAAGGGTTAAACCCCCAAAGTTACCGACACAGTTCTGCATAGACATGCAGTAGGGCTTAGCAGGATAGGAGCAGCTGTGACTTTTTTCTGCTCAATTATCAGCTAACAGGGTGTACTTTTTCTTTTCATCTGTACTAATTATGCTTACCTCACATATTTCAGTGCAAAGCCCTTTCAAAATGATAAAGCACACAATAATATATTGAAAATTTCAATAATATATTGAAATTTTTCAATATTACTTATATATGAATATATATAATTTCAGTATATAATTTCAGTATAGTATATATAATATATTGATATTCTGAAAAGGAGCTAAAGAAAAAGGAGTCTGTATTTGCATTTGCTGGGAATGAAAGGCTTAGCTAACCTCTGAGAGTATACCACAATGAAATCATTTTAAAGCAGTTCAAAGTTCTGTTTCGTGTCTCTGACATTTGACATTAAAGATGAATGTCTAAAATGTTTACTAGAAAGACTGGCTGGATTTTATTTGAAAAAAAAAAATGACAACAGAATATAGCAAAAAGAATAAGGGAAAACAGATGCACCGGTCTCTATAATTCTGGAATAAGTAAATAAACACTGTTGCTTCGGAAACAGTTTTTGAAAAAAAAAAAAAAAGGGAAAAAATTCTTCCCCCACCAGTAAATGGAAAGGCTGTTCAAGCTCTCAACTACTTAAAATTGTAAACAGTGTGGGTGTGAAATAGCAGAAAAGAACAACTAGACCCTGTGAAGTTTCAACAAGAGGAGTGGGTGTATAACCAATGATGAAAACGCAAGATGCAGCTACAAAAATAGAGGCATGCGTACTCACAGGAAATAGATAACGCCAAACAGAGGAGAGCTGACCCACACGGCCATGTGTGGAGCCGTCAAAGTGAAAAATAGACGCTATCTGACAAAAATGAAATGTCACCCAAGTGCTATGTAACATCTGCATGGAAAAAAAATGCACACAATCTTGGATGTAAAATCCATGTGATAGGAGTATCCTGTGAGCCACATCCTCCCAAAGAAGAGACCCCTGGGGATATCCTTGGGATTCTTGTTGGGACAGAGGTGTTATAGCTGAAACTCCTCATCCACAGAGAGGCGTGTGCACTTCCATTTTACACTGGCTGAGAGAAAAAGAAAGTTCTAAGGTGTTGGAGGAACGGCAGCCCCTCAGCAGCAGCTCCTTTGAAGCTCGCACAAGGAGGCTCTAGAGTCCTTCACGGTTGAACGTGACTGCCTTCTGCCTACAGTGTGGTGTTAAAACCACCTGCTTCTCACCCTCTGCCCAGCTTTTGGGCTCAGTCTCTGTCTGATCTCCAATTCTTTACCTCATGTTAGATTCTCACATGTTTATAGTTTTTTTTTAATGGAGCTCTTTGGAGAAAAGGTGTTAAAAATATGTCAAATAAGGCTGTATTTACAGCTCCTTAGGGAAAATCATATGTAAATAAAAACTGATACTTCAAATCATAAGTTAACATTTAGGAAAAAAAAGGATGATGTGTTATCAACAAATCAAATGGAAAGTATTTAGAGCAAGAAGAAACCTTCTGTGAGGTACATCTGGATTAAAGCTGACAAGAGACAAGTAACAGATAAGAGAGGAAATCTCAGCATAACTAAGACAAATATCTGTCCATGTGCCAAAAGAGGTACCAGCTAGGAGATGAGTCTAAAGAACAAAAAAGGCTTTTAAAGAGAAAAGGGAATCATAGAATCTTACAGATGAGATAGTCTTTCTATTGCTTACATACAATACATACATTCAGAAAGAGGAAAATTCCAATTTTTGAGGAGGAAGCAATAGAAAATATTGTAAAAATGAAGATCAAAAGACCAAGGCTTAGATGAATTCTCTGCCCCAGTAAACATAATAATATCCAGAAATAAAAATAATTATTTGAGAAATACAGATTGGTTCTTTTACTGTTCTATGTGGTTTATTTTCTGGTTCACACTTTCAAAAAGTTTCTTACCTGGGCTGGCTGGTCACCTTTTCATGTTTTCCACTGAAATTCAAACTACCGAGGTTTTTCGATTCTGAATGTGAGGAGTCTAATCCAAATTTTCACGTGTTTGTTCTCTGAGATGATCATAAGTGTTGCCTCCTTTTTCAAGTTCATGTCTGAATATGGGCAGCCAAAAGCACTGGTTTGTATAAAAACAAAAGCACAGCTGTCAGTTTCTAGAGATAAATCAGGGATTCTCTGTCATTGGAACAGACTTAAAGCCAATATTTAAAAACTGAATAGAGCCATTCTTCTCTCACTGGACACACTCAAATAACAGTTTCTTTCTATGTTGTCCTTTGTCTGAGCAAACCTCAGGTTCTGGACCCTGCACACTGGTCAGCAAAGGTAGCTTCATCGGCCCATATGGCTTTTACAATTTTGCAAATTTAGGAATAGCATAAAGATGTGCTTCCAATGGAGCAAGGAAAATACATCATATAACAGTTGACTCCAAGGTTATATCCTCAAATATTTATGTCCTGGTTTGCCCACCTATATCACTAAACACTCACTAAAAATATTCACCAGTATCAGACAACATTACACTTTCATTTCTTAATATTCGTTTATCTAGCAATATTATATCTGCATTTCATTTCTACAGATAGTGAACTTGTGTGAAGGGACAGCTTGTAAGTGAAAGGGTAGAGCCTCAAACCCTGGATGCCTGCTCCTGGATGTTCTTGTGACCTGACTGTGAGCAAATTCTCTGGTTCCTTCCCCAATCAATCAGCAGTTTCCATTAGATTTCTGCACCCATGTGCCTGCATCTACAGAGGCCCATGCCTCCTCTGCTGCTGCGGAGGAGGTAAAGCACAGACACGCCTGGAGATCATCTGTATGCCACTCTGGGGAAGATACTTAACTCTGAGCTTCACAGTTTCTCACCAGAGAAATGTCAGGAAAATGTGATCTGATCTATAAGGCTTGTAATGAGCATGAGAAATCACCACCACCACCCCCCCCCCACACACACACACTCGCACGCTCTTTCTCTCTCTCTCCATTAACTGGTAGCTCCTGTATTTATCATTTTGTTTCATTACCTACATCTAGAAGAGCTCCAAGTCAAAAGCATCCACATCTTGGCAGCTGGTTCTCTTTTAGGGACTGCCTTTTCATTTACTGCAAATTTGCTGATACACAGTGCAGTATAAATTCTGAGTAAATTTAAGTTTCCTTTTGCTATTTTAAGGTTGTGATGAAATGAAGGGCCAGTGCAGTTTTTCCTCTATTTTAAAGTAGATTGAATTTTGGGGGGAGGAGGAAGCTGTAAGCAATCTAACCCCAGAACTTTAGTACTAGCATTTCTCTAGAACAGACCTTCTGGAATTGGGGGCCATTAGGATGATACCAGCCAGGCCCACCCTGTACGGTGAATCTGTACCAGCACCGTGGTGGATCGGCAGCCTTTGCTGCAGACAGGAGGACATCTTTACCTTCATGTTCCACAGTTTATAAAAATCGGTACTGATTCATTAGTTCATGCATTTATTCAGTTATTGAGTCAACAATCAATTACCTAAGCATCTGCTACATTCTAGCACTTTAGAGAATATACACTCTAGTGAAAAAGCAATAAATACCACTTAAATTAAAAAATACATACCACCTATTGATGAAATCAAGATGTATTGACAATTACTGGTGACTGGAATGAGAAAGTTGGAAACAAAGAAGAAGAATCTATAGTTGGAAAATATGACCTTGGTAATAGAAATGATGCAGGAGATTGCATGACAGAATTTTGCAAGACCAATGACTTCTTCATTGCAAACACATTTTTTCACCAACATAAACGGCAACTATACAGTTGGACCTCACTGAATGGAAAACACAGGAATCAAATCAACTACATCTGTGGAAAGAGACAATGGAAAGCCTCAATATCAGTTAGAACAAGGACAGGGGCTGGCTTAGGAGCAGACCGGCAATTGCTCATATGCAAGTTCAAGTTAAAGCTGAAAAAAATTAAAATGAGTCCACAAGAGCCAAAATATGACCTTGAGTATATCCCACCTGAATCTGGAGACCATCTCAAGAATAGATTTAATGCACTGAACCTTAATGACCCAAGACCAGATGACTTGTGGGATGACAAAGAACATCATACATGAAAAAAGCAAAACAGTTATTAAAAAGACAAGAAAGAAAGAAAACATCAAAACGGATGTCAGAAGAGACAATGGAACTTACTCTTGAACACAGAATAGCTAAAGCGAAAGGAAGAAATGATCACGTAAATGAGCTGAACAGAAGATTTCAAAGGACAGGCTGAGAAAACAAAGTGAAGTATTATAATGAAATGTGAAAAAAACCTGGAGGGGACGACATGCTTAGCATTTCTGAAGCTGAAAGAACTGAAGAAAAAAATCCAAGCTTCCAGTTGCAATCTTGAAGGAGTCTATGAGCAAAATATTGAATGACCTGGGAAGCATCAAAAGATAATGGAAGGAATACACAGAGTCACCATACCAAACCATTCAACCATTTCAGGAGGTAGCATATGATCAAGAAGCAGTGGTATTGAAAGAAGAAGTCCAAGAAGCACTGAAGGCACTGGTGAGAAACAAGGCTCCAGGAATTGAAGGAATACCAACTAAGATGTCTCAACAAACAGATACGATGCTAGAAATGCTCACTCATCTATGCCAAGAAATTTGGAAGACAGCTTCTTGGCCAACCAACTGGAAGAGGTCCACATACATGCCAATTCCGAAGAAAGATGATCCAACAGAATGATGAAATTATTGAAAAATACATTAATGTCACATGCAAGTGTAATTTTGCGAAGATAATTCAAAAACAGTTCCAGCAGTATATCTATAAGGAACTGCCAGAAATTTATGCCAGATTCAGAAGTGGATGTGGAACAAGGGACAATCATTGCTAGTATCAGACGGATCTTGGCTGAAAGTAGAGAATACCAGAAAGATGTTTACCTGTGTTTTATTGACTACACAAAGGCATTTGACTGTGTGGATCATAGCAACTTATGGGCAACATTGAGAAGAATGGGATTTCCAGAACACTTAATTGTGCTCATGTGGAACGTGTATACAGCCCAAGAGGTAGTCATTTGAAATGAACAAGGTAATACTGAGTGGTTTAAAGTCATCGTAGTAACCTTTCACCGTACTTATTCAACCCATATGCTGAGCAAATAATCCAAGGAGGCAGAGTATATGAAGAAGAATGGGGCGTTAGGACTGAAGGAACACTCATTAACAACCTGTGACATGCAGATGACACAGCCTTGCTTGCAGAAACTGAAGAGGACTTGAAGCACTTACTGATGAATATCAAAGATTACAGCCTTTTGTATGGATTACACCTCAACATAAAGAAAACAACAATCCTCAAACTGGGCCAGTATGCAACATCATGATAAACAGGGAAAAGACTGAAGTTGTCACCTAAACTAACACAAACAGAAGTAGAACAACTAAATAGACCCATAACAAAAGAAGAGGTTGAAAAGGTAATCAAAAAACTCCCAACAAAAAAAAGCCCTGGCCCGGACGGCTTCACTGCAGAGTTCTACCAAACTTTCAGAGAAGAATGAACACCACTACTACTAAAGGTATTTCAGAACATAGAAAAGGACGGAATACTCCCAAACGCATTCTATGAAACCAGCATATCCCTGATACCAACACCAGGTAAAGGCACCACAAAAAAAGAAAATTACAAACATATAATCCTCATGAACTTAGATGCAAAAATCCTTAACAAAATTTTAGCCAACAGAATTCAACAACAAAACAAAAAAATAATTCCGAGTGAGATTCATATCAGGTATGCAGGGATGGTTCAGCATTAGAAAAACAACTAATGTAACCCATCATATAATTAAAACAAAAGACAAGAACCACATGATTCTATCAATTGATGCACAAAAGGCATTGACAAAGTTCAATACCCATTCATGATAGAAACTCTCAGCAAAATAAGAATAGAAGGAAAATTCCTCAACATAATAAAGGGAATTTATACAAAGCCAAGAGCCAACATCATCCTAAATGGAGAGTCTGAAAGCATTCCCCTTGAGACGGGAAACCAAACAAGGACGCCCTTTATCACCACTCTTATTCAACATTGTGCTGGAGGTCCTAGCCAGAGCAATTAGGCTAGATAAAGAAATAAAGGGAATTCACATTGGCAAGGAAGATGTAAAAGTATCTCCATTTGCAGATGACATGATCTTATACACAGAAAAGCCTAAGGAATACTCCAGAAATCTACTGAAACTAATAGAAGAGTGCAGCAGATAAACATACAAAAATCAATTGGATTCCTCTACACCAACAAAAAGAACATCGAAGAGGAAATCACCAAATCAATACCATTTACAGTAGCCCCCAAGAAGATAAAATACTTAGGAATAAATCTAACTAGAGATGTAAAAGACTTATACATAGAAAACTACAAGACACTACTGCAAGAAAACAAAAAAGACCTACATAAGTGGAAAAACAAACATTGCTCATGGATAGGAACACTTAACATTGAAAAAAGGTCTATTCTACCAAAAGCCATCTATAGATACAATGCAATTCTGATCCAAATTCCAATGACATTTTTTAATGAGTTGGAGAAAGAAATCACCAACTTCATATGGAAGGGAAAGAGGCCCCAGATAAGTAAAGCATTACTGAAAAATAAGAACAAAGTGGGAGGCCTCAATCTACTGATTTTAGAACCTATTATAACCCCACAGTAGTTGAAACAGCCTGGTATTGGTACAACAACAGATATATAGAACAATGGAACAGAATTGAGAATCCAGACATAAATCCATCCACATATGAGCAGTTGATACTTGACAAAGGCCCAAAGTCAGTTAAATGAAGAAAAGATAGTCTTTTAACACTTGGTGCTGGCATAACTGGATATCCATCTGCCAAAAAATGAAACAAGACCCATACCTTATGTAACACACAAAAACTAACTCAAAGTGGATCAAAGACCTAAATATAAAATCTAAAATGATAAAAATCGTAGAAGAAAAAATAGGGACTATGTTAGGAGCCCTCATACATGGCATAAACAGTATACAAAACATCATCAACAATGCAGAAAAGAAACTAGATAACTGGGAGCTCCTAAAAATCAAACGCATAAGCTCACCCAACAACTTCACCAAAAGAGTAAACAGATTTACCTACAGACTGGGAAAAAGTTTTTAACTATGACATTTCTGATCAGTGCCTGATCTCTAAAATCTACATGATATGCAAAAACTCAACTAAAAAAGACAAACAACCCAATTAAAAAATGGGCAAAAGATATGAACAGGCACTTCACTAAAGAAGAAATTCAGGGAACTAACAGATACATGAGGAAATGCTCACGATCATTTGCCATTAGAGAAATGCAAACCAAAACTACAATGAGGTTCCATGTCACTCCAACAAGGCTGGCATTAATCTAAAAAATACAAAATAAATAAATATTGGAGAGGATGTGGAGAGTCTAGAACACTATACACTGCTGGTGGGAATGTAAAATGGTACAACCACTTTTGAAATTGATTTGGCACTTTTTTAAAAAGCTAGAAATAGAACTATCATATGATCCAGCAATCCCACTCCTTGGAATACATTCTAGAGAAATAAGAGCCTTTACACAAACAGATATATGCACACCCATGTTCACTGCAGCACTGTTTACAATAGCAAAAAGATGGAAGTAACCAAGGTGCCCATCAACAGATGAATGGATAAATAAATTATGGTATATTCACACAATGGAGTACTACAGATAAAGAACAATGATGAAACTGAATCATTTCATAACATGGAGGAATCTGGAAGGCATCATGCTGAGTGAAATTAGTCAGTTGCAAAAGGACAAATATTCTATAAGACCACTATTATAAGAACTCAAGAAATTGTAAAACAGAGAAGAAAATATTCTTTGATGGTTAGCAGAGGGCGGAGGGAGGGAGAGGAGTTTTCACTAATTAGATAGTAGATAAGAACTATTTTAAGTGAAGGGAAAGACAACACACAATACAGGAGAGGTCAGCACAACTGGACTAAACCAATGCAAAGAAGTTTACCGAATATACTGAATGCTTCGAAGGCCAGCGTATCAGGGGCAGGGGTTTAGGGACCATGGTTTCAGGGGACTTCTAAGTCAACTGGCATAATAAAATCTATTAAGAAATCATTTTGCATCCCACTTTGGAGAGTGGTGTCTGGGGTCTTAAACACTAGCAAGCGGCCATCAAAGATGCATCAATTGGTCTAAGTCCACCTGGAGCAAAAGAGAATGAAGAACACTAAAGATACAAGGTAATTATGACCCCAGGAGACAGAAAGGGCCACATAAACCAGAGAATACATCGGTCTGAGACCAGAAGAACTAGATGGTGCCTGGCTACAGCTGATAACTGCCCTGACAGGGAACATAACAGAGAACTCCTGAGGGAGCAGGAGAGCAGTGGGATGCAGGTCCCAAATTCTCATAAAAAGACCAGACTTAATGGTCTGACTGAGACTATCAGGTCCTGGGTGGTCATGGTCCCTAGACCTTCTGTTAGCCCAAGACAGGAACCATTCCCAAAGCCAACTCTCCAGACAGGGATTAGACTAGACTATGGGATAGAAAATGATACTGGTGAAGAATGAGCTTCTTGGATCAAGTAGACAAATGAGACTATGTTGGCATCTCCTGCCCGGAGAGGAGATGAGAGGGCAGAGGGGCTTAGAAGCTGACTGAATTGACATGAAAAGAGAGGGTGGAGGGAAGGAGCGTGCTGTCTCATTAGGTGGAGAGCAATTAGGAGTATATAGCAAAGTGTATATAAATTTTTGTATGACAGACTGACTTGATTTGTAAACTTTCACTTAAAGCACAATAATAATTTAAAAAAAAAAACAAAAGACTGAAGTTGTCAAGGATTTCATCTTACTTGGATTCACAATCAACACCCATGGAAGCAGCAGTCAAAAAGTCAAACGACGCACTGCATAGGGCAAATCTGCTGCAAAAACCCTCTTTATAGTGTCGAAAAGCAAAGATGTCACCTTGAGGACTAAGGTGTGCTTGACCCAAGCCATGATATTTTCAATTGCCTAATATGCATATGAAAGCTGGACAATGAATAAGGAAGATGGAAGAAGAACTCATGTCTTTGAATTATGGTGTTGGGAAGAATGCTGAATACACCATGGACTGCTAGGAGAACAAATAAGTCTGTCTTGGAAGAAATACAGCCAGAGTGCTCCTTGGAAGTGAGGATAGCGAAACTTCCTCTCACGTACTTTGGACATGTTATTAGAAGGGACCAGATCCTGGAGAAGGACATCATGCTTGGTAAGGTAGAAGAGGGTCACTGAAAAAGGGGAAGACATTCAACAAGATGGACTGACACGGCGGCTGCAGTA
Organism: Elephas maximus indicus; assembly: GCF_024166365.1. Taxonomy (NCBI): domain Eukaryota; kingdom Metazoa; phylum Chordata; class Mammalia; order Proboscidea; family Elephantidae; genus Elephas; species Elephas maximus. The sequence continues at coordinate 24,293,769 of NC_064829.1, forward strand.
ATGGGCTGAAACATAGCAGCGATGGTGATGACAGCACAAGAACAGGCAGTGTTTCGTTCTGTTGTACATACGGTGGCTATTAGTCAGAACCAACTGAATGGCATCTAACAACAAACAGCAACCACCTATTGAGTGTATATGATAGGTCCATTATAACACAAGGTGTTTTACACATATTATTTCTAATATTTATTACTAACAACCTGAAGATGGCACTAATGTATTTATTTTACAGGTAAGAAGATAGGATTAAATGGCTAAGCAAATTTCTGAAGGTCACTTGGCACTTTCTTGGAAGCCCCAAAAAGTTCATTTAATTATTAGCACCAATCAGGCCGGCAGAAGCAGGACAAGGTGTTTAACACCATGAAATTAAAAAAACAAAACAAAAAGTCAAGGAAACCATGCCATAATGCTTGTGCAAAGAGAATCAGGGGCAAGTGCTTATAAGTCAAAAAAGTGTTTGGTCTGCCTGGTTTAACGGTGAGGGGAAAATATGTCAGCATATACTAGAGTACTGGGGAAGGAGCCACTCTGTGACCAAGTCCTGTCTCCAGTAACAGGAAGAGGGAGTCTGTTTAAGCCGTAACAAGGAGATTTAGGGTCTGAGGAGAATAATTGGAAGACATCAGGCTAACCTAAGGGAGACTGAGAAATGTTGATCTCGAGCACTGTGGAGCTTTTATTAAGACACCATCACTCAGAATTTTTGCTAGAAGCTATCCATCTAATACATACGTCCAATTAGAGAGTTTTTAATGATCATTATGGCCATGAATTTTCTTTTCTTTAACTTCTTGTCATCACTCCTAATTGATTCATGCAGTATGGCACTAATGCTGTCTCTTCAGAAGGCTTATTTGTCCAGTGTTTGTGGACAGTGACCATAGACCCTCCTGCTCAGTACCCTTCAGCTATGAAATGTCGATTCCCTCTATCTTCATTCATAAATCAGGCCTTCTAGCCATTTCACCAGAAACCCTGGTGGCATAGTGGTTAAGAGTTACAGCTGCTAACCGAAAGGTCAGCAGTTCAAATCTACCAGGCCCTTCTTAGAAACCCGATGGGGCAGTTCTACTTTGTCCTATAGGGTCGCTACGAGTCAGAATTGACTACAAGGCAAAGGGGTGGTAAGTCATTTAACTACTCCATATTGCCTGATTTCATTCTTGCTCCTCTTTATCTCTCTGATAATAAGGTATGCAAAACTAAAGGCAAGGCCCCAGGGCATCACTAGGATGGAATTCCAATTCCCTGAGGAAAGGCTTGTGAGGACCATTTCCAGTTTATACAGATCAGAGTAAAATTTGAGGTTCAAAAGAACATATTAAATGACACAAACCTACTTTGCAGAAGAAGATGCTGGCGAAGAACCTGAAAGAAGGCAGAGATGGGAGAAAAAACAAAATACAAAAGAAGCAGGGAGGGGCTTTTGGATATAATTGAACAGATTTTAACCCGTGCTCTGTGATTCTGCTGTGAACAAGTTCCTGCATTCCAACACTGTGCTTACTTACGCTGTTTAGAGAAGCAGATGGCATCCTGAACCTTGGTCTGCCTTCTTGCAAACTCAGACCCTCACTCCTGTATGCACACGTGTGTGTGTTTAAGAACTTACATGATTCAGTACAAATCTATACACATGGGAAAACAAAAAACAGTTGAAGCGTATGTCCTAGGGGTGATAAAACTATTTTAAACTTACTTTTGAAGTTTTGAATTAAACCAGGTATTGGGAGAAAATGGTTCTAAAAGACATAGTCTCTTTAGAAAATTTCTGACATAAGCTGAAATTTCTCTGACTTAAAGCTTTGTTGACCAAGGGAAAAATGTCAGTTTCTGACTGATAGAGAAGAATCATATTCAAATTTAGGCTCCTTATAGGCCTGGATAAGCAAGCTTAAAACTCGCAGGCTGAGAGGGGTGTCCTGAGCAGTAATGCCTTTGCTAGAGGCTTGGCTCTTGTGACTGAGCAAACCATTTGCCCGTTCCCGCCCTAATTCGATTTGCGTTTGTTGTTTGCAGGAAAAGAAGAAACAGCAGGAACCATGAGGCTGAGCCATATGAAATGGTAGTTTTTAACAGTCAAAGACAGTAGAATATCTGCATTTTCAAAAGCATATTTCATATTCAAACCAAAAAATTTACAAAACATGTCAGCCCCAACTCATCAACAGCCAAACAGAATGAACAGGCAGCGGGATATGCTCAGTAAGCAGAAAGCTGCCAGACGGTTGCAGACAAACTTTTACACGAGAACTTTTTTGACAGATCTAAACCTGGGGTCCTGGTGGCACTCTTACCCCATGATGGAAGGAAACATAGAAAAGATTGTAATTCAAAACACTGGTTTTTTTTTTTTAAAGAATATTTAAGTTTTAACATCTGAGGATAAACGGAAAGTTTAACTGTATCAGTATATTTTTCTTCCTTAAAAAAATTGTCCGGCTCTCTTTTTAAGAGCAGCTATTTTATTCCTGAAATTGTTCTGCCTTCTCATTTTAACGGGGATAGAGGCTGGGAAGCAGCAGCATGGAAAGCCAAATGTGGGATCCTAGCATTTTGCGCAGGCCCGGGAGAGTCTCAGCCTCTGAATCTTCCTCCCTTTCATCCTTTCTCAGCACGAAGTGAGCGATACCACCATTGGTTCGGTTTTCCCACATTGCCAGGGACAATCCTGGTTGGAGGCAGGGGCCAACTCACCAATCCCAGCTACTCACTCTAAGCCCACAGGCTCACGCCTGAAGCATAGCCCAGTTCTGGTGCCTGTGCTCAGCCCTGTCCCTGAGTTCTGTCAGCCTGTGGACTCCAGTTCTCACCTGGCATCTGCCTCGGTCCCTGTTCCCACATGCCTCTTCTACTGGCCTGACTAGAACTCAGGGGCCCTACAAACATTGAAGCCTTAAGTCTTCCCTTTATTCTTCTTGCCTCCTTCCCATGACAAGTTTTCTTCTTACTAATCCCAACTTGGGCATGGGAGGACACACTGCCCAGAGGCCACCTGGCTGGTCTAAGTGCTTCCCGCCCTGAACTCCCTGTTACCGTGTTTTGCCTGCTGATTTTCATCCCTACCTTCATCTTGGATTCCTCCCATCTGGCCCAAATTACAAGAATCCAGATGATGACTACTGGTGGCCAAACCCCTGGGACACCAACTTCTGCTTATCCAACTACATTATCTTCTTTACGAACAATGCATCCATTTCCTCACACCCAAGAGGCAGGTCTAGATCCTGACTCTATATACTCTATTCTGCTGAAAACAATGGGACATGCTCTGTCCATCCTGGGAGATGGACAGTTTGCACATGGAGATCATAACTGAGTTATCACAGCTTAGCCGCCAGCAGCTCCCAAACCCGTGTGCCACTACACAACCTCTGGGTGGCCAGGTATGGCCTGGCGTACCTGCATTGCCAGACCAGGTCTTCCTGCTGAGAGTAGCCTCCTCCAGGGCTCCAAATCCCCTCTCATTCCCAAATACTGATGATCATTTTCTCTCTGTGACATGACATTAAAAAGGCTGGGAAGCATTATATATTTAAGGAAAAGGCTAAGAAAAAATAGCCTCTTGAGTGCTACACTTCAAAATATCAATGAAAACCAGAGTCAGCAGTATTTCAGGAGTGTCAAGTTGTTGACAACCTTCCTCCTGATTCTGAAAAGTGAAGCTGCCCAAAACAGAAACAGCTCCCAGGAGGCGCACTTATCCAGGAATATGCTCTCATATCCCAAGAATGAGAGGCACATTTAGATTTTAAAGAATTTTCTTAGAAATGTAACTAACTCATCTCTACAAAAACCCATTGCCGTCAAGTCAGTTCCAACTCAGAGCAACCCTATAGGGCAGGGTAGAACTGCCCCACAGGGTTTCCAAGGAGCAGCCGGTGGATTAGAACTGCCAACATTTTGGTTGGCAGCCAAACTCTTCACCACTGCACCACCAGGGCTCCAACTTACCTTTAGATGAGGCATAATGTATTTTATAGCTTAGCTTCAATTATTTTACAAGCCAACCGCATTCTTTACCTCCTAAGACCTAGATAAGATGATATACAAGAGTCATATCATAGCTGGGGGGCTAGATTCTAAAAGTCTTTTTGTCTATCTTCCAAAGAGATGAAGAATTATTTGTTTGAGTGTCTGGAAGGCAGCTTCCTTTGTGAGCGTTCATGAAGAGAAGGTCTGAGGGGTTTGCCTCACAGAAACAGAGGGCAGCAAGGAGGCACTGAAGGGATGTTATTAACAAATGAGAGGGTGCTAGGAATTGGCAAGAAAGGGGCTCAGCAATGAAAGTGAGAATGAGCAAGACAAGCAAGTGTGGCCTGCCTCACAGGTGGCCTGGGCCATGGTGACAGCAAGAGCCCTATTCTGTGGGTCCCATCCTCTGGTAGGTGGGCTCTGCTGAGGTGACTGGTAAGGTGCTCCTGCTCCCATCGCAACTGTCAGAAAAGAAAAGCAGCCCTCCTGCCCCCGCCATGTGTCCCCACATGTTATTTCCTGGTAAGAGCTGAACACTGTTCGTCCTCACTGCCATTTTCCTTTATAAAAATAACTCACTGCTTTTCAGAATTCTATTGTCTTTACTATGTGGGTAGTCTAAATTTACACAGTGTAAAAATGCTAAATGCACATCTTTTATTCTTAAGAAAAAACTGATTTTTTGGATAAATAGCACCAAAAGACACGATAAATACCTTAATGCAGATTATTGAAATTGTGGAATAGCACTTTCATAATAACTTTTAAAAGCTAATGTATGACAAATTGTTGCTGATTTTACTTCTATGAAGATTAAAATCAAGTACAAATGATGCATGTTGCAATAGAGACCAAGAAGGAAGAACCACTATAGTTTTCTATTATCTACTGAAGATGGGACACAATTTCTATTATATTATCCTCATAGACAGAGATGAGAAAAAATCAATCAATACATATACAATTCTAAGGTCTTAGGGTATATTTTCTTCAAATTCTTATGGCTTTAAAATGAAGGCAGTCAAGATATATTACAGGCACATTCCTAATTCTGACTAACTTTTGTTCATAAAATAGCTGACTTTCACTTATTTGTCATTTCAAGTGCTAGAAAAATTAATGCATATACAGTAAAAAACAAATATGAATATTAAACATTTCATAAGAAGAGTTAAAAGAAACTTACATCTATAGAATTCAAAAAGTTCAAAGAGTTGGATGAAATAAATTTGATTCTAGATTTATATTTCTCTGGAGTAATTCAGCCTGTGAAATCTTCCTAGATATTATTGAACTTGCTGAAATGTTCAATTAGGAGTTTGGAAGAGAATTACTACTCAAATTAGGCATTACAATCTGACAAGTTATAGTGATTAAGAGCATAGACTTTAAGAACTAGAGCAAGTTGGATTAAAGCTACTAGTTTTAAAATTTTGGGCAAGTTACTAAAACCTCTTTGTCTTTCACTAATTCATCTATAAAATGGTGATAATACTTTCTTCCTCATAGAAGTTTTTGTGAAAATTAAATAAGATAATTCATACAAGGGCTTGATACAGTGACCAGCACAAATTAAATGCCCACGAATTTTTAATTTAAAAAGGCCTAGTCTATACCAATGTTCACTGAAGCATTATCCACAATAGTCAAAAGGTAGAAACAATCCGAGTGTCCATCAACAGATGAATGGGTAAACAAAATGTGGTATATGTGTACAAAAAAACCCCAAAACCAAAGCTGTCGCCATCATTGATTTCAACTCATACTGACCCTACAGGACAGGGTAGAACTGCCCATAGGGTTTTCAAGGAGTGCCTGGTGGATTGAAACTGCTGACCTTTTGGTTAGCAGCTGTAGCTCTTAATCACTATCCAGCCACCATTTCCATATACATACAATGGAGTATGATTTCACCAAAAAAAGGAATGAAGTCCTGATACATGAATGAACCTTGAAAACATATTGAGTGAAATAAGTCAGACCCAAAACGACAAATATTGCATAATCTCATTTAGATGGAATATCCAGAACAGACAAATGCATAACTAGAAAGTAGATTAGTGGTCACCATGGGGTGGTGGGGAGGGGAATGAGAGTTTTGCTTACTGGGTACAGAGGTTCTGTTTGGGGTGATGGCCAAGTTTTGGAAACAAATTATGGTGATAACTGCACAACAGTGTGAGTGTGATTAATGCCACCAGATTGTACACTTGAAAATGGTTAAAATGGGTATTTTTATTTTGTGTGTATCTTGTTGTTGCTGTTCTTTTTAGGTTCTGACTCTTAGTAACCCTATGGACACTGAACAAAACACTGTCTGGTCCTGCGCCATGCCCACAATCATTGTTATGCTTGAGCCCACTGTTGCAGCCACTGTGCCAATCCATCTCATTGAGGGTCTTCCACTTTTTTGTTGACCCTGTACTTTACCAAGCATGATGTCCTTCTCCAGGGACTGATCTCTCCTGATGACATGTCCAAAGTATGTAAGATGTATTCTCACCATCCTTGCTTCCAAGGAGCATTCTGGTTGTATTTCTTCCAAGACAGATTTGTTTGTTTTTTGGCACTTGATAGTATATTCAAAATTCTTTGCCAACACCACAATTCAAAGGTATCAATTTCTCTTCCGTCTTCCTTATTCATTGCCCAGCTTTTGCATGCATCTGATAGAATAGAAAATACCATCGCTTGGTTCAGGCACACCTTAATCTTCACGGTAACTGCCTTGGTTATCTAATGGTGCTATAACAGAGATACCACAAGTGGATGGCTTTAACAAAGAGAAATTTATTTCCTAATGGTAAAGTAGGCTAAAAGTCCAAATTCAAGGTCTCAGCTCTAGGGGAAGGCTTTCTCTCTCTGTCAGCTCTGGAAGAAGGTCCTTGTCCTCAATCTTCCCATGGTTGAAGAGATTCTCAGGCACAGGGACCCCAGGTCCAAAGGATGTGCTCTGCTCTCGGTGCTGCTTTCTTGATGGTATAAGGTCTCCAAATCTCTGCTTCCTTCCCCTTCTTTTTATCTCTTCAGAGAGAAAAGGTGGTATAGGCCACGCCCCAGGGAAGCTCCCTTTACCTTGGATTAGGGAGGTGACATGAGTAAGGGTGGTGTTAAAATCCCACCCTAATCCTCTCCACATAAAATTACAATCACAAAATGGAGGACAACCACACATGGCCTAACCAAGGTGATACATACATTTTTGGGGGGACATACTTCAATCCATGACAGTGACATTTTTGCTCTTCAACACTCTAAAGAGGTCTTTCGCAGCAGATTTGCCCAATACAATGCGTCTTTTGATTTCTTGACTGCAGCTTCCATGGCTGTTGATTGTGGATCCAAGTAAAATGAAATCCTTGACAACTTCAATCTTTTCTCCATTTATCATGACGCTGCTTACTGGTCCAGTTTGAGGATTTTTGTTTTCTTTATGTTGAGGTGTAATCCATATTGAAGGCTGTGGTCTTTGATCTTCATCAGTAAGTACTTCAAGTCCTCTTCAGTCTCTGCAAGTAAGGCTGTGTCATCTGCATATCACAGGTTGTTAATGAGTCTTTCCGCAATCCTGCTGCCCCGTTCTTCCTCATATAGTCCAGCTTCTCAGATTATTTACTCAGCGTACAGATTGAATAGGTTGGTGAAAGGATACAACCCTGACGCACACCTTTCCTGACTTTAAACCACTCAGTATCCTCTTGTTCTGTCCAAATAACTGCCTCTTGATCTGTGTACAGGTTCCTCATGAGCACAATTAAGTATTCTGGAATTCCCATTCTTTGCAATGTTATCCATAATTTGTTATGATCCACACAGTCAAATGCCCTTGTATAGTTAATAAAACAAAGGTAAAAATCCTTCTGGTATTCTCTGCTTTCAGCCAAGATCCATCTAACATTAGCAATGATATCCCTGGTTCCATGTCCTCTCCTGAATCCAGCCTAAATTTCCAGCAGTTCTCTGTCAATATACTGCTGCAGCTGCTTTTGAATGATATTCAGTAAAATTTTACTTCCATGTGATATGAATGATATTGCTGTTGTTAGGTGCTGTCCCATCAGTTCTGACTCATAGCGACCCTATGCACAACAGAACGAAACATTGCCTGGTCCTGTGCCACCCTTACAATCATTGTTATGCTTGAGCCCACTGTTGCAGCCACTGTGTCAATCCATCTTGTTGACCCTGAACTTCACCAAGCATCATGTCCCTCTCTTTTCTGCTGACCCCAATCTTTACCAAGCATGATGTCCTCCAGGGATTGATCCCTCCTGACAACATGTCCAAAGTATGTAAGACGCAGTCTTGCCACTCTTGCTTCTAAGGAGGATTCTGGTTGTACTTCTTCCAATACAGATTTGTTTGTTCTTTTGGCAGTCCATGGTATATTCAATATTCTTTGCTGACACCACAGTTCAAAGGCGTCAATTCTTATTTGGTCTTCCTTATTCCTTGTTCAGCTTTCACGTGCATATGATGTGATTGAAAATACCATGGCTTGGGTCAGGCACACCTTAGTCTTCAAGGTGACATTTTTGCTCTTCAACACTTTAAAGAGGTCCTTTGCAGCAGATTGCCCAGTGCAACGCGTCTTTTGATTTCTTGACTGCAGCTTCCATGGCTGTTGATTGTGGATCCAAGTAAAATGAAGTCCTTGACAACTTCAATCTTTTCTCCATTTATCATGATGTTGCTTATTGGTCCAGTTGTAAGGATTTTTGTTTTCTTTATGTTGAGGTGTAATCCATACTGAAAGCTATGTTCTTTGATCTTCATCAAGAAGTATTCAAGTCCTCTTCACTTTCAGCAAGCAACGTTGTGTCACCTGCATAACAGAGGTTGGTATTGAGCCTTCCTCCGATACTGATGCCTTGTTCTTCTTCATATTGTCCAGATTCTCGGATTATTTCCTCAGCATACAGATTGAATAGGAATGGTGAAAGGATATAATCCTGACGCACACCTTTCCTGACTTTAAACCACTCAGTATCCCCTTGTTCTGTCTGAACAACTGCCTCTTGATCTATGCACAGGTTTCTCATGAGCACAATTAAGTGTTCTGGAATTCGTATTCTTCACAATGTTATCCATAATTTGTTATGATCCACACAGTTGAATGCCTTTGCACAGTCAATAAAACACAGGTAAACATCCTTCTGGTATTCTCTGCTTTCAGCCAGGATCCATCTGACATCAGCAGTGATATCCCTGGTTCCACATCCTCTTCTGATCTGGCCTGAATTTCTGGCAGTTCCCTGTCGATATACGGTTGCAGCCACTTTTAAATGATCTTCAGCAAAATTTTGCTTGCGTGTGATATTAATGACATTGTTTGATAATTTCCTCATTCGCTTAGATCATCTTTCTTGGGAATAGGCATAAATATGGATCTTTTCCAGTCAGTTGGCAAGGAAGCTGTCTTCCATATTTCTTGGCATAGACATGTGAGCACTTCCAGCGCAGCATCCATCTGTTGAAACATCTCAATTGATAGTCAGTCAATTGCTGGAGCCTTATTTTTCACCAATGCTTTCAATGCAGCTTGGACTTCTTCCTTCGTTAGCATCAGTTCCTGATCATATGCTACCTCTTGAAATGGTTGGACATCGACTAATTCTTTTTGGTATAATGACTCTGTGTATTCCTTCCACCTTCTTTTGATGCTTCCTGCGTTGTTTAATATTTTTCCCATAGAATCCCTCACAATTGCAACTCAAGGCTTGAATTTTTTCTTCAGTTCTTTCAGCTTGAGAAACGTTGTTTCTTCCCTTTTGGTTTTCTATCTCCAGCTCTTTGCACATGTAATTATAATACTTTGTTTTCCTTTCTCGAGCCACCCATTGAAATCTTCTGTTCAGTTCTTTCACTTTATCATTTCTTCCTTTTGCTTTAGCTGGTCAACGTTGGAGAGCAAGTTTCAGAGTCTCCTCTGACGTCCACCTTGGTCTTTTCTCTCTTTCCAATGACCTCTTGCTTTCTTCATGCATGATATCCTTGAGGTCATTCCACAACTTGTCTGGTCTACGGTCATTAGTATTCAACATGTCAAATCTATTCTTGAGATGGTCTCTAAATTGAGGTGGGATAGATTCAAGGTTGTATTTTGGCTCTCGTGGACTTGCTCTGATTTTCTTCTTTCTTCTTCGGCTTGAAGTTGCATATGAGCAATTTATGGTCTTTTCCACAGTCGGCCCCTGGCCTCGTTCTGAGTGATGATATTCAGCTTTCCACCATCTGTTTCCATAGATGTAGTCATTTTGATTCCTGTGTGTTCCACCTGGTGAGGTCCATGTGTATAGTCACCGTTTACGTTTGTGAAAAAAGTTTTTGCAATGAAGAAGTCGTTGGTCTTGCAAAATTCTATCATGTGATCTACAGTATTGTTTCTATCACCAAGGCCATATTTTCCAACTACCAATCCTTTTTCTGTGTCCAACTTTCACATTCAAATCACCAGTAATTATCAATGCATCCTGATTTCATGTTCAATCAATTTCAGACTGCAGAAGCTAGTAAAAATCTTCAATTTCTTTATCTTTGGCCTTAGTGGTTGGTGCGTAAATTTGAATAATAGTCATATTAACTGGTCTTCCTTGTAGGAGTATGCATATTATCCTATCACTGAGAGCATTGTACTTCACGATCAATCTTCAAATGTTCTTTTTAACGATGAATGCAACATCATTCCTCTTCATGTTGTCATTTCCAGCATAGTAGACTAAATGACTGTCCAATTCAAAATGGCCAACACCAGTCCATTTCAGCTCACTAACGCCTAAACCCAAACAAACCCAGTGCTGTCGAGTCAATTCTAACTCATAGTGACCCTATATGCCTAGGATATCTATATTTATGTGTTCCATTTCATTTTTGACAACTTCCAATTTTGCTGGATTCATACTTTGCACATTCCAGGTTCCAATAATTAAAATGGATGTTTGCAGCTGTTTCTTCTCACTTTGAGTCATGCCACATCAGCAAATGAAAGTTCCGAAGGCTTTATTCCATCCACGTCATTAAGGTGGACTCTACTTTGAGGCACTCAATAGTCTTTTGAGTGACTTCCAACCTGGGGGCTCACCTTCCGGCACTATATCAGACAATCTTCCACTGCTATTCATAAGGTTTTCACTGGCTAATTGTTTTCAGAAGTAGAGTGCTGGGTCCTTCTTCCTAGTCTGTCTTAGTCTGGAAGCTCAGCTAAAACCTGTCCTTCATGGGTGACCCTGCTCTTATCTCAATACCAGTGGCATAGCTTCCAGCATCAGAACAACATGCAAGCCCACATGGTATGACCAACTGACAGACACATGGGGATGTATATCTCTTTTTTTTAATTTTTATTGTGCTTTAAGTGAAAGTTTACAAATTAAGTCAGTCTCTCACACAAAAACATATATACACCTTGCTACATACTCCCAGTTGCTCTCCCCCTAATGAGACAGCACACTCCTTCCCTCCACTCTCTCTTTTCTGGTCCATTTCACCACCTTCTAATCCCCTCTACCCTCCCATCTCCCCTCCAGGTAGGAGACGCCAACATAGTCTCAAGTGTCCACCTGATCCAAGAAGCTTATTCCTCACCAGCATCCCTCTCCAACCCACTGTCCAGTCCAATCCCTGTCTGAAGAGTTCGATTTGGGAATGATTTCTGTCCTGGGCCAACAGAAGGTCTGGGGGCCATGACCACTGGGATCCTTCTAGTCTCAGTCAGACCATTAAGTCTGGTCTTATGAGAATTTAGGGTCTGCATCCCACTGCTCTCCTGCTCCCTCAGGGGTTCACTGTTGTGTTCCCTGTCAGGGCAGTCATCAGTTGTAGCCAGGCCCCATCTAGTTCTTCTGATCTCAGGCTGATGTAGTCTCTGGTTTATGTGGCCTTTTCTGTCTCTTGGGCTCATAATTACCTTGTGTCCTTGGTGTTCTTCATTCTCCTTTGATCCAGATGGGGGGTGTGTATCTTACCATAATAAAAAAGGCCCATTCTGATATGAAATACAATACTAATAATCCCTTTATTTTGGTTATTTTTTTCTTAGCTTGAATATTTCCATTTGTTTTTTTTTTGTTTTCCATTTCTTTCCTAAGATTTCCTATTTCTTTGCTGACTTTCTATTTTTCATTCATTTCAAGTGTTTTCATAATTGCTTAACTTCATTTTTATGGTGGCCGCTTTAACATTCTTGTCAGATAATTCTAATATCTATGTCTAACAATGTGTCTTTGTTGGCATCTCTGTTGGTTGTCGTTTCTTGTTCAAGTTAAGATTTTCTTGGTTCTTTCTGTGATGAGTAATTTTTGATAGAAGCCTGGACAATTATGTTAGCGGGACTCCTCAGACACAGCTCCAGCAGGGGAAGGGTGCACTGCTTCGTTATTGCCAGATGGAGGCTGAAGTCTTTGTTCTCCTAGCTGTCCACTTATATTGCCCTGGCTGGGAGGATCAGGGGTGTATCCTTACCTTTCTACTGACACCACAGTAGAGGGGGTGTCCTCCTTAATGATAAGCCTTGGTGAAAGTTCTGGCTCTCCACTAGGCCACCTCTGACATAACCCCAGGGAAGATGGGGAGGGGCATCTCATTACTGCTGGGTGGGCATGTAAGCCTAGACTCCCCAGAAGGTCTCCGGTGACACGCAGGGGAAGTCCTACCAGGCACAGAGGAAAGCCCTGGCCTCCTTTTAGCCTGTTCTGACACCACCTCAGCAGGGGTGACTGAGGCTGGGGTCCTCACCCAGTTTTTACTGGTGGGTGTGGGGCCACAGTTTTTCTGTGGTGTCTGGCTGGACTACAGTGGTTATTGTCTAAAAGTGCTCTGTCTTGCTATACTTCTCCTTTCCTGGAGAGAAACCAGGATTTTCTTGGGGCTCTATTTGCCACTACCACTGAGTTTTCCAGGTTGTGGGCTCCTCCTACAACCTGTGAAGGATATATGAGGAATGGAAACCCAGGGAACTCACCACTGTGTTGTTCTCCAGGTCCTGAGGTAACTAACTGGTCTACCTTTTATTCTCCACCATTCATAGTCTTTTTATGTTTGTTATACATATAATTCCAAGGTTTTAGTGGAAGGAATAGAGAAAAGTACAATTACTCCACCTTTCCAGAAAAGGAAGTTCCCTAATTATCCTTTTAATATTAAACAACTTTATTGAGAGGCGGGGCCAAGATGGCAGAGTAGAAAGATGCTTCCTGTGGTCTCTTTTACAGCAAAAACCTGAAAAAACAAGTGAATTGATTATATATGACAATCTAGGAGCCCTGAACATCAAAGGCAAAGTTGAACAATCAGACTGACTGGCAGGGGAAATGAAAGATGGTTCAGAAGCAGTGATGAGTTGCCAGATCTGACCCATTGGGAACTGGGAACCTACAGGCCAGACAGGCTGATGAGCGTGGTGAGGCAAGCAGTGGCGTTTGGGATGCATTTTCCATGTTGGAAGAGACTGAGTGGTGGAGAGTCTGCTCAATCCTCCAGAATGAGTGAGAAGTGGCCCTCAATCAGCAAAAGGTAAGTACCTGCGTCTAACCTACTGCAATTATCAAAAAACATCCCGTTTGCGGAGAACCTCTAATCCTGCTCTAAACTGGTCCTGGGCCAGCTTCAGCAATTCCTGATTGCCACTTGCCCTGGGTCAGAAGTAGGACCCATCACATGCCTTGAGACATTATCTCAGCATGGGAGAGGGAACAAATTAACAAACAGGAAAAACTTATCTACCAACTCCCCTAAGCTGGGAGCTCAGGGCAGGCACAGCTCCTTTACCTAGGCAAAGCATAAGGGGTCCGTGAACTTTGAATGCCTTTCACTGCTGCGTAGACCTGTGCCACCTATTTCAATAGTGTAGGCCCTGATTAGCACAGTACAACAGACTATATACCTAAAGCCTAATTTCACTGTATCAGCTACATGGTGGAGTGGCAGGTTTGTGACATTTGACACTGTTCTGCCCATTAAGCAGAATCCTCACCTACCCATATCAGGAGCCTGAGGATTGGTGGCTCCACCCACACCATCTAGCCACCTGCAACAGGGTTCCAAGAATCAGTGGTGCCTCCCAGTCCATACAGCGAACAGCATGGGGTGCCCATAGTCTGGCTGTAAAACCCATCCATCTACTCATTCTAGGGAACAGGGACACGCTTTCCTCCCAGACACTGAGAGGCAGCTGTCAGCTCTCTGCCTTGCTCAGCACGTGACCCTTTACTGCAGCCAGATACCTGTGCCTAAGCCAATCACCCCTGCCTGTCTAGGACTGTAGTTCAGAGCCGGCACCATACACTTGGTGACTGACTATCTAGACACCTCAGCTGAATCCATACAAGAAAAGTAAATGGACTCCTAGCCTCACATACCTAGGAACATATCTGACCACCTGGTGACAGAATGTTTGAGTTTCAAAGGCACTAATAATCAAACTAGATCACACGAGCAGCCCATCTAGGCATAGCAAAACAAAACAAAACAAAACAAAACAAGAAGCTAGGACACAGTAAGCAAAACATAAAATAAATAAATATAATAACATTAATGGCTTGGAGACAATAGTCAATATCAAATCACATAAAGAGGCAGACTACGATGGCTTCACCAAGCTCCTGAATCAAAGAATCAAAAAATTTTCCAGAGAAAAAGAATTTCCTGGAAATACCAGAGGCAAAATACAAAACATAAATATACAGAACTCTTCCAGGCATCAGGAAGGAGATCAGGCGAAACGCAGAAAAAGCCAAAGAACACACAGACAAAACAATAGAAGAACTTAAAAAGGCTATTCAGGGCCATAATGACAAATTTAATAGGCTGCAAGAATCCAGAGAGACAGCAAACCAAAATCTGGAAGATTAACAATTAAATTTCAGAATTAGACAACTCAATAGAAAGTCACAGGAGCTGAACTGAGGCAATGGAAGTCAGAATCAGTGAGACTGAAGATAAAGCACTTGACCCCAACTTATTTGACGCAAAATCAGATAAAAAAATTAAAAAATGAAGAAACTTGAGGAATTACGTGGGACTCTATCAAGAGAAATAACCTATGAATGATTGAAATACCAGAATAGGGTGGATTAAAAAAAAAATACAGAGAGAATTGTTGAAGATTTGTTGGCACAAAACTTCCTGATATTGTGAAAGATGAGAAGATAGCTAAGCAAGATGTTCATCGAACCCTACATAAGGTAGATCCAAAAAGAAAGTCACCAACACATATTATAATCAAACTTACCAAAACTAAAGATAAAGAATTTTAAGAGCACTTAGGGATAAATGAAAAGTCATCTACAAAGGAGAATCAATAAGACTAAGCTTGGACTATGCAGCAGAAACCATGCAGGCAAGAAGGCAATGGGATGACATATATAAAGCCGTGAAGGAAAAAAATTGCCAGCCAAGAATTATATATCCAGCAAAACTGTCTCTCAAATATATGGCAAAATTAGGGCATTTCCAGAAAAACAGAAGTTTAGGGAATTTGTAAAAACCAACCCAAAATTACAAGAAATACTAAAGGGAGTCTTCCAGTTAGAAATTCAGTAATATCAGATAACAACCCACAACTAGAACAGAGGGAAGAGCAACCAGATATCAACCAGATAGGAAAGTCACAAAAATAAATCAAAGCTAAAATGCTGTAAATAGGGAAACAGACAACAATATGTAAAAGATGAAAACACTAAAACAAAAAAGAGGGACTAAAAAAAGTAGTCATAGATCTTTCATATGGAGAGGAAGTCAAGGTGATATAAAGACAGAAAAGATTGGTTTAAACTTAAAAAAACAGGGGTAAATATTAAGGTAACCACAAAGAAAACTAATGATCCTACACATCAAAATAAAAAAAGAAAAACATACAGACTCAGAAAATGCAAAATTAGCAACAATGAAAAAGGGGTAAAGAAAATACATAAAGAAAAATGACTCAGTATAGAAAACTAAGGAGAAAAAAGAAACTGTCCACAACACACACACACAAAAACATCAAAATGACAGCACTAAACTCATACCTATCAATAATTACACTGAATGTAAACGGACTAAATGCACCAATAAAGAGACAGTGATGAACCAGAGACCTACATCATCCTGAGACCAGAAGAACTAGTTGGTGCCTGGCCACAATCGATGACTGCCCTGACAGGGAGCACAGCAGAGGACCCCTGAGGGAGCAGGAGATCAGTGGGATACAGACCCCAAATTCTCATAAAAAGACCAAACTTAATGGTCTGACTGAGACTGGAGGAATCCCGGCGGCCATGCTCCCCAGACCTTCAGTTGACACAGGACAGGAACCATCCCCGAAGACAACTCATCAGAAATGAAAGGGACTGGTCAGTGGGTGGGAGAGAGACGCTGATGAAGAGTGAGCTAATTATATCAGGTGGACACTTGAGATTGTGTTGGCAACTCTTGTCTGGAGGGGGGATGGGAGGATAGAGAGAGAGGGAAGCCGGCAAAATTGTCAAGAAAGGAGAGACTGAAAGGGCTGACTCAAGAGGGGGAGAGCAAGTGGGAGTAGGGAGTGAGATGTATGTAAACTTATATGTGACAGACTGATTGGATTTGTAAACGTTCACTTGAAGCTTAATAAAAGTTATTAAAAAAAAAAAGAGACAGTGGCAGAATGGATAAGAAAAACAAATTCCATCTGTATGCTGCCTACAAGAAACACACCTTAGACTTAAAGACACAAACAAACTAAAACTCAAAAGATATCAAAAAAAAAAGATTAAAGGGTCAATACACCAGGAAGCTATACCATCATAAATATTTATACACCCAATGACAGGGCTCCAAAATACATAAAACAAACTCTAACAGCATTGAAAAGAGAGACAGACAGCTCCACAATAATAGAAGAAGACTTCAACATACCACTTTTGGTGAAGGACAGAACACCCAGAAAGAAGCTCAATAAAGACACAGAAGATCTAAATGCCACAATCAACCAAATTGACCTCATAGACATATACAGTAGGCTCCAGCCAAGAGCAACCAAGTATACTTTCTTTTCCAAAGCACATGGAACACTCTCCAGAAGAGACCACATATTGGGTCACAAAGCAAGCCTTAACAGAATCTGAAGCATCAAAATATTACAAAGCATCTTTTTTTACCATAAAGCTGTAAAAGTAGAAATCAATAACAGAAAAAGCAGGGAAAAGAAATCAAACACATGGAAACTGAACAACAGCTTGCTCAAAAGCTACAGCGTTATAGAATAAATTAAGGATGGAATAAAGAAATGCACACAATCAAATGAGAATGAAAACACACCCTGTCAGAACATTTGGGACACAGCAAAAGCAATGCTCAGAGGTCAATTTACAGCAATAAATGCACACATCCAAAAAGAAGGAAGGGCCAAAACCAAAACATTAACCCTATAACTTGAATGAATAGAAAGAAGCTGCAAAAGAAGCCCCTGGGCACCAGAAGAAAGCAAATATTAAAAATTAGAGCAAAATTATATAAACAGAGAATACGAAAACAGCTGAAAGAGTTAACAAGACCAAAACCTGGTTCTTTGAAAACATTAAGAAAATTGATAAACCATGGGCCAAACTGACAAAAGAAAATCAGGAAAGGAAGCAAATAACCTGAGTAAGAAATGATATCATAATAGATCCAACTGAAATGAAAAGAATCATAACAGAATACTGTGAAAAATTGTACACTAACAAACTTGAACACCTAGAGATAATGGACAAATTTCTAGAAACACACTACCTACCTAAACTAACACAGAGATAGTAAACTAAATAAACCTATTAACAAAAGGAGATAGAAACAGTAATTAAACAAACAAAAAAGCCTCGGTGCTGACGGTTTCACTGGAGAACTCTACCAAACTATCAGAGTTAACACCACTACTACTAAATGTATATCAGAGCACAGAAAAGGATGGAACACTCCAAACTCACTCTATGAAACCAGCATAACCATGAAATGAAAACCAGATAAAGACACCACAAAAAAAGAAAACTACAGACCAATATCCGTCATGAATACAGATGCAAAATTTCTCAACAAAATTCTAGCCAGTAGAATTCAACAACATATCAAAAAGATAATTCACCATGAACAAAAGGGATTCATACCAGCTATGCCAGGATGGCTCAACATTAGAAAAACAATCAATGTAATGAATCACATAAATAAAACAAAAGACAAGAACCACATGATCTTATCAATTGATGCAAAAAAGGCATCTGACAAAGTCTAACATCCATTCATGATGAAAACTCTCAGCAAAATAGGAATAGAAGGGAAATTCCTCAGCATAATAAAGGACATTTATATAAAGACAACAGCCAACGTCATCCTAAATGAAGAGTCTGAAAGCATTCCCCTTGAGACCAGGAACCAGACAAGGATGCCCTTTATCAATACTGATTCAACATTATGCTGGACGTTCTAGCCAGAGCAATTAGACTAGGAAAAGAAATAAACAGCATCCAAATTGGTAAGGAAGAAGTAAAAGTATCTCTATTTGCAGATGATATAGTCTTATAGACAGACAACCCCAAAGAATCCACAAGAAAACTATTGGAACTATTTAGAAGATTTCAGCAAAGTATCAGGATACAATATAAACAAAACAGTTGGATTCCTCTACACCAACAAAAAGAACTTCGAAGAGGAATTCACCAAATCAATACCATTTATAATAGCCCCCACGAAGATAAAATACTTAGGAATAAATCTAACGAGTGACGTAAAAGACCTATACAAAGAAAACTACAAGACACTACTGCAAGAAACCATAACAGACCTGCATAAGTGGAAAAACATACCTTGCTCATGGGTAGAGAGACTCAACATTGTGAAAATGTCAATTTTACCCAAAGTGATCTACAGACACAATGCAATCCCAATGCAAATTCCAACGGCATTTTTTAATGAGACGGAGAAAGAAATCACCAACTTATTATGGAAAAGTAAGAGGCCCCGGATAAGTAAAGGAGCACTGAAAAAGAAAAGCAAAGTGGAAAGCCTCACACTACCTGATTTTTGAACATACTATACCGCCACAGTACTCAAAACAGCCTGGTACTTGTACAATAAAAGATACACAGACCAATGGAGCAGCATTGAGAATCCAGATAAAAATTCATCCACATATGAGCAGCTGATATTATCAAGGCCCAAAGTCTGTTAAATGGGGAAAAGACAGTCTCTTTAACAAATGGTGCTGGCATAACTGGATATCCATCTTCAAAAAAATGAAACAAGACCCATACCTCATATCAGGCACAAAAACTAACTCAAAATGGATCAAAGACCTAAATAAAAAATCTACAATGATGAAGATCATGGAAGAAAAATAGGGACAATGCTAGGAGCCCTAATACATGACATAAACAGCATACAAAACATTACTTACAATGCACAACACCACAACAGAAACTAAATAACTGAGAGATCCTAAAAATCAAACACCTATGCTCATCCAAAGACTTCACCAAAAGAGTAAAAAGATTACCTACTGACTGGAAAAAGTTTTTAGCTATGACATGTCTGATAAGCATCTGATCTCTAAAATCTACAAGACACTGCAAAAGCTCAACAACAAAAACACAAATGACTCAATTAAAAAATGGGCAGAGGATATAAAGAGGCACTTCTCTAAGGAAAACATTAAGGTAGCTAACAAATACATGAGGAAATGCTCATGATCATCAGCCATTGGAGAAATGCAAATCAAAAACTACAATGAGATGCCATCTCACCCCAATAAGGCCAGCAATAATCCAAAAAACACAAAATAATAAATGTTGGAGAGGTTGTAGAGAGAGTGGAACACTTATACACTGCTGGTGGGAATATAAAATGGTACAACCACTTTGGAAATAGACTTGGCGCTTCCTTAAAAAGCTAGAAATAGAAGTACCATGCGATCTAGCAATTCCACTCCTTGGAGTATATCCTAGAGACATAAGAGCCGTCACAAGAACAGATATATGCACATCCATGTTCATTGTAGCACTGTTCACGATAGCAAAGAGATGGAAACAACCTAGGTGCCCATCAATGAACAAATGGATAAACAAATATGGCATATTCACACAATGAAATACTATGCAAGGATAACAATGAGGAATTCGCAAAAGATCTCATAACACGGGATGAATCTGGAAGGCATTATATTGAGTGAAATTAGTCAAAAAAGGACAAATATTGTATGAGGACACTATTATAAGTAGTCAAGAAAAAGTTTAAACGCAGAGGAAAACATTCTTTGATGGTTGTGAGGGTAGAGAGGGAGGGAGAGGGGTATTCACTAACTAGATAGTAGACAAGAATTATCTTAGGTGAAGGGAAGGACAAAACACAATTCAAGGGAAGTCAGCCCAACTGGACTAAACCAAAAACTAAGAAGTTTCCTGTATAAGCACTTTGAGGGACAGAGTAGCAGGGGCAGGGGCCTGGGGACCATGGTTTCAGGGAATTTCTAGGTCAATAGGCATAAACCAAAAACCAAACCAAGTGCCGTCGAGTCGATTCCAACTCATAGCGACCCTATAGGGCAGAGTAGAACTGCCCCATAGAGTTTCCAAGGAGCGCCTGGTGTATTCGAACTTCCGACCCTTTGGTTGGCAGCCATAGCACTTAACCACTATGCCACCAGCGTTTCCAACAATTGGCATAACAAAGATTATTAAGAAAATGTTCTGCATCCCACTTTGGTGAGTGGCATCTGGGGTCTTAAAAGCTAGCGAGGGGCCATTTAAGATGCATCAATTGGTCCCAACCCACCTGGAGCAAAGGAGAATGAAGAACACCAAAGGCACAAGGAAAATATCAGCCCAAGAGTCAGCAAGGGCCACATAAACCAGAGACTCCATTAGCCTGAGACCAGAAGACCTAGATGGTGCCTTGCTACCACCAATGACCGCCCTGACAGGGAATACAACAGAGAGTCCCTGATGGAACAGGAGAAAAGTGGGGTGCAGAACTCAAATTCTAGTAAAAAGGCTAGACTTAATGGTCTGACTGAGACTGGAGGGACCCTGGAACACATGGTCCTCCGACTCTCTGTTAGCCCAGAACTGAGACTGTTCCGGAAGCCAACTCTTCAGACAAAGATTAGACTGGACTGTAAGACATAAAATGATACTTGTGAAGAGTGTGCTTCTTAGCTCAAGTACATACCTGAGACTATATGGACAGCTCCTATCCAGAGGTGAGATGAGAAGGCAAAAAGGGACAGGAGCTGGTTGAATGGACATTGGAAATTCAGGGTGGAAAGGAGTGTCACATTATAGGGAGAGCAACTAGGGTCACATAACAATGTATGTATAAAATTTTGTATGAGAAACTAACTGGAATTGTAAACTTTCACTTAAAGCACAATAAAATAACTAAAAAAAAAAGAAACTTTACTGAAGGGTCCTCCTGGGCAGCAATCCTCTTTCTTCCTCACTTTTAATTAAAAAAAAGAGTCTATTTCATTCAAGTACAGTGCCTAGGAGCCCTGTGGTAGCAAAAACACATTTCAGACAAGCCAAGTCGAGTGTCAGTCCTGCTCCTATACCAATCCTTGCAGTCTCTGGATCAGTTTCCTCATTCGTAAAATGAATAATAGCCCTGGTGGTGCAGTGATTAAGCACTCAGCTGCTAATGGAAAGGTTGGCAGTTCAAACCCACCAGCCACTCCATGGGAGAAAGACGTGGCAGTCTCCTTCCGTAAAGATTTACAGCCTTGGAAACCCTGTGGGGCAGTTCTACTCTGTCCTACAGGCTGCCATGGGTCAGAATTGACTTGATGGCAGTGAGTTTGGTTTGGTTTGGTTTTGCTGTGTCAATGTAAGAGTTACATTGGATACAAAGTGCTTAATACAGTATCTGGCATAGGTGCACTCGATAAGTGCTATTTCTTTCCATTCTAATTTTTCCCTTTATTCAGGTTACTGTTATTTATAGGAATTCAGTTTTCGTACTGCAGATGCATTTCAGAAAGGAGCCATTGTTTCTTTCTTTCCTCCTTCCACTTGTTATAAATGTTCTTGGACCCAAGGTGAAATTTCTTAGCATGGCATTCACAGACCTCGTGGTCTGACCCAGGTTACCTTCCCAAGCTCATCTCTGTCTTCACTGACCATAAAACCTAAGCTTTAGCCACATCAGAATAACCACTGCTCTCCAGGTTAAACACACACTTTCCAACTTTTATGACTAGTTTTCTTGTTATACTGTTGGTTGTATACATCTCTCTTCTCCCCTGTAAGTAAGATTTTTAGAGTCGGAGTCATAATTGTTCACATCAGTGTGAACTGAGGAAGACTGGGGCTACCTTGTGCTCTCAGCAGCTATTATTTTCTAAAGAAACACCAGATATTAAAAGAGAGGAAAAATTTTGTCTATTTATGGATGTCACTTACAGGGATGCAAAGCAGAATTGCAAACATAATACTGAGCGGAAAGACTTCAAATATCTCAATAAGCATAGAACTTGCTCTAAATCGCTCATCTCTCTTCTTTACACAACTTCTCCGCACTCAGCCCAGGTTGGTTCCTCTTTTTCCCGTGCCCTCGCTAACCATCCTACGTAAGTCCTTTATTCTCAGTGCTGCCTCTGTACTTTCTAGAAAAATTAACCAAACCTTTCTTGCTTTCTCAAATCTTTACTCATCGTCCAGTTTTAACAACAATTACCCAACTACAGAGATGGTGAACCAGTTCTTTCTCTAGGAAAGCTGTAGCCCCTATCAATTTAGCTCACTGGGCTCCTGAGGTGGTTTTGGAAATATTCACAAATTAGAAACTGTTAAAGACTAGGCTACATGCCAAGAATATGAAACCCTGCAGCTGGTGCACACAGAAATAGAGGAGCATCAAATCCAATATCCATTTGCTTTTGTTTCATTGGAGCTCTGAAGCTAGTCATTTCATTAATGTCTCTCCTGCTAGTAAAAAGTCAAATCTAAGATGTGACATTTAACTGACATGCATTAGGAAGTACCCTTTCATTGAGTTTGCACAAAAATGTTATGTGAGCTATTCTGTTATAGGTAATATTTAGAGTAAACTAGGCAGGAACCCTGGTGGCGCAGTGGTTAAGAGCTCAGGCTGCTAGCCGAAAGGCTGGCAGTTTGAATCCTACAGGGAAACCCTATAGGGCAGTTTTACTGTGTCCTGTAGGGTCGCTGAGTTGGAATCGACAGCACACAACAATAGGCAAGGAAGGAAAAAGCCATCAAGAATGAAGTTTGTGTGCGTGTGTATGTGTGTACTCCCTTTCCTGTGAAATATTTTAGTGTATGGTTAGTAGAAATTTCTAAGGAAAAAAGTTACTGTCAAAGAATGTTACAGTATACTAAATAGCATACTAATGGCCTTTAAAAATTTTAAGCTGAACCCAACGTAATGTACTAAGCATGTAAATTGTATAATTTGTTCATGGAGAAGATTTAACGAGTAGAATATACAGTTTAAAAATTTCTTTCAGAACACTATCTACACAGTTAATATTAAGCAGTCCGTTAAACAAATGAAGTGATTAACATGTTCCATTGTTGATTCCATCAGGACAATTATAGTGATAAGTTTGTGTTTCTATTATTACAATGAATATTTTTGGGTGGCATAGTGGTTAAGAGCTATGGCTACTAACCATAGGGCTGGCAGTTCAAATCCACCAGGTGCTCTTTGGAAACCCTATAGGGCAATTCTACTCTGTCCTTTAGGGTCTCTATGAGTCGGAATCGACTTGGTGGCAACGGATTTTTTTTAATATATAAATTAAGGGGCCTTGGTGGCACAGTGGTTAAAATGCTTGAATGCTAACCAAAAGGTTGGCGATTCGAACCTACAAGCTGCTCTGCAGGACAAAGATGGCAGTCTGCTTCCATAAAGACTGCAGCCTAGGAAACCCTATGAGGCAGTTCTACTCTGTCCTAAAGGGTTGCTATGAGTCAGAATCAACTCAATGGAGATGGGTTTATACATAAGTTATTCTTACCTTTTCATTTTAATATTTTGTTTAAGTGCTAAGAATGTGTCGAGGTTATTTTTTAGAGCTTAATTTGCCAAGTGCATTTTAATTGAAATATTCCAATTTGAAATACATTTAATTTCTGCAAATGTCTTTAAAATATATTTTCCTTCTTTTTTTATAAGCATGCATTGTTTTTATACAGAATATCACATGGAAGTGAAATTATTTTCTAGGACAATTATCCAAGGGGCACCTGGAGAATGATTCTACTCAAAATGCTCCAAGCACACAGGCACGTGCACCCACACATCTCTGTAAGTAAAAAGTATACATTTTGGCTCATGGACCATAATAAAATGTTTTTACTATTTGTAAGCCTTTAAATTCAATGTACGTAATTTAAACAAAACTGTAAAAAGTTATTTGGATAGGTGTGAGGATACAGTTGCATATCTTTATATTTGTATACACCCACAAAAATGTGACATGCATTAAACGCTGATACTAACAATGTCAACAAAGGCACTCAAATGTTGTTTGGGAGTGTTCTTTTTCAAAGCGATAAATTTTCAGTTAACCTGACACACCTATGAGCTGTGTTATGTAAAAGTAGTCTGTGTTATGTAAAAGGAAAATCAAACTCCCCATGTTAGAGAACAAATCACCTTTTAGCTGCTTGAGCAGTAGTCCCAAACCCTAATAGATACTAGAGGGTTTGCAGAAGCCTGGCTGCCCTCTCTCTTCCATAAGCAAGGATCTCAGGGCTCTTAGAGTATGCATTCGGGACCTCTGTTCTAAAGTTGACCTGTTATCACTTTATAGTCTGCAAATAAAAACTCATTTGTAGTTTCAAATACGTATAGGCAGGTTTCAAATTTAAAAAGTTGATTGCCTGTTCTATTTCCTCTAAATTAGTTAAGGTAACAGGCCACAGGCAAATGTGTAGTTTAATTCAGTGTGGGTAAAACAATACTGTCTTAATTAGAAATAAGTGACATTAGGAGTCTTTCATTAAATCTTGAAAGGAGTTGCTTAAAAACAGCTGTGTCGTTTTTGTTTTTAAAACAACCCTGAGATAGTAAAGTTCAGGGAGACTTCTATTTCTTTCAGGGAAATGTGATTAAAACTGCCTTTTCTACCATAATCTATTTAAAAATATTATTCAAATAATTTGTATTTTAATGATTTGTTACTGAGAATTGGTATGTAAAATAGTTTAAAACACTATCAGGCTAAGTCCCTGGGTGGTGCAAAAGTTAAGGGCTCAACTAGTAGCCTAAAGGTTGGTGGCTCAAACTTCAGATGACAGGCCTGGTGATCTGTTCCCAAAAGGTCACAACCTTGAAAACTCTATGGAGCAGTTCTACTCTGCACACATGGGGTCGCCATGAGTCAGAATTGACCAATGGCAACGAACAACAAACAACAATCTAAAATATATCAAGGGACAGCTTTATTTCTAACGAAATTTAGGTAGTAAAATTATAACAAAATTAAAGATTCTATCAAAACACAACTTAATTAGTCGAATATTAATAACATTAACAACAGGCTATATAGTTCTATGTTTTCACTATGCACTATAGGGTTGCCATAAGTTGGAATCAACTGAGAACAACAACAAATCCTGATTTCAGTTTTCTTTAGATATTAAATCACTTTATCCTCAGAACGCCCCTATGAAGTAGGCATTATTACTGTCCGCATTTCGCAGACAAATAAACTGAGGTACAGAGAGGTTAGGTAAGTCATTCAAAGTCACACAGCTAAGAAATGGTGGTGTTAGAAATCAAATCCAGCCTGATGCCAGGGTCTGGGCTTTTAATCACTATGCCAAACTGCCTCTGGGGCTAGATTTTTCTCTGAATACATTAGAGAAAATAGAAATGATACGATATCTGGCACAGGGCCTTGTGCATGCAAGGTGCTTTGCCAAATGGATGTTGATGATATTAACCTATTTTATAACATCTTTGGTAATGTTCATTATATATGGAGAACAAGTAGGGAAATTAGAATATGTTGAGGAAATTCAGATTGTTTAGTGTTGCGTTGAGTTCTTTAATTTCATTCCCAAATGCACTGAGTTGCCACAAGAATAGAACAGGTGGTAAAGAAGAGATTCTTTAGAAACAAAGGCACATTTTCTGCATGGAATTAAATGTGATGTGAAGAATTGACCATCTGGATATTTTTTTTTTATTGGAACAAGCTGTAATTTATAAAACTGTGAGAATAGAGAAGAAAACAGAGGAGAAAATACAGTCCTGACTTTCTGCCAGAAAAAGATCATATAGCCTAGTACTAACATTTGTCTTTTGTTTTTTCTTTTACGTTGGAGTGATAGTCACATACATAAAATTAACCATTTTGAAGTGTACAATTTGGTGGTATTTAGAACATTCACAGTATTGTGCAGCCACCACCCACATTAAGTTGCAAGGCATTTTTATCACCCCAAAAGAAAACCCCATACCCATTAAGCAGGCACTGTCCAGTCTCCCTTCCCCCAATCCCTGGCAACCACAAATCCGATTTCATAGCGATCCTATAGGACAGAGTAGAACCGCCTCAAAGGGTTTCCAAGGAGTGGCTGGTGGATTTGAACTGCTGACCTTTTGGTTAGCAGCCCAATGCTTAACCACTGCACCACCAGGGCTCTTCCATCTGTAGAGACTTGTGTTCTCTGGACACTTCATATGATGGAATCATACAATATATGACCTTTGGTGACTAACTTCTTTCACTTAGCATGATGCTTTTGAGGTTCATTCACGTATGTATCAGTGTACGTATGTATCCATGTATCAGTACTTCATTCCTTTTTACAGCTGAGTCATATTCAATTATATGTATATCACATTTTGTTCATTCATTAGTTGTTGAACATTTGGGTTGTTTGCACCTTTTGGCTATTATTGTGAATAGCGCTGCTATGAACATTCATATATAAGTTTATTTATTTGAGTACCTGTTTTCAATTCCTTTGGTTTTACGCCTCTGAGTAGAATTGCTGGGCTATATGGTAATTCTACGTAACGTTTGAGGACCCACCGAAGTGTTTTCCACAGTGGCTGCATCATTTTACATTAACACCATCAATAAACGCAGGTTCCAACTTCTCCACATTCTTGCCAATATGTTATTTTCCACTTTTTAAATAATAGCCATCTTAGTGGATGTAAGGTGGAACCTCGTTGTGGTTTTGATTTGTATTCCCCTAATAACTAATGATGCTGAGCATCTTTTCATGTGGTTTTTGTTTGTTTGGGTCATTTATATACTTCTTTGGAGAAATGTCTTTCAATTCCATCGTTCATCTTTAAATTGGGTTGTTTGTTGCTGCGTTGTAAGTGTCCTTTATATGTGCTAGATTTTCAAATATTTTCGCCCATTCTGCAGATTTTTTTCCCCTTTCTTTATAATATCCTTTGGTGTACAAAAGTTTTTAATTTTGATGAAGTTCAATTTATCTATATTCCCTTCTGTTCATGCTTTTGGTGTCATATCTAAGAATCCATTGCCATAGCTAAGACTCCAAATCCAAGGTAATGAAGATTAGCTCTTACATTTAGGTCATTGTCCATTTTGAGTTAATTTTTGTATACGATGTAAAGTAGGGGTCCAAATTCATTCTTTTGCATGTAGATTTCCAGTCATGCCAGCACCATTTGTTGAAGAGACTATTCTTCCCGCATTTGAATGGTCTTGGCACTTTTGTTGAAAATCAGTCAATCTCAATTCTATTCCAGTGGTCTGTACGTCTGTCCTTCCGCCAGTGCCATGCAGCTTTTATCACTGCAGTTTTGTAGTAAGTCTGAAAGCAGTAAGTGTGCATCCTCAACCTTGTTCCTTGTTTTCAAGATTGTTTTGGCCATTTGGGGCCTTTTGCAATATCATATGACTTTAAGGATCAGCTTTTCCATTTCTGCAAAAGAAGGCTGCTGGGTTTTGGTAGAGATTGCACCGAATTTGTAGATCACTTTTGGTACTACTGACATCTTAACAATATTAAGTCTTCCAATTCATGAATATGGGATGTCTTTCCATTTATTTAGGGCTCTTTACGTTCTTTCAACAATGTTTTGTTGTTTTCAGTATTCAAGTTTTGCACCTCTCTGGTTAAATTTATACTACATTTTTTATGCTACAGTAAATGGAATTGTTTTCTTCATTTCCTTTATGAATTGTTCAGTGCTAAGTGTACAGAGACAAAATGATTTTTTAAAGACACAACTGATTTTACAAATTTGCTGAATTCATTTATTAGCCCTAGTAGTATTTTGTAGTCTTTGGAATTTTCATATCAACTGAGATTAAAGATCATTTAAATTCTTCCTTTCCAGTTGAATGTCTTTTATTTCTTTTTCTTGCCTAACTGCTCTAGATACAACGTCCAGCACCATATTGAGTCGAAGTAGTGAAAGCAGATATCCTTGTGTTGTTGCTCATCTCAGGAACTAAGCTGTGGGGTTTACATAAATTCCCTTTATCAGACTGGTGAAATTCCTTTCTATTCCTAGTTTTTATCACTAAATTGTTTTTATCAGTAAAGGGTGTTGAAGTTTGTAAAATGCTTTTTCTGCATCAACTGGGAAGATCATGTATTATTCCTTCATTCTATTAATGTGGGGTATTACATAGATTAATTTTTGTTTGAACCACTCTTTCAATTCTGGAACAAATCAAAAGTGGTCACAGCATATAACCCTTCATTACGCTGCTGAAATCGGTCTGCTAGTTGTTTGGGATTTTTGCATCTATATTCATAAGGGATATAAGAACATTGTCGTTTTCTTTCCTTGTCATGCCTTTGCCTTTGGCATCAGGGTAATCTTGGCCTTGTAGAATGAGTTAAGAAGTCATTTCTCTTCTTCCAGTTTTTTGAAAAGGATTGCGAAGAATTCATGTTAATTCTTTAAATACTGGCAGAATTCACAAGTGAAATCATCTGGTCCCAGGTTTTTCTCTGTTGGGAAGTTTTGATTACCAATTCAGTCTCTTCACTTGTACGTCTGTTCAGATTTTCCATTTTTATTTAGAGTCAAATTTGGTAGTTTGTGTGTTTCTAGGAATTTGTCCATTGAATTTAGGTTATCTAATTTGTTGGCAGACAACTATTCATAGTATTTTCTTAAACCGCTTTTTATTTCTGAAAGGTTGGCAGTAATATCCACACTTTCATTTTTGATTTTAGTAATTTGAGTTTCTCTCTTTTATTCTTAGACAGTCTAGCTAAAGGTTTGTTAATTGTGGTGATCTTTTCAAAAAATCAGTTTTTGCTTTATAGTGTTTTTCTATTTTCTAAGTCACTTATCTCCCCTCTAATCTTTATTATTGCCTTCCTTCTGCTGTCTCTGGGTTTAGATTACTTCCATTTTAGTTCCTTTAGGTGTAAAGTTAGGCTACTAATTTGAGGTATTTCATTCTTTCTTTTTTAATGTAGGTGTTTATAGCTATAAATTTCCCTCTGGGAACTACTTTCCTTCCATTCCATAAATCTTGGTATGTTTTACTTCGTTATGTTATGGTATGTTTTTGTCTTCATTCATCTCGATGTATTTTCTAATTTACCTTGTGATTTGTTTTTGACTCACTGGTTGGTTAAGAGTATGTTTTTAAATTTCCACATATTTGTGAATTTTCCAGTTTCCCTTCTGTTCTTCATAGTTTATTCCAAAGTATACTTTAAATGACCTCAATCTTTTAAAATTTATTTAGACTTGTTTTGTGACCTAATGTAAGGTCTATCCCACAGAATGTTCCATGTGCTCTTGAAAAAAATGTGTATTCTACAGTTTTTGGGTGGAGTGTTCTAATATGTCTGTTAGGTCTAGTTGGTTTATAATGTTTTTTAAGCCCTACCTTTCCTTTTATTTTATTTACCTTTCCTTATTGGGCCTCTGTCTAATTGTTCTCTTCATTATTAAAAGATGGGTATTGAAGTCTCCAACTATTACTGTGGAAATATTTCTCCCTTCAATTCTGTTGATTTTTGCTTCATATATATATATATACACATATATAAAGGAGCTCTGTTATCAGATGTATAGTTGTATCTTCTTAATGGATTGACCCTTTTATCAATATATATTATATCCTTCACATGTCTTCTAACAATTTTTGACTTAAAGTCTATTTTGTCTAATATTAGTGTAGCCATGCCAACTCTCTTTTGGTTATTATTTGCATGAGATATCCTATTCCAATATTTCACTTTCAATTTATTTATGCTTTAATGTAGACAGCATACAGTTGAATCATGTTTTTTATTCATTCTATCTCTGCTTTTTGATTCTTTAATCCATTCACATTTAAAGTCATTACTAATAAGAAAGGACTTCTGACATTTTACTCTTGTTTTCTATATGTTTTATATGTTTTTATTCTTCCATTCGTCCATTACTGTCTTCTTTTTCTTTAGTTCATTTTTTGTCATGTACCATTTGGATTCTTCTCTCATTTCCTATTCTGTATATTTTTCATTTTCTTAGTGTTTACTCTGGAGACTGCAATTAAACTCTTAAGAGTTTAAACAATTAAACTCTTATTACAATCTATTTGGAATGAATACCTTAGCTTCCATAGTATACAAAAACTCTGCTCGTATACACCTCTGTCCCTACCCCTTTATGTTGTTGTTGTCACAAATTATGTCTTTATACATTGTGTGTCCACTAACATAAGATTTATAATTATTATTTCATGCATTTGTCTTCTAAATCATGTGGAAAAGAAAAAAAGAAGTTACAAACTAAAAACCTAGTAAAATGGGCATTTGTATTTACCTACATAGCTACCTTTACTGGAGTTGTTTAATTTTTTTATACAGCCTTGAATTACTGTATATTACTGTGTCCTTTCATCTCTGCCTAAAGGGCTTCCTTTATCATTTGTTGTCTACAAGAGATGAACTCCCTCCATATTTGTTTATCTAAGAATATCTAAAACTCTTCCTTATTTAAAAAGATAGTTTTGCTAAATATAGAATTCTTGGTTGATAGTTTTTATTTTTCTTTCAGCACTTTTCCCAATGCCTTCTGCCTCCATGGTTTCTGCTTAAAAACTGGCTGTTAATCTTTTGAGTATACCTTGTATGTGACAAGTTGCTTCTCTTGCTGCTTTCAAGATTCTTTGTCTTTCAAAGCCCTGATTATAATGTGTCTTGGTAGGGATATCTTCTTTATGTTTATCCTTCTTGAAGTTGATTAGTCTTCTTGGATGCAGAGATTAATTTCTTTTATCAAATTTGGGAAGTTTTCAGCTATTATTTTTTGCAAATACTCTTTCCACCTCTTTCTCTCTTTGCCTTCTGGGACTCCTCTTATGTATATGTTGGTACACTTGATGGTGTCCCACAGTCTCTTAGGCTCTGTTCATTTTTAATTTGTTTCTTCTTCTCATATTGCATAATTTCAACTGATATATCTTCTAGTTTGCTGGCTCTTTCTTATGCCTGATCAAATCTGCTTTTTTTAACCCTCCTGTGACTTTTTTTCTGTTATTTTCAACTCCAGAATTTCCAGCTGGTTCCTTCTTATAATTTCTAACTCTTTATTGATATTTTCTATTTGTGTATACATCATTCTTCTGGTTTCCTTTAGTCCTTTATTCATGGTTTACTTTAGCTATTTGGGCATAATTCAGACAGTTGATTTGAAGTCTTGCCTAGTAAATCCAATGTCTGCGCTTCTTCAGGATCAGTGTCTCTTGATTTCTCCTTTGAATGGGCCATACCTTCTTGTATCTTTGCATGCTGTAATTTTTTTGTTAAAAACTGCATATTTTGAATATTATAGTGTGGTAACTCTGGAAATAAGATTCTTCCCCCTCCTTAGGGTTTACTTTTGTTGCTTGCTGTGGGTTATAATTATTTGTTTTTGTAGTGCCTTTTCTAAAGTATTTAAGAGACTGCATTCTTTACTGTGTGTGATCTCTGAAGTCTCTTTGCCTTTAGCTTATGTTCAGCTAGTATTTAGACAGAGATTTCCTCAAATGTTTAGAGTAAAAAATAAAGTAAAAACAGGAAAACAAACAAAAAACAAAGTAAAAGAAGTAAAGGAAAAAAAAAAAACTCTTCCAGTCTTTGCAGATGGGCTCTGTGAGCACTTTTTCAATACTCAGCCAGGCCATTTAAAATTCTGTTTACCCTTCAGTTCCTGCTTTCACTGAGCCTAGCGATCAGGCCAAGGTAAAAGCTTAGGGTCTTAGTTTTTTTCTGAGCATGCATCTTGTTTTGGGGATGCATGTGGCTTTCTAAAGTTCCCAGTATATCCCAGTTTCCCAAAGAAATTATTTCCTCAGCTTTTCTGCCTAGGCTTTCCATCTACTTTAGGAAAACATATTGTTTTCCTCAAATATAATCTTTTGCCTCAGGTCACAGTGGGTTGTTTACTTGTCTTACAACGGTTTCAAGAAATGCCCTGTGAGTAGTCTCTTTTCTGTTCCAAATAAAGTGAAGCAAAGGCAAACTCACTGGATCAGTTGTTTAGGTGATCCCCAAACTGGTCCAAACACACAAATACAATTCTTTGAGAAATAGGTCTGCTTTGCTCCACATGGAAACAGGGATCAAGATCCCACACTGGAAACATGAGCTGCTGTCTTCAAGACTGTACCAAAACTAAGAGGGGGACAGGTAAAAAAAAAAAAAAAAAAGGCAAGTGAAAATACCAAAAAATTTTCCTACTGCATTTAGGGTGCCTTTTTATTAATTAAATATTTGCTTAATTGCTGTGAACCGCTGACAGTTTTCTAGAGTTCCGATAAAGTTGATTCTGGTAGTTTTTGCATGATCTTTCCACATTTCTATAGAGGGATAGATAATGGGCCTTTGAAGCTACCTATTCTACCATTTTTGCTGATGTCACTCTCCTTAATTTATTTGTAAATGAAAAATTTTTTAAATTCAGTCAAACACACAGACACACACTTGATTTGCATCTCTAAGCCTAACACAACACTTTACCTAACACAAGTGTCCATATCCTGTTTTAGTTGAGGTCCACCATAGAAAGCAAAAACTCTGAAATTTTATTCAATTTACAAATATTTACAAAATTCACACTGTATGCACAACACTATATCACACGTTACAGACACGCAAGGTATGGCAAAGATCCTACCTCAAGTCTATGACATAAAGGGTCAAAAAAACAAAAATAAATTAAAAAATCTATAAAGCAAAAGCAATGCATGTCATTATTTACTGTTATTACATATAGTATATCATGTACTTACATAATGATATAATAACGATAACAATACTTACTGAACATTTAATATGTGACTAAACATTATGATAAGTACACAATCATGCATCTACATTATCTCATTAAATAAATAAAATATAGGAAGGAAAGGCTTTTATAAAATTGTTCTCCCTCTACTGCTGCTGTTTCTGAATTTGTTGCAGAAGAGGGGATGGGGGTAGGTTTTTAAAATAGGATTGTCCTCAGCAAGTTCAAAGGGTGGAGACAGAGAAGCAAGATGAAATGGGCCACGGAACAGGGCTGTGGAGGACACGTCCTTAAAATATGGGGGAGTCAAGGGAGAAGGAATCCTTAATTTCTGGCTAAGAGTTCTCCATTGATTGGCGACATAATAAGTTTTTGAATTGAGTGTGACCAGACAAAGGTCTGGAAGATCATCCTAACAGCTCTGGCTCATAGAATTAACCTGAGGGATGGTTTGAGCAAACTTTGGAGACCATGAATGAGGATCTGGACAAGATTGGCAGGAGCAGAAGGAAAAGTTGATTCTGACACACACTGTAGAAACACAGTCAGCAGTACTTGGCAACTTACAAGATTCTGAAGTTGTTAAAGAAAACAGTGAACAAAAATTCATGAGTGTGATTATAAAGATGAGTAACAGAGAGATGCTGATTTTCAGGGTTAGATGATGTACTTTGTTTCTAACATTTCAAGCGGCAGGGCCGGTAGTATAATTCTGGACTCCTTCTGCAGGCAAGCAGAGAGAGAAAACTGGTTTACTCAGAGTAAGAAGTCAGAGATGGGAACTTTCAGGGTACCACTAGCAGAGCAAATGTGACTAGAGATGAAGAATCCATAAAAGAAAGCTGAAAATGCAATCGAGAGGGAGATAGAAAATAAGAGATAGCCTGCTACAAGAGTCACCTGGTTCAGTTTCTCTGGGATGTGAACTGATGAGTATTGGTCTACCCTTTTCCTCTCAGCTCCTGAACACATTTCTAATTAGGGAAAATTACACAATTAACTCATAGAGATGCTTACTTGCATAGCAATGCTAGAACCCAAATTCCCTGACCACTGCAAACACACACACAGAAAATGTGTAATTGAACTAACGGCTTGTGTCACTGTCAGAACAGTCCTCAGAAGGCTTACTACAGATTTCTCATAGTTCTATTTCTGGAACAATCCCATAGATAAGAGTACACACACACACACACACACACACACACGCATGCTTTTTTTCTTTTAAACATGTTGATTTGGAATCTTCTACAGAAGAGAATTTTTGGATAATTGAAGAATAATAATGATGATGACACCAATATGACTACAATAATAATAACTTACATTTGTTGAGTGTTCAGTATGGAGTGGCTCTGTGCTAAGTCCACCTCAGTCTACAGTAGGTACTTTATGGTCCCCACTTTAATAGATGTGAGCACACACTTGGTGAAAACTTTCTGTTCTGTTTCTAAACTAACATTGTCGTCATTGTTAGTTGCTGAGTTGATTCCAACTCCTGGCGTCTCTGTGTGCGCAGAGTAGAACTGCCCCATAGGGTTTTCAAGGCGTGAACTTTTGGAATCAGATTGCCAGACCTTTCTTCTAAAGTGTCTCTGTGTGGGCTTGAACCACTAATCTTTCGGCTAGTTGTTGAACACTTAACCGTTTGTGCTACCCAGGGACTCCTAAGACAGTAATATGTATCTTTAAACTTCTTTCTAAAAATGGATGGGTCCCAATTTTTATGTCTCTTGATAATTGAGGATGTTTCCTTTTCTCTGTAATTACTACACCTAAAAGTCCCCTTCCCTTTTTTTCCTTCAGTTCTCGTTACTGGGCTAGGAACGCAGTTAACCCCATCTTCGCAAGTGTTTAAATTGAGTGTGTCCTCTTCAGAAGCCTGTGAATGGAGTACCTGGGCCTGATGCATGTTGTCTGCTTGCACTGACACTTTTTTTCTGCTCACTCCCTAGGTCTCAGTTTTGTTCCACAGGGGTAAACCTGCGGAAAGACTAACTCACCTCTAAGTAAGCAAGGAATGTCCACATAAATTTCTGAAGCAAATGGAGAAAAGTATTATTTTCTGAATTTTAAGAATTACCTAAAATGCAATTAAAATGTAAATTACATTTAAAACATGGCAGCATATAACAAGGAATATACAGCAAAACCTGTGAAAGCCAGAACCTGTGTAATGCAGAAACCTGTCAGAGAAAGAAAACTCAAGTGTTTTTCACTAAAATGAGCGGTAGAAGAGTGATAAGACTGCACCCTGTCAAACGCAGAAAACTCGTGAGACTGGGAAAAATGAGGCAGTCCCCTTGAGTCCTGCTCTCACAGATGTCACTGCAGTGCACAGCATGTCTTAGATATGTTTATGTAAAAAGAAATCGGTTTTTAAAGAGGATGTCTCTTCCAATGGAGTTCAAATTCAAATTAATGAGTGGTAATCTTTAAGGTGTATGATTGATAAAACAGATCCTTTTTGGATTTTAGTAGATTTAGAAGTAATCAGGTTACATAACAAATGAGGTGGGAAATTGTCTCTGTGTTGTCTCGGAATGCACACAGAAAATGATGACTTTTCCCCTTAGTGCTGAGGAGCTGTGCCTGATTAACCCTCCGGCACATCAATAAAGGAAAAGAGTGCAAATCACCAGCCTTTCACACTGAATTCAACTTGTTTGTAGAATGTGGCCTTCTCTCAACATTTCCCATAAAGCAACTTCAGGAGAGATAAACTCGGAGAAAATAATTTACAGAAGCAGACATACTGGCAACAAAAACAAAAGGAGATGGACAGAAGTCCTTCAGAGAGATAAAGAATTACCATCTCATGTTGAGTACATGTCTGTGTATTACCTGATAAGCATTAAAGACTGACATATTTATAAACCAAAATGGTAACTATTAACTCTGTTTTTAGAAACCATGATGGAAGAGAAAAAACACTAAAAAAAAAAAAAAATTCAAAATATTAAAATGCTACATTGTACAACACAAGCATAAAGCTTTGTTGCATTGAAAGTAAAACTATGATGCAAATGTAATTGCACTGTTTGTGGAAAAAAAAAGCAAAGGAAAAACAAGGAGTAACAACTTATATAACACTTCACTTCCAAAATACTGAAAGAATTGCAAATAAACTATCTGAAAATGGCGCTCATAGGCTCCAAGTGTAATTTTCCCCTACTTGGTAAATACAGCCAATAGGGAATTAAAATGGAAAAAGACTTCTCAAAAACATTCACCTATTTCAAGATTAACACCACTGATTTCCTCTGTTCCACTCTTGGGGCAGTTTCCTTTGTATGACCTACTATAGATTATGAAAGGAGTCCTGGCAGCACAACCATTAAGCACTCAGCTGCTGACCAAAAGGTTGGCAGTTCAAACCCCCAAAGCAGCTCCACAGGAGACAGATCTGGCGATCTGTTCCTGTAAAGATACTGTCGAGTTGATTCCACCTCACAGAGACCCTATAGATTACAGTCTAGAAAACCCTATGGGGCAGTTCTACTCTGCCACATGAGGTCACTATGAGTTGACATTGACTTGATGGCACTTAACAACAAAAATTAATCATGAAAAAACTCAGATGAATTTACTGTCATAATTATTTTTTTCAAAATCTGGATCTTTAAAGCCCAGATAATAGTAAACATGAAGTAAGGTGCTTGAAATTATTCCAATGCACACTTAGGGCAAGTATGCAGGATCCCTCCATCTGAACTACATTTTCATCACCTATGTACTCTCCTTATCCTACCTATTTGGATGTTAAGACCAAATGCAAATGCCAACTCCTCCAGGAAGCCTTCCTCCTTTCCAATATTAATTGAGCACTTACTGTGTGCCAGGCACTGGTTTAGGCACTCAATACACAGCAGTGAACACCAAGGCAATGATCCCTGTGCTCCAGGAGCTTATATTTTAGCGCACATGCACACACACACATACTCTAAGATAAAAAAAAAAAGTAAAAAAAATGTATTTCAGATGATGATAGATAAAAGCAGGGGAAGGAAAGACAATGCTCATATGTGTTTGGGTGTGTAGTCCTACCGAGTTAAAACTTAAGGAGCTGAGGAGCAAGCCAGACTTCCCCTCTGCCAGGAAACCGTTTCCACCTTCTCCACACAGCGCACTTGGCCAACTCCACTCAAGTACAGACCTTGCTGCCTCCAGGAAGCTTTCTGTGATCGCTGCATCTCATATTAATCTCTCTCTACACTCAAACCCTAAATACTTATTTATGCTTCTTCTAATATACTCATCATTTTCTATTTTGATCTAAACCATCTGTTCTTCATATGGAGTCCCAGGGTTATACAAATGGTTAACACACTCTGCTGCTAACTGAGAGGTTGGAGGTTCAAGTCCACCTAGAGGTGCCTCAGAAGAAAGCCCTGGCAATCTACTTCTGAAAAACCAGCCATTGAAAACCCTATAGAACACATTTCTACTATGACACATATGGGGTCACCATGAGCTGGAAACGACTTTTGTTTTTTCCTTTTTTTCCTGGTATTAATGTATTTTCAGCCTTACAAGACTACAGGCTCCTGAGTGTCTGTACTCTTCCTTTTCCTTTTTTACTTCTTGCAGCTTCTGTCATAGTGCCTTAGACAAAGTCATAGCTCAATCAAAGTCTGTGGGATAAATAGTCAAGAATATCGCTGAAACAAAATTGTATCATTTCTTGTTCAACGAATACTTGACATTTGATTTACTTGGAGAATTTCTTCCATTATGTACTTCTTTACATTATGTTTCTTACATCTTTTTTCAACTCGTTCAAGCTGTCTATTACTTTCCATTACTCATGTCCTCCTGGATGTAGGGCGCGCTGAAGATTAACATTCCTGCCCACCTTCATAATCACTGCCCAGTGCGTCAGCTGACACTTGCAAGAGTGTTACAGGTACAGTGGCAGCGGGGGCAGGGGGCAGAGTCATGGGAGCCATGTGAGGTCACACCTAACACTGACAACAGCCAACTGTGGAAATCTCCAAGAAGTGGCAGATAGACATGGCAAGATGATTTCTATCAGGAGAAGCAAGTTTTTAAAACAGAGCAGCGACATGATCCTATTTACATGTCAGAAAGAGTAGCCTGACTCCATTGAGGAACACAAACTGGTACCCAATCAAAGGCTTTGAGTGGTTCAATTGAGCGACAATGGGCATGACTGAACTAAAGCATCCATGAAACTAGAGAGAAATTGACAAAGCTGAGAAGAATTTAGGAAGCAGAATCTATGGACCGGATTTGGTGATTGACTAAATATCAGGAATAAGAGAGGGAAGTGGGTTAAGAATGTTTTTCCACTCTATAATTTACGTCTAACTAGATAAATGATCATACCATTCATTGAAACGGGAACAGAAAAAAGTGAGTGGGTTCTGGTAAGGAAGATGAGATCAGCTTTGAGCATAATGACCTGAGGCACCAATCACGCACCCAGAAGATGCTCACTGGGCAACTGGGTATATGGCTCTCTGCTCAAGAGAGTGACTTGGGCAGGAGGTATGAACTGGAGGCCACGGCATCTGATGTAATGAAAGCCGTGGTGATAAATGAAGCCACAGAATGACTTAAGGCGGGGGTGCTGAGTGAGCAAGCACAGAATGGTTCGCAGCCTTCCTGCAGAGCAGAATCACCCAGAGAACTTTAAAGTGACCCTGATGCCTGAGTCCCACCCCAAGCTAATCACACCAGAGTCTCTGAGTGTGGGGCTCAGGCACCCAAATTTGTTCAAAGCTTTCCAGGTGAAAGCTTTCCAGCTGCAAAGCCAGTGTTGCACACTACTGAAGTGGAGTGACAGAGAGGACATCCTAAGAGGGAATGCAGAGGAACAGCACTTCACAGGCAGGTCAAGTAAGAGAAATCCACAAGGAAGACTGAGGAAAGAGACACAAGAGCAAGAGAAGGTAATGTCACAGAAATGGCACGGAAGGTAATGTCAAGGAAAGAGAAGTCAGTAGCAACTATAGTAGCAGTCAACCTGGAGAGAAATAGACTTCTCCAGTATGGCAGAAAACAGGAAGTAGAAGGGCTTAGAAATGACCACAAGGTTCAGCAACACGAGGTAGATGGTGTCATGGCAGGGGCAGTGGAGGTGCACAGAAACCAGCAGCGAGGGGGCAGGCGAGAAGGAGAGGAACAAACCATTCTTTGAGGATGTCTAGTGGTGATGGGCAGGGGAGGGATGGGGAAAAGTTACGGAAATACTTTTGTTTTTAAATATAAATAGATTTGTTCACATTTAAACTTTTATTATTATTTTTGTTAGACATATCCTATATATTAAAAAAAGCACAAATATGCACACATGCTAAATGATTAAAAATAAATTAAAAATTCTATATATAAACCAGAAATACTGGTGGCATAATGGTTAAGTGCTATGGCTGCAAACCAAAAGGTTGGCAGTTCAAATCCACCAGGCGCTGCTTGGAAACTCTATGGGGTAGTTCTACTCTGTCCTATAGAGTCGCTATGAGTTGGAATCGACTCAACAGCAGTGGGTATATATAAACCAAAAACCAAACCCGTTGCCATTGAGCTGATTCCGACTCATAGCAACACTGTAGGACAGAGTAGAATTGCCCCATAGAGTTTCTAAGGAGCTCCTGTGGATTCGACCTGCCGACCTTTTGGTCTGCAGTCAAACTCTTTAATCACTACGCCACCAGGGTATAATTATACTTTAAATATAAAATTTATAATTTAAAAATAATTATAAATATTCATAAATCTATTTCTCTTCTTTCTTAGGCTGTGAGCTCCTAGAAACAAGGATATATCTTACTTACTGCTATAGTCTTAAGTGTAGCACAGTGCTGAATATATAAGAATGGTTGTTCTTGAGTCGATTCCGACTCATAGTGATCCTATAGGACAGGATATAACTGCCCTATATGGTTTCCAAGGCTGAAGTCTTTATGGAAAAAGACTGCCACATCTTTCTCCCTCGGAGCTTCTGGGTGGGTTTGAATCGCTGACCTATCAGTTAGCAGCCAAATGCTTAACCATCACACTTAACTACCTTGTTACAAGTCATGAATTCCTACAGCATTTTTCTCTGAGGTGCATAGCTATTCCATTCAGAAGAAACCCTTGACAGGCAACATAAAAATTTCATTGGTTACTTAGGTGACCTTATTTTTAATTACTGTTAAGTAATACCAGAAGTGATTAAATGAACAACAAGTGGAACCGATGCCTCACCAAAGAGGATATTCAAGCAGCCAGCAAACAAATGAAAAGAAGCTTACCATCATTAGCCATTAAAGAGATGCAAATCAAAAGTATCTCACCTCTACTAGAACGGCAATGATCAAAACACAGGAGATAACAAATTTTGCAAGGCTGTGGGGAGATCCCTTATGCATTGCCGGTGCGAATGCAAAATGGTATAACCATTGTGGAAAATAGTAAGGCAATTTCTCAAAAAATTAAAAATAGAACTACCGTATGTCCCAGCAATTCCACTCCTAGGTATATACTGTAGGAATCTAAAAGTAGCAACAAGAACAGACATATGTATACCTATGTTCACTGTAGCACTATTCACAATAGCAGAAAGATGGAAACAACCTAAGCGCCTATCAACGGATGAATGGATAAACAAAATTTGGTATATACATACAACTGAATACTACTAAGCCATAAAAGGAGATAAAGTCCTGAGACATGCTACAACCTAGATGAGCCATGAAGACACAAATGCTGAGTGAAATAATTACAAAAGGGCAAATATTATATGATCTTACTTATATGAAATGATAAGAATAGGTAAATACATAGAAACCAATGGTTATTCATGGTTACCAGGGGGAGGAGAGGGGAGAGAGAGAATCATTCTCTGGGAAATAGTGGGGTTTTCCCTATGGCGATGGGGAAAATTGACCTTCATTAAGGACAATAGTTACACAACTTCACCAATGTTTACTGAAAATCATTAAACCGTACACCAGAAAAAGGGTGAAATGGCAGCAGATATGCTATATATAATTTCACAGCAACAACAAAACCTGAAAATAAAGGGAGTGCAGCTGTTGATACTACTTAGGTACAACCAAGCATGTCGTAGTATTAGTTTTCTTGGCTGGAGGGCTTAGGGTCATGACTTTGAGAGGCAATCTAGTTAATTGGCCTAATACAGTTCTTAATGTTTCTGTTCTATCTGCTAGTTTGATGAGTAGGGCCTGAGGTCTTAAAACCTTGCCAGTGACCATGCAAGGCACAACTGGTCTCTATTCTCCTGGAACAGCAAAGAAGGAGGCCCAGAAACTGAAGAAGGAACTGGACTGTAGACATAATTGCCTCCATGATCTAGTGCCTCTTTTGCCAGGAGACCGGAAGAACTGGATGGTGCCTGGCTATTTTGTACATTTTATTCAAGAGCTCAGTAAATGGATTCTGATCAAAAGAGGAAAAATGTAGAACAGAATTTCAAATTCCTATAGAGTCCAGACTTACTGGATCCATTGAGACTGGAGAAACCCTCAAATCTACTGCCCCAAGATAATCTTTAAAATTTAAACTGCAAATATCCCCTGAAGTCATCGTTAACCAAATAACAGTCCAGCTCAATTGCTAAAAGATGTTTGTCTTGTGCATTGCGCCTCTTTAAAGAGTTATCTATATGAGACCAAATTCACAACAGTAACTATAAAGCACAGATGAGAAGTTTAGGGGGCAGTGAGTCTAAGTTGATGGTGATGAAATAATTTGGGTAGAGACAGTGAGAATGATGATACAATGTGAAGAATGTAACCAATGTCACTGAATTGTACATGGAGAAATCAATGAAAAACTGTATGTTATGCTATGTATATATTTTCACCAAAAATTAAATATTTAAAAAATGAACATAGTTATTAATTCTTTCAGGGTTTTGCAATTTGTTTACATGTATTAGAGAAGAGTAGTGCTTCAAAGCTAGGCACAAATGTTTACATCAAGGTACGATTACATAAATATATTTATCCAGGACCTTTAGTGAAGTCAGTACAGTCTATTTTGTTACCAGAACTGTCTCCTTCCCTTCAAAGAGCTTCCATGACAAGGCTAATACACATCTAAACTGGGTTAGAATGTAGACAGCCAATCACTGCATTTCCACAAGCCATCAACAATATTAATCACACGAGGTCACAGATAGTGACAGAGAGAGCTTGAGTTTCTTTTACCACTAGCTACTGACTTGACTGTTTAGAAATATGATAGGCAAACTGTGCAAAAATCCTTAGCCAGGGCTGGATTCAAGCACATGAGGGCCCTAACACTGATAATCTGTGGTGCCCCCTCCTCCGCTTACTCCGGCATTTGAAGGGGATATGTGAGTTTTACACACACACACACACACACACACACACGTGTCTTAGTTGTCCATGATGTAACTTCTTTTTAAATGTAACTATATAATAGTAGTGATTGAATGCAAAAGTGGTATAAGTCATTTTAGTGGAATGAGATGAACTGGACTATAAATTTTTTAGTGGATGTGGGGTATTTTTTTTACTATATACAACACATTTCCTACAAAAAGAAGTTTCCACATACTCTAAAATAAAGAAAATGAGTCAGTGAATTTAGTTGTTTCAATAATCAATGTAAAATTCTGTTGATCTCCCACAACGAAAAACTGACTTTCACCAATTTTGCTTTAAACAGCTCATGTTTCAATTTTGATGCTTGTTTCATAATGAATGCTATAATTATAAATGATCAAATCAAAAGACATCATAAAAGAAAATTTAGTGATCAGAAAACAAATATTACAACAAATTACTACATTTTATTTTCAGATAGATCTTTCATTTCTAATATGTTATAATTAAAAACCTTTCCACTCTATTTGCAAATATCCTGTTTGCTCTTATAAATTCTCCAATGATTTCATTACAAGCTGCCAAACAATATCTGCTTCTATACATAATAAGGATAATGAATCGAGTTTTTCTTGAATCATTGTTGTATGCTGAGGGTTTTTGAGTCTCTTTAGGGACAAAAATGCGCCTTCTGTTGTGCAGTTTGTGATCATTCAAGTTATGAGTATATGTAAAGTAATTTCAGTATTGGGAAATATACATTGTATTTTATCTTTTATTCTGGAATCATGCATGCCTACATGAGTAAAATTTCTTTCCTGAATCTGTAAACTTAGTTTTCATGTAAGAATGAAATTGTCTCACGTCTCCATAAAGATTTCTGTTTAAGTCATCAGGATAGGCCTGCCCTAATTTCTTGGATGCTTTCATGCATTCTTCATCAGAAATATGCACATTCCTTAAGAAGGAAAATCTATTTGAAAGAACTTCATACACTTTCTCACTTCTTATCATACAAGATTCAA
Organism: Elephas maximus indicus; assembly: GCF_024166365.1. Taxonomy (NCBI): domain Eukaryota; kingdom Metazoa; phylum Chordata; class Mammalia; order Proboscidea; family Elephantidae; genus Elephas; species Elephas maximus. The sequence continues at coordinate 24,337,276 of NC_064829.1, forward strand.
GTGTGTATGATAAGATCCAATGATGCTGTAATACGTGGTTATGTGAAATTGTTCTCTGGCATTCAATGAAACTTCTGGAGCACCTCTGTCATTTACATGTTTCCTTCTCATGCTTCTGCAATGGTGAACTGCTTGATAATTAGTATTTGGCAGTATTTGTTGTGTTTTCAAAATTTTCAAAATCTTCTCTTAAGTTATGTAAATACACTGTTAATGACTGGTAGAGATCTGTGCGTATCTTTAAATTTACTTCTGAATCTTGGAGAGCTTGACTTGTCTGATGAAAATGCTACAATTTATTATTCCACATAACCAACATGAATACATACTCTAGTGTTTGCATTTTATTGGTGATGCTATCAGGTTCTCTTTTAGTGTCTCCTTTTTATGTCTGATCTTCGGCAATATTTTCTAAGGCATGTGGAATCTGAGTGTATGATTCCAGGATTGCACTTGTTGCTACAGCATGCACTTTCCAAAGTGTATTAAAAAGAGATTGCAATACTCGATCATTGCCTAAATACGTTTTAAGAACTGCCCATCGGTGAGTAGAGGTGGCAAAAAATGGAACAGTAGAAGAAAAATCAACTGCTTCCAGACAACAATCTACTGCACTACATCCTACAAGATTAAGTGAACGCACAGCACATAGTAGGAAAATGGCATATTCATTATATTCTGAAATTTTCTGTTGCATACCTTTACAACACCCCAATATATTGGCAGTATTATCATAGGACTGGCCATTGCACTTAAAAAAATCAATTTTGTAAACTTTACATAAATAGTGAAATACTTGATTTGCAGTTGCTTCACTGGTATGACTTTTTAAGCTAGTAAATGTGATAAATTGCTCAACAGGTTTTCCATCTGTTCAAGACATGTATCTTAAAACAATACTTAGCTGACCCATATGAGAAAGATCAGGAATGAAATCCACAAACTGAAATATCAAGCTATACTGAAAATAGTTGATTGAACACTATCGTTTATTAAGTTTATTAATTCTTCGCACATTGTTTTAGATATATACGATGGGTTTCCCTCCCCTGTGCTACCATATTTTGAGATGTGACCTGCCAAAAAGGTATCAAAGTTCAAGTAAACCCCCAAAATTTCCATTTTGTGGGGACCCAAACATCTCATTTCTTCCTCAAAAAGATAGTCTACATTCAGTGATAACTATAATGACAACAACAATGCATTGCAAAACAGCTTTTGAGGATGGCGGAGTAGTCAGACACTTCAGGCAATCCCTCTTACAACAGAAACCCCCCAAAACAGGTGAATCCATTATATACATGACAAGCTAGGAGCCCTGAACATCAAAGGCAAAGTTAGGAAGTCAGACTGAGAGGCTGGGAGAGGGAAAGGCAGTTCAGAAGTGGCGAGGAGTTGTCGGACCTGACTCAGTGGGAACCAGCACCCCTCAGGCACAATCCTCTGGTGGTAGCTTTCAAGATACAGTTTCCTCAGGGACAGAGAACGAGCCACACAGAGTCTATTCACGCCTCTGGAATCAGCAAAGAACAGCATTCTCAGAAAGAGATAAGTGCTTGTGTCTAATTTACTGTGGGGACCAAATACTACCCTTTGCAAAAAAACTCTCTCCCATTTATCTGACACCTCCTCCCTCTGCCCTAGCCCCCAAGCCAGCTTCAGCGGCTGTCAATTTACATGGCACTGAGATAGGTCCTGCTGCATGCCCTGAGCCATTCTCTTGGCACTGGAGAAGGAATAAATTAACAAATGGGGGAAAAATGATCTGCCAGCTCCCCTAAACTAGGAACTCAGAGGAGAAGTGGCTCCTGTCCAGGCACAAACGGTCCATGGACAATGAATACCTTTCAACCCTGCATGGACCTGTGTGGGCCCGTTTGAGCAGCTTAGGCCCTTGTTGGCAGACTGTAAAGGTGTATGTGCCTGAGATCTGACTTAAACTGTTTCAGCTGTAAGGTGGAGAGGGAGGTTTTGACATTTGACACTGCTCTGTCTATTAAGCAGGGTCCTCACCTACTCACATCAGGGGTCTGAGGACTGATAGCTCCACCCGTGCCACCTAACCACACATAACAAGGGTCTAAGGATGAGTGGTGCCTCCCAGTCCTTACAGCCAAAAGCAGTGGGTGCCCAAGGTCCAGCTGAAGAACCCACCAACCTGTGTGCTCTAGAAAACAGGGATGAGCTCTCTTCAGACACTCAGGGGACAGCTGTCAGCCCCCTGCATTGCTCAGAATGTGACCCCCCGTTGCAACCAGATATGTGTGCCTACACCAACCACCCCTGCTCCACTAAGACTGTGGGAGAGAGCCCGCACCACACACTTGGTGACTGACTACCTGGACACCTGAGCTGAATCCATACAAGAAAAGGGAATGGACTCCTAGGCTCTTATACATTTTAGCAGCTCTAGCCATCTGGGGACAGGATGTTATAGCTTCAAAGCCCCAAATAATCAAGCTAGCTCACTCAAGTAGCCTATTTGGACATATCAAAACAAAACAAAGCAAGAAACTAGGACACAGTAAGAAAACATAAAATAAATTGATACAATACCTTATAGAGAGCTCGGAGACAACAGTCAATATCATATCACATAAAGAAGCAGGCCATGATTGCTTCAATAAGCTCCCAAAGCAAAGAATCAAGGAATCATCTGCACAAGAAGATCTTCCTGGAATTACCAGAGGTAGAAGGCAAAAGATTAATACACAGAACTCTTCAAGAGATCAGAAAACAGATCAGGCAAAATGTAGAACAAGCTGAGGAACACACAGATAAAGCAGTCGAGGAAATAAAGAAGGTTATTCAAGACCATACTGACAAATTTAATAGGCTATAAGAATCCATAGAAAGACAGCAATCAGAAATTCAGATTAACAATAAAATTTCAGAATTTGACAACTCCATACGAAGTTAGAGGAGCAGAACTGAGGAAATGGAAGTCAGAATTAGTGAGACTGAAGATAAAGTACCGGGCAACAATATATTTGAAGAAAAATCAGATGATAGAATTTTTAAAAAATGAAGAAATACTAAGAATTACGTGGCATTCTATCAAGAGAAATAACCTACGAGTGATTGTGGTACCAGAACAGGGAGGGAAAACAGAAAATACAGAGAATTGGTGAAGATTTGTTGGTAGAAAATTTCCCTGATATTGTGAAAGATGAGAAGATATCTATCCAAGATGCTCATTGAACCCCACATAAGGTAGATCCCAAAAGAAAGTCACCATGATGTTTTATAATCAAAATGCCAAAACCAAAGATAGAAAATTTTAAGAGCAGCTACAGATGAACAAAAAGTCACCTACAAAGGGGAGTCAATAAGAATAAGCTCGGACTATTCAGCAGAAACCATGTAGGCAAGGAGGTAACGGGACAACATATATAAGCCACTGAAGGAAAAAGAAACTGCCAGCCAAGAATCATATATTCAAAAAAAAAAAACTGTTTCTTAAATATGAAGGCAAAATTAGGACATTTCAAGACAAACAGATGTTTCAGGAATTTGTAAAAACCAAACCAAAAACAAAAGAAATTATAAAGGGAGTTCTCTGGTTAGAAAGTCAATAACAACAGATAACAACCCAAGACTAGAACACAGGACAAAGGAACCAGATATCAACCCAGATAGGGGAATCACAAAAATAAAGATAAAAAAGTGCTCAAAACAGGGAAAGAGCAATGTCATTATGTCAAAGATGACAATGTGAGATCAATAAAGGGGACTGAAAAATGTAGTCATAGATCTTTCATATGGAAAGGAAGTCAAGGCGATATAAAGAGATAAAAGTTAGGTTTACATGCAGAAAAATAGGGGTAAATATTAAGGTGACCACAAAGGAGACTAACAATCCTAGACATCATAATAAAATACAAGAAAAACGTAAACACTCAGCAAAAACAAAATCAACAACAATGAAAAAGAGGAAAAGACAATATGTAAAGAAAATCTACTCATCACAAACAATTATGTGGAAAAAGAAACTGTCAACAACACACAAAAAAGGACATCAAAATGACAGCACTAAACTCATACCTATCCATAATTACGCTGAATGTAAATGGACTAAATGCACCAATAAAGAGACAGAGCATGGAAGAATAGATAAAAAAACACAAACTGTCTTAATGCTGTCTACCAGAGACACACGTCAGACTTAAAGACACAAACAAACTAAAACTCAAAGGATGGAAAAAAATATATCAAGCAAACAACAATCAAAAAAGAGCAGTGGTGGCAATATTAATCTCTGACAAAATAGACTTTAAAGTAAAATCGACCACAAAGGATAAGGAAGGACACTATATAATGATAAAAGAGTCAATACACTAGAAGGATATAACCATAATAAATACTTATGCATCCAACAAATGGGCTTCCAGATACATAAACTCTAACAACATTGAAAAGCGAGATAGCTCTACAATAATAGTAGGAGACTACAACACACCCCTTTTGATGAAGGACAGAACAACCAGAAAGAAGCTCAATAAAGACATGGAAGATCTAAATGTCACAATCAACCACCTTGACCTCACAGACATATATAGAACACTCCACCCAATAGCAGCTAAGCATACCTTCTTTTCCAAAGCAAATGGAACAGTCTCCAGAATAGGCCATATATTACAAGCCTTAAAACATCAAAATATAACAAACCATCTTCTCTGGTCAGAAAGCCATAAAAGTAGAAATCAATACAGAAAAAGCAGGGAAAAGAAATCAAATACTTGGAAACTGAACAACACCTTGCTCAAAAACTACTAGGTTATAGAAGAAATTAAAGATGGAACAAAGAAATTCATAGAATCCAATGAGAATGAAAAGAATTCCTATCAGAACCTTTGGGACACAGTGAAAGCAGTGCTCAGAGGTCAATTTATAGCAATAAATGAACACATCCAAAAAGAGAAGGGCCAAAATCAAAGAATTATCCCTACAATTTGAACAAATAGAAAGACAGCAACAAAACAAACCCTCAGGCACCAGAAGAAAACAAATAATAAAAATTAGAGCAGAATTAAATGAAATAAAGAACAGAGAAATAATTGAAAGAGTTAACAAGACCAAAAGCTGGTTCTTGGAAAAAATCTAACAAAATCAATAAACCATTAGCAAAACTGACAAAAGAAAAACAGGAGAGAAAGCAAATAACTGAATAAGAAATGCAATGGGCAATATCACAACGGACCCAACTGAAATTAAAAGAATCATATCAGATTACTATGAAAAATTGTACCCTAACAAACTTGATAACTTTGAAGAAATGGACGAATATCTAGAAACACGCTACCTACCTAAACTAAGACAAAGAGAGATAAAGAAAAAAAAAAAAAAAAACCTAAATAAACCCATAACAAAAGAAGAGATTGAAAAGGTAATTAAAAAACTCCCAACAAAAATGTCCTGACCCTGACGGCTTCACTGGAGAATTCCACCAAACTTTCAGAGAAGAGTTAACGCTACTACACCTAAAGGTATTTCAGAGCACAGAAAAGGATGGAATACTCCATAACTCATTCTATGAAGCCAGTATACCAAAACCAGGTAAAGATACCACAAAAAAAGGAAATTACAGACCTACATCCCTTATGAACTTAGATGCAAAAATCCTCAACAAAATTCTAGCCAATAGAATTCAACAACATACCAAAAAAAAAAAAAAATAGTTCACCATGACCAAACAGGATTCATACAGGTATGTAGGTTTGGTTCAACATTAGAAAAACAATCAATGTAATCCATCACATAAATAAAAGACAAGAACCACATGATCTCATAAATTGATGCAGAAAGGGCATTTGACAAAGTCCAACACCCATTCATGATAAAAAACTCTCAGCAAAATAAGAATAGAAGGGAAATTCCTCAACATAACAATGGGCATTTATACAGTGCCAACAGCTAACATCATCCTAAATGAGACAGTCTGAAAGCATTCCCCTTGAGAACAGGAACCAGAAAGGATGCCCTTTATCACAACTCTTATTTCACACTATGCTGGAGGTCCTAGCCAGAGCAATTAGGCTAGAAAAAGAAATAAAGGGCATCCAGATTGGTAAGGAAGAAGTAAAAATATCTCTTTTTGCAGAGGACATGATCTTACATACAGAAAACCCTAAAGAATCCTCCAGAAAACTACTGAAACTAATAGAAGAGTGCAGCAGAGTATCAGGATACAAGATAAACATACATAAATCAGTTGGATTCCTCTACACCAACAAAAAGAACATCCAAGAGGAAATCACCAAATCAATACTATTTACAACAGCCCTGAAGAAGATAAAATATTTAGGAATAAATCTAAGCAGAGACATAAAAGACCTATACAAAGAAAACTACAAGACACTACTGCAAGAAACCAAAAGAAACCTACATAAGTGGAAAAACATACCTTGCTCATGGATAAGAAGACTCAACATTGTAAAAATGTCTATTCTACCCCAAACGGTCTACAGATACAATGCAATCCTGATCCAAATTTCAATGACACTTTTTAACAAGATGGAGAAACAAATCACCAACTTCATATGGAAGGAAAAGAGGCTCTGGATAAGTATTACCGAAAAAGAAGAACAAAGTGAGAAGCCTCATACCACCTGATTTTAGAACAAATCACACTGTCACAGCAGGCAAAACATCCTGGTACTGGTACAAGAGCAGACACATAGACCAATGGAACAGGACTGAGAATCCAGACATAAATCCACCCACATAGGAGCAGCTGATATTTGACAAAGGCCCAAAGTCCATTAAATGGGCAAAAGACAGTCTCTTTAACAAACGGTGCTAGCCTAATTGGATATCCATTTGAAAAAAAAATGAAACAAGACCCCTACCTCATACCATGCACAAAACCTAACTCGAAATGGATCAAAGACCTAAATACAAAATCTAAAACCATAAAGATCATGGAAAAAAAAATAGGGACAATGCTAGGAGCCCTAATACATGGCATTAACAGTATACAAAACATTACCAACAATGCACAAACAGAAACTAGATAACTGGGAGCTCCTAAAAATCAAACACCTATGCTTATCCAAGGACTTCACCAAAAGAGTAAAAAGATTACCTACTGACTGGAAACAAGTTTTTGGCTAGGACAAATCCAATCAGCATCTGATCTCTAAAATCTACATGATTTTACAAAACCTCAACAACAAAGAGACAACCCAGTTAAAAAATGGGTAAAAGATATGAACAGGCACTTCACCAAAGAAGACATTCAGGCAGCTAACATAACAGATACATGAGAAAGTGAACACGATCTTTAGGCATTAAACACACAAAAAAAAAACAATTAGAGAACTGCAAATCAAAACTACAATGAGATTCCATCTCAGTCCAACAAGACTGACATTAATCCAAAAAATACAAAATAACAAATGTTGGAGTGGTTGTGGAGAGACTAGAACACTTACATACTGTTGGTGGGAATGTAAAATGGTACGACCACTTTGGAAATCAATTTGGTGCTCCCTTAAAAAGCTAGAAATAGAAGTACCATTCAAGCCAGCAATCCCACTCCTTGGAATATATCCTTGAGTAATAAGACCCTTCACATAAACAGATATATGCACACCCATGTTCACTGAAGCACCGTTTACAATAGCAAAAAGATCGAAGGAACCAAAATGCACAGCAATAGATGAATGGATAATTTATGGTATATTTATATAATGGAATACTATGTATCAATAAAGAAAAATGATGAACCTGTAAAACATCTCATAACATGGAGGAATCTGGAAGACATTATGCCGAGTGAAATTAGTCAGCTGCAAAAGGACAAATATTGTATGAGACTGCTATTATAGGAACTCAAGAAATAGTTTAAACACAGAAGAAAATATTCTTTGATGGTTACAAGGGTGGGGAGGGAGGGAGAGGCATACTTACTAATTAGACAGTAGACAAGGACTCTTTTAGATGAAGGGAAAGACAACACACAATACAGGCGAGGTCAGCACAACTGGGCTAAACCAAAAGCAAAGAGGTTTCCCGAATATAACCGAATGCTTCAAAGTCCAGAGTAGCAGAGATGAGGGTCTGGGGACCATGTTTTCAGGGCACATCTAGGTCAATTGGCATAACAAAATGTATTAAGAAAACATTCTGCATTCCACTTTGGTGACTGGCATTTGGGGTCTTAAAGGCTAGCAAGCGGCCACATATGATGCATCAATTGGTCTCAACCCACCTGGAGCAACGGAGAATGAAGAACACCAAAGACACAAGATAAATATGAGCCCAAGAGACAAAAAGGGCCACATAAACCAGAGATCACATCAGCATGAGACTGGAAGAATTAGATGGTGCCCAGCTACAACCGATGACTGCCCTGACAGGGAACACGACAGAGAATCCTTGATGGAGCAGAAAAGTGGGATGCTGACCTCAAATTTTCGTAAAATGTCCAAACTTAACAGTCTGACTGAGACTAGAGGGACCCTAGAGGTTATAGTCCTTGGGCCTTCTGTTACCCAAGAGTGGAAGGATTCCCAAAGCCAACTCTTCAGACAGGGATTGGACTGGAGTATAATACAGGAAATGATACTGGTGAGGAGTGAGCTTCTTGGTTCAAGTAGACACATGAGACCATGTGGGTAGCTCCTGTCTGGAGGTGAGATGAGAAGGCAGAGGGGGACAGGAGCTGGCTGAATGGACACGGGGAATACAGGGTAGAGAGGGGTGTGCTGTCTCATTAGGGTGAGAGCAGCTAGGAGTACACAGCAAGGTGCATAATATAACTTTTTGTATGAGAGGCTGATGTGATTTATAAACTTTCACTTAAAGCACAATAAAAAAAAAGAAAAAAAAAAACCTTTCCAAAACTGATGTTCTTCATTAAGTTGTGTTTCCAGTTTATGAGTTAAGCCAAACCATGTCTTCGGTTTAAATATGACAGCATACAATCTCTGTGAATTGAACTGTTTTCATATTTATCAATCATATTTGAGTTACACCAATCGGTAGTCCATCCATAGCAAACTGAGAATTAAACGACTTAGAACTGAATAGTTTGCAATCAAAACAACATACTGAGTCAGCAGACAGAGAATACAGTAGTTGCTCCCTCTTATAATTTTCACCATTGGTTCTGAACCCTAGAAATGCACTCCATCTACAGAACCTTGTTTGTGAACCATCCAGAAATTTTTGACATGAATTTTCAAATGGTCCACTGTGATGCCGATAATCACTTGGCTTTCTTTTAATCCAAAAATTTACATCGTCAGAAGAAAAATTATTCCACAAAGCAGGACCTGTATTTCTGTTATTTATGGGGTCTGCAGATGTGACAGTTTCAGATTCTAAGAGTTTCACTTTGCACAACATTATTAATTTTTTTTACTACAGCAAGGAATGGATGCAGAATTCAGAACAAATTCTGTTATATCCGTATTGCTATTAGTAATTTAAGCATTAGTGGTACTACTACAACTATTTTCACCCATTAAACTCGAACATTCAATGAAAGAAGTCTCTTCTGATTCATTACATTTTTAAAAGGAAGTTAATTTAGAATTATCTTTAGGGATTCACAAATTCTTTTCTTTTTATCTTCTGCAAGCTTTCATTTTTGCTTTCTACTTAGTTATTGCCATTTCATTTTACCTAGATATAAAAGTATATCACTTTTTAAATTTGGTTCTACCATAGCAAATATATTTGAATAATTGAAAATAAAGTTTATAAAGCAAGTAAAATTTATAAGATAAAATTTACAATTGGAACATTAAACACAAAATGTTTTCATTTGAAAATTAGTAAGTAAAAAAAAATGATTCAGACCACGTAATTTTGTTCTTCAGGTCTGGGAGAGTCAAATGAAATAGTACTTAGAAGGCACTCAGAAATAATTTCATTTGTTTGTCCTAAGATGTTTGTTGACGGGCTCTTTGCAGATCTACATGAGTATCTTTTGTCTTCAAATAATACTCAAAAACTCGCGCACTCACTTTCTGCCCTTTGATGCTGAATCTTCAAAGTCCATTGGACTACTGCTGATACCCCACAGGGGGAAGCACAATCACAAAGAGCAAGATACAAATACAAGGGTATGCTCAATCTGAAGACGTGTTTTGGCTCACTTTACGCAGGGCCAGGTATGTCAGGAGTCACGTGGGTATGCTGCCACTGGCGTGTTCTTATATGGTCAATGAGAAAGAAGTGAGCATGAGGTTATACTCAATTGGTCCAAAATGAAAAAGAAAATATAATTGTTACTGTATATACAAAATTTATAAAATGGTATCAATTTCATTTAGCACCCTGCCAGTTCCCTTCCACTGCAACATTTGATTTTCCTTGTGTCCTGTCCACTTGGCAACTATGGGTTTTTGCTTTGGACGGCTGGTGACCTGTTTTATTGATGCCCTAAACACTTTCTTACTTTGCTTACTGGGTCATCCTTCCCCTTCCTTAGCACTTGTATCTGTGAATAGAAAGTAGAAGCTGTTGGAGCCACTATCAAGGGCATCATGAGTTGCTGGAAAAACAGGATTGTGAAAACAACTGACCCACCACCAAGGGTGCATACGAGCAGGTAAAATCTTAGAGGGTTTTCTTATGCTCAGGATACAGTATCATTTTGCTGCCCGACAAAACAATTTTTCATTCTTTTTAAAAAGACTTTTTTAGTGTTTGTGAATTACCACCAAAGAATTCTTAGATATACGTGTGGGTGGTTGGGATGAGAAAAGGAAGTAGGGTGTTAGGCTGGTAACATGTGGATCCCTGTTCAGGAAACACTCAGAATAGTGAGGCATGCTGTTTTATTCTTTAGAGATTCTATCATCTATTTTATCATCTCGTTTAAATAGCACAGAATCTCGCCTGAGAGCCATCAGTTTGCAGGGGACTCCACGCCTCTCAGGCATGTGGGAGGTATGTGTATCCAAGTTTAGTTACAGGATAAAGACCACATTTTTTCATGAAATATCAATTTTACTAGAAGGAACTGCCCTTTTTCTACTCCCACATACACAACCCCCACCCTTCCAAAAGCTAAGTGAAAAGAAAGCAAAAACAAATCAACAACAACAGGGAAAGTACCCCAGAAAACAGGGTTAAGAGTGAAGTCTCCTCATTCCTAACTGGAAAAATTAAAACGTTCTCCTCTCTTCTGCTCACTCATTATAATCTATGATAGAGGCATGTGAAGCAGATTAAACCCTAAGACAAGGACTGTAGACTGTGAAACTCCAGTGAGGTCTTAAAATGGAACAGACACGGTTCCACTCCCTCTGCTGGGCTTTACTCAGCCTACAGGAGGGGACGCCGTGGAGGTGGCCACCAGCCCTGAGCTGGTTAGCAAGCCTTCACAAGGCTATGATTGTTTTCCCTGGGTTGTTATTAGATGTCTATGGAGATGAAGGAATGATTAGACAGTTTCCTCTAGCTCAGCATTACTAATTTACATTTCAGCTTCTTGCTAGGTCTACCAAATGTAGAGGGTCAGCTTGTGGAAAATTAGGAGTAATGTTAGCTAAGAAGGCTACTTCAATATTATTGAGGTAACTAAATGTTTTTGCAATTTTTTTATTGAAGTAGGACTTACACACAAAATGCACAATTTGTAAGTTGTTTTCACACACTGAGCACATTCCTGTAAAATATTACATCAAGAAACAGAACATGACCCCAGGAGCCACTCTAGGCCCCTTTCTCAGCCACTCTTCCTCAAGGGACTCACAGTCCTACTTTAATACAGAATATCAGTTCTGCCTGGTTTTGTATTTTATATCACAGGAATCAGTATTACCATTTATGTTTGGTTTCTTTCAGTCAATGTTTGTGAGCTTCAACCATGTTGTAGTGTGTCTGTCATTAGAGCCCATTTATCCTCATTGCTGTGCAGCATTCCCTTATGTGACTATACCACAATTCTGCCGTTCTACTCTGCACGGACATTTGGGAAGATTGGAGGTTTGGGTATATGAACAGTGCTGCTATGAACATTCTGGTATGTGTCTTTTAGTGAATTTATGTACGCATTCCTCTTGGGCATATGACTAGGAATAGAATTACAATACTTTTGAGGTTACTTTTGGTATTTACTATGTAATCGATGTCTTTAACATTATATAAAAGGCCCCTAAGATCAAAGCTTCTCTATTTATTGCATATAGAATTATCTGTTCCTGGTTCAGACTTGAACCTTCAGCAGCAGGTATGATAACTGAGGCCAATGCCCTTGTGTCTATTTTAGTGATCACCACGATCATTTCACACGGTGCAGCATTGTTTACTTTGGATTATTACTCTGGCCTTTCTAATGCAATCCTAACCCCCCCTCAACCATACCCATAGTTATCACTTAAGGAATTTGCAAAAAAGCTAGTTCTTATAAATAGACAATGCACCTCTCCCATCTGCCTCTACAGAAAGACAGGCAAACAAATATTAAATCTGACATATGGAATCACTGAACGGTAGTAACAGAAATTGAAGTATGATGCCATACTTATTATAACATAAAAATGAGAACAATCAAGTCAATGGGATAACTAAAACCATCATACTCAATATCCCATAACTAAAGTTTTGTAAGCTTCATATTGATATTTCATGTTTTACTAGGAGTAATTTAACAACTCTACATACCGAGATGGAGGTAGACATCCAAGTAGTTTATATCCGTCTCTATTATCTATAACAAATTATAAGTAACGACCACTGTTGTCTTTGAGAGAGAGAGAGAGAGAAAGAGAAAGTGTATTTTGCAGCTGGGAAATTTATAGTTTGAATGGAATCTTGAGGATCATTTCATATTGCTCTTGCCTCAAGAGAAAAGCTTTTTTTTTTTTTTTTTGTAACAGTCTACTCAACAGCTGATCATCCAGAGCCAATGTAGTAGGTTTGTGTGCAGTTTAGTGTCAATTTATTTCTGACCTTAAACCTTTCTAACCTATAAGCGAGAGCCAGAATTCCAACTACCATTCCAGTTGCACATAGGTATCTGAGAGCAGGAGAAAGGGCACCCGACGAGCAGTTGGAGAACACTAAGTTTACATAAACCCTGCCATTCACTAGCTGTGTACTGATGGGAAGACACAACTGTCCAAGACTCATTTTTTTCATTCAGGAAATAGGGATAATAACACATCACAGAACTGCTTATTCAATGTATTAAATAAGATAATGCACGTGAAAACATGTAAACAGTTAAATGGTATACAAATGTAAGGTATTATTATTATAGTTATTACTGTCTTATACAATAGTCTCTTTCCAAAGGGAAAACCTTTAACAGTCTAGTCCACCCTATTTGTTATAGTCTGTCACTGCAAATAACTTCCAGAAAAAAAGTTGTACTATCAACATTATCTTCATTCACATGTTGTGTTTTTAATAATGGTGCTTACCTAAACATTAAGAAAATAGAGTTTGCAAAAATTTATTTAATCCTAACTTATCTATAAAAAGACAGTATAGAAAGTAACACACTTCCTAGGATTAGGGGTGTTATTTCCTGGGGGAAAAAAAGAGTCACTTTTAGTTCACATTACAGAGTTTTCCATGCATCAAGATTAACTAAAATAAATTCTTCAACAATTTGAGTAAATTCAGGAAATCACAGCAAATTAATTTTGCAGTTAAGGGCTTTACCTTCAGAACATAAATCTTGGGTTCCAGGTACTTACACAGTAATAAACAATGAAATTCACATATTAATAAATTACTTGGAGTTGGCATAAGTCTTATCCAGGTAGAATGCTGTAGATCTTATAGATTTGTGCTGACATACATTATTGGGGTAAACCGTATCACAGATACCATAACTTGAAATGAGAAATCACCTAATCCATCATCTTGTTTTGCAGAAGAAAAAACCGAGGCCCAGAGATGATGTGAACTTGTCCTTTGTTTCACTACCTGATTATAAGGAATCTTCTTAAATCACTTCTAATTAAGGGCTAAGCACATTTGGAACTGCTTTAATTTTGAAAAAATAAATGGAGAAATGCAGAAGTTTTATACAGTCCACTCCAGGAAAGTTTATGTGTTAGGATTAACAAGTGTACTAGATTCTTAAGGTCAAGAGGCAGAGCCAACATGGTGTCATAGACAGAAGTACCATGCTGTCCCTCTGCAGCAAAGATCCAAAAAACTAAGTAAAACAGATACAAACTTCGGTCCTGGAACCCTAAGTATCAAATGAAGGGATAAAGAATTAGATCAAACACTGAATGGAAGAAGACATTGACAGAATACAGAGAACAAGGAGAAATATGGAGTGGAGGTCCTCTTGCCAAGTAACATGGCACAGTGTTGTGATCTTGGAACACAACCAGCAATGACCTCAGACAAGGAATACAGGAAGGCAACTTCATAGAGTTACCAACAGGAGACTGACACCACATAACCAGAGAAACATGCTTTTTCACCAGTCACCCTTCTGCCCCATACGCCACTTTTACCCCTTCTCAACAGGCCACGCTCAGCCACTTGGCCAGAGAGCCACTGGCCCGCTACCATACCAGTTCTGCCCTATTCCCACCCTCTGGTCCCGCGGCACCATTCCCCCCCCGCCCCGTCTTCCTTTACTTTCTCCCTCACACCTAGCCCCATATACACCTCAACCCCTTCTGGTCAGGCCACGTTGTATTGCACAGCTAGAGAGCCACCAGCCCACTGTCATGCCCAGTACATTCCACCCCTACCCACCAGTTCTGCTGTGCCATTTTTTTCCCACCTTCTTCCTTTTTTTCTTCCTAACCTCACCCCATACACTACCTTACTGCTGGGCCACGCTGTGCCACCTCAGCTAGAGCCAACAGCCTACTGCCACCCTGGGTCTGCCCTGCCCAGCTTCAGCTACATCGCCATTTTTTTTCTTTCTTTCCTTTCTCTTCTTTCTTTTTTATCTTCCTCCCACCTAGCCCATATGTCACCTCCCCTCCCTTACAACTGGCCCTTGGGTCCACCCTTCTGCCACTCACTAGCCTATACCACGCTGCCAGGTTACTTATTCACTTTTTTTATTATTTTCTTTTTTCTTTCTTCCTTTTCTTTCTCCCTCCCACCTAGCCCCATACACCACTTCACCCCCCTGCCACTAGACCCAGCCACGCTGCTGTGGCTAGAGAACCAGTGGTCTGCTGTCAACACAGGTCCACCCCAGCCCCACCCGCTGGCTCCCACTGTGCCGCCATTTTCTTTTTCTCTTTAGTTTCTCTCCTTTCTTTACCCCTCCTACCTGTCACCATAAGCTGTGTCTCCTCCCTTTCCACTGGCCCTTAGGTATGCCCTGCCCCCAGTCACCAGCCCCCACTATACAGCCTGGCTTATTTATTTGCTTTCTCTTTCTTCCTTTTCTTTCTCCATCCCATGTAGCCCTGTATTATACCATCTTCCCCTCTGCGTGCCAGATCCTGCCATGCCACCACAGCTAGACAGCCACCAGCACGCTGATCTACCACTGCACTGGGTCCGCCTCACCCCCACCCATGACCCCCACCATGCAGCCATTATATTTTTTCTTTCTTCCTTTTTTTTCTTTTATTTCCCCCTCCCACCTAGCCCAGTACATCACCTCCTCTCCCTTTCTACCAGCCCAAAGGACTGGCTACCCCCACTAGCTGGCCCCCACTGTGCTACCATTTTTCTATTTTCTTTTACCTTTTTTCCTTTTCTTTCTCCCTCCCACCTAGCTTCATACACAACCTCCTCCTGCTGTCCACCAGCTCCTGCCGCACTGCTGCAGCTAGAGTGGCACCAGAACACCACAGCTCTGGGTCTGCCCCAGCCCCACCAACTGACTTCCATCACAATACCATTTTATTTCCTATTTAGTTTCTTCCCCCGCCCCACCAAGCCCCATGGATACCCTGGTGGTGCAGTGGTTAAGTGCTACAGCTGCTAATCAAAAGGTGGGCAGGTAAAATCTACCAGGTGCTCCTTGGAAACTCTATGGGGCAGTTCTACTCTGTCCTACAGGGTTGCTATGAGTCAGAGTGGACTTGATAGCAACAGGTAATGGACCAAGCCCCATAAACTAACTTCCTTCTCTTCCTAATGGATTCTTGATCCACCCAACCCCACTGGCCGACCCTACTGTGCTGCCCTTTTTTTTCTCTTTTTTTTCTTTTCTTTGTCCCTCCCACCTAGCGACCTCTTACCCTTACTTCTGCCCCCACTGTGCCACCATGGATAGAGTACCACAGATGTACCAGCATGCTGCTGCCTGAGATATGCCCAACCCCCACTTACTGGGCCCCACTGTGCCCTCATTTATTTTATCCTTTCTTTCCTTTCTACTTCCCACCTAGCCCCGGATGCCACCCACACATCCCGTCATTCTCCCCTCAACCTAGCCAGGTATGCTACCCACCCTACTCACCAGCCCCTACCATGGTACCATGGCTAGGGAGCCCCTGGAACTAAGGCCTGCCACCATGGACCCACATAGCCCTCCCCTTCTGCCACTTGACCAGCTGCTGAATGGTGGGAAGTGAGTCCATATGATCCCCATCAGATATTCACATATATCCAGCAAAGGGCTGTGAATGCTTCCACACCACTAGATCAACATCAGGGAGGCAGACAGTGCCTGCCCAGTCTGCTCTCCGCCACCTCACCAAACCAGTTTACAGCAAAGCGAACTCACCCTGCCTGCCATCAGACAAGGTGATAAGAGCTATCGTTTCTACAGGTGAGCAAGCAGCAAAGACGCCTGGCTGTCCTGCCCTGACATATTAAAACAAAACCAAAAATTAGGATGAAACAAATGAATATACAATCAACAAATAAAGAAAATAATACCCCAATGTCTTGGAGACAGTAGACAATACAAAACAAATAAAGTGCAAGACAAGATAGCTCCAGGAAGTGTTCAAAATAAAGAATCAGATGGCCTCTGGTAGAAGAAAAGACTAATATTTAGAGATCTCCAAGAGATTAAGAAACAGATAAAAAAAAAAAAATACAGACAAAACCACAGAAAAAATAGACAAAATCATGGAAAACACAGGCAAACAAGAAAACATAGACAAAATCAAGGAAAACACAGACAAAATAATAGGAGAATTCAGGAATATAATACAAGAACAAAACATCAAAATAAATAGACAATTAGAAAACAGCAGCTAGAAACCCAAGAGATAAACAACAAAATTTCACAAATGAACAAATCAATGGGAGGTTTTAGGAGCAAATTTGGAACAACAGAAGACACAATCAGTGAGACTGAGTCAAATCTGTTTGAGGAAAGATCAGAGAAAAGAAAGAAGAAAACTTTTAAGAAAGCCTAAGAATTATGTGGGACAGAATTAAGAGCAAAAAGTTTTGCATGATTGGAGTTTCAGAATGGGGGAGAAAATGGAAAACACAGAGAAGATCACTGAAGATTTGCTGGCAGGAAGCTTCATAAATATCATGAGAGACAAAAATTTGACTACCCAAGAAGTTCAACGAACCCCATGTAAGAGAGACTAGAAAAAAGAAAGTCACCAAGTCATGTCATAACCACACTTGCCATAAACAAAGACAAAGAAAGAATTCTGAGAGCAACTCAAGACAATTGAAAAGTCACTTACAAAGGGGAAACAATAAGACAAAGCTCTGATTACTTGGCAGAAACTATGCAGGCAAGAAGGCAATGGGATGACATATACACAACCTTGAAAGAAAAAAGCTTCCAACCAAGATTAATATAACCTGCAATAGTCTCAAATATGATGACAAAAATTAGGGCATTTCCAGATAAACATAAATTCAGGGAATTGGTAAAAATGAAAGCAAACTTACACGAAATATTAAAAGGAGGCCTCAGGTTAGAGAACAAAAAACATAAGACAACAACCAAAGTCTAGGAAACAGGACAGTATCAGCCAGATACCAACCTAGATAAAGAACACTCAGTAATAAAACAAAGCTAAAAGACTTAAAACAGGGAAACAAAGTGTCACTCTAACTGATGACAAAATCAAAACAATAAAAGTGGGAATAAATGGTGCAGGTATGAAACTTTCAAATGGAGAGAAAGTCAAGGGATATCAAGTAACAAAAGGCTTGTTCAAACGTAGGAAGATAAGGGAAAATTGCAAAGTAACCACAAAGAAAGTTAAATCTACTCATCAGGATAAAAAAGAAGAAAAGCATAAAGACTCAGTAAATAGAAATTCAATAATAATGAAAGAAAATAAAATCCACAAACAAAATGAACTCAGCACAGGAAAGTAGGAGTAACAAAGAAAACATCAGCACCACACACACACAAAGGCACAACAATATGACAGAAATAAATTCATACCTATCGAAAATCTCAGTGATTGTAAATGACTTAAATGCACTCATAAAGTGAAAGAGTGGCAGAATGGATATAAAAGCATGACCCATCAATACGCTGTCTACAAGAGACACATCTTAGACACAAAGACATAAATATATTAAAAATCAAAGAAAGGAAAGATATATCAATCAAACAGTAACCAAAAAAGGGCAGGAGTGGCAATACTAATCCAGACAAAATAGACTTTAAGGGAAAACCAAGCATAAAAGACAAGGAAGGACATTATATAATGATTAAGGTGACAATCTGCCAAGAAAACGTAACCTCAATAAATATCTATGCACCAAAAAGCAGGACTCCAAAATACATAAAACAAATTCTAACAACACTGAGAAGAGAAACAGACAGTTCCACGGTAATAGTACAAGTCTTGAACACACCATTCTTGGTAAAGGAAAGAACATCTAGAAAGAAACTGAGCACAGATACAGAAGATCTAAAGGCGAAAATCAACCAACTTGACCTCATAGTCATATATAGAACATTCTAACAGAAAAGTATACATTGTTTTCCAATGCACATGAAACATTCTCCAGAACAGAACACATTTTAAGCCACTAAGCAACCTTCGATAAAATTCAATGGAATAATACACAGCAGTCTCTCTGATCACAATGCCATAAAAGTAGGAATCAATAAAAAGAAGAACAAGGAAAAAAATCAAATACATGGAAACTGAATAACATCATGCTTAAAAACAACTAAGTAATAGAAGAAACCAAAGAAGGAATAAAAAAATTCCTGGAATCAAATGAAAATTTAAACACATCACACCAAAACCTATGGGGCACAGCAAAGGCAATGCTCAGAAGTCAATTTATAGCAATAAATGTACACATCAAAAAAGAAATGGCCAAAGTCAAAATGTTAGGCTACAACTTGAACAAATAGAAAGAGAATAGCAAAAGAAGCCCATAGGCACCAGAAGAAAGGAAATAATAAAGATTAGAACAGAAATAAACAAAACAGAGAACAGAAAAGCAATAGAAAGAATCAATGAGACCAAAAGTTGGTTCTTTGAAAAGATCAACAAAATAGGTAAACCAATGGCCAAACTACAAAAGAAAAACAGGAGCAAAAGCAAATAACCCAAATAAGAAATACATCAAGGGATATTACGATAGACCCAAACGAATAAAAAGGATTGTAACAGAACACCATAAAAATTGTACTTCAACAAATTTGAGAACCTAGAGGAAATGCACAAATTCCTAGAAACAAACTACCTACCTAAACCAACAAGCTGAGATAGACAGTCTGAACATATCCATAACAAAAGAGAAAAGATTGAAGAAAAAAAAAAAAAAAAAAAAACCTCTCAACTAAAGAAAACCCTGTCCGAGACAGCTTTATTGGAGAATTCTACCAAACATTCAGAGAGTAGCTCATACCGGTACTACTCAAACCATTTCAGAGCATAGAAAAGTGAGGAATATTCCCAAATTCATTCATTCCATGAGGCCAGCAAAACCCTGTTACCAAAGGCAGGGATCAAAGACTCCACAAAAAAAATAAAATTACAGACCAGTGTCTCTTATGAATGAATACAGATGACAAAAATTCTCAACAAAACACCACCCAATAGAATTTAGCATCACATCAAAAAAATAATACACCAGGACCAAGTGGGATTCATACCAGGTATACAAGGATGGTTCAACATTAGAAAATCAACCAATCTAATCCAACACATAAATAGACCAAAGAAAAGAATCACATGATCACCTCAATCAATGCAAAAAAAGACATTTGATAAAGTCCAACACCCATTCCTGATAAAAACTCTCAATAAAATGGGAACCGAAGGAAAATTTCTCAACATAATAAAGGACATCTACACCTGGTGCCATAGTGGTTAAGAGTTTAGCTTTTACCCCAAAGGTCAGCAGTTCAAATCCACCAGGCACTCCTTGGAAACCCTATGGGTCAGTTCTACTCTGTCCTACAGGGTCGCTATGAGTCAGAATTGACTCAACAGCGATGGGTTTGGTTTTTTTGTATTTGGTATACAAACCCAAAGGCCAACATCATTCTTAATGGAGAGAGGCTGAAAGCATTCCCCCGAGAACAGGAACAAGGCAAGGATGCCCTTTATCACCTATTTAACATTGTGCTGGACATCCTAGTTAGAGCAATAAGGCAAGAAAAAGAAATAATGGACATCCAAATTGGAAAGGAAGAACTAATACTATCCCTTTTTGCAGATAAGATGATCCTATATATAGACAGCCCCAAAGATTCCACAAGAAAACTACTGGAGCTAATGGCGAGATTCAGCAGAGCAGCAAGATACAAGATCAACATAAAAAATCAGCTGGATTCCTATACTCCAACAACGAGAACTTTGAAAACGAAATCAGGAAAATTTTACCATACATACTAGCCCCCCAAAAGATAAAATACTTAGGAATAAATCTAACCAGGCACGTAAAAGACCTACACAAAGAAAACTACAAAACACTATTGCAAGAAACCAAAAGAGACCTACATAAATGGAAAAGCATACCATGCTTATGGACAGAAAAACTCAACATTGTGAAAATGTCAATTCTGCCCAAAGTGATCTACAGATATAATGCAATCCCAATTCAAATACCAACAGCATTCTTTAATGAGATGCAAAAACTAATCATCAACTTTATACAGAAAGTAACGAGGCCCCCAGAAAAGCAAAGCAGTACTGAAGAAAAAGAACAATGTAGGAGGCCTCACACTACCTGATCTTAGAACCTACTACACAGCCACAGTAATCAAAACAGCCTGGTACCGGTACAATGAGAGACACATAGATCGAAGGAACAGAATCGAGAACCCAGACGTAAAACTATCCATTTATGGTCAGCTGATCTTTGACAAAAGACCAAATTCTGTTAAATGAAGAAAAGACAGCCTTTTTAACAAATGGTGCTGGCAAAACTGGATGTCCATCCATAAAAAATGAAACGGACCCCATATCTCACACCATACACAAAAACTAACTCAAAATGGGTCAAAGACCTAAATGTAAAACCTAAAACGAAAAAGATCATGGAAGAAAAAATAGGGACAATGCTAGGTGTTCAAATACATGGCATAAATATAATACAAACCATAACTAACAATGCACAAACACCAGATGGGAGCTACTATAAATTACCCACTTACGTTTATCTAAAGACTTCACCAAAAGAATAAAAGGAGAACCCACACACGGGGGAAAAAAAAAAATGACTATAACATATCCGACAGGGGTCTAATCTCCAAAATTTATAGAAATAACAGTAACAAAAAGTGTCTCTTATGAATGAATATAGATGACAAAAATTCTCAACAAAACACCAGCCAACAAAATTTAGCATCATATCAAAAAAATAATACACCAGGACCAAGTGGGATTCATACCAAGTAAAAAAAAAAAAAAAAATTTTTATTATACAAGGATGGTTCAACATTAGAAAATCAACCAATCTAATCCAACACATAAATAGTAACAAAATCCAACACATAAATAGTAACAAAAAGTTAAATAATCCAATTGAGCTTTCTTTTTTTTTTTTTTGATCTTGCTTCGTTTTTTTGATTTCCCTCTCTGGGTTGACTTCTGATTGCTCTGCCCAGTGTTCTAGTCTTGGGTTGATACCTGATATTATTGATATTCTAACCAAGAACTCCCTTTAGTATTTCTTATAGTTTTGGTTTGGTTTTTACAAATTCCCTAAACTTCTGTTTATCTGGAAATGTCCTAATTTCACCTTCATATTTAAGAGACAGTTTTGCTGGCTATACAATTCTTGGCTGGAAATTTTTTTCCTTCAGTTTTTCAAATAAGTCATCCCATTGCCTTCTTGCCTGCATGGTTTTTGCCAAGTAGTCCGAGCTTCTTCTTATTGACTCTCCTTTGTAGGTGACTGCTCATAAAATTCTGTCTTTATCTTTGGTTTTGGCAGGTTTGATTTTAAAATGTCTTGATGACTTTCTTTTAACATCTTCGTTATGTAGAGTACGATCAGCATCTTGGATAGATATCTTATCTTTCACAATATCAGGGAAGTTTTCTGCCAACAAATCTTCAACAATTCTCTCTGTATTTTCTGTCATCCCTCCTTGTTCTGGTACTCCAATCACTCGTAGGTTATTTCTCTTGAAAGAGTCCCACGTGATTCTTAAGGTTTCTTCATATTTTTTTAATTCTTTTATCTGATTTTTCTTTAAATATATTAGTGCCAAGTGATTTATCTTCAAGCTCAGAAATTCTGGCTTCTACTTGCTCAATTCTGCTCCTCTTACTTTCTATTGAGTTGCCTAATTCTGTAATTTTATTATTAATCTTCTGAATTTCTGATTGCTGTCTGTCTATGGATTTTCCCAGCTTATTAAACTTTTCATTATGTTCATATTCTAACAACACTGAGAAGAGAAACAGACAGTTCCACGATAATAGTACAAGTCTTGAACACACCATTCTTGGTAAAGGAAAGAACATCTAGAAAGAAACTGAGCACAGATACAGAAGATCTAAAGGCGAAAATCAACCAACTTGACCTCATAGTCATATATAGAACATTCTAATAGAAAAGTATACATTGTTTTCCAATGCACATGAAACATTCTCCAGAACAGAACACATTTTAAGCCACTAAGCAACCTTCGATAAAATTCAATGGAATAATACACAGCAGTCTTTCTAATTTCTTCAATTGCTTTATCTGTGTGTTCCTTGGCTGGTTCTGCGTATTGCCTCATTTCCTTCCTGATGTCTTGAAGGGTTCTGTATATTAAACTTTTGTATTCTGCCTCTGGTAATTCTAGGAATGCATTTTCATCTAGAAGATCCCTAGATTCTTTGTTTTGAGAGCTTGTTGAGCTGATCATGGTCTGTTTCTTTATGTGATTTGATATTGACTGTTGTCTCTGAACCATCTATAAGTTATTGTATTAGTTTATGCTTGCTTACTGTGTCGTAGCTTCTTGCTTTGCTTTGTTTTGATGTGCCCAAATGGGTTGCTTGAGTGAGCTAGCTTGATTATTTTCGCCTTTGGAGCTCTGATGTCCTGTCCCCAGATGGCTAGAGCTGTTACCAGGTATATGAGTCTAGGAGTCCATTCACTTTTCTTGTATGAATTCAGCTCAGATGTCCACGTAGCTGATAACCAAGTATGTGGTACATGCTCTGTCCTACAGTCATGGGGGGCAGGGGTGATTGGTGTAGGTACTGGTATCTGGGTGCAGCAGGAGGTCACTCTCTGAACAAGGCAGAGGGTGACAACCATCCCCCAAGTGTCTGTGAGGAAAGTGCGTCCCTATTCTCTAGAGCATACAGGTGGGTGGGTTCTGCAGATGGACCTTAGGCATACAATGCTTTCGGCTGTAGGGACTGGGAGGTGCCAGTTATCCTTGGACCCCAGTCACGGATAGCTGGATGACCTGAGTGGAGCCACCAGTCCTTAGGCCCCTGATGTGGGTAGGTGAGGACCCTGTTTGATAGACAAATTGGTGTCAAACATCAAACGCCCACCTCTCCACCGCACATCTGAAACAGTTGCAGTCTGACAATTGGGGTCTATTCTCCTGAAATAGGCCCACAGAGGTCCACGCAGGGAGGAAAGGTGTTCAAAGTCCATGGACCGTTTATGCCTGGACAGGAGCTGCTTTTGTCCTGAGCTCCCCTCATTAGTGGAGCTAGCAAATTATCTTTCCCCCACATGCAAATTTTTTCCTTCTCCAAGGCCAGGAGGATGGCTCTAGGTGCTCAACAGTGCCTATCTTAGGCCCAGGGAATTCAGCCGCTGAAGCCGGCTTGGGGGTGGCGGGACGTGTTAAAATATACGCAAGTACTTAGCTTTTGCTAAGAGCTCCATTCTTCTCAGTTTCTGGGGGTGTGAGTAGGCTGTGTGGCTGGCTGCTTCTCCCTGAGGAAACTGCAGCTGAACACTAGTACCAGGCCACCAGAGCAGCTCCGGGAATGGTGCCTGAGGGCTCTGCGCGATTCAGGTCTGGTAACTCCTCTCCGCTTCTGAACCATCTCTTCCTCCCCCTGCCCCTCTGTTCGTTTTCTAAGTTTGCCTTTGATGTTCAGGCCTCCTAGGTTGTCATAAATATACTCGTTTCACTTGTTTTTTCAGGTCTTTGTTGTAAAGAGGGCTCACTGGAAGTGTCTGTCTATTCTGCCATCTTGGCTCCGCCTCTCTAATCCATTTGAAAAATGGGCAAAGGATATATCAACAGATACTTCACCAATGAAGACATTCAGGTGGCCAACAGACACACGAGGAATAGTCTTGATCATCAGACATGGAGAATTACAAAACAAAATTACAATATGATAACATCTCACCCTGACATTACTGGCATTAAAAAAAAAAAAAAGGAAAATAACAAATATTGCAGAGGTTGCAAGGAGATTAGAACTACTATGCACTGCTGATGAGAATGTAAAATGGTACAACCTCTTTGGAAAACGATATAGTGCCTACCTAAAAAAGCTAGAAATAGGAGTACCATACTATCCACCAATCCAACTCCTAGGAATAGACATATGCACACCCTTGTTCATTGCATCATTATTCACAATAGCAAAAAGATGGAAACAACCTAAATGCCCATCAAGAGATGAATGCATAAACAAACTATGGTACGTATACACAATGGAATACTAATACTAATGGAGTTCATTATAAAGAACAATGACAAATCTGCAAAACATCTAACATCATGGATGAATCTGGAGGGCATTATTCTGAGTGAAATATGTCAACCACAAAAGGATAAATATTGTATGAGACCACTATTACAAAATCCCAAGAAATTGTTTACACACAGAAAAAAAAAAAAAACAACAATTTTTGATGGTTACAAGGGAGGGGATTGGTGGGGAGGGGAAATCATTAACTAGCCAGTAGATAAGTGGTAACTTTGGTGAAGGGAAAGAGAACACACAATATAGGGGAAGCTAGCACAACTTGACAAAGGCAAAGCAGTAGAAGCTTCCTAGACACATCCCAACACTTTGAAGGATTGAATTACTGGGACTAAGGGCTGAGGACCATTGTCTCGGGATCTCTAGGTCAATTGGCATAACATAGTTCATAAGTAAAACATTCTACATTCTACTTTGGTGAGTAGCATCTGGGGTTTTAAAAGCTTGCGAGCAGCCATCTAAGATACATCTATTAGTCCCATCACATTCAGAGCAAAGGAGAATGAAGAAAACCAAACACACAAGTGAGATATTAGCCTAAAGGCCTAATGGACCACATGAACCACAGCCTCCACCAGCCCAGAAGAACTAGATGGTGCCCAGCTACCACCATTAACAGCTTGACAGGGCTCACAATAGAGGGTTCTGGATACAGCTAGGGAAAAATATAGAATAAAATTAAAATTCACACACACACACACACACACACAAAATCAGACTTACTGGACTAACAGATTGCTCTGAGACTACGGCTCCCAAACACCCTGCTAACTGAGAACTGAAGCCACTCCTAAAGTCCTCCTTTCAGCCAGACATTAGATAAAAACCCTATAGGACAGAGTAGAACTGCCCCATAGAGTTTCCAAGGAGTGCCTGGCGGATTCGAACTGCCGACCTCTTGGTTAGCAGGTCTATAAAATAAACAATAATATACCTGAGGAACATGCGTCTTAGTTCAATCAAATACATGTGACCAAATGGGCAACACCTGCCCAAATCAAAGATGAGAAGGCAGAAAGGGACAGGAAAACTGTTTTGAAAGGAAACTTGATAAAAGGTCAGGCAAACCCTGAAGGACAAGCAATCAGTGTTAGACTTTTCCACCACCTCAATAAGATGACATGGAGCAACCACCACAGAACTCTGAAAGAAAAATATCTGGATTCAAAACATTTGTCTCCTGTCCAATTGCTTCCATGGATGAGATGCATTCTCTGATGTGAGAAGATTTTAAATATAATATGCAGGTTCCGTTGACAAACTAAAACAAAACTTGAAAACTGCGCTGGGACTGGAAATAAAAGTTTTAAATCAAGAAATATAGAGGAAATTGGGGCTGAAAAGGACTGGCAGTTACAACTGCAATTATGAGAATATATAGAAATAAATGTGTATGATTGTTTTAAGTACTGTTGCAAAATTTCCAAGAATTGAACTATATTGCTCAAAAAATGGAAAGGAAGCAAACAGTGAAGTATATAAACTCAGATTCAAATTATGTTGTGCTAAGGAACAAAAGTCAAAAGCATTTAGCATTTCATCTTTTCTAAGAGACAAAGATTAATGTTCTTCTAATAATTTTAATAGTTAAGTAAATGTAAATTCAGTAACACATCTGAAAAACTTTAGGATAGCCACTAGAAGAATTAAGAAAGACCTCCTTCTAAACCAGAAGTTATCACCAAACAAAATGTTCTCCTAAAGAAGGAAGGAAGAGAAGGGAAGGGAAGAAGAAAGGGAAGAAGGCCCTCCCCTGCCCACATACACTAAACAAAAAGCAACCAAATATTGAAGACATAAAACAAGTCAACATATGTATAATTTATGTAATAATTACAATAATAACAGCAAATAGGTTAAACTCTACTACCATCAGGAAAAGATTATTTTATTAAACTGTATTTTATTTTTAAGACAACTATATGCTTACCTAGATAAAGTGGCATGAAAGGCTAAAAATAATAGAATAGGCAAAAATATTTTATGAATATTCAAAAAACAAGAATTTTGGTTTGGCACTATTAATATGAGACAAAGCAGAGGAGATGGGAAAATACTGGACACACAGTCATTGCTAACTACTACAGAATCCATAACACAGACAGGATGGGCATGAAATTTATAAGCCAAACAATATAAAATCTGATTGACGTTTTGAAAAATTTTTAACAAAATCAGAAACTACGTATGATAATTTAATGAAAAGCAAATAACACAAATTTGTATATCGTGTTTGGTTTTACTCATGAAAAATACATATGTGTACGTATGTGGAAAATAGCCTGGAAAAGACAAAACAAATTTTAGGCCTAACACTACAGCAGTATCTCGACAGGAAACTGCAAGAAATTCAGGCCAGATTTAGAAGATGATGTGGAACCAGGGATATCATTGCTGATGTCAGATGGATCTTGGATGAAGGCAGAGAATACCAGAAAGATGTTTACCTCGGTTTTATTGACTATGAAAAGGCATTCAGCTGTGTGGATCATAACAAATTATGGATAACAATGCAAAGAATGGGAATTCCAGAACAATTAATTATGCTCATGAGAAACCTGTACATAGATCAAGAGGCAGTTGTTTGAACAGAACAAGAGAATACTGTTTAGTTTAAGGTCAGGAAATGTGTACATCAGGATTGTGTTCTTTCACCATACCTATTCAATCTGTATGCTGAGCAAATCGTCCGAGAAGCTGACTATATGAAGAAGAATGGGGCATCAGGATTGGAGGAAGGCTCATTAACAACCTGGTTTGCTGAAAGTGAAGAGAGCTTGAAGCACTTACTGATAAAGATCAAAGACCAGAGCCTTCAGTATGGATTGCACCTCAACACAAAAATTCTCACAACTGGACCAATAAGCAACATCATGATAAAGGGAGAAAAGATTGAAGTTGTCAAGGATTTCATTTTACTAGGATCCACAATCAACGACCATGGAAGCAGCAGTCAAGAAATCAAAAGACGTATTGCATTGGGCAAATCTGCCGCAAAAGACCTCTTTAAAGTATTGAAAAGCAAAGATGTCACCTTGAAGACAGGTGGGTGCGACCCAAGCCATGGTATTTTCAATCGCATCATATGTATGTGAAAGCTGGACAATGAATAAGGAAGACAGAAAAAGAATTGACACCTTTGAATTGTGGTGTTGGCAAAGAATATTGAATATACCATGGACTGCCAAAAGAATGAAGAAATCTGTCATGGAAGAAGTACAACCAGGACGCTCCTTAGAAGCAAGGATGGCGAGACTGCATCTTACATACTTTGGACATGTTGTTAGGAGGGATCAGTCCCTGGAGAAGGACACCATGCTTGGTAAAGTAGAGGGTCAGCCAAAAAGAGTCAACGAAATGGACTGATACAGTGGCTGCAACAATGGGCTCAAGCATAACAGAGATTGTGGGCATGGTGCAGGACTGGACAGTGTTTCGTTCTGTTGTGCATACGGTCCCTGTGAGTTGGAAGCGACTCGACAGCACCGAATAACAACAACGTCACTGTGTGATTATGACTGGTTTTGTTTATTTTCTCTAATGCTTCTCTATATTCTCTAAACTTCTAACACTGAGTATGCAACAAGCTCACAACGAGGCAGCAATTTTAAAATATTACATGTGGTACAATTTCTAATATTTGAGAGAATGCATTTTCCTTGTCCATATTTTATTTTGATTTTAGTTTTCAAGGTGATTGGAAAATTATGAGATATTGTCATTTTGCCCTCTGTTAATTGCTAAAATACTGCTCTTACACAGAAATAAGGCAAAGCCACGTCTGCTTAGATCAAAATAAGGATACAGTTCCCATACCTTGGCAATTTATATAATTTGGAATTTTGTATTTAATAAAATCATTGGAATGTATTGAAGAATATAGTATCTTTGGAAATCAAGGCCCCAGTTCCTGCAAAACTAAGCATTCCATATGTAATTTTCTTACTTAACTTGAAAAAAAACCTTTAAATTCTCAGTTCAGTAAAATTGGACCTATATATTAACCTTCAAGAATTTTATAGTAATGGATAGAAGTGCTTTGAAGATCCACAGACAGATATTTGGTTACTTTATCAATGGTTTTACTAAGTTGTATAGTTAATTGAGTTATTTTTTGAAAATTACAAGTGATTTTTAAAGTCAGATACTCTTTTTCCTTTTACTTAATAAAGTAAAAATGAATCTGCAAGTTTATTTTTAAATTTGCACCCAGTTCAATTTCACTCTGAGATAACATAAGTCAAAGGAAATAATAGGTCAAATGACAAAGGATTCAGACAGACACAACATGTCACTGAGGTGCTCTCTTGGCAAAATGAAAGCTTTCGCTGCTGCAAACCCAAAACCAAACCAAACCCATTGCCCTGGAGTCGATTCCAACTCATAGCGATCTTCTAGGACAGAGCAGAACTGCTCTACAGGGTTTCCAAGGCTGTAATCTTTATGGAAGCAGAGTGCCGTATCTTTCTCCCGTGGAGTGGCTGGTGGGTTCTGGGGGTTCGAGCTACCGACTTTCCAGTTAGCAGCCAAGCACTTAACCACTGCACCACCAGGGCTCCTGGTTTCACTGCATGTGACAATAAATTAAGAAGTACTGTACAGATAAATGGAGCCCTGGTGGCACAGCTGTTACGAGATTGGTTGCTAACCAAAACGTCAGCAGTTCAAATCCACCAGCTGTTCCTTGGAAACACTATGGGGCAGATCTACTGTGTCTTATAGGGTCGCTATGAGTCGGAATCAACCAGATGGTTATGGGTTTAGTTTTGTTTGGGCACAGATAAATGGGAGCCCTGGTGGCATAGTGGTTAAGTGCTTGGCTGCTAACTGAAATGTCTGTGATTGGAACTCACCAGCCCCTCCTCAGGAGAAAGATGTGGCAGCCAGCTTCCATAAAGATTACAGCCTTGGAAACCTTATGTGGCAGTGGTACTCTGTCCTATAGTTGGTATGAGTCAGAATTGACTCGACAGCAGTGGGCTTGGTTTTGGGTTTTTTTTGTACAGATAAAATCAAAACCATGCCTTTGGGAATCCTTTTGAATATACTATATTACAAGGAGCCACTAGCCACAAACCCCAAGCTCGCATGAAAAGCTTGGTACCTCATTCTCAAAAATGCACATACCGGGAAGAACTGCCAGGGTCTGAGAAATGCCTTTAATAGGATGAAAGGAAACCAAGCAATCAATCCAAAAACTAAAACAAAAGTTCTTGAGAAAAAGTCAATGCTTGGAGTGAAGGAAAAAAATAAACTTCCAACACTATTAGAGAGATGAGATGTACAATTTCGATCTGCAAAGAACAGGATGCAATAAAAAGAAAAACCAAGCAGGAAGAACAAATTCTCAGAAACTGAAAAAACAACAACAACAACAACAAAAAACCGATTAAAACGTGCGATTGAAGGGCTGGAAGACAAAACTGAGGAAATATTCGAAAGATAGAATAAAAAGACAAGGCGTTTGAAGAGAGGAAAGTACCAGCCAGAGGGCAAACTGCAAATAGAGAAGAGGATATATTATTAAAGAAATAATATAAAAAAGTTCCTAGAAATGAAAGGTGTAAATTTCCAGACTGAAAGAGCCCACCAAGGGCTTGGAATACTAAAAACGGCCCAAATCAAGGCACAATTTTGTGACATTTCGGAACAGTAGGAATAAAGAGAAGGCCCTCCACATTTGAACAGGGAGTACCTGCAATTCTCAAGAGGGAAGTGAGCCGGGAGAGAAAGAGCAATGGTTTCTATGGCTTGAGATTTGAGGGGCAGCAGACTTCTCAGGGATCAAAGGCAAACTTAGAGAATATGGAGTAATGCTTTCAATATTCTGAAGGAAAAAGATTTCCAACTAGAAATCTATCTACAACTAAATTAACTATTATGATTGAGGAGAGATTAATGTTACTTTAGATATAGCAAAAATATAATCTTCCACGACTCTTCCCCCAAAAGCTACCAAAGGCTGAAAATACACCAGGGAAGAGAAGACTCAGAATCCAGGAAAGGGGGGCAAAAGGAATCCCTACTAACCCATACTAGGAGGCACGAAAGTCCCAGGAAGAGAGCCCTGCAGCCGCCTGGAGAGAAACCAGTGCAGGCAGAGCAGGAGGAGGACAGAGGTCTCTGGAAGGGTTGCCTTCACAGGTGGGGTGGGAGGAAGTTGATTAACAGACCACCCGATGAGTCTGACAGCACTGGGAAGAGCTTTAGAGGTGAGCGGTACCTAAGCAAAAGGAATTGGAGCCTGCCCAGGGCAGAGGCTACGAGGATCCAAAGGCAAGTGGAGTAGGCTGCTTCTCCAGGTCCCATGCACTGGGATGCAACCAGGGCTACCAATGAGAAACCAAACCAAGAGGAAGGAGGATGGCAGAGGAAAGGTGTTCATTGAGGAGAAAAGGCTACTTCTGAGAATATTAGGAGATACGTCTTTGAAATCAAGAGCCTGAGAAGGGTTCCTGCAAACCTCAGTAAAAATGAGGGCAATGGTTTAAAACATGCCACTATGCACAGAGCGATCATGTTTAAAACATGCCACTATGCACAGAGCGATGGGACAGCAAGAAACCCAAGAGCTCATCTATGTTCTTTCTTCAAGGGGGGCCTGGATTCTCGGAGCAATGCACGGACTGTCCAAAATAATTCCTCAACGATATTGTTACATATTTTGCTAAGTATGGTGTTATTTCATTTTTCCTTTTATTTTGGATTTAATGTTGCCCTTTGCCTCCTTTCCTCCCTTATAGCAAAATATTAAAGGTCACTTTTCAATCTTTCTCTTGAATTTCCATACAATTCTTGGCAAATCAGTAAACAGAATATATCCTTCATGAAAACAGAAGCCAATTTAAGAAAATACCTTAAGGACCTATAAGATTATTACCTAAATAAATACTCTTATTTAAATTATAAAGTGAACAGCAATCTTTTTAAATACAGAAATAGACAATGAAGAAAAAAAACACATAATCTTATTTCAGTAATCCCCTATTACACTAAAAATGTAATATTCATAGATGGTAAGAAAATGCAAATAATATGAAAAAATTCAAGAAAGGAAAAGGACATCTCTCATCCCTCTTCCCAAAGGCAATCACTGTTAGTATATTTTAATGCCTCAGGAAAGGGAAGGACATGCTATCGTACCTGTATATCCTCTTTTTCAAAAACATAAGTTTTGTTCTTGAATAACCAAAAGGTCAGCAGTTCAAATCCACCAGCCGCTCCTTGGAAACCCTATGGGACTGCTCTACTCTGTCCTACAGGGTTGCTGTGTGTTGGAATTGACTTGATTGCAACGTTTTTTTTTTTTTTTTTAATGTGTATATCTGTAAGTTTTTTTTTTTCTTTATTCCTGGACAATATCTAAATTATATTACAACTACTTGTGTCTTAAATGTTGTTTTAAAATACTTACCTACGAAGCCATCTAGACTCAAAACTCTTTTGGTAATGAGAAGGGAAGGGAGGAAGAGATGGGGTGAATATGAGAAGTAACTCTCACTTTTCTTTCACGATTGCCTGCTTTGGTTTCATTTTGTTTTGTATTTAATTGTGTTTTGGTTTTAGGAACTTATATTACTAAAAAGAAATTCAAATGATTTCACAGCTTTTCAAATAGACTGCTTATCACTGTTTTGATTGAATTTTAATTTAATTGAATTTTCGACTATAAAAGTTTTATCCCTAATTTTAAGTATTTGTACTTTATGTTTTTTTTGTTTACATGGTTGAACTAGCTTGTGCTATAGAAATAGTATTATTGTTTTGCTTTTCGATGAGCCAACTCTTGGGTGGGTACTCTTACCATTTTCCTGTTTTTCTGTGTTCCGATTAATTCTTTTCAACTTTTAATTTAACATTTCTGTCCATTTCCTATTTGTTTACTTTTATAATTTTTTAGTTGAATGTTCCCTTTCATTTTTTCTTGTTAAGTAGAATAAAACTGTACCTATGAACATGTGTGTAGTGGTATCCCAAAAGTTGTATCTTTAGTTATATCATGACACTTAGGTCTAGATTTGCTGAGATTCCAACTTGAGTTCTCCTTTGATCCTATAATTGCTTAAGTTATATTTATTCATGTGTTTGCATAAGT
The DNA here is from genome assembly GCF_024166365.1 of Elephas maximus indicus. Lineage (NCBI taxonomy): Eukaryota > Metazoa > Chordata > Mammalia > Proboscidea > Elephantidae > Elephas > Elephas maximus. The sequence continues at coordinate 24,370,357 of NC_064829.1, forward strand.
GTTCCAGGTGATTGGGATTCTTCACCAAAATTTCTTCTTTTATTTGCATTTTGATCAGAAAATAGGTCTGAAGTTGTTAGTTTTCAGAATTTCATGAGTTGTTTGTGGCCTACTAGCCAAGGTTTCAAAATAGCTTTTAGGTAGGTTTATTCTGTTTTCTGTTTGGTATATATCTTTCAGTCAATCTTCTTTTTAAAAAAACCATGTTATTCAGATTCTCTCTATCCTTGATTTTGTCTATTGAATCTATCAGTCAGACATGGATGAGTTAAGGTCTCCTAATAGTATTGTGTTTCTCCTTATATTTCCTGCAGTTATGCTTTCAATAATATTTAGTGAATAAAAACTTGTGTTGTTTGTGGAATTTACTCTTTTCTACTGCACAAGGCTCCCATTTACAGATGAGGAAAGTGAGGCTAAAAACAGTGGAATAATTGGTCACAAATTACATAATTTGTAAATGTCTGGTCTGGAAGTCCAACTCGGGCCAGTCTGAGCCTTGAACATGAATAGAGACACAAGCACACTCGCACATGCACACATGCACGCAAGTAGGGGAACAGGTGTGAAGAGAAAATATCTGAAACAACTTCCATCGTTACTGAATTGACAAAATGACTCCAGAACAACCATGACTGAAGGCTGGGGACAATGCTGTACATTATCATGAAGGACACCAAAAGCCTCTTAGACTTAACTGACACATCTTCTTCTAAGCGGTCGCTGCTCCTGCTCTACTTGCACTCTTTAAGGTGTGACTCATGAGCATATGTGTCCTGCATCCTTCACACGAGCACCGGGCAAGAAGTTCTAAGTTGTAAAACTATCTAGCTCTCTAGGTAAAGAATATAATTATTAGTTCTTGAATAAATCACCTTTACATGCTTAATGACAATGAGACAGACCAAGATTTTCAATGTTCCACTCATTAGAAGACATAACTTCATGTCTAATCTTTGACCCTGGCTCCAAAGTAGTTTATTCCTTTTAGTCCAAATACTGTCACCTTTAAATACTTCTATGTTAACAAGTACACCTACATCATTTTATTCACTACATAAATTCATTCAAATAAAATGTAAATGGTGTGCTAATTGTGTGCCAAAAGTTCTATTTTCATACAGATAAGAACTGATGCAATTTCTTTCAATTAATAGTTTATGCAGATTCTACATAAATTGCAAACAGTTTTGGATATTATTGTTAACCCCTTGCCTATTTCAATGAAAATGAAAATAACTGCCTGAAATTCATCTAAAAAGGACATCAAGGGGTCCACCTGATCTATTAAAGCGATATATTATTTTCAAATGCCTTTAGCGATATCTGTATTATAGTCCTCCTTGCCAGCTGTGCAAAATAAGAAGCTAATAACTTATTTTAAAAAGACCGTTTGCTTCTTTTCAAAACGCTAAGTCTTTAATGTTAGGATCAGAAATTCTGACATGAAATGGTAGAAACAAAATTCACTACTTGCAAGCACTTCACTGCCTGGAAGCATTTGAAATAGCCATCTTCTTTAAAGCAAAGCTCTGTACTTTCAAGCTCCTCGAAGGCTTTGAAAACAGAAGTCAGCATGTAAGTCCTGTTATTTTATATAAGCCTTTAGTAAAACTGGAGGTATTTTTTTTTTGTTTAATGTAAGAATGCCAGCCCAAGAATCTTCTGGATTAGAGACTCCAAAAAGCGTCCTGTAGAACGATGCATCTTTGGTAAAGTGGCACATGTATGACAAATGGAGGGGAAAAAAAAGAAACACAACAACAACAAAAAACTTTTCTTTTGGAATGTGCAAACATTTTTTAAAATTTTTATTGTGCTTTAAGTGAAAGTTTACAAATCAAGTCTGTCATACAAAAATTTACATACACCTTGCTAAAATATACTCCTAATTGTTCTCCCTCTAATGAGACAGCCCGCTCTTTCCTTCCACTCTCTCTTTTCGTGTCTATTCCACCAGCTTCTAACCCCCTCTTTCATTACATCTCCCCTCCAGATAGGAGATGCCAACATAGTCTCAAGAGTCTACTTGGTCCAAGAAGCTCAGTCTTTACCAGAATCTTTTTCTATCCCATTGTCCAGTCCGATCCCTGTCTGAAGAGTTGGCTTTGGGAATGGTTCCTGTCCTGGGCTAACAGAAGGTCTGGGGGCCAAGACCACCAGGGTCCTTCTAGTCTCAGTCAGACCATTAAGTCCGGTCTTTTTACGAGAATTTGGGGTCTACACGCCACTGCTCTCCTGCTCCCTCAGGGGTTCTCTGTTGTGTTCCGTCTCGGGGCAGTCATTGTTTGCAGCCAGGCACCATCTAGTTCTTCTGCTCTCGGGCTGATGTAGTCTCTGGTTTATGGGGCCCTTTCTGTCTTTTGGGCTCGTAATTACCTTGTGTCCTTGATGTTCGTCATTCTTCTTTACTACAGGTGGGTTGAGATCCATTGATGCATCTTAGATGGCACTCTCCAAAGTGGGAGGCAGAATGTTTTCTTAACAGATTTGATTCTGGCAATTGACTTAGATGTCCCCCAAAACCATGATACCCAAACCCCTGATCCTGCTATGTTGGCCTTTAAAAAAAAAAATTTTTTTTTTTTCGCCTTCAGTTTATTCAGGAAACTTCTTTCCTTTTGGTTTACTCCAGTTGTGCTGACCTCGCCTGTATTGTATGTGATCTTTCCCTTCACCTAAAGTAGCTCTTATCTACTATCAAATTACCCAATACCCCCTCCCTCCCTCCCTGCCTTCCCCCCTCTTGTAACCATCAAAGAATATTTTATTCTTGGTTTAAACTATTTCTCGAGTTCTTATAATAGTGGTCTTATACAATATTTGTCCTTTCGCAACTGACTAATTTCACTCAGCATAATGCCTTCCAGATTCCTCCACATAATGAAATGTTTCACAGGTTCATCACTGTTCTTTATCGATGCATAGTATTCCATTGTGCTAATATACCATAACTTATCCATTCATCCACTGATGGGCACCTTGGTTGGTTCCATCTTTCTGCTGTTGTAAACAGTGCTGTAATGAACGTGGGTGTGCATATATCTGTTGGTGTAAAGGCTCTTATTTCTCTAGGATATATTCCAAGGAGTGGGATTGCTGGATGCTACGGTAGTACTATTTCTAGCTTTTTAAAGAAGCGCCAAATAGATTTCCAAAGTGGTTGTACCATTTTACATCCCCACCAGTGGTGTGTAAGTGTTCCAGCCTCTCCACAACCTCTCCAACATTTATTACTTTGCGTTTTTTTAGACAAATGCCCCCCTTGTTGGAGTGAGATGGAATCTCGTTGAAGTTTTGATTTGCATTTCTCTAATGGGTAATGATGGTGAGCATTTCCTCATGTATCTGTTAGCTACCTGAATTTCTTCTTTAGTGAAGTGCCTGTTCATATCTTTTGCCCATTTGTTAATTCGGTTATTTGTTTTTTTTGTAGTTGAAATTTTGCAGTATCATGTAGAATTTAGAGATAAGGCGCTGATCGGAAATGTCATAGTTAAAAACTTTATGCCAGTGTTTAGGTAAACTTTCTACCCTTTTGGCAAAGACTTTGGGTGAGCATACATGTTTTGATTTTTAGGAGCTCCCAGTTATCTAGTTTTTCCTCTGCATTGTCAGTAATGTTTTGTATACTCTTTATGCCATGTATTAGGGCTCCTAGCTTTGTCCCTATTTTCTCTTCCATGACCTTTATCGTTTTGGATTTTACATTTAGGTATTTGATGAATTTTGAGTTCATTTTTGTGCCTGGTGTGAGGTATGGGTCTCCTTTCATTTTTTTACAAACAGATATCCAGTTATGCCAGCACCATTTGTTCAAAAGACTGTCTCTTCCTCATTCAACTGCTTTGGGGCCTTTGTCAAACATAAGCTGCTCATATGTGGATGGATTTATGTCTGGATTCTCAATTCTGTTCCATTGGTCTACGTATCTGTTGTTGTACCACTACCAGGCTGTTTTGACTACTGTGGCAGTATAATAGGTTCTAAAATCAGGTAGAGTAAGGCCTTCTACTTTGTTATTGTTTTTCAGTAATGCTTTACTTATCCAGGGACTCTTTCCCTTCCATATGAAGTTCCTGATTTCTTTCTCCATCTCATTAAAAAATGTCATTGGAATTTGGATTGGAATTGCATTAAATTTATAGATTGCTTGTGTTAGAATAGACATTTTTACAATGTTAAGTCTTCCTATTCATGAGCAAGGTACGTTTTTCCACTTATGTATCTTCCAGAAGTGTTTTGTAGTTTTCTTTGTATAAGTCTTTTACATTTCTGATAGATTTACTCGTAAGTATTTTATCTTCTTGGGGGCTAGTGTAAATAGTATTGATTTGGTGATTTCCTCTTTGATGTTCTTTTTGTTGGCGTAGAGGAATCCAACTGATTTTTTTATGTTTATCTTGAATCCTGATACTCTGCTGAACTCTTCTATTAGTTTCAGTAATTTTCTTGAGGATTCCTTAGGGTTTTCTGTGTGTAAGATCATATCATCTGCAAATAGAGATACTTTTACTTCTTCCTTGCCATTCTGGATGCCCTTTATTTCTTTATTTAGCCTAATTGTTCTGGCTAGGACCTCCAGCACAATGTTGAATAAGAGTGGTGATAAAGGGCATCCTTGTCTGGTTCCGGATCTCAAAGGGCATGCTTTCAGGATTTTGCCATTTAAGATGATGTTGGCTCCGCCAGGCGCTCCTTGGAAACTCTGTGGAGCAGTTCTACTCTGTCCTATAGGGTTGCTATAAGTTGGAATTGACTCGACGGCACTGGTTTATTGTTTTTCTAATGTTGAACCATCCCTACATACTTGGTATGAATCCCATTTGGTCATGGTGAATTATTTTTTGATATGTTGTTGAATTCTATTAGCTAGAATATTGCTGAGGATTTTTGCATCTAACTTCATGAGGGATATAGGTCTGTAATTTTCTTTTTTTGTGTGGTGTCTTTACCTGGTTTTGGTATCAGGGATATGGTGGCTTCATAGAATGAGTTTGGGAGTGTTCCGTCCTTTTATATACCTGAAATACCCTTAGTAGCAGTAGGGTTAACTCTTCTCTGAATGTTTGGTAGAGCTCTGCAGTGAAGCCCTCAGGGCCAGGGCTTTTTTTGCTGGGAGTGATTTGATTACCTTTTCAATCTCTTCTTTTGTTATGGGTCCATTGATTGTTCTACTTCTGTTTGTGTTAGTTTAGGTAGGTAGTGTGTTTCTAGGAATTCGTCCATTTCTTCTAGGTTTTCAAAGTGGTTAGGGTATAATTTTTCATAGTAATCTGATAATGATTCTTTTAATTTCAGTTGGGTCTGTTGTAAGACCACTGAACTCATTTCTTATATGGGTTATTTGCTTCCTCTCCTCTTTTTCTTTTGTCAGTTTGGCCAGTGGTTTATCAATTTTGCTGATTTTTTCCAAAGAACTCGCTTTTCGTCTTGTTAATTCAACTCTTTTTCGATTTCCTATTTCATTTAGTTCTGCTCTAATTTTTATTATTTGTTTTCTTCTGGTGCCTGAGGGTTTCTTTTGTTGTTTTCTTTCTTTTTGTTCAAGTTGTAGGGATAATTCTTTGATTTTTCGACTTTTCTTTTTGTATGTGTGCATTTATTGATATAAATTGACCTGTGAGCACTGCTTTGGCTGTGTACCAAAGGTTCTGATAGGAAGTGTTTTCATTCTCATTGGATTCTATGAATTTCTTTATTCCATCCTTAATGTCTTCTATAATCCAGTGTTTTTTGAGTAGGGTATTGTCCAGTTTTCAAGTGTTTGATTTCTTTTCCCTGCTTTTTCTGTTACTGATTTCTACTTTTACGGGCTTATGCTCAGAGAAGTTGCTTTCTAATATTTTGATGTTTTGGATTCTGCTAAAGCTTGCTTTATGACCTAATATGTGGTTTATTCTAGAGAATGTTCCATGTGCACTAGAAAAGAAAGTATATTTGGCTTCTGTTGGGTGGAGTGTTGTGTATATGTTTATGAGGTCAAGTTGGTTTATTGTGCCATTTAGATCTTCTGTGTCTCTATTGAGCTTCTTTCTGGATACCCTGTCCTTCCCAGAAAGTGGTGTGTTGAAGTCTCCTACTATTATTGTGAAGCTGTCTATCTCACTTTTCAGTGCTGCTAGAGTTTGTTTTATGTATCTTGCAGCCCTGACTTTGGGGAAGCAAATATTTAATGTGGTTATATCCTCATGGTATATTGTCCCTTTAATCATTATATAGTGTCTGTCCTTATCCTTTCTGATGTTTTTAACTTTAAAATCCATTTTGTCAGAAATTAATATTGCCACTCCTGCAGTTTTTGATTGTTGTTTGCTTGATATACTCTTTTCCATCCTTTGAGTTTTAGTTTGTTTGTGTCTCTAAGTCTAACATGTGTCTCTTGTAGGCAGCATATAGATGGATCATGTTTTTTAATCCATTCTGCCACTCTCTCTCTCCTTAATGGTGCATTTAGTCCATTTACATTCAGGGTAATTATGGATAGGTATGAATTTAGTGCTATCATTGTGATGTCTTTTTTGTGTGTTGTTGACAGTTTCTTTTTCCCACTTAATTTTACGTGCTGAGTAGATTTTCTTTATATATTGTCCTTTCCTCATCTTCGTTGTTGTTGATTTTGTTTCTGCTGAGTCTCTATTTTTTTCTTGTATTTTATTTTGATGTGCAGGATAGTTTGTCTCCTGATTATTTACCCCTAGTTTTGTAAGTTTAAACCTAACTTTTATTTCTTTGTATCGCCTTATCTTCCTCTCCATATGGAAGATCTATGACTACCTTTCTTAAAAAAAAAAAAATTTTTTTTAACCTTTCTTACTCCCTCTTTATTGATTTAATGTTGTCTTTTCTTTTACATTATAGCACTGCTTATTACCCTATTTTGAACTTCTTTTATCTTTATTTATTTTTTTGATTTCTGTGTCTGTGTTGACTTCTGATTGCTCTGCCCAGTGTTCTAGTCTTGGGTTGATACCTGATATTATTGATTTTCTAACCAAAAAACTTCCTTTAGTATTTCTTGTAGTTTTGGTTTGGTTTTTACGAATTTTCTAAACTTCTGTTTATCTGGAAATGTCCTAATTTCACCTTCATATTTGAGTGATAGTTTTCCTGGACATATGACCCTTGGCTGGCAATTTTTTTCCTTCAATTTTTTATATACATAATCCCATTGTCCTGCCTTCTTGCCTGCATGGTTTCTGCTGAGTAGTCTGAGCTTATTCTTATTGACTCTCTTTAGTAGGTGACTTTTCCTTTATCCCTAGCTGCACTTAAAATTCTCTCTTTATCTTTGGTTTTGGCAAGTTTGATTATAAAATGTCTTGGTGACTTTCTTTTAATGTCTACCTTATGTGCAGTTTGATGAGTATCTTGGATAGATATCTTCTTACCTTCACGATATCAGGGAAGTTTTCTGCCAACAAATCTTCAACAATTATCTCTGTATTTTCTGTTATCCCTCCCTGTTCTGGTACTCCAATCACTTGTCAGTTATTTCTCTTGATAGAGTCCCACATGATTCTTAAGTTTTCTTCATTTATTTTTAAATTCTTTTATCTGATTTTTCTTCAAATATATTGGTGTCAAGTGCTTTATCTTCAATGTCACCAATTCTGCCTTCCACTTGCTCAATTCTGCTCCTCTGACTTTCTACTGAATTGTCTAATTATGTAATTTTATTGTTAATCTGAATTTCTGAATGCTGTCTCTCTATGAATCCTTATAGCTTATTAAATGTTTCATTATGTTGTTGTATAACCTTTTTAAGCTCTTCAAGTGTTTTATCTGTGTATTCCTTGGCTTGTTCTGCATATTGTCTGATCTCCTTCCTGATGTATTGAAGGATTCTGTATATTAATCTTTTATATTCTGCCTCCGGTAATTCCAGAAAGTTAGTTTCGTCTAGAAGATCCCTTGATTCTTTGTTTTGAGAGCCTGTTGAGGTGATCATGGTCTGTTTCTTTATGTGACTTCATATTGACTGTTGTCTCTGAGCCATCTATAAGTTATTATATTAGTTTATTTGTTTCCTTACTGTATTGTAGCTTCTTGCTTTGTTTTTTTTGATATGCCCAAATGGGTTGCTTGAGTGAGGTAGATTGATTATTTTCACCTTTGGAGCTCTGATGTCCTGTCCTCAGATGGCTAGAGCTGTTATCAGGTGTATCAGTCTAGAAATCCATTCACTTTTCTTGTATGAATTCAGCTCAGGTGTCCAGGTAGCTGATCATCAAGTGTGTGGTACAGGCTCTATCCTATAGTCTTAGTGGGACAGGGGTGATTAGTGTAGGTACCGGTATCTGATTGCAGCAGGGGGTCACACTCTGAACAAGGCAGGGAGCTAAGAATCGTCCAAAAAGTGTATTTGATGAAAGTGTCCCTCTTCCCTAGAGCGTACAGGTGAGTGGATTCTGCAGACGGACCATGGACACCCAGTGTTTTTGGTTGTAAGGACTAGGTGATACCAGTTATCCTTAGACCCCTGTCGCGGTTGGCTGGGTGAACTGAGTGAAGCCACCAATCCTTAGGTCCCTGATATGGGTAAGTGAAGACCCTGTTTAATACGCAAAGCATTGTCAAGCATCAAACACCCACCTCTCCACCGCACAGCTGAAACAGTTGTAGTCTGCCAACATGAGCCTATTCTCCTGAAATAGGCCCACACAGGTCCATGCGGGGGGAAAGGTACTCAAAGTCCAGGATCATTTATGCCTGGACAGAAGCCGCTTCTGTCCTGAGCTCCGTGTTAGTGGAGCTGGCAAATTACCTTTTCTCCCTGATTTGAATTTATTCCTTTCCCTGGGCCTGGAGGATGGCTCTAGGTGCTCAACAGGGTCTATCTCAGGCCCAGGGAAATAAACAGCCGCTGAAGCCAGCTTGGGGGCAGGGGGCATGGTAAAATATACGCAAATAGTTAGCTTTTGCTGAGAGCGCCGTTCTTCTCTGGTTCCGGAGGTGTGAGTAGGCTGTGTGGCTGGCTGCTTCTCCCTGAGGAAACTGAGGCTGAATGCTAGTACCAGCCCACTGTAGCTGCTCCTGGGAATGGTGCCTGAGGTCTCCCAGAGATTCAAGTGTGGTAACTCCTCTCCGCTTCCGAACCGTCTCTTCCTCTCCCTGCCCCTCAGTTCATTTTCTAAGCTTGCCTTTGATGTTCAGGGCTCCTAACTTGTCCTAAATATACTCGTTTCACTTGTTTTTTTGGGTCTTTATTGTAAGAGGGCTCGCCGGAAGTATCTGTCTATTCAGCCATGTTGGGTCCTCCTCCTGACTCCTAATATGCAAATTTTTCTAACTTAAATTCTTTAGGAAACTCAGGCTAGGGATGATTACAATAGCACATTTAGGGTTCTGGGAGAATGAAGCCACATTTTGAAATTCTCATCTCTTTGCCCATTTCCTTTATATATAAGAGGCAGAATGTATAATGACAACCCTTGGGTGTGTTAAGGCAAATTTCTAGCAGGGCTGTGTGTGTGTGTGCAAATATATGCACGTGTGTGTGGTATTCTCAGCAAATACTGACAAAGATATGTACAGCAGAGGAACATTATAAAAAATTAAGAGTACAATAACAGAAATAACATGAAAACAAACTCCAGAGATTATGGATACTATCAAAACAATTTTTACCCTACTAATTAAAAAAAAAAAAAATTACAAAAGAGTTTAAAGAAATTCTTAAGTTATACCCACAGTTACATTAGTAAGCTGACTAAATTGGTAAATGCCATGCAGAATGTGATTGCCTAGTGAGTTAAAAACAGAATTGGTAGTTTAAAGAAAATCAACATATTAAATGTAAATGAATATAGTCAGTGAATGAGTAACTCTAGCAGCTCAAAGGTAAACTTCTTAAGGAGAGATTTATCACTAAAAATGATTAAATGGTTAAAGCCAGAGAGGAACGTCAGTGCCTTACTAGGGCTAAGCTTTCATTATCTGTGATCCCCACTATCTAATAACTGCCTGGCAATCAAAAGTAACTCCACCCAGAAATCAGTCCTCATCCCTTAGATATAAAATTGTGGTAAATTTAATAATTTGGATATCTACATTCCCTTCCATAAGTAAGTTAGAATTTACTTACCTGGTGGTTTGAATGTCTCATAAACCCTACATAAAAATGCAAGTTAAGGAAAAATCCTGTTCCCTTATTTTTATATTTTCCATTCCAGACAGAAGGTACTGCAGGTATTCATTGTGTTTTATTTTTCATTTATAAGACATAAAAATCCTTAAGCTTTAGAAGACCTTGTTCTTACCTCCACGGGGCCTGCTCTGGCATAACAAGGTCTGGAATTGGATAAAAGCCCTGACCCACTTACAGGGGGTCACCCTGAGCAGCCCTGTGCATGTGTGTGTGGGGAGGAATGGTAATGTCTCTCACCTTTGAGCTCCCTAAAATGCCCCAGTGTTCTGACTATTACATGAGTTCATTATAAGGCTTTTTTTTTTTTTTTCTTTTCTAAGCCTTGCAGAATGCCTTTCTTTAATCTCTAATTTTATGCCCTTTTAGTTTCTTCAGGAGTTCTGAGGCCAACATTTAGAGGCCACTTGCTGGATAAAAATCATGTCAAATAATCTCAATATTATTCATAATTGTTGTTAGTTGCTGTAGATTTGATTTCAACTCATGGTGACCCGATGTGTGTGGAGTAGAAAGGCTCCATAGGATTTTCAAAGCTGTGACTTTTTGGAAGCTGATTGCCAGGACTTTCTTCCAAAGTACCTCTGGGTTGGTTTGAATAGCCAACATTTCAGCTAGCAGTTAAAGGCTTAACCATCTGCACCACCCAGGGACTCTTATTCATAGTTAGGTAATACAAATAAAAACAACAATTAGACACTATTTACAACATATGGGAAGAGTAAAACTTCAAAGCAGCTGCTGGAAAAAAGTGGGGTGCCCCCACTGTGACTCTGTGCACAGCCTTCTCAGAATCCAGCAGGAAGGGGTGAGTCTGCTACATAGAACGGTGTAGGAAGCAAGTCAGCTTAAGTCAAGTGGAAGAAGAGGCCTTGCATGAGCTGCATGACAACCTTAGGGGCCTGCCCGGACATGATATTTGTTATTTTGGCACAAGTGCCACAGAAGGAATCCCTGGTGGTGCAGTGGCTAACTGCCTGGTTACTAACTGATGGAACCCGCCAGCTGCTGTGTGAGAGAAATAGGTGGCAATCTGCTTCCATAAAGACTACAGCCTTGGAAACCCTAGGAGGTATTTCCACCCTGTCCTATAGGGCCACTATGAGTAGGAATCAACACAAAGGCAATAGGTTTGGTTTGGGTTTTGGCCAAAGAAGGGTAAATTCCGGAAAGGTCCAAGGGCAGATTCACCAAAACGTTATGCCTGGGAGAAGCTGGTCTGGCTACCATTGAGGATCGTGATTCACGTTTGGACGAAGGCACTAAGATTGCCAGTTATTTCATCTGGAAATAGTTGCGACTCAAAAATCTTCAGTGAGGAAGCGGAGCCAAGATGGCGGAGTAGACAAATGCTTCCAGCAGGCCCTCTTTACAACAAAGACCCAAAAAGCAAGTGAAACGAGTATATTTATGACAAGCTAGGAGCCCTGAACATCAAAGGCAACCTTAGAAAATGAACTGAGGGGCAGGGAGAGGAAGAGATGGTTCAGAAGCGGAGAGGAGTTACAGGACCAGAATCACAGGAGCCCTTAGGCACCATCCCCTGGAGTGGAAGTGAGGGGCTGACACTAGCATCCAGCCACAGTTTCCTCAGGGAGAAGCAGCCAGCCACACAGCCTACTCACACCTCCGGAACCAGAGAAGAACGGTGCACTCGGCAAAAGCTAAGTATTTGTGTATATTTTACCGTGCCTCCTGTGCCCAAGCTGGTTTCAGCAGCTGTTCATTTCCCTAGGCCTGAGATAGGCACTGTTGAGCACTGAGAGCTCTCCTCTAGGCCCTGGAGAAGGAATGAATTCAAATCAAGGGTAAAGGTAATTTGCCAGCTCCACTAACCGGGGAAGCTCAGGACAGAAGCGGCTTCTGTCCAGGCATAAATGATCCATGGACTTTGAGTACCTTTCCCCTCTGCATGGACCTGTGTGGGCCTATTTCAGGAGAATAGGCCCTAGTTGGCAGGCTACAACTGTTTCAGCTGTGCAGTGGAGAGGTGGGTGTTTGATGTTTGACAACGCTTTACCTATTAAACAGGGTCCTCACCTACCCACATCAGGGACCTAAGGATTGGTGGCTTCACCCAGTTCACCCAGCCACCCGCGACAGGGGTCCAAGGATAACTGGTATTGCCTAGTCCTTACAAGCAAAAACACTGGGTGCCCATGGTCCATCTGCAGAACCCACCCACCTGTACACTCTAGTGAAGAGGGACATGCTTTCTTCAAATACACTTGTTGGACAATTCTCAGCTTCCTGCCTTGTTCAGTGTGACCCTCCGCTGCAATCAGGTACCAGTGCCTACACCATCACCCCTGCCCCTCTCAGACTGTAGGACAGAGCCTGTACCACACACTCGATGATCAGCTACCTGGACACCTGAGCTGAATTCATACAAGAAAAGTGAATGGACTCCTAGATTGATATACCTTATACCAGCTCTAGCCATTTGGGGACAGTACGTCAGAGCTCCAAAGGCAAAAATAATCAAGCTACTTACTCAGGCAACCCATTTGGGCATATCAAAACAAAACAAAGCAAGAAGCTCCAACACAGTAAATGAACATAAATTAAACTAATACAGTAATTATACATGGCTCGGAGACAACAGTCACATAAAGAATATCAAGTCACATAAAGAAACAGACTGTGATTGCCTCAACAAGCTCTCAAAACAAAGAATCAAGGGATCTTCTAGATGAGAGTAACTTCCTGGAATTACAAGAGGCAGAATATAAAAGATTAATATACAGAGCCCTTAAAGGCATCAGGAGGGAAATCAGGCAATTTGCAGAACAAGCCAAGGAACACACAGATAAAGGAACTGAAGAAATTAAAAAGATTAATCAGGAACATAATGAAAAATTTAACAAGCTCAAAAAATCCATAGAAAGAAAATAATCAGAAACTCAGAAGATTAAAAATAAATTACAACAGTAGACACCTCAATAGGAAGTCAGGGGAGCAGAATTGAGTAAGTAGAAGGCAGAATTTCTGAAATTGAAGATTAAACACTTGGCACTAATATATTTGAAGAAAAATCAGATAAAATACTTAAAAAAAAATGAAGAAACCTTAAGAATCATGTGGGACTCTTTCAAGACAAATAACCTACGATTGATTGGAGTACCACAACAGGGAGGGATAACAGAAAATACAGAGCGAATTGTTGAAGATTTGTTGGCAGAAAACTTCCCTGATATCGTGAAAGATGAGAAGATCATTGAACTCCCCATAAGGTAGATGTTAAAAGAACGTCATCAAGACATGTTATAATCAAACCTGCCAAAACCAAAGATAAAGAGAGAATTTTAAGTGCAGCTAGAGATAAAAGAAGTCACGTATGAAGGAGAGCCAAAAAGAATAAACTTGGACTACTTGGCAGAAACTATGCAGGCAAGAAGGCGATGGGATGACTTATTTAAAAACCTGAAGGAAAAAAAAAAAACATTAACAGCCAAGAATCATATATCCAGCAAAACTGCCCCTCAAATATGAAGGTGGAATTAGGAGATTTCCAGAGCAGCTAGGGATAAAGGAAAAGTCACCTACTAAAGAGAGTCAATAAGAATAAGCTCAGACTACTCAGCAGAAACCATGCAGGCAAGAAGGCAGGACAATGGGATTATGTATATAAAAAATTGAAGGAAAAAAATTGCCAGCCAAGGGTCATATGTCCAGGAAAACTATCACTCAAATATGAAGGTGAAATTAGGACATTTCCAGATAAACAGAAGTTTAGAAAATTCGTAAAAACCAAACCAAAACTACAAGAAATACTAAAGGAAGTTTTTTGGTTAGAAAATCAATAATATCAGGTATCAACCCAAGACTAGAACACTGGGCAGAGCAATCAGAAGTCAACACAGACACAGAAATCAAAAAAATAAATAAAGATAAAAGAAGTTCAAAATAGGGTAATAAGCAGTGCTATAATGTAAAAGAAAAGACAACATTAAATCAATAAAGAGGGAGTAAGAAAGGTTAAAAAATTTTTTTTTTTTTTAAGAAAGGTAGTCATAGATCTTCCATATGGAGAGGAAGATAAGGCGATACAAAGAAATAAAAGTTAGGTTTAAACTTACAAAACTAGGGGTAAATAATCAGGAGACAAACTATCCTGCACATCAAAATAAAATACAAGAAAAAAATAGAGACTCAGCAGAAACAAAATCAACAACAACGAAGATGAGGAAAGGACAATATATAAAGAAAATCTACTCAGCACGTAAAATTAAGTGGGAAAAAGAAACTGTCAACAACACACAAAAAAGACATCACAATGATAGCACTAAATTCATACCTATCCATAATTACCCTGAATGTAAATGGACTAAATGCACCATTAAGGAGAGAGAGAGTGGCAGAATGGATTAAAAAACATGATCCATCTATATGCTGCCTACAAGAGACACATGTTAGACTTAGAGACACAAACAAACTAAAACTCAAAGGATGGAAAAGAGTATATCAAGCAAACAACAATCAAAAACTGCAGGAGTGGCAATATTAATTTCTGACAAAACGGATTTTAAAGTTAAAAACATCAGAAAGGATAAGGACAGACACTATATAATGATTAAAGGGACAATATACCATGAGGATATAACCACATTAAATATTTGCTTCCCCAAAGTCAGGGCTGCAAGATACATAAAACAAACTCTAGCAGCATTGAAAAGTGAGATAGACAGCTTCACAATAATAGTAGGAGACTTCAACACACCACTTTCTGGGAAGGACAGGGTATCCAGAAAGAAGCTCAATAGAGACACAGAAGATCTAAATGGCACAATAAACCAACTTGACCTCATAAACATATACACAACACTCCACCCAACAGAAGCCAAATATACTTTCTTTTCTAGTGCACATGGAACATTCTCTAGAATAAACCACATATTAGGTCATAAAGCAAGCTTTAGCAGAATCCAAAACATCAAAATATTAGAAAGCAACTTCTCTGAGCATAAGCCCGTAAAAGTAGAAATCAGTAACAGAAAAAGCAGGGAAAAGAAATCAAACACTTGAAAACTGGACAATAAAAAAAGTTCAAAATAGGATAATAGCAGTGCTATAATGTAAAAACATCACATTATACTCAAAAAACACTGGATTATAGAAGACATTAAGGATGGAATAAAGAAATTCATAGAATCCAATGAGAATGAAAACACTTCCTATCAAAACCTTTGGTACACAGCCAAAGCAGTGCTCACAGGTCAATTTATATCAATAAATGCACACACACAAAAAGAAAAGTCGAAAAATCAAAGAATTATCCCTACAACTTGAACAAAAAGAAAGAAAACAACAAAAGAAACCCTCAGGCACCAGAAGAAAACAAATAATAAAAATTAGAGCAGAACTAAATGAAATAGAAAACAGAAAAACAGCTGAAAGAATTAACAAGACCAAAAGCTGGTTCTTTGAAAAAAATCAAGAAAATTGATAAACCATTGGCCAAACTGACAAAATAAAAACGGGAGAGGAAGCAAATAACCTGAATAAGAAATGAGATGCGCGATATTACAACAGACCCAACTGAAATTAAAAGAATCATTATCAGATTACTATAAAAAATTGTACTCTAACAAATTTGAAAACCTAGAAGGAATGGATGAATTCCTAGAAACACACTACCTAACTAAACTAACACAAACAGAGGTAGAACAACTAAACAGACCCATAACAAAAGAAGAGATTGAAAAGGTAATTAAAAAACTCCCATCCAAAAAAAAAAAAAAAAAAAAAAACCCTGGTCCCGATGGCTTCACTGCAGAGTTCTACCAAACTTTCAGAGAAGAGTTAACACCACCACTCCTAAAGGTATTTCAGAGCATAAAAAAGGACGGAATACTCCCAAACTCATTCTATGAAGCCACCATATCCCTGATAGCAAAACCAGGTAAAGTCACCACAAAAAAAGAAAATTATAGACCTATGTCCCTCATGAACTTAGATGCAAAAATCCTCAACAAAATTCTAGCCAATACAATTCAACAACATACCAAATAATTCACCATGACCAAGTGGGATTCATACAAGGTATGCAGGGATGGTTCAATATTAGAAAAACAATTAATGTAATCCACCACATATATCAAACAAAAGACAGGAATCACGTGATTTTATCAATTGATGCAGAAAAGGCATTTGACAAAGTTCAACACCCATTCGTGATAAAAAAAACTCTCAGCAAAACAGGAATAGAAGAAACATTTCTCAACATAATCAGGGGCGTTTATACAAAGCCAATAGCCAACATCATCCTAAATGGAGAGAGTCTGAAAGCTTTTCTCTTGAGTTCAGAAACCAGACAACGATGCCTTCATCACTCTTTTTCAATATTATGCTGGAGGTCCTAGCCAGAGCAATTAGGCTAGATAAAGAAATAAAGGGCATCCAGATTGGCAAGGAAGAAGTAAAATTATCTCTGTTTGAAGATGACATGATCTTACACACAGAAAAGCCTAAGGAATCCTCCAGAAAACTACTGAAACTAATAGAAGAGTTCAGCAGAACATCGGGATACAAGATCAACACACAAAAATCTATTGGATTCCTCTACACCAACAAGAAGAACACCAAAGAGGAAATCACCAAATTAATACCATTTACAGTAGCCCCCAAGAAGATAAAATACTTAGGAATAAATCTTACCAGAGTTTTAAAACACTTATACAAAGAAAACTACAAAACACTTCTGCAACAAACCAAAAGTGACCAACATAAGTGGAAAAACATACCTTGCTCATGGACAGGAAGACTTAACATTATAAAAATGTCTATTCTAACAAAAGGAATCTATAGATTTAATGCAATTCTGATTGAAATTCCAATGTCATTCTCCAATGAGAAGGAAAAATAAATCACCTACTTCATATGGAACGGAAAGAGGCCCCAGATATGCAAAGCATTACTGACAAAGAAGAACAAAGTGGGAGGCCTTACTGTACCTGATTTTAGAACCTATTATACCACCACAGTAGTCAAAACAGCCTGGTACTGGTACAACAACAGATTCATGGACCAATGGAGCAGAATTGAGAATCCAGACATAAATCCATCCACATATGATCAGTTGATACTTGACAAAGGCGCCAAAACAGTTAAATGGGGAAAAGACAATCTTTTTAACAAATGGTGCTGGCATAATGATATCCATCTGCAAAAAAATGAAACAAGACCCATACCTCACTCCATGCACAAAAACAAGCTCAAAATGGATCAAAGACCTAAATATAAAATCTAAAACTATAAAGATCATGGAAGAAAATACAGGGAGAACTTTAGGAGCCCTAATACATGGCATAAAGAGTATACAAGACATTACTAACAATGCAGAAGAAAAACTAGATAACTGGGAGCTCATAAAAATCAAACACCTATGCTCATCTAAAGACTTTATCAAAAGAGTAAAAAGACTACCTACAGACTGGGAAAAAGTTTTCAGCTATGACATTTCCGATTAGTGTCTGATCTCTAAAATCTACTCGATACTGCAAAAACTCAACTACAAAAAGACAAATAACCCAATTACAAAATGGGCAAAAGATATGAACAGACACTTCACTAAAGAAGACATTCAGGTAGCTAACAGATACTTGAGGAAATGCTCATGATCATTAGCCATTAGAGAAATGCAAATCAAAACTGCAATGAGACTTCATCTCACTCCAACAAGGCTGGCATTAATCCAAAAAACACAAAACAATAAATGTTGGAGAGGCTGTGAAGAGACTGAAACACTTATACACTGCTGGTGGGGATGTAAAATGGTACAACCACTTTGGAAATCGATTTGTTGCTTTCTTAAAAAGCTAGAAATAGAATTACCATAAGATCCAGCAATCCCACTCCTTGGCATATATCCTAAAGAGATAAGAGCCTTTACACAGATGGATATATGCACCCATGTTCATTGCAGCACTGTTTACAATTGCAAAAAGATGGAAGCAACCAAGGTGTCCATCAACAGATGAATGAATAAATAAATAATGTTATATTCACACAATGGAATACTAAGCATCGATAAAGAACAGTGATGAATCTGTGAAACACTTCATAACATTGAGGAATCTGGAAGGCATTATACTGAGTGAAATTAGTCAGTTGCAAAAGGATAAATATTGTGTAAGACTACTGTTACAAGAACTCAAGAAATAGTTTAAACAGAGAAGAAAATATTCTTTGATAGTTACAAAGGTGGGGGAGAAGGGTATTCACTAATTAGATAGTAAATAACAACTACTTTAGGTGAGGGGAAAGACAACACACGATACAGGCAAGGTCAGCACAACTGGACTAAACCAAAAGCAAAGAAGTTTCCTGAATAAACTGAATGCTTCGAAGGCCAGCGTGACAGGTGCTGCGGTTTGGGGACCATGGTTTCAGGGGACATCTAAGTCAATTGGCATAATAAAACTTATTAGGAAAACATTCCGCATCCCAGTTTGGAGAGTGGCGTCTGGGATCTTAATGTTAGCAAGTGGCCATCTAAGATGCATCAATTGGTCTCAACCCACCTGGATCAAAGAAGAATGAAGAACACCAAGGACACAAGGTAATTAGGAGCCCAAGAGACAGAAAGGGCCACATAAACTAGAGACTACATCAGCCTGAGACCAGAAGAACTAGATGGTGCCTGGGATAACCGATGACTGCCCTAACAGGGAACACAACAGAGAACCCCTGAGGGAGCAGGAGAGCAGTGGGATGCAGACCCCCAAATTCTCATAAAAAGACCACTAGGCTTAATGGCCTGACTGAGACTAGAAGGACCCCGGAGGTCATGGTCCCCAGGCCTTCTGTTAGCCCAGGACAGGAACCATTCCCAAAGCCAACTCTTCAGACAGGGATTGGACTGGGCAATGGGTTGGAGAGGGATGCTGATGAGGAGTGAGCTTCTTGGATCAGGTGAACGCTTGAGACTATGTCGGCATATCCTGTCTGTAGGGGAGGTGAGAGGGTAGAGGGAGTTATGAGCTGGTGAAATGGACACAAAAAGAGAGTGGAGGGAGGGAGCGGGCTGTCTCATTAGGGGGAGAGCAACTGGGAGTATGTAGCAAAGGGTATATAAGTTTTTGTGTGAGAGACTGACTTGATTTGTAATCTTTCCTTAAAGCACAATAAAAATTAAAAAAAAAAAAACTTCAATGATATTTGAACATGCTAAATTCTCTCAGTGCTGTCTCACAGAACATTCTGTGGTGATGGAGATGGCCCATACTCTGTGGTGTCCAACGTGGCAGCCACTGGCCACAGTCATCGGGTACTTGGAAAGTGGTCAGTGTGACTGAGGAACTGAAGATTTAATTTTAATTAACTTAAATTTATGAATAGACACATGTGACTAGTAGCTACCATCTCAGCTCTAGATATTAAAACAACATAGAAAATGCCTGAAGATTCTCTATAGCCACATATCCTTGGTGATGTCTGGAAAGCAGCTCTATAGCTCCAACAGTGTCCTCACCTAGTACAGAAAACCACCTCGCAATTATGGGACTGTGTCCTGTCTCTTTCTCTCCCTCTGTATGCCCTTTTCTCTCCTTCCTGCCTGTCCTCATCCCACACTGACATCCCCATCAGGTCCAGCTCCATACTCGTAATCCATGAGTCCCGCAGATTTGTACAAGTTACCAATGTGTTGGCATTTCTTCAATGTATTTTTTTTTTATGGATACTATATTATTTTCTTTTCATTATTAACATTATATTTACTATATAACATATTTATATATGCTATGTGGGAATGTTTACCATTATTTCCTGTAGGAACATACGTTTTGATTCATTCAGAACTGTTTTATCTTCTAGTGATTATAGCTACCTCATAAAGAAGGCCTTCCTATAGCCCAACTGGGTCTTATTTTATTCAAACAAACGTTTTCTTGCTTCACATATTATAAGACTTATTCTTTTCTCTTTATACTTATCTATGATGTTTGTTTTGTATATTTGTGAGTTTGACTAATTCAACAACAAATCTGTTCAGACTTAACTTACATATTCTGTTGCTACAGCACCAATATGAATAATTCATCTAGGCAGTATTTTGCCTATTGATGCAGACAGAAAAGGAGCGAGGACTTGCGCATTCACTTGTACTCACTTTCCTTATGAGCATTCACTCCTGCATATTACTTTCAAACATTTAGAACAAGGGCATATTCTGCCATATAACTTCGTACTTTTCCTCTTCTGTTGTTTCACGGAATTATCTCACCTCCAAATAAGTAAGAAAAAGAGAAATGTGCAAGATAAAAACAAGAGGCTCTGTAATTTCTCCAGAAGAAGGCGAGACTCAGCAGTTGTGTGGAGACAGTTCAGGGGTGGGGTGGATACAGCATGGGTCATGTGTCTGAGGAAGGACACGCCTGTTAAGAAAACTGTCAGAGGACAGAGGACAAAGGACTGAGGTGGGTCTGGGAGGTGACTCAGGAATCAAAGGGGGCTCTAGGAAGGGCCTTAGAACACAGAGAAGGGAGTGTGACAGGAGGCATCTGGTTCCAAGAGAGTCACTTGTGCTCCTTTGTGCAGCTGTTAATCTGCACGGTGTTTTAATTGATCCCTGGAATAATTTAAACAAGAAAAAGTTTTACCTGTGATGTCTTGAATAACATGGATGGTGGATATGGCCTATTCCTTGGCACCCTGGAGTGGGACAAACAGCTTGACCTGGCAGGATTTTCACATCATTTGGTCCTTCAGGAAGTAAAAGAACCCTACTTGAAAATACCCTCAATGAAGAACTGGAAAGGCTAAAATACGTACATGATCTTAATTGAGACTTTACAAATGAAAGACAAGCCATTATCAAAAAGTACTTATTGGGTACTAACAATGTTGTATAAAATGATTTAGACAGAAAATATCCCTGCTGTAATAAATAACACTAACAGCAACTAATATCAGAGACAGAAGAAAATGAATACACATTGAAGAAAATTAAAAAAGAAACAAGTATGAGTATATTCATTTATTTCTTTCAGGCATTAATCCTAACAATACAGCTACAAGCTGAGGACGTGAGGTCTGGTTTGAGGCTCCCCGGTGAAACCCTCACCCCACCACAGCAAGGATTCCCAAAATGCTGAACAAACCTGAGCTAACACACAGAGCATGCTGTCATCTGTGAGAGTGGCCCTATCCAGGCTCATTCACATATGTCGAAGCTAGCTGCAGAAAGAACCATCTGACCCTGGACCATGCTCTAACCACTCCAGGTCAGCAGTGAATTCTGCCAGGCCTAATCTACCTCTAAAGATTATGAGGATTAAAACTCCCATACCTTGGGTCATGGATCGAAATGTGTTCCCCCAAAACGTGTCAACTTGGTTAGGCCATGATTCTCAGTACCGTGTAGTTGTCCTCCATTTTGTGGTTTTCCTATGTGTTGTAAATCTCTGCCTGTGGTTAAAGAGGATTAGGGTGGGATGTAACACCCTTGCTCAGGTCACATCCCTGATCCAATGTAAGGGGAGTTCCCCTGGGGTGTGGCCTGCACCACTTTTTATCTTACAAGAGATTTAAGGAGAGGGAAGCAAGCAGAGAGTGGGGACCTCATACTACCAAGAAAGCAGTGCCAGGAGCAGAGTGCGTTCTTTGGACCCGGGATTTCTGTGCAGAGACGCTCCTAGTCCAGGGAAGACTAATGACAAGGACCTTGCTCCAGAGCAGACAGAGAGAGAAAGCCTTCCCTTGGAGCTGACACCCTGAATTTGGACTTCTATCCTATGTGAGAAAATAAATTTATCTTTGTTAAAGCCATCCAGTTGTGGTATTTCTGTTACAGCAGCACTAGATGCCTAAGACACCTTGTTCTGTCTTAGTCCACACACACAGGTATAAACCTCTGGAATGTCCCATTCCACACTGTCATACTGTTCTGGCCTTACTTCCCTGACAATCCTGTACCTTCTTTCTCCCTCCACAGCTCTTGGACCTCAGTTTCCAGCCAACAAACTCCCTATTTTCTCATCCTAGTCTCAATATTTTCTCCATCTTCCAGCTCTAATTTAAGCATAGCTGTTGGTTGAAGAGATAGCTTCCTGCTGCCCTCTTATTTTCTCACACTGCATGTACCTGAGGATCGGTAGAGACGTCAGTGCCCTCTCTTCCTCCCAGTGCCTCTTCTAGACCACACTTCTCTCACACTCTTAGAAAACCCCTGTTCTTCTGAGGTTAATGACACTGGGCTCCATCACATCCACCCTCTCACTGACTTCGTCCATCTAACTGCTGTTTTCCATATCCTTCAGGGAGACTTTGGCACCCACTCAGCCCCAGCTCCTGCTGTTATCACCCTAGTTGCCCTCGATACCCACGTCCAATATGCTCCCCTTGAAGATCAGCAACCATCTCAGTTCCTGTGGCCTCTTCTGTGAATCTATCTGGGCTAAAGACCCAAAGGAAGTCCTCTCGATCTTGTCATTGCCCAAATGGACTGCTTCTAAAATCACTAACCAACATCCCATCTGACCACATATTCATGTCCTTCCAGATGGCTTACTCAGGTGCCCCACCTGCAATGGTTTGCAACTTCAACGGAATTTTGAGGCCATTAATTTCCCTTCATCATCAGTGCCCTCTCATCATAACACTTTTCTCTGGTCTAACTTCATTCTGTCAATTATTATTTGACTCTATTGCAAATAACCTAAACTCTCTTGCCTCTGTGACTTTTTATCACACCTTGCTAGTAAAATAAAACCCAAACATGGATCAATTGAACCATCCTGCTTTTCTGTGCTTTGCATAACCAAGTCCTGCTGGTAAAAAAATGACATAACAGTGCAGACTAGTTGTTACCAAGACACTGCCATCTTCAGCGTCACTTGGGCTCTCCTACACTCTCCCTAACTTTCCACTGCCCTCCACTCTTTGGCTTTCAGCAGCTGGCTTTTCCTCCTGCTTCACTGGAAAATAAGAGCCAGTAACGGAGCTCTGTGAGCGTGGCTTTCAACCTAAAACCACCCACCTGTGTGTCGTCATTTCCTCCCTTCCTTCCCCTTACAATGCAGGGGCATTCTTCCTCACCAAAGCAAATGCCTCCACACACACATGACGATCTCACCCACCTCATGTTCTCCAGAATCTTTGGGCAATCATATATTTCAGTCATTCTGTCTACTGAATTCTTTCTACCAACATTTAAACATTTTCTAGTTTCCATTTTCTGCTGCATAGTCAAACTTCTCAAATAAGTTATTTTTTTTTTAATTTTTATTGTGCTTTAAGTGAAAGTTTACAAATCAAGTCAGTCTCTCATACAAAACCTTATATACACCTTGCTACATACTCCTAGTTGCTCTCCCCCTAATGATACATCACGCTCCTTCTCTCCACCCTGTGTTTCCTTGTCCATTCAGCCAGCTTCTGTCCCCTCAGCCTTCACATCTCCCCTCCACATAGGAGCTGCCCAGATAGTCTCCTGTGTCTTCAAATAAGTTATCTTTATTTCCTCACATCTCACTTCTCAAACCACTTCAATTTGTCTTCTAAGGTTCTAATTACCTCTGTGCATTGAGTCTGACATGCACTACTTAGAGTGGATCGTATTCAATCACATGGAAATAGTCATTGCATTTGGTTATTTCCTTCACGAGTTGTCACTATCCACTGTAACAATTAGTGATACCATGCTCATAGTTTCCTTTCTGTACACGTACATTCTTTTGTAATCTTCTTTGCCAGTTTTATCTCCTCTACTTCGCCTTAAAATGTCAGAGAACCTCAAAGTTTGTTTCTGGGCTCTCTTTGCATTTTATACTAACTCCCTGGGTGATATCTATTTCTACAGTTTTATTCACCAACCAGACGTTATAAATACTCATAGACTATAGGGCAGACATTCTTTAAGTTCCAGTCCAGTATATCCAACTTTCTACCCAACATCTTCGGGACTTGGTGTCTTGTGCCCCACCTTGTTCCTTCTCCTCCTCTAGAGGTGCTCACCTCAATAAATCACATTACTATCCATGCCAGAAACCTGGAAGTTATCTTTGACATCCCTTCTCCCTCATTCCACTTCACCTCAACTTCCAATCAATCTTCAGTTCCTCACATATTTCTTTAATCTGCACCAAACCTAATTTCTCTTTTCACCACTGTGACCAGCCTAACTGAAGTCAACTCTCCAGTCTCCTGCTTGGAGAATTGCAACAGGCACTCTTTACCCATCACAATCTATTCTCCATCTTGCAACCAGAGTGATATTTTCAAAACACAAATCTAATCATGTCACTTCCCTGCTAAAGACCTTCAGTGGGTTCTCACTAGGTCCAAGATCTTCAGCCTGGCCTACCTGATCTGACTCTTCAAATATGTCTAACTCAATTTTCTTCCTTATCAATAGTCTCCATCTATACTGGCCTCCTCCTATTCCTAGACCCCGAAAGGGTCTTTCATAATCAAGGCATTTGCATATACTGGAATGAGCTTCCCATCTGTTATCCTGGATAACTCCTACTTATCCTTCAGGTCACAGCTTATATTTCACTTCCTCAGGCTAATTTCCAACAATAGTGTAGGTTTCCACTTTATATACAACTTACCTTGCCTACAAATTAAGCATTTGTTTGTCTACCTCTCTTGTTAGATGGTAAGCTGCAAGCCTAAGTCTAGTTCACCAGTTCCTAACACTTTGCCTAGCCTGACACATACTTGGTGCTCCGTAAATGCTTAGTGAATGAATAGATGAGTATTCCATAGTTCTTCCCTGGAAATGCTCATAATATAAAAAAGAGGTCAACATATAATCCAAAAAATTGCATTACAGTCTGATTATGTTGCATGAAAATACTGACTGAGGCTAGGTCCCATAGTGTGGTGATGTTAGGACAAATATGTACACTTCACATATATTTTCATTGCATTTACTGAATGATAAGAAAGCATGTCTTAGACATTTACTATGTCCTCATGACTTTGCAAAACACCTTGAGGGAGGAATAGAGGAGTAAGAGATGTCCTATTCATATGCAAAAATAATTAGAACAAATCAGAGGAACTGATGTTTAAAAATTGTGAACAGGTCCCCAATTAAGAAACATGCTGTGTCAATCAGTAATAAAGGAATATAAGAGCTAAGAAAGAACTATAGAATATAAAAAGACTTTTCTCCAAACTGTCTTATACTACACTACCAAGGCCACCATCACGAAAACCTTCAACATTAAACCCGGAAGCAAACAAACAAAAAACACTCTGCACCAGCCAGCCCAGATGTAACTTAGTTTAGACTACATCCCACCGGCAATGAACTCTCAATGAATGCTATTAAATGTTTTTTTTCCGGACTGTTTTCATACACTTGATTAAACTAAGATTCAAAATTATATTCTCAGTATTTATCAATGCATATTCATCTCCAGATCTCTAAGGGTTGCCATAATTTTCCCCTTGTTAGAGCTGTTAGGAAAGGTATGACCTCAACTCTCGGGAGAAGAGTTATTATTATATTAAGAATCACAGCAAGGGACAAAACAGAGAAGAAATCAAGAAGAACATGCAATAAAAGTGCACCAAACCTAACAACTTTCTTATTAAATTGTGTATGATGAAGCATAACGGGTTGATTCAATGGTGGGTTAGACAGAGAGCTACCCCTTGGGGAAAAGACATCTGTAAATTCTACAACAGGTCCTATTATTGCCTCTTGGATAATGGGAACCTATCTATAAATCAAATTAGTGTTTTTCTCCACATAATAATTGAGTTTTCTCCAATAATATCTGACTTGTAACATGGATATTTAGTGAATTAGATCTCAAGAAAAATGTTCTCAGCTCATATATCACTTCTTCAGAGAGACCATTGTTGGTCATGTTGTTGTTGTTGCTAAGTGCCGTTGAGTCGGTTCCAACTCATAGCGACCCCATGCACAACAGAACGAAACACTGCCTGGTCCTGCGCCATCCTTACAATCACTGTTATGCTTGAGCTCATTGTTGCAGCCACTGTGTCAATCCACCTCGTTGAAGGTCTTCCTCTTTTCCGCTGACCCTGTACTCTGCCAAGCATGACGTCCTTCGCCAGGGACTGATCCCTCCTGACAACATATCCAAAGTATATAAGGTGCAGTCTTGCCATCTTGCTTCTAAGGAGCATTCTGGTTGTACTTCTTCCAAGACAGATTTGTTCTTTCTTTTGGCAGTCCATGGTATATTCAATATTCTTCGCCAACACCACAATTCAAAGGCGTCAACTCTTCTTCGGTCCTCCTTATTCATTGTCCAGCTTTCACATGCATGTGATGTGATTGAAAATACCATGGCTTGGGTCAGGCGCACCTTATTCTTCAGGGTGACATCTTTGCTCCTCAACACATTGAAGAGGTCCTTTGCAGCAGATCTGTCCAATGCAATGCGTCTTTTTTTTTTTTTTATAACTTTTATTAAGCTTCAAGTGAACGTTTACAAATCCAATCAGTCTGTCACATATAAGTTTACATACATCTCACTCCCTACTCCCACTTGCTCTCCCCCTCTTGAGTCAGCCCTTTCAGTCTCCCCTTTCTTGACAATTTTGCCGGCTTCCCTCTCTCTCTATCCTCCCATCCCCCCTCCAGACAAGAGTTGCCAACACAATCTCAAGTGTCCACCTGATATAATTAGCTCACTCTTCATCAGCATCTCTCTCCCACCCGCTGACCAGTCCCTTTCATGTCTGATGAGTTGTCTTCGGGGATGGTTCCTGTCCTGTGCCAACAGAAGGTCTGGGGAGCATGGCCGCCGGGATTCCTCTAGTCTCAGTCAGACCATTAAGTTTGGTCTTTTCATGAGAATTTGGGGTCTGTATCCCACTGATCTCCTGCTCCCTCAGGGGTCCTCTGCTGTGCTCCCTGTCAGGGCAGTCATCGATTGTGGCCGGGCACCAACTAGTTCTTCTGGTCTCAGGATGATGTAGGTCTCTGGTTCATGTGGCCCTTTCTGTCTCTTGGGCTCTTAGTTGTCGTGTGGCCTTGGTGTTCTTCATTTTCCTTTGTTCCAGGTGGGTTGAGACCAATTGATACATCTTAGATGGCCGCTTGTTAGCATTTGAGACCCCAGACGCCACATTTCAAAGTGGGATGCAGAATGATTTCATAATAGAATTATTTTGCCAATTGACTTAGAAGTCCCCACAAACCATGTTCCCCAGACCCCCGTGCTTGCTCCGCTGACCTTTGAAGCATTCATTTTATCCTGGAAACTTCTTTGTTTTTGGTCCAGTCCAATTGAGCTGACCTTCCATGTATTGAGTGTTGTCTTTCCCTTCACCTAAAGCAGTTCTAATCTACTGATTAATCAATAAAAAACCCTCTCCCACCCTCCCTCCCTCCCCCCCTCGTAACCACAAAAGTATGTGTTCTTCTCAGGTTTACTATTTCTCAAGATTTTATAATAGTGGTATTATACAATATTTGTCCTTTTGCCTCTGACTAATTTCGCTCAGCATAATGCCTTCCAGGTTCCTCCATGTTATGAAATGTTTCAGAGATTCATCACTGTTCTTTATCGATGCGTAGTATTCCATTGTGTGAATATACCACAATTTATTTACCCATTCATCCGTTGATGGACACCTTGGTTGCTTCCAACTTTTTGCTATTGTAAACAGAGCTGCAATAAACATGGGTGTGCATATATCTGTTTGTATGAAGGCTCTTGTATCTCTAGGGTATATTCCCAGGAGAGGGATTTCTGGGTTGTATGGTAGTTCTACTTCTAACTGTTTAAGATAACGCCAGATAGATTTCCAAAGTGGTTGTACCATTTTACATTCCCACCAGCAGTATATGAGAGTTCCAATCTCTCCGCAGCCTCTCCAACATTTATTAGTTTGTGTTTTTTGGATTAATGCCAGCCTTGCTGGTGTGAGATGAAATCTCATCATAGTTTTAATTTGCATTTCTCTAATGGCTAATGATCGAGAGCATTTTCTCATGTATCTGTTGGCTGCCTGAATATCTTCTTTAGTGAAATGTGTGTTCATATCCTTTGCCCACTTCTTGATTGGGTTGTTTGCCTTTTTGTGGTTGAGTTTTGACAGAATCATGTAGATTTTAGAGATCAGGCACTGGTCGGAGATGTCATAGCTGAAAATTCTTTCCCAATCTGTAGGTGGTCTTTTTACTCTTTTGGTGAAGTCTTTAGATGAGCATAGGTGTTTGATTTTTAGGAGCTCCCAGCTATCGGGTTTTTCTTCATCATTTTTGGTAATGTTTTGTATTCTGTTTATACCTTGTATTAGGGCTCCTAGGGTTGTCCCAATTTTTTCTTCCATGATCTCTATCGTTTTAGTCTTCATGTTTAGGTCTTTGATCCACTTGGAGTTAGTTTTTGTGCATGGTGTGAGGTATGGGTCCTGTTTCATTTTTTTGCAAATGGATATCCAGTTATGCCAGCACCATTTGTTAAAAAGGCTATCTTTTCCCCAATTAATTGACACTGGTCCTTTGTCAAATATCAGCTGCTCATACGTGGATGGATCTATGTCTGGGTTCTCAATTCTGTTCCATTGGTCTATGTGCCTGTTGTTGTACCAGTACCAGGCTGTTTTGACTACTGTG
The DNA here is from genome assembly GCF_024166365.1 of Elephas maximus indicus. Taxonomy (NCBI): domain Eukaryota; kingdom Metazoa; phylum Chordata; class Mammalia; order Proboscidea; family Elephantidae; genus Elephas; species Elephas maximus. The sequence goes on from NC_064829.1 coordinate 24,399,057, forward strand.
GCTGTATAATAGGTTCTGAAGTCAGGTAAAGTGAGGCCTCCCACTTTCTTCTTCTTTTTCAGTAGTGCTTTGCTTATCCGGGGCTTCTTTCCCTTCCATATGAAATTGGTGATTTGTTTCTCTATCCCCTTAAAATATGACATTGGAATTTGGATCGGAAGTGCGTTAAATGTATAGATGGCTTTTGGTAGAATAGACATTTTTACTATGTTAAGTCTTCCTATCCATGAGCAGGGTATGTTTTTCCACTTAAGTATGTCCTTTTGAATTTCTTGTAGTAGAGCTTTGTAGTTTTCTTTGTATAGGTCTTTTACATCCTTGGTAAGATTTATTCCTGAGTATCTTATCTTCTTGGGGGCTACTGTGAATGGTATTGATTTGGTTATTTCCTCTTCGGTGTTCTTTTTGTTGATGTAGAGGATTCCAAGTGATTTTTGTATGTTTATTTTATAACCTGAGACTCTGCCAAACTCTTCTATTAGTTTCAGTAGTTTTCTGGAGGATTCCTTAGGGTTTTCTGTGTATAAGATCATGTCATCTGCAAATAGTGATAACTTTACTTCCTCCTTGCCAATCCGGATACCTTTTATTTCTTTGTCTAGCCTAATTGCCCTGCCTAGGACTTCAAGCAGGATGTTGAATAAGAGCGGTGATAAAGGGCATCCTTGTCTGGTTCCCGTTCTCAAGGGAAATGCTTTCAGGTTCTCTCCATTTAGAGTGATATTGGCTGTTGGCTTTGCATAGATGCCCTTTACTATGTTGAGGAATTTTCCTTCAATTCCTATTTTGGTAAGAGTTTTTATCATAAATGGGTGTTGGACTTTGTCAAATGCCTTTTCTGCATCAATTGATAAGATCATGTGGTTTTTGTCTTTTGTTTTATTTATGTGATGGATTACATTAATGGTTTTTCTGATATTAAACCATCCTTGCATACCTGGTATAAATCCCACTTAATCAGGCTGAATTATTTTTTTGATATGTTGTTGGATTCTATTGGCTAGAATTTTGTTGAGGATTTTTGCATCAATGTTCATGAGGGATATAGGTCTATAATTTTCATTTTTTGTAATGCCTTTACCTGGTTTTGGTATCAGAGAGATGGTGGCTTCATAGAATGAGTTGGGTAGTATTCCGTCATTTTCTATGCTTTGGAATACCTTCAGAAGTAGTGGTGTTAACTCTTCTCTGAAAGTTTGGTAGAACTCTGCAGTGAAGCCGTCTGGGCCAGGGCTTTTTTTTGTTGGGAGTTTTTTGATTACCGTTTCAATCTCTTTTTTTGTTATGGGTCTATTTAGTTGTTCTACTTCTGAATGTGTTAGTTTAGGTAGGTAGTGTTTTTCCAGGAATTCATCCATTTCTTCTAGGTTTTCAAATTTGTTAGAGTACAATTTTTCATAATAATCTGAAATGATTCTTTTAATTTCATTTGGTTCTGTTGTGATGTGGTCCTTCTCGTTTCTTATTCGGGTTATTTGTTTCCTTTCCTGTATTTCTTTAGTCAGTCTGGCCAATGGTTTATCAATTTTGTTAATTTTTTCAAAGAACCAGCTTTTGGCTTTGTTAATTCTTTCAATTGTTTTTCTGTTCTCTAATTCATTTAGTTCAGCTCTAATTTTTATATTTGTTTTCTTCTGGTGCCTGATGGATTCTTTTGTTGCTCACTTTCTATTTGTTCAAGTTGTAGGGACAGTTCTCTGATTTTGGCTCTTTCTTCCTTTTGTATGTGTGCATTTATCGATATAAATTGGCCTCTGAGCACTGCTTTTGCTGTGTCCCAGAGGTTTTGATAGGAAGTATTTTCATTCTCGTTGCTTTCTATGAATTTCCTTATTCCCTCCTTGATGTCTTCTATAACCCAGTCTTTTTTCAGGAGGGTACTGTTCATTTTCCAAGTATTTGATTTCTTTTCCCTAGTTTTTCTGTTATTGATCTCTAGTTTTATTGCCTTGTGGTCTGAGAAGATGCTTTGTAATATTTCGATGTTTTGGATTCTGCAAAGGTTTGTTTTATGACCTAATATGTGGTCTATTCTAGAGAATGTTCCATGTGCACTAGAAAAAAAAGTATATTTTGAAGCAGTTGGGTGGAGAGTTCTGTATAAGTCTATGAGGTCAAGTTGGTTGATTGTTGTAAGTAGGTCTTCCGTGTCTCTGTTGAGCTTCTTACTGGATGTCCTGTCCTTCTCCGAAAGTGGTGTGTTGAAGTCTCCTACTATAATTGTGGAGGTATCTATCTCACTTTTCAATTCTGTTAAAATTTGATTTATGTATCTTGCAGCCCTGTCATTGGGTGCATATATATTTAATATGGTTATGTCTTCCTGATCAATTGTCCCTTTTATCATTATATAGTGTCCTTCTTTATCCTTTGTGGTGGATTTAAGTCTAAAGTCTATTTTGTCAGAAATTAATATTGCTACTCCTCTTCTTTTTTGCTTATTGTTTGCTTGATATACTTTTTTCCATCCTTTGAGTTTTAGTTTGTTTGTGTCTCTAAGTGTAAGGTGTGTCTCTTGTAGGCAGCATATAGATGGATCGTGTTTCTTTATCCAGTCCGTGACTCTCTGTCTCTTCATTGGTGCATTTAGTCCATTTACATTCAGGGTAATTATAGATAAATAAGTTTTTAGTGCTGTCATTTTGATGCCTTTTTATGTGTGTTGTTGACAATTTCATTTTTCCACATACTTTTTTGTGCTGAGGCGTTTTTCTTAGTAAATTGTGAGATCCTCATTTTCATAGTGTTTGACTTTATGTTAGTTGAGTCATTACGTTTTTCTTGGCTTTTATCTTCAGTTATAGAGCTGTTATACCTTTTTGTGGTTACCTTATTATTTACCCCTATTTTTCTAAGTAAAAACCTAACTTGTATTGTTCTATATCGCCTTGTATCACTCTCCATATGGCAGTTCAATGCCTCCTGTATTTAGTCCCTCTTTTTGATTATTGTGATCTTTTACCTATTGACTTCCATGATTCCCTGTTATGTGTATTTTTTTTTTGAGTTAATGTTAATTTGTTTGTTTTTGTGATTTCCCTATTTGAGTTGATTTCTGGACGTTCTGTTTTGTGACCTTGTGTTGCGCTGGTATCTGATATTATTGGTTCTCTCACCAAACAATATCCTTTAGTATTTCTTGTAGCTTTGGTTTGGTTTTTGTAAATTCTCTAAACTTGTGTTTGTCTGTAAATATCTTAATTTCGCCTTCATATTTCAGAGAGAGTTTTGCTGGATATATGATCCTTGGCTGGCAGTTTTTCTCCTTCAGTGTTCTGTATATGTCGTCCCATTCCCTTCTTGCCTGCATGGTTTCTGCTGAGTAGTCTGAACTTATTCTTATTGATTCTCCCTTGAAGAAGACCTTTCTTTTCTCCCTGGCTGCTTTTAAAATTTTCTGTTTATCTTTGGTTTTGGTGAGTTTGATGACAATACGTCTTGGTGTTTTTCTTTTTGGATCAATCTTAAATGGGGTTCGATGAGCATCTTGGATAGATATCCTTTCGTCTTTCATGATGTCAGGGAAGTTTTGTGTCAGGAGTTCTTCAACTATTTTCTCTGTGTTTTCTGTCCCCCCTCCCTGTTCTGGGACTCCAATCACCCACAGGTTATCCTTCTTGATAGAGTCCCACATAATTCTTAGGGTTTCTTCATTTTTTTTAATTCTTTTATCTGATTTTTTTTCAGCTATGTTGGTGTTGATTCCCTGGTCCTCCAGATGTCCCAGTCTGCATTCTAATTGCTCGAGTCTGCTCCTCTGACTTCTTATTGCGTTGTCTAATTCTGTAATTTTATTGTTAATCTTTTGGATTTCTACATGTTGTCTCTCTATGGATTCTTCCAACTTATTAATTTTTCCAGTATGTTCTTGAATAATTTTTTTGAGTTCTTCAACAGTTTTATCGGTGTGTTCCTTGGCTTTTTCTGCAGTTATCCTAATTTCATTTGTGATATCTTTAAGCATTCTGTAAATTAGTTTTTTATATTCTGTATCTGATAATTCAGGATTGTATCTTCATTTGGGAAAGATTTTGATTCTTTTGTTTGGGGGGTTGGAGAAGCTGTCATGGTCTGCTCCTTTAAGTGGTTCAATATGGATTGTTGTCTCCGAGCCATCACTGGGAAACTAGTTTTTCCAGAAAATCCGCTAAAAAAAAAAGTGCAGTCAGATCCCTATCAGAGTTCTCCCTCTGGCTCAGGCTATTCAGATGTTAAAGAAGCCGCCTGGGGAGGGTGGGGGAGGGAACAGAGAGATAGGAGAGTAGCACCTCAGAATATAGCCAGAGTTGCTTGTCTTGCTTGGAATGACTATTATATCTGAGATTCCCGCGGGCGCGTCGCCTATGTGCGCTGGCTGTGTGGAGATTGCCCCCGGGGGGTCTGGCCCGCTGGAGTCATGGTCAGATCCTCCGCTTCCAGCGTCAAGGCTCCCCTACTGGGACGGTGCACTCTCGACTCCAAAATCAGTCGCTGCCTACCGGGGACTTCTCGTCCCTCCAGCCGCGTGGCCCTGCCGCCTCTGCAAACCAGTTGGGCCTCCTCTCGGGGTTAGTTCAGATGGGTGGAGCAGCTCCCCGTGCTTGTGCCGTGACCGAGTGTCCCGGCTGGGACACTGTTCTCCCCGCTCCAATACCAGTCGCTGTCTCCCGGGGACTTCTCCTATCGGCTGCGTCCCACGCCGCCCACGCGACCCGGCTGGGCCCCTTCCCGGGGTTAGTTCAGGGGGGTGGAGCAGCTCTCCGTGTTTATGCCATACCTGCATCCAGTCCAAATCCCGGCGGGACGGTTCCCCAGCTGGGACGCTGCTCTTCCTGCTCCAAGACCAGTCACTGCCTCCCGGGGACTTCTCGTACCAGCTGCGTCCCACGCTGCCCGCGGAACCGGCTGGTCTCCCTCCCGGGGTTAGTTCAGGGGGGTGGAGCAGCTCTCTGTGCTTGTGCCGTACCTGACTGGTACGCTGGCTGCAGGCTCTGGAAACAATCGCTGCTTCCCCGTATTAGTTCGTTCTCCGCCTCTAAATCTGTGTTTGTTGTTCAGGGTTCGTAGATTGTTATGTATGTGATCGATTCACTTGTTTTTCCGTGTCTTTGTTGTAAGAGGGATCCGAGGTAGCATCTGCCTAGTCTGCCATCTTGGCTCCGCCTCTGCAATGCGTCTTTTGATTTTTTGACTGCTGCTTCCATGGCTGTTGATTGTGGATCCAAGTAAAATGAAATCCTTGACACCTTCAATCTTTTCTCTGTTTATCATGATGTTGTTCATTGGTCCAGTTGTCAGGATTTTTATTTTCTTTATGTTGAGGTGTAATCCATACTGGAGGCTGCGCTCTTTGATCTTCATTCGCTGGTCATATTCCCCTTTTTATCTTCTTTTTTACCGCTTCTACTTGAAATTATCTTCCTAGTTCATTTTTTATCACTGTCTCCCTTCACTAGAATGAGGACATTTACCTTATTAACTTGTTTATCATAGTGGTTTCATTGGTTAATTTTTATAAGTAGGTTGCCAGGCCTTTCTTCCTAGTCTTAGGCTCAAAGCTCTACTGAAACCTGTCCACTATGTGTGACCCTTCTGGTATTTGAAATATTGATGGCATAGCTTCCAGTATCATAGCAACAGGCAAGACACCACAGTATAACAAATTAACAGACTCCTTTACTTTTTTTTTTTTTTTTACTTTGGACACATTATTGGGTAAGACCAATCACTAGGAAAGGACACCACGTTTGGTAAAGTAGAGGGCCAATGAAAACAAGGGAAACTCTCAGTAAGATGTATTGACACAATAGCCGTAACGATGGACTCAAACATACAAATGATCACCAAGGTAACACAGGTCTGGGCGCCATTTTGTTCTTTTAGACATACGGTCACCATGAGTTGGAGCCAACTCAATGGCAACTAACAACAACAATTTGTTTACCATTGTACGTCTAGCACATATAATAGATACTCAATAAAAATTTGTTCGATGCATGAATAATTAGTAATGGCAACAATCGACACCTGGAAGCAAAGCATTTATGTATAGGTTATTTCAATAGATCCTCACCACAACTGTACAAGATAATCACTATTTCATTCTCATTTCAGAGCAGAGCTTGTCTAAAATTGATCTCCAGTCTTCTATTTCTAAACACTTAGAAATATTCACTATATCAAGCAACATGAATAACTCCTAATTTATTCCAACTTTTCTATGAAAATTTTTCTCAGGCAGCAACAAATCTAATGGCAATGTTCTTTTTGCAAGGACAAAAAAGAAAGGGAAAATACTCTTGCAAACTGGAAGTTATGTGAATAATGAATAATACTAAATACCAGCATAACCTTGTAGTAAGAGGTCCTCCTTGGACCCATTCACGTGGAAGTATGCTGTTAGTTTCCTACCCTCCTTCCTTGATTTTGTTGAGGCCAGCAAGGTGCCGAGCAACATATGTTCACTTTCCAGCCTCTCTTACAGTAGGACGCGGCCATTAGACACTGTTCTGGAGATTAAGGCCTAAGGGAAAGGCACTGCAGTGATGTCCATAACAGCCTCTTTTTTTCCTAGTCAAACGTAAGTGATGGACTGAATTGTGTCCCCCAAAAATGTGTGTCAACTTGGCTAGGTTATGATTCCCAGTATTGTGTGATGGTCCACCATTTTGTCATCTGATGTGATTTTCCTACATGTTGTAAATCCTACCTCTATGATGTTATTGAGGCAGGATTAGAGGCAGCTATGTTAAAGAGGTAGGACTCAATGTATAAGGTTAGATTGTATCTTGAGTCAACCTCTTTTGAGAAATATGAGAGGGGATCAAGCAGAGACAGGGGGACCTAATACCACCAAGAGAGTAGTGTCAGGAGCAGAGTGGATCCTTTGGACCTGGGGTCTCTGTGCTGAGAAGCTCCTAGACCAGCTGAAGATTGATAAAAAGGACCTTCCTCCAGAGCTGACAGAGGGATAAAGTCTCACCCTGGAAGAGGTGCTCTGAATCTGGACTTTTTGCCTCCTAGGCTGTGAGAGAATAAATTTGTTTGTTAAAGCCATCCACCTGTGGTATTTCTGTTATAGCAGTACTAGATGACTAAGACAGTAAGGATGAGGCTGGTGCTGCTTTGACCTTCCTACAATGCAGATGTAAATGCTCATGAGATGTCAAGTTCAAAGACAAAAGCACAAGTGTCGAGGAAGACCGAGAATGAAGAGAGACTGAGCCTGGGCCATGGCCTTGCCAGACCTGAGCCAATACCTCAGTGATGCTGTCATATAGGAAGAATAACTCTCTCTCTGATTCCAAAAAATCCAAACCCATTGCCCTTGAGTCAATTCCGACTCATACTGATCCTATAGGACAAAGCAGAACTGCCCCACAGGGTTTCCAAGGAGTGTAGTGGCTGGTTGATTCCATCTGCTGACCTTTTGGTTAGCAGCCAAGCTCTCAACCACTGTACCACCAGGGCTTCTCTCTCTGGTTAAGCCATTGTAAACAGGTTTTTGTGTTACTTGTAGCTGAAAAATTCCTATGATAAAACAATTTTATTTCGTTTTCCCTTTTGTGAAATCAAGTAATTTCCATTAAAATACACTCACACACACACACAATCCTAAAGTTTCATGTGGGTATTAGACCTATTATCATGTAAAGATGATGTAAAATAGCAAGGGAAAATCAAGAAATGAGAGATTTACTCATCTTTAGAAATGTGAAAGGAAACTGTCCTTTCTTGTTTCAAAAATGGCCCAAAGTGGCACCATGAGTGATGTAAATGAGAGGCTTTTTATTCCATCCCCTACAGGTCGGAGTGAGCTCACCTCCCTCCTCCTGAGCAGGAAGCAGCTTCCTCTCAGAGCTGTTGTTTTCACTTGGTTTAGAAATGACCTGGAGCAGTATGACAGTGCTGACACTGATGGAAGGAAATTAAGATGATCCACTCATTTAAATACATGGATGAGGTTCCAGATTTACACTGGCCAACATCAGGAAGTGAGGATCAAGAGGCAGCATTTGTACACTTATTTCAACACTACCTACTGCTGAAAAAGTATTCAATTTGACCTGATGCACTTACCAAACTTTTTTTATATAGAAATGACATTAGCATTGAGTGGTGATATCCACTAGATGATATATAAACACTGCTTCTTTGAAAAGTGAAACAGATTTAAATGTCATAACAGAGAAGTAAAGATACCCCATTTCTTATTTTTTAAATAAAATAACTACACAGAATTATTCATTTTAAGAGTCATTGCTTGTTATGTACCAGATAGTACTCCAGGTGCTAGGGATATGGCAGCAAACCAAAGTGAAAGGCCCAATTCTGTTGAAGCTTACGTTCTGGTGCAAAGACAGAGAGTAAATAATCAGTAAGAACTGTAATACAACATCAGAAGGTTATGGCGCTATGAAGATATATAAGGTGGAATAATAAGAACAAGTGATATGGGTGTCGGTGGGAAGCTCTTGAAGGCCAGCAGTCAGGGAAGACAATCTGACCCTGCAGCAGAATCCTGCACAAGCAAGACAGAAGATGTCCCGGGACGGCAGAAAGAAGGTCAAGGTAGCTGGAACCACATGAGTGAAAGAAGGGACGCAAGAGATGCTATCATGTGGGCCAAAACGAAAGGGTTCTCTTTATTCTGAGGGTGACAGAAGACACTGAACAGCATGGAGTTGGGGAGCAACTCCATCAGTGGGAACATGGTTATCGAGCCCCTGTTCTTTGGGGAGTTCGTGCTTCTTCTACAGGGAACTTCCAAAGAACTTGTGTAAGTTCTGCATTGTGGTTGGGGCTGGAAGTATGTGCTTGGGAGTCACTGGAACAGCTGATGTCACACATGGTGTTTAAAGACACAGGGCAGAGGAGATTTCCTAGGAAGCTGGTTGTCGATGGAGAAGAGAAGGCTGAGGACTGAGCTCTGAGAAATGTCAACGTGTAGAGATGAGAAAGAAGTGGAGTGAGAGACCAAGAAGTTACACCTAGGGATGGAGGAAAAAGAACATCTGAGAAGACCTGGGAAGGTAGTGCACCTATTTTGCTGGTCACAGTGACACTGAGATGTTAGGGCCTGGGCACTGGCCACTGGGTTTGGAGATAGGCAGGGTTGTGTGCCAAGAGTGTTTTCAGAGAAAAGGGGGGAACAAGACTGACTCAAGTCCAAGGCGAAACCGGAAAAAAGAAGAGACCAATAGTTTAAACAGTTTTTTAAGGAGTTTTGCCATAAAAGGTGGTGGCTCAAATGGGTTTACGGTCAAGAAAGTATTTGATTATTGTTTGTTTGAGTGGTGTTGGGGATGTTTCAGTAGAGGGAGCATTTGATAATGTAAGAAGTGAAAACAGAACGAGGAAAAAGTCTCCGAGTAGGCACAGAATGACGGGCCAGTGCCCCAGTGAAACTCATCAGTTCCAATGAAGGAAAGGCTAGCTACGTGAGCCCAGAGGCAGGTGCTCTGGTGGGCCTGGTGGTCACAGGTGGCACACTCCTTCACCGACATCTTTCATTTTCTCAGCAATAGGCAGCAAGTTCCTCCGCTGAGACTGAGACTGGCACAAGGGGAGCAAGAGCATTAAATCCAGAACTGAGAAAAAAAGCCAACTGTTCAAATACACACATGCTGTCATTTCAAATAATTAAGCTTTCACTATTCTTTATTTGGGATTGGAAACTTTTAGGTTACTGTTCTATTTTTTTTTTCCCCCACATTCCCCTACCCCAAGAAAATTTATACTGTAGTTTGCTAAGATTTAATGAAATAATTATCTTTGAATGTTGGAGAAAACAAATAATAAGCATATCTTTCAAACTGAAATTATAGGTTAATCATGCCTATTCTCCATCTCCTAATGAAATTAGGGACAGTAAACACTCGTTGGGCTAAAATAATGAGTTTCTCAAATAGAAGAAGAAAATAGTGCAATGGATCACTTTTATATGAGCTTTCTAGCCATGGTTGTATAATTCTTGTTAAATGACTGGCTGGAACTATGCAAATAAGGTGTGTGGAATCCTTGTGGAGGATTGGCCAGTTTTGCCATCCCACTAGGCTTAAAAAGAACTAACCCCAGAGGCTGAGGGGGAGACCTCACTACCATCAAGAAGAAAAACTGGGAATGGAGTGTGTCCTTGGGACCCAGAGTCCCTGCGTCGAGAGCCTCTTAGATCCAGGAGACAAAGCTGTAACACTGGAGACTGCAGCAGCACAGGACCGGCAGACGACTGCAGCTGACAGTCTGACCCATGGAGCAAGACAAATGAGTGCCTTTGGGTAGGAGGCTTCTTCAAGGAGTGGGGTGCCTCTGGCACGTACCAGCAGCAGCAAGGGCCGGCACAGGGCCCAGTGGCAGCAGCTGAGAAGAAGCTGTCCTGATTGAAGAACTGTACCCTGAGTTGCTCCTGTTACTTCCAAGTTGATCCTGATTCTGAATTGTAACCTGTTACTTTCCTATTAAACCCCATAACTGTATGATCTGTGAGTTCCCAACAAATTATTCAATCCAGCAGAGAAGCAGAGTGCTGCAGGAGGGGCGGCTGGTGTCTGAATTGATAAAAAGTTTGGAGAGAGGGTATGTCTGACCTGCACCTCATGCTGCTTCTCATCTCTCCCCCTGGAGTTAGGCAAATTCTGACACTACCACTACTTTTACAATAACCAAACACCAAGGCTGCTTGTACTTAGATTTCAGGCTGTCAGGTTTCCTGATGTATAAATAACACAGAACAATAGTTTTGTGAAATGAAAATGCAAAAAGGAATTAAAAAAAAAAGTTTCTAAAAATATGAAAAGGAAGGTAAATTAACCATCTACCTAATCCAGGAAAACATTTAGAAATATCCTAAGGAAGACCAGTGAAAATAATAACAATAATAGTTTTTCTACCACATAAAACAAATATATAAGAAAAATGCAACAGCAGCAAAGAGTTTTCTGTAAGTCTCTTCCAAAGAGCTGACAAAGCTTCCTGGGAAAAAAAAAATAAATAAAGTAAAAAGAGCAACATAGTATGTTAGGCATTGTTCATTATTGAAAAGTAGGCAGCAGATGAGTTCTTCAAAGAAGGGGAACCAGAAATCTAGATTTTCTTATTTTCATTACTCAATTAATTTATATATTGTTAGGGATTGAGGAGTGCCTCTCCAAAACATGTGTTGTAAATCCCGTTACCGCAAATCCCAGATTCAAGCCACCTGCCACAAAGCCAATACTGAGACAGGCGGAGGTAAGCAGCAAGAGGGCTTTACTGAACACCAGCATCTAAGAGACAGAGGGGGTTAAATTTCTCCCAAATTCTGTCTACCCTAAAGGGTTGATGGGAGGGTTTTATATGGTGAAGATCAGGGTTACCTAATGTTTTGAGCATGTAGTCCACCGATGGTCTTATACATCACAAAACAACTACAAGAAACTCTTTATTAAACTAAAGATATGCATGTCAGGCATCTGCACTCTAATCTGTATGTTTGTAACAGGCTGGAAAAACTCTCGGCTAGTGGAACTGTTCTGCCAAGTCCAGTCTGGCTGAGATAGGGAGCAAGAAAGAAAGTTGTAGATTAAAAATGTCAGGCAGCCTTTCTGCCGTTTTGCAGGCTGAAGGCCATTTCTCAAGAGAACAAAAAATAGAAGAAGAGAGACCAAGCCACAGGAGCTGAGAGAGCTCCACACTCCTTTGGAAGAGACCGGTGTAACTAGTGCAATAAAAAAATGTCTAGAGATTAGTTAGAGCATCATTATGGCGTTAGTTATGTCAAGCTCTGTCACCCATTGTGAACAGGAGAAAACACGTTGTAAGGTATTAGGGTGTTTGTTAAGAGTGGAACAGGCTGCTCAGCTATATCTGGAACAGAACCTGCACCATTTACCGAAGACTAGAGATTAATCACAGCTTATACAGCTATACTAAAACAAATGAGAAAATATTTTCTGTGTACTTTAACTTTAAAACTCTAAAGAAATGCATTTTCTCTACTTCAATCCTACCCCTATACTGGGGATGTAACCTCATTTGGGAGGAGGGTTTTCTTTGTTATGCTAATGAGGCTATATCAGCGTAGGGTGTGTCTTAAACCAATCACTGTTGAGATATAAGAGGAGCAGAATAGGTACAGAAGCAACCAAGCAGGAAGGGGGGAAGATAAGTGCCACCTGGAGATTTTGAAGGAATTTGGAGAAGTATATTAGAGAAGCTGAGACAAGGATTTTCCCCCAGATCAGACAGAGAGAACCTTCCCCTAAAGCCAGTACCCTGAATTCAGAGTTTTAGTCTTCTAAACTGTGAGAAGGAGTCCCTGGGTAGCACGAACAGTTAAGTGCTTGACTACTAGCTGAAAGGTTGGTGGTTCAAACCCACCCAGAGGCATCTTGAAAGACAGGGAGGGCTACTTGCTTCTGAAAAGTCACAGCCCTGAATACCCTATGAAGCAGTTCTACTCTACACACATAGGGTCACTGTGAGCCAGAATCAACTGGAAGGCAACTAACAAAAACAAACTGTGAGAAAATAAATTTCCGTTCCTTAAAGTCACTCACTTGTGATATTTCTGCTATAGCAGTACTACCAAACTAAGACACACGTCATCTATCGTCAGTAAGACTTTTAGGCAGTTTATAACAAAAGATATAAGGTAATAAACTAGCAAGTAAAATAATCGAGGCAGAACAAGAGGAGGAAGAGAATATGTTAAACAGAAGGGCTAATACAGTTGCTTGATGCTCAAGGTGGTTCAGCATCCTGGAGGTTAAGATAAAAGAGAAACGTTTCAGGCTTTGTTTATTCTACCCTGTCCTACAGGGTCACTACAAGTCAGAATTGACTCCATGGCAATGGGTTCTTTAAAAAAAAAAAGAACAAAAAACTAAGCCACAGACCAGCTCTTCAATGAAGGCAAAGATTTTCTTAGCAAAATATAATGCAATATATTTATAATATGTTGAGGAATCCCTGGGTAGTGCAAACAGTTAAGCACTCAGCTGCTAATCAGAAGCTTTAAGGTTCATTCAGAGATACTTCAGAAGAAAAGCCTAGCAATCTATTTCTGAAAAAAGCAGCCACTGAAAACCCTACTGAGAACAGTTCTACTATGACACACATGGGGTCGCCATGAGTTGAATCAACTCCACTGTAACTAGTTTTTTTTTTTTTTTTAAATCATATGTTGAGCTGTAAATAAGAGAAAGAATAATACAGTGGGTAATTATGTGATTATACAAAGATCACAGAAAAGGAAGATCTGTTTAAATCAGAGTACTGTATCAAGAAGAACAGGAGTTTGATGGAAAATGAAATGACTCAACCTGAAGCACCTGGATAAAGGTCTGGTCGCACTGCACATGGGGTCCCCATGAGCTGGGGACAGACACACCAGCTGCTGTGAACAGTAACAATATCCTGGATAAAATGTCTTAGATCGGTTGTGTACTGCATGGATCATTGTTAGGATTAGGGTAAGACACTGAAGAGGTACATATATGCTGTTAACTGATGCGTAGATATAACAGAACTAAAGAACAGAGGGAAAATGTATATTTAATTTGAAATATCTCTCCATTCAAGGATGTCATACTAATATTTTAAAAGATTTATACCACAACTATTTAAACATACAAAAACAGGTTCTTTTTATATTATCCAAAGGAATAACCCTTCCTAAAATGTTGGACTGTTTTGGAACCCAGTTTTTAACTTTTCAAAACTCCAGGAGAACAACCTCTTTGGTGAGCTATGGATGGGAAAAAATTGGGAGTGGCCCACATAAATAACACAGTAGTACAGAATTTGAAAAGTAGAAAAGAACATTAGGGGTTACTGGCACCAAAATATGTGTTGATTTACATGTAACAAAACCAAATTGAAATATACCTTCCCCGAATGGATTACCTTGTTTTGAGGGGCTTAACGGTAATATGGCATCTAAAAATATTTAACAAAAATATTATTTCACCAGGCAGCCTTACTCCATTTTGTGTGGATATGGGCCCTGAAGAATAAATCCATTACCGAGTTCATTACGTTTATAAAAATTCCATTTTGTGTTAGTGTAACAATTTACAGATATTATATCATTTGTGTCTCATAACAGCCCATGAGGTAGGCCAGGTAGAAATTAGCCTTAAGTGACATCCCTAAGACTATACAATTAATAGGTATGGAAATAATGATATAACTCTAGTTATTCAACTGTCACTCAGAATCATTTCTGTAACCTTATATTTGTTTGCTACTTATTTTCTAAGTAAAATTCTTTACTAGGAAATTACCACCATAATATTTAAGATAACTAAATTCCAAGATAATTCAGAAATTGAAAGAAGCAATTATTTATAAGAATAAGAATCTGTGATCAAAATAGATGCACTGGTCTTCTAAACATTACGTTTTATACACACCTTCTAAATCTCTCTAAAATATTAAAAACTAAACTACTTTGTTTCCCTGAACTTCCTTTAGCTTGTCTTTTATATGAAACCAGCCCTCTTTTTATTAAAAAGAACTAATTTGGTACTTGGTTTACATAAATGAAGTGTTCCCATCTAACATAAGTGGAAATGCTGCAAAACGCTCTGTCTCTCTCCTTCTCCTTGTCTTTCTTTCTCCATATTGTCTCATTCAAAGTGACACTAAACTCAAGCCAAAAGGAGGACAAATTGCCCTTCTCATTCCTATGATTTTTCTTATTCAGATGAAGGGAGATAGGGAACAGGCCTGAAATTTTAAATATATCATGGTTACTTATGAATTGTTTTTGAGTTTTTCCAGATTCTTGCTCTTTTCCCCTTTTACCAAAAGAGAAAATTAGTTAATAAATTCTGTTTCCATTGAAGGTGTCACACAGAATTTGCTGACTTAAAATCAAACTGACTAGTTGCTGACAGAAACATCTTATGTTCTCATAACCAAACACATATAAATTCTTTAGAAGAATCAACAACACTGCCAACCTAAGACTCCAAAGTGGGGTGGCTATATAACATCCTTTCAGCAACCTGGGAAGTACATCTAAAACAGTAACTATGGCAGCCATAAGCCCTCCACAAATTAACCACATTAGGAGTTTTCATTACTAATAAGCATTTGGCCTTTCTTAATAAAAGAACACTGGGAGTCATTCGAGAGGATCTTCATTTCCTTTCATATCATTCGAGTTACATTTTCTCCTTGGGGCTTCTAACCTGAACCTAACTCTACAATTAATAACACTCCCCTACTGAATGAGCTGGAGTTGGGAGTAAACTTTCTAATGAGAAAGAAATCCCCTTCCCTGATGTCTATAATAGATTCTTGAATGGAATGGAAATAGCCAGTCACCTTCCCTCTAAGGCCTGTGCACCATTTTATTCACTAGTAGCTGTGGATTCACCTGGACTGTAGAACTGACAGAGAGGAACACATCCTCGCTGAGTGTGTTTATTAGTGCTGCCCAAAGGGAGCTCCCTGCAAAAAAATGCAACAAACTAGAGTTCCTATAGGCAAGGCTGCCCATCAAAACAGCAAATAACAATGTTCACTTTATTCTCAATATAAAGGCAATCCACTCAGAGAAGAGGGGAAGTTCCTACCTTGTGGTCTGAACATTCAAATTCTAACTGGCCTGTGGCTGTGTGAGCACCCATAGCACGATGTACCACACGACTACCAAGACTCAGTAGTCTAAAGCTGCAGGACAATCACAGACAAGGCCCCACAAGGTCATAGGCCAAGGACACAGAAGGACAGAAGGAGGCTATCAGGGAAGGGACAGAGACCCTACTGCTGGCATACAGAGGCACAAGGGCCTCAAAGATGGTTAAATATATAAATGCCCAGGCCTCACAAAATCAGAATTCCAGAGGTCAGCTTGTAAACCTTCTTAAGTGTACCCTACTCCGCCCAGGTTGAGAGCCACTGGCCCAGTACATCCACTTATTTTTGCAAATAAGGAAATTAAGTCTTAGGAGGTCAAACTATTTGTGCCAGCTCATAAATCATATTATGGCACTCAGGACAAGAGTTCAAGATTCTTTACTTGCAGATCCATACTCTTTTCACTCTGCTACTCTGTTCAATAAGTAACTGATACACACAAACCTTCTTTCCTCAACCATTCCTAGCTTTAAATGATAGCCATGCATATCAAGGTAGTTAAAGATCTGAAATAAAAGAGAGTTCCAGCATATTTCAAAATTCAAATACATACACCAGGGGAGAAAAGAAGGTAAAGAAAAGTATAAAGGTGACCGCAGGTACAGGTGATCCCAGCACACTGCCCAACAATGGAATCTGGGAAGGAGCATGTGATGGGACTTAGGGGCTGCTGCTCCTTTCCTTAGTTCTACTGGGTTTCTCCTGACATGAGCTGTTTCTTAACCCTGGAAGGGTCTGGGCAGTTTAAAATATGTATTTTTCATACAGGATGACCCTCAACTCGAGCCAATGACTTCCCCTAATGCTTAACACATATCAACGATCTAAGTCAATGATGAAGGAATAATCTGCCATGCTGGGCTTAGTGAGAGACAAACTTTTTCAGCAATTTTGTATTAGTCACTGAATTTCAAACCTAACCCTAGAATAAGAAGGGACTCCACGATGTCACTGAATTTTCTGTGGATGCCTGGCATGGTTTAAAGTTTGGTCGCAGGTATTACATAAAAAGATTCTTCTCCTATTCTAATGATTTCCGTTACAAAACAAGCCTGCAGCCATGATAAAGAGAATGATGACTTCAAAAACAATGATAGGAGATGTTCCTATCAGTCTAAAAAGACACACTGCACATTAAAAAATGAAAATTTCCATAACCATACTTTTTTACTCTGCTCTACAATTCCTTAGGACAATAAAAGCTTTTTATGTTCAGGAAAACAGTCAAGTAAAGCAACAATGAGGACAATGGGGTGGGTTCAAGGAGAGTATTGTATTGATGAAGAGGTCAGTATGGAGGAGGAGAAGTGATATGCTACCAGCAGCCATGTCCTCACCCTGAACGACTTTCAACTATTTGGCAATCACAGAAATAACATCACATACAGAAAATGTTTGTGAACGGATGATGGAGGTAAAATCAGAAGTGTTCTAAAGAATGCTAAAGGGTGGGTGAAATGGAGCTGAAGACCGAACTTCCAGACGTTAAGTCTAGAGGCCGTGTCAGGTACAGCAGGGCAAGGCCACTGGCTGGCCAAAGTCCCTGGCTGTGTGGCGCAGCCCCTAGAAGGAGAAGCTCCTAAGTACATAGATCCTGGGAGGAGGTCTTGGAAGAAAAAATCGATGGTTACGACTGCTGAATATACAGGTGCTGACAGCTGTTAACCCCACGACTTATGGAAAGTACTCTGCCATCTCATAACTGCAGTAATCTTGTGTTGAAGTAAAGCTTAACGCTTTGCTAAGGGAAAAAATTCTAATGTTTACTGTTTGGTGTGAAGTAAATATCAGAGCATATTTGAAAAGTAACATAGAAGCCAAAGGCTCTGAGTCCCCAAATATGCTCTAAGGTTTTCCCTTCTCTAAGTCTGTCATGTGCTGTGTTCACTGAACTTTAGGTTTGTATACATTTTCAACTTCTTGATTCTTCGTTGCTTAGGAATGCAGAGTGAAATGTAAAAAAAAGAAAATCAATCTTTATATAGCTCTCTTTCATAATACAAATGCATAATGTTTCTTTTACATTTATAAAAAAAAATTTGATTCTATCTTCATTCCTAGAAGTCATTTAAGGATACATCTACTTATAAAACAAAACTGACAAGTATTTTTTTTCATCTGTCTAATACCATAAAAGACAAAGAAACAAAACATTTCCCTAGGTGCTAATATCACTAAAGCTTGTCCTTAAAGCCAAACCCGGAGTTGCCCTCACCCTCTTTCCACTCCCACTCATATCCCCAATTTTGAAAGACAAGCCACTGGTGAGAATAGGAAAAAGTATCCTTGGAAGGAGAATTTTCATCTCCTAGTTTTTTTTTGTTTGTTTGTTTAGCGTTAAATACTCATGCATGCAGTAGCCAAACATCTCCATACTGGCCTTCTGTGATGTCTTCACCACGGCATCACCCAGCTTTGGCTTTCTGTGGTTTTCTAAACTGTGGCTTTTTAGTGCCTTTGTCACCTGTGATACCAGGGCAGAACTATGTCCCACAGGACTTTCCCAGTCCTAGAACAGTGTTCAGTATGTTAGAGATATCAAATAAAATTTTATTAAATTACAACAGAAGTACTACCGTCTGAAATGGCAAAACCTTTCCTCAAGTAATATTTTCAGGCAGACAGTTAATCACTCAAGATATCCATTACTTAGGCACCACAGGGCAATGTAGCAGAAAGAGTATAATTAATGCAGTCCGGGCCCCTCCTCTCCCTGGAAGGCAGTACAGTCTTCTGAATAGGTTCAGAACTCTTTCTGAGCAATTCCTGAAAGTCTCCTGCCCCACCCAGGATCCCCACAAACACCCCTATGCTGAGTTCCGTGAAACCTACAGTCATAAATCAATAGCATGGGAGATCCTCCAGCTCGTATAAAGCTATCTCCAAAAGTTCCAAGGCTAGGCAGAGAGAGAAACAAGAGTCATCAAGGACAAGGGAAAACTTGAGGGAAGCAGCTGAGAATCTCTTTCGCTTACTGTCAAGCCCAAGTCATCTCATTACTTTTAGAAGTCAGTGAGTATTGCATTTTTACATGGCTGCAAATTTTTACACAGCTGTGCCTTGTTTACATACAATCTCTTAGTGTCTAAACAGAGTGCTATGCCCATTCTTGTCACATCGCATCTTAACTGTGAACAGAGACCAACTGTGAATGGAGTCATCCAGCTATGATGAGGCAAGGGTCTGCAAAACTGTTTGGAGCCAGCACTAGGCACCCAAAGAACAAGTTTAGAACAAAGTACAGTGTAAGTCCTGGGTTACTAACGTCCTACTTATGGACAACTCCTACTTCTTCCTTAATGTAATGCAGATTTGCTCTCACTTTGAAACAACTGAACCAACCCCTCCTTGCCACAAATTCATCACAAGCATTTTCACTTTCGGCATTGCAGCTTTCAAACTGAAAAGGCCTCGAGTCTTTATGCACCTGTTCCAACTTACCTACAAATCTGACTTCAAGCTTTAAAGACAGTTAGGAATGGATCCCATTGGTAACCAGGGACTGCCTGCAGATGAATTCTGTCCTTACACCTCCAGAAGGTAGAGCACCCAAGGACAGAACTTCAATAAGGAACATTTAAGTTAGATAATATCATTAAGACTGTAAGTACATTCTGAAATGTATTATTTTTCCTTGATAAGTCTATCATGTAAATCTGTAATTAGGGACTTCTAAAATAGCTTTTTTTTTTTTTTTAACACCATGTGCTGTAATTGTCTATTAAGTCAATGAGTACTCTGGGACTCTTATAACTGCTGATTACTTGCTTGCTATATTTTGGAAGAACAAGAACTAAAAATTCCTTATGAAATCCTCTTTAAAGTGGAAAAGTGAAAACTGCTGTTACACGGCTAAGTTAACAATCTTTTTAATTTTTCATCAGAATGGTACCCATCATCATATTTATTTTCCCAAAGCTAGACTGTAACTTCATTAACTCTGATTTTATCATTTCAGTGAATTTCCCGTCTCTGGCTGAACAAAACCTTTCTAATTCCACAGGGTCCCAAATGCTCACAAAAAGGGTGTCATTAATCATTTATTTCTAAACACAGAGTAAGTATTTTATCTTACTCAACAAGATAAACAATGTACCAGGCCATATTGTATATTTACAAGTCATTTTGCTGTATTATTCATCTGCTGTGTAATGAAAACAAACAGGATAAAAATGAACTCTATCTTTTATCAGGTTATGTTCTATTATGCTTGTTTATGTTTAACAGTTAAATAAATTAGCAATGTTCTCAAGATCTTTAATATGAATTATGAAGAGTACCTATATTATTGTTTTTATACCATTATTCTATTAATATACAATTTAACTTCCTAATAATGCTTCATTTAATTTACTTTGTAATCAAGCATCATAATTACTCCTAATTATAAATCAGAGGCTAAAGAAAGAACAATGACAAAATTATTTAGACATGGAAGCCAGTTAGGAGATCTCCTTTTTCCGCCTGTCAACTTCATATTTATGAAAGTTTTCCTTTATTAGCAGTTGGGGATTCTTCTGCCTAATGTCTCTCCTACTATGCCTGACTAGACTAATTCCATAGCTACTACTCGAGAATTCACTCCGTAAAGGTACAGGCAAGAGCATGAGGAGGTCTCTAGAGATGTGTGTTGGTTTGGCATAATTTATAAACCACCTCTGAGATGGGTAACTAGACAGACTCATGTTTACTGGAAACCAGACACTGTAAAAACCCTGACAGACAGCATCCTCATGGTCCTCACTCAGGGAGCTACTGACTGCAAGCATGGAAACAGACAACTAAACTAATCATGGAGAAACTGAAGTGGTGAAATGGAAAATAATATTGGTGGGTTGTTGTAGATAATGTGGCCAGGGAAGGCCTCTCTAAGAAGGGATCACCAGAGAGAGCTCTAAAGGTGAAAAAAAGTCATCCATTAGGAGGGCAGACCTATCACTGTGGGCAGAGGAGACAGCATATGCAGAGGCCCTGGGCAGAAAGGGCTCTGTTCAAGAAGTTGAAAGAAGGGAGTAAGTGGCACCTATGAGAGGGAAAAGAAAGACAAGATGGTCAGAGTTGTACGTACTCACATTCACTCTTCCTTTGTTCTCATTATCCCCCTCTTAAGTCTGGCATTGGAGTGCGCATCTATTTATGAATAGGAAGCACCCAAACAGGGTGGGCCAACAGCTAGCTATTTGCTTCCTGGCTATACTAAGGGTAGCTGTTCATCTCTATGAAAAGATGTCACTTGGCTTCTTCCACATGGTTGAAGGTGATGATGTGGCAGTGGCCGGTGGCCAGATCAATGAGCCCAAGGCCATGCTTCTACCTCAGCACAGCCTGTGTGGGTTATGGAGGGGCCCAGAAGTTCCCAAATGCCTCAGTGAGGAGGCAAGGAGTCTCCAAGATGGTTGGTAGGTTAGCATAAGCCTGGGGTCAAGATCGAGGGCCATGTAAGGAGAGACCTGGAGACTAGAGCAAACAGCTAGGATCACAGCAGACCTGAAGGAAGCTGCCTAGTATATACTCCTTGGAGGAAGTTGAGGCATGAGCAGCAGATTCCTCCCAGGCCCAGTAGGGATTCCTCTCTATGGACAGGTAAGGTTTAGTTTTTGCCCTGGAACAGCTGCATGCCCTGTGAGCTGCTGACTGTCACAGAGGATGTGACATCGCTGCAGACTCTCCAGGTACAGACTGTGCTGCAGTGTCAGTACCTTCGCAGCAGGCCATGTGACAGTGCTAATGCTGTAAGACAGAGTGACCATCCCTTCCTGGAAGCCCACTCTCAGCATGTCCCTGGGCCAAGCCCAGGTCACAACCCCACACCAGCTGGGTGATCCCTTCTGGTTCAGAGAAGAGAGTACTGTGGGAGTATCTAACCAAATATTTATAAAAGCACATACTGTAGGATGTGGGAAGCGAGGTAGGACATTTTGACCAAGGCCATAGACCCACCTCTGTCCACTACAAGCTGTGCAAATCCTTCACTTTCCAGCTAGGCTTGGGTCTGAGGAGCTCTCAGGATCCGTCAGCTTATATCCTATGCCCATATCTTTGGTGACTGCCAAGGATAAAGTGCTTTTGTTACCGCAATTTCGTGAGTTAGAGCCACCTGCTGCAAACAGCCAATTCTTGAGACGGGGTGAGGTGGGTAGCAAGAACTTTAGTAGATATACTGGTACATGGAGACAGAGGGGAATGATCTCCTCCTAAAGTCATCTGTCTCCCTGAACTACTGGTCAGTTCAGATTTTTAAGGGAAAAGGGGCCATAAGTTTTAGGGACTTGTGGAATGTGCACTCTCTTTCTTATGTTTGGTATTTTTTCCTGCCATTATCCCATTGGCTCAGGGGGTGGCTGGCGCTATCCTTCATCTTATTTGACAGGCTTAGATGAATATCACTTGTTTTCTACAGTCCTAGAGGAAACATTGGTTAACACTTAACTATTTGGGGAGCTAACATCAGGATCTTACTTGGAGGCAGGGATGGGCTAGGGGAGGGAAAGAAGAGAAAACAGAAGAAAAAAAAGATGGCTTAGGTACTGTTCAAGATATGGTTGAGCAGCCTGTTTCAATATCCTCCTTTTGTTGTAGGTTTCTCAATCTTCGGAAACAGGGTGCCATGTCTCTCTCTAGCTGCTTCCTGCTGGATGGGGGCGCAGAGGCCTAAGGGTTAGAGAAGTGGAACTCTTGTGTTGTCTGAGTTAAACTGTTATACCTCTCTTGGATCTATAAAAATATAGTGGCCCTTTATTAGGCTATTGTCTCTCTTATAGATGGGGGATGGGTTGAAATTTCTGAGCAACCATCATTTGGAGCTGGAACTTTTGAGTCACTTGAAATGACTCTACCCTTCTGGGGAGAAGGCACCAACTCATCAAGGCATACACCAAGACACATAAGCTTGTCTGGAGAGAGAAGCAACACAAGCAAAGGTTAAAATAGGAATTAGTAAACGGGCTAGAACAAAAACAATTCTTAATACTTCTGTAGTACTTATTTTTATGATACTTATTTATCAGTCTTTGTTTTGTCTCTTGAATAGCCACTTAAGTCTTTTCACTGGTTCATATTTTTAAAAAAGGCAAAAGTAGGAAGCAGACAAGCATGTTGCCAGAGTCATGTCTTTTCAAGTTTTAAGAATACTAAAAAAACCAACCAAACCCAGTGCCGTCGAGTTGATTGCAACTTATAGCGACCCTATAGGACAGAGTAGAACTGCCCCCCATAGAGTTTCCAGGGAGCACCTGGCGGATTCGAACTGCCAACCCTTTGGTTAGCAGCCATAGCACTTAACCACTACGCCACCAGGGTTTCCATTTAAGAATATTACAGGGTATAAAATGAGCAAAACCACTGAAAGCTTCACCTTTTCACAAATTGGCTAAAAACTGTGATCTATTTTGAATTGCCTTTTTTAATGATCATTGGTACAGGTTTCAGTAAGGACAGTCAGGAGGGTCTTCATTGGTCCAACAAATTTCTATTTACTAAATGTTAATAGAAAAAGATAAGTGTGGAAAGTCTTTTGTGTTCAGGCTTATGTGAAAGATTCCCTAAAAGACATTTTCTAAGATTATCCTACCTATTGTCTTTATACCTCAGGGCCCAGTTGATGTGTCCTTGTGAGTCCTTGTGAGTCCAGCTCCAGCTCCAGCTGGGTCACATTCTCTATGTTTAAGGACAGGGAATAATGACTCTAATATTATTTCTTAAATCATTCCCTCCTTGTGATCTGAGATTGGAGATACTACATCGATGATCAATACCTGGACGGAGGCCATGGCAGGTTATTTAAACTCACGGTGCTGGTTTTCCACTGGATACCATCTGGCTCTTCACCAGGATGTTAAGAGTGATGTTCTCATCAGTTGCATTGCCAAAGTGAGCAAACTCAATGTACATCGACATTCAGCCCAAGACCTTCTTCTGTCTTTTAGGTGTGTAAGACAATAGAAGATAAGTTTTTTTATGCCTAATACTATCAGGATGTAGACTAAGAATATTATTTGTAGTACTGCAAATAAATCTGGTATTTGTAAGGGTGTTACAGTGTGTAACCAATTAGCTTGCTGTCCAATTCTATTTGTATATCCTGTTCTTCTCTTGTGTTATTTATCTAAATGCAACAAGAGGTATTTGCTACAGCACATATCACACTTTCTTGGACCCATAAATAAAAATCTAAGGCTGTTTGTTACCTTATGTCACCTTGGCTTAATGAGGTCAGAGATCACTGTTCTATTTCCACCCGACTAGCAACTTTGTCTGTTATTTGTCCCGAAGTGACTGATAAACTTCTTAAAGATTTCTCTAATTCAAATATACCATAAGTAGGAATTAAAGTTACCAACCATACCCTGAGTGTTGGACCAATGGACTCTCGTTTTATAAAGGGTAACAAATTAACATTACCTTTCTAGTATTTACTAATATCTAAAGATAATCTTAAAGTTCTCAAAGTACATTGCCCACTCATTTGCCAGGAATCTAAATAAGAGGTTGCCCACATAAATTCACTATTAGTTAGAAAGGAATCATTTCAATGAGTATAGTTGGATCTAACACACAAAAACATATTTATAAAGCACACAAAGTTTGTCTAGAGAAAACAGAAAGTATACAAAATTTACATGTGACAAACAAGTTTCTATTAAAGAATACATGATTAGCAAGATAATACAGGATGGATTTCTCCTGTTGGAGGTTTCTTGTTAATTTGCTTAAAACATACTAAGTTTTCTTCTCAAGGGTAAGCTCCCCCTCCTTAGTTTACCTATTAACAGTCATGGGTCACTTATTTAGAAGCAGAAGTGAAACCTAAGACAGAATGCAGTCTGAGCCACGAGGTCTCTCTCTTGTGAGAGCCTGGTTTCTTTAAGATATGTAATTCTTTGTATAGCAAGAAGGTGAGAGTTTGATTACAAACATTAGACAGGTATTTCATACAACATTGTTTTGAAGACTGACTAAACCGATTATTGATTTACCTTAAACATAATTCCCACTCTGATCTTCGGAGTTAGTTTTTCAAAACAGACTGAATTCTTTTTTAAAAAAATACAATGCCCAGAGCAAAATGGTCTTGTTAGTTTATCTGGACAACCGTTTGACTCAAAGTGGCTTCAGGAATCAGTTGTTTTTTTTTTTTAAAGCTTGAGGTTCAAAAGGACACCTATGAAGGTTGCCCCAACCTCCATGAAAGCCAGAAATCTGGATTCTAGGAGAATTACATATAACTGTCTCATAGTTTTCTTCTTTGGATCATAATCTGGTTATGGAATCTTTGATCAAAGATGTTTAATAAATGGTAATTGGGCACTATCTGGTTTTTAAGATCTCAGGCACCATATAGCGAATCGGGAGATAGAATAGAAACACTAACAATAATATTAGGCCAATCGTCTGAAATAACTAATAAAACCATAACTCTAAGGTCTTTGAACCAAGGAAACAAATCTCATGAGGTGTTTATGCATAAGCACCATCAGTAACTGTTTTTCATGTGCCTCAGCAGCAGCTATATTTGGCAAAACCTCAGCTTGTGTATTAATATAAATACAGCAAGAATTATTTATTAAGGCACAAAACTGTCTCAAGAGAGCTAATAGGAAATCTAATGTTATTTTCATTTGTAAAATCATAGGTCAAATTTCAGACACTTTTCTGGTTACGATATTTACAACTTTGTTAAATTTATTAACAGGAACTTCCAATTCAAGAGTTGTAATATTTAAACTCACTAGTTAGATAATTTAGGAGAAAGGAGTGTGACTCTAATACTCTCTAGTACTTTTTTTTTTTTTTTCCAAAAGGGGCAACTGAGAGGTTGACATAACTAACGCCATCATAAACACAAGTTTTTCTTTTTCCTGTCTTTTCTTTCACATACCTCTGTTAATGGCTTTTTTTGTTTTGTTTTAATTTGATGTAAACAACTTTGTTTTGCTTTACCTATCTGAAACTTAGAACCCCGCACATGGAGATTAGAGCCCAAGTGTCTGTTATGTCTTTAGCCTGATAAAGCGATGTTCCTGGCCTCTGTCTCTTTAGTCTGACAGAGTCCCCGTCACCGTTCTGCAATGAAAAACTCTTTCAGCCATCTGTGGGCTACAAAGACAGTTTTAACCCCTATAAAACCCCACACAAGCTCTAATGTAAAATTGTTCCCCGAGACTCCACAGAGACAGTTCGTGTCCGTGCCGGGTCCGAGGTGATATACACATCTCTTCAACAAATGTTCTCACTCTTTCTAACTTGGAGTATGTTTCATTGGCTTGACTGTTCCAGGGCACAGACCATAATCTGGTGGGTGTAAACACACCTAATCTGGTAACAGGAGGAAAATGGTTAAGCATTTCTTATTTTTAGAAAGAAAGACTTTAAAACATCAACAGTATTTTTACATGCAACTCATAGTATCTTTTCATTTACTCAGTCTTACGTAGTTAATTTTTGTTCTAAGTGATTCTGGATCGACTGCAGTTTGCAAACTCATCAACTTTTGCACAGGAGTTCTGGAAATCTTGATTGAGTCTAGTCAGTCTTTTTCATAAGTCTAATAGTCCATCTTTTTTGTTGAGATATTCTGGTCAAATGTTTTCAGGAAATCAGTAAAGTAAAAACTCATGTGCAGATGACAAAACTTAATATGGTCATGATTAAATTATAAACACAATTTTTAATAGTGAAAGACCTGATAGAAATCAATTACAAGCACAACACAAAGGCCAAACAAAAATCAGTTAAAAGAAAAAAAAAACTTTAGATAAAAGTATAGAGCTTCAGATATAAAACATAATAATCTTGAGACAATATCATACATATTAAGAATATACCAAGATTACCAAGTTTCAAAATACCTGAATAGTAACAAAAATAACTTCATAGGTAAATGATGTGAATTCTCCAGTCAAACCATTGGCTTTAACGACGCTAGATTAAAATAAATAAATACATCTGCCACCAAGTGAGCAATAAAGAAATAATAATATTATGGCATAATATTACATGTTTGTTGTCTAATATTAGGCAAAAACATAAGAGGAAATGCTAACATATAAGTTTTAACCCAAATAGAAAGAATTAGGCACTTCTCATGATTTTAATAACATGTTCTATGTAATTTATAACACGTTAAGTAAACCTTTTTAGCATTTTTTCTTTATAAAAATGTTGTGGCTTCCCAACTTGTCAGATTATCGTAAGTTACCAAGAAACAATACTTAACCAAAAATCTTAAAGTAAAACCTTAGTTTTGTTTTGTTTTCTTTTTCCTAAAGCCATATTATGCCTTGGTTTCTGACTCAGAAATCTTTATTCTAATGACAGACTGAAACTTTGTCTTTGAAGCAGATTACACACAGAAGAGATTAACTCTTTAACGCAGTAATCAAAGAAAATTGTTATTTTACCAGTGAGAAACCTAACTAAAGCTCTTAACATTAACATTAAAGCTCTTAAAAATATCATAAATTAAACCATTAAACTTTAGTCAGACAGATAAAACTTTTGACCATTATCAAGTGAATTTCTTTTTTTTTTCAATAAACCTCTTAAACGTTCTTTGTTGTATATCTCTTATAGTATATCCCTTTAAATGGCAAAAATTAACTCACTTGTTAGCAGACCCAAATACACACATACATATTTTTCTTTTTGGCTTCTTAAAGTTCTCTTACAATAGAGAGAACTTGTTTACAGTTTTTTTTTTTTCTTTTATGATTGGGATCCACCCAGTTTCTGATAACTATAGTAAAACAGCAATTTTCTTTATCTTTTGTCTTAAAAGAGTCTCTACCTGGTTGAAAGGAATCTTTTAAAAGGCTCCCTGGAGCTATAACACCCTGGAGACTAGGGCTGGGGGCTGAGAAGGCCTAATCTTGCCCTGCCCTACCTGCCTTTTAACTCTAGGTAGAAGTCAAGATTAGGTCATTCTGATTCATTTAAAAAAAAAAAAAAAAATGTTTAAATTGATGAAGGCATTTTGAAAGGTTATTTACCCAGTAAGTATCAAAGCTCTTTAGCAATTTTGTAAATGAATCCATCAATTCTTAGTTAGGAAGACTGGGGACTGGAGAAAAACAAAAGGGACTGGAGGGAGTCATCCTAATTCATTTATATATGTTTAAGTGCACCTAGGCATTTTGAAAGGCAAAAGGTAAGAGTTTCTTTCTCTTTTGCTGTTCTAGAACTGTTACATCTCTTTTAAGACATAATTTTTTTTTTTTTTTTTACATCAGCTGCACTGGTCTCTTTCCAGAGGGCTGCTGGGCTTTCTCTGTTCCTGTGGCCTTTGTCTCCCTCCTTTTCTTTGTTCTTTTGGGGGACAGTCTTTAGCCTGCAAGGCAGCAGTTAGGAAAGCTGCCCCCCCCCTTTTTTTTCTCCTTATCTCAGTTAGAGTAAACTTGGCAGGTCAGTTTTACTAGCCAAGAGACTTTTAACCCTGTACTTCTTTCAGTTTTTGAAGCTAAGCTTTTTTTAATTGACTGTAAGAAATGAATTTCAGAATTTCCAATATTTAAGATTGAACCCTAGGGGTGAACCTCCTAGTACGTTCTCTTGATTTTTCATTCTGTCCAATTAACTGTTCCTAAGATTTTTTTTTTTTTAAGAACCTAGCTTTTTATTTTTATGGGTTGTTGATACCACCAGCTTTTCTTTTAGTCTAATAGTAATTTATGTGTCTCACACACTGTAGCCAAGAGTTTTCTCAGCTCTGGGAGAGAGCCATTTTTCTTTTAAATCTTAACACTCTGCCCTGAGTGTTCTCTGTATTGTGATTCAAATCCCAGTCTAGACTGAAAATCTGTTCTCCCCAAGCAGCTCTCCTTTTTTTTTTTTTTTTTCAGCCCAATCAATAAACCTTCAGAAGTCTCTATAAGTATGTTTTAATTCACCCTGAATTTTTTTTCGCCAATTATTTTTTATGCATCACACATAAATTACACATAAGACACAGACAGAGGCGACGGAGATAATTTTGCAGTCTCAACCTCCCAGACAGCCAGCCAGGTTACAGAGGTGATCTTGGCAGCCTCAAACTCCCAGACAACCTCGGTCACACATAAGATTTACCTATAAGATGAACAAACAGAGAGCGCTCAGACCAGACAAGCCAGGAAGGAAAGGGGGAATGAGGATAATCTTAGTGAGGTCTAACACATTACTCGGAATGTCTGAATCTTCACTTCAATCCTCCAGATACCTCCTACCCCCATGTCAGATGGAGGGGCTTCAATCTCCCCATCTAAACCGATAGAGATGTCTATATCCACTCCCCAAATCCAGGGTGCACCAACCAGAGACAGACAACATCTAAACACAAAACGGACGGCCGCTACACACTCATATGCCTGACCAACTCTACAGTCACCAAGAGTCCTTCCTTGCGATCCTACTCACGGGGACAGTTATCCAAGGGGCTACTCGCCTTAGAAACCAAGGGCCCAGGTCCAGTTCCAGGAGCCACGCTAGCCCGCCCTAACCACCCTGGCCCTGAGTCCAACAGGGAGAAGGTCACAGACTCACCTCAGAATCCTGGTTAGGTCTTCCCTTTACCCATCTCTTTGGTGTGGTTGGGGACCAGTGGTGCTGCAGGGAAGCCCAGTTCTGGGGACAGCCTCTGGGGACAAACAGAGTTCCCACCAGCCGCTTCGCAGGAGAATTGTAGATCAGGCCCAGGCCCTGCCACCATGACTCAAACGGCTGGAGCACCCCATAGGGGCCACACAATTTCACGAGTTAGAGCCGCCTGCTACAAACAGCCAATTCATGACACAAGGGTGAGGTGGGTAGCAAAAACTTCATTACATATACCAGTATATGTAAAAACCCCAATCAACACTCTTCCCCCCTTTCTTTGTCCTGCTAACCACAAGCTTCTTCTGAGCAACATTTTTCAGGAAGTCACAGCAGGTAGAGGCTCCATCCACTGAACTAGCCCCAGCTACACCTTGAAGCATGCGCAGATTGAAGAAACCACATCCTTCACCTGACCCCCAGACCCGATTGCCACCAGAAGGAATGATATTTCCCAGCCTGTGATTTCACCTGATTCCATTTTAGAAGCGAGGGGTCCCACTATATACACATCCTACAGAAGATGATTTAATATCCAGACCCCCAAATATGGGCATGGGAGGGCTAAGGGTGGAAAGTTCCAGGTACCAAACCCAACCCCGACACCATTGTAAACAAAAAGCTACCCAGCCCTCTTAGATGTCGAGCACATGGCCTTATGGTTGCTAGACCCCACTCACTTCTTGTATGCACAGGCAATAAACTTGCCACTTTCTGTTTCCCTTGCATTTAGTGTCCATCTTATTTCTATAGGCTAATAAGACAGAACAAGAACCCGAGTGGCATTTGGTTACAAATTCTGGAGACTCCACCAGGACTGCCAACTGCAAAACCCGGGTGGTGGGTATCCTGACCCCCAATACCCCTTAAGGTGCGCCTCGATCTTATTTGATTGGCAAGGAGTCTTGGACGGCCACCAGGATTCAAGCTTGGGAGGAAGTCCGCCGGGTCCCCACCTCAGCTCGGGAACAGAAACTGGACAGGAGAGGCCTCTAACTTCAGGTAAGCACACTCAACCAGGTTGTTCCACTGGTCTCAGGGAATTAGGCAAGAAGAGGGTGGCCAAGCACAGTCCTAAGACCAGACCCCATAACAACAAGGGAAATAGGGGTTGTGACCCACTGGGACCCACTCTTGCCTAATTAAGAGGCCCTCACCCTGTTGGTGATCTAGAGGGGTTTAAGTCCTTCTGCGTTTTTTCAGAAAACTCTTCTCCCCTTTCTCATCCTAGTATCCACTCTCCTCTCTTTTTGCTCTCGGTCTTTTATTTCCTCTCCATGTGGAAAAGGCTGGTTTTTCACCCCTGGGAAGACTGTAATCCCAAGAATTACCAACTCTAGCTGTGGGTTGTAGATGTAGGTCTCGGTCTGGGAATAGCCCAAGAAGACAAGCTTGAGAGTCCCTCCATAGCCTTAAAGTTTTTTTTCTTTTTTTTTTTTTTTTAAAAAAAAAGAAATTCCAGCCTCATTTGGGTTAGGGGCTGTAGTGTCAGACCCCTAATTAAATACAAGAGACAGAAATCTAGTAGTGGTAAATATCTAAATGGGGAATAGAAGTTCAATACCTTGTGACTCCCTCTTAGGATGTGCCTTAAAGCATTGGAATTTTTTCAAATCTGAGAGAACGAGGAAAAAGCAATTAATTTTCTTTTGTAATGTAGCTTGGCCCCAGTACCAATTAAAGAATCAACAAGAATGGCCAATTGGGGGTTCTATAGCTTACAGCACCATTTTAGAGCTAGATTTATTTTGTAAAAGAGAAGAAAAGTGGGATGAGATCCCCTATGTACAGATCTTTATGGGCCTCTATAGTAACAAGGGTCTATAAAAACAGTGTAAAATTATGGTCCAAAGGTGGAAAGACAAAAGCCTAAAGAAAAGCAGCACCCACCCCACCCCGTCCTCCCACAATTGGAGGAGGATCCTGTTCTCGGCCCCTCCCCCATATCAACTCCTCTATCCCCAGATTCCCCACAGGGCCCCCACTGATCCAGGACCAGGGGCTAGAATGTCAGGGAGAGGGGTTCAGGCCACAGGAAGAAGTGGGCCAAGGGAAACAAGCCCAGCAGTAGGGACGGCCTCCCACTCCCACCCTGTAGTGGTCTGTCTTTCAGCCAGGAGCCACTTGTATCCTCAACCAGTGAAGGCCAATTTCCATTAAAAGGCAGGCTCCAGTCAGGAGCACCGCAGACGGTCAACCACAGGGATACACTCTCATCCATGTATCTTTTACCACCTCAAACCTGTTTAATTGGAAAAACAATTTACCCACCTATAGAGAGGACCCCCTAAAGATGCATATGTTCTCCTCCATTTTGAACACCCACCAGCCCACCTGGGCAGACTGCCAAGCTCTAATGGAGGCCCTCCTTACGGCAGAAGAAAAGAGAATGACACTAGAAAAAGCTAGGCAACAGGTAGAGCGAGAACATACTGAGAACCTACGGGACCCAGTTAAACAAGAAGCATCTTTAGCCATGCCAGGGCAGCACCCCAACTGGGATCCCAATCAGGAACTAGGACAGAACAGTCTGAGGCACTACCAACACTGTCTACTAACAGGTCTAAAAGAGGGGGCTCAAAAATAAAAAAAAAACCTCTCTAAAATATATGAAGTAGTACAAAAACCTAAAGAAAATCCTTCTGAGTTTCTTGAAAGGATCTTTCAGGCCTTCTGACAACACACGGACCTGAATCCAGAAGCACAAGAGAAGCAGCGGATGGATTAACGTGATCTTCATCGGACAGAGCACTCCGGACATCAAGAAAAAGCTCCAAAACATAGAAGGGGGGCCGGGTATGCCAATATCTCAGTTGGTAGAAATTGCTTTTCGAGTTTTTAACAACAGGGACCGGGACACTTAACAAAAAGAAGACAGAAAAATGAGACGACAGGCCACCCTCCTGGCAGCGGCCCTGACGCAACCAGCACCTACAGGCCAGACCCAAGTTCCCCAACGCCAAGAGAGAGAGCCAAGAGACCACTCAGAGAAGCTCAGGGAGCCGAGAGGCCGCCCCGCTTTGGGTCCAAACCAGTGCACATATTGCAAACAGGAGGGCCACTGGCAATAAGAATGCCCCTGGAGAAGAAGGTATGAAGGGAATGTGAAGAGGGAATGCCAGGTGGTGAGTCAAGACCCAAGTTCACAGTGATGGGGCTCAGGGAATACAATTGATCCCCTTAAGGGGTCAGCTAAAATCTCCCCCAAAGGACCCTGGGTAACTGTGCATGTGGGGCCAGAAAAAGTTGAGTTCTTACTGGACACTGGGGCTACACACTCAGTCTTGAACCAAGCCCCGGACCCTCTATCTAAAAAAAAACTCAACATATAAGAGTTACAGGATGACCAGAAAAATGGAATTTCTTGAAACCCCTCACCTGCAAAGCAGGGGCCCACCAATTGGTGCATTGCTTCCTGTATATCCCAGAATTCTCTATCCCCCTGCTTGGGAGAGACATCCTAACCAAATTACAGGCCCAGGTCACGTTCGCTTCACCAGCACTTGAGGTAAGCGTACCCCCAGAACAAGCATGGCCTTACAGGCATTCCTCACTAATACCCGAAGGCCCTATGGTGAGAACTTCTCCCCAGAAAAAGACTGGGAAGGGCTGGTAGACCCCTGAGTGTGGGCTAACAGACTCCCAGGACGGGCAGTCTCTGCCCAACCTGTTAGAATCTGGCTCAAAGAAGGGGCTCCCATCCCTGCCTGCAACAGTATCCCATCAGGAAAGAAGCAAAAGACAGACTCCAGGAGGTGGTAGGCAAGTTCCTGAAGCATGGATTGATCCAGCTTTGGCAATCTCCCTACAACACCCCGATCCTCCCGGTGAAGAAACCAACTGGAGAGTATCGGTTTGTAGAAGATCTGAGAGCCCTCAACCAGATCATAAGTGACATATACCCTGTGGTCCCCAGCCCATATACCTTATTATCTGCATTCCCGGGAGACAGCAGATGGTTCACCGTTTTATATCTAAAAGATGCCTTCTACTGCATCCCCCTTGAAAGATATTCTCAAGAAATCTTTGCTTTTGAGTAGGAGAACAAAAGTGGGCAAAGATCTCAGTATCGTTGGACAGTGCTGCCCCAAGGGTTCAAAAATAGCCCCACTATTTTTGGGGAAATCCTAGGGAGAGATCTCCAAAAGTTATAGAGGAGGAGGTCCTTCTTCAATATGTTGATGACCCACTGATTGCCAGCACCAATAAAGAGGCCTCAGACAAAAATACAATTAAAACCCTGAATCACCTGGCAGCCTTAGGCTACAAAGTCTCAAAAGAAAAGGCCCAGATTACCCGCCAAGAGGTCCAATACCTAGGCTTCTCCCTTACGGAGGTACAAAGAACTATCCTCTCAGCCTGTAAAGAGGTGATTTGCCAAACTCAGGTCCCCTCAACAAAGCAGCAACTCCGAGGGTTTTTGGGGATGGCAGGGTTCTGCCGAATTTGGATACCTAACTTTGGACTCATTGCAAAACCCCTATACGAGGCCACAAAGAGAGCAGATAGTGATCCTTTTATATGGACAAACCAGTGCCAACAGGCATTTCAAGAACTAAAAGCCTACCTCATGAGGGCCCCCGCCCTCAGCCTCCCAAATCTGACCAAGCCTTTCGAGCTCTATGTACATGATAGACAAGGAGTTGCTCTTGGGGCCTCACACAAATGCTGGGGCCCCTGAAGAGACTGGTAGGATATTTTTCAAAACAGATAGACTCTGTAGCCCAGGGCTGGCCTGCCTGCCTTAGGGCAGCGGCAACCACTTGTGATCTAATCCTGGAAGCTGAAAAATTGACTATGCAACAGCTCATGGTAGTAAACACCCCTCATGCACTTTTGACTCTGCTAGAACAAAAGGGTGGACTCTGGTTAACTACCAATAGGATGGGAATGTACCAGGCCATTTTACTGGACAACTCCTTGATCACCCTGAAGGTATGCCACCTTGAACCCTGCCACCCTCCTCCCCACACCATCACTGGACAGGAACCAACAACGCGATTGTGTCGAGACAATAGAAGAGGTCTTCTCGAGTCGTCCAGAGCTGTGAGACCAGCCCCCAGAGGCTCCAGACCTAGAGCTGTTCACCGATGGCAGCAACTTTGTAAAAGAGGGTATGTGACATGCTAGGTATGCAGTCGTCACCATCAAACCCACTCCAGAGGTGATCAAAACCAAACCCCTACCCACTGAGACATTGGCTCAAAAGGCAGAAATAACAGCCTTAACCAGGGCCCTCCACTTGGCCACAGGTAAGAGGGTCACAATTTGGACTGACTCACGTTATGCCTTCTCTGTGGTACATGCCCACAGCACCATCTGGCAAGAGAGGGGAATGTTAACAGCTAACAATAAAGAAATTAAACATGGACAACAAATACAAGGACTCTTGGAGGCTGTACTCCTACCCACTGAAGTAGCAGTTGTGTATTGCCCTGGACACCAGAAGGGGACATCTCCAGAGGCCCAGGGTAACAACTTTGCTGACCAAGCCGCCAAACAAGCAGCATGACAGGTAAGCTTGCCCCAGGCATGTCCCCTTATTCCCATGGACCCCCTAAGGGACCTTCAGCCCATTTATACCCTCAAAGACAGAAAAAGGAAGGAAGAGTGGGGGTTCACTGAAAAAGAAGGACACTGATACAAAAATCTTGAGGGCAAGGTATATATACCTGAGGGACAATTGTGGATGATCCTCAAAACTCTCCAGGAAGGTACCCACTGGGGAGTGGAAGCTACTCAAAACTGGGCTAGACCCGTAATGGCAGGACCTCGAATGACCTGTGTCATCCGAGAAATAGTTTGCAGATGCGAAATTTGTGCGCAGAACAACCCGCGACACACACGGCTACTCCCCATTCAAGGAACACAATATAGAGGACAATAGCCAGGAGAAGACTGGCAGGTAGACTTTACAGTCATACCCCCTGCCCCTGGAGCCCTGAGATACGTACTAGTCTTGGTAGATACCTTTACAAATTGGGTTGAAGTTTGCCTCTGCAAGACAGAGAAAGCTGCAGAAGTGGCAAAGGCCTTGTTAGAACAAATGATCCCATGGTTTGGGCTCCTGGCCTCCATCCAATCAGACAATGGGCCGGCTTTTGTGGCTGAAATGACACACTCCATCTCCTCTGCATTGGGAGTTAAATGGCAATTACATGCTGCCCCAATCCTCAGGAAAAGTAGAAAAGATGAACCACACCTTAAAAAAAGACTATTGCCAAACTGTGTCAAGAAACCCACCTACCTTGGGTAAAGGCTCTGCCACTGGCTCTCTTGAGGATGAGGGTTGCTCCTAGAAGCCAGCTTAAATTAAGCCCTTTTTAAATGTTATATGGGAAGCCCTTCCTAAGGCGGGAGGATTGGGACCCTCACTTAGAACAAAAGGCCTCAATCCGAGCTTACCTACAAGCCTTGCAGGCAGCTCATTCCTCAATAACTCAATACTCTGAAACAGCTCTATGCTTTCCTTCTGATATCCCTCTCCATCCTTTGCAACCGGGTGACTGGGCTCTCCTTAAACACTGGGAGACAGACCGTGGCCTACAGGAAGCATTGGGAGGGACCCTACCTTGTTTTATTAACCACCCACTCTTCTGTAAAACTAGAAGGAGTGAGGCTTTGGGTCCATTACACCTAGATAAAGAAGGCTCCACCTGTTGCTGAGACCAGAACTTCTAGCAACACAGAAAACAGTTTGCTGTGACACTCCCTGGAAAGCAGAACACTCAGGTGGCTGTTCAAGAAAAATAACCCTTAAGAGATAAGTGAAAATAGGTTTTTTGCCTGAGACGCTCTATTTCAAACACCCCTATCAACCTTCCATATAACCTGTTTAATACTTCTTTTTAACTGCCTCTATTCTTAAGGGTATGATGCTCAGCCTAACCCTTAATTTTGTCTTGGCCTAAAGTGGGAGACCTGTTACTGCCTCCTCTAATACCCGACTCAAAACCCTACTTTCCCCATGGGGTGAAAATACTGTTATTCAAATTTCTTAGGCTGCCGCCACTGGGGGCAATCTCAAAAGTTGTTGGGTTTGACATCAACATCTCCAAAGTGAGGGGCGTGGCCTACCTACCAGTGTCCCTGTAACCAATTTGTCAAATGTACCCCAGGTAGTCCAAGGAGAGAGAGCCTCAATATATACCCTTACCCCAATTTTCATCGCGACCCTCCTTAACATACCACAGCAATATCTGTGTTTTAAAGTGACTGACTTTTATAACTACACCCAGGGGAACCAGTCTACTTGTGAGATCACTAAAAACCTAATTTGGAACCATACACTTTCCCAGCTTACTGATCCCTTCACCTTTACTGATAAAACCTGGGAACGGATGTCAGACCAGAACTCTATATCATGTTCCCCAAATACAACTCATGCTTGTATTAACCACAGTAGAAATGTTTGTAGAAATGACTGTAAACCAATGCCTTGTAAATACTTAATATGAGGGGCATATCCTTGGGCCTTAGTACCTCAGTATCCCAGAAACTGGGCCCAGCTGTCCCAGACTTGTGCTAATAAGAACCTCCAGAAACTCTGGGAGCCTGCATGTCAGCTAAGAAGAACTTGGAGACCCCCAGGCCTCCTACCAGGGTGTGTAGGTACTGATTCCTGGTATAACCAAACTAACATCACCCTAAATAGTCATCAGACATGTGCCCCACCTGGATACATCTTCATTTGTGGGCAATCCTCACTTCCCCAATTGCATATCCCTAGGCGAGACGATCGCTATGAGTCGGAATCGACTCGATGGTACTGGGTTTGGTTTTTTTTGGTTTTAGGCGAGATGACCTCCAAGTTGTAGCCACCCATTGTCTAAACCCCTTCCTCACAAATGGACGGTGTGCGCTAGCCCACATACTACTGCCCATAACTATGTTTAATAGCAGCATCAGGAAGTGATAAAATCTCCCCGACAAAACGAAGGATTTTAGATAACACTATCTTTTGGGCAATAAAATCATTCAACCTGGCAGTGCCCTGGGCAGGCATTTTAAATCATGAGCTCATGCTTGCCAATCTCACTTACACCCTGGAGCA
The DNA here is from genome assembly GCF_024166365.1 of Elephas maximus indicus. Lineage (NCBI taxonomy): Eukaryota > Metazoa > Chordata > Mammalia > Proboscidea > Elephantidae > Elephas > Elephas maximus. The sequence continues at coordinate 24,436,282 of NC_064829.1, forward strand.
TTGCTAATGAAATAGGAACTTCCATCAAGCTTCAACAACCATACCTAGATTCCCTTCTAACATGGGCACTGACAACACTATGGCGCTAGACTTCCTTCTCAGTAAAGAAGGAGGAGTGTGTGCCATGGCTAATACCGCCTGCTGTACATATATTAATAACTCAGCCAAAGTAGAGATCAATATTCAGCACATTCTTGAACAAGCACCTTGGTTAAAAAGGCTACAAATCACCCTCATATCCACCAGCAATCTGCCTGGCATTACCAGCAACTTAAAGGGAGGGTGGTTTTCACAACTGGCCCCTAGTCCCCCCAGTCTGAATGATCCTCGCTCTTCTTCTATTTGGCCCTTGTATTTTTGTCTAATAAAGTTTGTTTCTTCCAGACTTGAAAAGTTACATTTCCAAATGGTAGCAGTCAAGGATTCCAGCCCATCTCCCAAGAAGAAGCAGTACAGAGGTTCCATGAAGGCCCCTAACTTCACCCCTTTTCAGCATGAAGAAGTTATGGAAGATGAGACCTCCACCCCAATCCCCCCCTTTTTTAAGATTAAAAGGAACCTATTAAAGGGGGGGAAACCCTGGTGGCGTAGTGGTTAAGTGCTATGGCTGCTAACCAAAGGGTTGGCAGTTCAAATCTGCCAGGGGCTCCTTGGAAACTCTACAGGGCAGTTCTACTCTGTCCTGTAGGGTTGCTATGAGTCAGAATCAACTCGACGGCACTGGGTTTGGTTTTGGGTATATTAGAAGCGGGATTGAAAACCCCAATCGACACCCCTTCCCCCCTTTCTTTGTCTTGCTAACCACAAGCTTCTTCTGAGCAACATTTTTCAGGAAGTCACAGCAGGTAGTAGCTCCATCCACTGAACTAGCCCGAGCTACACCTTGAAGCACGCGCAGATTGAAGAAATCACATCCTTCAACCGACTCCAGGACCCGATTGTCACCAGAGGAACGATATTTCCCAGCCCATGATTTCACCCAATTCCATTTTAGAAGCAAGGGGTCCCACTACATGCACATCCTACAGAAGATGATTTAATATCCAGACCCCCAAATATGGGCATGGGAGGACTAAGGGCAGAAGATTCCGGGTACCAAACCCAACCCCCAACGCCAATGGAAACAAAAAGCTCCTCAGCCCCTTTACACTGTGAGCACGTAGCCTTATGGTTGCTAGACCCTATGAACTCCTTGTATGCGCAGACAATAAACTTGGCACTTTGTTTCCCTTGCAATTAGTGTCTGTCTTATTTCAACTGACTAATAAGACAGGACAAGAACCTGAGTGGTGTTCAGTTACATATGGAGACAGAGGGGAATGATCTCCTCCTAAAGTCATCTGTCTCCCCGAACTACTGGTCAGCTCCGGTTTTTAAGGGAAAAGGGGCTATAAGTTTTAGGGACTTCTGGAATGCGCATTGTCTTTCTTCTATTTGGTTTGGGTGGCTGTATCTCACACACGTCGATTTTTTCCTGCCATTATCCCATCGGCTCAGGGGGTGGCTAGTGCCACCCTTCATCTTATTTGACAGGCTTAGATCAATATCACTTATTTTCTACAGTCCTAGAGGAAACACTGGTTAACATTTCACCATTTGGGGAGCTAACATCAGGATCTTACTTGGAGGCAGGGATGGGCTAGGGGAATTTGACAGGCTTAGATCAATGTCACTTGTTTTCTGCAGTCCTAGAGGAAACATTGGTTAACACTTATCCATTTGGGGAGCTAACATCAGGATCTTACTTGGAGGCAAGGATGGGCTAGGGGAGGGAAAGAAGAGAAGGAAGAAAGAAGAAGGAAAAAAAAAATTGGCTCAGGTACTATTCAAGATATGGCTGAGCGGCCTGTTTCACTTTTTCTAGGTTGGCCTGGACTTTCTGAGAAGACGAATAAAACCATCTCTCTTGTGCTACTTGTTTTCATACCCAAGCTGAGAGAGCAGCTTTGTTCCAATCAAGTCTATGGTGCAAGGTGCTCGTATCAGAGATGGTGAGGCCAGCCTCATTTAATGTGATGGCCACCTGCACAGGGGATGGCTCTGGGGCACGTCATACAGCAATCCCTGGAGAGCCTGAGCCGTCCCCTGGGACACACCACACCCCCACTAGGTCTTGTCTCTGCATGTCAGCTCTTTGTCACTTCAGAGCAAATATGTACCCTAGGGTTCGGCAACAATGGCAATCCTAATCACAATGGAATTGGACTGTTGTGATCCATACGGTTTTCACTGGCTGATTTTTTAATGTACGTTGCTAGGCCTTTCTTTCCAGTCTGTCTGAGTCTGGAGGCTCTGCTGAAAGCTGTCCGGTATTATAACAAGCAAGCCTCCACTGAAAGACAGGTGGTGGCTGCACCTGAGTTGTACTGGCCAGGAACAGAACCTGCATCTCCCGCATGGAAGGTGAGGATTCTACCACTGAGCCATTAGTGCCCTTATATTAGGGCTTAATGATTTAATATTAGTGTCTTGGCTGAAATATACCACAAAAGCATTTCTGCAGAAGCTTGGAGCTACAGCATGTCCCATATCTTGGCTCAATTCCTGCAATGAGTATAAATGTGATTGATTAAATGACATTAGGAAAATAGAAACAAACTAATGGGATTGCCACTCATTTCAAAAAGCATAAGATTTTACTTAATAAAATTTGCCTGAGGACCAACAATTTCTAATGCTGCTTACGCTCATGCCATTTCCATCTCCTTGCGAGGACTCACTGTCGCTCCACTCCTCCAGGCCCACAGTGCTCTTCTGAATCTGCCTCAGAAAACCCTACCAATAGGCCTTGCTGGATGAACTCCATGGCATCCTGCTCACTCCTTAAGACCACGTTGGCCAATGTGCATTTGGTTTTCACTTGTTCATAGGTGGCTCTGCATTTTTATCCTATTGCGTACATAAATTGGAGTTCACTGGAGAGAGGCAAAAAGCGTATACACGTGCATTTTTCTTCCTTTGTTTCCAAGGCATTTATTACAACATCAAGCTACACATATGCTGGAAAAGCATCAAAGGAAAAATACTCATAAAGAAAAACAAGGTGAGAATTATAGATCAAAAACTATCTTCTTTATATTTTCTTTGCTCTTATTTTCACAGAATACCACTAGTAGGCAATCTGCTGTGATTATCTTTTGTAAAAATTCACTAGAATAAATCTGTAAAATAAAGTTCAAGGCAGGTTTCTCTTTCATACAATGACAGAGGAGATTAGATGATCTCCAAGATTTTTCCAAGCCCTGAACTTTTAGTAGCCTTTGCAGTGTTTGATCAATAAAACAATCATATTATATATAATAAAGTATTGAAGGAAACTGTAGAATCACATAGATAAAACTATAGAAAAATATCTGAAAAATACCTAAATATTGTTGGTCAGATGACTTTATCTGTTCATATATGATGAAATACTGTTTCTCTGGTTTTATAGCTCTACTTACAAAAATGTAATTACACCTATCTGATTATCAAAGTTACTAGACATTGTAGTGATATTGAATTACATAAGTAGGTAAGACTGGTCCTTTGACTTAAAATAGCACTCAGCAATAAAAGATGATTGGATGTATTGTTTGTACAAATATTACCCATAGATAGAGGCTAGAGTCAAGATGGTATATGCAGTTCATACTCAGAGCCAGTGTTCCTGCCAATTCTTCTGACAGGGCACTGACACATCCAAGGCGTAGGGTTTTTCTATAAAGGAAGCTAAGTTACAGAGAGAAGCTACAGGAAAGTGGTACGCTGTCTTTAAAATCTTTAGGAGGCCAACATTCAAGGCCCTGAGACTAATTCCATACTGTGTAAATATAGGGTTCTCGGTGACAAATCATGGAAGACTCAGGTGTGGAGGTGAACAAACAGATTGTGAAGTGTCTTGTGTACATGCAAAGGAATGGGATGCCTCTAGGATACTGGTGCCAATGAAGAGCTTTAAGAATGGAGATAATGTGGTGAAATTTGGGTTTTACACAGACTACTACAGGAAATGGAGGAAAAAACTGAAGTTGTCAATGATTTCATTCTATTTGGATCAACAATCAATGTCCGTAGAAGCAGCAGTCAAGAAATCAAATGACATATTACACTGGGCAAATCTGTTGCAAAAGATCTCTTTAAAGTATTAGAAAGCAAAGATGTTGCTTTGATAACTAAAGCGCACCTGACCTAAACCACGGTCTTTCCAGTTGCCTCATATGATGAGGAATCTAGGCAATGGGTAAGGAAGACAGAAGAGGAGTTGACACATTTGAATCGTGATGTTGGTGAAGAATCCTGAATGTACTATGGACTCCCAAAAGAACAACTTAGTCTTAGGAGAAATACAATAAGAATGCTCCTTAGAAGTAATGATGGTTAAAACCTCAGCTTGCTTACTTTGGACACTTCATCAGGAAAGACCAATTACTACAAAAGGACATCATGTTTGGCAAAGTAGAGGGTCAGTGAAAACGAGGGAAACCTTCAGTGAGAGGGTTGACACAACAGCTGAAACAACGGGCTCAAACACAGTAATGATGGCACAGGACTGGACCAAATTTTGTTGTTATACGTAAGGTCACCTTGAGTCGGAGCTGACACACTATACGCAATGAACAACAACTATAGGAAAGAAATAAGAAAGCACAGTCAGGCAGCTACTGCAACTCTACATCCTCCAACTTTGTTGTGTTGGTGCAACTGGGCATTTTGTTTCCACATTACAGTGGAAAAAGAATTCTGTGATAAACAACACAGGACTAATTCTGGAGTAGAATTTTATGTATGTATCTTTTTTTTTTTTTTAACAATAGGCAGGGGGATGGTTCAGACTGAACCACATTACAAGCATGTGGTTGTAGCCTAAATATTTAAAAATTAATAACACATAAATACTAATGATGCAAATATGCATCATTATGAGCTGTAGTATTAACCAAACAACCCACAGCAAACCAAATTAATAATGATTAATCTAAACAAACAGAAATTTATAACAAAAAAGCAAGGACAGCAGCTACAGAAAAGCTTGACCAATTGAAGACAGACAATTACAAGTTACCTTTCCCCAAAATTGTAAGGATTTCCATTAGCTGAGTGTGAGCATACAAACTAAGAATCTTGTAATATTGCCTAAAATGCATAAAAGCCAAACTTCTTAGAGAAAGCGGAATTGAAATATTTGGAAAACTCTGGTCACATATTTATTTTAGCTCAATTTCAAATTTGGTAACCCATTTTAACATAGTTTCATGTAAAAATGAAAACCTATAGAATGCAATATCATTTCCTGATTAATGGCAGCTAACATTAACTGGGCACATACTGTAAGTCAAGCAGTTTTTGAAACACTATGCATCCCTGTAACTCATTTCATTATAATAAATGTATGATAGATACAAATATTCTTCTCCATTTTATAGATGAGGAAACTGAGGCACATTGAGTCACACAGCTAAGTAAAAGCAAGATTCAAACCCAAGCATTCTGACTCTAGATTTCATACTTTTAACCACTAGGCTACACTACCTCTAGAATCTGCATTTTTGGATGCACTCTAGGCTCACTGGGAATGCCTGTGTCACTCACCAGCAAGCTGGAGTTCATATGCTGAGAATCATTTGTAACTATAATTAGGACCCTAAGTAAAGCAATGACATGGAGGGGGAGACGGATTCTAGAGAAATTAAGAAAGAGAATCATCAGGTCTCTCTGACTTATTGGATGTGCAGGACAAGAAAGGGGCAATAAGGGGGGGAGTCTGAAGTGATTTTGCAGTAAGAAGCAGGAATTTAGGAGAAAAATGGGAATAAGCGTATGAAGAGCAGGTCTGGCTTGGGATGGAATTCAGGTTTGATACATAAACGTCGAGATACTTATAAGACATTTAGGTAGAGAAGCCAGGTAGGCAGCTTGGCAAAGGGGCAAGCAAGGTAAGGTAAGGGTAAAGAGAGCTGTGCCTATACCTAAAATATGGAATTTACATATAAAGACTTTGGTCGGAATCTTTCCTACTTGAGAAAGTTACACAACATGTTAAAAAAAAAAATTGGCACAGCAGTGCTTATGAAAATACCTCACAGCAGGAAGGCATGGGTGGCAAACAAACGAGGAAGGCACGCATTATTTGCATAAAAATACAGTAAGTATTAAAAAATAAGTCAGGGTTTATTTCTACTTCTACAAGAAATTATGGATTCTTTCAAAGATACAGCTTGTCCTTTCAGGTCTATGTTTCAAGCATCAGGCTGGCTCAATGTAAGCCATCCCAACTAACAGAGTAACATGAGCTTTATCACAAGAAGCCAAGGGAGGGCAAGAGAAGCAGTGAGGGGAAAAAATCAAACCTAAGACTGAAGAATGCTTGCACATGTGTCGAGAACTAGTTGTTCATCATGTCAGACTAACTAGATGAGAAGGATCATGCAGACAAAAGGATAAGAAGTTCAAGCTTTTCATTAGAACTTGAAGAATGGTTAATTTCCTCTTTAAGTATCTAGAAAGACAGAAATAATGAAGATACCAGTAATAACGGAGGTTTTTTTTTTAACAACTAAAAACCTCAAGAAATTGTTGAAATCCAAAACAGTTGTTTTTTTCTAAAACTTTTTGTACTCTAATCTAAAAAATAAAGTTAACTAAGATACCCATAAAACCAAACCCACTGCCATTGAGTCGATTCCGACTCACAGCGACCCTACAGTACAGAGTAGAATTGCCCCATAGAGTTTCCAAGGAGCGCCTGGTGGATTTGAACTGACGACCTTTAGGTTAGGAGCCGTAGCACTTAACCACTACGCCACCAGGGTTTCCTAACTAAGATAGAGCATTTAAAAAAACAAAATTGACTTCAGCTAAAAGCCGGGTGGCCAAGATTAGATGGAATTGGACCTGCTGGGTCATTTTCCAAACTATGTAAACGTAGAAAATAAAGATTCCTTCAGACAACACTATTGAAACAATTTCTTAATGATTATTACTTTTCATTTATACATAGTATGCTTTTTGAGGCTTAATTGTGAATAATTGGCTTTCAGTGTAGCTGTAGTGGTGATTAATTAATTCACTTAGTTGATATTTAGCATTCAGATATAAGCAACATGAAGGCTGGAATTCAAGCTAAAGTATTTTAAAAGCAACACAAAAGCACAACGCTCATGATGTGGTACTTCCAGCGGATGCCCTGTGACATCACACCACCCAACAGGGTGAATGTCAGGGCTGTCTACACATCCATCCAGTAGTCATATTTATGGCCCCAGCCATCAAAACGAACCTGTTAAAACATACACTTTGATAAATTAGTATTGCACTATCCTTGCATCAAAATATATACAAACACATCTCTGAAAGTGAGGTCGAAACTTTATTAACCAGGCATTACAGCTGAAACAGTTTGTAAAATGTGCTATCATAAAAACCAGTGCCGTCAAGTCAATTCTGACTCATAGCGACCCTATAGGACAGAGTAGAACTGCCCCATAGAGTTTCCAAGGAGCGCCTCCAGCCTTCTAATCTAGCCACCAAAGGCTACCGGGCCATGTTTTCAGAGAACTTAGTATAGTAAACAAAAATGTTGCCAGGGATCTGTTAGAATTTGAAGGGGAAGAGCAATCCATTTTCCCAATTAAGAAAAACACTGTCATGTTATTGAGATGACACTTCTCTCCTGGACAACTGTCTGGGAGGTCACTGCAAGAACCATGTCAGCAGCATCATTGAGAAGAGCCACCAAATTGACATCAGTACAAGCCTTACACTGATGGGAAGACCATGGATTGGAGTGTGAAGAAGTAAGACATTCCCAAATCTTTGCAAAGGTCAACTGATTTAGGCGGGCCCACTGGAACAACGAAGACAAAGAGGATGGACAAGATATGCTACTGGGGCAGAAGGACTGTAATAGCTATTAAAGGGCAAAGTGTAAACTATTGGGAACATTCCAAGAAGAGACAGAGCCCAAGTTCCAGACACTTTACTGGTAAGAGATCAAAACAAACCTAATTTAGCACTATTTTGTATCTTACTTCCAAGGCACACAAATATACGTGACATACACATTTATGACCAGCTCTGGGGATAATAAAAATATAGCCCAATTTCTGAAACAAAAGTCAAATATTTACTTCTGAAATATATTATCAAATTTTAATCTTTCCTCTCCATGTCCCAAGAGTTTCACATCTGGATGGAAGCGACAATTTGTACAGAATAAAAAATAAGGATGATAAGAGTTCATTACTATGTAACTCTACTTACTCTCCTACCTATTTTCTGTTCCTGACAAACGGAGACTATCCTTTTCAATGCAAAAAAAAAACAAAAACAAAAAAACAAACCAAAAACCTCATAACTTTTAAATATTACACTTTGAATAAAAAGAGCAAGATAACTAGAACTATAATAAAACAACTAAAACACAAAGATATTATGTAGGACATGTGGCACACAAAAAAGGAAATGTGTATGCATTGAGTCCTAAATAAAGTCTTAATTTTTTTCTCAAGATCCATTTTTTAAACAAGTGGTTCTCAAACTGTGATCACTGGAACAGCAGCAGCAGCATCACTTGGTCATGTGTAAAAATGCAACATTTTTGGTCACAATACAATCCTACAGAATCAGAAACCTTAAGGGGTGGGACCTAACAATTTGTTTTAACAAAACCTCCAAATGAATCTGATGCAAGATAAGCTTTGAGAACCAGTGATCTTAGCAAAAATAACAACAACAACAACAACAACAACAAAAAACCCAAACCAAACCCATTGCCATTGAGTCAATTCCAACTCATGGCAACCCTATAGGACAGAGCAGAACTGCTCCATTGGTTTCCAAGGAGCCGCTGGTGGATTCTAACTGTGTATCTTTACGGTTAAGCAGCCGTAGGTCTTAACCACTACACCACCAGGGTTTCTGATCTTAGCAATAGGTCTCATAATATTTCTACCAGACTTCGGCTTCTGGCCTAAGTGTAAGTGCCCTCTCACTTTAATATTAGAAAACTGGACAAAATACATGAAGTGACTGTTTATAGACATGAAACAACAGGCAGCACAGAAACGCAATCTCTACGTAAAGGAAGATGAACACCCAGGTGAACCCAAGAGTCAGCTTTAATGCTGACCTGGAGAAAATTCCCTGATTGCAGCAGAGGTAGGAGAACCATAAACAGAGCAGTCACGCTGTGCTGAAGAGACACAACGTACAGTTTGGAGTTGCCAAAGCTGCTGGAAATTAGAGGGCAAGGTACAGGAGAAGGGGGTGTTGCAACAGGGGTGAGCCAAAGTCTATGTGGGGTTATTTACAAGACCTCAGTGAAGGGCCAGAAAGCTTGGCTCCATCCATATCATTAAGGTCAACTGTACTTTGAGGAGGCAGCTCTTCCTCAGTCATGTTTTGAGTGCCTTCCAACCTGAGGGGCTCATCTTCCCGCACTATATCAGACAACGTTCTGCTGCTATTCGAGAGGTTTTCACAGGCCAGTTTTTTTCAGAAGTAAACTGCCAGTTCCTTCTTCCTAGTCTGTCTTTGTCTGGAAGCTCCACTGAAACCCATTCGCCATGGATGACCCCGCTGGTATTTGAAATATAGGTGGCATTGCTTCCAGCATCATAGCAACACACAAGCCACCACAGTACAACAAACAGATAGGCACATAGTGATTGCACTACTATAAATACTAAATAAAGTTCTTCAAATTGAAATTAAGTGATATCAGATGGAAAGTGAGATCTAGAGGAATGAATAAAGAGCACCAAAAAATAGAAAACCTAAGAAAACATGCAAGGCTAGTTTAACACTCTAATTGTAACCAATTCATTACATAAAAGAACACAGAAAAATCATACGATGATCTCTATGGATACAGAAAAAGTGGCTTAATAAGTTCAATACTCAGTGATAAACACTGTCAGCAAACTAGAAATAGAAACTCCCTCAACTGCATAAAGAACACCTGTGAATCTCCTATAGTTAACACTATACTAAATGAGGATATATATTGGAATGAAGAAAGTGTTATCTGTTCTCACCACTTCTAGTTAATGCTGTACAGCAGGGCAAAGACAAGAAAACTGAATCAATGGTATCACATTGAGTCAGAAAGAAGAGATAAAACTGTCCTTATTCTCAGATGACATGATTGTCGTGTAGAAAATCCTAAAAAAAAATTAAAACCAATAATGACAGAATTTAGCAAGGTTGCAGGATTCAAGATCAATATAAAATAATCAATTGTATTTCTATATACTGACAACAATTAATTGGAAAACAAAACAAATACAAACAATTCCATTTAGAGAAACATAAATGAAATACAGAAAGACATAAGATAACGCAGTATTCCATTGTGTGAATATACCATAATTTATTTATCCATTCATCTGCTGATGGGCACCTTGGTTGCCTCCATCTTTTTCCTATTGTAAACAGTGCTGCAGTAAACATGGGTGTGCATATATCTGTTCATATACACACTGTCTTAATTATCTAGCGCAGCTATAACAGAAATACCACAAGTGGATGGCTTTAAGAAACAGAGATTTTATTGTCTCAGTCCAGTAGCCTAGAAGTCCAAATTCAGGGTCCTAGTTCCAGGGCAAGGTTTTCTCTCTCTGTTGGCTCTTGGAGAAGGTCCCTGTCATCAATCTTCCCTAGTCGAGGAGCTTCTCAGAGCAGGGTCCACAAGACATGCTATTCTCCTGGCTCTTGGTTCTTGGTGGTATGAGGTCCCCTGTCTCTCTGCTCATTTTTCTATTTTATATCTCATAAGACAGTGACTTAAGACACAACCCAATCTTGTAGATTGTGTCCTGCCTCATTAACATAACTGCCTCTAATTCTGCCTCATTAACATCATAGAGGTAGGACTTACAACACATAGGAAAATCACATCAGATGACAAAATGACGGACAATCATACAATACTAGGAATCACGTCCTAGCCAAATTGACACACATTTTGGGGGGACATAATTCAATCTGTAACACATACATATGTAAAAAAAAAAAATACAGAAATCATAAAAATTTACTCTGATAATGAAGAAAAGTTGGAAAATGTTGCTGTTTTGTCAGTTGTGGTAGTAACTCTACTTGTGGAAGGTTCTGGATTATCTGGATTATCCCTGGTAATGGGGACAGCATTTCTAGTCAGAAAATTAGAGTTGTCTGTATGGTTCTTTTCTTTTCTTTCTTCATATATTTCGTGCTCACATCTCACTGTTTCCCGAATCTACCTATTGACTTTAGCAAAGTGATCAGCATTTGGTCCATGTTTTCAAGCAACTGAAGCCCCCGACTTACTTTAGAAAACTAAATCTATACAGCATATTTTGAACAGTAATCACAAAATCGAACATCTGCGAGTGAACATTCGAGAATGATGAGATCACGCAAGTTACTTGCTGCAACACTATGTAGTACATGATAAGATGTACAAAGAAAAATGTGGATGGTCACAAGTGCTGATCTTTGTAACTCAAAGAATACATCCAGTCAGGGGCTACCTACTCTACACACCCCCTCCATTGACTTAAACAACTGACAACATATATTATTGCTGTCAATACCACCCCTCCCATATTGTCATAAATTACATCTTTATACACTGTATGTCTAATGACATAGTTTATAATTACATTTTATGTATTCATCTTTTTAATCATGTAGGAAATAAAAAGTGGCATTTTAAACAAAAAATACAGCTTTTATGTTTATCTAGGTAGTTACTTTTATTGGTGACCTTCATTTCTTCATTCAGCTTCATGTTACACTCCAGTGTCCTTTCATTCAAACTGAAGTGATCTCTTTAGCATTTCTTGTAGGGTGGATCTACTGATAATAGATTCTCTAAGCTTATTAATATCTAGAAATGTCTTACTTTTACCCTCATTTTTGAAGGCTAGCTTTTATACACAAAGAATTTTTAGTTGACACCTAATTTTTCTCTCAAAACTTTAAAAATGCCATTCCACTGCCTTCTGGCCTCCACCATTTCTGATGAGAAATGGCTCTTAATGAGAATTCCTTATTTGTGATAACTCACTTCTCTCTTGATGCTGTCATGATTCTTTATTTGTCTTTGGTATTTGGAAGTTTGCTTATAATGTGCCTCCGTGTGGAACTCTTTTAAGTTTATCCTGCTTGGAGTTCACTGAGCTTTTTTAACGTGTAGATTTACGTCTTTCATCAAATTTGGGAACATTTCAGCAAGTATTTCTATAAATACTCTTTCCACCACTTAGTCTCTCTCCTCTTTCTGGGAAAACCATTACGTATTTGTTGGTCTGCTTCCTGGTACCTCATAGGTCCCTTAGGTTCTGTTTACTTTTCTTCATTCTTTTTTCTGCTTTCCAGACCAGGTAATTATAATTTTCTTACCTTTGAGTTTGCTGAATTTTTTTCTGCTTACTCAAATCCACTGTTGAGCAACTCTAGTGAATTTGTCATTTCTGTGGTTATACTTTTCTGTTCCATAATTTCTTTTTGTGTCTTTGTTATAATCTGTGTTTTTACTGATATTCTCATGTTATTCATACATTGTTTTCCTGTCCCGATTTCCTTAGTGCTTCGTCCATGATTTCCTTTGGTTCTTAAGTATTTAAAACAGTTGATTTAACATCTTTGTCTAGTAATTCCAATGTCTTGGCTTCCTCAGGATTTGTTTCTGACAATATATTTTACTTGTTTAGATGGGCCTTATTTTCTGGTTTCTTTGTACACTTTGTGATTTTCTGATTGAAAACTGGACATTTTAATATTATAATGTGGTTACCCATTTGACTCGATGGCACTGGGTTTTTTTTAACGTGGTTACTCTGAAAATCACATTCTCCCCCTTTCCTAGTGCCTTCTGTTCTTAATTTTTAAAGGCTGTTGTCACCTGTTTGTTTAATAACTTTTCCAAACTATTTTGCAAAGAGTGCATTCCTTATCATTTGTGGTCACTGAAGTCTGTTCCTTTACTTTGCGTTCAGCTAAAGTTTTTACAGAGATATCCTTTAATGTCTGGAGTAAAAACTAACATTCCCCAAAACCCGCACCCCCCCCCCCAAAAAAAATCCACCTCCACAGTCTTCGTTGGTTGGCTCTGTAATGAAGCACTTCTTCAACCCTTAGCCCAGTCACTTACAACTCTGCCTTAACCTTTATTTCCTGCTTACACAGACATCACCCAAAGGTGAAAGCTTAAGGTCCTCTCTAGTCTTCTTTGAGCATGCATCCTGCCATGGGCATGCATATGGTTTTCTAAATTCCCAGTATACATGGCACTTCGGAATGCCTTAATTACAAAAACAAACAAAAAACCAACAACTCTGTCCCAGCTCTTCCTCCCAATCTGTTGGCTGTCTAGTGTATATCTGAATTCAAATCTTTTTCCACAGGTGGCTGTGGGCTTTTGTTCACCTTTTTAAGGAATGTTCACTACTTTTGTATCCTGGGTGAGTTCTGAGTTAGGCAAAACAGAAAACAGTACCTTGTGTAAGTCCTTCAGTTACCCCCAGACAGGTTAGAATAGTCAAAAACAGTAATTTGTAAATAAGATCTGCTCTTCTCCCTCCAGAACAAGGGACAAGGGCACCACACTAAGAATGCAAGCTGCCATTTTCAAGACTGCCACCAAGCCGGGGCGGGGGGGGGGGGGGGGGACATGGGGAAGTAAAAATACCACAAAGCTTTCCTTCCATTTTAAAGGTGCCTTTTTCTTGATTCAGCATTCACTTCATTCCAGAGTTCTGATAAAGTTGGTTCTTACTGTTCCTGTTTGTTTTTTGATGCTTCCATGAAGGGACAGGCATTTGAAGCTTTTGAAGCTGCCTACCTACTCCATCATGATGGAATACCAATTGAGATGTTTCAACAAATGGATGCAGTGCTGGAAGTGCTCACCCATCTACATCAAGAAATTTGAAAGACAGTTACCAGGCCAATCGACTGGAAAAGATCCATATTTATGCCTATTCCCAAGAAAGGTTATCTAACCAAATGCAGAAATTATCAAACAATATCATTAATATCACATGCAAGCAAAATTTTGCTGAATATCATTCAAAAGCAGCTGCAGCAGTACATGGACAGGGAACTACCAGAAATTCAAGTTGGATTCAGAAGAGGGCATGGAACCAGGGATATCACTGCTGATGTCAGATGGCTCCTGGCTGAAAGCAGAGAACACCAGAAAGATGTTTACCTGTGTTTTATTGACTTTCAAAGGCATTAGATTGTGTGGATTATAACAAATTATGGATAACATTGTGAAAAATGGGAATTCCAGAATACTTAGTTGTGCTCATGAGGAACTTGCACATGGATCAAGAGGCAGTCATTTGAACAGAACAAGGGGATACTGCGTGGTTTAAAGTTGGGAAAGATGTATGTCAGGGTTGCGTCCTTTCATCATACTTATTCAATTTGTATGCTGAGCAAATAATCCAAGATGGACTATATGAAGAAAAGTGAGGCACGAGGATTGGAGGAAGACTCATTAACAACCTGCATTATGCAGATGACACAACCTTGCTTGCTGAAAGTGAAGAGGACTTGAAGCACTTACTGATAAACATCAAAGACCACAGCCTTCAGTATGAATTACACGACAACAAAAAGAAAACAAAAATCCTCATAACTGGACCAAAAAACAACATCATGATAAAGGGAGAAAAGATTGAGTTGTCAAGGATTTCATTTTACTTACATCCACAATCAACAGCCATGAAGCAGCAGTCAAGAAATCAAAGACATTGCATTGGGCAAATCTGCTGCGAGAGATCTCTTTAAAGCATTGAGAAGCAAAGAAGTCACCTTGAAGACTAAGATGCACCTTACCCAAGCCATGATGTTTTCAATCCCGTCATATGTATGTGAAAGCTGGACAATGAATAAGGAATACTGAAGAATTGACGCCTTTGAATTATTGTGTTGGTGAAGAATATTGAATATACCATGCACTGCCAAAAGAACGAACAAATCTGTCTTGGAAGAAGTACAGCCAGAATGCTCCTTAGAAGCAAGGATAGTGAGACCACGTCTCACATACTTTGGACATGTTACCAGGAGGGACCAGTCGCTGAAGAAGGTCATCATGCTTGGTAAAGGAGAGGGTCAACAAAAAAGAGGAAGACCCGCCATGAGGTGGATTGACACAGTGGCTGCAACAACGAGCTCAAACATAACAACAATCATGAGAATGGCACAGGACAGAGCAGTGTTTCGTTCTATTGTACACAGGGTCTCTGTGATGGTTAAGACTGTGTGTCAGCTTGGCTGGGCCATGATTCTCAGTGTTTATATGTGATCACTCCCATGATGGGATCTGCTGTGAGTATCCAATCAGCTGAAAGGGAGTTTCCTTGGGGATGTGGCCTGCATCTGAATATAAGCAGACGTTCCAGCTTTTTGCTCGCTCTGGATCCTGTGGCTGCCTCCTGTTCATGTGACCTCTGGTTCTTGGGACTTGAACTATCAGCTTATCCATGGATCTTTGTATTCTTTGATCTTCACAGCCTGTAAATGGAGCCCTGTTCTCCAACCTGCTGATCAGGGGTTTGCCAGCCACTGTAGCTACATGAATCAGGAGTAGCCCCTGTCCTAATCCACGGACTTAGGATGTTCCAGCCTCTACAATCGTGCGAGCTGTTTCTTTGATATAAATCTCTCTTTATATGTATTTATACACTTTACTGTTTTTGCTTCTCTAGAGATCCCGGTCTAAGACAGTTGCTATGAGTCAGAACCGATTTGACAGCACCTAATAACAACAACAATACTCCATCATTTTGTTGACATCAGTCCTGAAGTTAATTTTTTTAAGTAATTTATTTTATTTTTGTTGGTGTTGAGAATATACACAATGAACATACACCAATTTAACAATTTCTACATGTATAATTCAGTGACACTGATTATTCTTTAAGTTGTACATCCATTTTCACCCCCCTTTTCTGAATTGGTCCTCCCCCATTAACGAGCTCACTTCTCCCTAAGTTTCCTATGTAATATTTTGAGTTGCTGTTGTCAATTTGATCCCATAGACATAGTTCTTAAAAGAGCACCATGCTCAAGGCAGACATTTTTTACTAGTTAAACCAAACTACTGTTTGGTTTTAAGAAGACCTCAGGGGATATTTTTGGTTTAAGGCTTAGAGATTATCTCAGAATAATCGTTTCAGGGGTTCAGCCATCCTCCATGGCTCCAGAAAGTCTGGTTCCATGAGAATCTGAAATTCTGTTATGCATATTCTCCCTTTTGATCAGTATTCTACCATATAATCTTTGATGAAAATGTTCAGAAACAGTAGCTGGGCACCATCTAGTTCTTCTGATCTCAGGGCAACAGGAGCAGTTGTTCATGAAGACAATTAGCCACGCATTGCATTTCTTTCTCCTATTCCTGACTCTTTTTCATTGTCCGTTACTCCAAGTGAATAGGAGACCAATTGTTGTATCTTGGGTGGCCACTTGTAAGTCTTTAATACCCCAGGCACTAAGAAACAAACTAGGAGATAGAACAGAAGTCCTAAACACAATATTAGGCCAATTAACTGGGATGTCCTATGAAACCATGCTGTAAACCTCCAAACTAAGAAACCACATCCCACGAGGTGTTTGGTTATACATAAGCAGCCTCAGCCGCTACTCTTTTGTTGTTGTTGTAAATACATCTATCACACAACTCTTGCCAATTTAACTTTTTACAGTTGCACAACTTATTGACAGCAATTGCATTAATAGGTTGTACAACCCTACACTTAATCAACACAAATTTTCAATCATGGTAAACCGAAACTCAGTGCTCCATAAGCAAAAAATCCTCCATTCCCCTTCCCTCTCACCTCTGGCAACCATGAATAAACTTTGGTCTCTATACATTTGCCTGTTCTTGTTTTTTTCTATAAGTGAGGTTATACAATATTTGTCCCTTTGTGATTGACTTATTTCACTTAGCATAATGTCTTCAAACTTCATCCATGTTGTAGCATAAATGGAGACTTCATTTCTCTTTCTGTCTGACTAGTATTCCGTTGTATGTAGGTACCATGTTTTGTTTATCCATTCATCCATCGATGGCCATTTAGGTTGTTTCCACCTTTTGGCTACCGTGAATAATGTGGCAGTGAACACTGGTGTATATATGTCTGTTTGCGTCGCTGCTTTCAAGTTCTTTGGGTATATTCCTAAAAGTGGAATTGCTAGGTCACACGGTAATTCTATTTTTAGTTTTTTGAGGAAACACCACACTGTTTTCCACAATGGGTGTACCATTTTGCATTCCCACCAGCAACAGAAAACAGTTTCAATTTCCCCTACATCCTGGCAATATTTGTTATTTTCCATGTTTTTTCTTCTTTTTTTATCCCAGTGGGAGTGAAATCGTATCTCATTGCTGAAATTAATTTTTTTTTTAAAAGAACATTTCTACATGTAGATACTGTCATGTGGCTATTCTGGTTTTTTATTATCGTGATGTTTTAGCATTCTAGAGATAACCAAGCACCATAATACTGTCAGTACCAGGGAATTAAATATTCTTTTTCAGAATGATGTCTGCTGCTTTGGGCTTCCCAGTAGAAAGAAGCTTATGTGTATATGCATAATTGAGAAATGAAAAAATAAGAAAAAGCTTTAATATTTAAACCTATTAAATTGCAATGTCTTTCTCTTTTAAATGCAGTGTAATTTTTTTATGTTTCAAAAATAAGAAAACCATTTTTAAGCACATACATTTCAGACAGACCAAACAGCTCAGCAAGGCCTTCCTATTTCAGCCATTGTGCCCAGGCCTGGGAATCCTACTATGAAATTTAGCTCTAAAATTGAAAAAGTAAAAGTATCTTTTTCAAAAAACTTTTGACAGTAGATACCATGTTTTCTTGTGCTACATTCAACTTTTTCTCTTATATTCACTAAGAAATACTAAATTACATTATTCTTTCCAAGGGTGTAAATAATTGCTTGCAATGAAACTATGAGAATTAAAAATAGTCCTCCTAATTCAATGATGTGATTTCTTTTTTCCCTTACAAAGGTTGTCTAAATTTGGAAATTATATATAAGTAATAGATAAATAGACAGATAGACAGACATATACCATATATATCTTTATGAATGATATTTTCAAATCTCTGAATCTTTCATAACTCTGGACTAAAAATCTAATCATTAACATTCTAACCAGATGGTCAAGAGAGGAAACTGGCATTTAAAGAAAGTCTATAGAGACTCCTTCTTGTACAGCAAAGTATTTTGAAAACTATTTTTTCACATATTTGGGTTTTCATAAAGTAAAGGATACATATAACTCTTCTTGAACTGGCTTTGATAAAGTAGAAAACAAAGGTCAGACCACTTAATCAACCACTGTCTCAAGTTTTTATCCTTAAAGAGTAATGCTTCCTGATGGCATTATATGCATTAGTTATTAACGACTGGTAAAATAAAGTGGAAATTTAAGAATTAGATTAAAAATATAAAAAAATCAAGGGCAAACTCTTTAGCATAAATGCAATGTTATCAATCATCTGGGCTGACACTGTTTTTCTTGCCTTGCCTCCCCCAATTCATTATCACTTACCATCTGACATCCTACTGCCCTCTCTCTGTACACTCCAGGGACTTTTTCTTAACCCCTCGAGGTTTACCACTATGTCTTACTCATCTTCACTCTTTCTGGAACACTTCCGTAACACTAGTGCTGTGGCTTGCACATTTTTAGTGGTCAAATATATTTGCCGAACAAAACATATGCCTGCCATTATCACTCCTAGTTGTTCCTTTAAGTAGTTGGAAGATAAACAAGTTATTTAGAAACACTGAGGCTAAATTCAATGCTCAATCACAATAATTTTGTTTTCTTTAAGTGGGCATTATGTTTGTTTGCTCCTGCTATATGGTTTTTAAATTTTTAATTTCCATTTTAACAGGCTTATTGGATGTGTGCATTTTATTGTCAGAGGTCTCACATCTATTTTAAATGTATATAGGAAACAATCATAAGCATATATATGATGTTATCTTATTCAGAAACAGGCTCTACCCTTTCTGTACTCTTCTAGCTTTAATGCATTTTCAGTTAACTAGACTTAGCTTCAAATTAAATTCTAGGAAGTAATGAGTTTTAATATGTTATCTTGATATCTATTACTCATAACTACTGGTGCCAATAATGCTACAGTTCATTTTACTTCCTATGATTCAGGGGTCTATGGAGGGATGGCATGGGGGTGTAGGATAGCACTGAGGCCAGACATCTGTTCTACTGCACGACAGGCATGCTTATACCTCATCTCAGCAAAACATTAGCCACAGTCCAAGAGTGCTGGGCAGGGCAGGGAACTCACTTTTATGGTACATTTATATATTCCTAGTATAGTTGTAGGAGACACATTTGTTCCCTTTCTTTTTTCATTTAATCTTCACATTATACTGTTTTCCTAGACGATGAATAGGAGCCTCAGGGGGTTAAGAGGTTTGCCAAGATCATACCGTTAGTCAATGGCAAAACCAGGACTTCAGCTGCCAACTGTCTACTGAGAGCTCCACACAAGAAAATAAAATATGAGGATATTTGGGATGACAATAACTAAAACTCTGTTGTAGCAGAGGTAAGTTACATTTTAAAAACATAAAAGTACTTTCATAGTGAAAAGAAAAGAAAATGGAACAATGCAGGGATTCACTCCAGAACTACCTATACTCTCCCACTTCAAAAAGTTAAGCCCACATGGAATCACTCTGTTCACCTGTCTCCAGGTAAGCATGGAGGGTTAGGGAGCATGAGGAAAGGAACTGTAATAGAAATAACTGTACACATTTTACTTATAGTCTCACATGTTGTTATCACCCCATTTTACATCTGAGGTTATTGAGATGCATCAAAACAAAACAAAACAAAAAACACCACCTGTGGCCGTTGAGTCAATTCTGACTCATAGCAACCGCACAAGACAGAATTGAACAGCTCCAGAGAGCTTCCAAGGAGCAGCTGGTGGATTTGAACTGCCCACCTTTTAGTTAGCAGCTGAGCTCTTAACCACTGCGACTGTGCCACCAGACGCATAGGGATTAAGAAATGTGGTTGGCATTTCTAAATCATTGTGACTCCAAAACTTCTCCACCCCAGGCCCTGAGCCTGAAACTACCTTCTGTGTTTTGGCAACAATTGGCTGCCCCGTGGTCCTTTTCACTTACCTACACCCAATTTTGGTAAATTATCTCAATTCCCTTTCCCTGCTTATTTTCCCCAAAACCCATCCTCTCTGTTATGGATACAATTGTCTCCATCTCCTTTCTAGTCCATGCCCATAGTAATTATTATAAACAAAACTATTAATCATTAAAATTGGAAAATTAATACTTTTCATTATGGCTTTTCCAAACTTGTTCATTTTTCAAGGTCAATGTCCAAATTAATCTTCCTTCTAAGGGCAATGGTTTTCAAAATTCAGTAAGCAAAATCCAGCCCACTGCCCGGAAGATTCTAATTCACTGGATGCCTGGAAATCTGCATTTTTAAACACACATCTTAGATTATACTACTGAAGGTGTTTTTTCAGTAAACCTTTAAAAAATGCTTCATTAAGGTATTAACATGCAAACAGACTTGTTAATCAATTGAACTTGCCACCAAGATGTTATATAGAACCCCATGGTTCTATCTAAAGCAATCAAGAATAATTTAATTTTTTAAAAAAGTCATAAACCTGTTTTACTTTTGTTAGACGTGAAGTCCAAGAGAAATCTGATTGAAGGCCTGATGGAAAAGACATTCAACTGTAATGTTAACATCTGTGATAAATGTCTATATAGTTTCCATTTCTCTATTTCTATGGTTACAATGATAAATACAACTCATTTTTCCCTTAAGATTACCATAAGAAATACAAATGTCAAATTTTAATAGATTCCCTAGGGTTTTATTTCTTACTAGAAAATCTTCAAGTATTTCATCTGGGTTGGGCATAAAAGCAGTCAAAATTGGGGCTCTGTGAGTGTATGTCTGTGGGTGATATTTCAGGAGGAAAAACCTCCTTCATAAGCAAGGTGAGTACAAACAATTTGCAGATCAGTTTATGGTTATAACTAACATAAATGTTTTTACAGGCCCTGCCATAAAGTTCATAAAATTTTCAGCACTGAAGCAGCAAGCTGGACAGTGATGGCACACACCACACATTTTATTGTGTCAAGTTAAAGACCATTTCCTTTATGCTTATTCACCAGGCACTGTCCTTCATCTTCCTTTCAGGACAGCGGCCCTTTTGATGGAAATTGTCACAATATGCACCTGCAATTTGTCCTGAGATTCTGGACTCTGAATTTCCACCTTGGATCCTACATCAAATCATCAAGGCTTTTCTAATAAATCACATAGCATTTGTACTCTTATTATTTATAAACTGCCAACTCAAAAAGGACCGGAGCTGGCTACAATAAAAGATAGGATTTTGAAATAAGAATCACAGGGCATGAGGCATGTAAAAGACAAAAAGATGGTTACAGCTAAAGAGACCATATAACTTACTGTCCAAACGGGACATGTTTGAGAGTGAAAACCAAAAACCAAACCGGTTGCCATCGAGTCGATTCTGACTCATAGTAGTACTAATAATTACAAAATTACAACAAGCATAATCCAGAACTATCCCATGTAAGGTAGGACATATGAGCAATCTACATAGTCTAAGGATTATTGCTATAAACATTCAATTTCCAGTAAACTAGTGGAAAAGGGAAATGTTATACAATCCTCATTATAATATGAAAACAAACAAAAAAAATCATACCAGTTAAAGTTAGAAAATTTCCCCTGGTGTGAATTCATTATGCAGACATTTAGATAAGGAACGCTGACTAACACAATGGATAAGATGATGTACTGCATATATAATGATGTATGTGACTACATAATGTATACACAGGTAACATCAGCAAAATGGAAAGGTAATATGTTTATGGTGTTGTTATTAGCTGCTGCCAAGGAGATTTCGACTTATGGTGGCCCCATGTATACAGAGTAGAACTGTCCCATAGGGTTTTCAAGGCTGTGCCCTCTCTTCTCAGGTGCCTCTGGGTGGGTTTGAAATGCCAACCTTTCTGATAGTAGTCAAATACTTAACTGAATGGATTACCCAGGAATATTTTGTCCACAGAATCCTTCAATATTGCAACTTGAGGCTGGATTTTTTTCTTCAGTTCTTTCAGCTTGAGAAATGCCAAGCATGTTCTTCCCTATTGGTTTTCTAACTCCAGGTCTTTGCACATTTCTTTATAATACTTTACTCTGTCTTCCCGAGTCACCCTTTGAAATCTTCCATTCCACTCTTTTACTTCATCCCTTCTTCATTTTAGCTCTTGTTCAAAAGCAAATTTCAGAGTCTCTTCTGACACCCAACTGGTCTTTTCTTTCTTTCCTATTTAATGACGTTTTGTTTTCTTCATGTATGATGTCCTTGGTGTCATTCCACAACTCGTCTGATCTTCTGTCACTAGTGTTCAGTGCATCAAATCTGTTGAGATGGTATTCAAATTCGGGTGGGATATACTCAAGGTTGTACTATAGCACTTGTTTTAATTTTCCTCAGCTTCAACTTGAACTTGCACAAGAGTAATTCATGGTCTGTTCTGCAGTTGGCCCCTGGCCTTGCTCTGACTGATGTCAGTGAGCTTCTCCATTGACTCTTCCCACAGATGTAGTCTATTTGATTCCTGTAATTCCATCCAGTGAGATCCACATGTATAGTCCCCATTTATGCTGTTGAAAAAAGGTATTTGCAATAAATGTCATTGATCTTGCAAAATTCTATCATGCCATCTCCGGTGTTGTTTCCATTACCAAGGCCATATTTTCTAGCTACAGATCCTTATTCTTTGTTTCCAACTTTTACATTCCAATCACCAGTAATTATCAGTGAATCTTGATTGCATGTTTGATCAACTTGAGACTACAGAAGTTGATAAAAATCTTCAATTTCTTCATCTTTGGCATTAGTGGTTGATGTGCAAATTTGAATAATATTCATATTAACTGGTCTTCCTTGTAGGCATATGGATATTACCTTATCACTGACAGAGTTGTATCCCAGGACAGATTTTGAAATGTTTTTTGACAATGAATGTACTACCATTCCTCTTCAATCTGTCATTCCTGGCATAGAAGACAAATGACTGTCCAATCCAAAATGGTCAGTATCACTCCATTTCTGCTCACTAATGCCTAGGATATCAATCTTTTTTTAACTCATAAAGTGGGTTATTTATAAGGTGGTTAGCTTCCCCCACCAACTACCCCAATAAATGCAGATATGCTCCATCAATTATTCAGCAAGTACAATGATACAAATGCCAGATTTTACTTTGCTTCTTATTAGTGTGTGCTCCTTCACACACATGGTGTGTGCACAGAATAAGTGCACAGAATTTTAAAGTCTGATAATTCAGTATCCCTCACCTACTAATTTTATAAATAACTCTTAGGCAAGCTACCAAGTCACTTAGCTGTTTTGTTAAGTTCTCGTTAAGAGCATAACCAAAGATGTTGATCCACCACTTTACTCTTTAGAACGATAAAAAACCCAAACTCACTGCCGTCCAGTTGATTCCGACTCATAGGCACCCCATACGGTTTCTAAGGTTGCAATCTTTTTTTTTCTTTTTTTAAATTGTACTTTAGATGAAGGTCTACAGAAAAAACTAGTTTCTCATTAAACACTTAGTACACATATTGCTTTATGACATTGGTTAGCAACACCAGGACATGCCAACACTATCCCTTCTCAACTTTGGGTTTCCTATTTTCAGCTTTCCTATTCCCTCCTGCCTTCTAGTCCTTGCCCCTGGGCTGGTGTGCCCCTTTAGTCTCATTTTGTTGTATGGGCCTGTTCAGTCTTTGCCTAAAGGGTGAACCTCAGGAATGACTTCATTACTGAGCTGAAAGGGTGTCCAGGGGCCATACTCTCATGGTTTCTCCACTCTCTGTCAGGCCAGCAAGTTTGGTCTTTCTTTCTGAGTTAGAATTTTGTTCTACTTTTCTCTCGAGCTCTGTCCAGGATCCTCTATTGTGATCCCTGTCAGAGCAGTCAGTGGTGGTAGCTGGGAACCATCTAGTTGTACTGGACTCAGTCTGGTGGAGGCCATGATAGATGTGGTCCATTAGTCCTTCGGTCTAATTCTTTCCTCATATCTTTAGTTTTCTTCATTATTCCTTGCTCCCAAAGCGGTGAGACCAGTGCAGCATAGGATATCGATCTTGAAGCATTTCATTTCGTTTCTGACGACTTCCAATTTTTCTAGATTTATACTTTGTATAAATCTAGAAAACATAATGGATGTTTGCAGCTATTTCTTCCCATTTTGAATCATGCTACATGAGCCAATGAGGGTACTGAAAGTTTGACTCCATTCACATTATTAAGGTCAACTCTGAGGAGGCAGCTCTTCCCGGGTTGTATTTTGAGTGCCTTCTAACCTGAGGGGCTCATCTTCCAACACTATATCAGACAATGTTCCCCTGCTATTCATAAGGTTTTCACTGGCCAATTTTTTCAGAAGCAGACTGCCAGGTCCTTCTTTCCTGTCTGTCTTAGCCTAGAAGTTCTGTTGAAACCCATCCGCCATAGGTGATCTTGCTGGTAATTGAAATACTGGTGGCATAGCTTCCAGGATCACAGCAACATGCAAGCCATGAGAGGACCACAAACTGACAGACGAGTGGTGGATATACATACATACATATGCATAAATAGATACACACATACATATATATACATAATACACATAGGCATTCACACATACATATGTATACTTATGAACTGAATGCATTGTGAGCACTATTTCTATACCATTTTTGATGTCAGAGATAAATTACATATTCTTGCTATCAGTTCTTATAATTTAACTATTAGTACAACATACATTTTATTGATATCAAGATCTAAATTAATCACATAAAAGAGATTTTGATCATTCAAGAATGTCTTTAATTTTCTGGTTCTACTTTCACATCTGTTATAGTATTTTGACTATTTTTTGAGGACACTTTATCTCCAAATTTATTTTTGTCTCTAGTACTAGATAATATCCAGAGCATATTTACTGGAGTATTTTAGCATTCTATTTGTTTGATCCACCACCCATTTGTCATACTGTAGTGGCCTGAGTGTTGTGAAGTTGGAAGCTATGCCACCAGTATTTCAAATAACACCAGGGTCACCCACAGTGGATAGGTTTCAGTGAGTTTCCTGACTACGACAGTCTAGGAAGAAAGGTTTGGCAACCTACTTCCAAAATTTAGCCAATGAAAACCCTACGGCTCACAATAGAATACTGTCTGATATAGTGGAAGATGAGCCCCTTAGATTGGAAGGCACTCAAAATACATAGTAGCCACAAGATTGGACTTCAGTGATCATGAAGATGGCACAGGACCAGGCAACATTTTGTTCTGTTGTACACACAGTTGCCATGAGTCAGAGCCCTTCTGACAATAACTAACAGCAACAACAATTTGTTGGATGAATGAATGAATAAGTGATAGTATAAATTCAAATACACATATTAAAATTATATAAACATCATCAAACAAATACATCTAAAGGATTCATTTAAGTTTAATCTAAGCCTAGTGATTTATCCATTTATTTTATAGTTCTATCTTTTGAACTATCTACTTTTTTTATTTTAAGAAACATGATACTTGAAGAGATGTGGATGAATTGGAAATTCTTTGAAGCCATTTACTCTTTTAGAATACAAAGTGGATACATGTTCCTCTTGGTTATAACCACTAATATGTTGTGGGTAAATAAGAATCTTGATATACCGAAATCACAGTCTATCTATCTACACTGAGAGAATGGATGAAGGGAAGAACATGTATACATGAAGGGATGGGAGGAATGCGCTCCATCCACCTTCCACATTGCAAGAATCCCACATAAAAATTAGGCAGTTGCAAACTAAGCCTATGTTTTTCATCACAGGGATAAGTACTATAATAATTATCTAAAATAAAGAAAAGTGGTTTACTCTGCAGAGGTGAAATTATGGGAGAAGGGGGCCTTGGGACAAGTTTTCCACATAGAAACTTCTAGAATTGACTTTTTCCACATTGTGTGAGTATAACTTTGATAAAAGTGAAAACAAATTCTTAGCATGAGGAAGCTACTTAATGACTGGAAATACAGGAAAAGAAGTGGGGTTTTGATCTTTCTTTGGTTTAGTTTGGTTTGGCTTATTTTTTGTTGAAGGAGGAATATAATGAATTCCATTTTGATCATATTAAATTGGAAATGCCTTCAGGATATGCAAGCAAAAATGTCCAGCAGAAAATGGAAATCAGTTCCAGGATCTCTCTTTAGAAAGATCAGGCATAGAATTAGGAGTCACAAGCATATAGGTGGCAGTTGAAGCCAGGGGCGTATGTGTGCTGACAAAAAAAAAAAGACAGTGAGAATTGGACAGAGAAATGCACAGTACAGGATAGGATATTTTCTCATCTGCCCTCTAGATCCACACTGTGCTGAGGGAGACTGACTCTTACGGATGCCATCAGGGGGCTCCCTTGCCCTCTGGTTTCTGATTGGGTTTTGGCCAAAGAGAAGGATCAGGAAGACTCAGAAGGACAGGAGGGGAGGGAGGTCAGGGTATTTACTCCCAGGCCTCCCCCAAACTGCTGGGCTACATGTGGGCAGTGGCTCAGTTCCCCTAGCTCAGGCCCAGCTCCTGCCTTGTGGGTCTTCTACAGCTCCAGTTCTCTCCAGGCTGCCCCGCCCCATTTCTTATTGGTGTCTCTCAGTCCTGCCCAAAACTTTGTAAATGGCTCCTCACTAAAGTGTGTACGTTGTGCCATCTCCTTCCACACGACCTGATGGATATACAAGTCTATAAAGAATCCTGAGGAATTCTATTAAAAAGTTGGCAGAGGAATAAGAAGCAATAAAGAACTCTAAGATGAGGAGGTGGAGAATTGAGACAGAATGGTGAAGAAGCAGCCAAGGGGGTCTATTTCAACAAGTCCCATGTGGTCAAATGTGCTGATGCCACAGAGAAGACACATTAAAAATTTAAAATGCCCATGTTGCAATGATGGTGGCAATGATAACAGCAGTGGAGCTTCCTAAGGAAGGATGTGTTTAGGACTGCAGAAACTGGATTGTATAGTAATTGTAAGGCCCTGCAGAAAGAGAGGGATTGAAGATGTGACTAAAAGTGGAGGACAATGGGATAAACAAGTGAAACTTAGTCTCAGGAAAGAGAAGTGACAGCTTTCTCTGAGGTGCTTAAGAAAAAGTAAGTATGGCTAAAGTGAAGGGGAGATAAACTGAGAGAGCTTCTAGTTTCTCAGTCAGACAGGAGACAAGATCTTCCGCTGAGGCAGAGAGTGGTCCAAGATCAGGAAGACATGTTGCAACAGCAAATTAGAAATTGGCAAAGGCCCTATTCTTTCAGCTGATGTTTGTTCTTATGGTAGACGAAGGGCTGAAGAAGGTGGGGGAGGGGGAAGGGGGGCACATGCAGAGCGCTCCATGGAGGGAGTTAAAAGTTCTCACAAGAGTTCACAGGAGCTGAGTGATGTACTGTCAGTTTTCCCAGGGAGAGCTGACAGACCTGGAGAGTTGGTGAGGGGTGGGGTGGGGTCCTGGGTGGGTGTC
The DNA here is from genome assembly GCF_024166365.1 of Elephas maximus indicus. Taxonomy (NCBI): domain Eukaryota; kingdom Metazoa; phylum Chordata; class Mammalia; order Proboscidea; family Elephantidae; genus Elephas; species Elephas maximus. The sequence continues at coordinate 24,463,914 of NC_064829.1, forward strand.
TGGGTGAGGTTGCAGGGCAAGAGAAGCAACAGGGAGAGCTAATTGGATAGAAGACTATGCTCACAAACTGCGGTTCCAAGTTCAAAATCTTAAAGATGGCACTGCTATGTGTGATGCCAAGGTCCAAAATGTGGGGATGGGGGCAGACACCAGGCAAGAGATGAAGCTCAAGACCTTTGAATCAATAATTCTCTGCGTCCTCTGCTCTAATCTGGGTACAGATGAAGTGGGTGAAAATCAAAGTTCATGTAGAAAGCTGCTATTACTTTCTATTCATACTCAGAGTAAATGCATGCAAGGCCTAGAGGCTTGCTTTTCGCAAATATGTTTGAGCTGTCTCCTTTTTAATGGTTTGCATAGTTTCTTTCAAAAAAAAAAATGTATTCGCTGCAACATTATTCAAATTCAAAGATTTCCATCTAAAAAGTCAAATCATAATAGATGCTGATCTTGGCTCTATTTACAATAAAATCTAGGTTTAGTAGATTTCATTTACATATGGATTATTTTCATGTCCTATAAAGTACAGTGAGTTATTAAAATAAATATATGTTGCTTCTACGGAACAAGGAGATGGAGCTTAAAACGGTTTTACAAATTTAAAATTCTGTGCAAATTCCTCATATTTCCATGTACTGTAACGCTCTGAAACAGGTAATTCACCCACTCGACTACAGAGGCCTTCTCTTTTTTTCATGTATAAATGACTAAGTGCCACAACTAGAACAATATGTTCTGAAAACGGATTAAATTTCTGGAGAAAATAAGTACCGTTCAAGCCAGTAAATAACTTTCAAGTAACAGAGAATGAAAGGTTGTTTATAATTAAATTTTTGTTCATTTTTATAATTTTGTTCATAATTCAATTATCAGAATCCTAAATTATTTCTGTTGGAAAATACTGGATGTCCACAGGACTCTTGGTAGAGAGAAAAAAAAAAAGGTTCACAACCTGGCTTCTACCCTCTAAAACTGTACATGCCATGACAGCTAAACACAATATACATTAAAACCATCACACAAAGATATAATCACCTAGGGCTTATTTTCTACGTAACTTAATTTAGACAAAAGCCAAAAAAAAAAAATCATTTTTGTCCAGGCAGAAACAATTTTTAATATTTCAGCACATATACGCCTAATAGTTCATACTTATCCATTCATTCCCTGCCTTCTCCCACTTTTCTAACTTTGGTGCCTAGAACCTGGAATCTGAAGTCAGAAACAATTTGCTTGCCTTCACAGATCATACACTGTCCCCTTAACTCCACACAGATCATACACCGTCCCCCTAACTCCACACAGAGCACACACCATCCCCCTAACTCCACATTGATCACACACTGTCCCCCTAACTCCACACAGATCACACACCAATCCCCCTAAATCCACACGGATCACATGCTGTCCCCCTAACTCCACATGGACCACACACCATCCCCCTAACTCCACACAGATCACACACCATCCCCCTAACCGCACATGGGATTACTTATCGCTCCCTCACCCCACATGGATGCATGCCATCCCCCTAACTCCACACAGATCACACACCAATCCCCTTAACTCCACATGGATCACACTGTCCCCCTAACACCATCCCCCCAACCCCACACGGATCACACACCATCCCCCAAACCCCACACAGCTCACACACCAATCCCCTTAACTCCACATGGATCACACTGTCCCCCTAAGCCCACACAGATCACACACCATCCCCCCAACCCCACACGGATCACACACCATCCCCCTAACCCCACACGGATCACACACCATCCCCCTAACGCCACATGGATCACTCATCGCTCCCTCATCCCACATGGATACACACCATCCCCCTAACTCCACACAGATCACACACCATCCCCAAACACCACACAGATCACACACCGTCCCCCCAACCCCACATGGATCACACACCATCCCCCAAACCCCACACAGATCACACACCGTCCCTCCAACCCCACACAGATCACACCCCGTCCCCTTAACCCCACACAGATCACACACCGTCCCCTAACCCCACACATTTCATGGACTGGTCCACTAACCTCACACAGATGGTACAAGATGGCAATTTTAATAACTAAAAACTGCAATAGACACATTAGGGAGTTCTGCTTCTGGCTAGGATGTTGTCAGTGTAGGCCAATTAGAAGTAATAAAACTAGGAAATGTCTAGAAACTTACAAAAAAGTTATAAACCATATATTTTTTTTAACTAATTGAGGAGATGCAGATGTAAAGAAGTCTAAATGATATGAATTCCAGAGAAAAGGGGCCCTTTCCTAAGTGAGCAAAGGTCATTGCTGCTTCATCCATCCCGGGGAGTTTGCTAGGTTTGGATGTGGGGAAGCAGAGATCCCACCTGCCACAGGCAGAAGGGTTCTGTAGAGAACCAGCAGCCAGTGGGGGCTTTAGCAGCCGCACGGGCGAATTGCATGGCTGGAATCTGGGGCTTTGCAGACACTGAGCTGGTTGTCACTTCTCTCCCAGCCAAGTGTTGCTGGTGGTAGCAGAACAGGAGAATGTGGGCAGGGGCTGGAGGACAGAGTGCCCTGCACTCCACAGCCCTCAGATCCCTGGAGGGAGGGCCTGTGACACGTAGGGAAGTCCTGAAATGATTCTTTTAATTTCATTTGGCTCTGTTGTGATGTGGCCCTTCTCGTTTCTTATTCGGGTTATTTGTTTCCTTTCCTGTTTTTCTTTAGTCAGTCTAGCCAATGGTTTATCAATTTTGTTAATTTTTTCAAAGAACCAGCTTTTGGCTTTGTTAATTCTTTCAATTGTTTTTCTGTTCTCTAATTCATTTAGTTCAGCTCTAATTTGTATTATTTGTTTTCTTCTGGTGCCTGATGGGTTCTTTTGTTGCTCACTTTCTATTTGTTCAAGTTGTCGGGACAGTTCTCTGATTTTGGCTCTTTCTTCTTTTTGTATGTGTGCATTTATTGATATAAATTGGCCTCTGAGCACTGCTTTTGCTGTGTCCCAGAGGTTTTGATAGGAAGTATTTTCATTCTCGTTGGTTTCTAAGAATTTCCTTATTCCCTCCTTGATGTCTTCTATAACCCAGTCTTTTTTCAGGAGGGTATTGTTCCTTTTCCAAGTCTTTGATTTCTTTTCCCTAGTTTTTCTGTTATTGATTTCTAGCTTCATTGCCTTGTGGTCTGAGAAGATGCTTTGTAATATTTCGATGTTTTGGATTCTGCAAAGATTTGTTTTATGACCTAATATGTGGTCTATTCTAAAGAATGTTCCATGTGCACTAGAAAAAAAAAGTATATTTTGCAGCAGTTGGGTGGAGAGTTCTGTATAAGTCAATGAGGTCAAGTTGGTTGATTGTTGTAATTAGGTCTTCCGTGTCTCTATTGAGCTTCTTACTGGATGTCCTGTCCTTCTCCGAAAGTGGTGTGTTGAAGTCTCCTACTATAAATGTGGAGGTGTCTATCTCACTTTTCAATTCTGTGAAAATTTGATTTATGTATCTTGCAGCCCTGTCATTAGGTGTGTAAATATTTAATATGGTTATGTCTTCCTGATCAATTGTCCCTTTTATCATTATATAGTGTCCTTCTTTATCCTTTGTGGTGGATTTAAGTTTTAAGTCTATTTTGTCAGAAATTAATATTGCTACTCCTCTTCTTTTTTGCTGTTTGCTTGGTATATTTTTTTCCATCCTTTGAGTTTTAGTTTGTTTGTGTCTCTAAGTCTAAGGTGTGTCTCTTGTAGGCAGCATACAGATGGATCATGTTTCTTTATCCAGTCCGTGACTCTCTGTCTCTTTATTGGTGCATTTAGTCCATTTACATGCACCGTAATTATAGATAAATAAGTTTTTAGTGCTGTCATTTTGATGCCTTTTCATGTGTGTTGTTGGCCATTTCATTTTTCCACACGCTTTTTTGTGCTGAGACGTTTTTCTTAGTAGATTGTGAGATCCTCATTTTCATAATGTTTAACTTTGTGTTTGTTGAGTCGTTACGTTTTTCTTGGCTTTTTTCTTGAGTTATGGAATTGATATTCCTTTTTGTGGTTACCTTATTATTTACCCCTATTTTTCTAAATAAAAACCTAACTTGTATCCTTCCATATCGCCTTGTATCACTCTCCATCTGGCAGTTCAATGCCTCCTATATTTAGTCCCTCTTTTTGATTATTTTGATCGTTTATCTATTGATTTCCATGATTTCCTGTTGTGTGTATTATTTTGTTTATTTATTTATTTTTTAGAATTAGTCTTACTTTGTTTGTTTTTGTGCTTTCCCTATTTGAGTTGTGTTGATATCAGGACGTTCTGTTTTGTGACCTTGTATTGTGCCGGTACCTGATATTATTGGTCATCAGGCCAAACAATCTCCTTTAGCATTTCTTGCAGTCTTGGTTTAGTTTTTGCAAATTCTCTAAACTTGTGTTTATCTGTAAATATCTTAATTTCTCCTTCATATTTCAGAGAGAGTTTTGCTGGATATATGATCCTTGGTTGGCAGTTTTTCTCGTTCAGTGCTCTGTATACGTCGTCCCATTCCCTTCTTGCCTGCATGGTTTCTGCTGAGTAGTCAGAACATATTCTTATTGATTCTCCCTTGAAGGAAACCTTTCTTTTCTCCCTGGCTGCTTTTAAAATTTTCTGTTTATCTTTGTTTTTGGCGAGTTTGATGATAATATGTCTTGGTGTTTTTCTTTTTGGATCAATCTTAAATGGGGTTCGATGAGCATCTTGGATAGATATCCTTTCGTCTTTCATGATGTCAGGGAAGTTTTGTGTCAGGAGTTCTTCAACTATTTTCTCTGTGTTTTCTGTCCCTCCTCTCTGTTCTGGGACTCCAATCACTCGCAAATTATCCTTCTTGATAGAGTCCCACATGATTCTTAGGGTTTCTTCATTTTTTTAAATTCTTTTATCTGATTTTTTTTTCAGCTATGTTGGTGTTGATTCCCTGGTCCTCCAGAAGTCCCAGTCTACATTCTAATTGCTCGAGTCTGCTCCTCTGACTTTCTATTGCATTGTCAAATTCTGTAATTTTATTGTTAATCTTTTGGATTTCTACATGCTGTCTCTCTATGGATTCTTGCAACTTATTAATTTTTCCACTATGTTCTTGAATAAGCTTTTTGAGTTCTTCAACAGTTTTATCAGTGTGTTCCTTGGCTTTTTCTGCATTTATCCTAATTTCATTTGTGATATCTTTAAGCATTCTGTAAATTAGTTTTTTATATTCTGTATCTGATAATTCAGGATTGTATCTTCATTTGGGAAAGATTTTGATTCTTTTGTTTGGGGGGTTGGATAAGCTGTCATGGTCTGTTTCTTTATGTGGTTTGATATGGACTGCTGTCTCCGAGCCATCTCTGGGAAACTAGATTTTCCAGGTAATCAGCTAAAAAAAAATGCAGTCAGATTGCTATCTGAATTCTCCCTCTGGCTCTGGGTATTCGGATGTTAATGGAGCCGCCTGGGGAGGGTGGGGGAGGGATCAGAGAGCTAGGAGTGTAGCACCACAGAATATAGAGCTGATCACCGCGTTCACGCTCCAACCCCATCCGCCAAAATCCGGGCGGGACGGCTCCCCGGTTGGCACGCTACTCTCCCCGCTCCGAGACCGGTCACTTCTTCCCGGGGACTTCTCCCTCCGGTGCGCGGCACCACTCGCGTGAACTGGGTGGGCGTCTCCCGCACGAACGGGTGGGCCCACCCCCAGGGTCTATTCAGGAGAATATAATTGGACCCCGCGCTCACGCCCCACCCACTTTCACCAAAATCCCAGCAGGACAGCTCCCTGGCTGGGACGCTGCTTTCCCCACTCCGAGACCTGTCACTTCCTCCTGGGGACTTCTCCCTCCAGTGCGCGCACCGCTCACGCGAACTGGGTGGGCGTCACCCGCAGGACCAGGTGGGCCCGCCCCCTGGGTCAATTCAGGGGAATATAATTGGACCCCGCGCTCACGCCCCGCCCTTTTTCGCCAAAATCCCAGTGGGACGGCTCCCAGGCTGGGATGCTGCTCTCCCTGCTCCAAGACCTGTCACTTCCTCCCGGGGACTTTTCCCTCCGGTGCGCCGTGCCACACGCGCGAACTGGGTGGGCGTCCCCCCCACGAACGTGTGGGCCCCGCCCCGGGGTCACTTTAGGGAAATATAGCTGACCCCCCCCCTCACGCCCCGCCCGCTTCCCGCCAAACTCCCGGCGGGACGGCTCCCCGGCTGGGACGCTGCTCTCCCCGCTCCAAGATCAGTCACTGCCTCCCGGGTGCTTCTCCCTCCGGCTGTGCCGCTACGCCGCCCGCGCCAACCAGCTAGACTCTCTCCTGGGATGGGTTCAGGGGGGGTAGCGCTGGGCCCCTTGTCTGTGCCGTCTGCCCCCCTGGGTTCTGCCCCAGATCGGGCTCCGAAGGTCACCTGCCTGGTACGCTGGCTCCTAGTTCTGAAAACGGTCGCTGTCTGCCCGTATTTGTTCGTTTTCTGTCTCTAAGTCTGCGCTTGTTATTCAGAGTTCGAAGATTGTTATGTATGTGATCGATTCACTTGTTTTTCCGAGCCTTTGTTGCAAGAGGGATCCGCGGTAGCGTCCACCTAGTCCGCCATCTTGGCCCCGCCTCTTGTTTTGTTTTTTAAGGTATGACAACAGGGCCAGCATCTAATGTAGCATGGAGTAAAAGAAAACCCAAAGAGAGGAGTTTAAGGTACTGAGAAGACAGGCACTGGAAGGATCACCTACATGTATGCTAAAACCACCAAGAATTAAGGCTGGAGTACTGCTGAAGAGTGACAGTGAGACAGCCATTAAAATAGCCAGGGAGTGAGGGGCATTAGTGGGGGACTGCAAGTATGAGGAGTAGTGGCTAATACAGTTTGATGACATGAGGTTCAAAGCTGGAGGACTTCAAGGCGAGGAAGGGAGAAGGCCTGGAAATGACAATGAGGAGCAAAGCAGATGACTCTCCCATCCCAGACCCCAGGCCCCAATAGGGGGCTGCAGGAGACAGTACCCTGTGGGGGAGCCAGGCTTGGACTGGAGCAGAAAGTGAGGAGGAGGGTCAGATGAGAGCTGAGGGGGTCATTCTGCTGATAGCCTGTGAACTCCAGAGGACACAGAGCATAGGGCTGGGGAAAGCTGAGAGGTGGCCTGGGATCCTGGGTTTCTTGACCAAACTGGGAAGAATGGGGCTAAAAGGCACACGGCAATCAAAGCCACAGAAGTGAGCTGAGGCAAGGCTGCGAGTTGGGGGGGCCGGGATAGTGAGGAGTGGGTACCGGGACAGACAGGGAAGGCTGGGTCATACTCCGAGCATCTGGGCCACTCTTGTGAACATTCTTAAATACTCTTTCATCAGTACAATTTCACTGTATGGCTCCTAGCTCCTGCTGTTTGGCCAAAAGCACACCAGAGAAGAGGGACAAATGAGGCCTCTGACCTCAGCTAATACATAATGGGACTCAGCTGGAGCTGGCAGGGCTCACTGCAGTTTTGTGGAACTGAGATGAAGTATGCCTCACTAAATGCCCTCCAGACAAGCTTTCCAAAATTAAGTTAAGGAGAGGAAAAAAGATTTGAGCCTATTTAAATCCTTCCTCACTAGAAGAAAACAAGTCAAAGTCTCGGTACCAGTGAATGTTAAATTCCCACTACATAGTGATCAGCGTCGTGTTTCTTCAAAGTCAGTAGCACACCTGCTCACACTGCCACCAAAACAAGTAAATATCCCACAACCCAAGTGAGGAAAGTGACTCCATGAGGGTGTTTCCTGAAGGTGGTAGGTGACGGTAGACACAGGGGCCTACCCCACTCTGGAAACTGGCTCAAATGCCATCTTTGGAATGAGCTCTGTATGTAGGCTGCTAAAAGCAACCTTAGCTGTAATCTTTTCCTCTTCTTAAAATATTTTTTTCCATACAGAACTGACGCATCAGTTATTACCAATTTAAAAGTAAGCACAGACGGAAATGACCTATTTAATTGACTATAGCCCAAACAATGGTATAATTCACAACTACAGTACTCCAGCATAACCAGAACAGCCACCAGAAAGGTCTCTATTTCCCCAGCCCAGGCACCATGGTCCTGAACTCTCAGCTGCAAGTCAGATCAAAAAGATAGCCAAAGAACCAGCAACAGACACAGAGCTCCTGTACCTCATCCTGTCTATTGGGGGACATAGAGAAGAAACGCAGCGGGGCACAAGCCACAAAGGAACCCTGAGCTCGCCCAGCATTCGAGCCCTGCCCAGATCTGCAGGTAGGCAAGAGCCCAAAATGCTGAAGCCCAGTAACCATCAGATCCGGAAGCCACTGTACACACCAAAGGCCCTAAAACACCCACCATCTTTCTTCTCCTCCAAGTTCTGCCTTTTGCAGCTGAGTGGCCTTGGGCAAAATACTCATACATGGTGGAAGTGATAATGCTGAATCTGCCCAAGTGCAAGGTCAGGACTGGCGGTGATGTATGTAAAGTGCCTGTCCCAGGGGAGGCGCTCAATGATGGTATCATGTAAAGACCATAAAAAGAAACCTTCGGAGGTGACATTGGGTTGGGAGTAATACAATTCACCAAGAGGCCATGGTCTGAGCTGCTGGTCAGTGTATGTGGCAATGTCTGGTTCTGGAATTGAGTGCACCCCAGGCGAACATGCAGGGGGATCTTTGGGCCCTTGTCAGTGGGCACTGCCTTGGAATTTTGGGCCCTTGGCAGTGGGCACTGCCTTGGAATTCCCTGCCACCTGGATGCTGCTGAGCCCCTACTGTGCCCCTAACCCCTGGAGATGTGGCCGTCTGCTGCCGCACGCGCACACTGCGTGGGCTGACAGAAGCTGCATTCTGCTACATGACACCAATTCCACGTGGGGCAGAGGCCGGGATGAAGCTGTGTCTCAGACTGTCTGAGAAGCATACACACAAAAGTCTGCAAAGAGTAAATTCAGAAAAAGCCTCGCCAAAATGTTTGCAGTTGAAAAACAGTAGAACTTTATTTTTATTGCAGATGCATTTATTTTAAGTTCAAATTATTTTGTAGCTGAGGGGAAAACATTTTAAAACTTTCATGCAGCCCCTGCCTCTGCTCAGTTTAATTTCTATAGATGCTGTTGCTTATCTGATTGGCCACATTAGCTATTCCACCCAGCTTGGTTTTCCTGCAGGAGAATAACAAAATGGAATTTTAAAGAATTTTTTGCAAACCAGCCCACGAAAGATGACGGAAGAAGGTATTCTGGTAGACGCTCATGGTCAGCAGATGAGAAGCCCCCACAGTATGCTGCCCCCACGGGGGACTGCTCATCTAGTCTTCTTTATTCAACGCCCGGACCACCCTCGGGCCCTTCCTCCTGCCAGACTCCTAGCCTCTAGCTCATGTGTTTTTTCTGGGTGGTTCTCCATCTTCGGTCCCACCATAAGCAGCTCTGGTGCCCAATGCACGCCCAGGCAGATGCTAGCATCACTGATGGCTCCGCGGACACTGATTTCTCCCACAGGGGCGACGACCACCCTGATCAGGGCCTAGCTACAGTTCCTCTTCCACAGATCTGCATGGTAAGGATCAGCATGAATCCAACCCCCCAAATTTGGCGACTGATCCGGTCCACACCTTCCTACTTCTCCATCCTCATTGACACACTCCCCCAAGGCACTCTGTTTCTGGCCCTAGCCACCAGAGCTGGGTAAGAGCTCACAAGTTAGAAGGACATGATCCTTCAAACTGCCAAATGGTCACACCAGTTGCACATTTGGGGAATCCACATAACACCGCAACATTCTAACCTGCTGGCTACCTATTTGGGACTGGTTTCTCACTACTCCTTTGGAATGCCAGAGGCAAGCTTGGCATTCTTACTTTCTGATCTGCTGGTTCCCACTGCCCCTGTGGGTTCAACAGTTTGCTGGAATGACTCACAGAATTCATGCAGAGTACACCATTTTTTTTTTGTACCATACTTATGAACACAGATTCATTATAGCCAAAAAGGATACAAATGAACAGATGCATAGAGCAAGGTCTTGGAAGGTTCCCAACACAAAGCTTCCATGTTCCTCCCAGAAGAGTGGATGTTCTCATAAACCAGGAAGCTCTCCAAGCCTTCATGTTCAGAGCACTTATCGACTAACGCTGCAGAACAGGCTAAATCATGACATTTGAGACAAGTTCATATCAGCCTCCCAGGTCTCTTCTGGTTTGGCAAGCTCCCACTCACCAGCAGAGTCTCAGGTGTGTCCTGGAAGTCCCAGATCAAGGCACCTCAATTACTCCAAGGGTTATTTCTCCAGAGCCAAGGACAAAAGTCACCTTACTTAGGGTAAAACTAAGTCCTTTACCCCACAATATCCCTTGATTCGTAACTTTACACTGAATGCATACAATTTTATTCTCAACATTTGGGGCTTTGGTTCAAATTCTGAACCAAATAGATAATAACTAGACACACACATGATGAAAGACTGTCTCTGTGTTTCTGCATCCATTTCAACTTAGTGACCTGGACTTCAAGACCCCAATTTCTGGAGGTATAAACTCCTTTGCTATCACCGCTGCCCTGAGACACATTTAAAGGAGAAGACACACAAAGAACACATAGCTCTAGAGAACAATTTCTAAGCTCGGGGTTGGCTGGCTGTGCCTCTTTTTCACATCCTTGGCTCACCTCCTTTCAGTGCTCTTCCTTCAGCCTATTTCTTTGATCCTCTTTCTCTTCCTTGATGTCACTGTGATCTCTTAAGCTCATCTAAATATTGCTTTCATGTTTCTTCAGTCTCTCTTTGTGGATATTTTATTGCTGATGAAAAATCATATTATTCTTACTAGACACATTTTCAAAGGAACTATGAAGAACACAACTTGAGAATAACATAATGCCTGCACAAAAGCTTACCTCAGGTGGCCAACACTCATGCTCGATGTGTGTACTTTATTTTAGCTCCATTTCTCTGTTTTGTTTTCTGGTGTACTGATCTGATTTATTCCCTGTTTATAACAAGATTTCTGATATTTTTCTGGGAAAGATAAAACACTACTTCAAAAGTCAGAAATCCTGCACTATTCTCAATATATGTCACTTAGGCGACTCTCTACTTAGATCTCAAGGTTAACAGAGTCTTTTGGCTTATTTCTGCATCATATGTTATGCTCTGAACGCTGGCTACAGGATAATTTAAAAAAAAATTTTATCATGCTTTAAGTGAAAGTTTACAAACCAAGACAGTTTCTCATACAAAAACTTATATACACTTTGCTATACACTCCTAGTTGCTTTCCTTCTAAAGAGACAGCACAATCCTTTCCTCCACTCTCTATTTTCACATAAATTCAGCCAGTTGCTGCCCCCCTCTGCCCTTTCATCTCTTCTTCAGACAGGACCTGCTCACATAGTCTCATGCGTCTACTTCATCCAAGGAGCTCACTCTTCACCAGTATCATTTTCTATCCCATAGTCCAATCCAATCCCTGTCTGAAGAGTTGGCTTTGGGAATGGTTCCTGTCTTGGGCTAATAAAAGGTCAAGGGACCATGACCTCTGGGGTCCTTCTAATCTCAGTCAGACCATTAAGTCCGGTCTTTTTACAAGAATTTAGGGTCTGCATCCCACTGCTCTCCTGCTCCCCCAGGGGTTCTCACTTGTGTTCCCCGTCAGGGCAGTCATCGGTTGTGGCTGGGCACCATATAGTTCTTCTGGTCTCAGGCTGATGCAGTCTCTGGTTTATGTGGCCCTTTTTGTCTCTTCGGCTCATCATTACCTTGTGTCTTTGGTGTTCTTCATTCTCCTTTCCTCCAGGTGGGTTGAGACCAATTGATGCATCTTAGACGGGCGCTTGCTAGCATTAAGACCCCAGACGCCACTCCCCAAAGTAGGATGCAAAATGTTTTCTTAATAGATTTTATTATGTCAATTGACTTAGATGTTCCCTGAAACCATAGTTCTCAAACTTCAGCCCCTGCTATGCTGGCCTTTGAAGCATTCAGTTTATTCAGGAAACTTCTTTGCTTTTGGTTTAGACCAGTTGTGCTGACCTCTCCTATATTGTGTGCTGTCTTTCCCCTCACAAAAAATAGTTCTTATCTACTACCTAATTAGTGAAAACCACTCTCCCTCCCTCCCTGCTCTCGTAACGTTCAAAAAATATTTTCTGAGGAGGCGGGGCCAAGATGGCTGACTAGGTAGAAGCTACCTTGGATCCCTCTTGCAACAAAGACTCGGAAAAACAAGTGAATCGATCACATACTTGACAATCTACAAACCCTGACCATCAAACACAGATCTAAAGAGTTGACCTGAGTGACAGGTGAGCAAAAAGCTGTGTCCTGAAGCAGCAACTGCCTCTGGAACCGGCGACCAGCACTACAGCCTTGAGCCCTCGCGGTTCCCTGGTGCCAAGTGGCAGGGCTGAGAGCAGCTTGATGAGGCGGGGCAGGCACGGGACACAGCCCTAACCCCTAGTCCCCTGGGGTTACCTCGGTAGAGACTCAGCTTGCGCAAGCAGGCTGCACACTGACGCAGCGAACGAGAGAATGACCAACCACGGGGAAGCAGCGACTGTTTTCGGAGCCTGGAGCCAGCGTCCCAGTCAGAAAACCTTGGCGCCAGGCTTTGGACTGGGCACAGGGGGGCTGAGAATGGCATCCTGAGATGGTGCAAACAAAGGACGCAGCCCTAGTCCCCAGAAGTGACCTCGGGGGAATCTCAGCCAGTGCAAGCAGGCAGCGCAGCGACGCGGCTGACAGGAGGAGAAGTCACCGGGAGGCAGCAACTGGTTTTGAAGCCTGGAGTGCAGCGTCCCAGCCAGGGAACCTTGGCACTGGGCTTTGGACTGGGAGCGGAGAAACTGACCACAGCTTCTGAGACAGCACAAGCACAGGATGCGGGCCTGACCCTCAGGGGCAATCTCGACCCAGCCAACGCACACAGGCTACACGACCCTCCGGAATCTCAGATAAAACTGTCATCACCAAGCAAGATAAGTAACTTTGTCTATACTCCTGGGTGCTACTCTCTCCTAAACTGCCCTATAGAAGTTTATTTTTTGTTTTACTCTCTCCTATCCATCTGATCACTCCCCTCCCCTTCACAGGCAGCTTCATTAACACTGGAAATTCCTGGGCCAGAGAGTAAAGTGCTCTGTGTTTTTTTTTTTTTGTCTTTTCCTAACCCATTCTCCTGGCCTGAGAGAAGCAGTTACAAAAAACCCAGGGACCAAAAATCCTTCCCTGACTTCCCAAAATTGGACTAAAAATACAGAACCAGCTCTAGCCAAGCATATAAGATCCACAGTCTTGGGCTTTCATCCCTACAAGGAACAAGGTGGCTATTATAATGCAAAGGCAATTCTGATAGTGAACTGACTGTAATTGTTTTAGGGGACTACTGGAAAGACAAGTTTGCCAGGTCTGATATCTCTACCTATTAAACACAGCCCTCACTGACCCACAATGGGGAATTGAGGGCTGAAGCTCCACCCAAACGACCTAGACTCCTGCCATAGGGGTCTGATGGTAGTGACACCTACCAATCTGTAGAGGTACATGCAGTGGGTGCCTAAGGTACAGCTGCAGAGCCCATGCACCAAAGTGCTTTAGCAATAGAGACACACCTACATCACTGGCACTTGGGGGAAGCCTGTCAGCATCCTGCTCCCCCGGAGTGTGACCCCCTGCTGCTACTAGAATCTGGTGCACACAACTATCACCACTACTCCTCTAAGTGAATAGGTGACACTCTACACCACACACTTGGTGACCCGAAATCAGATTCTACTCAAGAATAGTGAATGAACTCTTAGGCTTATATATCTAGTAACAGCCCAAACCAGCTGGTAATAGGACATAAGTGATTGAAAGGCTATAACAATCAAGACAATGCAATGTAGTAGCCCATCTGGGTGTACTGAAACAAAACAAAACAAGATAAGACTCAGTGAGCAAATATAAAATAAATCATTACAATATCTTATACATGGCTCGGAGACAGCAGTCGATATCAAACCACATAAAGAAGCAGACCATGATTGCTTCTACAACTCACCAAATTAAAGAATCAAAATCTTTCCCAAATGAAGATATAATCCTGGAATTGCCAGATGCAGAACATAAAAAACTAATATACAGAATGCTTCAAGACATCAGGGATGACCTCAGAAAAGAAATAAGGCAATCTACAGAGAAATCCAAGGAACACACTGATAAAGCAGTTGAAGAAATCAAAAACATTATTCAAGAACATAGTGGAAAAATTAATAAGCTGCAAGAATCCATAGAGAGACAGCATTCAGAAATCCAAAAGATTAACAGTAAAATTACAGAATTAGACAACTCAATAGAAAGTCAGAGGAGCAGAATCGAGCAATTGGAATGCAGAGTGGGGGAGCTGGAGGATAAGGCAATTGACACCAATATAGTTGAAGAAAAATCAGATAAAAGAATTAAAAAAAAATGAAGAAACCCTAAGAATCATGTGGGACTTTATCAAGTAGACGAACTTGCGTGTGATTGGAGTTCCAGAACAGGGAGGGAACAGAAAATACAGAGAGAATAGTTGAAGATCTGTTGGCAGAAAACTTCCCTGACATCAGGAAAGACGAAAGGATGTCTATCCAAGATGCTCATCGAACCCCATATAAGACTGATCCAAAAAGAAAATCACCAAGACATATTATCATCAAACTTGCCAAAACCAAAGATAAAGAGAAAATTTTAAAAGCAGCCAGAGATAAAAGAAAGGTCTCCTACAAAGGAGAATCAGTAAGAATAAGTTCAGACTACTCAGCAGAAACCATGCAGTCAAGAAGACAATGGGATGACATATACAGAGCACTGAAGGAGAAAAACTGCCAGCCAAGGATCATATATCCAGCAAAACTCTCTCTAAAATATGAAGGTGAAATTAAAACATTTACAGATAAACACAAGCTTAGAGAATTTGCAAAAACCAAACGAAAGCTACAAGAAATACCAAAGGAAAGTGTTTGGTCAGAAAACCAATAATATCAGATACCAACACATCACAAGGTCACAGAACAGAAAATCCTGATATCAATTCAAATAGGGAAATCACAAAAACAAATTAAGATTAATTTTAAAAAGAAAAAAATGCCCAAAACAGGGAATCATTGAAGTCATTATGTAAAAGATCACAATAATCAAAAAGAGGGACTAAATACAGGAGGTATAGAACTGCCATATGGCGATACAGGACAATACAAGTTAGGTTTTTACTTATAAAAATAGGGATAAATATCAAGGTAACCACAAAGAGGTCTAACAATTCCATAACTCAAAATAAAAACCAAGAAAAATATAATGACTCAGCAAACATAAATTCAACTACAATGAAAATGAGGAACACAATTTACAAAGAAAAACGTCTCAGCACAAAAAAGTGCAAAAACGAAATTGTCAACAACACACACAAAAAGGCATCAAAATGACAGCACTAAACACATACTTATCTATAATTATGCTGAATGTAAATGGACTAAATGCACCAATAAAGAGACAGAGAGTCTCAGACTGGATAAAGAAACACGATCCGTCTATATGCTGCCTACAAGAGACACATCTTAGACTTAGAGACACAAACAAACTAAAATTCAAAGGATGGAAAAAAATATATCAAGCAAACAACAATCAAAAAAAGAGCTGGAGTAGCAATATTAATTTCTGACAAAATAGACTTTAAAGTTAAATCCACCACAAAGGATAAAGAAGGACGCTGCATAACGATTAAAGGGACAACACACCAAGAAGATATAACCATATTAAATATTTATGCACCCAATGACAGGGCTGCAAGAGACATAAAACAAACTTTAACAGAACTGAAAAGTGAGATAGACACCTCCACAATTATAGTAGGAGACTTCAACACACCACTTTCAGAGAAGGACAGGACTTCCAGTAAGAAGCTCAATAGAGACACAGAAGACCTAATTACTACAATCAACCAACTTGACCTCATAGACTTTTACAGAACACTCCACCCAACAGCTGCAAAGTATACTTTTTTTTTCTAGTGCACATGGAACATTCTCTAGAATAGATCACATATTAGGTCATAAAACAAACCTTTGCAGAATCCAAAACATCAAAATATTACAAAGCATCTTCTCAGACCACAAGGCCAGAAAAGTGGAAATTAATAACAGAAAAATCAGGGAAAAGAAATCAAATACTTGGAAACTGAACAATACCCTCCTGAAAAAAGACTGGGTTATAGAAGACATTAAGGAGGGAATAAAGAAATTCACAGAATGCATCGAGAATGAAAACACTTTCTATCAAAACCTCTGGGACACAGCAAAAGCAGTGCTCAGAGGTCAATTTATAGCGATAAATGCACGCATACATAAAGAAGAAAGAGCCAAAATCAGAGAACTGTCCCTACAACTTGAACAAATAGAAAGTGAGCAACAAAAGAATCCATCAGGCACCAGAAGAAAACAAATAATAAAAATTAGAGCTGAACTAAATGAATTAGAGAACAGAAAAACAATTGAAAGAATTAACAAAGCCAAAAGCTGGTTCTTTTGAAAAAATTAACAAAATTGATAAACCATTGGCCAGACTGACTAAAGAAATACAGGAAAGGAAACAAATAACCCAAATAAGAAACGAGAAGGGCCACATCACAACAGACCCAACTGAAATTAAAAGAATCATATCAGATTATTATGAAAAATTGTACTCTAACAAATTTGAAAACCTAGAAGAAATGGATGAATTCCTGGAAAAACACTACCTACCTAAACTAACACAATCAGAAGTAGAACAACTAAATAGACCCATAACAAAAAAAGAGATTGAAAAGGTAATAAAAAAAGCTCCCAACAAAAAAAACCCCTGGCCCGGACGGCTTCACTGCAGAGTTCTACCAAACTTTCAGAGAAGAGTTAACACCACTACTACTAAAGCTATTTCAAAGCATAGAAAATGATGGAATACTACCTAACTCATTCTATGAAACCACCATATCCCTGATACCAAAACCAGGTAAAGACACCACAAAAAAAGAAAATTACAGACCTATATCCCTCATGAACATAGATGCAAAAATCCTCAACAAAATTCTAGCCAATAGAATTCAACAACATATCAAAAAAAAAAAAAATCCACCACAACCAAGTGGGATTTATACCAGGTATGCAAGGCTGGTTTAACATTAGAAAAACCATTAATGTAATCCACCATACAAATAAAACAAAAGACAAAAACCACATGATCTTATCAATTGATGCAGAAAAGGCATTTGACAAAGTCCAACACCCATTCATGATAAAAACTCTCAGCAAAATAGGAATTGAAGGAAAATTCCTCAACATAATAAAGGGCATCTATACAAAGCCAACAGCCAACATCACTCTAAATGGAGAGAGCCTGAAAGCATTCCTCTTGAGAACGGGAACCAGACAAGGATGCCCTTTATCACCGCTCTTACTCAACATTGTTCTAGTGGTCCTAGCCAGAGCAATTAGGCTAGACAAAGAAATAAAGGGCATCCAGATTGGCAAGGAAGAAGTAAAATTATCTCTATTTGCAGATGACATGATCTTATACACAGAAAAGCCTAAGGAAACCTCCAGAAAACTACTGAAACTAATAGAAGAGTTCGGCAGAGTCTCAGGTTACAAGATAAACATACAAAAATCACTTGGATTCCTCTACATCGACAAAAAGAACATCAAAGAGGAAATTCCCTAAACTTCTGTTTATCTGGAAATGTCCTAATTTCACCTTCATATTTGAGAGACAGTTTTGCTTGATATATGATTCTTTGCTGGCAATTTTTTTCCATCACTGCTTTATATAAGTTATCCCATTGCCGTCTTGCCTGCATGGTTTCACCTGAGTAGTCCGAGCTTATTCTTATTGACTCTCCTTTGTATTTGACTTTTCATTTATCCCTAGCTGTTCTTAAAATTCTCTCTTTATCTGTGGTTTTGGCAAGTTTGGTTATATTTTGGTGGCTTTCTTTCAAGATCTACTTTATGTGGAGTTCAATAAGCATCTTGGATAGATACCTTCTCATTTTTCACAATATCAGGGATGTTTTCTGCCAAAAATTCTTCAACAATTCTCTCCGTATTTTCTGTTATCCCTCCCTGTTCTGGTACTCAAATCACTCGTAGGTTATTTCTCTTGATAAGAGTCCCAGATGATTCTTAAGGTTTCTTCATTTTTTAAAAATTCTTTTATCTGACTTTTCCTCAAGTATATTGGTGGCAAGTGCTTTATCTTCAGCCTCACAAATTCTGCCTTCCACTTGCTCACTTTTGTTCCTGTGACTTTCTATTGAGTTGTCTAATTCTGTAATTTTATTGTTAATCATCTGTGCTTCTGATTGCTCTCTCTCTATGGATTCTTGCAGCTTATTAAGTTTTTCATTATGTTCTTGAATAACCTTTTTAATTTCTTCAACTGCTTCATCTGTGTGTTCCTTGGCTTGTTCTGCATATTGCCTGATCTCCTTTCCTGATGTCTTGAAGAGTTCTGTATATTGTATTCTACATCCAGTAATTCCAGGTATGCACCTTCATCCAGAAGATCCCTTGATTCTTTGTTCTGAGAACTTGATGCGATCATGGTCTGCTTCTTTATGTGATTTGATATTGACTGTTGTCTCCAAGCCATCTATAAGTTATTGTATTAGTTTATTTTATGTGTGCTTACTGTATCCTAGCTTCTTGCTTTGTTTTGTTTTGATATCCCAAATGGGTTGCTTGAGTGAGCTATCTTATTTTCACCTTTGAAGCTCTAACATCCTGTCACCAGATGGCTAGAGCTGTTACCAGGCATATGAGCCTAGGACTCCATTCACTTTTCTTGTTTGAATTCCGCTCAGGTGTCCAGGTAGTTGGTCAACAAATGTGTAGTACAGGCTCTGTCCCGCAGTCTTGGGGGGGGGCAGGGGTGATTGGTGTAGGTACTGGTATCTGGGTGCAGCAGAGGGTCACACTCTGAACAAGGCAGAGGGTGACAACCGTCCCCTGAGTGTCTATGAGGAAAATGTGTCCCTGTTCTCTACAGCATACAGGTGGGTGGGTTCTGCAGATGGACCTTAGGCACACAATGCTTTTGGCTGTAGGGACTGGGAGGTACCAGTTATCCTTGGAAGCCAGTCACAGATAGCTGGGTGACCTGAGTGGAGCCACCAGTCCTTAGGCCCCTGATGTGGGTAGGTGAGGACCCTGTTTAATAGGCAAAGTGGTGTCAAACATCAAACACCCACCTCTCCACCACACAGCTGAAATGGTTGCAGTCTGACAACAAGGGCCTATTCTCCTGAAATAGGCACACACAGGTCCATGCAGAAGGGAAAGGTGCTCAAAGTCCATGGATCGTTTATGCCTGGACAGGACTGCTTCTGTCCTGAGCTTCACTGGTTAGTGAAGCTGGCAGATTATCTTTTCCCCAATTGTGAATTTATTCCTTCTCCAAGGCCAGAAGAATGGCTCAGAGTACGCAACAGAACTTATCTCAGGCCAAGGGAAATCAACAGCCACTGAAGCCAGCTTCAGGGCAGTGGGTAAAGTAAAATATTTGCAAGTACTTAGCTTTTGCCGAGGACATCATTCTACAATGGTTCTGGAGGTATAAGTAGGCTGTGCAGCTGGATGTTTCTCCCTGAGGATACTGCGGCCAAACACTCCCAGCAGCCCACCGCAGCCGCTCCCAGTACAGTGCCTGAGGGTTCCCAGCAATTCAGGTCCAGCAACTCCTCTCTGCTTCTGAATCGTCTTTCCCTCCCCCTGCTGCTCAGTCTGTTTTCTAACTTGCCTTTGATGTCCAGGGCTTCTAAAAAGCTTCTAGCTTGTTATAAATGTAATCTTTTCACTTGTTTTGTGGGGTCTTTGTTATAAGAGGGTTCACGGGAAGCATCAGACTATGCCGCCATTTGGCCCCACCCACATAGTAAATATTTTAAAATAAATGAATAACTACACAGGTCTACAAACCTTAGTTTCTATCATGTCTCTTTCTTATGTGTTCCGTGGTCTGTTTCCTTCTCCAGACCACCTACTTGGAGCTTTAGCAAAATGAAACTCACTCCAAAAATAGTCTAAATCTAAAATTCTCCAAATCAGTTTAAACTGAAAATAAATGACCATGCTTTGTAAGCAGTATTCAGTGAAGGTCCCTCAGCCTTTCCAAAGCGAGCACTGTGCTCATTGTCTGATCACCAGGACGTTCGATGTCATCAGGGAGAGTTAGGCTGGTTGCACGTGGTATCAGAGAGTAATTATTAAATCGCTGAACTGCAGGCATATTCTCTCAGCCTGACCAGGCTACATCTACTTATTATGATGTTTACAATCCTGAAAAAATATTTTCAAGTAGAAATAGAAAGGTTAATTTAGATGTTTTTAAGCTTCAGGATTCATCACTGAGTAATTATTATTTTTACTTAATGTTTAACCAGTTTCCCAACTCTCATCTGACTTGTATATTCAATCTTTTAAGCTTTGATAGTCACTAATAATGTTAAAGACACAACAGATTCAAACCAAAACCAAAACAGTTGCCATCGAGTTAATTCCCACTCATGGTGACCCCACATGTACAGAGTAAAACTGTTCCATAGGGTTTCTGAGGCTGTGACCTTGAGGAAGCAGATTGCAAGCCTGTCTACCCAGGAGCCTCTGGGTGGGCTTGAACCACCAACGTGGTGGTTAGTAGTCAATCTTAACCATATGTGCCATCCAATGACTCCTAGACAACAGATACCTGACCTTAAGACACAGTTGACATAGAGGATGACAGCATAAGGGCAGATGACCCCATATCCAGTAAACCATCAGCTTTTTGCAGCAGGTCATTGTCCCCACACCTTACAGGGTCTTCCTATGTAGACACATACTAGCCACCATGTCTACTTGCCACCACATTCCCTAGAGCTGTACCATCCAGTGTGACAGTCACTGTCCACATGTGGATATTTCGATTTAAATCAATTAAGGTTGACTAAAATTAAATCAGGCACATTAGCCACACTTCAAGTGCTCAAGAGCCACATGTGGCCAGCAGCTAATGCACTGAAGGGAGCAGTGAGAGAATAATCACTGCAGGAAGTTCCATCGAACAGCACTCCCCTAGATGATTTGATTACTATACAGAGCGTATAGGTGATAAACATGGGTACAGTTCACTTCATGGACAAGTGGGTAGCATGGTCTGAGAAAGTGGAACTGAGCCCTACAACCATGAGGTGGGAGGAATGGCAGGGCTAGGGGGAGGTTTCAGCCATGCCATCCACAACCCTAAACAAAAGGGAAATCTTAAGGACAAGGAGGTGGACATTTGGGGCCAGAGGGGTCTGCTGTGAACTTATTCTTGAAGAAATGCAGCCTATGGAGGCAACTTAGATGAAATATTAAAATGCACTCCAACAGAAGAGATCTCAGTTTTAGTGCCAATCTGGATTACGGGTGGTGATTGTTGTTAGCTGCCATACAGCGGCCCTCAACTCATGATGACTCCATGCGTAATAGGATGAAATATTGCCAGACCTGTGCCATTATTTGTTACAGATCAGACGGTTGTGATCCAAGGGTTTTGACTGTCTGATTTTCGGAAGTAATCACCAGGGCTTTCTTCCTAGTCTGTCTTAGACTGGAGGCTCCGCTGAAATCTGTTCAGCATCACACCAACACTCAAGCCTCCACTGACAGACAGGTGATGGTTGTGTTTGTGGTTCACTGGCCGGGAATTGAACACAGGTCTCCCTCATGGAAGGTAAGGATGGACAAATTATCTCACCTCAACACCCAGGTCAAGGGCAGCTACAGGGCTTGGAGGGGGCCCAGGCAGGAAGGCAGCAATGTCAGCAGAGGGAAGAGTCACCCACTGGAAGGAGGCTGCTGCCAGCAGAAGCCACCAATGAAGCCTCGATGACAGGAGGGACTAGTGAGCAGGGGAGCTAGGGTTACAGTCCTAGAGGCCAATGCTGCATGTCTCCTGAAGGCAGCAGCCAGGCATCTGCAGGGAAATTGCTTTTCATCTGGGGATCTTAGATGCAAATGAGAAACTATCAGCCACTTAGAAGATGGGATATATTTCATATACTACAGGATATATCAATTTGGGGCTTGGGGGTCTCCTATGTATTAAAGTACATTACACGAATAGACCGTGGTAGAAACGCTGGTTACTGTGGGCATAGGCTACAAGAGGAGCTCGCCTATTGGCTGGGCAGCCTGGAGGCTAGCTGGGGCTTCTGGATGAAGAGGCTCAGCAGAGTGAAATGGGCCATCCTCAAAAAGCAATCTGGACCCTTCCTGCCACTGGCAGCTTTTGACATTAAAGTTACATTTATTTTAAGAGAAGGAGGTTATTACTACTAGAAAATCACTAGCAACCATTACTGTTCAGAATCCCAACCATTTATTATCCATTATGCATCCATTACTACTCCACAGTTGCACTGTATGTCATACATTATTAGCATAATGGCCTCATTATGGGCTATGACTCTATGACACTTCTATAACTCTGCCATGATTCACTATGTCAATATTCTAAGGGTGAAAACATCATATACAATGAAATAATGCACAGTTTTGATTATTCAAGTACTATATAATTCTTAGCCATGCTTATAATAAGCATATAGCTTATCAAAGATACATTAGTAAATACAGTAGCACCAATTAATCCAATTTTCCATGTTATTATAACAGCTACACTTCCGTGAGGGAATATGTAGCAGGCATCTAGTTAATGCCAAAGGCTAGTGCCTGTGCTTGTTTCGTATAAGAAATAAGTAATAAGCAATCCTTAATAAATGGTAATCTACTGCCAATAAATATCAGTACACTTTTATTTTTAACTCATGTAAATTCATTTATTCATTCAGCAAATATTTATGGAGCACCCACGAAATGTCAAGAGCTGTTCTACAGGCACTGAGGTTATCAACAGAGCACTTAGGTAATCAGGAAAGAAAAAGTGTCTCATCCAAGAGGCTACACCCTAGGGGTAAAACAAGCTTTAAAGGAATAAATAAACAAATACGTAATCTAATGTCAGATGCTCGTAAGTCTTATGATGAAGATCAACTTCATGTAAGGGGATAAGGAACTGCTTTAGATAGGTGTGGGGATAATTCTCTCATTGCAGCACCGAGTTACTCAGAGTAGGTAGAACGGCTGATGTGGCCATGGGAAGACGAGCAGGTTCACTTTGAGTTTCTTCTAGTTTCTCAGTGGATGAGAAGCAGGGTCATTAGAGGGAATGGGGAGTAGGGTATGAAGACAGATGTGAGAGAGTCTTCTTGGAAAGTGGATACATGAACTGATTAGGGAAATGGAGCAGGACTGCAAGAGCAGGCTTAGAATCTACTTGGACATGTGCAGAGATAAAATTAAAGTCAGACCTTTCGGACAGCTCTCTTTTTTTCTTTGGCTGAAGGATCAAATTTGAGCTTACTCAGAAATCTGCAAATAGGCAGCTATGTGAGAATGGGCAAACATACATTCTCAGTGAAGTGAGGGGCTTCAGAGGGGCACTGAAAACAGAATGAAAAGACAACACACATGGAAAAAGGTTTACCGACAATGCAAATGTCAACTTCGCTGCACTCGTGCTCAAAGGGACAGTATCTGCTTCACTGAAGGCTCTTTATACAATAATCTTTGAAGGCAGCCTACAGACATTGATTTTAAGGGCCCTAAAATTAGCTCCATATTTGCTTTAAACTTCTCTGCCCATTTACAAATTTGGTACATTGAAAATTGAGCTCACTTCCACTTATTAGTAAAACAAATCTGCTGACCTCACAAAACCAGGCTTTGTTGAAAGAACCAGAAAAAGGAATCATTCTAGCTCCCTGATTCTATCATGCGCATCCCCTCAAACCTGAACCACATTGCAGTGATTCTGAGATCAAGATGCACCTGACAACCAATTCTGAGGAACTCTGTCAGCTGCCGTTTGGAGGAGTTGGTCGTGAAGTAGCTGTGACTGCCTACACGGGTGTGGAATACAGCTGATGTTCTAAGGAAGGATCATAGCATTCTCAGAGGTAGAAGACAGGGGTGTGGCCATTCACATAAAGCTGGGAGTGAAATATCATTCTCAATTTAAAAGAAAAAGTGTTAAAGTCAAAAGTCACTGGTCAAATCCTGCTATTCTTCCCTTTTTCTCCAAATTTGAGTTCTTTCTAAAGGTGATAAAATGTGGAATAAGGCAAGCTGGAGGAATACATTAGAACTAGGTTAGGCAGAATCCAGTAGGTCTCATTAAAAGAACTGATTCTTTCTTACCTAACACACTGAACTTCTTAGGCAAAGTGGTCTTGTGATCCAGATCACATTGTTCAGATCACTTCGGCAGCTTCGTGTAGAATGGATTCAACAGGGTCTTGGGGTGAATGCAGGGAGACCAGCTTAGAGGTAGCTGTAGTAGTCCAGGTGAGATGATAAATAAACCGAATCTGTTGCCGTCCAGTCACTTTCCACTCATACTGACCCTATCGGACAGAGTAGAACTGCCCCCAAAGGGTTTCCAAGGAGCAGCTGGTGGATTCAAACTGCTGAACCTTTTGGTTAGCAGCCAAGCTCTTAGCCAATGCGCCACCAGAGCTCCGAGATGATAATTAGGGTGATGGTAATGAAGGTGGACTGGGTAAATAGAGTTTGGAGTTAGAATCAATAGGATGTGGTGGTTAACAATAGGATGTGGTAGTTCTGGGAAGGGCATATTTTAAGAGTGACTCCCAGGTTTCTCGTCTGAGCACCCTGGTAGATAAGGCTGTCATTTGCAAATTTGCAGAAGCCTAGGGAGAAACAGATTTGGTTATGTGTATTGAGGAGCTTAGCCTGGGGCCTAAGTTTGAGTAGCCTGGGCCTAAGTTTGGGTAGCCTGTGAAAAATACGAAAGATGTCAAGTAACAGTTAATATTTGACTCAGGAGCATGGAGGAGAGATCGTGGCAAAAGAAATCTGAAATTTGTTGGCAAATAAAGGTACTAAAAAACCAAGAGTATGGATAAGCTTACTCAGGGAGAGAGTAGAACTGTGGTTCTCAGCTCAGGCACTGTATTAAAATCACCTATGGAAACCCTGGTGGTGTAGCGGTTAAGTGCTATGGCTGCTAACCAAAAGGTCAGCAGTTCGAATCCACCAGGTGCTCCTTGGAAATTCTGTGGGGCAGTTCTACTGTCTTATAGGGCCACTATGAGTCCGAATGGGCTTGAGAGCAATGGGTCTGGGTAGGGGAGCTTTACAAAAGACTGCCGCCTGCTGGGTGATTTAAATATACAGTCCAGCTTCAGATCCACCAGCATAGAGAGGGAAAAGCAAAAGCTCTGGAATGATAAGGCAGTGCAACAAGGAACAACATTTAACAGTCAAGAAGAGGAGAGACGACAACAAAGAAGACTAAAATTGAACAAACAGGTAGAGGAAAACCAGGGGAATGTCACTATATAGAACCTGCAATGAAATTACCCCCCAAAAGAGCAGAGGGAAACCCCAGGGGAGGAGGAACTTTTCCTGTCATTCCTTTAGTGACCCAAAGCCTGGGTGCCAGCCTCTGAAGCTCTAACATAATCCTCACCTTGGGAACCAAATTCCACAGTATATTAGCAGATAAGGTTTGTCTTACAAGCAGTGTCATAGGTGGGATGGCTCCTCAGGGCAGATCTTGATCTCTGCTGAATTCACAGCCAAAAGCAGCCACCCATCCCTACCTCGTTATGGAGGAAGCACAACCGCACCTACCACCTCCTCAACCCATATAGAGAAAAGTATTAAAAACCAGGGTGGGGGGCAGCCAGACCACCTGCCCTAGTAGTAAACACGTATTCCCTATTCATGTTTGAGGGCAGGCTTCTCAAATGTAAATGTTCATACATGTAAATGGGGATCTGGTTAAAATGCAGATTGTAATTCAGTAGGATTGGGGTGGGGCATTTCTAACCAGCTCAAGGTGATGCTGGTGCTGCCAATCCTTGGACCACTCTTTGACTACAAAGGCTTCAGAAAGCCCTCACCTGCACCAAATCTTCGGAATGTCCCAACCAGTGCAGGAACAAAGACTCAACGGCCACAGGCCTGCCCTGGATCCTGGAAGTGGAAACTTGCCTGGACGCTTCTTGGGCCTGTTCACCGGGCTGCCATCCTCTCCAGCTTCACCTCTGGGTCCCATTCTCAGTCCAACAACCCTGAAATAGTAATCCATCCTTAGAGATTGCTGGATCTGTACACCCCTTCTTTACTATCAACAGGCACCCCTGGGGCTGAGGGAAGACAGTGGCCATGAATGCAGCCTGGCCCCATCGTTTTTACAGCCCAGGGCTGGTTCTGCCACAGCTCCTCTGATGGAGTCCTGGGTCTGCATATGCTGTGAAGAAGCCTCTAAGAAGCTGCAGCAGAAGAAGAAGGAGGTCTGCAACAGCTGCCTAAGCTGTGGACCCTCCTTCTCTATCTCCTGAGCTGAGCTGTGATGGCCCCTAAATCAAAGCAGAGCCTGGTGACTCACAAGCCCAGTCCACAGAGGCTGCCTGCTATTCCTGCCTCCATCTTCAACCATACTAGCCTGAAAATAAAGATTTTTTATGCACATCTGCCCAAGGGGACTTCAATTTTTAAAAAGAAAAAAAAATGTATATACATACATGTGTGTGTGCACGCACACGCATTAAAGCTGATTAAAGTCTCCTTTGTATCTATATCATAGTAAATGAAGACATTTGGTGTTTGGAAGTACAGATAAAACAAGGCATGTGACAGAGAAGGAAGAGTGTTCTCCTTGAGAAGCCATCTGCCCTTGGCAGCAGTGCTCACAATGGAGCTGCCTCTGTGATGAACTTCCACAGTGAGGGCCGGTTGGTGCAGCATGCTATTATTTTTAACTGTGATTCTATCTTATCGCCCCAACTAGATTACAAGAGTATGTTCCATGTCTTAACCTTGTACACACAGCCCACGGCTCAGGCAGGTAGGAATGGCCCCGCCCACCTGTTAATAAATAACAGCTGTTGATTGCATGGTAGGCCTCATCACTTCTACCTCTTTTCACTGAATATTTTAACTTAGAGCTACTGTGGGAGGCCCTGGTGGCGAAGTGGTTAAGTGTTTGGCTGCTAACCAAAAGGTTAGCAGTTTGAATCCACCAGCTTCTCCTTGGAAGCCCTATGAAGCTGTTCTATTCTGTCCTATAGGGTTGCTATGAGTCAGAACTGACTCGATGGCAATAGGTTTGGTTTGGGGTCTACTGTGGGAGGCAGAAGAATAAGTCCCCAAAAATGTCCATGTCCTAATCCCCGGAACCCATGAATATGTAACTTTACATGGTGAAAGGGACTATAAGGATCTTGAGATGGGAGATTATCCTGGATTATCAGGATGGGTCAAGGGTAATTCACAAGGGTCCTTAAAAGAGGGAGGCACAAGTGACAGACAGAGACGTTTGAAGATGTGATACTGCTGGCTTTGAAGATGGAAGAAGGGGCCATGAGCCAAGGAATGTGGGTGGCCTGTAGAAGCTGAAAGCAGCAAGGAAACGATTATCTCCTATAGCTTCCAGAAAGAATGCAGCTCTGCTGACACCCTGATTTTAGCCCATTGAGGCTTCCAACTTTCAGAACTGTCAGATAATAAATTTGTGTCATTTTAAACCACTAAATTTGTGGCAATTCGTCACAGCAGCAATAGGAAAATAATACAGCTACATTTTGGAAATAAATTCATCTGCTATCACAATCTACTCATTCCTGTCTCGAAGAAGAATATCCTTTCTCTGAGTCTATCATCATTCCTTACATCACAAGAAACGACATAGAGATTTTGGAACAAGAGGACAAAAAATGTGCTCACCGTCTTGCTAAGTCAGTCTCTCCCACGGCGTTTTTGTTCTTTCATTTATTTCTGATAGATGCTCTTCCAGCCGCAAGAACAGAGTGCCTATGGAGCAGGACGGGAGACAGGGAGACGCTGCTCCGCATAATTAGCTAAGCAGCAGCGTTAGTAAGGGCATGGGGAATGTTAAATCTGCTGCCGGTCAGAAACAGTGCACTTCCGCTCAGAAAAACAGCAGAGGGCCTGTAAGTCTCCTCCCAAGCTAAGAACAACCCCTCATATCCTCAAGTTTGATCAGAAGGAACACGGTGAGTCCCCAGTGCACACTGTGACGGAAGGTCTCAGACACAAGAAGCTTCATTATTGCAGCAGGGCAGGGGTCTCGTACTTTTTTTTAGCTTGGAATGAAGTGACAAGAGTACCGAGAATGGACAGTCTGTCTTATCAACTTAAGAACTGTTAGTCTGAAATGAAGTCCTTACTCAAAGACCCACGTACCCTGAATCTGACCAGAATCCCACATTTATGGTCACATGTGTGGGCACCTTCCCTGCAGAAAAGCAACAGCAGCACTCTGCAGGCGCTCAGAGAAATGACTAACCCTAAAATGAGGGTGAAGAACAACCAGTGCTACTATAGCGTCATCTTTTATTTAAGAAGTTTCCACACAGACGGTGTTCTGCATAGAAAACTGTGAAATGTTCTATTTCCATTCTAGCTAGCTTATGACTAAGCTGATGCCTCCAGCCAAATAATCACATGTCAGGACTTCATTAGCTCTGAGGGCCAGGGCTGGGAGGATGGGTGGACGAAGGCCATCTAAGGGCACAGGACTGGGGTACCCGATTCCTCACCAGGGCAGTGCTTCACTTGGACACACACTTCTGTTCTGAATACACTGACTTTAAGAAAAGTTTGAAAGGTAAGTCTCTACTTAACAGTTTTGGGAAACCACAACTCTAGTTAAACCCACTATATTTGAGAAAGATTATACATCATTTTGGGGGCTTGACTACATTTACATTGAAAACCATATAAAATGGATGGTGGGAAAAAGTATATTTCTTTTAAGTCTGGAAGGTGGATTAAAAATCGAATATACATAATGTTTGGTTCAAAAATCAAGTATTAGAAAAAATGAGTCAAGAATATAAAACTGCTTACACTGAAAAGAACAATTTATTAACTTCATTTCAGAGCCTGTTGTTGTTAGCTTCTAGGTACCATCAAGTTGGTTCCAACTCATAGCGACACTATGTACAACAGAACTAAACACTCCCAGGTCCTGCACCATCATCACAATTGTTATGATTGAGCCCACTGTTGCAGCCACTGTGTCAACCCATCTCACTGAGGGTCTTCCTCTTCTTTGCTGACCCTCTACTTTACCAAACATGACGTCCTTCTCCAGGGACTGATCCCTCCTGATAACATGTCCAAAGTATATGACAGTCTTGACATTCTTGCTTCTGAGGAGCATTCTGGTTGTACTTCTCCCAAGACAGATTTATTTGTTCTTTTGGCAGTCCATGGTATATGCAATATTCTTCGCCAAACCACAATTCAAAGGTGTCAATTCTTCTTCAGTCTTCCTTATCCATCGTCCAGCTTTAGCATGCATATGAAAAATGAGGTGACTGAAAACATCATGGCCTGGGTCTGGCACAGCTTAGTCTGTCTTGGTCATCTAGTGCTGCTGTAACAGAAATACCAAAAGTGGATGGCTTTAATGAAGAGAAGTTTGTTCTCTCACAGTCCAGTAAGCTAGAAGTCCAAATTCGGGGCATTGGCTTCAGGAGAAGGCTTTCTCTCTCTGTTGGCTCTGGAGGAAGGTCCTTGTCATCTATCTTCCCTTGGTCTGGGAGCATCTCAGCACACAAACCTTAGGTCCAAAGGACACACTCTGCTCAGGGCATTGCTTTCTTGATAGTATGAGGTTCCCATGGCTCTCTGCTCACTTCTCTCTTTTATATCTCAAAAGAGATTGGCTTAAGACACTATCCAATTCTGCTGACCTCATCAAAATAATTGCCGCTAATCCATTCCATTACATCATACTGACAGGATTCACAACACACAGGGAAATCACATCAGAAGACAATCATATAAGGGAATCATGACCTAGCCAAGCTGGCAGATATTTTGAGGGGACACAATTCAATTCATGACAGGCTTCAAGTTAACATCTTTGCTTTTTAGCACTTCAAAGAGGTCTTCTGTGGCAGATTTGCCCAATGCAATGCGTTATTTGATTGCTTGACTGCTGCTTCCATGGGTGCTGACTGTGGATCTGAGTAGAATGAAATCCTTGACAACTTCGATCTTGTCTCCATTTATTCTGATGTTGTTTGTTGCTCCAGTTGTGAGGACTTTTGTTTTCTTTATGTTGAAACGTAATCCATAATGAATGCTGTGGTCTTTGATCTTCATCAGTAAGTGTTTCAAGTCCTCTTCACTTTCAGCAAGGTTGGGTCATTTATATAACGCAGATTGTTAATGCCTCTTCCTCCAATCCTGATTGCCATGTTCTTCTTCATATAGTCCAGCTTCTCGGATTATTTGCTCAGCATCAGACTGAATAAGCATAGTGAAAGGACACAACCCTGATGCACACCTTTCCTGACTTTAAATCACACAGTGTCTCCTTGTTCTCTTGGAACAACTGCCTCTTGATCTATGTACAGGTTCCTCAGGAGCACAATTAAGTGTCCTAGAATTCCCATTCTTTGCAATGTTATCAATAATTTGTTATGATCCATACAGTCAAATGACTTTGCATAGTCAATAAAACACAGGTAAGCATCTTTCTGGTATTCTCTGCTTTCAGCCAGGATCCATGACATCAGCAATGATATCCCTCATTCCACTAATACTAAGATAGACCAGGAAGAAGGGCCTGTGGTCTAATTCTGAAGAGAATTAGCCAGTGAAAACCTTATGAATAGCAGTGGAACACTGCCTGATACAGTATGGGAAGATGAGCCCCTCAGGTTGGAAAGAATTTAAAATATGAGTAGGATAGAGATGCCTCCTCAAAGTAGAGTCATCCTTAATAATGTGGATGGAGTCAAGCTTTCAGGACCTTCATCTGCTGATGTGGCATGACTCAAAATGAAAAGAAACAGCTGCAAACATCCATTAATAATTGGAACCTGAAATGTGTGAAGTATGAACCTAGAAAAATTGGACACTGTCAAAAATGAAATGGGACACATAAACATTGATATTCTAGGCATTAGTGAGCTGAAACGGACTGGTATCGGCCATTCTGAATTGGACAATCATATGGTCTACTATGCTGGAATAAGAAATTGAAGAGGAATGGCATTGCATTTATCATCAAAAAGAACATTTCAAGATCTACCCTGAAGTACAAAGTGTAAGTCCACAACAGCCAAAATACAACCTTGAGTATATCCCACCTGAATTTAGAGACCATCTCAAGAACAGATTTGACACACTAAACACTAATGACGGAATAACTGACAAGTTATGAAATGACGTCAGGGACATCATACATGAAGAAAGCAAGAGGTCATTAAAAAGATAGGAAAGGAAGAAAAAGACCAAAATGGATGTCAGAAGAGACTCTGAAACTAGCTCTTGAACTTTGAGTAGCTAAAGCAAATGGAAGAGTAATGAAGTAAAAGAGCTGAACAGAAGATTTCAAAGGGTGGCTCAAGAAGAGAAAGCAAAGTATTGTAACGACTTACGTAAAGACCTGGAGGTAGAAAACCAAAAGGGAAGAACACACTCGGCATTGCTCAAGCTGAAAGAACTGAAGAAAAATTCAAGTCTTATGTTGCAATATTGAAAGATTCTATGAGGAAAATACTAAACGACGCAGGAAGCATCAAAAGAAGATAGAAGAAATACACAGAGTCACTAAACCAAAAAGAATTGGTCAACATTCAAACATTTCATTAAGTAGCATATGATCAGGAACCAATGGTACTGAAGGAAAAGGTCTGTCTTGGGCTGGGCTCTCTAAAGGAAGCAAAACCAGTAAAGCATAAAAAATATATATAGAGAGAGATTTATATTAAGGATATGGCTCCGTGGTTGTAGAGGCTGGAATGTCCCAAGTCTATGGGTCAAAATAGAGTCTTCTCCTGATCCACATAGCCACAGGGGTTGGTGAACCAAGATCGGCAGGTTGGAGAGCAGGGCTGTTGCTCACAGGCTGTGAAGGTGGACAAATCCCAAGACTGGCAGGCAAGACTGCAGGTAAGCTGCTAGCTCAAGTTCCAAGAACCGGAGGTCAGAAGAACAGCAGCCAGCAGCAGGATCCAGAAAAAGCAAAAAGCCCCCAAGCCCTGTCAGAACATCCGCCCACACTTGATGCAGGCCACAAGCCCAAGGAAACTCCCCTTCAAACAACTGGCTACTCACAGCAGATCCTATCATGGGGGTGATCACATATCAGATCTCAACAGGGAAGTGACCATAACATCACAGAACTACCAAAACACTGAGAACCATGGCCCAGCCAAGTTGACACACAATCTTAACCATTACAAAGTCCAAGCTGCACTGAAGGCATTAGAGAAAAAAAGCAAGGCTCCAGGAATTGACAGAACACCAACTGAGATGTTTCAACAAACGGATGCAGCGCTGGAAGTGCTCACTTGTCTAGGCCAAGAAATTTGGAAGACAGCTACCTGCAACCAGCTGGAAGAGGTCCATATTTATGCCTATTTCCAAGAAAGGTGATCCAACCAAATACAGAAATTATCGAACAGTATCATTAATATCACACTCAAGTAAAATTTTTCTGAAGATCATTCAAAAGTGCCTGCAGCTGTACATCAACAGGGAACTGCCAGGTATTCTCAGAGTCTAATCAGTGGAATATTATCTGTTAAGACAAGGGTCAGCAATCTACAGCCCAGGAGCCAAATGGGGCCTCACCACCTGTTTTTGTGAACTCCACAAGCTAAAAATGGTTTTTATATTTTTAAACACCTGGGGCAAAAATCAAAAAAATATTTCATGATGTGAAATTTACATGAAATTCAATTTCAGTGTCCGTAAATAAACTTTAATTGAGGGACAGCCACACTCATTCATTTCCATATCGTTTATGTCTGCTTTTGCGCTATACTGCATTTTGTTTGCAGAGCTGAGTACTTGCGGCAGAGACCATTTGGCATACAAATCCTGAAATATTTACTATCCGGCCCTCTCCAGAAAAAAGGTGCTGGTCTCTGGGGTAAGAGCACCAGCCGTAGACCAAGCCACCTGGTTCTCACCAGGATCTACCACATACTAGCTGTTGTGACCTTACAGCCAATCACTGGCATGCTCTGTGACTGTTTCCTCACCTATACGTACCCTATAGTGTCACTAGGAGGATTACATGAAAAGGTGAATGGAAAGCACACAGCAGCAATCTGTAGGTACCACCTTCGAGTTAGCCATCATGAATATTGGCAGTATCGCTGGTATAACTAAAATTACACCAGTAAACTAGGAAGTTCTCTGTGCTTCAACTATTCTGGAACTATGGATGACATTAATTTATACTTCTACCTACTCTAAAAATTATTTTTTCATTAATTTTTGAAAATTGTCCCAAATGAAGACAGTCATCATCACTGTGAAACTGTCATGGCTATTAATTAGAAGTTTAGCTCAAAGGACAGTCACTATTTGATGTTAGTTTCTGGTTCTATTCTGTTTCAAAACCATTTTCAGAAATGCATCCCAGTTAGAAAGTCTGGCAAGTGAGATGATATATTCCAGATTCTGCTCCCTTTTTGACAGATAATTAAACTAGGACTCACAGGGGTCAAGCGGCTTTCTAGAAGCACAGGCAGCTCTGAATTAAAGTGGGCATTCACTGACTTGTACTGGGACTTCTGCTTTACACTAATGCACCTGCAGGTTTTTTGTTTTTTTTTTTTTCTCCAAACAAAAGCTTTAAACTTATTGGTCTGACCTAAAATTCAAAATAGTTTCTATCATTTAAGTAGACAACTTACCGTGACAATTTCTCTCAGTCACAATGCTCTCACTTCATTTACAAATGCCACAAGTACATCCAGTTAATGCATTAAATATGAAAAGACTTGCTGAGGAGACTCAACTTTTATTAATGATTCAGTAGAACTTCCGAAAAGCATCTATTTGGAATTCATTTATAATTCATCTCACAGCTTAGCTGCAGTTCCCAGAGCGTAAATATTTATCAAATATTACTCTGTTTTAAGTCCTCCCTTTGCATTTATTTGTAGAAGAATACATTTTTTCCCAAATAAAAGCTAAACTTCCAAAGAGCATCCATCAGTCTATTGTAATTTAATGTGTGTTTCTTGATAAGCTGACAGTAATGGGCTTTCAGATACAATGGAGCACACTGTGCAGGCAAACAGAAGAATCATTATTAAACATAATAGCTGGCTGTAAACCGAACAGGATATACCCTGAGCACATCATAAATATTTATTAGAGAGTAACCATGGTAATTAATAAACCTAGTAATCAGCACAAGGGAAAAGAGCATCTCAAAACCTTGCCATGGCAAGAAAAGCCTCACAACTCACCTATCAATGACCATGTACAACCAGACTCACTCAAATTTCCAGCATGAAAATCAGAACTTTGGTCTGACTAGTACAAGTGGCTTACGAGAGCCATGCCAGCCCCAACGCTGAGGATTTATGGTCTCTAATTCCAATGGCTTATCAGAGCTAGAGGGTAATGGTAAAAACGTAGAGAGTTAGAAATGTCTACATTCGAGCTCAGCTCTTCCACTACTAATTGTGAAACTGTGTCTGGTCAAATTACTTAAATTCACCGTGCCAACTGTAAAACAAACAGCACCTACCTGGATGAGCTGTTGTGAGGATAAAGATACAACACATACCATAGTTGGCTAGATGCCTAGAACAAAGTACACATTCCATAGCTGGGTCTTCTCACTCTACTTTCTCACCCCTATTACTCCTGGTATTACACCACTACACCCACTACTGTGACCACCTCCATTCCTGCTACCACTCCTTCCCGCTTCTCTTGGCCAGGATGTCATTAGTGAAAACGTATACAGCAATAACTAAGATCTGTTGGAGTCACTGGATCTAAAGCTTACAAGGCCCACCAGGACAGCTACAATTAAAAAGACAATAACAAGTGTTGGTGAGGATGAGAAATTGGAACACTCCTACATATTCAATGGAGATGTAAAATAAAAACAGTGAAGCCACTTTAGAAAGCAGTTTGGGGGTTCCTCGAAATGTTAAACATAGAATCGCCATGTTGTTGTTGTTAGGTGTCGTCAAGTCAGTTTTGACACACAGAGACCCCACGTGACACAGCAGAACTGCCCTATAGGGTTTTACTAGGCTGTAACCTTCAGAGTTGCAGATCACCAGTGCTTTCTCCTTTAGAGCCACTGGGTGAGTTCGGTTAGCAGGCAAACACTTCACTGTTGTGCCACCAGGCTCCTTAGATTTGTCATCCAAAAACCAAACCCAAACCCATTGCTGTGCACTTGATGCTGACTCACAGTGACCCTACAGGACAGAGGAAAACTGCCCAATAGGGTTTCCAAGGCTGTAACCTTTATGGAAATAGTCTGCCACATCTTTCTCCCATGGAGTGGCTAGTAGGTTTGACCACTGACCTTTCGGTTAGCAGCTGAGTGCGCCATCAGGGCTCCAGAATTGCCAGATGACCCAGCAATTCCACTACTACGTATATACCCAAGAGAAGTGAAAACATACACAAATACTTGTACACAAATATTCATAGCAGCAATATTCATAATAGCCAAAAAGTGAAAACAATCCAAATATCCATCAACTGATGAGTGCATAAACAAAAAGCATACCCGTACAATGGATTATTCACAACACAAATGAAGTACAGCCACATGTTACAATATGGATGAACCCTAAAATCCGTATGCTAAGTGAAAGAACTCAATCACGAAACACTACACATTGTATGATTTCATTTATATAAAATGCCTAGAAGAGGCAAATTCATCAAGGCAGAAAGCAAGTGAGCGGTTGGGTATGAGGTTTCATTTTGGGGAGATGAAAATGTTCTCAACATGGTGATGATTGCACAACTCTGAATATACTCAAAACCACTGAATTTTATTTTGTGTGAATTTTACCTCAAAAAAAAAAAAAAACCCTGTTATAAAAAAAATACCTAATAAAATACATAAGGCCAACTACACATTTGGGAGTGGCAGGAGGGAATAAACTCAGTCCTTACTGGATCTACCAGGGAATGCCAGTCCCATACACAAACATCCAGGAACTGTAGGGAATACGGGCTGAGGCACAAGAGACAAAGTAACAGCGATGTACTTACTGGTGTTCTCTACTCCCTATATTCCACTCTCCCACTGTGAAGTGGGTTATTTATGATAAAAATTAGAACACAAGAGTAGAAAGAGTGAGAAGACTAAGTTCTAGAGTTTTAAAAACAGGGTTTGAAAGCCAGAGTTTAAAACCTGGCTCCGCCATACACAACATATAACCTTGGACCAATTACTTAACCTCTCTGTGCTTCAGTTTCCTCATTTGTAAAATGCATAATAAAAGTACATATATCATACAGTTGCTATGAAACTGAAATAATGCATGCAAAGCCCTAAGAACAATGTCTGAGGAAGGCTAAATGCCATCACCACCATCATCATCACCACTAACATTCCTGTGGCTATTGTTAGAGCCACCTTTCTCTACTCCCACAATCAAAAGCAGCCCACGGAGCAATCACACATGCTCACATTATCATCCCACAATCACCTCCCTGCTTTTCTCACCAAGGACTGTGGTCTTGTTCCTTGTCCTTCTACCAACGGCAACTCCTCCCATGAAGCCCCTTCGTTAACGCAAAAAAATAAATAAATAAATAATACATACAACCAGGAGAGAGCTACACAGAGTATCTGCACCCACTTACAACAACAGCAGCTACCACTCAAGTACCTATAAAGAGCCAGACACTGTTTTGGGAATTTTACACACATTGCTTCATTAGGTAATTAATTTTCACATTACGCCACATTAACTTTCAAAACAAGCCTATGAAGTAGGTATTACTAACCCCATCATTTGCAGAAAAAGAAAGTTCAAATAAGTCGAGTAACTTCTGCAAGTTAGTAACATAGTGAATAAGAGTCAGAGCCATGATGTGAATCCCTAAAACAATTATGTTCATTCCACGGTTGATGTATTTTGATGGACTGAACGGTATTTCACATGTTAGAAAGCATCGTTCCATAGGGCGTGTAGTGTCACTTGCATAAACGCGTCTTAATTTAGCCCTAAAATCCTAGAGCGTGTACGTGCTTTCCAATTTAATGAGTCTCATTTTGCCTGTAACAACAGAAATAACCACTATGGTTCTAATCCTTTCAGAGGCACCAGGTACTTTTCAACTCTTTTTCCTACAACAAAGGACAAAGCAACTGCCATGAAATAAAAAAGAACGAGGAGACGTGAACTATTTCTTTGGAAGGATCAGCTAAGTGCTTGGAGATTTCAAAATATCAATGCTGAGGTGGTGAGTAAGAAATGTAATAAACTCACTGTAGAAGCTAATGTTTTTCAAATGCTATTTTAAGGGACCAGGTCAATTCAATGTATTCACATAATAAGCTGGCAACAAACGTTTGACCGAATACTACAATATGTATGTTAAAAATCGCAACCGTTTGTAAATTAAAATTGTAAATGTGATTTGATATACTTTTAAGATTTTTCCCTAGAAATACAGTAATAATTTCACAGTAAAATTAACACAAAATATGCCTGAGTTTACAATGTAATTATGATACCTAAAGTCATTTCCAGAGCAAGTACCTTAAGAGGAAACAACAAAAAGGCAAAATAAACAAGAATTTAAATAATGAGCTTAAAATTAAATTTAATATAAAACATTAATAACAAGCTATAAGGAAGAAAATACTTATGGCACATTATTCCTGAATAGTGTTTAATACAGTTAGTTACTGTTTTCATTTTTCAGAAGAATAAAGGACGTTTCCAAGGTGCACTCCTAATAATCGGTGGCCAAGCCAGATGCTCATCTCAAATGTTGACAAAACACATGTACTGATTATTCTCTATAAGATGAATTAGAAATTGTTTCCAATTTAGGGATAGAGCAAATAAGATTTCTTTCAAATCACGTCAAATGTATATAAAAGTTAAATGTATCTTTCTGGGTAGTGCCTACTAAAACTATGTCGACTTCAGTCTTTTTATTATTATGAAACTAAACTGTGCTTGGGTGGAAAATAATTTTTCAACTGTCATATTCTGAGATGATGTAATGAATTCCACAGATGCTTTCAGCTCTCTGTATAAGAAAAAATAAAAAGCTTTCGTTACAGAAAAAATTCATCTTAAAGATATATATGTAAAACAAAAACCAGATGTCTTCAGCCAGGACAGTATAGAAATCTGTTCATCAAGTTCTTTCTTCCAAATCTACCCATTAGTTTTAGCTACAGTGATTTAGATGCTTTTCATTTTTTTTGCTCTGACAAAGAAAATTAGAAAATAAAGGCTTAATTGTTCTTGGTAAGGTATTTAATGATAGCATCTACAAACAAATCTGATAATGCTGAAAACAACAAAAAAGCTCTAAAGAAAAAAAAAATATAGTGAAAGTCTAAACAGAAATTAAAACAGGAATGTATTAGAATTCCTCTCAAATTCAATCGTGGCTAATGTACAGATTTCCCACTTCACAGGCATATAAGCTTGAAATCTTTCTCCCGAAAGACCTGTGACTAGAAATGAAGTCAGCTGGAGTTTTATTTCTCTACTCTGCCAAGAAATCAGAGCCTCCGTAGCCAGCCTCGTATGTGGGTTACGCTGCCTGTCTGTCTCAGGGAATCTATTACTCTTAGTCCCATCTTAGTCAAGGCCAGTCTTCAAGGTCAGATCCGGAATGGTGTTCCCTTTCCCCCCGAGAAAGCTGCTATGCAGATGAATTAAAAATTTGAGAAAGTAAAGAGACTAGGAGTGGAGGAAGCAGAGGAAACATGGGGAAAAAAAATCGGTGTAGTAATATAAAATGTGCACCTTTATTCTTTGGTCATCGACATCTATATAACTTTAGCACCACAGATTAACCTGGGGTTTCGTTTATCCACAATTTCAAGTCTCATATTGGGCAGAAAACCATGTGCAAAAATTCAACAATTCAGATATTCCTCTGAATTTCTTCTGAAATGATTGTTTTGATTCTCATATTTAGGTCTTTAATAAAACTAAAATTTAGTTTCAAGAGCACATGGGACTCTAGGCATATTATTTCATCCAGTTTCACAAAAGTCTATGAGAGGAGAAATAATTTTTCAGTCATTTTGAAGATAGCTAAAAAGACAAAGACAGATTACAGTAAATTCATTAATTATCACAACAAGGTTCAAAAAGCATCTTACTATAGTTTATCTATTGGGGTGGATTTTTTTCTCTTTTTCCAAAATTAATCTTATAAATTAAGAAATTATTGGCTATTCTCACAGCTTAATTTTAGAGCATATGATCCAGAAAGCAAAATTGTTGAATAAATAGGAAGGCTTACTTAGATAAGAGCTGCATAATTTCAACTGTAGAAGGTTTTAAAAGCATGCCACACTATACTTTAAAGCCATATCTGTGCTTTTGTTACTTCATCGTAGCGTAAGAGTACTGAGCTGTATTAAAGTTTACTATTAAAATGCTATGAACTAAGAGGCTATGATGACTGACACACAGGCAGTGATAAAGAGAATGGAGTGGAAAAAAAATAAACTGTGACTTATCGAGCCATTGAAACTAACACAATTTCAATGTTAAAAATCAAAGTCAAAAGACAACTGATTGTTTTTATAGGTGGGCAAAAAGTTTCACTTTGAAAGCTGTTATACATCAAAGTGTTCAACTGATGTTATTGAAAATGTATTGAACTCTCCAGTATAGATATGGCAACAGGAAAAAAAAAAAAAAAAAAACCCTCATAATACGTGGCTAATTAATAGTGAAATCTTTCTCCAACATATGGTAAGCGTTCTTGCAGTACTCGATGGGGCAGTTCTACTCTGTCCTTTAGGGTCGCTATGAGGCGGAATCAACTCGATGGCGGTGGGTTTAGCTTTTGTTGGGTTCTTGCAGCACTGGTTGGTGCATTTTTTCTTTCTAAAATGCATTACTACAGTATTGTGCTCTGCTAAATGGAGTATGCTGACTACAACTAGGTCTCTGGTCCCTGAGAATCTTTCTCTTCTCCCAAGCCCACTGCCCTAACCAACAAATGCAACCTTTTAGTGTGGTAAAAGATAAAGATAAACAGCTTGAGCTGAATCTGTAAAAACTCCATGACAAAGTCTGGAAGTGGCCTTTTGAACTAAATCTTTTCATAATTTTATTTTCCTGTAATTCTCCTTTGGAAAAGTAAAATGAAGTTCTGAAAGAAAGCAAGGGAGACAGAGAGACAGAGTCTACAAGTAGCTAGTATTTTGCTGATTGGATTTCTGCAATTCTTAGAACCTTTTTCAGCAGTCCGGCACTTTGGGTATTCTGAATTTGATTAGACATCTTCCCCCAAGACCATGATATTATAATCAATTTTTTAAACAATGAAATAGTATTTTATTTCAAATCCTTTCTTATCCCTAGAAAACCAGCAGTAAATAAAATAGTACTTAACCCAGTGCCCTCGACTTAGAAGGTCAATATATAAAATTCTGATTAAAGATGAGTTGGGGAGCCTAAAGCTGAAAGGGAGCAGAGTTTGAAAACCACTATATTAACAATGCAGTTTCCTTTAAAATTTAATTCATACTTAGTTCAACCTGGAATAAGTATATAAACATAAATGTGAACTTTAAAAATTGGTATTCTTATCAAAACAAATTCTAATACAAATGTTTCCCACAAATTGGCTAAAACCATATATACAACGGCTGCATATATTAACTTTTTTATTATGGCATTCAAACAGTCCCTGAAAAACTGATACTGCTAAAGGTTCTACTTGTCAGGCTAATATGGAGAACTGGAAACACAGGATTCATTCAGCAAGGGTTGATTAAGTGCTTTCAACAGTCCCTCTGGTTTGGGACTACCGCGTTTTTCATTGAGGGAAACCATCATTTGCATTTGTACATAGTAACAACAGCAAATGAGTCACCTACTTTAAAAAGGAAACAAATTGATTATGAAAATACCTCTTGAATTTAAAAAGTAAAAGCAGAACTCAACATGGACATCTTTAAGAGTATATATCTATATGTCTTAGAAGAAGTACAGCCAGAATGTTTCTTAGAAACAAGGATGACAAGACTTTGTCTCACGTACTTTGGACATGTTACCAGTCCCTGGAGAAGGACATCAAGCATGGCAAAGCAGAGGGTCAGCAAAAAAGAGGAAGATCCTCAATGAGATAGACTGACACAGTGCCTGCAACAATGGGCTCAAACATAGCAACCATTGTGAGGATGGCACAGGAATGGGCAGTGTTTCATTATGTTGTACATGGGGTCTCTGTGGGTCAGAATCAACTGGACAACACCTAACAACAACCAAACCTGTATAAAACTTACCATTCTAAAAACTTTGGCAGGAACTGCAGTAGTTTGAGTAGCTTCCAAATATTCTATCCAGGAAAATTTTTCTGGATCAGGATAATCTGAAAAATATATAT
Organism: Elephas maximus indicus; assembly: GCF_024166365.1. Lineage (NCBI taxonomy): Eukaryota > Metazoa > Chordata > Mammalia > Proboscidea > Elephantidae > Elephas > Elephas maximus. The sequence continues at coordinate 24,505,344 of NC_064829.1, forward strand.
ATAAATACCAAAAATTCACTCATTGATATATGGATTCCCATATACTACAAAACATCCAATAATAGTAACACCTACTGTTAATTGAATGCTTACTCTTTAGCAGGACTTATGCTAAGAATTTCACATATATTGTCTCACTCAACTCTTATGATAACCTCTGAGATGGCATGCAAGCACTCATTCATTTCTTTGTTCATTCACTCAACAAGGTTAAGTAAGTTGGCCAAGGTCATCCTCCTACACTCCACCAGGAAGCCTCCTAAGAAGTGTGAAAAAACATCTGTCTGGACTCAAATCTTTAACGTAAAAAGACCCTGACAATCTTTCTAATTCTTCAGTAATTCTAGGTCTGTTAGGGTTTTATTCTCATTATTAAATCTTCCAAAAACCAATCAAACCCACTGCTGTCCAATCGATTCCGACTCATAGTGACCCTATAGGACAGAGTAGAAATGCCCCATAGGGTTTCTAAGGCTGTAAATCTTTTCGGAAGCCGACTGCCAAATCTCCTGTGGAGCAACTGGTAGATTCGAACCACTGACATTTCAGTTAGCAGTTGAGTGCTTTAACCACTGTGCCACCAGGGCTCCTACTAAATCTTAGTAATTATAATTTCTAAAAATAGTAATTTATCATAGCATTTTAAATAAGTATATTGGTAAAACACTGCACAAAGTACTCTTCAATTTTTTAAAAATATTTCTTCCAGCTGGTTCTTATCTTTACATTTGTGGTTTTTTTTCCTCCTGATTTGTCAGAGATCTGTCTGTATTATCGTGTTTCTTTCCTTTCCTTTCCAAGTAATAAGTACTGAGAGCTATTCACCAGCTCTATCGTTTTGTTTTCTAATTATTTGTTCACTGCTTTTACTCTTACTACTTCCTTACTTCTACCTCCCTTAGGTTTAAGACTTGTTTCTCCAACTTGAATTGTAAACATAATTATTTTCCTTTTTTTAAATAATAAAAGCACTTAAGACTATGAACTTGCCATTGCTGCCACTTAGTACAGCTATAGACGCTTTTATGAATTACTTTTTTTCATACTTTTATTTTCAAAGAACAATTATATTCTATAATTGTTACCTTGATTTAATCATTGGCCAACTATTTATTTAAGATATATTCAACTGGTTAATTTTTGTAGTTGCTTGAGACATTAATAAGAATATCTAGGCCTGGCCAGCAGAGTCAGTGGAATGGTGGGAAAAGATACCAGAGTTGAGTGTGTGTAAGGTGAGTAGAAGAGACAGCAATTAGTCGCGATCTAGCCCCTTAAAGAGACCTGGAGTGCTGCTATGAGCAGCACTATCCTTTTTTCCTCTTTTCATGATAAACAAGTGAAAATAATAGGCTATAATTGGTGGTGCAGCAGTTAAGTGTTTAGCAGCTAACCAAAAGGTTGGTGGGTCCAACACACTCAACACTCCACAGGAGAAAGATCTGATGATCTGCTCTCATAAAGATTACAGCCTAGACATCCTATGGGGCAGCTCTACTCTATCACATGGGGTCACTGTGAGCCGGAATCTACCCGCTGGCATACTACGACAATTGTTTTCTACTGTTCTTAAGTGGAATTTGGTTCTGTGCCACCCTCCAGAAAGGAGCTATGCAAGGACACCCGTATCACCTGTACATTCCACATCCTCTGCTCCAATGAAGCCAAGGAAGAGAAGAATGTCTTTTGCCCTAAGGAGGCCTGCAACACCTGCTGCCACCTTCTTCCCCCGGCACCAGCTAGGATTTCACTAGGCTTTGGGGACAGAAGTGGGGCACAGAAGAAGGGGTGGGGAGCAGCCCCTTCACACAACAGTGTGGCAACAACAGGACAGAAGCATTTCAAAACTTAAATTCCTAGTCAAAACAAGAAGGAAATGCATGAGAACACCCCATAGGACAACAGCAGCCTTTAAGCTCATCACCTGCTTAACAAAAATCAACCTTTTGCTGGCTTCCATTTTTGACAAGTATCGTGTTAAGTACCTCACTTATATGAAGTCATTTACTCCTCACATGTACCTATGATGGATACCTTCTTATCTTCATCTTATAGGGGAGGCTCAGAGTTTCGGCAGCTTGCCCAATGTTACATAGTTAGGAAGTGGAAGAAATAGAATTTGAACAATTATGTCTGCTTCTATTTCCCACATACTTTAAAAAAAAAATTTTTTTTTTTTTTTTTTACCACCACTTCCCTCTAGTATTGTAACCCAAAGCATCCTTGATTCAAGAGTGGCCATCACTCTTTGCCTCAAGACTGAGAATCTGAGCTCCCTCTAGGGGTCAGTAAGTAGTACTGAGAGAGGGAGAAAGAGGGCAGGAATAGAGAAGGCTTGATTGGAGACTGGGCTATGTACCATCTCAATGTATTTATTCATGCCCCTCCTCCATTCACACTAATTAGGATTTAAAACTTCAGAGATGGATCACTGAAGAAACAATGAGGTCAAAGCTGAAACTGTGAATATGGGTGGCTAAACCAAAGCAAGGGAAAAGGCCACAGAAAATGATATCAAGGAATTACACCATAAGGCATCAGTCACACGACCCCTCAATTTCCCCATGGGGCTGGCACTTCTTTGGGTGGGAGGAAGAGCCAGGTGATAAATGTCTCCAATTAATGTTAGGGAGTAATTAAAAGGCCCTTAGATGACACACAGGAGGGACTGGGTATGGGGGGGTAGAACAGCTTGGGCCCTCAGGGAGGAGAACTGCTCTAGAAGAAGCAGTGGGACTGCTGGGATATGGAAGGACAGTCTGTCCATCGCCTTCAGAAGCTGCAGGGGAAGTGGTAGCCTCAAGGTGGGCAACAGAGACAGCCCTGTGTGCAGAGACAGGGAAGGGTGAAGCCATTTCCAGAGCTTGGAGTGGAAAGGATTTAGAGTCAAGAAAAAAATCCTCTGGAGGATGCAAATATGGGGATGACAGTAAGAAAGGAAAAGCCTAAGGGTAACACTGAGTTTAAAAAAAAAAAAAAAGTTAAGACATATCTAAATTCATGTCATTCCACGGCTCACTTTATCACTTAGGAAAAGCAAGTCCTTGCAGTGACCTACAAGACCCTGCAGGACGTGGCCTGGTGTCTCTCTGAACTCATCCCCTTTCACTTCATTCCTGCTGTAACTACAATACTGCAGGCACCTCCTCCCTCCAGTTCTTTGCACTTGCTGTTCTTCTGTCTGGTACGTTCTCCCCAGAGATCCTCAAGACTCACCACCTCACCACTGCCTGTAAGCCGTTGCTCAGGTTAAGTCCTTCCCTGAACTCCCTATATAAAAACTACCCCACCCATATATATGTACGCTTCCTAACCCTTATTTTTCTCCATAGCGTTTATTACCACCTATCACGTTTATCACGTTGTATATTTTACACATTTGTCATCTCTCCTTGTCCCGTTAGAACATAAACTACCTTAAGACAGAAATTTATTCACTCTTCTGCTATATCCTCAGAGCCTAGAACAATGCCTAGAATATAGCTGTCACTCAACAAATATTTGGTGAATATTTGGTGAATGAATGAAATATATTTCCTGAGACGTTCGCATTTAATATTGTGGTGGTCAAGAATGACAGTGATATGAGCCAAAACGATTTTGGTCTAGTTTCAAAATACCAAATGGAACTCTGATATAAAATTGTTTTCCTGCTGGTGCTGGTAGTATCAGAGGTATGATTAGAACAAGAGGATGTTGCTGGTGGATTACTCTGGATAAGATTCCAAGTAGCAGACTGGATGATGCTTTGTATTTGTGGCATCTGTACAAGGGAAGTGTGATACTCCTCAATTGTTTGTTCCATGTAAAAAAGGAAAGACGAACTCAAGTATGAAATTAGTTGTAAATTCTTCCTATAATGATATCCTCGAATATTTTTCTTCCAGGAACAATAACCTAAGCAGAGACATAATTTTGCCATTGGAACATTCTCTTTAAAGAACTGGGGTTCACAAACAAACAGTAGAGCCCTTAAGTCCCTGAGGTCCTGGTCTGGGTGGCCTGTCCCATGGCGCCTAGAGAAGCATAACAACTATAATCATATTGAGAACCAGAAATTACAGGTATCCCAGAACAAATAATTTTTAATTAATGGACAAGAATCTTGAGTAATAAAAGGGGATCTGCTAAGAGTCTTACTAAGAAGGTTTAACCAGAACAGACAGAAGATTGATCATAAACACACCCTGGGTGGACTTAGGAGGTCATTTCACCTGACTCCTCATTTTATTCACCAGGAAAGTGAGACGTGGCATTTTAAGTGTCTTCAAAATGCCCCTGGCTCCAACAGTGCCTAACCTAACACAACGCTTTGTAAATGGTAGACAGTCAACACTGGGTCATGACCCTGTCTCTCACTCTTTCTTTTATTTACTTATTTATTTTTATTTAAAATTATTTATTTTTTTGTGAAATACCTAACATTATAGGGGGGAAAAAAAAAGACCCTGGTTATCTTGCTTCTGTTTTTCTCTCAGTTTCTCTTACTATGTAATATCCCATTAAATGATATTTTATGACTGACCTAACTACTCTCACATGTTGCTTATGTCTTTATTGTCCTTTGTCATAATGTCAGCTCCTAGCTGTCCTCGACTTTGCAGGCATTCAACTAATATGTTTAATTAATTAATTATACTTTTCTCTGCCAATAGAATTCATCTATAGGAAATGGCATAATGTCATTTAAAATATAATAATTCTTAGTGTGGCTAAAAAAAAGTTAATGTTTAATGTTGCAATTAAATAAAAGATATATTTATACTGTATATCCCACTTTTGTAATTTTAGCTTTGCAAGGAAATTATGAAGTAAACTTAAGTAGGTATTGTATATCAAAACATTAATTTTCTAAAATAAATACTTCTATGTGCTCAATAAACATCTAGAATATTTGCTAAGTATTTCCAGCCAATTGGTGACTCTCGAGAAACCAACTGCTGTTATTCCTACAAAGAACATTTCATTACCTCTAAAAAATACCAATTACTATAGGTTTTTTTCTTTGCAAGTAAACTTTCATTCAGCATTCATTCACAAGTTTGAATACTAGACTCCCAATTTAAAAATGTGGGAATCAACACATACTTTCAGCTCTAATACATTCTAAATACTACAAAACTATCAGTAAAGGAATTTTTATAACTTAATGGTTATCAGCAGAGAAAATGCTAGATAAATTTTGACTGAACACATCATGGAATATTATGCAGACATTAAAAAGGAAATGAGGGATCCGGGGCCAAGATGGCGGACTAGGTGGACGCTACCGCGGATCCCTCTTGCAACAAAGACTCGGAAAAACAAGGGAATCGATCACATACATAACAATCTACGAACTCTGAACAACAAGCACAGACTTAGAGACGGAAAACGAACAAATACGGGCAGACAGCGACTGTTTTCAGAACTAGGAGCCAGCGCACCAGGCAGGTGACCTTCGGAGCTCGATCTGGGGCAGAGCCCAGGGGGGCAGACAGCACAGAAAGGGGGCCCACCCCTTCCCCCCGAACCCATCCCGGGAGGAAGTCTAGCAGGTTGGCGCGGGCAGCGTAGGGGCGCAGCCGGAGGGAGAAGCACCCGGGAGGCAGTGACTGATCTGGGAGGGGGGAGAACAGCGTCCCAGCTGGGGTGCCGTCCTGCCGGGAGTTAGGCGAGAAGCCGACGGGGCGCGAGTGGGGGGGGGGTCAACTATATTTCCCTAAAGTGACCCCAGGGCGGGGCCCACACGTTCGTGTGGGAGGACGCACACCCAGTCCGCGCGTGTGGCGCGGCACACCAGAGGGAGAAATCCCCGGAAGTGTCTGGTCTCAAAGCAGGGAAAGCAGCATCCCAGACGAGGAGCCATTCCGCTGGGATTTGGGCGCGCGCGCGCGCGGGCGGGGCATAAGCCTGGGGTCCATTTTTATTACCCTGAATTGACCCAGGGGGCGGGACCACCTGGTCGTGCTAGTGACGCCCTCCCAGTTTACGCGAGAGGTGTGGCACACCGGAAGGAGAAGTCCCCGGGAGGAAGTGATTGGTCCCGAAGCGCAGAAAGTAGCGTCCCAAACGGGGTGCCGTCCTGCCGGGACTTGGGCGCGCGCACGAGCGGGGCGTGAGCGCGGAGTCCATTTTTATTGCCCTGAATTGACCCGGGGGCGGGCCCACGTGGCCGTGCAGGTGACGCCAACCCAGTTCGCGCGAGAGGTGTGGCGCTCCGGAAGGAGAAGTCCCCGGAAGTGACTGGTTCCGGAACGGGGAAAGCAGCGTCTCAACCCGGAAGTCATCCCGCTGGGATTTGGGCGTGCGCACAGGCGGGGCGTGACCGCGGGACTCAATTATAATCGCCTGAATAGACCCTGGGGGCGGGCCCACCCGTTCGTGCGGGAAACGCCCACTCAGTGCCCACTAGCGGTGCCGCGCACCGGAGGAAGTCCCCAGGAGGAAGTGACTGGTTTCCGAGCAAGGAAAGCAGTGTCCTAGCCAGGGACCCATCCAGCCCGGATTTTGGCGAACGGGGGCGGAGCGTGAACGTGGTGTTCAGCTCTATATTCTGTGGTGCTACACTCCTAGCTCTCAGATCCCTCCCCCACCCTCCCCAGGCGACCCCATTAACATCCGAATACCCGGAGCCAGAGAGAGAATTCAGATAGGGATCTGACTGCATTTTTTTTTAGCTGACTACTTGGAAAATCTAGTTTCCCAGTGATGGCTCGGAGACAGCAGTCCATATCAAACCACATAAAGAAACAGACCATGACAGCTTATCCAACCCCCCAAACAAAAGAATCAAAATCTTTCCCAAATGAAGATACAATCCTGGAATTATCAGATACAGAATATAAAAAACTAATTTACAGAATGCTTAAAGATATCACAAATGAAATTAGGATAAATGCAGAAAAAGCCAAGGAACACACTGATAAAACTGTTGAAGAACTCAAAAAGATTATTCAAGAACATAGTGGAAAAATTAACAAGTTGCAAGAATCCATAGAGAGACAACATGTAGAAATCCAAAAGATTAACAATAAAATTACAGAATTTGACAACGCAATAGAAAGTCAGAGGAGCAGATTCGAGCAATTAGAATGTAGACTGGGACTTCTGGAGCACCAGGGAAACAACACCAACATAGCTGAAAAAAAATCGGATAAAAGAATTAAAAAAAATGAAGAAACCCTAAGAATCATGTGGGACTCTATCAAGAAGGATAACTTGCGAGTGATTGGAGTCCCAGAACAGGGAGGGGGGACAGAAAACACAGAGAAAATAGTTGAAGAACTCCTGACACAAAACTTCCCTGACATCATGAAAGACGAAAGGATATCTATCCAAGATGCTCATCGAACCCCATTTAAGATTGATCCAAAAAGAAAAACACCAAGACACATCATCATCAAACTTGCCAAAACCAAAGACAAACAGAAAATTTTAAAAGCAGCCAGGGAGAAAAGAAAGGTTTCCTTCAAGGGAGAATCAATAAGAATAAGTTCAGACTACTCAGCAGAAACCATGCAGGCAAGAAGGGAATGGGACGACATATACAGAGCACTGAAGGAGAAAAACTGCCAACCAAGGATCATATATCCAGCAAAACTCTCTCTGAAATATGAAGGAGAAATTAAGATATTTACAGATAAACACAAGTTTAGAGAATTTGCAAAAACTAAACCAAGACTGCAAGAAATGCTAAAGGAGATTGTTTGGCCGGATGACCAATAATATCAGGTACCAGCACAATACAAGGTCACAAAACAGAACGTCCTGATATCAACGCAACTCAAACAGGGAAAGCACAAAAACAAACAAATTAAGACTAATTCTAAAAAATAAATAAATAAACAAAATAATACACACAACAGGAAATCATGGAAATCAATAGATAAACGATCAAAATAATCAAAAAGAGGGACTAAATATAGGAGGCATTGAACTGCCAGATGGAGAGTGATACAAGGCGAAATAGAAGGATACAAGTTAGGTTTTTACTTAGAAAAATAGGGGTAAATAAAAAGGTAACCACAAAAAGGAATATCAATTCCATAACTCAAGAAAAAAGCCAAGAAAAACGTAACGACTCAATAAACACAAAGTTAAACATTATGAAAATGAGGATCTCACAAGCTACTAAGAAAAACGTCTCAGCACAAAAAAGCATGTGGAAAAATGAAATGGCCAACAACACACATGAAAAGGCATCAAAATGACAGCACTAAAAACTTACTTATCTATAATTACGCTGAAAGTAAATGGACTAAATGCACCAATAAAGAGACAGAGAGTCACGGACTGGATAAAGAAACACGAGCCATCTATATGCTGCTTACAAGAGACACACCTTAGACTTAGAGACACAAACAAACTAAAACTCAAAGGATGGAAAAAAATATATCAAGCAAACAATAAGCAAAAAAGAAGAGAAGTAGCAATATTAATTTCTGACAAAATAGACTTTAGACTTAAATCCGCCACAAAGGATAAAGAAGGACACTATATAATGATAAAAGGGACAATTGATCAGGAAGACATAACCATATTAAATATTTACGCACCTAATGACAGGGCTGCAAGATACATAAATCAAATTTTAACAGAATTGAAAAGTGAGATAGACACCTCCACATATATAGTAGGAGACTTCAACACACCACTTTCGGAGAAGGACAGGACATCCAGTAAGAAGCTCAATAGAGACACGGAAGACCTACTTACAACAATCAACCAACTTGACCTCATTGACTTATACAGAACTCTCCACCCAACTGCTGCAAAATATACTTTTTTTTCTAGCGCACATGGAACATTCTCTAGAATAGACCACATATTAGGGCATAAAACAAATCTTTGCAGAATCCAAAACATCGAAATATTACAAAGCATCTTCTCAGACCACAAGGCAATGAAGCTAGAAATCAATAACAGAAAAACTAGGGAAAAGAAATCAAAGACTTGGAAAATGAACAATACCCTCCTGAAAAAAGACTGGGTTATAGAAGACATCAAGGAGGGAAGAAGGAAATTCTTAGAAACCAACGAGAATGAAAATACTTCCTATCAAAACCTCTGGGACACAGCAAAAGCAGTGCTCAGAGGCCAACTTATATCGATAAATGCATACATACAAAAAGAAGAAAGAGCCAAAATCAGAGAACTGTCCCGACAACTTGAACAAATAGAAAGTGAGCAACAAAAGCATCCATCAGGCACCCGAAGAAAACAAATAATAAAAATTAGAGCTGAACTAAACAAATTAGAGAACAGAAAAACAATTGAAAGAATTAACAAAGCCAAAAGCTGGTTCTTTGAAAAAATTAACGAAATTGATAAACCATTGGCTAGACTGACTAAAGAAAAACAGGAAAGGAAACTAATAACCCGAATAAGAGACGAGAAGGACCACATCACAACAGAACCAAATGAAATCAAAAGAATCATCACATTACTACATAAAATTGTACTCTAACAAATTTGAAAACCTAGAAGAAATGGATAAATTCTTAGAACAATACTACTTACCTAAACTAACACATTCAGAAGTAGAACAACTAAATAGACCCATAACAAAAAAAGAGATTGAAACGGTAATTAAAAAACTCCCAACAAAAAAAAGTCCTGGCCCAGATGGCTTCACTGCAGAGTTCTACCAAACCTTCAGAGAAGACTTAACACCATTACTATTGAAGGTATTTCAAAGTATAGAAGAAGACGGAATACTACCCAACTCATTCTATGAAGCTACCATCTCCCTGATACCAAAACCAGGTAAAGACATTACAAAAAAAGAAAATTTTAGACCTATATCCCTCATGAACATAGATGCAAAAATCCTTAACAAAATTCTAGCCAATAGAATCCAACAACACATCAAAAAAATAATACACCCTGATCAAGTGGGATTTATACCAGGTATGCAAGGCTGGTTTAATATCAGAAAAACCATTAATGTAATCCATCACATAAATAAAACAAAAGATAAAAAACACATGATCTTATGAATAGATGCAGAAAAGGCATTTGACAAAGTTCAACACCCATTTATGATAAAAACTCTAACCCAAATAGGAATTGAAGGAAAATTCCTCAACATAATAAAGGGCATATATGCAAAGCCAACGGCCAATATCACTCTAAATGGAGAGAACCTGAAAGCATTTCCCTTGAGAACGGGAACCAGACAAGGATGCCCTTTATCACCGCTCTGATTCAACATCGTACTTGAAGTCCTAGCCAGGGCAATTAGGCTAGACAAAGAAATAAAAGGTATCCAGATTGGTAAGGAGGAAGTAAAGCTATCACTATTTGCAGATGACATGATCGTATACATGGAAAACCCTAAGAAATCCTCCAGAAAACTACTGAAACTAATAGAAGAGTTTGGAAGAGTCTCAGGATATAAAATAAACATACAAAAATCACTTGGATTCCTCTACATCAACAAAAAGAACACCGAAGAGGAAATAACCAAATCAATACCATTCACAGTAGCCCCCAAGAAGATAAAATACTTAGGAATAAATCTTACCAAGGATGTAAAAGACCTATACAAAGAAAACTATAAAACTCTGCTACAAGAAATTCAAAAGGACACACTTAAATGGAAAAACATACCCTGCTCATGGATAGGAAGACTTAACATAGTAAAAATGTCTATTCTACCAAAAGCCATTTATACATACAACGCACTTCCAATCCAAATACCAATGTCATACTTTAAGGGAATAGAGAAACAAATCACTAATTTCATATGGAAAGGAAAGAACCCCCGGATAAGCAAAACATTACTGAAAAAGAAGAAGAAAGTGGGAGGCCTCACCCTACCTGATTTCAGAACCATTATATAGCTACAGTAGTCAAAACAGCCTGGTACTGGTACAACAACAGGCACATAGACCAATGGAACAGAATTGAGAATCCAGATATAAATCCATCCATTTATGAGCAGCTGATATTTGACAAAGGACCAGTGTCAGTCAACTGGGGAAATAATAGTCTTTTTAACAAATGGTGCTGGCATACCTGGATATCCATTTGCAAAAGAATGAAACAGGACCCATACCTCACACCATGCACAAAAACTAACTCCAAGTGGATCAAAGACCTAAACATAAAGACTAAAACGATAAAAATCATGGAAGAAAAAATAGGATCTACCCTAGGAGCCCTAATACAGGGCATAAACAGAATACAAAACATTACCAAAAATGATGAAGAGAAACCAGATAACTGGGAGCTCCTAAAAATCAAACACCTATGCTCATCTAAAGACTTCACCAAAAGAGTAAAAAGACCACCTACAGACTGGGAAAGAATATTCAGCTATGACATCTCAGACCAGCGCCTGATCTCTAAAATCTACATGACTCTGTCAAAACTCAACCACAAAAAGACAAATAACCCAATCAAGAAGTGGGCAAAGGATATGAACACACATTTCACTAAGGAAGATATTCAGGCAGCCAACAGATACATGAGAAAATGCTCTCGATCATTAGCCATTAGAGAAATGCAAATTAAAACTACGATGAGATTCCATCTCACACCAACTAGACTGGCATTAATTCAAAAAACACAAAATAATAAATGTTGGAGAGGCTGCGGAGAGACTGGAACTCTGATACACTGCTGGTGGGATTGTAAAATGGTACAACCACTTTGGAAATCTATCTGGCGTTATCTTAAACAGTTAGAAATAGAACTACCATACAACCCAGAAATCCCACTCCTCGGAATATACCCTAAAGATACAAGACCCTTCACACAAACAGATATATGCACACCCATGTTTATTGCAGCTCTGTTTACAATAGCAAAAAGCTGGAAGCAACCAAGATGTCCATCAACGGACGAATGGGTAAATAAATTGTGGTATATTCACACAATGGAATACTACGCATCGATAAAGAACAGTGACGAATCTCTGAAACATTTCATAACATGGAGGAATCTGGAAGGCATTATGCTGAGCGAAATGAGTCAGTTGCAAAAGGACAAATATTGTATAAGACCACTATTATAAGATCTTGAGAAATAGAAAAAACGGAAAAGAACACATACTTTTGTGGTTACAAAGGGGGGAGGGAGGGAGGGAGGGAGAGGGCTTTTTATTGATCAATCTGTAGATGGGAACTGCTTTGGGTGAAGGGAAAGACAACACTCAAAACAAGGAAGGTCAGCCTAATTGGACTGGATTAAAAGTAAAGAGGTTTCCGAGATAAAATGAAAGCTTCAAAGGTCAGCGAAGCAGGGGCTGGGGTCTGGGGAACTTGGTTTGAGGGGACTTCTAAGTCAGTGGGCAAAACAATTCTATTATGAAAACACTCTGCATCCCACTTTGAATTGTGGCACCTGGGGTCCTAAATGCCAACAAGCAGCCATCTAAAATACATTAATTGGTCTCAACCCACCGGGAGCAAAGGCAAAGGAAGAACACCAAGGTCACACGACAACTAAGAACCCAAGAGACAGAAAGGGCCACTTGAACCAGAGACCTACATTATCCTGAGACCAGAAGAACTAGTTGGTGCCCGGCCACAATCGATGTCTGCCCTGTCAGGGAACACAACAGACAACTCCTGAGGGAGCAGGAAACCAATGGGATGCAGACCCCAAATTCTCACTAAAAGACCACACCTAATGGTATGATTGCGACTAGAGGAATCCCAGAGACAATGCTCCCCAGAACTTCTGATGGCACAGGACAGGAACCATCCCCGAAGACAAATCATCAGGCATGAAAAGGACTGGTCAGTGGGGGGGAGAGAGATACTGATGAAGAGTGAGCTAATTAAATCAGGTGGACACGGGAGAGTGTGTTGGCAACTCTTAACTGGAGGGGGGATGGGAAGATAGAGAGAGAGGGAAGATGGTAAAATTGGCAGGAAACGAGAGACTGTAAGGGCTGACTCAATAGGGGGAGAGCAAGTGGGAGAAGGGAGTAAGATGTATGTAAACCTACATGTGACAGACTGATTGGAATGGTAAATGTTCACTTGAAGCTTAATAAAAATTAAAAAAAAAAAAAAAGGAAATGAGAACTATACCAAATGATTTAGAAAGAACTACCAGGAACACAGTTGAGGAACATTTAAAAAAAAATACACAAATACATACATAATGTAATCTCATTTTACAGCACAAAAATAACAAAAAAGGGGCATGGGTTCATCAGCATATGGGTGTATGAGTGTATATGTGTACATGTTTGCATGCATATACAACAGAATTATATGGGAACTATAAAAATATGTACAGCATATAATGCCTAATAAATACATTAAATATGAATAATCTAAACACCCAAATTAAAAGAAAGACAGTCAGATTGGATAAAAGAGAGCAAGAACCAACTACATGCAGTCCACATATGCCCATTGCTACAAGCAATTTTGATCAGCTGCTCACTGAAAGGTTGGTGGTTAGAACCCACCCATCAGAAACAAGGCCTGGCAAACCTCTTCCATGAATATTACAGCCAAGAAAACCCCGTGGAGCACAGTTCTACTCTGTAGAAGCAGGTCTCTGGGCAGCATCCAGGAAGCTGGGCCACAGTGCCCCAAACCCTCTGCTCCCTCCTGCCGGTGGGGGTACCACATCCAGCTGCCGTGTGGGGCCAGCCTCCTCCACGGCCATGACTCTGAGTGGATGTACAGGCAGCACTGAGCCAGTAGGCACCTGCTCTGGGCTAGCTCCTATGCAGCCGGAGGCCCTGCAGCTCAAAACTGCTGTGGGGTGGGAAGGGAGGAAAGGAAGAGGCATCTGAGAGGGTGTTTGGAAGAAATGTATGCAAGTTTAATATCCTCCTAAAGTGAGGCAAACTAGGCCTGAAGCCTCTACCTCAGTGTGGCCAGGTGTGTAGCCAGGCTCTCAGTGCCCTCCCAGGAAGCCCTGAGCCTCAGTGACTCACCAGGCTCAAAGGGCAGAGCAGGCTCCAGGATCCGGAATGCAGGGCTTGTGGGGGTGGAAGTTGATCCTGGAGGTGGCTCCACGGGGGAAGCTGTCACCCAGTATAGGAGGAAGGTGAAGTGGTTAAGCTGAGGGACCTCCAGTCAGTCACACAACCCATATTTATCCAGCTTTGTCTCCCCCAAACCTCCTTATCCACAGAGGAAGAATCCATAACTGGACTCATCACAGTGATGAGCACATCAGTACATCTTAGCTGTTATTATTTCTAGGATCATATTTTCTAAATTAAAAAAATCAAATGGTATAAAAACAGGAAAAAAAATCCTCCACTTTTACGTACTGGCAATTTTTTGTATAATGATGTGGGCTTTGGAACCTAACTGTGTTGATAAGTGAGGAGTGGGTTTGTATATTTATATATTTAAAACAAACAAACAAACAAAAAAAAATTAAAAGGAGAAATACACCAATCTGTAATTATAGTTGGAGTTGTAAATAATCCTCCCTTAGTAATCAATCAATAGAAAAAGGAGACAGAAAATCAGTAAAGATACAGAGGATATGAACAACACTCAAACAACTTGAACTAATTGACATTTATCAAACACTCCACCCAACAAAAGCAACATAAATACTCTTTTAAATGCAGGTAAAACATTCACAAGAAAGACTACATTCGAAGTCATTAAAAAAAAAAAAACTTCAATATATATGCACCCAACATTGCAGAGAAAAGTTTTGACTATTTCTTCCTTTAGTTCTATCAGTATTTGCTTTATATATTACTTAAATATATTATACATATATATTATATATATATATATATAAAGCAAATACTGATAGAACTAAAGGAAGAAATAGTCAAATCTTTTCTCTTTTTTTTTTTTTTGGTTAATTCTACTTATCTTTTCAAAGAACCAACTTCTGGTTTTGTTTATTCCTTCTACTAGTTTTCTGATTTATTTTTGTTTTCTGTTTTGGATTACTGGACAACTATTACTATAGTTGGAGACTTCAATATACCAATAATAGTTGGAGACTTCAATACACTACTTCCAATACTAGAAAGACGATCAACTAAGAAACAGAGGACCTAATTGACACAATAAATCAACTAGACTTAACAGACATATATAGAACACTTCAGCCAACAAAGCACAATATACATTTTACTACAGTGCACGTGGATAATTCTCCAGGAAAGACAACATGTTAGGTCACAAAGCAAGTTTTGATAAATTTTAAAGGACTGAAATCATTCAAAGTATTTTCTCTGAGCACAATGGGGTGAAACTAGAAATCAGTAACAGAAAGAAAACTGGAAAATACACAAACATATGGAAATCAAACATATTATTAAACTAGCAATGAGTCAAGGAAGAAATCAAAAGAGAAATAACATTTCCTTAGAGTTAAATGTAAATGAAAGTACACCAAAATTTATGGAATGCAGAAAAGGCAGTACTCTAAGGGGCACCTTTAGCAATAAATGCCTACATGAAAACAGAAGAAAGATCTGAAAGCAACAGCCTAACTCTAACACTTGAGGAACTAGAAGAACTAACTAAACTTAAACCTACCAGAAGAAAGGAAATAACAAAGATCAAGGCAGAAATAAACAAAACTGAGAACAGAAAAACAATACAAAGAATCAACAAAATCGGAAATTGGTTCTTCGAAGAGATCAATAAAATTGACAAATCTTTAGCTAGACTGACAAAAAGAGACAGAAGATGCAAATAACCAAAATAAGAAATGAAAGAGGGCACATTAGAACTGACTCAATGCAAATAAAGAGAATTATGACAGAAAAGTACGGACAACTACATGGCAACGAACTAGATAAATTTAAAAAAAAAAGGAAAAATTCTTAGAAGCAAACAACCTACACAAGCTGACTGAAAAGGAAATAGAAATTCTCAACTGACACATAACGCATGAAGAGACTGAATTAGTGATCACAAACACACCACCATAAAATATCATAAAATACCTAGGAATATATTTAACCAGATATGTGAAACACTTATAACAAACAAAAATCATAAAACACTGCTGAAAGAGATTAAGGAACAGCTAAAATAAATGGAAAGATATTTCTTGTTCATGGACTGGAAGACTTAAAATTGTTAAGATGTCAATACTACCCAAAGCAATCTACAGATTCAACAAAATCCTGACCAGAATTCCAACAGCCTTCTTTATAGAAATGTAAAAACCAATCCTCAATTTTATATAGAATGGCAGGAGATCTTGTATAGCTAAAGCAATGCTGAAAGAGAACAACAATGTAGGAGGACCCACACGTCCTGATTTTAAAACATACTACACAGCTACAGTAATCAAAACAGCATGGTACTGGTATAACAATAGACACTTAGACAAACGGAATAGAATTGAGAGTCCAGAAATAAGCCCACTCACTGAAGGCCAACCGATTTTTGCCAGGGTGTTAAGTCCATTCAGTGAGGAAAGGAGAGTCTCTTTGATAAACAGTGTTGGGAAAATTGGATTTCCACATGCAGAAAAATGAGACAGGATCTATGCCTCACGCGCCATGCACAAAAAAAGGTTCAAAACGGATTAAAGACCTAAATGTGAAAACCAAAACTATAAAATTCTTAGAAGAAAATGCAAGGGCAATGCTGTGGCCACTAGAATGGCTAAGATTAAAAAACGAACAAACAAAATACTAAAACAAACAAACAGAAAATAACAAATGTTTGCAAGGATTTGGGAGAAATAGAACCTTTATCCAGTGCTGGTGGAAATGCAAAATTGTACAGCCGCTGTGTAAAACAGAATGGCAGTCAGTCAAAAAAAAATAGAACTACTATATGACCCAGCAATTACACCCTGTCATGAATGGAATTATGTCCCCCCAAAAATGTGTGCATCAACTTGGTTACGCCATGATTCCCAGTACTCTGTGGTTGTCCTCCATTTTGTGATTGTAATTTTATGTTAAAGAGGAATAGGGTGGGATTGTAACACCCTTACCAGTTCACAGCCCTGATCCAATGTAAAGGGAATGTCTCTGGGGTGTGGCCTGTACCACCTTTTATCTCTCAAGAGATAAAAGGAAAGGGAAGCAAGCAGAGAGTAGGGACCTCATCCGACCAAGAAAGCTGTGCCAGGAGCAGAGCATGTCCTTTGGACCTGAGGTTCCTGTGCTGAGATGCTCCCAGACCAAGGGAGGGCTAATGACAAGGACCTTTCTCCAGAGCCGACAGAAAAAGCCTTCCTCGGGAGCTGGCACCCTGAATTTGGACTTCTAAACTATTGGACTGTGAAAAAATAAATTTCTCTTTGTTGAAGCCATCCATTTGTGGTATTTCTGTTTATAGCAGCACTAGATGACTAAGACACACCCCAGGTATATACCCAAAAGACTTGAAAGAAGAGACTCAGAGACTTGTACACCAATGTTCATTGCAGCAGTATTCACAATAACCAAAAGGTAGAAACAACCTAAATACCCATCAACAGATGAATGGATAAACAAAATGCAGTATATACATACAATGGAATACTACTCAGCCAGTAGGAGAAATGAAGTCTTGATACATGCTACAATATGAATAGAGTTGGAAGATATTATCCTGAGTGAAAAAAAAGTCAATCACAAAAGGATAAATACTGTACGAGCTCACTTTTATAAAAACACAGGAACAGGCAAATACATAGAGACCAAAGTTTATTAGTGGTTACCAAGCATAGGAGGGAGGAGGGGAGGGGGGAGATGCTGCTATGGAGTACCAAGTTTAGGTTTATGGTGATGGAGAAATCTCACTGATTAAAGATAGGATTGCACAGATGATTAATGTAATGGCTGTCAATAAGCAGCACACCCTTAAAAAGTTGAATGATAAAAGTTGTGTAATGGACACATTTATAACAATGACAAAAAAAAAAAAAGAGAGAGAGAGAGAATAGCTGCTGAGGCTGCTTACGTACAACCAAACATGTCATGGGATTTGGTTACTTGGTTTGGAGGTTTAGGGTCATGGTTTCATGGGCTGTCCCAGTTAACTGACCTAATAACATGTTTAGTCCTTCTGTTCTACCTCCTAGTTCATTGCCTAGTGCCTTAAAATTTAAACCAAATGTATCCTCTAACATCTTCATAAAACCAAACAATAGTTTAGTTTAACTAGTAAAAAACATTCGCCTTGAGCACTATGTTCTTTTAAGAACTATCTATATGGGATCAAATTGACAACAGCAACTGAAAAGATCAGATAGGAACCTTAGCAGGCAATGAGCTTATGTTAACAGGGAGGAACAACTCAAAAAAGCAGGGGGAGAATGGCAGCACAACTCAAAGAATGTAATCAAAGTCACTGAATTATGCATTTAGAAATTATTGAATTGGTATATGCTCTGCTTTGTATATTCTAACAGCAAAAATAAGTCACATAGAAAACCAAATTCAATATATTTAGAAGAATATAGATCATACAAAGATGTTCTCTGAAAACAATAAAATGAAATTAGAGATAAGTGACAAAAAGATATAGGAAAAAAAACCCACATGTTTTTGAATTAAACAATCTACTTCTAAAAAACCCATAAGTTAGACAGAATGCCATAGGGAAAATTTAAAAATATTTTAATGGAAACAGTAACTATAGATAAATGGTAACTTTGGTGAAGGGCAAGATAGTACACAGTACTGGGGAAGTCAGCAAAACTCAACCAAGGTAAGGTCATAGATGTTTCACAGACACATCCAAACTCCCTGAGGGACCGAATTATTGGGCTGAGGGCTGCGGACCACGGTATTCAAGAATATCTAATTCAACTGGCATAACAGTTTTTAAAGAAAATGTTCTACATCCTACATTGGTGAGTAGCATCTGGGGTCTTAAAAGCTTGTGAGTGGCCATCTAAGATACTCCACTGGTCCCATCCCATCTGGATCAAGGGAGAATGAAGAAAATCAAAGACACAAAGACTAATGGACCACAACTACCACATGCTCCACCACACTGAGTCCAGCACAACTAGATGGTGCCGAGCTACCACCGCTGACTGCTCTGACAGGGATCACAATAGAGGGTCCCGACAGAGCTGGAGAAAAATGTAGAACAAAACTCTAACTCATGAAAAAAGGCCAGATTTTCTAGTCTAACAGAGACTGGAGAAACCCAGAGAGTATGGCCCCCAGACACCCTTTTAGCTCAGTACTGAAGTTATTCCTGAGGTTCACCCTTCAGCCAAAGATTAGACAGGCCCATAAAACAAAATGAGACTAAATGGGCACTCCAGCCCAGGGGCAAGGACAAGAAGGCAGGAGGGGACAGGAAAGCTGGTAATAGGGAACCCAAGGTCAAAAATGGGAGAATGTTGGCACATCTATGGGGTTGGCAACCAATGTCACAAAACAATATGTTTATCAACTCTTTAATGAGAAAATAATTTGCTCTGTAAAGCTTCATCTAAAGCACAGTAAAAAAGGTCCTAAAAATTGTTTTCTAATTTAATAGAAATAAAAACTGAATACATCAAAATTGGTGAGATGCAGCTGAAACAATGTTTAGAGAAAAATTTATAGTATTGAATGTTAATATTAGAAAATAAGTGCTATGGATTCAATTGTGTCCCCCAAAATATTATATTGTAATCCTAACCCCTGCACCTGTGAATGCGATCCTGTTTGGAAATAGGGGATTTCCTTTGTTATCTTAATAAGGTCATTCTAGAGTAGGATTGATCCTAACACTAATTCCTTCTGAGAAGTATCTTATAAAAAAACAGAATAGACACAGAGGCACGCATGCAGGGAAGGAGAGATGATACATGATGACAGAGGCAGATGAACCTACAAGCCTAAGAATGCCAAGGAGCGCTGCAGCTATTAGAAGCTGAAA
The DNA here is from genome assembly GCF_024166365.1 of Elephas maximus indicus. Classification (NCBI taxonomy): domain Eukaryota; kingdom Metazoa; phylum Chordata; class Mammalia; order Proboscidea; family Elephantidae; genus Elephas; species Elephas maximus. The sequence continues at coordinate 24,525,107 of NC_064829.1, forward strand.
TAGACAAAGAAGGACCTTTCCCTAGAGCCACACCCTGAATTTGGACTTCTAGTCTCCTAACTGTTAGAAAACATGTTTCTGTTCTCTAAAACCACCCATTCTGTGGTATTTTGATATAGCAGCCATAGAAAACTAAGAGAAGTTTATAGTCAATACTCTAAGCTTCAACCTTGAAAGCTACGAAAACAAATTAAAACCAAAGCAAATGCTGTTGTTATTAAAAAAAAATTTAAATTTTTATTTTTATTTATTTACTGTCAAGCTGGTTCTGACTCATAGCAACCCTGTAGGACAGAGTAGAACTGCCCCATAAGGTTTAAAGCAAATAGAAGGAAAGAAACAATAAATATTAAGAAATCAAATTGAAAATAGAAAATAAAAGAAAAAAATCAATGAAAACCAAAAGCTGATTGTTTGAAAACATTAATAAAACCGATGAACTTCTAGCCATACAGATTAAAAAAGAAAGAAAGAAATTAGAGAAAACAAAAATTACCAACACTAGGAAAGGAGGAGGTGACATAACCACAGATCTTACAGGCACCAAAAGTATAATAAGGAACTATTATGAAATACACCCAGCACGTTCCATAGAAGCGAGGATGGTGAGCCTTTGTCTTGCTTACTTTGAGATCGTCATTAGGAAAGACCAATTGCTACAAAAGGACACCATGTTGGCAGAAGGTCAGTTAAAACACGCAAAACCCTCAATGAGATGGATTAACACAATAGCCTCAACAATGGGTTCAAATGTATCAAAGATCATGCACGGAAATAATGCAGGACCGGGCAACATTTCATTGTTACACATAAGGTCACCATGAATTGGAGCCAACTTGACAGTAACTAACAACTAACGCCAACAACATTATGACCTTTATGCCAATAAATTTAATAGTACAGACGAACTGGACACATTCTTTGACAGACACTAATTACCAAAGCTTACTCCATAAGAAACAGACAGACCGAATAGTTCTTTATCTAGTAAAGAAATTGAATTCATAGTTTAAAACCTTCCCACCAACAAAACTTCAAGCCCAAATAGCTTTACTGGTGAATTCTACCAAATATTTGAAGAATAAACAATACTAATGATTTGCCCTCTCTTTCAGAAACTATAAAAGTGAAGAATACCTTCTTGATTCCTTTATGAAGTCATCATTATCCAGGCAAAGAAATAACAAGAAAACCACACTTCAATATCCTTTACAAACATGGTGTTAAAATCCTTAACAAACTACTAAGAAATCAAATCTAATAATACATAACAGAAAGAACTGCATTCTGGGAATGAAAGCTTAGTTCAACACTCAAAAATCAATCTCACTGAAAGTTAGGAGAAAATATTTGTGACCTTGAGACAGGAAAAGATTTCTGAGGACACAAAAAGAATGAACCATAAAAGAAAAAAAAAAAAACTGATTAACTGTACTTCATCAAAATACATTCTAGTCTTCAAACAACACTTTTCTGAAAATGAAAAGACAACCGATAAACCAAGGCAAAATACTTGCAAAATATATCTGGTAAAGAGATCGATTCCAGGTTTTTATATATATTCTTTATATGAACTTTAAAAACTCAACAATAAGAAAAGAATCAAATTTTTAAAAAATGGACATAGTTTTCAATAGACATTTCACTCAAGAGATATTAATAGTAAATAAAAACACAAAATGATACTTAAAATCATTAACCATTAAGTAAAGCAAATTAAAACCATAGTGAATGTGATGGTTAAGACTGTGTGTCAACTTGGCTGGGCCATGATTCTCAGTGTTTATATGTGATCACTCTCATGTGATCTGCTGTGAATAGCCAATCAGTCGAGGGAGAGTTCCCTTGGGGGTATGGCTTGCATCCAAATATAAGCAGTTCTGGCTTCTTTGCTTTCTCTGGATCCTGCACTGCCTCCTGTTCGTCTGACCTTCGGCTCTTGGGACTTAAGCTATCAGCTTATCTGCAGATCTTGAATTTGTTGCTCCTTGCACCCTGCAAGCAGGAGCCCTGCTCTCCAACCTGTCAATCTTGGGTTCACCAGACCCTGTGGCTACGTGAATTGAGGGAAGCCTCTATCCTGATACACAGACTTGGGACATTTCAACCTCTACAGTCACGTGAGCCACTTCCTTGATACAAACCTCTCTATAAAAAAAAAAAAAAACAAACTTTTTTTTCTTTATATATGTATTTATAGGCTTTACTGGTTTTGATTCTCTAGAGAACCCAAACTTAGACAATGAAACACCATTATAAACTTATCAAAAGGCTAACATTTTAAAAACTGATAAGTGGTTGTGAGGATGCAAAGCAACTAGAACGCTCATATATTCCTGCTGGGAACACAAAATGGTGGAGCCATTATGGAAAAGACTTGGGCAATTTCTTATAACGAAAAAAATGAGACTCAGCAATCTCACTCCTAGATGTTCGCCCAAGGAATGCTTACTTGAACATGAATCTTTAGAGAAGCTTTATTTATAATAACGGAAAACTGAAAATGACCCCAAAAATCCTTCAATAGAATGAATAAGCAAATTGTCCATAAAATGTAACACTACTCTACAATAAAAAAGAACAGACTACTGGCACAATAAGTCCCCAAGTTAAGAATGTCTGACTTACAGACACTCATACTTAAGAACGAACTGCCATAAAGCCTATTGTATTAAAAATCTAACTTAATGTGGAGAGACTGGAACACTTACACACTGCAGGTAGGAATGTAAAATGGTACAACCACTTTGGAAATCAATTTGGCTCTTCCTTAAAAAACTAGAAATAGAACTATCATACGACCCAGCAATCCTTGGAATACATCCTAGAGAAATAAGAGCCTTTACACAAACAGATATATACACACCTGTGTTCACTGCAGCACTGTTTACAACAGCAAAAACATGGAAGCAACCAAGGTGCCCATCAACAGATAAATGGATAAATAAATTATGGTACATCCACACAATGGAATACTGCGCATCGATAAAGAACAATGATGAATCTGTGAAACATTTCATAACTTGGAGGAATCTGGAAGACATTATGCTGAGTGAAATTAGTCACTTGCAAAAAGACAAATGTATGAGACCACTATTATAAGAACTCGAAAAACCATTTAAACAGAGAAGAATATTCTTTAATGGTTACAAGAGAGGAGAGGGAGGGAGGAAGAGGGGTTTTCACTAATTAGATAGTAGATAAGAACTATTTTAGGTGAAGGGAGAGACAACACACAATACAGGAGAGGTCAGCACAACTGGACTAAACCAAAAGCAAAGAAGTTTCCTGAATAAACCGAATGCTTCAAAAGCCAGCATAGTAGGGGCAGGGGTTTGGGGACCATGGTTTGAGGGGACACCTAAGTCAACTGGCATAATAAAATCTATTAAGAAAACATTATGCAACCCACTTTGGAGCATGGTGTCTGGAGTCTTAAACGCTAGCAAGTGGCCATCTAAGATGCATCAATTGGTCTCGACCCACCTGGATCAAAGGAGGATGAAGAACACCAAAGACACAAGGTAATTATGAGCCCAAGAGACAGAAAGGGCCACATAAACCAGAGACTACATCAGCCTGAAACCAGAAGAACTAGATGCTGCCCAGCTACAACCGATGACTGCCCTGGCAGGGAACACAACAGAGAACGCCTGAGGCAGCAGGAGAGCAGTGGGATGCAGACCTCAAATTCTTGTAAAAAGACCAGACTTACTGGTCTGACTGAGACTAGAAGGACCCCAGAGGTCATGGCCCCCAGGCCTTCTGTTAGCCCAAGACAGGAACCACTCCCAAAGCCAACTCTTCAGACAGGGATTGGACTGGATTATGGGATAGAAAATGATACTGATGAGGAGTGAGCTTCTTAGAACAAGTAGACACATGAGACTATATGGGCAGCTCCTGTCTGGAGGGGAGATGAGAGGGCAGAGGGGGTCAGAAGCTGACTGAATGGACACAAAAATAGAGAATGGAGAAGGAGTGTGCTGTCTCATTAAGGGGAGAGCAACTAGGGGTATATAGCAAGGCGTATATAAATTTTTGTATGAGAGGCTGACTTGATTTGTAAACTTTCACTTAAAACAAAATAAAAATAAAAAAGAAAAAAATCCAACTTAAATACAATGGTTCGTAACAAACGCAAGCACTACTTTGTGACACTCGTGAAGTGTTTCTTAAATGTTTTATATGCATAAAAATCCATTGCTGTAGAATTGATTCCAGCTCATAGCAACCCTATAAGACACAGTAGAACTGCTCCCATAGGGCTTCTAAGGAGCAGCTGGTGGATCCAAACTGCCAATCTTTTGGCTCTCAGCCAAGCTTTTAGCCACTATACCACCTGACCTCCTTTATATGCATAGAAACGTAAAACATATACTATATACTAAGACAAACATCTGACTCCAAAACCAAACCCACTGCTACTGAGTCAATTCCAACTCATAGCGTCCATATAAGACAAGGAGAACTGCCCCATACAATTTTCAATGCTATAAATCTTTACCAAAGCAGATTGCCATATCTTTCTCTCAAGGAGTGACTGGTGGGTTTGAACCGCTGACCTTTCATTTAGCAGCCATGTACTTGAACCACTGTGCCACCAGGGCTCCTAACATTTGACTGACACTAAATCAGACCCATATGTAACTGTTCTGATTCACCTATGAATTCGACTTAAAGACAGACATAGGAACGGATCTCATTTGTAACCTGGAGGCTGCCTATACACACAAAAAAATAATGCATCTCAAAAATATTACGTTAAATGACAAAAGCCAAACACAGAAAGCTACATATGATATGATTCTATTATATGAAATTCTAAAAAAGGCAAAATTGTAGGAACATAAGTGGAATCAGTGGTTTTCTGGGGCTGAGAGTAGGAGGGGAGAATTGACTACAAAAGAGCAAAATAGAATTTTGGGAGGTAATCAAAAGATTCTGTAACTTGTTAAGGTGTTTCAGGCCTCTACACATTATTTGAACTCACTGAACTGTATGACTAAAAAAGAATGAATTTAACTCTATATAAATAATACCTCAATAAACCTGACTTTTTAAAAGGGGGGAGGGGACAGGTATATCTAGAAAATAAAATATTCCTGAGAAATTATGTAACACGGACAATAAAGTTAACAGACACAGGGAGATGGAAAACTGAAGATAAAAAATAAGTAATCAAAAGACCAGTCCAGGAGCTATATTTTCCAGATTATGGGAGTTGCAGAAAAACAAAACAGATGGGAGTAATTTATCAAAGACATAAATCAAGATAATTTTTCAGAAATGAAGGAAAGGCTTTCCAGATTCGAAGTTTCCACAGAGTGCTGACACAATGAATGAAAAACACCCTCATGAAGGCATAGCACTGTGACAGCTCAGACGACTAGATTTAAAGAGAAGACCCCAAAGACATAGTAAGTGGGGATAACGGTCATGTACAAAAACCAGTAATGACATTAAACTAACTTGAAGTTGGAAAGCAATGGGAAAACGCCTTCAAAATTCTGAGGAAAATTATTTTTAACCTGGAATTCTATTCCAGTGGGGAATGTGAAGATGACTTAGTGCTATATAAACAGAAAACTATACAGACAAAAAATGAAGCAATTATCAACTCCAGGGAAAACAAAATGTTACGAGGAAAAGAAACGTAATCCTATGAAACTCTGATTTTTTTTTTTAATCGTATACTCTTAAACATAATTACATGTTTTTCCTCATTATCCAAAAGAAGAATGTTCCTATGAAACCTTTCTTAAGCGGAAATCGTATAAAGCTAAGAAGCAATTATCATTAATTTATATTGGAAAAATTTTTGAGCTTTCCCAGACCCAAAACATCATAACCTATAAAAACATACCAAATAACACATAAAACCTAAAATTACATTAACATATAGTAAAAGCAGAAATGATGTCATAAATATGAGCTTGTAAAACTAGAAATAATGTATTCACAGTGTAGTTTCACAGACACAGTTCAAAGCTACGGCGGCTTGATGCTGAGATGCTGGCTGTAGTTCCCAGAGAAGGAGCTTGGAGACACCACTCGTGCTGCTTGGGGTGCGCACTGCCTCTTTAACGGCTCACCGCAAAACAAATACTGAATGCTATTTCTACTTTTTACCTTTTTTCGTAAAAGCAAAAATTCTCTTCAGATTTCTTTCGGTTAGCGAAAACAGGTACTAATGTAGGTCTTTCATAAAAGTGAAGTCGTGTAAAGCAAACTTTCAAAAAGTGGGGGATACCTGTATTAATTTTTTAAGGAAATACTATATGCATTGGGAAGTTACTGCTTAGGTGAGTAGTAGAAGAGGTAAAACTGAATAATGTAAGCAGCATTTAACAATTAAAAAAAACCAAACCCACTGCCATTGAGCCGATTCCAATTCATAAGGACCATCTAGGACAGAGTAGAACTGCCCCTTAGAGTTTCCAGGGAGCGGCTGGTGGATTCAAACTGCCCGCCTTTTGGTTAGCAGCCGAACGCTTAACCACTGCGCCACGAGGGCTCCACATAGCAAGATGTAGCAGCACAAACACAAGCTTGAGAAAATGGACATAAATGTCAAAAGTACCATTTTTGCCCCTCGATAGAAGGAATTTGGGGGAAAGGAGAATGGGAGAGAACCGATGTTTTTTTTTCATTTATAAGACTTGTAATACAACTATGTGTATGAGTTATTTTAGTTAACATTTAATAGAAATTATGATTTATTGAGCATTTTTACATATCAGGTCCTGAGGACAAAATGGGAGAAAAACAAATAATAAATATGGTCCTTGCTAACATAATAAAAGCGTACCTGTATTTTGAGAGATCTAGTTTTGTTCCTTTTTTTTTTTTTTCCTTTCTCATGTCTGAATTTTCTAACGTTGTTGAAAGGATAAACTAGAAAAAGAATTTACGAAAGGTAATCTGGCAATATTTACAAAATGTTCAGAATTGTTTCTATATCCTTTAATCCAATAAGTTCACTTACAACTACAAAGAAATAACAAATATATATAACAATTCCTTTAAAACGTCATCCTCCACATCATTATTTATTGGAACTAGAAAAAGTGTCCAATGCAAAGGAAAAACCTAAATAAATTGTAGTATATTCATAGATAATTATGTAGTCATTAATCAGACTATTTAAAGATAAGGGAATATGTTCAAATTACATTTTCAAGTAAAAGAAAAAAAGCAGCATGACCAGTAAGATCAGAGATCTAATTTTTTAAATTAACTATATGTAGGCAAAAAAAAAAAAAAAAAGATTTAATAAATGAAAGAATAATAACGCTAAACTCTGTGGGATTAAAACTTTTGTTTTTTTCAATATAAAGTTTCATATTTTACAGATTTCCTATAGTTTTATAATAAGCAAAAAGTATTCCTAACTTTTATTTTAAGGAAGTTTAACTTATAGAAGCCCACTGCTTCACTTCATTGGTGTAAAGTATAAAGATCTAATGATAAAATAAACTTTTAATTCCTGCAGTGTAGAGCTTGGCTGACTGAGCACTCTTTACAGAGAAAGAGAACAACACTATCTTTTTACGCTGTTTGTATAAAATGTGTAGAGAATTCACTTGGCGTGAAATGCCATGGGGAAACAGCGATATTGATCTGCAGTCGAGTTAAGAACAAGATAAAAGATGACGACAGCCTATGCTAGCAGTGGCAGGTATCACCTACTAATGGAATCACAGTAAAGCTGTCTCACGGGACCCCTGGATAAGACTGTCTACCGAGATTCAGATACAATTACCTACAACAGTATCTCACGCTGTATTAAATGGCCACAGAAATTGTCCCACTACAACCTTAGTATCTTCCCCCCTTTGGGTGGCTCTCTGTTATCACATTAAAATACATTTACTGTTGAACAACAGGATATTTACAAGAAGAAATAGAGCCTGGGTAGGTAAGAGAACCAAATTTATTTCTCTAGCCCATCAATTTAGAGTCCGCCAGACTACAAGAAACTGTGAATAAAGAGTTCCTAAGTGTCTTCTTGTTCAGACACTTGCCAAATCAAACAATAATCCCAAGTGTTTTACGTCCTCCTAGCCCCATATCCACTGCCCTGGTTATGAGTCGGAATCAACTCGATGACAACGTTGGTTTTTTTCTGCTTTTGGTTAAAGCCCATTCTCCTTATTTTCACATACTGTAGAAAGTCCCTCCTTTCCAATCTGGCCTACTATGACCACGTAAATCCTTCCTAAACAGAGTCACATCACAGCTCTGCATATAAACACCTCATCCTGGCTTTTAAGGGTCTTTCATAAAATGGCCTCAATCTACCCATCCCACTAATTCCTTATTAATACTTCAAAACTGAAGTGGGACTCATTTCACACTTCTGACCTCCAGAACGGTAAGATAATAAATTTGTGTCATTTTAAACCACTAAGTTTGTGGGAAATTGTGACAGAGCAATACCTCCATCATATCGTTTTCTCCATGAAGCATTTCCTACTCTTCCTGGTCAGGTGTTACCTCTTTGAGTAAATGCCTTGCTGGACCTCTGTGACAGTTAATTACTTAACAAACAGTCCCGGGTAGACTGCCAGCCCCGAGGGCAAGGAAGATTGCTCACTAATCTTCACATCCCATCTTCCTTCATCAATGGTCCTCCTAATGACAGAAACAGATTATAGCCCAATGAATAAAACAGGAATCCACAGCTCCATACCACTACAAGTTTAAAAAATAAATAAATAAAATAATGGCAAAAGAGGAAACCAAAAAAAAAAAACCCATTGCCATCAAGTTGATTCTGACTTACAGCGACTCTATAGGACATAGTAGAACTGCCCCACAGGTTTCCAAGGCTGTAATTCTTTACAGAAGCAGACTGCCTCATCTTTCTCCTGAGGAGCAGCTGGTGGTTCAAACCGCGGACCTTTTGGTTAGCTGCCAAGCACTTAAACCACTATGCCACCAGGGCTCCTTAGAAGAAGAAAAGCCAACTAACAAATACAGAAAGAATGACAGAATCAGAAAATCACCATGTGACAAACATCATACTAACAATTCATCCAAGAAGCACCAATGGAGGCTAAAAACTACCGGGTAAAAGTTTGATGAGGAACAGAATATTTACATAATCCCAGAGTAACTTCCTACCAAATATTTAGTAATTACAATGGGAAAAAGAGTAATTTTCCAGTAGAGAAAGTTGGCAGATGCCACTTTAACCCAGTGACCAAAGTTGACATTCAGGAACAGGATAGACTGAAATCATGCTCCGCCTTATCAAAGCGAGAACACCACATCTCTCCTGTGGTTTTCCTCCAAAGGCATAAGCCGGATCTAATCACAAGGAAACATCAGACAAGCCCAAAGTGGGGGGCGTTTTAAAAAACTCTGCAGATCACCACAATCCAATCCCATTGTACATGGTGTCTTATGAGTTGGGGGCTGGCTCAACAGCAGCTAACACCAATTCTCACAAGTGTCAAATCAATAAAAGTCAAGGAAAGACTGAAGAATTATTGCAGAATGAAAGATACAAACAAGACATGAAAGTAAATGCAACATGTGAGCCTGGGTTCAATCTGCTTGTTTGTTTTGCATGTATGTGTTTGCTTGTTTTTTTTTTGTTGTTGCTTTGTTTAATTTTTTTTCTAGTGAAAGCATTCATAGTCAAAGATACACCATTTCAACAACCTCAACATGTACAATTCAGGTGGGTATAAACAAAGGCAGACAATAACAAATGTTAGCAAGGATGTAGAAAAATTGGAACTCTTATCCACTGCCAGTAGAAGGTAAAATGGTACAGTTGGTGCAGAAAACAATCTGGCAGTTCCTCAATAAGGTATACATAGAATTACCTCATCACCCATCAATTCCACTTCTAAGTATATACCCAAGAGAATTGAATGTATGTGTTCAAGCCAAATCTTGTACACTAACCTCACAGCAGCATTATATATACTAGCAAAAAGTAGAAACAACCCAAACGTCCATCAACTGATGAATGGATTTTAAAAATGTGGTACATACATACAGCAGAACATTATTTAGAAATAAAAAGAAGTGATGTCCTGATAGATGCTACAACATGGGGGAACCCAAAAATCAGTCTGCTAACTGAAAAAAGTCAGATACAAAAAGCCACACATTATATGATTCTATTTATGCGAAGGAGTCCCTAAGTGAAGCAAACGGTTAAGTGCTCATCTACTAGGTGAAAGGGTTGGTGGCTAGAGCCCACCCAGAGGCACCTTGGAAGACAGGCTTGGTGATCTCCTTCCAAAGACTCAAAGCCTTGAAAACTCTGTGGAGCAGTTCTACTCTGCATGCACGGGGTCAGCATGAGTCAGAATCGACTCAACAGCAACTAACAACAACATTTATATGAAGTATCCAGAAAAGGCACATCTATAAAGACAGAAGGTAGACTACCGGTCGCCAGAGGTTTCAGGGGTGATGGGTTGATTAAGGTGTGATAACTGACTGACTGGTGTAGGATTTCTTAGGTGGGGTGATGAAATTGTTAGAAATTTTTTTTGTGGTGATGGTTATACAACACTGTAAATATACTGAAAAACTTTTGAATTATACACTTCCAATGGGTGAATTACATGATATATGAATTGTATCTCAATAAAGCTGTTTTATGCACATACACACACACACATGCCTTCTTTCAGGGCAAGCATCATGTTTTATTCTTATTTGGTTTTCCCACAGAGGCCATTAAAGAAACAAGTGCTGGACTGAACTGAATCTGGGTGTACTTGCAGTGTGTGCTCTGGAGAGGCGCTCTCTGCTGGCCTATCATTCCTCCAGGGGCAGGCGGCCCCCAGTGCAGTCAGCAGGCCCACACAGCCCTCAGGGCTCTGCAGACTTCCCCTACCTGCCTGGGGTGTGCAGGACGGGGTGGGTGGGTCCTGCCATCAATTACACAACAGATTTTCACACTCAGAAAACCTCCTCAATACTGTTTTAACTGGTAAACAAGCCACTCCAAGCAGCACAGAGCACTGAAAATTTCGTGAATGTACAAAGCAACCAGAATTACTTTCTAAAGAGCAATACCATTCAAGATAATGGAAAAAGCAAGAAATCTAAATTTCCGCTGATAATCATTTTAACAGTCTTTAACAGACCAATCTAATGCCTAAGTGTACAGAGCTAGCCACATGATATACCACCTAGGCCTGTGCTTTAGGCGATTTTACATGAACCAAAGGATCAGATCAACCCCTATTTGTAATGAGGTGATTCTTAGTGGGGCATTACCTGTCCCTCCTGAATGAAGATCAAGATCTCGCTGTGAGGCCCAACCACCCTACTTAGAGGAGCCTGTCTTCTTCAAACAGTGAGGCTTGTGGTATTAGGGTTTGATACAGATCTACCTAACGCCTTTTTCTCACTCTGTAACTTCAGCTAAAATCCCAGCAGGCTGCTTCTCCTGAAGGAAGAGAAAGCCCTGCCATATTTTTCAAAGCTGTCACAAGAAAGATATCGAAGAGAATATCTAACACCTTAAATTTTCATTGGTGAAAAGCACCTTTACATTTATTTTATAATTTACATGTTTTAAAAATTGGCCTTCTCCCCTCCCCCACCGTAGGTTCTTTTAACTGGAATCTAAGAAAATTTGCACATACGTCAGGGGCAGCGATACCCATCAGCATATGGTGCTCTACTTGTAAGCACTTTTAATTGCTCTCAGAAGTACAACTACACACAGGCGCATACACACATACATGCATGCACACAGACATACTCTCACATACACATACATAGGCTATGACAGGTACAGCAAATACATTTTTGACAATATAATTGCAACAAGAAAATAAAATCTACTGTAAAAGTCCATAGGCATAAAATGCAGTTTAAAATAAAAATTAACTTTTGGCAAAATAACTACAGCTAACAAATGCTGGAGACAAACGACTACCTGAACCAAATTATTCAAATGAACAATTCTTAATTTCTCTATCCTTTGCTTATATTTATATGCTAAAAATATAGGTACATACTTATCAAGCAGTCCTAGCTCCAGCTTGTCTCAGGGGAAGGGATATCTGGAGATGATTTGAGATGGTTGATTTTCCTTTTAAAACCTAATGTTTAAATTCCCATTTGTGAACAACCTAAGATACACAGCATCCTATTAGGTGGCTTCAGGACCCTGCCGACTATCTGTGGCTTCATTTCTTTCTCCCTTATGCAGTTAGCAGTAATCCAACATGTTTGATGCCCTCAGGTTTTCACACAAACCTACAGGCCAGAATGATCATTACTCATCACCAGCTTTAAGCAATTTTGGTTAATGCTGAGCTTTAATTGCCTTCACCCAATTTTTGCTCATGGCTCGTTTGCATATATTTTCATTGCACTCCACCATCTTGTTTGTACCTTGACTATAGGGCTGATCTACTCAAATTCTCATTTTACATATCACCTTACCAAGTAAGAAATTGCCTAGGGTTCAATGAAGGTCACCATGCAGGGTAAGCCCCCTGCAGTACCATAAGAAGAGACCCCTTTATGACACAGCCAAGTTCCTCCTAAGATAATTGATCATCCTGTGGATGAACAAGTTATAAAACTGAACTTTGCAATTTCTTGTTCCTCATGTTTTTCCTTCACCCTCAGAGCTGCCTTAGATACTCTATTATGAATAAAGACATGTACACAGTGGAAGAGATTATGAAAACAGAGGCAAAAATCTTCAACAAAATGCTAGCAAACTGAACCCATGTAAAAAAGGGTTATACACAAAGACCAAGTGGGGTTTATCCCAGGAAAATAAGAGTGGTCCAGCATATGAAAATCAATTAACATAATAACACCATATTGGTAGAATAAAGGACCACCCTTTCATGACATAAATACTATAAAATGAGAAGTAGAAGAGACCTTCCTAAACCTGATAAACAGCTTCTCCTAAAAACCCATCCCTAACATCATACTTAATAGTGAAAGACTGTAACTTTTCCTCATAAATTCAGGAACAAGGAATGGATGTCTGCTCTTGCCACTTCTATCAACATTGTGCTAGAGGATCTAGCCAGGGCAATTAGGCAAATGATAAAAGGCATCCCAGTGGAACAAAAGGAGTAAAACTATCTCTGTAGATGACATGGTCTTGTACCTAGAAAATTCTAATAAATCCACCCCAAAATTATTAGAACTAATAAACAAGTTCAGCAAGGTTGCAGGATATAAGATGAATATACAAAAATCAATTGTATTTCCACAGAGCAGCAATGAACAATACAAAAAATAAAGAAAATTCCATTTATAATAGCATAAAAGAGAATAAAATACTTAGAAACAAATTTAATAAAAGAAGTGCAATACTTGTAAAATGAAAGCTACAAAATATTACTGTGAAATTAAAGAAGACCTAAATAAATGAAAAGATATCCCCTGCTCATGGATTGGAAAACAATGTTGTTAAGATGGTAATACTCCTCAAATTGATCAAATCCCAGCTGAAATGTTTTGCGGAAATTCACAAGCTGATATCACAATTTATAGGGAAATTCAAGGGACTCAGAATAGCTAAAACAATGTTGAAAAAAAAAGAACAGAGATGGACTCACACTTCCTGATTTCATAACTTACTACAAAGCTACAGTTATCAAGAGAATGTGGTACTGGTGTAAAGAGGCACATATAGACCAATGAAATAGATTTGAGAGTCCAGAAATAATGGCATACATCTATGGTCAACTGATTTCCAACAGTGCCAAGACCATTCAGTGAGGAAAGAATAGTCTCTTCAACAAATAATAGTAGAGTAACTATATAAATGCATGAATAAATTAGGGCTCCTATTTCACACTGTATACAAAAATTAACTCAAAATGCATCACAGACGTAAATGTAAGAGTTAAAAGTATAAAACTCTTAGAAGAAAGCATAGTTCTGAATCTTTGCGACCTTGGGTTAGGCAATGGTTATATACCAAAAGCACAAACAAAAGAATACATCAACTGAATTTCATCAAAATTAAAAACTTTTTTGCTTCAAAGGACACTGTAAATAAAGTGGAGAAAAAAAAACCACAGAACAGAAAAAAATACCTGAAAGTCATATATCTGAGAAGGGTCTAATATTCAGAACACATAATGAACTCTTATAGCCCAATTATAAAAAGATGACATAATTTAAAAATGGCCAAAGGATTTGATAGATATTTCTCAAAAGAATGTATAAATGGCAATAAGCACACAAAAATATGCTCAACATCATTAGTCATTAGGAGAATCCAAACCAAAATCACAATGAGATAACACTTCACACCGACTAGGATGGCTATAAACTGACAGACAATAACAAGTTTTGACATGGATGTGGAGAAACTGGAACGCTTACATATTGTTAGTGGGGACTGAAATGGTACAGTTGCTGTGGAAAACAGCCTGGCAGTTCCTCAAATGGTTAAATATAGACTTACTATATGCTTGAGCAATTCCACTCAAGAATTTTAAACCTCTTAGAAAAGATCATTTGACACTGAAGTAAAGAATTTCTCCTACTAAATTAGTCTATGGTCAAACTATAACTCATATTTCAGCATGCAGACTCTATTCATAAACAATCAATTCTACACTGAAAGCTACAAACATGAATTGAGCTCTGTGGCCACATCATTGATTTTATGAACTATAAACAGTCTCCTATCACATCCTAGCAGGGCCTAGAACCTCAGACTCTTCCGGGCGGTGAGAAGTTTTCTCCCTTACTCCTTGGTTCATGTCAATGATGGTGAGCCTTTGGATATCCAACTCCTAATGTGCTGCACAGAATATTTCTAGACTCACGTGGCACCAAGAGACAAGGCGACGGACTTAAACCTGAGGCTGTCCATGAAGTCTGGTGAGCACCAGTGGAAGCAGTGGAGAAGGTGCTCACTACAGAGGTGGGAAGGGGTACATGATGTACCTCCAGGCACACCAACTCAAACCTCATGTTTCCAGACCTGACAAACATTTCACCTCATTTTAAGGAACTATCATTTTTACAGAGAAATGGGACAAACATCCCTAAATCTGTCTCTATGTGTCAAAACTAGCATTTGAGAAAATTGTTAAATATTTCATAAAACCTCCCAAGACTAATTGGATATTTTTTAATAGACTGGGGGTTTTTTGTTTGTTTTGCTGATTGCTTTTAATTCTTAAATTTTTTCACCAAATTCAAGATTTAATGGAAAATCCTAATGTTTTTCTATACTTAAAGATTTAAAACCAGCAAAACTCTAGTCATTCAAATTAAAAGGCACATTTGCTCACCTCTAGAATAGCATATCCCTTACTCTACATTTTCTCCTGTGCATTTTTTATTTAAGGAAAATAGACTTCTCCTGGAATGCTTATTTTAAAAATTCAAGATTAGACAGCCACTATATTAATTCATTTGTAAATTAAAAACCAAAGAAATCTGATAGATCAAGTCTCTAAATATTTCTACAATGGGAATGTAATGTAAACAATTAGGAGTCCTTATTTCAGTGTTTGGCTAAGCCATTAAGTTGGCTTGGTAAAGGCAGTCTGACAAATCTGGAGACTCACTGTGAAGTTAATTCTCACTTCTTAGATTTCTACATTTCATTCCAAAATTAAGTATACTTGATAATCTCGTAGTTCATTAATAAATTAAGTTACAAGATAAATTGTGTAACTGGGAGTAGCTGGCTTTAAATGTTGGCCCTTGGCAACAGTACTCATTTTGTTGGATAAAATTCCCTAAGCAGCAACTTTTTTTTAATGGATGCCCAGTACATCTTTAGGAGTCCCTGAGTGGCGCAAATGGTTAAGTGCTCTACTACTGCCCAAAAGGTTGACAGCTTAAACTCCCTCAGAGGTACCTCCAAAGGCAGGCCTGGTGATCTGCTTCTGAAAGGTCACAGCCTTGAAAACCCTATGGAGCTGCTCTACTGTGCACATGTGGAGTCACCATGACTCAGAATTGACTCGATGACAACAACAACAACAATACATCTTTATAAACACAGTCCATTTTCATTACAGAGAAGGACGTGCAGATTTCAAACATTTGGGTCACTTGGTGATCAAAAGAATTTTACATGGTATTTTCATCATACACCTTGTACTGAAATGTGGTTGGCATTAACAACAAAAAAATATATGCCTTTTAATTCACACAGGGCTGACTTCAGGGACAACCTAGCTGGTCCACTCACCTTGCAGTGCAATCAGAGTTCTTCCATTCTGTTGACACCAACCAACTGGCTGGGTGTAAGAACTATTAACATCACACCTGCAAAAACGGGAGTAATGACCATTCTGGACGTTAAGAGGTATCACAAAAAATATTACTGTAAAGCTAAAATGTTACTTTATAGCTAAGCAGAATTACAAGTTATTTTTAGTACTATATGTTGTAAGCTGAGTGACCAAGCTTCTATTTTAAGTAACTTTCTTGAAGTTTAAAAGTATTTTTTAAAAATGTTTGACAAAGACCTTAACTGCCATTTCTACACATGTGTATAGATTTTTGACAAGGGTGCTAAGTCCATTCGATGGGGAAAGAAGAGTCTTTTCAATAAACGGTGCTGGGGAAATTGGATTTCCACATGCATAAAAATGAACATCGGATTTCCACATGCCTCTCACACCATATGCGAAAACAAATTCGAGATGGATTAAGGACATAAATGTGCAAATTAAAACCATAAAATTCTTAGAAGAACAAGGAGGGGCAACAGCCTTAGCTTTCAACAACGGATTATCTAATACCAAAAGCCCAAACAGCAAAAGAAAAAAATAAATGGGACCTCATAAAAATTTAAAACTTTTGTTCATCAAAAGATTTTCCAAAAAATCCTGAAAAGACAAGCTACTGACTGGGAGAATATCCTCGGAAACCATATATCTGACAAGAATAACCAAAATACATATTATAAAACTTCGACAACTTGACAACAAAAAGACAAATGACCCAATCACAAAATGGGTAAAAGACTTGAACAGACATTTCACCGAAGAGAACATTTCAAATGACCACCAAACACATGAAATGATGCTCATGGTTATTAGCCATCAAAGAGATGCAAATCAAAACCACAATGAGATAGCATTTTCACTTCCACTAGGATAGCAAGTATTTAAAAAAAAAGAAAATAACAAATGTTGGCAAGGATGTGGGGAAACTGGAACCCCTACCCATTGCTGGAAACACTGGTGGCACAGTGGTTAAGAACTACGACTGCTAATCAAAAGGTCAGCAGTTCGAATCTACCACGTGCTCCTTGGAAACCATATGGGGCAGATTCTACTCTGTTCTCTATGGTTGCTATGAGTTGGAATTGACTCGACAGCAATGGGTTTAGTTTGTTTCTTTTTTGGATCCATTGCTGGTAGGAATGTAAATGGTACAACTGTTGTGGAAAACAGCATGGCAGTTCCTCAGAAAACTAAAAATATAACTACTGGAGGCAGAGCGAACATGGCACCATAGACAAAAGCACCATGCCATCCCTCCACAGCAAAGACCCAAAAAATTAAGTAAAAAACAAAATTCTGGAACCCTAAGCGTCGAATGGACAGATAAAGAACTCAACCAATAACCGAATGGAGTAAGAAACTAACAGAGAACAAAGAGCAAGCAGAGCTACAGAATGAAGGTCCCGTATCAGCTAATGAGTCACAGCTTTGCCATCTTGGACTGCTCAGCCACCAAGAAAAGGGAACAGGGAATATGGGAAGGCAGCTTCACAGAGCTCCAAGCAGGAGACAGAACACCCGGAAACCAGTGACACACGCTTTTCCATCTCCCAACTTTCTTCCCCTGGCTCAGCCTCCACTGCTTTCTGGAGGGCCGAGGCCACTCAACTGGGGAGACACCAGCTCCTTGCCACTTACATTCACACTGCCCACACCAGCTGCCTCCTTCACTGCCATTTTTTTGTTGCATTTCACAGCTTTTTGTTTTGTCTCTCTCTCACCTCCTTCCTTTCCCTTCTCTCAAACATCTGGCTCCATGTGCCATCTCTGCTCCTTCATGACAGTGGCTCGGATGGGGAACCACTTCCCCAGTCTGTGCCACCATGCCAGTGGGCTCTTTGGGGGCATTTTTTTTTCTTTTTGTTTTTCTTCATTTCTTGGTTTCTTCTCTCTCTCTACCTTTATTCTTTTCTGTTTTCCCGAATACCTGGTGCTGTGAGCCATCTCTGCTCCTTGTAGATGGGCTGTGCAGTGCTACTCAGCTGGGGAGCCATGTCCAAGTTCTGCACTGCCAAGCCAGTGGGCTCCCTTGGGTATTTTTTTTCTCAGTTTCTTGTCTCTCTCTACCACCCTTCTGTTCTTTTCTCCTGAGCACCTGGCACCATGTGCCATCTCTGTTCCTTCTAGATGGGCTGCGCAGTGCTGCTCAGCTGGGGAACTACTTCCCTGATTTGAGCCACCAAGACACAGGGCTCCCTTGGGGCATTTTATTTTTCTTCTCCCAGTTTCTTGTCTCTCTCCACCTCCCTCCCTTTCCTTTCTCCTGGACACCTGAAGCCGTGCGCCATCTCTGCTGCTTCTTGATGGGTTATGCAGTGCCGCTTATCTGGGGAGCCTCTTCCACAGTCTGTGCCACCACACCAGTGGGCTCCCTCAGAAGATTTTTTTTCTTTTCTCGGTTTCTTGTCTCTCTCTAACTTCCTTCCTTCCCCTTCTCCTGAACACCTTGTACCATGTACCATCTTTACTCCTTCTTGACAGGCTGTGAAGCACAACTTGACTAGGGAGCCACTTCCAGTGGGATCCCTTGGGGCATTTTTTTCTTCTTTTTATTCTCAGTTTCTTGTCTCTTTCTATCTTGCTTCCTTTTATCCTGACCACCTCTGTGCATGTACCTTTCTCTTTTTCTTTTTTTTAAATCTACATTCTTATCTCTCTCTCCCTTCCCTTTCTCCCACCCACCTAACTGCATGAGCCATATATGTCCCTTCTTGATGGGCTGTGCCACACCACCCAGTGAGAAAGCCACCAGCACATCACTTCCCTGGGTCTATGCCACTCCAATGAAAGTCTCCCTCAGCACTTTCTTTTTCTTGGCAACTGTTTCTTTCTCCTCGTTCTCTTCTTTCCCACACCCACCTAGCTCCACACATCACATCCTCCTTCTTCCTTCCTGCCTATCTGCACCCCACTCTGAGTATCACACCACTGAGTGGCATAGGTGCAGTCTACCGGAACCTGCCTTGCACTGCCCCCCTGAGCTCTGCCCTGTCATACCCAGTACATGCTACCAATGGCCCATCACAGCCCCTCCCCCTCCCCTGGTCCTGCCCTGTTGCACCATAGCTGAGAGATTGGCCCTGCTCATTGGACAAGGCGGTGAGAACTATCGTGCCTGCAGACGAGCAAACAACAAAGAATGTCCAGCTCACCTGCTCAGACATAACCAAATAAAACAAAAAAGCAAGACAAAACAAACAAATCTACAAGCAATAAAGTAAGAACATAACTTCTGAATGTCCTGAAGACAGCAGATAATATCAAAACATATTAAAAAAAAAAAAAAAAAAACAGAAAAGAATAGTTCCAGCAGGAGTCCAAAATAAAACACCATATGATCTTCCAGTAGAAGAAAACACACTGAAACTACGCTGAACGGGAATATGAATCTCTAAAATTCAGGGCTATCTAAGAGATGAAGGAAAAAGAAACAAAAATGAAGAAAACACAGACAAAATCATGGAAAAGACAGATAAAACAATGGAAGAACTCAGGAAAATAATACAGAAACAAAAGGTCAAAACAAACTCACAAGTAGAAATCATTAAAAAAACAGTGATCACAAACCCAAAAGATAAACAAGATTTCAGAAATGGACTGCGTCATAGAAGCTTTGAGGAGCAGGTTTGAAACAATGAAGACAGGACCAGCAAAACTGAAGATAAATTCTTGCATACCACTTTGAGGAAAAATCAGAGAAAAGAACAAAGAAAAATGAGAAAACCCTGAGGACAATGTGGGATGCAATATAAAACAAAAATTTGCAAGTGTTTGGAGTTCTAGAACTGGAGAAGAAAATGGAAAACTCAGAGAGGATCGTTCAACAATTGCTGACAGAAAACTTCCCCAATATAATGCTGGATGAAAAACTGACCATCCAAAAAACTCAACAAACACTATATAGGACAGATCACAAAAGCAAATCACCAAGACTTGTCATAATCACATTCACTAAAACCAAAGACAAAGAAAAACTCCTGAGAGCAGCTTCAGAAAAATGAAAAGTCATATGCAAAGGGGAATCAATAAGACCAAACTCTGATTACTCAGCAGAAACCATGCAGGCAAGAAAGCAATGGGATGACATATATAAAACTTTGAAAGAAAAAAATTGCCAACCAAGAACAATATATCCTGCAAAACTCTACCTCAGATATGATGGTGAAATTACAGCATTTCCAGATAAACAGGCACTAAGGGAATATGTAAAAACCAAACAAAACTTAAAAGAAATTTTAAAGGGAGTCCTTTGGTTATAGAACCAACAACATCAGCCTGAATCTAGGATGCAAGACTGCATCAACCAGATACCAATCTAGGTAATGAACTCTCAAGGATACAACAAAACTAAAAGATTTACAACAGGGAACGAGAAAGGTCAATCTGTAAATGATAATAATATCAGAACAATAAAAGAGGGAATAAATGGTGTAGACATAGAACTTTAAAATGGAGAGGAAGTCAAGACAATATCAAGTAGTAAAAGACTGGCTCAAACTTCAGACGATAAGGGTAAATTTAAAAGCGACCACAGAGAAACTTAACAAACCTACTCATCAAAACACAGAACAAAAACTGGAAGTCTCGTAAACACAAAAATTATAAAAACTAAAGAAACAAACAAAAAACCCACAATCAAAAGGAATTCAGCACAGGACAGTAAGAGGAACAAAGAAAATGTCAGCACCACAAAATAAAAAAAACACTGCAAAACGATAGCAATAAACTCACACCTACCAACAATTACACTGAACGAAAATAGCCTAAAAAAAGGGACCCGTAAAGAGACACACAGTGACAGAATGGATAAAAATACAGGACTCATCAATATGCTGTCTACAAGAGACACACCTTACATACAAATAAAAATCAAAGGATGGAAAAAATATATCAAGAAAACAGCTATCAAAGTGGAGCAGGGGTGGCAACATTAATCTCAGACACAAAAGACTTTAAAACAAAATCCACCATAAAGGACCACGAAGGGCATGATATAATGATGAAAGGGATGATCCATCATAAAGACATAACCATAATAAATATCTATGCACCAATGACAGGGCTCCAAAATACATAAAACAAACTCAAACAGCACTGAAAAGAGAAATTGATAGTTTCACAATAATAGTAGGAGGCTTCAACACACCACTCTCGGTAAAGGAGAGAACACCTAGAAAGAAACTCAACAAAGGTACAGAAGGTCTAAAGGGCACAATCAGCCAACTTGACCTCACAGACATACATAGAACACTCCATGCAACAGCTGCAAAGGACACATTCTTTTCCAGTGTACATTGAATGTTCTCCAGAATAGACCACATCTCAGGCCACAAAGAAACCCTCAGCAAAACGCAAAACATTGAGATAATACAAAGTATCTTTTCTTATGATAATGCCATCAAAGTAAAAATTAAAAACAGAAGAGCATGGCGAAAAATCAAATACATGGAAACTGAATAACACTCTGCTTAAAAACCACTGGGTAACAGAAGAAATCAAAGATGGAATAAAAAAATTCCTGGTATCAAATGAAAATGAAAACACATCATACCAAAACCTTTGGGACTCAGCAAAGGCAGTGCTCAGAGGTCAATTTACAGCAAAAGGTGCACATATTAAAATAGAAGAAAGTGACAAAATCAAAACATCTGCTACACAACTCGAACAAATAGAGAACTGCAAAAGAAGCCCACAGCCACCAGAAGAAAGGAAATAATAAAGATCAGAGCAGAAATAAATGAGAGAACAGAAAAACAACAGAAAGAATTGACAAAACCAAAAGTTGGTCCTTTGAAAGGATCAACTAAATCAACAAACCACTGGCCAAATTGACAAAAGAAGAGGACACAGAAGAGGACACAAAAAACCCAAATAAGAAAAAAATGGGGGACGTTACAACAGACCCAACTGGGATAAAAAGGATCATAACATAGTACTATGAAAAACTGTACTCCCAACAAATTTGAAAACCTAAAGGAAATGGGCACATTTCTAGAAACACATTACATAACACAAACTGAAGTCGAAAATGTAAGCAGACCCACAACAAGAGAAGAGACTGAAAAGGTAATTAAAAAAAAAAAAAGCTCCCAACAACAACAACAACAAAAAAAACCCTGGCCCAGATGCCTTCACTGGAGATTTCTACAAAACAGTCAGAGGAGAGCTTACACCAGTATTACTCAAACTATTTCAGAACAAAGAAAAGGAAGGGATATTCCAAAAGAAAATTAAAGACCAGTTTCTCTCATAAATATAGATGCAAAGATTCTCAAAAAAATTCTAGCCAAAAGAATTCAACATTATATCAAAATACTAATACACCATGACCAAGTGGGATTCATACCAGGTATGCAAGGATGGTTCAACATTAGAAAATCAATCAACGTAACGCACCACATAAATAAAAGAATCACATGATCATCTCAATTGATGCAGAAAAGGCATTCAACAATGTCCAATACCCATTCCTGAAAAAATTCTCAATAAAATAGGTATAAAAGAGAAATTCCTCAACATAAAAAAGGGCATCTATGCAAAAGCAACAGCCAACATAATTCTTAATGGAGAGAGGCTGAAAACAAGAACAGGGCAAGGATGCCCTTTATCACACCTCTAGTTAACATTGTGTTGGAAGTCCTAGCTAGAACAAGAGGCAAAAAAAAACTAAAGGGCATCCCAAATTGGTAACAAAAAAGTGAAAGCATCCCTATTAGTGGATGATATGATACTACACATAGAAAACCCAAAAGACTCCATAAGAAAACTACTGGAACTAACAGAAAGATTCAGCAGAGTACCAGGACAAACATACCAAAATCAGTTGGATTCCTATACACCAATAAAAAGAATGTTGAAAAAGAAATCAGGAAAATAATACCATTTATAATAGTCCCTAAAAAAAATAAAATACTTAGGAATAAATCTAACCAGGGATATAAAAGACCTATACAAAGAAAACTACAAAACCCTACTGCAAGAAACCAAAAGAGAATTACATAAATGGAAAAACATACCATGCTCGTGGATAGATAGACTCAACATTGTAAAAATGACAATTCTACCCAAAGCAATCTACAAATATAATGCAATCCTGATCAAAATACTAACAGCATTCTCTAAAGAGATGGAAAAACTAATCATTCACTTTATATGGAAAGGGAAAAGATCCCGGGTAAGTAAAGCACTATTGAAGAATTAGAATAAAATAGGAGGACTCGTACCACCTGACCTCAGAAACTACCATAGACAGACAGTAGTCAAAACAGTCTGGTATTGATTCAATGACAGATCCACTGATCAATGAAACAGATTTGAGAACCCAGATGTAAATCCACACACCTATAGTCAAGGGTTCAAAGTTCATCTCATGGGGAAAAGGCAGTCTTTTTAACAAATGGTGCTGGCAAAACTGGATGTCCATCTGCAAAAATATGAAACAGAACCCATACCTCACATCATACACAAAAACTAATTCAAAATGGATCAAGGACCTAAATATGAAACCAAAAACTATAAAGATCATAGAAGAAAAGATAGAATCAATGCTAGAGGCCCTAATACACAGCATTAACAGGATACAAACCATAACTAACAACACACAAACTCCAGAAGATAAGCTAGACAACTGGAATCTTCTAAAAATTAAACACTTATGCTCATGAAAAGACTTCACCAAAAGAGTAACAAGATAACCTACAGACTGGGAAATATTTGGGGGTATGATAAATCCGACAAAAGTCTAATATCTAAAATCTACAGAAAAATTCAATACCTCTACAATAAAAAGAGAAATAATCCAATTGAAAAATGGCAAAGGAAATGAACAGACACTTCACCAAAAAAAGACATTCGGCGGCTAACAGACATATGAGGAAATGCTCACCATCACTAGCCATTAAAGAGAAATGCAAATCAAAACCACAACAAGATACCATCTCACCCCGACATTACTGGCACGAATAAAAAAAAAAACAGAAAATAACAAATGTTGGAGAGTCTCCAGGAAGATTGGAGGTTTTATGCACTGCTGCATATAACCATTTTGGAAAATGATATGGCCATTCCTTAAATAGCCAGAAATAGAAATAGCATAAAATCCAGCAATCCCACTTTTAGGAACATATCCTAGAGAAATAAGAGCCATCACATAAATAGACATATGCACACCCATGGTCACTACAGCACTGTTCACAATAGCAAAAAGATGGAAACAACCTAGATGCCCATCAACAGATGAATGCATAAACGAACTAAGGTACATACACACAACAGAATACTATGCAATGATAAAGAACAAGGATGAATACGTGAAGCATCTCACAACATGGATGAATCTGGAGGGCATTCTGCTGAGTTAAATAAGTCAATCACAAAAGGACAAATATGATACCACTACTATAAAACTCACGAAAAGGTTTACACTCAAAAAGACACAATCTTTGATGGGCAGGAGTGAAATGAGGGGTGGGGATAGAAAATCACTATATAGACAATAGATAAGTAGTAACTTTGGTGAAGGGTAAGACAGTACACAACACTGGGGAAGCCAGCCCAGCCTGTACAAGGCAATGGACAAGGTCATGGAAGTGCCATAGACACATCCAAACTCCCTGAGGGACCCAGCTACTGGGCTGAGGGCTGTAGGGACCATAGTCTCAGGGAACATCTAGCTCAATTGGCATAACAGTTTATAAAGAAAATGTTCTACATTCTACTTTGGAGTAGTGTCTGGGGCTTTAAAAGCTTGTGAACGGCCATCTAAGGTACTCCACTGGTCTCACCCCATCTGGAACAAGGGAGAATGAAAAAAGCCAAGTACACAAGGCAAAGATTAGTCCAAAGGATTAATGGACCAACTATCACAGCCTCCACCAGGCTGAGTCAAGCACAACTAGATGGTAGCCGGATACCACCACCGACTGCTCTGGCAAGGATTACAATAGGGGGTCCTAGACAGAGGTGAAGCAAAATGTAGAACAAAATTCTGACTCAAAAAAAAGACCAGACTTACTGGTCTGACAGAGACTGGAGAAACCCCAGGGGTATGGCCCCCGGATACCCTTTTAGCTCAGTAATGAAGTCACTCCTAAGGTTCACCCTTCAGCCAAAGATTAGACAGGTCCATAAAACAAAATGGGACTAAACGGGCACACCGGGCCAGAGGCAAGGGTGAGAAGGCAGGAGGGGACAGAAAAGCTGGTAACAGGAAACCCAAGGTTGAGAAGGGGAGAGTGTTGACATGTTGGGTGGTTGGCAACCAATGTTGCAAAACAATACGTGCACTAACTGTTTTATGAGAAGCTAGTCTGTTCTGTAAACCTTCATGGAAAGTACAATAAAAATAAATAAAAATAGACCCACCATATGACCGCAACACTTCCAGTCCTACGCATATACCCAAAAGACTTCAAAGCAGAGATTCAGAGACTTGTACACCAGTGTTCACTGCAGCACTATTTACAACAGCCAAAATGTGGAAACAATTTAAATGCCCATCAACAGATGAATGGATAACAAAATAAGGTACACATATATAATGGAATACTACTCAGCCAATAGAAGAAATGAAGTCTTAATACATGCTACCATGTGGACGGAACCGGAAGACATGCTGAGTGAAATAGGTTAATCAAAAGGACAAATATTGTATAACCTCACTTATATTAAAAGACAGAAAAGGCAAATGTATAGAGATCAAAGTTTATTAGTGGTTATCAGGGGCGGGTGAAATGGGAAAAGGGTAGATTAACAGTGATGGAAACATCGTATTGATTAAAGGCAGAGATGCACAGCCAATTATTTGATGTAAGTTGTACACCTACAAAGAGTTGAACTGGCAAAAGTTCTGTGACAGGTATATTTACAACGATGACAAGGAAAAATAATAAAGAGTAGCTGCTGAGGCTGCTTATGTACAACCAAACACCTCATGGGATTTGGTTCCTTGGTTTAGGGATTTAGGGTCACGGTCTTATGGGACAATCAGTTAAATGGCATAATGATCTATTTAGTGCTTCTGTTCCACCTACTTGTTCACTGTGTAAGTGCCTGGGGGCTTAAAAGCTTTCAAGCAAGCATGTAAGGTACAACATTTGGTCTCTACTCACCTGGAGCAACAAAGGAAGAAGGTGAGTCAAGAATAGGAGGAGGATATGCAATATGTGGCTAAGTGCCTCCATGAACAACTGCCTCCTTTGCCATGAGACCAGAAGAACTGGATGGTACCCAGCTACCGTTACTGAATGCTGTAATCAAAGATTCTACAGAACAACCCTGATCAAAAGGGGGAAAATGCGGAACTCAATTTCAAAGTCTCATGGATTGCAGGCTTTCTGGAGCCAAAGGTGCTGGATGAAGCCCTGAAACTATTGGCCTGAGATAATCTTTAAACTTTAAGTCAAATATAACCCCTGAAGTCTTCTTAAACTCAAATAATAATTTAGCTTAACTAGTAAAAAATGTCTGCTTTAATCATATGCTTTTTAAGAACTATCTATCTGGGATCAAATTGGTAACAACAACTCAAAAGTTTAGATAGGAAAGTTAGAGAGCAGTGAGTTTATGTTAATGGGGGAGGAACAATTCAGAAAAGGAGACTGAGAATGGTTCCATAACTCGAACAACGTAATCAAGGTTAACAAATTGTTCCAGTAGAAACTGTTGGTTTGTTTTGCTGTGTATATTCTCAACAAGAACAAAATAAAGTTTAATTAAATAATAACAACAGTTTAGCTTAACTAGTTAAAAAAAAAAAAAAGTCTGCCTTGTGCATTATGGTCTTTTAAGAACTATCTATATGAGATCGAAACAACAACAGCAACTGAAAATATCAGACAGGAACCTTAAGGGACAACTCAGAAAAGGTAGGTGAGAATTGTACAACTCGAAGAATGTAATCAATGTCACTGAACTATACACGTAAACACAGTTGCCTTGGTGTATGTTTTGCTGTATACATTCCCAACAACAAAATTAAATTAAAATTTAAAAAACCTCCTCTACTTCGTGGTAGCAGCAAAGACAGATGTGAACTCATCAGTCCAAACTTTAACAGGACATCCCACTCAGACTCAACAAGACAGCACATGTCCTCCCTCTCTCTCTCATAGAACCCAGAATCTCTCTACCAAGACACAGATAACACTTAACTTACACTCCGCTTCTTAGTTCAAAGGAGAAGACAGGCCCTTCTTCATGCACAAAAAGAGCCACGGCCTCAGGCAGGAGACGGGTCCATTATTCAGGGCATACTGTGAAGAAATGCTACAAAAATTATTTTTGCCACGACCTCTATATTCTAGGTTTTAATCCATGTAGTACTAGCTTAATGGTATCATAGCAAACATTTTCTCTGCTCCCCACAGGCTTCCAAAAATTCCTCCCATTCTCCCTGAATCTTCCCTTTTAAAAAGTAACAGGCTGCATTAACCAACATTTTTCAGGAAATAAAAAATGCTTCATGCTGTTAACTTCCCTTCACAGAAATGCTTCACTTACAAACCAGAGAAAACATAGTGAGGTGACCTGAACTGCTCACACTATTTCAGATGAGGCCTCATTAGGCAACCACTCATATAATGGTGGGAAAAGGTTCTCTGGCTCTTTAATTCAACAATTCGTGGGGAGGAAAAGGTAGCGAAAAGCCAACCACTAAGTCCCTGATGGTCATTACTATAAGAACAACAGCAAGACCAGTGACAGTTCTGAAATGAAAATAAGTTAACACGAGGCATATGAACCCACAAAAATAAAGCGATGCATAGGGTCAGTTTCTCACCAGTAATTGTAACTATCTTCCCAATTGTCAAAACGCACCCGCACGCGGTCTTTGACAATGTCTGCTATGGTTGCCACACACACCAAGGCAGGGCTCTTCCTGTCCACAGCCTGCACTTCATCCCAACCTGGAGCTCCCTGGGCACTGACCAGTCCTGACACAGCAGAGGGGGTAGAGGCACAAAGAGAAACACCACCAAGCAGGAATAAAAAGCCACTGTCAAATGTCTGTGATGCCTAGCATCAGAAAGATCTACTCTCTGGAATTAAGCCGGCAATGCCAGTGAGAAATACTCCAACAAACTGTTACACGGTTTACCGCTCGCTCTAACAAAGACACAGGAAATAGCTTTGACTTTGTGTTTTTCTCTTTTGCTCTGCAAGTAGGCTTTATTTCCCTCATCATCTTTATTTTCCCATTTCACTTCTCAGGATAGTTTATATTGATTTTAAAATATGATGTTTACTAAACACCTAAATGCACAAAACCAAACCAGTTGCTACCCCACGTGAGGGAGAGTAGAACTATGCTCCGTATGGTTTTTAACGGCTGTTGATCTTACAAAAGTAGATCACCAGGCCTGTCTTCAAAAGGCTTTAAACATTTCTGTCACCAGACAGCAAATTTTCTCTGCTCCTCAGAGGCTTTCAAAAAGTTTTCAAACACCACCATTTAGAAAAGTGGTAAAGATATGCCCTTTATCACCAAAACCATAATTTAGATTATTTAATCTGAAAATAGTGGTTTTTCTCAATACTTAAGGAACACATGCACTAATTCATGAATAAAATCATTGTTAAAAAAAATACAAATCCTTTATTAGCATCTGCACATCACATTGAGGTTATTAAAAACCATGAACTAGGATTTACAATAAAATTCAGTAACAAAACCCACTTTTTATACAGTGACAATTAGCCACTCTGGGATTTAGAAAGTATACAAAAAATTCCTGGGGACTAAAGGGGTTTTTTTTTTTTCTCTACTGATTTACTACGCACACTGAACTCTAGTTTTTGTTTTCCTTTTGCACAGTATATTTTTAAAGCAATTTCACGTTGATATGTTTCTATGAAACAGACTGAGCAATTATTTCACAGATCAGGAAACTGAAGATTTGAGAAGTTCACTGAGCGCTCTCCACAACATGGCGAAGGCAGCCAGGCCAACCCCTGACTAGATGACGTGTACTGCACCTGGCCCCCTCCCCAAACTGCCAGCATCGCCTCTGGGCCCACAGAGGAGCTAAGAGGAATTGGGGCCGCAACTTGTTCTCACTTCCCACCAAAGATTTGGGACACAGATGGCACTGGGAGTATGCTCTACCCCAATCCTCATGAGAACACCCTGTGAATCTGTAGGAAAAGTTACTCTCATTATCACTGCACTTAAGCCTATCTAGGATGGGTACATTCAAAGTCTACCTGAGTACCTACTAGTTTCAAACACCAAAGCTAATTTTAGAAGACTAACTCATGGAAGCAAAAGGGAAACGCATGTTCTAAAGATATTTTAAATTGTAGCAGGCTCTAAATGTAAGTTTTTCAACTTTTCTCATCAAACTGAAGTATTTGATTACACTTTTAAAGAAAAAGAAAGATATGCCCATAGAACACTGTGACAAATTAAGTAAGAAAAATCACAGGCAGCTAAGCATTTCCATAATTTCTTAAAGGATTAAAATACAATAGAATGTACACCGAATTTTAAGATACATTATTAGCTCAGGGAAAAAATCTCATCCACACTACAGGAGAAAATACTTACAGAGCTTCTGCTTCTGAATAAGTTCTTGGGAGCATTTTGCAATTTGCAGGCATTCAAGTAATCCATCCAAACAAATTTATCTTTTCTATAACCTAACAAAAGTACACATTTACTGTAAATACCCATAAGATGTAATCACACGTGTGTTTAATCATTATTATTATTCTGTGTCCTGTCATAAACCCAATGTCCTTAGCAGACCACAAAACATTTAAATTAAAACCTCCACGTTCTTTCAATGTTGTTAATGTATGAAATTCAAAACTGTTGAGTGTGGTTTCCTGTCATACATTTCATTCCCTACAAGTGTTTAATATTCATAGAGACAGGGAGTTGGTGCTGGGCTGGCTTCATGGGAGGCCTGTCCCCCACTGAGGCCTCCAAAATGAGCAAAGGGATGAGACATAAAAGTTCCTGAGTTTGCCACCACCCCTAAGGAAGCTGCATCACTGTGACCGCCAGTGGTCCCAAAGCAGCAACTGTCCCGGGTTCCAGGCATGTGGAGTAGTTACACTGACCCCTTCACAATCCAAGGACAACTAGGTGGCTCTAGCTTTCCGTTCCGTACCCTTACAGGTTTCCCAGTTTAAAAAAAAAAAAACGTTACCCTCCCCATTCCTATGCCCTAAAGTGGCTCTGCCTGCTAGGCCATGGCTTCATCTTTCATCACGCTGCCCACCTTCTCTCCTGGCTTCTCTGCTCCAGCCCACGGGCTCCTCGCTACCCTCACACCCACCAAGCACACTCTTGCCTACTGCATCCTGCTTCTCCCCTCCTGTGGCTCTGATCCAGCAGTCACTCATTTCATTTCATCCTAGACTCTGCCCTAAGGGGTGCCCCTGCAACCCCTTCTACCCCTTACCCTGTCACTGCAAGACACTGCATTTTATCTCTATATATTATCCTTCTCCCTCTCTAGAATGAAAGCCCCATGCAGGCAGAGACTTTTACTGTTTTATTCACTGTTCTGTCCCGGTGCTTGCATGTCAATGAATGAACAAGCCTGTAGCCTGTGACCAGCTGCCATGAACTCCAGAAATCTAAGGGACTCAGCTGTCAGCCTCAGGGACAAGTCCCAAGGACACCTGAGTTGACTACTTGACGGTTAAGGTTGTATGTCAACTTGGCTGGGCCATGATTCTCAGCCATTTGGCAGTTATGATGTAGTTTGGCAGTTATGTAATGATATAATCACCTCCGTGATGAGATCTGACATAATGTAATTTCCTCCATGATGAGATCTGCTATGAGCAACCAATCAGTTGAAAGAGAGTTTCCTTGGGGGTGTGGCCTGCATGCAATATTTGTAGACTTTCTGGCAAAGCTGGCTGGCTTTTGCTCTGCTCTGGATCTTGCATTCGACTGGTCATCATCTGAACTCTGGTTCTTGGGACTTGAGCCGGCAGCCTGCCATCTGACTTGCTGATCTTGGGTTCATTAGCCTTCACAGCCTTAAGCCAGCAGCCTGCTGTCTGACCTGCCGATCTTGGGTTCATCAGCCCCTGCAGGTACGTGAGTCAGGAGAAACCTCCAGCCTGATGCCTGACCCAGAGACTTGGGACTTTCCAGCTTGTACAATCATATGAGCCATTTCCTTGATATAAATCTCTCTCTCCCTCTCCATATATACGCTTCGCTGGTTTTGCTTCTTCAGCAAACCCAGCCTAATTAAGACAACTACTAAGAATCAAATGACTATGCACTGACTCCAGGAGCTGCCAGTCACAGAATGGTCTAACACCCAAGTAGAAGACCTTGTACAGAAGTTGCAGAGCACAGAAACGGGCCCATCGGCATCATATTAACCAAGCCCTCACCTTGCTGTCCACAGCAGAGAAAGCTTCAGCCACATCGGCCTCCCCCCAGGTTCCTCCCACACAGAGCAAAAGATAAGATGGCGTTTTCATTCCTACCCAAAGAAAACAGATGGTGCACTGTTTTTCTGCTTTCATAGTTCTTGTTTTCCATGATTCCTCATTTTCAAACAAATGATTTACAGTGAATCCAGTTACCTCACAGTGTGGCACCATTGATTAAAGTGAAGTATTTCATTTCAACCATGATTTAAATATTACTTTAACTCCCTTAAAGGGTTTAATAGCTTTATATAAAATAAAATAGTCCCACAGTATTTATTTGTCCTGGGTATCTTATTGCAGTATTTGAACTAACCAGTCATTGGTACTTTTCTTTTAGAGGTATTTATTTTAAGGGTGCTTATCATTGTATCCTTACTGGTCTTTGTGGTTCAAACTTTCATTTTGGAAATAAATTCACACCAGACTCTCTCCTTAGTATTTCATGAAACGTTATTAACATGAAACTTAAATTAGACTCTCTTCCCAACTGGTAAATGCATCCTTACCGTTAAAACCAAACCAAAACCAAACCCAGTGCTGTCGAGTCGATTCCGACTCATAGCGACCCTAAAGGACAGAGTAGAACTGCCCCATGGAGTTTCCAAGGAGCGCCTGGCGGATTCGAACTGCCGACCCTTTGGTTAGCAGCCATAGCACTTAGCCACTATGCCCCAGGGTTTCCTTACCATTGGGGATGTGCAATTCATGCTTGGTCTTTTCACACCACCCCACTTGATGTATGTCAGGGGAACCAGCATTGGTCCAAAAATCATAGCAACTTAAATAACCATCAAAGCAAAGTTGCAGATGGTATCCACACACCTGTAAAATGGAATGTTTGCAGTCGCTCATTAATTGTCATGCATTTGAAGTGGACACAAGATTCACAAAATATTCATATACTCTCAGTGCCAACAACATACAAAACACAATCCTTCCATCCAAGTGTGTTTTTATTAGCAAACAAATTTATGGATGATGAATATGTGAAAAAGACAAAATGCTGACAAAATGGGCAGTCTTTCAGATATCTAGATCCTCTGCAGGAAAAAAAAATCCTTTTACTCAATCTATGAATCTGAGGTCAATTTACATATTCATCAATTAACGAGTTTATTTATTAATTCAATGCCTGTCAAATGTTCCTTTCAGAAACCCTATCTTCTGCTGTCTGGCTTGGATTCATATCCCAAGACAGGGTAATAAGCTAAACTACTGAGCAAAACCAACATGGGCACGGCTTTACTTCACCTTTAACATACTGATCAAACATACTGTATTTTTATGCAAATGGCACACATTGTCCTTTTTATTTTAATTTCTGCCGACAGCACAAATGCCACCACACTATTTTCGTATGCTCGCCATGCCGAGCATTATATGTGTGGGCAAGTTATTTACACGGGCACATTATTTGCAAAAAACACCGTATTTTTCAATACTCAATAAAGGGAATAATAAAACAGTCTGAGAAATACATCCTGTACACGTGCTGAAAAAGTTTAGTAGCTACAGCCAATCAGTAAAGTAAATGAATTTGTGTTCTATGTCCCATGATATTAAAAATATAGACCTTTTTTTGATTTAATAATACAAAATGTTTAGTATTACATTGTATAAGCCATTTACTTTCATCAAAGGCTCCATTCTATATAATTTTCACAAAATGTATATATTATACAAACACATCGTTCATAGGCTTAACTATTTCCCATCCCCATTTCTCACTAGTTCAGCTAAAACTTGAATAATTGTCTCATTTAACAGGCAAAAGCAACATTGTGGGATCCACTGATAGTTATAAATCTCAGGTGAAAACTATTTACCAATTAAGCCAAGACTACCTGCTAGTTAATGAAGGGCTTATTAGAAAATTCATCTCCAGAGGAGAAAAAAGAGTCAGTAAGAAACATATTTTCATCCATCACTGCCCAAAATAACTCCATAATATACTTGAGCTTATTTATAATAGAAAGAACTCAAATTCATTATTCTCTAGATAATTTTCTTTCTGTCACTGTGCAGTTGGCCCAGGCAAAGACACCATCTCTTACCTCAGCTATAGAAAGCATGCAGAATACAGACGGATGTAGGGGATCGATGTCTTCCAATCGCATCCCAACCTGAAAACCATTTTCATATTCTGGAAAGGATTGGTCCTATGAACTTTCAACGGATGACTTTAAAACTGAAAAAACCAAACCTATTGCCGTTTCGAGTCAACCCTGACTCATAACGACCCTATTGGACAGAGTAGAAGTGCCCCATAGGGTTTTCAAGGAGCACCTGGTGGATCTGAACTGCCAACTTTTTGGTTAGCAGCTGTAGCTCTTAACCACTATGCCACCACGGTTTCCAAGAGACAACTTTAGCCATTGAAATATCTTCATTAAAAAAAAAAAAATATTAAACACTTGGTGTGCCTATATATACAATCAAGAATTACCAATTATCACCTATATGGTTTGCACATTTAGCCTATGAATACCTTCCCAAGCCTTAAGTTACATAAATACATTACCCATATTTTTTTTAAACTTTCAAAGTTTTGTTGTTCGAATTTAAATCTATAATGTAACTGGAATTGACGTCTCTATTTTTTTTTATGGTGTGAGGTAGCAGTCTAATTTTTTTCATATGAAAAATAAATTATTTGAAACAATTTTTTGAATAGTCCATGCTTTTCATTGATCTGCAAAGTCACCTCTGCCTTGTCATATTTCTACATAGTTGCGAGTCTACTTCTGGCTTCTTTATTCTGTTTCCTTGGTGTCTTGGTCATCCAGTGCTGCTATAACAGAAATACCCCAAGTGAATGGCTTTAACAAACAGAAGTTAATTCTCTCACAGTCCAGTAGGCTAGAAGTCCAAATTCAGGGCGCCAGCTCCAGGGGAAGGCTTTATCTCTCTGTTGACTGTGGAAGAAGGTCCTTGTCATCAATCTTTCTGTGGTCTAGGAGCTTCTCTGCGCAGGAACCTTCGGTCCAAAGGATGTGCTCTGCTCCCAGTGGTGCTTTGTTGGGGGTATGAGGTCCCCCTGTCTCTCTGCTTGCTTCCTTCTTTTGTATCTAAAATGAGATTGGCTTAAGACACTATCTAATCTTGTAGACCTCATTGATATAACTGCCGCCAATCCATCTCATTAACATCATAGTGATAGGATTTCCAACTAATAGGGAAATCACATCAGATAACAAAATGGTAGACAATCATACAATACTGGGAATCATGACCTAGCCAAGTTGATAGACACTTTTGGGGGACACAATTCAAACCATGACACTTGGATTATTTGCTTACATCACACTATCCATGTGCTTATACCGAGCCTTTCTTCCTGGAGAACAATTTTTATCATATTGACTCTTCTAATTCAGGAATGTGTTCTCCATTTAATCTGATTATTTCTAATTTTCAAAAATTAAAAAAAATTTTCCAATAAGATTACAACATACTCTACTATACTTATTTCTGGGTACCTTTTAATATTTGTTATTGTAAATGCAATATTTTTCACAATGTATTTTCTCATTTGTTCCCATTCATTAATATTTTTTAATTTATTTTTTTCTTTTTTTATCGAACTTTAGATGAAGGTTTACAGAACAGACTACGTTCTCATCAAACAAGTAATACACACGTCTTTGCCTGACACTGGTTAACAACCCCACGACACGTAAACACTCTCACTTCTCAACCCTGGGTTCCCTATTACCAGCTTTCCTGTTCCCTCCTACGTTCCAGTCCCTGCCCCAGGGCTGGTGCACCTCTTTAGTCTTGTTTTGTGCCATGGGCCTATTTAATCTTTGGCTGAAGGGTGAACCTCAGGAGTGACCTCATTACTGAGCTGAAATGGTGTCCAGAGGTCATACTCTCAGGGTTTCTCCAGTCCGTCAGGTCAGCGTCTGGTCTTTCTTTTTGAGTTAGAATTTTGTTCTACATTTTTCTCGAGCTCTGTCCGGGACCCTCTGTTGCGATCCCTGCCAGAGCACTCAGTGGTGGTAGCAGGGCACCATCTAGTTGTACTGGACTCAGTCTGGTGAAGGCTGTGGTAGATGTGGTCCACTAGTCCTTGGGACTAATCTTTTCCTTGTGTCTTTAGTTTTCTTCATTCTTCCTTGCTCTCAAAGGGGTGAGACCAGTGGACTATCCAAGATGGCCTCTCACAGGCTTTTAAGATGCCAGGCACTGCTCACCAAAGTAGAATGTAGAACATTTTCTTTACAAAATATGCTATGCCAATTGACCTAGGTTTTCCCCAAGACCATGGTCCTCACAGCTCTAAGCCCAGCAATTCGGTCCCTGAGGGAGCTACCATGACGTTGCCTTGTACAGGTAGACTGGCTTCCCCAGTATCGTGTACTATCTTACCCTTCACCAAAGTTGCCCAAAGCAACCACTTATCTATTGTCTATTAAGTGCTTTTCCATCCCAACCCTGCCCTTCCCTTGTAAACATCAAAGATTGTTTCTTTTTGTATATAAACTTTTTCATGAGTTTTTACAGTAGTGGTCTCATACAATATTTGTCACTTTGTGACTGACTTATTTCACTCAGCATAATGCCCTCCAGAGTCATCCACATTATGAGATGCTTCACAGATTCATCTTGTTCTTTCTCTTTGCATAATACTCCATTGTGTGTTTGTACCACAGTTTCTGTATCCGTTCATCTGCTGATGGGCATTGAGGCTGTTTCCATCTTTTTGCTATTGTGAACGCTGCAATGAATATGGGTGTGCATATGTCTATTCCAGTGACGGCTCTTATTCCTCTAGGATATATTTCTAGAAGTGGGATTGCTGGGTCACATGGTATTTCTATTTCTAGCTTTCTAAGGAAGCACCATATCGTTTTTCCGAAATGGTTGTATCATCTTTCATTCCCACCGACAGCACATAAGAGTTCTGATCTCCCCAAAGTCTCGCCAACATTTTTTATTTTCTGTTTTATTGATTCGTACCAGAAATGCCGGGGTGAGACAGTATCTCACTGTAGTTTTGGCTTGCATTTCTCTGATGGCTACAGATTGTGAGCATTTCCTCATGTGTCTGTTGGCTGCTTGAATATTTTCTTTGGTGAAGTGTCTGTTCATTTCCTTTGCCCATTTTTTAATCGGATTTGTCTTTTTGTTGTAGAGGTGTTAGATTTTCCTGTACATTTTAGAGATTAGACCTTTGTCTGATTTATAATAGCCAAAAAGTTTCTCCCAGTCTGTAGGTTCTATTTTTACCCTTTTGGTGAAGTATTTTGATGAGCATAGGTGTTCAGTTTTTAGAAGAGCCCAGTTATCTACCTTATCCTCTAGAGCTTGTGTGTTGTTGGTTAGTGGTTTGTATCCTGTTAATGCCACGTATTAGGACCTCTAGCATTGATCCTATCTTTTCTTCTATGAACTTCATGGTTTTGGGCTTTATATTTAGGTCTTTGACCCATTTTGAATTAATTTTTGTATATGGTGTGAGGTATGGGTCGTTTCATTTTTTTTTGCAGATGAACAGCCAGTTGTGCCAATATCATTTGTTAAAAAGGCTGTCTTTTCCCCATGTGACGGACTTTGGACACTTGTCGAAGATCAGGTGACCATGGGTGGATGCATTTACATCTGTGGATTCTCAATTCTGTTCCATTGGTCAATGTTTCTGTCATTGTATCAGTACCACGCTGTTTTGGCTACTGTAGATGTACAGTAGGTTCTGAGGTCAAGTAGTGAGAGTCCTACCATTTTATTTTTCTTCTTCAATAGTGCTTCACTTATCCAGGAGTTCTTCCCTTTCCATATAAAGTTAATAATAAGTTTTTCCATCTCTTTAAAAAATGTTTCTGGAATTTGGATCGGAATTGCATTGTATTTGTAAATAGCTTTGCGTAGAATTGCCATTTTCATAATGTTGAGTCTACCTATCCACGAGCATGGTATGTTTTTCAATTTATGTAGATCTCTTTTGATTTCTTGCAGTAGTATTTTATAGTTTTTTTTTTTTGGTCCAGGTCTTTTACATCCCTGCTTAGATTTATTTCCAAGTATTTAATTTTTTTAGGGGTTATTATAAAATTATAAAAAGAAAAAAATATATTGTTTTCCTGATTTTCTTTTCATTGTTCTCTTTATTGGTGTATAGGTATCCAACTGATTTTTGTATGTTTGTCTTATATTCTGCAACTCTGCTGAATATTTCTAATAGTTTCAGTAGTTTTCTCATGGAGTCTTGTGGGTTTTCTAAGTATAATATCATATCATCTCCAAATAGGGACAGTTTAACTTCTTCATTTCCAATTTGGATTCCCTGTATTTCTGTTTCTTTCCTTACTGCACTAGCTACGACTTCCAGAACAACGGTAAATAGGAGTGGTGATAAAGCACATCCTTGTCTTGTTCCTGTTCTCAAGGAGAATGTTTTCAGCTTCTCTCCATTAAGAATGATGTTGACCACTGGTTTTGTGTAGATGCCCTTTATTATGTTGAGAAATTTCACTTCTGTATCTATTTTATTGAGAGTTTTCTCAGGAATGGGTGTTGGACTTTGTTGTATGCCTTTTCTGCACCAATTGAGATGATCATGTGATTCTTTCCTTTCCTTTTATTCATGTCGTAGATTACATTGACTAATTTTCTAATGTTGAACCATACTTGTATAACTGGTAGAAATCCTACTTGCTCATGCTGTATTTTTTTTTTCTTTATATTATGATGAATTCTATTGGCTAGAATTTTGTTGAGAATTTTTGCATCTATATTCATGAGACATATTGGTATGTAATTTTCTTCTTTTGTGGTGTCTTTGCCTGGTTTTGGTACCAGGGTTATACCGGCTTCATAGAATGAATTCGAAAGTATCGCTTCCTTCTCTAAGTTCAGAAATAGTTTGAGTAGTACTGGTGTAAGCTCTTCTCTGAATATTTGGTAGAATTCTCCAGTGAAGTCATCTGGGCCAGGGCTTTTTGTAGTCAGGAGCTTTTTTTTTTTTTTAATAATTTTTATTGTGCTAGAAAGTTTACAAATCAAGTCAGTCTCTCACACAAAAACCCATATACACCTTGCTACACACTCCCAGTTACTCTCCCCCTAATGAAACAGCCTGCTCTCTCCCTCCACTCTCTCTTTTCATGTCCATTTTGCCAGCTTCTAACCCCCTCTACCCTCTCATCTCCCCTCCAGGCAGGAGATGCCAACATAGTCTCAAGTGTCCACCTGATCCAGGAAGCTCACTCTTCACCAGCATCCCATTCCAACCCATTGTCCAGTCCAATCCATGTCTGAAGAGTTGGCTTCGGGAATAGTTCCTGTCCTGGGCCAACAGAAGGTCTGGGGGCCATGACCACCAGGGTCCTTCTAGCCTCAGTCAGACCATTAAGTCTGGTCTTATGAGAATTTGGGGTCTGCATCTCACTGCTCTCCTCTGGTTGGGAGTTTTTTTTTTTTTTACTACCTTTTCAATCTCTTGTTATGGGTCTGTTCAGATTTTCAAAATCATTTTCTGTTTGGGTAGGTAGTATGTCTCTAGAAATTTGTCCATTTCCTCTAGGTTTTCAGTTTTTTTGGAGTATAGTTTTTCATAATATTCTTTGATGATCCCTTTTATTTCAGTTGGGTCTGGTGTAACGTCCCCCATTCCATTTCTTATTTGGGTTATTTGCATTCTCTCCTGTTTTTCTTTTGTCAAGTTGGCCTGTGGTTTGTCAATCTTGTTGATTCTTTCAAAGGGCCAAAGTCTGGTTTTAAAGAACCAATGTCTGGTTTTGTTGATTCTGTTGTTTTTCTATTCTCTATTTTTTTTTTTTTATTTCATTTACTTCTGATCTGATCTTCATTATTTCCTTTCTTCTGGTGGCTGTGGGCTTCTTTTGCTATTTTCTTTCTATTTGTTCAAGCTGTGTAGCTGATGTTTTGATTTTGTCTGTCTTCTTTTTTGCTGTGTGCATCTGTTGCTGTAAATTGACCTCTGAGGACTGCCTTTGCTGTGTCCCAAAGGTTTTGGTATGATGTGTTTTCATTCTTATTTGGTTCTAGGGTTTTCTTGATTCCATCTTTGATTTCTGCTATTACCCAGTGGTTTTTAAACAGGGTGTTATTCGGTTTCCACGTAATCGATTTTTTCCCCTTACTCTTCCTGTTGTTAATTTCTACATTGACAAACTTGTGGTCAGAGAAGATACTTTGCATTATCTGAATGTTTTGGATTTTGTTGAGGGTTACTCTGTGGCCTAAGATGCGGTCTATTCTGGAGAACGTTCCATGTGCGTTAGAAAAGAATGTGTACTTTGCAGCTGTTGAGTGGAGTGTTCTATGTATGTCTATGAGGTCAAGTTGGCTGCTTGTGCTCTTTAGCTGTTCTGGATCTTTGTTGAGTTTCCTTCTACATGTTCTGTCTTTTTCCAAGAACGGTGTGTTGAAGTCACCTACTATTACTGTGGAATTATCAAATTCTCTTTTCAGTGCTTTTAGAGTTTGTTTTATAAATTTTGGAACAATGATATTGGGTGTGTAGATGTTTATGGTTAAGTCTTTGTGATGGATTGTCCCTTTAATCATTATACAGTGCCCTTCTTTGTCTTTTATGGTGGATTTTCTTTTAAAGTCTATTTTAGCTGAGATTAGTATTGCCACTCCTGCTCTTTTTTGGTAGTTATTTACTTGATTTTTTTTTTTCCAGGCTTTGAGTTTTAATAAATTTGTGTCTGTTTCTAATGTGTATCTTTTAGACAGCATGTTGAAGGACCCTGGTCTTTTTTTTTTTTTTTTATATATATCCATTCTGTCACT
This sequence comes from Elephas maximus indicus, assembly GCF_024166365.1. Taxonomy (NCBI): domain Eukaryota; kingdom Metazoa; phylum Chordata; class Mammalia; order Proboscidea; family Elephantidae; genus Elephas; species Elephas maximus. The sequence goes on from NC_064829.1 coordinate 24,565,498, forward strand.
CTGTGTCTCTTTATGGATGCATTTATGCCTTTTACATTCAGTGTAATTATTGATAGGTGTGAGTTTATTGCTGTCACTTTGTAGTGCTTTTTTTTGTGGTGCTAACATTTTCTTTGTTCCTCTTACTCTCCTGTGCTGAGTTTTTTTTTGTGTGTGTGTGGATTTCTTTTCCATTTCCTCTGTTTGTGTAGATTTTGTTTTTATTGAGACTTTGTTTTTCTTCTTTATTTTCATACATAGGTTTGTTAACTATTTTTGTGATTACCTTGAAACTTACCCTTATCTTCCTAGGTTTGAACCAGTCTATTATTACTTGGTATCACCTTGCCTTCCTCTCCATTAGAAAGTTCTATATCTATACCATTTATTCACTCTTTTATTGTTCTGACTTTGTTGACATTTACAAATTAACCTCTCTGGTTCCTTGTTGCAATTATTTTTGTTTTGGAGAGTCCTTGAGAGTTCATTTCCTACGTTGGTATCTGGCTGGTACAATCCTGCATCCTAGATTCAGGCTGTGGCCTGATGTCGGTTGTTCTCAGACCGAAGGCCTCCCTTTAATAGTTCTTGTAGGTTTGGTTTGGCTTTTACATATTTCCTTATTTCTGTCCATCTGGAAATGTTCTAATTTCACCATCATATTTGAATGAAAGTTTTGCAAGATATATTTATTCCTGGTTTGCATTTTTCTTTCAAGGTTTTATATACATCATCCCATTGCCTTCTTGCTAGCATGGTTTTTGCCAAATAATCAGAATTTAGTCTTATTGTTTCTTCTCGCTCTATGACTTTTTGTTTTTCTACAGCTGCTGGCAGGATTTTTTATTTGTCTTTGGTTTCAGCAAGTGTGATTAGGTTGTGCCTCAGTGACTTTCTTCTGAAGTCTATGCTACGTGGAGTTCACTGAGCTTCTTGAACAGTCAGCTTTTCATCATTCATGATTTTAGGGAAGTGTTCTGTCAGCAGTTCTTCAATGATCCTCTCTGTATTTTCCATTTTCTCTCCCTGTTCTGGAACTCTGATCACTTGCCAAGTTTTGCTTTTGATTGTATTCCACATAATTCCCAGGGTTTCTTCATTTTTCTTCATTCTTTTTGCTGATTTTTCCTCAGAGTTTTATCCAAGTGTTTGTCTTCTATTTCACTGATCTTGTCTTCCATCATTTCAAACCTGCTCCTCAGCTCTTTTATGATGCTGTCCATTTCTGAAATCTTGTTGTTATCCTTTGGATTTCTAATTGTTGTTTTTGTATGATTTCTAGTTGTGAATTTATTTTGGCATTTTGTTCCTCTATTATTCTCCTGAATTCTTCCTTTTTTTTTCCTGTATTTTCCATGGATTTGTCTGACTTTTCCATAAATTTGCCTATTTTTTCCTCATTTTTGTCTGCTTCTTGCTTCAACTCTTGGATAGCTCTGAATATTAGAGATTTCAATTTCCTGTCAGACAGTTCTAGTGCCTTTTCTTCTACTGGAAAGTCACCTGGTGTTTTATTTTGGATGCCTGCTGGGACCATCCTGTCCTGTTTTTTAATATGTTTTCACATTTTTTTATATCTTCAGGACATTCAGTAGTTTTTGTTTTGTTTTGTTTTGTTTCTTGATTGCATATTTGTTTGTTTTGTCCTGATTTTTTGTTTATGTGGTTATGTCTGAGAAGGCTGCCTGTGTGTTCTTTGTTGTTTGCTCTTCATTAGTCAAAATACTTTTCCCCCTCCTTGTCCAATGGGCAGGGCCAGTCACTCAGCTATGATGCAGCAGGGCAGGTCTAGCTTACGGGGTGGAGCTGGGATGGATTGTTTGTGGCACATACTAGGGCCAAAAGGGCAGGCCAGGAATCAGTGCTGTGCAGGTTCTGGTAGGCCATGCCTGTGTTGCTCGGGGGTGTGATGTTCAGTGCATGGTGTAGGTAGGCAGGAAACAGGAGAGGTTGTGACGTGTGGAGCTAATAGGAGTATGGGAAAGAAGAGAAGAGGAGAGAGAAACAGGAGCCAAAAACAAAGGGAAAAAAGAGTGCTAAGGGAGCTTGCCATTGGAGTGGTGAGATGAGAAACCAAGAAATCGAGAAAAGCAAAAAGGAAAAAAACAAAAAATAACTGGATAAAAATTCGGAAAAGAAAAGTCCCCAGGAGTCCAACCAGTGGGGCCGCAAACACTGGGGATATGGCTCCCAGGCTGCGCAGTATTGCCTGGCTAGGGGGGTATAAATGTCACACAGCACCAGGTATTCAGGAGACAGGAAAAGAAGGTAAGTATAGAGAGATAAAAACTGAGAAACGAACAAAGACAGAAAGGGAAAAAGAGAGAGAAAAGAAGGAAAGAGAAAAAAAAGAACATCCACAGGGATCCCACCTATGCGGCTGCACAGATTGGGGGAGTGACTCCTAAGCCAAGCAGTACAGCCTGGCTAGAAAGGGTTCCCAAGCCAGAAAAAGAAAACAGAACAAAGCAAAAAAAGAAGAAAAAAGCCCCAGGGATCCCACTAGCATGGTGTTGCAGGCCAGAGAGTAGTTCCCCAGTTGAGTGAGGCGTCACGGCCTTTCAAGAAGAAGCAAAGATGGCACAGGGTGCCAAGTGTTTGAGAGAAAGAAGGGGGAGGTGGTGGGAGGCACAGTAGAAACCAAAAGAGACAGAAGGAAGCAACACCAGCTCAGGGTGCCAGCCAGTGTGGGCCGGGTGAATCCGAGCCGCCTGAGGCCAAAGCAGTTGCCTCCTGGCCAAGAGACTGCAGCACCCAGTGGGAAGCAGAGGAAGCGGGAGGGGAACGAGGGTAGGGGTTAGGGAAGGGTGTTACCAGGTACTGTGTCTCCTGCTGGGAACTTCCTGAAGCTGCTTTCTCGTACTCCCTGTCTGCTGATCTCCAATGTGGGTGGGGCAAATCCAAGCAGCACAGATATTGTACTTCCTGGCTGGCTGAGCCACTGCAGCCAGCCAGAAAGTTTGAAGGTTGGGCAATGGGGGAGGATGGGGTGTATATTCCTGGTTACCAGGTGCTCTGTCTCCTGCCAGGAGCTCCGTGAAGCTGCTTTCCCATGCTCCCTGTCCGTCAATCCCCAAAAGGAGTCCAATATGGTGGAAACACCCCCCTTAAACTGATAAGGGCTCTTTGCATGTTTATCTCTCCTTGCTCTCTGTCCTCTGTCAGTTTCTTATTCTATTCGGTGTTTGGCTGAGTTCTTTATCTCTTCATTTGACATTTTAGCTTCCAGGAATGAAGTTTGTCTCTGTTTTACTTAGTTTTTTGGGTCTTTGCTGTGGAGGGGTCACATGGGGCTTCTGTCTATGGTGCCATGTTGGCTGAAAGTCTTCATTGTTTTTTTTCAAGGCTGGTTTTGTTCCCAGAGTCTTGAACAATTTTCCTTATTTCTGAGCAAACTGTTGTGAGCAGATCAAGCATTACTAATAAATTCATTTTTAATTTCAAATAAACTTATAAATATACTAACAGAAAATGATGACTAAAATACAGTTCTATTAGATCTAGAGCTGCTTTTTAATCACTGTTTTGCTATTTATTACTGCGTAACTACTAAATGCCCTTTTTAGATTGAAGTTATTTTTTTAATCCTTTTATTTGGGAAAAAAAAAAAGTAAAAGTTGCAAAAACAAAACAGTACAGAGACTGCCTATATATAGCCTTTACCTAGATTCATTTATTAACGTTTTACCCCATTTGTTTGATCATTTGTGTGCTCTCTCTTTCCTGAGTGTTTGTATATGTAAGCGTGTGAGTGTGTATGTGTAAATATAATTTTCTGAACCATTTGCGAGCCCTTTACCTCTAAATACCTCAGTGTGCATTTCCTGAAAATGTGAACATTCTTTCACATAATCACTATTGAATTAACAACTTCAAAAATTTAACTTTGATACAATACTTTTCACTAATCTCCTGCCTTCCACCCCTCAGTGGTGATGTTCACAGTGCTCACCCAATCACAATGTTGTCCAGTTTCTCCACTATATAGTTACGTAAGCATGCACATATACATAAACAAGCACACTTATACATGCACAAAACATACATACACATACTATGTATGGACATACATAATCCATGCATAAGGACAGCTCTAATTCCAATTCAAGCCCAGCATTTTTTTCTGCCTTCCTCCATCTATATTTGCATGTCTCCTCTAACAGTACCAACACATTTGTTCATATACTAAATCCTATAAAATATCTATAATAGGTTCAGAATGGTCTCACTCACACGACTATAATAAACAAACTTAAAAAGAGTTCAAGGTTTGTTTGCAATTTCCTCCCCTTTCCCATCCGAGAATGGAGTAGTTAAAAACTGTTCATAAACTACATGGGTTAGTTCTTTTTCACCATTAGGGTAGTTATGGTATTAATTGGAACTAGGCTCATTTGTTTCAGTTTACTTTCAGTTCCAATGACTTATTTTGATTTTTTTAATATGTTGAATATTAACATACTTCCAAAAGTTAGAACTATACCAAAAGGTTTTCAAAGGATTGTCTCTCCTTCCCGCACCCCTTCCACCTCCTTCTCCATGTCACCTTTTATAGGTAACCAACTTCATTGCTTTCTGGGTTACCCTTTCAAGTTTCTTTTTGTAAACAAAAGCAGTTACATGTATGTTTTGCTTATTTTTCTTCTTTCTTGCACAAAAGGCAACATACTTTATGTGCTCTTTCGCACTCGACTTTATTTAATGATATCTACTGGAAATGACTCTGTATCATTTCATACAGATTGTCCACATTCTTTTTTTACAGCTACACTGTACTCCACTGTGTGCAGATACCATTCAATCTTCTTTTATACTTGAATGCAAGGCTTTTTACATACAAACATGAAATTGTTTTAGAGCCTTTCTGAATTGGCTTACAAAATGTTTTAAACTTTGTTACATTCACACATCATTTTAGAAGCTTCCAAGGAAAAACTTAAAAGATGACAAAACCCAAAAATGAAATGGCAAGAATGAATGATTTCTCAGGAGTATTTTACTTCTATAAAAATAAATGTCATGTGTGTTTAACTCTCCTAGGCTTCTTCTCACATCTACTCTGTTTTCCAGCAGATTGTATTTAACATGTTTTGTGTGACTACCTCCTGTTCATGGCTTTGAAATTTCTCAGTAACTCCAAACACTCCACACATACACATACACACAAAATTGATAAAAAGGCAAAGGGGAAGGAGACACCATGAAGGGGGTACATTAACAGTATAAAAAGCTAATTTAAGAAGCTATAGAAACTAAGAGAATATTTTCTAATGTACTAACAAAACTGAAAGATGCAAAATCAAGGACAGGGAGGCAACAGTATTCCCTCGAGCAGACTATACCTCTTGTCACCCATGAATGGTAAATTTGAGACACTGGCAATCGTCCACAGCCAAGAGCTAAGATGATCAATGTTACCCTTGTGAGCATTTCAAACTTATTTCTCCATTGAGCATTTGGAAGCTTTACCTAATATCACAAGTAACACTATATACCTAGAACAACCACAGCATTCCTTGGAAGGTTTCAAATAAAAAATACGGCATTCGTTTTAACAATCTGAAAGGCAACACTGAGTGAGCAACATCATTGCTTTGATCAGCCTCTTTCATAAGTACGCCTTCAACGGTTTTATTCATCACATGACATATTTCTTAAAGTTGTTTTTTTTTCCTAAAAAAAAAAAAATTTTATATTTTAGGAACACATTTGATAGCTTCGTTTATAAAATTATATTTTTTATTGTGAGAAAAGGAAATAAAACTACACACTTGAAGCAATCAAGAAGCCCATTAAATTCAGTCATAAGAAGTGATAAGGTTTGTAGACCTGAGGTTACAGATAAATAACCTCACTCCAACAGAGATTACAAGATGTCCTCAAGGTCACACAACCAGTCTAAGAGCAGAGTGTAACTAAGGACCCAAGTCTCCTGAGAGTATGCCAATTGTTTGTTCCACATAAAGTAAGAAACCCAGCACTTCTGGGGATAGACATTGTTTTGCTTTGCCATTTACTTTTCCCAGAACAGTTGCAAAATAATGCTTTCTAATATGAAAGTGAGGAATTTTGTCAGTAATGAAGGGAAAGATGCATCACTCAAAGTTTCATACCTCATAACAAAAGCAAATGCAAGTTATGTATTATTGCTAAAAAGCTTGTACAATGAGTCACAGCATTTGAAAACGAAAACAAGCGACATGCTACACAAAAAGCTGAGAAAGTATTGGCGAAATTCCTTTATGAAATACAACATGTAAGAGTGATTATCATCACATGTATGCACCAGCAGACCTTTTGCTCCATCAATGGAAAAATTCACTAACATGCATAGTGAACGGTTCCTGGACACTTGGTAGAAATATGTGAGAAATTCTGGTTAGCATTTTATTCTGAAAATCCACATTACAAAAAGAGAGAGATTATTCTTTGTGAAGTTTATTTTTGAGCCCCCATAGGCTGGAGGAGGTGGGTGGTTATCAGTTCTGGCAGAGCATCAGCTAGATGTGTTATAGAAAAGTGTTGATGCACTAAATGAAAGACAGTATCGGAGTACTCATTAGCATTCCATTTGATTCACAGGCAAGAGTTGGCAGCCAACAGTATATTCCTGATCTTAACTCAATGTTGACAGAAACTGGGGAAATTGGGCATGCTGTTCAATCGTAGCCACTGAGGTAAACATTTTTAGCATGCTATCCAAAAGACTGGGCAAGGACTGCAGACTTCTGATTTCCAAACTTGCACACGGTGACTGTCAAAGGGAAAGATGTTCATGGGAGATTTTATAAGCAAAAGAGAAAAACACAAAATTTCTTATAAGACCAATAATACCTTTGAAGACCGTTGCCATGAGTTCATGGCCTGTTCAAATGGCTTATCTCAGCAACATCTTCTGCATCTTAAACTGTCTAAATGTGTATCTTCACAGCTCAAATGCCACAGTTTCAAACATTAAGGGGGAGACATCAGGACAAGCTATCATATGATCAGCTCGACCACACAGAATTTTAAACGTTTGATTTTACTCAATAGGAAAAAAAAAAAAAATCAATCATGTTACTGGTAACGTGCAAAACAATTCAAATGCTGCAGAAGGGATGATGCAGAAATATTTTCTTCAGACAAATACAACCAAAAGGAAAGGTAAGTTAGGAACTCTTGCACCTCAAGTTTTAAGTGTATGTTCATATATATATATATATATATATATATATATATATATATATATATATATATATAGTTTTTGGTGAGAGTTCACACAGAAAATTAGGTTCCAATTTAATAATTACACAAATTATTCAGTGACATTGATTACATTTTTCAAAGCACGCCAACATTTTAATTAATCCCATTCTGGTTGTCTCGTGAGTTCTTTTTTTTTTTTTTAATTTTCTTTCTAAATTAATTTTGTTGTTGCTGAGAATATACACAGCAAAACAAACACGAATTCAATGTTTCTACATGTGCAATTTAGTGACATCAATAACATTCTTCCAGTTGTTGCAACCAATTTTACTCTACTTTAATGAGTTGTTTTTCCCTAATGAACAGAAATCCATTGCCCCCTAAGGTTCCAATGTAATCTTTCCAGTTGCTGTTGTCAATTTGATCCCATATACTGTGAGTGTTTTTTAAATTTTAATTTTCACAAGTTTTAAGCATGTCCAGATTTTCTGCATCTTTTTATTTATTTTTTATATATATATATTTTAATTTTATTGGATTGTAGGTCAAAGTTTATAATACATATTAGTTTTTCACTCAAAAATCTATATCCAAATTGTTTTGTGACAGCAATGTGTCAGCACTCTCCTACTTTCCCTTTCCACTCTGGGTCTTCTGTGTCCATTCTTCCTGTTTCCTGTCCCTTCCTGCTTTCGGGCAGGTGTTGCCCATTTGATCTCCTATACTTGATGGAACTAAGAAACACATTCCTCATGTGTGTTGTTTGTTTTATTGGCCTGTCTAACCTATGACTCCCTACATGTCTGTCAGTTTGTCCTTCTGTGGGGGCTTGGGTGTTGCTCTGATGCTGGAAGATATGCCACTGGTATTCAAATACCAGCAGGGTCAACCATGGTAGACAGATTTCAGCTGAGCTTCCAGACTAGGACAGACTAGGAAGCAGGGCCCAATGGTCTGCATCTTAAAAGCATTAGCCAGTAAAAACCTTATGAATAGCAGAGGAACATTATCTGATATAGTGCCAGAAGATGAGCCCCTCAGGTTGGAAGGCACTCAAAAAATGATTGGGGAAAAGCTGCCTCCTCAAAGTAGAGTCGACCTTAATGACATGCATGGAGTCCAGCTTTTGGCATCTTCACTTGCTGATGTGGTACAACTCAAAATGAGAAGAAACAGCAGCAAACATCCATTAATAATCAGAACCTGGAATGTATGAAGTATGAATCTAGGAAAGCTGGAAAGCATCAAAAATGAAATGGAACGCATAAACATAGATATCCTACGCATCAGTGAGCTGAAATGAATTGGTATTGGCCATTTTGAATTGGGCAATCTTATAGTGTACAGGGCTGGGAATGACAACTTGAAGAGGAATGGCATCGCATTCATCACAAAAAAAAAAATTCAAGATCTGTCCTGAAATACAATGCTGTCGGTGATAGGATATCCATATGCCTACAAGGAAGACCAGTCAATACAACTATTACTCAAATACATGCACCAATTACTAAGGCCAAAGATGAAGAAGTTGAAGATTTTTATGAGCTTCTGCAGTCTGAAATTGATAGAAATGCAACCAGAATGCATTGAAAATTACTGGTGATTGGAATGCAACTGTTGGAAACAAAGAAGGAGTGGTAGTTGGAAAATATGTAGTTGGTGATAGAAATTATGCTGGAGATGGCATGATTAAGTTTTGCAAGACCAACAACTTCTTCATTGCAAATACCTTTCTTCACTATCATAAAGCGGAAACTATACACGTGGACCTAGCCAGATAGAATACACAGGAATCAAATCGACTACATCTGTGGAAAGAGAGTAGAAAACCTCAATACCATCAGTCAGTACAAGGCCAGGGGCCGACTGCAGAACGGAGCATCAACTAGCTCATATGCAAGTTCAACTTGAAACTGAAGAAAATTAGAAAAAGTCCATGAGAGCCAAAGTACAACCCTGAATATATCCCACCTGAATTTAGAGTCCATCTCAAGAATAGACTTGATGCACTAATGACGGAAGACCAGACCAGTTCTGGAATGACATCAAGGGCATCATACATGAAACAAGCAAGAGGACATTAAAAAGACAAGAAAGAAAGAAAAGACCAAAATGGATGTCAGAAGAGACTCTGAAACCCGCTCTCAAACATCATACTTGGTAAAATAGAGGGTCAGCGAAAAAGAGGAAGGCCCTCAACAAGATGGATTGACACAGTGGCTGCAACAATGGGCTTAAGCATAACAATGATTGTGCGGATGGCACAGACCCAGGCAGTATTTCATTCTTTTGTACATAGGGTCGCTATTTGTTGGAATCAACTCAATGCCACCTAACAACAACAATCTATGGCTGAAAGAAGAACTTGGGGAGCAGGTTCAGTTCTGAGTTAGCAGAGTGTCCAAGGGCCACGGTCTCAGGTTTTTCTCCAGTCTCTGTCAGACCAGTAATTCTGGTCTTTTTTTTTTGTGAATCTGAATTTTGTTCTACATTTTTCTCCCGCTCTGTCTGGGACTCTCTATCAATGATCCCTGTCAGAGTGGTCCATGGGCACCATCTAGTTTTCTTCTGGGTGCAAGGTGGTGTAGGCTTTGGTTCATGTGGTTCATTAGCACTTTGGACTAATAATTTCCTCATGTCTTTGGTTTTTCTCATTCTCCTTTACTCCGAACATGATGGGACCAATAGATGTATCTTAGATGGCTGCTCATAAGCTTTTAAGACTCCAGATGCTACTCACCAAAGTAGGATGTAAAATATTTTCTTTATGAACTATGACAATTGATCTAGACATCCCCCAAACCATGGTCCTCAGCTCTAAGTCCCAGTAATATGGTCCCTGAAGGTGTTTGGATGTGTCTAGGAAGTGTATATAATTTTGCCTTGGTCAAGTTGTGCTGCCCTCCCCAATACTGTGTGTTGTCTTTCTCTTTACTAAAGTTAACTTGTTTACTATTTAGTTAGTGATTTCCCCTCCCAAACCATCTTCTTCCTCATAACCATAAATGATTGTTTTTTCTGTATGTAAATCTTTTCTTGAGTTTTATAATAGTGATCTCATACAGTATTTCCCCTTTTGTGACTGACTTATCTCGCTCAGCATAATGCCCTCCAGATTCATCCATTTTGTGAGATGTTTCCTGGATTCATCACTGCTCTTTTTTGTTAAGCAGTATTCCACTGTATGCTTGTACCATAATTTGCTTATCCATTCATCTGATGATAGACACTTAGGATGTTTCCATTTTTTGCTATTGTCAACAATGCTGCAATGAACATGGGTGAGCATATGTCTATTCATTTGATGGCTCTTATTTTTCTGGACATATTCCTAGGAGTGGGATTGCTGGGTGACATAGTATTTCTATTTCTAGCTTTTTACAAAGGTGCCATATCATTTTCCATAATGGTTGTAGCATTTTACATTCCCAACAGAAGTGCATAAGAGGTCCAATCTCCCTGCAACCTCTCCGACATTTCTTTTTTTTTTTTTTGATTCATGCCAGTAATGTCAGGGCAAGATGGTATCTCATTCTAGTTTTGATTTGCATTTCTCTAATGGCTGGCTGCTCACTGAGCATTTCTTCATGTGTATGTTAGCTGCCTAAATGTCTTCTTTGGTGAGTGTCTGTTCACATCCTCTGACCATTTTTTAATTGGATTATTTGTCTTTTTGTTCTTGAGGTTTCAAAGTATTCTCCAGATTTTAGAGGTTAGAGACTTGTCGGATATGTTGTAGCTAAAAAAATTTTCCCAATACCTTTGGTGAAGTCTTTTGCTGAGCCTAAGTGTTTAAATTTTTAAGAGCTCCCAGCTATCTAGTTTATCTTCTGGTGTTTGTGCACTGTTAGTTATGCCCTGAGCATTGTCCCTATTTTTTCTTTTGCCATCTTTGTAGTTTTAGGTTTTATATTTCGGTCTTTGATCCATTTTGAGTTAGTTTTTGGGTACGGTGTGAAGTAGGTTTCAATTTTTGACAGATGGACATCCAGTTTTGCCAGCACTATGGGTTTTTTTGTTGTTGTTGTTGTTAAAAAGATCATCTTTTCCCCTACTTAATGGACTTTGGCCCTTTGTCAAAGATCAGCTGACCATAGGTATCTATAGGATTTACCTGTGGGTTCTCTATTCTATTCCATTGGTCTATGTGTCTGTCATTTTACCAGTAACAAGCTGTTTTGACTACTGTTGCTGTATAGTAGATTCTGAGATCTGGCAGTATGGGGCCTTATACTTTTTTTTTTTTCAATTATACTTTGTTTATCTAGGACCTCTTTCCTTTCCATATAAAGTTGGAGATTAATTTTTCTATCTTTTTAAAGAATGCTGTAGGTATGTGGATCAGACTGCATTATATCTGTATATTGCTTTGGGTAGGATTGACATTTTCACAATGTTGAGTCTTCCTATTCACGAGCGTGTTATGTTTTTCCATTTACATAGGTCTCTTTTGGTTTCTTACAATAGTGTTTTGTAGTTTTCTTTGTATAGGTCTTTTACGTTCCTGGTTAGAGTTTTTCTTAAGTTTTTTTTTTTTTTTTTTAGGGGCTATTATAAATGGTATTGTTTTCCTAATTTCCTTTTTGAAGTTCTCTTTGTTGGTGTACAGAAATTCAACTGATTTTTTTTATGTTGTTCTCGTATCCTGCTACTCTGCTGAATCTTTCTATTAGTTCCAGTAGTTTCCTTGTGGAATCTTTCGGTTCTCTACATATAGGATCATATCATCTGTGAGTAGAGGTAGTTTTACTTCTTCCTTTCCCATTTGGATGCCATTTTTTTCTTTTTCTTATTGCTATAGCTAGTACTTCCTGCACAGTGTTAATAGGAGTGGTGATAAAGGACATCTTTGTCTTGTTCCCATTTTCAGAGGGAATGTTTTCAGCCTCTCTCAGTTGAGAATGACATTGGCTGCTGGTTTTGTATAGATACCCTTTTACTACATTGAAGAATTTCCCTTCTATCCCTATTTTATTGAGAGTTTTTATTAAGAATGGGTGTTGGACTTTATCAGATGCCTTTTCTGCATTAATTAAGATGATCACGTGATAATTTTCTTTTGTTCTATATATATGATGGACTACATTAATTGATTTTCTAATGTTGAACCATCCTTGCATACCTGGTATGAATCCCAGTCAGTCATGGTGTGTTATTTTTTTGAATGATACTGAATTCTATTGGCTAAAATTTTGTTGAGAATTTTTGCATCTATATTCTTCACAGATACTAGTCTGTAATTTTCTTTTTGTGTGGTATCTTTGCCTGGCTTTGACATCAAGGTTTATCTAGCATCATAGAATGAATTCAGGAGTACTCCTTCCTTTTCTGTGCTCTGAAATAGTTTGAGTAGTACTGGTGTCAGCCCTTTTCCGAGTATTTGGTAGAATTCTTCAGTGAAGCCATCTGGGCCAGGGCTTTTTTTGTTGGGAGTTTTTTTTGTTTTGTTTTGTTTTTTACCTCTTCAATCTCTTCTCTTGTTGTGGGTCTGTTGAGATTCTCTTGCTCAGTTTATTTTTCTTTTGTTTTCTTTGGATGAGTGGGTTTGTTAACTTTCTTGGTGGTTACCTTGGAATTTCCCTTATCATTCTAAATTTGAACCAGTCTTTTATTGCTTGATAACTCCTTGACTTTCTATCCATTTGAAAGTTTTATACTTACATCATTTATTCCCTCTTTTACTGTTTTGCCACTGTCATCATTTATAGATTGATGTCTCTGTTTCCCTCTTTTAGGTCTTTTAGCTTTGTTTTATTAGTGAGTGTTCTTTACCTCAGTTGGTTTCTGGCTGATGCTGTCCTATATCCTAGACTCCAGTTGTTGTCTGATGTTGGTTCTCTACAGAAGGATTCCCTTTAATAGTTCTTATAAGTTTGGTTTTTACAAATTCCCTGGATTTCTCTTTTTCTGGAAATGTCCTAATTTTGCCATCGTAGTAGAGAGTTTTGCAGATTACTCTTGGTTGGCACTATTTTTTTTTCTCAAGGTTTTATATATGTCATCCCATTGTACTCTTGCCTGTGTAGTTTATTTCAAGTTATCAGAGTTTAGTCTAATTGTGTCCAATTTGTAAGTGACTTTATTTTTCTCGAGCTTCTCTCAGGATTGTCAGGATAATATATCTTGGTGACTTTCTTTCAAGGTCTGTCCTATGTGGGGTTCATTACATGGTTAGCTTTTCATTTTTCATGACATTTGGGAAGTTTTCTACCAGCAAATCTTCAACAATCTTCTTTGTCTTTTCCATTTTCTTCCCCTGATCTGGAATTCCGATCACATGCAAATTTTTGCTCCTGATTGTGTCCCACATAATTCTTAGGTTTTCTTCATTCTTTTCTCTGATTTTTACTCAAAGTGGCGTCTGTGGATTTGTCTTCTCTCTCGCTTATTATGTTCTCCACTGTTTCAAATTTGTTCCTAAGGCCTTCTATTGAATTCTCCATTCCTGAAATTTTTTATTTACCTTTCGGATTTTTTGTTGCTGCTTTTGCATGATTTCTAATTGCTTATTTATTTTGATGTTTTGTTCCTGTATTATTTTCCTCAATTCTGCTGCTTTGTCTGTGTTTTCCTTGATTTGGGCTATGTTTTCTTTGGTTTTAGTTTTGTTTCCCTTGATTTTCTCTATTTTTTCCTTGGTTTTGTCTGTGTTTTCCTTGATCTCTTTCTTAATCTCTTGGAGAGGCTTAAATATTAGTCTTCTGAATTCCATCTCAGGTATTCCACTGCCTTTTTTCTACTGGAAGGTGATCTGATTATTTTGGTCATTTGCTCAGCCATCTCATCCTTCTTTTGTGTTTTAATATTATCTGCTGTCTTTGAGACATTAAAGTATTATTTTCTTTATTTATTGATTGCATGCTCATTTGTTTCATCTTGTTTCTTTGTTTTGTTTTGATATGTCAGGGCAGGTGGTCCTTGCATGCTTTGCTGCTTGCTCATTTGTGGGTATGACAGCTCTCACCACCTTAACCGGGTGTACAGGACAGCAGGAGGCAGGGTGAGAATACTTTGCTGTATACTAGTTTCACAAGATGGCTGAAGGCAGGCTGGGCAAGCACTGTCTGCCTCTTGATGTTGGTCCAGTGGTTGGGAGTGTTCATAGCTGCTCTCCAGACAGGTGGGTGTGTCAGATGGGGAGTGGTACAAGCTCACTTCCCACTGCTCAGCAGCGGTCAAGTGGCAAGAGGGGAGCAGCAAGGTAAGCCTGTTGTGGTGGCAGGCCTGATCTGGGGATGTTCTAGCCATGGCGGCACAGTGAGGGCCAGTGGGGAGGGAGGCTGGTATAAGGAGCTAGGTGGGGGGAAGAAAGAAGCAAGGGAAAAAAAAAGGGTAGCAAGTGGGTGGGGGCAGGCCAGACCTGGGGGCCAGTGTGGGGGGGATGTGGCATACAGGGCTAGGTGGGAGGGAGAAAGAAGACGAAGAAAAGGGGAAAAAATAGCCCAGAGAGAGCCAGTAAGAGAAAGAAAGAAAAAAGAAAAGAAAAAAATTATGTGGCAGTAGCCAGTGACCCAGCTGATGGCTGTCTAGTCACAGTGGTGTGGCATGGCCAGGCAGGAAGGGTTAGAGGTGGGAGCTGGCGGGTAGGCAGCAGGTGGAACCCCGGGCAGTGACAGGCTGGTAGGTCTCTACCTGTGGCTGTGCAGCAAGGTCCGGCGGGAAGGTGTAAAGGTGGTATACAGGGCTAAGCAGGAGGGAGAAAGAAAAAGAAGGGGGGAAAAATGGCATGACAGGAGCCAGCAGGTGGGGGCAAGACAGACCCTGGGTGGAAGTGGGCTGGTGGCGCTCTAGCCAAGGCAGCGCAATGTGGCCTGGCAAGAAGACATGTCGGTGGCTTACAGGGTTAGGTGGGAGGGAGAAAAAAAGGAAAGGGGGAAAATGGCACAGTAGGAACCAGCAGGTGGGGTGGAGGAGACCTGGGCTGACAGCAGGCCAGTGGCCCTCTAGCCAAGGTTGCATGGGGTGGTCTAGCAGGAATGTGTAGGGATGGAATCTGGGGCTAGGTGGGAGGGAGAAAGGAAGAAAGGAAAAAAAAATGGCATGGTAGGAGCCAGCGGGTACGAGTAGGGCAGACCTAGGGTGAGGCCAGGCTGGCAGCTCTCTAGCTGAGTGGCATGGCATGACCTGTCAGGAAGAGGTGGGGTAGCACACAGGGCTAGGTGGGAGGGAGAAAGAAAAGGAAGAAAGGGAAAAAACAGCACACAGTAGTCAGCGGGTGGGGGTGGTGGGGACCCAGGGTGATAGCAGTCCAGTAGGTCTCTAGCTGGGTGGCACAGTGTGGCCTTTTGGGAAGGGGTGGGGGTGGCATATGAGGCTAGGTGGAAGGAGAAAGACAATGAATAAAGGAAAAATTGGCACAGCAGAAGCCAGCAGGTGGGTTTAGGGTGGACCCAGGCTGGCAGTGGGCCAGTAGCTCTCTAGCTGAGCAGCACAACATGGCCCATTGGGAAGTGGTGGAGGTGGCATACTGGGGAGAAGGGTGAGGGATGAGAAAGTGTTTTTCTCTGGTTACAGGGTCCTTTTTTTGGAAACCCTAGTGGCATAGTGGTTAAGTGCTAACAGCTGCTAACCGAAAGGTCAGCAGTTCAAATCCACCAGGCACTCTGGAAACTCTGTGGGGCAGTTCTACTCCGTCCTATAGGGTGGCTATGAGTCATAATCGACTTGATGGCAACATGTTTTTTGTGTGTGTGTCTCCTCTTGGGAGCTCCATGAAGTTCCTTTCTCAAACTCCTTGTCCAGGGTCACTCCTGGCTGTGCTTAAAGATGGTCGTGCTGTGTCATGTTAGTTGGCAGGGGATCTCCACTACAAATCTCTACTTGTTCTCTGTTTTTCTTCAGTTTCTTCTCCCATTCAGTGTTTGCTCTAGTTCTTTATCCCTTCATTTGATGGTTAGGGTTCCAGGATTGACGTTTGCTTTGTTTTACTTAGTTTTTCTGGTTTTTGCTGCATAGAAACAGTATGATGTGTCTGTCTAGGGCACCATATTGGCTCCACCTCCTAGACAGTTCTTAAAAGAGCATAATGCTCAAGGTAGACTTTTTTTTTTTTTTTTACGACTTAAGCCAAACTATTGTTTGGTGTTAAGATGACTTTAAGGAAAATTTTTGGTTTAAGTTTTAGAGATTATCTCAGGGCAATAGTTTCAGGAGTTCATCCACCTTCCATGGCTCCAGAAGTCTAGAATCCATTAGTCATCCTAACGCCAATGAAATCCTATTCTGCGTTCTCCCCTTTTGATCAGGATTTTTCTATGGAATCTTTGATCAAAATGTTCAGCAATGTATCCAGGTACCATCCAGTTCTTCTGGTCTCATGGCAAAGGAGGCAGTTGTTCATGGAGGCAATTAGCCACAAATTCCATATTCTTCTCCTGTTCCTGACTCTCCTTCTTCCTGTGTTGCTCCAGGTGAATAGAGAACAATTGTTGTGCCATGGATGGCCACTTGCAAGCTTTTAAGACATGGGCGCTATGCAAAAACTAGGAGGTAGAACAGAAGCCCTAAGCATGTCATTAGGCCAATTAACTGGAATGTCCCATGAAACCAAGACCCTAAACCTCTAAACCAAGGAATCAAATCCCATGAGGTGTTTGGTCGTACATAGGCAGCCTCAGCAGCTACTCTTTTTATTTATTTTGTCATTGTTGTAAATATATCTATCACACAGATTTTGCCAATTCAACTTTTTACAGGTAGACAAGTTATTGACAGCAATTACGATAATCAGCTGTGCAACCCTGCAATTCTTCCTTCACTGTTAACCTCCCTTCTCCCTCTCTGGTTACCACTAATACACTTAGTTCTCTACACATTGCCTTTTCTTATCTTTTTATATAAGTAGGGTCATACAGTATTTGTCCTTTGTGATTGGCTTATTTCACTCAGCATAATGTCTTCCAGCTCTACCCATACTGTAGCACGTATCAAGACTTCATTTCTCCTACTGGCTGAGTAGTTTTAAGTGGGATATTCTTGTCAACTTAACATTTGATGGAACAAAAGAGTCTTCAAATTTGGGGATTACATTTGATCTGAATATCCAGGATGATCCAGAACTATGTGAAGAGCCACCAAACACTTATCATAACTAACAATCTATAATGGTTAAATACAATGTTTTCATTAAACAGAAATGAAGAATAATGAATAAGAAGGAACACTATGGAGGTTAAGCTGTCATTTACCAAGCCATATATGAAGGCCTTTAATCCTGCAAACTCTTACTTAGCCTCTGCATCAGACACTGTTTTGAGCACATTATAAATATTAACTCACTCCATCTTCATTAAAAACTATAAGAAGTCGATGTCATCATGCACAATTCACAGGTGAGGAAACTGCAGCACAGAGATTATGTAATTTGCCCCAGGCTATGGAGTAGGTACCTTCTGGCTTTCGTGAAGGGGCCATTAATCACCGTGCTGCATTACTGTGAGAAGTTATAAGCAATACCATCACCCTCACTACTAAAAACTCTCCATAATTATTAAACTTTTATAATTAAAAAGTATTATGATATTTTACAGTATCTAAAGTTGATAATCTAAGTATACGTGATATGGCCATTAAGTAAACCCCAGGCGCCAGAAGTTTGAGGACAATTCCATCTTTAGGAATTGAACACACAATAAAGGTGGCATTTTAAATCAGTAGAGCAAAGATAAATGACTTTAGATCATGTGACTAAGCATCTCGGGAGAAAAACTAAAATAGTTTCCTATCACGATACCACATACACAAATAATTTTAGATGATGAGGAAACAGGCATGATACAATGGAAAACAACACAGCAATTAAGAAAGCAAGACACAGATCAGGATCCACTGAGGGGCATGCTAGTCACAACATACTGATAAGTACAGGCAAGTATTACAAGAGCATACACATGCTGTCATTCTTTGTAAAAAAGACTATTGATAAGAACATTATATAAATATCTAGAGCCCTGGTGTACCAGTGTTAAAGCCCCCAGCTGCTAACCAAAACGTTGGCAGTTCAAACTCACCAGTGCTCCACAGAAAAAAGGCATGGAAGTCTGCTTCTATAAAGATTACAGCCTTGGAAACCCCTATGGGGAAGTTTTCCTCTGTCCTATAGGGTCAGTATGAGTCGGAATCAACTGGACAGCAATGGGCTTGGGTTTTTGATATACATATCTATAGAACCACAGATATAGAGATCTGAAAGTATACACATCAAATTATTTTGTGTGGTTCACCTTTTTCTCGTTAGACTTTTAAATGGCATTGTAATTTAAAAGCACACTCACATGATCAGGTGATGAAGACGCTAGGCAAGTAGGCAAGACACAGGCTAAGAGAAGCCTTGTACGCCTTGCTAAAAAACTTCTACTTTATTTTTAGTCAATGAAGCACCAATAAAATGTTTTAGGCAATGGGGAGAAAGAGCCACTCTTACATTTTAGGAAGACGTTATTAGTGGCAGTGTGGAGAATTAATCAGAAAGGTAGCAAGCCTAGAAGCAGGAATGACAGTTAAGGGGGCTCTTTGTATCTACCATTAATTGAGAATTTGCTGTGTGCCATGTACAGCAACTAAAACTAGCTCAGCTTATTTCAGCCTTAAAACCCAAGGTAGTAGAAGCTATTACAATCCCCATTTCACGTGTGAGGAAACAGGCTCGGAGAAGTTCACAAATTGCTCCATTTGCACAGCTGTCAATAGAAAACCTGGAATTCAAACCCTGGCCTGTGCTCATAACTACACAGTAAGTTATATCACATTGCAGAATGTCACAAGAATGGCCTTGACAAGTGACCACAAAGACCTCACCCAATGCAGACACAGAGCTGGGAAGTGGGGACGGGCCAGGTTCAAGGCCTGCTGAGGACATAAAATGGGCAATACTTGATGACGGCCATGCAGGGAGAGGGTGAAAGGAAGGGAGGCAGAGAATTTTAAACTGATGCCCGGTTTCAGACGTGAAAGAAATGTTCCATTATGTAATACTTTTTACTTTTATAATGTTACCAAAATATCTACTGATATAACAGACTTCACAAACACATTTTTGTACCTTACATTTAACTTTCTGGTATAGTACCATAGCTCAATGGTCTGCTGAATATCTTGCAATGAATCTTTTCATGGTTAAAGTCTATTCACTTCAGGACACTGGCCAATTATAAAAGGATATAAAATTCTTTCCTTGCTTTTTCCTAAAGAAGCCTTTATGATTTTCACATAAACAAACAATTGCAATTATACAGAATATTAGAACCTCTCTGGCTTCCTCTTGTTTTAATCACAGAGATGATGGAGAACTCAAGGGGAAAAATAAGCATGTGTGTGTATGTGTGTGTGTGTATATATATTTATATTTATATATATGGGAAACCCTGGTGACATAGTGGTTAAGTGCTATGGCTGCTAACCAAGAGGTCGGCAGTTCGAATCCGCCAGGCACTCCTTGGAAATTCAATCGGGCAGTTCTACTCTGTCCTATAGGGTCGCTATGAGTTGGAATCGACCTGACAGCAGTGGATTTGGTTTGGTTTATATATATATGTATATGTATATATACACACACATATTTATATAAATACACACACATACACATCACATAAATAATGCATATTTATTCTATCCTAGTTCAAATTACATGATAATGAGGGGGGGTCTACAATGTCTTCAGGGATTCTAGAACCTTCTAGAGAGTATGTAAAATTCTGTGTGCAAATGAATATAAGCTTTTCTTTAAGGAAAGTCTCAATAGCTTTCATTACGTGTTCAAAGGGGTCTAGAGACCAAAAAAAAAAAAAAGATTAAGAGCCATACAGGACTGTCCTTCAAGGAGACTGTCAATAATGTGTGCACTGATTAACATATTATTTAGACTTCAATACACAGAACACGGCAGTTTACAACAGCTATTCATCATGGTTTTAAGGGCGAGGCAGCAAGGCAATCTTTAAATTCTACTTTTTCAAAGGGACTCCTATTTTTGCCATCTATTTGTGCTAATGGGGGAAAATCATCACCTACATAATTAAATATAACTTGCTGCAATGTTTCAGTTCAGATGGCAGTGAAGGATGGCTGCTTGTATATTTTTATACTCTCATCTTAGAGACTACTTCCTTGTTATTTTGAACATTTTCCATAGGTTAATTCTGAACTCAGAATCCCAAACTGCTGCCAAGATTATAACAAGAGCCATCTACAAATAGATAACACAGAATTTATGACACAACAAAAGTATACTTTAGTTAATAAATACAATTCTTACTGGCTTCTGTGAATCCATTCTTCTAAAATATCAGATGAAAAAATTCTCATTTCCCCAAAACCTATGGAGTGTAAAAAGTGTGGCTGCACAGTAAATATTTTTATATGCAGACACATATATAGCTCCAATCACTGTAACCATTGGCTGATTTATAGTTTTAGAAACAAAAAGAAAGCACGTATCAGAGTGGGTGAAAGCCTGCTGGATTTGGGCAGCTTTCGAGAAACAAAGATTTTTATGAAGAATGAAAAAGAACACACATAGTACACACACAATCAACAACTGCATACGGATAACTTAAAATAACTTCTGAAGTCGTCTGAGAACTCAATGGCCCTCACCGAGTAGGTTCCAAGAATCTTCTGAGTATAATTTCTAAAACAAACCCAAAATTCCCCCCTCCTCAAGGACTCAGCCCTCCCAGGGGAAAAAAAGACAAGGCTACTTCTAATATAAATCTCTTCAACTAAAGAAGAAGAGCCCTGGAAACTGTCTTCTCCCCATTCTGAATGCCTCCATCTTCTTCTTTTAACTTCTTTTCAGAACAGCTCTAAACAGGACCCCAGACCTCCAGCTGGCACTGCAGATAAGCAGCCTGATGAGACTTTAAGTCCCCACCCGCCCTTCCAACAGAAGCGCGGCCTTGATCAGGGTTCCACTCCTTTAGACTTGCTCACTATTCCACAGCCCACTGACACTCTGAATCACATCATTTCAGAGAAGTAAATTAAGCAGAGAAAATGTATCTGAGCCACGAGACCAGGATGCATCCTCGATTTTGCTCCAGAGCTTACAGCATTAGAGGATATGAGACATGAATATGAATATGAATGGAGATTCTTTCTGTTCTTCAGAGCCCCAGAAATCAATCCGCTTTAATGGCTTCACAGAAAAGGAGTGTATCATAAGGCTATGCTCTAGTTTGAAATACACTGACTCCGTTGGCCTCCTTGTGCCTTGCATTTTACAACCCGACCACACATCTGAAGCTAAGGTACACTTATCTCTCAAGCAATGTTTTTTTTGTGGGGGAGAATTTTTAAACACCAATGAAGTTTAAAAATTTAAGCCTTAAAACCCAGTGTAGTAGGAGCTGTTACTGGGGACAACAAAATACATACAGAAGACAAAAACAGGTAAACACACAAACACTTCAGACAAATAAAAAGAGCAAATGAACTGAGGCTATAATTGATTCTAAGTATGTCAGAATCCATAACAGGTCTTTCATTATAGTTTATATAACTACTAAAAAAGGTACCCATGGTCGTCACTTGGCTTGTAATCATATTCACAGTATTGTCTAAGAAAAGAACAAAAATCAAACTCGTTGCCATCAAGTCAATTCCAACTCATAGCGACCCTATAGGTCGCAGCAGAACTGCCCCATAGAGTTTCCAAGGAGCGTCTGGCGGACTTGAACTGCCGACCTTTTGGTTAGTAGCCATAGCACTTAACCACTACGCCACCGGGGTTTCCATTGTCTAAAAAGGATCTACATTAAAACTATGGCACTGTTCTTACTGGTTACAAAATGATTAGTTAAGCATGTTCACAGCACAAAAATTTGACATCTGGCTGAGTTTGGGTTGGAAGTTTCTAGGTGTCCCATAGTTTCACAGCTGTACTACCAAACAGGATCTTTCATAGGAGCATCTTTGTACACCTGTGAGCTAAATACAATCCAGACTTGATCAAACAAAAGACATGGGCACACACACACACATAGGTTTTTCAGACTCTATCTAATGTACTACCATATTTAGAAAAATTACTTTTTTAATGTAATTTAGGCCTGTGTTTTAGAAAATGTTTAATTTAAAGTATGAGTGAGTAATTTCTCTCTCTTGGACTTCAAGTAAGAAAGGCTAAGAGAGGACAGGAAGGGGTTCAAATAAGGTGTCTTTACACCTAGGACAATTAGGAGGCTAAACCAGGAAGGTGTCTGTTTCCCAACTACTCCCAGCCCCTCACAAGATAAACACTGCCCCCCTCATCCTATAGATACAGGTCCCCGGGTGGCACAGGCATTTTGCAATTGGTTACTAACCTAAAGATTGATGGTTTGATTCCACCCAGAGCTTCTACAGAAGAAAGGTCAGGTGATCTACTTCCATAAAGATTACAGCCAAGAAAACCCTATGGAGTAGTTCTACTCTGTAACATATGGGGTCGCCATGAGTTGGAATTGACTTGACAACTGGTTTGTTTGTTTTTCCTCCATCCTATAAATGACAGGAATTTTCTTACCAGGGTTCAAGACAAAGTACTTCTTTCCAAAATAATAATAGATTATACTTGATTTTAAGAGGAGGAGAGGGACAGGGTATGAGGGCACTAAAGACAAGAAAACAGTGTAAGGGGGCAACCAAAACAAAGACGTCCCTGAAAGAAGTAGTGGAAATACTAGAATTGATACAGGAATTTTGTTTGTGGTAAGAGAGAAAGGGGACTCCAATGAGGAAATGTTTCTGTTTTCATCATGAAGAAAGTTAATCAGCCATTAACTCTGAAGGCAAGAGGGAGAAGAAATAACACCACAATGAGAAAGCAAAGGTTTCAGAGTGCCAGTATCTGCCAACATTAAGACATCAGATGAGGCTTACATGGTGAATGCTTTTCAGATTGCTCTGCGCAGCTCAGAGCATCAGGAACACCCTCACTGGTAGCCATGCTCCGTGAAGGACAGGAGGAGCTGTGGTCAAAGGGGGAAGTCCTCACAAGGGTGAAGGTGGAGAGATGGGGCCCTGGTTAATGCTCTGAAGGAAGGGAGAGGTCTGAGAACATGGCGCCACCAAGAGGGGGCACAAAGAAGCTTCTGGGGAGAGAAAAAGACCACATGATCTGAAAGAAGAGTCATTTTTAAAATACCTTGCATTCGATAAATTGAATTACATGTCTGGTACTGTGGTATGCTAGACACTTCACATACATCAGATGTAATTCCTCAAAAATCTCTGAGAATGGGTGGTATTATTAATATGAGTCAGACAGGTATGCCATGGCGTCCTTCTTCTATAAAATGAGGGAAAGGAGCTGGAAGGACTTACTGAGGCAGCAGATGTAAAATCATCTATCAAGTAATAGGGGCTCAGAAATGTACTTCTCCCAGAGAACCATAAAGCAGAAGGATATTTAAAAAAAAAAAAAAAAGAACACCCAGTCAGTCCATCATCTTTGGGGAGGTTACAATTCCACTGAAGAGACAAAATACAGACATGTGACCACCCAAATGGCATAAGCAGCAGTCAAAACCCTAAGTATACAAGTGATAGAGAGACCTACATTTCACAGAGGTCACTCTGGCAACAGTGTGGGGTTAGGTTAAAGGTAGGGCCAACCTGGATAGAAAGGGACCATTTGGGAGGCTTTTGCTATAATGTATAATGAACTTAGGGCTAATTACTAAATAAAGACAGCAGTGGTCAAGGCGGAGAGTAGTGACTGAAGAATTAAGACGTGAAACCTGAGAAGACAAGACTGCCAAACACACAAGCACAGAGCAAAGCGGAGAGGAAGGAATAAACCCATAGAACAGGTACCGCGATACAGAGCCTCATCCATGGAAACGCAGACTCTACAGACGGAGGTTGAGATGAGTTGAGTTTTCGATGTACTGAGCATGACAGAACCGTGCCCTCAGGTGAGCAGTCACTACCTTGCTATAGGTCCTAGTCTGCAGCTCAGAAGAAAGAGCTGTGAGATGATCAGGGACTCTGCTGCATCTCAGCGGATGCTAGGGAGGTAGACTGGTAGCCCAGCGAGCCCCTGCACAGGGGGTCTTGAGACTCAGCCCGAGAGCAAGGAAAGGACTCTGAGAAGACTGGTAAGGAGTGGCTGGGAATAAGCAAGTGGTTTCAGGCAGTGTGTGAGTAAGGCAAAGTTTCAGAGGCTGGAGGTGGAAGAGGTGAAAAAATCAAGAAGAGAAAATGTGGTCTAAAGTCTCAAGAAGCTGACCTGTGATAAGGAAAGGATCTAGAGAGAAAAATGCAGAATCAAGGGGCAGTTTTTTCTTTTCTTTTTTTTTAAAGAGGGAATAGACTTGAGTGTATTTGTATTCTAAATGGAAAGCTTTAGAAGAGAAAAGAAAGCTAAATTGCAAGCAGAACGGGGAGTAAGCTAACCTTCAAGAAGGACAGTGGACAAGATCAGATGGTAAGATTTAAAGTTCAAAACTGCAGAGGGTTCCAGGTGGACTTAAGACATTATGGCCATGGGGGCAGATGGGCTGCACTGAAAAGGACGCAGAGGTCCCTGCAGTGGAGGTGCTCAGAGTTCTGAGAGTTGGAAAGACTGTCACACAGGCAAAGGGGTGACAAAGATGAGAACATGACGGGGGGGAGGGGAAAAGGTGAGAAGGTGCCAGAAGGCTGGCAATGTGAGCAAACACACACACACACACAAACACACAAATCTAATGAAGTAACAAAGAGTAAAACTGCTAGCAATGAGGTTGCATAAGCCTCCAAGATGGTAGAGTTGATGGGTATGGGCAGCGAGGAGAAGGCTGGGTCTGCCTGCACACCCTACATGTGGAAAGGTGGTATATGGTAGGGTGGACGGTGTGCACTCAGGAAGCAGTGGACAAGAAGGAGAAGCAGGCATGCATTTCGGCCAGAAAAAGTAAGCAATGATATATAGAGATATTGAACATGTTTTATAAATTCTTTTGCCACAGAAAAGGTGTTGCAGAAGTCACAGCAGAATAATCTGACAGGAAATCAATCAGTGAGAAGCCAGTGAGGTCTGTGGCAGGGACAGATTAGGACCTAAGCAATGAAAAGATGATGTATCTGCGGCAGCAGAATGGCATACAGACTGCACTCAACTACTAACCTAAATGTTGGTAGTTCGAACCCACCCAAGGTGCCGTGAAAGAAAGACCTGACAATCTGCTCCTGTAAGATTACAGCCAGGAAAACCCTATGGGGCAGGTCTACTCTGTAACACACAGGGTCACCATGAGTTGGACAGAAATCAACTCAACAGCAATGGGTTGTTTTTTGTTTTTTAAAGATATCCACGCCCTAATCTCTGAGGCCAGTGAATATGCCACCTTACATGACAAAAGAGTCTTTGCAGTTGTGATTATCTAACTAGGTGGACCTAATATAATCACAGCAGTCCTTAGAGGAGGTGGTGGAATGGTCAGAGAAGGAAATGAGACAACGGAAGCAGAGGTTCAAGTGGTACAGGGCCATGAGCCAAGTAATGCCCGGGGCCTCTGGAAGCTAGAAAATGCAAGAAAGCAGATTCTCCCCTAGAGCCTACAGAAGGAGTGTAGCATAACCCAGTGGATACGTCTGACCTTCTGAACGAAAGATAATAAATTTGTGTTGTTTTAAGCCACTAAATTCATGATAATCTGTTACAGTAGCAATAAACAAATACAGTATTTAAAAAAAAATGGAATTCAAGTTAAAACTATATTCTAAATGGTGAAAGATGCTTAAAGAAGGCTAAGAGAGTTCTATTCTTTCTCGTGATGGTTTTTGTTTTTTCTGAAATATCAAATTATTTCACAAATGTGGATATGTCCCTGCTTTGCAGGGCCCCTAAGCGCATAGTGGAGCCCTGGTGGCACGGTGGTTAAGAGCTCAGCTGCTAACCAAAATGTCAGCAGTTCGTATCCACCAGCTGCTCCTTAGAAACCCTCCGGGGCAGTTCTACTCTGCCCTAAAGTGTCGCTGAGTTGGAACTGAATCAACGACAATGGTTTTTATTGGTAAGCACATGTTTAATCTGTCTGTCTGACAATTCAGCACAGAATGTGAGGAGAGAAAGCAGAGCTTGCCTTCAGGCCAGTGACAGGACAACACGGACATGAAACTTAGTGGCATTCATTGTCAACAGAGAGGACAGTGTTCGGAATCAGGCAGGCTGTGCACCCTCAGGTCAGAGACCTCCCGACGCTGCAGGCGCAACTTGCTCCCAAAGTGCCATGGCTGGTGCAAGCGGAGACTGGGGCCTGCTAAAGGCCAGGTGACACGAGGCATTTGCATGGGGTCTTCATGATGCTCCTACATTGCCCCCTCCCTCTCCACACTGTGAGATGACCAGATGGCAGCTGCTCATATATACACGTCTACAGGTCTGAGTCATGGACTGGGACAGCTTCATGAAAAGGGGTGTCTTAGGGCTGGGGTCTCTAGAGAAACAAAATTAGTGAAGCAGATACATACATATATATACATAAAGAGAGAGATTTATACCAAGGAAATGGTTCACGTAGTTGTAGAGGCTGGGAAGTCCCAAGTCTATGGGTCAGGCTAGAGGCTTCTCCTGACTCGCGTAGCTGCAGGGGCTGGCAAACCCAAGATTGGCAGGTCAGGTGGAAGGCCTCTGGTTCACAGGCTCAGAAGCTGACGAATTCCAAGACTGGCAGGTAAGCTGCAAGCTCGAGTCTCAAGAACCAGAGGTCAGATGAACAGGAGCCAACTACAGGATCCAGAGCAGAGCAAATGCCCACAATCTCTGCCAGGAAGTTCACATATATTGGATGCAGGCCACACCCTCGAGGAAACTCCCTTTCAACTGATTGGCTGCTCATGGCAGATCTCATCTTGCAGGTGATAATATTACATCAGATCTCATTATGGAGGTGATTACATCACTACATAGCTGTCAAACTACATCATAACTGCCAAACCACTGAGAATCGTGGTCCAGCCAAGTTGACACACAACCTTAACCACCACAAAGGAGGATCCTGAGGCGGGACCTGGACTGGTGAGGTTTACAAAGGAAGAATAGACACAAAGGCCTTCAAACTTGGATAACCACTCGGAACAATCAGGAGGAGGCAGCCCAGGCAGGAGCTCCCACATATAACCAGCCTGATGGCATGGGCACAGCTCTGTGTACGTGCACAACTGTGGGCGGGTCAGAGACAGCAGGCCTGAAAAGCAAAGAAGAAATGTGTGGACTTGATATGGTGGGTATCAGGGTGAAAACGATGCTTAGGAAGGTACAGTCGATGGTTAGAGGACTGGCAGGGAGGTAAGAGGGGAAAGATCTGAACACTAGGGCTGCTACAACAAAGTACCACAAAGTAGATGGCTTCAAACGACAGAAATTCATTCTCTCATAGTTCTAGACATGCTGCAGGGCCATGATCACTCTGAAGCCTCTATGGACGGGTCCTACTTTGCCTCTTCCAGATTCTAGTGGATGCCAGCATCCTTGGCATTCCTTGGCTTATGGCTGTATCACTCCAATTTCTACCTCTATCTTCACATAGTCATCTTTATTCTGTGTGTACCTCTGTGTTTCCAAATCTCTCTCTACTTATAAAAGGACACCAATATTGGATTTAGAGCCCACTGAAAGGCAGTATGCAAACTCTGGTGGTGTAGTGGTTAAGCATTACGGCTGCTAACCAAAAGATCGGCAGTTCAAAATCACCAGGCACCACTTGGAACTCTATGGGGCAGTTTTACTCTGTCCTACAGGGTCACTACGGGTAGGAATCAACTTGACAGCAATGGGTTTCCTTTTTGTTTCTGGAAATCCGGTATAAACTCACCTTAATCTGATTATATCTTCAAAGACCCTATTTCCAAAAAAGGTCGTATTCACAGTTATCAGTGGTTAGAACTTGAACATACCTTTTGAGGGAGGGGACACAACTCAACCCATTGCATACCAACCTCAAAATAAAGGAAAATAATATTTTGAAGTTTAAATCAAAGCAAGAAAGACATATTTCACTAGTAATGAAGAGAAAATGTTTTTAAATTTCCTATGTTTACAAAAGGTGTTTATGTCCTTGTATACTTACTAACCTGATGGTAAGATAAGTCATAAGATATAAAACACTTTACTTTCTCTTATACAAAAAGAAATTTAAAATAGGCCTGTAAATATGGAATGAACCTGTGTGCAATTAAAATAGGTCCACTCACCTTAAAAAATATACACAAACTAGAGGCAGGGACAAGATGGCAGAGTAGTTGGACGTTTCCTGTAGTCCCTCTTACAATAAAGACCCGAAAAAACAAGTGAATCAATTTTATATGACAAGCTAGGAACCCTGAACATCAAAGGCAAAGTTGAGGAACTGGACTGAGCAGCAGGGGGAGGGAGAAATGGTTCAGAAGAGCAAGGAGTTGCCAGACCTGACCTGGTGGGAACTGGCATCCTGCAGGCCGATTCTACTGGCACAAGCACAGTGAGAAAAGCAGTGTCGTTCAGGACGCGTTTTCAACATCAGGAAAGAACATGCGGCAGAGAGTCTGCTCAACCCTCCATGACAAACCAGAAGCGGCCCTCAATCAGCAAAAGATAAGTACCTGCATTTAACCTACTGCACAGATTCAAAAATACCCCTTTGGGAAAAACGTATCTCCTGCTTATCTGCTCCCTTCCCGCTCTGCACTGGGTCCCAGGCGGCTGCATCCCCTGGGCTGGAAGATGGACCCTGGATGCATCCTCAGCTATTATCCCAGCCTTAGAGAGGGAACGAATTAACAAACGGGGGGAAAATAATCTGCCAGCTCCCCTAAGCTGGGAACTCAAGGCAGAAACAGCTCCTTTGCCTAGGCACAGACATAAGGAGTCCACAGACTTTGAATGCCTTTCATCCCTGCATAGACTTGTATGGGCCCATTTCAACAGCGTAGGCCCTTATTAACACAGTACAACAGGGTATATACCTGAAGTCCAACTTCAACTGTTCCAGCCACATGGTGGAGAGGCAGGTTTATGACATTTGACACCACTCTGCCTATTAAGCAGGGTCCTCACATACCCACATCGGGGGCCTGAGGACAGATGGCCACACTCATGATACCTAGCCACCTGCAACAGGGGCCCAAGAATAAGTGCAGCCTCCCAGTCCTTACATCAAACAGTATTGGGTGCCCACAGTCCAGCTGCATAACCCGCCCACCTATGTGCTCTAGGGAACAGGGACACACTTTCCTCACAGACACTCAGGAGTGGTTCTCAGCCCCCTGCCTTGCTCAGCGCATGACCCCCTACTGCAGCCAGATACCTGTGCCTATACCAATCACCTCTGCTCATCTAGGACTGTACGTGAGATTCTGCACCACACACTTGGTGACTAACTACCTGGACACCTAAGCTAAATCCAGAAAAAATAAGTGAACAGACTCCTGGGCTCACATACCTAGTAACAGCTCTAATCACCTGGTGACAAGATGTTAGAGCTTCAAACATGCCAATAATCAAACTAATTCACTCAAGCAGCCTATTTGGGCATATCAAAACAAAACAAGAAGTTAGGACACAGTAAGCAAACATAAATAAGCACAATAACTTATCGATGGCTCAGAGACAACAGTCAATCTCAAATCACAAAAAGAGGCAGACAACAACGCCTTCAGCAAGCTCCCAAAACAAAGAATCAAGAAATCTTCTGGATGAAGATAACTTCCTAGAATTACAGGAGGTAGAATACAAAAGATTAATATATAGAACTCTTCAAGACATCAGGAAGGAGATCAAGCAAAACACAGAACATGCCAAACAGCACACAAACAAAGTATTAGAGGAACTTAGACAGATTATACAAGAGCACAATGACAAACTGAATAGGCTGCAAGAATCCATATAGAGACAGCAAACAGAAATTCAGAAGATTTACAATAAAATTTCAGAATTAGACAACTCAATAGGAAGTCATAACAGCAGAATTCAGGCACTAGAACTCAGAATTAGTGAGACTGCAGATAAATCACTTGGTACCAACATATTTGAAGAAAAATCAGATAGAAGAGTTTTTAAAAAATGAAGAAACTCTGAGAATTATGTGGGGTTCTAACAAGACAGATAACCTACCAGTGACTGGAGTACCAAAACAGAGGTGGATAACAGAAAATGCAGAGAGAATTGTTGAAGATCTGTTGGCAGAAAACATCCCTGATAAATCATGAAAGATGAGAAGATATCTATCCAAGATGCTCATCGAACCCCACACAAGGTAGATCCCAAAAGAAAGTCACCAGGACATATTATAATCAAACTTGCCAAAACCAAAGATTAAGATGCAATTTTAAGAGAGGCTAGGGATAAACAAAAAGTCACTTACAAAGAAGAGTCAGTAAGACTAAGCAGAAACCATGCAGGTAAGAAGGCAATGGTATGACATATATAAAGCCTTGAAGGAAAAAAAAAATTGCCAGCCAAGAATTGCATATCCAGCAAAACTGTATCTCAAATATGACGGAAAAATTAGGACACTTCCAAATAAAAGTTTAGGAATTTGCAAAAACCAAACCAAACTTACAAAAACACTAAAGGTAGCCCTCCGGTTAGAAAGACAATAACATCAGGTAACAACCCAAGACTAGAACACAGGACAGAGCAACCAGATAACCACATAGGGAAACAACAAAAATAAATCAAAGCTACAATGCTCAAAACAGGGAAACAAAGATGTCATTATGTAAAAGATGACATTAAAACAAAAAAGAGGGACTAAAAAATGTAGTCATAGAACTTTCATATGGAGAGTAAGTCAAGGGGATATATAGAAATAAAAGACTGGTTTCAACTTAGAAAAAGAAGGGTAAATATTAACGTAACCACAAAGGAAACTAACAAGCCTACACATCACAATAAAAAACAAGAAAAACATAAAGGCTCAGCAAGTACAAAATCAACAATAATGAAAAAAGATGAAAAGAAAATACATAAAGAAAAACAACTCAGCAAAGAAAATTTAGTGGAACAAAGAAACTGTCAACAACACACACACACAAAAATGACATCACTAAACTTATAAACTTATAAAAAAAAAATATAAACTTATACCTATCAATAATTACACTGAATGTAAATGGACTAAATGCACCAGTAAAGAAACAGAGTGGCAGAATGCATAAAAAAACTACAGATACATTGCAATCTGGATCCAAATTCCCATGGCATTTTTCAATGAGATGGAGAAACAAATCACCAACTTCATATGGAAGGGAAAGAGGCCCCAGATAAGTAAAGCATTACTGAAAAAGAACAAAGTGGCAGGCCTCACAGTACCTGATTTTAGAACCTATTATACTGCCACAGTAGTCAAAACAGCCTGGTACAGGCACAACAACAGATAAATAGGCCAATGGAACAGAGTTGAGAATCCAGACATAAATACATCCACCTCTGAGCAACTGATATTTGGCAAAGGCCCGAAGTCTGTTAAATGGGGAGAAGACAGTCTCTTCAACAAATGGTGCTGATATAACTACATATCTATCTGCAGCTTCCTACTTCTGGTTAAAGGAGCCCTGGTGACACAATGGTTAAGTGCTCAGCTACTAACCAAAAGGTCAGCAGTTGGAATCCACCAGCCGATCTTTGGAAACCCTGTGGGGCAGTTCTTCTCTGTCCTATAGGGTTGCTATGAGTTAGAATCAACTCGGTGGCAATGGGTTACTCCTGGTTAAAATGCTTAAATATGATGATGCAACTGTGATGCAACTTGTCATATCAGTGTTCCCTTAAATACCAAAAACATAAACCAAGAAGAACAGAAAGGGCAGCAGAGGGCATGGTTCTTGGGTAAAGATGGCCCCTGTAGCCCCGAGTTCCTGACTCCTTGGTCAAACAGTTGACGTGGGCTGTTCTGTATATCTCCACAGTCATGGACAGAATGTTGTAGGGATTTCACTGTCTCCTCCAACGTCTTGTTTGACCCATCACTTCCATACAACACATCAAAGAGATCCCTCTAACCTGGTCTTAAGAGGGATATGCATGAGTAACATTCCAAAAAAACCAAACTCTTTGCCATTGAGTCAATTCAAACACATAGCGACACTACATGACAGAGTAGAACTGTCCCATAGTTTCTAAGGAGTGCCTGGTGGATTTGAACTGCTGACCCTTTGGTTAACAGCCATAGCACTTAACCATAACGCCACCAGGGTTTCCAATTGAGAAACATTAGCTAATAAAAACAAACACTAACAATTACTGAGCATGTTGCATTTTAACTCCTTTATATGCATAACTTAGTCCTCCAACAACTCAAGGAGGTAGGTATAGTATTTTCCCTACTTTACAGAGGAGGAAACTGAGGCAGGGACAGCACAGGCAGGCAGTGGCACTGAGTTTCAATTTAGACAGTTGCTCTGGATCCTACTTCCACTCCAGAGTCCACACTCTTCAATACTAAGGCTCTGGTCATCTTTCCTATGTAGTTTTCCAGGAATATGTACAAACTCCATTAATTTGGTAAGCTATCTAGGCAAATGAGCTCATTTTTGCCTAAATTTCTTAAGTGCTCCTTCCTCATAAAAATATAACACCTTCAGTGGCTCACCTTAGAAAACAGTTCCACAGGTGCTGCTATAATAGCCTTCTGTGCTGTCAGGTACTGCTTCCAAGACCACGTGTCCTGTGCAGCCGCTGAAGGGACTGGAAGAGAAAACACCACGACTTTTTTGAAAACAAGTAGTGACAGAAAAATAATAAAATTTAATTGAAGCCAGGTAAGCATGTGATCAGAAGATTCAGCAACTAATAAGAGCCTTCTCTTTCACTTTCTGTGAGAGCTTAAGAAAACCATTTAACCACTCTGTGATGGTAAATGTTATGTGTCAACTTGGCTAGGCCATGATTTCCAGTATTGTGTTTTGGAATCTACTATAATTGTCCTCCATTCTAAACTTCTATATGTTAATGAGGCAGGATTAGCGTGGGGTCATCCTGAGTCACACCCTTACTTAACGGCGCAACTCAAGTCACAGCTTGACTCAAGTCACAGGCTTACTCGTCACAGCCTTACTCGAGTCACCACCTTACACAAGTATCTGATGCAAGTGAGGTTTCCTTGAGGGTGTGACCTACATCCAATATATATGAACACTCTGGCAAACTCACTGTTGCTTTGGATCCTGCATCTGGCTCATCATCATCTGACCTGCCAATACTGGGATTCGCCAGCTTCCGCAGCCCTGTGAGCCAGCAGCTTGTTGTCTGATCCCTGAAACCATGTGAGTCAGAAGAAGCCTCCAGCCTGATGCCTAAACCACAGATTTGGGACTTGCTACCCTCCATAACCCCAAGAGGGCCATTTCCTTGAGATAGATCTCTCTCTCTCTCTAAAACTGTTTCACTGGTTTTGCTTCTCTAGACAGCCCAGCCTAAGACACACTCCATATTCAGCTCTTCCTGTTTTAGAATAGGCTTATGAATACATCTCTCCTTCAAGGAGACTGCTGAACAACACTTAAAACAGATACCTCCAAAAGATAAACAAATAGGCACAGGTTTTCTGAAAGGTGATTTGGCTAATTTTAAGGTGAATGACCTGCGATGTTTTATAGTCTCTCTTCACTTTCGTATCTCCTTTTGCTGGAATGTAAAACTGATGAGAATGTAAATTCTGCCAACCTGTCAGAAGGCAATGTGGCAAGTCTTTAAAAATATTCATACACTTTGAACTAGCAACTGTCCTTCTGGGAATCTGTCTTAGTGCAATCACAGCAGATGTGTCTAAGAGGCAAACAGCTCTTATCCTAGAACTTTTCATGATAATTACACACTGCAAACAAACTAAAGGTCCACCAAGAGGGGATCAGTTAAATGCATTGTACAGAGGCATTATTTTAATAATTGTGTGCCATGGAGTAGATTCCGACTCACAGCCACCCTATATGACAGAGAAAAACTGCCCCAAAGAGCTTTCTAGGATGTATATCTTTGTGGGGACAGGTCTTTTCTCCTGTGAAGCTACTGGTTAGCAGTGGCTAACCTGACCTTTTGGTTAGCAGCCAAGTGCTTATTATTTTAATAATAGGTAGTAAAATATAATTGTAGGAGACTGCCTAATGACAAACATAGACAATTTAACAATATACTACTAAGTGAAAAAAGAGCATTTTAGAAAACAAAAGGATCTTCTTTGGTAAAATATATAATACATCTAAAAAGCCTAAAAGTCTGTAAATAAAAATCTTAAATGAAGTCATCTTTAGGTGTCAGGATTATTAGCAATTTCTTCCCAATTCTCCTTCTGTTTTGCTTTTCTGCTTTCCAAATTTTCTGGGATGAATAGCTAGTATCTCTAATTCAATAAAAATACAATTTTTAAATAATAAAAATCTGGCAAAAAGGATTAATAATTGTGTTGTCTATATTCTGTGCTCCAGTAATTTCGCCTCTGTGATTGCATCCCAAGGAATTAGTCAAAGCACTGATAAAAGTTACAGGTAAAAATGTGTACTGCAACATTATTATAGCAAAAATACAAACAGTATTAATACAGGAGAAAGGTTAAATAAAGGTATACATATGATTATGAAGTGGTCAAAACTATTTTTTAAATATTTTCTAAAATATCTTGAGCGTATTCTGGGTTAAGTACAAAAACCAAGTACTAACCCCAAAACCATTCCCATCAACACGATTCCAATTCATAGTGACCCTATATAGGACTGAGTTGTAACTCTCCCATAGGGTTTCCAAGGAGCTGCTGGTGAATTTTTTTTTTCTTCTTATTCTGATTTAAGTGAAAGTTTACAATTCAAGTCAGTTTCTCATACAAAAACTTATACCCACATTGTTATGTGGACCTAGTTGTTCTCCCCACAATGTGACAGCACACTCCTTCTATTCATCCTGTTCCCCTCTGACTCATCTTGTCTCCAGACAGGAGCTACCCACATAGTCTCATGTGTCTACTGGAGCTAAGAAGTACACTCCTTGCCAGTATCATTTATGTCTTATAGGCCAGAATAATCTTTCTCTGAAGAGTTGCCTTCAGGAATGATTTCAGTTTTGGGCTAATAGAGATTCTGGGGGCCATGATCTCTGGGGTCCCTCCAGTCTCAGTCAGACCATTAAGTCTGTTGTTTTCACTGGAATTTGAGGTCTGAATCCCACTTTTCTCCTGTTCCACCACAGATTCTCTGTTGTATTCCCTGTCAAGGCAGTCACTGGTAGTAGCTTGGCACCGTCTAATTCTTCCAGTTTCAAGCTGATGAAGTCACTTGGGCTGATATTTTCTTTGTGTCCTTGGTGTTCTTTCTTTCTTACTCCTGGGGTCATATTTTCTTTGTGTCTTTGGTGTTCTTCATTCTCCTTTGCCCCAGGTGAGTTGAGACCAATTGATGCATCTTAGACGGCCACTTGCTAGCTTTTAAGCCCGCAGGCACCACTCACCAAAGTAGGATGCAGAACATTTTCCTTTTTTTAATATAACTTTTATTGTGCTTAAGTGAAGTTTACAAATCAAGTCAGTCTCTCACATAAAAACTTATACACACACCTTGCTACATACTCCCAATTACTCTCCCCCTAATGAGACAGCCTGCTTTCTCCCTCCACTCTCTCTTTTCATGTCCATTTTGCCAGCTTCTAACCCCCTCTACCCTCTCATCTCCCCTCCAGGCAGGAGATGCCAACATAGTCTCAAGTGTCCACCTGATCCAAGAAGCTCACTCCTCACCAGCATCCCCCTCCAACCCATTGTCCAGTCCAATCCATGTCTGAAGAGTTCTATTCGGGAATGGTTCCTGTCCTGGGCCAACAGAAGGTCTGGGGGCCATGATCACTGGGGTCCTTCCAGTCTCAGTTAGAACATTAAGTCTGGTCTTTTTATAAGAATTTGGGGTCTTCATCCCACTGATTTCCTGCTCCCTCAGGGGTTCTCTGTTGTGTTACCTATCAGGGCAGTCATCGGTTGTAGCCGGGCACCATCTCGTTCTTCTGAGAACATTTTCTTAAAACACTTTGTTATGCCAATTGACCTAGATGTCACCTGAAACCATGGTCCCCAAACCCCTGCCCCTGCTACTCTGTCCCTCAAAGTGTTTGGCTGTATTCAGGAAACTTCTTAGCTTTTGGATTAGTCCAGTTGTGCTGACTTCCCCTGTATTGTGTATTGTCCCTCACTTCACCTAAAATAATTCGTCTACTGTCTAGTTAGTGAACACCCCTCCCTCTTCCTCCCTCCTCACGCTCGTAACCATAAAGAATGTTTTGTTCTGTGTTTTAACCATTTCTTGAGTTCTAATAATAGTAATAATAGTGGTCTCATACAATATTTGTCCTTTTGCGATGACTTTACTTAGCATAATGCCTTCCAGATTCCTCCATGTTATGAGATGTTGCACGGACTCATCGTTGTTATTTATTGTTGTGTCATATTCCATTGCGTGAATATACCACAATTTATTTATCCATTCATCCATTGATGGGCACCTTGGTTGCTTCCATCATTTTACCATTGTAAACAGCACTGCAATGAGCATGGGTGTGCATATATCTGTTTGTGTACATGATCTTATTTCTCTAGGATATATTCCAAGGCATGGGATTGCTGGATGTTATGGTAGTTCTATTTCTAGCTTTTAAAGGAAGCACCCAATCCATTTCCAAAGTAGTACCATTTGACATTCCCACCAGCAGTGTATAAGTGTTCCAATCTCTCCACAACCTCTCCAACATTTATTGTTTTTTTGATTAATGCCAGCCTTTTTGAGGTAAGATGGTAAGATTGTAGTTTTCATTTGCGTTTCTCTAATGGCTACTGATCGTGAGCATTTCCTCATGTATCTGTTAGCCACCTGAATGTCTCCTTTGCTTAAGTGTCTGTTCGTATCCTTTCCCCATTTTTTAATTGGATTATTTGTCTTTTTGTTGTTGAGGTTTTGCAGTGTATTGTATATTTTAGAGATCAGACGCTTATCAGATTTGTCATATTAAAAAATTCATGCCCAGCCTGTAGGTTGTCCTTTCACTCTTTTGGTGAAGTCTTCGGATAAGCATGTGTGTTTAATTTTTAGGCACTCCCAGTTATCTAGTTTCCCTTCTGGTGTTTGTAAATTGTTAGTAACGTTTTGTATGCTATATATGCCATGTATTAAGGCTCCTAGCGTTGTCCCTATTTTTTCTTCCATGATCTTTATCGTTTTAGATTTTATATTCAGGTTTTTGATGCATTTTGAGTTAGTTTTTGTGCATGGTGTGAGGTATGGGTCTTGTTTCATCTTGCTGCAGATGGCTATTCAGTTATGCCAGCACCATTTGTTGAAGAGACAATCTTCTCGCCATTTAGTGGATTTTGGGCCTTTGTCAAATATCAGCTACTCGTAGGTGGATGAATTTATGTCTGGATTCTCAATTCTGTTCCGTTGGTCTATGTATATGTTGTTATACCAGTACGAGGCTGTTTTGACTACTATGGCGGTATAATAGATTTTAAAGTCCCACTTTGTTCTTCTTTTTCAGTAGTATTTACTCATCTGGGGCCTCTTCCCTTTCCATACGCAGTGGGTGATTTGTTTCTCCATCTCATTACAAAATGTCACTGGAATTTGGATCAGGATTGCATTGTATCTATAGATCGCTTTGGGTAGAACTGACATTTTCACAATGTTGTCTTCCCAACCATGAGTAAGGTATGTTTTTTCACTTATGTAGGTCGCTCTTGGTTTCTTGCAGTAGTGTCTTATAGTTTTCTTTGTACAGGTCTTTTACATCTCTAGTAAGATTTATCCCTAAGTATTTTATCTTCTTGGGGGCTATTGTAAATGGTACTGATTTGGTGATTTCCTCCTCAATGTTCTCTTTGTTGATGTAGAGGAATCCAACTGACTTCTGTATGTTTATCTTGTTTCCTGATACTTTGCTGAAATCTTCTATTAGTTCGAGTAGTTTTTTTTGCAGATTCTTTAGGGTTTTCTGTGTATAAGATCACATAATCTGCTAACAGAGATACTTTTACTTCTTCCTTACCAATTTCAATCCCGTTTATTTTTTTTTGTAGCCTAATTGCTCTGGCTAGGAACTCCAGCACAATGCTGAATAAGAGTGGTAATAAAGGGCATCCTTGTCTGGTTCCTGATCTCAAGGGGAATGCTTTCAGACTCTCTCCATTTAGGATGATGTTGGCTCTTACTTCTGTATAAATGCCCTTTACTATGTTCACGAATTTTGCTTCTATTCCTATTTTGCTGGGAGTTTTTATCATGAATAGGTGTCAGACTTTGTCAAATGCCTTTTTTGCATCAATTGATAAGATCACTTGGTTCTTGTCTTTTTTGTATTTATTTATGTGGTGGATTATATCAATATTTCTCTAACGTTGAACCATCTCTGCATACCTGGTACGAATCCCACTTGCTCATGGTAAATTGTGTTTTTGGTATGCTGTTGAATTCTATTGGCTATGATTTTGCTGAGGATTTTTCTGTGTAAGTTCATGAGGGATATTAGTAATTTTTTTTTGTAGTGTCTTTGCCTGGTTTTGGTATCAGGGTTATGCTGGCTTCGTAGAATGAGTTTGGGGGTATTCCATCCTTTTCTATGCTCTGAAATACCTTTAGTAGTAGTGATGTTAATTCTTCTCTGAAAGTTTGGTAGAATTCCCCAATGAAGCCATCAGGGCCAGGGCTTTTTTTTTGTTGGGAGTTTTAAAATTACCTTTTCAATTTCTCCTTTTGTCATAGGTTTATTAATTGCTGTACATCTGTTTGTGTTAGTTTAGGTAGGTATTGAGTTTCTAGAAATTTTTCCATTCCCTCTGCATTTCCAAATTTGTTAGAGTGCAATCTTTCATAGTGTCCTGTTATGATTCTTTTAATTTCACTTGGGTCTGCTGTGATATCGTCCACCACATTTCTTATTCAGGTTATTTGCTTCCTCTCCTGTTTTTGTTTTGTCAATTTGGCCAGTGGTTCATGGATTTTGTTGATCTTTTCAAAGAACCAGCTTTGGTCTTGTTAACTGTTTTTCTACTCTCTATTTCTGCTCTAATTTTTATTATTTGCTTTCTTTTGGAGCCTGAGGGCTTCTTTTGCTGTTCTTTTTCCTATTTGTTCGAGTTGAAGGGATAATTCTTTGATTCCGGCCCTTTCTTCTTTTTGGATGTGTGCATTTATTACTATGAACTGCCCTTTGACCACTGCTTTTGTTGTGTCCCAAAGGTTCTGGTAAGAACTGTCTTAATTCTCATTGGATTCTATGAATTTCTTTATTCCATCCTTTGCATCTTCTATAACCCAGTAGTTTTTGAGCAAGTTTTGTTCAGTTACCATATTTTTTATTTTTTTTTTCCTTCCTTTCTCTATTATTGCTTTCTACATTTATGGCTTTACAGTCAGAAAAGCTGTTTTTGTGATATTTCGATGTTTTGGATTCTGCTAAGGCTTGCTTTATGGCCTAATATGTGATCTATTCTGGAGAATATTCCTCGTGCATTGGAAAAGAAAGTGTACTTGGCTGCTGTTGGGTGGAGTGTTCTGTATATGTCTATGAGGTCAAGTTGGTTGATTGGGGCATATAGATCTTCCGTGTCTTTACTGAGCTTCTTTCTGGATGTTCTATCCTTCACAGAAAGTGGTGTGCTGAAGTTTCCTACTATTATTGTGGAGCTGTCTATCTCTCTTTTCAATGCTGTTAGTTTTTTTTATGTATTCTGGAGCCCAGTCATTGTGTGCATAAATATTTATTATGGCTATATTGTTGTATATTGACCCTTTAATCATTACATAGTGTCCTTGCTTATCCTTTGTGGTGGATTTTAAAGTCTATTTTGTCAGACATTAATATTGCTGCTTCTGTTTTTTTTTTTTTTTAATTGTTTGCTTATTTTTTTCCATCCTTTGAGTTTTTGTTTGTGTTTTAAGTCTAAGATGTGTCTCTTGTAGGCAGTATATATACAAATTGTGAGGCTTTTTTTAATCCATTCTGACACTCTGTCTCTTTATTGGTGTGTATGGTGTTGTCATTTTCATGCTTTTTTTTGTGTGTTGTTGACAGGTTTTTTTCCACTTAACTTTCTGTGATAGGTAGTTTTTCTTTATATATTATCTTTTCCTGTTTTTCAGTGTTGTTGCTT
Organism: Elephas maximus indicus; assembly: GCF_024166365.1. NCBI lineage: Eukaryota > Metazoa > Chordata > Mammalia > Proboscidea > Elephantidae > Elephas > Elephas maximus. The sequence continues at coordinate 24,605,721 of NC_064829.1, forward strand.
TTGTATTTGCTGAGTCTTTATGTTTTTGTTTTTTTAACTTTGATGTGTAGGATTGTTAGTTTCCTTTGTGAGTACCTTAACATTTACTTTAATATTTAAACTTAGAAAACTAAGTTTAAATCATACTTTTATTTCTTTTTACTGCCTTGACTAGCTTTCCATATGAAAGATCTATGACTACATTATCTTTTAGTCCCTCTTTCTGGATTTAATGTTATCTTCTTTTAAATAATGATGTCTCTACTTCCCTGTTTTGAGCATTTTGGCTGTGATTTATTTTTGTGATTTCCATATCTGAGTTGATATCTGGGTGCTCAGTCCTGTGTTCTAGTCTTTGGTTGTTATCTGATGTTACTGCTTTTTAACAGGAGAACTCCCTTTAGTATGTCTTGTAATTTTGGCTTGTTTTTTGCAAATTCTCTAAACTTCTGTTTATCTGAAATGTCTTAATTTCACTTTCATATTTGAGAGACAGTTTTACAAGATATATAATTCTTGGTCGGCATTTTTTTTCCTTCAAGGCTTTATATATGTTATCCCGTTGTCTTCTCGCCTGCATGGTTTCTGCTGAGCAATCTGAGCTTAGTCTTATTGATTCTCCTTTGTAGGTGACTTCATTTATCCCTAGCCACTCTTAAAATTCTCTCTTCATTTTTGGTTTTGGCAAGTTTGATCATAATATGTCGTGACTTTCTTTTGGGATCTACCTCATTTGGGGTTCAGTGAGCATTTTGGATAGATATCTTCTCATCTTTCATGGTATCAGGGAAGTTTTCTGCCAACAAATCTTCAACAATTCTCTCTGTATTTTCTGGTATCTCCCCCACTGCCCCTTGTTCCGGTACTCCAATCACTCGTAGGTTATTTCTCTTAATAGAGTCCCACATAATTCTTATGGTTTCTTCATTTTTAAAAAAATTATTTTATCTGATTTTTCCTCAAATATGTTGGTGTCAAGTGCTTTATCTTCAATCTCACTAATTTTGACTTCCAGTTCCTCAATTCTGCCCCTATGACTTTCTATTGAGTTGTCTAATGCTGAAATTTCATTGTTAATCTTCTAAATTTCTTTGCTCTCCGTGGATTCTTGCAGCCTATTAAATTTGCCATTATGCTCTTCTCTAACCTCCTTAAGCTCCTCTAATGCTTTATCTGTGTGTTCCTTTGTTCCTTGCCTTGTTCTCCTTCCTGATCTCTTGAAGAGTTCTGTATATTAATCTTTTGTACTGTACCTCTTTCTCTTCATCCAGAAGATTTCTTGGTTATCTGTTTTGAGACCTTGCTGAAGCCATCATGGTCTGCCTCTTTATGTGATTTAATATTGACTGTTGTCTCCAAGCCATCAATATGTTATTGTATTTACTTATTTTATGTTCCCTTACTGTATCCTAGCTTCATGTTTTGTTTTGATACCCCCAAATAGACTTCTCAAGTGAGCTAGCTTGATTATTGGTGGCTTTGAAGCTCTAACATCCATCCTGTCACCAGGTAGTTAGAGCTGTTTCTAGGTAGATGAGCCCAGGAGTCCATTTACTTTTCTTGTATGGATTCAGTTGTCAAGGTAGTCAGTTGCCAAGTGTGTGGTGCAAGCTCTCACCTACAATCCTAGATGATCACGGGTGATTGGTGTAGGCACAGGTATCTGGCTGCAGTAGGGGACACACACTGAGCAAGGCAGGGGACTGACAACCAGCCCTGAGTGTCTGTGAGGAAAGCATGTCCCGTTCTCTAGGGCGACTAGATGGATGAGTTTTGCAGCACCCAATGTTGGCTGTAAGGACTGGGAGGCACAACTTATCCTTAGATCTCTGTTGAGGGTGGCTATGTGGCATGGGCGGATCCGCCAGTTCTCAGGCCCCTGATGTGGGTATGTGAGGACCCCGCTTAACAGGCAGAGTGGTGTCAAACATCATGAACCTACCTCTCCACCACAGAGCTGAAACAGTTGAAGTTAGACTTCAGATATATACCCTATTTACTGTGCTAATGAGGGCCTATGCTGTTGAAATGGGCCCACAGAGGTCTATGTAGGAGTGAAAGGCATTCAAAGTCCATGGACCCCTTATGCCTGTGCCTAGGCAAAGGAGCTGTTTCCACCCTGAGTTTCAAGCTTAGGAGAGCCAGCAGATTATTTTTTCTTCCTGTTTGTTAATTTACTCCTTCTCCAAGATGGCTCAGGGTGTACAAAATATCCTACTTCCAGCCTAGGGAAAGCAGCTATCACTGAAGTCAGCTCGGGACCCAGTGCAGAGTGGGGGGTGGTCAGCTAAATGGGTAAGAGTTTTTTCTAAAGGGGTGTTTTTTTGGTCCACGTGGTAGATTAAATGCAAGTACTTATCTTTTGCCGAGAGGGCCACTTTTTGCTGATTCTGGAGGAGTGAGTGAAGTCTCCACTGCTCGGTCTCTCCTGACGTGGAAAATGTGTCCTGACCACCATTGCTTGCCTCACCTTACTCACGTCAGCAAATGCAGGGTGCCAATTCCTGCTGTCCAGCAACTCCTCGCTGCTTCTGAACTCTCCCTCCCTCCCCCTGCTGCTCAGTCTGATTCCTCAGCTTTGCCTTTGATGTTCAGGGCTCCTAGATTGTCATATATCATTGATTCCCTTGTTTTTTCAGGTCTTTGTTGTAAGAGGGACCACAGGAAGTCTATGACTACTCCGCCTCTTGGCTCTGCCTCCGCAACTGGTGGATTTGAACTCCCGACCTTATGGTTAGCAGCTGTTCTTACCCACTGTGCCACTAGGTCTCTGATTGTGATACTATCCTAGGTGAAGGGATGGACAACACACAGTACAGGAAAAGCCAGCACAACTGGACTATAATAAAAGCTGTTTCCTGAATAAACCAAACACTTCAAAGCCCAGCGTAGCAGGGGTGGGAGTTTGGGGACCATGGTTTCAGGGGACATCTAGGTCAACTGGCATAATAAATGCTATTAGGAAAGCATTCTGCATACCATTTTGGAGAACAGCGTCTGGGGTCTTAAACACTAGCAAGTGGCCATCTAAGATGCAAAAATTGGCCTCAACCCACCTGGAGCAAAGGATAACGAAGGACACCAAAGACAAGAGGTAAGTATGAGCCCACGAATCAGAATGGGCCACATAAATCAAAGACTACATCAGCCTGAGACCAAAAGAACTAGACGGTGCCCAGCTACAACCGATGACTGCCATAACATGGACCACAACAGAGAATCCCTGATGGAGCAGGAAAACAGTGGGATCCAGACCCCAGATTCTGATAAAAAGACCAGGCTTATGGTCTGACTGAGACTAGAGGGACCCCGGAGGTTAGCCCGAACCATTCCTGAAGCCAACTCTTCAGACAAGGGTTGGTCTGGACTGTAAGACAGAAAATGATACTAATAAGGAGTAGGCTTCTTGGATCAAGTAGACACATGAAACTACGTGTGCAGCTCCTGTCTGGAGGGGAGATGTGAAAGCCGAGGGGGACAGAAGCTGGCTGAATGGACACAGAAACACAGGGTGGAGAGGAGTCTGCTGTCTCATTAGGGGGAGAGCAACTAGGAGTATATAGGAAGGTGTATATAAGGTTTTATATGAGGCTGACTGGATTTGTAAACTTTCACTTAAAGTACAATAAAAATATAAAAAGGAAAAAAGTAGTGATACTGAACTGTATATATTACATAATCCTAAACTTTAAAATATAAATTAATGTATAAGCTAAAATATTCATTCGATATATTTATTAAGCCACTTCTGTGTGCCATGAACCATGAATATGTGAGCACGAACAGAAATATACACATACACAAACACATAGGAAAGCAATTAGAAAGAAATATCAAAATACTGATAGTGGCTATATGTAGGCAGTAGGATTAATGTACATGTTTTTATGTGTTACTTTCTACATTTTTAAAATTCTCTACTACAAAGTATGACTTAACTATACATACACACACAGACATATATCCTTGGAGAATATGTGGAGAATACTGGTCAATAAGTGTTATGTATTAATTCTAATATTTACCTTGCTGCAAAATGTTCCAGAATAAGGTATAGATGGTAAAAGCTCTGGACTACATTAGCATCAGTGGTGAAAGGTGGAAAGATGGACCCCTGAGTCAAACATCTGAAACCTCTCAGTCTGATAAAGTAACCTGATGAAATTGTTGCTGTTATTGTGTGCTGTTGAGTCAATTCCAATTCACAATGACCCCATGCGACAGAGCAGAACTGCCCCATAGAGTCTCCTAGGTTGAAATATTTATAGGAGCAGATCATCAGGTCTTCTCTCCCGCAGAGCCACTGGTGGGTTAGAACCGCCAAACTTTCAGTTAGCAGCTAAGTGCTTAACCATTGCACCACCAGGGCTCCGCCTTATGGAATAACAAATACAAAAACGCATCAAGTTCTGCAGGAAGAATTCATGTAGACTTTTAATCATTTAAACAAATTTTTTCTGAGCCCGTTAATGGGCTGAGAAGTACGTTTGGGGAAAAAAATATACAGCCCAGTCCCTGCTCTATAGAGGAAAAATTACTGAATAATATACATTCTTTTTCCATTAATATTCATATATCTCACTGACAACAAAAGGGAGTAACTTAAGGCTAGGTAATAAAGAAAAAAACTTACCAATTTACAGTTAAAAAATAGATGCCCACAGCATGGACATTAATACCCAGTATTTATTAGTCACAACTACCTAACTTCATATTGCAAAAAATACATTTACTAAAACAAATAATTCACTAAAGTACAAAAATTTTTAAAAGCATTTAATCATCGAAGTAAACTAACAGAATCAGCACTGATGGATTTTCCCACTTTGTTTCCTACAATACTGAGACATCGACAGTGTGATTTTCCTCAAGAATCCCTCAGTCTGTTAGTCCATCACATCACTTAAAAGGTTTGCTGCCGGATCCGGGGCCAAGATGGCGGACTAGGTGGACGCTACCGAGGATCCCTCTTGCAACAAAGACTCGGAAAAACAAGGGAATCGATCACATACATAACAACCTACGAACTCTGAACAACAAGCACAGACTTAGAGACGGAAAACGAACAAATACGGGCAGACAGCGACTGTTTTCAGAACCAGGAACCAGCGCACCAGGCAGGTGACCTTCGGAGCTCGATCTGGGGCAGAGCCCAGGGGGGCAGACGGCACAGAAACGGGGCCCACCCCTTCCCCCCCGAACCCATCCCAGGAGGAAGTCTAGCAGGTTGGCGCGGGTGGCGTAGAAGCGCAGCCGGAGGGAGAAGCACCCGGGAGGCAGTGACTGATCTGGGAGGGGGGAGAACAGCCTCCCAGCTGGAGTGCCGTCCCGCCGGGAGTTAGGAGAGAAGCTCACGGGGCGCGAGTGGGGGGGGGTCAACTATATTTCCCTAAAGTGACCCCAGGGCGGGGCCCACACGTTCGTGCAGGAGGACGCACACCCAGTCCGCGCGTGTGGCGTGGCACACCAGAGGGAGAAATCCCCGGAAGAGTCTGGGCTCAAAGCAGGGAAAGCAGCATCCCAGACGGGGAGCCATCCCGCTGGGAACTGGGCAGGCGCGCGCACATGGGCGGGGCATGAGCCCGGGGTCCATTTTTATTACCCTGAATTGACCCAGGGGGCGGGCCCACCTGGTCGTGCGAGTGACGCCCTCCCAGTTTGCGCGAGAGGTGTGGCACACCGGAGGGAGAAGTCCCCGGGAGGAAGTGATTGGTCCCGAAGCAGGAAAGTAGCATCCCAGACGGGGTGCCGTCCTGCTGGGACTTGGGTGCGTGCACGAGCGAGGCATGAGCGCGGGGTCCATTTTTATTACCCTGAATTGACCCAGGGGGCGGGCCCACCTGGCCGTGCAGGTGACGCCAACCCAGTTCGCGCGAGAGGTGTGGCACACCGGAAGGAGAAGTCCCCGGGAGGAAGTGACTGGTTCCGGAACGGGGAAAGCAGCGTCTCAACCCGGAAGTCATCCCGCTGGGATTTGGGCGCACGCACGGGCGGGGCGTGACCGCGGGACCCAATTATAATCGCCTGAATAAACCCTGGGGGCGGGCCCACCCGTTCTTGCGGGAAACGCCCACCCAGTGCCCACGAGCAGTGCCGCGCACCGGAGGAAGTCCCCAGGAGGAAGTGACTGGTTTCCGAGTAAGGAAAGCAGTGTCCTAGCCAGGGACCCATCCAGCCCGGATTTTGGCGAACAGGGGCGGAGCGTGAACGTGGTGTTCAGCTCTATATTCTGTGGTGCTACACTCCTAGCTCTCAGATCCCTCCCCCACCCTCCCCAGGCGACCCCATTAACATCCGAATATCCGGAGCCAGAGTGAGAATTCAGATAGGGATCTGACTGCATTTATTTTTTAGCCGACTACTTGGAAAATCTAGTTTCCCAGTGATGGCTCGGAGACAGCAGTCCATATCAAACCACATAAAGAAACAGACCATGACAGCTTCTACAACCCCCCAAACAAAAGAATCAAAATCTTTCCCAAATGAAGATACAATCCTGGAATTATCAGATACAGAATATAAAAAACTAATTTACAGAATGCTTAAAGATATCACAAATGAAATTACGAAAAATGCAGAAAAAGCCAAGGAACACACTGATAAAACTGTTGAAGAATTCAAAAAGATTATTCAACAACATAGTGGAAAAATTAACAAGTTGCAAGAATCCATAGAGAGAAAGCATGTAGAAATCCAAAAGATTAACAATACAATTACAGAATTTGACAACGCAATAGAAAGTCAGAGGAGCAGACTCGAGCAATTAGAATGTAGACTGGGACTTCTGGAGGACCAGGGAAACAACACCAACATAGCTGAAAAAAAATCGGATAAAAGAATTAAAAAAAATGAAGAAACCCTAAGAATCATGTGGGACTCTATCAAGAAGGATAACTTGCGAGTGATTGGAGTCCCAGAATAGGGAGGGGGGACAGAAAACACAGAGAAAATAGTTGAAGAACTCCTGACACAAAACTTCCCTGACATCATGAAAGATGAAAGGATATCTATCCAAGATACTCATCGAACCCCATTTCAGATTGATCCAAAAAGAAAAACACCAAGACATATTATCATCAAACTTGCCAAAACCAAAGACAAACAGAAAATTTTAAAAGCAGCCAGGGAGAAAAGAAAGGTTTCCTTCAAGGGAGAATCAATAAGTTCAGACTACTCAGCAGAAACCATGCAGGCAAGAAGGGAATGGGACGACGTATACAGAGCACTGAACGAGAAAAACTGCCAACCAAGGATCATATATCCAGCAAAACTCTCTCTGAAATATGAAGGAGAAATTAAGATATTTACAGATAAACACAAGTTTAGAGAATTTGCAAAAACTAAACCAAGACTGCAAGAAATGCTAAAGGAGATTGTTTGGCCGGATGACCAATAATATCAGGTACCAGCACAATACAAGGTCACAAAACAGAACGTCCTGATATCAACGCAACTTAAATACGGAAAGCACAAAAACAAACAAATTAAGACTAATTCTAAAAAATAAATAAATAAACAAAATAATACACACAACAGGAAATCATGGAAATCAATAGATAAACGATCAAAATAATCAAAAAGAGGGACTAAATATAGGAGGCATTGAACTGCCAGATGGAGAGTGATACAAGGCGAAATAGAAGGATACAAGTTAGGTTTTTACTTAGAAAAATAGGGGTAAATAAAAAGGTAACCACAAAAAGGAATATCAATCCCATAACTCAAGAAAAAAGCCAAGAAAAACGTAACGACTCAACAAACACAAAGTTAAACATTATGAAAATGAGGATCTCACAAGCTACTAAGAAAAACGTCTCAGCACAAAAAAGCATGTGGAAAAATGAAATGGCCAACAACACACATGAAAAGGCATCAAAATGACAGCACTAAAAACTTACTTATCTATAATTACGCTGAATGTAAATGGACTAAATGCACCAATAAAGAGACAGAGAGTCACGGACTGGATAAAAAAACACGATCCATCTATATGCTGCCTACAAGAGACACACCTTAGACTTAGAGACACAAACAAACTAAAACTCAAACGATGGAAAAAAATATATCAAGCAAACAATAAGCAAAAAAGAAGAGGAGTAGCAATATTAATTTCTGACAAAATAGACTTTAGACTTAAATCCGCCACAAAGGATAAAGAAGGACACTATATAATGATAAAAGGGACAATTGATCAGGAAGACATAACCATATTAAATATTTACACACCTAATGACAGGGCTGCAAGATACATAAATCAAATTTTAACAGAATTGAAAAGTGAGATAGACACCTCCACATATATAGTAGGAGACTTCAACACACCACTTTCGGAGAAGGACAGGACATCCAGTAAGAAGCTCAATAGAGACACGGAAGACCTACTTACAACAATCAACCAACTTGACCTCATTGACTTATACAGAACTCTCCACCCAACTGCTGCAAAATATACTTTTTTTTCTAGCGCACATGGAACATTCTCTAGAATAGACCACATATTAGGTCATAAAACAAATCTTTCCAGAATCCAAAACATCGAAATATTACAAAGCATCTTCTCAGACCACAAGGCAATGAAGCTAGAAATCAATAACAGAAAAACTAGGGAAAAGAAATCAAATACTTGGAAAATGAACAATACCCTCCTGAAAAAAGACTGGGTTATAGAAGACATCAAGGAGGGAATAAGGAAATTCTTAGAAAGCAACGAGAATGAAAATACTGCCCATCAAAACCTCTGGGACACAGCAAAAGCAGTGCTCAGAGGCCAATTTATATCAATAAATGCACACATACAAAAAGAAGAAAGAGCCAAAATCAGAGAACTGTCCCTACAACTTGAACAAATAGAAAGTGAGCAACAAAAGAATCCATCAGGCACCCGAAGAAAACAAATAATAAAAATTAGAGCTGAACTAAATGAATTAGAGAACAGAAAAACAATTGAAAGAATTAACAAAGCCAAAAGCTGGTTCTTTGAAAAAATTAACAAAATTGATAAACCACTGGCTAGACTTACTAAAGAAAAACAGGAAACAAATAACCTGAATAAGAAACGAGAAGGACCACATCACAACAGAACCAAATGAAATCAAAAGAATCATATCAGATTACTACATAAAATTGTACTCTAACAAATTTGAAAACCTAGAAGAAATGGATAAATTCTTGGAACAATACTACTTACCTAAACTAACACATTCAGAAGTAGAACAACTAAATAGACCCATAACAAAAAAAGAGATTGAAACAGTAATCAAAAAACTCCCAACAAAAAAAAGTCCTGGCCCAGATGGCTTCACTGCAGAGTTCTACCAAACCTTCAGAGAAGACTTAACACCATTACTATTGAAAGTATTTCAAAGTATAGAAAAAGACGGAATACTACCCAACTCATTCTATGAAGCTACCATCTCCCCGATACCAAAACCAGGTAAAGACATTACAAAAAAAGAAAATTTTAGACCTATATCCCTCATGAACATAGATGCAAAAATCCTCAACAAAATTCTAGCCAATAGAATCCAACAACACATCAAAAAAATAATACACCCTGATCAAGTGGGATTTATACCAGGTATGCAAGGCTGGTTTAATATCAGAAAAACCATTAATGTAATCCATCACATAAATAAAACAAAAGATAAAAACCACATGATCTTATCAATAGATGCAGAAAAGGCATTTGACAAAGTTCAACACCCATTTATGATAAAAACTCTTACCAAAATAGGAATTGAAGGAAAATTCCTCAACATAATAAAGGGCATATATGCAAAGCCAACGGCCAATATCACTCTAAATGGAGAGAACCTGAAAGCATTTCCCTTGAGAACGGGAACCAGACAAGGATGCCCTTTATCACCGCTCTTATTCAACATCGTACTTGAAGTCCTAGCCAGGGCAATTAGGCTAGACAAAGAAATAAAGGGTATCCAGATTGGTAAGGAGGAAGTAAAGCTATCACTATTTGCAGATGACATGATCGTATACATGGAAAACCCTAAGAAATCCTCCAGAAAACTACTGAAACTAATAGAAGAGTTTGGAAGAGTCTCAGGATATAAAATAAACATACAAAAATCACTTGGATTCCTCTACATCAACAAAAAGAACACCGAAGAGGAAATAACCAAATCAATACCATTGATAGTAGCCCCCAAGAAGATAAAATACTTAGGAATAAATCTTACCAAGGATGTAAAAGACCTATACAAAGAAAACTATAAAACTCTGCTACAAGAAATTCAAAAGGACACACTTAAGTGGAAAAACATACCCTGCTCATGGATAGGAAGACTTAACATAGTAAAAATGTCTATTCTACCAAAAGCCATTTATACATATAACGCACTTCCAATCCAAATACCAATGTCATACTTTAAGGGAATAGAGAAACAAATCACTAATTTCATATGGAAAGGAAAGAACCCCCGGATAAGCAAAACATTACTGAAAAAGAAGAAGAAAGTGGGAGGCCTCACTTTACCTGATTTCAGAACCTATTATATAGCTACAGTAGTCAAAACAGCCTGGTACTGGTACAACAACAGGCACATAGACCAATGGAACAGAATTGAGAATCCAGATATAAATCCATCCATGTATGAGCAGCTGATATTTGACAAAGGACCAGTGTCAGTCAATTGGGGAAATAATAGTCTTTTTAACAAATGGTGCTGGCATACCTGGATATCCATTTGCAAAAGAATGAAACGGGACCCATACCTCACACCATGCACAAAAACTAACTCCAAGTGGATCAAAGACCTAAACATAAAGACTAAAACGATAAAAATCATGGAAGAAAAAATAGGATCTACCCTAGGAGCCCTAATACAGGGCATAAACAGAATACAAAACATTACCAAAAATGATGAAGAGAAACCAGATAACTGGGAGCTCCTAAAAATCAAACACCTATGCTCATCTAAAGACTTCACCAAAAGAGTAAAAAGACCACCTACAGACTGGGAAAGAATATTCAGCTATGACATCTCAGACCAGCGCCTGATCTCTAAAATCTACATGACTCTGTCAAAACTCAACCACAAAAAGACAAACAACCCAATCAAGAAGTGGGCAAAGGATATGAACACACATTTCACTAAGGAAGATATTCAGGCAGCCAACAGATACATGAGAAAATGCTCTCGATCATTAACCATTAGAGAAATGAAAATTAAAACTACGATGAGATTCCATCTGACACCAACTAGACTGGCATTAATTCAAAAAACACAAAATAATAAATGTTGGAGAGGCTGCGGAGAGATTGGAACTCTCATACACTGCTGGTGGGATTGTAAAATGGTACAACCACTTTGGAAATCCATCTGGCGTTATCTTAAACTGTTAGAAATAGAACTACCATATAACCCAGAAATCCCACTCCTCGGAAGATACCCTAAAGATACAAGAGCCTTCACACAAACAGATATATGCACACCCATGTTTATTGCAGCTCTGTTTACAATAGCAAAAAGCTGGAAGCAACCAAGATGTCCATCAACGGACGAATGGGTAAATAAATTGTGGTATATTCACACAATGGAATACTACGCATCGATAAAGAACAGTGACGAATCTCTGAAACATTTCATAACATGGAGGAATCTGGAAGGCATTATGCTGAGCGAAATGAGTCAGTTGCAAAAGGACAAATATTGTATAAGACCACTATTATAAGATCTTGAGAAATAGAAAAAACGGAGAAGAACACATACTTATGTGGTTACAAAGGGGGGAGGGAGGGAGAGGGCTTTTTATTGATCAATCTGTAGATGGGAACTGCTTTGGGTGAAGGGAAAGACAACACTCAAAACAAGGAAGGTCAGCCTAATTGGACTGGATTAAAAGTAAAGAGGTTTCCGAGATAAAATGAAAGCTTCAAAGGTCAGCGAAGCAGGGGCTGGGGTCTGGGGAACTTGGTTTGAGGGGACTTCTAAGTCAATGGGCAAAACAATTCTATTATGAAAACACTCTGCATCCCACTTTGAATTGTGGCGCCTGGGGTCCTAAATGCCAACAAGCAGCCATCTAAAATACATTAATTGGCCTCAACCCACCCGGAGCAAAGGCAAAGGAAGAACACCAAGGTCACACGACAACTAAGAACCCAAGAGACAGAAAGGGCCACTTGAACCAGAGACCTACATTATCCTGAGACCAGAAGAACTAGTTGGTGCCCGGCCACAATCGATGTCTGCCCTGTCAGGGAACACAACAGACAACTCCTGAGGGAGCAGGAGACCAATGGGATACAGACCCCAAATTCTCATTAAAAGACCACACCTAATGATATGATTGCGACTAGAGGAATCCCAGAGACAATGCTCCCCAGAACTTCTGATGGCACAGGACAGGAACCAACCCCGAAGACAAATCATCAGGCATGAAAAGGACTGGTCAGTGGGGGGGAGAGAGATACTGATGAAGAGTGAGCTAATTAAATCAGGTGGACACGGGAGAGTGTGTTGGCAACTCTTGACTGGAGGGGGGATGGGAAGATAGAGAGAGAGGGAAGATGGCAAAATTGGCACGAAACCAGAGACTGTAAGGGCTGACTCAATAGGGGGAGAGCAAGTGGGAGAAGGGAGTAAGATGTATGTAAACCTACATGTGACAGACTGATTGGAATGGTAAATGTTCACTTGAAGCTTAATAAAAAAAAAAAAAAGGTTTGCTGCCATTTTCTACCACAACCTGAGATGTTTTATTTTGCTAAACAGAGAAGGCAATTTGAAAAACCCTGAAGATGCTTTGGTAAGATTATTCTACTTCTCAATTTTCACACAAGCAATTTACTGCATTACAATTATGTTTTACAAAAAACATTACAGCGATGTTGCCTTTAAAGCAATTGTTCTCATTTTCTACAACAGCTGTGTCCTTAAGAAGGCTATGTGTAAGTTCTCAATCTAATCATATTTCCAATTGTTGCATACTATCATTTCACCAGAAGTAAATCATATCTGAAGCCTCCTTTTATGATCCTATAAGCATGCAATAAACTGTTTGAAATTTATTAGAAAAGGAATATGTAATATCAAACAATAACATACAATGAGTTAAATATTTTACTAAAGCAAAGAACCACTTAGTAATATGGTGCCTACAAGTGAGATGAGGGGCTACCAAGCTCCCCGTGCCTTGGCACCTTCCCTAATCACTGATTGCACAGGAATCCCATCGCCCTCCTGGCTCCCATCGCTTTGTTTCATTCTTTTCCATGGGACTCACATTAGCTAAAATGAACCAGGCTGCTCAGCTGGAATTAGAATGCAAGCTCCTAGAAAGAGGGGCTGTTGGTCTTGATCATCATTGTATCTCTGGAGCTATAATCACACCTGGCCATAAATATTTGTTGGATGAATTAAAAGGAAGGAAAGCAGGCAGGATAGCACTTTCAGCCTTAAAAACGAACTCAAAAGGAGGGTTAGAATGGTTGCAAAACTGGAAGAATGTAATCAATGTCACTAACCTGTACATGTAGAAACTGTTGAATTGGTTATGTTTTGCTGTGTGTATTCTCAATAACAACAAAATAAATAAAATTTAGGGAAAAAAATAATGAATTCAAAAGATAACTACTTGGACCAACTCTCAGTTTCCTGGAGGGAAGGAATCAATTATGAGATAGCACCGTTCCAAGCACTGAATTTACTATTTTCATTCCATTTTCTCATACAACAGGTATAACATATACTTTATAGAATATTAGATCTACATACAGGTTTGTAAACTCACTTCTTTTCACAATACTCACTGGTTACAGCAAAACCTTCCAATATTGCCCTCCTGCCAAACAGAAGTATATTTAACACACAAAATATGTTTGATTGTATATGATCTGCTACTTCATATGCAGCTATCATATATACGTCAGGTACTAACTTAGGTAGTTGGTGTGTACATGTGTATGTAGTGTGTACATATGCGTGAGTGTGTATCTTCCCATTTATTCTTCACAAGACCAAAGACTAGATTCATAGCCCTATTTTACAGTTTTAAAAATGGAGGCTCATGGAGGTCAACTGGAAAAGTCTGGATTTAGAAAAATTTCGAGTCCATGCCTTCCCACTAGACAATACTGCCTCACTTTAGCACAAAGTATAGCAGAAATGTCTACTAAATTAGGAACTTTTAAGCTCAGAACCACCTAAAATTAAGTCCACAGGGAAATCAGTAAGATTATTCACTGATGGTGGCTCTGTCAATCTGACTGAAACTCCTGAAGGTCATGTTGACAATACATAGAGTGAAAAAATAAGACATTAATACTCATTGAGCTATTCATCCCAGGTTTAACGTTTTATCCTAAAAAACAATTTTTAAAAATGTTCATAAATATGGCCTTTGTAAGAGCACAAAGTTGGGGGGAAAATCTAAATATCCAAAAACAAAGATCCAAAAAATTATGAAGATGATATAATGCTACTTTGTATTAGTTAAGCACAGCTCATACAAAACATTAGCATTATGCACTTGTTTATGTATGGATAAAAGCCATCATGAAACAAGGGAATCAACATTGCTATGTTAAGGCAGTTAAGATTTGTGGAGCAAGGCCAGATAAATAAAGGCTAACAGGCTGGGAAAGAAACAACAAACCCTTTTTAAGATTCAGACAGTTTATTATGCCCATGAACAGCAGAAGTAGCTGAAAGTGCCAGCTCCCCATGTCCTTGCACGAGGTAACACTAAACCAAAAGGGGCCAGATGCTACAGCGGGGGTGGCAGGACACCCTGCTGCTGAGGAGCCAAGTTCATGTGGCAGTTACGCAGTTTTACAGCCTGCAGCTGCTCTTCAAGAAGCGCTGAGGTAAAAAGCCTCAAATCTCATCAGAACCCAGGAGGTTCCATCTCAGGAGGCCTCCTGGGGGAGGTAGCAGGTGAATGAAAATGACCTGGGGCAGCTTCTTCCCAGCCTCCTAACTTCCTGCTCCAGGGGATCACAGGGCTCAGATCACCTGAGGATAAGCCTTGTCTACTGGCCTCACTGGACATGTGCAAGGTTATCAAGGCACCATGGCCGAGACACTCCCCTACAAGAGCATGGGTGATTCGACTTAAAAAACAGAAAACTGCAAAGCTGTGCCCTTGTGTGGATATAAGCCATGTAGTCTCTTCTTTTATGAGCAGCACTGAGGTGGTAGGTGTTCCCTTTCTCCTAAAGGCAAGGGAGACTCCCTCAACTTCATCTGCAAGCCTGAAGTGCATGATCTTCTTGCCCTCAGCAAATTTGCACTCAGCAAAAAGCGCAGCAACTTGTTTCACAAAAGTGGCAAACTGTGCCTGCCAAGGTGACACGTTTACACTTTACCAGCCACTGAGCTGTGCTTTGTTCTTCTACAGACATCTAAAAGGTTGTTGGCCTGTTCATCAGATTAGTAAGAGCGAAGACAAGAAATTAAAAGCAAAGAACACCGAAAAAAATGTAAGACATTACAAGGTAAAATGTCAAAAAAACAAGATGACAGAAGCCAGGTTTGTTGACCAAAGCAATGCTACTAGACGGAAACAAATTGCTTCTAAGTGTTTAGTTTCTCATGCTGTTAGCTACTAACAGGATCAGAAGTCACCATGTGCACCACGCCTCTATTTTTAACCATGGCCATGAACCAGTGTCCTCTGCTGGCCATGCTGATTTTTCTTGCCTGCAGCCCCAGGTGCTGGCCCGGAGCAACTATACAAACAAAGGGGATGAATCAGAGACCATGCTGGACCCAGGCAGGACTGCCCACCAGGCCATTCACAGTAGGGGTCAACTGCAGAAATGATGGTCCAAGGAAGAGCACTGCTAGGAGAGAGAACTCAACTGCAAACTGGACAGTGGAGCAGGAGGGTCAAGACCTGAGAAAAACAAATTTAACAGCATGGCAAAAAAAGGAACCAAGCAGAACACAAGTGAGGAAAGGAAGGTGCAATGTTTGCATGCACCGAAGGCTGGTGTGGCAGCTGCTTTTCTTAACGGTGCCCCATGATGTAATCTATGAACGAGCAAGCACACACCTGGAGCCACGCCACGTCCTGACTGACACTCAGAACACAGGGATAAACAGCGCTCTTGGTTTTAGAAGAAACTTTTACAAAGTGCTCACATGCCTAACAGCATCATGTGCCAATCTCACATTTGCAAAAGGGGCTCACACACTGAGTATGACATATCCCAGACCAGATCCACCTTAATCCTGAGGGACGTTTTAGGTTATGTAAAACCACAATTGTGTCCTAATTTATCATTTCAACAGATCTGAATTCTTTATGTGAATACTCTTCCAAGTGTGTGCACCTCTGCTTCTGTTCTCAACTCATAAAAATCCATGACATAAGAAGTATAGCATGCTACCTAAATATGAAAGAAACCATAGATGTCACCTAGCACTTCAACTTTTTCAAGCCTTCAATTTCTCTATAGCATAGCCCCCTTTTTACTTCCCAGGATACTGTATTATGTGCTGCACTGTTAGACATTTCCAGAGATATTATATTAGGAGCTCCAATATTAGAAACTCCAAATGTGGTTTCTCCACACTCTGCCCACTCGGCCTCCCATTCACCCCACCCCAGAGGGCACAGACTGAAATACCACTAACAGACTAACCTCTCACTTTGGCATTAAGAACACATAGCTCTAGAAAACTGCACAATACTTATTTTGCACTTTTCTGAACTAAAATTAAAAATAGCAAAGGGGTGAAGATTGAATAAATTATTATTCCCAAGGGTAAAACCATGTAAATCTTGACACAGCAATCCTCTTTCCAATTCCATTAGCTGTTAACAGAACCCATCACACCAATCTTTCAACTTCATTTCAGAAGTTACACTGCATAAGGCTTACCAGTTACCGTATTATAATATGTGAGAAGGACAACTGCCAGTAGCAACCAACAAATTGTACAGCATGCTGTTATAAATAGTGCCTTCTTTCATGGTAACAACTGGAAATGATACAATCTTCCAAACTTCAACAAGTTATCACTGCTGGGTAATAAGCCCATGCAGCATCAGCTCCCTGAAGACAATGGCACCTTCCAAACTCCCATTTTAATAAGACTGTCACTTCAGCAAAAACTTTTCAATGCTCTTCTTAAAATATTTTTCACTTACATATGCAAACTGCTTTTCATCTCACTAAAACTGAATTTATAAATCATTCATTGATCATCTAACCAAAACGTATATTGAACATGGTGTGAAATACAACGAACTTGACTACTGCTCTCAAACAGCAGAGAGAGAGGAGACACACGTGTGGACACATAAATATCACCCACAACCTGACATATGGCCGGACTCAATTTTTTTTTAATAGTACGTTATTAAGTTTTTGGTGAAAGTTTACACAGCAAGTTAGGTTCCCATTTGACAATTTCCACAAAAATTGTTCAGTAACATTAGTTACATTTATCACAATGTGTCAACATTCTCTTTAACTGTGCTCCGTTTGTTCCATTTCCAGCACTCTGGTTTTCCTGCCCCCTTACCTTCTCATCTTTGCATTTGAGTAATTGTAGACCTTTTAGTCTCATACTGATGGTTTTTAACTACAGCGCCGATCTTACGGGTAATATCCTTTATTTTGTGAGCCAATCTGCTGTTTGGCTAAAAGGTGATCTCAGGGGATACGGTTGGTTATAGGTTTAAAGAGTGTCTCAGGGCGATAGTTTCAGGGAGTCCTATGTTCTCTACTGTTCCAGCTTGTCTGGCTTTTTCTTTCCCCACATTTTTCTCCCATTCTATCTGAGAGCATCTATTGTGAACCCGTCAAAACAGCAGTGGTAGTTGGGCACCATCTAGTTCTTCTGGTCTCAGGGTAGATGAGGTTGTGGCTTGTGTACGCTTGTTTCTTCTCTGACCTTTTGGTTACTGTCTTACTGTTTCGTACCTGGTGAGACTCACAGTTGTGTCTTAAATGGCTGATGACAAGCTTTTAAGACCCCAGAGGCTACTCAACTCACCAGGACACAGATCATGGTTGTTGTGAACCATGTTGTGTCAACTGAATGAACTGTCCCATGACACTATGATCCTTAGCTTTCAAACTCAGGAAACCAATCTTGGAAGGTGTTTGCTTATATAACGCTAAGTCAGAAAGTATTGCTACTACGGTTCCAGTTCATACATGAATGGGTTTATTCCAAACAGGACACGTTTAAACATGTCTCTGAGATCAGTGGATGGCTGCAGACAAGTTCTCTTGGTAATACACTTGTCTTAGAGTTGACAGGGCACCTTTGAAAAAAAGGATACTTTTTGTGCCATGAAAAAAAATGATTTTGAGGTCAGGGCTAATGACAAATTTTTAACAAAATTCACGTGGACATCTTCCCAAATCACTGAAACTGTAACGAGCTAATGGGAATGCTGTTCCATATAAAACAACAGTTTTAAGATGGATAATGCATTTTAACGAAGGTCAGGAAGACCCCAAAGATGAGCCAAAAGAGGTAAGACTGCTCAGAAGGTTATGTCAATTGTTTTTTCGGGGGGAACTCCAAAGGGGTAATCTTTATAGATTTTCTCAAAGGACAAAGGACAATCATGGAAGCTAACTATGAATACGTTTTAAGAAAACTGAAAATCGCATCGGTGAGAAAAACATCAGAAAATTTGCACCTAGGAATTTTTCTCCATCACAACACACCTGCTTATTCTTCGAGGGTAGCAAGGGCTGTCCTATGAGGATTTCATTGGGAAATCTTACCCCATCCGCCCTACAGCTCTGATCTTGCCCCTACAGACAACTGTTTGTTTCCAAAACTCAAAGAACATTTAAAAGGAACACGATTTAATTGCCTCGAGAATGCCAAAACTGCCGTTCTTGACATGATGTAAATCGAAGAGTGCAGAATTCTTCTGGGAAGGGTTACAGAGATGGAAATACTGCTTTCAGAAGTGTATAGCCCTAGACAGAGAATATGTCAAGAAACAATAGCTTCACATTTTAATATTTTTGTTTAATAAATGTTTCTATGATTTTGTAGCAATACTTTGACTTACCTTCTTACGAGAGGAGTATCCGTATTTTTGTCTTCAATAAATATATGTGCCTGCATCCACATATTTGTATTTAGATATACCTGTAGATACTTCTACCTGCTCTCACCTATGTACCAATATGTCTATACCCATTCACATAGATTGAAACACTTGTTTTTACTTTGATTCTGCTGCACTCATGATACCTACGATCGGTGCCACTTTTCCCAGCACCAAGAATAACAAGTCTCTAAGATCTAAAAAAAAAAATTTTTTTTTTAATTTTTTTTTTTTTAAGACCTAAAGTGGAAACCCTGGTGGTGTAGTGGTTAAGTGCTAGGGCTGCTAAGAAAAGTTTGGCAGTTCGAATCCACCAAGCACTCTTTGGAAACCCTATGGGACAGTTCTACTCTGTCCTTATAGGGTCACTATGAGTCGGAAACAACTTGACGGCAACAGGTCTTTGGTTTAAGATCTAAAGCTTACTTGCCCCTCTTCCCCTCTCCCTGGTAACCACCAATACACAATGGTCTCTCTGTATACATCTATTCTTGTCTTTTTATAAAAAGAGGGATCATACAATATTTGCCTTAATATGCTTGGCTTATTTCACTTAGCAATAAGCCCTCCATGTCCATCCACGCTATGTTTTGTGAAATTATCATTGTTCTTTATGATTGCATAATATTCAATTGTATGTATGTACCACAACTTTCTTACCCATTCATCCACTGATGGGCACTTTGGTTGTTTCCATTTATTTGCTACTGTGAACAAAACAGCAATGAACAAAGGTGCGTATGCCTGTTCGTGTCATTATTTTTTTTTTAGGGTATATACCAAGGAGCCACACTACGGAAGAAAGATGTGGCAGTATGCCACACCCTTGGGAGCCTTATGGGGCAGTTCTAATTTGTCCGGTGGGGTCGCTATGAGTTGTAATAAACTCATCGGCGATGGGACTGGTTTGGTTTTTAGGGTATATACTTAGGAGTGGGATTGCTGGATCATAGCGCAGTTCTGTTTCTAGTTTTTTTTGAGAAAGTGCCATACTGTTTTCCATAGTGGCTGTACTATTTTACAGTCCCACCAGCAATGGATAAGGGTTCCAATCTCCCCATATCCACATCAACATTTGTTACCTGTTTTTTTTTTTTTAATCAGTGCCATTTTAGCCAGGGAAAGTGGTATCTCATTGTAGTGTTCATTAGCATCTCTCTAATGGCTAATGATCATGCACATCCTCTCATATGTTTGCTGGCTGCTTGGATGTCCTCTATGGTGAAGGTTCTGTTCATGTCCTTTGCTCATTTTGTGCTTGGGTTGCTTGTCCCTTTTTTTGTTGAATTGTTGCAGTTTTCTATAGATTTTAGAAGTTAGGCTCTTACCAGATGTCTTAGTTATCCGGGGCTGCTAAAACAGCCAGAAAAACCACAAGTGGGAACACAAGTGGATGGCTTTAACAAAAAGAAATTTATTCTCTCACAGTCTAGGAGGATACAAGTGCAAATGCAGGGCACCAGCTCCAGGGGAAGGCTTTCTTTCTCCATTGGCTCTGGAGGAAGGTCCTTGTCATCAATTTTCCTCTAGTCTAGGAGCTTCTCAGTGCAGGAACCTTGGGTTCAAACGATGTGCTCTGCTCCCCGGTGCTGCTTTCTTGGTGGTATGAGGTCCCCCTATCTATCTGTTCCCTTCTCTCTTTTATGTCTCATAAGAGATTGACTTAAGATACAACCTAATCTTATAGATTGAGTCTTGCCTCATTAACATAACTGCCTCTAATCCTGGCTCATTAACATCATAGAGGCAGGATTCATAACGCATATGAAAATCACATCAGATGACAAAATGGTGAACAACCACACAATACTAGGGAATCATGGACTAACACATACACACTTTTTGGGGGAAAACAATTCAATTCATAACACCAGTGTAGTGCAATTAATTACTTTTGTGTGTAGCTTTTCTAGCCATGACCTTGGTAACTCCCACCCAGGTGACTGTGTGATAGAGTAATTATGGCCTACCAAGGGGATTGGTCAGTTTTGCCTTAAAAGAGAGCCAATTCCAGAGCAGGAAGAGGAGCCCACCACCACCAAAGAAGAAGACACCAGCAGGAGAGACCCCAGTAGCAGAGGTCCAGCAGCAGGAGACAGCAGCAGTAGGATTCTGCCACACAGAGAGAGAAAGCTGAGGGCCTTTAGGCAGAGACTGAGGGCCAGGGAGAGGTGTGCCTTCGAGCACAGCTGAGGAGAGGCTATCCTGATGGAAGAATTGTATCCTGAGTGTTCTTAAGCCTGAATTGTAACCATTACTTCCCTAATAAACCCCATAATTTTGATTATGGTATGTGACTTCTGTGTGGCCACTGCAATGAATTATCGGATCCAGCAGAGAGTGCTGTGGGAGGGACGGTTGGTGCCAGAATTGAAAAAGATGGTAGAGAGAGAAGGCTTGTCTAACCTCCACTTCATAGGAATCAGCCTTGGGCTGTTGATCTTGGTTCTCCTTCCCCTTAGTGGGGTTGGAGGAAGGCAGACACTGTCCCCACACCATTTTTACAACCAGGTAAGTTGTTCCTGAAGATTTTTTCCCAGTCTGTAGTCTATCCATTTACTACATTAATAAATCTTAGATGAGCATATATTTTTAATTTTTATGAGGTCCTATTTACCTGTTGTTTTCTTCTATTAATACATTTGTTATGTTTGTTGTCCTATTTTTAAGGAAGACTAGGTCCCATAGTTTTCATCCCATAATTTCTTCCAGGACTTTTATTTTAGGTTTAACATTTAGGTTTTTGATCCATTTTTAGTTAGTTTTTGTTTATGGTGTGAGATATGGGTCTTGTTTTATTTTTCTGCAGGTGGATATCCAATTTTCCCAGCACTAAAAATTAAAGAGACTGTTTCTGCTACACTGAAGGGACTTTGACCCTTGTTGAAAATCAATTATTCATAGATGGCTGGGTTTAAGTCTGAGTTCTCCATTCTATTCCACTGGTCTGTGTCTAGAAACCCTAGTGGCATAGTGGTTAGGAGCTACAGCTGCTAATCAAAAGGCATACATGATCATGTCATCTACAAATAGAGATGCCTTTACTTCTTTGCCAATTTGGATGCCCTTTATTTATCTACCCTAATAGCTCTGACTAGGACCTCCAGCACAATGTTGAATAAGAGTGGTGATAAAGGGCATCTTTGTCTGGTTCCCAATCTCAAGAGGAATGCTCTCAGTCTCTCTCCATTTAGGATGATATTGGCTGTTGTCTTTGTATAAATGCCCTTTAATATGTTGAGGAATTTTCCTTCTATTCCTATTTTGCTGAGAGTTTTTATCATGAATGGGTGTTGGACTTTGTCAAATGCCTTTTCTGCATCAATTGATAAGATCACGGGGTTCTTGTCTTTTGTTTTATCTATATGATGGATTACACTGATTGTTTTTCTAATGTTAAACCATTCCTGCATACCTAGTATGAATCCCACTTGGTCGTGGTGAATATATTTTTGATATGTTGTTGAATTCTATCGGCTAGAAATTTGTTGAGGCTTTTGTGTCTAAGTTCATGAGCAATATTGGTCTGTAATTTTCTTTTTTTTGTGGTGTCTTTACCTGGTTTTGGTATCAGGGTTACACTGGCTTCATAGAACAAGTTTGGGAGTGTTCCATCCTTTTCTATGCTCTGAAATACCTTTAGTAGCAGTGCTGGTAATTCTTCTCTGAAAGTTTGGTAGAATTCTCCAGTGAAGCCATCAGGGCCAGGGCATTTTTTTTGTTGTTGGGAGTTTTTTAATTACCTTTTCAAACTCTTCTTTTGTTATGGGTCTATTTAGTTGTTCTACCTTTGTTTGTGTTACTTTAGGTACATAGCATGTTTCTAGAAATTTGGCCATTTCCTCTAGGTTTTCAAATTTGTTAAAGTACAATATTTCATAGTATTCTGTTATGATTCTTTTAATTTCAAGTGGGTCTGTTGTGATATGGCCCATCTCATTTCTTCTTCGGGTTATTTGCTTCCTCTCCAAATCTTTTGTCAGTTTGGCCAGTGGTTTATTGATTTTGTTAATCTTTTCAAAGAACCAGCTTTTGGTCTTGTTAACTCTTTCAACTGATTTTCTGTTTTCTAGTACATTTAATTCTGCTCTAATTTTCATTATTTACTTTCTTCTGATGCCTGAGGATTTCTTTTGTTGCTCTCTTTTTATTTGTTCAAGTTGTAGTGATAATTCTTTGATTTTGACCTTTTCTTCTTTTTGGATGTGTGCATTTATTCCAATAAAGTGACCTCTGAGGTCTCCTTTAGCTGTGTCCCAAAGGTTCTGATAGGAAGTGTTTTCATTCTCATTGGATTCTATGAATTTCTTTGTTCCATCCTTAATTTCTTCTATAATCTGATCGTTTTTGAGCAAAGTATTGTTCAGTTTCCATGTGTTTGAGTTCTTTTCCCTGGTTTTTTCCGTTACTGATTTCTAATTTTATGGCTTTATGGTCAGAGAAGATGCTTTGTAATATTTCCATGTTCTGGATTCTGCTAAGGCTTGCTTTATGGCCTAATATGTGGTCTAGTCTAGAGAATGTTCCACGCGCATTGGAAAAGAAAGTATACTTGTCTGCTGTTGGGCAGAGTGTTCTGTATACGTCTACGTGGTCAAGTTGGTTGACTGTAGCATTTAGCTCTTCCATGTCTTTACCGAGTTTCTTTCTGGATGTTCTGTCCTTCATTGAAAGTTGTGTGTTGAAGTCTCCTACTATTACTGTGGAGCTGTCTGCCTCACTTTTCAGTGCTGTTAAGAGTTTGTTTTATGTATCTTGAAGCCCTATCGCTGGGTGCATAAATATTTAAAATGGTAATATCCTCCTGGTATATTGTCCCTTTAATCGTTACATAGTTTCCTTCTTTATCCTTTGTGGTAGATTTGAGTTTGAAGTCTATTTTGTCAGAAATTAGTATAGCCGCCCCTACTTTTTTTTGATTTTTGTTTGCTTGATGTATTTTTTTCCATCCTTTGAGTTTTTGTTTGTTTGTGATTTTAAGTGTAAGGTGTGTCTCTTGTAGGCAGCATATAGACGGATCGAGTTCTTTATCCATTCTGTCATTCTGTTTATTGATGCATTTAGCCCATTTACATTCAGCGTAATTATGGATTTTTTTATGAGGTTTTTTTTTTTTGTTTTTTTAGGCTGTCATTTGTACGTCCTTTTTTGTGTGCTGTTGACAGTTTCTTTTTTCCTTTTTTTTGTACTGAGTAGTTTTTCTTTGTAAATTGTGTGTTCCTCTTTTTCATTGTCCTTGATTTTGTTTTTGCTAAGTCTTTATGTTTTTTTTTTATTTTATTTTGATGTGTAGGATTGTTAGACTACATTATGGTTACCTTATTATTTACCCCTATTTTTCTAATTTTAAACCTAATTTTTATCTCCCTATAACACCTTGACTTCCTCTCCATATGAAAGATCTACGATTGCTTTATTTAGTCCCTCCTTATTGATTTAACGTTGTCAGCTTTTATGTAATGACATCACTCTCTCCCTGTTTTGAGCTTTTTTTAAATCTTGATTTATTTTTGTGATTTCCCTGTCTAGGGTGATATTTGGTTGCTCTGTCCTGTGTCCTAGTCTTGGGTTGATACCTGGTATTATTGATTTGCTAACCAGAGAATTCCCTTGAGTATATCTTGTAGTTTTGGTTTGGTTTTTGCAAATTCCCTAAACTTCTGTTTATCTGGAAATGTCCTAGTTTTACCTTCATATTTGAGAGACAATTTTGCTGGATGATTCTTGGCTGTCAATTTTTTTCCTTCAATGATTTATATAGTTGTGCCATTGCCTTCTTGCTGCACGGTTTCTGCCGAGTAGTCCAAATTTATTCTTATTGACTCTCCTTTGCAGGTGGCTTTTCGTTTATCCTTGGCCACTCTTAAAATTTTCTCTTTATCTTTGGTTTTGGCAAGTTTGATTATAGTATGTCTTTGCAACTTTCTTTTGGGATCTACCTTGTATGTGGTTCTATGAGCACCTTGGATAGATATCTTCTCATTTTTCACAATATCAGGGAAGCTTTCTGCCAACAAATCTTTAACAATTCTCCCTGTATTTTCTCTTTTCCCTCTCTGTTTTGGTACTCCAATCACTCATACGTTATTTCTCTTGATAGAGTCCCTCATGATTCTTAGGGTTTCTTCATTTTTTTTTTAATTCTTTAATCTGTTTTTTCTTCAAATATATTGTTGCCAAGTATTTTATCTTCAGTCTCGCTAATTCTGACTTCCATTTCCTCAATTCTGCTCCTCTGACTTTCTGTTGAGTTGTCTAATTCTGAAATTGTTAATCTTCTGAATTTCTGATTAAAAAAAAATACTGTCTATGAATTCTTGCAATGTATTAAATTTATGTTCTTGAATAACCTTCTTAATTTCCCCAACTGCTTTATCTGTGTGATCCTTGGATTCATTGTTTTCCATTTTGCCTGATCTCCTTCCTAATGTCTTGAAGAGTTCTGCATATTTTGTATTCTACATCTGATAATTTCAGGAAGACCTCTTCATCCAAAGATTCCTTGATTCTTTGTTTTGGGAGCTTGTTGAAACGATCATGATCTACTCTTTATGTGATTTGATATTGACTATTGTCTCTGAGCCATCTATAAGTTATTCTATTAATTTATGTTTGCTCACTGTGTCCTAGCTTCTTGCTTTGTTTTGTTTTGCTATTTCCGAACAAGCTACTAGAGTGAGCTAACTTGAATACTGGAGCCTATGAAGCACTAATGTCCTGTCACCAGATGGCTAATGCTGTTACCAGGTATATGAGCTTAGGAGTTCATTCACTATTCTTGTATAGATTCAGCTCAGGTGTCCAGGTAGCCAGTTGCCTAGTATGTGGTGCAGGCTCTCACCTAAACAATCTTAAGAGGAGCAGTGGTGATTGGTCTATGCACAGGTTTTTGGTAGCAGGAGGGTGTCACACTCTGAGGAAGGCAGGGGGCTGACAACCTTACCCCAAGCTTTTTCAAGGAAGGCACGTCTCTCTGTCCTCTAGAGTGCACTGGACCCACACCGTAATTTAAATGCACCAATTCTTCTTCAGTCTCCCTCCATTGTCCAGCTTTCGCATGCATATGAAGCAACTGAAAATGCCATGACTTGGGTCAAGCACACCTTAGTCCACATCAAACTGACATCTTTGTTCTTTAACACTTTAAAGAGATTTTTTGCAACAGACATGCCCAATATAATATGTGATTTGATTTCTTGATTGCTCCTTCCATGGGCATTGATTGTGGATCCAACTAAAATGAAATCCTTGACAACTTCAATATTTTCTCTGTTTATCATGATGCTGGTTATTGGTCCAGTTGTGAGGATTTTTGTTTTCTTTATGTTGAGGTGTAATCCATAGTGAAGGCTGTAGTCTTGGATCTTCATCAGTAAATGCTTTCACAATCAAGATTGTGTCATCTGCATATCACAGGTTGGTAATTACACCAATCTTGATGTACCATTTTTGTTCATATAATCCAGTTTCTCTGTTTATCTGCTCAGCATACAGAATGAATAAGTATGGTGAAAGGATACAACCCTGATACATACCTTTTCTGATTTTAAGCCATATGGTATCTCCTTGTTCTGTTCGAATGACTGCCTCTTGGCCTATGTACCGGTTCCACATGCAAACAATCAAATGTTCTGGAGTTCCCATTCCTTGCAGTGTTGTCCATAATTTGTTATAATGCATACAGTCAGATGCCCTTGCATAGTCAATAAAACACAAGAAAACATCCTTCTGGTATTCTTTGCTTTCAGCCAAGATCCATCTGACATCAGCAAAGATATCCCTCATTCCCTGTCCTCTTCAGAATGTGACTTGAGTTTCCAGCAGTTCCCTGTTGATATACTGCTGCAACCATTTTTTAGTTATCTTCAGCAAAACTTTACTTGCACGTGATATTAATAATATTGGTTGATAATTTCTGCATTCTATTGGATCACCTTTCTTTGGAATGGGGAGGTATATGGATCTCTTCCAGTTAGTCGGCCAGACAGCTGTCTTCCAAATTTCTTGGCATTGACTAGTGAGCACTTCAAGTATCGATTTCATTTGTTAAAACATCTCAACTGATATTCTGTCAATTTCTGGAGTCTTGTTTTTCACCAGTGCCTGCAATGCAACTTGGACTTCGTCCTCAAGTACCATTGGTTCTTGATCATATGCTACTTCCTGAAATGGCTGAATGTCGACCAATTCTTTTTATTATTTGTTCAATTTTTATTTTTTTTTTTTATTCCCAGACCTGTGAGAGAATAAATTTCTGTGGTTTTAAGCCACCAAGGTACTTTCCATGGCAGCCCTAAGAAAATAACACAAGGATACAATCCATTCATTTCTCATTAAACAAATATTAACTGAATACTTACTATGTGTGAAGAGTTTATAGTATAGCACCAAACAACCAAACAAAAATCCCTGTCATTAAAAAACCACTGTTAATTGTAGTGGGTGAAGATGGATAATAAACAAAATAAAACCAAAAAAAATTAGTATGTTCGATGAAAATAAATGTTAATAAGAAAATAAAGCAGAGAAGGCAGTTAGGAAACATTAGCAAAGAGGGGCTTGAAAATTTTTAGAAATGGTGACTTCTCATCAGAAACAATGAAGTTAAGAAGACATCTTTAGCACTGAAAGCAATAACAACGTCAAGTAAGAATTTTATATCCAATGGAAATATGCTTCAAAAGTGAGGTTGAAATAAAGAAATTTTCAGATTAAATAAAAACTGACTTTGATATGCCTACCATTTTTTATAGACTAGAGGCTTTCACTCTCGATTAAGTTCTGCTTCACCTCTAAAGTACTGATTTAAATGCCTAAAAATATTCCTGTAAAAAACCTTTTTTTAAACAATCCATGCTTTCTCCCCCTAAACTGATTTGCCATCTTTCTCCTATATGACATTCTCACATATCTATTTTTAGTTTCTCTTTTCTGTTCCACAGATTCTTTGTCTATTACTATATCATCAGAACATTGGAGAGTTATGTATAAAATCGTTTTATTCAATTTAAATTAAAACCAGTTGAGTTATATTTTGGAATTAAATTTAATGTTAATTTTGAGAGAATTGGAATTTTGTGGTATGCCTTTCCTTTTGTTCAGATATTAATTTACATCCTTCAATAGGATTTTCTAATTTTCTTGATATAAAGGTGCTTCACATTTCTAGTTTATTTATTCTAGATATTGTATACTATATTGTTATTTTAAATGGAGTATTTTTCCCTCTTCAATTTCTAAATTGCTGAATATGGCTGATAACTGAAATACAGAAGTTAATGACTTTTTATATATTTATCCTATATCCAACCACGTGAGCATTCTTGTATTAATTCTAGCCTATAATTAGATTCTTATGGGTTTTCTAGATATAAAATTACATCATCTGCAAAAATGTATAGTTTCATATTTTATGCCTATATAACTCATTTAATTCTGCTTATTTATTAAAACCTCTAAGGCAATACTGGATATTAATAGTGATAGTGGACCTCCCTATCTATTTTCTGATTTGAACTGAAATAGCTTTGATGTTTTGCTATTTAGTGTATTTACTCTTACATTTTTGTAAATGATTTTTATTATAGTCAATCCTCCTTTAAATATGAGGTTTTGCTAAGGGAAGCGTTTCCCTTTTAATTTGTTGATATTTGAATACTTACGGCAGAGTTTATAACATTGAAACATGTTTCATTTCTGAACTACACCCTCCTAGCTAAGAGGATGCCATTCTTTTAATATATATTGCTGAATTCTATTTGCCAACATTTATTTAGAAATCTACATCTGTATTCATACGTGATATGCAACTATAGTCTGGAGTTTTGTTTTTTGTACTATCTTCCTCAGGTTTTAGTATTAAAATTATTCTGACTTCATAAGGGAACTTTCATTCTTCTATCTTCTGGAAGAGTCTGAACATCACTGGAATTATCTGCAAAAGGTGAAGAAAAATTCAGCTGTGACCCCGCCTGCTCCTCACCATTCCAGTCTCTTCTGTGGTATGGTCTATTCAAAAATTCACCTTTTTCTTGGGTGCATTTTGATAATCTTCATTTTGGTAGAAAATCATTGAGTTCCCTCAGGTTCTTCAAATGTGTTACTCTATGTGTTTAACTTCTATATTTTAGGTTATTTTTCCTTTCTCATTTAGTAACTAAGCTTAAGATGCCTACAGAACATCCTGTTTAGGACATCAGGTAAATGATAACAGCATTAAATGAAATTGAACAAGAACACAGAGAAGATGTGAAGAAAGTGGGGTGTGAACTTCAAGATATTAAAATTCATTGCTAGATGGATGAAAGATAACCAGGTGGACTCTAATTCTAGCATGGAGTTGAGACATGAATTTGCTGTTAGGTAGAAATAACTGGGGTAGTATAAAGATGATAACAGAAATCACCCAAAGAAAAAGTGTAAATTGTTACTTAAATTAGAGAAATAAAGAAGACCATGAGTCGGAATCGACTCGACGGCAGTGGGTTATAACTGAAACACAGCAAATCCCAACATTTAAATGGAGAGTAGAGAGTAAAGAATGATACAACAGAAAGCATTAAGAAGTAAAACCAGAGGCAGGGCCAAGATGGCAGAGCAGTCAGATGTTTCTTGTGGTCCCTCTTACAACAAAGACTCAAAAACACAAGTGAATCAATTATATATGACAATCTAGGAGCCCTGAACATCAAAAACAAAGTTGAGAAATCAGAATGAGTGGCAGGGAAAGTGAGAGACAATTCATAAGCAGCAAGGAGTTACCAGAACTGACCTGACAGCGCCAGCACCCTGAACGCTGGATCAGCTGGCACATGTGGGTGAGGCAAGCAGTGGCGCCCTCAGGTTGTATTTTCCACATCAGGAGAGACCAAGCACAGAGAGTCTGCTCAAGCCTCCAGAATCAGCGAAAAGCAGCACTTGGTTGGCAAAAGATAAATACATGCGTCTAACCTACCGTGCAGATCAAAAGAAAAAAAAAAGCCCTTTGGGAAATACCTGTTTCCTATTTACCTTCTCCCTCCTCACTCTGCTCCAGGTCTCAGTGTGGCTTCAGTGATTGCTGCACCCCTTGCATCAGAAGTAGGACTCATAACACGCCCTGAGCCATCCTCCCAGCTTTGGAGAGAGAACAAATTAACGAACGGGAAAAAATAATCTGCCAGCTGCCCCAAACCAGGAACTCAGGGCAGGCACAGCCTCTTTGCCTAAGCACAGGCATAAGGGGTCCATAGACACTGAATGCCTGTCACCCTGGCACAGACCTCTGTAGGCTCATTTCAAGAGTGCAGGCCCTCATTAACACAGTACAACAGGCTATATACCTGAAGTCTCTTTTCAACTGCATCACCTATAAGCCGGAGTAGCAGATTTGTGACGTTTGAAACCACCCTGCCCGTTAAGCAAGGTCATCACCTATCCACATCAGAGCCTGAGGACTAGTGGGTCCACCTACTTCACCTAGCCACCCACGGCAGGGGTTCAAAATAAGTGGTGCCTCCCAGTCCTTACAGCCAACAGCACTGGATGACTATAATCTAGCTAGAAACGCCTCCACCTATGTGCTCTAGGGAAGAGGGACACACTTTCCACCCAGACAGAGGTGCTGTCAACCCCTTGCCTTGCTCAGCACATGACCCCCTACTGCACCCAGGCACCTATGCCTATTCTAATCACCCCTGCTCATCTAGGACTGTAGGTGAGAGCCTCCACCACACAATCAGCGGCTGACAACCTGGACATCTGACCTGAACCCACACAAAAAAAGTAAACAGATTCCTGGGCTCACATACCTAGTGACAGGACATGAGAGCTTCAAAGACACCAAGAGTGAAACTAGCTTACACGACCACCCTATCTGGGGATATCGAAACAAAACAAAACAAGAAGCTAGGACACTGCTGGTGGGAATGTAAATGGTACAACCACATTGGAAATAAATCTGTCGCTTCCTTAAAAAGCTAGAAATAAAAGCACCATATGATCCAGCAATCCTACTCTTTAGAATATATTCTAGAGAAATTAGAGCCATCACATGAATAGATATACGCACATCCATGTTCACTGCAGTACTGTTCACAGTAGCAAAAAGATAGTAACAACCTAGGTGCCCATCAATGAACAAATGGATAAACAAATCATGGCATATTCACACAATGGAATACTATGCAAGGATAACAATGAGGAATTCACAAAAGATCTCATAACATGGGATGAATCTGGAAGACATTATATTGAGTGAAATTAGTCACGAAAGGACAAATATTGTATGAGGCCACTATTATAAGTAGTCAAGAAAAAGTTTAAACACAGAGGAAAACATTCTTTGATGGTTGTGAGGGTGGAGAGGGGTATTCACTAACTAGATAGTAGATAAGAATTATCTTAGGTGAAGGGAAGGACAAAACACAATTCAAGGGAAGTCTTATACACTTATACACTCCTGGTGGGAATTAAAATGGTACAACCACTTTGGAAATCAATTTGGCACTCCCTTAAAAAGCTAGAAATAGAACTACCATATGATTCAGCAATCCCACTCCTTGAAATATATCCTAGAGAAATAAGAGCCTTTACACGAACAGATATATGCACACCCATGTTTACTGAAGCACTGTTTACAATAGCAAAAAGATGGAAACAACCTTGGTATCCATCAATGGAAAAATGGATAAACATATTATGGTATATTCACACAATGGAATACTACACAACAATAAAGAACAACGATAAATCCATGAAACATCTCATAACATGGAGGAATCTGGAAGGCATTATGCTGAGTGAAACTAATCACTCACAAAAGGGACAAATATTGTATGAAACCACTATTATAAGAACTCAAGAAAAGGTCTGAAAACAGAAGAAAACATTCTTTGATGACTACAAGGGTGTGGAGGGAAGGAGGGGAATTCACTAACTAGATAGTAGACAAGAATTATCTTAGGTGAAGGGAAGGACAACACACAATACAAGGAAGTCGGCACAACTGGACTAAACCAAAAGCTAAGAAGTTTCCTGAACACAACCAAACACTTCAAGGGACAGAATAGCAGGGGTGTGAGTCTGGGGACCATGGTTTCAGGGGACAGCTAGGTCAATTTGCATAATAAAGTATATTAAGAAAAGGTTCTGCATCTCACTTTGGTGAATGGTGTCTGGGATCTTAAAGCTAGCAGATGGCCATCTAAGATGCATCAAATGGTCTCAACCCATCTGGGGCAAAGGAGAATGAAGAACACCAGAGGCACAAGAATATGTGAGCCCAAGAGACAGAAATGGCCACATACACCAAAGACCCCATTAACCTGAGACCAGAAGAACTAGATGGTGCCCAGTTACCACCTACGGCCACCCTGACAGAGAACATAACAGAGAGCCCCTGGCAGAGCAGGAGAAAAGTGGGGTGTAGAACCCAAATTCTACTAAAAAGACCAGACTTAAAGGTCTGACTAAGATTGGAGGAACCCCAGAAGACATAGTCCCTGGACTCTCTGTTAACACAGAACTAAAACCATTCCTGAAGCCAACTCTTCAGACAAAGACTAGACTGGACTATAAGACATAAAATGATCTTGTGAAGAGTGTGCTTCTTATTTTAAATAGATACACGAGACTAAATGGGCAGCTCCTGTTTAGAAGTGAGATGAGAAGGCAGAAAGGGATAGGAGCTGGTTCAATGGACACAGGAAAGCTGGGGTGGAAAGGAGGAGTGTGCTGTCTGTCACATTACAGGATCAGCACCTAGGGTCATATAACTATGTGTGTATAAACTTTTCTATGAGAAACTAACTTGGGCTGTAAACTTTCACCTAAAGCACAATTAAAAAAAAAAAAAAGATGTAAAATCAGGACAGATGGGTGTATCAGTATACAAGGAAAGAGCAAGTGGAGAAAGAGGAGAAGGAAAAAAGAGGCTGAGATGGACGAGGAAGGGGAGAGGAAGAATAAGGAGGCAGTAAAGGATGAGGAGGTAAAAAAGAAGAAATAGTTAACATCTCAGGTGAGAGGTCAAGTGGGATTGGTGACAGTGGAACAAGAAATTCTCATGTAGATGGAAGGTCACTTCAACAACGGGGCTGAATGCTCATCAGGGTTCCCGAGTAAACCCATCAATAGAGGAGATTAAATACCTAAGAAATCTCAAAGCTCTCAATGGAATATTCAGTAGATGGTGAAGTGTGTGGAGATTTTCCACTGTTAGATATTTCCCCCTAGACATGTTGTAGCTGTGGGGCAAGCAGGTCTATGAAAATAATTCTCACCACTGAGACTCTGTAAAAAAACCTAATATCATTATGAGGTTGATAGTAAAATACTGTCCTATGAATACCACCCCATAAGTCATCAAATTAATTAACCATCTACTTGAGATAGGAATATACTCTTAATAACGTGATTAACAACATATTTCCCTTGACTTTTTTCTTCTACATATCCTAGAGCCATCTAATATAATCCATTAAATAGAATGTATCTCCAGTTGTTACTGCTACTTTCATTAATTTAAGTACTTCTGTCAGTCAGAATGTAGATTTTCTTCTAGTGGAGATATCCCCTATTGGACTTCAGTTCATGGACATACTTAAAATATTGTATTTCACTTTTTCTGTTGACACTACAAGTGTTTACAATAAGTGCTTTTCAAAATCGTATCTTAGGAGGTAGGGCCAAGACGGCTAACTAGGCAGACGCTACCTCGAATCCCTCTTGCAAAAAAGACTCGGAAAAACAGTGAATCGATCACATACACGACAATCTACGAACCCTGACCATCAAACATAGATTTAAAGAGTTGATCTGAGTGACAGGTGAGCAAAAAGCTGCCCCCTGAACCAGCAACCGCTTCTGGAACCCGCGACCCACCCCACAGCCTTGAGACCCCGCGGTTCCCTGGTGCCGAGTGGCGGGACTGATTGCGGCTTCCTGAGGTGGGGTATGCACGGGACGCAGCCATAACCCCTAGCCCTCTGGGGTAACCTCCGTAGAGACTCAGCCAGTGCGAGCAGGCTGCACACTGATGGGGCTAACGAGAGAACGAACTACCACGAGGAAGCAGCAACTGTTTTCGGAGCCTGGAGCTAGCATCCCAGTCAGAAAACCTTGTGGCCAGGCTTTGGTCTGGACACAGGGGAGCTGAGCACAGCATCCTGAGACGGCGCAAAAATGGGCCCCAGCCCCAGCCCCCTGCAGTGACCCCGGGGGAAGCCCAGCAAGTGCATACAGGCAGCGCAGCAAAGTGGCTGACAGGAAGAGAAGTCAACGGGAGGCAGCGACTGATTTTGGAGTCGGGAGTGTGGCATCCCAGCCAGGGAACCTTGGCACTGAGCTTTGGACTGGGAGCGGAGGAACTAACCACGGCTTCTGGGACAGCACAAGCACAGGATTCACGGGCCTGACCCTCGGGGGCAATCTCTACCCAGCCAGCCCACACAGTCGACACGCCCCTCAGGAATCTCAGATAAAACAGTCATCCCAAGCAAGATAAGTAACTTTCTCTATATTCCTGGGTATACTCTCTCCTATCTATCTGATCCCTCCCGTCCCCTTACTGGGCGGCTTCATTAACATTGGAATTTCCTGAGCCAGAGAGTGAAGTGTCCAGCTGCTTTTTTTTTCTTTCTTTCTTTCTTTCGTCTTTTCCTAACCCATTCAACTGTCCTGAGAGAAGCAGCTACGAAAAACCCAGGTACCAAGAATCCTTCCCTGACTTCCCAAAATTGGACTAAAAATACAGAACCAGCTCCAGACAAGCATTTGTGATCCACAGTCTTGGGCTTTCACCCCTGCAGGGAACAAGGTGGCTATTATGATGGAAAGGCAATTCTGATGGGGATCTGACTGTAATTGTTTTAGCTGATTACTGGAAAGACAAGTTTCCCAGGTCTGATATCTCTGCATATTCAACAGAGCCCTCACTGAACCACAACGGGGAACTGAGGGCTGAAGCTCCACCCAAACCACCTAACCTCCTGCCATAGAGGTCTGAGGATAGTGACATCTACCAATCTGTAGAAGTACATGCATTCGGTGCCTATGATTCAGCTGCAGAGCCCACCCACCAAAGTGCTTT
The DNA here is from genome assembly GCF_024166365.1 of Elephas maximus indicus. Lineage (NCBI taxonomy): Eukaryota > Metazoa > Chordata > Mammalia > Proboscidea > Elephantidae > Elephas > Elephas maximus. The sequence goes on from NC_064829.1 coordinate 24,640,816, forward strand.
AGGAATAGACACACACCTACCTCACTGGCACTTGGGGGAACCCTGTCAGCATCCTGCCCTCCCTGGAATGTGACCCCCTGCTGCAACTAGAATCTGGTGCACACAACTATCACCACTACTCCTCTAAGCGAGTAGGTGACAGTCTACCCCACACACTTGGTGACCCAAAATCAGATTCTACTCAAGAATAGTGAATGGACTCTTAGGCTTATATTTCTGGTACCGCCCAAACCAGCTGGTAAGAGGAAATAAGTGATTCAAAGCCTACAACAATCAAGACAGCACAATCTAGTAGCCCATCCACGTATATTGAAAGAAAACAAAACAATAGAAGATTCAGTGAGCAAATATAAAATAAATCATTACAATATCTTATACATACCTCAGAGACAACAGTCGATATCAAACCACATAAAGAAGCAGACCATGATTGCTTCTACAACTTCCCAAATTAAAGAATCAAAATCTTACCCAAGTGAAGATACAATCCTGGAATTGCCAGATGCAGAATATAAAAAACTAATTTACAGAATGCTTCAAGACATCAGGGATAACCTCAGAAATGAAATAAGGCAATCTACACAAAAAGCCAAGGAACATACTGATAAAGCAGTGGAAGAAATCAAAAAGACTATTCAAGAACATAGTGGAAAAATTAATAAGCTGCAAGAATCCAGAGAGAGACAGCATTCAGAAATCCAAAAGATTAACAGTAAAATTACAGAATTAGACAACTCAATAGAAAGTCAGAGGAGCAGAATCGAGCAATTGGAATGCAGAGTGGGGGAGATGGAGGATAACGCAGTTGACACCAATATAGATTAAGAAAAATCAGATAAAAGAATTTAAAAAAATGAAGAAACACTAACAATCATGTGGGACTCTATCAAGAAGAACAACTTGCGTGTGATTGGAGTTCCAGAACAGGGAGGGATAACAGAAAATACAGAGAGAATAGTTGAAGAAATGTTGTCAGAAAACTTCCCTGACATCATGAAAGATAAAAGGATATCTATCCAAGATGCTCATCGAACCCTATTTAAGATTGATCCAAAAAGAAAATCACCAAGACATACTATCATCAAACTTGCCAAAACCAAAGATAAAGAGAAAATTTTAAAAGCAGCCAGGGATAAAAGAAACATCTCCTACAAAGGAGAATCAATAAGTTCAGACTACTAAGCAGAAACCATGCAGTCAAGAAGGCAATGGGATGACATATATAGAGCACTGAAGGAGAAAAACTGTCAGCAAAGGATCATTTATCCAGCAAAACTCTCTCTCAAATATGAAGGTGAAATTAAAACATTTACAAATAAGCACAAGCTTAGAGAATTTGCGAAAACCAAACCAAAGCTACAAAAAATACTAAAGGAAATTGGTCAGAAAATCAATAACATCAGATAACAACACAACACAAGGTCACAGAACAGAACATCCTGATATCAACTCAAAAAAGGAAATCACAAAAACAAAGATTAATTTTAAAAAGGAAAAATGCTCAACACAGAGAATCTTTGAAGTCATGTAGAAGATCACAATAATCAAAAAAAGGGACTAAATACGAGAGGCATAAAACTGCCATAAGGAGAGGAAAACAAGGCGATATAGGATGATACAAGTTAGGTTTTTACTTAGAAAAATAGGGGTAAATATTAAGGTAACCACAAAGAGGTCTAACAACTCCATAACTCAAAACAAAAACCAAGAAAAAGTAACGACTCAGCAAACATAAATTCGACTACTATGAAAATAAGAAACACACAATTTACAAAGAAAAATGTCTCAGCACAAAAAAATAAGTGGAAAAATGAAATTGTCAACAACACACACAAAAAGGCATCAAAATAACAGCACTAAACACATTCTTATCTATAATTACACTGAATGTAAATGGACCAAATGCACCAATAAACAGTCAGAGAGTCTCAGACTGGATAAAGAAACACGATCCGTCTATATGCTGCCTACAAGAGACACATCTTAGACTTAGAGACACACACAAACTAAAACTCAAACGATGGAAAAAAATATATCAAGCAAACAACAATCAAAAAAGAGCAGGAGTAGCAATATTAATTTCTGACAAAATAGACTTCAAAGTTAAATCCACCAACAAGGATAAAGAAGGACACTACGTAACGATTAAAGGGACAATTGACCAGGAAGATATAACCATAGTAAATATTTATGCACCCAATGACAGGGCTGCAAGATACATAAAACAAACTTTAACAGAACTGAAAAGTGAGATAGACACCTCCACAACTGTAGTAGGAGACTTCAACACACCACTTTCGGAGAAGGACAGGACTTCCAGTAAGAAGCTCAATAGAGACACGGAAGACCTAATTGCTACAATCAACCAACTTGACCTCATAGACCTATACAGAACACTCCATCCAACAACTGCAAAATGTACTTTTTTTCTAGTGCACATGGAACATTCTCTAGAATAGATCACGTATTAGGTCATAAAACAAACCGTTGCAGAATCCTAAACATCAAAATATTACAAAGCATCCTCTCAGACCCCAAGGCCATAAAAGTGGAAATCAATAACAGAAAAATCACGGAAAAGAAATCAAATGCTTGGAAACTGAACAATACCCTTCTGAAAAAAGACTGGGTATAGAAGACATTAAGTAGGGAATAAAGAAATTCATAGAATGCAACGAGAATGAAAACACTTCCTATCAAAACCTCTGGGACACAGCAAAAGCAGTGCTCAGAGGCCAATTTATATCGATAAATGCACACATAAAGAAGAAAGAGCCAAAAACAGAGCACTGTTCCCACAGCTTGAACAAATAGAAAGCGAGCAACAGAAGAATCCATCAGGCACCAGAAGAAAACAAATAATAAAAATTAGAGCTGAACTGTATGAATTAGAGAACAGAAAAACAATTGAAAGAATTAACAAAGCCAAAAGCTGGTTCTTTGAAAAAATTAACAAAATTGATAAACCACTGGCCAGACTGACTAAAGAAATACAGGAAAGGAAACAAATAACCCGAATAAGAAATGAGAAGGACCACATCACAACAGAACCAACTGAAATTAAAAGAATCATATCAGATTTTTATGAAAAATTGTACTCTAACAAATATGCAAACCTAGAAGAAATGGATGAATTCCTAGAAAAACACAACCTACCTAAGCTAACACAATCAGAAGTAGAACAACTAAACAGACCCATAACAAAAAAAGAGATTGTGGTAAGGTAATCAAAAAACTCCCAAAAAAAAAAGCCCTGGCCCGGATGGCTTCAGTGCAGAGTTCTACCAAACTTTCTGAGAAGAGTTAACACCACTACTACTAAAGCTATTTCAAAGCATTGAAAATGATGGAATACTACCTAACTCATTCTATGAAGCCACCGTATCCCTGATACCAAAACCAGGTAAAGACACTACAATAAAAAGAAAATTACAGACCTATATCCCTCATGAACATAGATGCAAAAATCCTCAACAAAATTCTATCCAATAGAATTCAACAACATATCAAAAAAATAATCCACCACAACCAAGTGGGATTTATACCAGGTATGCAAGGCTGGTTTAATATTAGAAAAACCATTAACGTAATCCACCATATAAATAAAACAAAACACAAAAACCACATAATCTTATCAATTGATGCAGAAAAGGCATTTGACAAAGTCCAACACCCATTCATGATAAAAACTCTCAGCAAAATAGGAATTGAACGAAAATTCCTCAACATAATAAAGGGCATCTATACAAAGCCAACAGCCAACATCACCCTAAATGGAGAGAGCCTGAAAGCATTTCCCTTGAGAACGGGAACCAGACAAGGATGCCCTTTATCACCACTCTTATTCAACATTGTGCTAGAGGTCCCTAGCCAGAGCAATTAGGCTAGACAAAGAAATAAAGGGCATCTGGATTGGCAAGGAGAAAGTAAAATTATCTCTATTTGCAGATGACATGATCTTATACACAGAAAACCCTAATGAATCCTCCAGAAAACTACTGAAACTAACAGAAGAGTTTGGAAGAGTCTCAGGTTACAAGATAAACATACAAAAATCACTTGGATTCCTCTACATCAACAAAAAGAACATCGAAGAGGAAATCGCCAAATCAATACCATTCACAGTAGCCCCCAAGGAGATAAAATACTTAGCAATAAATCTTACCAAAGATGTAAAAGACCTATACAAAGAAAACTACGAAGTACTAGTGCAACAAACCAAAAGGGACCTACATAAGTGGAAAAACATACCTTGCTCATGGATAGGAAGACTTAACATAGTAAAAATGTCTATTCTACCAAAAGCCATCTATACATACAATGCACTTCCAATCCAAATTCCAGTGACATTTTTTAATGTGATGGAGAAACAAATCACCAACTTCATATGGAAGGGAAAGAAGCCCCGGATAAGTAAAGCATTACTGAAAAAGGAGAAGAAAGTGGGAGGCCTCACTCTACCTGATTTTAGAACTTATTATACAGCCACAGTAGTCAAAACAGCCTGGTATTGGTACAACAACAGGCACATAGACCAATGGAACAGAATTGAGAACCCAGATATAAATCCATCCACGTATGAGCAGCTGATATTTGACAAAGGCCCAGTGTCAGTTAATTGGGGAAAAGAGAGTCTTTTTAACAAATGGTGCTGGCATAACTGGATATCCATTTGCAAAAAAATGAAACAGGACCCATACCTCACACCATGCACAAAAACTAACTCCAAGTGGATCAAAGACCTAAACATAAAAACTAAAACGATAAAGATCATGGAAGAAAAAATAGGGACAACATTAGGAGCCCTAATAAAAAAAATGACAAAGAGAAACCAGATAGCTGGGAACTCCTAAAAATCAAACACCTATGTTCATCTAAAGACTTCACCAAAAGAGTAAAAAGACCACCTACAGATTGGGAAAGAATTTTCAGCTATGACATCTCCGACCAGCAACTGATCTCTAAAATCTATATGATTCTGTTAAAACCCAACAACAAAAAAGACAAACAACCCAATCAAAAAGTTGGCAAAGGATATGAACACGCACTTCACTAAAGGAGATATTCAGGCAGCTAACAGATACACGAGAAAATGCTCTCAATCATTAGCCATTAGAGAAATGCAAATCAAAACTACGATGAGATTCCATCTCACCCCAACAAGGCTGGCATTAATTCAAAAAACACAAAATAATAAATGTTGGAGGGGCTGCGGAGAGATTGGAACTCTTATACACTGCTGGTGGGAATGTAAAATGGTACAACCACTTTGGAAATCTATCTGGCATTTTTTTAAAAAGTTAGAAATAGAACTACCATACAGCCCAGAAATCCCACTCCTCAGGATATACCCTAGAGAAATAAGAGCCTTTACACAAACAGATATATGCACACCCATGTTTATTGCAGCACTGTTTACAATAGCAAAAAGCTGGAAGCTACCAAGGTGTCCATCAACGGATGAATGGGTAAATAAATTATGGTATATTCACACAATGGAATACTATGCATCGATAAAGAACAGTGACAAATCTGTGAGACATTTCATAACATGGAGGAACCTGGAAGACATTATGCTGAGTGAAATTAGTCAGATGCAAAAGGACAAATATCTTATAAGACCACTATTATAAGAACTTGAGAAATAGTATAAACTGAGAAGAACACATTCTTTTGTGGTTATGAGAGGGGGAAGGGAGGGAGGATGGGAGAGGGTTACTTACTGATTAGTTAGTAGATAAGAACTACTTTAGGTGAAGGGAAGGACAACACTCAATACACGGAAGCTCAGCTCAACTGGACTGGACCAAAAGCAAAGACGTTTCTGGGATAAAATGAATGCTCTGAAGGTCAGCAGAGCAAGGGCGGGGGTTTGGGGACTATGGCTAAGGGGACTTCTAAGTTAATTGGCAAAATAAATTCTATTATGAAAACATTCTGCATCCCACTTTGAAGTGTGGCATCTGGGGTCTTAAATGCTAACAAGCAGCCATCAAAGATGCATCAATTGGTGTCAATCCACCTGGATCAAAGGAGAATGAAGAACACCAAGGTCACACAATAACTATGAGCCCAAGAGACAGAAAGGGTGACATGAACTAGAGACACATCATCCTGAATCCAGAAGAACTAGATGGTGCACAGCCACAACGATGACTGCCCTGACAGGGAGCACAACAGAGAACCCCTGAGGGAGCAGGAGAACAGTGGGATGCAGATCCCAAATTCTCATAAAAAGACCAGACTTAATCGTCTGACTGAGAATAGAAGAATCCCGACGGTCATGGTCCCCAAACCTTCTGTTGGCCCAGGACAGGAACCATTCCCGAAGACAACTCATCAGACATGGAAGGGACTGGACAATGGGTTGGAGAGAGATGCTGATGAAGAATGAGCTACTTCTATCAGGTGGACACTTGAGCCTGTGTTGGTATCTCCTGTCTGGAGCGGAGATGGGAGGGTAGAGAGGGTTACAAACTGGCAAAAGGGTCACGAAAGGAGAGACTGGAAGGAGGGAGTGGGGAGGATAAATGGGAGTATGTAGTAAGGTGTATATAAGCTTATATGTGACAGACTGACTTGATTCGTAAACTTTCACTTAAAGCAGTATAAAAATTTTTAAAAAATCATAACTTTACAGCTTGCTAACCTTTTAAAACACTAGTTATTTTCAGTAAACGTAAATTTAAAATTCTTGAAGGAACACTGAATTTCAGTTCATTAGCAGACCTCTGGGGCAAAGGGGAGCACCTTTATTAGTTGAGAGCTAAATTAACACTATTTTAAAAAATATTAAGTAAAAATATCTAAAATACCTGCTTCATAAAATTAAATTCCTGGAAAGTGTGTTCAAAGCAACCAGTGCAGAGGTTCCATTCATCTGGTGGTATTCTCCACTGAGAATTCTTTGTGACCCTTGTGGAATGACAGTCCCTTAGTGCAGAACTGTAAGAAAATAAGTATGTGTTGTTTAAGCCACTACGTCTGTGGTAATACGTAATTTGTTTACAACAATAAACTGCAATACCTGCATAATAGTAACTATAAAAGAGGAATAAGGCCTGATATTTAGTAATCTGTTCAAATTTGCCAACAAAAAACTTTTAAATACTCAATAACTGAAAACCGACCAAATAATCACATTTTGTGTGAAAATAAGAATCTAAAATAATAAATTTAGCTTATCACAATATTTATCACATGTTGTTGTTGTTGGATGCCACTGAGTTAGTTCGACTCACAGTGACCCTACCCACAAGAGAAGGAAATGCTACCAGGTCCTGTGCCACCCTCACCATCATTGTTATGCCTGAGCCCATTGTTGCAGCCACTGTGTCAATTCATCTCATTGAGGGTCTTCCTCTTTCCCGCTGACCCTTTACTTACTAAGCATGATTTCCTTCTCCAGAGACCGGTCCCTCCTGATCACATGTCCAAAGTACTTCAGACCAACACTTGCCATCCTCACTTCTAAGGAGCACTCTGGCTGTACTTCTTCCAAGACAGATTTGTTCATTCTTCTGGCAGTCCATGGCATATTCAGTATTCTTCGCCAACACTATAATTCAAAGGCATCAATTCTTCTTCAGTTTTCCCTATTCATTGTTCAGCTTTCACATGCATATGAGGCAACTGAAAACACCATTGCTTGGGTCAGGCGTACCTTAGTCCTTCAAGTGACATCTTTGCTTTTGAACACTTCAGAGAGGTCTTCTGCACCAGATTTGCCTGATGCTTCCATGGCCATTGATTGCAGATCCAAGTACAATGAAATCCTTAACACCTTCAGTATTTTCTCCAAGTTATAACATAAAGAATCCACTGCCGTGGAGTCGATTCAGACTCATAGTGACCCTACAGGACAGAGTAGAACTGACCTACAGGATTTCCAAGGCTGTAATCTTTATGGAAGCAGACCACCACATCTTTCTCCCACAGAGTGGCTGGTGGGTTCAAACCGCCGACTTTCGGTTAGCAGCTGAACACTTAACCACTGCACTAGGGCTCCTCAGTAGGTACTGTATTTTCTAATCTGAACTGAAGTTCATTATATATAGAATTATGAAAGAACTAAGATAATGTATCCATCACTAACATTTTCCTCCCTCTTTGAGCAGATGTTCAAGGAACTAATTTATAATAGGACACGCAGACAGCACCAAAGAGCCCATAGACTATCCTGTTTTTCTTTGTATACAACACTTATGATATTAAAAAAAAAAAATCGTTTTAAACACAGCCATAAAATTTCAGGGCTAAAAGGTATCCAATAAACCAGCTAATCACTTTAAAAATGAAAAATGTGATTCTCTCAAGGGTTAGTTTTGGCATAAATGTCTATTTCATAGACTAATTACCCTGATAAGCAATAAACGTGCACCAATTTGAATAACTGGTTTCAATTCCCAAGCATCCTTTTTATATTTAAAAAAATTATCAATAAAATACAGCTTCTTTGTCAAATTAAAACTTGACCTATTAAATTCATATGTTATTATAAAAAATTAATTATGATAACTGGCTAAGAAAAAGAATTTCTCCTAAGATCAAAAACAATGTGACGACAGCCACAAATAATTAAAAACAGAAAGAGAATGGCAAACCATAGGTTTATTTTTGATAGCATACTTATCAACATATAACAAAAGTAAAATACAGTGTCAGAAACTTGTAAAACCTGGCTTTATATAATAGATGTTTATCTAGAAAATAGGTTCCTGCTTCAAAATCTACACACAAACAGATTTATTCTGGGTACCAACTATACTGCACTCCACAGGGCTCTCAATGGCCCTAAGGTACAGAGCACCTTCCCGAGCCCTGAGACCTGCCTGCCTGGAGGATTCCCATTCTCCCACGAAACCTTCCGTAATTCTGAGGGCTCTGTATTAGTCTCCCTCTCCCCACCTGAGAAGTCTATCCTCAGCCTTCCTTCTGCTCAATGTGTTCTCCTACAGAGGCCTCCTGTACTCACAGTTCCCCTACTCAATGGCCCCCAAATCCCCTCTCACTAGCTTCTGGTCCAGATCCCTCTGTTCCACAGGCCCCCAATCTGAACGTGAATAATCCAGGGCTACTCCTTAACTCTGGTCCCTGCGTTCCTTAAGTCAGTGACACTATGCACACTAGAGTCTCCAACTCCTCCTTCACCTATGGTCAGTCATTTACCAAGTCCTGTGGACCCTTCCTCCTGAATACCTTTGTCTCCTCTTCTCAGTCACCACAGGTGTGGTAATGGTCAAGCAAGCCCATCACATCAACTCTTGGCAACATCAGTCTCTCAGTTTCTCTTAAACCTGCTCCCTCTCCCCAATCAGACTCCAGTGATTCACCAGAGTTATCCCTCTCTTCCCACAAAGCTTCAAAATGTTAACTCCAAAATGTTAACTCCCAACCTGCTTAGCATAGCAAACAAGGTGCTTCTCCACCAAGCCCAAACCAACTTTCAGCCTCATCAACTGCTTTCTCCAGTCACTCATTCAGCAAGCACTTATGGAGACCTACCATGTGCCGGGCTCTATGAACCAACACTGGGCAAAGGTACACATGAAGTTTATCTAGAAAACATGTTCCTGAGTTTTAAATTCTAATGGGAAAGAATCAAAAAATACAAAACGTAGAAATACATGGCCATGAGTATGTGTAATAGCAGGCCTAGCCTGGTCTCAGGGATCAGGGAACACTTTCCTAAACAAGTGGCTAAACAAGTGAGGGATAAAGAGGTATTAACAACAGATATACACTATAATTAGGCGAGAGAAGGAACTTGAGAGAGGAGGGACATTCCAGGCAGGAAGAACACGTAAAAGTGTCCTGTGGCAGGGACAAAATAATTGATATATTTCTTCAGTTTTCCAAAAGTCTGTATATTTTTATAATCCTACATACCTTATAGAATCTGGTCAACTAACTAAAGCCCAAACCCATACCACTATCATTTCCCCATGTTCTTCATAAGCCAATATTGATATAAATAAAAACAAGAAGATAGAAAGTTTGGTCACAATTAGAATAGTCATAGTTTAAAATTACTTCCCTACAAAAAAACTTACAAAAAAAGGATAACTTTCCAGTGGAGAAAACTGGCAGACACCACCCTTAATCAAGAGATCAGAGCTACCATTAGATAGGAGACAAACCAAAACCATGTGCCCTCTGATCGGGTACAATGTGAACACGGCACTTTTCTGTGATATTCTTCCAAAAAGCCTGAATCTAACGACAAGGAAATATCAGACAAACCCAAAACGAGGGATATTTTATAAAATAACTCACCTATAATCTCCCAAAGTATCGAGGTCATGGAAGTGCGGGAAAGGCTGAGGACTCTTTTCAGATGGAAGAGGAGTAAGGAGACATTACAGGCACACATAACGTGTGGCTCTGAACTTGGTCCTTTTTTTAATTAAAAAGGGCATTTTGGGATAACTGATGAAATTGGCACGGGGGTCTGAAGACTGGATGGCAGTAATGTATTGAAGTTAATTTCCTGCTTTTAATAGCCGTATTGGAGCTGTATAGGGTCATGTTCTTGTTTATAGAGAATACAAAAGTATTTAGGAGTGATGAGGCATCAGGTCAGCCAAAAACCAAAAAAAAAAAAAAAAACACAAACCCGTTGCTGTCAAGTTGATTCCAACTCACTGAGTCAGGTCAGTCACTTAATCTCAAATAATTCAGGGAAACTTTTTCTTTGTATTGTACTTGCAACTTGTCTTAGTTATCTAGTGCTGCTATAACAGAAATACTGCAAGTGGGTAGCTTTAACAAACAAAAATTTATTTTCTCACAGTTTAGGAGGCTAGAAGTCCAAATTCAAGACAGTGGCTCTAGAGGAAGGCTTTCTCTCTCTGTTGGCTCTGTGGTAAGGTCCTTATTTCTTTCAGCTTCTGTTTCCTGTTCTTTGAAGATCTCATGTGGCATGGCATCTGTCTTTCCCCATCTCTGCATTTTTGCTTCCTTGTTTAATCTGTTCTTTTATGTCTCAAAGGAGATTGATTTAAGATACATCCTACACTAATATTGACCCATTAACATAACAAAGAAAATCCACTCCCAAATAGGATTATAACCACAGGTAGAGGGGCTAGGATGTAAACACATATTTTGGGGGGAAACAATTCAATCCACAACCCAACTTTTCTGTAAGTTTGATAGTACTTCAATTTTTTTAAAAGAGAAAAAGAACACTTTCAGTGTACAGTGCTAAGAGACCCCAGGGAAATGCAGCAGTCGTTTAAAATAGGCATGTCAGCAAACAAGCCACAGTCCAAATACCTCACATGAAGCAGTTTAAGTTCAAAGGAGCATTAAAATGACCCAAAGTAGCAGATTTAATCTCAGTAGCAAAAGGTAATTATGCTGAAGAAAAATCAAATATGCTTTAAAAGAGCAAAGCACAATACAGGAATAAAATCCTTTGGTCCAACCTCAAAATGAAACAGAAGTCCCTGATCTTAGGAAGAGAACGAGCCTGAAGGAGGGGAAGACGGGTCTTCTACCTTGGTAGGAAGTGTTGGCTGATGGCAGCCTTCCCTTAGGATTCCAAGATGCCTATACAGCTTCACAAATGTCTCAACTAGAACACAGTGCTACTCTGCAACATTTTCCTTTGCTAAATCAATCTAAAAATCAGGGCACTCAGTCCCCTCTCCACAGAGTTCAAAATTATTATTATAAAACAAAAAAAAAATTTTGCCGTCAAGTCGATTCCAACTCATAGCAACCCTATAGGACAGAGTAGAGCTGCCCCATCGGGTTTCCAAGGAGCAGCTGGTGGATTCAAACTACTGACATTTTGGCAGCCATAGCTCTTAACCACTGCACCACCAGGGCTCCTATTATACACCAGGGGCCTCCAATTACAGCTGTACTAGAGAATCAGCGCTGCCATTAGAGTGGTTCGTCAGTGGGTCAGCTCAGGCGTATGAATTATCTGAAGTCTTCTCAGGAAGTTCTTTAATGAGGTAAAAATTTTAATCTGGTTTACATTTTCATATATTGAAGCATTCAATATGGCCCATATTGACTGCCATTATAAGACAGCCTTTATGAATACAGATCCTTGTCCCCTTTTTGTGCTTTCCACCGTTTTACTCATTGACATCTCTACAGACCTACTTCATGAAGAAAAACAAGGTGTGCCTTTCCCTTGATAATCTTAACACCACCGATTCAGAGGAGAGGTTTGGCAACAGAGTTCATAGACAGCTCATTTATAAGCCAGTATCAAGATCAAGGAAATTATTTGAATATATACACTGGAAATTACTGTTTACACCACCCAAGCCCCTTTGGTACAGAGTAGTATGATTCAATTACTGAAGTGCTCCTCCAAGAAAGTTTATTGCTTGAAGTCCCCTGCTTATCCTCCAAAGATAGTCTCACGGCTCAGTGAAAATGTAATTGTCCAGGTTCAAAGCACCCAAATAAATATTTAAGTGTGCATTTAGCAGCAATAAGTGTCATCTATAAGAATTGAAAAAAGTAAAATAGATTTGATGTTCCCTTTTCTGGCGTTTGCATCCATTCTTAGGTAAGGAATTACCTTCGTGGAAATGAACAGAACTCTCACAAAGTTTAGAAAATGCAAACATTAGTTGCACCGACATATATTTACTTTGCAAAGCAGTACTTCTGTCATTACACCTAGGAAGTAAACTAGCTACTCTAACAAAAGACTCCGGGGGTGAGGTTCAAGGGGCCATCTTCAATGCTTTTACAAACACTTAATGAGGCACATCCCCCAGTGCTGAAAGTATTCCCAGAAAGTGAGTTAAGCACTTTTAGAAGCTGTGTTAATTCTTCTTCAGGCCATTTAGCTAATTAATACTTCAGAGCTTTAGCAAATTATGACTTCAGAATACTAAACAATAGATCCTACTGGCCTGATTGGACCTGATTATTTGCCTTTTTAAAAGATGCCTACCTTGGTGAGACAGCACGGCATATTATATAACTGAATTTTTTTTAAAGACCAAATGACTTAGGACATGCTGAGAGAAAATAGAATAGGGAGAAAAATACAAAATAAGGAAATGAGAGAAGGTAACAATGTTTTGAGGATCCAGCTCTTTCAATAAGGCCAAAGACGGACCCTCTGAGCAGAAAAAAAAATTCCTCCAGATACCAGGTCCAGTGACTACACATTCTGTTCAGTTGGAGCAATGGTGACGGGCAAGGGCCCTATGATGACAGGCCTCTGTGACATGCTCGAGAAGGGATATAAGGCAGTCTACCAAAGAATGCCACATATATTTTAGCTGGAAGAATATAAAAAGATGGTTGCAACAATCAAAAAGTGCCTAGGGGTTAATCTAAGCTAACCAAACCAAAACCAAACCCAGTGCACTTAACCAAGAGGTTATTTCAGATATCAAGAGGATGAGTGGAGAAAATTTGATAACTGTTTGGCTGGAGTCAGGGGTTAAGGAGGGAGGGGAATCAAAGATGTCTCCAGGATTCCAGTTTCACTGTAGGTCAGTGATAGTGCCTTCTCAGAGACAAGCAATTTCAGGAGAAACAGATGGGCAGTCCTGCAATGAAGATGAGTTCCGTGTTAATATCTAAGTGAGGTCTACAGAGTAAGAAAAACAAGAACATGAAAGTATCCATTGATTTGGGAGTTCTCTGATTCATTCAATCAGCAACGTTTTAGTGACATTCTGTGAGGCAATGGTATGCCAATAAAGAATATATTCCATGGGATGAGGAGTGTAGATGCCAGATGGCAGAGAGAGAAGGAGTTAATAGCATATAAGGAGATAGTGTAGCTCTCAAGAAACTTGGATGTTTCTGGTGACTTCTTGGATGCTGATAAGAACAAGATGAGAGAATATACAGTAAAAGAAACCTGCACGCAATTTTAAGTGGAAAGTGATATTCTGGATGGATGTGGCAGCAGAAAAAGGACATTAAGTAGAAAAATTGCTGAAATCTGAATAAAGTCTATAGTTAACCACGATGTATCAATGTTAATTTCTTTAGCTCTGACAAAAGCTCAGTAGTTACGTTAAGATGATAATGCTAAGAGAACCTAGATAATGAACATACAGGAAATCTCTGTACTATCTTTGCCACTTTTCTGTAAGTATAAAATTATTCCAAAATAAAAGATTTAAAAATAAAAAAAGAACTCTAAGGACAGATACCCTCTATTCAAAATATTAATTCATTTTAAGAAATTCTTTCATTTAATAATACTTTGCCTAATTGTAACATTATTACATCCTAATTATAAAAAACGGTGTCTCAAGAAGACAAAGTATTATGATGACATGTGCAAAGAGCTGGAAATGGAAAACCAAAAGGGAAGGACATGCTCAGCGTTTCTCAAGAAGAAAGAACTGAAGAAAAAATTCAAGCCTCAAGTTCCAATAGTGAAGGAGTCCATGGGGAAAATATTGAATGACGCAGGAAGCATCAAAAGAACATGGAAGGAATACACAGAGTCATTATACCAAAAAGAATTAGTCGATGTTCCACCATTTCAAGAGGTGGCATATGATCAGGAACTGATGGTACTGAAGGAAGAAGTCCAAGCTGCTCTGAAGGCATTGGCGAAAAACAAGGCTTCAGGACTTGATGGAGTATCAATTGAGATGTTTCAACAAACAGATGCTGCGCTGGAGGTGCTCACTCGTCTATCTATGCCAAGAACTATGGAAGACAGCTTTCTGGCCAACTGACTGGAAGAGATCCATATTTATGCCTATTCCCAAGAAAGGTGATCCAACTGAATGTGGAAATTATAGAACAATATCATTAACATCACACACAAGCGAAATTTTGCTGAAGATCATTCAAAAATGGCTGAAGCAGTATATTCACATGCAACTACCAGGAATTCAGGCCGGTTTCAGAAGAGGACGTGGAACAAAGGATATCACTGCTGATGTCAGATGGATCCTGGCTGAAAACAGAGAATAACAGAAGGATGTTTACCTGTGTTTTATTGACTATGCAAAGGCATTCGACTGTGTTGATCATAACAAACTATGGAAAACATTGCAAAGAGTGGGAATTCCAGAACACTTAATTGTGCTCATGAGGGACCCTTACATAGATCAAGAGGCAGTTGTTCGGACAGAACAAGGGAATACTGATTGGTTTAAAGTAAGGAAAGGTGTGTGTCAGGGTTGTATTCTTCACCATGCCTATTTAATCTGTATGATAAGCAAATAATCCAAGAAGCTGGACTATATGAAGAAGAACGGGGCATCAGGATTGGAGGAAGACTCATTAACAACCTGCGTTATACAGATGACACATCTTGCTTGCTGAAAATGAAGAGGACTTGAAGCACTTACTAATGAAGACCACAGCCTTCAGTAAGGATTGCACCTCAACATAAAGAAAACAAAAATCCTCACAACTGGACCAATAAGCCGCATCATGATAAACGGAGAAAAAACTGGAGTTGTCAAGGATTTCATTTTACTTGGATCCACAATCAACAGCCATAGAAGCAGCAGTCAAGAAATGAAGAGACGCATTGCACTGGGCAAATCTGCTGCAAAGGACCTCTTCAGTGTGTTGAAGAGCAAAGATGTCACCCTGAACACTAAGGTGCACCTGACCCAAGCCATGGTACTTTCAATTGCATCATATGCATGTGAAAGCTGGACAATGAATAAGGAAGGCCGAAGAACTGACCCCTTTGAATTGTGTTGGCAAAGAATATTGAATATATCATGGACTGCCAAAAGAACGAACCAATCTGTCTTGGAAGAAGTGCAGCCAGAATGCTTCTTAGAGGCAAGGATGGCGAGATTACGTCTTATATACTTTGGACATGTTGTCAGGAGGGATCAGTCCCTGGAGAAGGACATCATGCTTGGCAGAGTACAGGGTCAGCGGAAAACAAGATGACCCTCAAAAAGGTGGACTGACACAGTGGCTGCAACAATGAGCTCAAGCATAACAACTGTAAGGATGGCTCAGGACCGGGCAGTGTTTCATTCTGTTGTGCAAAGGGTCACTATGAGTCAGAACTGACGCGATGGCACCTAACAAGAACAACTGTAAAAAAAAAAAAAAAAACCCTTGGGAAATACAGAAAATATATTTCTATCTCACAACTTGAGATAACAATTGTTAGCATCTTTTTTCTATGTGATAGATATGTGAGTTTCTTTTTCAAGCAGCTTTAAGACTATGTCATAATCTCCGGGGATTCCTTTTCCCATTAGTATTTTATCATAAGCTTTCCCTCCCATGTAATTTAAATTTCCTCAAAAGCATTTTAGAGACTAAATAATTGCCCACCCACAAATGCAATGTTTTAGCTGTTCTAAAATTTCTTGGATATTTAGGTTATCTCCAACTTCTCACCATTTATAAATGGTATCACAAAAGGGAGCATATGCATAAATAGAATGCATATGATTATTTCATCAGGAGAAATTCTGATAAATGGAACTTTCCCGAGTTGAAGAAAATTTATGTTTTCACAGTTGATAAATACAAGCAGTATGCTAATACGACTACAGTCAATTCATACCCCGAGTAATAGCACCAGACGTCGGCCATCCTACCAGCAAGGGGCAACAGCATTTTTTTTTTTTAACTACTGTTACTTCAGTAGGTTAGAAAATGTTATTCTTACTTTTAAATTTGTATTTCCTTACTATCTAGTGAGAATTAAAGTTTTTTTTTAAATTGTGCTTTAAGTGAAAGTTTATGAATCAAGTCAGTCTCTCATACAAAAATTTATATATACCTTGCTATGTACTTCTACTTGCTCTCCCCTTAATGAGACAGCAAACTCCTTCCCCCCACTCACTCTTTTTGTGTCCATTTGGACAGCTTCTGACCCCCTCTGCCTTCCCATCTCCCCTTCAGACACAAGATGCCAACATAGTCTCACGTGTCTACCTGGTCCAAGAAGCTCATTCTTCACCAGTATTGTTTTCTATTCCATTGTCCAGTTCAATCCCTGTCTGAAGAGTTGGTGTTGGGAATGGTTCCTGTCTTAGGCTTATAGAAGGACTGGGAACCATGACCACCAGGGTCCTTCTAATCTCAGTCAGACCATTAAGTCTGCTCTTCTTAGGAGAATTTGGGTTCTGCATACCACTGCTCTCCTGCTCCCTAGGGGTTCTCTGCAGTGTTCCTGTCAGGGCAGTCATCGGTGATCACTAAGCACCATCTAGTTCTTCTGATATCAGGCTGATATACTCTTCGGTTTATGTGGCCCTTTCAGTCTCTTGGGCTCATAATTACATTCTGTCTTTGCTCTTCTTCATCTTCCTTTGTCCCAGGTGGGTTGAGACCAATTGACGCATCTTAGATGGCCACTTGCTACTGTTTAAGACCCCAAATGCCACTCTCCAAAGCAGGATGCAGAATGTTTCTGTAATAGATTTTATTACGCCAATTGACTTTGATGTCCCCCACAACCATGGTCCCTGGACCCCTGCTCCTGCTATGCTGGCCTTTGGAGCATTCAGGTTATTCAGGAAACTTCTTCGTTTCTGGTTTAGTCTAGTTGTGCTGACCTCTCCTGTACTGTATGTTGTTGTTCTTTCACCTAAAATAGTTCTTATCTACTATCTAATTAGTGAATACCCGTCTCCCTCCCTCCCTCCATCCCTCCCCCCACTGGTAACCATCAAAGAATATTTTCTTCTCTGTTTAAACTATTTCTCTAGTTCTTATAATAGTGGCCTTATACAATATTTGTCCTTTTGCAACTGACTGATTTCACTCAGCATAATGCCTTCCAGATTCCTCCATGTTATGAAATGTTTCACAGATTCATCACTGTTCTTTATCGATGCACAGTATTCCATTGTGTGAATATACCACAATTTATTTATTCATTTATCCATTGATAGGCACCTTGGTTGCTTCCATCTTTTTCCTATTGTAAACAGTGCTGCAATGAACATGAGTATGCATATATCTGTTCGTGTAAAGGCTCTTATTTCTCTAGAGTGTATTACAAGGAGTGGGAATACCGGATGTTATTATAGTAGTTCTGTTTCTAGCTTTTTAAGGAAGCGCCAAATCGATTTCCAAAGTGGTTGTACCATTCGACATTCCCACCAGCAGTGTAGAAGTGTTCCAGTCTCTCCACAACCTCTCCAACATTTATTATTTTGTCTTTTTCAGGATTAATGCCAGCCTTGTTGGAGTGAGACGGAATCTCATTGTAGTTTTGATTTGCATTTCTCTAATGGCTAATTATCCTTAGCATTTCCTCATGTGTTTATTAGCTACCTGAATGTCTTCTTTAGTGAACTGTTTGTTCATATCTTTTGCCCATTTTTCAATTGGGTTATATGTCTCTTTGCAGCTGAGTTATTGTAGTATCATGTAGATTTTAAAAATCAGGCGCTGATCTGAAATGTCATAGCTAAAAACTTTTTCCCAATCTAGAGGTAATCTTTTTATTCTTTTGGTCAAGTCTTTGGATGAGCACAGGTTTTTGATTTTTAGGAGCTCCCAGTTATCTAGTTTCTCCTCTGCACTGTAAGGAATGTTTTGTATACTGTTTATGCCATGTATTGCGGCTCCTACAGTTACCCCATTTTTCTTCCATGATCTATATCATTTTAGACTTTCTATTTAGGTCTTTGATCCACTTTGAGTTAGTTTTTGTGCATGGTGTGATGTGTGGGTCCTGTTTCATTTTTTTTGCAGATGGATATCCAGTTATGACAGCACCATTTGTTAAAAACACTGTCTTTTCCCCAGCTAACTGTTTTGGGGCCTTTGTCAAATATCAGCTGCTCAGCTCATATGTGGATGGGTTTATGTCTGGATTCTCACTTCTGTTCCATTGGTCTATGTATCTGTGATTGTACCAGTACCAGGCTGTTTTGACTACTGTGGCTGTACAATAGGTTCTAAAATCAGGTAGAGGCCTTCCAATTTATTTTTCTTTTTCAGTAATGCTTTACTTATCTGCTGCCTCATTCCCTTCCATATCAAGTTGGTGATTTGTTTTTCCGTCTCATTAAAAAGTCATTGGAATTTGGATCAGAATTGTATTGTATCCATAGATCGTTTTTTTAAAATCCGTTTTTTTAGAACAGATATTTTTATAATATTGTGTCTCCTTATCCAGGAGCAAGGTATTTTTTTGCACTTATGTAGGTCTCTTTTGGTTTCTTGCAATAGTGTTTTGTAGTTTTCTTTGTATAAGTCTTTTACATCTCTTGTAAGATTTATTCCTACATGTTTTATCTTCTTAGGAGCTATTGTAAATGGTATTGATTTGGTGACTTCCTCTTCAATATTCTTTTTGTTGGCATAAAGGAATCCAACTGATTTTTGTAGGTTTAGCTTGTATCTTGATACTCGGCTGAACTCTTCTATTAGTTTAGTAGTTTTCTTGAGCATTCCTTAGGGTTTTCTATGTATAGGATCATGTCATCTCCAAACAGAGATACTTTTACTTCTTCCTTGCCAATCTGGATGCCCTTTCTTTCTATATCTAGCCTAATTACTCTGGCCGGGGGCTCCACACAATGTTGAATGACAGTGGTGACAAAGGGCATCCTTGTCTGGTTCCCGATCTCAAGGGGAATGCCTTCAGGCTCTCTCGATCTAGGATGATGTTGGCTGTTGGCTTTGTATAAATGCTCTTTATTATGTTGAGTACTTTTCCTTCTATTCCTATTTTGCTGAGAGTTTTGTCATAAACGGATGTTGAACTTTGTCAAATGCGTTTTCTGCATCAATTGATAAAATCATGTGATTCTTATTTTTTGTTTTACCTGTTTGTTGGATTATATTAATTGTTTTTTTAGTGTTGAACCATCCCTGCATACCTGGTATGAATCCCACTTGGTCATGGTGCATTATTTTTTTGATATGATGTGAATTCTACTGGCTAGAATTTTGTTGAGGATTTTTGCATCTAAGTTTACCAGGGATATAGGGAAGTAATTTTCTGTTTTTGTGGTGTCTTTACCAGGTTTTGGTATCAGGCATATGCTGGCTTCATAGAATGACTTTGGGAGTATTCTGTCCTTTTCTATGGTCTGAAACACCTTTTCTCTGAAAGTTTGGTAGCACTCTGCAGTGAAGTTGTCTAGGCCAGGGCTTTTTTTTGTTGGGAGTTTTTTGATTACCTTTTCAATCTCTTCTTTTGTTATGGGTCTATTTAGTTGTTCTACTTCTGTTTGTGTTACTTTAGGTAGGTACTGTGTTTCTAGGCATTCATCCATTTCTTCTAGGTTTCCAAAACTGTTAAAGTACAATTTTTCATAGCAATCTGATATGACTCTTTTAATTTCAGTTGGGTCTGTTGTAATATTGCCCATCTCATTTCTTATTTGGGTTATTTGCTTCCTCTCCTGTTTTTCTTTTGTCAGTTTGGCCAGTGGTTTATCAATTTTGTTAATGTTTTCACAGAAGCAGCTTTTGGTCTTGTTAGTTCAACTGTTTTTCTGTTTTCTATTTCACTTAATTCTGCTCTAATTTTTATTATTTGCTTTCTTTTGGTGCCTCAGGGTTTCTTTTCTTGCTCTCTTTCTATTTGTTCAAGTTGTAGGGATAATTCTTTGATTTTAGCCCTTTCTTCTTTTCGGATGTGTGCATTGATTGATAGAAATTTACCTCTGAACACTGCGTTGCTGTGTCCCAAAGGTTCTGATAGGAAGTGTTTTCATTCTCATTGGATTCTATAAATTTCTTTATTCCATCCTTCATGTCTTCTATAACCCAGTCGTTTTTCAGCAGGGTATTGTTCAGTTTCCAAGTGTTTGATTTCTTTTCCCTGCTTTTTCTATTATTGATTTCCACTTTTATGGCCTTATGGTCAGAGAAGATGCTTTGTAATACTTCAAAGTTTTGGATTCCTCTAAGGCTTGCTTTATGACCTAATACGTGGTCTATTCTAGAGAATGTTCCATGTGCATTGCAAAAGAAAGTATACTTGGCTGCTGTTGGGTGGAGTGTTCTGTATATGTCTACAAGATGAAGTCAGTTTATTGTGCCATTTAGGTCTTCCATGTCTTTATTGAGCTTCTTTTTGGGTGTCCTGTCCTTCACCCAAAGTGGTGTGTTGAAGTCTCCTACTATAATTATGGCGCTATCTCACTTTTCAATGCTGATAGTTTGTTTTACATATCCTGGAGCCCTGTCACTGGGTGCATATTTAATATGGTTATAGCCTCATGGTATATTGCCCCGCTAATCATTGTACAGTGTCGTGGATTTAACTTTAAAGTCTATTTTGTCAGAAATTAATATTGCCACTCCTGCTCTTTTTTGACTGTTGTTTGCTTGACATATTTTTTTTCCATCCTTTGAGTTTTGTTTGTGTCTCTAAGTCTAAGGTGTGTCTCTTGTAGGCAGCATATAGATGGATCATGTTTTTTTTTTCATCCATTCTGCCACTCTCTATTTATACATGCATTTAGTCCATTTACATTCAGCATAATTATGGGTAGGTATGAATTTAATGCCATCATTTTGATGTCTTTTTTTTTTATATGTTGTAGAAAGTTTCTTCTTCCCACTTAATTTTTAGTTCTGAGTAGTTTATCCTTATATATTGTCTTTTCCTCTTATTCCTTATTATTGATTTTGTTTCTGCTCAGTCTCTATCTTTTTCCTCTATTTTATTTTGAAGTGTAGGATAGTTCATTTCCTTTGTGCTTACCTTAATATTTACCCCTATGTTTCTAAATTTAAACCTAACTTTTGCTGGGTTTTCCTCTCCATATGAAAAATCTATGACTACATCTCTTAGGCCTTCTTTATTGTTTTAACGTTGTCTTCTTTTACATAACAACATCACTGTTTCCCTGTTTTGAGCATTTTTTTATCATGATTTATTTTTGTGATTTCCCTCTCTGGGTTGACATCTGATTGCTCTGTCCAGTGTTCCAGTCTTGGGTAGATACCTGATATTATTGAGTTTATAATCTAAGATATTCTTGTAGTTTTGGTTTCGTTTTTACAAATTCCCTAAACTTCTGTTTATCTGGAAATGTCCTAATTTCACCTTCATATTTGAGACAGTTTTGCTGGATATATGATTCTTGGCTGGCAATTTTTTCCTTCAATACTTTATATAAGTCATCCCATTTCCTTCTTGCCTGCAGGGTTTCTGCTGAGTATCCCGAGCTCATTCTTATTCACTCTCCTTTTTAGGTGACTTTGCTCTTCAAATTCTCTCTTTATGTCTGGTTTTGGCAAGTTTGGTTATAATACGTCTTGGTGACTTTAACATCTACCTTACGTGGAGTTCGATGAGCACACTGGATAGATATCTTCTCATCTTTCATGATATCAGGAAAGTTTTCTGCCAACAAATCTTCAATTCTCTCTGTTATTTTCTGTTATCCCTCCCTGTTCTGGTACTCCAATCACTCATAGGTTATTTCTCTTGAAAGAGTCCCATAGGGTTCCTAAGGTTTTTTCATTTTTTTTAATTCTCTTTTCTGATTTTTCTTCAAGATGTTCTTGCCAAGTGCTTTATCTTCAAGTTCACTAATTTTGCCTTCTACTTGCTCAATTCTGCTTCTCTGACTTTCTGTTGAGTTGTCTAATTGTGTAACTTTATTTTTAACCATCTGAATTTGATTGTTGTGTTTCTATGGATTTTTCCAGCTTATTAAATTTTTCATTATGTTCCAGAATAACCTTTTTAATTTCTTCAACTGCTTTATCTGTGTGTGCCTTGGCTTGTTCTGCATATTGCCTGATCTCCTTCCTGATGTCTTGAAGGGTTCTGTATATTAATCTTTTGTATTCTGCATCCAGTAATTCCAGGAAGGCACTTTTATCTAGAAGATCCCTTGATTCTTTGTTTTGAGAGCTTGTTGAAGTGATAATGGTCCATTTCTTTATGTGATTTGTTATTGACCATTGTCTCCAAGCCATCGATAAGTTGTTGTATTAGTTTATGTTTGCCTACTGTATCCTAGCTTATTGCTTTTGTTTTGATATGCCCAAATGGGTTGCTTGAGTGAGCTAACTTGATTATTTTCACCTTTTAAGCTCTGACATCCTGTCACCAGATGACTAGAGATGTTACCAGCTTTTATGGATTCAGCCCAGGTGTCCAGGTAGGGCTCATCAAATGTGTGGTACAGGCTCTGTCCGACAGTCTTAGAGGCACAGGGTTAATTGGTGTAGGTACTGGTGTCTCGCTGCAGCAGGGGATCATGCTCTGAACAAGGCAAGGGGCTGAGAATTGTCCCCCAAGTGTTTCTGAGGAAAGCGCGTCCCTCTTTCCTAGAACGTACAGGTGAGTGGGTTTTGCAGATGGACCATGGGCATCCACAGTTTTTGGTTATAGGGACTGGAAGGTACCAGTTATCCTTGGACCCCTGTTGTGGGTGGCTGGGTACCTGAGTGGATCCACCAGCCTTAGGCCCCGATGTGGGTAGGTGAGGACCCTATTTAGTAAGCAAAATGATGTCAAACACCCATCTCTCCACCACACAGCTGAAACAGTTGTAGTCTGTCAACAAGGACCTATTCTCCTGAAATTGGTCCACACAGGTCCATGCAAGGGGGAAAGGTACTCAAAATCCACGGACCGTTATGCCTGGACAGGAGCCGCTTCTGTCCTATCTCCCCAGGTTAATGGAGCTGGCAAATCATCTTTTCCCCCAATTGTGAATTTATTCCTTTTCCAAGGCTGGGAGGATGTCTCTAGGTGCTCAACAGGGCCTATCTCAGGCCCAGGGAAATCAACAGCCACTGAAGCTGGTTTGGGGTCGGGGGGCACGGTAAAATATGCGCAAGTACTTAGCTTTTGCCGAGAGCGCCATTCTTCTCTGGTTTTGGAGGTGTGAGTAGGCTGTATGGCTGGCTGCTCCTCCCTGAGGGAACTGCAGCCGGACGCTAGTACCAGCCCACCACCACTGGTCCCAGGAATGGAGCCTGAGGGCTCCCCGCGATTCAGGTCTGGTAACTCCTCTCTGCTTCTGAACCATCTCTTCCACCCCCTGCTGCTCAGTTGGTTTTATAACTTTGCCTTTGATGTTCAGGGCTCCTAGCTTATCATAAATATACTCGTTTCACTTGTTTCTCAGGGTCTTTTTTATAAGGGGGCTCACCAGAAATGTCTATTTCGCCATCTTGGCCCTGCCTCTCCTGAATATGTTTTTATATATTTTTAGCCATTTTTATTTTCTCTCCAATGAATTATCTATTCATGTCCTTTGCCTGTTTTTGCATGGAGATCTTAGTGTATCTGTTTACTTTTTCTAATTCCTTTATCTATTATGGACATTTTGTCAGTTATAGTTGTTACAAATATTTGCTAATTTGTTATTTCCTTTTTAATTTTTTATTATAAGGTTCTTTGATGTACAAAAAAGTGCATATACCTAATTTTCCTTTATGATTTTTCTACTGTTTTATGTTAATAAAGTCCTCTTCACCCCAACACCCACCCAAACAAATATTATTATTAGTTAAGAAGAGCAAGTATAAATTTAGAAGGGGAAAGCCAGATCACCTGAAGATATCATCAGCTGTTTTTATTACAGACACTTGAAAGTTCAAGGCTTCCAGGTCTAGAATTGCATAGCGATTGACTACGCTGATTTTATAAGTTTCATCACACACAATTATTAACAAATAATACTTACTGAGACAAGCCCTTTCTTAGGACTAAATTTTTCAAATTACTAGAAATTGTTTAGCTCAGAGAGTTTCCACAAGAACCAAAAAAGAAAAAAAAAATCTCAGGGTATGACAAAATCAGGGAAATCCTAGTTCAGCCATGTCTTAGTCATCTGGTGCTGCTATAACAGAAGTATCACAAGTGGACAGCTTTAACAAAGATAAATTTATTCTCTCGCAGTCTAATGGATTACAAGTCCAAATTCAGGGTGTCAGCTCCAGGGAAGGCTTTCTCTCTTGTCTGTTCTGGAGGAAGATTCTTTGTCATCAATCTTCTCATAGTCAAAGAGCTTCTCAAGCACAGGGGCCCCAGGTCCAAAGGACACGCTTTGCTCCTGGCACTGCTTTCTTGATGGTATGAAGTCCCCCTCTCTCTCTGCTGGCTTCTTATTTTATATCTCAAGAGACTGCCTCAAGACACAATGCAAACTTGTAGGTTGAGTCCAGCCTCACTAACACAACTGCTGCCCATCCTCCCTCATTAACATCATAGAGGCAGGATTTACAGGGAATAGGAAAATCACATAATACCAGGAATCAGGAATCATGGCCCAGCCCAACTGATACATGCATTTTTGCAGGGATATAATTCAATCCATGACAAGCCAGTCCCCAGGGACATAGAGAGCTGAATTAGACACCATTAATACTTTAATTAGGAAGCCCCAGTGGTGTAGTGGTTAAGAGCTATGGCTGCTAACCAAAAGGTAGGCAGTTCTTATCCACCAGGCACTCCTTGGAAACCCTATGGGGCAGTTCTACTGTGTCCTATACCTATAGGGTCACTATGAGTCGGAATTGACTAGAGAGCAATGAGTTTTGTTTTGTTTTTGGAATACTTTAATTAGTAGCCCTCATGACACAATGGTTAAGCCCTTGGCTGCTAACCAAAAGATTGGCAGTTTGAATCCACCAGCAGCTCTGTGGGAGAAAAGGCCTGGTAATTTGCTCCTGTCAAGATTTTGGCCTAGGAAACCCTATGAGGCAGCTCTATTCTGTCCTATAAGGTCACTATGAGTCCAAATCGACTCAGGGGCACACAACCACACTTTAATTAAGGAGCCCTGGTGGTACAATGGTTAAGCACTTGGCTGCTAACTAAAAGGTTAGTGGATCTAACCCGCTAGCCACTCTACAGGAGAATTTGATCTGGCAACCTTTTCCCGTAAACATTACAGCCTAGAAAATCAGGGGCAGTTCTACTTTGTCTTATAGGGTTGTTATGAGCCAGAATCAATATGACGGTACAAAACAACAACAATCATTATTAGCAGTTACTTTTCCTTTCCCGTTTCTTACCAGGATTCTAGCTTTCTCTACCTTTGTCTTAATAGGCACCAATAAGGCAGAACACTGGAGCAGAAAGACAACAGGCCTTAAAACTGGCTAGATGTGGGCTTAACCCTGCAACCACCACTAACTAACTAGCTACACTTGCCCAAAATAAATCAAAGGGACTCTCAGAACTTCATCATCTGTAACATCTACTTAAATAGCCTCCCTTGGAAGTTTATTGTGAAGTTTAAAGACCCCACATCATTTAAAGGTTGTGAAGCACCTAAGAATCTCAGTGGCACAGATTCAGCATTCAAAAAATTATTTTTTAAAATGATTTATTTCCAAAGAAATACTTGCTGCTGCTATAATAAACAAAACAAATTTTGTTTTGATAGCTACTAAGAATTAGGTATCTATTTTTCAATACAAGTATTCTGTTCATGAGTATATATATATGTACATACACAGTTTTTGTTTATCTTTTATTATTTTTAAGACATGAGGTAAATGATTAAATTTCTTCTCATTTGCAAGCAACCAAAAAAAAAAAAGATTAAACTATTTTCTTGAACTATAAGGGGAAAATTCCAATTATAACACTAGGACAATAGTTTAAGAATTTCCTTTTTCCCGTTAAAAGTGCTAAAAACATAAATTACCTCAAAACCACTGAGATGTGATTAATAACTTTTGTGTGTGGCCTTTCTAGCCATGGTGATTGTGTGATAGAATAACTGTGGCCTACCAAGGGGATTGGTCAGTTTTGCCTTAAAAGAGAGCCAATTCCAGAGCAGAGAGGAAGAACCCACTAGCAGCTGAGACCCAGCAGCTGGAGACAGGGTGATGGGCTTCCCAGCCCACAGAGCGAGAAAGCTGAATGCTTTTCGGCAGAGACTGAGGGCCATGGAGAGGCATGCCTGTGAGCACAGCTGAGAAAACGCTGTCCTGATAGAACTGTTACTTCCCTAATACACCCCATAATTATGAGTATGGTCTGTGAGTTCTGCGTGGCCATTGCAATGAATTATCGAACCCAGTAGAGAATGCTTTGGGAAGAACAGTTGGTATCAGAATTGGTAGAGATGGTAGAGAGAGGAGGTATGTCCGACCACCACCTCATAGGAATCAGCCTTGGGCTGTTGATCTTGGTTCTCCTTCCCCCTTGTGGGGTTCGAAGAGGTCAGATACCTCCCCCAAGTCGTTTTTTACAGCCACTCAGATAATTGAATTTGCATCCCAAGTAGCAGTTCGTAGCATCTATATACAAAAACCAAATCTCACCGTATTTCTAAACATTTACTTATCTTCTACAACTGGGAAAACATCAACAATACCAATAGCGGAGCTGGAAAAGAACAAAGCAGTTTTAAACTTTTGAGAATGGACTATTAGCTTGAAACAAGTCCAACAGTAAAAGAACAACAGCAAAAAATTATTTTCTACTAGGGCTGAAAAACTAGGTAAGATAAACATATACTCAGATATACTGAAACTACAGATACTAAAATTACTAAAGAATCTTAGATTTGGGGACTAGACATTTTGGAAGTGTTGGTCTAAGTCTACTTTTCTTTTTCTAGAATAAATGCTCCAACCATGGAATAAGGGAACCTGAAACAATTTACATTACTGTGAAAATATAGTGGCAGGGGAAACAACAACATCATCAATCACAGCCTCTCTCTGAGAAGAAAAGAAGTTGTTTAAAAAAAACCCTGCTGTTAGAGCCAGATACAGTTCAAATTTATTTCTAAAATTCCGGTGTTGCGTAACTGAAGCGCACTTCAATAGAGATGAACATCAAGTTACATGATTATCAAATTACTGCATTCTGTTTTGCTTTTTCAGCAGGGAACGTGACGGTTCTGTAGTGGCAGCAAAAGAAGAAAAGAAATCTAGAGTAGCACATTTTGCTTATACTAGAAAACTTTAATTTTACTTAAAAAGTCATTTTGGTGGAAGATCGCAAATTTTCAATATCATGTCCCGAGACAAAGCAATATAAAATGTTCTTTAAGTACGTGAATTCACGTTTGTCATTTTTGCAAAGTATTCCTACTTGTTTCCATTATTTAAAAAAAAAAAAAAGTTGACTAAACAAATATTTGAAGTACTTTAAAAATTAGAGGAGAGTTATCAAATGTAAATGCTTCCTTCCCATAGCACAAACATTGTTGGGCATTAAACTATATTTTAGGAAAAATTAATAACAGCTGTCTGCTTGTGTAGCAATCATCACAAAATATACAGAATATATAATGCAGGGGAAAAGCGTCTTCACCTGTTGATTTAAAGCATCAGAAAAATAGTTTAATATTAAACAGCTGTTAACTAAAACCTACTGATGTATTAAAAACCTTAATAAGGGATATTAACTTTAAAGCAATTGTACTGTTTCCTCTAGCACATTACTTTAATAAATAAATATGAATTAAATCATTAGAAGAACAAACCCATTTGAGAAAAGCTTAAGCAAAGAAGAATAAATAAACTCAGGAACGTTCTTCATTCTCTTGTCCACAGGGAAAAATTACAAATCAGAAGTTGTTTTACTTCAAGTTTTTTAAGAAATGAGAAATAACAGCTTCTGCCTTTTTCTTAATGTATACACATGGAAATCTTAGATGACAAAGATCAAGTCTGCAGACGAATATGTAACACACTGTCAGTAAATGGTAGACACATGATTATACATGTGAATCAACATACCTAAACAACTAACGCTACCTAACAAAAATTTCACTGGAAAGTTATTCATGGTGAATTAAACTGTAATGGGTGAAGACAATCACCACAACTTGAAAGTGCTGCTCCCTCCCTGGCCTTCTTCTTTAGCTTGCTTCTAGAACACAGAAGAGGTAGCTTAGACTGTGTTTCTGTATTACTGTTTGAAACACTGAGCACTAACTTCTCTATTTGCAGGAAGCCCCAGGAACTGGAGGGACAGCACACAGCAGCGAGTACCCCCGGTTCCCAGTCCAGGCTGGGATGGAACTGGAACAGGGCACACAGCTATCCACTGGGACACAGCAAGTGTCCCTCATTACACCTTTAATTCTCTGTCACCTACAACACAAGAGGAAGTACTGGGGTGCCCTTCGGAGGGAACTGTGGGCTTCACCAGAGAGACAGCCCCTCCTGCCTTTACTTTCAACCTGATCGGTCTACTCCAGTTTCTAAGTGTTCAGTTAGGATACTGTTACCTAATTACCTAATTTTCACCAGATTGACCTTTATAGAATGGACAAATGACTTCAAAGGTTCCTGAACAGAATATTATCCAGCTATAAGGAAAAATGAAGCCCTGATTATAAGGAAAAATGAAGCCCTGATGCATGCCACGACATGGATGAACCTTGTAAACATTATGCTGAGTGAAGTCAGTCAGTCACAAAAGGACAAATACTATACGATCTCATTTATACGACATAGGCAGATGTGTAGAAACCAAAACTTACTAGTCTTATCAGGGGTGAGAGAGGGGGGAAAGGGGGAGTACTGTTTCGGGAGCACAGGCTTTATGTTCATGGTAGTGGAATACTTCAGAAAAGGATGGTGATCACAATTGTACAGTGTGAAGGATATAATCAATGTCACTGAATTATACATGTAAAAATTGTTGAATTGGCCAATTTTTATGTATATTTATGTCACAATTAAAAAAAAAAAAAAAGAGATTCCTGCGAAGTAGCCACAGACCGAATATGAGGAGCAGCCCAGCCCAAGAGCAGGCAGGAGGGTGGCCACACTCGCCTTCCCAACGTGTCAGACACTCTCACCGCAGTCCCCCACATAAAGGTTACTACCTGATTCAGATGTGAATCTCTCTATTTAAAGAAACTCATGGTAGCAATGTGCATGCTGAAACTGGGTGTTCAAGTAGGTGTCTTCATCCCATACTTCTGTGCTCATAAACAACGTATGCTACCTATAAAAACTCAATAATTGCGTACTTAAAAGTTGGGGAACAGAATTGGCTGATTTTAAAATCTCCCAAATGAAGAGTTTTATTGGGCTTCAATGTCACTTTCAGAAATATCGATATGCAACAATTTCGATTATTTTCCAAGAAAAACTGATTGTCATGGGGGAAGATGAAAATTTAACAGGTGAATTACACAAACCTCTGAGTAGTTGATGGATGATGCTGAAAATAAGTACCAGGATTTAGTAAGTATGGCCAATACTCATTTCTAGAGTTTATTCCTGTATGTCTTTGAGGCATGCCTTTTTAAGCTATGACTAACATAGCTGTTCTGGGTTGAATTGTGTCCCCCAAAAAATACGTGCAAAAACTCTTAGCCTCTATGCCCGTGGTTATAATCCCATTTGAGAACGGGTTGTCTTTGTTATGTTAATGAGGCACGATTAGTGTAGTGTGTCTTGAGTCAATATTTTCTGAGACATAAAAGAGATTAAACCAGCAAGCAGGCAAGCAGAGATGGGAGAAGACAGATGCCAAGTCACGTAGAGAGCTCCAGGGAACCAGGCAGGAAACAATCTGAAGAAACAAGGGTCTTCCCCCAGAGCCAAGAGAGACAGAAAGCCTTCCCCTAGAGCCGGTGCCCTGATTTAGGTCTTCTACCCTCCCAAACTGTGAGAAAAGAAATTTCTGTTTGTCAAAGCCATCCACTCGTGACATTCACATTACCGCAGCACTAGATGATACAACAGGCACAAGAGATTTGCTATTGGCTGCTAGCTCCAAGTTTGGCAGTTCTAACACACCAAGTAGCACTCTTGAAGAAAGACCATATGGCCGGTTCTTTTGATGTTGAGAATACACGCAGCAAAACATACACCAATTCAACCACTTCTACAAATACCATTTGGTGACACTGATTACATTCTTCAAGCTGTGTAACCACTGTCACACTCCTTTTCTGAGCTGTTCCTCCCCCATTAACATAAATCACTGCTTGCATGGTTCTTTTTAAAAACTTGGTTTAAAGCTCTGATTCTATTACCCGAAATCTGATTTTTAGGCTTCATTTTAACGATTGTTCCAGCTACGGTGACCAACTGTCCTGGTTGGCCTAGAACTGAAGGATTCCTGGGATGCAGGACTTTTCAGTACAAAAAACTGCTCATAAAAGAAAAAAGAAGCTGTTGCCATTCAGTTGATTCTGACTCATGGCAACCCCATGTGTTACACAGTAGAGCTGCACTGTAAGGCTTTCTGGGCTGAAATCTTTACATAAGCAGATCACCAGGTCTTTTCTCCCATGGAGCTACTGTGGGTTTAAACCTCTACCTTTCTGTTACTAGCCAAGTCATTAACCACTGCACCACCAGATCCTCTAATTGCTTTTATATATATATATATGCCCCATAGGATTTCCAAGGAGCAGCTGGTAGATTCAAACTGCTGACCCTCTGGTTAGCAGTCAAGCTCTTAACCACTACACCACCAGGGCTCCTATTGCTTATATAACCAAAAACCAAACCCACTGCTGTCAAGTCGATTCTGACTCATAGTAACTCTACAGGACAGAGTAGAACTGCCCCATAGAGCTTCTAAGGAGCGTCTGGTGGATTCAAACTGCCAACCTCTTGGTTAGCAGCTGTAGCACTTAACCATTACACCACCAGGATTTCAATTGATTTTCATAGATTTCTTGAGATACCTTAGCTCTGCTTTTGTGTGTGTGTGTATATATATATATATATATATATATATACACAGCCTTCAAGTCAGTTTCCGACTCATGGTAGCCCCATGCGGCTTGTGCTTGACTACTAACCTAAAGGTTGGTGGTTTGAAGCCACCCAGTGGTGCCACAAAGAAAGGCCTGGGAATCTGCTTCCACCACAAGATTACCTGCTACCATCGAGTGGATTCCAACTCTGCAAGACTACAGTCAAGAAAATCCCAAGGGGCAGTTCTACTCTGTAACACATGAGGTCCCTGTGTGTGTGTGTGTGTGTGTGTAGACACACACACAGATACGCACACATATATATTTGATTTTATTTTAGGAATTCATATAGTTCCCAGATTTAAAATATATATATATAGACAAATAACAGTGAAAATTTTCTGACCCATCCTTCTCCCCATCTTCCCAATTCATGAGAGCCCCACCCAGGAACCACTGTTTTTAGTTTCTAATACATGCTCGCAAAGTTTTCTTTATAAAAATACAAAGAAACATGAATATATATTCTTATTTTCTTGCTTCTGTATGCTATAGGTGGCACATCTCCTCTTAATGAAACGCCTCTGAGCTCTGTCCCATCGTCTATAGGATGCTTCCTCATCCTCCTCACAGCTGCATAGGATCCTGCTCAATGCACATGCCATCAGTCAGTCAGTTCACCGCTTCCTTGCCTACAGCTGTTTACAAGCTGTTTCCCCTCTCTGCCTAGGATATACAATGCTGCAGTGAACTCTCAGCACTTGTCATTTTGCACATGTGCATGGAACGGCCTCTCAGAAGTGGAACCGCTGGCTCAGGCTTAGAGACCTGCACTCCTCATGCTGACAGAGGCCACCACGCTGGCCCACACAGCGCTACCTCAGTTGACTACCGGCCAGCTGGGCAGCAGTGTCTCATTCCCACAGCCTTGTCAACAGGGCTTGGCATGAAGGTTTGGGATTTTCATTGCTATGACAGGTGAAAAGTGGTATCTCCATGTCGTTTTAATTTGCATTTAGTTCATTATGGAGGGGTGGCTGAAATTTTTGTATCTGTTGGAATGATTATTCATCTTTTGGTCCAGATAAACTAAGAAGATTAGTCTTTTGTCTATGATATGAAATGCGACTATTTTTTTCAGGTTTGTCATTTCTCTTTTCACTTTGCTCCGGGGCTTTTTTAATATGGAGAGGTGTATGAAGAAATAAAACTACCAAACTTTTCTTTTATGGTTGATATATTTTCAGTAATAGTTAGAAAAGCCTTCCCTACTCACAGATAAAAAATTCCCCTTTTGTTTACCTCTAATTATATTTATGGTTTATTATTTTTTACAATTAAATCTTTGATAAATCTGGAATTTGTGCTGGGGTATGGTATGAAGTAAAGACACAGTATTTTTGTCCAAATGGCTATTCACTTGTCCAACACCGCTTACTGAACAGCATGCTTCTCCCCATTCATCTAAGATATGTGAATTATATGCTACTTTTTTTCTATTTGGTTTCTTTGTCTATCTTCCTATTCCTGTCCCACTCATACACCGTCTCCATTGTTTCAGCCTTATACTTCCACACTGCTTAGCGTTTTACACACACCAAGAGAGTGTTGTTTCTGTACAATTTAAGAGTGAGACAGCTCAGGGTTCAAATCCCAGGCTCAACCCTTACTAACAGTGTGGCACTGGGCAAGTTATTTAATCTCTGTGAGGCTCCGCTTCCTAGTTTGAGACTTAGAGAAAACCACGGCCTCTTTACAGGGTTGTTTTAAGGGTTAGATACCCATGGATAAAGTCCTTGTTACGGCACCTGGCACACGGCTGACTCAATTAATAACAGCTATCACAGTTACTGTGCCAGATGTCAAATTGCTAAGAATGTATCTAGAGACTTAAAAATCAAATTAGCCTGCCTATTTGTATTTACTGATTGAAGATACATCTCAAATGAGCAAACTCCCTGAAGAATTCTGAGGGGAGAGTAAAGAATTTTAAAACCCTAATTCAATTAATCATCCATTTAAAAAGCATTTATTAAGCAATTACTGTGTACCAAGAACTGTGCTGCTGTGTTTTAAGGGTGCAAATACAATATTCAATGTCTATTTTTGTACTGACTACTCCCCCCTACTTGATGGTTGTTTACTATTTGCTGAATGACTGACTGGCTGACAAATGAATGCAGAAGTGTGCCTCCTCCTTACAGCCTCACCCGTTGACTCTGAAGACACAGCACTGTGCCCTCCTCACGCACAGCCGGGCCCCCTTTCACGGTCCCTGCTGGGCTCCTTTCCCTGGCACAGCAGTCCCAGGCTGCTGCTCTCCCCCAGGTCCTTATCCCACCATGCATCTTCCTGACCTGCTGTGCAGGACCTGCTCTTCCTGTGTCAGAACCATGAAGACAAGTTCCAAACGTCCAGTGCCAGAGTCCCACTGCACGTCTTCATCTGTTTGTTCTATAAGTACCTAAAACAACATATACATACATAGAAGCAAATTCATCATCTTATACTCTAAACCTCTTCTAATCCTCTGCTCAGAGTTCACTGAGCACACTATGCAGCTTCTCGCATCCACACCTTGGCCTCCATGTGCTCACCTCTCCATCCTACCACCCTTCCTCCAGCCAGTCTAAGGTGACCCCAATGAGTCACAATCTCACATAACCCCCTCCTGAATGTGGGTGGAACCATGACTTGCTTCTATACAACAAAATATGGCAAAGGCGATGGCACAGTCACTCCTTTGAATCTGGTACAAATGTGAGACTCTGCCTTAGCTGACTGGGGAGAGAAATTCTCCTGGCCTTGAAGAACGAGGCTGCTGTCTTGTGAGAGGGGGAACTGCAGTGTCCTCTGGCAGCTGACAGCCAGCAAGAAAGCAGGAACTTCAGTGTCACAACCACAAGGAACTGAATTCTGCCAACAACCACATGAGCCTGGAAGAGGACTCGAACTCCAGAAAGGAGCTCAGCCAGACTAACACTGCGATTTCGCCATTTAAGACCCGGAGCAGGGAACCCAGTTAAGCTGTGCAGAAACTGTAAGATGATAAGAAATGAGTGTTTTAAGCCTCTAAGTGTGTGGTAATTTTTTCATACAGCAATAGAAAACTAATACTCTCCCACTTATCCTTTAGGAGTCAACTCAAGAAGCTTTCTCTGACCCTCCCCCTTCCACTCCACCCCACCCACATTAACTTGGATAACCCTCTGAAGCCCAGCCATGCCTTATACAGATCTCTATTATTGAACCTATCACACTGCACAAAAATTATGCTTCATTTATCTCTCCAGTTCAGAGAGCCTACTTAAGGCAGACAGTATCTTAGCCATCAGTCTCAGGCTGGGTCCTCAAGAGAAAAAAAAAAAAACAGGGAAGCATACACACACACACATATATACATAAAGAGAGACAGAGAGGGCGATTTATCTCAAGGAAATTGCTCCCTCAGTTGTAGAGGCCAGAAAATCCCTAGTCCATGGGTCAGGGGTCACGCTGGAGGATATTCCTGACTCAAGAAGCTACAGGGGCTGACAAACCCAAGATCAGCAGGTCAGACGGCAGGCCATTGGCTCACAGGTTATGAAGCCTGACAAAACACAAGTCCGGCAGGCAGTGCAACAGGCAGCTGGCTCAAGTCCACAGAACCAAAGATCAGATGATGACGAGCTGGATGCAGGATCCACAGCAAGCGAGCGAGCTTCGCCAAAACATCCATATAAGTACTGGATGCACGTACACCCTTGAGGAAACTCCCCTTACAAGTGACTGGCAGATCACATCATGGAGGATGACTACATCACTACATAACAGCCGAACTACATCACTGCATAATGGTGAAACTACATCATCATCTAACTGCCAAGTTACATCATTATGTAACTCCCAAACCACTGAGAATCATGGCCCAGCCAAGTTGATACACAACCTTAACCATCACAATCCATTCCTTGTCAACTTAGAACCTGTATACATCTCTTCAGACCATACACAATCTCTAAATAAAGACAATTACAAAATCATACTTACACCTTACATGATACAACTAACATGCATACAACATACATATTTTATAAGTGAAGAAAACAAAAATAATTGATGCACACATAGAAGGAAGAAATACTCATTACAATTATAGTCCTCGTTTCTATAACTGGGTCATGTGATCATAACTGGTATTTTGAACTACCTTCTTCTACCACCCATTCTGTATTTCCTTTACCCTCAGCTGGTCGTGGTTCTCTGAAGGTAGGGTAACCCAAACCTTCATTCCTGAAGGGTCTGGACAATTAGTAGTCATGTCAGAATTGGGTTGCTGTAGTTTTCCACTGACTTTAATCACAGAGCATGATAGTACCCAGAGGCATCCTAAGAGATCGCCCATATTCCAGACATATTCTTCTTTATCTCCATTATGTAATATAAATCTGATTTCCTCTTGGGATTCAGAATCAATCACATCAGCCAATTTGGTAACCCATTTCTTTGCCTGCTGATCCAGAGATACGAGCAGACTAAAATGGCCAGGTAGCATTCTTAACTTCTAGTTCAATAGAATCATTGTTGTGTCTCCTGGTGGGAACATTCCTCCCTTTGGAACTAACCACTCGGCACCCAGAGTATAGGGTCATGGGGACAGGAGGCAAAAATTTTGTGAGTGGGTAATTAGGGGTAATAGTGAATTTGTCACTTCCATTTACGCCCCTTGATTTCTGGACCCACGAATCCTGGCTACAGGAGAAACGCCACCATATACTGGATGCTGGTTTAGAGCAAACACAGTCTCCTGGAAAACAATGCCCTGACCCTGCACAGTACTGTCAGCTAGCTGGTGCCAAAATTGTGTCTTTAGAAGGCCACTGCATAGTTCTATCAAGCTAGCTGCTTCAAGAACATGGTAAGACCAGTGAATTCCATGAGCATGGGCCCACTTCTGCACTTCATTTGCCACAAAATGAGTCCCTTAATCCGAGGTGATGCTGTAATACATACCATGATGGATAAGACATTCTGTAAGTCCACGGGTGGTAGGTTTGGCAGAAGCATTGCATGCAGGGAAGGCAAACGATACCCAGAGTGTCTATTCCAATAAGAATGAAACACTGCCCTTTCTATGCCAGAAGTGGTCCAATGTAATCAACTTGCCACCAGGTTGCTGGCTGATCACCTTGAGGAATGGCACCATATCGGCAACTCAGACTTGGCCTGTGTAGCTGACAGAGTATGCATTTGGCAGTGGCTGTAGATAAGTCAGACTTGGTGAGTGGAAATCCATGTTGCTGATCCCGTGTATAATTTCTATCCCTGCCACCATGACTATTTTGTTCATGAGCCCATTGGGAAATGACAGAAGTGGCTTGGGAAAGAGGATGACTGGTTTCCACAGAATGCATCATCCCATCCCATCCATTGCACTGTTAAAATCCTCCTCTGCCAAGGCCACACTTTGGTGAGCACTCACACAAGACACAAATATCTTCAATTATCTGGCTCATTCAGACAGATCTAGCTACATACCTCTTCCCCATACCTCCTCCTCACCACAATGAAGCCAATCCCTTGACCACCACTGACAAATCAGTATACAGTCATATATATGGCCATTTCTCCTCCAAGCAAAGTGAACCACTGCTCAAAGTTCTGCCCATTCGGAGGATTTCCCTTCACCACTGTCCTCCAGGG
Source organism: Elephas maximus indicus (assembly GCF_024166365.1). NCBI lineage: Eukaryota > Metazoa > Chordata > Mammalia > Proboscidea > Elephantidae > Elephas > Elephas maximus. The sequence continues at coordinate 24,678,012 of NC_064829.1, forward strand.
AGGTCCCAGAAAGGGGATGTAGTGCTGCCACCGTCGACTTTTGAGTGGTGCCTGCATATCACACACAACCATCTGTAAACTAGGCAGTTTTCACTTCTTCAGTCAAATGATCATAAGGAACTCCCTACGAGGTCACAGGTGCAGACTGGGAGATAGAAGGTAATGTGAACGGAGTGGAGACCACGGGCATCTGGGCCTACTTGTGCCTTCAGATCCTGCTTGAGCCAGATCTCATATATACCACTTCCATTTAATGATGGAGTGCTGCTGTGCACATCCACCTTTATGATTCTGTGGATCACACAACAACCAGTTCATGAGGGGCAGCTCAGGCGACAAGCTGACTTGGTGGCCCATGGTTAAGGATTTAAGTCTCTAGTAAGGCCCAGTAACAAGACAAAAGCTGTTTCGCAAAAGGAAAGTAGTTATCTGCAGATTACAGGGCTTTACTCCAAAATCCTAAGGATCTAAGCTGTGATTCACCAATACGGACCTGCCAAATACTTTAAACAGCATCTCTATTTGCCATGGACACTTCAACCACCATTTGGGTCAGTTGGATCATACAGTCCACATGGCAGAGCAGCTTGCACACCAGCCTAACCTGTTTCAGACCTTCTCTTTCTCAGGGCCCCACAAAAAATGAAACTTTTTCAAGTCACTTAATAAAGAGCCTAGAGTAGCACACTTAAGTGTGGGATATGTTACCTCCAAAATCCAAAGAGGCCAACCGGGTATTGTGCTTCCTTTTGAGTTGTAGGAGGGGCCAAATGTAATAATTTATCCTTCACTTCAGAAAGAATATCTTGCCATGCCCCACACCACTGCATTCCTAGGAATTTCAATGAAGTGAAAGGTACCTGACTCTACGTGGGATTAATTTCCCACCCTCTAGCATGCAAATGTTTTACCAGTAAATCCAGAGTCACTGACACTTCTTCCTTACTACCATAATATCACCAACGTAATGGACTTGTGACATTTTGTGGAACGGAAAGGCGGTCAAGGTCCCTGTGGGCTAAATTATGACATAAGGCTGGAGAGCTGACATACCTCTGAGGCAGGACAATGAAGGTGTATTGCTGGCCTGGCCAGATGAAGACAAACTGCTTCTGGTGTTCCTTCAAAATCAGGATTAAAAAAAAGGCATTAGCCAGATCAACAGCTGCATATTGCAGGTACCAGGAGATATAATAACTTGCCCATGCAATGAAACGACATCTGAAACAGCTACTGCAATTTGAGTCACCACGTGGTAATCCACTGTCATTCTCCAAGATCTATCAGTTTTTTGCAGAGGCCAAATAGGCAAGTTGAATGGGGATGTGATGGGAAATTACCACCCCTGCATCCTTCAAGTCCTTGATGGTGGCAGTAATCTCTGCAATCTCCAATCCCTCCAGGAACGCAGTATTGCTTTTGTTTTACTATTTTCCTAAGTAGGGGCAGTTCTAATGGCTTCCACTTAGCTTTTCCTACCATAATAGCCCTTACTCCATTTGCCAGAGATCCAATGTGGGAGTTCTGCCAGTTGCTGAGTATATCTACTCCAATTATTCATTCTGGAACTGGGGAAATCACTACAGGGTGGATTCAGAAATACACTGAAGCCACTGTGAGATGAACCTCAGCTAATATTCCATTGATAACCTGTCCTCCATATGCCTCCATTCTGACTCGTGGGTCACAGTAACGTTTTGGGTCTCCTGGAATTGTGTCAGTTTGGACCCAGTACCCAGTAATCCCTGAAAAGTCTTATTTCCTTTTCCCCAATGAACAGTCACTCTCGTAAAAGGCTGTAGATCCTTTTGCAGAAGGCTGGGAGAAAGATTAACAGAATAAATTTTTGGCAGCGTGGTGGGGTTCTTCCTCAAAGGGATCTGGCCTCTCCTTCATTCAAGGAATACACTGGCTTAACCTGGTAATTGACTGAAGGACTGTGATTCTCTGTTCTGGCAATTTGAGTTAGATTGCTGTTCAGTTGACCTACAATTGTTCCACTTGTACAGATCAAGTAAATACTTAGATTTCCGATCTATTTCACTCCTAGGGACACCATGACTAAATAGCCAATGCTGTAAGTCCATATGAGTCAGACTATTCTCTTTAGTACTTTGACTCCACTGTCTGCTACAGTAAGGATGCCCACCGTGTCTTTGTTGACCTAGTGCCATCATTTGGCCCCAACCACCACAGGGTCCAATCAGTCCCATCGTAGTAAGGTGTCTGTCTTAGTCATCTAGTGCTGCTGTAACAGAAATACCTGAAGTGGATGACTTTAACAAAGAGAAATTTATTTTCTCAAAGTCTAGTAGGACAGAAGTCCAATTTCAGGGTGTCAGCTCCAGGGGAAGGCTTTCTCTCACTGTTGGCTCTGGAGGAAGGTCCTTCTCACCAATCTTCCCCTGGAAGAGGAGCTTCTCTGTGCAGTAACCCTGGGTCCAAAGCATGCACTGTGCTCCCAGTGCTTCTTTCTTGGTGGTATGAGGTCCCCCACTCTCTTCTTACATCTCTTTCCTTTTATCTCTTGTAAGATAAAGAGGTGGTACAGGCTGCATCCCAGGGAAACTCCCTTTACACTGGATCAGGAATGTGACCTGAGCAACAGTGCTACGTCCCACCCTAATCCTTTTTAACCACAGGCAAAGATAATGATTTATAACACATAGGAAAGTCACAAAATGGAGGATAACCACACAATACTGGGAATCATGACCTAACCAAGCTGACAAATATTTTGGGGTGACACAATTCAATCCATGACAGTGTCTTAATTCAGTTAAGGTAGATCCTACTGTCAAATCTGACTTACATAAAATAGCAATCACAGCAGTCTTCAAAGATGTTGCGGCTCCCTTTACAAACCTGCTATTCAACACTGTGGTAAAAGGAATGCCCTCTGGGCACTCCACGTGTAGGTCTCTGGGTCTAACCTGATAAAGCCACTCTAACATGCCAATTTCCCTAAGCCTTCAGATACCTTCTTCTATAGTATACTACAGTACGTCTGGTACTTTGACCACTGCATAATACATGCTTCAGCAAACCAGCCAAATAAACTATCAGATCCTCTCCTAACTTCTGGTGCTGAAACACTGAATGGAAAATCTGTGCTTAGTGGGCCCATATCAATAAACTCAGGCTGATCCAACTTTGTACTCCTTGTACCATTGTCCCACATCCTTAATAGCCATTCTCTTACATATTCCTTGGAATTCTGTTTGTGCGTATTAAGAAAGTCAAGCAGTTATTCTGGAGTGTAGCATACCTCCTCCTGGATCACACTTTGTACTTCACTTTTTGGGGCTTGCTAGTACTAAAGTCTAGTTATAGGTCTAGAAGCAAAAATGGGTGAAGGGTAGGGTCCTGGGAACATTAAGCAATGTCTTGTAAGGCATCTACCTCAGACAATGCCCCAGGCAATGCCCCATGCCACTTCAAGTGATACCTCAGACAAAGAATCTTCAGGCACAGGATTAATCTCATCTGATTGAGGTGGGCGGGAAAATGGTTTTACTGGGGAGCGTAGCTTAGCAGACAAAGATAAGAATTACTTCTTCAGAGGAGGGGGCCAAGATGGCTGACTAGGTAGCCATTACCTTGGATCCCTCTTGTAACAAAGACTCGGAAAAACAAGTGAATTGATCACATACATGACAATCTACGAACCCTGACCAACAAACACAGATTTAAAGAGTTGACCTGAGTGACACAGACCGAGAACGAACAACTACGGGGATGCAGTGACTGTTTTCGGAGCCTGGAGCCAGCGTCCCAGTCAGGAAACCTTGGCGCCGGACTTTGGACTGGTTGCAGGGGAGTTGAGTATGGCATCCTGTGACGGCGCAAACACGAGGCGCAGCCCTACCCCCCCTGAACTGACCCCGGGAGGGAGCCCAGCCGGTCCGTGCAGGCACGCGGCTGGTGGGAGGAGAACTCGCCGGGAGGCAGCGACTGGTTTTGGAGCCGGGAGTACAGCGTCCCAGCCAGAGAACCTTGGTGCGAGGCTTTGGACTGGATGCATGGGAGCTGAGCACGACATCCTGTGACGGTGCAAACACAGGGCACAGCCCCAGCCCCCTGAACTGACCTCGGGGGCGGGGCACAGCCGGTGCACGTGGGCGGCGCGGTGAAGTGGCTGGCGCGAGGAGAAGTTACCGGAAGGCAGCGACTGTTTTTGGAACCGGGAGTGCAGCGTCCCAGCCGGGAAACCTTGGTGCTGGGCTTTGGACTGGCAGCGGAGGAACTGACCGCAGATTCTGAGACAGCATAAGCACAGGACGTGGGCCTAACCCTCGGGGGCAATCTCAACCCAGCCAGCACACACAGGTGATGCAACCCTTGGGAATCTCAGATAAAACAGTCATCCCAAGCAAGATAAGTAACTTTGCCTATATTCTGGGGTGCTACTCTCTCCAGTTTTTCTGAACCCTCCCCTCCCCTTCCCAGGCGGCTTCATTAACGTTGGAATTTCCTGAGCCAGAAGGAGAACGGCTCCGTGGTTTTTCTTTTCCTAACCCATTCTTCTGGCGTGAGAGGCAACCACAAAAAACACAGGGACCAAAAATCCCTCCCTAATTGGACAAAAAACACAGAACCAGCTCTAGTCAAGCATATGTGATCCACCGTCTCGGGCTTTCATCCCTACAGGAAACAAGGTGGCTATTATAATGCAAAGGCATTTCTGATAGGGATCTGACAGCATTTGTTTTAGCGGATTTACTGGAAAAACAAGTTTCCCAGGTCTGATATCTCCGCATATTCAACAGAGCCCTCACTGACCCACAACAGGGAACTGAGGACTGAAGCTCCCCCCAGACCACCTAGCCTCCTCCTTTAGGGGACTAAGGAGGGTGACACCTACCAATCTGTAGAGGTACTTGCATTGGGGGCCTAAGGTACAGCTGCAGAGCCCAACCACCAAGGTGCTTTAGGAATAGAGACACACTTACCTCACTGACACTTGGGGGGAACCTGTCAGCATCCTGCCCCCCCTGAAGTGTGAACCCCAGTTGCTACTAGAATCTGGAGCACACAACTATCAACACTACCTCTCAAGGTGGATAGTTGACAGTGTGCATCACACACTTAATGACCCAAAATCAGATTCTACTCAAGAATAGTGAATGGACTCAGGCTCATATATCTGGTAACAGCCTAAACCAGCTGCTAATACGTCATAAGTGAGTCAAGGGCTGCAACAATCAAGACAGCACAATCTAGTAGCCCATCCACGTATATTGAAAGAAAACAAAACAAGATAAGACTCAGTGAGCAAATATACAATAAATCACTACAATATCTTAGTGATGGCTCTGAGACAGCAGTCGATATCAAACAACATAAAGAAGCACACCATGACTGCTTCTACAACCCCCCAAACTAAAGAATCAAAATCTTTCCCAAATGAAGATACAATCCTGGAATTACCAGATACAGAATATAAAAAACTAATTTACAGAATGCTTCAAAACATCAGGGATGACCTCAGAAATGAAATAAGGCAAGCTACAGAAAAAGCCAAGGAACACACTGATAAAACTGTTGAAGAACTCAAAAAGATTATTCAAGAACATAGTGGAAAAATTAATAAGTTGCAAGAATCCATAGAGAGACAGCATTCAGAAATCCAAAAGATTAACAATAAAATTACAGAATTAGACAATGCAATAGGAAGTCAGAGGAGCAGAATCGAGCAATTAGAATGCAGACTGGGACATCTGGAGGACCAGGGAATTAACACCAACATAGCTGAAAAAAAACTCAGATAAAAGAATTAAAAAAAAATGAAGAAACCCTAAGAATCATGTGGGACTCTATCAAGAAGGATAACTTGAGTGTAATTGGAGTCCCAGAACAGGGAGGGATAACAGAAAACACAGAGAGAATAGTTGAAGATCTCTTGGCAGAAAACTTCCCTGACATCATGACAGACGAAAGGATATCTATCCAAGATGCTCATCGAACCCCATTTAAGATTGATTCAAAAAGAAAAACACCAAGACATATTACCATCAAACTTGCCAAAACCAAAGATAAACAGAAAATTTTAAAAGCAGCCAGGGAGAAAAGAAAGGTCTCCTACGAGGGAGAATCAATAAGAATAAGTTCAGACTCTCAGCAGAAACCATGCAGGCAAGAAGGCAATGGGATGACATATACAGAGCACTGAAGGAGAAAAACTGTCAGCCAAGGATCATATACCCAGCAAAACTCTCTCTCAAATATGAAGGCGAAATTAAGATATTTACAGATAAACACAAGCTTAGAGAATTTGCAAAAACCAAACCAAAGCTACAAGAAATATTAAGGAAATTGTTTGGTCAGAAAACCAATAATATCAGATACCAGCACAACACAAGGTCACAGAACAGAACATCCTGATATCAACTCAAATAGGGAAATCACAAAAACAAATTAAGATTAATTTAACACAAAAACAAAAAAATCTCAAAACAGGGAATCACTGAACTCAATATGTAAAAGATCACAATAATCAAAAAGAGGGACTAAATACAGGTGGCATAGAACTGCCATATGGAGAGGGATACAAGGCGATATAGGACAATACAAGTTAGGTTTTTACTTAGAAAAATAGGGGTAAATATTAAGGTAACCACAAAAAGCTATAACAACGCCATAAGTCAAAATAAAAACCAAGAAAAACGTAAAGACTCAGCAAACAAAGTCAAATACTATGAAAATGAGGATCTCACAATTTACAAAGAAAAACGTCTCAACACAAAAAAGTAAGTGGAAAAATAAAATTGTCAACAACACACATAAAAAGGCATCAAAATGACAACACTAAACACATACTTATCTATAATTACGCTGAATATAAATGGACTAAATGCACCAATAAAGAGACAGAGAGTCTCGGACTGGATAAAGAAACACGATCTGTCTATATGCTGCCTACAAGAGACACATCTTAGACTTAGAGACACAAACAAACTGAAACTCAAAGGATGAAAAAAAATATATCAAGCAAACAATAAGCAAAAAAGAAGAGGAGTAGCAATATTAACTTCTGACAAAATAGACTTCAAAGTTAAATCCACCAACAAGGATAAAGAAGGACACCACATAATGATTAAAGGGACAATTGACCAGGAAGATATAACCATAGTAAATATTCATACACCCAATGACAGGCTGCAAGATACATAAAATAAACTTTAACAGAACTGAAAAGTGAGATAGACACCTCCACAATTATAGTAGAAGACCTCAACACACCAGTTTCAGAGTAGGACAGGACATCCAGTAAGAAGCTCAATAGAGACACAGAAGACCTAATTACTACAATCAACCAACTTGACCTAATTAACTTATACAGAACTCTCCACCCAACTGCTGCAAAGTATACTTTTTTTTCTAGCGCACATGGAACATTCTCTAGAATAGACCACATATTAGGTCATAAAACAAACCTTTGCAGAATCCAAAACATCGAAATATTACAAAGCATCTTCTCAGACCACAAGGCCAGAAAAGTGGAAATCAATAAGAGAAAAACTAGGGAAAAGAAATCAAATATTGGAAACTGAACAATACCCTCCTGAAAAAAGACTGGGTTATAGAAGACATTAAAGAGGGAATAAGGAAATTCATAGAATGCAATGAGAATGAAAATACTTCCTATCAAAACCTCTGGGACACAGCAAAAGCAGTGCTCAGAGGCCAATTTATATCGATAAATGCACACATACAAAAAGAAGAAAGAGCCAAACTCAGAGAACTGTCCCTACAACTTGAACAAATAGAAAGTGAGCAACAAAAGAATCCATCAGGCACCAGAAGAAAACAAATAATAAAAATTAGAGCTGAACTAAATGAATTAGAGAACAGAAAAACAATTGAAAGAATTAACAAAGTCAAAAGCTGGTTCTCTGAAAAAATTAACAAAATTGATAAACCATTGGCCAGACTGACTAAAGAAATACAGGAAAGGAAACAAATAACCCGAATAAGAGACGAGATGGGCCATATCACAACAGACCCAACTGAAATTAAAAGAATCGTATCAGATTATTATGAAAAATTGTACTCTAACAAATTTGCAAACCTAGAAGAAATGGATGAATTCCTAGAAAAACACTACCTACTTAAACTAACACGATCAGTAGTAGAACAACTAAATAGACCCATAACAAAAAAAGAGATTGAAACGGTAATCAAAAAACTCCCAGCAAAAAAAAAGCCCTGGCCCAGAAGGCTTCACTGCAGAGTTCTACCAAACTTTCAGAGAAGAGTTAACACCACTACTACCAAAGGTATTTCAAAGCGTAGAAAATGATGGAATACTACCTAACTCATTCTATGAAGCCACCATCTCCCTGATACCAAAACCAGGTAAAGACACCACAAAAAAAGACAATTACAGACCTATATCCCTCGTGAACATAGATACAAAAATCCTCAACAAAATTCTAGCCAATAGAATTCAACAACATGTCAAAAATAATCCACCATGACGAAGTGGGATTTATACCAGGTATGCAAGATTGGTTTAATATTAGAAAAACCATTAATGTAATCCACCATATAAATAAAAGACAAAAACCACATGATCTTATCAATTGATGCAGAAAAGGCATTTGACAAAGTCCAACACCCATTTATGATAAAAACTCTCAGCAAAATAGGAATTGAAGGAAAATTCCTCAACATAATAAAGGGCATCTATACAAAGCCAACAGCCAACATCACTCTAAATGGAGAGAGCCTGAAAGCATTTCCCTTGAGAACGGGAACCAGACAAGGATGCCCTTTATCACCACTCTTATTCAACATTGTGCTAGAGGTCCTAGCCAGAGCAATTAGGCTAGACAAAGAAATAAAGGGTATCCGGATTGGCAAGGAGGAAGTAAAATTATCTCTATTTGCAGATGACATGATCTTATACACAGAAAACCCTAAGGAATCCTCCAGAAAACTACTGAAACTAATAGAAGAGTTTGGCAGAGTCTCAGCTTATAAGATAAACATACAAAAATCACTTGGATTCCTCTACATCAACAAAAAGAACATCGAAGAGGAAATCGCCAAATCAATACCATTCACAGTAGCCCCCAAGAAGATAAAATACTTAGGAATAAATGTTACCAAGGATGTAAAAGACCTATACAAAGAAAACTACAAAGTACTACTACAAGAAACTAAAAAGGACCTACTTAAGTGGAAAAACATACCTTGCTCATGGATAGGAAGACTTAACATAGTAAAAATGTCTATTCTACCAAAAGCCATCTATACATACAATGCACTTCCGATCCAAATTCCAATGACATTTTTTAATGTGATGGAGAAACAAATCACCAACTTCATATGGAAGGGAAAGAAGCCTCGGATAAGCAAAGCATTACTACAAAAGAAGAAGAAAGTGGGAGGCCTCACTCTACCTGATTTCAGAGCCTATTATACAGCCACAGTAGTCAAAACAGCCTGGTACTGGTACAACAACAGGCACATAGACCAATGGAACAGAATTGAGAACCCAGATATAAATCCATCCACGTATGAGCAGCTGATATTTGACAAAGGACCAGTGTCAGTCAATTGGGGAAAAGATAGTCTTTTTAACAAATGGTGCTGGCATAACTGGATATCCATTTGCAAAAAAATGAAACAGGACCCATACCTCACACCATGCACAAAAACTAACTCCCAAGTGGATCAAAGACCTAAACATAAAGACTAAAACGATAAAGATCATGGAAGAAAAAATAGGGACGTTAGGAGCCTTAATACAAGGCATAAACAGAATACAAAACATTACCAAAAATGACGAAGAGAAACCAGATAACTGGGAGCTCCTAAAAATCAAACACCTATGCTCACCTAAAGACTTCACCAAAAGAGTAAAAAGACCACCTACGGACTGGGAAAGAATTTTCAGCTATGACATCTCCGACCAGGGCCTGATCTCTAAAATCTATATGACTCTGTCAAAACTCAACCACAAAAGACAAACAACCCAATCAAGAAGTGGGCAAAGGATATGAACACACACTTCACTAAAGAAGATATTCAGGCAGCTAACAAATAACATGAGAAAATGCTCTCGATCATTAGCCATTAGAGAAATGCAAATTAAAACTACAATGAGATTCCATCTCACTCCAACAAGGCTGCCATGAATCCAAAAAACACAAAATAGCAAATGTTGGAGAGGCTGCGGAGAGATTGGAACTCTTATACACTGCTGGTGGGAATGTAAAACGGTACAACATCTTTGGAAGTCTATCTGGCATTATCTTAAATAGTTAGAAATAGAACTACCACACAACCCAGAAATCCCACTCCTCGGAATATACTCTAGAGAAATAAGAGCCTTTACACGAACAGATATATGCACACCCATGTTTATTGCAGCTCTGTTTACAATAACAAAAAGCTGGAAGCAACCAAGGTGTCCATCAACGGATGAATGGGTAAATAAATTGTGGTATATTCACACAATGGAATACTACACATTGATAAAGAACAGTGCCAAATCTGTGAAACATTTCATAACATGGAGGAACCTAGAAGGCATTATGCTGAGTGAAATTAGTCAGAGGCAAAAGGACAAATATTGTATAAGACCACTACTATAAGATCTAGAGAAAAAGTATAAACTGAGAAGAACACATACTTTTGTGGTTACAAGGGGAGAAGGGAGGGAGGGTGGGAGATGGTTTTTTACTGATTAGTTAGTAGATAAGAACTACTTTAGGTGAAGGGGAGGACAATACTCAATACCTGGAAGGTCAGCTCAACTGGACTGGATCAAAAGCAAAGAAGTTTCCGGGATAAAATGAATGCTTCAAAGGTCAGCGGAGCAATGGCGGGGGTTTGGGGACCATGGTTTAAGGGGACTTCTATGTCAATTGGCAAAATAATTCTATTAGGAAAACATCCTGCAACCCACTTTGAAATGTGGCGTCTGGGGTCTTAAATGCTAACAAGCGGCCATCTAAGATGCATCAATTGGTCTCTACCCACCTGGAGCAAAGGAGAATGAAGAACACCAAGGTCACACGATAACTATGAGCCCAAGAGACAGAAAGAGCCACATGAACCAGAGACTTATATCATCCTGAGACCAGAAGAACTAGTTGGTGCTTGGCCACAACCGATGACTGTCCCGACAGGGAGCACAACAGAGAACCCCTGAGGGAGCAGGAGATCAGTGGGATGCAGACCCCAATTCTCATAAAAAGACCATACTTAATGGTCTGACTGAGACTAGAGGAATCCCGGCGGTCACGGTCCCCAAACCGTCTGTTGGCCCAGGACAGGAACCATTCCCGAAGACAACTCATCAGACATGGAAGGGACTGGACAGTGGGTAGGAGAGAGATGCTGATGAAGAGTGAGCTATTTGTATCAGGTGGACACTTGAGACTGTGTTGATATCTCCTGTCTGGAGGGGGGATGGGAGGGTAGAGAGGGTTGGAAGCTGGCAAAATTGTCACAAAAGGAGAGACTGGAAGGGCTGACTCATTGGGGGAGAGAAAGTGGGAGTATGGAGTAAGGTGTATATAAACTTATATGTGACAGACTGACTTGATTTGTAAACGTTCACTTGAAGCTCAATAAAAATTAAAAAAAAAAAAGAATTATTTCTTCAGATGGGAGTGAGGAGGCTGGTTCTGTTGGCAGGAATGATTCAATGGAATACAGGGGCTCAGTGTCCCCAGCTTCCTAATTATCTGCCCATGTGTCCCCATCCCAATTTTTAGGATCCCATAACTTCCCAGTCAATGCTCCCACTTTAACTTCAGACATCATTTGAGTTTGAGAATTCAATCAGCATTGTAATTCAGTCACTCTTATGATAAGGCTCTGGGTTTGTTTTTTTGGCAATATCAGCTCTGTTATTACAGGAAATAAGGCTTTCTTTCGAGGCACAAGTGGCAACTTTGAGGTCTTTTACACGGCACTTGAGCTGTGACTCTGAAGCCCTGAGCTCATCTTTTTCTTTCACTACTTTGTCTAGTAATAATAAGACCAATCAATCAGCTTCCTTATACTTTTCATTCTGACAAACTTGTAGAAAAGTATCAAACTTGTGATCACCCAGAGCCGCACTTCTCACCAATACTTGATCTATTGGTGGTGATATTTTGAGTATTAACGTTGCCACCTCATGCCATAGGTTATCAGCACTCTCTTTACTACTGGAGGCAGACTCATCCGCACCTTTACGACTAGTCAGACTTGAGGACCAATTTAGAAAACTCATTCTTACCATTTCATTCCTTCAGACCCCACTCTTGGTACCAAATGTCTGAAGCTGGGTTCTCTAGGGAAGCAAAACAAGTGATGCGCATATGTACATATATATGGAGAGAGAGAGAGAGATTTATCTTAAGGAAACAGCTCACACAGTTGTAGAGGCTACCAAGTCCCAAGTCTGTGTGTTAGGTGTCAGCTGCAGGGACTGATGAACCCAAGACTGGCAGGTCAGATGGCAGGCCACTAGCTCATGGGCTGTGGAGACTGACGAATCCAAGATCAGCAGGTAAGATGGCAGGCCACTGTCTCACAGGCTGCAGAATTTGAAAAATTCCAAGATCGGCAGGCAGCTGGTTCAAGTCCAAAGAACCGGAGGTCAGATGATGACAAGCTGGATGCAGGATCAACAGCAAGCAAGCAAGCTCTGCCAGAACATCCATACGTATGTTGGATGCAGGTCACACCCCAGAGGAAATTCCCCTTACAACTGATTAGCTGATCATATCAAATCACATCATGGAAGATGACTACATCATTACATAACTGCCAAACCACTGAGAATCATGGCCCAGCCAAGGTGACACACAACTTTGACCATCATGTCTCATCCCCAAACCAAAGCCTGGCATCTAGCCTAACTCAACAAATATTTGCTTTATGAGGGCATGACCATAAGGCTCAAGAAAGTACTTTTCTGCCTGACAGATTTCACCTCCAAGCTAATTACAGCTATCTTTGTGCAACTGATAAGTAGCATACTGATAAAATGTACCCAGTGCTTCTCATACTTCGGCATGAATATGAATCAGCTGGGATCTTGTTAAGATGCCTATTTTGACGCGTGGACACATCCTGAGTGGGAGTCCTCAGTCTTCTACAGGGTAGAGGTGTCAGTAGGGGCAGCAGTAATCAATCACATTTACCCCAACTCCACTGCACGTGAAATGAAATACTCCTGAATCAGATCTTATTTTCAATGGTAGCTCTCTACCCCAATTTCATCCCTCTTTACCCACTTAACACAAAAGAGATTTGCATAATTCAAAACAACACAATTCTCTTCTCAGAAAGGTTCTACTGCAAAAACTGAAACGGTAACAAAAAACAGTATTTAAGAGCTGATTATGTAAACATGACAGCTACTGAAGCATTTTTATAATCACTGTATCATTAAAAATAAAAATATATAATATGCTGTCTGTCAGTAAATTAGGGTGTTTGGTTCACACTTTATTTGCTATTGAAATTTTGCCCAGATAGAAAAAATTAACTTTACAAAAATAACATTACCTCCCACTTCAGAGCTAAATTTTCCATGCTTCCTATGTCCATAAAAAAAAAAAAAATTTTTTATCCATAAAAAAATAGGTTCTCTAAATAAGTCAAGGTTATATATATGTAGCTATACATATATAAAAAAAAAAAAAACCCCAAAAATCATAGTTTTGTATTTCAAAACAAATTTGCATTTCTCTTGGGATCTAATGACCTCATTTTTAACACTTTACGGATATACAAAAGAATTAATATCATACGATACAGCAGGGAAATTGCTGAATTTGGAGTCAGAAAATCCCAATCTCACACATAAAAAACTAACTTTGAACAACTGACTTATGTTCTCTGGACCTGATCTTTCTCATCTGTGAAATAAACGGACTGGATTAACTGTTCTTCAATGCTCTTGCTAACTTTACCATTCTTTGTTTACGTCTGGGATAATTAATTATTTCACAAAGGTAATAAGTCCAGACCACTATTAATAAAATAGAATGACTTAAAAAATAAAAGGAAAAATGAACACTTCACCTTATCCTCCCAGACAGAGCACTTAAGGAAATCAATATGAATTGAGAAAAATAAAACCATTACTGTGATTTCTCTGGTTTCAAATTTTAGTTCTGAAAACTGAAAATAAAGCTTTAAGGGGAAAAAAGAAAACAAAACGGCCTCTGAAAAAGAAGAGATAATGATTTATGGAACATAAACTAAGTCTTTGCTATGGTACATTTCTATTCACCAATTTAAAATCCATCATTCTGGAAGAGAGGATCAGGATGTGGGAAAATAAGCAAAAAGGCCTGATGTTCCTTCCCTCTCATGGCACCAGACAGATCATATACTTTGACTAGAGACAGCAGTAATGTTTCTAATTAATCAGTGTTTAGAATTCCCTCTCTACAAATTCTAATCAATGGAACAAAGCAAAGGATTTTCAACGACTGATTTGTGGTTGGCAATTTCAAATCAGTACCTCAGAACTATCAGACTGTGCCCCTTCCTTCCCCTCACTGACAGACAGGAGTCCCTTGAGCACTAATGTCAGATCTCATGCTGCTCCTCTTCCCTAAGAACACGGTACCTGTGCCCCAGGGGTGATATGTATTAGTTTCATGAACTGTGGAAAACACTGGAATTCTATTTAATAACTATAGTAACGAACTACTATTTGAATTCTACCGGCAGTTTCAAATCCACTTTCCAAATTCCTTTTTGCTCTGATCCAATGTAAGATATAAACTGAGGATAAATAAAATTAACTTTTCAGATAAAAATACCCGAACTTGTGAAATTTTTTTTCCCGTTGGTCTACTGAAATTCAGACACAGCCAGGGAGAAGGAAATGCTCTCGTTTTGTTCAAATAGTTGATAGTATAGCTACAGTCACTGGCTGGGGACCACGACCACTGGGGTGCTTCTAATCTCAGTCACTGAATGAAATTTCTCCACAGTATTTGCTAAGACTTATTAAAAAATACTGCCTCATATTTATACCTCCCAAGGCACCTAAATGACTAATTATATCTAGATTCCTTGATTTTAAGAAGTACAGAGGGAGAGGCAGAATGGGAACTAATGGTTATTCAATATCAGATATTTTATATACCAATTAGAGACCACATATTTTATTGGAGAGTGGCTTCTGGGGTCCAAAACACTAGCAAGTGGCCATCTAAGATGCAACTGGTCTCAACCCACCTGGAGCAAAGGAGAATGAAGAACACTAAAGACGCAAGGAAATTATGAGCCCAAGAGACAGAAAGGACCACAAAAACCAGAGACTGCATCGGCCTGAGACCAGAAGAGCTAGATGGTGCCCAGCTACAACTGATGACTGCCCTGAAAGGGAGCACAACGGAGACCCCCTGAGGGACCAGGAGAGCAATGGGCTGCAGACCCCAAATTCTTGTAAAGAGACCAGACTTAACGGTCTGAGACTAGAAGCACCCCAGAGGTCATGGTTCCCAGACCTTCTGTTAGCTCAAGACAGGAGCCATTCCCAAAACCTGTTCTTCAGACAGGGATTGGACTAGAGTATGGGATAGAAAATGATACTGGTGAAGAGTGACCTTCTTGGATCAAGGGGACACATGAGACCATGTTGGCATCTCCTGTCTGGAGGGGAGATGAGAGAGCAGAGGGGATCATAAGCTGGCCGAATGGACACATAGAGAGTGGAAGGAAGGAGTGTGCTGTCTCATTAGAGGGAGAACAATTAGGAGTATATAGCAAGGTGTATATACATTTTGTATGAGAGACTGATTTGATTTGTAAACTTTCACTTAAAGCACAATAAAAATAAAAAAGTCAATGTACATATCCTTTAGTATAACAATTTTACTGATAAGATTTTGCCCTATGAATAAACTGCAAAATACACCAAGATACATGAATAAGAACATTGGTGACAACATGACATGTAACCACAAAAGATAAAAACAACCTAAATGTTTACAGTAAGCCACTGTTTAAATAAATTATGCTTCACTGCTCACTACGTAGAGCAATTATACCAGCAAATAAATTATAGTACTATGGAATAATAGATGCCATTAAAAAGAATGAGAAGATCTGCACCTCCAAGTATACAGCATTAAATGCAAGAAAAGACGGGGCAAGAATAAGCAGAGTGAGAGCCCACCTGGAATACATGTGTTTACTGTATGCATGCATGTAGAAAGGATTTCCAATTTTTTGCTTTTGTTTGTTTTTTTCCTACATAGACACACAAGAAACTGTAAGCAGAACTGCAGAAGAAATTTAAATGACACCTTTAGGAAAAAACTGGGGAAGTATAATGTGCATGTGAGGGGACATGGCGGAGAATTTACTTCTTATTTTAATATGTGTCTGTACTATTTGATCTTTATAACCATATGCCTGTATTATGATAAACATAAATAAATATTTACAAAATCCTACAGCACCTATTACACATAAAGTATTAGTCTAGGAAGACAGTCACTGACCGATATTAATACTAGCAGTGAAAAATTATTAGATATCCAAGATATGAAATTACCTGCATTTTTTCACTTGTCTCAGAAGCACCCAACTAGTTTATCTGTTTGCTGTGTTAGGTGCTTAATCTTCCAAGGCTATTTTATTTGGTCACTGGAAATGTCACTTGTAAAATTTGAATGGTAACACAGAAAATTAAAAAAAAAAAAATTATCGATATTTCAAGTAACCTAGCAAAATTTAGACAGGAGTAAACTTCTTTTCTCCACAATAAATGTACCCACAGACGTGAACCTGTTTACTGTATTAGACAGTTAAATTCAACTAATGGAAATGGGGGTTGCAACTGGCAATGAGCCCCAAACTGACAGTGCAATTTGGAATTCATCCTAAATGCACGTCACAGGTTAGGTCTTAGTTTCATGTCTTTTCAATCATCCTACATGAATATCCTTTAAATAATTATACTTTCCAAAAGTCTCAAAACTTAAATTAGTAATATGGACCTTGCAGATATCATTTTCTTTTTACTGATCAAAGAAATCCATTTGCAAGCAGATGCCATTAAACCAAAAACATCATCAACATATATCTTTGACATGTATTTCAGAAACCCAGCCAACCAAGGCTGCACGCCGACGTATCACCTATAAAGTGCTGAGCACTATGGAGTTCCAAAAGGAAACTGTGGGTTAGAAATAATGGTAAAACAATCAGGATTAAGTTAGAAACTGAGGTGTGCTTTAAGAGAAAATGGAGATATTTGCTAATGCAGAGGAGACGTGAAGGTTAAATGACCAGGTTTTAGAGCAACGTAACTGAAGTACAGACAGGGGACAGTGACAATATTAGCAGCTAAAAGGAAAATAATGCTGCTAAAAGGTAAAAAATATGTTTGGATGGTGGGGAAGGGGTCTCAAATGTTAAATTAAAAAATTTTAGGAAAAACGCAGCAGCCAATGTTGATTAACAACAGCTCCTTTAGAAGGTGAGAAGTTTCTAGCTATTTCCTTAGAACAATGGTTCTCAACCTCCAGAACGGTCAGAATCTCCTGGAGGGCTCATTAAAATACAGACTGTTGGCCTCCACCTCTGATTCAGTAGGCCTGGAATAGAGCCCAAAATTTGTATTTCTAACTAACTCCCGGGTGATGCTGATGCTGCTGGTCTAGGGACCACACCTGAAGAACCGCTATCCCAAAATAACTCTCGAACGCATCAAAAGCTCGTATCTGTCTCAGAGGGAGCGGCACAGCAAACCAAAGGAAGAGGAAAGGTATCCTCACATAGCTAAAACAGGCTCAGGACCGTCCAAATCTGGTTCAACAAACCACTTAGGGAGCAAGTTCTCTTCTGGGATACATTTAGAGCTCTCACCTCTCCTGGAAGTAATCTAAGAGATAAAACTTATCTGGGAACTGGACCTCAGCCCCATTTTTTTTTTTTTTTTTTTACAGAATTAAAAGTATTTTTAATCATTGAAAAAAGAGCAAGCACACATGTTCAGGCAGTAGAATCAAAGTATCAAACTCAGATGCAAAAAGGACCAGCCTGCAAAAAAGGGGCCACTCCACCCACTTCGTCCAAGGCAAGGATTTTTCTCTTTAGGGTGCACAGGGGCCCCACTGCCTAGGGAAGCCAGTCAAGTCCAGGCGAAGCTCCCCATCACGCTTCACTCTCACACACACAGGACCAGCCCAGTCACAGTGTTCTGTCAGCCAGACCTCTCCTTACCACTCTGTCCTTCAAGCAGAAAGAAACTCCTGTGGGTACAACAGACATGTGTTTTTATTTATTTTTTTTTTTAATTGTGCTTTACTTGAAAGTTTACAAATCAAGTCAGTCTCTCACACAAAAAGTAATACACACCTTGCTGTGTAGTCCTAGCTGCCCTCCTCTTAATGAGACAGCACATCCCTCCTCTCCACCCTGTATTCCCTATGTCCATTCAGCCAGCTCTTGTAGACTATTCCTTCTCATCTCGCCACTGCACAGGAGTTGCCCACATACTCTCAAGTGTCTACTTGAGCCAAGAAGCTCACTCCTCACCAGTATCATTGTCTATCTTATACTCTACTCCAATTCCTGTCTGCAGAGTTGGCTTCGGGAATGGTTCTAATCCTGGGCTAACAAAGGGTCAGGGTACTATGACCCCTCCAGTCTCAGTCAGACCATTAAGCCTGGACTTTTTACTAGAATTTGAGATCTGCATCCCACTGTTCTCCTGCTCCATCAGGAATTCTTTGTTGTGTTTCCTGGGGCAGTGATCGGTGGTAGCCAGGCACCATCTAGTTCCTCTGGTCTTGGGCTGATGGAGTCTCTTGTTTATGTGGTCTCTTCTGTCTCTTGGGCTCATCTTTACCATATGTCTTTGATGTTCATTCTTCTTTGCTCCAGGTAGGTTGAGACCAATTGATGCATCTTACATGCCCACTTGCTAGCATTTAAGACCCCAGGCATCTCCCACCAAAGTGGAATGCAGAACGTTTTCTTAATACATTTTGCTATTCCAATTGACCTAGATGTCTCCTGACACCATGGTCCCCAGACCCCTGTCCCTGCTACTCTGGCCTTCAAAGCATTTGGTTGTATTCAGGAAACTTCTTTGCTTTTGGTTTAGTCCAGTTGTACAGACTATCCCTGTGTTGTATATTGCCCTTCCCTTCACACCTAAAAAAAATTTTGTCTACTGTCTAGTTAGTAAATATCCCTCTTCCTCCCTCCCTACCCTCGTAACCACCAAAGAATATTTTCTTCACTGTTTCAACTATTTCTTGAGTTCTTATGATAGTGGTCTTATACAGTATTTGTCCTTTCGCAACTAATTTCATTCAGCATAATGCCTCCCAGATTCCTCCATGTTACGAAATGTTTCACAGATTCATCACTGTTCTTTACCGATGCACAGTATTCCATTGTGTGAATATACCATAATTTATTTATCCATTCATCCATTTGTGGGCACGTTGGTTGCTTCCATCTTTTTGCAATTGTAAAGTGTTGCAGTGAACATGGGTGTGCATATTATCTGTTCCTGTAAGCGCTCTTATTTCTCTAGAACATATTCTAAGGAGTGGGATTGCTGGATCTTATGGTAGTTTCGTTTCTAGCTTTTTAAGGAAGTGCCAAATAGATTTCCAAAGTGGTTGTACCATTTCACATTCCCACAAGCAGTGTATAAGCGTTCCAGTCTCTCCACAACCTCTCCAACATTTATTATTTTGTGTTTTTTGGATTAATGCCAGCCCTGTTGGAGTGAGATGGAATGTCATTGTAGTTTTGATTTGCATTTCTCCAATGGTTAATGACCGTGAGCACTTCCTCATGTATCTGTTAGCAGCCTGAATGTCTTGTTTGGTAAAGTACCTGTTCATATCCTTTGTCCCTTTTTTAATTGGGTTATTTGTCTTTTTGTTGAGTTTTTACAGTATCGTGTAGATTTTAGCTATCAGATGCTGATCAGAAATGTCACAGCTAAAAACTTTTTCCCAGTCCGTAGGTAATCTTTTTACTCTTTTGGTGAAGTTTCTGGATGAGCATAGGTGTTTGACTTTTAGGAGCTCCCAGTTATCTAATTTCTCTTCTGGTGTTTGTACATTATTACTAATGTTTTATATACTGTTTATGCCATGTATTAGGGCTCCTAGCATTGTCCCTATTTTTTCTTCCATGATCTTTATCGTTTTAGATTTTATATTTAGGTCTTTGATCCATTTTGAGTTAGTTTTTGTGCATGGTGTGAGGTATGGCTCTTGTTTCATTTTTTTGCAGATGGATATCCAGTTATGCCAGCACCATTTGTTAAACAGACTGTCTTTTCCCCATTTAACAGACTTTGGGCCTTTGTCAAATACCAGCTGCTCACAGGTGGATGGATTTATGTCTGGATTCTCAATTCTGTTTCATTGGTCTGTGTATCTGTTGTTGTACCAGTACCAGGCTGTTTTGCTACTGTGGCAATATAATAGGTTCTAAAGGCAGGTAGTGTGAGGCCTCCCACTTTGTTCTCCTTTTTCAATAATTCTTTACTTATTTGAGGCCTCTTTCCCTTCCATATGAAGTTAGTGATTTATTTCTCCATCTCATTAAAAAATATCACTGGTATTTTGATTGGGATTGCATTGTATCTGTTATCACTTTGGGTAGAATAGACATTTTTAAAATGTTGAGTTTTTCTATCCATGAGCAAGGTTTGTTTTTCCACTTATGTAGGTCTCTTTTGGTTTCTTGCAATAGTGACTTATAGTTTTCTTTGTATAGGTCTTTTACGTCTCTAGTTAGATTTATTTCTAAATATTTTACCTTCTTAGGGGCTATCGTAAGTGGTATTGATTTGGTGACTTCCACTTCGATGTTCTCTTTGTTGGTGTAGAGGAATCCAACTGATTTATGTATGTTTATCTTTTATTCTGATACTCTGCTAAACTCTTCTATTAGTTTCAGTAATTTTCTTCAGGATTCTTTAGGTTTTTCTGTGTATAAGATCATGTCATCTGCAAATAGAGATAACTTCTTCTTTGCCAGTTTGGATACCCCTTCTTTCTTTATCTAGCCTAATAGCTTTGGCTAGGACCTCCAGCACAATGTTGAATAAGAGTGGTGATAAAGTTGGCCCCATGTTAACCACCCCACCTCCCAGTGAGGCTTATACAGAGAAAAGAGCACTATTAGCTTTACACAAGCCTGTATTTAATATCTTGAAACCAACCTCAGGTCTGACTACCACCTGAAATGTCTCCTTCAACGCCTAGAACTCATCAAACCCCATGTACCCGGGCATCAGGACTGTGGCTTCCATTAACTCCTACTCTTGTAAAAGGGCACTAGAGCTCAATATGGCTAAAGCCCACATTCATCTTCTTCATCCAAGGTGCCAACCACTAGCATAGGCCATGGACACTGGGGCACAGTATGCTGCAAAAGCAGGAATCAAGAAAGATTCATAACCCTTACAGTTAACATCTCGGTCTTTTACTAGAAAAAAGACCTTGTTTCACCTTTAAAATCAAAATTACCTTTTAAAATGTACTAGACTTCACACAGATAGATAGCTGCCATCAAGTCAACTCTGACTCACGGCGACCTCATGTACAATGGAACAAAACCTTTCCAGGTTCCGTGTCATCCTCACAATTGCCAGCACATTCCCGTATACCACTGTGGCTACTGTGCCAATCCATCTCACCGAGGGTCTTCCTTGCCCTTGCTGGGCCTCTATTTCACCAAACATGACGTCCTCCTCCAGGAATTGATCCCTCCTCAAGACATGTCCAAATCAAGTGAGTCAGACAATATTCTCTTGCAATTCATAAGGCTTTCATTGGTTAATTTTCAGAAGTAGATCACCAGGCCTTTCTTTCTTGTCTGTCTTAATCTGGAAGTTCCACTGAAACCTGTCCACCATGGGTCACCCTGCTGCTATTTGAAATACCAGTGGCATAGCTTCCAGCATCATAGCAACACGCAAGCCACCACAATACAACAGCTAGACATACAGGTGATAAACCAAGGTAATATTACCAGATTTTGATGACATGTATATTCTCCTCCATTATTCAGAAAGCTTAACCAGAAGCTGCCAGTTTCAAGTGACTGAAAAACACAATTATGGTTATACAAACTGTACAATTACACTATGCATTTCAACAATGAGCATAAGCTATGAGGAAGAGTCTAGGTGCTGACATCTTACCAAGCATCCATCCTGATTCAAATGCTCTTTGGAAGTCATACTAAGTTTCCTCTTTCTGCTGGGCTGTTTCATTGCCATTTCAGCGCTCCTCAGTGGCGTTTTCCTGTAATATAGTGCCATATCAAAATTTGGGGGGTTATTTGCCCCTTCAGAGCTACAAAAACAAGAAAACATCTTTCAGTTATACTTCTTAACAAATGGTTGTTACAAGTAATCTCATAAACAAGCTGACATAAAAATCCCACAGTTGATTTTCGAAGTCCCAATATAATGATAAAATAATGGGGAAAAGACTGGGTTTTCTACTTCATTTAGAAGTTGTATCTCAAGGAAAACAGGTATTAGTTTGGAGCTTAGCTGTCATGACCAACAAGAACTCCTCAAAACCTGCCTCTGTACTCACGTGGTCTGACCGTCCCCAGGTGTCAGAACAAAGGTGTTCTTTCTAAAACGTCTTAGTCATGCAAGGCATATCACAGCAATCTGGAACAAAGAAAATAAGGAAAATGCTTACCAATCCAATTTATCACGACTCCTCTTCAAAATATTAATATTGTTGTTGTTAGGTACTGTTGAGCTCGTTCCAACTCATAGTGACCTGTGAGAGCTGGAACTCGACAGGACTGCCTTGCTTTTCCAGGTCTTGCAAGTTTTCTGCCTTTGACAGGGTGCAGTCCTACCACTTTTCAATGGGTCGTTTTAGTGGAAAATATTTGAGCTATCCTTCTCTGACAGGTTTCTACCTTACATGGGTTCTGGCTTTCCCAAGTTTTACTGTATAATAGGATAAAACACTGCCCCGTCATGCACCATCCTCACAGTCGTTATGTTTGAGCTCATTGTTGCAGTCACTGTGTCAATCCATCTTGTTGAGGGACTTCTTTTTCTCTGACCCTCTACTTTACCAAGCATTATGTCCTTCTCCAGGGACTAGTCTCTCCTGTAACATGTCTAAGGTAAGTGAGACGAAGTCTCACCATCCTCACTTCTAAGGAGCATTCTTTTAATGGTTTAATAAACAGTAGCGGATGTTATTTGAAAAGTTGGTTGAATGTTTTTTGATAAAGTAGGTCAACTGTTTTGAAGAAGCAACCACCACTACCACATGGATACCACTGGAGCTATAATTCAAAAGGTCATTCACTTTGAATAATTTTAACTGACATGTTTTTAGAAAAAAATTAATAGATCTAAATCATCTATTGTCCCCAGTGCTTTGGAACCATATATCCAACTGCTTCATGTATCTAACTTCTTCCTTGATATTTTTACCTGAACAATGACCCCCAAATTCTATAAACTTCACATATTCATCATTCCCCCCTCATTGTTTCCTGGTTCTACTCTCTCTTCCTGTTTGACTGATGAAAAGACCACCCACCCATTTGCCCAGAGTTGGCCTTCACAGTTGCTCAAACTGTGCACTGCACAATCTTACCCAGCAAAGGGGCAGGTAGAGGTGACCCCTCTTCTCACACACCATTCCCCCTGCCATGGGGTTGCATCTGCTCAGAAGAAAATACCTGTTTTTCTAATTCAAACAAAGGCATCATTTGGGCTAATGGTGCCCCTGACTCTGCCTGACCCAAAGACCTAGGAGTTAATGCATGCATCCTTCCCATCACACCCCACACGCTGCTCCAGGTTTTGCTGGTTTTTCATCTACTAAAGATTTCTTGAATTCATCTAAGTCCTCTACTACTACTAACTCTAACCATCTCCAATGTTGTGCTACAGTCAATAAAACATTTTAGGGTTCCTTGGAACATGATATGCCTACTGCTTTTTAGCTGATACTCTGCTCATCCCTCAACCTCGAAATCCCTCCCTGCTACCTACCTCTCCATTTTTCAGCCAATCTAACTCTTATTCACCCTTCATGATTTGACTTAATTTCCATTAGAAAAGCCATCCTTGCCTACTTCCGGCTCCTAGTGCCTGTGCATACCTTACCACAGTACTTAACACTAAAACTGTACGTTTTTTACTTACAAACACATCTCCCCCATGAGACAATAAGCATCCCAATGACAAGGACTGTGAATTATTGATCCTTATTTTCCACTGTCTATATATTTCTTCTGGCTGTACATCCAGAATGCTTCTTAGAAGCAAGGATGGTGAGACTTTCCATTCTATACTTTGGACATGTTATCAGAAGGGATCATTCCCTAGAGAAGGGCATCATGCTTGGTAAATGAGAGGGTCAGCAAAAAAGAGGAATACCCTCAAAGAGATGGATTGACACAGTAGCCACAACAATAGGCTCGAACACACTTCCAGCCAACGACCCGCCATAGACAGAAGCACCACACCTTCCCTCTACAGCAAAGACCTGAAAAACTAATAAAACAGAGACAAACATCATTCCGGGAACCCAAAGTGTCAAATGAAGAGATAAAGAATTCAGCCGATACGGAACGGAATAAGAAACTGACAGAGGACAGAGAGCAGGAAAAATACATGCAGAGGTCCAATATCACCTAATCCAGCATGGATTTGCCATTTTAGACTCCTGTTGGGGATCGGTGGACAGGGAGCACAGGAAAGCAGCTTCATGGAGTTCCCAGCAGGAGACAGAGCACCTGGTAATCAGCAATACATGTTTTCGCACCCCCATCCTCCCCCATTGCCCTACCTCCGAGCTTCCTGGCTGCCTGCAATGGCTCAGTCAGCCAGGGAGTACAGCGTTCATGCTGCTTGGATTCACCCCACCCACATAAGATATCAGCTGAAAGGGAATACGAGAAAGCAGCTTCATGAAGTTCCCAGCTGGAGACAGACACTCGGTAACAAGGGGAGTGATATATTCTTTCCTAACTCCCACCCTTCTTCCCTCCCCCCCCCTTTAGCCTCCTCTGCTTCCCACTAGGTGCAGTCTCTTCGTCGGGAGGCAACTGCTTTGGACCTAGGTTGCTTAGATTCGGCCCAACCACACAGGCTGAGCTGGTGTTGCTTCTCTCCATTTCTTTTGGTTTCTTCTGTGCTTCCCACCAGCTCTCCCTCCATTCTCCCGGACACCTGGCTCTGTGTGCCATCTTTGCTTCTTCTTAAAAGGCTATGAAGCCCTGCTTGATTCATTAGGCCCAGGACACCAGCTGGTGGGATCCCAGGGGCTTTTTTTTTTTTTTTTCGCTTTCCTCTGTTTTGTTTTGTCTGTTTTTTCTTTTCACATTTGGGGAGCCCCTTCTAGCTGGGCTCTACTGCATGGCTTAGGAACCACTCGCCCAATCTGTACAGCCGTGTAGAGACCCCTGAGAGCATTTCTTTTTACTTTCTTTCTTTCTTTTTTTTTTTTCCCTTTCTATCTTTCTTCATTTCTCAGTTCTCGTTGCTCTACACTTACCTTTGTTTCCTTTCTCCTGAATACCAGGTGCTGTGTGACATCTATACCCCCTCTAGCCAGGCTATACTGTGCAACCTGAGAGCCACTTCCCTGGTCTTCGCAGCCTCACTGGTGCAACCTCTGGGGGTGTTTTGCTTCCAAATTATTATCTACTTATTTTTTTCCTTCTTCCCTTTTAATTTTTTTTCCTTTTTGCTTTTCTCCATTTCTCAGTTTTTCTTCTTTACACTCCAATGGCAAGCTCCCTTAGCACTCTTGATTTTTCCTTTGCCTGTTTGTTTGTTTTGGCTCCTATTTCTCCTCTCTCTCATACCCATATTAGCTCCACACATCACAACCTCCTCCCTCTTTCCTGCCTGCCTGAACCATGCAGTGAACACCACATCCCTGATCAGAACAGGCACGGTCTACAAGGACCTGCCCAGCACTGATGCCTTGCCCACCCCGTCACCCCTAGTATGTACCACAAACAATCCATCACAGCCTTTCCCTTTAGCTGGACCTGCCCTGCTTCACCATAGTTAAGTGACTGGCCCTGCCCACTGAACAAAAAAGTGAAAAGTATTGTGACTACAGACAAACGAACAACAAAGAATCCAAAGCCCACCTGGTAAGACATAACCAAATAAAACAGAAAAGCAGGATGAAAAAAAAAATGAAGAAAATAACTACTGAATGTCCCAAAGACAGTATCAAAATATATATTAAAAAAAAAAAGACTGGATGGCTCCAGTAGGTATCCAAAATAAAATACTAGATGACTTTCCAGTAGGAAAAAAAGCACTGAAACTACCTGACAGAAAATTCAAATCCCTAATATTCAGAGTAATCCAAGGGATAAAGCAAAAAGCAGAAAAAAATAGACAGATTTATGGAAAAGACAGACAGATTCATGAAAAATACAGACAAAAAATGGAATTCAGGAAAATACAAGAACAAAATGCCAAAATAAATCCACAACTAGAAATCATACCAAAAAAAAACAAAAAAAGCAATTAGAAATCCAAAAGATAAACAACAAGATTTCAGAAGTGGATAGTGTCATAGAAGTGCTAAGGAGCAGGTTTGAAATAATGGAAGACGAGATCAGCGAAACTGAAAACAAACCCTTGGATACCACTGTGTTTGAGGAAAAATCAGAAAAATGAATGAAGAAAAATGAAGAAACCCTGAGAATTATGTGGGATACAATCAAAACCAAACATTGATGTGTGATCGGAGTTCCAGGACAGGGGGAGAAAACGGAAAAACCAGAGAGGATCACTGAAGATATGCTGAGAGAAAACTTCCCTAATATCAAGTAAAATGAAAAGCTGACCATCAAGGAGCTCAATGAACCCCATATAGGATAGACCTCAAAAGAAAAACCCAAGGCAGATCATAATCACGCTCACTAAAGCCAAAGACAAAAAATCCCAAGAGCAGCATAAGAAAAACAAAAAGTCACATACAGACGAGAAACAGTAAGACTAAGCTCTGATTATCTGCCAGAAACCATGCAGGCAAGAAGGCAATGGGATGACACATATAAAACCGTGAAAGAAAAAAACTGCCAACCAAATATAATACACCCTACAAAACTTCAGTTCAAATTTTATGGTGAAAACAGGACATTTTCAGATAAACAGAAATTAAGGAAATATGTAATAACAGAACCAAACTTAAAAGAATTATTAAAAGGAGTCCTTCAGTCTGAAAACAAACAATATCAGACCACAGCCTGAATCTACGATGTAAGATTGTACCACCCAGATTAGGAAATAAACTCTCAAGGACTATCCGAAATGAAAAGAATTGCAGCAGGGAACCAGAAAGGTTAATCTGTAAATGACAACAATGTGAGAACAATAAAAGAGGGAATAAGTGGTATAGGTATAGAATTTCTAATGGAGAGGAAGGCAAAGTGATACCAAGTAATAATAGACTGGTTCAAACCTAGGAACATGAGGGTAAATTTCATGGTAATCACAAAGAAAGTTAACAAACCTACTCATCAAAATAAAGAGGAAAGACATAAAGTCTCAAAAAAAACAAAATGTACAAAAACAAAAGAAATCCACAAACAAAAGGACCTCAGCACAGGAGAGTAAGGAGGACAAAGAAAATGTCAGCAACACACACACACAAAAAAAAGAATGACAAAATAACAGCAATAAACTCACACCTATCAATAATTATACTGAATGTGAATATCCTAAATGCCCCCATAAAGAGACACAGAGTGACAGATTGGACTGGAAAAAAAAAAAAAGGATCCATCAATACTGTCTACAAGAGACACACCTTAGAAATGAAGACATAAATTTATTAAAAAGCAAGGGATAGAAAAAATATATCAAGCAAATAACTGCCAAAAAAGAGCAGGAGTGGCAACATTAATCTCAGATTAAAACTGAATTTAAAACAAAATCCACCCTAAAAGACAAAGAAGGGCACTATATAATGGTTAAAGGGATGATCCATCATGAAGACTTAACAATAATAAACATCTGCACACCCAATGACAGGGCTCCAAAACACATGAAACAAACTCTAAGCACTGAAAAGAGAAATCGACGATTCCACAATAATAGTAGGAGACTTCAACACACCACTCTCCATAAAGAACAGAACATCTAGAAAGAAACTCAACAAAGATAAAAAAGAGCAAAAGAGCATGATCAACCAACTTGACCTCACAGACATATATAGAACACTCCACCCAACAGATGCAAAGTACACATTCTTTTCCAAAACATGTAGAATGTTCTCCAGAATAGGCCACATCTTAGGCCACAGAGCAACCCTCAACAAAATCCAAAACACTGAGGTAATACAAAGGATCTTCTCTGACCACAATGCCTTTAAAGTAGAAATTAACAACAGAAACAGCAAGGAAAAATAAATAAATAAATTACATGGAAACTGAATAACACCCTGCTTTTAAAAAAAAAAAAAAAACTAGTCCCAACGATGGCACTAGTTTTTTTTTTTTTTAAAAAAAAACCACTGGGTAATAGAATAAATCACAAGTGGAATCAAAAAATTCCTAGAATCAAACGAGAAAGAAAACACATTATACCAAAGCCTTTGAAGCACAGCAAAGGCAGTCCTCAAAGGTCAATTTATAGCAATAGATGCACACGTTAAACAAAGAAGAAAGAGACAAAATCAAAACATTAGCTACACAACTCTAATAATTAGAAAGAGAACAACAAACGAAGCCCACAGCCACCAGAAGAAAGGAAATAATAAGGATCAGAGCAGGAATAAGTGGGGAAAAAAAGTAAGTAAAATAATAGAAAGAATGAAAAAAAAAAAAAGTTGGTTCTTTGAAAGCATCAACAAAATTGACAAACCACTGGCCAAACTGACAAAAGAAAAACAGAAGAGGATGCGAATAACCCAAATAAGAAATGAAATGGGGGACATTACAACAGATCCAACTGAAATAAAAACAATCATAACAGATAATTATGAAAAACTATACTACAACAAATTTGAAAACATAGAGGAAACAGACAAATTTCTAGAGACCATCTACCCAAACTAACACAAAGTGATGCTGCAAATCTGAAAAGACCCGTAACAAGAGATTGAAAATGTAATTAAAAAATCTCCCAACAAAAAAAAGACCTGGCCCAGATGGCTTCACTGGAGAATTCTATCAAACATTCCGAGAAGAGCCTACGCCAGTACTACTCAAACTATTTCAGAACACAGAAAAGGAAGCGATATTTCCAAATTCATTCTATGAAGCCAGCACAACCCTGATGCCAAAACCAGGCAAACACACAATAAAAAAAGAAAATTACAGACCAATATCTCTCATGAATGTAGATGCAAAAATTCTCAACAGAATTCTAGTGAATAGAATTCTGCATCATATCAAAAAAATAATACACCATGACCAAGTAGGATTCACACCAGGTATGCAAGGATGGCTCAACATTAGAAAATCAATCAAATAATCCACCACATAAATAAAAAGAATCACATGATCATCTCAATCAACACAGAAACAGCATTCAACAAAGTCCAACACCAATTCCTGAAAAACTCTCAATAAAGTAGGTATAGAGGGAAATTTCTCAACATTAAGAAACGGCATCTATGCAAAACCAACGGCCAACATCATTCTTAATGGAGAGAGGCTGAAAACATTCCACCTGAGAACAGGAACAAGACAAGGATACCCTTTATCACCACTCCTATTTAACATTGTGTTTGAAGTCCTGGCTAGAGTAATAAGGCAAGAAACAGAAATAAAAGGCATCCAAATTGGTAACAAAGACATTAAACTGTCCCTATTTGCAGATGATATGATACTATACATAGAAAACCCAAAAGACTCCATGAGAAAACTTCTGGGACTAATAGAAAGATTCAGCTGAGTAGCAGTATACAAGATAAACATACAAAAATCAGTTGGATTCCTAGACACCCATAAAGAGAACAATGAAAAGAAAATCAGGAAAACAATACCATTTGTAATAATGCCTAAAAAAAAAAAACTTTGGAATAAATCTAACCAGGGATGTAAAAGACCTATTCAAAGAAAACTACAAAACATTACTGCAAGAAACCAAAAGAGATCTACATAGATGGAAAAACATACCATGCTCATGGATAGGTAGACTCAACACTGTAAAAATGACAACTCTATCCAAAGGGATTTACAGATACAATGCAATACCGATCCAAATACCAATAACATTCTTTAAAGAGATGGAAAAACTTATCATTAATTTTATATGTAAAGGGAAGAAGCCCTGGATAAGTAAAGCATTATTGAAGAAGAAGAATAAAGTAGGAGGACTCGTACTACCTGACCTCAGAACCTACTATACAGCTACAGTAGTTAAAACAGCCTGGTGGATATATTGACCAATGGAACAGAACTGAGAAGCCAGATGTAAATCCATCCACCTATGGTCACCTGATCTTCAACAAGGGTCCAAAGTCCATCAAATGAGGAAAAGACAGTCTTTTTAACAACTGGTGCTGGCAAAACTAGATGTCCATCTGCAAAAAAATGAAATAGGACCCATACCTCACACCATATACAAAAACTAACTCAAAATGGATCAAAGACCTAAATATAAACCCAAAAACCACAAAGTTCACACAGGAAAAAATAGGATCAACACTAGAGTGCCTACCACATGGCATTAACAGGATATAAAGCACAGCCAACACCACAGAAGCTCCAGAGGATAACCTAGATAACTGGGATCTTCTAAAAAATTAAACACTTATGCTCATCATAAGACTTCACCAAAAGAGTAAAAACAGAACCTACAGTTGGGAAAAAATTTTGGCTATTACAAATCAGACCAAGTTCTAATCTCTAAAACCTATAACACCTCTACAACAAAAAGACAGATAATCCAACTAAAAAATGAGCAAAGGAAATGAACAGACACTTCACCAAAGAGGACATTCAAGCGACCAACAGACACATGAGGAAATGCTCATGATCTCTAGCCATCAGAGAAACGCAAATCAAAACCACAATGAGATACGATCTCACTCAGCATTACTGGCACGAATCAATAAAACAGGAAATAACAAATGCTAGAGACGCTGCAGGGCGATGAGAACTCTTATGCACTGCTAGTGGGAGTGCAAAATGATACAATCATTTTGGAAAACAATGCAGTGTTTCCTTAGAAAGCTATAAACAGAAATACCATATGATCCAGCAATCTCACTACTAGGAATATACCCTAGAGAAATAAGAGTCATCACAGGAATAGACATATGCACACCCATATTCACTGCAGCACTGTTCACAATAGCAAAAACATGGAAGCAACCTAGGTGCCCAACAACAGATGAATATATAAACAAACTGTGGTACATACACATGATTTAGTATTATGCCATGATAAACAACAACAATGAATCTGTGAAGCATCTCATAATATGGATGAATCTGGAAGGCATTATGCTGAATGAAATAGTCAATCACAAAAGGATAAATATTGTATTAGACCACTACTGTAAAATCTCATGAAAAGGGTTACATACAACAAGAAACAATCTTTGATGTTTACAAGGGGGGAGAGGGGTGGGGATGGAAAAATACTTAATAGACAATAGATAAGTGGTAGCTCTGATGAAGGGTAAGACGGTACACAATATTGGGGAAGCCAGCACAACCTGTGCAAGGCAAGGTCATGGCAGCTCCATAGAGACATCCAAGTTCCCTGAGGGATTGAACTGCTGGGCTCAGCACTGCGGGGACCATGATCTCGGGAACATCCAGCTAAAGCAGCATAACATAGCTTATGAAGAAAATGTTCTACATTCTACTTTGGTGAGTAGCGTCTGGGGTCTTAAAAGCCTGTGAGCAACCATCTAGGATATTTCACTGGTCTCACCCCTTCGTGGCCAAGGAAGAATGAAGAAAACTAAAGACACAAGGGAAAGATTAGTCCAAAGGACAAATGGACCATCTACCACGGCCTCCACCAGACTGAGTCCGACACAACTAGATGATGCCTGGCTACTACCACTGACTGCTCTGACAGGGATTATAATAGAGGGTCCTGGACAGAGCCAGAGAAAATGTAGAACAAAATTCTAACTCAAAAAGAAAGACCAGGCTTGCTGGCCTGACAGAGACTAGAGAAACTCTCAGAGTATGGTCCCAGGACATCCTTTCAGCTCAGTAATGAGGTCACTCCTGAGGTTCACCCTTAAGTCAAAGATTGAACAGACCCATGGAACAAAACAAGACTAAAGGGGTGCACCAGCCCTTGGGCAGGGACTGGAAGGCAGGAAGGAACAGTAAAGCTGGTAATAGGGAACCCAGAGTTGAGAAGGGAGAATGCTGACATGTCATAAGGTTGTTAACAAATGTCATATGACAATGTGTGTACTGTTTGATGAGAAACTAGTTTGTTCTGTAAATCTTCATCTAAGGTACACTGAAGAAAAAAAAAACAATAGACTAAAACAACAATGATTGTGATGATGGTGCAGGACAGGGCAGCGTATTGTTCTGCTGTGCATAGGGTCACTACAAGTCGGAACCAACTCGATAGTACCTAACAACAATATATACCTAGCACACAGTTGGCTCCCAGTATGTGCCTGTTTATCTGGGCTGCATAAAGACCTCTCTCTGAACTACAGAGAAGCTTCAAAGCCAGTAAGTCCAATAGACATTAGAACTTGATCCATACATTACCCCTTTTGGAACGCTGTATGACTGGAGTGAGCATAGCTCTCAAACTTAACAACTCCTTTCCCTTTTTCTTTAATGTAGAAAGAAAAAAAAAAACTTCTTTATATGCATTTTGTTTCTAGTCAGATGATATTTATGTCCTCAGGACAGGCACTTACCTACCAAATTCAATAACATTATATTCATTTTGTAGAATGTAAATACAATTCATCATGCCTAGCTCCCAGTAATACTCTGAACATCTATGCAAATGAACAGCTTAGACTCGATGCCTCTAGGAAAGTATGATTGCACCAGACACTAGCGCTGCCTAGGCAACTTGCCTTTCACAATTAATAACCCCCCATGGCTTGGCAAAGGTAAATCATCTGGCTACGGAGGTTTTGTTCCTCATCATCAAAGTGATCTGTCTTGCTAATTTCTGGCAATTAGTTCAATAAACCTGGTTTAAAGCAACAAGAAAACCTGTATTTATATTATTATATATCAGGAAAAAATGAAAATAGTTCACATCATGGAAAAGCGTCAAAATATGATTTAGTAATAATTGTATTCCCTTTAGATTTCGGAATATTAAATAAAAAATATAAAAGATATCTTATAGCCTATATACAAATCCCTGGTTGGAACAAATGGTTAAGAGCTGGGCTACTAGCTGAAAGGCTGGAGGTTTGAGCCCATCGAAAGGGTCACAGACATGAAAACCCTATGGAGCACAGTTTCACTCTGAATCACACGGGGTCCCTATGAGTGGAACCAACCCAAAGGCAACTAGTTTGGTTTTTTTTTTTTGGTTGTTTGTTTGTTTTTAACAGCCCATATAAGATTTGCTGTCAGACAAAAAAGAAATCAAATACAACTTTCCACCAAATATTACACAAGGGACGGATGATAGACAGACACTGACAGACAGACAGGTTTCAAGTAATCCCTTCAAATGCCAATTCACAGAATGTATTCTAACCAAACAAATGGAACACTTCTTTTGACATGAACTTAACCGGATACTCTTGGCACAGTATCAAATATATAGACTTTTCCCCTCTGCTAAGCTCCACGCACCTTCATTGGTCTCCTCGACTGTCCCTTGAATATACCAAGTAAGCTCCACCTAAGGGCTTTTGCATACCTCATTTCTCCCTGTCTGGAACTTTCTTCCCCCATATGCATGACTGGCTCACTCCTTCACTTTCCCTAGGTCTTTACTTAAATGACAGCGTTCTCTATCCACTGTTTTTAAGATTGTACCACCACCCCCAGCAACACTCAATCCCCATTCTCCCCTCTATTCTCTCCACAGGACATGCAACTTTCCAACATCATACATGCTATACTTGTTTCGCTTTTTGTCAAACTTTTTAGCTATAAAGAAAACTTCATAAGGTCTCATATTTTTGTCCTTTAATTCACTGCTATATCCTCAGTTCCAAGAAAAGAGCTTCACACATCATAGATACTCAACATGTATCTTTCAAGTAAATCAATATTATTATACGCTCCTACAATCTGGATAGTACTGGATCAAAACCCGAAAACTCATTGCCATTGAGTCAATTCTGACTCATAGTGACTCTACCGGACAGAGTACAACTGCCCCACAGGGTTCCTATCCAAGGAGCGGCTGGTGGATTCGAATTGCCAGTCTTTTGGTTAGCAGCCAAGCATTTAACCACTATGCCACCAGGGCTCTGAGTAGTGAATCAAGGCCCCTCAAAAAAAAAAAAAAAGACACTTCAGGGGCCAGCAGGTCCTCGGCTATCTCACAAGGGATTCAATGACTTCTCTGTAAACTGGATTTCTGTAACTTTATTCCTTTACCTTCTTCTGATAAATTTCTATGGTGTGCAACCAGCACACCCATGTTGGGTGAGCTGTGTGGAGCTTAGAACTGTCTGGAAGCACAACACAGAAATCTGGAAAACACACAATGGACACAACTTACAGGTCCAGTCTGACTCAGCATAACTCAGTGCTACACAGAGAATATGTTTTAATGCTGTCTCTAGTTTCACTTTTATGCTCTACCCTTGGGTCCATTCCCCAGAACAAGCCTGAGTTCATTATTTCCTATCTCATCTGCTCAGTAGAAAGCTTATACCGATCTGAGTTTAGACCAGACTCTTCTCAGGGCCTTTAACCTCCTCAGAGAGAATATTCTTTGGTTTTCCATTGACAAGATATCCCCACATCAATGCCTTTCCTACATATTTGCTATCACCTTGATAGTAACTTTTTTATTTGAAGCATTACTAACTGCCTGTTCTAAATATTTCTAGTTAACGATACAGCTTCCCTAGCTCCAGTCACAACATCTTCGTTTTTGATTCTCACTTTAGCTAAACAGTTTTCTTCTTTCTTTTTACCCATGTCCCATCTGAGGTATCACAACTGGACCAATAAGCAATATCATGCTAAATGCAGTAAAGATCATCGCCCGTGGAAGCTGCAGTCAAGAAATCAAACAATGTATTGCATTGGGAAAATGTGCTACAAAAGACCTCTTCCAAGTGTTAAAAGACACTTTAAGGACTAAGGTACACCTGACTCAAGCCATGGTATCTGCAATTGCCTCATATGCATGCGAAAGCTGGACAATGACTAAGGAAGACTGAACAAGAACTGATACATCTGAATTACGGTGTTGGCGAAGAATACTGAATATAATATACCACTGACTGCCAAAAGAATGAACAAATCTGTCTTGGAAGAAGTACAGACAGAATGCTTCTTAGAAACAAGGACGGTGAGAATTCACCTTACGTACTTTAGACATGTTATCAGGAGGGACCAGTCCCTGGAGAAGAACATCATGCTTGGTAAAGTTGAGGGTCGGTGAAAAAAAGGAAGATCCTCAATGAGATGGAGTGACATAGTGGCTGTAACAATGGGCTCAAATGTAGCAATGACTGTGAGGATGGTACAGGACCAGGCAGTGTTTTGGTCTGTTGTACACAGGGTCACTGTGAGACGGAACCAACTAGACAACACCTAACGATAACAATATCTGAAGTAAATATATATTGGGACAGCATTTTAGAATAAAATTCCCCTAGAGAACATCTTCTCTTCTGTTGGGATATATTTTCCCCTCCTACAATGATCTAATCATATGGTCCAAATAACAGGTGCCATCCTTCTCAAAGACTCCTGGGGTAGACTGCTTCAGTGATCTTCCATACACAATTCCCTGCCCTGCACAGAATTGCACATTCTCACCCTGTGGATCTCAAGCATGGCTTGTGACTTGCTCTGGCCAAGGAGATGTGAGCTAAAGTAACAGATGCCATTTTGTGAGCATCAGCTTTTGGCACCTATGAGTGGTTCGGTAGGTTCTCTTCTCTCTTGCTTGGCAAGGTCCCAACAGAGGCTGCTACTTAGCCTGTGTCATGGGGTGACAGTGACATGGAGCGGAGCTACAGCCGAATGGGGATGAATGTGCAGCATGAGTGAGAAAAAACCTTTGTTTTCAATCCTGAGACTAACACAGAGAGGCTGATGGTAGAATGGCCTGATGGCAGAGAAGTCTGATAACAGACAGGAGCTGAGAGAGCTGTCCTGGTTGAAAGCTGTCCTGCACTAAAGAAGGGAGAGATGTGCTCTCTAGTTTGGGGGAGTCTTCCAGACCTTGCATGTGTGCTTCCTGTTCCTAAGTTATTCTTGTTACTTCCAAGTTACATCTTATTCTGAGTTGTCTCCTTAGTTGTATCCCAATAAACCACTTAACTATACGTATAGTTTCTGAGTTCTGTGAGATGTTGTAGCAAATTACAAACCCAAAGAAGAGTGCTGAGGGGAGGGGAAGTGGCTAGTGTCAGAGATGATGAACTGGTACAGCAGCTTCAAGAGGCTGGAAATCTGGGATATATTTAATCTCTGCCTGATAAGAACCAGCTTCATGCTGATTCTTATTCATGAAATAATTCATTTAGGTGCTTTGTACTGTCACTTTACTTACATCAGGGTAGCCACCTACTCTTATGATTTTTTGTATTATATGCCCTTATTACTTATTTTAGAATCTTAACAAATTAACAGTCACTGATGTATATTAATTCTGTACTCCTATGTCTTACAAATGCCTTATGATAATACCACAGGAAGAACCCAACATTCACAGTCCAAAGCGTATCACGCAGGGTTGTGTGAAACTGCAAATGTTTAAACCCAGTTATCCCTGAAATTTTGACCTTGCCTTTACAATTATTCATTTACCCACATGCACTGTTTAAGTTACATCATGGCTTTTATCGGCTTCTGTAGGCTGCCCTAAGGCTTTAGCAATCATGCACAAGGCTGTTTTTGTGAGAAATCACTTTACTAGTTAAACTACAAATGTGAGTACTTTCCATCACCAGGGCAGCTGTAGAAAAGTCAGGTACATTAGCAACATAATTCCTATCCCCCGCCTCTCCTTCACACACATACACACACACACACACACACACACACACACAATCATAGCAGCAGCAATACAAAAGACACAAATCCCACCTTGGGGACTGGGAGTGTTAGCATAGTAGTAAGTCCAGGATGTTGAGTTTAAGGTTTACCTATCTGAATTCTTTCTAGAACAACATTTAACATTTTACACTTCATCTAAAGGTATTTAGTGGCTAATGTACACAAATATCTTCTACTTGCTTATAAGACGGTATCTCCTAGAGTCTGATCCATAATGAGGTCTCCAAACCTGAGAGAGAAAAATTTCTGAAAATTCACTGTTGACAATTTCCAGCTAAGACAGGATTATGGATCCTTTCTTCAAGACACCCCCTCTACTCTTAGCAAAGAACAAGGCCACTAATAGATAAACCAAACATGCCTCTCTGCAAACCAGCAGCAAATCAGATGAAAAGCGGTCAGTGAGCTTAAAGCCTAAGCCTGTTGCCAGCTCCACATCAAGAGAAAGGCAGCGAAGTCAAGAGCCCAGCTCCCCTGAGGTAATGAAAACTAAAAGTGGTCCACTCACTTCATGATGGGCAGCTCAGGTCACACGGTAACTTGGTGGCCCATTCGGTCCCTACTAAGGCCCAGTAGCACGCCAAGGGCTGTTTCTGGAAAAGGAAAGTACTTATCCTTTTGCGATGGCAGAACGTTGTTCCCAAGCCCTAAGGGACTATGCTGCGATTCACCTGTAGGGGCCTGCCAAAGGCTCCAAACAGTATTTCTAACTGCCAACGACACCTCAATTCCCACTGGATTTTCTCAAGTGGCATATCAGCTTGCACAGTAGCCTGAAACTGCTGCAGAGCCTTCTCTTGTTCTGGGTCCCGCTAAGAACTAGCAGCTTTTGAGGTCATTTGGTAAATGGGTCACAGTTGCACACCCAAGTAAGGAATATATTGCTTCTAAAATCCAAAGAAGTCCACTAGACTTTGCACCTCCTTTTGCGTTACAGAAGGAGCCAGATGTAATAACTTATCCTTCACCTTAGAAGGAGCTTCTCTACATGCTCCCATACCACTGGACCCCTGAAATTTCACTGAGGTGGAAGGTCCCTGAATTTTAGTTAGATTTACTTTCCACCCTTTGAGACGGAAATGGCTAACCAATAAATCTACAGTAGTTGCTACTTCTGGCTCACTTAGGTCCAATCAGCATGATGTCATGAATGTAACGGACCAGTGTGATGTCTTGTGGAAGGGAAAGGCGATCAAAGTCCCTGCAGACAAATTATAGAGCTGGAGAGCTGAGGTATCCCTGAAGTAGGACAGTGAAACTGTATTGTTGACTAGCCAGATAAAAGCAAACTGATTCTGGTGGTCTTCAACAACTGGAATCAAGAAAAAAGGATCTGCCACATCAATAACTGCATACCCTAGAGAATGTGCTCAGTTAGAGTCACCACCTGGATAAGTTTACAGTAATCCACAGTCATTCCACAAAATCTGTTTTCTGCAAAGGCCAAATAGGCAAGTTGAACGGGGACCCCTGCATACTTCAGTTCCTTAATGGTGGCGTTAATCTCGGCAATCCCTCCAGAATTCAGTATTGCTTTTGCTTTATTATTTGCCTTTGAAAAAATAAACAAGAGGCTTCCACTTGTCCTCCCCTACCATAAAAAAAAAAAAAAAATCGTTGCCATCAAGTTGATTCCGACTCATACCAACCCTATAGGACACAGTAGAGCTGCCTCATAGGGTTTCCAAAGGGTGGCTGGTAGAGTTGAATTGTGGACCTTTTGGTTAGCAGCCAAGCTCTTAACCGCTGTGCCACCAGGGCTCTCCCTACCATACTAGCCCGCAGTAAACAAGTTGGGGAATCAATGCAGAGATTCTGCCAGCTGCAAAGTATGTCAATTCTAATTCTTTATTCTAGAACATGGGAAATCACTACAGGATGGGTTCAGGGACTCACTGTACCCACTGAGAGACAGGCCTAAGCTAACCCTTTACTGATCACCTGACCTCCATGTGCCCCTTCACTGACTGGTGGACCATCGTAACATTTTGTGTCTTGCACTAAGCAAGGAGCAAAGTCAGTGAATCCTACATTCATTGCCAACTGCTTGGTAAGGATCAGCACGAATCCAAACTACAAAGTGTGGAAATAGATCTAGAAACCCTTTCATTTCTCCATCCTCATCACCAGCTGCCCAAGTGACACATTCTCTCTCTGACCTTAGTCAACCAGAGCTGAGTCAGAGCTCATAAGTTAGATGAACACTTTCAGACTAGGTGCCCATGCAACCCTTCCCTGGCCCTAGCCAACCAGAGCTACATTAGAGCACAAAAGTTAAAAGGAAATCTTTCAGACTGCTAAACAGACAGACACCAGCCCTTGCTGGCTCTCACTGCCCCTGTGAGTAGCTAATTCTCTGGAACAACTCACAGAATTCACAGACTATGCCATGCCTGTCTGTTGCCATCAAGTCAACTGCCACTCACAGCAACCCTACAAACCCGAGTAGAACTCCCCCACAGGGTTTCCAAGGAGCAGCTGGTAGATTCAAACTGTCAGTCCTTTGGTTTAGCAGCCAAGCTCTTAGCCACTGCACCAACAGGGCTCCAACCAAACCCACTGCCATCAAGTTGATTCCGACTCATAGCAACCTTATAGGACAGAGTAGAACTGCCTCATAGAGTTTCCAAGGAGCACCTGATGGGTACGAACTGTGACCTTTTGATCAGCAGCCATAGCTCTTAACTACTACATCACCAGAGTTCATGCTTAGTAAAATACAGGATCAGCGGAAAAGAGGATGACACTCAATGAGAGGGACTGACACAGTGGCTGCAACAATGGGCTCAAGCATAACAACGATTGTAGGGATGGCGCAGGACTGGGCAGCGTTTCGTTCTATAGTACACAGGGTAGCTATGAGTCAGAACAGGCTCGAAGGCACCTAATAACAGCAACATACCATACCTACGGCAACAGATTTACTACAAGCAAAAAGGATACAAACAAAGAGATACATAAGGTAAGGTCTGAGAGGGGTCCTGGCATGGAATTTCCATGTCCCAAAGAGAGACACGCTACATTCTCCTGTGCAAGGTCACCAACCAGAAAGCTCATCTGAGCCTCAGGGTTTAGGGCTTTTATCAGCCTCTCCACGTGACCATGCTAGATTATATCATGCCTCCTAGTCATATCAGACCCCCAGGAAGTCCCGTTTGGTCTGGTCAGCCCCCACTCATTAGCTTCAGGAGTAACACTGCAATTATCTGCCATTAAAAGAACATGCCACTTTTAGCCTCTGCTGCTTCAGGGTGGGGCTCAGAATGAACACACGTAGAGTGCACCCAGGTCTGACTCACAGGCTGACTCACAGCCTGAAGACTTTTATAAAGCTGTCCAGCCAAGCACAGACTAGAATAGTCCAATTACAACTGGCCTAAAGACCTGTTAACATGACAATAAATGTATGCTGTTTTAAGACATTGAGTTTTGGGTCAGCTTTTGATACAGTATTTTTTACAGCAACAGCAGACAGATGTAACAATCCATATAAAAAAAATGGTAAAAATATGAGTGTGTATTTCACACAGAAATTTACAAAAAGCTGCTCAACCCCATGAGTAATCAGGTAAATAAAGAATAAAACCATAGTAAGATACGATTTCATACCCATTACAGGAAAAAAATTAAAAACTCTGACAATATTATGTGTTGGCAAGATTGAGGAGCAATGGCAACTCTAATAGTCTGCTTGTAGAGGATTAACTGGTTCAGTGACTGAAAATTCACCTTGACCTTGAAGTTGAAGATGTTCTGGCAAATCCTATGACCCCATGACTCCAGCATTTGCACCCTATTAGGAGATATGTTCATAATAATCAGGTTGAAAAAAAAAAAAAAAAAAACCTGGAAACAATCCAAGTATCCATCAACAAGAATCTGAAAAAAATAAACTATGGTATATTCATATACATTACATAGTGAAAATGAATCAACTGCAACTACATATACAGAAACATAAATATTGGTAATGTTGACTGAACAAAGCAATTCAGAGGATTATATACCACTTTTTAAAAGCACAAAACCAAGGCAAAAGCATATAATATGAACCTTAGATATGTATTCTTATGCAGCAAATCATTTTGAAAAAGTAAACAAATGATAAACATAAAATTCAGAATAGCAGCCAGGGAGGAAAGCAGAGGCATATTACCAGTATCAATGACCATATGGTTCTTAAGTTTGATGGTGGGTTCATAGGTGTATCTTTTTATATTTCAAACACACATATAAAATAATTGTATTATATGTATAAAATATAACAGGATTTTTTGTGTCACCTATAATGGTACACTCTAGTCATCTAATTTAAGAAGGAAGAGAAAAAGAAACATAAGTAGAAGAATACACATGATACTTTTTTTTCTAACAGAATGGTCCATTTTTCCTATTTCTAAATCCCTTTTCTCAGCAAGGCTTCCTGCTTTTCTCCTGTAATCGGACGGAGCAAGAGGTGAATAGACTGGGAGCACACGCTACTCCCACTGCCTCCATGAGATCAGGCTATTCTCAAGGAAGGCGGGTCCGTGACTAAACCAGGGCATGAGCCCTCTACACCACTCCTCTCTTAGGACAGGAGATGTAAGGTGAGCCTGGCATTTTCAGCTTCACCATGTGAAAGCTGAGCAGAGACAGAGGATAAGTATGCAAATCATAAGAAGCTGACACTGACTCTGGTTATCTTAAGCAAAAACGTGTCTCCTGGAAGACTACCCAGGGCTCACAGATTCAACATCTGTGGCAGAATCAGACGGAAACAAAGGTATCATGGAAGCAGGACACAGAGCAAACATCCCAGGACTAGAACGGCCTGGTCAATAGGTCATTCTGCTGCTTCTGAGCCAAGGCCCTGCAGTAAATAGAACAGCTGCTCCACCTGTCCCTCCCTCTCGTCTCTCTCTTAAGTACTGTGAAGAACACTCAATTGACCAAACCTAAACCGCCTTCCTGCACTCTCAGACCAGGCAATGGGGAAATGGAGGACAGAAAACAACCAGTTCCAGTCACGATCTTGCCAACTTCAACTCCTGAAAACCCCATGTGGTGAGAGCAGGACAGTGCTACATAGGGTTTTCTTTTTTTACTTTATTTTGTTGTCATCGTTGGGAATATACAAAGCAAAACGTACACCAATTCAACAGTTTCTATGTGTACAATTCATTAACACTGACTACACCGTTCAAGTTGTGCAACCATTGTCCCTCCTTTTCTGGGTTGTTCCTCTCCATTAACATAAACTCACTG
Source organism: Elephas maximus indicus (assembly GCF_024166365.1). Classification (NCBI taxonomy): domain Eukaryota; kingdom Metazoa; phylum Chordata; class Mammalia; order Proboscidea; family Elephantidae; genus Elephas; species Elephas maximus. The sequence goes on from NC_064829.1 coordinate 24,720,402, forward strand.
CCCCCCATGGTTCCCATCTAATCTTTTGACTTGCTGTTATCACTTTGAGACAGTTCTTAAAAGAACATAATCCTCAAGGCAGATTATTTTTTTACTAGTTAAGCTAAACTTTAGTTTTAAGACTTCAGCAGATATTTTTGGTTTAAAGTTTAAAGATTATCACAGGGCAATAGTTTCAGGGGTTCATCCAGCTCCCATAGCTCCAGAAAGTCTGGCATCCATGAGCGTTTGAAATTCTGTGCTCCATTTCCCCTTTTAATCAGGATTCTTCTACTGAATCTTTGATCAAGGTAGTCAGTAATGGTAGCCAAGCACCATCCAATTCTTCTGGTCTCAAGGCAAAGAAGGAAGTTGTTCATGGAGGCAAGTAGCCACACATTCCATATCCTCTTCCTACTCCTGACTCTCCTTCCTTCCTCTGTTGCTCTAGTCGAATAGAGACTAATTGTGCTTTGGATGGCTGCTTGCAAGCTTTTAAGACCTCAGGCACTACTCACCAAACTAGGAGGTAGAGCAGAAGCACTAAACATGGTATTAGGCCAATTAACTAGAATGTCCCATAAAACCATGACTCTAAACTTCTAAACCAAGGAACCAAACCCCATGAGGTTCTGGTTGTACATATGCAGACTCAGCAGCTACTTTTTGTTGTTATTGTTGTTGTAAATATGTCTATCACACAACTTTTACCAGTTCAACTATTTACAGATTTACAACTTATTGACAGCAATTACAGTAACTGGCTATGTAACCCTACCCTTAATCAATGTCATCTGTTAACCCCCTTTTCCTCTCCCTCCCAACCCTGGTAACCACTAATAAACTTTGGTCTCTATACATTTGCCTTATGTTATCTTTTTTATATAAGGGAGGTCATATAATATTTGTCCTTTGGTGACTGACTTACTTTACTCAGCATACTGTCTTCAAGCTCCATCCATATCGAAGCATGTATCAAGACTCTGTTTCCTTCTACGGGCTGAGTAGTATTCATTGTATGACTGTACCACATTTTCTTTATCTATTCATCTTTTGATGGGCATTTACGTTGTTTCCACCTTTTGGCTATTGTGAATAACGCTGCAGTGAACACTGGTGTACAAGTCTCTGCTTTCAAGTATTTTGGGGATATATCTAGGAGTGGAATTTCTGGGTCATATGGTAGTGCTATTTTTATTTTTTTGAGGAACTGCCATGCCACACTGTTTTCTACAATGTCTGTAGTATTTTTCATCCCAGCCAGCACTGGATAAGGGTTCCAATTTCCCCACATTCTCATCAAAATTTATTATTTTCTTTTTTTTAATCTAAGCCATCCTAGTGGGAATGAAATTGTGTATCATTGTGGTTTTGACTTGCATCTCCCTGATGGTTAATGATGTTGAGCATCTTTTCAAGTGCATGGTGGCCATCTGAACGTCCTCTTTGGTGAAACATCTATTCAAGTCCTTTGCCCACTCTATGACTGGGTTGTCTTTTTGTCATTTAATTGTCAAAGTTTCATATGTTTTGTGCTATTAGATTCTCATCAGATATATAGTTTCTGAAGATATCCTATCAATAGATTGTCTTTTCACTATTTTGGTAAAGTCTTTTGATGAGCAAAATCTTTTAATTTTTATGAGGTTCACAAGGTTTTCAATGCCTTATTTTTCAAAGTAAATTACCAGGCCTTTCTTCCAATGCAACTCTGAGTGGACTTGAACCTTAAACCTTTCAATTAGCAACTCAGCACTTAACGAGTTGCACCACCCAGGGACTCCAGGACCTAATATAATCTCTCATAATTCCTCAAAAGGAAAATAGAGCATATGATCTAGAGAGATGGATGCTGAGCAGCGGGAATAAAAGCCAATCCCTACCTCAGGCTATAAAGTCAACCAGGTACATATGCAAGCTTTTAATCTCCAACTGCATGATGACAATGAGCAGTGGTGAGAGGAGGACATAATGGGAGCCCAGTGTGCTACCTGACATTCTGCTGCACTGATGATAAGCATTACAGGCAATGGTAACTAGTTTTTACTATAAGACAGACACTACATTAAGCATTTTATGAGCATTAATTCATTTACTCTTCACAACAACCCTCATTTGATTTACCTACAGTAACAAAGCACACAATCGTTTGATTCCAAGGGTGGGGGTGGAATATAATTATTAAAGTATGTAAGCAGGCAACACTCAGAATAAACATCACCAGTAACCAGGGAAATGCATATTATAAAAAAAAAAAAAATTTTTTTTTTTTTTTTTTATCCTCTTACATCCACGAAGGTGATTGGAAAGGTACCTCTCATCAAGAGTTGGGGAGAATCAGTAGATAAGAACTGCTTTGAGTGAAGGGAAAGACAACACTCAATACAAGGAAGGGCAGCCTAATTGGACTGGACTAAAAGCAAAGAGGTTTCCGGGATAAAATCAAAGCTTCAAAGGTCAGCGGAGCAGGGGCTGGGGTCTGCGAAACTTGGTTTGAGGGGACTTCTAAGTCAATGGGCAAAATAATTCTATTATGAAATCATTCTGCATCCCACTTTGAACTGTGGTGCCTGGGGTCCTAAATGCCAATAAGCGGCCATCTAAGATACATCAATTGGTCTCAACCCACCTGAAGCAAAGGCAAAGGAAGAACACCAAGGCCACACGACAACTAAAAACCCAAGAGACAGAAAGGGCCACATGAACCAGAGACCTACATTATCCTGAGACCAGAAGAACTAGTTGGTGCCCGGCCACAATCGATGTCTGCCCTGTCAGGGAGCACAACAGACAACTCCTGAGGGAGCAGGAGGCCAATGGGATACAGACCCCAAATTCTCATAAAAAGACCATACCTAATGGTATGACCGCGACTAGAGGAATCCCAGAGACAATGCTCCCCAGAACTTCTGAGGGCACAGGACAGGAACCATCCCCGAAGACATATCATCAGGCATGAAAAGGACTGGTCAGTGGCGGGGAGAGAGATGCTGATGAAGAGTGAGCCAGTTAAATCAGGTGGACACGGGAGAGTGTGTTGGCAACTCTTGACTGGAGGGGGGATGGGAAGATAGAGAGAGAGGGAAGATGGCAAAATTGGCACGAAACGAGAGACTGAAAGGGCTGACTCAATAGGGGGAGAGCAAGTGGGAGAAGGGAGTATGATGTATGTAAACCTACATGTGACAGACTGATTGGAATGGTAAATGTTCACTTGAAGCTTAATAAAAATTAATTAAAAAAAAAAAAGTTGGGGAGATTATAAAGCAACAGACCCATCACACATTGCTGAGGAAGTAGATAACAAAGCAGAAGTTGAAGTCATGCACACTTAGGAACCACCTGTTTCTAGATTATCATATAGAGAAATTCTTGCACATGTGCACACAAGAACATCATTTATTGAGGAATTTTTTCTAATAAAAACATATTGGAAATATCCCAAACACACATCAACAGGAAAATGGACAAGTAAATTGTGATATATTCAATCACGGAATACTATATAGCTTTTCAAATGAATGAGCTGCAACCAGACTTGCTGGCCTGACAGAGACTGGAGAAACCCTGAGAGTATGGCCCCCGGACACCCTTTCAGTTCAGTAATGAGGCCACTCCTGAGGTTTACCCTTCAGCCGAAGATTGAACAGGTCCATGGAACAAAACAAGACTAAAGGGGCATACCAGCCCTGGGGCAGGGACTGGACAGTAGGAGGTAACAGGAAAGCTGGTAATAGGGAACCCAGGGTTGAGAAGGGAGAGTGTTAACATGTCGTGGGGTTGTTAACCATGTCATACAACAATGCGTGTACTGTTTGATGAGAAACTAGTTTGTTCTACAAACCTTCATCTAAAAAAAAAAAAAGTTCAATTTAAAAAAAAAAAAAAAAAAAAGAACGATCAAATGAATGAGCTGGAGTGAAATATATTCCATCATGGCTTTTGAACGATCTTTAGCAAAATTCTACTCGCGTGTGATGACAGTTTGATAATTTCTGCATTCTGTTGGATCACCTTTCTTTGGAATGGGCCAAATATGGATCTCCTCTAGTCAGATGGCCAGGTGGCTGTCTTCTAAATTTCTTGGCATATAGAAGTAAGTGACTCCGGTGTTACATCCATTTGTTGAAACATCTCAATTGCTGTTCTGTCAATTCCTGAAGCCTTGTTTGTCACAAATGCCTTCAGTGTAGCTTAGACTTCTTCCTTCAATAAAATCAGTCATTGGTCATTTGATACCTCCTGAAATGCTTGAACATCAATCAATTCCTTTTGGTACAGTGACTACGTGTATTCCTTCCATCTTCTTTTTTTTTTTTTAATTAATTTTTATTGTGCTTTAAGTGAAAGTTTACAAATCAGGTCAGTCTCTCATACAAAAATTTACATACACCTTGCTATACACTCCTAATTGCTCTGCCTCTAATGAGATAGCACAGTTCTTCCCTCCACTTCTTCTCCCCATGTCCATTCAGGTAGCTCCTGGCACTCTCTGCCCTATCATCTCCCCTCCAGACAGGAGATGCCAACATAGTCTAATGTGTCTACTTGATCCAAGAAGCTCGTTCTTCACCAGTATCATTTTCCATCCGATATTCCAGTCCAATCCCTGTCTGAAGAGTTGGCTTTTCCTCCATCTTCTTTTGATGCTTCTTGTGTCATTCAATATTTTCCCTGTACAATCCTTCAATATTGCAACTCAAGGCTTCAATTTTTTCTTCAGTTCTTTCAGCTTGAGAAATACCAAGCATGTTCTTCTCTTTTGGTTTTCTAAATCCAGGTCTTTGCACATTTCATTATAATACTTTACTTTATCTTCTCAAGCTGCCCTTTGAAATCTTCTGTTCAGCTCTTTTACTTCATCATTTCTTCCATCAGTTTTAGCTACTCTACACTCAACAGCAAGTTTCAGAGTCTTCTCTGACATCCATTTTTCTTCCCCTCTGTCTTATTAATGACCCTTTGCTTTCTTCATGTATGATGTCTTTGATGTCATCCCACAACTCATCTGGTCTTTGGTCATTAGTGTTCAACGTGTTAAATCAATTCTTGAGATGGTCTCTAAATTCAGGTGAGAAATACTCAAGGTTGTACTTTGGCTCTTGTGGACATGTTTTAATTTTCTTCAGCTTCAACTTGAACTTACGGATGAACAATCGATAATTTTTTCCACAGTCAGCCCCTGGCCTTGCTCTGACTGATGATATTAAACTTCTCCATTGGCTCTTTCACAGATACAGTCAATTTGATTCCTGTTTTTCCATCTGGTAAGGTTAATGTGTACATTCACCATTTGTGTTGTTGAAAAAAAGGTATTTACAATGAATAGGTCATTGGTCTTGCAAAAATTCTATTATGCTATCTCTGGCGTCACTTTTAACACCACGGCCATATTTTCCAAGTACTGATCCTTCTTTGTTTTCAACTTTCACCCCGGCACCAGTAACCATCAATGTGCCTTGACAGCATGCTTGATCAATTTCAGACTGCAGAAATTGGTAAAATCTGCAATTTCTTCATCTTTGGCCTTCGTGATTGATGCGTAAATCTAAATAATAGTCCCAGTAACTTGTTTTTCTTGTAGTCGTATGGATAGAATCCTATCACTGACAGCATTGTACTTCAGGATAGATCTTGACATGTTCTTTTTTATGATGAATGTGATGTGATGCCATTCCTCTTCAATTTGTCATTCCCAGCATAGTAGACCACATGATTGTCTGGTTCAAAATGGCCAATACCAGTCCATTTCAGCTCACCAATGCTTAGGATATCTCTCCTCAAGCATTCCATTTCATTTTTGACAAATTCCAATTTTCCTACATTCATACATCACATATTTCATGTTCTGATTATTAACGATGTTTGCAGCTGCTGCTTCTCATTTTAAGTTGTGCCACATCACCAAATGAAGGTTCCAAAAGCTTGACTCCGTCTACATCATTAAGGTCGACTTCACTTTGAGGAGGCAGCTCTTCCCCAGTCGATTTTGAGTGTCTTTCAAACTAAGGGGCTCATCTTTGGCACTGCAGCGCACAACGTTCCGCTGCTGTTTCTGTAAGGTTTCTGTAAGGTTTTCACTGGCCAGTTTTTCAGAAGTAGATCACCAGAACTTTCCTCCTAGTCCATCTTAGTCTGTAAGCTCTGCTGAAACCTGACCTCCAAGGGTGACCCCGCTGGTATCTGAAACCAGTGGTTCAGCTTCCAGCATCACAGCAACACACAAGCCACCACAATATGACAAATTGACAGTTGGTAGGGTGGTCAACATGGAGATGTTTATTTTCTTATTCTCTATACTTCACTGTGGATTTCAAATATTTATAATAAAAATTCAACATTCAGGACTAATTACATAAGAGGAATTGTATGTCCTCACATTTATTTCATTGAAGTTCATTTGCCTCTTAATATTGTCATCGAAAAGTCACGTACTTCCTCAGTACCAACCGTTTGCTAAGAACCTTAAAAAAAACTGTGGCACTTCAAAAGTCATAAATATCATCATGCTTGCAATTACCATTTATTAAGTAAGCGCTTAGTTCATGCCACTCACACGGCGACAGCCTCACAACAGCCCTAACAGATTTAAAAAGCCAAGGTGACACCTCCAGTAAGCACTGAGGTAGAATTCAATTACGTTTGTCTAACTTTAAAATTTTACACCTTACAAAAAGCATATTGTTGCTCCCTCTGACTACAACATGGAAGGAAAATATGTTCACTGCAGAAAAGTAATATTAACATATATTTTTGATCAGTCAGTGAGGAAATGTTTAAATGAATTACTTGTCTCTGCTCACGTGGCCAGCTGAGAGCAGAGGAGACCTAGGATCTAAGATTTAAACAACAGACCACTTCATATCTTAGGAAAGAGAACAGACTACATTCATTGAAACAAATTTTCTAACAAGTGCCACTCTAAAGCCTTGCCAAAATTACATTTTCCTAATATCATACTATTAAGCACTGTTCAAACAAATTTCCCTCCAGGAATATCTTTAATACTTTGGCACTTGAATCATAACTGGTCACTACCTAAAATCACATACCACATTAAATGACATGAAAATACATTCTTTGCAGACGTAACATGATACTTTTGTTACTAGGATATGGCTCTACTAAGTACATTTCAGGAACATTAGCTATTTGTAAATTCCATTAATTGGAATCTTCACCAGGCAAATAAAACACTAGTACTACAGAAACTTTCTCTAACCTGATACAGTGGCATGCAAGAAGCCAGACTATATCAGAAAGACCCTCCAGTCCTAAGTTCTACATCTAACTCCCCAGCCTAGAGACCAAGGCACCCCACAGTCTTATTAAACCTCATCCACATCTAGCTTCTTCCATTAACTTTGTAAAATTCTTGTTTCCAACTAGAAAAATATTTTGCAGTTACTAAGCAAAAAAATAAATTTTAAAAATTAAGTATGTGTGTGTCCACGTGCATGTCCGCACACATACGTGTGTGTACAACTAACCTCAAAGACAGAAATACAAAATCAAGTAGGTGACTCCAAGCCAAGATTCTGAGCAGATGAAGGAAGACCATTCCCCTCAAAAAAAGGAAAAGCAAGGAGAAAAAGAAGAAATATTAAAAGTTCTAATAAAAATATTTGTATAAAACAGCTCAGCGCTTGATTACCAAGAAAGGAAAATCTTCAGGTGCCATGTTGTGTGCTGTCATGTGGATTCTGACTCAAAGCGACTTTGTAAGACAGAGTAGAACTTCCCCAAAGGGTTTCCAAGGCTATAATCTTTAGGAAGCAGATCACCACATCTTCCTCCCACTGAGCAGCTGGTGGATTTGAACTGCCGAGCTTTGAGTTAGCAGCTGAACACTTAACCAATGCACCACTACAGCTAGACTGAAGTGAACTAAGTCAGATATACACATTAGGAACTTTCCTTTTTATTCCCATCTGAGGACAGGAACTGAAGCCATAAGCCCCAAGCATGGCTTTGAGCTAGAAATGATCTCTGTCTATTGTGCCAAGGGAGCCCTGGTGGCGTAGTGGTTAAGAGCTACTGCTGCTAACCAAAAGGTTGGATGGTCAAATCTGCCAGCAGCTCCTTGGAAACCCTATGGGGCAGTTCAACTCCGTCCTAAAGGGTCACTATGAGTCGGAATTGACTCAACAGCAATGGGTTGGGTTGGGTTTTTTCACAGTGCCAGGAGCTAAGAAAAGGTTGTCCTGAAAGACTAGTAAACCTTTAACAAACCTTAGGAGGTAGCACAGAAGAGAGCCACTTTCACCAAAACATTAGTAGAAAAAAAGAATCACCAAGAAATCAGAAACCCAAATTTGTACTATATGTAGGTATGGGGCCACACATTCCCTTACCCAGCAATGCAGAAAGTTTAAATCAGAAACTAACGTAAAAAGTGTCAGCAGCAGCAAAAGTGCCCCAAAGCAACCCAGAATACTCTCAGAACATGTACAAGAAAAACTCTTACTGAAGAGGAGCTCAAAAACTAAATTTGCAAAGTACACAAGGAAATCCACCAACATGAGAGTCAGCAGAAACAACAGGCATCCTAGACATCTTCATAGTAGAAAAAGTCTAAGAGAACTTTATTACAAGTGTGTATAAACTCGTAAAGAGATAAAGTACAAAGAAAAAAAAGGCTCTGTAAGACAAAGCCAGGACACTACTAAAAAAAATTAAAAAGCAGACTTGATAAAGAAATAAATAGAAAATCTAGAAATGAAATGCATAATGTGGTATATAAAAACTGCTGTTGCTGCTGTTGTTTGCCTTTGAGTCAATTTCGACTCATAGCAACCCTATGTGACAGAGTAGAACTGCCCCATAGGGATTCCCAGGTGGTAATCTTTATGGGAGCAAATTGCCAGGTCTTTTTTCCCACAGAGTAACTGGTAGGTTCGAACCACAGACCATTTGGTTAGCAGCCAATCACTTAACCATTAAACCACTAAAAAAAAAAAAACTACTCCTTAAAAACTGCTGCAGATATGTTAAATAAGTATACTTTTTAGACATGAAAGTAAACTGGAATCAGCTGAGAAAATCATCCAGTAAAGCACAGAAAGATCAAGTACTAAAAAATATGAAAGAGACTGAGGATACATTAAGAGGCCCCAAGATATAACCAACAGGATGTTTAGAAGGAGAAACGACAAAAAAGAAAGAAAAGAGAGGAGCTGTTTTAAAAGCAGATCAAGCATAGTCCTTGCCCTCCAGAAGCTCACAATCCAGCAGAAAAATAACTGACCTACGTTCTCACAGCTCAAAGTAGCACACATGACTGCTGGCTCCCGGGAAGGACTCTTCCTACCTTCACACACTGCCTCCCTATTGAGTCATCAGCTCCTTGCCCTTCAGACATAACTAACATAATTTTGAGTAAGGGAAGTAATATTACCCTACAGACCTGGCAAAATTAGAGCTAAGATGAGGTAGCTACTTGTTGAAATCTAGTTTCAAATTCACCACCTTAGTTTTTACTTTCCCCCTCTTTTTCATATAGGGTCAAATGGCTTACACATGCTGAAGGCCACAGGGCTTCTGCTAACAGTGTCAGTGAGGAGACTCTATTGGTTTAACCAGTCCAACTTCCTCCTTCTGTGTTCAGTTCATTCATTTTTACTTTGGGGGCCAGCTCTCCCTCACTCTCAATCCACATGTTCCAGGGGTAGGCTCCACCCACCTGGAAAAAGTCAATTCAACCAAAGCTACCCTCTGCCCACAGTAATTGGTTCAGGGATAGATATTTTTAACCTAAGCAAAACCAAGGAGATTCAATTCTAAGACTTTGAAAATAACAGAGCAAAGGAATCTTTCTGCTGGGATTGTTAAACAAGAGAATGTATACAGAGCCCACATGGAGACTTACACTGACAACAAAGCAAGCACAGAAGAAAGCAGACCCAAAGTGTCGAGACTGACCAGCCCCTGGATTCAGCCATACCTGATCCCATACCATCCCAAGATTTCTTAGTGTTGTAAGACTACCACTTCCCTTTTCTGCTTCAGCCTGTTTGAGTAGAATTTCTGACATTTGCAACCAAAAAAAAATTCCAGAAAAATAAATATTTTAGCAACAAGGAAGCAGAAGTAGCAGCGATAGCAAGAGGACAGCTATTCTCTAAACAGTCCCCCAATTTAAAACCCTGACCAAGATCTGGACTGTAATCCCAACATTATTCTAACATGTTAACCATATCATATCTTCTGAATCCAATCTAGGTTTTGTTATGTCTTAGAGCTCTTCCCATTGCCTTAAAAGACCTCAACAAATTATCAATATCAATTTCAAAACAGCATGATTTTTAATTAGTTGAAGTGTAATAAAAAATGACATTTAGAATGTTAGGGAATTAAGAGATGTCACAAAATGAAAGTATCAATTAATGCTTCAAAAAGGTAAATCAGTTTTTGTCAAGGAGACTCCAACTCATCCCATATGTGTCTGGGGTGAACTGTGCTCCATAAGGTTTTCAGTAACTGATTTTCTGGAAGTAGGTCACCAAGACTTTCTTCCAAGGTGCCTCTGGGTGGACTGGAACCACCAACCTTTCAGTTAGCAGCTGAGAGCTTAACCACTTACACCAATCAGGGACTCCCTAAAAACGCAGGGATCAATGATAATAATGAATGGGTTTGGTTCGATATCAAAGGGAAAGTAAGTGAAATTTTGATGCAAAAAAAAAAAAAAAGTACCTAATTGTCCATGAATAAGAGATTATCATGTAAGGGGAAGATGACAGTGGTGTGAGAGGAGATGCTCACGTGCTTATATACCTTTGAGCCCAACTCCAACTATGCTCAGAAGAAACTACACAAGCCTCCCAGGCTAATCAATGGAAGCAAGACATCTTTTTTTCTGTCATCCACTCTCAGGGTCTCTTGTGTCTTTGTACATTCCTAGTCAGTCAATAATCTTACTATGATCGTCCTTCACGACCCCTGAATATCAAATATTAATGTCAACCAGAGCACTAAACTCATCCTTTCTCTCCAGTCTGCCTGCCACAAGACATGTGTATCTGTGGCCAGAAATACAGAACACATCATGAATTAAAGCCATAATTATTCCAATGTATGCCTTATTTGACTGACAATAAAGCACATGTTAACACCTCTGAAATCAGGATGGTCTTAAATCACTGCCAGCCAGGTTGCAGTTCCTGTGATCACAGATTTGGCTCTTCCTCCTGGCGGCTGGATAGAATAACTGTAACCCTTTGATGCTTTGATCAACATACCATCTGCAGCCCACTGAAAAAGAAACAGATACGCCATTTGATGATACCATCAAAACATACACCAACAAAATATGCCAAAAGCTTGGAAGAAGATCCCAGAGACAATATTGAAATACTCTTTTAAGAAATGATTTCAACATTAACACTTCTGAGAGTACACAGGTTGATACTGTTTGGGAAAACACACTGATGACAGAGTCAAAAGTGACTGAGTAGATTCAGACTTAGAATGTCATATTTTGCAGAAAAATCCCACCCAATTTATTAAGCAATTACTCTCCTTTTGTGTATTTGCAAGAGTGATGAATAATTTAAAAATGTAAGTTAAAAAAAGCATAGAGGAACTCTTTCAATAAAATATCAATTCTAGTAATAAAATACATAATAGTTTGATTGGCAATACTTTTTCTTATTACTGGTACATAAATAATGGAGCAGCTTACAAAAAAAAAATTTTTGCCCTTGAATCAGTACTGACTCATGGAGGCCCCATGTGTGTCAAAGCTAAACTGTGATCTACAGAGTTTTCAATGGTTGGTTTTTCGGAAGTAAGTCACCAGTTTTTTCTTCTGAGGTACCTCTGGCTGGAGCCGAGCCTCTGACCTTTCAGTCAGTAGCCGAGCATGTTAAGCATTTACACCACCCAGGGATATACAGCATCTTATATTAGATGAAATACAATAATTTTGATAGGGAAATCATACATAGCAAATATACTTTCTAGTTCATGGGAGGTATGGTTGGTTCTGGGGTGCCGAGATTTCCTTGTGATTCCCAAAAACGTATCAGCTGGTTTCCTTACAATATTAGTCATGTAATTTTAGCTCTCTACTGACAATCATGTCTTTTCATCTTTGCTCTGTCAAATCTATTTGGGGTTAAATAAGAGGATTTAATTTATTTCTGAAATTCACCCTTTTTATATGGCCTGCCTTAGTTATCCTGTGCTACTGTAACAGAAATACCACAAATGGATGCCTTTAACAACAGAAATTTATTTTCTCATAGTTTAGGAGGCTAGAAGTCTACATTCAGGGCACCTGCTCTAGGGGAAGGCTTTCTCTGTTGGCTCTGGCAGGAGGTCCTTCTCTCTTCATCTTGTGTTTTCTGGCTCCTTGGAGAACTTCCTGTGGCTTGGCATCTACCCTCTCCCAATCCCCTGCTTGCTTAATCTGCTCCTTTCATATTTTATAAGAGATTAACTAAAGACACACCCTATACTAATCCTGTCTCATTAACATAACAAAGACAACCCATTGTCAAATGGGATTATAACCACAGACATAGAGATTAGGATTTAGGACACATATTTGGGGGGGATACAATTCAATCCATAACATGGCCCAAGGCACTAAAAGGAAAATGTAACCTTTCTGAACCATTAAAAATCTCTAATATTTGTCTTTCTAAGTTATCAAGGCTCTCAGAAATGAGTTGCTCTTTTAGAGATAAAAATAATATGCTACCACAGCTCACTAATTACATGTGTATTACAGTTTCATGATTGATCTAAAATCAATAGAGGTTTATGAAATAAGAATAATGCCTGCTTCTTTGCTCTAATAATATGTGCTAAGATCCCCAATCAAATGTGAGTTATTCTTCCAAAGTTCACAGGTTCTCATTCTTTAATTCCAGATACTTTCAGTCATTTATTATTTCAAGTCTTGTGGTTAAAGGCTTAAAATTACAGGTCACACCTGTGATACCATGTGCCCCTAAAAGCCATTAAATTTTATAAGAAACATTTATTAAGGATATCCGAGTAGGATGAAATACTTCATAGTGGATCAATACTTCCTCCAGTAACAACAATAAAAGGCAAAAAAATATGAAGCTGATAAAGTCATTAGAGAGTTATGACAGTAATGAGACCTAAAAAGGTTAAGATTACAAAAAAGACAAAGCCTCATGGAGGTAAATTGTTAATCTGCAGCAAAATTTTACTGGTTGTATCTGCACAGGTAAAGGGCCCTGGTGAAGCTTACAAGGTCTTGTGAGACTAGAGGGTCAAAACTGGCAGACTGAAGGCCCTCAAACATAAGACCATTTCACTCTAATGCTTAGCAAAGTGAGAAGCTAAAAAGCTAAGCCATAAAAAAAAAAAAAAAGCCATAAGCACCTAAAAATCAAAGTTGAGTTTCTAAAATCTCACATTACTATGAAGACAAAAATTAGAACTGAGGACTCAATAAGGCAAAGAGCCAAACACAAGAGATCGTCAGTTCAAAGCCCTGAAGAGGTATGCCTTAGGAACAGGGACCAACCAAAGATACACTGAGGCTTATTAAAACTCTAACCCAATCTCAACGTAGCTGAATTAAACTGGTCAATCTCACAAATTATCTGCTTTGCAGAGGTAAAAGTAAAAACCTCCCTAAATAAAGATAATAATAAATTCTAACATTTAAAGCCTCTACAAATTTTTATACACAATGTCTAGCACTCAATCAAAAATTACTATGCATGATAAGAGATAAGAAAATATGACTGAAAACCATAAAAGAAACAGGCCCACAGATGATACCGATATTGGAGTTAACAGTCAAGGACTTTAAACTATGATTAATATGTTCAAGACAAAACAGGAAAAGATGTAAAAAATAGATGAAAAGATAATCTCACCAGATATTTGGAATTAAAAAAAAAAAATGGAAATTGTAGAACTGGACAATACGGTATCTCAAACTCATTAATGGATGGGTTTAACACCAGATAGATGCTGCAGTAATCTGAATGACAAGTCAGTAGAAAATACTGAATTGGAAGAACAGAGAAGAAGAATGGAAAATACAGAAGAGGGGCATAAAAGATAAGTAGGGCACAGTGGAAAAATATGCATGTAACTGGGGTCCCAAAAGGACAGAAGTGAGAGATCAAGTAAAAAGCAGTTTTTCCAGAGAAAACTGTCAAGAATTTTCCAAAATTGATGAAAGACATCAAACTACATATTCTCAAAGCTCTGTTGAATATTTAGTAAAGCTGAATATATGTATACTCTATGACTTACCAACAATGATTCCAGAACAGAAATACATACACATACTAAATAAAAGACATGTATAAGAATTTTCAAAGTGTACTTCTAATAACTGAATGTTCATCAATAGCAGAAGGGATACATTCTGGTATATTCATCCAAAAAAATGAATAAGCATGTACAGCCACAAGAATGAACAAAAGATAACTATATGCATCAATAGGGATGAATTTCACAAATTAATATTGACTGAAGGAAGCCAGAAAAAAAGGGACACAGACACAAGTCCATGAATATAAAATTCAATACTAGTTAAAAGTAACCTAAACCCTTGGAAGTCAAGATAGTTGTCACCTTGAAGGGCACAGTATCTGGAAAGAGATATGAGAACGGACTTCTGGGGGCTAGTAACGCTCTGTTAACATAGTTGCAAGATACACAGATATACTTTGTGAAAACTCAAAGTGAACACCTATGTTCTTATGTTCTGCACACATGTTTACATGTATATGTTGAAGTTCAATAGATACTTTCCTTAAAGAAAAGTTCTGTGAACTCCAAAATCAATATTCAGGCATATCTTAATAAGACTGCTCATACAACAAAGTCTAAGGAAAAAAATCTTAAAAGTAAAGGGGAGGAGGCAGGGCCAAGATGGCTGACTAGGCAGAAGCTACCTCGGATCTCTCTTGCAACAAAGACTTGGATAAACAAGTAAATCGATCACATACATGACAATCTACAAACCCTGACCATCAAACACAGATCTAAAGAGTTGACCTGAGTGACAGAGACTGAGAACGAACAACCACGGGGAAGCAACGACTGCTTTCGGAGCCTGGAGCGGGCATTCCAGTCAGAAAACCTTGACGCCGGGCTTTGGACTGGGCGCAAGGGAGCTGAGCACGGCTTCCTGAGACGGCGCAAACATGGGACGCAGCCCTAGCCCCCAGAAGCGACCTCGGGGGAAACCCAGGCTGCGCAAGCAGGCACCGCAGCAAGGCGGCTGACAGGAGGAGAAGTCACTGGGAGGCAGCGAATGATTTTAGAGCCTGGAGTGCGGCATCCCAGCCGGGGAACCTTAGCACTGGGCTTTGCGCTGGGAGCAGAGGAACTGACCACAGCTTCTGGGACAGCACAAGCACAGGATGCAGGCCTGACCCCCGGGGGCAATCTCAACCCAGCCAACTCACAGGCTATATACCCTTCAGGAATCTCAGATAAAACAGTCATCACCAAACAAGATAAGTAACTTTGTCTATATTCTGGGGTGCTACTCTCTCCTATTTATCTGATCCCTTCCCTCCCCTTCCCAGCCAGGCAGCTTCATTAACATTGGAATTTCCTGAGCCAGAGAGTGAAGTGCTCTGCGGTTTTTCTTTCTTTTGTGGTCTTTTCCTAACTCATTCTCCTGGACTGAAAGAAGCAGCTACAAAAAACCCAGGGACCAAAAAGCCTTCCCTAATTGTACTAAAAATACAGAACCAACTCTAGCCAAGCATATGAGATCCACACTCTTGGGCTTTCATCCCTATAGGGAACAAGGTGGCTATTATAATGCAAAGGCAATTCTGATAGGGATCTGACTGTAATTCTTTTAGGGGATTATTGGAAAGACAAGTTTCCCAGGTCTGATATTTTTGCATATTCAACAGAGCTCTCACTATCCCACAACCTGGAACTGAGGGCTGAAGCTCCCCCCAGACCACCGAGCCTCCTGCCTTAGGGGTCTAAGGATGGTGACACCTACCAATCTGTGGAGGTACTTGCACTGGGTGCCTAAGGTACAGCTGCAGAGCCCACCCACTGAAGTGCTTCAGGAATAGACACACACCTACCTCACTGGCACTTGGGGGAAGCCTGTCAGCATCGTATCTCCCCTGGAGTGTGAACCCCTGCTACTACTAGAATCTGCTGCACTCAACTATCACCACTACTTCTCTAGGTGGATAGGTGACAGTCTGCACCACACAATTGATGACCCAAAATCAGATTCTACTCAAGAATAGTGAACAGACTCTTAGGCTTATATATCTGGTAATACCCCAAAACACCTGGTAATAGGACATAGTGATTCAAGGGCTACAACAATCAAGGCAGTGCAATCTAGAAGCCCATCTACGTATATTCAAAGAAACAAAACAAGATAAGACTCAGTGAGCAAATACAAAATAAATCACTACAATATCTTACAGATGGCTCGGAGACAGCAGTTGATATCAAACCACATAAAGAAGCAGACCATGATTGCTTCTACAGCTCCCCAAACTAAAGAATCAAAATCTTTCCCAAACGAAGACATAATCCTGGAATTCCCAGATACAGAATATAAAACACTAATTTAAAGAATGGTTCAAGACATCAGGGATGACCTCAGAAATGAAATAAGGCAATCTGCAGAAAAAGCCGAGGAACACACTGATAAAGCAGTTGAAGAAATCAAAAAGATTATTCAAGAACACAGTGGAAAAATTAATAAGCTGCAAGAATCCACAGAAAGACAGCATTCAGAAATCCAAAAGATTAACAATAAAATTACAGAATTAGACAACTCAATAGGAAGTCAGAGGAGCAGACTCGAACAATTGGAATGGAGAGTGGGGGACCCGGAGGACAGGGGAGTTGACACCAATATAGCTGAAAAAAAATCAGATAAAAGAATTTAAAAAAATGAGGAAACCCTAAGACTTATGTGCGACTCTATCAAGAAGGATAACTTGCGTGTGATTCGAGTTCCAGAAAAGGGAGGGATAACAGAAAATACAGAGAGAATAGTTGAAGATCTGTTGGCAGAAAAATTACCTGACATCATGAAAGACGAAAGGATATCTATCCAAGATGCTCATCGAACCCCATTTAAGACTGATCCAAAAAGAAAATCACCAAGACATATTATCATCCAACTTGCCAAAACCAAACATAAAGAGAAAATTTTAAAAGCAGCCAGGGAGAAAAGAAACATCTCCTACAAAGGAGAATCAATAAGAATAAGCTCAGACTATTCAGCAGAAACGATGAAGCCAAGAAGGCAATGGGATAACATATATAGAGCACTGAAGGAGAAGAACTGCCAGCCAAGGATCATATATCCAGCAAAACTCTCTCTCAAATATGAAGGTGAAATTAAAACATTTACAGATAAACACAAGCTTAGAGAATTTGCAAAAACCAAACCAAAGCTACAAGAAACACTAAAGGAAATTGTTCGGTCAGAAAACCAATAATATCAGATACCAGCACAACACAAGGTCACAGAACAGAACATCCTGATATCAACTCAAATAGGGAAATCACAAAACAAATTAAGATTAATTTTAAAAAGAAAAAAAAGCTCAAAACAGGGAATCATTGAATTCAATATGTAAAAGATCACAATAATCAAAAAGAGGGACTAAATACAGGAGGCATAGAACTGCCATATGGAAAGGAAAACAAGGCGATATAGGACAATACAAGTTAGGTTTTTACTTAGAAAAATAGGGGTAAATATTAACGTAACCACAAAGAGGTATAACAACTCCATAACTCAAAATAAAAACCAAGAAAAACATAACGACTCAGCAAACATAAATTCAACTACTATGAAAAAGAGGAACACACAATTTACAATGAAAAACTTCTCAGCACAAAAAAGTAAGTGGAAAAATGAAATTGTCAACAACACACACAAAAAGGCATCAAAATGACAGCACTAAACACATTCTTATCTACAATTACTTAATGTAAACGGACGAAATGCACCAATAAAGAGACAGAGAGTCTCAGACTGGATAAAGAAACACGATCCGTCTATATGCTGCCTACAAGAGACACACCTTAGACTTAGAGACACAAACAAACTAAAACTCAGAGGATGGAAAAAAATATATACCAAACAACAATCAAAAAAGAGCAGGAGTAGCAATATTAGTTTCTGACAAAACAGACTTCAAAGTTAAATCCACCACAAAGGATAAAGAAGGACACTACATAATGATTAAACGGACAATTGACCAGGAAGACATAACCATATTAATTTATGTACCCAATGACAGGGCTGCAAGATACTTTAAAAAAACTTTCACAGAACTGAAAACTGAGATATGCACCTCCACAATTTTAGTAGAAGTAGCAACACACCACTTTCGGAGAAGGACAAGACTTCCAGTAAGAAGCTCAACAGAGATACAGAAGACCTAATTGCTACAGTCAACCAACTTGACCTCATAGACTTATACACAAAACTCCACCCAACAGCTGCAAAGTATACTTTTTTTTCTAGCATACATGGAACATTCTCTAGAATAGACCACATATTAGGTCATAAAACAAACCTTTGCAGAATCCAAAACATCAAAATATTACAAAGCATCTTCTCAGACCACAAGGCCAGAAAAGTGGAAATCAATAACAGAAAAATCAGGGAAAAGAAATCAACTACTTGGAAACTGAACAATAATACCCTGCTCAAAAAAGACTAGGTTATAGAAGACATTAAGGAGGGAAAAAAGAAATTCATAGCATGCAACAAGAATGAAAACA
The DNA here is from genome assembly GCF_024166365.1 of Elephas maximus indicus. Taxonomy (NCBI): domain Eukaryota; kingdom Metazoa; phylum Chordata; class Mammalia; order Proboscidea; family Elephantidae; genus Elephas; species Elephas maximus. The sequence goes on from NC_064829.1 coordinate 24,739,122, forward strand.
CTTCCTATGAAAACCTCTGGGACACAGCAAAAGCAGTGCTCAGAGGCCAATTTATAGCAATAAATGCACACATACAAAAAAAAGAGCCAAAATCAGAGAACTGTCCCTACAACTTGAACAAATAGAAAGCAAGCAAAAGAAGAATCCATCAGGCGCCAGAAGAAAACAAATAACAAAAATTAGAACTGAACTAAAAGAATTAGAGAACAGAAAAACAATTGAAAGAATTAACAAAGCCAAAAGCTGGTTCTTTGAAAAAATTAACAAAATTGATAAACCATTGGCTAGACTCACTAAAGAAATACAGGAAAGGAAACAAATAACCCAAATAAGAAACAAGATGAGCCACATCACAACAGACCCAACTGAAATTAAAAGAATCATATCAGATTATTACAAAAAATTGTACTTAACAAATTTGCAAACCTAGAAGAATGGATGAATTCCTAGAAAAACACTACCTACCCTAACTAACACAATCAGAAGTAGAACAACTAAATGGACCCATAACAAAAAAAGAGATTGAAACGTTAATCAAAAAACTCCCAACAAAAAAAAGGCCTGGCCTGGACGGTGTTACTGTAGAGTTCTATGAAACTTTCAGAGAAGAGTTAACACCACTACTAAAGGTATTTCAAAGCATAGAAAATGATGGAATACTACCTAACTCATTCTATGAAGCCACCATATCCCTGATACCAAAACCAGGTAAAAAAAAAGACATCACAAAAAAAGAAAATTACAGACCTATATCCCTCATGAACATAGATGCAAAAATCCTCAACAAAATTCTAGCCAATAGAATTCAACAATATATCAAAACAATAATCTACCACGACCAAGTGGGATTTATACCAGCTATGTTTATGTAAGGCTGGTTTAATATTAGAAAAACCATTCATGTAATCCACCATATAAATAAAACAAAAGACAAAAAACACATGATCTTATCAATTGATGAAGAAAAGGCATTTGAAAAAGTCCAACACCCATTTATGATAAAAACTCTCAGCAAAATAGGAATTGAAGGAAAATTCCTCAACATAATAAAGGGCATCTATGCAAAGCCAGCAGCCAACATCACTCTAAATGGAGAGAGCCTGAAAGCATTTCCCTTGAGAACGGGAACCAGACAAGGATGCCCTTTATCACCGCTCTTATTCAACATTGTGCTAGAAGTCCTGGACAGAGCAATTAGGCTAGACAAAGAAATAAAGGGCATCCGGATTGGCAAGGAGGAAGTAAAATTATCTCTATTTGCAGATGACATGATCTTATACACAGAAAACCCTAAGGAGTCCTCCAGAAAACTACTGAAACTAATAGAAGAGTTTGGCAGAGTCCCAGGTTATACGATAAACATACAAAAATCACTTGGATTCCTCTACATCAACAAAAAGAACATCGAAGAGGAAATCACCAAACCAATACCATTCACAGTAGCCCCCAAGAAGATAAAATACCTAGGAATAAATCTTACCAAAGATGTAAAAGACCTATACAAAGAAAACTACAAAGTTCTACTACAAGAAATTCAAAAGGACATACTTAAGTGGAAAAACATACCTTGCTCATGGATAGGAAGACTTAACATAGTAAAAATGTCTGTTCTACCAAATGCCACCTATACATACAATGCACTTCCAATCCAAATTCCAATGACATTTTTTAATGTGATGGAGAAACAAATCACCAACTTCATATGGAAGGGAAAGAAGCCTCGGATAAGCAAAGCATTACTGAAAAAGAAGAAGAAAGTGGGAGGCCTCACTCTACCTGATTTCAGAAGCTATTATACAGCCTCAGTAGTCAAAACAGCCTGGTATTGGTACAACAACAGGCACATAGACCAATGGAACAGAATTGAGAACCTAGATATAAATCCATCCACATATGAGCAGCTGATATTTGACAAAGGACCAGTGTCAGTTAATTGGGGAAAAGACAGTCTTTTTAACAAATGGTGCTGGCATAACTGGATATCCATTTGCAAAAAAATGAAATAGGACCCATATCTCACACCATGCACAAAAACTAACTCCAAGTGGATCAAAGACCTAAACATAAAGATTAAAACGATAAAGATCATGGAAGAAAAAGTAGGGACAACTCTAGGAGCCCTAAGGCATAAACAGAATACAAGACATTACTAAAAATGACGAAGAGAAACCAGATAACTGGGAGCTCCTAAAAACCAAACACCTATGCTCATCTAAAGACTTCACCAAAGGAGTAAAAAGACCACCTACAGATTGGGAAAAAATTTTCAGCTATGACATCTCCGACCAGCGACTGATCTCTAAAATCTATATGATTCTGTTAAAACTCAACCACAAAAAGACAACCCAATCAAAAAGTGGGCAAAGGATATGAACACACACTTCACTAAAGAAGATACTCAGGCAGCTTACAGATACATGAGAAAATGCTCTCGATCATTAGCCATTAGAAAAATACAAATTAAAACTACGATGAGATTCCATCTCACTCCAACAAGGCTGGCATTAATCCAAAAAACACAAAAGAATAAATGTTGGAGAGGCTGCGGAGAGATCGGTACTCTTATACACTGCTGGTGGGAATGTAAAATGGTACAACCACTTTGGAAATCTTTCTGGCGTTTTCTTAAAAAGTTAGAAATAGAACTACCATAAAAAATCCTCGGAATATTCCCTAGAGAAATAAGAGCCTTTACACGAACAGATATATGCATACCCATGTTTATTGCAGCTCTTTTTACAGTAGAAAAAGGCTGGAAGCAACCAAGGTGTCCATCAATGGATGAATGGTTAAATAAATTATGGTACATTTACACAATCGAATACTACTCATCGATAAAGAACAGTGACGAATCTGTGAAACATTTCATAACATGGAGGAACCTGGAAGGCATTATGCTGAGTGAAATTCGTCAGAGACAAAAGGACAAATACTGTATAAAACCACTATTATAAGATCTTGAGAAACAGTATAAACTGAGAAGAACACATACTTTTGTGGTTACGAAGTGGGGAGGGAGGGAGGGTGGGAGAGGGTTATTTACTGATTAGTTAGTAGATAAGAACTACTTTAGGTGAAGGGAAGGACAATACTCAATACATGGAAGGTCAGCTCAACTGGACTGGACCAAAAGCAAAGAAGTTTCCGGGGTACACTGAATGCTTCGAAGGTCAGCAGGGCAAGGGCGGGGGTTTGGGGACTATGGCTTAAGGGGACTTCTAAGTCAATTGGTAAAATAATTTTATTATGAAAACATTCTGCATCCCACTTTGAAGTGTGGCGTCTGGGGTCTTAAATGCTAACAAGCGGCCATCTAAGATGCATCAATTGGTCTCAACCCAACTGGATCAAAGGAGAATGAAGAACACCAAGGTCACACGATAACTATGAGCCCAAGAGACAGAAAGGGCCACAGGAACCAGAAACTTACATCATCCTGAGACCAGAAGAACTAGTTGGTGCTCGGCCACAACTGATGACTGCCCTGACAGGGAGCACAACACAGAACCCCTGAGGGAACAGGAGAACAGTGGGATGCAAACCCCAAATTCTCATAAAAAGTCCAGACTTAATGGTCTGACTTAGACTAGAAGAATCCCGGCGGTCATGGTCCCCAAACCTTCTGTTGGCCTAGGACAGGAACCATTCCCAAAGACAACTCATCAGACATAGAAGGGACTGGACAATGGGTTGGAGAGACATGCTGATGAAGAGTGAGCTACTTGTATCAGGTGGACACTTGAGACTGTGTTGGCATCTCCTGTCTGGAGGGGAGATAGGAGGGTAGAGAGGGTTAGAAACTGGCAAAATCGTCACAAAAGGAGAGACTAGAAGGAGGGAGTGGGCTGACTCATTAGGGGGAGAGTAAGTGGGAATATGGAGTAAGGTGCATATAAGCTTATATGTGAGAGACTGACTTGATTTGTAAACTTTCACTTAAAGCACAAAAAATTATAAAAAAAAAAGTAAAGGGGAGACAAATTACTTTCAAAGAACAGTAAGACATAAATCTGACTTTGAACAGGAACAATAAAAGCCAGAAGACAGTGGAAAGACATTATTAAATGCTATAAAAATGATGATAATAAAATAAATGCAATCAAGAATTCTATACCAGTGGAAATATTCTTCAAAAATAAATATAAAACAGAAATATTTTTAGACCAATTAAAACTGAGAGAATTTAATGACAGAAGAAAGCTACTAAAATAATAATTATTAGAATTAGAATAATCAGAGTTCTCCAGGAGGAAGAAAAATGAGCCCTGGCACAACACAGAAATGTAAGAAGAAAAGAAAAGAAAGGGGAAGCAAAACATGTGGGTAACTAAAGATAAATACTGATACATAATAATATTATAGTCTTCTGAGTTTTATATGTCTAGCATTAACATGAATATCAACAATAATACAAAAGGTAGGTGGGTCAAAGGGAATTTACATTTTCTAAGGAAGACAAATTATGCAATAAATTTTTTTTTGTAAGGAAGACAAATTATGCAATAAATTGTTTTACACTAATAAAGTAAGGATACAGATTTTCAATCACTAGGATAGCCACTAAAGGACTAGTAAAAACAGACATAAAGAGTCAAAACAGTGTCAAATAAAATGTAAGCAATAGTTAATAAATATGAACACAAATAAGTCAATAGTTACAATAAATGAAAATGGGTCAAATGCTCCAATTAAAAGACTTAAGCTATCAGTGTGAATTTTTAAAAATCTAAAGCTAACTAACTATATTCTTTAGCAGCTTATTTAAGTATTCATTCTTTTAAATGATTCATTTAAAGTATTTTTATATCTAGTATTTATATACAATTACAGTGTATACTAGCTTTTTAGTTAATACAATTACAGTGCATACTAGCTTTTTATTTAATACAATTACAGTGCATACTAGCTTTTTATTTAATACAATTACAGTGTATACTAGCTTTTTATTTAAAGTATCTGTCCTGTTGCTTACAGGACAGATGCTTTAAGGACATAGGAGAGCTAAAAAAATGTTTTAAAATGTAAAAAGACATACCATGTGAACACTAATCAAAAGAAAGCTACACTCTGAGACCAGAAGAACTAGATGGTGCCCGGCTACAACCAATGACTGCCCAGACAGGGAACACAACAGAGAACGCCTGAGGGAGCAGGAGAGCAGTGGGATGCAGACCCCAAATTCCTGTAAAAAGACCAGACTTAATGGTCTGACTGAGACTAAATGGACCCCAGGCCTTCTTTTAGCCCAAGACAGGAACCATTCCCAAAGCTAACTCTTCAGACAGGGACTGGACTGGACTATGGGACAGAATATGATACTGGTGAAGAGTGAGCTCCTTGGATCAAATAGACACATGAGATGATGTGGGCAGCTCCTGTCTGGAGAAGAGATAAGAGGGCAGAGGGGGCAGAAGGTGGCCGAATGGACGAGAAAATAGAGAGCAGAGGGAAGGAGTGTGCTGTCTCATTAGAGGGACAGCAACTAGGAGTATATAGCAAGGTGTGTATATAAGTTTTTGTATGAGAGGCTGACTTGGTTTGTAAACTTTCACTTAAAGGACAATAAAAATTTTTTTAAAAAAGCTATACTAATATACACTATTTATATTATATACTAATATACACTAATATAAACCCAAGTAGACTTTAAGAAGTATCACCAGAGATTTCAAAAAGGGGGGGGATCACAATTATAAAAGCATCAATTTATTATGAAGATATAACAATTCTAAATCTGTGTGTACCCAATAACAGAGCTTCAATATATGTAAAGCAAAAACTAACAAATAAAGGGAGAAATAGACAAATTCAAAAACACATAGGAGACTTTAACAAACCACTCTAGGTAGCTTGGAGCCCTGATGGCACAGTGGTTAAGAGCTAACGCTGCTAACCAAAAGTTCAGCAGTTCAAATCCACCAGCTGCTCCTTTGAAACCCTATGGGGAAATTGTACTCTGTCCTACAGGCTCACTATGAGTTGAAATTAACTCAAAGGCAATGGGTTTGGCATTTGGTTTTCTAAGTAGCTCAAGGAGCGCTGGTAGCACAATGGCTAAGTGCTTAGCTACTAACTGAAAGGTTGGCAGTTCAAACCCACCAGTCACTCCATGGGAGAAAAGACCTGGCAATCTGCTCCCGTAAAGATTACAGCCTAGGAAACTCTGCCTAGAAAACCCTATGAAGAAGTTCTGCTCTGTCACATAGGATCACTATAAGTCGGAAACAACTTAACAGCCCCTAACAACAGTAACTAGGTAGCTTATAGAACAACCAGACACTTCACCGTCCGAAAAAGAAACTCAGTAGGCTATAGAAGTTCTGAACAATACAATTAACAAAATATGACCATGTGCAGAATACTGCACCCAGCAAAGAAAATACATAAACTTAGTTCAAATGTACATGGAGCGTTTACCAAATTGACCATATGCTGGCTCATAAAGTATCTTCTCTGAACACACAGGAATTAAGCAAGAAACCAATAAGGAACACTTAACTATAATATCCTCAACTGCCTTGAAATTGTACAGTATATTTCTAATAGTCCACTGATCTGAGAAAAAATCAACAGAAATTTAGAAATATGTTGAATTGAATGATAATAAAAAATATATCAGAATTTTGAGATGCAGCTAAAGGTGGTGCTTAGAAAGAAATGATAGCTTTAAATGAATATACTAGAAAAAGAAAATGATTAAAAATCAATAATGTCAAGAAGTTAGAAATAAAACAGAAAATTAAATCAAAGCAAAAGAAAAAAATAATAAATAGAAATCAATAAAAGAGAAATCAAATGTACAATATAGAAACTCAACAAAGCCAAAAGTTTATTCTCTGAAAAGGTTAATATCACTGATAAGCTCCTAGCAAGTGAAAAAAAAAAGGCAGAAAATAGAAATTGACAGTATCAGGGTGAGGGAAACAACTGTAAAGCCTTCAGACAGTCAGAAGAGAATAAAAATATATCATGAACAATTTTTCACTAAGAAATTTGATAATTTAGATGAAAAGTATATATTTCTTAAAAACAAAACATATTCACACTAAATAACAATGTAAAAATCTGAATACTACTGTATCTGTAAAATGAATCCTTTATTAAAATGGTCCTGTAAAGAAAGCAAGCTGGATAGCACCTGGAGAGCTTCACGGGTGAATTCTTCTAAATATTTAAGGAAGAATCAACACAAATCTCACACAAACTCTTTCAGGGGAAAAAGAAAGAATAACTTTCCCAATCTATTTTCTGAGGCCATGATAAACTTAATATTAGTACCTGACAAAGCATTACAAGAAAATCACAGATCAATCTATTACGAACAAAAATGCAGAAATCCCTAAAATGAGGGAAGGGTAATTTCCCACCTCATGAGTCCTGCTTTCCCCAAGGCAGAAGCCAGGAAGCCTTGCAGCCACAGACGCCCTTAAGGCAGCACACAGGCAATGACCTCAGTTCTGCCAGGAAATGCCCAGGCAGTCGGTATCAAGGCTGACACAGTTTCTCTATCTGCTCATTTCCCACCTTATGTGCTGAGGACTTAAAGACTAGGAGACACTGCTGCTAAGCCTTAACGCTGGCAGAAACTGAAAATAGACTTCTTTCAGGCATTTTAACTGTCGGAGTTATTTTCCTTTGTAGGTTCCATTTTTCTCCTAAATTGTTCTTCATATCTTCCTGAAGAAAAGCTGATTATCATACAGTTTATATAAATTCTTATTTTAAAAATCAAATACCTGCTGTGACCTTCTAGCATGAACTAACTGAGCAAGATCAGCTTATGAACAAAATGAATTAAGTGCACGTAAAATATAACTTAATCACAAATACGTGCAATTTAATGAGCAATTGTTTTTTAATGGACACATTCTGTTTCATAAGCTTTCCACATTATTTCACCTCTATTAAACACACACTTGAAAAATCTGCTGGAAAACAGACTGGTTTGCTGCCATTGACATAACTCACACACACACGCACACCACACCCACTGCTGTCAAGTCGATTCTGACTCATCGCGACCTTGTAGGACAGAGTAGAACTGCCCCATACGGTTTCCAAGGAGCGCCTCGTGGAATCAGACTGTTGACCTTCTGGTCAGCAGCTGTAGCTCTTAACCACTACACCACTAGGGTTTCCCACATAACACGTAACTCATAAAAAAACTCACAGCATGATACAAATCAACAAAACTGTTCACGAGGTAGTGCTAAAACCGCAGCTTTCAAAAGACCATGATTAAAGCAAAAGAGCTGTGTATATTTGCTTGCTACTAATCACATACGCATTCCACTTGTCATTTTCAATAAGCGTTCCTATTACAGAATTTTAATATCATGCATGAGGAAAGAATTCTCTGGACTTCAGTTAAGCAAATGTGATGAAACAAAAAGTACAAAAATATCAGAGAGATGATTTTTTAACAACGAATTCTGTCAAGAACACACAAAGCTAGTGCCTTAAAAGATTTTAAATAACTCAATTCTTCATTCACTTGAAATGTTTTCAACAAGGCTGTGATAAGGCAAGGGTCTTTATTGTTGCTGTTTTTAAGACAGAAAGCCTGAAAGCCAATCAAACTGCTGGGTAACAGTGACCTCCTTCCACTTTGTCTAAAGAGAGCCTCAGTACTCAAAAAAATAGACGGTAACTGTAAAGAAGCTTAGCAATATAGGAACACTACACCAGTGGAAACAACTATCTGACCATAAAGGGTCTGGACAGTGGAATAATTCTAAAGAATTAGTCTTTGACTACATTCAAGAACAGGACTTACCTTCCATCAGTGAATCACAATGACTTAAAGCCTATCAATTGCACGTTAGTCAACCCCTTTAACATTAAAACTCCGTTAACTTACAAGATTTAGGACTAAACAGTGTGCTAGGTAATGATAAGCTTTAGTACTCCCCCCTAATACTCATGTGAATTACTTTTCTTAATTCAAATTTATGAAGATCCAAATAGTGAGATCTTACTTTAGTACTATGTGTATGCAAAGTGACTCACCAATTTCTGCGGGATTCGTCCCAGGGGTTGGCCATTCCCACTCCTCTGGGACCACAATGAAAGTCCACCTTAGCAGCACGGGTGGGGCCACTAGGGTTCATCCCTGCTCTGATACTGGATCTTAGCTTTTAAAAATCCTAAACTTCATTCTCTTTACCTCACTCTCATACCATCTTCTCTAAGCTCTTTCTACTTACTAATAAAAGCCATTTGATTCATCTGGACTTTCTGTGTCTGTATATTTTAAAATCCAAAATGTTGTTGTTGTTAGGTGCCGTCGAGTCAGTTCTGACTCAGAGCAACCCTACGTACAACAGAACGAAATGCTGCCTGGTCCTGCGCCATCCTCACAATTATTGTTATGCTTAAGCCCACTGTTGCAGCCACTGTGTCAAGTCCAAAATAGTTGTGTAGTATTCTCTGTGTCTGCACAAAGTCACCATGCCAGGAGCTAGTGTAAGAACACATTTACACTCCAAAGACTGCCTTGGGGAAGCAGAGAGCACTGCAACTACTCACAAGAAAGCCACAGGCCAGCCCGCAGAAAGGAGATCCAAACCAACACTGTGTAGGCCAGCATCCTGCCAAAGCTTTTACTTACAACTGGAATAGCCATGCATGCATCCTCCTCTTATAGAAGTTTTTTGTTTCTGTTTGTTTGTGGGGGTAGTAATGGGTATTTTGGATCAATCTGAACATACCTGCCTTTTGCTTTACCCCTTTAGCTCCATAGGCAGAGCATGAGGCTCAATCTCAGAGTCATGGGTTCAGGCCCCACCTTGGGCATGTGTTTTGGAGCCCTGGTGGCACTGTGGTTAGGAACCTGGCTGTTAATCAAAAGGTCAGTAGTTCAAACCCACCAGCCACTCCTTGGAAACCTACAGGGCAGTTCTTCTCTGCTCTATAGGGTCACTTTGAGTTGGAATACACCTGACGGCAATGGGTTTGGTTTAGTTTACATCATTCTTATCCAATTAGTTTCTACTTGAAACATTTTAGCATGCTTGAGTCTAACCCAAAAATGCAATTAAAAAATCTCATTTATCTTAAGGGGGCAATGGTGGTTCAGTGGTAGAATTCTCACCTTCCACACAGGAGACACAGGTTCAAATTCTGGCCAGTGCACCTGAAACACACCCACCACCTACCTGTCAGTGGAGGCTTGAGTTCTGCTATGATGCTGAACAGGTTTCAGCGGAGCTTCCAGACTAAAACAGACTAGGAAGAAAGGCCTGGTCATCTACTTACAAAAATCAGCCAGTGGAAACCCAATGGATCATAACTGTCCCATCCCCAAACAATCATGGGGATGGTACAAGGCCTAGGCAGTGATACATGGGGCTGCCGTGAGCTGGGGGCCAACTTGATGGCAACTGACATTTATCTTAAACAGAAACGGTGATTGTAAGCTGGAGTCTTGGGCACTATTGTATGTTTTCTTGGTTACATTCTTATCAAAATTTGAAAGATTATGTGAAATTCCTAAATCTTTATTGGGTGAAACTTGATAAGAAAAAATTTAGTCATATGTAAAAGCAGTAAACAAAAATCCTGAAAAGTGAAATAGCTCGTACCTTCTTTCCTTTCTGCAGCTCAATGCATTTTTACTATCTTTCCTATTAAACCATCCACCCCACCATCCCCCACCTCTAGTCTATTCTAATTCCAGGTACTGAAGACTTGAAAAGAAAAAGATGGCTCTTCTTAATATGAATGAGAGAGGTCTCCAAATGCCAATTGCCTGATTTGAAATTGCCCTGATCAAAATGCTACATGTACAGAAGCAACTGCGCAAATTTCCTTCGACAACTGGGCCCCAATTATCGCAATCAGGACTTTTGAAAAAAATCATCAGAGAAAAATCAAACCACATGCGTAAAGGACAGAGACCAGCAGGACTCTTTGGTCACTTGGTGGATAAAATCAGTTGCCTAAGCATTACAGATTATGTAAGATGCATAACTTGTGCTACAAACATCAAAATGGAATTACTCATGCATCCATCTATTAAGAGCTTTATCTCAGGCTGACTTCATTTAATGCTTCAAAGTTCAGAACATAATCTCATTACCTCACAGTCCTCTTTCAGTTCCACGTGAAGACACAAAACTGCAGCTGCTAAAAAATTTCCTTAACTAAGTCATGGACAGATAAAACAGGACAAACTTCACAAAACGTGCTGTCCTCTGCTACAGTCTCACCTTTTCCCTCCATCGTGGTGCTGAAAATGATTTCACTATAAATTAGGTGGCTCTAAGCCAGGTACTTCACTGCTCTGGGGGCTAAGGACCTCATTTATAAAATGAATGGACTGGACTATCCCGGAAGATGACCTCTCTAAGACCTCTTCCAGGTCTAACTTACACTAGGTAAGTCTATTTTGGACAACGTCCTTCAATCTTCCATTCCAGGTACTTGTGTAAAAGAAGGTCTACAATACTGACAGTATTGTAGAATCTCAACCTAAGAAATGTTTGATATACTTCTAGGAAGGTTACAGAAAGCAGTGCTGGGGGGAGCAATGAGAGCTAGAAACAGAATCAGAAGCCCCAATCAAGTCATTCTACTACTTATTAATATCACTACCTTATAACCAAGGTCTTCAAACTATGTTTTAATTTGTTTTCTATACAATGGAAACAATTCTTTATCTATCACCATCATTGAAAATGTTAGAACCAAGTGATACATATGTCAGCATTGAACCATAATGTATTATTTCTAAGACTTGCTAGCATTTATCGGGCACTTACTATTTGTAAGGCAGTTTACAAAGTGCTTTACATACATTATCTAGTCTGCAGGGTCTCTACTTTACACACAGAGAAACTAAGTTTAAGTAACTTGCCCAAGGTTATATAATTTATAAAGAGCAGAGCAAGGATTTAAAGTAATCTATTTCCAAAACCTGGGCTCTTAACCCTTACACTCTATAACCTTGGGCGCACTGGTAGTTCAGTGATAGAATTCTCACCTTCCATGCAAGTGACCCATTTGATCCTGGCCAATGCACCTTGTGTAGCCACCACCCATCTGTCAATGGAGGCTTGCCTGTTGCTATGATGCTGAACAGGTTTCAATGGATCTTCCAGACTCAGACTGACTAGGAAAAGAGGCCTGGCAATCTATCTCTGAATATCAGCCAATGAAAACCCTATGGATCTAACAGTCTGATCCCCAGCTGATCATAGGGATGACACAGGACCAGGTAGCATTTTGTTCCATTGTGTGTGGGATCACCACGAGTCAGTGGCCAACTCAACAGCAGCTAAGAATAAAAACAACATATGACCTTAGAGCTCAACAAATACAGTTGAGAAACCTTGAGCACTGTATCTCTATGATGAAATACTAAAAAAATACCCGAAGAAACGAAACCCATTGCCATTGAGTTGATTCCGATTCATAGCGACTCTACAGGACAGAGTAGAACTGCCCCATAGGTTTCCAAGGAGTGCCTGGTGGATTTGAACTACCAACCTTTTGGTTAGCAGCCATAGCTCTTAAACACTATGCCACCAGCGTTTCCACTAACAAAATTAAGTGCCTATTAAATAAATTTGTGTTTAATTAAACACAGTTTATGTAGTGCTAAGCCAGGTCAATCCAATCTCATTTTCGATCAAGAAAAATTAAAACACAAACAAATTCAGAGCCCTGGCCAAGATCACACAGCTAGTTGGTAACAGGCTCGGGACAAGCCCACCCAGCGCTGCCCTATAGCCCACTGCCTATTTAGAAGTCCCTCTGCATAGGTAGGGGCCCTGGTGGCGCAGTGGTTAAGAGCTCGGCTGCTAGCCAAAAGGTCGGCAGTTCAAATCTACCAGCCGCTCCTTGGTAACTCTATGGGGCAGTTCTACTCTGTCCTAGAGGATCGCTATGAGTCGGAATTGATTTGATGGCAATGGGTCTACATAAGGTAAAGGAGCCCTGGTGATAACAGAGGTTAACTGCTTGGCAGCTAACTGAAAGGTGGGCAGTTCAAACCCACCAGCCCTTCTTCAGGAGAAAGATGTGGCAGTCTGCTTCTGTGAAGATTACAGCTGTGGAAACATGATGGGGCAGTTCCACTCTGCCCTACAGAGTCACTATGAGTCGTAATCGATTTGACAGCCACAGGTTTGGTTTTAGTTTTGGTCTACACAGGTAAGAATTACTACAGTTAGCATACTTCCAAAGCAGGTTCCTCCAAAACCAACAAAGTTTTACAACAGCACCAAAAGAAGATTCTTCCAAAAAGGAAGAAAGCTGGCAAAAGCCTAAGGCTTTAAGATTAGAAAGTAAACATCTCTTAAACATCATGCCAGCGTCTCTGGTTTTCCCACTCATCTTCCTGTTCTCTTCAAACCAAACCCAAGCCCCTGTAAGACCTTACCTGGTACAGCATAAAAAAGCCCGTGTGGTCTAAGTTTACAATTTCTATGCTCACCAAACTTAACTTTCAAATACACAGGCTGCCCTATCTTCACAGAAAGCAGACTAAAGGACAGTCCCAGGAAAGCAGGGTGGCCAGACCCCCAAAAAAAAAGGCGGGATATATTGCATTCCTGGGGGTTTGCACAAGCACAGACTGTGTACACAAGTGTAAGAAGCAAATGATGATAAACTGAGTGGGTTACTTGCAATTTTTATTTCTAGGCTGTTTAATATTCCAGTTGATAATCCCAGTAGGATTTCAGGTCACGAAAATGCCTTGCAAAAAAAAAAAAAGCATATTGGTCTTTCCATATTTACTAATTAAAATCTAATGTTTCCATTCTGTGCCAGTTATTTTCATATCCCAGTCCCACAACATTAAGAGCTTATTTAACCAGCCATTTAAGACATTCTGAAATTATTTTAAAATATAAAATTCTGTAATTTACTTACTTCTTAGGTCAACATTTAATGATGCATCAAGATCCCAAACAATTCCTTAGTATACTCCTGAGCAAATGGCTGAAACAAATTTTCACTAAACATTCTTTTCTTTTGTACATAGATAGAGGGCTAAGTCATAACATATTTGAAATAGGGAACTAAACTACTTTAACATAGCATTCTAAGTAAGTTATTTGTTCTAGGGAATTCTGAGGGGGATTTTATATTGAAACAATTTTAATTTCTGAAAAATATTCCAGGGAGTTGGACAGAACGACTCCAACACTCCGTGTCAAAGCACTAGATGACCAAAACAGATGCTTATAAAAAAAGAGAGAGAGAGACCTTGTGTTTCACAGATTTACTTCTCCATCAGAGCCTGCCTTCTCTGCATCTCACCCCATGTTCCTCCCTGTGCACAGCAAGCAGAAGAAGGCAAACATAATGGCTTCATGAAGTGTGTAAATTTGGAATTGTAGTCTTTCCTTTCTTTCCTCTCATTGTATTTCATAATTATTTAAGTATGAGTTGATAATTCACAATCACTACATGACATACTAATAACAAGTTGGCAAGTAAAAGGCAGTACTCTGTCTCATAAACACTTCACACACAAGTGGAACTCTGTAAGATGGATGTTAAGAAAGTCAGATGAGACGGGAGATTAAATCACTTCCTCCTCTACTGTAGAGGTTTCTGCCTTTCTAGGAACTTATATATCAAACATTCAAAAATTTTACAAAAGCTAATAAACTCTGAAAGGATATTTATCACTTAAAATAAATGGTATAAAGAGGTAAACTGAGAGAAACTGAATAAGGATGACACTAGATTATGAGATAGTGATTAAGCAATATTACCTTAATGTGTATATGTGTGTGGAGCTGATTTGATGCTCTTAGCAATGACACTGAGTAGACAGAATTGGTAATGATGAGGATAATAATATCAGTATTATACAATAGCAGCAGAGCAATAGCAATAGCCCTGACTGACCTTTTAACTAAGTACCAGACAAGATGTTAAATGTATTATACTGATGAGGAGGACACTGAGACCCACACCCCCATTAAGAGAATTGCTCGGGGCCACTGAAGCTCGAAACAGTAAAGCCAAGACTCAAATGCAGATCTTCCCACACTATATCCAGTTGTCTTTCCTGTGTAAATGGTATGACAGTCTACAGGACTGTCCTCCAGCATTCCTTTTTCAGGACCTGCCCCATCTTCTGCCATCCCCACCATCTGTATTTTACCACAGAGTTGTCCTGTGTTTACCACATGATCTTAGTCCCTGGCAAAAGCTGACTCTTCCAGAGAGGCCCAGACCCATGCTGGACAAATCAGATTCCTTCCCAAGAAATGTGTACCTGGACCTAAGATCAGGTTGATCTTTCAGTGGATATTTGGACTATTACATGTAGACTTGGGAATTGTTGGGTGAACCTATTTTCATCTTGTAGAACTGAGATACCAGCTTGTAGTGAGACAGAAGAATGAAGGAGAAAAAGGAGAATCAGGGTCCTCCACAGTTGCAATCCCTGGTTCTACTTCTCAGACCACCTGCAATCCTGACCGTGGATTCCATAAGCAAAGATCCTCAGGATCCTACCTGTAAGTATCCCCTTTTACCTTAGGTTACCTCTCGTGGGTTTCTGTTTTCAGCAAACAAAGGGTCTAAGTAGCAGAAAACAAATTTTATGAATGGGACCAAGCTCTGCACTAGAAGGCCTCACATGCTTGTCTGCTCAGTACCCTTCTGTCCTGGTACCAGCGCCCCCCTCTGTTGGGAAACTGTGTCTTCCCCACCATGCCAGCCATGTGATTCTAGTTATTCTGGCTTTTTAAAAATTTTTTGAGAGGAACAATGAGAGGGAAGCGTGGTGGGTGTGTGTGTCTGTTTTTTCTTCTGCAAAACTGGGTAAGTCACAGCACCCTGATGCCCAACTAAAGCACTCATCTACGTAAACTACAGAAGAAAGACTTTGTTTCCCATGATTCCTATGAAGATGAAGAGGCTGTTTTCTATGAAATCTTACAGAGATAATGGTCTAGAACAAATACCAGGCACACCGTTAAATGCTAGACAGAGGCGCTTTATCCTAAGTAGAAAAAATTTTAAAAAAGGATAATCACCAGATACATTCAGGTCTCTGTTTTCTCAGCTAGTAAACTGTGGCAGTTAACGGTAAGTGGCTTTCATACTTTAACCTCAGAAGCTTTAAACAAACTCTTACATGGAAAACCCAGGTATGAAACATCTAAAAGCAGACCCTGTCCACTCATGGTCTACACCCAGCCCCACAGCTGCCCCAAAACACCTCCAGTAACCCCTAAGTCTTCTCACACCACTTTAAAACACTGCAATATTATGACAGAAAATTAACAATCAGGAAAAGTACACTGTCTTAGTTATCTAGTGCTACTACAACAGAAATGCCACAAGTGGATGGCTTCAACAAAGAAAAATGTATTTTCTCACAGTCTATTAGGCTAGAAGTCCAAATTCAGGGTGTCAGCTCCAGGGGAAGGCTTTCTCTCTCTATTGGCTCTAGGGGAAGGTCCTTCTCATCAATCTTCCCCTGGACTAGAAGCTTCTCCAGGCAGGAGCCCTGGGTCCAAAGGATGCACTCTCTCCTGTCTGCTTTCTTCGTGGTATGAGGTACCTGTCTCTCTGCTAGCTTTTCTCTTCTACATTCCAGAAGAAACCAGCTGAAGACACAATCCAATCCTGTAGGTTGAGTCTGGCCTCATCAACACTACTGCTGCCCATCCCCACTCATTAACATCATAAAGGCAGGATTTTCAACACATAGGAAAATCACATCAAATGAGAAAATAGTAGACAATCACAAAACACTGGGAATCATGGCCCAGCCAAATTGATCCACACGTTTTTGGGGGACACAATTCAATCCATGATAAATTCTAAAGCAGATACAATACAAGCCAAGCTGAAAGTATGATGTGAAAAGTTACAAAGATAAAGAAAATAGTGTTCACTAGTAGCATAACCATTAACCTGATTTTGAAAATCCAGATGTGACAATAAAAATAACAGGTAACATGCTGAGGGATTACTATGTGCCAGATTTTGAAATGCCTTATATGAGTTATATCGCTAATGCTTCACCACATTTCTAGGAAGCACGTACCATTACTGCCCCTTTTTTACAGGTTAGCAAATTAAGACCTATGGAGGTTGAAGAACTTGCCGACAGTTACAAAGTCAGTCAGTGGAGGAGTCCATGTTTAAACCCAGGCAATCTAAATTTAGAGCTTTACACCCACTTAACCACTATGTTATACTGAATCATACTGCAAACATAAACGCTGAGCTTCAAAAGTATTATATGATAATCCACATAACTACTAACAGCAGTAAACCCTACTCCAGGAAGTTCAGATGACTTCTTATTATCACCATGCTTGCTTAACCTCTACCATTTTAAGAAGGAGTCCCTGGGTGGCGTAAACTGTTAAGCTCTCAACTACTAGCTGAAAGGTTAGTGGTTCAAGTCCACTCAGAGGTGCCTTGAAAGGCAGGCCTGGTGAACTCCTTTTGAAAGGTTGCAGCCTTGAAAACCCTATGAAGCACTTCCACTCTGCACACTTGGGGTGGCCATGAGTCTAAATCAACTCAGCAGCAACTAATAACAACTATTTGAAGACAGAAAAAAAAAAAAAAAAAAAGGAAACCTTTAAAACCTTACAACATCTTGTAACAAGCGTTCTCAAAGTATAGTCCAAGGGTCTCCATTATACTGCCAGGGAGTCCTTAAGGTACTCCCTCATTGTCTGAATGCAGCTAGATTTTTGTCATATACTCCAACCAGCACAACATCGCAACAGACTAAATGCAGATATGATCACCCAGCAGTCTATTAAATCACACATTAAAGAGATTTGCAAAAACATAAAACAATGCTGTTCTTGTCATTATTTGTGCTTCAGAAAAAAATACTTATTTTTTCATTAAAAATATTATTCATGTTAACAAGTAATGAGTTCATAATTTTTTTTTAATTAAGCAATAATTTTTCCATTTTAATTTCTAATGTCATAAATATTGATACATAAGGCACACATAATAAGAAAAGCACCTCTGGGGTTCTCACTCATTTTTAAGAGTATGACGGGGTCCTGAGAACAAAGAGTTTAACAATTCTTCGGTTTCTTAAAAATACGAATCGATTTTTTATTTGTAACGGGGAACAAAGAGTTAGTTCACAATTCAAATCTGAAAGCTTCAGTATTACTTCCTATGTGGAAGATAAGAGGCACTGGGAACATTTTTGATACCAACTTCTTCATGGTTATGTAAAATGCTAAGCTTGAAAACTGACAAAATTAGATTAACTCAAAAATTTACACCTAATAAATTTATACTTACACGTATAACCTTAAAAGAGTATGTTTCTCAAAGGTAATCAAAAGAATATATTTCTGTGGTTGGCTAATAATACTTAAAATTAATTAGGACTAATTATTACCCTCAAAAGCTTTACCTAACATATGGATTTTCTAATGAGCCTTAGTGACCCAGTGGTTAAGCACTCAGCTGGTAGCCAAAAAGTCTGTGGATCAAGCCCGTCAGTGGCTCCATAGGAGAAAAATGTAGAAGTTTGCTTCCATAAAGACTACACCCTTGGAAAACCCATGGGGCAGGTATACCATGTCCTATAAGGTCACTATGAGTAGGAATTGACTCAACAGCAACAGGTTTTATTTCTTTTTGGTTTTATTATTTTCTAAATAACACATGATAATTTCCTAACTGTAATCTCAGGCTCCAATAGCTAAGCCTTTAACATCTAAGCAATTGAGTTTGATGGTTTATATCTGTAAACAAAGTTTGAGGTATCATTCAAAAGTAGCTACACAAAAGTATGTTAAACTTCCATACAAGTAAAATGACTAGTAATAAACGTAAGGGTAGTTGTTTTTCGTTTCATGTTTTTTAAGACACAATGGCAAGACAAGCTACCAACTGGGAAAAAAGCTTCAGAAACTACATACCTTGTCCGATAAGAATCTAATAATGGAAATATATATAAAACTTCATCAATTTAACAACAAAATGACAAATAACCCAATCCTAAAAGGGGAAAAGGATTTAAATGGACATTTCACCAAAGAGAGCATTCAAATGGTCACCAAACATATGAAAAGGTGCTCAGCATCATTAGCCATCAGATGCAAAACAAAACCACAATAAAATACCATTTTACTCTCACTAGGGTAGAGACCTCATGGCTCAGTGGTTAAGAACTTGGCTGCTAACTAAAAGGTTCACAGTTCAAACCTACCAGCTGCTCCTTGGAAACCCTATAGGACAGCTCTACTCTGTCCTATGGGGCCGCTATGAACACGAATCAACTCAACAGCAACAAGTTTGGTTTTTGGTTAAGACAGCTAAGATTAAAAAGAAAAAAATTCAGAAAATAACAAATGTTGGTGAGGCTGTGGGGAAATTGGAAAACTTATCCATTGCTAACTGAACATGCAGAATGGCAGAGCCATTGTAGAAAATAATGCGGCAATTCCTCAAAAAACTAAAAATAGAACTACCATATAACCCAGCAATTTCACTCGTAGGTATACACCCAAAAAACTTGAAAAAAAGAGACTCAAAGAGAGACTGGTACACCAATGTGCAGTGTAGTACTATTCACAATAGCCAAAAGGTGGAAACCACCTAAATGCCCATCAACAGATGAATCGATAAACAGAATGTGGTACATACATACAATGGAAAAATACTCCGCCAGTGAGAAAAATGAAGTCTTGAAACATGCTACAATATGGATAGAGCTTAGAGACGTTACATTGAGTGAAGTAAATCAATCACAAAAAACAAAAATTGTATGACCTCACTTGTATAAAAAGACAAGAAAAGGCAAATATATAGAGACTAAAGTTTATTTGGAGTTACCAAGGGCAGGAGGGAGGACAAAAGCAGTAGTTATTGCTTACGGAGTACTGAGTTTCAGTTTATGGTGATGGGAAAATCGTACTGATTAAGGGTAGGGTTGTACAGCTGATTATGGTAGGTACACCTGTAAAACATTGAATTGGCAAAAGTCGTGATAAGACATATTTACAACAATGCCAAAAGAAAAACAACCCAGCGTATTTGCCTTTGGTGCTTCTGTACAACCCAACTCTTTATGTGATTTGATTCTGTGGTTTGGAGGTTTAGGGTCATGGTTTCATGGAACATCCCAGTTAATTGATCTAATAACACGTTTAGTGCTTCTACCTCCTAATTCGTTGCCTAGTTCCTAGGGTCCTAAAAGCTTGCCAACAGCCTACCAAGGCACAATAATTGGTCTCAATTCACCCGGAGAAACAGAGGAAGAAAAAGTGTCAGGAACAGAAGGAGGAAATGGAATGTGTGGCTAATTGCCTCGATGAACAACTGCCTCCTTTACTGTGAGACCAGAAGAACAGGAAGGTGCTCAGATACCGTTACTGAACATTTTGATCAAAGGTTTAATAGATGAATCCTGATCAAAGAGAGGAAAATGCTGTCAGAATTTCAAATTCTCACAGACTCCAGGCTTTCTGGAGCTTTGGAGAATGGATGAACCCCTGAAACAATTATTCTGAGATAATCTTGAAACCTTAAACCACAAAACCAACAAAAATGTAGCCAAAATCAAGAAAATCACAAAGCACTAAGAGAATTCAGGAAAATAATACAAGAACAAAACATCAAAATAAACAATTAGGAGTCATAAGAACAGCAACTAGAAATCCAAAAGATAAACAACAAATTTCAGAAATGGACAACCCAATAGAAGGTTTTAGGAAAAAATCTGAAACAATGGAAGAATGAATCAGAGAGACTGAAGACAAATCCCTGGACACGACTTTGTTTGATGAAAAATCAGGAAAGAATGAGAAAATGTAAGAATTATGTGGGACACAATCAATAGCAAAAATTTGCTCACGATTGGAATCCTAGAACAAGGTGAGAAAATGGAAAACACAGAGAGGATTGTTGAAGATTTGATGGCAGAAAATTTCCCTAATATCATGAAAAGATAAAAAGCTGACCATCCAAAGAGATCAACAAATCCCATATAAGACAGACCCCAAAAGAAAGTCACCAAAATGTATCATAAACACACTCGCCAAAACCAAAGACAAAGAAAGAATCCTGATAGCAGCTCAAGAAAAATAAAAAGTCACTTACAAAGGGGAAACAATAAGACGAAGCTCTGATTATTCAGCAGAACTATGCAAACGAGAAGGCAATAGAATGACGAATATAAAACCCGGAAAGAAAAAGACAGCCAACCAAGAATAATATACCTGCAAAACTCTATCTCAAATACAATGGTGAAATTCAGACTTTTCCAGATAAACAAGAATTAAGGGAATTTGTGAAAACCAACCAAATTTACAAGAAACAATAAAGGGAATCCTTTGGTTCAAGAACCAACAACATCACACAACAAACTGAGGCTAGGACAAATGACAGAATCAGCAAGATACCAAAGACCAAAAACCAACCAAACCCAGTGCCATCGAGTCGATTCCAACTCATAGCGACCCTATAGGACAGAGTAAAACTGCCCCATAGAGTTTCCAAGGAGCACCTGGTAGATCTGAACTGCTGACTCTTTGGTTAGCAGCCATAGCACTTAACCACTACGCCACCAGGGTTTCCAAGATACCGAAGAGAAGTATTTAAATAATAAAACAAAACTAAAAGATCTAAAACAGGGAAGCAGAGATGTCAATCTGTAAATGACGACAACATGAAAACAATAAAAGTGGGAATAAACAGTGTAGGTACAGATCTTTATAATGGAGAGGAAATCAAGGCAGCATCAAGTAATAAATGACTGGCTTAAACTTAAGAAGTGAAGTGTAAATTTCACTGTAACCACAAAGATAGTTACTAAACCTATTCATCAATATAAAAAGGTAAAAAAAACATAAAGACTCAATAAACATAAAACCTATAATAACCAAAGAAATGAAAAAAAAAATCCACAAACAAAAAGGAATTCATTATAGGAAAGTAAGAGGAAGAAAGAAAATGTCAGCTCCACAAAAAAAGTTCAACAAAATGTCAGCAATAAACTCAAAGTTAGTGATAATCATAACAAATTTAAATGGTTTAAATGCAACCATAAAGAGACAGAGAGTAAGAGAATGGATTAAAAACACGACCCATCAATATGCTGTATATAAGAGAAACACCTTAGACACAAAGACATAAATATATTAAAAATCAAAGGATGGAAGAAATATATCAAGCAAATAACAACCAAACAACATCTGGAGTAACAATGCTAATCCTAGATAAAATACACTTTAAGGTAAAATCCACCATAAAAGACAATGAAGGGCATTATATAATGATTAAACAAACAATCCACCAAGAAGACATAACCTTAATAAATATCTATGCACCCAATGACAGTGCTCCAAAATACATAAAACAAATTCTAATGGCACTTAAAAGATAAATAGTTCCACCAGTAACAGTGGGAGACTTCAACACACTACTGTCAGTAAAGGACAGAAAATCTAGGAAAGAAACCAAAAAGATACCAAAGATCTAAAGGCCACAATCAATCAACTTGAATTCATAGACATATGTAGAATACTTCAACCAACTGCAGCAAAGTATACAAACTTTTCTAACAACATGGAACAATCTCCAGAATAGACTACATTTTAGGCCACAAAGCAACCCTCAATAAAATCCGAAACATCGAAATAATACAAAGCATCTTCTGGCAGCGGGGATCTTCTCTGATCACGATGCCATAAAAGTAGAAATTAATAACAGGAAGAGCAAGAGAAAAAAGCCAAAAACTTGAAGTCTGAATGGAAATCACTGGATAATACAAGAAATCGAAGATGGAATCAAAAAATTCATAGGCTCAAATGAGAATGAAAACACATCATACCAAAAACTTTTAGACAATCAGTCAATGCAATCCACCACAGAAACAGTATGAAAGAATCACATGATGACCTCAATCAATGCAGAAAAGGCACTTGATGAAGTCCAACAACCAGTCCTGATAAAAACTTCAATAAATTAGGAATAGAAGGGTAATTCCTCAACATAACAAAAAATCATCTATAAGAAACCAACCGCCAACATCGTTCTCAACATAGAGAGGCTGAAGGCATTCCCCCTGAAACGGGAACAAGACAAGGATGCTCTTTATCACCACTCCTATTTAACATTGTGCTGGAAGTCCTACCTAGAGCAATAATGTAACAAAAAGGAATAAAGGGCAACCAAACTGGTAAGAAAGAAATAAAACTACCCCTATTTGCAGATGATATGACACTCTACATAGAAAACCCTAAAGATTCTACAAGAAAACTACTGAAACTAATAGAAAGATTCAGCAGAGTGGCAAGATACAAGATAAACATACAGAAATCAGCTGGATTCCTATACATCAACAAAAAGGAAATCAGGAAAACCATACCATTTATAATACCCCCCAAAAGACAAAACAGGAATAAATCTAATCAGGGACATAAAATACCTATACAAAGAAAACTATAAAAAAAAAAAAAAAGGCGATCTACGCAAATAGGATGTAAATGATAACTAATGATGCACAAACACAAGAAGATGAAGTAGATAACTGTGAGCTCCTAAAAATTAAACACTTTTGCTCATCATAAGACTTCACCAAAAGAGCAAAAAGAGAACCTATAGGCTGGGGGAAAAAAACCGACTAAAAAATCTGACAAGGGTCTAATTTCTAAAATCTATATGATACTGTAACACTATAACAATAAAAAGACAAATAATTCAAATAAAAACTGGGCAAAGGATACAAACAGATACTTCACCAAAGAAGACACTGAGGCAGACAACACACACAAAGAAATGCTTGCAATAATTAGCTATTAGAAAAATGCAAATGAAAACTTCAATGAGCTACCACCTCACCTCAACATTACTAGCATGAATCAAAAACAGAGAAAATACCAAATGTTGGAGAAGTTACGGGGAGATGTGAGCTCTTATGCACTGCTAGTGGGAATGTAAAATGTTACTACCCCTGTGGAAAATGATATGGCACCTCCTTAAAAAACAACAGAAATATTACATGATCCAGTAATCCCACTCCTAGGAATACATCCTAGAGAAATAAGAGCCGTCATACAAATAGACATATGCACACCCATGTTCATTGCCGCATTATTCACAACAGCAAAAAGACGAAAACAATCTAAGTGCCCATCAACAGATGAATGGATAAACAAATTATGGTACATACACGCAAAGGAATATTATGCAACAATAAAGAACAATCATAAATCCGAGAAACATCACACAACATGGATGAATCTAGAGGGTATTTAAACTCAGTGAAACAAGTCAATCACGAAAGGACAAATACAGTATGAGACCCCTATTAGAAAAACTCAAGAATAGATTTACACACAGAAAGAAACAATCTTTGATGGTTATGAGGTGGTGGAGAGGTGGGGAGGGGAAATCACTAACCAGATAGTAGACAAGCAGTAATTCTGGTGAAGGGAAAGATAGGGGAAGCCAGCACAACATGACTAAGGCAAGGTCATGGAAGTTTCACAGGCACATTCAAACACTCTAAGGGACAGAGTTACTGGGGCTGAGGGCCGTGGACCATGGCCTCAGGGGACATCTAGGTCAACTGGCATAACATAGTTCATAAAGAAAATGTTCTACACCCTACTTTGGTGAGTACCATCTGGGGTCTTAAAAGCTTGTGAGTACCCATCTAAGATACATCTACTGGGTCCCATCCTGTGCGGAACAAAGGAGAATACAGAAAACCAAAGACACATGGGAAAATACTAGTCCAAAGGACTAAGACCACAAGTACCACAGCCTCCGCCAGCCTGAGGAGCCTCCCAGAGAAGCCTAGAAATAGATGGTGCCTGGCTACCATCACTGACCACTATGACGGGGATCACAACAGAGGATCCTGGACAGAGCAGGAGAAAAATGTAGAACAAAATTCAAATTCACAAGAAAAGATCAAACTTACTGGTCTGACAGAGACTGGAAGAACCCCGGGACTACGGCCCCCAGACACTCGTTTAACTCAGAACTAAAGACACTCGTTTAACTCAGAACTAAAGTCACTCAGAACTAAAGTCACTCCAAAAGTTCACTACGCACCCAAAAATTATACAGGTCTATAAAACAAACAGTAACACGTGTGAGCAATGTGCTTCTTAGCTCAGTCATGTAAATGAGACCAAATGGGCAACACCTGCCCAAAAGCAAAGGCAACAAGGCAGGAAGGGACAGGAAAACAAAACAAATGGCAACAGGGAACCCGGGGTGGAGGAGAGAGTATTGACACACCCCGGGGATTGCAACTAATGTCACAAAACAATTTGCTAAATGAGAGACTAATTTGCTCCATAAACTTTCACCCAAAGCACAACATAGTTTGAGAAAATAAATAACTCACTTAAAACTTTTCTAATTCTCAGCCTATAAAAATGTATTAAACATGCCGAAAACAAAAAACCTTAAACCAGTAATATGCCTTGAAGTCTTCGTAAAACCAAACAAAAAATCTAGCTTACCTAGTAAAAAATGTCTGCTTTGAGCATTATGTTCTTTTAAGAAATATCTATATGGGACCAAACTGACGACAGCAAGTCAAAAAATTAGATAGTAACCTAAGAGTGCGGAGTTTGTATTAATGGAGGAGGAACAACTCAGAAAAGGAGGGTGAAAATGGTTACACAACTCAAAAAATGTAATCAATGTCACTGAACTGTACATGCAGAAACTGCTGAACTGGTGTATGTTTTGCTGAGTATGTTCTCAACAAAATAAATACAATTAAAAGCAAATAGATATTATGGCAAGGAAAAATCTTAAGTGTAGAAACTTTCAAATTAAATAATCTGTTTTTCATGCTGCTACCACTAATAAATATTTATGTATCTTTTTAAACTTAAGCTTGCATATTTATACTTACGATCAATGCAATTACCATCATCATCCCCAAAAACATCTATTAAATGCTGAGATGGTCATACCATGATGTAAAGTGTATATGAATGTATTTTATGCAACAGACATTCTTTCTTGCAGTTAAAAAAATTTATAAAGGTTGAACAAATACTTAAACAATGTTTTATAAAGCAAAAAAATAAAAAACAAACAGACAACGAGGGAGAGCAATAGAAAGATAAAAGTACAACCCGTAACACAATTGTATCTAAAGAGCTGTTATTTTCCTTCCAGCTTTCTAAAATAAAGAATGCATTATAATGCCAAAAGGAAATATAAGTAGGTTAATCACACATGCACATGACGATGAGTATTTAGGCTAATTCAAATTGGCTCTACAGTACTTGGTCAGCTTCCTCCTCAGAAAAAGAAACAGAATATTCTACTATCACCTTCTGATTTGAAAACAGACAAGACAGAAAGCTGCACTGAGAAAGTGGTATGAATCACCAGATCCACAATGCAGATAAAACAATGCCCACAGAGCAAGAAAAACTTGTGAAGTCAAGAAAGCAACAAAGACCAGACCACTATCTTCTAATATAAATTGGCTCCTCAGCTCCTTCTGCTTTCCGCAAAAAATACCTGCTTCCATAAAGCTACTTGAAACACTGCATTGTTTATGGATTAAATGATCTTCAAAAATCACTAGCTCTTCAAGGGACTCTAGATTTCACCCTAAATCATTTATTTTTTATAATAACTTACCTCAGCTGAACTGATTTAATAACACAGGTCATCCTCCTGAATTAAACAGAGACTGTCAACGTCTAATCTTTGGAAAACCACACAGTTTCAGCCAAATTCACTGCACAGTCAAATGGCTGGCATTAGCACACAGGGCCCAATCTGTGAGGACACCAGGTGTGAAGGGAAACGGTATAAAACTTCTGTTGAGTTCAATTATGTATCTGCATGGGGCAGACTGAGGAAAATAACTGCCAACCTTTTAAGTCTAGTCTTTTCCTTCTCTGAATGTATAAGCTTCTAATTATGTATAAGCTTAAAAATTTCTTCATGCAGAAAAGACTATATATTAACACATATTTTCTGACAAAATACTAATATGAAATATCCTGTCTATTGATAAACAGTACATTCTTCATCACACAACTCTGAAATACACTGATCCCTAAAAGTAGCTGTAGAGAAGATAAAGACAAAGGCTCTCATATCAGAGAATGATTTTTAGCTTCTATGTCTAGAAAAGGGTATTATAATATAAAATACTTATTTAAAGGTCATCTTCCAATATCTGAAAGTGTTCACGGCATCACTGAATTCTTAAGACAGAAAAGTTAATGTCTTAAATAATGACATTATCTAGAAATAGTTCTTCCAGAATAAAAGAAAACAAGTACATAAAACAGAGATTGGGGAAGATTTATAAATCTGTCTACATGAAACATATAGTTAATAACTTTATACGGAGCCCTGGTGGCACAGTGGTTAAGTTCTCAAGTGCTAACCATAAGGTCGCCAGTTCAAACCCACCGGCAGATCCACTACGGAACGTTGTGGCAGTCTGTTTCCATAAAGATTACAGTTTTGGAAACCCTATGGGGCAGTTCTACTCTGTCCTATAGGGTGGCTATGAGTCGGAATCCACTCCATGGCAATGGGTTGTTCTATTTTTGTTTATTTTTATTTTTTTAGTAAGTTTATGATGCAAAAGAGTTGATATTCATAGGTTCTGTATATCTATGAATGTTGAAGTCACAGCTGTGGAGACATCTTTAAATGAGTGTTTAATTTCACATGTCCCCAAAAAGAACATTCACAGAAAGAACCCAGTTGAATACAGTATGTTGTGACTTAACATTCTGCTAAATATCAGTATTTTATGCCCAAAAAGACTGGGAAGCCACCAAAACGCTGGACTTACCCTCATAGTTTGCCTGTGTCTTTTTCTGAAAGATTCAAGGATGTAAATGATTGCCTTTAAAGAAAATACATGAATTTATTGTATTCCTTCAACCACAGGAAGACTTTATTTTACTCTAGCCAAGGAAACCACTATCTGTGGAATAGTTATCTGCATTACAAAGAGAAGAAACAGCAGTTAATTGGCAGAGATGTGGCTAAAGGGATCCCCAAACAAGGCACTAAACACATTTTCCTAACAGAGCCCTCAGCACAGGCACCAGAAAGCAAAACCAGAAGTGACACTCACCTCACACAAACTAAGAAAATCCGGAACCAGAAAGACCCTCTGAAGTTAATCGTCAAGTAAACCTCCCGCTGCTGGCCTAAAATGTCATCTTTTCTGAGTAGTCAGAAAACTTATTCCCCATGTATGTACCCAGAACATTCCTCCATCTCTTGTAAAACATGGAACACAGCGTTCTCATTTCAAAACTTACCTAGAGATAATCGCTGAAAGACCAAGAAAACAGGATCACAGCCACCCCTGCTCCTACTGCCAATTGAGCTCAATCCAAATTAAACTCTGATGGCTTAAGCTAATTGGTAAACAGCCCTTCCTTAGAATTAGCAGTACTTGCAGACAGTGGGCTTCCCTCGAAGTCTACGAAGTTGAGGGATTAGCCACCATGGTTGCTGCCTCCTCTCAGACTTGCTTCCTCCTTCCTGGCCTCCAGAGGACGCTCCTTGGTACAGAGTTCCAGCTGCTCGGCCTCTCCCACTGAATTACGCAAATGCACTGAGCCTTCTCCTGAAAGCTGGACACAGGGCAGGCTACGGGCAATGCCTTATCACATCCTTTACCAAGTAGCTGTAGGAATTTGTGCCCCTTCATCAGCACGCTCCAGGAGCTACTTGACCCGAGGCAGAATGTTCTTAGATAAAACACTTGGGGGGAGGGCTGATGCCAGAATGTCACTTCATTTCCAGATTTCACATGTTCACTAGGAGGCACACGGTGAACAGCACTAACGATCACAAAGGCCTAGTAGCTGCCTTCTGACAACTGCTGAGAGCTTTCTCTCATTTACTCTTCACCACAAATCCATGAAGCAGATATTAGCATCATCCCAGTTTTATGAAGACAGGGAGGCTGCACAAGCATAGAGTTAGTCACAGAGCTATTAAGTGGTGAAACTGGAATTCAAAACCAAGAACTGGCAAGAAATGTAGATTTGGCTAAAAAAAAACTTCGGTTTTGAACTGTTCAAAGACACTACTTCAGCAAAATTTTCCCGAAGCCCGCAGGAAAATCCAATGAAGGGAGGCAAGCACACAAACATGTGAAGACCACAGGCTGTCCATCAAAGGCAATGTCAACGCTGACTGCCTTCCATCGGCTACACACGCCTCACATTCACTAATAATCTGCTTTAAGTTGCTCTTTCATGACTAAGTGGGAAGCAGCCTTTGGTACTTATTTTTACCTGGTGTCAATGGCATAAAAATACTTGGAGTGCGAGTATGGGAGAGAAAACACTAGACAAACTTTGTTGAGGCCATACTCTGACTACTCCCATCCAAGTCACTTCCCTGAAGAAAGAAAAGCAAAGCAACTTGACTCTCCTTTGAGTGTAACTCCTTGCTAGAGACCAAAACCAAAACCCATTGCTGACAAGTCAATTCTGACTCATAACAATCCTATAGAACAGAGTAGACTGCCCCATAGGGCTTCCAAGGAGCAACTGGTAGATTTGAATTGCTGACCTTTTGGTTAGCAGCCAAGCTCTTAACCACTGCACCACCAGGGCTTCTTAATAAAGACATGGGTGTGAAGGCATGGCAACAACAGATAACAATTATTGTGTGCTTACTATCTGCTAAGGACCCTTCTAAGCACATCATATGCATTAACTCCTTGAACTTAGAAACAGCCTTCAGGTAGGTATTATCATCACTATTTCATAGGTGAGAAAACTTAGGCATAGTCAGGGTAAGTGCCTTCCCCAAGGTCGCACAAAAGTCGTATGCCACATGGTCTTGATCTCAGGAACTTACAAGCCAATTGGGACTACAGATTAACTCACTTAAAACTCGTTGTCAACTCAATTCCAACTCATAGCAACCCTAGAGGACAGAGTAGAACTGCCCCTTGGAGTTTCCAAGGAGCGCCTGGTGGATTCAAACTGCCAACCTTTTGGTTAGCAGCCATAGCACTTAACCACTGCACCACCAGGATTTCCAACTCACTTAAAATGACTGGCAAACAACTCCAAAAAAAGAGTTCATGGGTGATATGGACACACCCTGCAGTAGCCCAAGGCAGAGGGGGTGTGAGTGCTGCCTTAACAGAGAAGCTTCAAGGAAGCCAGGGCTACAGCTTAAGCAAGAGCAGCAATTCTCAACAGGGGTGGTTTTGCCCTCCAGGGGATTTGGGTAGAAGGGTTGCTACTGACATCTAGTGAGCAGAAGGTGGGGATTCTGCTAAACATCCTACAATGCACAAAGCAGCCCCCACAAGAAAGAACTGTCTGGTCCAAAAATGTCAGTAGCGACAAGGTTGAGAAACCCTGAGCTATAGCAGTGAAGGGTATTTAGAAATTTTGGACAAGTCACAGTGGCTGTGAAACAGAAGAGTTCAGGTACACTGGGGGCAATTTACGGTAGGAAATCACGTGGCTTGAGAAGGCTTCCTGAAGGGCTCTGAAAGCCAAGCAGAGTAGTTAGAACTGGATTTGGTGAGAAATAGGATCGCGGGGGAATAGAGTTGTGGTGAGACTCACATGAGGAGGACGTCCTGAAACTCAAGGAGCCCCAGAGCATGGCTACGAGATTTGCTAGAATGCCCAGGTATAAAGTAACGAGAGGCATCTGGACAGAGAGGAAAGAAGCAAAATACATTATAAAGAAAGTATGGACCTGGCTTAATTTTGGATACAGGGGTGAAGGAAAGCAATAAGATGAGGTTTTTATTCTGACCCTCCTTCTTACCTGTGAGTCCTGTTGTAATGCCCAGGCCAGAGCATGCAGAAACGTCTGGCATCCGTATGTCACCTTCCAATGTCTGCGTGTAAGGGAGAAATCACATACAGTCAAAATTACACCCGAGAAATGACAAACCGCCTAGAGCTGAGCTCAGAAGAGCCAGCTCCCCCTCCACGCATGGAAGACACTGCTGTTCTCCAGCTAACACCAGGCAAACTAGCTGGCCTGGGTTTAAAGAATTGCCGTATGAAAACGTGCGCCATATTCAGCACAGTATGATGTGCTCAGACTCAGAGACCTGTGGGCACTGAGCCCATGGAGAGACCAGCAGACTCCATCGAATCTGAGGCTCCCCTTGGGATAAACTCCTTCAGTGGAATGGCAGGCAGAGCCACACCCACTGTTGACCAAAATTGATTAAGTCACGTAAGTTAAATTGGCGCGTGATGCAAAGGGTCTTGGGAGCTGGAAAGAAGAGACAGAAGACTGAGGGAGGGAGTCATATGCTGCTCTGATGAGACCTCCCCCAAAAGCGCACCGCTGTTTCTCCCCAGTTGAGTCATTATTGGATTAAAGTACCAAAAAAACTCAAACTCATTGCTGTTGAGTCTATTCCGGCTCATAACTACCCCATAGGACAGAGTAGAATTGCCACACAAGGTTTTCAAGGAGCGGCTGATGGATTCAAACTGATGGCTTTTTTAGTTAGCAGCCATAGTTCACAAAAACAAACCAAACCTGCTGCCATCGAGTTGATTCCAACTCACAGTGACCCTATAGGATAGCATAGAACTGCCCCGTACAGTTTCCGAGGAGCACCTGGTGGATTTGAACTGCTGACCTTTTTGGTTAGCATCCATAGCTCTTAACCACTATGTCACCAGGGTTTCAAAAGCTCACAGTCCCTCCCAAAATACACTGATAAGATACATGGGTTTTATGTGCCTAGGGACCAGCTCACTTTCATTAACATGAATTTGCATGTATATGTTTATCAGTTCTCTCTCATTAACATTTCATGAGCATGAAGAAGTTTCTCATTCTTCATCTAACAAATACCGATGGAGCACTTTCTATACACATAGCTTTGCAGGGCTTACACAGGAACAAGACCCAGACTCACTGAGGAGTGTACTACCTAGTTGATTTATTAACTTAGATCAGAAGTCAGCAAATTTTTCTTTAAAAGGCCAGACAGTAAATATTTAGGTCTTGAGGGCCACACGGTCTTTGTTGCAACCACTTAACTCTGTTGCTGCAGTGCAAAAGCTGCCCTAGACAACTCATGAGCCAAAGGGCATGGCCGTGTGCCAACCAAAATATTCACAAAAACAGGCCATGGACAGGATTGGGCCAGTAGGCCATAGTTTCCCACCCCCTGGCTTATACCATTACTTTTGGCTAACTAATCAGAAAGAAAACCATCATTAACTACCACATTTAGAAGATCAAGAACAGAGAGCTGAACAGGTATAAATATGATAAGTAAATTTTGGTAAGAGAGAAGCCATTGCTGGTTGCCTTGTGATTAACCCTTCAGAGAGAGCCTTGTGGGTGTGAGGATGCTCCGTGTTCTGGGAAACAGGAACAAATTCAGAAATCACAAGCATAAAACATTCCACACCCCTGAGGAAGCTAACCCCGCCTGGCCAAAGCCCCTGCTGCAACAGAGCCTATCTTCCAAAAATGGCCACAATCACACTTCCCATCCCACAGGCCCTTCTAGAACCTTGCCCTGACCCCTGCAAGAAGTAGACTCTATGCTCCCTCCCCTTAAACCTGACCCACCCTTTATGACTGTGTCAACTAATAGAGAACAATTAAAGTGGTGCTATGTGATTCCAAATGTCATTATAATACTATACTTTGTCTTCTTGAGCTGCCCTTTGAATCTTGTTCAGTTCTTTTACTTCATCATTTCTTCTTTTTGTTTTACCTGCTCAACCTTCGAGAGCAAGTTTCAGAGTCTCCTCTGACATCCATTTTGGTCCTTTTCTTTCTTTCCTGTCTTTCCAATGACCTCTTGCTTTCTTCATGCATGATGTCCTTGATGTCATTCCACAACTTGTCTGGTCTTCAGTCATTAGTGTTGAACACCTCAAATCTATTCCTGAAATGGTCTTTAAATTTAAGATATACTTGAATATCTTGAATATATACTTGATATACACAAGTTCATACTTTGGCTCTCGTGGACTTGATCTGATTTTCTTCAGTTTCAACTTGAACTTGCATATGAGCAATTGATACTCTGTTCCAAAGTCAGCCCCTGGCCTTGTTCTGACTGATGATATTGAGCTTTTCCATCATCTCTTTCCATAGACATAGTAGATTTGATTCCTGTGCATTTCATCTGGTGAGGTCCACATGTATAGATGCCATTTACGTTGGCAAAAAAACGTATTTGCAATGAAGAAGTCATTGGTCTTGCAAAATTCTATCAATCTCTGGCATTGTTTCTATCACTAAGGCCATATTTTCCAACTACCAATCCTTCTTCTTTACTTGCAACTTTCATATTCCAATCACCAGTAATTATCAATGCATCCTGATGGCATGTTTGATCAATTTCTAACTGCAGAAGGTGATAAAAATCTTCAATTTCTTCATCTTTGCCCTCAGTGATTGGTACATAAATTTGAATAATAGTCATATTAACTGGCTTTCCTTGAGGCATATAGATATTATCCTATCACTGACAGCACTGTACTTCAGAATAGATCTTGGAATGTTCTTTTGGACGATGAATGTAACACCACTCCTCTTCAAGCTGTCATTCCTGGGATAGTAGACTATATGATTGACTGGTTCAAAGTGGCCAATACCAGTCCATTTCAGCTCACTAATGCCTAGGATATCAATGTTAATGATTTCCATTTCATTTTTGATGAATTCCAATTTTCCTAGATTCATACTTCGCACATTCCAGGTTCTGATTATTAATGGATGTTTGTAGCTGTTTCTTATCATTTTGAGTAAAGAAGACAAAGTGAAGTATTTAATGACATGTGCATAGAGCTGGAGATAGAAAACCAAAAAGGAAGAACATGCTCAGTGTTTCTCAAGCTGAAAGAACTGAAGAAAAAATTCAAACCTTAAGTTGCAATAGTGAAGGTTTCTATGCGGAAAACATTAAAAAATGTAGGAAGCATCAAAAAAAGATGGAAGGAATACACAGAGTCATTATACAAAAAAGAATTGGTCATTTCAAGAGGTAGCATATGATCAGGAACGCATGATACTGAAGGAAGAAGTCCAAGCTGCACTGAAGGCACTGGCAAAAAACAAGCCTCCAGGAATTGACAGAATATCGATTGAGATGTTTCAACAAACGGACGTAGTGCTGGCGCTCACTCATCTATGCCAAGAAATTTGGAAGACAGCTACCTGGTCAACCAACTGAAGGAGATCCATATTTATGCCTATTCCCAAGAAAGGTGATCCAACCGAATGCAGAAATTATCAAACAATATCATTAATATCACACGCAAGTAAAATTTTGCTGAAGATCATTCAAAAAGGGCTGCAGCAGTATATTGACATGGAACTGCCAAAAATTCAGGCCAGATTCAGAAGAGAAAGTGGAACAAGGGATATCGTTGCTGATGTCAAATGGATTCTGGCTGAAAGTAGAGAATACCAGAAGGATGTTTACCTGTTTTTTATTGACTATGCAAAGGCATTCGGCTGTGTGCATCATAACAAATTATGGATAACACTGTGAAGAATGCTAATTCCAGAACACTTAATTGTGCTCATGAGGAACCTGTACATAGATCAACAGGCAGTTGTTCAGACAGAACAACGGGATACAGAGTGGTTTAAAGTCAGGAAAGGTGTGCGTCAGGGTTGTATCCTTTCACCATACCTATTCAATCTGTATGCTGAGCACATAATCCAAGAAGCTGGACTATATGAACAAGAATGGGGCATTAGGATTGGAGGAAGACTCATTAATAGCCTATGTTATGCAGATGACACCACCTTGCTCGCTGAAAGTGAAGAGGACTTGAAGCACTTATTGATGAAGATCAAAGACCACAGCCTTCAGTATGGATCACACCTCAACATAAAGAAAATAAAAATCCTCACAACTGGACCAACAAGCCACATCATGATAAATGGAGAAAAGTTTGAAGTTGTCAGAAGATTTCATTTTACTTGGATTCACAATCAACCCCCATGGAAGCAGCAGTCAAGAAATCAAAAGACACACTGCACTGGGCAAATCTGCAGCAAAGAACCTGTTTAAAGTGTTGAAAAGCAAAGATGTCACATTGAAGACTAAAGTGTGCCTGACCCAAGCCATGGTATTTTCAATTGCATCACGTGCATGTGAAGGCTGAACAATGAATAAGGAAGACCGAAGAAGAATTGATGCCTTTGAATTGTGGTGTTGGCGAAGAATATCGAATATACCATTGACTGCCAAAAGAACAAACAAATCTGTCTTGGAAGAAGTACAACCAGAATGCTCCTTAGAAGCAATGACGGCGAGACTGCATCTTACCCACTTGGACATATTGTCAGGAAGGATCAATCCCTGGAGAAGGACATCATGCTTGGTAAAGTACAGGGTCAACGGAAAAGAGAAGAACTTCTACAAGACGGACTAACATAGTGGCTGCAACAATGGGCTCACGCGTAACAATGATTATAAGGATGGCACAGGACCGGCCAGTGTTTTGTTCTGTGGTACACAGGGTCGCTATGAGTTGGAACCGACACGACAGCACCTAACAACAACATGTGATTCCAAGACAGTCACAGAACGTGATAGGGCTTTAGTCTGGCACTTATGGGCGTACACTCTCTTAAGATGCTAGCCCTTGGAACTCAGCCACCATGCTGTAAGAAAGCCAGGCCATGTGAGGAGGCCCTACAGAAAGTAACCAATACCCCCTGCCCTCAGCCCTGGCTGCAATGGCACCAACCTGCGCATCTATGAGTGAACTATCTTGGGCATCCAAGCTGATGTATGTAGACCAGAGATGAGCTTTCCCTACCAAGCCTTGCCTAAATTGAAGATTTATGAGGAAAATAAATGATTATTGTTGTTTTAAGCCAGTTTGGGAATTATCTCTTACATGGCCATAGACCTGAGTTCAATTACCAGAACACCTACCTAAAGAATAAAAAAAAAAAAATTTTTTTTTATTAACTGAGGGCAAATATTCCTTTTAAAAAGAAAATGTGATACTACAGCCCTCCTACCATCAGTTCTCCCTTCTTTCAGTTTTTGTTTCCCTCTTTGCCTTGGCAGAAAAAAAACATATGTTTAAATCACATTGATACTAACAAACAAAATTACTTAACTAGCTCTAGCTTCTGTTCTGTCTCCTTCGCTTTAATGGTCTACACTGAGAATCTCCACTTCCTTAACCCCTAAGCACCAATTCCTCACTTTCCACTGTCTTCTTTAATTTGGCTTCTGGTCTTACCACTGTATTGCCTTTGTTCTTGCCAAAGTCTTATGAAACGAGTATCCAAAAATGGGCCTCCAATTAATTACACCTCCTGGTATTCACATCTGTATCATTCTCTCCTGCTGAATCTGAGCTGCCAATGATTTACTTTTACCAAGAGAAAATGGTAGAAGTGATACTGTGTGACTTTTGAAGCTAGGTCACAAAAGGCCTTGTAGATTCCCCTGAGTCTCATGGAACAGTTGCTCTTGGAGCTCTGAGCTGCCACATAAAACGTCTGACTAACCTACCAGAGACCACATGGAAGAACCCTGAAATGACATGAAGAGGGAGAGTGGCCCAGCTGAACCATCTCTGCTGAGACACCAAATGTGTGCCTATAGCCTCGTGATTGCTCCACAGCTGGGTATCACTGAGTGACTCCAGTCAATGCCAGCCACATGTGCAGAAGAACCACACAACAGAGCCTTACCCAAATGACTAATCCACAGATCATGAACATAACAAAACGGTTGCCCCTAAGTGTGGGGTAGTTTGTAAAGCAGGAACATATAACTGGAAGAGTGGCCAGAGACTTTTTGTGTTGCTAAAGTCAAAGGATGCATTTAATTTTTTTTTTTTTTTAATCTTACTTGTCCATTCTGTGAAATCTCATGCAGTAGACCATTCCCATTTAAACTTTATCATCTGTTTGTATGATATTACTCTCTCCTGGTTTTACCACCTCATTGACTATTCCTTTTCAAACTCCTTTGCAGATTCGTATGCTTGCCATCACCTTACATACTGGTAGCTTCTCTTGACTCACTTCACTTCTCACTCTACACATTCTTTCTGGATTATCTCATCCACTTCCAGGTCTTGAACTGCCTGCCGCCTCCAAATAGATGACTCTAAGTCTTATCTTCAATCCAGTCCCCTCTCCTTAGCTCTAGACCTATTTATCTAACAACATACTAGACACTTCTAACCTTGATGAATGTAAAAATGTCATTGTAGAGGCATGTGACCTCTAACTTCACAAAAGAGAAGGAGAATCAAGATCTACAGCCCAAGGCTGATTCCTATGAGGCAGAGGTTAGACGTACCTCCTCTCTCCAATCTTTTTACTAATTCTGACACCAGCCATCCCTCCCAAGGCACTCTCTACTTCTCTGCTAGGTTTGGTAATTCATTGCAATGGCCACACAGAATTCACAGACCATATTCACATTTATGGGGTTTATTAGGGAAATAATAGGTTACAAGTGTAACAAAGCTCTTTAGCTCTGCCAATAAGTGCCTGGAGGCACCCCACTCCATCAGCAAGCCTCTTACCCAAAGGCACTCAGCTCTCTTACTCTAGTGGTCTGCAAGCCTAGAATCACCCCACTCTACCAGCAAGCGTTCTGCCTAAGGGCACTCAGCTTTCTTGCTCTGTAGGGCGGGAAGCCCACCACACCACCTTTTGCCAGTCTCCTGGTTCTGCTGCCTCTGCTGCCATGGTTTCTCTGCTGCTGCTTCTTGCCATCCTGCCGTATCTGGAGTTACAGCTCTATCTCCCAGGTCTAAAAGACATGCTCTACTGCCATCTTTTTCTTGATGGTAGTCAGGTCCCCGCTTCCTGACACTGGCGTGGCTCATTTTAAGCCTAGAGGGATGACAAAACTCACCAATCCCCTCGTTAGGGTTCTGTATACCTTATTTGCATGGTCCCATCCCACAAGGGTGCCATGCAGCTTACCTGCATTATTAGTAATCTATCTAATCCCCTTGGTGGGCCAAAAGCACCTTATTTGAATAGTCCCACCAAACCACTTTGCGAGAGTTACAAGACCATGGTGAGAAAGGCCATATAAAGTGATCCATCGCTCCGCAATGAACCTCAAACTGGCTGAACTGAAGTCATCATATCCGCCCCCAACTCTGCTCCTCCAAAACTAGTTCTACCTCCTCCATGGGACCTTCCCTGGCCACCTCATCTAACCTTTCAACCTATCCCATCCCCCTCCCCTGCTATGATTTTTTTTTCTCCTTATCACATATCACTGTTTAACACATTAGTATACCTGGCTTGGTTTTTTTAGTATTGTTTAGTTAACCCTTAAGTAAAATATAAGCTATATAAGAGCAATTTGTTTTGTCTATTTTATTCTCTATTTCCCCAAATCCTAGAACAGTATTAGGCATATTGTGAGTTGTTGTTGTTGATAGGTGCTGTCGAGTAGGTTCTCACTCATAGCGACCCTATGTACAACAGAACAAAACACCACCCCATCCTGTGCTGTCCTGCGCCATCCTCACCATCATTCCTATGTTTGAGTCCTTTGTTGCAGCCACTGTGTCAATCCAGCTCAAAAAGGGTCATCCTCTTTTTCATTGACCCTCTATGTCATCAAGCATGATATCCTTCTCCAGGGACTGGTCCCTCCTGATAACATGTCCAAAGTACGGAAGACGAAGTTTCACCATCCCCACTTCTAAGGAGCACTCTGACTATACTTCTTCCAAGATCAGCTTGTTTGTTCTTCTGGCAGTCCATGGTATATTAAATATTCTTCACCAACACCACAATTCAAAGGCATCAATTCTTCTTTGGTTTTCCTTATTCACCGTCCAGCTTTCACATTCATATGAGACTGAAAATATCATGGCTTGGGTCAGGTGCATCTTAGTCCTCAAAGCAGCAGATTTGCCCAATGCAATATATCATTTGATATCCTGACTGCTGCTTCCACAGGCATTGATTGTGGATCCAAATAAAATGAAATTCTTGACAACTTCAGTCTTTTCTCTGTTTATCATGATGTGGCTTTTTGGTCCAGTTGTGAGGATTTTTATTCCCTTTACATTGAGGTGTAATCCATACTAAAGGCTATAGTCTTTTGTCTTAGTTATCTAGTGCTGCTATAACAGAAATACCACAGGTGAATGGCTTCAACAAACAGAAGTTTATTCTCTCACAGTCTAGTAGGTTAGAAATTCAAATTCAGGGCATCAGCTCCAGGGAAGCCTTTCTCTCTCTGTAGGCTCTAGAGGAAGGTCCTTGTCATCAATCTTTCCCTGGACTAGAAGTCCTTCAGTGCAGGGATCTCAGGTCCAAAGAACGCACTATTCTCCTGGCTCTTGTTTCTTGGTGGTGTGAGGTCCCCTATCTCTCTGCTTGTTTCTCTCCTTTGTATCTCAAATGAGAATGACTTAAGATACAACCTAATCTCGTAGACTGAGTCCCACCTCATTAAAATAATTGCCTCTAATCCTTCCTCATTAACATTATAGAGGTAGGATTTACAACACATAGGAAAATCACATTAGATGACAAGATGGTAGACAATCACAAGATATTGGGAATCATGGCCTAGACAAGTTGACACTCAGTTTTGGGGGATAAAATTCAATCCATAACATCTTTGATCTTCATCAGTAAGTGCTTTAAGTTCTCCTTGCTTTCAGTAAGCAGAGTTGTGTCATCTGTATATCGCAGGTTGCAATGAGTCTTCCTCCAATCCTGATGCCACATTCTTTTTCGTACGGTCCAGCTTCTCAGATGACTTGCTCAGCACACAGACTGAGTAAGTATGGTGAAAGAACATAACCCTGACGCACACCTTTCCTGATTTTAAACCATGCAAAATGCCCCTGTTCTATTTGAACGACTGTCTCTTGGTCTATGTATAGGTTTCACATGAGCACATTTAAGTGTTCTGGAATTCTCATTCTTTGCAACGTAATCCATAATTTGTCATGATCCACACAGTCGAATGCTTTTGCATAGTCAATAAAACACTTAATATCTGTTAATTTTGCTCCTTCCTCTATATCCATATTACAACAGGGCTACAATAAAAAACTTTATAATGTCTACTCTGAGTTGCTCCTATAAGCTCCTATCCCATCTCTCCATTGATCATCTTGACTCCCTCCAATTCATTCTCCGTTCTGCAAACAAAGTGATTTGCCTTTCAAAATCCTGAGTGGATAACTTCTCCGCTTAAAATCAAACAGTGGTCCCCACTACCTTCAAGATGGAATTCAAGTGTCTTAGCAAGGCCTACAAAATGTCTCAGGTCTGACTGGTTCAAACTCTTCAATCTCATCTGAAGTGCACGCCCACACTCCAACTTTGAACTCTGGGTGGTTCCTAAGATACACAACACTCCCTCAGGACTCAACACGTTCACCAACCTCCAGCTCCCCCAGCCTAGACAATTTCTCCCCAACCATCAAAGCTCAGCTCGGAGGTCACTTCTTCAGGAAGCATTCTTTAGTCCCCAACAGATATCTGTCTCCTGGGTTCCCACACTGTGAGCACTTCCATTGTGGCAGGTATCATAATCTTCATCACCATTTGTCTATGGTGCAACTAGACTATGTAAAACTTCAGAGGAAAACTGTCTTTATTTCTGAAACGCTAACACAGCACAGTGCTTGGCATGTAGTAGGTACTCAATAAATTTATTATGAAAAGATATATTCTGCCAGAAAATTCCCCATATCATACTTTCAATTTATAATATCAATGGGTAATAACTCTTCCTGGTACTCAGGAACCTTGGAATTCCATTCACTCATCCTAAGCCTTAGATATTTGAAACTTGTAGACACTAGTCACGTAACAGGCAACAACAGAATGCATGACAAAATAATAAATTCCCAACTATATTTCCCACATATGGCACTCATTACAACCAAGAAGTACAATAGAAGGATCAGGCTCAAGGCTAGGGTCATAAATGAGGGAAATGTCTCATCACTGGAACAATCAGATTTGTTCAAATAACTATTTCATCACAGTTAACCCTACCACTTTATTTAGTCAAGAAATCACATTCCAGTTAATAGGAAACTCTGAACTGGAGAGAACACCCTTTCAGGATAATTGCTTTAGACAAATTCTCACATCTGGCCACAGTTCCATACTACTTCAGCAAACAGAGCCCTCAGACTTCAAAATGAACCTCTATATCCTCTAGATATAAAAGGAAATAAAAGGCTAACCAAAATGAACACTAACTCATAAAACCGTAAATACACAGGA
Organism: Elephas maximus indicus; assembly: GCF_024166365.1. Classification (NCBI taxonomy): domain Eukaryota; kingdom Metazoa; phylum Chordata; class Mammalia; order Proboscidea; family Elephantidae; genus Elephas; species Elephas maximus. Next base: position 24,780,297 of record NC_064829.1, read on the forward strand.
AAATCCCAGTGTAAAATAACCTGAAACAATTTACTTTAGTAATAAGTTATCATTTCCACAGAAAGGCATGAAAGTTGCACCAGAAAGAATTTCCCTGACTTCCACATTTGACATATGCTGGAAGCAGGGTTCTCAAGGCAGATTTTACCACCACGGTAGCTAGGAGAGGTTACTTGGGGAAATCTGATTGGGTTTACTCCGAGGGGCAGCCACTGTGGCTTAAGTGGATATCTAGCATCATGGTAATTAGGCTAACACACTATCAAATCTTTTTCTTAATTCAGGAAGTTCTCACTTCTTGGTACAAGCCAAATAAAAAAAAAAAAATTAAGTATTTTTTTTTATGTGTTACCACATTAATAAGTCAGTACTACTGGTATTTCATAATAGTGGACAGCCCTTCATGTGCTTTCCTAACATATCCACAAATGAATATCACCTAGCTGGTGTTACAATAATAGGCGCCAGCCTAGAGTGCGGCAGAAAACTTAACAATTTGATCTCTAAATCCTGTGTTTGTTTCTAGAACACTATAATTAAAAAAAAAAAAAAAAAAAACCGGCTTGGTTTTTCAGAAGTTTATCAATATCATGATAAACCAGCCCTTCTGAATTCCATGAGGCTCTCCCTGATAGTGTTTCCTCACCTTCTACTTTGACACAATAGAAAAACAAAAAACTAGTTGCTCTTGAGTCAACTCCAAATCATGGTGACCCCTTGTGTGTCAGGGTAGAACTTTGCTTCATAGTTTTCAATCTTTTTTTTTTTTTCTAGAAGTAGATCGTTCTTACAAGGTACTTCTGGGTAGACTCAGCCTCCAATCTCTCTGTTAGCAGCTGATCTAAAATTGTCAAGACAATACATTTTTATAACATATAATTGTTGGGAGAGAGAGTCTTTCTGGGGCCTCCCGTACTCCTATACATCTTGTTAAGGTATGCCAGGACTGCAAGACTCTCACCATCCTTTTACCCAGGCTACTTCTCAGGGTTATCAACTGGTAACCTTGAGAGATGAGTTAACATCTCCCCATACTCCCTTCAACCCTGAACAAATGGTACGCTTCCATATAAAGACTGCTATAAAATCAGTGGATGACACTCAGCATGTAGCTCAACTCAGTGTGCAACTCAGCTGTGATGCAAATACATTGTGTGCACAGCACTCATCTGGACCACAATGAGTTGTTCTTGTGAAGTTTGAGGGACAAAAAACCAATACAAATGTGCTGCTTGCTATGCCAAGAATTATAAACCCTTTTGTCTCTGACCCAGGAATCTCATGCCTTCCGCAAGCATCTGTGAAACAGTAACAGGCTGATCTATTCATTTGTAAGTAGAGTAAAATCAAATCCCAGATCCAAGAATAATTCTCTTCAATATTAAATAAAAATTTTCAACTCTTTTTATTTTCCTTTTTTTAATATTCATTTCCTCAGCAATCAAAGCTCTTGGTTTGCACAAGATAGTCCCAGTTTACAGTGCTTACCTACTATGTTCCATTTAGTAAATGCCCTCTTTCGTTCTCCAAAGTGTCCTGGCTTGTACAATAAATTACATGATAACCCTAATTACAGCTCAATGCACACACATAATTTTTGCAAACACATAATCCTTTTGACTTTTTATGTTATTTTTTAATGGAACAACGTACTACAACTTCAATTCTTTGCTTAAAACATATTTTTCCCCTAGAATTTAACACACTATAATTAAATTCTGTAAATAATGCAAAGAAAGTCTTGAATTCAGTGTCCTCTTGACTCAAGGTGACAATGAATGCTCGTTAAATGCTTTATTGTTGCAATGTGCATTTCAGTATGCATAATTTTTCATTTTTTGTTTCAGGAAATCATTATCCAAAACTAGGAATGTGGCAAAAACCATAATACATTTTATTTCATTAAATTTTGTTAATATTTAAACATATTTCACTTCCCCCACAATATTCTGGGGAAAAAATTCTCCAAGAAAAATAATGAGGCCATACTGTGAAGATGTGACTACAAATTCTGGGAAGTGATCCAGTTTCTACATCCTTGTCTCCGCAATCCCATCCATGCTGGGAATTGGACAGCTTGTATCATAGGCAGCAAAGAAACAAACTCAAAATAGTCCTTTATCAAACCTTTCCAAAGGACAGTCAAAACGTTTCAGCTTTAAACAGCTTCATGCATGCTCTCCAACAGGTTTAATGGGAATGTGGTCCCTTCCATCCCACGGTGTCTTTGACAGTAGCTCTCCTCTAGCTTATATACTTCAGGCTCAGTAACCAAACCCCACTCCTACTCACCCTGCCACCCCCCCCCCACACACACATCCCCCGAGATCTTAGAGATTTTTATAAACCAAAAAAAGTCTACCTACCCAAAATTATGGTGACTCCTGCCATAAACAAGGAAGCTGACTGCTGTCTACAATCAAGCACTACATTAGCAAACTAGGCACTGTACAAAATAGGTCTTCGAAGAAGTCAAGTGGGATAATCCCAGAGACAGTAAAAGGGAATATAGTGCAGGCCTTGCTTTACAAACTGCTCCCGATCTGCCCAAATGTCAAGTGAATTAATACAGAGAAATACACCCCTTTTAAAACTTAAATGCAATAAAAACTAACTTGAAAGTGGTAAGACTAATAAAAGTAGAAACCATGTGTTTCATTTTTTCCTAAAAGATAAAGCTCAACTATTGTTTTTTTTAAAGAACTGTTTTCAAAATTCATAGCAGAAACAAAAGTATGTGTTTAATAAAAGGATTTTGTTTTAATTTTTCTCATCTTTTTTTTTTTCATGTGTTTTAGTGGTCTTCTAAAGAGTCAAAGGAGAAAGAAGGCCCTACCCTGGTCACCCACATATAACCTATGAACACACCAACAACCAGCTGCATATGCCTTTCTCCTGTTACATCTTCTCAAAATCCAACTCTGGAGCCAAACAGGCTGGGTTCAAATCCAGCTCTGCAACTGTCTTAGTTATCTAGTGCTGCTGTAACAGAAATACCACAACTGGATGGCTTTAACAAGGAAAAATTTATTCTCTCACAGTCTAGGAGGCAGGAAGTCTGAATTTAGGGCACCAGCTCCAGAGGAAGGCTTTCTCTCTCCATTTGCCCTGAGGGAAGGTCCTTCTCATCAATCTTCACCTGGTCTAGGAGCTTCTCAGTGCAGGGACCCCATGTCCAAAAGATACATTATTCTCCTGGCCCTTGTTTCTTGGTGGTATGAGGTCCCCATGTCTCTTTGCTCGCTTCTGTCTTTTATATCTCGAAAAAATTGGCTTAAAACACAACCTAATCTTGTAGATTGAGTCCTGCCTCATTAACATAACTGCCTCTAATCCTGCCTCATTAACATCATAGAGATAGGATTTATAACATGTAGGAAAATTACATCAGATGACAAAGTGGCAGACAATCACACAACACTGGAAATCATAGGCTAGCCAAGTTGACACACATTTTGGGGAGACACAAATCAATCCAGGACAGCTACATAACAGCTGTGTGACTTCAGTAAGCTGCCTATCCTCCGTGCCCGAGCTCTCTTATGTGTAAAATGCTAATAATAATTGTATTTACAGCATAATATTATGGTAAGGATTAAATAGGTGAATATTGATAAAGTGCTTATAACAAAGATTGACACACAGGTATCTGTTGAAAACTTTTCAATTAAAATGCTTGTTATAAAGAGAGCTACAAAATAAAATCCTTCATAATAGCTTACCTTTGAGATATAATCAATGATATATTCTCATTATTTTATACGTTAAGTCTTTAATTTTGTTCTCTTCCTAAAAACTGAACATTCAGTCGAATGAAATTCTGATTCAGACTAAAGCTCTGTCACCTGGCATGCACGTCATGACTTTCGTCTTTGGTTCAATGATATTACACATACGAGACCTGTATCTGGGTCACTGCAATCAGCACGTTCATTTGTCCGTTTTTCATATAATTTTATAAGTAGAAACACAGTAAATAACTACACAAAAACTACACATACTATTATTTCAAGAAGTTAACCCACCTCTAAGCCTAAACTGTTGGCAGGCTGCCAGTGAATCACGGTTCATCGGCTAACACAGAAAACTCTGAGCTTATCAAATGGATAGAGATGTAATGGTAGAATGCAGAATTAGGACGTATAATTTGTACGAAAGACTAATACATTAAAAAGGTAGCACCACCTGTGTTTATACCCACATGCTTGTACGTAGTAGCCCCATCTCCAGTGTGCTTCTCTAGCACTCAGACACAGCTAACTAGTTCTACTTGAAGTAGCTGCTGCCGTGCCTGGTGAAAGTGTGTGTGTGTGTGTGTGTGTGTGTGTGTGTGTGTGTGTGTGTGTGTGTGTATGTGAGGTCTCTATCCACCTCTACCTATCTATTGGTCTATCATCTCTCTACCTACCATTTATCTATCTACTCATTAATCTTCACTGCCCTTCTCTCTCTTGCCCAGCTTACCTAAGATGAATCTCCTGTTCCTCAGCAATTCCACTCCCAGGTATATACCCAAAAGTCTTGAAAGCAGAGTCTCAAGCAGACACTTGCAACCAATGCTCACTGCAGCATTATTCACAATAGCCAAAAGGTAGAAAGAATCTACGTGTCCCTTCACAAATGAATGGATAAGTAAAATGTGGAACACACTTATGATGGAATATTACTCAGCACAAAGAGACATAGGTCTGATACTTGCTATAACGTGGATGAACCTTTAAAACTTTATGCTGGGTGAAATAAATCAGAAACAAAAGAAAAACTTTGTATAACCCCACTTAGATGAAATATATAGAAAAGACAAATGCACAGAGACCAAAGTTTATTCATGGTTACTAGGGGTGTGGGGGGAAGAAGGAAACGGGGGCTAATGCTTAAAGGTGATGGGAAATTTTAGAAATGGTTAATGGTGATTGATGGTTGCCCAACGTGATGAATGTATTAATGTCAGTGAACTGTACATGTAAAAAATGTTGAAATGGCAAATGTTTTGAAACATGTATTTACCACAATTAAAAAAAAAAGGATAAATCTCCTGATCCCTCAATCCTTACCCTCTACCTTCTCCTTCCTTAAAGAAGGATATATCTGCAAAAAAGGTGGGGGCCAGGATAATCAAATGAGTATTTCCTGAGCACCTAGTCTGCATCAGGCACTGTACTGTCTTCATCCACATTTTCATTTTCTCCCCATACCCCCTACATGACGTGAGTACTATTATCCTCATTTTACAGTGAAGTAACTTTCCTGGAATGACCCAGGTACAAAGCACCACAGCTGGCATTCAAACAGATGAACTAACATCAGCCAGTTCTCTCTCCAATGACAGCTGAACCACTCCTAACGAAAGTGTCTACAGACGAAAATGTACAGCCACTGTGGAAAACGGTATGGCAGTTACTCAAAAAATTAAAACACGGAATTACCGTATCACCCAGTAATCCCAATCCTAGGTACGTATCCAAGAGACTTGAAAGCAGCAACACAGACGCATAGACCAATATTCATTGCAGCATTTTCCACGGCACCCAAAAGGTGGAAACAACCCAAGCTGAATGGATAAACAAAATGTGCTGCATCTATACAATGGAATACAATTCAGCCAAACAGAGAAATGAAGTCCTGATACATGCTAAACATGGATGAGCCTTGAGAAGTCAGTCGATTACAAAAGGATAAATACTGTATAATCTCATTTACATGAAATGCCTAGAATAGGCAAATATAAATATACAGAGACCAAAGTTCAACAGTGGTTACCAGGGATGGAAGGGAGGTGTGAAGGGAAATTTTGAGTTTCTGTTAATGGTGACAGAAAATTTGTCAAGAAACACTGATGATGGTTGCACATGACTGAAGTAATTAGTGTCACTGAATTGTACATGTGAAAAATTCTGAATTGGCAAATGTGTTATTACAACCATTTTAAGTGCCTACAGAGGAACTGTTTCTCAAACTTTAAATCTTTTCAAATGCCCAGAATGCCCCTTCAGAAACTCCATAAATTTTCATCTATCACATTCCTCTAATTAAATCAATTTCTCCCTGCATTAACATGCCTATGTAGAAATACATATGAAACATAAAACTATTCCTTATTCATTGGTATTGTGTTTCTATATAATTGTCGGTACTACAGTACTTCTGTTTTTATTAATTTGTATTGCAAATTCTTATGTTGCATTTTATAGGCTAAATTAAGTTTTGAGAGCCAATAAAGAACACACTCTACTATTAACCACCATTATAAAGGTTACTATTAATATTAACCAATTTTTCAAACACCTTAACGTACCCTTTGAAGAGTACCATACTTCAGCCCCCATTTATAACTCTCAAAAAAATAATAAGCTTTCCCTCCAGATAAACTAAAGATTTTGCTGTCCTCTTAAACAGATCCATATAGCTCAGGATCTGTGCCTATCTCAGGCATTTTTTCAGACCTAAAACAATCTCTAAGTCCCTGCCCATTCTACATGGCATGCTGTTGTAGATAGGTATTGCTGAGTCCTTTCCAACTCATAAGTCCACTGTCCTCAAGTCAATTCCAACTCATTCCGGCTCTATAGGACAAAGTAAAATCCCCATAAGGTTTTCAAGACTGTAAATCTTAACCGAAGCAGACAGACATATCTTTCTCCTGAGGAACAGCTGGTGGGTTCCAAACGATGACCCTTCAGTTGACAGTCAAGCATTTTAACCACTGTGCAACCAGATCTCTTTTCTGATTCACAACAACCCTATGTACAACACAATGAACCATTGCCTGGTCCTATGCCATCCTCACAATCGTTACTATGTTTGAGTTCACTGTTGCACCTGTTACCGGATAGAATAAGGTTCTTGTCTCTCACTGGTCAAGAATGAACAGGTGAGGTGGGGCCAAGATGGCGGAATAGCGAGACGCTTCCTGCGAACCCTCTTACAACAAAGACACAAAAAAAGTGAAAAAATTATATTTATAAAAGCCTAAGAAACCTAAACATCAAAAGCAAAGTTAAAAAATGGACTAAGTTGCCGAGTGAGGGAGAGATGGTTCAGAAGTGGACAGGAATTGCTGGACCTGAATCGTCGGGATCCCTTAGGTACCATTCCCAGGAGCGGCTGAGGCAGGCTGGTAGTACTGTTCGGTTGCAGTTTCCTGAGGGAGAAGCAGCCAGCCACACAGCCTACTCACACCTCTGGAACAAGACAGGAATGGCGCTCTCCGTAAAAGCTAAATACTTGCGTATATTTTACCGTGCCCCCGCCCCCAAACCAGCTGCAGTGGCTTTTGATTTCCCGGGGCCTGAGACAGTCCTACTGAGCACCTGGAGCCATCCTCCCAGCCTTAGAGAAGGAATAAATAAACAATTGGGGAAAAATATAATTTGCCAGTTCAACTAATCTGGGGAGCTTATAACAGAAGTGGCTCCTGTCCAGGCATAAACAGTCCGTGGACTTTGAATATCATTCCCCACTGCATGGACCTGTATGGGTCTATTACAGGAGAATAAAGCCTTGAGGGCCTACTACAACTACTTCAGCTGAGTGGTGTAGAGGTGAGCGTTTGATGCTTGACACTGCTTTACCTATTAAACAGGGTCGTCACCTACCCATAGCAGGGGCGTAAGGAACAGTGGCACCACTCATGTCACCCAGACACCCACGACAGGGGTCCAAGGATAATTGGTACCTCCCAGTCCTTACAACAAAAAACATTGAGTGCCCATGGTCCATCTGCAGAACACACCCATGGATACACTTCAGGGAACAGTGACACACTTTCCTCAGAGACACTTCGGGGACAATTCTCAGCCCCCACCCTTGTTCAGAGTGTGACCCCCTGCTGAAACAAGATACCGGTACCTAAACCAATCACCCCTGCTCCTCTAAGAATGTACGACAGAGTCTGTACCACACACTTGATGATCAGCTACCTGGACACCTGAGCTGAATTCATACAATAAAAGTGCATGGACTCCTAGACTGATACATCTGATAACAGCTCTAGCCATCTGGTGACAGGACATCAGAGCTCCAAAGCTGAAAATAATCAAGCTAGCTCACTCAAGCAACCCATTTGGGTACATCAAAACAAAATAAAGCAAGAAGCTAGGATACAGTAAGCAAATATAAAATAAACTAATACAATAACTTATAGATGGTTCGGAGAAAGCAGTCAATATGAAGTCCACATTCAAAAACAGACCATGATTGCCTCAACAAGCTCTCAAAACAAAGAATCAACGAATATTCTAGATGAAGGTGTCTTCCTGAAATTACCGGATGCAGAATACAAAATATTAATATACAGAAATCTTCAAGACATCAGGGATGAAATTAGGAAGGAGATCAGGCAATACACAGAACAAGCCAAGGAACATACATATAAAGCAGTTGAAAAAATTTAAAAAAGGTTATTCAAGAACATAATGAAAAATTTAACAAGCTGCAAGAATCCACAGAGAGACAGCATTCAGAAATTCAGAAGATTAACAATAAAATTACAGGATTAGACAACTCAGTAGAAGTCAGAGGAGCAGAACTGAGCAACTGAAAGGCAGAATTGGTGAGACTGAAGATAAAGCACTTGGCACCATACCATCTCAAGAAAAATCAGAAAAAAGAATTTAAAAAAAAATGAAGAAACCTTAAGAATCATGTGGAGCTCTATCAAGATAAATAACCTACAAGTGATTGGAGTACCAGAACAGGGAGGGATAATAGAAAATACAGAGAGAATTGTTGAAGATTTGTTGGCAGAAAACTTCCCTAATATCGTGAAAGATGAGAAGACATCTATCCAAGATGTTCATCAAACTCCATATACGGTAGATTTTAAAAGAAAGTCGCCAAGACATATTATAATCAAACTTGCCAAAACCAAAGATAAAGAATTTTAAAAGCAGCAAGGGATAAACGAAAAGTCACCTACAAAGGACTGTCAATAAGAATAAGCTCGGACTACTTGGCAGAAACCATGCAGGCAAGAAGGCAATGGGATGACTAACATAAAGTATTGAAAGAAAAAAATTGCAGCCAAGAATCTTATACCCAGCAAAACTGTCTCTCAAATATGAAAGTGAAATTAGGACATTTCCAGATAAACAGAAGTTTAGGAAATTCATAAAAAAACAAACGAAAACTACGAGAAATACTAAACGGAGTTCTTTGGTTAGGAAATCAATAGTACCAGGTATCAACCCAAGGCTAGAACACTGGACACAGCAATCAGATGTCAACCCAGACAGGGAAATCATGAAAATAAATCAAGATAAAATAAACGCTCAAAACAGGGAGACAGAGATGTCATTATGTAAAAGAAGACAACGTTAAACCGAAATAAACAGGGAATAAGAAATGTAGTCATAGATCTTTCATATGGAGAGGATGACAAGGTGATACAAAGAAATAAAAGTTAGGTTTCAATTTAGAAAACCAGGAGTAAATAATAAGGTAACCACAAAGGAGACAAACTATCCTACTAATCAAAATAAAATATGAGAAAAAAATAGAGACTCAGCAGAAACAAAATCAACAACAATGAATATGAGGAAAAGACAATATATAAACATATACTACTCAGCACAAAAAATTAAGTATGAAAAAGAAACTGTCAACATCACACAAAAAAAGACATCAAAATGACAGCACTAAATTCATACCTATCCATAATTACCCTGAATGTAAAGGGACTAAATGCACCAATAAACAGACAGAGAGTGGCAGAATGGATTAAAAAACATGATCCATCTATATGCTGCCTACAAGAGACTCACCTTAGACTTAGAGACACAAACAAACTAAAACTCAAAGGATGGAAAAAAAATATATCAAGCAAACAACAATCAAAAAAGAGCGGAAATGGCAATATTAATTTCTGACAAAATGACCTTAAAGTTAAAGCTATCACAAAGGATAAGAAAGGACACGATATAACGATTCAAGTGACAATATACCAGGAGGATATAACCATATTAAATTTTTATGCACCCAATGACAGGGCTGCATGATATATAAAACAAACTCTAACAAGATTGAAAAGTGAGATAGATAGCTCCACAATAATCATAGGAGACTTCAACACACCACTTTCAGTGAAGGACAGGACATTCAGAAAGAAGCTCAATAAAGACACGGAAGATCTAAATGCCACAATCAACCAACTTGACCTTATTGACATATACATAATGCTCAACCCAACAGCAGCCAAGTGTACTTTCTTTTCTACTGCACTTGGAACATTCTCTAGAATAGACCACATATTAGGTCATAAAACAAGTCTTAGCAGAATAAAAAACACTGAAATATTACAAAGCATCTTCTCTGACCATAAGGCCATAAAAGTAGAAATCAATCACAGAGAAAACAGGGAGAAGAAATCAAACACTTGGAAACTGAAAAATACCCTGCTCAAAAAAGACTGGGTTATAGAAAACATTAAGTATGAAATAAAGCAATTCATAGAATCCAATGAGAATGAAAATACTTCCTATCAGAACCTTTGGGACACAGCAATAGCAGTGCTCAGAGGTCTATTTATATCAATAAATGCACAAATACAGAAACAAGAAAGGGTCAAAACCAAAATTTTCTCTACAACTTGAACAAATAGAGAGCAACAAAAGAAATCCTCAGGTACCAGAAGAAAGCAAATAATAAAAATTAGAGGAGAATTAAATGAAATAGAAAACAGAAAAACAATTGAAAGAATTAACAAGACCAAAAGCTGGTTCTTTGAAAAAAAATCAACAAAATTGATAAACCATTGCCCAAACTGACAAAAGAAAAACAGAAGATGAAGCAAATAACCCAAATAAGAAATGAGGTGGGTGATATTACAACAGACCCAAATGAAATTAAAAGAGTCATGTCAGATTACTAGGAAAAACTGAACTCTAACCAATTTGAAAACCTAGAAGAAATGGCTGAATTCCTAGAAACACACTACCTACCTAAACTAACACAATCGGAAGTAGAACAACTAAATAGACCCATAACGAAAAAAGAGATTGAAGGGGTAATCAAAAAACTCCCAAAAAAAAAAAAAAAAAAAAAGCCCTGGCCCGGACGGCTTCACTTCAGAGTTCTACTAAACTTTCAGAGAAGAGTTAACGCCACTACTACTAATGGTATTTCAGAGCATAGAAAAGGAAAACAGAATACTCCCAAACACATTCTATGAAGCCAGCATATCCTTGATGCCAAAACCAGATAAAGACACTACAAAAAAAGGGAATTACAGACCTATATCCTTCATGAACTTAGATGCAAAAAATCCTGAACAAAATTCTAGCCAATAGAATTCAACAACATATCAAAAAAATAATTCACCATGACCAAGTGGGATTTACACCAGGTATGCAAGGATGGTTCAACACTATATACCCATTGCCATCGATAAACAATATAATCCATCAAATAAATAAAAGACAAGAATCACATAATTTTATCAATTGATGCAGAAAATGCACTTGACAAAGTTCAACACCCATTCATGAAAAAACTCTCACCAAAATAGGAACTAGAAGGAAAATTCTTCAACATAATAAAAGGCATTTATACAAAGCCAATAGCCAACATCATCCTAAACTGAGAGACTCTGAAAGCATTCCTCTTGATATCAGGAACGAGATAAGGATACCCTTTATCACCACTCTTATTTAACATTGTGCTAGAGATCCTCGCCAAAGTAATTAGGCTAGACAAAGAAACAAAGGGCATCCAGACTGGCAAGGAAGAAGTAAAAGTATCTCTATTTGCAGATGACATGATCTTATGCACAGAAAACCCTAAGGAATTCTCAAGAAAACTACTGAAACTGATAGAAGAGTTCACCAGGGTATCAGGATACAAGATAAACATACAAAACGCCGTTAGATTCCTCTACACCAACAAAAAAGAACATCAAAGAGGAAATCAACAAATCAATACCATTTACAGTAGCCCCCAAAAAGATAAAATACTTAGGAATAAGAAGACATTCAGGTAACTAACAGATACGTGAGGAAATGCTCACGATCATTAGCCATTAGAGAAATGCAAATCAAAACTACAATGAGATTCCATCTCGCTCCAACAAGGCTGGCATTAATCCAAAAAACACAAAAGAATAAATGTTGGAGAGGTTGGAACACTTGTACACTGCTGGTGGGAATGCAAAATGGTACAACCACTTTGGAACTCAATTTGGTACTTCCTTAAAAAGCTATATATAAAACTACAACACATCCAGCAATCCTACTCCTTGGAATATATCCTAGAGAAATAAGAGCATTTACACGAACAGATATATGCACGCCCATGTTCACTGCAACACTGTTTACAATAGCAAAAAGATGGAAGCAACCAAGGTGCCCAGCAACGTATGAATGGATAAATTATGGTACATTCACGCAATGGAATACTATGCATCAATAAAAAACAGTGATGAATCTGTAAAACATTCCATAACATGGAAGAATCTGGAAGGCATTATGCTGAGTGAAATTAGTCAGTTGCAAAAGGACAAATATCGTATAAGACCGCTACTATAAGAACTCGAGAAATAGTTTAAACAGAAAAGAATATATTCTTTGCTAGTTACGAGAGGGGGCAGGGAGGGAGGGAGAGGAGTTTTCACTAACTAGATAGTAGACAAGAACTACTTTAGGTGACGGAAAAGACAACACACAATACAGGAGAGGTCAGCACGACTAGAATAAACTAAAAGGAAAGAAGTTTCCTGAATAAGCTGAATGCTTCAAAGGCCAGCATAGCAAGGGGGGGGGTTGGGGACCATGGTTTCAGGGGACATCTAAGTCAATTGGCATAATAAAATCTATTAAGAATACATTCTGCATCCCACTTTGGAAAGTGGCATCTGGGGTCTTAAACGCTAGCAAGTGGCCATCTAAGATGCAACAATTGGTCTCAGCCCACCTGGAGCAAAGGAGAATGAAGAACACCAAAGACACAAGGTCATTTTAAGCTCAACAGACAGAAAGGGCCACATAAACCAGAGATTATATCAGCCTGAGACCAGAAGAACTAGATGGTGCCCGGCTACAACTAATGACTGCCCTGACAGGGAACACAACAGAGAACCCCTGAGGAAGCAGGAGAGCACTGGGATGCAGACCCCAAATTCTCGGAAAAAGACCAGACTTTTTGGTCTGACTGAGACTAGAAGGACCCCAGTGGTCATGGTCCCCAGACCTTTTGTTTTCCCAAGACAGGAACCAATCCCAAAACCAACCCTTTAGACAGGGATTGGACTGGACAATGGGATAGAAAACAATACTGGTGAAAAATAAGCTTCTTGGGTCAAGTAGACACATGAGACTTTGTCGGCATCTCATTCTGGAGGGAAGATGAGAGGGCAGAGTGGGTTAGAAGCTAGCGGATTTGACAAGAAAAGAGAGAGTGGAGGGAAGGAGTGTGCTGCCCCTTTAAGGGGAAAGCAGGAGTATATAGCAAGGTGTATATAAATTTTTGTATAAGAGACTGACTTGATTTGTAAACTTTCACTTAAAGCACAATAAAAATTAAAAAAAAAAAGGAATGATCAGGTAAGGCATGCCGAATTTTCCACAAGATCAAAGCTTTACTGAAGAGGCTTGCAACCGGAGAGAAGGATTGCCTAAAGCAATGCTTACCCGTCTCACAGAACAAAAGATGGTCTCAGGTTTTTAAAAGTTCTTGGGCAGAAGAAGATTCACAGGCAAAGGTGGGGATATGCTAACTACAGTGCGCATACAGCAGCTTTCCAAGATGGTTCCTGTCCCAGAGGCCTCTGGGATTCGTAGCAGGACTTATTATGGGGTGTGTCGCACCTGCACAGTCTCTCGCTCCCTGGGTTCAATTACCTGGCTGCTGCTGCAGCCCCTTACTGCCCCTGGTGGAACGTCACACAGCGTTCACAGGTGGATGTTCTGAGCATGTCCCTGGGGCTGGTTTTCTCCAGCTGCTTCTAAAAGACAATTTTAAAGACGTTTGTGGGCTATTTTATGATACCTTGCCCCACTGTTCTGGGGAATGGCTTTGTTTCTGTGCCCTGGCCCATTTTCTGCTACTTTGTAGATTTGGGGGCCCTCTGTTCCCTGTCTTACAGCTACTGTGTCAATCCATCTAATTGAGGCTCTTCCTCTTTCGCTGACCCTCTACCTGGCATGGTATCATTCTCCAGGGACTGGTCCCTACTGATAACAGGTCCAAAGTAACTAAGACAAATTCTCATCATCCTCACTTCTAAGGAGCATTCTGGCCATACTTCTTCAAAGACAGATTTATTTGTTCATTCTGCTGGTAGTCCATGGTATATTCAATATTCTCTGCCAACACCATAATTCAAAGGCATCCATTTTTCTTCAGTGTTCCTTACTCATTGTCCAGTTTTAACACGCGTGAGGTGACATAAATACTAGGGCTTGGGTCAGGCACACCTTAGGCCTCAAGGTGACATCTTTGCTTTTTCACACTTTAAAGAGGTCTTTCGCAGCAGATTTGCCCAATACAATATGTTGTTTGATTTCCTGACTGCTGCTTCCATGGGCATTGATTATGAATTCAAGTAAAATGAAATCCTTGACAACTTCAATATTTTCTCTGTTTATCATGATGCTGGTTATTGGTCCAATTGTGGAGGATATTTGTTTGCTTTATGTTGAGGTATAACACACATAATTTATTGATCTTCATCAGTAAATGCTTCAAGTCCTCTTCACTTTCAGCAAAGTTGTGTTATCTGCATGACACAGGTAGTTAATGAGTCTTCCACCCATCCTGATGCCACAGTCTTTTTCATATACTTCATCTTCTCAGTTTATTTCCTCAGCATATGGATTGAATAAGTATTGTGAAAGGATACAACCTTGACACAGACCTTTCCTGACTGTAAACCACACAGTATCCCCTTGTTCTGTCTGAACGACTGCCTCTTGGTCTGTGTACAGGTTCCACATTGAAACAATTAATGGTTCTGGAATTCCTATTTTTCACAATGTTATCCATAGCTTGTTATAATCCACACAGTTGAATCTCTTTGCACAGTCAATAAAACATAAGTAAACATCTTTCTGGTATTCTCTGCTTTCAGCCAAAATCCATCTGACATCAGCAATGACAGCCCTCATTCCACGTACTCTTCTGAATCCAGCTTGAATTTCTGGGAGTTCCCTGTCCATGAATTGCTGCAACTGTTCTTGAGTTCTCATCAGTAAAATTTTGCTTGTGTGTGATATTAATGATATTTTTTGATAATTTCCACATTCTGTAGGATCACCTTTGGAATGGGGACATATATGGATCTCTTCCAGTTGGTTGGCCAGGTAGCTGTCTTCCAACGTTCTTGGCAGAGACAGGTGAGCACGTTCAGTGTTACATTTGTTTGTGGAAGAATCTCCATTTCTGCAGCCTTGTTTTTCACCAGTGCCTTCAGTGTAGCTTGGAATTCCTCCTTCAGCACCTTTAGTACTTCATCATATGCTACCTCCTGAAATGGCTGAAAGTCAATCAATTCTTTTTGGTACAGTGACTCTGTGTATTCCTTCCATCTTCTTTTGATGCCTCCTGCATCGTTCAACATTTTGCCCCATAGAATCCTTCAATATTGTAACTTAAGGCTGGAATTTTTTCTTCCGTTCTCTCAGCTTGAGAAATGCCCAGTATATTCTACTCTGTGCTTGGAAAGGAGCTGCGTTACTCATTTAGCATCTGCATTCTGCATTAACTGTGATTTTGTTTTATATTCCTTTATAGACTGGGAATTGGTACAGGGCAGAGCAGGGCAGGTCTTACCTTATTTGCAAACTCCAAGGTAGGGTGGTGCCTAACAAACTGTCAACAAACATTTATTGGACAGATGGATACAAAATGCTTTACTAATGAAGAAACATTCCACCCAGAATAATTAAATACAAATCACCAAGCTGGTAAAACAGATTAAGCACTGCTCTTATGACTAAGTGGCACTTCCTCCCCTTCCACAGTAGGTCTAGGTCCCAATGAAAATACCACAGAACTGACTCCCTGTCTCCCCCACAATACCCGCTTCACCTCATAAAGTTAACTGTCTCAGCTGGATCATCTCCCACATTGTCTCACTGCCACCTCCTTCAATACCATCTTTTTCATTACAGATATTTATGGCCAATACAAAGATATGAGGCAAAATGAAATTTCTAAAGGAGTGTGAAATCTATGGAAAAATATTCAGAAGCAAGGCTTTCAATTAATTCAGTATTTAAATGAAATTCATTTCAGACCCAATTCAATAAAGACTTCTATTCGGAAGAGATTTCCAATAATATGAAAAAAAAAAAAAAAGGTATGTTTCCACAAAGATTCTACTTTAGTATATTGGGGAAATCTGGGCCGCTACTGCGCTGTAAGTCAAATTTGATCTGACGAATTATTTCTGACATCCATACAGGAAATTCAAATACTGAAGCAGTGGTGCATTTCACTGGTAGTTGCCTAGATTACTGTACTGGTCTCAACCATTCCTGTAACTCCAGTCTTTCCTCTGTCTGAATCCACTGTCCACATGTAGCCCTCAGCACCTCCGTAACCTGTCTCACCCTTGCTTAAGACCCTTCAGTGTCTCCTCACTGCCATAAGAATAAACTCCAAACTCTTCACATGGCTGACCAAGTTCTTCATGACCTAGCTTACTACCTACTGTCTTCTCTACACCCTAGTCAGACTGTGCTATCAATTTACCCTGATCTCACATCTCCTACCTGGAACATCCTTCCCACTTCCTATTTGCCCTTCAGGTCTCAGTTTATATGTCACTTTCTAGGATGACTCCCAGGACTACCCCCACCCCCACCCCAGGCTAGGTGAGATACCCTGCTACTGGCTTCCACAGATGGCCCTTACCATACAACTCTGCAAATTTTTGTCTTTCTCAATAGACTATAAGCTCCCAGAGAGAAGACTCCTTATCAGTCTTTTCTATCACTGCATCTCAGTGCCTGGACCAATGCCTGGTACATAGGAAGTAATCAGTAAATATCAGTTAAATTTATGAGATGATGATGGCCTAATTTCAATAGTGAGAAGGAAGAGAAAGAGAAGAATATAAAGATACTGAATGCAATCCAGTGGAATTGGTGACAGACAGAGGGTCTTTGAGGTTGAATTTTCACCGTGGGCAACAAAATGAGCAGCATTTGTCATGGACTGAATTGTCTCCCAAAAATTTATATCAATTTGGCTAGGCCACGATTCCCAGTATTGTGTGATTGTCTGCCATTTTGTCACCTGATGTGATTTTCCTATGTGCTGTAAATCCTACCTCTATGATGTTAATGAGGTGGGATTAGCAGCAGTTATGTTAATGAGACAGGATTCAATCTACAAGATTAGGTTGTATTTTAAGTCAATCTCTCTTGAGACATAAAAGAGAGAAGGGAGCAGAGAGACAAGGAGACCTCATACCACCAAGAAAGCAGTGAGGGAGCAGAGTGCATCCTTTGGACCCGGGATTCCTGTGCTGAGAAGCTCTGAGACCAGGGGAAAGTTGATGCCAAGGACCTTCCTCCAGAGCCAGTAGAGAGAAAGCCTCCCCCTGAGGCTGACAACCCGAATTTGGACTTCTAGCCTACTAGACTATGGCAGAATAAACTTCTTCTGTTGAAGCCATCCACTTGTGGTATTTCTATTACGGCAGCACTAGATGACTGAAACAGCATCTTTCACCAGAAACTAGGCAGAGGTGCTGACTCAGGGGACAAGGTACTAAGTTTAGTTGTAGATATGCTGAATTGGAGGTGCCAAGACATTTGTGTAAAGGGTCTTGGCTAAGAACACGTCATTCCCCTGCTCAAGAGGCCAAAAGCTTCCCAGTGCATGTAAAATAAACTCCAAACTGATTTCTATGCCCTACAAGGCCCTACATGATCTAACCCGTCCAACACTCTGACCTTATTTTCTACCATGCTGTTTTTCCCGTGCACACCTCACTCTAGCCTCAGTGGGTCTCTTGTCTCCAAACTATGCCAAGCAAAGCTCTCCTCAGCATCTCTGCACTAGCTGTACCCTCTGGCTGGAATACTTTGCCCCAGGTCTTCATATAGCCTCCTGCTTCTCATCATGCAAGTCACACTTCAGACATCACCTACTCAGGAAGGCCCTCCCTGTCCACCATGAAAATCATCGAAGTAACCCTCCCTGGAACACTCAGCTTCATCACTAAACACCAACTGAACTTACACCATTCATTTATTTAACTTACATGTTTATTGTCTGCCTATCATGTCTATGAGTCAGAATCGACTCGATGGCAACAGGTCTAGTTTTTTTATCATGTCTCTGAGGAACCCTGGTGGCACAGTGGTTAAACGCTAGGCTGCTAACCAAAAGATCAGAGGTTTGAGCCCACCAGCCACTGCGGGAGAAAGATGTGGCAGTCTGCTTCCATAAAGATTTATAGCCTAGGAACTCAAAGGGACAGTTCTACTCCGTCTTATAGGGCAGCTATGAGTCGGAATTGATTCAATGGCAACGGGTTTTTCTCATGTCTACACTGTGAACAACATAGTCAAGTACCTCATCCATTTTTACCAGCATAATTCTTTTACCATACTTATTCAATCTCTATTCTGAGCAAATAATCCAGGATTGCATCATCAGGATTGGAGGAAGACTCATTAACAACCTGTGACTTGCAGATGACACAACCTTGCTTATTGAAAGTGAACAGGACCTGAAGAACTTACTGATGAAGATCAAAGACTACAGCCTTCTCTTTGGATTACACCTCAACATAAAAAAAAAAAAAAATCCTCACAACTGGACCAATAAGCAAAAACATGATAAAAAGAGAAAAGATTGAAGTTGTCAAAGATTTCATTGTACCTGGATCCACAATCAACACCCATGGAAACAGCAGCCAAGAAACCAAAAGACATATTGCATTAAGCAAAGATGCTGCAAAAAGACCTCTTTAAAGTGTTAAAGCAAAGATGTCACTCTGACAACTAAGGTGTGCCTGACCCAAGCCATGGTATTTTCAATCGCCTCATATGCGTGCAAAGGCTGGACAATGAATAACAAGAGTGCTCCTTAGAAGCAAGGATGGCAAGACTTCGTCTCATGTACTTTGGACATGTTATCAGGAGGAAACAGTCCCTGAAGAAGGATATCATGCTTGGTAAAGTAGAGGGTCAGCAACAAAGAGGAAGATCTTCAACAGTAGCTGTAACACAGTAGACGCCATAGCTGCAACAAAACCCCCAACCATACCAAGGCTTGTGAGGATGGCACAGGACCAGGCAGTGTTTTGTTCCGTTCTGTGTAGAGTCGTTGTGAGTCGGAACCAACTAGATGGCACTTAACAACAACAGTCCCCAGCACGTAGAACAATATCTGGTCTTACTAATGTCTGTTGATTGAATAACTGAATAGATGACTAAAGGTAGCAAGAAAGAGTTTGTCCTTCCCTGTCTTCCCATTGAAACAGTTGTGAAAATATAAAAGGTGGTACAAAATGTCACAAAGAAACGAGAAATACTGACTTGTTATCTGAGAAATTCAAGAAAGAACTTCTATTTTACTAATCGAAGGCAAATAAAGCCCATAGGCAAGGTGGGATGAGGTAGCAAGAATTGAAAGAAGGGACAGGACAAGTGATGGATTTCCACCACCTCCACGTGGCCTCCTATCTGGAGGGTCACAAACCAGGCTGACCATTTGGAGCCCTGTGTTGCGTTGTGTTTTGTTTATTCATTTAATTATATATTCATTCAAGTAACATAATCACCTGGTTCAAAGATCAAAATAATATATACCTACTCCTCAGTCATCGACTAGCTCATTATCTGACATTTCATATTTACAACAGTAAAAAACCTACTATCTGATTATTTTCCGCATTAATGACATACATCTGGCAGTAATAAACACCAAGGTATGAGGCAAGATGCAACACTATAAAAATGGCATGGGGGTAGTGTCTAATCTCCTCCAACTTCACGACGGGTAAGAAGAACCAAGATCAACTGCTCAAGGCTGATTCCTATGAGACGGAGATCAGACCTGCTTTCTCTCTTCTCTGTTTACCAACTCTGACACCAACCATCCCTCACACAGCATTCTCTACTTCTTTGCTGGGTTCAATAATTCATTGCAGTGGCCACAAACTACTCACAGACAATACTCACAATTAAGGGGTTTATTAGGGAAGCAACAGGTTATAATTCAGGCTCAGGAACACTCAAGGATACAATTCTTCCATCAGAACAGCCTCTTCCCAGCCATGCTTACAGGCACACCTCTCCCTGGCCTTAGGCCTCTGCTTTCTCTCTCCAAGGACTGGGAAGCCTACTGTGACATCTCCTGTAGGTCTCTCCTTCTTTGGTGGTGGTGGGCTCTCCTCTCTGCTCTGGAATTGGCTCTCTTTTACAACAAAACTGACCAATTCCCTCGGTGGGCCACAATTATTTGTACAACTCTACTCAATCACCTGGGTTGGAGTCACAAGACCATGGCTAGAAAGGCTACATACAAAAGTAATTAATCACACTGAACACTGGCTGTGATGGTTTAGGTTATGTGTCAACTTGGCTGGGCTATGATTCTCAGTGGTTTGGCAGTTTGCAATGATATAATTTGGCAGTTATGTAATGATGTCTTTATACTCCATTTTGTTATCTGATGTGGCCATCGTCCATTTTCACACAATGCTGATTTTTAAATAAAAACCTGGTCTTGGAACCTAACCATGTCAATAAGTGAGGAGTGTATGTAAATAGGTACATATGCAGAAATCTCACTTCCTTTCTTGTCCCCATCTATTCCATTCTCCACATCACACTCACCCAGACACACACAAACACACATACACACAACTTTCTGGAAAGTTTTCTAACTTTTTTGCTTTTATAAGTTTCTTGTGCAACCTGTATATCTTAGTTATCTAGTGCTGCTACAAGAGAAATACCACAAGTAGATGGCTTTAACAGAGAGAAATTTACTCTCTCACAGTCTAGGACACTAGAAGTCTGAACTCAGAGTGCCAGCTCCAGGGGAAGGCTTTGTCTCTCTGTTGGCTCTGGAAGAAGGTCATTTTTATCAATCCTCCCCAGTTGAGGAGCTTATCAGCACAGGAACCCCGGGTCCAAAGGACACCCGCTGCTCCCAGAGCTGCTTTCTTGGTGGTATGAGGTCCCCTGTCTCTCTGCTCCCTTCTCTCTTTTCTATCTCAAAAGAGATGGCCTAAAACACAAGCTAATCCTGTAGATTGAGTCCTGCCTTATTAACATAACTGCCGCTAATCCCACCTCATTAACATCACAGAGGTAGGATTTACCACACACAGGAAAATCACATCAGATGACAAAATGGTGGACAATCACACAATACTGGGAATCATGGTCTAGCCAAACTGATATAAATTTGGGGGGGACATAATTAAATCCATAACACTGTACAAACATCATTTCATATACTGGCTACCATGACTGTAGAATAAAAACCTTCAATTAAGACTTTAGGATCGCGTATAATTTTGAAAGATATTACTAATTGTCTCCATGGAGGGTGTGTCACTTTATCCTTAGAAAATACTTAAAATAAAAATTCCTAGACCCCACTCCAGTCCTACATATCAGAATCTCTGAAGATGAAGGCCAAAAACTGACTTTTAAAAAACAGCTCCCCTAATAATTGTGATGATCAATCTTACTTGGGAAATGCAATTCTCCCTCAGAGAGGAACATTTTTCACTGATCAGAGGGTGGAAGGCCACTGCTGCCCTACCACATAGGACCTGCTCGCCAGGGCAGTCCAAGCCCTTTGACCATGATTCCCTTATTGGAACTTCTCGTCTTCAATATATAATCATATTTAAGGATGCGCGCGCACACACACACGTATATATATATAAAAACACACATATACAAATTGTTTTTCATTGTTACATGCCATTGAGTTGGCTCCGACTCACGGCAACCCCTACATACAATGGAATGAAATGCTGCCCAATCCTGCGTCATCTTCACAATCATTGCTAAGTTTCAGCTCATTGTTGCAGCCACCGTGTCAATCCATCTCGTGTAAGGTCGTCTTCTTTTTCACTGCCCCTCTATTTTACCAAGCATGTGTCCTCCCTCCAGAGACAGGTCCCTCCTAATAACATGTACGTGAGACATAGTCTCACCATCCTTGCTTCTAAGAAGCATTCTAGCTGTAATTCTTCCAAGACAGACTTTTGGCAATCCATGGTATATTCAATATTCTTTGCCAACATCGTAATTCAAAAGCATCAGCTCTTCTTTGATCTTCCTTATTCCTTGTTCAGTTTTTCATCCGTATGAAGTGACTGAAAATGACACGACTTGGGTTAGGTGCACTTTAGTCCTCAAGGTGACATCTTTGCTTTTTCACACCTTAAAGAAGTCTTTTGCAGTAGATTTGCCCAATGCAATAGATCGTTTGATTTCTTGACTGCTGCTTCCATGGGCATTGATTGTGGATCCAAGTGCAATGAAATCCTTGGCAATGTCAGTATTTTCTCCATTTATCACGATGTTGCTTATTGGTCCAGCTGTGAGATTTTTTGTTTGCTTTATGTTGGAGTGTGATCCATAGTGAAGGCTGCAGTCTTTGATCTTCATCAGTAAGTGCTTTAAATCCTCTTCACTTTTAGCACGCAAAGTTGTGTCATCTGCAAATCACAGGTTGTTAATGAGTCTTTCTCCAATTTTGATGCCTCGTTCTTCTTCATGTAGTCCACCTTCTCGGACTGTCTGCTCAGCATACAGACTGGATACGTATAGTGAAAGTATACAACTCTGATGCACACCTTTTCTGATTTTAAATCATGCAGTATCCCCTTGTTCTGTTTGAATGACTGCCTCTTGGTCTGTGTACAAGTTCTGCATGAGCACAATTAAGTGTTCCACACACAAATGCATACATACATATGTTTATGTAAATGTACACATAAATACACGCATTCTTGTATTTACAGGGAATCTCTCTCGAAAGAAATACACAATGGCTGTTTTCAACAAGTGAACTGAACAGCCAGCGTACAGGGTGGAAAAAAGACTTACTTCCCTTTTTCATTTTGTACCATGTGTACACATTAGCTATTGAAAAGTAAACAAAGTTATAAAAACTTTCTCTTCTTGCTCTGAACCTGTGCCACAAATTCCAACAATGCTGTGGTTTTAAAATATGTCTACAATGTTTTGACAACACTTCCCAGCAAAAGGTGGAATCTAATTCCCCATTCCTTGAACGCTGGGCCTGACTTAGTGACTCACTTCTAAGAAAGACAATGTAGCAGAGCGATACTACGTGACTT
Source organism: Elephas maximus indicus (assembly GCF_024166365.1). Lineage (NCBI taxonomy): Eukaryota > Metazoa > Chordata > Mammalia > Proboscidea > Elephantidae > Elephas > Elephas maximus. The sequence goes on from NC_064829.1 coordinate 24,803,575, forward strand.
CCAAGCTTAGGTCATAAATAGATAGCTTCCTCTCGCGTTGCTTTCTCTTAGCTTGGTCACTCTGAGGGAAGTTGGCCACCATGTTATGAGAACACTCAAGCAGTCTGTGCAGTCCAAGGAGAAACCCATGTGGAGGGGAACAAGGGATTCAATGTTAGGAAGGGAAGGTACAGCTGGTAGAGACAAACCTGGAGATGGTTGGAGGGAGGAGTTAGGAGCTCTGACAAAACATCAGCCATGGGAAGGAGGAGGGATAGTTCCTCCTCTGAGGTAGAACAGAAAAAGAAGTAAGAAGAGATGCTGATATACAGAAATCTGGAAGGAGGGGGGGAAGCTGATAAGTTCAAAGCAAAACATCTCACTTTTTCTGTGGCGTTACAGTGTGATAGGAAGCTTTAAAGAAAAGATTTGCAGGAGTCCCTAAAATACAGCAAAGAGAGACGGCTAGGTCACAAATGGAAGAGCCATTCAGAAGCACCAAACATACTACTACCTTCACTCTGAGCAGCTGTTTAACCACTCTACAAGATGGCCAAGGAAAAAATTTCACAACTGTAAATTATTAGTTCAAAGTTCTTCCACATGTTGAGCTTGAACTATTAGCTATGATATAAATTCATCATCTTGAAAGACAAGATTGTCCATTATTTTTGGAATACCCTTTCCTATTCCTAAATCTCTCTCCAAAAGACCAGATAAACTCAATCAACATATGGCCTGCCATTACTTTAATTTCCAACATTGCCTGTAAGGAATCGCCAAATTCTCCAATCTTCCTTAAGTCAATCAGAATTTAAACCTGTCTCTGAATTTGAGCCAATGCCCTAAGTAAAGGCAAAAATATTACATATAACTCATTTCAACAATCATTTCACAAGTACTGGCGTGTCAAAGCACCAAGACACTGGGGGAACATAAGGCGCTGTCAATATAAAAACCAAACCAACCAAACCCAGTGTCATCTAGTCGATTCCGACTCATAACGACCCTATATGGCGGAGTAGAACTGCCCCATAGAGTTTTCAAGGAGCACCTGGCAGATTCAAACTGCCAACCCTCTGGTTAGCAGCTGTAGCACTTAACCACTACGCCACCAGGGTTTCCTGTCAATATAAAGGCACTTTCAATTCAGGAGAGATTAGGCATGCATATAAATAACAGTAATACATGGCAGAATGTAATAAACAGAACCACAAATAACTCACTGGGCACACAGAGGAGAAAGCACTTAACGGCAACCTGGGGAACCAAAAGTTTCCCGGAAGAAACTACATTTGAGTTGAGCTTGAAGAATGGGAAAGATTTCAACAAGCGAAGAAAGGCAAACGACATTTGAGAAAATGTGAACATTGTAAGCAAAAGCATGACAAAGAGAAGAGCATATTTTTTTTGCTGTTAGTTGCTTTGTCAGCTCCAACACATGGTGGCCCCACGTACAACAGAATGAAATGTTGCCTAGTACCACAATATCTTCACAATTTTTGGTATACTCAGGTCCACTGTCGTGGTCACTTTTTATTTTTGAGTGTCTTCCAACCTAGCACACTCATCTTTCAGCTCTGTATCAAATAATATTTTGTTGTGATCCAGAGGGTTTTCACTGGATTATTTTCAGAAGTAGATTGCGGAGCCTTTTTTCCTAGTCTGTCTTAGTTTGGAAGCTCCGTTGAAAACTGTCCACCATGAGTGACTTTGCTGGTATTTGAAATACCACTGGCACAGCTTCCAGCATCACTGTTGTTAGGTGCCATCAAGTTGGTTCTGACTCATTCAGCATCACAGCAACACGCAAGCCATCACAGTGTGCCATAAATGTTTGGGGAATTGATGAAGGTAAATATCAAGGGCTAGGAGTAAAACGGAAACCCTGGTGGTGTAGTGGTTAAGTGCTACGGCTGCTAACCCAGAAGTCGGCTGTTCAAATCCGCCAGACGCTCCTTGGAAACTCCATGGGGCAGGTCTAATCTGTCCTATAGGGTCGTTATGAGTAGGAATCAACTCGACGGCAGTGGGTTTGGTTTTTGGTTAGGAGTAAAACAGCAACATTTATTCATTCACTCAACAAATATTTTTTGAGCACTTACTGTTCAATCCACAACACTCCACCCTTTGGCCCCTCAAAATTCATGTCCTCCCCTTATGAACTGAATTATGTCCTCCAAAATCATATATTAAAGTCTTTGCCCTTGTACCTGTGGATGTGATCATGTTTGGAAACAGGGGTTTTCTTTTTTTATGTTAATGAGATCATACCAGAGAAGTGCAAGTCTTAAACCTAATCACTTCTGAGTTATAAAAAGAGCACAAGAGACACGGAGATACACAAAAGGAAAGACAAATTCCACGTAAAGACTGTCTAAAAGCAAAGGATTGCCTGCAAACACCAGAAACTAGCAGAGAAGGCCACAGAAATAACTGACATGGCTGAAACTGTGATTTGGACTTTTAGCGTCCAGAACTGGCATAGTTTCCAGCATCATAGCAACACAAAAACCACTACAGCTGCCATAAGTGTTTGGGGAATTAATGAAGTTAAATATAGAAGGCTGGGAGCAACACAGCAACATTTATTCATTCATTCAACAAACATCCAGAAAATAAATCTCTTCTTCAAAGCTGTCCACTTGTGTTATTTCTGTTACAGCAGCACTAGGTAACTAAGATATCTTCTCACATACAAAATACATTTACCCATCCCATTCACCCCAAGGTACAATGATGGAGTAGAAATAAGGCAGGCATTCCCATTCAAAAAGGAAATAATTGGAGGAAAAGAAGGGATCATGGGTACCAAGCAAGTCAGAAACTCAACAGGACAATTCTCATTAGCTCTCAAGAGTTGAAGAAATCCCCTGCTCTCCAGAACCTTCTGGGCATCAGCCCCACCCCACCCTTCAGACTCTGGGCAGGGGTCCTTCAGCCCTAGGCATCAGACTTGTTTTCTAGGCCCACCTCAACGCAGGCCCTGGCCCCTCAGCTTTGGGCAAAGGCTCTATTTTCCTAGCCCATCAGGTTGGTGGCCCTGCACCCTCAGCCTTGGGCAGCACCTTTCTCTCAGCCCACTGACAAGCCACCCCACTCTCCAGAACCAAGGTGATGGCCCAACCCTTTGAAACTGAGACCATGGGCCCACCCTTTGAAACTGAAGAAGCAATAGTAATGCCCCCTGTGCTCCTCCGGACAGTCTTGACCCCTCTGCTCCCTCTGACAGTCCTGCCCCCCTGTGCTTCTTCTGACAGTCCTGCCCCCCACCCACTCATCCTCCTTCTGTCAGTCCTGTTGACCTCTGAACTACTCCTGGGATCATCATTTCCTTTTAAGGCCTCACCAGAAGCACATATAACATCCACATTTCCACCAACATTCTATTTGTGACAACAGAAAGCTTTCACCACAGCTGTCGATTCTTTCTGAGCCCTCATCAGAATCGCTCATAATTCTACCAACAGTCTCTTCAAAACAATCTACGCTCTTACGGCCAAGCACTTCAAAACTTTTCCAGGCTCCACCCATTACCCAACCCCAAAGCCCCTTCCATGTTTTTAGGTATATGTAATAGCAGCACCCCAATTCTGGTGTCAAAGTCTATTTTAGTTTCCTAGTGCTACAGTAACAAAAACACCAAAAGTGGGTGTCTTTAAAGAAAAGAAATTTATTGTCTCAAAGTCATGGAGGCTAAAAGTCTACGTCAGGGCACTGGTTCTAGAGGAGGGTCCTTCCATGTTAGTAGCCCTGGTCATTCCTTGGCTTGTAGGCAGATCTTCAAATGGTTTCTTCCCCCATGTGTATCTCTCTGTGTCTGTTCTCCCTTTTTTTATAAGATACCACTCAGAAGGGATTAAGTCTGGAACCCACACTCCTCCAACATGGCTTCATTAACATAACAAAAGAAAACCCTATTTTCAAACAAGGTCACATTTACAAGTTTAGGGGTCGGGACTTTTAAGCGTATTTTTTGGCAGGGCACATTTCAATCTCTAAGAGAGAGGCAGATTATGGAAGACCCTGAAGATCATGGGAAGGACATTCACTTCACTGAATAAAATGTGAGTAAGACTGAAGGGTTATGAACAGAAAAGACCTTACAGTAACCTATGGGCGGCAAAGGTGGAAACAGGGAAGCCATTTAATAATCTGTAGCAGAACTCACATGATATCTAAAAAATTAACTCAAAATGGATCAATGGCCTAAATTTAAGACCTTAAACTACAAAACACTAAGAAGAAAATACATAGGGGCAAATCTTCGATAACTCGTTTTTAACAATGGATTCTTAGATATGACACCAAAAATCATAAGAAAAAATTAATAAACTGGACTTCATTAAAATAAAGGCTTTTATGCATCAAAGGACTTCATCAAGAAAGTAAAGAATCAGAGAAAATATTTAGGGATCATATATGGGATAAGGGTTTAATATCCAGAATAGGCATGTGCTCATGAGGAACATGTACACAGATCGAGAGGCAGTAGTTCAAACAGAACAAGGGATACTGCGTGGTTTGAAATCAGGAAAGGTGTGTGTCAGGGTTGTATCCTTTCACAATATTTATTCGATCTGTACACTGAGCAAATAATCCAAGAAGCGGGACTATAGGAAGAAAAACGGGCATCGATAACTGCAATATGCAGCTGATACAATCTTGCTTGCTGAAAGCGAAGAGAACTTGAAGCTCTTACTAATGAAGATCAAAGACTACAGTCTTCTCTTTGGATTACACCTCAACATAAAGTAAACAAAAATTCTCACAACTGGACCAATAAGCAACATCATGATAAACAGAGAAAAGATTGAAGTTGTCAGTGATTTCATTTCAGTTGGATCCACAATCAACACCCACAGAATCAACAGTCAAAAAATCAAAGCCCACACTGCAATGGGTACATTGGCTAAAAAAGACCTCTTTAAAATGTTAAAAAGTAAAGATGTCACCTTAAGGACTAAAGTGCGCCTGACCCAAGCCTACGTATTTTCAACCCCCTCATATGCATGTGAAAGCTGGGCAATGAATAAGGAAGACCGAAGAATTGACGCCTTTGAATTATGGTGCTAGCAAAGAATACTGAATATACAATGGACTGCCAAAAGAACAAACAAATCCACCTTGGAAGAACTGTACAGCCAGAATGCTCTTTAGAAGCGAGGACGGCAAGCTTCATCTCACATACTCTGAACATGTTATTAGGAGGGACCAGTCCCTGGAGAAGGACATCATCTTGGTTAAAGCAGAGGGTCAGCAAAAAAGAGGAAGAACCTCAATGAGATGGACTGACACAGTGGCTGCAACAATGGACTCAAGAATATCAACGGTCATAAGGATGGTGCAGGACTGGGCAGTGTTTTGTTCTGTTGTACACAGGGTCACTATGAGTCTCAAGCGACTCGTCTACACCTAACAACAACAACCAATTAAAAGAAAAAATGGGCAAAAGACTTAAATAGACATTCCTCCAAAGAAGATACACAAATGGCCAATAGGCACATGAAAAGGTGCTCAACATCATTAGGGAAATGCAAATCAAAACACAATAAGATATCACTTCAACTTTTCTAGGCGGCTATTATAAAAATAGAAAATAGTAAGTACTGATGAGAATGTGGAGAAACTGGAACGCTCGTGCACTGCTGGTGGGTATGTAAAATGGAAAGAAGTTTGATGTCTCCTTAAAAAGTTAAACACAGATTTACCATAGGATCCAGGAATTTCATTCTTAGTATATACTCAAGAGACTTGAAATCAGGAATTCAAACAAATGTATTTATACAAATGTTCACTGCAGCATTATGCAAAATTGCCAAAAGGTGAAAACAACCCAAGTGACCAACAACAGGCAAATGGGTAAATACTGTGGTATATGTATATATACAATGGTATATTATTCAACTATAAAGAAAAATAAAATTCTGATACATGCTAAGACATGGATGACCATTGAAAACATTATGCTGAGTGAAATAAGTCAGACACAAAAGAGCTAATACTGTATGATCCTAGTTACATGAAATATCTAGTATAGGCAAATGCATAGAAACAAGTTTATTACTGGTTACCAGGGGGTTGATGGAAGGATGGAATAGGGAATTATTGCTTAATGGATACTAGAATTTCTGTTTGGGATGATGAAAAATTTCTGGAAATAGAAAATGGTAATTGTTGTGCAACATGGTGAATGTAACTAATGTCACTGAATTGTACACTTCAAAATTGCTAATGTGGCAAATTTTTTGTCATATATATCTTAACACAATAAAATTATTTTTAAAAAAAGAGTCAGTAGTAGTGGTCCAGGTTGAAAAATGATAATGTCTTGAGATGGTGTGATGGCAACAGAGGTGCAGTTTAACAGGTTTCTCTTCTATATGGCCCTTCTAACCTTGGGTTTATAATTCTGCCAAAATGACTGGCTAGGCCACAGTCTTGCAAAGAGATCAGTTAGTTTACTAGAGTGCAAATAGGGTACGACTTTGCAGGAATTGGTCAGTTGCTATGCAAATAAAATGATTGTGGTGTACCAAGGGGATTGGTCAGTTCACGGTCTGGTTGGAAAGGCCATGCCTTGAAATTGATAAAGAGCTTGCTTATAGGCAACCAACAAAACAGAGATTTTTAGAGAAGCAGAAAGGGTGAGAGAAGGAAACCTTCTAAAAGAGCTGCAATACAGTTAAAGAGCTATAACACTGAAGACAGCACGAAGCGGTGCAAGGTGGCATGAGACAGCACAGCAGTACCAGCGACAGCAGTACCGGCCGCAGCAGTACTGGCCGCAGCAGTACCGTTAGATGGCTGCAGTGGGCTTGCTGCCCTGAGTGAGAGAGAGCTGAGAGAAACCTAAGAGCCTTCGGGCAGCAGGCTTGCTGACAGAATGGAGTGCCTCCAGGTGCTTGCTGGCAGAGCCAAAATAGCTGTAACACTTGCTGGAGCAGGGCAGAGCAGAAGCCCGGGAGCCAGCAGCACAGCGGCAGCCAAGGGCAGAGAGCCATGCATGGCCAAGAGTAGGGCCTGCTAGCAGGACAGTGAGGAGCTGAGAGAGCTGTCCTGATTGACAGACTGCATCCAATCTCCTGAGTTGTATCCAGTTACTTCCAAGTTGATCTTGATTTGAGTTGTAATCTGTTACTTCCCCCCAGTAAACCACTTAATTGTATGTGCAGTTCGTGAGTTCTGTCAGGTATTGCAGCAAATTACCGAATCCAGAGATGCATGGAAGGGTATTGAGGGGAGGAGGAATAGTTGGTGTTAGAGATGATGGAGTAGTACAGCAGCTTGGAGAAGTTGGGCCTTAGCCTCACAGAAACCAGTTTTGTGCTGGTTCTTATTAAAGAAAGTATTCATTTAAGAGGTCATGAGAAAGAGCCAGATTCTGGATATATTTCAAAGGTAGAGATGCCAGGATCTGGTGACAGACTGGATTATGGAGAAAGAGTCAAGGACAACTCCCAAGGTTTTTCACCTAACCACACTCAAGAGGAAATGAGGCTGGAAATATAGCTTCTTCTGATCATAAATCACTTCACCAAATTATACTCTTGGGAGTCACAATGGAATAGGGTAACACTAGATGCACACTTAAGAGAACTTGAGCAAATGACATTATCTCTCTGTGCTACCAATCCCCTTGTCTATAAAATGAGGTAAAGGTTTTATGCTTCTCAATCTAGGATACCCATATGAGTATTCAAAAGCCACAATCTTATAAATATTCTCAGAAAGCTAACTGTATTAACAGATCTAGGGAGCAATTTATATTTACTAGTTATATTTATTTCATTAAAACAAGAAACTGTTATATACTATGGAGTTGAAACGATGCCTGAATATTTACATAAGAGTTTCAATTTTATGGTAGTAAACAAGTGTTCTTGACTAGCATTTGGCACGCTTTGATAGAAGATTTTGAGAAGTTCTCATTTAAATAGTATCTTTGGATCTTTCTGCTATAATATTCTGTTTTAAACATGTTTACTGGTTTTCATTCTTTACAGTAATTTAGGCAAAAGGAGACCTGGTGGCACAGTGGTTAAGAGCTACGGCTTTTAACAAAAAGGTCGGCAGTTTGAATCCACCAGTCACTCCTTGGAAACCCTACGGGGAAGTTCTGCTCCTCTGTCCTACAGGGTAGCTACGAGTTGGAATCAGCTTGACCACAGTGTTCTACATTCTTCTAAAAGGCAAAACACAGAAGACATGACTATGATTAGTCAATACAATTTTTAAAAGCTGTCAAGGATTTCATTTTACTTGGATCCACAAACAACGCCCATGGAAGCAGCAGTTAAGAAATCAAACCAGAGGGCAGAGCCAACAAGGCACCCTAGACAGATGCACCATGCTGCCCCTCTGCAGCAAAGACTCAAAAAAACTAGGCTGAAAAGATACAAACATCAGTCTTGGAACTCTAAGCAGCAAATGAAGGGATAAAGAATTAGGTCAAATATCAAATGGAAGAAGAAACTGACAGAAAACAGAATTAGAAGAGATATGGAGCAGAGGTCCCCTGCCAACTAACACAGCACAGCATCGCCACACTGGAACACAGCCAGCAACAACCCCAGGCAGGGAGTATGGGAAGGCAACTTCACAGAGCTCCCAACAGGAGACAAGGCACCCAGTAACCAGAGAAACACATTTTCCCATAACTCCTCCTTCTGGTGAGTTGACACAAGAACCCCCCCCCATCCCAGAACCCCCACCACCAGCATCCACAATGAGAGTCCCCCAACCCACTGGCCAGCTGCCACCCACGGTCTGGTCCACCCCCACCCACCGGCACCTGCTGTACTGCCATTGTTTTCTGTTTTTTTTTTATCTTCTTTGTTTTCTTTCTCCCTCCTGCCTACCTCAAACAACACCTCCTCTCCCTTCCCACTGGCCCTCGGGTCTACCCTGCCCCCACTTGCCAACCTTATCACACCACGAGGTTTTTATTTTTATTTTATTTCCTTTTTTCTTTCTTCCTTTTCTGCTTCCCACTGAGCACTGTACGTCGCATCCCCTATCCACACTGGCCTGTCACACCACCATGGAAAGAGCGTCACCAAACTGTTGCCACCTGGAGTTCACCCTGTCCCCAACTGCTGGTCCCACCACACCAATTTTTTCTGTTTTTCCATTTCTTCCTTTTCTTTCTCCTTCACAGCTAGCCCCACACATCACCTCCCCAGCTTCCCACTGGCTCTCACTGCTCCATTTTTTTTTTTCTCTTCTTTCTTTTCTTTCGTCCTCCCACCTAGCCCTATATACTACCTCCCCAGCTTCCCACCAGCTCCCGCTGCACCATTTTTTGTTGTTGTTGTTGTTTTCTTCCTCTTCTTTCTTTTCTTTTGCCCTCCCGACCTAGCCCTGAATGTCACCACCCTGCCCTTCCCACCAGCCCTCAGGTCTACCCTGACCCTACTCACTACACCATGCCACCAGTTTTTTTCCCTCTCTTCCTTGTTTTCCTCTTTTCTCCCAAATAGTCCTGTATACCACATTCCACCCATTCCCGCCAGACCCTGCCTTGCCACCATGGCTAGAGAGCAACCAACTCACTGGCCCACTGCTGCCCTGGGTCCGCACCACCCCCACCTCCCCTACACCGTCATTTTTTTTCTTTCTTTTCTTTCTCCCATCCACATAGCCCACTATATTACCTCCCCTTCCTTCTCACCAGACACTGGTTCTGTTCTGCCCCCAATTGATGGTGCCCACCATACCACTTTTTCATTTTTTTATCTTTTTTTTCTTTTCTCTTTATCTTCTTCCTTCCCACCTAGCCCTGAATGCCACATTCCATACATCCCACTGGCCCCCACCACACTACTGCAGCTAGAAAACCACCAACCCACTACCACCGTGGGTCCGCCCCACCATATGTCTCCAGTATCCCCAGCTTCCTGATAATCTGCCCACATATCCCCATCCCAAGTTTCAGGATCCCATTTCTTCCCAATTAATGCCCTCACTTCAACTTCAGACACCACTGGAGGTTGGAAATTGAGTTGGTGTTATAATTTAGCCACACTTATGACAAGACCCTGGGTTTGGTTTTTGGCAATATCAGCTCTAGCAGGAAACCCTGGTGGCGTACTGGTTAAGTACTACAGCTGCTAGCCAAGAAGTCAGCAGTTTGAATCTGCCAGGCACTCCTTGGAAATCCTAAGGGGCAGTTCTACTGTGTCCTACAGGGTCACTACGAGTCAGTAACAACTCAACGGCAGTGGGTTTTTGTTTTTTTTTTCAGATCTAGTACTGCCAGAAATGAGGCTTTCTTTCAAGAGAAAAGTAGAAACCTTGAAGTCATTTATGTGGTACCTGAGCTTTGACTCTGAAGTCCAGAGCTCATCTCTTTCCTTCACCATTTTGTCTAGCACAAGCAGGACCAACCAACCAGTTTCTTTATACTTCTCGTTATGACAAAATTATAGAAAGGTACCAAACATGCAATCACCCACAGCTTCACTTCTCACCAATACTTGATCTATTGGTGGTGATATTTTGTATATCTCTATTGCCACCCCACACCATGGGTTATCAGTGCCCTCTCCACTACTAGAAGCAGGGTCATCAACATCTTTAAGACTAACCAGACTTGAGCAGAAATTTAGAAAATACATCCTTACAATCTTGTTTCTCTAAAACTACTCTCAGTAACAAATGTCTTAGGCTGGGTTCTCTAAAGAAGCAGAACCAGTGAAGCAATTATGTATGTATACAGAGAGAGAGAAGGGTTATGCCAAGGAAATGGTTCACGTGGTTGTAGAGGTTGAAAAGTCCCAAGTCTATGGGTCAGGCTGGAGAATTCTCCTGGCTCGCGTAGCCGCAGGGGCTGGCAAATCCAAGTTCAGAACATCAGGCTCACACACTGTGGAGGCCAATGAATCCTAAGATCAGCAGGTAAGCTGCTAGCTCAAGTCCCAAGAACCAGAGGTCAGATGAACGGGAGCCAGCTGAAGGATGCAGAGCAAGCAAAAGCCCATGAGCCTTGCCAGAAACTCCACCTATATTGGATGCAGGTCACACCCCCAAGGAAACTCCCTTTCAAATGATCAGCTACTGAAACAGAACCCATCGTGGAGGTGATCACATTATATTGTATTTCATTGTGGAAACAATTACATCATTATATGATTGCCAAACTACACCATAACTGCCAAGCCATGGAGAATCATCGCCCAGTCAAGGTGACACACAAGTTTAACCATCACAGAAAATAAGGATAAATTTCAAGTGACCACAAAGAAAATTAACAAACCCACTCATTAGAATAAAAATAAGAAAAACATAGACTAAATAAGTATAAAAATTATAATAAAAAAAAAAGAGAAGAAAGTCCACAAGCAAAAGGAACTCAGCAAAGGAAAGTAAAAGCAACAAAGAAAACATCAGCACCACAAAAAAATGCACAACAATATGACAGCAATAAACTCATAAAAAACCTACTGATAATCACACTAAATGTAAATAACTTAAATGCACCAGTAAAAAGACAGAGTGGCAGAATGGATCAAAAATTAGACACAAAGACATAAATGTATTAAAAACCAAAGGACATAAAAAATATATATCAAGCAAACAGCAACCAAAAAAAAGCAGGAGTGGCAAAACTAATCTCAGATTAAAAAAAACAATGAGGCCAAATCCACTATAAAAGACAAGGAAGTACATTATATAATGATTAAATGGACAATCCACCAAGACATAATCTGAATAAATATATACACGCCTGTCATAGGTTTAACTGTGTCCCCAAAAAATACCTGCCAACTTGGCTGGGCCATGATTCCCAGTATTGGGTGACTGTTCACCATTTTGTAACCTGATGTGGTTTTCCTTTGTGTTTTAAATCCTATCTCTATGATGTTGATAAGATGGGATCAGCAGCAGTTACGTTAATGAGGAAGGACTTGACCTATAAGATTAGATTGAGTCTTGAGCCAATCTCTCTAGAGTTATAAAAGAGAGAAGGGAGCAGAGAGACATGGGAACGTCATACCACCAAGAAGGCAGTGCCAGGAGCAAAGTGTGTCCTTTGGATCTGAGGTTCCTGCGTGGAGAAGCTCCTAGACCAAGGGAAGACTGATGACAAGGACCTTCCTCCAGAAACGACAGAAAGAGAAAGCCTTCCCCTGGAGCTGGCACTCTGAATTCAGACTTCTAGCCTCCTAGACTGTGACAGAATAAATTTGTTAAAGCCAACCATTTGTAATATTTCCATTACAGCAGCACTAAGTGACTAAGACAACACCCAATGACAGGGCTTCGAAATATATAAAAAAAACTAATAGCACTGAAAAGAGAAACAGACAGTTCCACAATAATACTAAGAGTCTTCAACACACCAATAACAGTAAAGGACAGAGCATCTAGAACAAAACTCAAAAAAGATACAAAAGATCTAAAGGCAAAAATCGACCAATTTGATCTCACAGACATATACAGAACATTCCATCCAGTGTGTAATATACACTGGATGTAAAGTATACATTCTTTCCAATTCACATGGAACATTCTCCAGAATAGACCACATCTTTTTTTTAATTATTGTACTTTAGATGAAGGTTTACCGAACAAACTAGCTTCTCATTAAACAGTTAGTACACATATTGTTTTGTAACATCGATTACCAGCCCCACGATATGTCAACACTCTCCCTTCTCGAACTTGGGTTCCCTATTACCAGATTTTCTGCCCCTTCCTGCCTTCGAGTCCTTGCCCCTGGGCTGGTGTGCCCCTTTAGTCTCATTTTATTTTATGGGCCTGTATAAGCTTTGGCTGAAGGGTGAACCACAGGAGTGATTACAGAGCTAAAAGGTTGTCCAGGAACCATACTTTCAGGGTTTCCCCAATCTTTGTCTGGTCAGTAAGTCTGACCTTTTATTGAGAGTTAGAGTTTTGTTCTACATTTTTCTCTAGCTCTGTCTGGGACCCTCTACTGTGATCCCTGTCACAGCAGCTGGTAGTAGCAGCCAGGCACCATCTAGTTGTGCTGGACTCAGTCTGGTGGAGGCTGTAGTAGTTGTGGTCCCTTAGTCCTTTGGACTAATCTTTGCCTTTTGTCTTTGGTTTTCTTCTCTCTCCCTTGCTCCAGAAGAGGTGAGGGCAATGGAGTATCTTAGATGGCTGATCGCAATCTTTTAAGACCCCAGATGCTACTCACCAAAGTAGAATGTAGAACATTTTTTTTATACACTATGTTATGCCAATTGAGCTAGTTGTTCCCTGAAACCATGGTCCCCACAGCCCTCAGCCCAGTAATTTGGTCCCTCAGGGAGTTTGGATGTGAGAATAGACTACATTTTAGGCCACAAAGTATACCTCGATAAAACCCAAAACATCAAAAAACTACAGAGCATATTCTCTGATCACAATGCCATAAAAGCAGAAATCAATAACAAGAAGACCAAGGAAAAAAAATCAAACACATGGAAACTGAATAATACCTTGCTTAAAAACGAAGAGGTAATAGAAGAAATCAAAGAGAGAATTCAAATATCTCTAGAATTAAATGGGAATGGAAACAGCAAAGGCAGTGCTCAGAGGACAATTTATAGCAATAAACACATACATCAAAAAACAGGGCAAAATCAAAACAATAGCTCTACAACTCAAACAAATAGAAAGAGAACCCCACAAAAGAACCCCACAGCCATCAGAAAAAAGGAAATAATAAATATCAGAGCCAAAACATATGAAACAGAGAAGAGAAAAACAATAGAAAAAATCTACAAGACCAAAAGTTGGCTATTTGTATAGATCAACAAAACCGACAAACCACTGGCTTAACTGACAAAGAAAAACGGAAGAGGAAACACACCAAGTAAGAAATGAGATGGTAGACATTACAACAGACTTAACTGAAATAAAAAGGATTATAACAGGCTACTATGAAAAACTGTGCTCCAACAAATTTGAGAAACTATAGAGGAAATTGGAACATTTTTAGAAACACACTACCTACGCTGAAACTAACACAAACTGAGATAGAAAATCTGAACAGACCCATGACACGAGAAGAGATTAAGAGATAATTAAAAAAAAAAAAAAAAAAAGACTCAACAACAACAAAAACCCGAAAATCCTAGACAGCTTCCCTGGAAACTGCCAAACATTAAGAGAACAGCTCACATTAATACCACTTAAAACTATTTAAGAGCACAGAAAAGGAAGGAATATTCCGAAATTCATTCTATGAAGCCAGCATAACCCTAAAATGAAAGGCACACAAAGACATCACAAAAAAAGAAAATTAGACAGGAGGAGGAGCAAAGATGGCGGAATAGACAGATGCTTCCGGCAAGCCCTCTTTACAACAAAGACCAGAAAAAAAAAGTGAAACGAGTATATTTGTGACAAGCTGGGAGCCCTGAGCATCAAAGGCAAGCTTAGACAACGAACTGAGAAGCACGGGGAGGAAGCGACCGTTCAGACGTGGAAAGGAGTTACCAGACCTAAATCGCGAGAAGCCCTCAGGCACCATTTCCGGAGCGGCGGTGGAAGCGGGCTGGTACTAGGGTTCAGCCGCAGTTTCCTCAGGGAGAACCAGCCAGCCACACAGCCCACTCACGCCTCCTGAATCTGAGGGGAATGGTGCTCTCGGCAAAAGCTAAGTACTTGCGTATATTTTACCGCGCCACCCCCCCACTCCCAAGCCGGCATCAGTGGTTGAATTGCTGGCCCTGAGATAGACCCTGGTGAGCACCTAGAGCCATCCTCCCAGCTTTGGGAAGGAAAAGATTTGCAACTGGGGGGAAAAGATAATTTGCTATCTCCATTAACTGGGGGAGCTCAGGACAGAAGCAGCTCCTGTCCAGGCATAAACCGTCCGTGGACCTTGCACACCTTTCCCTTCTGCATGGACCTGTATGGGCCTATTTCGGGAGAATATGCCCTTGTTGGAAAACTCCAACCATTTCACTTGTGCAGTAGAGAGGTGGGTATTTCACGTCTGACATTGCTTTGCCTACTAAAAAATGTCCTCACCTACCCACATCAGGGACCTAAGGACTGATACCTCCACTCAGGACACCCAGCCACTCACAATAGGAGTCAAAAGATAACTGGTACCTCCCAGTCCTTACAATCAAAAACGTTGGGTGCCCATGGTCCCTCTGCAGAACCCACCCCCCAGCACACTCTAGGGAACAGAGATGCGTTTTCTTCAGAGACACTTGGAGGTTGGTTCTCAGGCCCCTGCTTTGTTCAGAGCATGACCACCTGCTGGAATCAGGCACTGGTATATATGCCAATCACCCCTACCCCTCTAAGACTGTAGGACAGAGCATGTACCACACACTTAATGATCAGCTACCCGGAAACCTGAGCTGAATTCATACAAGAAAACTGAATGGACTCCTGGACTGATATACCTGATAACAGCTCTAGCCAGCTAGGGACAGGACGTCAGAGCTCCAAATGTGAAAATATGCCAGCTCACTGAAACAACCCATACGGGTATACCAAAACAAAGCAAAGCAAGCAGCTACTTCACAGTAAGCAAGCATAAACTAATATAATAACTTATAGATGGCTCGGAGACAACAGCCAATACCAAGTCACATAAAGAAACAGATCATGATCACCTCAACAGGCTCTCAAAACAAACAATCCAGGGATCTTCTAGATGAATGTGCATTACTGGAGTTACCAGAGACAGAATACAAAAGTTTAATATACAGAACCCTTCAAGACATCAGGAAGGAAATGAGGCAATATGCAGAACAAGCCAAGGAACACACAGATAAAGCAAATAAAGAAATTGGAAAGATTATTCAGGAACATAATGAAAAGTTTAATAAGCTGGAAAAATCCATAGACAGACAGCAATCAGAAATTCGGAAGATTAACAATAAAATTACAAAATTAGACAACTCAGTAGAAAGTCAGACGAGCGGAAGTGAACAAGTAGAAGCCAGAATTTCTGAACTCGAAGATAAATCACTTAGCACTAATATATTTGAAGAAAAATCAGGTAGAAAAATTTTAAAAAATGAAGAAACCTTACGAATTACGTGGGACTCTATCAAGAGAAATAACCTACGAGTGATTGGAGTACCAGAACAGGGAGGGATAACAGAAAACACAGAGAAAATTGTTGAAGATTTGTTGCAGAACACTTCCCTGATATTGTGAAAGATGAGAAGATAGCTATCCAAGATGCTCATCGAGCTCCACATAAGGTAGATGCTAAAAGAAAGTCACCAAGACATATTATAATCAAGCTTGCCAAAACCAAAGATAAAGAGAGAATTATAAGAGCAGCGAGGGATAAACGAAAAGTCACCTACAAAAGAGAGCCAATAAGAACAAGCTCAGACTACTCAGCAGAAACCATGCAGGCAAGGAGGCAAAGCGATGACATATTTAAAAAAAATTGAAGGAAAAAATTGCCTGCCAAGAATCATATATCCAGCAAAACTGTCTCTTAAATATGAAGGTGAAATTAAGACATTTCCAGATAAACACAAGTTTAGGGAATTCATAAAAACCAAACCAAAACTACAAGAAATACCAAAGGGAGTTCTTTGGTTAGAAAATCAATAATACCAGGTAGCAACCCAAGACTAGAAAACTGGGCAGAGCAACCAGAAGTCAACCCAGACAAGGAAATCCAAAATAACAAAGGAAGATTACAAAAAAAAAAAAGCCCAAAACAAGGTAACAGCAATGTTATTATATAAAACAACACAACACAAGAGAGGCGGAGCCAAGATGGCGGACTAGGCAGACGCTACCTCGGATCCCTCTTACAACAAAGACACGGAAAAACAAGTGAATCGATCACATACATAACAATCTACGAACCCTGAACAACAAACACAGATTTAGAGACGGAGAACGAACTAATACGGGGAAGCAGCGATTGTTTCCAGAGCCTGGAGCCAGCATACCAGTCAGGTACGGAACAAGCACAGAGACCTGCTCCACCCCCCTGAACTAACCCCGGGAGGGGGACTAGCCGGTTCCACGGGCGGCGTGGGACGCAGCCGTTAGGAGAAGTCCCCGGGAGGCAGTGACTGATCTTGGAGCAGAAAGAGCAGCACCCGAGCCGGGGAACCGTCCCACAGGGATTTGGACTGCACGCAGGTACGCCATAAACACGGAGAGTTGCTCCACCCCCTGAACTAACCCCGGGAAGGTGACCATCCGGGTCGCGCGGGCGGCGTGGGACGCAGCCGGTAGGAGAAGTCCCCGGGAGGCAGCGACTGGTATTGGAGCGGGGAGAACAGCGTTCCAGCCGGGACACTCGGTCGCGGCACAAGCACGGGGAGCTACTCCACCCATCTGAACTAACCCCGGGAGGGGGCCCACCTGGTTCACGGGGGCGGCACGGCCACGCGGCTGGAGGGACGAGAAGTCCCCGGGAGGCAGCGACTGATTTTGGAGTCGAGAGTGCACCGTCCCAGTAGGGGAGCCTTGACGCTGGGCGTGGGGCTGGAAGCAGAGGATCTGACCGTGACTCCAGCGGGCCAGACCCCCCGGGGGCAATCTCCACACAGACAGCACACATAGGCGACGCGCCCGCGGGAATCTCAGATATAATAGTCTTTCCAAGCAAGACAAGCAACTCTGCCTATATTCTGAGGTGCTACTCTCCTATCTCTCTGTTCCCTCCCCCACCCTCCCCAGGCGGCTTCATTAACTTCTGAATAGCCTGAGCCAGAGGGAGAACTCTGATAGGGATCTGACTGCAGTTTTTTTTTAGCGGATTTTCTGGAAAAACTAGTTTCCCAGTGATGGCTCGGAGACAACAATCCATATCAAACCACTTAAAGAAGCAGACCGTGACAGCTTCTCCAACTCCCCAAACAAAAGAATCAAAATCTTTCCCAAATGAAGATACAATTTTGGAATTATCAGATACAGAATATAAAAAACTAATTTACAGAATGCTTAATGATATCACAAATGAAATTAGGATATCTGCAGAAAAAGCCAAGGAACACACTGATAAAACTGTTGAAGAACTCAAAAAGATTATTCAAGAACATACTGGAAAAATTAATAAGTTGCAAGAATCCATAGAGAGACAACATGTAGAAATCCAAAAGATTAACAATAAAATAACAGAATTAGACAACACACTAGGAAGTCAGAGGAGCAGACTCGAGCAATTAGAATGCAGACTGGGACATCTGGAGGACCAGGGAATCAACACCAACATAGCTGAAAAAAAATCAGATAAAAGAATTAAAAAAAATGAAGAAACCCTAAGAATTATGTGGGACTCTATCAAGAAGGATAACCTGCGGGTGATTGGAGTCCCAGAACAGGGAGGGGGGACAGAAAACACAGAGAAAATAGTTGAAGAACTTCTGACAGAAAACTTCCCTGACATCATGAAAGACGAAAGGATATCTATCCAAGATGCTCATCGAACCCCATTTAAGATTGATCCAAAAAGAAAAACACCAAGACATATTATCATCAAACTCACCAAAACCAAAGATAAACAGAAAATTTTAAAAGCAGCCAGGGAGAAAAGAAAGGTTTCCTTCAAGGGAGAATCAATAAGAATATGTTCTGACTACTCAGCAGAAACCATGCAGGCAAGAAGGGAATGGGACGACATATACAGAACACTGAAGGAGAAGAACTGCCAACCAAGGATCATATATCCAGCAAAACTCTCTCTGAAATATGAAGGCGAAATTAAGATATTTACAGACAAACACAAGTTTAGAGAATTTGCAAAAACCAAACCAAAGATACAAGAAATACTAAAGGATATTGTTTGGTCAGAGAACCAATAATATCAGATATCAGCACAACACAAGGTCACAAAACAGAACGTCCTGATATCAACTCAAATAGGGAAATCACAAAAACAAACAAATTAAGATTAATTAAAAAAAAATACACATAACAGGGAATCATGGAAGTCAATAGGTAAAAGATGACAATAATCAAAAAGAGGGACTAAATACAGGAGGCATTGAACTGCCATATGGAGAGTGATACAAGGCGATATAGAACAATACAAGTTAGGTTTTTACTTAGAAAAATAGGGGTATATAATGAGGTAACCACAAAAAGGTATAACAACTCTATAACTCAAGACAAAAACCAAGAAAAACATAACGACTCAACTAACATAAAGTCAAACACTATGAAAGTGAGGATCTCACAATTTACTAAGAAAAACGCCTCAGCACAAAAAAGTATGTGGAAAAATGAAATTGTCAACAACACACATAAAAAGGCATCAAAATGACAGCACTAAAAACTTATTTATCTATAATTACCCTGAATGTAAATGGACTAAATGCACCAATAAAGAGACAGAGAGTCACAGACTGGATAAAGAAACACGATCCATCTATATGCTGCCTACAAGAGACACACCTTAGACTTAGAGACACAAACAAACTAAAACTCAAAGGATGGAAAAAAGTATATCAAGCAAACAATAAGCAAAAAAGAAGAGGAGTAGCAATATTAATTTCTGACAAAATAGACTTTAGACTTAAATCCACCACAAAGGATAAAGAAGGACACTATATAATGATAAAAGGGACAATTGATCAGGAAGACATAACCATATTAAATATTTACGCACCCAATGACAGGGCTGCAAGATATATAAATCAAATTTTAACAGAACTGAAAAGCAGGATAGATACCTCCACAATTATAGTAGGAGACTTCAACACACCCCTTTCAGAGAAGGACAGGACATCCAGTAAGAAGCTCAACAGAGACACGG
Organism: Elephas maximus indicus; assembly: GCF_024166365.1. Taxonomy (NCBI): domain Eukaryota; kingdom Metazoa; phylum Chordata; class Mammalia; order Proboscidea; family Elephantidae; genus Elephas; species Elephas maximus. The sequence goes on from NC_064829.1 coordinate 24,823,262, forward strand.
AAGATCTAATTACAAAAATCAACCAACTTGACCTCATTGACTTATACAGAACTCTCCACCCAACTGCTGCAAAATATACTTTTTTTTCTAGTGCACATGGAACATTCTCTAGAATAGACCACATATTAGGTCATAAAACAAACCTTTGCAGAGTCCAAAACATCGAAATATTACAAAGCATCTTCTCAGACCACAAGGCAATAAAACTAGAGATCAATAACAGAAGAACGAGGGAAAAGAAATCAAATACTTGGAAAATGAACAATACCCTCCTGAAAAAAGACTGGGTTATAGAAGACATCAAGGAGGGAATAAGGAAATTCATAGAATGCAACGAGAATGAAAATACTTCCTATCAAAACCTCTGGGACACAGCAAAAGCAGTGCTCAGAGGTCAATTTATATCAATAAATGCACAAATACAAAAAGAAGAAAGAGCCAAAATCAGAGAACTGTCCCTACAACTTGAACAAATAGAAAGTGAGCAACAAAAGAATCCATCAGGCACCAGAAGAAAACAAATAATAAAAATTAGAGCTGAACTAAATGAATTAGAGAACAGAAAAACAATTGAAAGAATTAACAAAGCCAAAAGCTGGTTCTTTGAAAAAATTAACAAAATTGATAAACCATTGGCTAGACTGACTAAAGAAATACAGGAAAGGAAACAAATAACCCGAATAAGAAATGAGAAGGACCACATCACAACAGAACCAAATGAAATTAAAAGAATCATTTCAGATTATTATGAAAAATTGTACTCTAACAAATTTGAAAACCTAGAAGAAATGGCTGAATTCCTTGAAAAACACTACCTACCTAAACTAACACATTCAGAAGCAGAACAACTAAATAGACCCATAACAAAAAAAGAGATTGAAACGGTAATCAAAAAACTCCCAACAAAAAAAAGTCCTGGCCCGGACGGCTTCACTGCAGAGTTCTACCAAATTTTCAGAGAAGAGTTAACACCACTACTACTAAAGGTATTCCAAAGCATAGAAAATGACGGAATACTACCCAACTCATTCTATGAAGCCACCATCTCCCTGATACCAAAACCAGGTAAAGACATTACAAAAAAAGAAAATTATAGACCTATATCCCTCATGAACATTGATGCAAAAATCCTCAACAAAATTCTAGCCAATAGAATCCAACAACACATCAAAAAAATAATTCACCCTGATCAAGTGGGATTTATACCAGGTATGCAAGGCTGGTTTAATATCAGAAAAACCATTAATGTAATCCATCACATAAATAAAACAAAAGACAAAAACCACATGATCTTATCAATTGATGCAGAAAAGGCATTTGACAAAGTCCAACACCCATTTATGATAAAAACTCTTACCAAAATAGGAATTGAAGGAAAATTCCTCAACATAATAAAGGGCATCTATGCAAAGCCAACAGCCAATATCACTCTAAATGGAGAGAACCTGAAAGCATTTCCCTTGAGAACGGGAACCAGACAAGGATGCCCTTTATCACCGCTCTTATTCAACATCGTGTTGGAAGTCTTAGCCAGGGCAATCAGGCTAGACAAAGAAATAAAAGGTATCCGGATTGGCAAGGAAGAAGTAAAGTTATCACTATTTGCAGATGACATGATTATATACACAGAAAACCCTAAGGAATCCTCCAGAAAACTACTGAAACTAATAGAAGAGTTTGGCAGAGTCTCAGGTTATAAAATAAACATACAAAAATCACTTGGATTCCTCTACATCAACAAAAAGAACACCGAAGAGGAAATAACCAAATCAATACCATTCACGGTAGCCCCCAAGAAGGTAAGATACTTAGGAATAAATCTTACCAAGGATGTAAAAGACCTATACAAAGAAAACTACAAAGCTCTACTACAAGAAATTCAAAAGGACATACTTAAGTGGAAAAACATACCTTGCTCATGGATAGGAAGACTTAACATAGTAAAAATGTCTATTCTACCAAAAGCCATCTATACATTTAACGCACTTCCGATCCAAATTCCAATGTCATATTTTAAGGGGATAGAGAAACAAATCACCAATTTCATATGGAAGGGAAAAAAGCCCCGGATAAGCAAAGCACTACTGAAAAAGAAGAAGAAAGTGGGAGGCCTCACCTTACCTGACTTCAGAACCTATTATACAGCCACAGTAGTCAAAACAGCCTGGTATTGGTACAACAACAGACACATAGACCAATGGAACAGAATTGAGAACCCAGACATAGATCCATCCACGTATGAGCAGCTGATATTTGACAAAGGACCAGTGTCAATTAACTGGGGAAAAGACAGCCTTTTTAACAAATGGTGCTGGCATAACTGGATATCCATTTGCAAAAAAATGAAACAGGACCCATACCTCACACCATGCACAAAAACTAACTCCAAGTGGATCAAAGACCTAAACATAAAGACTAAAACGATAAAGATCATGGAAGAAAAAATTGGGACAACCCTAGGAGCCCTAATACAAGGTATAAACAGAATACAAAACATTACCAAAAATGATGAAGAGAAACCCGATAACTGGGAGCTCCTAAAAATCAAACACCTATGCTCATCTAAAGACTTCACCAAAAGAGTAAAAAGACCACCTACAGATTGGGAAAGAATTTTCAGCTATGACATCTCCGACCAGCGCCTGATCTCTAAAATCTACATGATTCTGTCAAAACTCAACCACAAAAAGACAAACAACCCAATCAAGAAGTGGGCAAAGGATATGAACACACATTTCTCTAAAGAAGATATTCAGGCAGCCAACAGATACATGAGAAAATGCTCTCGATCATTAGCCATTAGAGAAATGCAAATTAAAACTACGATGAGATTCCATCTCACACCAGCAAGGCTGGCATTAATCCAAAAAACACAAAATAATAAATGTTGGAGAGGCTGCGGAGAGATTGGAACTCTCATACACTGCTGGTGGGAATGTCAAATGGTACAACCACTTTGGAAATCTATCTGGCGTTATCTTAAACAGTTAGAAATAGAACTACCATACAACCCAGAAATCCCACTCCTCGGAATATACCCTAGAGATACAAGAGCCTTCATACAAACAGATATATGCACACCCATGTTTATTGCAGCTCTGTTTACAATAGCAAAAAGTTGGAAGCAACCAAGGTGTCCATCAACGGATGAATGGGTAAATAAATTGTGGTATATTCACACAATGGAATACTACGCATCGATAAAGAACAGTGACGAATCTCTGAAACATTTCATAACATGGAGGAACCTGGAAGGCATTATGCTGAGCGAAATGAGTCAGAGGCAAAAGGACAAATACTGTATAAGACCACTATTATAAGATCTTGAGAAATAGTAAACCTGAGAAGAACACATACTTTTGTGGTTACGAGGGGGGGAGGGAGGGAGGGTGGGAGAGGGTTTTTTTATTGATTAATCAGTAGATAAGAACTGCTTTAGGTGAAGGGAAAGACAACACTCAATACATGGAAGGTCAGCTCAATTGGACTGGACCAAAAGCAAAGAAGTTTCCGGGATAAAATGAATGCTTCAAAGGTCAGCGGAGCAAGCGCGGGGGTCTGGGGAACATGGTTTGCGGGGACTTCTAAGTCAATTGGCAAAATAATTCTATTATGAAATCATTCTGCATCCCACTTTGAAATGTGGCGTCTGGGGTCTTAAATGCTAACAAGCAGCCATCTAAGATGCAGCAATTGGTCTCAACCCACCTGGAGCAAAGGAAAATGAAGAACACCAAGCCCACATGACAACTAAGAGCCCAAGAGACAGAAAGGGCCACATGAACCAGAGACCTACATCATCCTGAGACCAGAAGAACTAGTTGGTGCCCGGCCACAATCGATGACTGCCCTGACAGGGAGCTCAGCAGAGGACCCCTGAGGGAGCAGGCGAGCAGTGGGATGCAGACCCCAAATTCTCATAAGAAGACCAAACTTAATGGTCTGACTGAGACTGGAGGAATCCCGGCGGTCATGCTCTCCAGACCTTCTGTTGACACAGGACAGGAACCATCCCTGAAGACAACTCATCAGACATGAAAGGGACTGGTCAGCGGGTGGGAGAGAGACGCTGATGAAGAGTGAGCTAATTATATCAGGTGTACACTTGAGATTGTGTTGGCAACTCTTGTCTGGAGGGGGGATGGGAGGATAGAGAGAGAGGGAAGCCGGCAAAATTGTCAAGAAAGGAGAGACTGAAAGGGCTGACTCAAGACGGGGAGAGTAAGTGGGAGTAGGGAGTGAGATGTATGTAAACTTATATGTGACAGACTGATTGGATTTGTAAACGTTCACTTGAAGCTTAATAAAAGTTATTATAAAAAAAAAAAAAAAAGAATTAATAAGAAAAAAAAAAAAAAAACAACATTAAAATAATAAATAGGGACTAAGAAATGTAATCATACACCATACATATGGAATAAAGATACGGGGATACAAAGAAATAAAAGTTAGTTTTAAATTCAGAAAATTAGGGATACATAATAAGGTAACCACAAAGGAGACAAACTATCCTACTCATCAAAATAAAATACAAGGGAAAAATACAGACTCAGCAGAAACAAAATCAACAACAACAAATATGAAGAAAGGAAAGTACATAAAGAAAATCTACTCAGCACATGAAATCAAGTGGGAAAAAGAATCTGTCAACACACAAAAAAGGACATCAAAATGATAGCACTAAATTCATACCTATCCATAATTAACCTCAATGTAAATGGACTAAATGCACCAATAAAGAGACAGACAGTGGCAGAATGGATTAAAAAACAAGATCCGTCTATATGCTGCCTACAAGAGACATACCTCAGACTTAGAGACACAAACAAACTAAAACTCAAAGGATGGAAAAAATATATCAGGAAAACAACAAACCACAAAGAACAGAAGTGGCAATATAAATTTCTGACAAAATAGACTTTAAAGTTAAATCCATCATAAAGGATAAGGAAGGACACTACATAATGATTAAAGGGACAATACACCAAGAAGATATAACCATAGTAAATATTTATGCACCCAATGACAGAGCTGCAACATACATAAAACAAACTCTATCAGCACTGAAAAGTGAGATAGACGGCTCCACGGTAATAGTAGGAGACTTCGACACACCACTTTCAGTGAAGGACAGGAAGGATATCCAGAAAGAAGCTCAATATAGACATGGATATCTAAATGCCACTATCGATCAACTTGACCTCGTAGACATATACAGAACATTCCATCCAACAGCAACCAAGTATACCTTCTTTTCTAGTACACATGGAACATTCTTTAGAACAGACCACATATTAGGTCATAAAGCAAGCCTTAGCAGAATCCAAAATATTGAAACATTACAAAGCATCTTCTCTGACCATAAAGCCATAAAAGTGGAAATCAGTAACAGGGAAAAGAAATCAAACATTTGGAAACTGAAAAAATACCCTGCTCAAAAAACACTGGATTATAGAAGACATTAAGGATAGAATAAAGAAATTCATAGAATCCAATGAGAATGAAAACACTTCCTATCAGAACCTTTGGGACAGAGCAAAAGCAGTGCTCAGAGGACAATGTATATCAATAAATGCACACATCCAAAAAGAAGAAAGGGCCCAAATCAAAGAATTATCCATACAACTTGAACAAATAGAAAGAGAGCAACAAAAGAAACCCACAGGCACCAGAAGAAAACAAATAATAAAAATTAGAGCAGAATTAAATGAAATAGAAAAAGCAAAACAACTGAAAGAACTAACAAGACCAAATGCTGGTTTTTTGAAAAAATCAACAAAATTGTTAAACTACTGGCCAAACTGACAAAAGAAAAACAGGAGAGGAAGCAAATAACTGTAATAAGAAATGAGAGGGGCGATATTACAACAGACCCAACTGAAATTAAAAGAATCATGGCAGATTACTATGAAAAACTATCCTCAAACAAATTCGAAAACACAGGAGAAATGGATGAATTCCTAGAAACACACCACCTACCTAAACTAACACAACAGAGGTAGAACAACTAAATAGACCCATAACAAAAGAAGAGACTGAAAAGGTAATCAAGAAACTCCCAACAAAAAAAAAAAAAAGCCCTGGCTCTGATGGCTTCACTGCAGAGTTCTACCAAACTTTCAGAGAAGAGTTAACACCACTACTACTACAGGTATTTCAGAGCATAGAAAAGGACGGAATACTACCAAACTCATTCTATGAAGCCACCATATCCCTGATACCAAAACCAGGTAAAGACACCACAAGAAAAGAAAATTATAGACTTATATCCTCACGAATGTAGATGCAAAAATCCTCAACAAAATTCTAGCCAATAGAATTCAACACCGTATCAAAAAAATACCTCACCATGACCAAGTGGGAGTCATACCAGGTATGCAGGGATGGTTCAACGTTAGAAAAACAATTAATGGAATCCACCACATAAATAAAACAAAAGACAAGAATCACATGATTTTATCAATTGATATAGAAAAGGCATTTGACAAGGTTCAACACTCACTCATAATAAAAAACACTCTCAGCAAAATAGGAATAGAAGGAAAATTCCTCAGCATAATAAAGGGCATTTATACAAAGCCAACAGCCAACATCACCCTAAATGGAGAGAGCCTGAAAGCATTCCCACTGAGACTGGGAACCAGACAAGGATGTCCTTTATCACCACTCTTATTCAACATGGTGCTGGAAGTCCTAGCCAGAGCAATTAGGCTAGATAAAGAAATAAAGGGCATCCAGATTGGCAATGAGGAAGTAAAAGTATCTCTATTTGCAGATGACATGATCTCATACACAGAAAACACTAAGAAATCATCCAGAAAACTACTGAAGCTAATAGTTCAGCAGAGTATCGGGATACAAGATAAACATACAAAAATAAGTTGGATTCCTCTACACCAACAAAAAGAACATCGAAGAGGAAATTTAAAAAAATCAATGCCATTTACAATAGCCCCCAAGAAGATAAAATACTTAGCAATAAATCTTACCAGAGATGTAAAAGACTTATACAAAGAAAACTACAGTACACTTCCGCAAGAAACCAAAACAGACTCACATAAGTGAAAGAATATACCTTGCTCGTGGATAGGAAGACTTAACACTATAAAAATGTCTATTCCACCAAAAGCGATCTATACATTTATTGCAATTCCCATCCAAATCCCAACAATATCCTTTAATGAGATGGAGAAACAAATCACCAACTTCATATGGAAGGGAAAGAGGCCCCGGATAAATAAGGCATTGCTGAAAAAGAAGAACAAAGTGGGAGGCCTTACTTTACCTGATTTTAGAAACTATTATACAACCACAGTAGTCAAAACAGTCTGGTACTGGTACAACAACAGATACATGGACCAATGGAATAGAATTGAGAATCCAGACATAAATCCATCCACATATGAGCAGTTGATATTTGACAAAGGCCCCAAAACAGTCAACTGGGGGAAAAGACAGTCTTTTTGACGAATGGTGCTGGCATAACTGGATACCCATCTGCAAAAAAATGAAACAAGACCCATACCTCACTCTGTGTACAAAAACTAACTCAAAATGGAACAAAGACCTAAATATAAAATCTAAAAGGATAAAGATCATGGAAGAAAAAATAGGGACAACTTTAGAAGCCCTAATACATGGCATAAACAGTATACAAAACATTATAGAGAATATAGAAGAAAAACTAGATAACTGGGAGCGCCTAAAAATCAAACACCTATGCTCATCCAAAGACTTCAGCAAAAGAGTAAAAAGACCACCTATAGGCTGGGAAAAAGTTTTTAGCTATGACATTTCTGATCAGCGCCTGATTCTCTAAAATCTACATGATACTGCAAAAACTCAACCTCAAAAAGACAAATAGCCCCATTAAAAAATGGGCCAAGGATATGAATAGATACTTCACTAAAGAAGACATTCAGGTAGCTAACAGATATATGAGGAAATGTCCACGATCATCAGCCATTAGAGAAATGCAGATCAAAACTACAACGAGATTTCACCTCACTCCAACAAGGCTGGCATTAATCCAAAAAACACAAAAGAATAAATGCTGGAGAGGCTGTGGAGAGATTGGAACACTTCTACACTGCTGGTGGGAATGTCAAATGGTACAACCACTTTGGAAATCGATTTGGCGCTTGCTTAAAAAGTTAGAAATAGAACTACCATACAATCCAGCAATCCCACTCAGAATATATCCTAGAGAAATAAGAGCCTTTACACGAACAGATATATGCACACCCATGTTTATTGCAACACTGTTTACAACAGCAAAAAATGGAAGCAACTAAGGTGCCCATCAACGGACGAATGGGTAAATCAATTATGGTATATTTACACAACGGAATACTACGCATCGATAACGAACAGTGAGGAATCTGTGAAACATTTCATAACATGGAGGAACTTGGAAGGCGTTACGCTGAGTGAAATTAGTCAGTTGCAAAAGGACAAATATTGTATAAGACCACTATTATAAGAACTTAAAAAATAGTTTAAACTGAGAAGAAAACATTGTTTTCTGGTTACGAGAGGGGGGAGGAAGGGAGGGAGGGAGGGAGGGTGGGAGGGGGCATTCACTTATTAGATAGTAGATAAGAACTACTTTAGTTGAAGGGAAAGACAGCACACAATACAGGGGAGGTCAGCACAACTACTAAACCAAAGCAAAGCAGTTTCCTGAATAAACTGAATGCTTTGAAGATCAGCGAAGCAGGGGCAGGGGTTTGGGGACCATGGTTTCAAGGGACATCTAAGTCAACGGGCATAATAAAATCAATTAAGAAAACATTCTGCATCCCACTTTGAAGAGTGGCATCTGGGGTCTTAAACGCTAACAAGCAGCCATCTAAGATGCATCAATGAGTCTCAACCCACCTGGATCAAAGGAGAATGAAGAACACCAAGGACACAGGATAATAACGAGCTCAACAGACAGAAAGGGCTACATGAACCACAGACTATATCATTCTGAGACCAAAAAAAACTAGATGGTGCCCAGCCACAACTGATGACTGTCCTGACAGGGAACACAACAGAGAACCCCTGCGGGAGCAGGAGAGCAGTGGGATGCAGACCCCAAATTCTCATAAAAAGACCAGACTAGAAGAACCCCGGTGGTCATGGCCCCTAGAGCTTCTGTTGGCCCACGACATGAACCATTCCTGAAGCCAACTCATCAGACATGGATTAGACTGGAAAATGGGTTGGAAAGGGATGCTGGTGAGGCGTGAGCTACTTGGATTAGGTGGACACTTGAGACTATGTTGGCATCTCCTGCCTGGAGGGGAGATGGGAGGGTATAAGGGCTTAGAAGCTGGCAAATGGACACAAAAAGAAAGAGTGAAGGAGGGAGCAGGCTGTCTCATGGGCGGAAGAGTAAATGGGAATATGTAGCAAAGTTGTATATAGGTTTTTATGTGAGAGGCTGACTTGATTTGTAAGCTTTCACTTAAACCACAATAAAAATTATTAAAAAAAAAAAAAAAGAAAGAAAGAAAGAGGGGAGGGAAGAGGAGGTAACCAGAAGACACACAGAAAGAAGGCTACCCTCAGGGAATGGGGAAACTGGGAATAGTGAAGGCTGGACATGAACTATTGTTTGTTATCACAAGCTTTTCTGGACTCTTCCATTTGTTGTAGTAGGTACCGCTTTGATGAAAAATAAAAATAAAGACTTCTGACTTTTGGTAACCCCATGCACAACAAAACAAAATGCTTCTGGGTCCTGCACCATTCCCATGATCGGTTGCTGATCAAACCATTGTGATCCATAGGATTTTCATGGGCTGATTTTTGGATGTAGATCATCAGGCCTTTCTTCCTAGTCCTCTCAGTCTGTAAGCTCCACTGAAACCTGTTCAGCATCACAGCAACACTCAGGCCTCCAGTGACAGCTAGGTGCCAGCTAAGCTTGAGGTTCACTGGCTGGAATCAAACCTGGGTCTCCTGTATGGAAGGCAAGAATTCTACCACTGAACCACCACTGCCTCATTGTAAGTCCTTCACCTGTGCTAACTCATGTTATTCTCACCACAGTCACCTGCCCCACGCAAGACCTTCTCCATCTCAGGTAGCAACTCTCTGCCAGTTGCTTAAGCCAAAATCCTTGGGATAATGGCTAACTTCTTTCTTTCTCTCTCATCCACAACCAAACCATCAGGAAATCCCATTGTCTCTACTTTCAAAATAGATCCAGAATACAACTGTTCCTCACCGCTTACATTGCTACCACCCTAGACAGAGCTGCATCAGCTCCTGCCCAGACTATGATTAGTACTTCCTAACAGGTTATCCCTTAGCCCTATTCTCCGTTCCGCAGGCAGAGTGATCGTTCTAAAGCATAAGTCAGTCCATGCCAACCCTCTGTTCAAACCCTGCAGGACTCCCCATGTCAGAGGAAAAGCAATCTCCTCCCCAGGCTTATAAAAATATGTATATAATTATTTATTTATTTTTTATACACACCCACATAATCTTCTCCTCCCTCAGCCCCCAATCTCTCTGACCTCATCACCTCCTTCTCAATGGTCTACTTGCTGCTCCTCCAGCACTCACCCTCCAGCCTTAGCTCATTCTGCTGGCTGCTCCCTCTGTCTGGAGCTCTTTGCACTGTGCTCAACTGTCACCTCTCACAGGGGCCTATGCCTGACTACCCGCTCTAACACAGCAATCTGTCACTAGCCCAGAGCCCCCTGTACTTATCCTGTATCACTGCTCTTTTACTTTTATATAATATTTATCACCTTTTAAAATAATAAACAATTTACTTATTATGTTTGTCCATTACCACCTCCCTCTCCCCCACTGGGATGGATGCTCCACAGGGATCTTCGCCTGTTCTGTTTTCTGATGGACTCAAGCACCCAGAACAGCACCTAACACACAAACCAACTAGGCACCTGAAATAATGCCACTGCATTTACCTAACCCATCAACTCTGTAAATCTACAAAAAACAAAAAACAGAAACTCCTACGAGAGAGAGAGAGGGAGCATGAGTGAGCGAGCAAGAGAGAGAGAGATCAGAGATCCCACCTCACCACCAAGAATGAACTGGCCTTAAATCTCCCACACGCATGCTGTTTTCAAGATTCCTTAGTGCACACACATGGGACTATATGAGACAGAGTGAAAGATCATTTGCTTAAAACATGGCAAATGTAACTTCGTGAGACTAAATGTAGACTCCCTTCAATACACAGAAGAACGTAGTTCATGGTTTACAAAATTATTTATTCTCAATACCTTGAGATACACACGTAGATTCCTTTCCTGAATGTCTGCCCCATTACTTTATAAAATATTATTATGAGGCTGTTGCTTCCAGGGTCACCTACCATACTGACAAATGATCCCTGTTCATGAACCAACAGCTTCCTTTCTTCCACTGTAAGACTCAGAAGGTTAGCTGACCATTCGTCTGAATTCCAATCCACCATATTCTGCTTTCCACACATTTCACCAAACATTCTTCTCTTCTGGGTTTTTTTTTTTTTTTCTTTTTCTTTTTGTTGCAGGAGGGGTGGGGTTTTTTGTTTTGTTTTGTTTTGGTTAAAATGGCCAAAATAATTATCTCACTCTGATTTCTCACATAAAGGAGAAAAAAGGAAAATGTGTGTAAAGTGTGAAGATATACATAAAGCAAAAAGGTAAATTCAGCCCAAGGATAATTTCTCTTTGGGTTTTAAAGTTTATGATTAATAAAATGATGTGCGTGACACAAAACTTGTGACACATATGCCTAAATTCCCAGTTTACTCTTCTCAGTGTTAAAAATACACACTGCGATATGTTTGGTGTATTAATTCTAATCACGAGACTCAAAAATACAGTAGCAGCAGCCATTGAAAAGCTGAGGTAACTTTCACTTTGGGAGGAGGAAAATCACAATTAAACACTGTAAAAACTGAAAAGTGACTATTATTTTTGCTCCAAAGCACCTAAATCCATCACAATGTCATATGGGTGTTCTATATGCAGTCCTCCTTTTGGTTATTTTTATAACTTACCCCCGAAGGATATTACTGCAATAAAGAAGCAGGAAAAAAAAAACGGTACGATAATATTTTTTCTTTCCCAGGGTCTTATAATAAATACCGAGCAAGACAGAGATTTGAACCCAAGTACTTCCAGTACTAAAACTGGCAAACGACAATGCATATTAATCAATGATTTTTTTCTCCCCAGGGCTAAAAAACAATTCAATTCATATGGATTAAGAAACAAGAATACAGTTCTGATCTTGTGATAGTTAATGAAGATGGCCCAAATTCTGAAATGGAAATTTTAGTTGTTTAAGCCTGTAAGTCATGAGAAGGTATCTCCAAATGAGGATTCAAATAGGGCCTCTTCTTTTCTAAGATTAAACAAATCCTTCAATAGCATTCAGACAATCTGTAAACAGTTACTGTGCGGCCCCATGGATAAGTGGAAGCCTCAAGGAGAGCCTATCCACAAAGACCAGTCTGGCCTGCCACCTCTCTCCTGGTCAATTTTTCTTTTTTTTCTTTTTTTAAAATTTATTTATTGTGCTTTAGGTGAGAGTTTACAAATCAAGTCAGTAAGCCTGGTCTTTTTAGAAGAATTTAAGATCTGCATCCCACTGTTCTGCTCCATCAGGGATTCACTGTTGTGTTCCCCGTCAGGGCAGTCATCAGTAGTAGCCAGGCATCATCTACTTCTTTGGGTCTCAGGCTGATGGAGTCTCTGGTTTATGTGGCTCATATTTATCTTGTGTCTTTGGTGTTCTTCATTCTCCTTTGCTCCAAGTGAGTTGAGACCAATTTATGCATCTTGGATGGCCGCTTGCTAGTGTTTAAGACCCCAGACACCTCTCGCCAAAGTGGAATGCAGACTGTTTTCTTAATACCTTTTGTTATACCAAGTGACCTAGATGTTCCCTGTAACCATGGTCCCCAGACCCCCATCCCTGCTACTCTGACCTTCGAAGCTTTTGGTTGTATTGAGGAATTTTCTTTGCTTTTGGTTTACTCCCTCCTGGTCAATTCCTGATGAAAAACCTTACTTTAGGTTGATGACTCAGGGCCTCAGGCTTCTGAGCAGTGCAGCTCTGAGTGCAAGGTGCCACTTAGGGGAGAGGTCAGGGCTGCCCCTTTTGCAGCCCCATACCCAGATGCATGATCTGCCACTACCCACTAGGTCACAGCATCCCTCTCACTCCACCCAGGCTAGTCCAAATTGCTCCCCCTACAAGTACATTTCTAGAGGGTATGGATTCTGCACACGTGCTCCAGCCCACTAATAAGGAAATGCCTGGTGATCATGGGAAAACCACTCCTGTGACTGATAGGCAAAGGTGACCTTTCCTAAGAAAATGTTTCTCACCAGGTATTTACTTATTCTTTTGAGGAAAAAGCATGTAATTTCTGTAGTGTGTGACTAAATATATCGCCCATTTGGAGCAATATTACCAGAGTGTCTGTAACCACTAACAATCAGTTTCTGACATCTGTCCACATACTATGTTCTAGATGCTTTATGTTTACAGAGTCATTTAATCATTACAACAACACTACTGTCATCCTCATCTTACAGCAAAAATAAGTTGGCTAAGTTCACACCACTAGTAAATGGCTGAGCCATGAGACAAAGGCAGGCAGGCAAACATGTAAATGTTTAAAGTGTAAAAATGTTTAGGGATCTGAGAAAGTAAAAAATGCTGACAATGAATGAGTGGAGGAACCAAACAGACTAAGAAGAAGCTAAGATGGACTGAGACACCAAAGAAAGAGGAAAGAAGTACAGCAAGTGGTAGGACCAATCACAGGGAAGGACTGAGGTAAGTCAGCAACAAGCCCACTCAACAGGGAAGACCAAAATAGAGAAAATGCCTGTCATTCTCTGAACACCTCCCTGCAAGATACTGGGGGACAAGCATTATTAAATACAAATAAATGCATTTCATTTTAAAAATGGCTAAGAATTGCAAGCAGTCTATTTTATGCCAAGCACAACAAACTGAACAGACCCCAGGACTGTTGCCCCTTTTTGCCAACGCCTATGTGTAAGGGGGCTGTTTTCAACAGTTGTCATATTAAAAAATATATATACACCATAACAATTTATTTTTAACATCACTGTCCAAAGAGCCCAAATTGAAAAAGCCATATCAAGAAAACAGTTATTCACAGTATGAGATCATAAAAATCATTTAAAAATTTATATTAAAATATTTTTCATCTGAGAAGTTTCATAATGACTCTTCTTCTTGGTTTTCTGAAGACTGCTGCCTGTCCTGTCTTGGAAAGAAAAATCCACTACTCTGAGATGATTCCCTTCCTACATTTTCAGTGTTGAGAGGACCTTCTTAAAAGGAGGCTACATATATAGTAGCTTGTTTGTTTTGTCTGTTCATGGAAAATGAAAAGTTGACAACTCTCGATAAGCCCAAGATGTGTGAACCTCTGCTATAGATACTAAGCGTTCTGAGTTCAGAGGACAGAAAAGGGGGGATCATTCTGTAAGGAAGGCTCTGAGAAAGGTCAGAGAGAGTGGCATGTTGGAACAAAGAAAAGGTTTGCCCTTCCTCCCTGGCAGATGGAGCAAGAACTGCTTTATGCGTTGCAAGCAGGGTGTTGAGTGGCATGCATAGCCTCCTCCCAAATTCAGAAGGCACAGCCAGGACTAGGGCAGCCTGGGCACGTGCCAAGTGAACGCCCCTTTCATGCAGCTGAGCCCACTACCAGCTTCTTTACATGCCATATATGCAAAGTAAAGACAGGTGCCCTCAACTTTCTGGAATAGCGCTTTTTCCCTCCTCAGCTCTCCCCTTCCTGCCTTGGGTCATGCATATGGCATAGTCTCGGACTGGCCAGTATACCCCACCCAACCTGCAGACACATTTCAATAAAAAAAAAACCTCACAATACCTTAAAACCTTGGAAATAACACACACATGTTTAAAAATCGGATTTCTGACTCCTTACGGAGGAAAAAAACATAAAGCCGGACGACAAAGAAGTCAAACTCCTGTAGGGCTCCAGAAACCCCAGTCCATCAGAAGCCCTGTCAGGCGTACCCCATGGGCAGCACCACCCTGCTGCCCCGCCCATCCCACCCAGGCCGCTTCACTCACCCGTTATCTGCTTGGCCCCTGATGACACAGGGCCTTGGGGCCCTAGAGCCTACCTGAGCAGCCCTGGTGAGCACCCAAAGGTTTGTTTAGTAACCCTAACAGCCAATCACTCTCTGCTGATGGGATAAAAGACGCACTTCAATATCGTGTGGGGGCTGCTTCTTTACCTCAGACTGGCTTCTAATTTATTTTTACTATTTGTTTTAAATCTGGCAAAATCTAAATAGCGCCACGTCAAACCTCTTTATATTTTAATTACACTTACTCAAACTTTTGAAAAGAAAAAGGAACCAGTGCCACCTAACTGTATAAGTGGCTTTGTTCTTGAGGGTTTTTTGTTTTCTTTTTTTTAACGCATATTGTCAGCCATAACCATTTATTTCGAGTTCATTTTCATCACAACTGATTGCATATAATTTAGTAGTAAGAAGCTCAACAGCTGCCATCTTCTCAAAAGCTAGCAAAATGTCAACTTTCACTATGCTTACATCTGAAAAAATGAAAATTCTTTTAGGTAATATAGCCAAAGCAGAATTTACAGAGTAGATTTTATTCAGCTAACCTTAAGAAGACCCTTCATAGGAATTTTTCTTTATATGATACACTGAAGTACTCAGAATATCAGTAGTTTTGCCTCCCTTTAAACCCTTCCTTCTATTAAAGAAATTCTGAATAGTTGATTACTTGCAAAACACAAGGAGCCTGGTGGCCCAGTGGTTAAAGCACTCAGCTGCCAACCAAAAGGTCAGCGGTTCAAACCCACCAGCCGCTCCACGGGAGAAAGATGAAGCAGTCTGTGTCCATAAAGATTTACAGCCTTGGAAACCCACTGGGGCAGATCTACTCTGTCCTATCTGGTTGCTATGAGTCAGAATTCACTTGAGAGCAGTGGGTTTGGTTTTTGGTTTGCAGAACACAATGTTTTCATTTAATTAAAGGATTATTTTAATCTAAGATGCATAAATTGGTCCCAACCCATCTGAAACAAAGGAAAATGAAGAACACTAAAGACACAAAGAAAATATGAGCCCAAGAGGCAGAAAGGGCCACACAGACCAGTGACTCCATCGGCCTGAGACCAGAAGAGCTAAATGGTGCCCGGCTACCACGAACGACCGCCATAACAGGGAATACAACAGAGAGTCCCTGATGGAGCAGGAGAAAAGTGAGGTGCAGAACTCAAATTTTAATAAAAAGACCAGATTTAATGGCCTGACTGAGACTGGAAGAACCCCAGAGGACATGGCCCTTGGACTCCCTGTTAGCTCAAAACCAAAACCAATCCTGAAGCCAACACTTCAGACAAAGATTACACCGGACTATACGACAGAAAATGCTGCTGGTGAGGAGTGGGCTTCTTAGCTCGAGCAGGTACATGAGATTAAGTGGGCAGCCCCTGTCTGGAGGTGGGATGAGAAGGCAGACAGCAACAGGAACTGAACAGACATGGGAAATACAGGGTGGAGAAGAGGACTGTGCTATCACATTATAAGGAGAGCAAACAGGATATATAACAATGTGTGTATAAGATTCTGTATGAGAAACTGACTTGAATTGTAAATTTTAACTTAAAGCACAATAAAAAAAAGAAAAAATTATTTTAAAATACAAACAGACCACTTGGGAGGTGGTGCCAAGATGGCGGAGTAGTCAGACACTTCCACTGAACCCTCTTACAACAAAGACCCAAAAAACAAGTGAAACTATTATATTTATGACAAGCTAGGAGCCCTGAACATCAAAGGCAAAGCTGAGAAATGAACTGAGAGGCAGGGGGAGGGAGAGACAGTTCAGGAGCAGGGAGCAGTTGCCAGACTTTAGTGGCCGGGAGCCCACAGGCACCATTCCCAGGGACTGAGGACGCAGTTTCCTCAAGCAGAAGCACCCAGCCACACAGCTTACTCACACCTCCAGAATCAAAGAAGAACTGCACTCAGCAAAAGATAAGTACTTGCGTATATTTTACTGCACCGCCAGCCTCCAAGCGGGCTTCGGTAGCTGTCGATTTCCCTGGGCCTGAGATAGGTCCTGCTCTGCGCCCTGAACCATTCTCCCAGCCTTGGAGAAGGAATAAATTCACAATTGAGAAAAAGATATTCTGCTAGTTCCACTAACCTGGGGAGCTCAGGACAGAAGCGGCTCCTGTCCAGGCATAAATGGTCCAGGGACTTTGAATACCTTTCCGCCTGGCATGGACCTGTGTGGGACTATTTCAGGAGAACACGCCCTTGTTGGCAGACTGCAACTGTTTCTGCTCTGTGGTGGAGAGATAGGCGTCTGATATTTGTCATCACTTTGCCTATTAAACAGGATGCCCACCTACTCACATCAAGGGCCTAAGAACTGGTGGTTCCACTCAGATCACCCAGCCGCCCGGGACAGAGGTCCAAGGATAACTGCTACTTCCTAGTCTTTACAACCAAAAGCACTGGGTGCCCATGGTCCATCTGCAGAACCCACCCACCTGTGCACTCTAGGGAATAGGGATGCGCGTTCCTCACAGACACTAGGGGGACAGTTCTCAGCCCATTGCCTTGCACAGAGTATGACCGCCTGCTGCAAACAGGTACTGGTACCTACACCAATCACCCCTGCCCCTGTAAGGCTGCACAACAGAGCCTGTACCACACACTTGATGACCAACTACCAGGACACCTGGGTCGAACCCATACAAGAAAAGCAAAAGGACTCCTAGGCTGATATACCTGATAAAAGCTCTAGCCATCTGGTGACAAGACATTAGAGCTTTAAAGACAAAAATAATCAAAGCTACCTCACTCAAGCAACCTAGCTGGACATATCAAAACAAAACAAAGAAAGAAGCTATGATACAGTAAGGTAACATTAACTGAACAAATACAATAACTTATAGATGGCTCGGAGACAACAGTCAATATCAAATTACATAAAGAAGCACACCATGAAACTGCCAGAGCAGTCAGAACAGCCTGGTACTGGTACAACAACAGATACACAGACCAATGGAAAAGAATTGAGAATCCAGACATAAATCCACCCACATATGAGCAGTTGATATTTGACAAAGGCCCCAAAACAGTTAACTGGGGGAAAAGACAATCTTTTTAACAAACGGTGCTGGCACAACTGGATATCCATCTGCAAAAAAATGAAACAAGACCCATACCTCACTCCATGCACAAAAACGAGCTCAAAATGGTTCAAAGACCTAAATTTAAAATCTAAAACGATAAAGATAGCGGAACAAAAAATAGGGACAACATTAGTGGCCCTAATACACGGCATAAACAGTATACAAAACACAATTAAGAATGCAGAAGAAAAACTAGATAACTGGGAGCTCCTAAAAATCAAACACCTATGCTTATCCAAAGACTTCACCAAAAGAGTAAAAAGACTACCTACAGACTGGGAAAAAGTTTTTAGCTATGACATTTCTGATCAGCAACTCATCTCTAAAATCTACACGATACTGCAAAAACTCAACTACAAGACAAATAACCCAATTAAAAAATGGGCAAAAGATATGAACAGACACTTCACTAAAAAGACATTCAGGTAGCTAACAGATACATGAGGAAATGTTCAAGATCATTAGCCATTAGAGAAATTCAAATCGAAACTACAATGAGATTTCATCTCACTCTAACAAGACTGGCATTAATCCAAAAACACAAAATAATAAATGTTGGAGAGGCTATGGAGAGATTCGAACACTTATACACTGCTGGTGGGAATGTCAAAAGTACAACCACTTTGGAAATCGATTTGGTGCTTCCTTAAAAAGCTAGAAATAGGACTACCATACGACCCAGCAACCCCACTCCTTGGAGTATATCCTAGAGAAATAAGAGTCTTTACATGAACAGCTATAAGCACACCCATGTCTGTTGAAGCACTACAACAGCAAAAAGGTGGAAGCAACCAAGGTGCCCATCAACGGATGAATGGATGAATAAATTATAGTATATTCATACAATGGAATACTGCGAATCGATAAAGAACAGTGATGAATCTGTGAAATATTTCATAACATGGAGGAACCCAGAAGGCACTAGGCTGAGTGAAATTAGTCAGTTGTAAAAGGACAAATATTGTATAAGACCACTACTAAAAGAACTCGAGGAACAGTTCAAACTGAGAAGAAAACACTCTTTTGTGGTAATGAGAGGGGGAAAGGACGGAGGGCAGGAGAGGGGTATTAGATAACAAAAAAAAACCCAGTGCTGAAAAGAACTACTTTATGTGAAGGGAAAGACAACACACAATACAGGGGAGGTCAGCACAATTGGACTAAACTAAAAGCAAAGAAGTTTCCTGAATAAACTGAATGCTTCAAAGGCCAGCGTTTAACAGGGGCAGGGGTTTGGGGACCGTGGTTTCAGGGGACATCTAAGTCAATTGCCATAATAAAATCTATTAAGAAAACATTCTGCATCCCACTTTGGAGAGTGGTGGGTGCGGTCTTAAATGCTGGCATGCAGCCATCTAAGATACATGAATCAGTCTCAACCTACCTGGATCAAAGGAGAATGAAGAACACCAATGACACAATGTAATTACGAGCCGAAGAGACAGTAAGGGCCACATGAACCAGAGACTACATCATCCTGAGGCCAGAAGAACTACATGGTGCCCGACTACAACCGATGACTGCCCTGACAGGGAACATAACAGAGAACCCCTGAGGGAGCAGGAGAGCAGTGGGATGCAGACCCCAAATTCTCATAAAAACACCAGACTTAATAGTCTGACGGAGACTACAAAGACCCCATTGGTCACGGCCCCCAGACCTTCTGTTGGCCCAGGACAGGAACCATTCCTGAAGCCAATTCTTTAGGCATGGATTGGACTGGACAATGGGTTGGAGAGGGTTGCTGGTGAGCAGTGAGCTTCTTGGGTCAGGTGGACACTTAAGACTATATTGGTATCTCCGGCCTGGAGGGGAGATGAGAGGGTAGAGGGGGTTAGAAGCTGGCAAAATGGATACGAAAAGAGAGAGTGGAGGGTGGCAGCGGACTGTATCATTAGGGGGAGAGTAACTGGGAGTGTGTAGCAAGGTGTATATAAGTTTTTATGTGAGAGACTGACTTAATTTGTAAACTTTCACTTAAAGCACAATAAAAATTATAAAAAAGAAAAAAAAGCACACCATGACCACTTCAACAAGCTTGCAAAACAAAGAATCAAGGGATCTTCTGGATGAAGGTGCCATCGTGGAATTACTAGATGCACAATATAAAAGATTAATATACAAAACTCTTCAAGACATCAGGATCAAGATTAGGAAGGAGATCATGCAACATGCAGAATAACCCTAGGAACACAAAAATAAAGCAGTTGAAGACATTACAAAGGTAATTCAAGAACAAAATGAAAAATTTAATAAGCTCCAAGAATCCACAGAGAGACAGCAATCAGAACTTCAGAAGATTAAAAATAAATTACAGAATTAGACAACTCAATGGAAAGTCAGAGGAGCAGAATCAAGCAAGTGGAAGGTAGAAATGGTGGCCATGAAGATAAAGCACATGGCACCAATATATTTGAAGAAAAATTGGATAGAAGAATTTTAAAAAATGAAGAAACCTGAAGAATCACGTGGGACTGTATCAAGACAAATAACCTACAAGTGATTGGAGTTTTTTTTTTTAAAACAGGGAGAGATAACAAACTACAGAGAGAACTGTTGAAGATTTGTTGGCAGAAAACTTCCCTGATATCGTGAAAGATGTCTATCCAAGATGCTCTTTGAATTCCACGTAAGGTAGATCTTAAAAGAAAGTCACCAAGAAATACTATAATCCAACTTGCCAAAACCAAAGATAAAGAGAGAATTTTAAGAGCAGATAGGAATAAACAAAAAGTCACTTACAAAGAAGAGTCAATAAGAATAAATTTGGACTACTCAGCAGAAACCACGCAGGCAAGAAGGCAATAGGATGACTTATATAAAGTACTGAAGGTAAAAAATTGCCAACCAAGAATCATATACCCAGCAAAACTCTCTCTCAAATATGAAAGCGAAACTAGGACATTTCCAGATAAACAGAAGTTTAGGGAAATTTGTAAAGACCAAACCAAAACTACGAGAAATAATAAAGGGGGGCTTCTGGTTTTCTGGTTTTTTTTTTTTTGATCAATAATATCAGACATCAACCCAAGACTACAACACTGGACAGAGCAATTAGATGTCAACCCAGATAGGGAAATCAAAAAAATTAACCAAGATAAAAAGACACTCAAAACAGGGAAACAGCAATGTTATTATGTAAAAGAAAACAACATTAAAACAACAAAGAGGAATTAAGAAATGTAGTCACACATCTTTCATATGGATAGGAAGACAAGGCGATACAAATAAAAGTTAGGTTTAAACATAGAAAAATAAGGGTAAATATTAAGGTAACCACAAAGTAGACTAACATTACTCATCAAAATAAACACAAGAAAAAAATACTCAGCAGGAACAAAATCAACAATGAATAAGAGGAAAAGACCATATATAAAGATCAACTACTCAGCACAAAAAATTAAGTGGGAAGAAGGAACTATCAACAACAAACAAAAAGAGACATCAAAATGACAGCACTAAACTCACACCTATCCATAATTACACTGAATCTAAATGGACTAAATGCACCAGTAAAGAGATAGAGTGGCAGAATGGATTAAAAAAACAAAATCAATCTATATTCTGGCTACAAGAGACACACCTTAGACTCAGAGACACAAACAAACTAAAACTCAAAGGACAGAAAAAAACACACCAGGCAAACAACAATCAAAAAAGAGCAGGAGTG
The DNA here is from genome assembly GCF_024166365.1 of Elephas maximus indicus. Classification (NCBI taxonomy): domain Eukaryota; kingdom Metazoa; phylum Chordata; class Mammalia; order Proboscidea; family Elephantidae; genus Elephas; species Elephas maximus. The sequence continues at coordinate 24,845,143 of NC_064829.1, forward strand.
GCAATATTATATTTCACAAAATAGACTTTAATGTTAAATCCACCACAAAGGATAAGGAAGGACACTATATAATGATTAAAGGGACAATATACCAGGAGGATTTAACCATATCAAATATTTATGCACCCAATGCAGGGCTCCAAGATACATAAAACAAACTCTAACAGCATTGAAAAGTGAGATCACAGCTCTACAATTATAGTAGGAGACTTCAACACACCACTTTCAGTGAAGGACAGAACATCCAGAAAGAAGCTCAATAAAGACATGGAAGATCTAAATGCCACAATCAACCAATTTGACCTCACGGGCAGATACAGAACACTCCACCCAACAGCAGCCAAGTATACTTTCTTTTCCAATGCTCATGGAAAATTCTCTAGAATAGACCACATATTAGGTCATAAAGCAAGCCACAGCAGAATCCAAAACATCGAAATATTGCAAAGTGTCCTCTCTGATCATAAGGCCATAAAAGTAGAAATCAAAAAACAGAAAAAGCAAGGAAGAGAAATCAAACACTTGAAAACTGAAGAATATCCTGCTCAAAAAAGACTGGCTTATAGAAGACTTCGAGGATCACATGAAGAAATTCATAGAATCCAATGCAAAGGAAAACACTTCCCATCAGAACCTTTGGGACACAGCGAAAGCAGTGCTCAGAGGACAATTTATATCAATAAATGCACACATAAAAAAAAAAAAAGGGCTAAAATCCAAGAATTAGCCCTACAATTTGAACAAATAGAAAGAGAGCAACAAAAGAAACCTTCAGGCACCAGAAGAAAGCAAATAATAAAAATTAGAGCAGAATTAAATGAAATAGAAAACCGAAAAACAACTGAAAGAGTTACCAAGACCAAAAGCTGGTTCTTTGATAAAATTAACAAAAATTGATAAAACATTTGCCAAACTGACATGAGTAAAACAAGAAAGGATGCAAATAACCTGAGTAAGAAATGAGATGGGTGCTATTACAACAGACACAACTGAAATTAAAAGAATCATATCAGAATACCACAAAAAAACTGTACTCCAACAACTCTGAAAACCTAGAGGAAATGGTTGAATTTCTAGAAACACACTACCTACCTAAACTAACACAAACAGAGGTAGAACAACTAAATAAACCCATAACAGAAGAAGAGATTGAAAAGGTAATCAAAAAACTCCCAACAAAAAAAAAGCCCTGGCCTGGACAGCTTCACTGCAGAGTTCTACCAAACTTTCAGAGAAGAGTTAATACCACTACTAATAAAGGTATTTCAGAGCATAGAAAAGGACGGAATACTCCCAAACACATTCTGTGAAGCCACCATATCCCTGATACCAAAACCAGGTAAAGACACCACAAAAAAAGAAAATCACAGACCTGTATCCCTCATGAACTTAGATGCAAAAATTCTCAACAAAATTCTAGCCAATAGAATTCAAAGACATATCAGAAAAATATTTCACCATGACCAAGTGGGATTCACACCAGGTATGCAGGGATGATTCAACCTTAGAAAAACAATTAATGTAATCCATCATATAAATAAAACAAAAGACAACAACCACATGATCTTGTCAGTTGATGCAGAAAAAGCATTTGACAAAGTTCAACACCCATTCATGATACAAACTCTCAGCAAAATAGGAACAGAAGGAAAATTCCTCAACATAATATATACAACACCAACAGCCAGCATCACCCTAAATGGAGAGAGTTCAAAATCATTTCCCTTGAGATCGGGAATCAGAATACGATGCCCTTTATCACCGCTCTTACTCAACACTGTGCTGGAGGTCCTAGCCAGAGCAATTAGGCTAGATAAAGAAATAAAGGGCATACAGACTGATAAGGAGAAGTAAAAGTATGTATAAGATCATGCCATCTCTATTTGCAGATGGCATGATCTTATACACAGAAAACCCTAAGGAATCCCCAGAAAACTACTGAAACTAACAAAAGAGATCAGCAGAGTGTAATGATACAAGACAAACATACAAAAATCAGCTGGATTCCTCTACACCAACAGAAAGAACATCGAAGAGGAAATCATATTAATACCATTTACACTAGCCTCCAAGAAGATAAAATACCTAGGAATAAATCTTACCAGAGACATAAAAGACCTATACAAAGAAAACTATAGGACATTACTGCAAGAAACCAAAAGAGACCTACCTAAGTATAAAAACATACGTTGCTCACGGATAGGAAGACTTAACATTGTAAAAATGCCTATTCTATCAAAAGCCATCTGTAGATACAATGCAATTCTAATCCAAATCCCAACGACATTTTTTAATGAGATACAGAAACAAATCACCAACTTCATATGGAAGAGAAAGAAGCCTCAGAGAAGTAAAGCATTACTGAAAAAGAAGAACAAAGTGGGAGGCCTCACTCTACCTGATTTTAGAACATTATACTGCCACAGTAGTCAAAACAGCCTGGTACTGGAATAACAAGAGATATACAGACCAATAGAACAAAATTGAGAATCCAGACATAAATCCACCCACATATGAACAGCTGATATTTGACAAAGGCCCAAAGTCAGTTAAATGGGGAAAAGACAGTCTTTTTAACAAATGGTGCTGCCATAACTGGATATCCATCTGCAAAAAAATTAAACAAGACCCCTACCTCACACTATGTACAAAAAGTAACTCAAAATGGATCAAGGACCTAAATATAAAATCTAAAATGATAACAATCATGGAAGAAACAACAGGGACAACGCTAGGAGCCCTAATATATGGCACAAACAGTATAAAAAACATTATTAACAATGCAGGAGAGAAACTAGATAACTAAAAATTAAACACTAATGTTCATCAAAGACTTCACCAAAAGAGTAAAAAGATTACCTACAGACTGGGAAAAAGTTTTTAGCTATGACATTACCAATCAACCTCTGATCTCTAAAATCTACATAATACTGTAAAAACTCAACTACAAAAAGACAAATAATCCAATTAAAAAAATGGGCAAATGATATGAACAGGCACTTCACTAGAGACATTCAGGTGGCTAACAGATACAAGAGGAAATGCTCAGGATAATAAGCCATTAAAACCAAAAACCAAACCCAGTGCCGTAGAGCAGATTCCGACTCATAGCGACCCCATAGGACAGAGTAGAACTGCCCCACAAAGTTTCCAAGGAGCGCCTGGTGGATTCAAACTGCCAACCCTTTGATTACCAGCCGTAGCACTTAATCACTACGGCAACAGGGTTTCCAATTAGCCATTAGAGAAATGCAAATCAAAACTAAAATGAGATTCCATCTCACTCCAACAAGGCTGGCATTAATTCAAAAAACACAAAAGAATAAATGTTGGAGAGGTTGTGGAAAGACTGGAACACTTATACACTGCTGGTGGGAATGTAAAATGGTACAACCACTTTGGAAATCAATTTGGCGCTTGCTTAAAAAACTAAAAATAGATCTACCAAACGATCCAGCAATCCCACTCCTTGGAATACACCCTAGAGAAATAAGAGCCTTTTATATGAACAGATATATGTACACCCATGTTCACTGCAGCACTGTTTACAATAGCAAAAAGATGGAAGCAACCAAGATGCCCATCAACAGATGAATGGATAAATTACAGTATATTCACACAATGGAATACTACACATCAATAAAGAACGACGCTTAATCTGTGAAACATTTCATAACATGGAGAGGAATCTGGAAGGCATAAGGCTGAGTGAAATTAGTCAGCTGCAGAAGGACAAATACTGTATGAGACCACTATCATAAGAACTCGAAAAATAGTTTAAACAGAGAAGAAAATATTCTTTGATGGTTACGAGAGGGGGGAGGGAGGGAGGCAGAGGCGTTTTCCCTAATTAGATAGTATATAACAACTATTTTAGGTGAAGGGAAAGATAACACACAGGACAGGAGAGGTCAGTACAACCGGGATGAAACCAAAGGCAAAGAAATTTCCTGAATAAACTGAACACTTCAAAGGCCAGCGTAGCAGAGGTGGGGGCTTGGGGACTATGGTTTTAGGGTACATGTAAGACAATAGACAGAATAAAATCTATTAAGAAAACATTCTGCATCCCACTTTTGAGAGTGGCGCCTGGGGTCTTAAACACTAGCAAGCGGCCATGTAAGATGCATCAATTGGTCTCAACCCACCTGGAGCAAAGGAGAATGAAGAACACCAAAGACACAAGGTAATTCTGAGCCCAAGAGACGGAAAGGGAAACATAAACCAGAGACTACATCAGCCTGAGACCAGAAGAACTAGATGGTGCCCAGCTACATCCAATGACTGCCCTGACAGGGAACACAACAGAGAACCCCTGAGGCAGTAGGAGAGCAGTGGGATGCAGACCCCAAACTCTCATAAAAAGACCAGACTTAATGATCTGACTGAGGCTAGAAGGATCCCAGAGATGATGGTCCCAAACCTTCCGTTAGCCCAAGACAAACCACTCCCAAAGCCAACTCTTCAGACAGGGATTGGACTGGACTATGGGATAGAAAACGATACTGGTGAGGAATGAGCTTCTTGGATCAAGAAGACACATGAGACAATGTGGACAGCTCCTGTCTGGAGAAGAGATAAGAGGGGCAGAGAGGGTCAGAAGCTGGCCAAGTGGACACAAAAATAGAGTGGAGGGAAGGAGTGTGCTGTCTCATTAGAGGGAGAGCAACTAAAAGTATATAGCAAGGTCTATATAAATTTTTGTATGAGAGACTGACTTGATTTGTAATCTTTCACTTAAGGCACAATAAAATTAAAAAAAAATTAAAAAAGTAAATACCGGTATCTTAAAAGTTGCTGGCTATGTGTTAACTACCACTAATAACTCTGACCTTGAGAAATCTTTGTATAGCAGTATCAGCACATGTTTAAAAAAAAGGAATAACTACAATCCATATGGACTTCTAAAGTATAAAAATACTATAGAAATACCAAACAAATTTTTAAAATACACCTAAAAAGTGGTAAAATCACCCCAATTAAGATGTTCTGCATCATGACCTTATAAAATTCTTCTATGTTATGTCTACCCAAAATTAGAGAATAAGTCTTCTGAATATCAGAGTGAGCCTTAAACAGTATGTGTCAGTTCTCTCTGCTTCCTTTACATCTTGTTTAAGTGTGAACCCATATTAGTTGATAAACCACAGAATGCATTCTGCCCAGGTGCTTCTTTCTACATGTAGCCTACAGATACAAAGAAGGAAAGAGGCAAAAAGGTGACAGAAAGGTCAAAGACAATATAGAAAAATGACTAAAAATCTGTGGGTCTGATTTTGTAATCTACTTGGGAAGCTTTCCAAAAGGTCTGCACTGACAAGCAATAATCAAGAAAATGGCTTAATGCTGACCCCCAAAATCAATAGACACCGCCTGAGAAGTGTAATCTGCAGATAAGTTCAGAGAAGAAGGACCCATCTATCACAGGCACCATGCTTGGGACCCCATCCTTGATGCAGACAGTGACAGAGGCAAAACCCACTGCCCCACATCACTCAGGTTCCCATCTTCTCTTTAGTCAACACTGCCAAGTGTCAGAAGCTGAGATATACAACGTGCCCACAATTTGCAGGATTAAGCTGCCTGGTATGATGGTTACTCTCACTTCTAGTTTATTGGAAAAAGAATTTGTGAGACTACATGCCCTACACCTTAAATACAATCTTACATTATATCCGATTCTAATTATACATTGGCAAACAAATCGAACTTGGGATTGGCCTTATAGATCTCATGGCCAGCAACGGTGCCCAAATCAATTATAAACCCCAAATCCTCAAATGTACGTGTGAGTGTGTATGTGTATAACATCAATACATGGCACATATAAAATTTTAGTCCTCAAAAGCACCATTTATAGACATCACTGATATTCATTTTATATATTATATTCCATACTCTGCATTTTGACTAGTTGTCAAAAAACACCATCAAAACATTACTTTGTGGAAATGTGAGTCCCTGTTGCTTCTTAAAATGTATTCATGTTGTAAGAATGCACTGGAATCCAACTCCACCCAACCACCCCAAACTTCAAAAATTACCCAGGGCAACAAGCCAACTAGGCAAGAAGATAGCTTTTAAGACATATAAACTGTATACAAGGTATAAACAAGAACGAAAAACAGCATACAAGGATGAGTGTATTATAGCCAAATTGCATATGGGTAAGCCCCATATTCTAAAATTAATTTTCTCCATCAATTCCTCATTTAAAATAAAAAATGGAATAGTGTACCAAAACGGCTCTCACTTCTTAAAGGTGAGAGTTAGTAGGGTAAGTGTGACCTCAGTGTCTATATGGCAGCTCTAGTTTTTGCTAAGTATTTCCACACACTACATCATGTTTACACCTCCATTATCACCAAGAGCAGGCTAAATTTGGCACAAAGGCAACAGAAAGGTACAGAAAACTGTGCACTCACATAAGGGTATGGTAGAAGATAGCCCAGAAATTGCTCTACCACCAGAACTAGAGAGCACAGAGCTATCACGGGGCAAAAGGGACACATCTTCAACCTCAACCCAAACTTCGGCAGTAAGAAGCTGCATTGGAATTATGGGAGTAGAAATGAAACTCTCTAACTAGTCTAGAAGCCCATGGCTGCAATGACAGCAAACCTAGGTCAAAAAGGCATGAATTTCTGTTGTGTTTTTCACACAATAACAGCTCTTATCAGAATAAAAGGAGCCCTGGTGGTACAATGGTTAAGCACTCAGCTGGTTACCAAAAGGTGGAGGTTCAAACACAATAGCAGCTCCGTGGGAGAAAAGATCTGGCAATTCACTCCTATAAAGATTAGGGCCTAGGAAACCCAATGGGGCAGCTGTCCTCTGTATAGGGTCCCTATAAGTAGGAATCGACTTGACGGCACACAACAACAACATTATCAGCATAGTAGCCTCTTGCCATCAAGTCAGTTCCAACTCACAGCAACCCTATTGGACAGAGTAGAACCGTCTCTTAAGGTTTTGGAGGGGCTGGTGAATTCGAACTGCCGACCTTTTGGTTAGGAGCCAAGCTCTTTACCATAGCAAAATGTATAAATGGAACTTTTTTTAAATATTAAAATTCCGGAATTTACATATTCAAATTACTTTCATCGCTTCAAAATAATTACCTTAGGGAGTTACACATTTATTCTAACAACGTTCCCATTAGCCAAACTATTTTTTAAGTTCCAAGCATAATCTCTATTACCACCTGTCAGGGATATTGTAGAAATGACTCCTATCTTGGCTAGAAACTTAGAATAGAAAATCTCTAAGTCTCCTTCCAATTCTAATAATTATTCTACCCTTCTAAGAATAATATGAGCATCTATAATAACATTACATAACTCTGTCTTAAATAACAAGTTCAACTCCCAACTTACACAAAAATCAAATATAACATCTATTCAAGAAGTCTCACCTTGAACACCTCTCTCTATTGTGTAGAAATCTACCTACAAGGCAGCCCATTTACATCAGACAATTTTACATCAAGACAAAACAAAATCTGGTAACTCACTCAACCTCTGGTGCCATACAGCACAAGGTCTGACCAAAGTACACACGTCAGGAATTTAACTGTTAAATTCAAATAACGCTTGGTACAAGCAATGCTTAGTAACTGAGGAAACCAACGACTATCCACGATACTCGAATTATAAGGCTTTAGTTTTAGAAGAACTGAGGTGACAGCTTTGGGATTATCAAAATTCTCATAAAAGGTTATTTTACATAAAAGAATATTTTTAAAAGGAAAGAATAACTGATTATTCTAAAATCTGGACACAAGTAATTTGCCCCTCAGCAAATTTTCACCTTCAGCAAATCTTTCAACTGCATCATCACAAGAAATCAGTAGAATTTATTTAAATGTATTTATCCAAACCAATGGTTCTCAACAGTGACAGGGAGAGAAAAGACGGGAGAAGTATATCACCATCAGGGGAATTTTTAAAGAATCTGTGTGGGATTTCTTGAGTGGCATTTAATGGAAAAGGCCAGAGATGCTAGAATCCTTAGAACATGTGGAACCATCCTCCACAACAAAATACTGCCCTGCTTCTTGCACAACTGGAAAATCCAATTTAAAATTCAGGTATGTGGAAAACCTATTCATGTTTCTCTAAATCTATTTTACATACACAGTAATCAAATAGTATTTTTAAACCGAGCAACAGGTTAGTTTAACAAGTAAAAAAGGTCTGCCTTGAGCATCGTGCTCTTTCAAGGTCTACCTATATATGGGATCAAACTGACAACAGCAACTCGAAAGATCAGATAGGAGCCTTAGGGAGTAGTTAGTGTGTTACTGAGGGAGAAACAACAAAGAAAGGAAGGTGAGACTGGTTGCACAACTCGAAGAATGTAATCAATGTCACTAAACTGTACATGTAGAAACTGTTGAATTGGTGTATGTTTTGCTGTGTATATTCTCAACAACAAAATGAAGAAAATTTAAAGAAAAAAGTATTTTTACATATAATCAAAAAATATTTTCACATGGTTTTAATATTTCCTGTCTTTCCAAGAAATGCAACTCTAAACTAGGGAAAGGTTTTACTTTGTTTTTAGAACTTTAGCAAGTACTGCTCACCATTCAGAAAATGGTACCATTGAGCACAACGCTACTCAAAGTCTCTTTCCCTACTACGAACCACCTGTATCCACATTTTTTGTGGTCACTTTCATGGTTAGACTACATGTAGGTACAAGTATCCAAGTACTTCATTTCATTTTCTCGGTTTATTATGCCCAAATGTGGGGGTATTGGTGGTTTAGTGGGAGAATTCTCGCCCTCCATGTGGGAGACCTAGGACTGATTTCCAGCCATTGCACCTCATATGTAGCCACTACTCGTCTGTTAGTGGAGGCTTGTACGTTACTATGATGCCGGACAGGTTACAGTGGAGCTGCCAGACTAAGACTAGAAAGAAAAGCCTGGCGACCTACTACCGAAAATCAGCCAATGAAAACCCTATGGTTCACAACAGTCCCATCTAAAACTGATCATGGGAATGGTGCAGGACCAGGCAGTATTTCGTTCCACTGTGTACGGAGTGACTGTGAGCTGGGGGCTGACTCAACAGCAGCTAACAGCAAATTATGCCCATTTTGAAACACATATTATTTTAAATTGTTTTTCTTCTGTTTCTCCACATTATTATATGTTGTTGTTAGCTGCTGTCAAGTCAGCTCTGACTCATGCAGACCTTGTGTATAACAGAAAGGAACATTGCCTAATCCCGCTTCATCCTCACGAGCTTAGGTATGTTTGAGCTCACTTTTGTGGCTACTGTGCCAATCCATCTCATCTAGGGTTTCCCTTGTTTTCGCTGACCCTCAACTTTACCAAACATGATATACTTTACTAGTGACTGGTCTTTCCTGGTCACGTGTCCAGCGTAAGCAAGACAAAGTTATTGTTATATATGGGCATTATACTAACTTTTTTGGAAGTATGTATAAGTAATTTATTTACCTATTAATCTCATTTCAGGATCAGGAGAGGGGTATCAGAATATATGCTATCAAAGAGTCTGATAAAATTGAAACTCCTAATCCATGAACATTCACATTCTTCTACCATAGCTTCTTCTACATTAGATTCAATGAACAAGTGAAAAAGGAGTACAGGTGACAGGTGCACCCCAAACCATTCGTTTAAGCTCTTATTTATGTCTGACAGGGGAAGGGGAAAGTTCAAGCTCTGGGAACAGAACAAAGATGTTGTTGTTGTTGTTAAGTCTGTTCTGACTCATAGCAGCCTTACATATAGCAGAACAAAAAGGTTCCCAGTCCTGTGCCATCCTCATAATTGTTGCTATGTTTGAGCTCATGGTTACAGTCACTGTGTGAATCCACCTCATTGAAGGTCTTCTTCTTTTTCATTGACCCTCTACTTTACCAAGCATGATGGCCTCCTCCAGGGGTTGATCCCACCCGATAACAACATGTCCAAATTGAGACAAAGTCTCGCCATCCTCACTTCTAAGGAAAATGCTGGTTGTACTTCTTTCGAGACAGATTTGTTCGTTCTTCTGTCCATGGCATACTCCATGAATTACAGGAAGACTAATTAAAAACCTGTGATATCCAGATGATACAACCTTGCTTGCTGAAAGTGAAGAGGACCTAAGGTACTTACTGACGAAGACCAAGGACTACAGCCTTCAGTATGGATTACACCTCAACGTAACCAAAACCAAAACCAAACCCACTGCCATCCAGTCAATTCTGACTCATAGCGACCCTACAGAACAGAGTAGAACTGCCCCATAGAGTTTCCAAGGAGCACCTGGCAGATATGCACTGCTGACCTCTTGGTTAGCAGCCGTAGCACTTAACCACTACACCACCAGGGTTTCCCCTCAACATAAAGAAAACAAAAATCTTCACAACTGAACCAATAAGAAACATTATGATAAACAGAGAAAAGACTGAAATTGTCAAGAATTTCACGTTACTTAGATCTACAATCAACACCCACAGAAGCAGCCGTCAAGAAATCAAAGGACGTATTGCTTTGGGCAAATCTGCTGCAAAGACCTCTTTGAAGAGTTAAAAAGCAAAGATATCACTTTGAAGACTAAGGTGTGCATTACCCAAGCCATGCTATTTTCAATCGCCTCATGTGCCTGCGAAAGCTGGACAATGAATAAGGAAAACCGAAGAACTGATGCATTTGAATATGGTGTTGGCAAAAAATATTGAAAACAAAGATAAAAAGCTCAACTCCCTGTTCCGTCTTTAAAAGGTTTCCTCATTTTTTGTCCCAGAAGAAAGATGCTTATTGCCTGCAGGAATATCTGATCCTAAAGTGACTATAAAAGAGGCCTGCACATTTATTCAAGTATGGGGATCTTCATTTTGAAAACTTTGAAGTAGACTGGACAAAATTCAGGATAATTTAAAGAAGGTGAGTGAATTAAATCATCTCTCAAAATAATTTATAAGTAATTGCTCTTTATTTTAGTTTTAACTGACATTTTTAGTTTATTAGGCTGGGGAAAATGCCAACAACTTTTTTTAAGGCTCATCCACAAAGGCATATATATTTTGATGAATTTATTAACTTCATTTGAAAACACTCAAAGGTGAGGACAGAGATTTTTTTTTTTTTTTTTAGGACAGAGATTTTTCAATTTCCAAAAAGTGAAATGTACCTTTCTTCTTCTATGCCATATGTCAGCAGCAGCCACATAAAGAATACAGAAATAACAAAGCCATGGAGGACATCACTCCTCCCTATAAGGGGTTAATTAAAACCTTGGCATTCCCTCTGGCTGTCACACATGGTCTCTAGAGGGAGTGCTACATGATCCAGCTGACAGGAGCCCTGTGCTGACTTGCTGGGTGACCTTGGGCAGCCCACTCAGCAGTCAGCTTCTGATGAGCCATCTGTGGAACACAATGATGATGCCTGTCGGAGATGGACGTGACAAAGATCTCCTCACTCTCACTGACAGTTAGCAAGCACATCCTCTCCCCTGCCAGCATGGGCACTGCTGTTCTTAACGCCTCTCTTGTGAAGTCTGAGGGCCTGAGAAATCGAAAGGCCCGTCCCCTCCCCAGCTTTAGGAGGAACAACAAGGGTGTTTCTCAGGCAAAGAGGGCTGAGCGCCTAGTGCCAATGCCTGGCACAGAACAGGTATTCAAAAATACTGCCGAGTGAATAAGTATAGGAAGAAGCAAGTGAATCTTTGAGATGGCATACAAAGAAGCCTCAAATTTGAATTTCTGTCCCTAGTTGCATATTTCCTGAGGGCAGGGCCAGCATCTGTGTGTCTGTTGGGCTCATTCTCCTATCCCTGAACTCCCACGGCCTAGCACAACCTTTGGCCAAAGTGGCACTAAATAAACATTTAGGGAATAAATGAATGTGCTCCTACTTTGCACATATTTAGATTACTGGTTTTATAATTCTCAACTGGACAAGCATACAAATAATTCATTGCTATTCTAGAACAGAATTCACCAGGCTACTGAACATAATTGTACTGTAAAACTTTGTTAGGAAAACAAGGGTTAACATGACATAATAGGAAAAAACCTTGGTCTAAAAAACTCAGGAAAAACCCAAAGCCGTCGAGTCAATTCCGACTCATAGGGACCCTATAGGACAGAGTAGAACTGCCCCATAGAGTTTCCAAGGAACGCCTAGCAGATTTGAACTGCCGACCTCTTGGTTAGCAGCCGTAGAATTTAACCACTACGCGACTAGGGTTTCCAGGACTCAGGAAAGCCAAGTCTTAATTGCAACTGTACCATTACTCAGATGTATGTTTTTGTTAGGCGCCCTGGAGTCAATTTTCAACTCACAGCAACCCAATGTGACAGGGTAGAATTGCCCCATAAGGTTCTACAGGCTATAATTTTTATGGAAGCAGATTGCCAGGCTTTTTGTCCCGTGAAGCCACTGGGTTCGTTCGAACCGCCAACCTTTCAGTTGGCAGCCGGGTGCTTAACTGTTGTCCCACCAGGGCTCTTCCGCTTAGATATGTAAACCTGGAAATCAGTTCTGTCACGAGGCTTTTGTGCTGGCACCTCTTCAATAGAGGTTTGGATTAGAAGTATATGGGATAAGATATGTTTTTCCCTACAATTAGGAAAAATTTATAGAAACTGTGAGGTGGGTAAAAGAACATAAAGTCGTAAGAAGATAGAGCTCCAAGTCAGATAAATTCATATATTTGGCTTACTTTTATCAATATGGTAAAAGTAAAATTTCAATTCTTTATAACTTGTTTTAGCTCTCAAAGTGCTATTAATAATTTATATCTTTGCCACAAGTTTGATTAACAGTAGTAGCAGCTATATTTGGCTAGTCATGGCTAGACTGAATCAAAAAAAAAAAAAATTCAAAACCCATTGCTGTGAATCAACAGGGACCACCTGTCATAAGAACTATTTTTTAGAACAAGAGATAATGGGTTTTGAATTAATAAGAAGTTCCCTCAAATTAGATAACTTGTTTTTAACTCATATCTGACATGACTTTTGACCTTGGACATATTGCTTAATACAACTAGACCTCTATTCTGTCATCTCCAAAACAGACTGGATTAGATCAGTGGCTCTCAGCCAGGGGAAATTTTGACCCTACTATCCCTAAACGCCCTTAAACGCCATCAAGTCAAATCTGACTTATAGAGATGCTAAACAAGTAGCCCTGGTGGCCCAATGGTTAAGCACTTGGGTGCTAACCGAAAAGTCGGCAGTTCAAATCCACCAGCCACTCTGTGGGAGAAAGATGTGGCAATCTGCCTCCGTAAGACTTACAGCCTTAGAAATCCTATGGGGCAGTTCTACTCTGTTCTATAGTCGCTATGAGTTGGAATTGACTTGACAGCAATGGGTTTTATCCCTTAAACATGGAGATCTGGTGGCGCAAACTGGTTAAGCACTTGTCTGCTAACTGAAAGGATGGCAGTTCAAAGCCACCCAGTCACTCTGAGGAAGAAAGACCTGGCAATCTGCTTCTGTAGATTACAGCCAAGAAAATTCTATGGGGCAGTTCCACTCTGTCAAATGGGGTCTCTGCGAGTTGAAATCAACCCAACATCACCTAACAACAACAACATCCCACAAAAGGTTAATGCACTCAGCTACTAACCTAAAGGTTGGCAGTTCGAACCTGCCCAGAGTCACCTCAGAAGAAAGCCCTGGAGATTACAGACCCTGAAAACCCTAAGGAGCATAGTTTTACTCTGAAACACACAGGGTCGCCATGAGTCAGAATCAACCTGACGACAACTGGTTTTAGTGGTACTCCCTCTGCAGAGGACGTCTGGCAATGTCTGGAGACATTTTTGGTTGTCACAGCTGGGAAGGAGGCTGCTGCTAAACATCCTACAGTATACAGAATGGTCCCTCAACAAAGAATAGTGCCAAAATTGAGAAACCCAAAATCATATTATGTCTAACCCACCACCACTGCCGTTGAGCTAAACTCCCTAAAATTAAAAAAAAAAAAAACTATTAAGTCTAAATGCGTAACAAAATATTTTACAAAGTTGGTAAATGTCAGAAAGCAGAAGCCTCTTCATAAACTATAGTTGGCAGAAGATAGCAGATACAGCTACCCTGAGCTGAAAGCTCTAGAAACTTTAGAGACAAGTTATTCAGACATAAACTCCGTTCTAAAACCATGCCTTCCACTTTGTGTCTGGCGTTGGTGACTGATCAGAACTGAACCCTTCACAGCTTCCTTTCTTTTTCGCTCTGACCCTTTAATCCACAGCAATGGGCAGTGCTTGTTTTGGACACAGGTGTAAGCCAGCCCTGAAATGACTGGCAATGATATTCTCCTTGTCTTCCCACCAGAAGAATAAAGCAGCTCTGAAGATCACTAAGAAATGATTTCAGTGAATGGATGGGCAGCGCCATCCATAAAAAACACCAAGATGGCAACTCCTGGAAGTGGGGGGCTCCTCCTTATTGTCTGCAGGACGGACGCCAAGCCACCGGCTGCTGGTTTACAAGGAAAGCAGAGCTCAGCAACACAGCTTACCCTATGACCTTTCTAAGAGGTCCCAATGATCTATGGAACTCAATTAACAAAACACAGGAAAAATACTCAGGTTCTTCCACTTGGAAGCCCAGGCTTGAAAATCACCTGTAAGTGTGGGGTGTTCCCAAGTACCCAAAGCCTCCTCAAATTTTTCTGTTAACCTTAACAGTTTCCTACTCTAAATAAACTGTATCTATTAAGTTGCTCAAAAAATATTCACATAACTTCTGGGAATAAAATTACAGCCAGCTCACAGTTTTAGAGGAGAAAGAAGAGAAAAATCTTTGCTCTAACCATCCTCAGAAATTGAGGGCATAATTCACCTTTATGGGGTGTGATGACAGGGAATTAAAGGACTTCCTTGCCATAAAGCAAAAAGAGAGAGCCTTTATATTTCCTTTGATATGTGACCATAATAACAAAAATAAAATGAATGGCCCAAAGGTCAGTGCTTATATTTTCAATCAAAACCAAAGTCTCAGTTGTTACTCACAGAATCCCAGAACGTTATGAATATTGTGGCATTTCTTTCTTGTATAAGCCTGTCACTAATTGACTCCAAGTCATTGAAATTTTATTTACTGAGTGTCGGGCAATTGCTAAGTTTCAGAAACATGTGGCGAAAAAGCCTCACTTAAACCGAAAGGCTCCTGGGAAATACAGAACCGTAAAGCTCCACACTTCAGCTTGAAATACCAGACAGCAGACCAAGGGACCATGGTTGACATTTGAATGCTGACACATAGATGAAGGGTGGAGTAGGGGGAGATGCAAATATCCCCCGCTAGCAAGGAAACCCTGGCGGCATAATGGTTAAAAGTTAACCAGAAGGTTGGCAGTTTGAATCCACCAGGCACTCCTTGGAAACCATATGGGGCAGTTCTACCCTGTCCTATAGGGTCACTATGAGTTGGAGTCGACTCTATGGCAATTTTTTTTTTTTTTTAATGTGAAAAGCAAATACAAATGTACAAGCCACTGCCAGAGCATCCATAAGTCACACAAACTGTTAGATAACTGGTGAAAAAGATAAACTTTAATAATGGGAATGTGTGAAAAAAAATCCATAAAAACATGAACAAAAGCTTTAAAAAGTATAGGTTCTACCTAAATTATGTTAACTCTGCCTCTACACACGCAAGTACCTGACAGCAGAGGGTGTGGCCCGGCTTCCACTCCCTACTCTCAGATTGAAGGCATGTGCGGTGAACAGGACTCAGCCGGCTAAGAAACTGGTATGTATGTTGATATTCTACATTCACAGTAAACAAGGAAAACAACCTGATTAAAAAGAACATCCAGCTAATTATACAGCCAACCCCACGAGTCAGAGGTTGTACAATGGCAGCCCACAAACTGCATCTGGTCAGCAGACGTGTTTTGTTTACCATAGTATTGTCCTAGAAAATGTCAGCCAGCATTTTTAAATAGGGAAATTTCACATTTAAAGAAAATACAAATGTCCAACTTGAAAAAAATGTTTATAACAGCTACCCCCTTTAAAAAACTTTAGACCATATAAAATCCCTGTTTTGCCACAGTCTCCACCACTCCTTACTGTCTCCACAGCACTGAGGGGATTTTCTTCACTCTCACTGTCTTTGTACTGAAAGAATTTCTTATAGTAGATAAAGTACCTATACTTAGTTTTCAAAGGTCAGAAATTAAAGAGAGATGAAGAGGATTCTATGAGTTTTCTTGTACCTGGCTGCTTCATTCAGTTCCCTTACGTACTTAGCACCAAAAGGTCAGCAGTTCAAATCCATCAGGCACTCCTTGGAAACTCTATGGGGCAGCTCTACTCTGTCCTATAGGGTCGCTATGAGTTGGAATCAACTCAGCAGCAACAGGTTTTTTTGGTTGGTTTACACTAACAAAAGGAACCGTGAACAATAAGCAGTGGTTCATACTTTCAGGACCAGAGACCCTTCAGGGTTAGGATCAGTGCTGGGACACCATGCTGTAGGGGCCGAGTAGTAAGTGGTCCAGTTGGCACGTCAGTAATTTCAAAGTTTCCTGGCCAGGCCTGAAAATGCTACCACAAAGGCTTTCTGGCAGCAGGCTCTAAGACTGCACCTGTCAGGGCACACATGCCCACTTACAGACAGGCTAGCTGTTTAAAGTAGGGCGGCCATTCCGTCTGGCATGAGCCATGCAGAACACAAACAAACCCACTGCTGAGGAAACGGGGAAGAAAGGCCACACAGGCTAAACTCTTAACTGTGTGCCTAGCACAGTTCTGGCTGTTTGACACATACCACCACCACACTCACCTGTCCCTAAAAATAACCTACGTCCACGAGGGCTCCCATTGGAAGAGTGGTCAAAGATATCAAATCTGCTTCCCCTCTACCCTTCCCCATCTCCAAAAATCCACCCAGCTTCTCATGCTAGAGACTGGAGAGTAATCTTGGATTCTCCCCTTTCCCTTACCCTCTAACCTATCAGCAATATTAGATTCTACCTCCAAAAGCGCTCCGAAAATCACTCCACTTCTATCCATCTCTACACCTACCTCCCTGGTTCAAACACCACTGACACCCCCTAGAATCCTGCAATGGCCTCCTAAATGGTCCACCTGCACCCCTGCATTGTATTCTGTAGATGGCGCCAGTGTGGATCTCACCAACTTGAGGCATGTCAGGCCATGCCCATGCTCAAATTCTTCAACACTCTCCCATGGCAAGAAAAATAAAATGCACAGTCCGCACCACAGCATTCAAGGGGACTGTTACAGACAGAATTGTGTCTCCTCAATGTATGTGTTTGTAAACCCTAACCTCTGCCTGTGGTTATAATTCCATTTGTGAATGGGTTTTATTTATGTTAATGAGGCAGGATCAGGTTATGTCAATGAGGATTAGGTTATGTTTATTATGCTAATGAGGCAGGATTAGGGTGTCTCTTGAGTCCATCTTTTTTGAGATATAAAAGAAATTAAACAAGCAAGCAGAGATGGGGGAAGGCATATGTCAAGCCACATGAAGATCCCCAGGAGCAGAAGCTCAAAGAGACGAGGATCTTCCTCTAAAGATGACAGAGAGAAAGCCTTCGCCTAGAGCCAGCACCCCGAATTCAGACTTCTAGCCTCCTAAACTGTGAGAAAATAAATTTGTTAAAGCCATCCATTTGCAGGGTTTCAGAAATAACAGCATTAGATAACTAAGACAGGGATGTATGCTCAGACCCTGATTCTGCCTCCATCCAACCCCCCCGCCCCAGCCCATGTCCTCCTGCCTCAAGGGCCTTCTCTCCCTTCCTTCAATACACCAAGCTCTCCTACTGTGGGGGCTTTGAACATGTGCTTCCTTCTAACTGAACTTCTTTTGCCCCACCATACTAGCTGCTACTCATACTCAGAGAGGCCTTTTCTGGGCCCCAAATCCTTTTAGGAACTCCTGTGGGTCTCTCTCATGGAAGAGTCTCTTCTTTCATAGTAGACTTTAAAGTTTGTACCTAGGTGTTTATTTGATCGATCATTTATACGCTCCATGAAGGCAGAGGCCATGCCCACAAATACACAAAATGGATGCCCAACAGAAACACCTTTCCTCCATTTAAGTCCCTTAATCCACTCCCCTCCAAAAAAATAACAGGGGATAGGGGAGTAATAACTTAATCTTAAGCTCCATTACCGTAATAATCTTAAAGACTATCATAATAACTTACACAGCAAAACACTGTAGACAAGTATTGTCTATCTGACCCTCTAGCTAAATACATCCTCTCCAGGTAGAGACAATGACTAAGAAAAGAAAGGTACTCAGTGCTGCTGTTTCCCATGCGCCCACATTATTAACTGGGACAGCAAACACACTTCTATCATTTTGGATCTATCTTCATGAGGAATACACAAGAATTCCCCAAAATGTCTCATCTCATTGAGAGAATGCTTCAGAGCTGAGCTCAAATCAACAGTGAAGAAGAAAGGTTCAGCAGGTGACATTGAGCAGAGCCCCTACTGAGGTAATGTTCTCCCCAAAAGATAAATACACAGGCTGTCATGGATTGAACTGTGTTCCCCAAAAATATGTGTCAACGTGGCTGGGATCCTCCATTTTGTGATCTGATAAAATTATGTGTTGTAAATCTCAGCCTCTATGCCTGTGGTTATGATCCCACTTCGGAGTGAGTTGTCCATTACGTTAATAAGGTTTGATTAGGGTATGTTATTGAGAATTAGGGTGGGGTGCACCACCCCTGCTTGAGTCACACCTTTTATCTTACAAGAGATAAAAGGAGAGAGAAGCGACCAGTGAGCAGAGACCTGACAACCACCAAGAAAGATGTGCCTGGAGCGGACTGTGTCCTCTGGACCAGGTTGCCTTTGATGAAAACCTCCTAGGCCCCAGGGAAGACATGCAAAGACATCTAGAGCTCTCCCAAGGAAACACTGGGTCCACAGATGTTGAAAAGAGGCACGGACCTTCCCCTAGAGCTGGCCCCCTGAATTTGGGCTTTTAGCCTCCTAAACTTCATTTGCTGATAAGCCACGATTCAAAATGAGAGGAAATAACTGCAAACATCCGTTAATGATCAGAACCTGGAATGTACAAAGTATGAATCTAGCAAAACTGGAAATCGTCAAAAAAGAAATGAAATGCATAAACATCAATATCTTAGGCATTATTGAGCGGAAATGGACTGGTATTGCCATTTTGTATCAGACAATCCTATGGTCTACTATGCCAGGAAGAGGAATGGTGTTGTATTCATCATCAAAAAGAACATTTCAAGATCTATCTTGAAGTACAACGCTGTTAATGTGTCACGGATTGAATTATGTCCCCCCAAAAATATGTGTATCAACTTGGTTAGGCCATGATTCCCAGTATTGTGTGGTTGTCCTCCATTTTGTGACTGTAATTTTATGTTGAGAGGATTATGGTGCGATTATAACACCAGTCTTACTCAGGCCACCTCCCTGATTCAAGGTAAAGGGAGTTTCCCCGGGGTGTGGCCTGTACCACCTTTTATTTCTCAAAAGACAGAAGAAAAGGGAAGCAAGCAGAGGGTTGGGGACCTCACACTACCAAGAAAGCAGCACCAGGAGCAGAGCACGTCCTCTGGACACGGGGTCCCTATGCCTGAGAAGCTCCTCGGCCAGGGGAAAATGAGGATAAGGGCCTTCCTCCAGAGCCGACGCCCTGAATTTGGACTTATAACCCACTAGGCTGAGAGAAAATAAATTTCTCTTTGTTAACGCCATCCGCTTGTGGTATTTCTGTTACAGCAGCACTAGATGACTAAGGAAACCCTGGTGGTGTAGTGGTTAAGTGCTACGGCTCCTAACCAAGAGGTCGCGGCAGTTCAAATCTGCCAGGCACTCCTTGTCTATCGGGCAGTTCTACTCTGTCCTATAGGGTCGCTATGAGTCAGAATCGACTCGACAGCAGTGGGTTTTAGAAGACTAAGACACAGTGATAGGATAATATTCATATGCCTACAAGGAAGACCAGTTAATACGACTATTATTCAAATGTACTCACCAACCAGTAAGGCCAAAGATGAAGAAACTGAAGATTTTTACTAACTTCTCCAGTCTGAAATTGATCAAACATACAATCAGGATGTATGATAATTACTGGTGATTGGAATGCAAAAGCTGGAAACAATGAAATAGCATCGGTGGTTGGAAAGTATGGCTTTGGTGATACAAATGATGCCAGAAATCGCATGACTGAATTTTCTAAGACCAAACACTTTTTAACTGCAAAAACCTTTTTTCACCAACATAAACAGCAACTACACATGTGGACCTCAACAGATGGAATACACGAATACACAGGAACCAAATCGACTAAATCTGTGGAAACAGATGATGGGAAAGGTCAATATCATCAGTCAGAACAAGGCCAAGGGCCGACTGTGGAACAGACCATCAATTACTCATACGAAAGTTCAAGCTGAAACTGAAGAAAATTAGAACAAGTCGACGAGAGCTAAAGTATGACCCTGAGTACATCTCACCTGAATTTGGAGACCACCTCAAGGATAGATTTGATGTGTTGAACACTAGTTATAGAATGGCATCAAGGACATCATACATGAAGAAAGCAAGAGGTCATTAAAAAGACAGGAGAGAAAGAAAAGACATAAATGCATGTCAGAAGAGACTCTGAAACTTGCTCTGAATGTCGAGTAGCTAAAGCAAAAAGAAAAAATGGTGAAGTAAAAGAACTGAACAGAAGATTTCAAAGGGTGGCTCAAGAAGACAAAGTAAAGTATTATGATGACATGTGCAAAGACCTGGCGACAGAAAACCAAAAGGGAAGAACACGCTTGGTGTTTCTCAAGATGAAAGAACTGAAGAAAAAATTTAAGCCTCGAGTTGCAATACTGAAGAATTCTACAGGGAAAATATTAAACAACACAGAAAGCATCAAAAGAAGATGGAAGGAATACACAAAGTCACTATACCAAAAAGAAATGTTCGACATTCAACCATTTCAGTAGGTAACACATGATCAAAAACCGATAGTACTCAAGGGAAAAGTCCAAGCTGCACTGAAGGCATTGGTGAAAAGCAAAGCTGCAGGAATTGACAGAATATCAACTGAGATGTTTCAACAAACGGATGCAGAGCTGGAAGTGCTCACTCATCTATGCCAAGAAATTTGGAAGAAAGCTACCTGGCCAACTGACTGGAAGAGATCCATATTTATGCCTATTCCCAAGAAAGGTGATCCAACTGAATGCAAAAATTATTGAACAATATCATTAAGATCACATGTAAGCAAAATTTTGCTGAAGATCATTCAAAAGTGGCTGCAGCAGTATATCAACAGGGAACTGCCAGAAATTCAAGCTGGATTCAGAAGAGGATGTGGAACCAGGTATATCATTGCTGATGTAAGATGGACCTTGGCTGAAAGCGGAGAATACCAGAAAGATGTTTACCTGTGTTTACTGACTATGCTAAGGCATTCGACTGTGTGGATCATAACAAATTACAGAAAAAAATGTGAGGACAGGAATTCTGAAACATTTAATTGTGCTCAGAGGAACCTGTACATGGATCAAGATGCAGTCATTCAAACAGAACGAGGGGATACTGTGTGGTTTAATCAGGAAAAGGTGTGAGTCAAAGTTGTATTCTTTCACCTATTCAATGTGTATGCTGAGGAGATAATCTGAGAAACTGGACTATATGAAGAAGAACAGGTGTCATGGATTGAATTATGTCCCCCCAAAAATTTGTGTATCAATTTGGTTAGGCCATGATTCCCAGTATTGTGCGGTTGTCCTCCATTTTGTGATTGTAATTTTATATTAAAGAGGATTAGGGTTGTCCTCCATTTTGTGACTGTAATTTTATGTTAAAGAGGATTAGGATGGGATTATAACACCCTTACCCAGGTCATGTTCCTGATCCAATGTAAAGGGAGTTTCCCTGGGGTATGGCCTGCACCGCCTTTTATCTCTCAAGAGTTAAAAAAGGAAAGGGAAGCAAGCAAAGAATCAGGGACCTCATACCACCAAGAATGCAGCACCAGGAGCAGTGTGTGTCCTTTGGACCTAGGGTCCCTGCACAGAAAAACTCCTAGTCCAGGGAAAGATTGATAAGAAGGTCGACAGAGAAAGAGAGCCTTCCCCTGGAGCCAATGCCCCAAATTTGGAATTTCAGCCTGCTTTACCGTGAAGAAATAAATTTCTCTTTGTTAAACCCATCCACTTGTGGTATTCCTGTTACAGCAGCAATAGATGACTAAAACAACAGGGCATCAGGATTAGAGGAAGACTCAATAACAACCTGCATTATGCAGATGACACAACCTTGCTCGCTAAAAGTGAAGAGGACTTGAAGCACTTACTAATGATGATCTAAGACCACAGCCTTCAGCATGTATGACACCTCGACATAAAGAAAACAATAATCCTCATGGCTGGGCCGATAAGCAACATCATGGTAAACGGACTGGAGACTGAGGTTATCAAGATTTCATTTTACTTGGATCCACAATCAACACCCATGGAAACAGCAGTCAAGAAATCAAAAGTCACATTGCATTGGACAAATGAGCTGCAAAAGATCTCTTTATAAAGTGTTGAAAGGCAAGGATGTCACCTTGAGGACTAAGGTGTGCCTGATCCAAGCCATGGTGTTTTCAATCACATTATATGCATGTGAAAGCTGGACAATGAATAAGGAATACCAAAGAAGAATTCCTACTTTTGAATTGTGGTGTTGGTGAAGAATACTGAATATACCATGGACCAGTTCCACTCTATCCTATAGGGTCATTGAGTCAGAATCGACTCAACAGCAGCGGGTTTCGGTGCAGCCAAAAGAACAGGCAAATCTGTCTTGGAAGTACAACCAGAATGCTCCCTAGAAGCAAGGGTGGTGAGACTGCATCTTACATACTTTGGACATGTTATCAGGAGGTATCAGTCCCTGGAGAAGGACATCATGCTTGGTAAAGTAGAGAGTCACCAAAAAAGAAAAGGACCCTGAATAGGACGGCCTGACACAGTGGCTGCAACAATGGGTTCGAGCCTAGCAACAATTGTGAGAATGGCACAGGAGTGGACAGTGTTTCCTTGTGTTGTGCATAGGGTCACTGTGAGTTGGTACTGACTGGAGGGCACCTAACAACAACAACAAGATTGTGAGAGAATAAATTTGTTTGTCAAAGCCATCCACTTGGAGTATTTCTGTTATAGCAGCACTAGATAACTAAGACAGGTACCAGAAGAGTAGAGTGCTGTTATAACAGATACCTAAAATGTGGAAGTGGTTTTGGAACTGGGTAATGCGTAGAGGCTAGAAGAGTTTTAAGGTGCCTAAAAGTAAAAGCCTAGATTGTTTTGAAGAGACTGTTGATAGAATTTTGGATGTTAAATGTGCTTCTGGCTGATGAGATTTCTAAGCAAGATCTTAAAGGGGCCCATGGTTTCTCCTTGCTGCTTAAGGTAAAGTGTGAAAGAAGAGAGATGGACTTAAAAATAAACTGTGGGGGGCCAAGATGGCGGACTAGGTAGACGCTACCTCGGATCCCTCTTGCAACAAAGACTCGGAAAAACAAGTGAATCGATCACATACATAATAATCTACGAACCCTGAACAACAAACACAGATTTAGAGACGGAGAACGAACAAATACGGGGAAGCAGCGATTGTTTTCAGAGCCTGGAGCCAGCATACCAGTCAGCGGATTTTCTGGAAAAACTAGTTTCCCAGTGATGGCTCAGAGACAGCAGTCCATATCAAACCACATAAAGAAGCAGACCATGACAGCTTCTACAACCCCCCAAACAAAAGAATCAAAATCTTTCCCAAATGAAGATACAATCCTGGAATTATTAGATACAGAATATAAAAAACTAATTTACAGAATGCTTCAAGACATCAGAAATGAAATAAGGCAAACTGCAGAAAAAGTCAAGGAACACACTGATAAAACTGTTGAAGAACTCAAAAAGATTATTCAAGAACGTAGTGGAAAAATTAATAAGTTGCAAGAATCCATAGAGAGACAGCATGTAGAAATCCAAAAGATTAACAATAAAATTACAGAATTAGACAACGCAATAGGAAGTCAGAGGAGCAGACTCGAGCAATTAGAATGCAGACTGGGACATCTGGAGGACCAGGGAATCAACACCAACATAGCTGAAAAAAAATCAGATAAAAGAATTAAAAAAAATGAAGAAACCCTAAGAATCATGTGGGACTCTATCAAGAAGGATAACATGCGGGTGATTGGAGTCCCAGGACAGGGAGGGGGGACAGAAAACACAGAGAAAATAGTTGAAGAACTCCTGACACAAAACTTCCCTGACATCATGAAAGACGAAAGGATATCTATCCAAGATACTCATCGAACCCCATTTAAGATTGGTCCAAAAAGAAAAACACCAGGACATATTATCATCAAACTTGCCAAAACCAAAGATAAACAGAAAATTTTAAAAGCAGCCAGGGAGAAAAGAAAGGTTTCCTTCAAGGGAGAATCAATAAGAATGAGTTCAGCCTACTCAGCAGAAACCATGCAGGCAAGAAGGGAATGGGACGACATTAACAGAGCACTGAAGGAGAAAAACTGCCAGCCAACGATCATATATCCAGCAAAACTCTCTCTGAAATATGAAGGCGAAATTAAGATATTTACAGATGAACACAAGTTTAGAGAATTTGCAAAAACCAAACCAAAGCTACAAGAAATACTAAAGGATATTGTTTGGTCAGAAAACCAATAATATCAGATACCAGCACAACACAAGGTCACAAAACAATACTTCCTGATACCAACTCGAATAGGGAAATCACAAAAACAAATTAAGATAAATTTAAAAAATAAATAAATAAATAATACACATAACAGGGAATCATGGAAGTCAATAGGTAAAAGATCACAATAATCAAAAAGAGGGACTAAATACAGGAGGCATTGAACTACCATATGGAGAGTGATACAAGGCGATATAAAACGATACAAGTTAGGTTTTTACTTAGAAAAATAGGGGTAAATAATAAGGTAACCACAAAAAGGTATAACAACTCCGTAACTCAAGATAAAAGCCAAGAAAAACATAACGACTCAACTAACATAAAGTCAAACACTATGAAAATGAGGATCTCACAATTTACTAAGGAAAACGTCTCAGCACAAAAACGTATGTGGAAAAATGAAATTGCCAACAACACACATGAAAAGACATCAAAATGACAGCACTAAAAACTTATTTATCTATAATTACGCTGAATGTAAATGGACTAAATGCACCAATAAAGAGACAGAGAGTCACAGACTGGATAAAGAAACACGATCCATCTATATGCTGCCTACAAGAGACACACCTTAGACTTAGAGACACAAACAAACTAAAACTCAAAGGATGGAAAAAACATATCAAGCAAACAATAAGCAAAAAAGAACAGGAGTAGCAATATTAATTTCCGACAAAAAAGACTTTAGACTTAAATCCACCACAAAGGATAAAGAAGGACACCACATAATGATAAAAGGGACAATTGATCAGGAAGACATAACCATATTAAGTATTTATGCACCCAATGACAGGGCTGCAAGATACATAAATCAAATTTTAACAGAATTGAAAAGTGAGATAGACACCTCCACAATTATAGTAGGAGACTTCAACACACCACTTTCGGAGAAGGACAGGACATCCAGTAAGAAGCTCAATAGAGACACGGAAGACCTACTTACAACAATCAACCAACTTGACCTCACTGACTTATACAGAACTCTCCACCTGACTGCTGCAAAGTATACTTTTTTTTCTAGTGCACATGGAACATTCTCTAGAATAGACCACATATTAGGTCATAAAACAAACCTTTGCAGAGTCCAAAACATCGAAATATTACAAAGCATCTTCTCAGACCACAAGGCAATAAAACTAGAAATCAATAACAGAAAAACTAGGGAAAAGAAATCAAATACTTGGAAAATAAACAATACCCTCCTGAAAAAAGACTGGGTTATAGAAGACATCAAGGAGGGAATAAGGAAATTCATAGAATGCAACGAGAATGAAAATACTTCCTATCAAAACCTCTGGGACACAGCAACAGCAGTGCTCAGAGGCCGATTTATATCGATAAATGCACACATACAAAAAGAAGAGCCAAAAGCAGAGAACTGTCCCTACAACTTGAACAAATACAAAGTGAGCAACAAAAGAATCCATCAGGCACCAGAAGAAAACAAATAATAAAAATTAGAGCTGAACTAAATGAATTAGAGAACAGAAAAACAATTGAAAGAATTAACAAAGCCAAAAGCTGGTTCTTTGAAAAAATTTAAAAAATTGATAAACCATTGGCCAGACTGACTGAAGAAATACAGTAAAGGAAACAAATAACCCGAATAAGAAACGAGAAGGACCACATCACAACAGAACCAAATGAAATTAAAAGAATCATTTCAGATTACTATTGAAAATTGTACTCTAACAAATTTGAAAACCTAGAAGAAATGGATGAATTCCTGGAAAAACACTACCTACCTAAACTAACACATTCAGTAGTAGAACAACTAAATAGACCCATAACAAAAAAAGAGATTGAAACGGTAATCAAAAAACTTCCAACAAAAAAAAGCCCTGGCCTGGACGGCTTCACTGCAGAGTTCTACCAAACTTTCAGAGAAGAGTTAACACCACTACTACTAAAGGTATTTCAAAGCATAGAAAATGACGGAATAATACCCAACTCATTCTATGAAGCCACCATCGCCCTGATACCAAAACCAGGTAAAGACATTACAAAAAAAGAAAATTATAGACCTATATCCCTCATGAACATAGATGCAAAAATCCTCAACAAAATTCTAGCCAACTGAATCCAACAACACATCAAAAAAATAATTCACCATGATCAAGTGGGATTTATACCAGGTATGCAAGGATGGTTTAATATCAGAAAAATCATTAATGTAATCCATCACATAAATAAAACAAAAGATAAAAACCACATGATCTTATCAATCGATGCAGAAAAGGCATTTGACAAAGTCCAACACCCATTTATGATAAAAACTCTTACCAAAATAGGAATTGAAGGAAAATTCCTCAACATAGTAAAGGGCATCTATGCAAAGCCAACAGCCAATATCACTCTAAATGGAGAGAGCCTGAAAGCATTTCCCTTGAGAATGGGAACCAGACAAGGATGCCCTTTATCACCGCTCTTATTCAACATCGTGCTGGAAGTCCTAGCCAGGGCAATTAGGCTAGACAAAGAAATAAAGGGCATCCGGATTGGCAAGGAGGAAGTAAAATGATCTCTATTTGCAGATGACATGATCTTATACACAGAAAACCCTAAGGAATCCTGCAGAAAACTACTGAAACTAATAGAAGAGTTTGGCAGAGTCTCAGGTTATAAAATAAACATACAAAAATCACTTGGATTCCTCTACATCAACAAAAAGAACACCAAAGAGGAAATAACCAAATCAATACCATTCACAGTAGCCCCCAAGAAGATAAAATACTTAGGAATAAATCTTACCAAGGATGTAAAAGACCTATACAAAGAAAACTACAAAGCTCTACTACAAGAAATTCAAAAGGACATACTTAAGTGGAAAAACATACCTTGCTCATGGATAGGAAGACTTAACATAGTAAAAATGTCTATTCTACCAAAAGCCATCTATACATATAACGCACTTCCGATCCAAATACCAATGTCATATTTTAAGGGGATAGAGAAACAAATCACCAATTTCATATGGAAGGGAAAGAACCCCCGGATAAGCAAAGCATTACTGAAAAAGAAGAAGAAAGTGGGAGGCCTCACTCTCCCGATTTCAGAAGCTATTATACAGCCACAGTAGTCAAAACAGCCTGGTACTGGTACAACAACAGGCACATAGACCAATGGAACAGAATTGAGAACCCAGATATAAATCCATCCACGTATGAGCAGCTGATATTTGACAAAGGACCAGTGTCAGTTAATTGGGGAAAAGATAGTCTTTTTAACAAATGGTTCTGGCATAACTGGATATCCATTTGCAAAAAAATGAAACAGGACCCATACCTCACACCATGCACAAAAACTAACTCCAAGTGGATCAAAGACCTAAACATAAAGACTAAAATGATAAAGATCATGGAAGAAAAAATAGGGACAACCCTAGGAGCCCTAATACAAGGCATAAACAGAATACAAAATATTGCCAAAAATGATGAAGAGAAACCAGATAACTGGGAGCTCCTAAAAATCAAACACCTATGCTCATCTAAAGACTTCATCAAAAGAGTAAAAAGACCACCTACAGTCTGGGAAAGAATTTTCAGCTATGACATCTCCGACCAGCGCCTGATCTCTAAAATCTACATGATTCTGTCAAAACTCAGCCACAAAAAGACAAATAACCCAATCAAGAAGTAGGCAAAGGATATGAACACACACTTCACTAAAGAAGATATTCAAGCAGCCGACAGATACATGAGAAAATGCTCTCGGTCATTAGCCATTAGAGAAATGCAAATTAAAACTACAATGAGATTCCATCTCACACCAACAAGGCTGGCATTAATCCAAAAAACACAAAATAATAAATGTTGGAGAGGCTGTGGAGAGATTGGAACTCTTATACACTGCTGGTGGGAATGTCAAATGGTACAACCACTTTGGAAATCTATCTGGCTTTTTCTTAAACAGTTAGAAATAGAACTACCATACAACCCAGAAATTCCACTCCTCGGAATATACCCTAGAGATACAAGAGCCTTCACACAAACAGATATATGCATACCCATGTTTATTGCAGCTCTGTTTACAAAAGCAAAAAGCTGGAAGCAACCAAGGTGTCCATCAACGGATGAATGGGTAAATAAATTGTGGTATATTCACACAATGGAATACTACGCATCGATAAAAAACAGTGACGAATCTGTGAAACATTTCATAACATGGAGGAACCTGAAAGGCATTATGCTGAGCGAAATTAGCCAGAGGCAAAAGGACAAATATTGTATAAGACCACTATTATAAGATCTTGAGAAATAGTAAAAACTGAGAACACATACTTTTGTGGTTACGAAGGGGGGAGGGAGGGAGAAGGTTTTTTATTGATTAATCAGTAGATAAGAACTGCTTTAGGTGAAGGGAAAGACAACACTCAATACATGGAAGGTCAGCTCAATTGGACTGGACCAAAAGCAAAGAAGTTTCCGGGTAAAATGAATGCTTCAGAGGTCAGCGGAGCAAGGGTGGGGGTTTGGGGAACATGGTTTGAGGGGACTTCTAAGTCAACTGGCAAAATAATTCTATTATGAAAACATTCTGCATCCCACTTTGAAATGTGGCGTCTGGGGTCTTAAATGCTAACAAGCAGCCATCTAAGATGCATCGATTGGTCTCAACCCACCTGGAGCAAAGGAAAATGAAGAACACCAAGGCCACACGACAACTAAGAGCCCAAGAGACAGAAAGGGCCACATGAACCAGAGACCTACATCATCCTGAGACCAGAAGAACTAGTTGGTGCCCGGCCACAATCGATGACTGCCCTGACAGGGAGCACAACAGAGAACTCCTGAGGGAACAGGAGATCAGTGGGATGCAGACCCCAAATTCTCATAAAAAGACCATACTTAATGGTCTGACTGAGACTAGAGGAATCCCAGAGGCCATGCTCCCCAGACCTTCTGTTGGCACAGGACAGAAACCATCCCCGAAGACAACTCATCAGACATGAAAGGGACTGGTCAGCGGGGCAGGGAGAGAGATGCTGATGAAGAGTGAGCTAATTATATCAGGTGGACACTTGAGATTGTGTTGGCAACTCTTGTCTGGAGGGGGGATGGGAGGATAGAGAGAGAGGGAAGCTGGCAAAATTGTCACAAAAGGAGAGACTGAAAGGGCTGACTCAATAGGGGGAGAGCAAGTGGGAGTACAGAGTAAGATGTATGTAAACTTATATGTGACAGACTGATTGGATTTGTAAACGTTCACTTGAAGCTTAATAAAAGTTAATAAAAAAAAATTATCAGAAAAAAAATAAAATAAATAAACTGTGCAAAATGAAAAAAGAACATAAAGAGTTGGAAAATTCTGTTGTACAAACTAAGGACATGTGTCCTGAAATGTTCACCAAGGATGTGGCTACACAATCTTTCGTTAAAGAACCAACTACCACAGCAGAAAATCCATCAGCTTAAGACTGACAGAGACAGAGAAAAAAAAAAGAACGCTGTCTGCCTCCTGGGATTCTACAGGCTGGAAACAGGCCAAAGGCGCTACATCTGTTGTCCTCCAAGGAAAGAAAAAGACCATCCCTGAAGCAACTCAGAGCTCAGCAGAACTGTTGGAAGGAGCATAGGAAATAGGGCTGCTTTGGTTTCAAAGGGTGGAGCCATGGTCTCCTAGATCTTAAAGGGTGCAGCCACAGCATTCTAAGTTTCAAAGAGTCAGATCTTCACCAACTGGGTTCCAGAGTGTGGGGCTGCCATTCACGAGTGTCAGGAGATGGAGCCAGGGTCTCTACCCAAAACTAAGGGGGCAGGGTTACCATGCCCAAGAGAAGAAGAACAGGTCTGCCAGGGTCAAGGGGGTGGGGTTGCCACTCAGATGTACTGGGAGAATGGGGACGCCCAAAGCCAAGGGAACAGTTACCATCCCACTGGTCCTGGAAGGCAGAGCTGAAGCCCAGGGCCAAGAGGCCTTCACCCAGAATGCAGAAAGCATGGCCAATACCCACAGTCTGGAGGCCAAAGCCACTGCCTAGGTGGTCTCAGAGAACAGAGGATAATTTTCAGGACTTGAGAGCTAAATTGTTCTGCTGGGTTTTTGTTTGCTTGATGTCTGTTATTCCCTTTTTCTCTTCAATTTCTCCCATTTGTAACAGAAATGTCTACCTCATGCCTGTTGCGCCGTTGTACTTTGGAAGCAAATTTAGCTAGTTTTATAGATTTTTCTCTCTGTCTTATAGGGTAGCTATGAGTTGGAATCAAGTCGACGGCACTAGGTTTGGTTTGGTTTGGTTTATAGATTTTACAGGTTCACAGATGAAGAGGAATTTTGGCCCAGGAGGGAATTTGGACTTAGAGTTGATTTAAGACTTTTGGGATGATATGATGGGGTGAAAGTATTTTACGTGTGGCAAGGACACAAATGGGGGGGGAACAAAGGGTGGAATGTCATGGATTGAATTGTGTCCCCCAAAATATGTGTCCACTTGGGTGGGCCATGATTCCCAGTGTTATGTGGTTGTTCTCCATTTTGTGATCTAATTGTCCTGTGTGCTGTAAATCCTAATCTCCTCCCATGCTAATGAGGCCATATTAGGTCATATTACAGAGGCTTAGGGTGGGATACAACACCCTTACTCAGGTGACAGCCCTGATTCAATGTAAGGGGAGTTTCCCTGGGGTATGGCCTGTATCATCTTTTATCTTACAAGAGACAAAAGGAGAACTGAACAGAAATGGACCTACCACCACCAATAAAAAGAGCCAGGAACAGAGCATATCCTTTGGACCTGGGGTCCCTGCACTGAGAACCTCCTAGATTGAGGGGAAGATTAATGCTAAGACAGGTGGAGATCTCCAAGGAATGCCAGGCCCACAGATTGCTGAAAGGAGATAAGGACCTTTCCCCAGAGCTGAGAGAGAGAAATCCTTCCCCTAGGGCTGGCGCCCTGAATTCAGACTTCCAGTCTCCTAAACCGTGAGAAAATTAATTTCTGCTTGCTAAAACCATCCATTAGTTGTATTTCTGTTACAGTAACACTAGATGACTAAGACACAGGCTAAGTGAGCAGAGCAGTGACACCCTGTAGTGGGCTCAGGACAAAGGTTTCATTTTTCCATTACTATCGTGGAAAATCATTTGTATTCATAACATACAATAGGGATAAACTCTTCTAAGGCACTATTCTAAAAGGTAATGCAAATTTTAACACCAAACAATGATTTTCTTCTATGTGTAAATGAATTGAAGGGTTTCATTTCTCCAATTTTAGTTCATTGCTTTGCTTTATTTTGCCTAGTACAAGATCATATCAATAGTTATACTGCTTGTTGTATGCCCCTTTTAGAAGTATGTGAAGAGTTCACTGGTTTTTTAATGGGCCTAAAGTGTTCACTTGGAGGTATGTTCCTCTAATAAACTACCCTCATAATATTCTGATGAAGGCTACCAGGCAGAAATGCTTTCTAAACTACAACATACTACAAAGATGACATGACATCCATATTCCCAGAACAAAGCATAGAAACTTTCAGCAGCTCACACTGAAGCCCCATTACTGAGATCACCTCTTTCTAGACAAGTTCAGCTATACCTTCTCAGTCCAGGCTTTTCATTTGCAACTGACAAGACTTAACATGGAGTTCCCTCCACTGACTTCCCTGTTGTTTTGACAGCTGGTTGTCCGCCCCCACCTAACCACTTCTCCATTTCTCTGGCTGTCTCCTTCACTGGGTGTGACACACTCATGGAACTGCCCTTTCTCTCTGTGCTAATTTACTCACCTGCTCTCAAGCTTTTCATTATGACCCTTGTACTGACACTTTCCTAGCTGGTTTTCTCCAAGCCCAGCATCAGAGTTCCTCTCTCCAAACTCACCACTTCAGTGTCTCTTTCAATTCAATATTTTAAAGATTGAACTTAGCTGCTCCCCTGTGCTCCCAACCCACCATACTTGCCTCTTTTTCTCAATAAAAATACTCCAGGTCTTTCCAAATGCATTTTCCTTCATAATCATCTTCCTGACTGCTGCTTTTCTCACCCCTTGCCTCTGCTGGGCAGTTCCCTGCTTACACATGTGTTCAATCCTGTATCTGTTGAGTATGAACTTCACCACATGCCAAGTACCATATCAAGCAATGGAGGAATGTTAGGCTGTGTCATGGACATGCCCCCCCAAAAATGTGTGTATCAATTGGGCTGGGCCATGATTCCCGGTATTGTGTGATTGTCCTATATGTTATAAATCCTGCCTCTATGATGGTAATGAGGCAGGATGGACGGCAGTTGTACTAGTGAGGCAGGACTCAACCTACAAAACTGGATTGTGTCTTAAGGCAATCTCTTGAGATAGAAAGAAGTGAGCAGAGAGACAGGGGGACCTCATACCAGCAAAAAGCGGTGCCAGGACCATAGCGTGTCCTTTGGACCCGGGATTCCTGCACAAAGAAGCTCCTAGTCCGGGGGAAGGCTGATGAGAAGGTCTACAGAGAGACAAAGTCTTCCCCTGAATTTGTACTGTTAGCCTACTTTACTGTGAATAGATAAATTTCCCTTTGTTAACACCATCCACCTGTGTTATTTCTGCTGTAGCAGCACTAGATGACTAAGACAGGCAGTAAGCTAAAAAGCTCTGACCGCTGTGCACAAACACTCTGAAACAGAGAACTAAGGACCCCTTCCCGCCCTTAAAGAACAAACTACCATTCTTTCAACAAGAAACTAAGTTGTAATTTTATATATATATATATGATTGCTTTTACATATGAGCTAATAGAGGAACCAGGAAAAGAAGTCAAAGGAAGGAACTCTGGTTTTGAGAATCAGGGAAGCCTTCACAGGGGAGGTATTATGCTGGATCTGAAGATGAATGAATAGCAGTCTTCTAGTTCGAGAGGGGCAGGCGTGGTGGGGAAAGCATGTATGACCACACTGCCCATTTCAGCACTGCTAATGATCTCCTTCTTGGCTCTAAACAAACCACTATCATTCATTTTTGGGCATGAAACCCCCTTCTCCTTCCTAGGCCTCCAAACTCTTCTTACTTCTCCCTGTCAATCTACACAATATCCATTCCTCAAGACTCAGTCCAAGATCCAACTCTCTCCCCGTCCTTTTCTGACCACTCCAGCCCACAAAGACCCTCTCTTCTTGTCAACCTCCTTGACCACCATCTGTTTCACACAGCATTTTATTTCACATCATTTTGGTCTCAAATACAATTTGGTTCCTTTCATATCATTTTGCCCACAAGTGGCCTGGTTTGCATGTCTTATCACCAACACACTAAAAGCTCAAACTTTACACAGTAGATGGGTTGCTTATGGGAACAGTCAACATTTTCTTTTTAAAAGTAAAGGTGAACTAGAAGTGCAATTTAAAGATACGTCACACAGAGTACTGCAATAAGGTATACAGGTATTACAGTCGCCTCAGTTTCTTATGATGAATTTAGAAATGCATTTATTTCTCCTTTCTGTGGGCATTCACGCAGTTCCTTAACTCTGATCTTCACCACACCACCTTCCCTCCAGCACCCTTTCCTAAACAAAATACTGAAAGCTCACTGGAGAGGCAGACCAAGCTTAACGCTCCTTTTGATCCCTTATTGCCCAGCAAAGTGCTAACTAAACAATTCCACAGTTAAGTGCTACATGAAATACAAGCCCATCAATCTGCCTCACAGTCTGAGAACATACCTAATTACAGTTTTAATTTCATCTTCCTTTCTACTCAATAATTACACGCCATTGAGTACAGCAGAATCCATTTGGATGCTCCAAAAATCCCTCCTTTCATCCCTTTCTCCTGATTCTAGAATACTCTTTATACCATGAGTAATTTAACTCGGCATTTGTAGCATCTTGTGAAAAACTAAGTACGTTCAAAGTCATCCTATTACCAAGCAGCATCAAGAACAAACCCTGCCCTACCACCACCTGTCTGCCATTCCAACCTTCTTCCAGTTAATGGTAGAAAAAAGTACCAGAAATCCCCTTTACACTTATTTCAGCCAAGGAAATGGAAGTGAACGCTGCCACAGCTCTTCCAGAACAGCTCCAACCATAGGATAAAGGGGCCAGTGCCACTGGCAAGTCCTAGGTGAGACCCAAGGGCCCTGCAGTGAGTGAATCGCCTGCCTGAAGAGGGCAAGTCATGGTGACCAGTTCTGGCTCCACCTGCTATCATACACAACAGTCTCAACAATAACAAGGACCGCGGCCTTCCTTTACTGAACTTCCGTCTCGGGTCTGGGACGCATTAAAAATGTTCTCCTAAGTAGATAAAAGCCTAAAGTACATTTTGTTAACAGGACTCAAAGACTATGGTAGATGAAAGGCAGGAGCCACAACCCACTAGAAGTCAACAGAGGATACCATACCAATCCCGGAAGAGCCTGCGGTGCTGGCCGGCAGGCTGGGGTAACCCCCCCACCCCCCACACACACACACCTGCCGGGCCTCGGACCCCGGTCAGGAAGAGGAGAAGAGGTGGGAAGGCTCCGCCGCACGCCCAGGCGCAGCTGGGGAAATGGCGGGGGGGGGGGGGGGGCGGGGCAGATGAGGAACTGTTGGACCTTTCTGCCGCCCCGACCCAGCGGGCCGCCAAGGGTCCAGTACCGAGGCTGGGCACAACTTGCAGAAGACGGAGGGAAAGAGGCGGGGTGATGGGGCGTCCGCAGAGGGTCTCTGCGGAGCCCTAGACCCTCCGCACGACAGCCGTCGGGGAGAGGGAACCCGGGAGGGCGCAAAAGCCAAAAGTCCCCGCTGGGAACTCGGCGGCCCAAGGGCCGGCCCATGCCCGTGGGGTCCCCAGGCCAATGCCCTCGCCCCCTCCCTCGGCCCCGGGACTGCGTTGGTGTCTGCACCCAGGTGGTCACGCCAGGTACCGCCGGGCCCACTGAGGGCAAGGGACGGCGGCGGTCCCGTCCAAAGTACAGCGACCAGCCGGCAGCGCCTAGCGCAAGAAGCCTCGCGCGCCCGACGGCGAAAAAGAAAGATCAGGGGCCGGGGAGATAAATAACCACCGCCCCTGGCTGGCCCCTCGCGCGCCCGGAACACGCGCTCCCCACGCCCGGCCTAGCCTGCCCGGCTCTCGCGGCTGCTCCCGCGCGCTCCGACAACCCACTGGGCGCCGCGCGTCCTCCTTACCCAGCGCACGGCCGCGCCACGCCTCCCGCAACGCCCGACTCCGCGCCAGGCCGGGCGAGGCGCGACCCCTAAGAAGCGGCTACTCACCTCAGGTTGCGGCGCCGCAAGGAGCGGAGGAGGAGGCGCGCGGTGAAGGGGAGGGGCGCAAGGGAGGCGGCACACGGGGAGAGGGGGGTGGGCACGCGGGGTAGGGGAGGGCGGCACGTGGGGAGGTGAAGGGACGTGGGGCCTGCCCCCCCCGCAGCGCGCATGCTCCCGCCGCTCCCACCCTGCCCGAGTCGCAGGCCTAGCACCTGCCTCCCTAGGTCCCACTGCCCAGAGGAGGGGTGTGTTGGAGGTCCGCCGAGTTTGGGGGTTTCAAGTTGGAGAGGGTTAGCTAAGTATTTTTTAATGGCCTTTTCTCCTTAGTTGTTCCTGGAAAGGATGCCCCGAAACGTTGCCTACTCCCTGCCTGACCTCCCACCCCGCAACGGTGACTCTAGGTGTTTACCCTTGCTTCATCTCCGCTCTTAGGGTTCACCTTCCAAATGTGTTCTCTTTGGAGTCCTGGCTTTCTTGCTGCCTGCTCCTATTTTGCAACCTCCACTTGGATACCACTTTCCCGTTCCTGACTTTGCTACACACGCGTACCCAGATAAACCATTTCAAAATAAAAGAATAGGCTTCAGGAGTGGCGAGAACCACTGTTTATTGACACTGTTCTAGTTGCTTGGGATTTCGAAGGGAACGAGATGCGAGATGCGGAGTTCCTGCTCTCATGGAACTCATGGCCAAACTTAGTCTTGCACAAAGCAAGGAAATTCATAAAATCACTTATCTTGCTTTATAATTAAAAGTAGGTGATAATTGACCATGATAGTTTGTAACTTTTCAATGTAATTTTCTTTCCTGGGGGTGTGTTGTGTTTAAACTTTTGTATGCAAATAATAGCTGGTAGGTTCAAAATAAATATTAGTTACTCTCAGCAAGGAATTCAATACTTTTATTGCATGAGTTAAAAATATCCAAAGTGATCATTTTGGTTTGCTGTCGACTACCATTAAACCAAGAACTACAACTGCTTTATTTTTCAGGCAACACTGGTCCTTTGACAGAAACATAATTTTAGTGTTGTTATCGAAGGGCAATAGACGCCCTGGTGGCGCAGTGGTTAAAGCTCTTGGCTGCTAACCAAAAGTTCGGTGATTGGCGTCCATAAGGATTTACAGCCCTGCAAACACTATAAGGGAGTTCTCTGTTCTGTAGGGTCTCTATGAGTTGGAGTTGACTCCATGGCAGTGGCATTTTTTGGGTTATTGAAGAGAGAAATATAAAACCCTTTATTAATGCAGTTTTTAAATTAGGAACATAGAAATGTATAAGTGCAAACACACGCTGTTGTGTGCTATAATCAGTTAACAAGATTTGGGGCAAAGGGAAAAAAAGCAAGGGAAGCAGAAAGCAATACAGAGAGAGAAACATTTAAAGCAGATCTGATGAACAGCTGTACTTTTTGCCCATTTCAATATGATTCTGCCATATGACCTTATAAAAACATGACTTTATAGCGTGATGCGTTTCTGTAAC
Organism: Elephas maximus indicus; assembly: GCF_024166365.1. Lineage (NCBI taxonomy): Eukaryota > Metazoa > Chordata > Mammalia > Proboscidea > Elephantidae > Elephas > Elephas maximus. The sequence continues at coordinate 24,882,539 of NC_064829.1, forward strand.
ACCAGGCTTTCCTGAGGGCGCTCGCTACCTGTGGCTTCTTGCTCATCTGACTGGGTGAAATGGGCCTGGAACACAGTGGGTGAGCATTGCCATCTCTATTCCTCACATGAGCACAGATAGCATTTTTGGTGGAGGACAAGCGGTTCAATTACTGCATTGAATTCCCAGTCGTTTCCGGTGGTGTGTTATTTATCTTTAATGATAAATTCTTTAAGTCTTTAATGACTCTAAGATTTAGTGATGCAAATATCAAAATCTTCCCAGCACAGAAAGAGTTAAGGTCACTTCTGGTTCCAGTTGCCCCTCAGAAAAATCAGTATTAATATTATACTAAATCAAAGAAAGCTGGATTGAAACCTGAGTAGAGTGAATTTACATCACCTTGACTTCACTTTTTTTTCAACAGAATGATTAAATATAACATGTTTATTGAATACACTTGGCTTAAGTTTATGAAAGTAGAAACAGCCTGTTCTCAGGGGCTGGATACAGTGCCATGGATCGCTTTTATGTGGCCTTCCTCGCGGTGGTTTTGTAACTCCCATCAAATGACTGGGTAGGACTATGCAAATGAGGTGCTTGCGGCCAATCGAGAGGATTGGATACCTTGCTAATAATGTAAATAAGGTTCATGGCACCCTTCTTGTGGGTTGGGACCATGCAAATAAAGTCTATGGAACCCTCATTAGGGAATTGGTCAGTTTTGCCATCCCACTAGGTTTAAAAGGAGACACACAGGGTGGGGGAGCTGTAACATGGAAGACAGAGACTGCAGCACAAGACAGCTATGGTAGGTCTTGCTGACCCACAGAGCTAAAACGTGTAACACTTGCCTGAGAAGGCCCCCAGAAGGGGCTGACGGGCAGAGGGTGAGAAGAATCTGCCCTGATCAAGGAACTGTATCCTGGGTTGTTTTTCCTGTGATTTAGGAAATAATATTGGAGTTATTATTCCCTGTCCTTGAACATAAAGAATGTGACCCAGCTGGAGCTGGACTCACAAGGACTCACAAGGACACATCAACTGGGCCCTGAGGTATAAAGACAATAGATAGAATAATCTTGGAAAATGTCTTTTAGGGAATCTTTCTCATAAGCCAGAACACAACAGACTTTCCACCCTTTTTCTATTAACATATAGTGAATAGAAATTTGTTGGACCAATTAAGACCCTCCTGACTGTCATTACTGAAACCTGTACCAATGATTGTTAAGAAAGACAATTCAAAACATAAGATCACAGTTTCTATCCAATCTGTGCAAAGATAAAGCTTTCCATGGTTTTGCCCATTTGTAATGTCCGTATATACTGACGGCTCTGTAACCTTCCTTAGACGCGGGCAGACAAGGCTGTGGCAGCATGCTTGTCCCCTTTCCCATTCTTGCTTACTCTGTAATAGTTCCTTGGACTTGGGCAGACATTAGCTCTGGCAGCATGCTTGTCCGCTTCTCAACTTTTGTCTTTCTGGATATATGATGAATAAAACTTTCTTTTTGCTTACCAAACTTTGTGATGTTTTTTCCCCTACAACACCTGTTACTTCCCTAATAAGCCACTTAACTATGAGTATGGTTTGTGAGTTCTGTGAGACTTTGCAGCAAATTACCAAACTCAAAGATGGGAGGGAGAATACTGAGAGAAGGAGTAGTTGATGTTGGACACAATGGAGTGGTACAGCAGTTTGGAAAAGTTGGACATTTGGGACATCTTAACCTCCACCTCATAGGAACCAGCTTTGTGCTGATCCTTATAAAAGAAATTATTCATTTAATTGGTGTCAGAATGGTGGGGTCCACTACATCAGACCAGCATTGGAATATGTGGTTTTGGAAAAAAAGGGATAAACTGGAGAATGAGAAACTTGGTTCCTGGATGGGATAAAAAAAATTCCCACAGATTGAAGCAGCTGTTATGTTGCAGTTACTCAAGGCAAAAGCTGTTCATGGGAATTAGAAGTGGTGGGTCTAACTCCTGAGGAATTGGTTTTGGATGCATATGGAAATACAGAGTGATAAAGGAAGGGTTGGACACACAATGCCTTGGCTTCTGTTATCAGTAATAGCTACAAAGGCAGGGAAAAATAATGTAGGGGTGGATTGTAGCACAGAAACAAGCCCAGATCCCAACCAGTCTGAGTTAAATGACCGCTAGTCTCAGGGCTGATGGAAAGGAAAAATGTCAGAGCAATGGGAAGTACCCCTACTACCGCTGGTCACCAAGAAGGTAGTACAGGAGGGGAACAGGCAAAACCAAGAAACTATTGAAAACAGGGTACATGGTATAAAGGAGTTGCTTCAATTTGTAGATTGGTATCTTCAGCTTCCTGGGAGAAACCATTACTAAAATGGGTTGTGAGGGCAACTAATTTAGGGGTACTGTCTTTAGTTTTTTTGGGGTTTTTTGTCTTTAGTTTGGAAACCCTGGTAGCATAGTCATTAAGTAATACAGCTGCTAATCAAAAGTTCAGCAGTTCGAATCCACCAGGTGCTCCTTGGAAACTCTGTGGGGTAGTTCTACTCTGTCCTACAGGGTCACTATGAGTTGGAATCGACTCGACGGTAACAGGTTTGGGTTTTGGGTTTTGGTCTTAAGTTTCGAATGCTGCAGAATGGAAGAGTATGGTTGGGTTGATGCAAGACCCTCAACTCACTATGGAACAGTCACAAATGATGATACAAGATCCAGTACGCAGCAGGTTAACCCAGGGGGGACAGATTAGCAGACTGGATAAAATTTGCAGTGAGATTTGTTTACCCTGAGAAGGGAAACTGCCCATCTCTCCCTCTAAACACTCAATGGAGCACTCCAGAGAAAGCAGCTAATGTGCTGCTTATGCAGGCCATGCTGGAAAGGCTTTATGGTGATTAGGATATTCATCCAGTGAGTATGCCCCTTACACAGGTCGTGACAGATATGGCAATCAAGGGAGTCCCTTCTCCGTGGGCACCCCATGCAACCTTGCTATGTGAAAAAAAAGCAACAATCTGAGAAGCCTTGTCAGATCTGCTGGCACAGCTTCCCCGCATGGGTCTTACAGATGAAAGAAACGTAAGTGATTCACAGGAAAATGGGAAGAAGCAATGGGGAAATAACTTACTCCAGCAGGACAGAGATTTTTAAATGGTTACTAAGAAATGGGATGAATATAGCAGACACTGATGGAGGTGAGACAAAGGTTCTAATGCAGCACTACAGGAGGATGGGTGGACCAATGGACGCTCCTGCTGGTCCCCCAACATTAAAGAGACCTAAACAAGTCTGTCCTATTCACTACAGTCGGGAGGAATTTAATGGTGGGAATTCTCACCTGTGAACTATTTGAAGCAAAGACTCAGCTAGCTGACCATGATAAGGACTGATGAGGTGAAATGGCCCAGGGGTGGGGAAGAGATCTTGTTGGTGCCCTTGGACACAGGGTCCCACTGTACTGTAATCCCAAAACCTGTCAATAAAATCTCAAAGGGGCCTAAGGTTAGACTAGGGGGATATGGGAATGCAATGGATGATGGGACTAAGGTGAAAGTTTGGATGATAATTAGAAGATTTAAACAGATCTTGTATGAAGTAGTTGCAGCTCCCTTACCTGAATGTATTATTAGTATGGATATTGTGTCTAATTAGGAAATACTCCTTCTACCTGATATTGTAAAACTGAAGGTGTGTAAGTCTGTACCTAGGCCAGTGTTGATTGCACATGCTAAATGAGATCCATTAGAATGGTCTAAACCCCCTCAAGTTGTTAATTTCAAATAATATAGGATGCTTGGTGGACAATAGGAGATTATTACTTTGACTAAAGACATGCTAAAGGCTGGAGTGTTGTTGTCAACAAATTCTCTGTACAACAGCCCTGTCTCACCTGTGAAAAAGGCAGATAGATGGCTTATGGAGGCTGACAGTAGGCTAACCAAAAAAAAAACAAACCCACTGCCATCGAGTCAATTTTGACTCAGAGTGACTCTTTAGAAGACAGAGTAAAACTGGCCCATAGGGTTTCCAAGGCTATAAACCTTAATGGAAGCAGACTGCCACATCCTTCTCCCACAGAGCGGCTGATGGTTTGGAACAGCCAACCTTTCAGTTAGCAGCCAAGCATATTTGACCACTGTGCCACTAAAGCTCTTGAGAGTAGACTACCAAGGCCTAAATAAAGTAGTGCCACCTGTGGCTTCAGCTGTTCCAGACATGGTATCAATGGCACATAAAATACAGCAGGCTAAAGGAAACTGGTACTCAGTAATTGATCTTGCAAATGCCTTTTTCTTGATCTCAATTTTGGAAAAGAGCCAGCTTTCACCTGGGAAGGATCCCAATATACTTTCACTGTATTGCCACAGGGTTACTTGAATTCACTGACTTACTGTCGTATTTTGGTTAACAGAGTCTTGGACTTGGTGCAGATCTCAAGTGTAATGATACATTACGTTGACGGTATTATGTTAATATCAAACACAGAAGAACAGGCTAGGGCTAATCTGAATACAGTGGTGACCCACATGATCAACAGAGGCTGCTTAATAAATCTAGCAAAAGTCCAGGCTCCTGCCCAAACAGTGAAATTCTTGGGAATAACTTGGGCAGGAGCCACCCATGACATTTCACAGGCAACCAGGAATAAGCTGCTGTTGCCACCTACCCCCAAGGTTAAGCAGGGGGCCCAACTTTTGGTTGGTCTATTTGGATTTCGGAGAATGCATTGTCCACATCTGGGAATATTGCTGGCTCCCATCCATAAAACCACTTAGAAAAAAACTGCATTCAAATGGAGGCCACAACAACAGCAGGCTATATCTGAATTACAGAAAGTGGTCTCACTCTCCCTGCCTTTAGGCCCTTATGATCCATATTCAGATATGATTTGGGAGGTGTCTGCTACATACATGCTTATGGAGCTTATGCCAAAAACCTGAGACTGCCACCCTACGGTGACCGTTGGGATTCTGGACTAAAAAGTTTCCAGATGCTGCAGCATGATACATGTCATTTGAAAGGCAATTACTCATCTGCTATTGGGCATTGATTGACAGAAAGACATAAAATCACCATGAGACCTGAAATACCTATGCCTTGGATGAAGGCAGAGAAACACTCTAATAAGGAAGGTGGTGCCCAAAATAGTTCCATAGTAAAATGGAAATAGTCCATACAAGAACAAGCTACTGGGGGAATGTAGAGAGGCATCCCCTGTACCCATAAGCAGGTAGCCTCTTTTCCCATAGGTCCTAATCTGGAACCACCTGAGAAGTTGCCAGAGCCCATTGCCACATGGACAGTGCTCTATGAACAACTTTCTGCTCACCAGAAGAAGGCTGCTTGGTTCATGGACAACATTTGTTGTGGAAAGCTGCTGCATTAAGACCAGAGGGGGGAAAGACCCTGATTGAAGAGGATAAGAATAGGACAGCTCAATGAGCTGAGTACATGCTGTCTTCCTAGCCATGATGGAAGAATAGGGCAATGGTGAGAGCCCATATTTCTGGATTTTTACCAATGCATGAGCCGTGGCCAATGACTGGCTATATGGTCAGGCAAATGTGCAATGGGAAATTGGACTATTAAGGGGATACCTGTGTGAGGCATGAACCTATGGAAAGCACCCTGGGAAATTAGAGGGTGCATTAGAGTAGGACATGTTGATGCCCATCAGAAAAAACCCCTTCCTGGGTTGGAAGGTGATTGGAATTGGCAAGTGGACCTGTTGGTATGCTCACTTGAGGTGGCCAATTGGGTCCATGAAATGAGTGGACATGAAGGTGCTGCAGCAATGCAGAGATGGGCTGAATCTAGACACATTCCCCTTGAACTCTCTGAGGCACAAAATGCCAGTAAGCCAGCGAGAAAGACAGAGGTTGCAGGTGGCTATGGAGCAGATTTCTTGTGGGGAAGGCCCTGTACGTAGCTGGCAAGTTGATTATACAGGACCAATGATACTGGTGGCACCAGGCAGCTACAAATGGATCCTCACAGGAGTACTTACTTTGGACTGGGCTTTGCATACCCCGTGACAGATGCCAATGCTAAAAACGCCATTAAGGGATTGGAACAAAACATACTGTACCGATTTGGGCCACTAAGTTATATTTCATCAGACCAAGGAACACGCTTTGCAGCCCACAGGGTGCAGCAATGGACCAAAAAACATCATATTAAATGGACGTACCATGTCGCATACAACCCTCAGAGTAACGGTTTGATACAGAATTGGAATGGGCAATTGAAGCATATGTTATCTAAAATGTGGGAGATTAAGGCACAAAGAGCTGGCTTACATGCCTTCATGAGTGTGTGGTCACTTGACGTGAAGGGGGCAAAGGGAGGATCGCTGCTGGACAGATTCCTATGCTTCTCTGAGGGATCTGGGTAAAAGGGTTGGGAAGGACGCTGGTGACACTGTACAGTTCTTCCCCATATTACCTAAAATTGCTTTTCTCCTGCTGGATGCTACAATCCTAGGACCAAGGATACAGCTATGGGTACTGGAAGCAGGGGTGATTCCTAAGCGAGAGACTGTAACTATTCCCCTGAACCCATATCCCAGAATTCCCAAGGGCCTGATGGGATGGATTGTACCTTCCCCTCATCTGGCAAAATTGAGGTTGACACAGATTACTGCCGTATTGTGTAGTTGGCAAGATAGTCCACTAGTGTTGTACCTATGTAACCCTACCCAACATGAATGCGAGTGGACTGAAGGAGAAGAACTTGCTAGGCTGATCTTGTTACCAGCAATCTGTACTAGCACAGAAGCTGAACTTGATGTTCCTTCCCAAGGTGGAAAAGTTTGGGTAAAAATAAATGACAAATGGAAGGAAGGAGAAATAATAGCTGAAGGTTAAGGAATGAATAAATGGGTTATGCAGCAGGGGAAACCTAATATTATACTAATACCTGGAGAGAGACTCAAAGCAAGGGAATAATCTTCTCTCAGTTAAATTTTATTAAAGGCCAGACAGGGTGAAGCCAAGACAACTATAGGAGAACCTGATCAGGTCAGATAGATACCTATAGCAGCCCTAAATGACTGGTACCTGAGTAACTGCACTCTTAGGACTCTTTGTCCTATTGAAGAACTAATTGTTAGTGGCTGTTTTGGACTGGTAAAATGATTGGGAGGGGGAAGTTATCCTCCAAGTACGAGACCATGGCTAGAAAAGCCAGGGGGTAGCCTGCGGTGCAAAGGATCGCCTTCATATGGTTTTTTAACTCCCACCAGATGACCGGGTAGGACTATGCAAATGAGGTGCTTCTGGTCCACCAAGGGGATTGGATTGCTTGCTAATAATGTAAATAAGCTGCATGGTACCCTTGTGTGGGTGGAACAATGCAAATAAGGTGTATGGAACCCTAATGAGGGGACTAGGTCAATTTTGCCATTCCACTAGACTAAAAGGTAGACACACAAAGAGAGGGGCTGTAACACAGAAGACAGCAAGAGACGGCAGTCCAAGATGGCTGCAGTTGGGCTTGCTGACCCACGGAGCTAAGAGGTGTTAGCACTTGCCTGCAGAGCCCTGCAGTAGAGGGTGAGAAAAAGCTGTCCTGATCTGGGAACTGAGTCCTAGATTGTTGTTCCTGTAAGTTCCAAGTTGATCTTGATCCTGAGTTGTACCCTGTTACTTCCCTAAAAAAACACTTAACTCTAAGTATGGTTTGTGAATTCTGTGAGACGTTACAGCAAATTACTGAGCCCAAAGACTAGAGGGAGAGTACTAAGGGGAGGGGGAGTAGTTGATGTTAGAGATGATAGAGTGGTACAGCAGTTTGGGAAAGCTGGACATCTGAGATATCTTTCGCCTCTGCCTCACTCACAGGAACCAGCTTTGTGCTGATCCTTATAAAAGAAATTTCTCATTTACTGGGTTTAAATAAGAAAAAGGATTTGCTGATATACAGGTGGCACAAGCAAAGAACCTCATCCGGGGTTACTTAAATGTAAATGCATGAGTGTGTAGTGCTGACAAAGACAAAGGAATATATTCAAAGAAGCCGGCATCTGTTTTAAACTACACTGTTATTCAAATGATATGGAAATATAAGCAGGAATGCATTAGGACACTTCTTACAGAATTTTTAAAAAGCTGTTGTAGTAAATCCCTTTTACTCAAACAGCTGCAGATTAAAATGAAACACCCACATTGTTAGTTCTCATAATTTATCAGTGGTCTACCCTGAACAAAGGAATTTAGAACATCAATGGTTACTAGTCATTTTATTTTTACAATTTAATTGAATCTGACAAACTCTAAGCAGCAAAGGTGTTGTTGACCAGGTAGATGAAGATGGTTTATTGTTGAGATAGGAACCTCTGATGACATGGTAAGCACAGAAGAACCCCTTTCTGGAGGCCATCCAAATGTAACAGAATCACAGCAGTTCTATAACGCCTCTGTGTCCATCTATTATGGGTAGAAATGAAACCTTCCCGCCTGTTAAGATGTGATGGAATTTATTCAAGGAACCTTCCATTTCTAAGTGTGCTTTACTTTTCTTGCCAAGCTTTTTTGCTTTGTTCTGCAGGGTGTTTTTAGTTTTTTTTAATTTGATCAATAGCAGGATTGGCTGTTGATACAGGTGTGTTTTTAAGACTCAAGGTTATTTCCTAGCATATACTTAGGACCATTTCCAAGACAGCACAGTGTGAATTCCTTTACATGCTTCAGTATAACTGAGAAGTTATCGTAACAGCATTCCGTGCTTGCAAATTTTCTATAGCAGCTAAAATTATTTCATTGTCTACTATTTATCTTCAACGGCTATTACATCAAGTTTATTTTCATATTGATGCCACTGTTAATAATTTTACCCACACCCTACTATATTTTCTCTGCTGTATTGCTTTGTCACAACAGTGTTTTCCTAAGTGGACTGTCCAGTATTAAACTTCCTTTAATATGTTCAGGTATAAAGAATTGCACAGTTTTATTAAAATGTAAATATTGCTTCAGGAAAAAAAGTCATGTAAATTACATAGAACATTTAAAACATTTTTAAATAAATGAAACCAAAAAACTTCACAAGCAGGATAACATGCACATTATGCTATTTTGAATAAATGACTTAATGTCTATTTAGAAATCTATTTATCTTTACACCTGTACTGTCTCCAATGGTTTTAAAATCCAACTGACATACATTTCTGATGCTTAGAGTTTGTATAAACTAAATGAGATAAGGATCCTCATATCAATAAGTAAATTTCACTTCTCACTACAACCCCTACTGAATAAACTAATAAGATTTCAAGAAGGGCATGAAAATCCAGAAGGAAAGCCATAAATCTATTAATCTCATTTTCATAGGTAGTGATGGCACCACAATGCCATTCCAAGGTGAGAGATCTAGAAAAATAAAAATGAAAATCCCAGTGGTAAGTAATTCATATTTTCTTGGATAGCAATATGCCCAAAATAACTGCAAAAATAGCAAGTGGTATAATATACGGAGCACATGTTAAGAGTCAGGAGAAGTGACTGCTATTCCTATCTCTGCCATTGACCCACCATTGAAGAAACCAGCTAGCTCCACAGAAGGTGTCACAGCATAGTTCTTACCTTAAGGATCACCAAGTTCAGGGACTAGGTATAATTCTTAGCATTGTAGGTCCAGAAAATTAATTTCAATAATGTTCCCAGAAGTCATCAAGCTAAGGGAACCACTCAAAAATAAGAAAGCCAATTACACTGACAGACATAAATACCAAAAAGATGGATGTTTTCTGCTTAGCACATCCCCAGCTTTAACTACAGTCTACAAAGGAGGGTACAATATGTTAAACGGTGGCCATGAAATCAGAACAAGGGGAACTGGCTCCTCTTAATGGGTAGTGTCAACAAGTGGCACTGCCTGATACAACCATTCTCCCTAAAGGGATGTCTCCTGTCAGGGAACCCAAAGGCTGTATTAGCCTGATATAACACTATTCATTTAGCTCCAGTTTTCTTTTACATTCCAATCCTTGGTATAGTCGCCTGTCATCTTGACTGGATTTAGGCGCTTTAAAAAATTCTCTCAGCAGTATACTTACAAACCAGCTCTTGGGAAGGGCAATTTCTGCAGAATGATATGCACTTTTTTTTTCTTATTGTTCTTTCAGAGGATGGCTTCTACTTAACATTTTCTTGCCCACTCTCAAAAATCAGGAAGTACCTCACTGACATCCCCTATGTTCTAAATGTCTAAATCCAAACCTGTTTGAATTCTTTCCAATTTTGGTTTAATTTTCCCCGTTTTATGAAAACTTCAACCAAAATAAAAATACAGTTTTTTTGTTTGTTGGTTTTGTTCCTTCTTCCTTTTAACATCTAATATTCAATTAAAAATATAGAGTCCAGTAGACTTTCCGATACAGTGCTGGAATAAGAGCCCCCCAGGGTGGAAGGCTCTCAAAAGATAACTGGGGAAGAGCAGCCTCCTCAAAGTAGAGTTGGCCTTAATGACACGGGTGGAGTAAAGCTTTCAGGACCTTCATTTGCTGATGTGGCATGACTCGAAAAAAGAAGTAATGGCTGCAAACATCCATTAATAATCAGAACCTGGAATGTACAAAGTATGAATCTAGGAAAATTGGAAATCATCAAAAATGAAATGGAATTCATAAACATTGATATCCTAAGCATTAGAGAGCTGAAATGGTCTAGTACTGGCCATTTTGAATCGGACAATCATATCATCCCCTATGCAGGGAATGACAACTTGAAGAGGCATGGTGTTGCATTCATCATCAAAAAGAACATTTCAAGATCTATCCTGAAGTACAACGCTGTCAGTGGTTGGATAATATCCATACGCTGACAAGGAAGACCAGTTAATATGACTATTATTCAAATTTACACACCAACCACTAAGGCCAAAGATAAAGAAATAGAAGATTTTTATCAGCTTCTGCAGTCTGAAATTGATCAAACATGCAATCAGAATGCATTGATAATTACTGGTGATTGGAATGAGAAAGTTGGAAACAAAGAAGAAGGATCGGTAGTTGGAAAATATGGCCTTGGTGATAGAAATAATGCCAGAGATCAAATGATAGAATTTTGCGAGATGAACGACTTGTTCATTATAAATACCTTTGTTCAGCAACATAAATGGTGACTGTACACATGGACCTTGCTAGATGGAACACAAGGGAATCAAATTGACTACGTCTGTGGAAAGAGATGATAAAAAAGCTCAAAACCGGCAGTCAGAACAAGGCCAGGGCTGACTGTTGAACGGACCATCAATTGCTCATGTGCAAGTTCAAGCTGAAAACGAAGAAAATCAGAGCAAGTCCATGAGAGGCAAAATATGACCTTGAGTATATCCCTCCTGAATTTAGAGACCTTCGCAAGAATAGATTTGACGCATTGAACACTAGTGACTGAAGACCAGATGAGTTGTGGAATGACATCAAGGACATCATACATAAAGAAAGCAAGAGGTAATTGAAAAGACAAGAAAGAAAGAAAAGACCAAGATGAATGTCAGAGGAGACTCTGAAACTTGCTCACAAACCTTGAGCAGCTAAAGCAAAAGGAAGAAATGATGAAGTAAAAGAACTGAATAGAAGATTTCAAAGGTGGCTCGAGAAGACAAAGTAAGGTATTATAATGACACGTGCAAAGAGCTGGAGATAGAAAACCAAAAGGGAAGAAAGCGCTCAACATTTCTCAAGCTGAAAGAAGTGAAGAAAATATTTAAGCCTTGAGTTGCAATAGTGAAGGATTCTATGGGGAAAATATTAAACAACGCAGGAAGCATCAAAAGAAGATGGAAGGAATACAGAGTCATTATACCAAAAAGAATTTGTCGATGTTCAACCTTTTCAAAAGGTAGCATATGATCAGGAACCGTGTTACTGAAGGAAGAATTCCAAGCTGCACTGAAGGCATTGGCAAAAAAACACAGCTCCAGGAATCAACAGAATACCGATTGAGATGTTTCAACAAACAGGTATGGCACTGGAAGTGCTTACTCGTCTATGCCAATAAATTTGGAAGACAGCTACCTGGCCAACTGGCTGGGAGAGATCCATATTTATGCTTTTTCCCAAGAAAAGTGATCCAACAGAATGTGGAAATTATCGAACAATATCATTAATATCATATGCAAGCAAAATTCCGCTGAAGATCATTCAAAAGGGGCTGCAGCAGTATATCGACAGGGAACTGCCAGAAATTCAGGCTGGTTTCAGAAGAGGACGTGGAACCAGGGATATCACTGCTGATGTCAGATGGATCCTGGCTGAAAGCAGAGAATACCAGAAGGATGTTTACCTGTGTTTTATTGACTATGCAAAGGCATTAGACTATGTGGATTATAACAAATTATGGATAACACTGTGAAGAATGGGAATTCCAGAACACTTAATTGTGCTCATGAGGAACCTGTACACAGATTAAGAGGCAGTTTTTCAGACAGAACAAGGGGATACTGATTGGTTTAAAGTCAGGAAAGGTGTGTGTCAGGGTTGTATCCTTTCACCATACCTATTCAATCTGTATGCTGACCAAATAATCTGAAAAGCTGTACTATATGAAGACCGGGGCATCAGGATTGGAGGAAGGCTCATTAACAACCTGCATTATGCAGATGACACAACCTTGCTTGCTGAAAGTGAAAAGGACTTGAAGCACTTACTAGTGAAGATCAAAGACCACAGCCTTCAACATGGATTGCACCTCAACATAAAGAAAACAAAAATCCTCACAACTGGACCAATGAGCAACATCATGATAAACAGAGAAAAGATTGAAGTTGTCAAGGATTTCATTTTATTTGGATCCACAATCAACACCCATGGAAGCAGCAGTCAAGAAATCAAAAGACACATTGCATTGGGTAAATCTACTGCAAAGGAATTCTTTAAAGTGTTGAAAAGCAAAGATGTCACCTAGAAGACTAAGGTGCACCCGACCCAAGCCATGGTATTTTTAATTGCATCATATGCTTGTGAAAGCTGGACAATGAGTAAGGAAGACCAAAAAAGAATTGACGCCTTTGAACTGTGGTGTTGGTGAAGAATATTGACTATACCATGGACTACCAAAAGAACGAACAAATCTGTCTTAGAAGAAGTATAAACAGAATGCCCCTTGGAAGCAAGTATGGCGAGACTGCGTCTTGCATACTTTGGACATGTTATCAGGAGGGATCAGTCCCTGGAGAAGGACATCATGCTTGGCAAAGTACAGGGTCAGCAGAAAAGAGGAAGACCCTCAGTGTGGATTGACACGGTGGCTGCAACAATAAGCTCAAGCATAACAAAGATTATAAAGATGGGGCAGGACCAGGCCATGTTTCGTTTTGTTGTGCATAGGGTTGCTATGAGTCGGAACCGACTGGACGGCACCTAACAACAACAGCAGACTTTCTGGAGCCATGGCGGGTGAATGAACCCCTGAAACTCTTGCCCTGAGATAATCTTTAAACCTTAACCCAAAAATATCCCCTACAGTCATCTTTAAACTCAATAATAGTAGTTTAGCTTAACTAGTAAAAAAAGATAAGTCTTGAGCATTATGCTCCTATAAGAACTATCTATATGGGATCAAATTGATAGCGGCAGCTTGAAAGCTTAGATAGGAACCTTAGAGGGTAATGAATTTATGTTAATGAGGAAGGAACAACTCAGAAAAGGAGGGTGAGAATGTAATCAATGTCACTAAATGGTACCTGTAAAAACTGTTGAATTGATCTATGTTTTGCTGTGTATATTCTCAACAACAATGGAATAAATAAAATTTAGAAAAAAAATAAAAAGTATAGTTTTTTTGGATTGAGTATGCTTCTGTTCTTTATAATTTTGATGCCCAAAACACAAATTCTTACAAAATTAATTTCTAATTTTATAAATATGAGTCAATCTAGAACTGCTAAGGTGACATTTATGTGAAAAAGTAAAAAGGCTTTCTCCATCTTCGTAGAAAAAGAAGTTGTGATCTTCTTTAGACTTTCAGGTTACCAAGGGTACAGTAAGTATCTTATAAAATATTTTACATTTCCTTATGTCATGGATTGAATTGTCCCCCGAAAAACATGTGTCAACTTGGTTAGGCCTTGATTTCCAGTATTGTGTGGTTGTCCTCCATTTTGTGATTATAATTTTATGTTAAAGAGGATTAGGGTGGGATTGTAACACCACCCTTACCCAGGTCACAGTCCGGATCCAATGTAAGGGGAGTTTCCCTGGGGTGTGGCCTGCACCAACTTTTTTCTCTCAAGAGAGAAAAAAGAAAGGGAAGCAAGCAAAGGCAGGGACCTCATATCACCAAGAAAGCAGTGCTAGGAGCAGAGCTGGTCCTTTGGACCCGAGGCCCCTGTGCTGAGAAACTGCTAGTTCAGGGGAGGATTGATGAGAAGGCTGACAGAAAGAGAAAGGCTTCCCCTAGAGCTGACACCCTGAATTTAGACTTTTAGCTTACTTTACTGTAAAGAAACAAATTTCTCTTTGTTAAAGCCATCCACTTGTGGTATTTCTGTTATAGCAGCACTAGATAACTAAGACAACTTATTTCTGGATTGAGTGTAATTAATCACTTTATATTATTTGCAAAAAAAAAAAAAAAAACATTGCTGTTGAGTTGATGTTGACTCATAGCGACCCTATAGGAGTGAATAGAAATAAATGCCCCATAGGGTTTCCAAGGAGCAACTGGTGGATTTGAACTGCTGACCTTTTGGTTAGCAGCCAAGCTCTTAACCACTGTTCCATGAGGGCTCCCTTTATATTACAGAGCTATTAATACTACCCTGATAACAGAATATATATCGTTGAATGGAACAAAACTCACCAACTGAGTTAAACTAGTTGAGACAACAACATAAAATAGAAGTAAGGAAATTGTTCCTAAGTAGTTTTTAAGCCTTCTGTTTCAGCACTGAACTTTTGAGCTCCTGGTGATCTCTTGAAAACCCCCAAGGACATTTCTGATATTTCTGTTTGTTGTGTGTTGTTCGTTGCCATCCAGTCAATACTGACTCATGACGATCTCCTGTGTGCAGGAATTCCCTATTTCAACTAAACAGGAAAAATCCATGCCTTTGTAAATGTGTTAGATCAATTAAATCAGTGGCCTGCCTTTACCACACCCCTTACAATGTAACTTTGTCCTTATTTCTGCCATGAAGTGAGTCGGCTTCCCCACTTCAATCAGGGATGCCTGGTGACTTGACTGGCCAATAGAATGGGCGGAAGTGACGGTGGGCCAGTTCTGACCTTAGGCCTCAAAGGCCTTGAGTGCTTCTGCTATTTCTGTTTTGCTTCTTTTTCTATGTGATCACTGTGAGAATAAGCTAGACAATGAGACATGGCCCAGTTGTCCCAGACAAGGCCCAGATGTCTGAGAGAGCCCACAGGCCGAGCCAACCCACTAGCTGACTGCAGAGGCATGAAGGAACCACACCAGCAAGATCAGCTGAGCCTGGACCAGAGCGGCAGAACCATCTGGCCCACCTACAGACTTGTGAGAAATAACACGTAAATAATACCTGGTTGTTGTGTTAAGCTTCTAAGCATTGGGGTGGTTTCATTATAAAGAAATAGCTACGTGATACAAGGTTTATTTATTGTAACATGAAAGTAATATCATTTCTTTTCCCCTGGAGTAAAATCAGTAACGACCTAGGTGTTCTGTTCTCCTAAAACTTGAATGTTGTAAAAGTTCTGCATTGCTGAATTTCAGGGACAAAACTGCAGGAAAAGGTGCTTTGTTTTGCACAAATGTGGGAAAGTGGAGCGTCTCACCATTCTTGATTAACGTTCTCACTTCTATAGTCATTCTCTCCTCCCTATTCATTCTCCCTCTCGGCTTACACAGGTACTGAAGGATTTTTCATCCTGACTGACAGCAACAAAAGCCTTCCGGTGACTTTGCTTCCCTGTCAGGCAGTCCTGCCCTTCTCCTTTCCTTAACAACCAAACTCCTATTAAAATCTATCATTTGTACTTACTCTTTAACCCCTTGCAGCCTGATACCTGCCCCCACCGCTCTATTGCAGCAATTCTCCTAAAGGTCATAGATGGCCCTTGAATTGCCCTAATCATTTCAACATCTGTTACCATTTACTGGACTCCTCCCTAACATTTGACAACCCTGAGTCTTAGCTCCTTCAAATTCTCTCCTTTGGCTTTAGTCAGGGACCTCTTTTGATTTGAAATATCAGAAGCCCCTATGAGGGTCCTTAGAAAAAAGACAACTTTATCAGGCAGAGTTGGGGAAATTTCGGAAACTCAAAGACAGGAAGTGCCTCACAAGACACTGAGCCCAGCATTATTCTCCACATGTGTCTACTCTTAATCCATAGGTGGGCAGGGACACAGTCAAAATGGTAGAGATGTCAACACCTGGTGTGTGTATAGCATTGGCTGGTCAGGTACCCCAAAAGGTGTTGCCAACCTTTTGCTTGGTATCTGTGATGAAATCCTATTTTGATTCTCCACCTATTTCTCTAACCATTTCTTCTCTGTTTTCTTCACCAGTACCCTCCTCTTTGATTTATTCTTGGCAATCGGCTGATAGGTTCTGTTATTTCTAAATCTGAGCTCTTTCCCTGAGCTTTCAAATCCATTTATATGGTATTGCCTTGGTTAGCTAATGCTGCTGTAACAGAAGAACAGAAATTTATTTTCTCATAGTTCAGGAAGCTAGCAGTCCGGATTCAGGGCACTGGCTCTAGAGGAAGGCTTTGTCTCTCTCTCCCCCCCACTCCCCTCTCCCTGCCTCTCTCTCTCTCTCTCTCCCTCCCTCTCCCTCTGTGTGTGTGTGTGTGTGTGTGTGTATGTGTGTGTGTGTGAGAGAGGGAGAGCTCTGGGGAAGATCCTTGCCCCTTGGGTCCCCTTCCCTGATGAAGGTGGATGTCCTTACATGTGTGCATCTTTTCACATTGAGCTGTTCCTGCTTTCACAACGGGTTTCCTTGACCTACTGGGCAAGGGGGAAAGGGCTTTGCTTAATTTAGAAACGATGCAGCTTGCATTCAAACTGTTGCCCCACAAAGGGAACAAATTTTACAGTCTTGAAATCCTTGAACTCTTTCATCTCCTGCTGCACATGAGTTACTGTTACATACTCAAAATTAACAATCTTTTGGCAGCATGATTATCATTTAGAAAACCTACCGGCCTTTACCTTACAGTTTCTCCCCTTTCATAGGGTTAAATAGAACCTCTTCCCCCCCGACCCCCCGCCGCCTTTACTTTTTACAAGTCCATTTAAGCAACTCACATTACATTATCTGACATGCTGACAATTCTTCCAGAAATAATGTTACTGTAACATACCATCCATTCCTCAATCTTCGCAGCTGCGTCACTGATTAGTTTTGAAAGTGGATGAAAACATCAAATAACTGGATCTAGTTTACTATTATGTATGGGAAAATGACTCAATTTCATTTTACTATAGGCTCTGTTTAAAAAAATAACATCAAATACTGATCATATCTTTTATAACTTATATAGTCTTGGCATATGCCTCAGAAGGGCTGTGAACTACATTTCTGAGGAATTTTATGTCAGTAGAACAACACATGGCAGAAAAAGGATGCCAATAAATTGAATTCCATTCCTGTTCTAAGTTCCCCCCCTCCCCCACTGCTGTTTTAGCAGGTATACTCAGGCATACTTTGAGCAACATTTTCTCATAAATAAAATTCCAGATATAGTATAAGAGGCAGCATAGTGTAGTAAAAAAGAGATGGGGGACAGAAGACCTTGCTTTCTGAACAACCTTGGGCGACTTTTTTAAATTCCTTGATTTTCAATTTCTCTTATAAATTAGAAGATTAAAACTAAAAAGTTTGGAGGTCCTTCTAACTCTAAAGTTGATTCGGTGTGAACAAAACAAACTTAATGAAAGAAAGGTATCTTAGACTGGGTTCTCTAGAGAAGGAAAACCAGTGCAGTGTATAAATATATAGAGAGAGATTTATACAAAGGAAATGGCTCACAAAGTTGTAGAAGCTGGGAAGTCCCAAGTCTGTGGGTCAAGCTGGAGGCTTCTCCTGACTCAGGTAGCCACAGAGTCTGGCGAATCCAAGATTGGAAGATCAGACAGCAGGTCTCTGGCTCAATGGCTGTGGAGGCCTGTGAATTCCAGGATCAACAGGTAAGACAGCAGGTAAGCTGCTAGCTCAAGTGCCAAGAACCAGAGGTCAGATGAACAGGAGCCAGCTGCAAGATCCAGAGTGAGAAAAGGCAGCCAACCCTGCCAGAAAGTCCACCTATATTGGATGCAGGCCACGCCCCCAAGGAAACGCCCTTTCTACTGATTAGTTGCTTACTACAGATCTCATCATGGAGGCGATCACATTATATCAGATCCCACTATGGGTATGATCACATCATTACATAGCTGCCAAACTACACCACAACTGCCAAACCACTGAGCATTATGGCCCAGCCAGTTGACATACACCATTAACCATCACAAAAGGCTAACAAATTATATGTATTTTTCAAGAAGGACCTAAGTAGTAGTACATGAAGAAAGTAAAGATTGCTTTCTTATTAACCATTTCTACTGATTGACTCCCCATGTGTCTGGTGGCTTGTGTGTTGCTGTGCTGCTGGAAGCTATGCAACTGGTATTTCAAATAACAGTAGGGTCACCCATGGCTGACAGGTTTCAGCTGAGCTTCCAGACTATGACAGGCTAGGAAGAAGGACCTGGCAGTCTACTTCTGAAAAAAATTAGCCAGTGAAAACCTTATGAATAGCAGCAGAACTGATGGACTGACACAGTGGCTGTAACAATGAACTCAAGCATGTGAGGATGGTGCAAGACTGGGCAGTGTTTCTTTCTGTTGTATATAGGGTCGTTATGAGTCTGAAATGACTGGACAGCACCCAACAACAACAGCAACTGGTTGACTTCTACTGCATTTTAACTCACAAACCATAAGAGAGTTGAAATGCTACCTTTTCTGTGTGAAGATACTCAACCTACTATGCACATTTAACAAGTAATCATGAACATAGGTTTTCTTTCCTAAATGTATTTTCCAATGATAGATAAGCAGGAACACTGTGTTGTTTTTAGTTGCTGTCAAGTCGATTCTGACTCACATGACCCCATGTGCGCGGAGTAAAATTGCTCCATGAGGTTTTCAAGGGTGTGACCTCTCAGCAAGCAACTTTTTTTTAACTCATTACAAGACAGTAGAATGAAAGAAATGTCTCTCTGGAGGGGCTTCCTGGGAGGAAGCTTCCCTCTCACTCTCTCTATGGCAGCATTTTCTAAGCAGTTTTGTGAAACTCTGTAATTGTTGCCAGAACCATAGCTCACAGCCCACTGTCTGTGTGCAGGGCTGTGAGCTACTATCTTGTATGGGTGTGTGCTCAGAATGCAGCCCCTCAAAGTGTTCCAAAGCTGCACAATGCCAGACAATGATTGATTACTAAGTGAGTACCTGAGGCAGCAAAGACTGATGAGTGAAGAATTATCTTTTATCAGAGACTCAGAACAGGTCATTCAGTAAGTAACTCTAATACTTGGGCTTCACAAGCTGGGGGACAAGATTGTATCCTTCTGCTTCGTTGTCCTCGAGTGCACATGCTTCAGCACAGCGTAGCAGGGATGTGTGCCTGAGCTGTGGCAGCTTCAAGCTGAGCCTGTCTTCAGAAAGCTCAGGAAGGCTTGCCTTTCTCTCTCCGGTCTCCTGGGACCTCCGAATTAGATGGTTCTTGCTTCAGCACAATGGATGTGTCCTTCATTTCTGCTGTTTCTGTCTTACGTTGACTATCTTGGGGTCCTGAAAATGCTCCCTTTTTTTTTTTTAATTTTTATTGTGCTTTAAGTGAAAGTTTACAAATCAAGTCAGTCTCTCATCCAAAAATTTATATACGCCTTGCTATGTACACCTAGTTGCCCTCCCCCTCATTAGACAGCACACTCCTTCTTTCCACTGTCTATTTTTGGGTCCATTTGGCCAGCCTCTGACCCCCTCTGCTGTCTTATCTCCCATCCAGATAGGAGCTGCCAACATAATCTCATGTGTCTACTTGATCCAAGAAGCTCACTCTTTACCAGTATCATTTTCTATCCCATAGCCTAGTCCTGTCTGAAGAGTTGGCTTTGGGAATGGTTCCTGTCTTGGGGTAACAGAAGATCTGGGGACCATGATCTCCGGGGTTCCTTCTAGTCTCAGTCAGACCATTAAGTCTGTCTTTTACAAGAATTTGAGGTCTGCATTCCACTGCTCTCCTGCTGCCTCAGGGGTTCTCTGCTGTGTTCCCTGTCAGGGCAGTCATCAGTTGTAGCCAGGCACCGTCTAGCTCTTCTGGTCTCAGGCTGATGTAGCCTCTGGTTTATGTGGCCCTTTCTGCCTCTTGGGCTCGTAATTACCTTGTGTCTTTGGTGTTCTTCATTCTTTTTTGGTTCAGGTGGGTTGAGACCAATTGATGCATCTTAGATGGACGCTTGCTAGTGTTTAAGACCCCAGATGCCACTCTCCAGATGAGGAATGTTTTCTTAATAGATTTTTTATTCCAATTGACCTAGATGTCCCCTGAAACTTACTTATTTGATATACTGCCCAAATACCTGGTTCCCTAAGAAAATTATGGACTAATATAGATGCGAGCACCTTACATGCAATATTAGTGACTGTAATCTAACCCCATACCACCAGCTCCCTCCATGACCAAAAGATCATGTCAAGAATGTGACAGTATTTCAGTATTAGAAACCAGTTGCCCTTGAGTTGATTCTGACTCATGGTGACCCCACGTGTTTCAGAGTAGGTTTTTCAATGGCTGATTATTTTCTTAAGTAGATTGCCAGGCCTTTCTTTCAAGGTGCCTCTGAGCCAACTCAAACTTCCATCCTTTCGGTCAGCAGCCAAGCATGTGTGCACCACCCAGGGACACTTTAGTATTGTTGTTCTGTGCAGTTCCAACTCAGAGCAGCCCTATATGACAGAGTAAAACTGCCCCATAGGGTTTCCTATGCTGTAATATTTATGGGAGCGGATCTTAAATATTGGTACATCACGTCAATGCATTGAACTTTAAAAAATAATATTCTAAATAAATACTGAAAAACGAATTTGATCAGCACCTATTCCTAATAAAATAATGTAAAAAAATGGAAATTAAGGATACTTGCTCAAAATGATGAAGAATATGTATTTTAAAGCAGAAGTGAACTTTGTACTTAATAATATACTGCTAGAAACAGTCATGAAAATCCAGATTAAACTGAGGAAGTCCAATATTATCCTTATTATTTAATATTTTAAACAGTTTTTGACAATCCCAGAAAAGCATAAAACAAAAATTAGAAGCATATGTATAGGAAAGAAAAAGATACCTATAAATGGCAAAGAAATCAACTGAAAAAAGAATTTCTAAAATTCAGTAATGTGATCACACATAAGATAAAATATACTAAAGTTAAAAGTGTTCATATATATCAGCAATGACCAATTTTTAAAACTGTAATTTAAAAAGTTTCCATTCATAATAGCAAGAAAATAGACAGTATACACAATCTTTTTCTTATGTTTATTGTATGAGAGAGCTATATATAATAATACATTTTTTATTTCAACGATTTTTATGTATACAATTCAGGGATATAAATTATGTTCACCAACTGTGCAAGGGAATTAAAAAAAAAATTGAGGTGCCTGGTAAGATTTGAAATGGTCAATTTGAGGATTAGGTGTGATTCCTTGTTTGCAGGTTTCATTTTGACCCTAGCAGCAACCATTTTCCATGCTGTTTCTAAGAGAGGAATATCCGTTAATGATGACATAACTACACTGTGACACCTCCACCCGCATGTCCTTGCAAATACCACATTGTAACCAATCTAAGAAAGATACGTATATCCTTTTAAGCCAATTGCCTTATGAACTTGCCTTATGAAGTCCCTCCTTAAAATTATCTACTACCATTTGTGTAATGTCTTTCAATGATCCAAGGCTATAATTACTAATGAAGTAATGTCTTTTGATTATCTTAAGTTTGTAAATACCAATCAAGTAATGTGTTTCATATACTTTGTTTCTCTCTTATAAAGCGCCACTGCTGAGTTGCCATTTTGGATTACTGGATTCCACTGCATGAATTTTAGTTTATCCCCAACGCCAACTGATGGTATTTTTTTCAGTAAATCTCTCACTTTTATATTTATCAGAGTACAGAGGGTTACTCTACAACATCATATCATGCAACCATCACCACTGTTTCCAATTTTTTTCATCGCCCATGATAAAAGAGTTATAATTTTCCCGGAATCCAGATTTCTGGCTTTCATGGAAATTGGGGTAACCCACATAGGCCATTGCCCTTAGGTGTCCCCTTAAAACTTGACCCTTGAAAAAACTGGTTCCTAAAAGCCACTTTTGAGTCAAATAATGGTCCACAGAAACTAGTAAGACTGTTTTGTTTGGGGAATTGTGCTCTTTGGAGAATTCAGTCAGTTTTGGGAAACAGATCCATGGGTCAGACTGGGAGCTATGTTTAGGGTAAATCAATAATTATTTAAAATTGTCCTTCAAGACAATACTGTGTGAAAATCCGTCCTGACCACAGATTTGTTTATCAGATCTTTTCTCACCTTTTTTTCCGTGGCAATGCTGGTAAGAATTGATATAAGAATTTTGGAAGTTTTTTCTCATTTTCAGAACATTTCTGACACTCTAGTTGAAATGTCCCAATTTGCAAATCATATATTCAGTAAACTTCAGTTTCTATCATTGGCTTAATATGATTTTTGTTTTGAACACCCTTAACAGAAACTCAGTACCCCTTAAGCAATACCTACCCCTATGTTCAGCTCTTATCAGCCCTTGGTAACTACTAATACGCTGGTCTCTATGCACTGCCTATTCTAGATATTTCCTATAAGTGAGATCATACAATATTTGTCCTTTTGCATTGGACTTATTTTGCTCAGGATAATGTTTTGAAGGTATCCATATTGTAGCATATATCAGGACTTCGTTCCTCTTTATGGCTGAATAATGGTCCATTGTATGTATATACCACATTTTGTTTATCCATTCGTCTGTTGATGGACGTGGATTACTTCTACATTTTGGCTCTGGGTACACAATTTTAACAAAAATTGTTGTGGCCTAAATGAAAAAGGAAAAGAAAAAAAAAAGGCAAAACATTGAGAGCTAAAGCGATTAGAATAAATGGGTAGGAGTGAAGGCAGGGCCTCTGCTTCACCGAGGAGGCCCAGCCACAGAAGCAGGCAGGCTGCAAGCCCAGCCAGATCACACCAAGACTACCCAGAATGAGCTGATGGGTTAAGTTCCTCCCAAAAGTCAGTCAGGCCCCCTTAGGGCCTTTGCAGCCTCGGGTTCCTCTCTCTGCCAATATTGTTCTTCCCAGATAGCCTCATGGCTGACTTTCCCACATACTTTCTGTCTTGGCTTGAGAGCCACCCTCTTGGCAGCACTATTCATAATTGCCAAAAGTTGGGAACTACCCAAGTGCCCATGAACGGATGAAGGGATAAACAAAATGTAATGTTGTGTGCCATTGAGTCGATTCCAACTCATAGCAACCCTATAGGACAGAGTAAAACTGCCCATAGGGTTTTCAAGGCTTTAATCTTGACTGAAGCTGATCACCAGGTCTTTTCTCCTATGGAACAGCTGTTGGGTTTGAACCGCCAACCTTTAGGTTAACAGCTGCACACTTAACTACTGTGCCACCAGGGCTCCTTACAAAATAAGATACATACATACATACAGTGGAATATTACTCAGCCATAAAGAGAAATGATGTCCTGATATGTGCTACAGCATGCATGAGCCTTGAAAACATTATACTAAGTAAAGTGAGACACAAAAGTACAAATATTATATTATCCCACTTACGTGAAATATCTAAAAGAGGCAAATTCAGTGAAACAAAAGTTTGTTAGCGGTTCCCAGCGACTGGGGGAGGAGGGAGAGATTGGGAATTATCACTGAACAATTTGAGATTATGGTAAAGAAAACACTTGGAAATGGATAGTGGTGATGGTTACACAGCATAGTGAATGTAACCAGTACCTCTGAATTGTAAACTTAAAAATGTTGAAAATGGGAATGTTTTGTCATATATATTTTACCACAATAAAAAAGTCACCTTCTCACTGAACCCACCTCTGACCATCCTACTAAAATTAAACAACACGCCACCTGAGCCTCCCTCCTTACCCTACTTTATTCTCCCCACTGCTTATGCAGCCTTCTTAAAAAAAATAAGCTCCATGAGGGTAGGTATTTGGTCCATCTTGTTCACTGCTGTATAAATGAATGAATGTAACCAACCTGCATAAACAAAAAAGGTAGAAAAAAAATAAAACATTAACTGTGCTATGGAAATGGTATTATGGATTATTTCTCAAACTTTTTATCATGTGGATTATTACTTTTATGTTTTATTTATTAAAATAAATTTATATTTTAAAAGTATTATTCTTCTCCTGCCTAGCTAGCTCATTTCCCAAGTTATTTGCCAGGAAAAAAGAATATAGCAGGAACAGTCAGACTCATTATACAGGTTAATAACAAAAGCAAGCTCACAATCTTGTTTTATGAGGCCTCCTTTTGATTCCATTGTTTTAAATCAAGTCAGAAGTTCTTAAGTATAGCTGTTAGTTGTTTCTTGAGGCCACATTTTTATCTTCACCTTTTAATCACTACCTTTGTGTTTCAAATGGATCATGCAAACCTTTCCTAGCTCAGACTGAATACCTCCAGCTATTTGCAAATGGAAATTAGCTCTAAGATTAATTACATTTAACCTAAATGTTCTTAAACGCATTCTCCTCTCTTTCACCTTGGGTCCTTCCTTTCATTACTGATGCTTAGTGAATTTTCTGGTTTAGTATCATAACAGCAGCTGGACCTATTCTTTAAAAAAGCTGACTCGCTGTTATCACTCACACACATTTTTGCACTGTTATATTTCAAAGTGTTGAAAAGCAAAGATGTCACCTTGAGGACTAAGATGTATTTGACCCAAGCCATGGTGTTTTCAATCGCCTCATATGTTTGCAAAAGCTGCTCGATGAATAAGGAAGGTGGAGGAAGAATTGATGCCTCTGAATTATGGTGTTGGCGAAGAATATCGACTGTACCATGAACTGCCAAAAGAACAAACAAATCTGTCTTGGAAGAAGTACAGTGTGCTCCTCAGAAGCAAGGATGGCAAGGCTGCGTCTCACATAGTTTGGACATGTTGTCTGGAGGAATCAGTCCCTAGAGAAGGACAATGTGCTTGGTAAAGCAGCGAGTCAGCAGAAAAGAGGAAGACCCTCAACCAGATGTATTGACACAGTGGCTGCAACAATGGGCTTGAGCATAATAACAACGATTGTGAGGTTGGTGCAGAATCAAGCAGCGTTTCGTTCTGTTGTACATCGGGCTGCTATGAGTCAGAAGCAACTCGACAGCACCTAACAACAACATATTTTAAATGCAGCTATTAAAAACTAAAAATATTTATTAGGTAGTAGCTTTCATCTAAACCCTACTTGGGTTTAGATTAGGCAAAGCAGTTAATGATTACAAGTACCTCTTGCAGAAAAAGACTCTCAGTCTTCATGTCAATGACTGTAGGTTGGACAATTGTCCCCCAGCTGTCTGTAGGAATTTTCAGTATTTATGGCATATTATGGGAGCCCTGGTGGTGCAGTGGTTAAGCACTCTGCCACTAATGGAAAGATCGGTGGTTCTCACCCATAAGCCGCTCAGCAGGAGGAAAATGTGGCAGTCTGCTTCTGTAAAGGTTAAAGTCTTGGAAACCCTATGGGGTGGTTCTACCTATCTATAGGGTCGCTGTGAGTCAGAATTTATTCCATAGCAATGGTTATTATTATTATTATCTTTTAATGGCATATCCTGGAATACCTCTACCTTTTTTTTTTTTTTAGCCTTATACTTAAACTCCGACTCATGATGTTGAGTTGACTGACTTATGGTGACCCCCTGTGTGTCAGAGTAAAACTATGCTCCCTAGAGTTTTCAATGGCTGAGTTTTCAAAAGTTGATAACCAGGCCTTTCTTCCCAGGCACCTCTGGGTGAGCAGGGATGGATTAATCAGTAAGCAAAGTACACACATGCTTACATTAAGCAAGGTACACACAGGCTTACTTAAGTTCAATTACTAATCTGTGGTGCACAATTTCACATGAATTTATAGGAGAACTGGTAGTGCAGTGGTTAAGCACTCTGCTGCTAAGGGAAAGGTTGGTGGTCCGAACCCACAAGTCACTCAGCAGGAGAAAGATATGGCAGTCTGCTTCTGTAAAGATTGTAGTGTTGGAAAAACAGGTGAAATTTTGCGCTATAGATTAGTAATAAGCACAAATAAGCCAGTAAATACCTGGCTTACTGGATAGATAATCCATCCCTGTCTGGGACTCAAACTTTGAACTTTTCAGTTAGCAGCCAAGCTCATTAACTACTTGCAGTACCCAGGGACTCTAGCCTTATGCTTAGTCCCATCAAAAAGCTTTAGGCCTCATGAAACAATGCAAGAATGAAGGGGCGCACCAGCCCTGGGGCAGGGGCTAGAAGGCAGGAGGGAACAGGAAAGCTGGTAATGGGAAACCCAGGATTGAGAGGCCAGAGTGTTGACATGTCAGGGGGTTGTTAGCCAATGTCATAGAATAATGTCTATACTGACTGTTTGGTGAGACACTAGTTTGTTCTGTAAACCTTCATCTAAAGTACAATAAAAAAAAATTAAATAAAAAAAAAGCTTGGGGGCCAATTTTCAGCCATCCTCCTTCAACGATATACGTCGAAAAAAAAAAAAAATCTGCTATTAAGTGGATTCTGACTTATAGTGACTCTATAGGACAGAGAAGAATTGCCACATAGGTTTCCAATGAGCAATTGAGGAATTAGAGCTCCCAAACTTTTTGTTAGCAGCCAAACTCTTAACTACTATGCCACCACGGCTCCATATACATCAAGACATCCTCAAACACTGGCTACACTGTGACTCCCAAGGAAAACTCCAAGGAGCCTAATTAAGTTTTTATTACAGACTGGTGATGATTGTCCTGGGAATAAAAGTTGATATGATAGGCTATGCCTAATTTTTTAAAAGGTCCATGGCTTGTCATACCTAAATTTTTTTGGAACAGTTTAAGATTTACTACTAGGCAAAGCCCAAGCGCTTTTGGAAGTAGGTGATCTCACAGCTCTTTTAAAAGGGCTTCTTAACCTTTCAGAAGTACCAAAAGTCCCCACTCAAACAAAAATTAAATTGCCAGCTGTTCTCCTGCTCTAAGCACAAGGCAAGTGACAGAAAGTCCTTGAAGCAGTGGGTTCCTGGACAACTGTTTGTACATTTCCATTCTGTGAGTCAAACAAGCCCCCATCAAGGCCACTTTGCAAGGTCTTGACTCCTCTCGCTGTTCTCTTTGCCCCAACGAACTCATGATGCAACTCTCTGGCAAAGCATGCTTGCCAAGCGATGTTTTCTTGGCTGTAATCCCACTAGCAAAGCTATCATACATTTATCCTGAAGCAATAACTGAATGTCCAGGACAGAAAACATCAGAGCATATGTTAGGATATTATGTACCATCAAGCCATGCCCTCACATCAAAGAGCCACCCCTGAATTCTCTGTCTAGCCTATATGTGTTGGGCCTGCCTATACCTGTTACACGATATATGTGAGGGCAGTACACAGGTGCAGGAAATCCCTGGGGCTGGGCCTAAATGGGAGCTTCAAGACAAAACATCCGTCCATGGAGAAACCGCTCCAAAAGGGTAGTTATTAGCGAGACAAGAAAATGGAATCTGTGATTGAGACTGCTTGGTGCCTCTCATCATTCATATTCTTTTTCTTCCTTTAGCCCCCATTTAATGTGGGCCCCTGTCCAACCAGCTAAAGGCTACATTTTCTAGCTCCTTTTCAGCTGTATGTGGCCACGCACTAAACTCTGGCCAATGGAATGTGAGTTGAAATGATGCATATGACTGCTGAATTCTGCACCTTTCCCCTTGCTGCTAGCTAGAATGATGTGGACAGTCACAGAAGCCATGAACACTATTGTAAACTGCAAGCTGGAAGCCATGTGCTGAGGCTAGCAGGTCCCTGACACCATATCAGCTCTGGCTTCTTTACTACACTCACACTGTGAGGTACAAAAACATTCCTATCTTGTTGAAGCCACTGTTATTTTGGCTTTTGTTACAGCAGGCAGACTTGTATTCCAATAAAACAAGAAAAAAAAAAAAAAAAAACCAAAGGTGAAAAGCTGGAAAGGTGGAAATTTAGTTTATCATGTTGTTTTAGTTATGTAGGCAAGAAAATGGAAGATGAGCTAAGGTAAAAAATGGGAACATGTTCAGCTCAAAGGAACTGTTTCAGAGGCATTTCGGTAAAAACTCAGGATACATCAGGGTGCTCCATTTATACCCATCCAGGGACAACAATTTAATGTAGTTGAGATGAGCCCAGTGTTATGGATGGCGCACCTTAGCTCTTGCTTCACGGAGTAGGAGTTTGAGTTCTACCTGGGATAAACCTAGATTGTTTCTGTGCCATATCAGAACATAGACGAAGGAAACAGTTATCCAGTCTATGGCTAAATAAAGCAAATCATTCTTTAATATTAATATTTAGGATTAAATGCAGATGATCCCAAATTACTAGACCGCTGACTCACTGCTGTACATATCTGATAAATAACACCATTTTAGAATACTGTGTAAACACTCATTTTTTTTTTGCATTTATTTTTGGTTTCTTCAACCAGATCAAAAAAATTAACCAATGGTGAGGGAACCCTAGGCTTTAGTCACCATAGGAAGTGGAAGTTATTTTCAGTTGTCTTTTATGTGCAGGTAATAATGATTTGTTAATTATTTTTCTAATTAGTTTTATGATTAAATCTTGTATGGAATCTTCAGTGTATAATCAGGACCAATCTTTGTACTCCTGTAGAATCCCATGGCATTTTCTTTTGAGCCATATAAAGAATAAGAAAAAAAAAATTTTTTTTTTCTTTTTTGCATCCCAGGCAAAACATTAATTACAAAATTAATTAGAAAAAATGATACCCAAATTCTTATTAGACTTGAGTTATGATAGTCACCTTTGTTAAAATTAAGAACATAAAGATTTTTTTGAAATAAATTTCATGCAGTAAACAAGACTGAGTTCTGAGCACATACTCTACTATTAAAACCAAGTACTCTGGTTTTAGTGTTTTCTCTGTGTGACTATTTCCCTTTCCCCCAGTTAAAAAATACTTCCTGGGCTAGTTCTATTGCTCATGTAGGGAACCCGGAGAAGAAAACTGATAATACTTTTGGCTTCAATTGAGCATTATCACAATAAGTAGTTTGAATCATTAGGCAATGGCCGAATTCCAACACCCCTTACGTATAAGAAGAGTCCCTGAATGGTGCAAACAGTTAATGCCCTCAGCTGCTAACTGAAAGGTTGGAGGTAGGGTCCACCCAGAGGCGCTGCAAAAGAAGGCCTGGCAATCTCCTTCCAAAAAATCAGGAATTTAAAACCCTATGGAGCACAGTTTTACTCTGACACACATGGGGTCATAGGAGTTGGAATCAACTTGATGGCAACTGGTTTTCTGGTTTGAATGTATAAGAAGGCACTGACTAACCACTCCTTTGGGTCCTGAGCAGAGAGAATGTCCAGAACTATCCCTAGAAAAATGACAAGGCATGGTATCTGCCCCAGGGCAAACTCTGCAGGTAGTCTCTGGTAAAACCCCCCATGTAAAGGCATTAACCCAGCTAATCCTCATGAAGCTGTAAGCAGACAACGATTAAACTTAATTTCTATAGCCAAGAAATATTTATTAGAGAGATATAGGAAATAGACATAGTGAGAGAACATCTGAGAAATTAAGGCAGGGGGAATCTTCAAGATGTCACTGAATCTGGAGGGTGATAACCTCTTAACTACAAAGAGATCTATAACCTTGTATTTCCCAATTTGGCTGAGGAAGACAGTTTGTAGAAGCAATTCAGTGACAGCAGGCACTTTGTAGGAGGCATCTGTGGAGGGCATTCATATTTAGGTATGCGTTTCACGAAGTGTAAAATGCCATCAGGGAAACCCTGGTGGCGTAGTGGTTAAGTGCTACGGTTGCTAACCAAAGGGTCGGCAGTTCAAATCCGCCAGGCACTCCTTGGAAACTCTATGGGGCAGGTCTACTCTGTCCTATAGGGTCACTATAAGTCCGAATCGACTCGACAGCACTGGGTTTGGTTTTGGTTTAAAACGCCATCAAACCAAAAAACCAAACCTGTTCCCGTCGAGTTGATTCCAACTCATAGCGACCCTATAGGACAGAGTAGAATTGCCCCATAGAGTCTCCAAGGAGTGCCTGGTAGATTCGAGGTGCCGACCTTTTGGTTAGCAGCAACTTAACCACTACACCACCAGGGTTTCCATAAAATGCCACAGGAATGGAAAAACCATAGTAATAGAGATTCTGTGATAAAACCTGTGTATGTGGGACAGAAAATCTCTAAACTTAGAAAGATTATAAATTTAAATAGCTTGAGTCAGAGACTGACACAGTTCATCAGTTTTAAGAGGCAATAGCCAGAACAAGATAGAGAAGTAAACCAATAAACTCTGGAGAGCCAGGAAGGTAGACAAAAGGTATTTTGGCCAGTATTTTCACATGCATGTTTGAGGAACAGAGGGGTTAAGCGGTGCCCGAATCAGGAGGAATGGGTAACACTAGAGCACTGCTAAACTATATGCTTTATATAAAAAAAAAAAAAAAAAAAATTATCTCTTTGCTTATTATAACAACTTAGGTTAAGTTCAGCTAGCCCTTTTGTTTGCCGTAGGTAGTCTCACTTTAGGGGGTGCCCTTTCAGGTGTTGTAAAGGGTAAATCTCTGAGGGAGGTAAAGCCATCCCCTGTCACTTACTTGAAAATTTTTCCCACCAATTCTCAGTTTTCTCTCCTATGTCATCAGCTTTCTGTGGATAATTCTCATCAGCAAATAAACATACTTTAAAAAAAAAAAACAAAAAACTCCCATCCTGTAATAAAATTCAACAAAACAAAATCTTGACACCACTTCTCCCACCAAGTACTATTCCATTTCTTTACTAACCTCTACAGCAAAACCTCAAAAAAAGTTATTTAAACTCACGGCCTTCAATTTCTCTTCTCCTATTCTTTCTTTCTTCTCTCTCTCTTATTGAAATGATACTAACATAACATAAAATGAACCGGTTTAAAGTGAATATTCCATACATTCACAATCTAATGCAACCAGCACCTCTATCTGGTTCCAAAAGATTTTTGTTACTCCAAAAGAAAACCCTGTACCCATTCAGCGCTTAAGTCCATTGACACCTTCCCCCAGACCCTGGAAATAATCAATCTGCTTGGAAACCCTATGGAACAGTTCTGCCCTGTCCTATAGGGTCACAATGAGTTGGAAATGATTCGCTGGTAACTTTTTTTTTTTTGGTTAGGGTATTTCATATAAATGATAAAATACAATACGTAACATTTTGTGTCTGACTTCTTTCACATAGCATGTTTCAAGATTCATCCACAGTGTAGCAAATATCAGTACTTTATTCTTTTGTATGGTCAAATTATACTACATTGTATATACCACATCTTGTTTATCCATTCATCCATTAATGAGTATTTGTTTTTTTTCCCACCTTTTGGCTATTATAAATAGTACTGCTATGAATATCTGTGTACAAGTTTTTGTTCAAATACCTATCTTCAATTCTTTTGGGTATATACCCAGGAGTGGAGTTGCTGGATCATATGGGAATTCTCTAATTAACTTTATTTTATTTTTGGTGAAAATATACACAGCAAAACCCACTCTCATTACCCAGTTTCTAGACATAATGATCAGTGACATTGGTTACATTCTTCTGTGGTCTCTCTCTCTCTGAAACACACGCACACACAAACACACATGTAAACCAAACCTGTTGCTGTCGAGTTGATTCCAACTCATGTTGCTGTTCTTGTTAGGTGCCGTCGAGTTGGTTCCGACTCATAGCGACCCCATGTACAACAGAACAACACACTGCCTGAGCCTGCACCGTCCTTAGAATCGTTGTTATGGTTGAGCTCATTGTTGCAGCCACTGTGTCAATCCACCTCGTTGAGGGTCTTCCTCTTTTCCGCTGACCCTGTACTCTGCCAAGCATGATGTCCTTCTCCAGGGACTGATCCCTCCTGATAACATGTCCAAAGTACGTAAGACACAGTCTTGCCATCCTTGCTTCTAAGAAGCAATCTGGCTGCACTTCTTCCAAGACAGATTTGTTCATTCTTTTGGCAGTCCATGGTATATTCAATATTCTTCACCAACACCACAATTCAAAGCCGTCAATTCTTCTTCAGTCTTCCTCTTTCATTGTCCAGCTTTCACACGCACATGATGTGATTGAAAATACCATGGCTTGGATCAGGCGCACCTTAGTCTTCAAGGTAACATCTTCGCTGTTCAACACTTTGAAGAGGTCCTTTGCAGCAGATTTACCCAATGCAATGCCTCTTTCGATTTCTTGACTGCTGCTTCCATGGCTGTTGATTGTGGATCCAAGTAAAATGAAATCCTTGACAACTTCAATCTTTTCTCTGTTTATCATGATATTTCTCATTGGTCCAGTTGTGAGGATTTTTGTTTTCTTTATGTTGAGGCGTAATCCATACTGAAGCCTGTGGGCTTTGATCTTCATTAGTAAGCACTTCAAGTCCTTTTCACCTTCAGCAAGCAGGGTTGTGTCATCTGCATAATTCAAGTTGTTAATGAGTCTTCCTCCAATCCTGATGCCCTGTATTTCTTCATATAGTCCAGCTTCTTGTATTATTTGCTTAGCATACAGATTGAATACTGACCTATGTATATGTGTGTGTATATATATATGTACATACACACACACCCCACATATATGTGTGTATATATATATACGTATATGTATATGTTAATGTTGTGTCACCTTGGCTAGGCTGTTATTCTCAGTGGTTTGACAATTTCCCCCTCTTTGATCAGGATTCTTCTATAGAATCTTTTGATCAAAATGTTCATTCAGTGATGGTAGCCAGGCACTATTCAGTTCTTCTGGTCTCATGGCAAAGGAGGAAGTTGTTTATGGAGGCAATTAGCCACACATTCCATTTCTTCCTGTTCCTGACTCTCCTTCTTCCTCTGTTGATCCAAGTAAATAGAGACCATTTGTGCCTTGGATGGCTTCTTTCAAGCTATTAAGACCACAGGCACTACACAATGAACTAGGAGGTAGAACAGAAGCACTAAACATATTAGGCCAATTAACTTGAATGTCCCATGAGATCATGGTCCTAAACCTCCAAAACAAGGAACCAAATCCAATGAAGTGTTTGGTTGTGCATAAGCAGCCTCAGCAGTGTCTCTTTTATTTATGTATTTACTTATTTATTGTCATTGTTATAAGTATACCTATCACAACTTTTGCCAGTTCACCCCTATGCAGATGTACAACTTATTGACAACCTTTAAAGTAATTGTGCAATCCTAGCCTTAATCAATGCAATTTTTCCATCACCATAAACCTAAATGCAGTATTCTGTAAGCACTAACCCTCCTTTCCCCCTCCCTTCTGCCCCTGGTAACCACTAGTAAACTTTGGCCTCTATGTATTTGTCTTTTCTTGTCTTTTTACATAAGTGATCTCATACAATATTTGCCCTTTTGTAATTGACTTATTTCACTCAGCATAACGTCTTCAAGCTCCACCTATATTGTAGCAGGTATCAAGACTTCATTTCTCCTACTGGTGCAATAGTATTCCATTTTAAGTATGTACCAAATTTTGTTTATCCATTCATCTGCTGATAGGCATTAAGTCGTTTCCACCTTTTGGATACTGTGAATAATGCTGTAATGAACATTGGTATGCAAGTCTTTGAGTCTGCTTTCAAGCCTTTTGGGTACATTTCTAAGAGTGGAATTGCTGCGTCATGTGGTAGTTCCAGTTTTAGTTTCTTTAGGAACTGCCACACTGTTTTCCACAATGGCTGTACCATTCTGTATTCCAACCAGCAGTGGAAAAGTGTTCCAGTTTCCCCACATCCTCATCGACATTTGTTATTTTCTGTTTTTGTTTCTAATTTTAGCCATTCTGCCCATTCTAGTGGGAGTGAAATGGTATTTCATCATGGCTTTTATTTGCATGTCTCTGATGGCTAATAATGTTGAGCATCTGAATGTCCTCTTTGGTGAAATGTCTATTCAAGTCCTTTGGCCGTTTTATGATTGGTTTGTCTTTTTGTTGTTGGGTTGTTGGAGTTTTATATGTATTTTAGTCATTAGATTCTTACCGGATATATAGTTTCTGGAAATATTCTCCCAGTTGGTAGCTTGTCTTTCCCCTTTTTTTGGTAAAGTCTTTTGATGAACAAGTTTTTAATTTTTATGAGGCCCCATTTTTTATTTTGTCTTTTGCTGTTTGTGCTTTTGTTACTATATTAGATAATCTTTTGTTAAAAGCTAGGCCCAACAGCATTGCCCCTACATTTTCTTCTAAAACTTTAGGATTTAGTTTGCAGGTTTAGTTCCTTAATACATTTTAAATTTGTTTTGGGGAGGCAAGAATCCTGTTTCATTTTTCTGCATGCGAGAATTTAATTTTCCCAACACCAGTTATTAAAGAGACTTTTCTTTCCCCATCAACTGGGCTTAGCACCCTTATCAAAAATCAGTTGACCATAGGTGTGTGGCTTTATTTCTGGGCTGTCGATTCTATTCCATTGATCCATGTGTCTGTTGTCATGACAGTACCAAGTTGTTTGGATTACTATAGCAGTATGATATTGTTATGGATTGAATTGTGTCCCACAAAAATATGTGTTGTAAAAGACAAATTCTATACCTGTGATTATAACTCCATTTGGGCAGGGCCTATATTTGCAGGATTAGTTTTGAGTATATCTTGAGTCAAGGCCTTTTGAGATACAAAAGAGATTATACAAGAAAACAAGAGAACAGAAATGGGGGAAGATACGTGCCACGTAACACGAAGATTGCTCAGGAGCAGAAGCTCAGGAGAGACAAGGACTTTCCTCTAGAGCCAATGGAGAAAGAAAGCCTTCCCCTAGAGCCAGCACCCTGAATTTGGACTTCCAGCCTCTTACACTGTGAGGAAATAAATTTCTGTTTCTTAAAGCCACCCACTTGTGGTATTTTTAACTAAAACAAATATGTTTTAAAATCAGTAAGTGTGAGTCCTCCTGCTTTGTTCTTCTCTTAAACATTGCTGTAGCTATTTTGGTCCTCTTGCCATTCCATATGAAGTTGAGGATTGGTTTTTCCATTTCTTATAAAGAAGGCTTTGTGGTATTGATCAGGATTGCATTTAATATATGGATAGCTTCTGGTAGTATTGACATTTTAACAATATTAAGTTTTCCAATCTGTGAACATGGACCATCTTTCCATTTATTTAAGTCTTTTTTAATCTTTTTCAGCAATGTTTTATAATTTTTATTGTATAAGTCCTTCATATCCCTGGTTAAATTTATTCTTGGGTATTTTATTCTTTTAGATTCTATCGTAAATGGGTTTCCCTAATTTCTCTTTCAGATTTCTCATTGCTGGTGTATAGAAAATCAACTGATTTTTGCTTGTTGACTGTGTACCCTGCAAATTTGCCAAATTCCTCTATTAGTTCTAGAAGTTTTCTTGTGGAGTCTGGGATTTTCTATATATAGGTTCCTATCATTCTCAAATAGAGATAATTTTGCTTCTTTTTTTCCAATCTGGATGACATTTATTTCTCATCTTATTGCTCTGGTTAAGACTTCTAATACAATATGAGTAGAAGTGTTAAGAGCGGGCACTCCTGTCTGGTTCCTGATTTCAAGGGGAAGGCTTGCAGTCTTTCTCTATTAAATATAATGTTGGCTTTTTGTGTATGTCCTGAATCATGCTGAGTTTTCTTTCTATTCCAATCTTCTTTAGGGTTTTCATCAAGAAAAGGTGTTGGATTTTATCAAATGCTTTTTCTGCATCCATGAGATGATTGTGTCATTCTCTTCCTCTGTTTTGTTGACATGGTGTATTAGGTTGATCTTCTAATGTTGAACCATCCCAGCATTTGTGTAATCAATCCCACTTGGTCATAGTGTGTGACTCTTTTGATATGCTGTTGGATTCTGTTCACTAGTATTTTATTGAGGATTTTGCGTCTATATTCATAAGAGATAATGGCCTGTAGCTTTCTTTTCTTGTGCTGCCTTTGTCTGGTTTTGGTAACAGGGTTATGTTTCCTTCGTAGAATGAACTATGAAGTAGTCCTTCCTTCTCTATCTTTTGAAGAGTTTAAACAGTATTGGTGTCAATTCTTCTTTAAATGTTTGGTAGAATTCTCCAGTGAAGACATCTAGTCCAGGGCTTCTTTTTTTTTTTTTTTTTAATAATTTTTATTGTGCTATAAGTGAAAGTTTACAAATCAAGTCAGTCTGTCACACATAAGCTTATAATACACCTTACTACATACTCCCATTTACTCTCTCTCTAAAGAGTCAGCCCACTCCCTCCTTCCAGTCTCTCCTTTTGTGACCGTTTTGTCAGTTTCTAACCCTCTCTACCCTCCCATCTGCCCTCCAGACAGGAGATGCAGGCTTCTTTTTGTTGGGAGGTTTTTGATTACTGATTCGATCTCTTCACTTGTGGGTCTGTTGAGATTTTCTACTTCCTGTTGAATCAGTTTGGGTTTATTATGTGCTTTTAAGAATTCATCCATTTCACCTAGTTTCACCAGTTTGTTCCTGTTTAGTTGTTCATAAAATTCTGCCATAATTCTCTTTATTTCTACTGAGTTATTTGTAATGTCTCCTCTTTCATTTTGGTTATTTGCATCTTTTCTTGGTCAGTCTAGCTAAAGGTTTGTCAATTTTATTGATCTTTTCAAAGAACAAACTTCTGTTTTCATTGATTTTTTCTATTGTTTTTCTGTTTTCAATTTTATTTCTGCTCTGATCTTTGTTATTTCCTTCCTTCTGATAGGTTTAGGCTTAGTTTGCTCTTCTTTTTCTAGTTTCTGGAGTTGTCAAGTTAAGCTGTTGATTTGAGATCTTTCTCCTTTTTAAAAAAATAATCTTTATTGTGCTTTAAGTGAAAGTTTACAAATCAAGTCAGTCTCTCACATATAAACTTACATACACCTTACTACATACTCCCATTTACTCTCCCCCAATGAGTCAGCCTGTTCCCTGCTTCCAGTCTTTCCTTTTGTGACGGTTTTTGCCAGTTTCTAACCCTCTCTACCCTCCCATCTCCCCTCTAGACAGGAGATACCAACACAGTCTCAAGTGTCCACCTGACACAAGTAGCTCACTCCTCATCAGCATGTCTCTCCAACCCATTGTCCAGTCCCTTCCATGTCTGATGAGTTGTCTTCAGGATTGGTTCCTGTCCTGGGCCAACAGAAGGTTTGGGGACCAGGACCGCCGGGATTCTTTTAGTCTAAGTCAGACCATTAATCTGGTCTTTTTATGAGAATTTGGGGTTTGCATCCCACTGTTTTCCTGCTCCCTCAGGAGTTCTCTGTTGTGTTTCCTGTCAGGGCAGTCATCGGTTGTGGCCGGGCACCATCTAGTTCCTCTAGTCTCAGGATGATGTAAGTCTCTGGTTCATGTGGCCCTTTCTGTCTCTTGGGCTCATAATTATCTTGTAACCTTGGTGTTCTTCAACCCTCCTTTGATCCAGGTGGATTGAGACCAATTGATGCATCTTAGATGGCTGCTTGTTAGTATTTAAGATCCCAGATGCCACACTTCGAAATGGGATGCAGAATGTTTTCTTAATAGAATTTATTTTGCCAATTGACTTAGATGTCCCCTGAAGCCATAATCCCCAAAATCCTGCCCTTGCTCCGCTGACCTTCGAAGCATTCAGTTTATTCAGGAAACTTCTTTGCTTTTGCTCCAGTCCAGTTGAGCTAACCTTCCATGTATTGAGTGTTGTCCTTCCCTTCACCTAAAGTAGTTCTTCCTACTATCTAATTAGTAAATAACCCTCTCCCACCCTTCCTCCCTCCCCCCTCTCGTAACCAGAAAAGAATGTGTTCTTCTCAGTTTAAACTATTTCTCAAGATCTTATAATAGTGGTCTTATACAATATTTGTCCTTTTGCCTCTGACTAATTTCACTCAGCATAATGCCTTCCAGGTTCCTCCATGTTATGAAATGTTTCACAGATTCGTCACTGTTCTTTATCGATGTGTAGTATTCCATTGTGTGAATATACCATAATTTATTTACCCATTCATCCGTTGATGGACACCTTGGTTGCTTCCAGCTTTTTGCTATTGTAAACAGTGCTGCAATAAACATGGGTGTGCATATATCTGTTTGTGTGAAGGCTCTTATTTCTCTAGGGTATATTCCAAAGAGTGGGATTTCTGGGTTGTATGGTAGTTCTATTTCTAACTTTTTAAGGAAATGCCAGATCGATTTCCAAAGTAGTTGTACCATTTGACATTCCCACTAGCAGTGTATAAGAGTTCCAATCTCTCTGCAGCCTCTCCAACATTTATTATTTTGTGTTTTTTGGATTAATGCCATCCTTGTTGGAGTGAGATGGAATCTCATCGTACTTTTAATTTGCATTTCTCTAATGGCTAATGATCAAGAGCATTTTCTTATGTATCTGTTAGCCACCTGAATATCTTCTTTAGTGAAGTGTGTGTTCATATCCTTTGCCCAATTTTTAATGAGGTTGTTTGTCTTTTTGTGGTCAAGTTTTAACAGAATCATAGATTTTAGAGATCAGGCGCTGGTCGGAGATGTCATAGCTGAAAATTTTTTTCCCAATCTGTAGGTGGTCTTTTTACTCCTTTGGTGAAGTCTTTAGATGAGCATAGATGTTTGATTTTTAGGAGCTCCCAGTTATCTGGTTTCTCTTCATCATTTTTAGTAATGTTTTGTATTCTGTTTATGCCTTGTATTAGGGCTCCTAAGGTTGTCCCAATTTTTTCTTCCATGATCTTTATCGTTTTAGTCTTTATGTTTAGGTCTTTGATCCACTTGGAGTTAGTTTTTGTGCATGGTGTGAGGTATGGGTCCTGTTTCATTTTTTTGCAAATGGATATCCAGTTATGCCAGCACCATTTGTTAAAAAGACTATCTTTTCCCCAATTAACTGACACTGGTCCTTTGTCAAATATCAGCTGCTCATATACGGATGGATTTATATCTGGATTCTCAATTCTGTTCCATTGGTCTATGTGCCTGTTGTTCTACCAATACCAGGTTGTTTTGACTACTGTGGCTGTATAATATGTTCTAAAATCAGTGAGGCCTCCCACTTTGTTCTTCTTTTTCAGTAATGCTTTACTTATTCGGGGCTTCTTTCTCTTCCATATGAAGTTGGTGATTTGTTTCTCCATCACTTTAAAAAATGTCATTGGAATTTGGAGTAGAAGTGCATTGTATATATAGATGGCTTTTGGTAGAATAGACACTTTTACTATGTTAAGTCTTCCTATCCATGAGCAAGGTATGTTTTTCCACTTAAGTAGGTCCTTTTTAGTTTCTTGCACTAGTACTTTGTAGTTTTCTTTGTATAGGTCTTTTACATCCTTGGTAAGATTTATTCCTAAGTATTTTATCTTCTTGGGGGCTACTGTGAATGGTATTGATTTGGTGATTTCCTCTTCGATGTTTTTTTTGTTGATGTAGCAGAATCCAAGTGATTTTTGTATGTTTATCTTGTAATCTGAAACTCTGCTGAACTCTTCTATTAGTTTCAGTAGTTTTCTGGAGGATTCCTTAGGGTTTTCTGTGTATAAGATCATGTCATCTGCAAATAGAGATAATTTCACTTCTTCCTTGCCAATCTGGATGCCCTTTATTTCTTTGTCTAGTCTAATTGCTCTGGCTAAGACCTCTAGCACAACGTTGAATAAGAGCGGTGATAAAGGGCATCCTTGTCTGGTTCCCGTTCTCAAGGGAAATGCTTTCAGGCTCTCTCCACTTAGAATGATGTTGGCTGTTGGCTTTGTATAAAAACTTTGTATAAGTGCCCTTTATTATGCTGAGGAAGTTACCTTCAATTCCTATTTTGCTTAGAATTTTTATCATGAATGGATGTTGGACTTTGTCAAATGCCTTTTCTGCACCTAGTGATAAGATCATGTGTTTTTTGTCTTTTGTTTTATTTATATGGTGGATTACATTAATGGTTTTTCTAATATTGAACCAGCCTTGCATAGCTGGTATAAATCCTACTTGGTTGTGGTGGATTATTTTTTTGATATGTCGTTGAATTCTATTGGCTGTAATTTTGTCGAGGATTTTTGCATCTATGTTCATGAGGGATATAGGTCTGTAATTTTCTTTCTTTGTGGTATCCTTACCTGGTTTTGGTATCAGGGATATGGTGGCTTCATAGAATGAGTTAGGTAGTATTCCATCATTTTCTATGCTTTGAAATCCCTTTAGTAGTAGTGGTGCTAACTCTTCTCTGAAAGTTTGGTAGAACTCTGCAGTGAAGCCATCTGGGCCAGGGCTTTTTTTTTTGGGTGTTTTTTGATTACCTTTTCAATCTCTTTTTTTGTTATGGGTCTATTTAGTTGTTGTTGTACTTCTGACTGTGTTCGTTTAGGTAGGTAGCGTTTCTCTAGGAACTCATCCATTTCTTCTAGGTTTGCAAATTTGTTAGAGTACAATTTTTCATAATAATCTGATATGATTCTTTTAATTTCAGTTGGGTCTGTTGTGATATGGCCCATCTCATTTCTTATTCGGGTTATTTGTTTCCTATATTTCTTTTGTCAGTCCAGCCAATGGTTTACCAATTTGTTAATTCTTTCAATTGTTTTTCTGTTCTCTAATTCATTTAGTTTAGCTCTAATTTTTATTATTTGTTTTCTTCTGGTGCCTGATGGATTCTTTTGTTGCTCGCTTTCTATTTGTTCAAGCTGTAGGGACAGTTCTCTGATTTTGGCTCTTTCTTCTTTTTGTATGTGTGCATTTACCAATATAAATTGACCTCTGAGCACTGCTTTTGCTGTGTCCCAGAGGTTTTGATAGGAAGTGTTTTCATTCTCATTGCATTCTATGAATTTCTTTATTCCCTCCTTAATGTCTTCTATAACCCAGTCTTTTTTGAGCAGGATATTGTTCAGTTACCAAGTATTTGATTTCTTTTCCCTGATTTTTCTGTTATTGATTTCTACTTTTCTGGCCTTGTGGTCTGAGAAGATGCTTTGTAATATTTCGATGTTTTGGATTCTGCAAAGGTTTGTTTTATGATCTAATATGTGGTCTATTCTAGAGAATGTTCCACGTGCGCTAGGAAAAAAAGTATACTTCGTAGCTGTTGGGTGCAGTGTTCTATATAAGTCAATGAGGTCAAGTTGGTTGATTGTAGTAATTAGATCTTCCATGTCTCTATTGAGCTTCTTACTGGAAGTCCTATCCTTCTCCGAAAGTGGTGTGTTGAAGCGTCCTACTATAATTGTGGAGATGTCTATCTCAGTTTTCAGTTCTGTTAAAGTTTAAGTATCTTGCAGCCCTGTCATTGGGTGCATAAATATTTAATATGGTTTTATTTTCCTGGTCAATTGTCCCTTTAATCATTATGTAGTGTCCTTCTTTATCCTTTGTGGTGGATTTAACTTTAAAGTCTATTTTGTCAGAAATTAATATTGACACTCCTGCTCTTTTTTGATTGTTGTTTTCTTGATATATTTTTTTCCGTCCTTCGAGTTTTAGTTTGTTTGTGTCTCTAAGTCTAAGGTGTGTCTCTTTTAGGCAGCATATAGACGGATCGTGTTTCTTTATCCAGTCTGAGACTCTCTGTCTCTTTATTGGTGAATTTAGTCCATTTACATTCAAAGTAAGTATAGATAAGTATGAGTTTAGAGCTGTCATTTTGATGCCTTTTTGTGTGTGTTGTTGATCATTTCATTTTTCCACTAACTTTTTTGTGCTGAGAAGTTTTTCTTTGTAAATTGTGTGTTCCTCATTTTCATAGTAGTTGAATTTATGTTTGCTGAGTCATTATGTTTTTCTTGTTTTTTATTTCAAATTATGGAATTGTTAGACCTCTTTGTGGTTACCTTACTATTTACCCCTATTTTTCTAAATAAAAACCTAACTTGTATCATCACATATCGCCTTGTTTTCCTGTCCATATGGAAGATCTTTGCCTCCTGTATTTAGTCCCTCTTTTTGATTATCGTGATCTTTTACGTAATGACCTCAATGATTCCCTGTTTTGAATATTTTTTTTCTTTTTAAAATTAATCTTATTTTGTTTTTGTGATTTCCCTATTTGAGTTGATATCAGGATGTTCTGTTCTGTGACCTTGTGTTGTGCTGGTGTCTGATATTATTGATTTTTCTGACCAAACAATTTCCTTTAGTAATTCTTGTAGCTTTGGTTTGGTTTTTGCAAATTCTCTAAGCTTGTGCTTATCCGTAAATGTTTTAATTTCACCTTCATACTTGAGAGAGAGTTTTGCTGGATATATGATCCTTGGCTGGCAGTTTTTCTCCTTCAGTGCTCTATGTATGTCATCCCTTTGCCTTCTTGCCTGCATGGTTTCTGCCGAGTAGTCCGAACTTATTGATTCTCCTTTGTAGGTGACTTTTCTTTTATCCCTGGCTGCTTTTAAAATTTCTCTTTATCTTTGGTTTTGGCAAGTTTGATGATAATATGTCTTGGTGATTTTCTTTTTGGATCAATCTTACATGGGGTTCGATGAGCATCTTGGATAGATATCCTTTCGTCTTTCGTGATGCCAGGGAAGATTTCTGCCAAGAGATCTTCAGCTATTCTCTCTGTATTTTCTGTTATCCCTCCCTGTTCTGGAACTTCAATCACACGCAAGTTATTCTTCTTAAAAGAGCCCCACATGATTGTTAGTGTTTCTTCATTTTTTAAAATTCTTTTATCTGATTTTTCTTCAGCTTTATATTGGTGTCAATTGCCTTATCTTCCATCTCCCCCACTCTGCATTCCAATTGCTCGAGTCTGCTCCTCTGACTTCGTATTGAGTTGTCTAATTCTGTAATTTAATGTTAATCTTTTGAATTTACGAATGCTGTCTCTCTATGGATTCTTGCAGCTTATTAATTTTTCCACTATGTTCTTGAATAATCTTTTTGATTTCTTCCACTGCTTTATCAGTGTGTTCCTTGGCTTTTTCTGTAGATTGCCTTATTTCATTTCTGAGGCCATCCCTGATGTCTTGAAGCATTCTGTAGATTAGTTTTTTATATTCTGCATCTGGCAATTCCAGGATTGTATCTTCATTTGGGAAAGATTTTGATTCTTTAATTTGGGGAGTTGTAGAAGTGACCATGGTCTGCTTCTTTATGTGGTTTGATATGAGTGCTGTCTTTGAGCTTTGTATAAGATATTGTAATGATTTATTTTATATTTGCTCACTGAGTCCTATCTTGTTTTGTTTTTCAATATACCTAGATGGGCTACTAGATTGCATTGTCTTGATTGTTGTAGCCTTTGAATCACTTATATCTTATTACCAGCTGGTTTGGGCTGTTATCAGATTCACTATTCTTGAATAGAATCAGCTTAGGTTTTCTGATTTTGAGTCACCAGGTGTGTGGTGTAGACTGTCACCTATTAGGGGAGTAGTGGTGATAGTTGTGTGCACCAGATTCTAGTTGATGCAGGGGTTCACACTCCAAGGGGGCAGGATGCTGACAGTCTTCCACCACATGCCAGTGAGGTAGGTGTGTCTCTATTCCTAAAGCACTTTGGTGTGTGGGCTCTGCAGCTGTACCTTAGGCACCCATTGCTTGTACCTCTAAAGATTGGTAGGCATCAATATCCTCAGACCCCTTTGGTAGGTGGCTAGGTGGTTTGGGTGGAGCTTCAGACCTCAGTTCCCTGTTGTGGATCAGTGAGGGCTCTGTTTAATAGGTAGGGATATCAGACCTGGAAAACTTGTCTCTCCAGTGCTCTGCTAAAACAATTACAGTCAGATCTCTATCAGAATTGCCTTTGCATTATAATACCCACCTTGTTCCCTTTAGGGATGAAAGCCAAAGACTGTGGATCTCATATGCTTCACT
Source organism: Elephas maximus indicus (assembly GCF_024166365.1). Classification (NCBI taxonomy): domain Eukaryota; kingdom Metazoa; phylum Chordata; class Mammalia; order Proboscidea; family Elephantidae; genus Elephas; species Elephas maximus. The sequence goes on from NC_064829.1 coordinate 24,926,552, forward strand.
GGAGCTGGTTCTGTATTTTTATTCCAGTTTAGGGAAGTCAGGGAAGGATTTTTTGTCCCTGGGTTGTTTGTAGCTTCTCTCAGGCCAGGAGAATAGGTTAGGAAAAATAAAAACCAAAAAACTGCAGAGCACTTCACTCCCTGGCCCAGGAAATTCCCATGTTAATGAAGCCACCTGGGAAGGGGAGGGGAGGGATCAGATAGATAGGAGAGAGTAGCACCCAGCAATATAGACAAAGTTACTTATCTTGCTTGGTGATGGCTGTTTTATCTGAGATTCCCAAGGGGAGTGTAGCCTATGTGCACTGGCTGGGTCGAGATTGCACCTGAGGGTCAGGCCCGCATCCTGTGCTTGTGCTGTCTCAAGCGGTGGTCAGCTCCTCCGCTCCCAATCCAAAGCCCAGTGCCAATGTTCCGCAGCTGGGACACCGCACTCCAGGTTCTAAAACCAGTTGCTACCTCCTGGTGACTTCTGTCAGCCGCATTGTTGCGCTGCCTGCATGAGCTGGCTGGGCTTCCCCCAGGCTCACCTCAGGGAACTGTGGCTGCGTCCCGTGCTTGCGCCATCTCAGAAAGCCGTGCTCAGCTCCCCTGTGGCCAGTCCAAAGCCTGGCACCAAGGTTTTCTGACTGGGACGCTGGCTCCAGGCTCCGAAAACAGTCGCTGCTTCCCCATGGTTGCTTGTTCACTCGTTAGCCACGTCAGTGTGCAGCCTGCTTGCACTGGCTGAGTCTCACCGAGGTTACCTCAGGGGGCTAGGGGTTAGGGCTGTGTCCCATGCCTGCCCCCCCTCAGCAAGCTGCAATCAGCCCCACCACTCGGCACCAGGGAACCCCAAAGTCTCAAGGCTGTGGAGCGGGACGCCGGTTCTAGAAGCGGTGGCTGTTTCAGGGCACAGCTTTTCGCTCCCTGTCACTCAGGTCAACTCTTTAGATCTGTGTTTGATGGTCAGGGTTCGTAGATTGTCACCTATGTGATCGATTCACTTGTTGTTCCGAGTCTTTGTTGCAAGAGGGATCCAAGGTAGCTTCTACCTAGTCAGCCGTCTTGGCCCCGCCTCTCTCCTTTTTTCATGTACACATTTATTGCTATAAGTTTCCCTCTGAGTATTACCTTCAGTGGATCCCATACATTTTGGTATATTGCTCTTTCATTTCATTTGACTCTAGAAAATTTGTGATTTCTCTTTTAATTTCTTCCTTTACCCGTTGGTAGTTTAATAGTGTGTTGTTTAATTTCTATATATTTGTGTGTTTCCCAATTTTTTTTTCTGTTATTGATTTCTAGTTTCACTCCATTGTCATCAGAGAAAATACTTTGTACGATTTCAATCTTTTTAAATTTGTCAGGACTTGCTTTGTGACCTAACATGTGATCTATTCTGGAGAATAATCCATGTGCAGTGGAGTGGGATGTATATTGTGCTGTTACTGAGTGGAGAGTTCTATATATGTCTGTTAAGTCTAATTGGTTTATAGCGTCATTCAGGTCTTCTGCTTCCTTGCTGATACTCTTTCTAGATGTTCTGTCTAATATTGAAAGTAGTATATTGAAGTCTCTAACTATTATTGCAGTGCTATTTCTCCCTTCAATTCTATCAGTGTTTGTTTTATATATTTAGGTGCTCTGGTGTTGGGTGCATACATATTTATGATTATTAAATATCCTTGATTAATTGACCCTTTTATCATTATATAATGTCCATCTTCATCTCTTCTGACAGATTTTGTCTTAAGGTCTACTTTGTATGATATTAAGATTGGCTGACCAGCTCTCTTTTGGTATTATTTTCAGGGAATATTTTATTCCATCCTTTCAGTTTCAATCTGTTTGTGTCCTTGGGTCTAAGGAATGTCTCTTGTAAACAGCATAGAGTTGGATCATGTTTTTTTTTTTTTTTTTTAATCCATTCTGACACTGTTTGCCTTTTGATTGGAGCATTTATTCCATTTACATTAGCTGTAATTACTGATAAGAAATGGCTTACTTCTGCCATTTTGTTATTTGTTTTTTTGTATGTCTTAAGCCTTCTGTCCTTTACTACTGCTTGTATTTTGTTGGTTTATTGAAGTGAGGTATTTTGGTTTCCTTCTCTTTCCCTTTTTTGTATGTTTTTTAGATGTTTTTGTAGTGGTTACCATGAATATCACATTTAACAATAAAAAAAAAATTTTTTTTTTAATTTGTAACATCCTAGGGTAAGTTGCTACCAACTTAATTTCAGTAACATACAAGAAATTTTATACCTATACCTTTCCTCCTGTCCCCTCTCCCAGTTTGTTGTTGTTATCACTAACTACGATGTTATATTTCATGTGCCCTGTAACACAATTTTATTTATATTTTTTATATAATTTTTTCTTTGAAAAGCATGAAGAACAAAACAGTTAGAATTATCCAGCATGAATACTTTATTATTAGTCCTTCTCCTTGTCCATACAATTGCCTCTATTAGGGGTCTTTCTTTTTCTGTATGTCTTTGAGTTATTTTCTAATGTCTTTCCCCTTCCATCTACATAACTCCCGTTAATATATTTTTGTAGGGTCAGGCTGGTGAATTTGAACTCTCGCAGCTTCTGTTTGTCTAGGAATGTTTTGATTTCATCCTAATTAATGAAGGACGGTTTCTCCAGGTATAGTATTCTTGGTTGACAGGTTTTTTTCTTTCGTTATTTTAAATATTTTATCCCTTTGCCTTCTGGCCTCCAATGTTTTTGAGGAGAAATTGACGCTTAATCTTATTGGGGATCCTTTGTATGTGATTATTTTCTTCTCTCTCACTGCTTTTAGAATTCTTTATTTATCTTTACTTTTGGAGAGCCTAACTATGATGTGTGTTGGTGTAGATCTCTTTGGGTTTATTCTGGTTGGAGTTCTTTGTGCTTCTTGGATTTGTAGATTCATGCCCTGTATTAGATTGGGAAAATTTTCTGTCATTATTTCTTTAAATATTCTTTCTGCCCCTTTCTCTCTCTCATTTCCTTCTGGGATTTCCATGATGCATATATTAGGTCTCTTGTTGCTGTCCCATAGTTCCATTAAACTGTGTTCCATCCTCTCAAGCCTCTGTTCTTGTTGCTCTTCAGCCTCAGTACTACTAACCATCTTTTCCTCTAGTTCACTGATCTTTCCATCTGCCTGATTAAATCTATTGTTAAGTTCTTCTATTGTATTTCTCATTTCATTTATTGTACCTTTCAGTTGCAATCTCTCTTTTTTTTTTAGGTCCTCATTTTGTTCTTGCATTGTTTTCCTCATTTCTTTGAGATCTTTCTTTATGTTTTTCCTTACCTGATTATGTTTAATGCTGTTGTATTATACCCTTCTAATTTTTTTTTTCTCCATTATTTGGTCTTTTTTTTCTAGATGCACTTTCACTCCCTTTGTCACGTTCATTTGTATGGGCTATTGTTTCTCTCTTTGTGTGTCTTGTGATTTTTTGTTGGGACATTAGAATTTTCAAGAGTGCCAACTTTCTCAGTTCTCCCCAGTATTTGGTGTTTTTCCCTGCACTACTTTCTGCAAAAAACTCAGGCAGGCACAGTCTTTGGCCTTTGCTTACTGTTTCCTCTCCCTCTCTGTGATAACTCCTCCTCCCTCCCTCGTTTAATTAGAATTTGCAATGTCTAGGTCTTGGTTTTCAACTTCCAATATTTCCCAAACATACCAGAGAACACGCTGTGGTCAATCTGTCAACCAGCAGGCACCACCACTCAGGCAAGATATTGTGCACTAATCAACCAGTCCACCAGGGTGTGCAGTCCTTTCTTTCTGGCTATTCCTTCCTTTCTCTGTTTCTGCGACCACAGTTTCAGTCAGAAAACCCACTCTCAGTGAGCCTCTTTCTGGGCTGGGTGTTGTCCTTTGGTTTTGCCCAGGGCTTCCTTCCTGCTCTGTGGAGGCTGCTTATATCTGACTGACATTCAGGGAAGCATAGGAAGACTTTTCTCTGTATCAAGAGGAAGAGGGGCTAGCACTCCCCAGAAGGACCTCCAAAAGATCTGTCTTGTTGGTTGTGGAGTCCCAGTGGCCCTGTGGTGGTGGGGGTATTAGTGTCCACTTAGGTGACCCTCCCCTGGATCCACTGTAGGAGTTTGTATCACTCCAGCAGTGGTAGAAGGGTTGTAATGCCCCAAATAGACCCCAGGGGAGGGGATTCTTGTTGCTATCAGAGCTGACCTATGGTGCCTTGGCTGTTAGTATAGCCTCCACTCAAGGTACCTGCTTCCTAGCACACAGAAACCTTAGAGCTGACCAGAAGGGGGAGCATACAGACCAGAATTGAATCCCTGGGGGGGGGAGTGGTCTGTCTTGCTGGTTTCAGGAGCCTGGCCTATGGGGTACACAGGGAGGTAAGTAACCTGTTGAGTATGAGAGCAGGCTCTGTTGCAAGGGCCTTCTGTAGCAATTCACAGTAGGCTTGCAGCTGACAACATCCACATGGGGAGGTGCTGGTACACTCCAAACAGACCCCCAGGGAGGTCTGCTTTGTTAATTTTATAGCAGAAGCTTGGATCCTGTCTCTTTGTACAGGCAGGGGCTGTGGTTATGGAAGCAGGCTTTTTTTTCTGTGGCTACTTCCTCAGTTCACAGAAGCCAGTGGCCCGTGTGCTGGAGGGGGAGGGGCAGGGATGGCGGGAGAGGCGATTTTCCTAATGTGACCTATTATTGATTCATTGATTCTTGCCTATCTGCAGTTTCCCACTGCTTTTCTCTGTTCCCCGATTCAGAGCCCCTCAAAGCCAAGAACCATTTTGTTGTTGTATTTCTTGTTATGTTTATGGAGGAAGGTCAGAATGATGGCCTGTTTATGCTGCCATCTTCTCAGAATTCTAGCTAATATTTTGACAGAGATTTATTTGAATGCTGGGAACCAAAAAAAGAGAAAGAGACAGATACAGAGAGGGAAAAGAAAAACTTCTCTAATATTTTCAGATTGGCTCTGTGCTGAGGCACTCTTTCAATGTTTAATGAGGCATTTACAACACTTCCTTAGCCTTCACTTCCTATTTGCACTGAGCCTAGAGATGAGTCAGAAGTGGAAGCATATGGTCTTCTCAGGTCTTTTCCGAGCATAGGTCTTTCCCTGGCCATGCATATGGCTTTCTAAATTCTCCAGTATACACACTTTCAAATGCCCTAATTGCCCAAAGAAGCTCTCTCCCCATCTTTCCTTTTGTGGCTTTTGGTTCTTTATTGTTTGCATGTGCTGTAATCTTTTGCCCCACGTAGCTCTGAATTTTTTATCTGCCTTACATTGTTTTTGAGTGAGTTCCCAGTTATCTACCTTGCATCATTTCTTCAGGTAGCCCTCAGGCAGATTAAAATAGGCAAGCACAATTCTTTGAGAAGAAGGTCTGCTGTGCTTATCCCAGAACCAGGGACCAAGGTCTCACACTGGAAACACTAACTGCCATCTTCAAGACTGCTGCCATGCCAGGAATGGGGGTGGGCAAGCACAAGTATAAACATCCTGAGCAAACTGGAGAGTTGGTCACCCTCTCCAGAATTCATTACCTGATCCTCTCCTCTTCTTTATCTACGCCTTTTTTGGGGGATCCCATTTACTTGTATGACTTTTAGCACTATCTATGTGCCAGTAACTCGCAACTGTGTATCTCCAGCTCAGAACTCCCTTGTGAACTCTTCCTGACATTTGATTAGTCTAACTGACTTTTCAGACTTGCCATGTCTTACTTGGAACTCCTGATCTCTCTCTAATCGTGCTGGTCCAGCAGCTTTCCCCATCTCACTTGATGGGAAGTCTACTGTTCTAGTTGCATAGGCAAAATATCTCAAAGTCATGATGTGCCTGAAAACCTACAAAATATTTCCAGAATACTATCATTTATGACTACCAACACTGCTACCGCCATGGTCAAACCCATCACATTTTTTTTTCAATCCTGCAATAGACTTCTAAATAGTCTCTATTTTTTTTTTTTTTTGCAATCATTATCTATTTTCAATATAGCAGCTGAAGTGATCATTTTAAAATATGTCTGTCCATATCACTCACAGAGTAAGATCCAAAGCCTTTACAGTGATCTGAATTGTCCTGTGTGATCTGGACCTCCCAGTTCTTCTGACTTTTTGTGGTCATCTGTCCTACTTCCTGGCTTTCAGGTCCTAAACCATCATACTATGCCTACTAGAACACCATGACTATATCCTACCCCACTCCTACCTCCATCCCTAGGGCAAAACAAGCATAAGGTCAGAAAGAATGATCCCATGACTAGGTGGACTGTTGACCCAACAAAGAGAATCAGCGGAGGGGCATATGTCACTGTCAATGTCACTGTCATTTCTCCCCTACTCACATACCCCTGAAAGAAGGACTTGGTTCATGCTTGTTCATTGCTATCAAACACTATTTTTTTTTTTTAATCAAACATAGCCACATACTAATTCTGTTGTTGTTGTTGTTAGGTGCCTTCCAGTCAGTTCTGACTCATAGCAACCCTATCCACAACAGAATGAAACACTGCCTGGTCCTGCACCATCCTTACAATCGTTATTATGCTTGAGCCCACTGTTGTAGCCACTGTGTGTCCATCCATCTCATTGAGGGTCTTCTTCTTTTCTGCGGACCCTGTACTTTGTCAAGCATGATGTCCTTCTCCAGGGACTGATCCCTCCTGACAACACGTCTAAAATATGTAAGATGCAGTCTTGCCATCTGCCTTAGTCATCTAGTGCTGCCATAACAAAAATACCATAAGTGGATTGGCTTTAATAAAGATAAATTTATTCTCACAGTCTAGTAGGTTACAAGTCCAGATTCAGGGTATTGGCTCCAGATCCTCGTCCTCAATCTTCTGCTGGTTGAGGAGCTTCTCAGGCCCAGGGACCCCATATCCAAAGGACGTGATCTGCTCCCGGTGCTGCTTTCTTGGTGGTATGAGGTCACTGACTCTCAGCTTACTTCCCTTTCCTTTTACCTCTTGAGAGATAAAAGGTGGTGCAGGCCATACCCGAGGGAAACTTCCTTTGTCTTGAATCAGGGAGGTTATCTGAGTGAGGGTGTTGTTAAATCCCACCCTAATCCTCTCAACATAAAATTACAATCACAAAATGGAGGACAACTATACAATACTGGGAATCATGGCCTAACCAAGTTGATACACACATTTTTGGGGGGGACATGATTCAATCCATGACACCATCCTTGCTTCTAAGGAGCATTCTGGTTGTACTTCTTCCAAGACAGATTTGTTTGTTCTTTTGGCAGTCCATGGCATATTCAATATTCTTCACCAACGCCACCATTCAAAGGCATCAATTATTCTTTGGTCTCCCTTACTCGCTGTCCAGCTTTCACATGCATAGGATGAGACTGAAAATACCATAATGTTGCTTACTGGTCCAGTTGTGAGGATTTTTGTTTTATGTTGAGGTGTAATCCATACCGAAGGCTGTGGTCTTTGATCTGCATTAGTAAATACTTCAAGTCCTCATCACTTTCAGCAAGCAAGGTTGTGTCATCTGCATAATGCAGGTTGTTAATTAGCCTTCCTCCAATTCTGATGCCCCATTCTTCTTCATATAGTCCAGCTTCTTGGATTATTTGCTCAGTATACAGATTGAATAGGTAAGGTGAAAGGATAAAACCCTGAATCACATCTTTCCTGACTTTAAACCGCCCAGTCTCCCCTTGTACAGGTTTCTCACGAGCACAATTAGGGTTCTGAAATTCCTTCTTCGAAATGTTATCCATAATTTGTTATGATCCACTCAGTCAAATTGCTTTGCATAATGAATAAAACACAGGTACACATCTTTCTGGAATTTTCTGCCTTCGGCCAGGCTCCATCTGACATCAGCAATGATATCCCTGGTTCCACGTCCTCTTCTGAATCTGGTCTGAATTTCTGGCAGTTCCCTGTCAATGTAGTGCTACAGCTGCTTTTGTATGATCTTCAGCAAAATTTTGCTTACGTATGATACTAATGATATTGTTCGATAATTTCCACATTCGGTTGGATCACCTTTCTTGGGAATAAATATGGATCTCTTCCAGTCAGTTGGCCAGGGAGCTATCTGCCATATTTCTTGGCGTAGATGAGTGAGCACTTCCAGCGCTGCATCTGTTTGTCGAAGCATCTCAATTGGTATTCTGTCTATTCCTGGAGCCTTGTTTTTCACTAAGCCTTCAGAACAGCTCAGACTTCTTCCTTCAGTACCATCGGTTCCTGCTCATGTACTACTTCTTGAAATGGTTGAATGTCAACTCATTCTCTTTTGTATAATGACTGGGTTCTTTCCATCTCTTTTGATGCTTCCTTTCTTTCCCCATAGAATCCTTCACTATTGCAACTCAAGGCTTAAATTTTTTCTTCACTTCTTTCGGCTTGAGAAATGCCAATCATGTTCTTCCCCTTTGGTTTTCTATCTCCAGCTCTTTGCACGTGTCATTATAACACTTTACTTTGTCTTCTCGAGCCACCCCCTGAAGTCTTCTATTCAGTTCTTTTACTCCATTTCTTCCTTTTGCTTTAGCTGCTTAACTACCAAGAGCAAGTTTTAGAGTCCCCTCTGACATCCATCTTGGTCTTTTCTTTCTTTCCTTTCTTTTCAATGACCTCTTACTTTCTTCATGTATGATGTCCTTGATGTCATTCCACAACTCGTCTGGTCTTTGGTCACTAGTGTTTAATGCATCAAATCTATTCTTCAGATGGCCTCTAAATCCAGGTGGAATATACTCAAGGTCATATTTTGGCTCTCGTGGACTTGCTCTGATTTTCTTCTGTTTCAACTTGAACTTGCATATGAGCAATTGATGGTCTGTTCCACAGTCAGCCCCTGGCCTTGTTCTGACTGATGATATTGAGTTTTTCCATCGTCTCTTTCCACAGATGTAGTTGGTTTGATTCTTGTGTGTTCCATCTGCTGAGGTCCATGTGTATAGTCGCCGTTTATCTTGGTGAAAAAAGGTATTTGCAATGAAGAAGTTGTTAGTCTTGCAAAATTCTATCATTTGATCTCTGGCCTTGTTTCTATCACTAAGGCCATATTTTCCAACTACCGATCCTTCTTCTTTGTTTTCAACTTTCTCATTCCAATCACCAGTAATTATCAATGCATCCTCATTGTATGTTCGATTAATTTCAGGCTGCAGAAGCTGATAAAAATCTTCTATTTCTTCATCTTTGGCCCTAGTGGTTGGTGCGTAAATTTGAATAATAGTCATATTAACTGGTCTTCCTTATAGGCGTGTGAATGTTATCCTACTGCTGACAGCGTTGTACTTCAGGATAGATCTTGAAATGTTCTTTTTGACAATGAATGCAACACTCTTCCTTTTCAAGTTGTCATTCCTGGCATAGTAGACTACATGATTGCCCAATTCAAAATGGCCAATACCAGCCCACTTCAGCTCACTAATGCCTAGGATATCAATGTTTATGTGTTCCATTTCATTTTTGATGATTTCTAATTTTTCTAGATACATACATTGTACATTCTGGGTTCTGATTATTAATGGATGTTTTCTGCTGTTTCTTCTCATTTTGAGTCCTGCCACATCAGCACATGAGGGTCCCGAAAGTTTTACTCCATCCATGCCATTAAGGTTGACTCTACTTTGAGGAGGCAGCTCTTCTCTAGTTGTCTTTTGAGTGCCTTCCAGACTGGGGGGCTCATCTTCTGGCAGTATAGCTGACATTGTTCCACTGCTACTCATAAGGTTTTCACTGGCTAATTCTTTTCAGAAATAGACTGCAGAGTCCCTTTTCCTAGTCTGTCTTAGTCTGGAAGCTCAGATAAAACCTGTCCTCCATGGGTGTCCCTGCTGGTATCTGAATACCAGTGGCATAGCTTCCAGCATCACAGCAACACCCAAGCCCCCACAGTATGACAAACTGACAGACACGTGGGGGATACTTGGTCTAGGTGACAGCACTGCACAGGCCTGTCTCCTCAAATCTTGGGCCTCATTTTCAGGCCCTCCTCTTTCAAGTAGGTGTCAGAATTAATCACTCCCTACTCAGACGACTTTTGCTTACCTCTCAAACCATGATCTCCATGGATCATCTACTTTCTCCGGCATTCTCATCCCTATACTGCCTATCATGGATTAAATTGCATCCCCCAAATCTCTGTATTGTAAATCCCAACCTCTATACCTGTGGTTATAGTGCCATTTGGGAATGGGTTTTCTTTGTTACGTTAATGAAGGAGTATTAATGTAGGGCACGCCACCAGGACTTCTTTATTCATACTTACACTTTATCAATAAACTTTTTTTGAAGTGTAATATACATACAGAAAAGTGCACAAATCAGCTTGATAAGTCATGTCAAAATGAATATACACATTTAACACTCTTCCACTAATTCTTTTCACTCAATGCTATATTGGGAAGATCTTCCCAATCAACATATACATTTCAAACTAACTTTATTTAATGGGTCCATTCTTGGGCTGAATGTACAATTTATTTAGCTAGTCCTGGATCCTTAGTCCTTTTCCAGGAATCTACTGTTAGAAAATGCAGCAATGATTATCATAGTATCTTCAACCACATTTGTGCACATATCTAGAAGGGGAAATTCTGGGCTCCCTTGTCTTCTGTAAATTCTTCGACAAGTTCCCTTGGATGTCTGTCATTGGTGGTTATGAGAATTGTGGCATACTGGTTATAAGGCAACCACTGGTCTCGAATACCTCAGGACTTCATTATCCCATGAATGTTAGCATGCCCAGCTCTGTGCCCACCTCCCCACCATCACCCCCACCCTGCAGAGGAGCCACCACTGACCTTCTAGTGATGCTGCTGCCCCTCTCACCAGTGCGTTCCAGATGGCCTTAATGAATGGGGTGTCCCCTGGGCCTTTTCTGGAATATAATCCTTTTGGGGGTCTTCTGACCTCAAAATATATCCATGCCGTCATGCCCACTTTCCTTAGCCTGTTTATTCTTTTACCATCTGCCAAGACAACTCAGCATTTCTGCTTCAGGTAGTGCTGGTCATTACTTTCTACAAGCTTCTAAGAACCACCTTAGCAGCAAGATTACCCATCTCTTGGGTTAGGGTTGCCAGATTGAGTGAATAAAAATACAAGATGCCCAGTTAAATTTTAATTTCAGATAAACAACAAATAATATTTTAGCATAAGTATGTCCCAAAATTGCATGACACAAAGTTTTATCTTATTTGGCAACCTTACCTGGGATCCTTGCCAGAGTGCTAAAACCTGTGTTCCAGTCCCCAAATCAATATAGTCTTGCTTAAAAAAAAAAAAAAATTTTTTTTTTTTTGTCCAGTCTTACTTTCTGGCCTCCTTGATTCAGCACCCTCCACATCCTGTACCTGAGGGACTTCCATGCCTCCTGCCAGCAATGCTAGGCAATTTTTACAGCTCCTTGTGTGTATAATCTCTTTCTTCTCTTCTCAGGCCCAATATATACTCAGCTAGGTTATGCTGGAATTTGGCTCTGTTGGCCAGGCAGCCAGGAAAGTAGGGGGCAGCGTGGCCGTGGGAGAAGAGGCCTTACAGCACCTTTCATCCCAGGGAAATGGTGGTTTTACTAGGGAAGGTTCTGAGGGTTCAGGTGGGCCTGCAGAGCCAGCCTCCTCTGGGATCTTCATCTGATGTCCCCGTCCCAAGTTTCAGGATCCCAGGCTTCCCCACCAGGGCTGTGATGAGTGATTGCTGGTAAAAGTTTAACAACCAGTTCTCTGAAATGGAGAAGATAAACCCCTGAATTGTAGTATTTGCTGATTTGTATGCATTCTCCCATGGACTTCAAGCTACCAGTATGAGGTCCCTGAACGTGCAGTTCTGAAGAGACATTAGCAATTGGCCCAGAGAGCTAGTGAGAACGGGTCCAGCATGCCATGGGTTCTGACCTCAGCATAACAGATTGGCTGAGCATTTACATGTCCCTGGAGCAGGGTCTCAAATGATCAGGGCCTGGGTCCACTGCTCAGCTGTGTCCAGTCTTCTGCCACAGGCAATAAGGGCCTCTTTGTCAGCTTCTGAAGAGGCCTTCTGCCTCTCCCACTCAGCTTGCTAATGGCCCTCAGTCTTTCATTATCCCTCTGCAGAGTATCCATACCACTCAGTGGTAACCAGCCAACTCTGTTGTCCTTGTAGGCATTGTCCCCCACCCACTCCCATGTCTTTCAAATGCCTGGATAATTTCACCTACAAGGGTATCCTCCTTCCCTGGGACTTTCCCCAGGTCACCACAAGTAACATCTTCCTCAATTGGGCACCTCTTTGGGTCAGGGACTACCTTTGTCTCACATAACCCTCAGGATGTCATTCCCTACCTGCTGGGAGGGAGTGAGTTAATCCCCAAGCTCCATCCTCCTACCTGTGTTCTCTGACCACTCCTCGAACCATTTGTGCTACTTCTGGTCCCCAAGAAGCAGATGCCAAGATGGGATTGGATGTGCAAGGAATTTATTGAGGCAAATGCCTTTGGATCATAAGTTGGAGGGGGTAGGGGGAGGTGGAAGCCGTCAGCCCATGATGGGCCTGTGAGCCCTATGAAGGCCTGGGAAGTAAGGCATTAGGAAGTAGAATCCCAGAGTGCAGCACATTTCTAAGGAGGTCCCAGCCTGGACCTCAGCCCAAGGTACAGCAGGAGCGGCCCTGCATCTCACAGCAATGGGCTGCACTGGGACCCACCCTGCTGGTGGTTGATGGGAGCAGCCTGTGGAAGGGCCACACAGGGATGGACACAGAGGAGCAACCCTGAGACCCTCAGTCCACCTAGCCCCTAGTGCAGGAGGTCTGAGCCGCATGTAGCATGACTGCTGTGCCTCTGTTTCCTGTAAACTGGAAATTATATCTAAAGTCTTCGTGGATTCCATTTAAGAATCTGTGGCTAGAGTGCAGCATAGATAAAATTAAGTTCTTCATATTGCAGTCTGGCAAAAGCACATGACATCTGGTTTACCTGCAATGTGATGCTCACACTGACCTGGGATTTGGGCAATAACCATCTCATCGTTGAAGTACTTTGATCCCAGGAATCCTCCTCACCAGTGGTCCTGATACCCCTGCCATCTCACCTAATGACCACCATCTTGATTCAGAACTTGTCATCTCTGAAACTGTGCCATCTCCGAAACTCTCATTCTAACTAGCACCCCCGGCCTCATATATTCGTTCATCAAACATTTTACAAATGTTATGGTTGGTGTGCTCCAGCGTCCAAAATGGAACTGTTTTCAATCTCATTAAGAACCTAAAGTTGGATGGGAAATAGTTTGTATTCTTTAGCATTTACCATCTCTCAGATTCTGTCCTGGATGTTGTAAATCTTATTTAATCTTCACAAAATCCTCTGATGCAGGTATTATAAGCCCTGTTTTACACAGAGTAAGTGGCAAAGCTGAATATAAATGAAACTGTGTCTGTTGGCCCTGGAGTTCAGCCCCTGCTCTATAGGGATGGTCTAGCAAAGCAGGCAGAACAATTTATACTCAATGCTGGGAGCAAAAACAGGACCAACAGGGATTTTTAAGTAGGGAAGTAATATAATTAAAGTGGTATCTATTTTAAATTAGTCTGGTTGTGGTATGAGGTGGGATGAAAGGAGGGGAAAACTGAAGTCAGAATCATCTAGGAGGTAGGCACAACGATTTTGAGGTTTATATGGCAAGCGAGGTGTAGCAGAGAATGAAGAGAAAAGGGTTGGATTTGCAGACATTTTGAAAGGGAAATTGATGGGAAATTTTGACTGACATGCCGAGGCTACTGACAGTTGACAGAGCCAAAAATTGTACCTGATTTCAAGGCTGTGTGGCTGGGAGAACTGGGTTGACCTTGAAGGGGTGCTGAGAGGGAGTGGCTGGCATGGGAAAGGAAGACTGAAGAGCAGAGATAAAGGAAGATGTGGGGCTGGAAGTCTGTTTGAGAGTTTTGTCCACGGGGTTGTCAAAGGAATCACAAAATGTGAAGGCGTGCTTCCAAAGAGACTGGGGCGGCAAAGGCAGAGGGCCAAAGGCCACGCTCAGGGAGCCTCCACATCTAGAGTGCAGAGGGAGGAAGAAGAGTCAAGATAGCAAACCAAAGAAAAGAGCCAAGAGAAAGGTTGGAGGAGAACCAAGACAGTGAAGGGCAGGAGAAGTGAAGTGTATCATATTAAAATCATGTTGTTTCAAAGATTTTTATATTCCCAAGGGTATTTAAAATTAAGGGCCGTACAGACAATATTCAATTTAGTTTGTTTGGCTGAATAATATTTTTAACAATAGGGCTTCCGTAAATGGAAATTTTTGCAATTAAGCCAGGGGTGTGACATGTCCCATAAAAAGAAAGACTAAAAGTAGTTTCAAAATAAAATAAATAGGGCAGTAATTATAGGACAACCAAATAGGTCTTCAGACAAATACAAGTCCTGCTCAGAAAGAAGGTGTTTGGAGTTTGGCCATATATTTGCTCATCATTCCAAAAAGCGTGGACACTTTTAGAAAATCTTGTCCTCAGCCAGCTCCCCGGACTCCCAGCCCCTTCTCTAAAATCACAGCTTCCATTGGTAGCTACCCCTGGAATATTGGCATTTTTCCAGTACTGTAGCAAGTAAATATTGCTTGGTATCTTTTCTTTTAAACGGATGAGCTTTTATTTCTTTTAAGGCCTTAAAACTCCCACAGTCATTTCTGGCGTTTAAATTGTCTCTATTGCTTGTGTGCTTTGCTTTGAAAATATTTAGGCCAGAATTCACAGAAGTAAAAAATCAGCTAAACGGATAAGTAAGGCATGTTAAACATGGTAAATCATAGAAATGAAAACCTCACGGAGCTGAAAGTTGCTCATCCAGCTCCCCCATTACATAGAACACAGTCAGTCACAAAGCCTCTGAGCTCAAAAACAGGTACCCAAAGTCCACGCTCCAAAAGCCATGCACATTAACAATTCCATCAATATTTCTTAGACTGCATACTAACGGAAGGCACTGTTCTAATGGAAGGCACTCAGGGTGTGTTTTTGCTTTTTCATTCTTATCTTAATGGACAATTATTTCCCAACCCACCAGAGATCCGTAGTAGGGGTGTGTGTGTGTGAGTGTGTGTGTGTGAGTGTGTGTGTGTGTGGCTTCAGGTGACTACGGCCAAGATTGAGAAGGCCATTAGAGACAGATACAATGGGAAGATCAGACACTGTGATAGCAAAGAGACCACAGAAACCAAAACAAACAGAAACAAGAACTAAAAACAGTAAGGTTGCCCAGAGTTATTTGTTGTCATAGCAAACAGGGTCATGAAACATGACCTCCACAGCATAGGGTGAAATTAAAGTTCAAGGGGGACACTCAGCCATAAAGGATCACTTAGATCACACGCTGTATTTTTCCTGACAAGTAAGTATGTACTATATTTAAGAAAGCTGCTCATATGAAATGGTTAACATTTCCCAAAATATTCTGAACCATATAAAAGCAGAATTTGGTGATCTCACACATTGGATTAGCTTATTGTACCCGTGGTCCTGCTAGATAAATGAAGTTTTACTGCTGTGCATTTCCCCTGCTGTGAGTGACGCTACCCCATGGAATAATGGGAACTAGAAGGAAATTGAAGTTTTTGAACCTTGACATGAAGATTTCTTTTTTAATTTAATATCGCATATATGTATTAATAAACAGATATACCTATAAGGTGAAATTTTCTGTACATAGAATCAAAATTTCTTATATATATATAACTCATGTGTTGTTAAAGAATGCTGCCTAACTTTAAAGCCTGAATATTTAAATAAAACGTTTCATAAACAATAATAAAAGAAAGAATAATCCGGCTCTTCTCAGAATCGGCAGCCAGTAATGTGGAGTGAAACAAGGCACTTGAGGAGCTCTGGGTTCAGATCCAAGCTGCTCTGAATCTTGGCTTACTCATCTACGAAGACTTCGTCTGTGTGGATGCCTGTTGATTTTGCAAGCATTTCTATAGCTCCTACTAAGTGCCAGACCTCAAGCTGGTTCTTTATAAAGGTAAATAAGACAAGGTCTCCCTTAACAGGTCAACAAAGGACCTTGCAACTATTTTGAATTTAGGAGATGAATAAAGCTAGAAATGAATTCAAGACAAATTACATTGAATTAGGCGCAGAATGGTAAGGATTACGAAAGTCACTCCCTGCTTTATGGTCTAAGGAACAATCACATTTAATTTGTCCTACTTTTTTAGAAGAGCTAAGCCCTTGCTGAGCTGAGGTCTCATGCTGACTCAGCACCACCTACTGGCTTCCGCGGGGAAACAAGCTCAGGGAGTTGGTGCCAGTGTGAGCCCAGCTGAGCCTGGCGAGGAGAGGCTTCAGGACCCTGTCTGCCTGTTCTCCCGACGGCCTGGCAGGAAACGCTGATGGAAGGTTGAGCACAGCTAGTTCACTGTGTTGTGGAAGTCTGGGAGGGACACGAGGCCTGAAGGGGTAATCGCTGCAGCTGGCACACAACTTTCCAGCCGGGCGGGACCTCGCATAAGAAAAAGAACACAATTGGTTTAGGCGATTTGCCCAAGTCCGTTTGGACTCCAGCGACCCCATGTGTGTCAGGGTAGAACTGCGCTCCACAGGGTGTTCAATGGTTGATTTTTTAGAAGTGGAGCTCTAGGGCTTTATTCCCAAAGAAAGGCGCCTCTGGGTGGGCACAAACCTCCAACCTTTCAGTTAGCAGCTGAGCATGTTGATGGTTTGCATTGTCCGAAAGAAACCAAACCCCAACCCGTTGCTGTGCAGTCATTCCGACTCATAGAGACTCTATAGGACGGAGTAAAACCGTCCCAGGGGGTTTCCAAGGAGCGGCTGGTGAATGCTGACCTTTTGGTTAGCAGCCGAGCTCTTTACCACTGCGCCCAGCGATTACGATTTTGTTCCAAATAGAATAACTAATACAAGCAACAATAATAGGATCGAGTAACTGCATGTGAGACTCCATCCCAAGCCTTTGGTTTCCCATCCTGTCCTGGTTTCCTGTAAACTGCCTAGCCAAGTGCGGCCAAGGCAGGCACTGAGTCGTGTCCCTCTGCACAGCGGTGTGGCAAGTGCCCGGTGTTGCAGACGCCAGATGCTTACTTACTAGACAAATGTAGGACCAAGTCTACTCCAAGTCCCTCATTTCTGATTCTTAAGGCCACTCTGAGTCCTTTGCCTGGCTCCATTGGTGAGTTTCTGTCAGGATTGTATCTGCTTTGGTTTTGAAGGGAAAACGAAATAATTTGTTCTGGTCAGAAGGACAAGAACTGATTAGTGTTGTACTGGCCTGGGTTCCTCCACAAGGCAGAGAGCCCGAGGCAAGACTTGCGGCAGGCCATTTATCTCAGGGGACAGAGCTGCAGGACAGGGGGTGAAACAGGGAGGAGGGAAAGCTAATAATGCAAGGTGTTACCAACTGGCTGCCACTGTGGGCTGCTGGTGCTCCATCCAGCCTGGATCTTTTGAAGAGACCAGTGAAATGTGGCTCAGAACTCTCTTCTCCAGAAAACAAGAGGCTCAGCCCTGCATGGCGTCTCCAACATTTCTGCATCATGCCCAAGGGAGGATTAACCAGTAAGCACGGTATACTGGCTTACAGTAAACCAGGTACACAGGGGCTTAATTATGCTTACGTAACTAATCTGTAGTGCACAATTTCAGCTGGGTTTGATGCCTACCTTGCTTATTGAGCAATCTGTGCATGTGTGAATACATCACAGAACCTCCAAAGAGACAATGGGTGGAGAAGGCTGAGGGCCAAAGGCCAGCAGTGAGTTCCTCTGGGCGTGGGGCTATGCAGCCTGGGGCCCTGCAGCCTCAGCAGAACCCGGGGCTGAGGCTGGAGAGGAAGGTGTGTCCTAGGGCACCAAAAAAACTATCCCATTGCTGTCAAGTCCATTCCAACTCGTGACAACCCCATGTATTACAAAGTAGAACTGCTCCATAGAGTTTTTTGGCTGTAATCTTTATGGAAGCAGAATGTCAGTACTTTCTTCCACGGTACTGTTGGGTAAGTTCAAACCACCAACATTTAGGTTAGTAAAAACAAAAAACCAAACTGTCTAGTCAATTCCAACTCATGGCGAGCCTACAGGACAGAGTAGAACAGCCCCATAGGGTTTCCAAGGGGCAGCTGGTAGGTTCAAACTGCTGACCTTTTTGGTTGGCAGCTGAGCTCTTAACCACTGTGCCATCAGGACTCCTTTTGGTTAGTAAACCAGAGGTAACCATTTGCACCGCCAGGGGACCCACAGGCAGGTGCAGACTGAGATGAGATCACATCTGCAAGAAGCCAGTCAAAGCCCGTCAGAGTGGTGGGCCCTTGAGGACTTTGAAATGGTGCCCAAGAAGTATGCACTTCAAGTACAATCCATTTTGGCTAAGCA
Source organism: Elephas maximus indicus (assembly GCF_024166365.1). Lineage (NCBI taxonomy): Eukaryota > Metazoa > Chordata > Mammalia > Proboscidea > Elephantidae > Elephas > Elephas maximus. The sequence goes on from NC_064829.1 coordinate 24,944,870, forward strand.
TTTACTCAGGAATAAAATGTTTTGCGCATATCACAGGTAATTAATAATCATCGCCTAAATTATTATAGCATTATTGATTAATTGGGTACATGGAAAACTGTGGAAGTTTTGCCAGAGGCTGGAACCAATGCGTGGGCCTAGACTATGAAGCGTATCTCCAGGCAGTCTTCATCGTCAGTGAGCTACTAGGCTCTGACGTTTGGCAGTTTTGCTGCAAATAATAATATTATTTTTAGAAATCCTTTTTTTTTTTTCTTGAGTTTAAGATTATGCATGAATGGCTCCTGAAAAACAGAAAGTTATCATCTGTTTGGCTGATTATATCTAACTAAAAAAAAAAAAAAATCTAGGTAGCTAAAATGCATAATAAGGATCCAAAGAGCATTTTACCACAGAGGGAGATTAACTGAATAATTAATAGCCTTCTCCATTTAGCATGAATAATTAAGAAGTCCAAGGGAAGTGCAGACTGAGTTCCATTACACCAAAAGATTTCTAGGCCAATACCAATGGCATATTAAAGGAAATATTTAATACAAGCAAACTGTAGGACCTGCAAAATAGGTGAGCATTCTCTCAGAGCATGTTGGAACAAATTTTGACCCTGATCAATGATCACTGGATTTTCAACATTTAATGCAAGGATACATTTTGTGATCTGCTCATTTCTTGTCCAGGCAGAAAGAACATGTTATCCCAGGAGCACGTCAATCACTTCACTGTTAGCGTGGCATTTCCGAGTTGAGAGAGTGGGAAAATCCTATTTATTGGCTTATTTATCATGCACATTTCTGGAGATTATCACACTGGTTTGACATTGTAAATGCAAAGCAAACTGGAATTTCTCTAATATCCCCTGTAGTTTAGTATAAAGCTCCCTTCCACAGGAAAACTTTATGTCTTAAGAGTGGGATTCCTGCAAAATGCTGTTAGGCCTTGTTGTAGCACCTTGGGCCTCTTTCTTTGCCACCTGCTATTAGGACTCCATGACTTTTCATATGGTACTTCTCTCCTCCTGAAGTACTTATCCCTGTGATGACCGGTCACTGCCTGCCGGACTACATTTGTTCCCAGTGGATAGAATGAAAAGGCAAGTGCTTGGACTGAAATCCAAATTAAAATCATGGTTCCTCCACTGATCACCTCGAAAGATGTAATTAAAATAGTTCTTTGATTATAAGATCAACATCTCCTAACATTTTCACATGTCCCAAATCAAGATGTATCTTAGATGTGATGTGAATATTCAGTATCATATTGTCTGGGGAGTTTTGCAATTATTTCTGTAATACAACTAAGGAAATATTTTATGAAAGCAAAGAAACTTAGCATACACATCATTGCATTTCAGATGGGTGCAGAGAGTGAGTTTTAAAAAAAATGACATTTAGGCAGTGGTTCTGAATTTTCTCCTCCTCCAGCCCACCTGTCGGATCTGATTAAAGGTATGGGGAAATGAAAAAAGAGCCCCAGATTAGTAGTCTTCCTCCTCCCCCCCCCCTTCCTTTGGTACTTGTTCAACAACCATATGATGCCATCCCCTCTGGGGTCTGGCGTCAGGGTGCTAAACAGGACAATGTCCGCTCGCTCACTTTATCACCCTTGCAGCCCTCAGTACTCGCCTTCCCTGCTATTCTTTTTCCGTAGCATGTATCACCATCTGAAGAAGTAAATGCTTTAGTTATTTATTAAGTCTCCGTTCTCTCTAACCTAAATTCCCTGAGGCAGGAATTTTTGTCTCTTTTGCTCACTATTAAATCCTACGCAATTTTCTAGGTACATGGTAACCAGTAGCCATCAAGTTGATTCTGACTTATGGTGACCCCATGTATGGCAGAGTAGAACTGCGGTCCATAGTGTTTTCAGAGGCTGGTTTTTCAGAAGTAGGTCATCAGGCTTTTCTTCTGAGGCATATCTGGGTGGACTTGAACTTGCAACCTTTCGGTTAGCAGTTGTGTGCATTAACTGTTTGCACCACCCAGGGACTCTAAGCACAGGGTAAGCTCAGTAAATATTCCTTGAATGAATGACTGCTTGGATGAATAAATATTCTAATGGAGAGAGTCAAACAAACCAATGAATAAACCAAATATTTACAGGTTGTTCAAATGCTGAGTGATGAGAAAGTAAATAATTAAGAAGGTGGTTTTAGTTGTGTGTTGGGGGGAAGGGGTCAGAGAAAGCTTCTCAGAGGAGGTGACGTGATGCAGAGACCCAAGAATGAGGGTGACAGTGCATGAGGGGTCAGGGAAGAGAGGGTGCTGGAGGGGGAAGATTGTTCAGGAATAAAATGAGTCATGAGGTACCTGCCCAGTCAGTGAGAGGAATGGGGTATGATACTGGAGGGAGGTTAGAACCAGCTCATGCTCAGCCCTGGAGGCCATGATAAAGAGTTTGGATTTTATCTGAAAAGCAATAGGAAATCACTGAAGGGTTTTTGAGTCAGTCCACGAGAGATATGATCTGAAACTTTTTGATTCGCCCTCTAGGGGAATGTGCACTTTCTCACCTGAGATTGAGGGTCAAAGGCAGAATCTGGTATCGATCTCACTAATCCTCAAGTATTATGATTCCTACCTTTCCTCCTTTATGGCTTCAAAAGAAGAAACGCTTAGCAACATCCCCCAGGCCTTAGCAAGAACCCCTGCACTTACATATAGCTCTTAAAAAAACCCAAACCTGTTGCCATCGAGTCAATTCTGACTCATGGTGACTGTATAGGACAGAGTAGGACTGCCCCATAGGGTTTCCAAGGAGCGCCTGGTGGATTCAAACCTCTGATCGTTTAGTTAGCAGACAGAGTTCTTAACCACTGTGCCACCAGGGTTTCCGTGTACAGCTCTAGGCTCTATGATTTCACATAGTACCAAACCTTTGGAGCCTTCTTTAGGTATATTCTGCTGGGGGGTGGGAGGGGGGTGGTGGTGCTGCCCTCTTTACTAAAAGATCAGGTCTCTTTCTCTTCTTTTTTAAAATGATTGCTCCTGAGCTAACCAGAAAAACTAGCTGTAATTAGCGTTAGCATTCTTGGCTCCCTGCTCTTTCTGGAATCGTATCCTCCCCTGTGAGGCCTGTTACAACCACTCAGGCAGTCTCTGTGTTGAATACAATCCCCACCTCGTCTCTCTCTCCAAAAAGAATTTGCATGCACCCCTGACACGGCTGTTCACATTTTGGAGAGCTCGTCAGCTACCATCTATTGAAGACTGACTGGACTCTCAAGACTTCCCTTAGCATCTCCCTGGCAATGGCTGAACTCACCTGGCAACTTTTCAGATGGCCCCAGCATCAAGTCCCCCAACAGTTCCTGAGAAGGCCTGAATCTCATCCCAGGAACACAAGCAAACACCCAATCTTTTTAACTAGGCTTGCTGAATGTCGATTTAGTTTCATGACATTCTTGCTATGGAATGGGGGTTCAATCCTATTAGTAACCACTTTTAGTTTATCATAGTAACTGAGCTTGAAGCCAATGCCCAATAAATGATGAGAGAGTTGTCCTCTGTCTGAAAACATAGGATCTTCTCCTGGATAGAATCCTGGTGATGGTATGAAAAATTTTTTTTTCCTCCTGCAGTGAGGAAAGATCTTTTCCAGTGTAAATCAGGGAGAAATGTGCCAGTCATACAGTGAAGTTGATGGCCACTCAAGTTATAGCAAATCTTAAAAGACTGAGAGGTCAATGTGGGGTAGAAGTACCATGTCTAATGGCAGCCATATTTCTGAGAAGGCTCAATCACACTGCAACGCCACCTGTTTGCCTTTTCGAACTGAATTAGCTCCATCCTCTGAGCTTCCGGCTGCCTCCCTCATTGTGTACATTTCCATAGGTGTCAGTACCAGTGCTCTAAATTCCCATCCCTTGACCAATCACTGTGAGTCTACTGATTAAGCCTGGGCCATGTGATCATCTCTATAAAAGGACTCTGTTTCGTTCTAGAAAAATCACGGGGACTGAAAAGGGGAATGGCTTTCAAAGGAAAAACGCAAGTGCTGTTACTAGAAGAAAGAGGAATGAATGCTAAGCAGATACAAAATTAATGAAACAAACAACAGATGTCTACTACACAGTGCAACACTTGGAGACCAATTTAGATAAGTGCTACCATTTTTATTGAGTACCTGCTGTATGCCAGGCATAGTCTACATACCCCCCCCAAAACCAAACCTGTTGCTGTCGAATCGATTCTAACTCATAGTGACCCTATAGGACAGAGTAGAACTGCCCTATAGGATTTCTAAGGAGCAGCTGGTAGATTCATACTGCCAAACCTTTGATTAGCAGTCAGGCACTTGACCACTCACCACCAGCGCTCCACTATATATGTATATTAATTTAATTTTACACTTTTTCTATTTGGTTTTCTCTAGGTATGTAATTTAGGAACATAATATCTTCCCATTCTCCAAATATTCTAGGTTACTTCCTATTTCATCTAAACACTTCATTAACTCAAAAAGATCAAAACATCATATTACTAGGGGGGAAGAAAAAAAGATAATTTAACCAAGTATCCTGTCTTCCTCCTGAATCTCAAGCAGTGGAATGATAAACCCAGTATCACTGAACTCCTAAATGTTTTACAGTCTTTCTTGGCATTGACTATAAAGAAGTTCTTTCAAATGAATATTCTTAGTCTCTGGGACAATAATACTGTATGTGTTTTATCTTCCTTAGGGAGAAACTCCCCAGTTCATCGAACGTGATGCATTTTCCTTCATCTGCTCAGAGGGCCTGTGTGGCTTATTCTGAGGCTAGTCTGCTGGAATTCAAGTCCCAGCCCTGCCACTAACCACCAGGATACCTTAGGATATTTTACCTCTTAGTTTCAGTTCTCCCATCTGTGAAATGAGGGTAATTCATAGTACCTACCCCATGGAAGGAAACCTTGGTGCGGTAGTGGTTAAACACTATGGCTGCTAATCAAAAGGTCAGCAGTTTGAATCCACCATGGAAGGAAACCTTGGTGCGGTAGTGGTTAAACACTATGGCTGCTAATCAAAAGGTCAGCAGTTTGAATCCACCAGGTGCTCCTTGGAAACGCTATGGGGCAGTTCTACTCTGTCCTATAGGGTCGCTATGAGTTGGAATCAACTTGACGGCAGTGGTTTGGTTTTTTTTGTTTGTTTGTTTGTTTACCCCATGGAAATGTGAGGCTTCATTTAATTAACACAGCTAAATGATTTAGGAGGATGCCTGGCACATAGTCAGTGGTCAATAAATATCAGTTATTATGTGTGCAATAAAGGTGCTAGTAATCTAATTTTAGCAGGCCACAGGGAACTCATATATAGAGAAGAATAAAATTATGGCCAGAAGATGTGAGTTCTAGACTTGTTTCTGCCCTAAACAATCTTCTCATCTTAGGAAAGATACCCATATTTTCTGAGCTTCCATTTCTCATCTGTAAAATGGAGATAATAATATCTCCCCTACCTATATCATGGATCTACTTTTAATCTATAAGGAAATAATAAATATGAAAACGTTTTATAGCATTTATAGTGCTAAGCAACTGAGTTTATTGGATTTGGTTTTTCTAAAAATAAGAGAAACCTCCCCAAATAGCAACTTAAATAAGAGGAGAATTTATTATCTTTCTCATGTAAAAGAGGTCTGCAACTAAGTGGTCTCAGGACTGGTGTGGCAGCTCCCTGGCATTGGAAACCTGGACATGACAGCATCAGAAATCCTGGTACTACTATGTCCAGGGTGTGGTCCTTATCCTCAGGGGCCAAAATGTGTGGGAGCCCCACACAGCATGTCTATTTATATTTTGTTACAAAGAAGGATTGGAAAAACAGTCTTGTAGTTAGACAGCAATATGCCCAGTTAAAATTTGGGACCCACTGATATAAGAAAGAAGGAGACAATGGATGGCTCGTAGGCACCTGTAGGTCTCTGGCACAGCCACCGGAAGGCATCTGTGTCTCTCACATATATGCCTGCTTTTCTACCAAAGGAGTGAGTTTGCATTCAGTCATCCCTGTAGCTTTCTTCTTCCTCCTCCTGTCCCTCCTTTTTTCTACTCCTTCTTCTCTTTCTCCTCCTCTTTTCACTCTTCCTTCTTCCTCTTAAAAAGAAAAATAATATACAGTTATAAGTTAGTTGGCCAGGGTTGTAATTTAGGGCATAATCTACATTTTTAATATCTTTTCTTTGTTGGAAACGACATATTTCCAGATCAAAATCACCATTTTAGTTTTATTAGAATTATCTCTCTAAAAAACATCAAACCATAGGGCAGCAACTAAAGCCCCCAATTTCAGTTGATCATCTAAAAAACTCATGCTATTGGTCACAACAGGAGTTAGGGGAATGAGTGGGGTTTATCAGAACAAACTCTTCAGTGTTCCTTGCAAAACCAACTATGACATTGACATTGACAGTGCAGTGGCATCCTTTTTATGAATCAAAGATAGCACACATTGCAACCAGAGTTTGCACATTATCTCTTTGTTTTTTTTTAAAAAAAAAATTTAGATACTATTATTTTGTATATTTCCTAAAAAAGGCTAAAGTCCTTAAAGGTATAAAGAAAATGACGTCTATGTGCAAAAAAAAAAAAAATTCTAATCAATTATAATTGAAGAAATATATTACTTCATTGCACTTCATCAAGCCTTCTGCCTTTCTGGAATCAGGTACAACCATTCATACAACTACTCTGACTTATTTCTGAAAGGATTTCAAGAGGCTCCATCTTACCATATAACAAGTAGCCAAAAACATATCATATACAAGGAATGAAATTAAATCATTCAAATGGTTTTAAATGAGCTCAGAATTAAACTTCACTTGGCTTGTTAATGAGACAGGCATTTAAATCAAACTCAAGGGCTTACTGTCTTCAAAGTGCTAGTGTTCTACGTCTAGAAAACTAAAGGGAAAGAGCTCTTTACTGATACTCATGAGGTCTTCTGGGTGACAGTTTTCACTCAAATTCAATGAATGCAGAAAAGCACGCTATTTAAGGTGTAAGCTCTTAATGTTATTAGTTGCTTTGTAACTTTGCGCCTGAGTGGGGACGTCACATATATGCATCTTATTTTCCTTTCAAAATTCTGTGGATGAATTATTTCTCCTCATGAAAAAGTGAGTTATATTGGCTGTATAGTGACATGAGAAACAACAGAAGAGGTTGAAGTGGAAATGTTGTTTCACCCCTTGAGCCAAAACACATCCATCCCAACGTGGAAATACATATCATAAAGGTTACACACATCGAAACGTAGACTGCAACGCCAAGGTGTGTGTACAATATGCAGCTTCTGCTAAATATAAATTGCTGCCAGAGAAGCAAGAAATGTTTCACTCTTGTGACACCATTCTGATAAGAACAGCTTTAACCCAGTGAAGCTTTTGACAATGTTTAAATCCTTGGAGTTTTACCAAAAAAAACAAACAAAAAAAACTGTGAAGTCTAAACATCTGTCAGATCATAGCTGGAATCAAAATGCCATAGGAATAGTAAACAGAGCCAATATATCACATATTGTTGGAAATTTTTTGCTTAGAATAAGGTTTTATTGAGGGCAGCTCTGAACACAGAGAATTAAGGTGCTAGGCCTGTTACATTGTTCAGCTCAGTGTATGCTGAAGGGGGTGTTCACTCCTAATATTGTATAGAATTCTCAGGGATAGATTTGTTTATTTTTCAAGGATATTTCTAAAGTGACACATTTATTTATTTATTGTGCTTTAAGTGAGAGTTTACAAATCAAGTCAGTCTTTCACACAAAAACTTACACACACCTTGCTATGAACTCCTAGCTGCTCTACCCCTAATGGGACAGCACACTCCTCCTCTCTACCCTGTATTCCCTGTATCCATTCAGCCAGCTCCTGTCCCCCTCTTCCTTCTCATCTCCCCTCCAGACAGGAGCTGCCCACATAGTCTTATGTGTCTACTTGAGCCAAGAAGCTCACTCCTCATCAGTATCATTTTCTGTTTTATGGTCCAGTTCAATCCCTGTCTGAGGAGTTGGCTTTGAGAACAGTTCCAATCTTGGGCTTACAGAAGGTCTGGGGACCATGGCCACCAGGGTCCTTCTAGTCTTGGTCAGACCATTAAGTCTGGTCTTTTTATGAGAATTTGAGGTCTGCATCCCACTGCTCTCCTGCTCCATCAGGGATTCTCTGTTGTATACCCTGTCAGGACAGTCACTGGTTGTAGCTAGACACCATCTAGTTCTTCTGGTCTCAGGGTGATGGAGCCTCGGGTTTATGTGGCCCTTTCTGTCTCTTGGGCTCATAATTATCTTGTGTCTTTGGTGTTCTTCATTATTCTTTGCTCCAGGTGGGTTGAGACCAATTGATGCATCTTTAGATGTCCATTTGCTAGCGTTTAAGACCCCAGATGCAACTCACCAAAGTGGAATGCAGAACATTTTGTTAACACATTTCGTTATGCCAATTGACCTAGATATCCCCTGAAAGCATGGTTCCCAGACCCCTGTCCCTGCTACTCTGGCCTTCGAAGTGTATAGTTGTATTCGGGAAACTTCTTTGCTTTTGGTTTAGTCCAGTTGTGCTGACTTCTCCTGTATTGTGTGTTGTTGTCTTTCCCTTCACCTAAAATAGTTCTTGTCTACTATCTAATTAGTGAATACCTCTCTCCCTCCCTCCCCACCCTGGGAACCATCAAAGAATATTTTCTTCTCTGTTTAAACTTTTTCTTGAGTTCTTATAATCGTGGTCTCATACTATATTTGTCCCTTTGCAATTGACTAATTTCACTCAGCATAATGCCTTCCAGGTTCCTCCATGTTACGAGGTGTTTCATGGATTCATTGTTGTTCTTCATCATTGCATAGTATTCCATTATGTGAATATATTATAATTTATTTATCCATTTATCCGTTGATGGGCACCTTGGTTGCTTCCATCTTTTTGCTATTGTAAACAGTGCTGCAATGAACATGGGTGTGCATATATCTGTTTATGTGAAGGCTCTTATTACTCAAGGATATATTCCAAGGAGTGGAATTGCTGGGTTGTATGGTACTTCTCTTTCTAGCTTTTTAAGGAAGCACCAAATCCATTTCCAAAGTGGTTGTACCATTTTACATTCCCACCATCAGTGTATGTGTTCCAGTCTTTCCACGACCTTGCCAACATTTATTATTTGCACATTAATTTTTTTTTATTAACTTTTATTGAGCTTCAAGTGAACGTTTACAAATCAAGTCAGACTGTCACATATAAGTTTATATACACCTTACTCCATACTCCCACTTGCTCTCCCCCTAATGGGTCAGCACTTCCAGTCTCTCCTTTCGTGACAATTTTGCCAGCTTCCAACTCTCTCTATTCTCCCATCCCCGCTCCAGACAGGAGATGCCAACACAGTCTCAAGTGTCCACCTGATATAATTAGCTCACTCTTCATCAGCAGCTCTCTCCTAACCACTGTCCAGTCCCTTTCATGTCTGATGAGTTGTCTTCGGGAATGGTTCGTGTCCTGTGCCAACAGAAGGTTTGGGGACCATGACCGCCAGGATTCCTCTAGTCTCAGTCAGACCATTAAGTATGGTCTTTTTATGAGAATTTGGGGTCTGCATCCCACTGATCTCCTGCTCCCTTAGGGGTTCTCTGTTGTGCTCCCTGTCAGGGCAGTCATCGATTATGGCCGGGCACCAACTAGTTCTTCTGGTCTCAGGATGATGTAGGTCTCTGGTTCATGTGGCCCTTTCTGTCTCTTGGGCTCTTAGTTATCATGTGACCTTGGTGTTCTTCATTCTCCGTTGCTCCAGGTGGGTTGAGACCAATTGATGCATCTTAGATGGCCGCTTGTTAGCATTTAAGACCCCAGACGCCACATTTCAAAGTGGGATGCAGAATGTTTTCATAATAGAATTATTTTGCCAATTGACTTAGAAGTCCCCTTAAACCATGGTCCCCAAACCCCGCCCTTGCTCCGCTGACCTTTGAAGCATTCAGTTTATCCTGGAAACTTCTTTGCTTTTGGTCCAGTCCAGTTGAGCTGACCTTCCATGTATTGAGTGTTGTCCTTCCCTTCCCCTAAAGCAGTTCTTCTCTACTGATTAATCAGTAAAAAACCCTCTCCCACCCTCGTAACCACAAAAGTATGTGTTCTTCTCAGTTTATACTATTTCTCAAGTTCTTATAATAGTGGTCTTATACAATATTTGTCCTTTTGCCTCTGACTAATTTCACTCAGCATAATGCCTTCCAGGTTCCTCCATGTTATGAAATGTTTCACAGATTCGTCACTGTTCTTTATCGATGTGTAGTATTCCATTGTGTGAATATACCACAATTTATTTAACCATTCATCTGTTGATGGACACCTTGGTTGCTTCCAGCTTTTTGCTATTGTAAACAGAGCTGCAATAAACATGGGTGTGCATATATCTGTTTGTGTGAAGGCTCTTATTTCTCTAGGGTATATTCCAAGGAGTGGGATTTCTGGGTTGTATGGTAGTTCTATTTCTAACTGTTTAAGATAATGCCAGATAGATTTCCAAAGTGGTTGTACCATTTTACATTCCCACCAGCAGTGTATGAGAGTTCCAATCTCTCCGCAGCCTCTCCAACATTTATTATTTTGTGTTTTTTGGATTAATGCCAGCCTTGTTGGAGTGAGATGGAATCTCATCGTGGTTTTAATTTGCATTTCTCTAATGGCTAATGATCTAGAGCATTTTCTCATGTATCTGTTAGCTGCCTGAATATCTTCTTTAGTGAAGTGCATGTTCAGATCCTTTGCCCACTTCTTGATTGGGTTGTTTGTCTTTTTGTGGTTGAGTTTTGACAGAATCATGTAGATTTTAGAGATCAGGCCCTGGTCGGAGATGTCATAGCTGAAAATTCTTTCCCAGTCTGTAGGTGGTCTTTTTACTCTTTTGGTGAAGTCTTTAGATGAGCATAGGTGTTTGATTTTTAGGAGCTCCCAGTTATCTGGTTTCTCTTCATCATTTTTGGTAATGTTTTGTATTCTGTTTATGCCTTGTATTAGGGCTCCTAACATTGTCCCTATTTTTTCTTTCACGATCTTTATCATTTTAGTCTTTATGTTTAGGTCTTTGATCCACTTGGAGTTAGTTTTTGTGCATGGTGTGAGTTATGGGTCCTGTTTTATTGTTTTGCAAATGGAGATCCAGTTATGCCAGCACCATTTGTTAAAAACACTATCTTTTCCCCAATTAACTGACACTGCTCCTTTGTCAAATATCAGCTGCTCATATGTGGATGGATTTATATCTGGGTTCTCAATTCTGTTCCACTGGTCTATGTGTCTGTTGTTGTACCAGTACCAGGCTGTTTTGACTACTGTGGCTGTATAATAGGCTCTGAAATCAGGTAGAGTGAGGCCTCCCACTTTCTTCTTCTTTTGTAGTAATGCTTTGCTTATCCGAGGCTTCTTTCCTTCCATTTGAAGTTGGTGATTTGTTTCTCTATCACCTTAAAAAATGACATTGGAATTTGGATCGGAAGTGCATTGTATGTATAGATGGCTTTTGGTAGAACAGACATTTTTACTATGTTAAGTCTTCCTATCCATGAGCAAGGTATGTTTTTCCACTTAAGTATGTCCTTTTGAATTTCTTGTAGTAGAACTTTGTAGTTTTCTTTGTATAGGTCTTTTACATCGTTGGTAAGATTTATTCCTAAGTATTTTATCTTCTTGGGGGCTACTGTGAATGGTATTGATTTGGTGATTTCCTCTTCGATGTTCTTTTTGTTGATGTAGAGGATTCCAAGTGATTTTTGTATGTTTATCTTATAACCTGAGACTCTGCCAAACTCTTCTACTAGTTTCAGTAGTTTTCTGGAGGAATCCTTGGGGTTTTCTGTGTATAAGATCATGTCATCTGCAAATAGAGGTAATTTTACTTCCTCTTTGCCAATCCGGATGCCCTTTATTTCTTTGTCTAGCCTAATACCTCTGGCTAGGACTTCTAGCACAATGTTGAATAAGAGTGGTGATAAAGGGCATCCTTGTCTGGTTCCTTTTCTCAAGGGAAATGCTTTCAGGCTCTCTCCATTTAGAGTGATGTTGGCTGTTGGCTTTGCATTATTAAGTTGAGGAATTTTTCTTCAATTCCTATTTTGGTGAGAGTTTTTATCATAAATGGGTGTTGGACTTTGTCAAATGCCTTTTCTGCATCAATTGATAAGATCATGTGGTTTTTGTCTTTTGTTTTATTTATATGGTGGATTACATCAATGGTTTTTCTAATATTAAACCAGCCTTGCATACCTGGTATAAATCCCACTTGGTCGTGGTGGATTAAATTTTTGATATGTTGTTGAATTCTATTGGCTAGAATTTTGTTGAGGATTTTTGCATCTATGTTCATGTTCATGAGGGATAGAGGTCTGTAATTTTCTTTTTTTGTGATGTCTTTACCTGGTTTTGGTATCAGGGAGATGGTGGCTTCATAGAATGAGTTGGGTAGTATTTCGTCATTTTCTATGCTTTGAAATACCTTTAGTAGTAGTGGTGTTATCTCTTCTCTGAAAGTTTGGCAGAACTCTGCAGTATAGCCATCCGGGCCAGAGCTTTTTTTTTGTTGGGAGTTTTTTGATTACCGTTTCAATCTATGTTTTTTGTTATTTGTCTATTTAGTTGTTCTACTTCTGATTGTGTTAGTTTAGGTAGGTAGTGTTTTTCCAGGAATTCATCCATTTCTTCTAGGTTTGCAAATTTGTTAGAGTACAATTTTTCGTAATAATCTGATATGACTCTTAATTTCAGTTGGGTGTGTTGTGATGTGGCCCTTCTCGTTTCCTATTCGGGTTATTTGTTTCCTTTCCTGTATTTTTTTAGTCAGTCTAGCCAATGGTTTATCAATTTTGTTAATTTTTTCAAAGAACCAGCTTTTGGCTTTGTAATTCTTTCAATTGTTTTTCTGTTCTCTAATTCATTTAGTTCAGCTCTAATTTTTATTATTTGTTTTCTTCTGGCGCCTGATGGATTCTTTTGTTGCTCACTTTCTATTTGTTCAAGTTGTAGGGACAGTTCTCTGATTTTGGCTCTTTCTTCTTTTTGTATGTGTGCATTTATCGATATAAATTGACCTCTGAGCACTGCTTTTGCTGTGTCCCAGAGGTTTTGATAGGAAGTATTTTCATTCTCGTTGCATTCTATGAATTTCCTTATTCCCTCCTTAATGTCTTCTATAACCCAGTCTTTTTTCAGGAGGGTATTGTTCATTTTCCAAGTATTTGATTTCTTTTCCCTAGTTTTTCTGTTATTGATTTCTACTTTTATTGCCTTGTGGTCTGAGAAGATGCTTTGTAATATTTCGATGTTTTGGACTCTGCAAAGGTTTGTTTTATGACCTAATATGTGGTCTATTCTAGAGAATGTTCCATGTGCGCTAGAAAAAAAAGTATACTTTGCAGCAGTTAGGTGGAGAGTTCTGTATAAGTCAATGAGGTCAAGTTGGTTGATTGTTGTAAGCAGGTCTTCCGTGTCTTTATTGAGCTTCTTACTGGATGTCCTGTCCTTCTCCGAAAGTGGTGTGTTGAAGTCTCCTACTATAATTGTGGAGGTGTCTATCTCACTTTTTAGTTCTGTTAAAATTTGATTTATGTATCTTGCAGCCCTGTCATTGGGTGCATAAATATTTAATATGGTTATATCTTCCTGATCAATTGTCCCTTTTATCATTATGTAGTGTCCTTCTTTGTCCTTTGTGGTGGATTTAAGTTTAAAGTCTATTTTGTCAGAAATTAATATTGCTACTCCTCTTCTTTTTTGCTTATTGTTTGCTTGATATATTTTTTCCATCCTTTGAGTTTTAGTTTGTTTGTGTCTCTAAGTCTAAGGTGTGTCTCTTGTAGGCAGCATATAGATGAATCGTGTTTCTTTATCCAGTCCGTGACTGTGTCTCTTTATTGGTGCATTTAGTCCATTTGCATTCAGCGTAATTATAGATAAGTGTTTAGTGTTGTCATTTTGATGCCTTTTTATGTGTGTTGTTGACAATTTCATTTTTCCACTTACTTTTTTGTGTTGAGACGTTTTTCTTTGTAAATTGTGGGGTCCTCATTTTCATAGTATTTGACTATGTTTGTTGAGTCGTTATGGTTTTCTTGGCTTTTATTTTGAGTTATGGAGTTGTTATAGCTCTTTGTGGTTACCTTAATATTTACGCCTATTTTTCTAAGTAAAAACCTAACTTGTATTGTCCTATATCGCCTTGCATCCCTCTCCATATGGCAGTTCTATGCCACCTGTATTTAGTCCCTCTTTTTGATTATTATGATCTTTTACATATTGACTTCAATGATCCCCTGTTTTGAGCATTATTTTTAATTTATCTTAATTTGTTTTTGTGATTTCCCTATTTGAGTTGATATCAGGATGTTCTGTTCTGTGACCTTGTGTTGTGCTGGTATCTGATATTATTGGTTTTCTGACCAATTTCCTTTAGTATTTCTTGTAGCTTTGGTTTGGTTTTTGCAAAATCTCTAAGCTTGTGTTTATCTGTAAATATCTTAATTTCGCCTTCATATTTCAGAGAGAGTTTTGCTGGATATGTGATCCTTGTCTGGCAGTTTTTCTCCTTCAGTGCTCTGTATATGGCATCCCATTGCCTTCTTGCCTGCATGGTTTCTGCTGAGTAGTCTGAACTTATTCTTATTGATTCTCCCTTGAAGGAGACCTTTCTTTTCTCTCTGGCTGCTTTTAAAATTTTCTGTTTATCTTTGGTTTTGGCAAGTTTGATGATAATATGTCTTGGTGTTTTTCTTTTTGGATCAATCTTAAATGGGGTTCGATGAGCATCTTGGATAGATATCCTTTCATCTTTCATGATGTCAGGGAAGTTTTCTGTCAGCAGATCTTCAACTATTTTCTCTGTGTTTTCTGTCCTCCTTCCCTGTTCTGGGACTCCAATCACACGCAAGTTATCCTTCTTGATAGAGTCCCACATGATTCTTAGGGTTTCTTCATTTTTTAAAATTCTTTCATCTGATTTTTTTTCAGCTATGTTGGTGTTAATTCCCTGGTCCTCCAGATTTCCCAGTCTGCATTCTAATTGCTCGAGTCTGCTCCTCTGACTTCCTATTGCGTTGTCTAATTCTGTAATTGTATTGTTAATCTTTTGGATTTCTGCATGCTGTCTCTCTATGGATTCTTGCAACTCATTAATTTTTCCACTATGTTCTTGAATAATCTTTTTGAGTTCTTCAACTGTTTTATCAGTGTGTTCCTTGGCTTTTTCTGTAGCTTACCTTATTTCATTTCTGAGGTCATCCCTGATGTCTTGAAGCATTCTGTAAATTAGTTTTTTATATTCTGTATCTGATAATTCCAGGATTGTATCTTCATTTGGGATTGATTTTGATTCTTTTGTTTGGGGGGTTGTAGAAGCTGTCATGGTCTGCTTCTTTAAGTGGTTTGATATCGACTGCTGTCTCCGAGCCATCACTAAGATATAGTGATTTATTCTATAATTGCTCACTGAGTCTTATCTTGTTTTGTTTTCTTTTAATATACGTGAATGGGCTACTAGATTGTGCTGTCTTGTTTGTTGTAGCCCTTGACTTACTTATGACCTATTACCAGCTGGTTTGGGCTCTTGCCAGATATATATGCCTAAGTCTATTCAGTATTCTTGAGTAGAATCTGATTTTGGGTCATCAAGTGTGTGCTGCACCCTAACACCTATCCACCTCAAGAAGTAGTGGTGATAGTTGTGTGCACCAGATTCTATTAGCAGCTGGGGTTCACACTCCAGGAGGGGCAGGATGCTGACAGGCTTCCCCCAAGTGTCAGTGAGGTAGGTGTGTCTCTATTGCTATAGCACCTTGGTGGGGGGGCTCTGCAGCTGTACCTTAGGCCCCCAATGCAGGTACCTCTACTGATTGGGAGGTGTCACCCTCCTTAGACCCCTAAGGCAAGAGGCTAGGTGGTTGGGGGGAGCTTCAGCCCTCAGTTCCCTGTTGTGGGTCAGTTAGGGCTCCGTTGAATAAGCAGAGATATCAGACCTGGGAAACTTGTTTTTCCAGTAAATCCACTAAAAAAATGCAGTCAGATCCCTATGAGAACTGCCTTTGCATTATAACAGCCACCTTGTTCCCTGTAAGGATGAAAGCCCGAGATTTGGATCATATATGCTTGGCTGGAGCTGGTTCTGTGTTTTTAGTCCAATTAGGGAAGGATTTTTGGTCCCTGGGTTTTTTGTGGTTGCTTCTCTCAGGCCAGAAGAATGGGTTAGGAAAAGACCAAAGGGGGAAAAAAAAAAATGGGAAAAGCAAAGCTGTGAGCCGGAGCCATTCTCCCTCTGGATCAGGAAATTCCAATGTTAATGAAGCCACCTGGGAAGGGGAGGAGAGGGTTCAGAAAAACAGGAGAGAGTAGCACCCCGGAATATAGCCAAAGTTGCTTATCTTGCTTGGGTGACTATTTTATCTGAGATTCCCGAGGGGCATGTTGCCTATGTGTGCTGGCTGTGTGGACATTGTCCCCGAGGGTCTGGCCCACTGAAGTCGTGGTCACATCCTCTGCTGCCAGTCCAAAGTCCAGCGTCAAGGTTCCCCTGCTGGGACGCTGCACTCCCAGCTCCAAAATCAGTCGCTGCCTCCCGGGGACTTCTCATCCAGCCAGCCGCGTCGCAGTGCCGCCTCCGCGGACTGGCTGGGTCCCCTCCCGGGGTCAGTTCAGGGGGGTAGGGCTGCACCCCATGTTTGCGCCGTCACAAGATGTTGTGTTCAGCTCCCCTGGGCCCAGACCTAAGCCCGGTGCCAAGGTTACCTGACTGGGATGCTGGCTCCAGGCTCTGAAAACAGTCGCTGCTTCCCCGTAGTTGTTTGTTCTCCGTCTCTGTCACTCAGGTCAACTCTTTAAATCTGTGTTTGTTGTTCAGGGTTTGAAGATTGTCATGTATGTGATCGATTCACTTGTTTTTCCGGGTCTTTGTTGCAAGAGGGATCCGAGGTAGCGTCTACCTAGTCAGCCATCTTGGTCCCCCTCCTATTTGCACATTAATTTTTTTTTTAATAACTTTTATTAAGCTTCAGGTGAACATTTACAAATCCAATCAGTCTGTCACATATAAGTTTACATACATCTCACTCCCTACTCCCACTTGCTCTCCCCCTCTTGAGTCAGCCCTTTCAGTCTCCCCTTTCTTGACAATTTTGCCGGCTTCCCTCTCTCTCTATCCTCCCATCCCCCCTCCAGACAAGAGTTGCCAACACAATCTCAAGTGTCCACCTGATATAATTAGCTCACTCTTCATCAGCGTCTCTCTCCCACCCGCTGACCAGTCCCTTTCATTTCTGATGAGTTGTCTTCGGGGATGGTTCCTGTCCTGTGTCAACTGAAGGTCTGGGGACCATGGCCGCCGGGATTCCTCCAGTCTCAGTCAGACCATTAAGTTTGGTCTTTTTATGAGAATTTGGGGTCTGTATCCCACTGATCTCCTGCTCCCTCAGGGGTCCTCTGCTGTGCTCCCTGTCAGGGCAGTCATCGATTGTGGCCGGGCACCAACTAGTTCTTCTGGTCTCAGGATGATGTAGGTCTCTGGTTCATGTGGCCCTTTCTGTCTCTTGGGCTCTTAGTTGTCGTGTGGCCTTGGTGTTCTTCATTTTCCTTTGCTCCAGGTGGGTTGAGACCAATTGCTGCATCTTAGATGGCCGCTTGTTAGCATTTAAGACCCCAGACGCCACATTTCAAAGTGGGATGCAGAATGATTTCATAATAGAATTATTTTGCCAATTGACTTAGAAGTCCCCACAAACCATGTTCCCCAGACCCCCGCACTTGCTCCGCTGACCTTTGAAGCATTCATTTTATCCCAGAAACTTCTTTGCTTTTGGTCCAGTCCAATTGAGCTGACCTTCCATGTATTGAGTGTTGTCTTTCCCTTCACCTAAAGCAGTTCTTCTCTACTGATTAATCAATAAAAAACCCTCTCCCACCCTCCCTCCCTCCCCCCCTCGTAACCACAAAAGTATGTGTTCTTCTCAGGTTTACTATTTCTCAAGATCTTATAATAGTGGTCTTATACAATATTTGTCCTTTTGCCTCTGACTCATTTCGCTCAGCATAATGCCTTCCAGGTTCCTCCATGTTATGAAATGTTTCAGAGATTCGTCACTGTTCTTTATCGATGCGTAGTATTCCATTGTGTGAATATACCACAATTTATTTACCCATTCATCCGTTGATGGACACCTTGGTTGCTTCCAACTTTTTGCTATTGTAAACAGTGCTGCAATAAACATGGGTGTGCATGTATCTGTTTGTATGAAGGCTCTTGTATCTCTAGGGTATATTCCTAGGAGTGGGATTTCTGGGTTGTATGGTAGTTCTATTTCTAACTGTTTAAGATAACGCCAGATAGATTTCCAAAGTGGTTGTACCATTTTACATTCCCACCAGCAGTGTATGAGAGTTCCAATCTCTCTGCAGCCTCTCCAACATTTATTATTTTGTGATTTTTGGATTAATGCCAGCCTTGCTGGTGTGAGATGGAATCTCATCGTAGTTTTAATTTGCATTTCTCTAATGGCTAATGATCGAGAGCATTTTCTCATGTATCTGTTGGCTGCCTGAATATCTTCTTTAGTGAAATGTGTGTTCATATCCTTTGCCCACTTCTTGATTGGGTTGTTTGTCTTTTTGTGGTTGAGTTTTGACAGAATCATGTAGATTTTAGAGATCAGGCCCTGGTCGGAGATGTCATAGCTGAAAATTCTTTCCCAGTCTGTAGGTGGTCTTTTTACTCTTTTGGAGCAGTCTTTAGATGAGCATAGGTGTTTGATTTTTAGGAGCTCCCAGTTATCGGGTTTCTCTTCATCATTTTTGGTAATGTTTTGTATTCTGTTTATACCTTGTATTAGGGCTCCTAGGGTTGTCCCAATTTTTTCTTCCATGATCTTTATCGTTTTAGTCTTTATGTTTAGGTCTTTGATCCACTTGGAGTTAGTTTTTGTGCATGGTGTGAGGTATGGGTCCTGTTTCATTTTTTTGCGAATGGATATCCAGTTATGCCAGCACCATTTGTTAAAAAGGCTATCTTTTCCCCAGTTAATTGACACTGGTCCTTTGTCAAATATCAGCTGCTCATACGTGGATGGATCTATGTCTGGGTTCTCAATTCTGTTCCATTGGTCTATGTGTCTGTTGTTGTACCAATACCAGGCTGTTTTGACTACTGTGGCTGTATAATAGGTTCTGAAGTCAGGTAAGGCGAGGCCTCCCACTTTCTTCTTCTTTTTCAGTAGTGCTTTGCTTATCCGGGGTGCACATTCATTTTTAATGAAGAGTAATACAATGTCCTAAATATGAAGGAAGCGGTGATGGTTCAGTGGTAGAACTCTTACCTTCTATGGGAGAGACCTGGGTTCGATTTCTATACCAATGCACCTCATGCATAACCACCACGGGTCTGTCAGTAGAGGCTTGAGTGTTGCGGTGATGTGGGCAGGTTTCAGTGGAGCTCCCAGACTAAGACAGAAATCAGACTAGGTGATCTACTTTCAAAAATCAGCAGTGAAAACCACATGGATCACAATGGTCTGATTTGCAACTGATCAGGGGAATGGCGCAGAATGAGGCGGTATTTTGTTCTTTTGTGCATGTAGTCATCATGAGTCAGGGCTGACTTGAAAGCAGGTGTCTTAGTTATCTAGTACTGCTCTAACAGAAATACCACAAGTGGATGGCTTTAACAAAGAGAAATCTATTCTCCCACAGCGTGGTAGCTACAATTCCACCTTAGTTATCTAGTGCTGCTAAAACACAAACTCCCTTTACATTCAATCAGGGATGTGACCTTAGTAAGGGTATTATAATCCCACCCTAATCCTCTGACATAAAATTACAATCACAAAATGGAGGACAGCCATACAATACTGGGAATCATGGGCTAACCAAGTTGACAGATATTTTTTGGGACACAATTCAATCCGTGACAGCAGGTAATGACAACAATAATGGAATAAAATATTTGTGGTGAGAATTCTATCACACCTTCATTAAAAAAACAATATAATAGAGACTCTTTTCAGGCTAAATCATCCACTTTTCCAGGTAAACAAATGATTAGACATTCTCCACTTTAATATAACAACACCTGAAGGCTGTGAAGGTACACGGGTTGCCTTCTTCTAAAATGAGATGTTTGTACCTTATCACTTACTTTGGGAGTGCCTTGCTTTTCCACCAAAAAAAAAAAAAAGACTAATATGCAACACAAAATCATTCAGAGGTAATAATCAGGATTGTAACGCATCTTTAAGCTGCTTATTCTTTGCTGATGTGAGTCATAGTTGGAAAATAATTCTGAACAGAGAAACTTCTTGGCCCCAATATGCCCAAGGACCACATTATTTGGGCTTATTTTACAGTTAAACTGCATTATGATGGGACCCTTAAATATGAGTACTTATGGATTAGTTGTAAGATAGCAAAACTTAACAGTGTCTGTCTCATAGGGATATTGTAAGGATAATAGGAGATAATCCATAAGGTACAAATTAGGTGCTCAAGTGTTAGGTTTTATTGGTATTGCTGGTGGCAGCACCACACCAATCCTTCTGCAGAGAGCAACTATACATTCTGCATAAAATATTAAAAATATGGATTTTAAATTGTATTTATGATCTGGCAAGAGTGAAGGAATCATGAGCCAAAAAGTAAATGAAAGTGGGAACTCAGAGAGATAAACAAACAAAATCAAGTCGATTCCGACTCATAGCACCCTATGGGACAGAGTAGAACTGCCCCACAGCGTTTCCAAGTAGTGATTGGTAGATTTGAACTGCTGACCTTTTTGGTTAGCAGCCATAGCATGCCATAGCTCTTAACCACTGCACTACCAGGGCTCCAGAGAGGTAAATAGAGCAAGAGATTTGGCTTTTATGTTGGGGGCATTTGAACTTTGTTTTTTGGAGCCTTGTATAAAAGGTATATAAGGAGAATCTCTCCTGGGAGATAGGTAGAGGAATCTAATAATAAACCCTATACCCTAAAGGGCTAAATCTTCAATATAAAGGCAAACCAGAAATATATCCTTCCTCCTCCACCATCACCCCAGTGAAGAAAATTGCCTATCTCAAATCTTGCTTCTTGGTGGAAAGAAAAAACTCCCAATATTGTGTAATAAGAAACTGGACCCACATGTTTCCAGTCATATCCAGCCTGAATCCACGCTATCTGGTTGGTTCAACCAACCTAAAGCCTCCTCACCAAAAACAAAAGCATTGCCATAGAATCAATTCCGCCTCAAGCGACCCTGTAGGACAGAGTAGAACTGCTCCATAGGGTTCCTAAAGCTGTAATTTTTACTGAAGTAGACTGCCACGTCTTTCCAACCACTGACCTTTCAGTTAGCTGCCAAGTGCTTAACCACTGTACCACCAGGGCTCCTGCAACCTTAAACTAGGACATTAAATTTTCAAGTAACTCAGGGTTGGCAAGAAAATCAGACAACCACATATATAAATATAAAGCTTCTAGAGGAGTCTGCCTTCAACCCAGTCTTCAAAGAACTTGTACAGATAAAGCTCTAAAAAATATAAGCTCGTGTATTTAAATAATTACAAAATACATAGGAATATGAAGGCATTGAGGAAGAGCCATAGAAATCGTCAACACAATCAGACCTTCAAATTTCAAATATTGCGATTAATGGATATAGAGTTTGAAATAAGTATGTTTAATATGATGAAAAAATAAAGGTTTTAAATGTGTGTGGGGGTGCATCTATATTCCTCTGTCTGTCTGTCTGTCTGTCTAATCTGTCTGTGTATGTATTTAACTGATACTTTCTGAGCCCAATTTAACACCAGAGGGTTCATGCTAGTCTTCTACTCCCTTGGCTTATTTGTATAACTTCTTTCTGTGGTAGGGAGAAACCTGACTCTTCAAACCGATTATATTTACTTATCTTCTCCATCCTAGGATACACATCAAATAGTTTTAGAATCTCTGAGACACACCACTGGAAAAAACAAATTTACTGTCTAGAGTACAATATTTGCATACAATTCATTTGGTTTTTGGCCTTGCAGGATACAGTCAAGAAACTGCTTTCCAAAGTTATTAAGTTAGTTTTCACCCCTGCCCCCCACCCCCGCCTGCATCAGGGTTTTGTTACTCACTTGCATTACTGTTGGGTGCAGTTGCCTGTTTGTATTCCACTTGAGTTTTCCCCAGATCCTGATTGATTCTACTTCTTTATTTATTTTGGGGGAACGTGTAACATTACCACGGCCCTATGAATCCGAGCTATACAAAACGGTGGACTCAGAGGGGTTTCGCTCCCCCCATCCTTTCCACCCCATTTCAACCCACACGGTCGGTAATGAGCCTCATTAGTTTCTTGGTTATGTTTCCTGTTACATGCATTTTAGCAGAAACATGTGCATTTCCTTACATCCCCTTTTGCACTTAGCTTTTTTTTTTTTCACTAAACTGAACATCTGTTCATATCATTTCTCAGGGTTCCTCTTCATCTGTGTTTTACGGCTGTGTGGGGCTCTATTCTGTGAATGTACCATCGTCTACTCAACCACTTTTTGCAATTCGAAACATTGCTGCAATGAATCACCTTGTGCATATGTATTTTTGTATTATTGGAGGTGTACCTTTAGGATAAATTCCTGGAAATGGGACTCTTGGGTCAAAACGTAAATGTGTACGCGTGTTGTTAGGTGCGGTCAAGTACAACTCCAGAAAGCTCGTACCAGTTCGGATTCTTACAAGCAATATATTAAAGTGTCATTTCTCCACAGTCTCACCAACAGAATGTGTTGTCATACTTTCTGAATTTTTGCCCATCTGATACCTGAGAAATGGCATCTCGGAGTTGTTTTCATTTGCGTTTCTCTAGTTATGAATGAGATTAAACTTTTTTTTTGTATGATTAAGGGCCATCTTTATACCTTTTTTGTGAATTGTCTGTTTATGTCTTTTTTCCCATTTTTCTATTGGGTTGTTAGTCCTTTGTCCCTCAATTTTTAAGAGCTGTTTATATATTAGTGATCTCAGCCCTTTGTGATAAATGCTCCATTTATCAGTTGTGTTTTGACTCTATGGTATTTCTTGCCATATGTAATGGTTAAAATTGTTTGTCAGCTTGACTGGGCCTTGATTCTCTGTTTATATGGGATCACTCACATGATGGAATCTGCTGTGAGTAGCCAATCAGTTGAAGGGGAGTTTCCTTGGAGGTGTGGCCTAAATCCAAAGATAAGCAGATGTTCTGGCTTTTTGCTTGCTCTGGATCCTACCGCTGCCTCTTGTTCATCTGACCTCTGGTTCTTGGGACTTGAGCTGTCAGCTTATCTTGGGATTCGTAGATCTTGAGAACCTGTGAGTGGGAGCCCTGCCCTCTGACCTGCCGATCTTGGGTTTGCCAGCCCCTGAGGCTACATGAACTGAGAGAAGCCTCTATCCTAATTCATGAACTTGGACGTTCCAGCCTCTACAATTGTGCGAACTGTCTCCTTCATATAAATATCTCTCTCTATACATTTATACGCTTTCCTGGTTTTGCTTCTCTAGAGAACTCAGCCTAGGACACCATGCAAAATTTTACTTTTATACAGTTGAATGTAGCAACATTTTCTTTAATTACTTCTCCATTTGGAGTCATAGTTAGAAAGCCTTTTCCTAAAAATGTTCATAGAGGAATTCATCCATGTTTTCTTCTAGTACGTTATGGCTTCATGTTTTACATTTAGGTCCCTGATCCATTGGGCATTTATTCTTATGAATGGTGTGAGGTGTGGATGTAACATTATCTTTTTTTCAAATATTTACCCAATTGTTCCAGCACCATTACTAAAAAACCATCTTTGTCCCAGTGACTTGAGGTGCCACCTTTACTATGTAACAAATTTTCAGATGTAGTTAGGTCTGTTTCTGGAGTTCCTCTTCTATTCCACCAGTCTATTTGTTTATTCTTGTGTCATTACCGCACTGTTTTAATTATAGAGGCTTTATAATATATTTTAATGTCTATTCTGACTACTCCTCCCTCATAGTTTCTATTTTTTATTTTTCCTGGTTATTTTTGCATGTTTGTTTCCCCATATGAATTTCAGTGCCAATTTTTCTAGTATATATAAAAACTTGTTTGTATTTTGGTTAGAGAGAATATGTATTTTTTTTTAGCACATATGGACTATTTATAAAAATTGATCAAACACTGGGTTATAAAGAAAGTTTTAACAAATGTTGAGCTGGCCATTTCCAAATAAGTTTGAAATCAGTAACAAATGAGTTAGAAATAAATAACTAAAAAAAGTCATACATTTATGAATCAATAAACACTTCTCAATAATACACACGTTAAAGAAGAAGTGATAATGGGAATTCGAATATATTTAGAACTGAACAGTAATACAAATATAAACCACAATCTATGGTATACCACTAAGGCAGTAACTACAGGGAAATACATAACCAGAAAGAAATGTATAGCTTAAATGCTTCTATGGTGTTAGGTATGCTTCTTGTGATGTTCTCAAATCACCTCACTATTATACATGCATCGGTAATGCTTTTCACACTACTGTGATGTTTTCATAATGCTCTTAAACACCTATGTATAAGTCAGTAATGCTTTTTATATTGTTGTGTTTACAGTGCTTTTAAATGCCTATGTATGAGTCACTTAAAATGTGAAGTTATAAGTAGAGATTTTCTGTCTTAGAAATAGAAACATATATATTTCTGTTATGCTCTCTAACCATGAACTGTAAGTCATTAGAAAGTTGTTCTAACTTTGAAAATAGATAATAGAAGTACATGAAAATCCATTGGTGTCGAGTTGATTCTGACTCTTAGTGACCCTATAGGTCAGAGTAGAACTGTCCCATAGGGTTTCCAGGGAGAGGCTGGTGGATTTGAACTGCTGACCTTTTGGTTAGCAGCCACAACTCTTAATCACTACACCACCAGGGCTCCTGAAGTATGTTGTAAATAACTTTCTGAAATTGGGAT
This sequence comes from Elephas maximus indicus, assembly GCF_024166365.1. Lineage (NCBI taxonomy): Eukaryota > Metazoa > Chordata > Mammalia > Proboscidea > Elephantidae > Elephas > Elephas maximus. Next base: position 24,969,807 of record NC_064829.1, read on the forward strand.
GTACACCTGCACTCTGTGATATCGGAATGTAACATTAATCAAATCTCTATAAATTAGCAAAACATAAATATATCACTAAACAATTCTCGTAATTTTTAATTAATTAATTTGGCCTTGAAACATGTGTAGTAAACAAGAGCATAAATATTTTATGCCCTAATTGGCAAGAATTCAAATCTCTATAAATTAGCAAAACATATGTCGTATAACCACACCCTTAACTGGCTATAAAACATACCAATTATAGTTGAACACGACAGCACACACGGTATATAAACCTGTGGATTTCTGCTTATTTTGGGGGAAGAAGGCAGAAACAAAAGTTCTCTCTGGTTCTCCATCTGAAGACTGAGAAGCCTGCTTAGATACGGCTCACCACAACCAACCTTGAACTCTAGCTATGGGAGACTTCCTCTGAGTTCGAGGGGTGGTCAAGCCTCCTCCTGAGACCCCTTGTTAAAGGTAAAAGCCTGAACTCTAAAGATTTGGACTCTAACATCTAAACTAACATTGTAATTGTTAATTCTGATTCTCCAATGCTAAATGAATGTCATGAGGTCTTACTTGCGAGCCTTGCCCTGACTACCTTGCAATAAACTAAATGAGTTTATGCATGACAAGCCTGAGCATTTCTTCATCTAATCTTCAGATAAAATCCTCCAGGATATATGGGAAATGAAAATTAAAAATAAGAAGTAAACAGAAGAAAAACAGCAAATCCTACAGGAAGAAAAAAATAATGAAAAATATGGGAAAGCTAACGAAGTAGAAAATAAGCACACAACAGAAAGAAACCACAAAGCCAAAGTCTGTTGAAACTCTGAAGAGAGCAATAAAGGTGAAAAAAAGCTCTGATCATTTTGATCGAGGTATGTTTAAGTAAACAATATGAATGGAAAGCAGATATAATAACAAACACAAATATTAAAAAGCTAATGACAAAGCATTAAAAACAATATACCAATAAATTAAAAAATTTAGATGAAATGGAAAAATTATAGGAGAATATAACATAAAACTGACCGAAGCAGAAACCGAATAATTAGTGAAACCGAATTAGCAGTTTAAAATTTTCCCATTAACAAAACACCAGTCACAATTGTTTCTAATAGCAAGTTCTACTAAATATCCAAAGAACAAATGACACACACACTACTCCAGAGCATGGGGGAAAACACTTGCCAACTCATTGTATGGCAGGAGCATGTCTATAATACCAAAACCTGAAAAGGATAGGATGAGAAAATACAATCTCATAAGCATCAGTGCAAACCTGTAATGTATAAAAAGAGATAGTACATCAGGCCCAATGCCCAGGTTTGTTTATAATAGGAATGTGCAGTTGGTGTAACTAGTAATCTATTATCATTCACCACTTTGACATATTGAAGGAGAAAAATTATGTAATCCTTTTAACAGATGCATTAAAATTATTTGATAGAATTCATTTTCTATTTGTGATTGTTTAAAGGAATGTCCTCAATCTGATAAAGGATATCTTAAAAATCCTATAGCAAATATTACCTCTAATAATGGAAGCTTGAATACATTTTGTTTTTAACACAAGACAAGATTTTCTTTTATCATCATTTTATTCAACATTGTGCTAGAGGTTACAGCTGATATAGTAAGTCCAGAAGAAGAAATAGTTTACATAGGTTGTACTAAAAAAAGAAAATTCTCATTATTTGCAAATGTTATGGTTGTATATATAAAAAAAAAAAAAACTGGTAAATGTTTTCCCCCAAGATAGTAATCAAATTCACAAATTAAATGATCTTTAAAGGTACTTAAAAATGCGATAAAATAAGTCAGTCATTCATTGCTTCTCTTAAAGTACAGTTTGCTTTCAAAGCAGACAGGACATTAATAAAGGTACAAAGCTAATCTGTAATCCAAACACTTCAACAAATAAAGAGAACAGTTCTGAAACAGCAGAGAACATGCACTGACCTTTTCCAAGTCTACTTGTAAATGCGGTATTATTTAAGACACACAGATTTATAACTACAGTAGGGGGCCCTAGGATCAATGTTCCATTTGGCTGATTCTAAGACAGTGATTCAAAGGCCAACAGTGAGCCATCTTCGTCTCATTGTTTAGAATGGTCAGTCACATCTGTTATAAAATTAAGACAACTAATACATTATGGCATAGATTCTATTTTAATTTTTTGTAAGTCATAAATTATAAGAATTTTATAAACGAAGCAATAGGTATAATAGGCATTTTAAGAAGGAAAGAAAGGGAGAGAGAGAAAGGAAAAGGGAAGACAAGCAGGGAGGGGAAAGAAAGAAGAAGATTGAAAAGGGAAGAGGAGAATCTGGTTAAATTTAAAACTGAAGCCTAGAGTTTAAAATAGTAAAGGATTTTTGTTTAATGGCACATCGTTATGAAGCACCACACAGAGTATTTTTAAGTTGCCTACTGCTCTTCGATTTGGATTCCATGAAGAGTCAAAATAGAATAATCCGAATGTTCCGAGTCTGCCTTATCCTTATTCACCATTGCAACCAGCTCTCCCTTCATTCGCTAAATCTTTATTGAGCGTCTACCACATGCTGTGGTTTACAGGATAGGCGCAGTATGTTGCAATGAGTCAGAATTGACTTGATGGCAACGGGTTTGTGTTTGTTTGTTTGGTTTTTAAGTTTACAGTGGAGAACAGTGAGACTAGGCCACTGCTCTCATTGAGCAGCCCAGGGTCTAGAATGTTTTTCTCCTTCCCACTTCACCCTTTCTTCACCCTCACCCCCTGTTTCCAAGACCTTGTCAAATGCCACTTCCTCACCTCTCCTGACCTATGTCCCAAACTTCACACATGAATCAACCCAACCAATGGTGGTCTCTGTTCCTCTCAAACCGTATAGCACTAGGTATGGCTCTCACATCACAACTACGTGATACCAACCTGAAATGACTCATTGTGGTGCCCTGAGGTACCGCTGCCTGGGAGACGATCTAGGGGCCTCAGCACAGGACTTTTCCAGGCTTAGCACAAAGTAGGGATATGGGTTCAGTTCTAATCCCAAGCTAGAAGCAGGTCTTCCCTCTAGGGACCTAAAGACCTTTCCCATGGTCACAGTGGGCAGAGAACTCAGTGATTTGAATGGCTGACTGCTCATCCCACAGATGAAGCAGATGCGCCTGATAGATCACAGCATGAGCTCAGGGAGGAGACACGAGCTACAGCGTTCATTCTGTGTCCATTTCTGTGTTGAAAAACAAGAGTAGAAAACCATCTGTAGTAAATTACGGGTGCTCTGAAGTAAGATGCAGATGTCCCAGTGTCTAGATCTCCCTAAAGAGGATGCTAACAACTGAGAAGGCTTTCCACCTGCGTTAGAGACTGGAATGAGCATCTCCTTTATTACTGATCGTGAACAAGGTCATGTGGTTCCCATCACAGAATGTAGGTTCATTTGTTCTAAACAACTCCTTTTTCCATTCTCACAGAGTCCCAAATATCAAAATATCTAATATTCTTCTTGAGTATTGGAGTCATAGTTCTGAAGTCCAGAGTGAGCAATGTAAGGTGAGTGATCTGCCTTATGTAATTTTATCTTAATGATGCAGACTTCCATCTGAGTCCGCTGTGGTTGCTTCCAAGGGGACTTCCCACATGTTGCCTTGCATTATAGCGGCTGGCATATTAGCTAGCTTCCCCTGATAAATGTCAAGCCCCATGTGGACAGGACTGTGCCTCACTCGACTTTCTATCTCCTGCAGTGCTCAGTACACAATAGTGGTGATGGTGATAGAGATGATGATGACGATGATGGCGGTGGTGGTGGTACTAGCTAACACATATAGGGATTGCTATGTACCAGGCTCTATGCTAAGTGCTTTACATGTACTCACTCATTTAATCTTTCTGAGGTAAATAGTATTATTATTCCTGTTGTACTGATAAGCATGTTGAGGTTAAGTACAGTATCCAGCACCTAGTAAGTTTATGGAAAGTGCTTGTTAAACTGAATTGAATTCTATCTCTTTGAGATAGGCTCAATCATATGAGTCTTAGTCTGATTTTGACATTCATAAGAAATATATTCCTATTTTGATTTCTTAGTTATTTCAGAAAATAGCTTAAGAAGTGTTCCACAATGTTTATCTGAAGGGTGGCACATGATGGCTTCAAAACAACACAAAATAGAACTCTTGTGCTATGCACTTGACTATAATGTTTTGATATTTCTCTAATGGTTTTGGCTTATCATAATTAATAACAAAATGTCACTTTTACTTATTTACATTCTAGGCAGATTCTACCGTGCTTTAGATGGTAACTGTATTTTAACAAAAGCCATCAGTCCTTTCTCTGTAATCTATTCTTTCTTTCGTTTTTCCCAGGGGCTGAGACTGCTAAGTCTTGGTTCTATCACTTTTGAGTGTGACCTAAGAGACAGTCTCCCCTGGACCATGCGAGAAGGTGAGAGTCTTTGGATGCTCTGGTGAATTTAGGGACGCGAGTAGATGGTTGTAGATGAATTTATCTTTTATGAGATAAAATGCATTTGAAAAAGAAGTTAAGCAAGTGGTGGTGTGTGTGTGTGTGTGTGTGTGCGTGTGCGCCATTGTTGGTGTTTTCTCTAATATACAAAACCATACAGAACAAGGCACTTAGCCAAATATGTTTAGCAGATTTTCATAAAATTCCCTAACTTCTTTGCACCACAGTTACATAAAGCTGTTCAAAAAAGCTTTTTATTCCTTGCATAAAATACAGAAATAGCATATCAGCAGCCTTTTTATGCGGCTTTGTTATGATTCAATAGTTCAAAATGTCCTTATTTCAAACTAGCCTGAGGGAAGTCTGGCTAAAATCAAGACTTTTGGGAGACAAATAACATGACACTAAACAAATTCTGAAGCTTGCTGTTTATCTTTTTTCCATTTTGGATCCCGTATGTATACTTTTTTCCAGGCTGTTTGGAATCCAAGTGATGGTTTTTGGCCTTCAAGGATACTCTGGAAGCATGGTGCTTGCTGGCAGCAACCCTCCAGGAGAGCAAGGAGCTCTCTGAGCAGGGCCCAGGTCTCTGCAGACTGGTCTTGTGGGGCCCATTAATCCAGCTCTTCATCATGGCTGGAGGTGAGCCTTAAACTTTATGTTAGAAAAGTTCCTGCAATCCTGGGTATCGGGTACATTAAATCAGACTTTATTTTTTGAAAGTGAAATAAAAAGAAAGTTTCTTAATAAAAAGAAAATCTAACATGGCCTTCTCTTTACTTTTTTTTTTTGCATCCATAAATGGAGGTGAATGGTAGGGGTAGGGAGACCTTCTATTGATTTAAAACAAAGGTGTTTCTCTGATAGATAGCTTATGTGGTCCATACAAATGGCAAATAGATTTTCTAAACAAGAAGATGAGACATCATGGTGAGATGAAATTTTTAAAATGGACACTATCCTAGAAAATCTAAGGAATATGGTCCTTTGGCTTGGGATCCCTCAGAAGCAAACCCTGAGACAAGGATTTCAGTACCAACAGTTTGTCTGGAAGGTGAACCAGGAAACTCTGGTAGAGGGGTGGAGAAGAGAAGGAAGCCAATGATGTTTTCAGGTCACTGGGGAACTCTGAGTGACAGCATGACAGCTTAGAGCCTGCCTCTGAGTTATCCCAGCTGAGAGGTAAGAAACTGGGGGGTTTCTTTTCCCCATTGGTTGAGGGCTGCTTCCAGGAGTTTTATCTTCCTAGCACCCTGGCTTGCCTGTGAGAGAGCTGACAGGCAGGTGTGCCACTGTGGTCAGAAAAAACGCCTCGTTTGAGTCGCAGGCACTTGCAGTTGGCAGCCTTTGCTGTGCAGAGGTGAGGGACAGGCGTATGGGCAAGGCACCAGCATGGCCGCTGCACATGGGTATGGCACATGGATACCATGTTATGGGCCAGCTGACTAGACTCTGCGCTTCATGAGGGCTTCTCCTTCCCCCTCCCTCACTCCACATGTTTCAGTTTTTACACTCAATTCCATCGTCTAGATCATGCCTGGCACAGGGTTTAAACCAAATTATTGAAGAAATGAAAGAATTGACCTTTATATGTAAGCTGAGGTGACTCAGCTTTGGCTCTTTGATTCTTTTCTTTTTTTCCATGTGTAACTGAAGGGCAATCCTTTGACACTTCTGTCCTGTCCCTGTGCTACCATGATGAGTATTTCAGAGCTCCCGGCAGACCCCCTGATGGGCAGCACCTGCTTCTCCTTGACTAGCTGTGGACATCACACATTGACCATGGGTGAGACAGGCAGGCCCTCGCTTCCCTGACATCTTGGGAAGCCTGGTTCAGTGATCAAATCCGTGGACCAAGGCAGATTAGAGTTTCTCACTCCAAGGTTCAGGGTGTGTTACGAGTGTATATGGCCTTAAACCTGCTGCACGCAGAATGTCTCTTCGATGGTGATATTCAGATTCCACGGGAGCCCTTGGCTGAGAAACTGCTCCGTGCTGAGAGCGCTCTAGGCACTGCACATTTGCAGTTGCACTGGAGCCTCTGTTACCAGGAAAGCAACCCCTCCCCCCTAGCTTGCTGGTCATCTTCACGGGGACGTGAGACTCTTGGTAAACAGGGTCTGAAGACGGGCGATCCAGAGATGTATCTTGGCCAAAGATATATTTTATTTTTGTTTGTTTGTTTATATACTTTTTTCTTTTTTTATTACTCAAATGACATTAGGCAGGATGTGCAGGCTCCTCAGTGGGCAGGATCTCACTTATTTAGACTTCTTGCCTCACCCTGAGGGAATTTGGATTTGCAGCTTCTGACCCATGCTCCAAGAGCGTCTGTCCATGACAATATGTGGAGGCCTCTGCATTGTGTTGACCAACTCTCTGTTTCACTATAAACATCCTCTTTCTTGCCAGGAGTGAGGCTGGGGGAAACCTAGAGGATGAGAGGTTAGGGGGCAGGGGAGAAGAGGAAAGGAAGAAAAGACCCTCTATGTCACCTTCCCAGCTTGAGGTCTAACCCAGGCACACTATTGTCCCAGGTTTCAAATTTCTCCTGTAACTTCTGCCTTTCCTCCACATCGAATCCCCTTGACATGCCTCTCATTCTCTCACTCCTGAAACTCTCCCCTTTTCTCTGTCCCAAAATTTAAAATCCAAACAGTCTTTATTCTGTTCTGACCAGCACCTAGACCCTGCTCCACCCCATCCCCACCCCCAAGCAGCAGACTCCCAGGCACGAGCAGGAGTGCACCAGGAACTCTGTCAAAATGTGGCAGAAAAGGGGGAGGAGGCAGTTCCGGCCCTTCTGTGTAGGTGAGAGGACTACATGGGTTGGGGGGACACTAAATGGGTGTACACCTCAGGGATGGGGGTCAGGGCACAGGTGCCCATCTTACCTGGGGAATAAGACATACAGCTTTTACCTTCATTTCAGAATTTTAGTATCTCCTGGTGGTGGTGGCAGTAGTTACAAGGTCAACTGGATGTTTCGGTTGTGTCTGTTTTTTTTTTAATGTGTTTTAGGTGAAGGTTTACAGCACATATTAGTTTCTCATTCAAAAATTCATACACAAATTTTTTTGTAACATTGGTTGCAATCCCTGCAATGTGTCAGCTCTCTCCCGCTTTCCTTCACACTGGGTTCTCAGTGTCCATTTGTCCACTTTTCCTGTCCTTCCTGTCTTCTCATCTTTGCTTTTGGGCAGGTGTTGCCCATTTGGTCTCGTATACTTGACTAAATCAAGAAGCACATTCCTCACCTATGCTATTATTATTATGCTTTATAGGTCTGTCTAGCCTTTGGCTGAAATGTGGACTTGGGGGAGTGGTTTCAGTTCTGAGTTAACAGGCTGTCCGGGGACCATAGTCTCGGGGGTTTCTCCAGTCTCTCTCAAAACAGTAAGTCTGGTCTTCTTTTGTGAATGAATTTTGTTCTACATTTTTTTTCCTGCTCTATCTGGGACCTTTTATTGTGATCCCTGTCAGAGCAGTCAGTGGGGGTAGTCAGGCACCATCTAGTTTTTCTGGGCTAAGGCTGATGGAGGCTGTAGTTCAGGGTCCGTTAGTCCTTTGGACTGATATTTTCCTTGTGTCTTTGTTGTTCTTCATTCTCCTTTGCTCCAAATGTGATGTATTTTACATGGCCACTCAAAAGTTTTTAAGACTTCTCGTGGCATCTGGGGTCTTAAAAGCTAGCTAGTGGCCATCTAAGATGCATCAATTGGTCTCAACCCACCTGGAGCAAAGAATAATGAAGAACACCAAAGACACAAGATAATTATGAGCCCAAGAGACAGAAAGGGCCACATAAATCAGAGACTCCATCACCCTGAGACCAGAAGAACTAGATGATGCCTGGCTACAACCAATGACTGCCCTGACAGGGAACAAAACAGAGAATCCCTGATGGAGCAGGAGAGCAGGGATGCAAACCTGAAATACTCGTAAAGGCCAGACTTAACGGTCTGACTGAGACTAGAAAGACCCCGGAGGTCATGGTCCCTAGACCTTTTAACCCAAGACCGGAACTGTTCCCAAAGCCAACTCTTCAGACAGGGATTGGACTGGAGTATAAGATAGAAAATGATACTGGTGAGGAGTGAGCTTCTTGGATCAAGTAGACACATGAGACGATGTGGGCAGCTCTTGTCTGGAGGGGAGAAGAGAAGGCAGAGGGGGACAAAAGGCTGGCTGAATGGACATGGAAATATAGGGTGGAGAGAAGGAGAGTGCTGTCTTATTAGGGGGAGAGCAGCTAGGAGTATATAGCAAGGTGTATGTAAATTTTTGTATAAGAGACTGACTTGATTTGTAAACTTGCATTTAAAGCACAATAAAAATTACAAAAAAAAAAAAAAATTTAAGACTCCAGATGCTACTCACCGAAGTAAGATGTAAAACATTTTCTTTATGATCTGTGGTATGCCGGAGACCATGATCCCCAGCCCTCAGCCCCAGTAGCTCACTCCCTCAAGGTGTTTGTAAGTGTCTAGGAAGCTTCTATGGCTTTGCCTTGGTCAAGTTGTGCTGACTTCCTCTATATTGTGTGTTGTCTTTCATTTCACGTCCTCATAGCTTCCCTCCCTCATAACCATCAAAGATTGTTTCTTTCTGTGTGTAAACCTTTTCTTGGGTTTTTATAATAGTGGTCTCATACAATATTTCTCCGTTTGCGTTGACTTATTTCACTCAGCATAATGCCCTCCAGATTCTTCTGTGTGAGATGTTCCCTGGATTCAGCATTGTTCTTTGTGCTTGCACAGTATTTCATTGTGTGTATGTACCATAATTTGTTTATCCATTCATCTGTAGATGGACACTTAGGTTATTTCCATATTTTTGCTACTGTGAAAAATGCTTCAATGAACATGGGCTTGCATATGTCTATTCATGCAACAGCTCTTATTTCTCTAGAATATATTTCTAGGAGTGGGGTTACTAGCTTTTTAAGGAGGCGCTATATTGTTTTCCATAGTCGTTATATCATTTTACATTCCCACCAGTAGTGCGTAAGAGTTCCAATCTCCCTACAACCTCTCCAACATTTGTCATTTTCTGTTTTTTTGATTAGTGCTGGTAATGTCAGGGTGAGATGATATCTCATTGTAGTTTTGATTTGCATTTCTCTAATGGCTAATGATCGAAAGCATTTCCTCATGTGACTATTAGCTACCTGAATGTCTTCTTTGATGAAGTGTCTGTTTGTATCCTTTGCCCATTTTTCAATTGGATAATTTGTCTTTTTGTTATTGAGGTGCTGAAGTGTTCTATAGATTTTAGAGGTTAGACCTTTGTCAGATATGTTTTAGCCAAAAATATTTTCCAGTCTGTAGGTTCTCTTTTTACTCACTTGGTGAAGTGTTTTAATAAGCATAAGTGTTTAATTTTAGGAGCTCCTGGTAATCTAGTTTATCTTCTGATGTTTGTGCATCGTTAGTTACAGATTGTATTCTGTTTATGCCATGTATAAGGGCCCCTAGTGTTGTCCTTATATTTTTCTTCCATGATCTTTGTAGTTTTAGGTATTACATTTAGGTCTTTGATCCATTTTAAGTTAGTTTTGTGTATAGTGTGAGGTATGGGTCTTGTTTCATTTTTTTACAGATAGACATTCAGTTTTGCTAGCATCGTTTGCAAAATGACTCTTTTCCCCATCTAATGAACTTTGATTCTTTGTCAAAGACCAGCTGAGTGTAGGTGGATGGATTTATGTCTGTGTTCTCTATTCTGTTCCATTGGTCTATGAGTCTGTCACTGTACCAGTACACAGCTGTTTTGACTTATGCGGCTGTATAGTAGGTTCTGACATCAGGCAATGTGAGGCCTCCTAGTTTGTTCTTTTTCTTCAATAATGCTTTGCTTGTCTGGGGCCTCTTTCCTTTCCACATGAAGCTGGTGATTAGTTTTTCCATCTCGTTACAGAATGCTGTTGGTATTTGGATTGGGATTGTGTTATAGCTGTAGATCACGTTGGGTAGAACTGACATTTTCACAATGTTGAGTCTTCTATGTATGAGCATGGTTTTTCCATTTATGTAGGTCTATTTCGGTTTCTTGCAATAGTGTTTTGTAGTTTTCATTGTATTTGTGTGTTACATCCCTAGTTAGATTTATTCCTAAGTATTTTATTTTTTTAGGGGCTATTATAAATGGTATTGTTTTCCTGATTTCCCTTTCAAAAGTCTCTTTGTTGATGTATAGGAATCCAACACATTTTTGTATGTTGATCTTGTATCCTCCTACTCTGCTGAAACTTTCTATTAGTTCCAGTAGTTTTCTTGTGGAATCTTTCAGTTCTGTATGTATTGGATCATATCATTGGTGAATAGGGGTAGTTTTACTTCTGTCTTTCCAATTTGGATGCCTTTTATTTCTTTTTTTGAGCTCTGGTGGTGCAGTCGTTAAGAGCTCAGCTGCTAACCAAAAGGTTGGCTGTTTGAATCTACCAGCTGCTCCTTGGAAACACCATGGGGCAGTTCTACTCTGTTCTATAGGGTCACTATGAGCTGGAATTTACTCAACAGCAGTGGGCTTGGATGGGCTTATTTCTTTTTCTTGCCTTATTGCTCTAGCTAAAACTTCCAGAACAGTGGTAAATAGAAATGGTGATGAAGAGCATCCTTGTCTTGTTCTCATCCTCAGGGGGAAAGCTTTCAGCCTCTCTCAGTTGAGAATGGTGTGGCTATTGGTTTTATATATAAAAAAAAAAAAAATTTTTTTTTGTGATGTGTTTTATTATGTTGAAGAATTTCCCTTCTATTCCTATTTTTTTGAGAGTTTTTATGAGGAATGGGTTAATCAATGGCTTTTCCTCATGATTAAGATGATCTTGTGATCCTTTTCTTTTGTTCTGTTAATGTGATGGATTACATTGGTTGGTTTTCTAATTAATTCTTACATACCTGGTTGAACCATCCTTGCATACCTGGTATGAATTCCACTTGGTTGTGGTGTATTATTTTTTGATATGATGCTGAATTCTATTAGCTAGAATTTCTGTTTTGAGAATTTTTGTCTCCATAGTAATGAGAGATATTGGTCTGTAATTTTCTTTTTTGTGTGTCTTTGCCTGGCTTTGATATGGTTTTGTCTGTTTTTAAGTGGAGTTGATGTAAAGAAAGTTTAACAACCTGGTATATTGTAGTTGTTGTTGTTGTTAGCTGCCACTGAATTGGCTATGACTTATGGTGACCACATGCACAACAGAATGAAATGCTGCCCACTCCTGCACCATCCCCATGATCCACTGGAGATTAGAACATTGGTTTTCACTGGCTGATTTTCAGAAGTGGACTACCAGGCCTTTCCTTCTAGTCTGTCTTAGTCTGGAAGCTCTGCTAAAACCTGTTCAGCATCATAACAACACTCGAGCCTCCACTGACAGATGAGATGTATTGGCCAAGAATCCAACTTGGGTCTCCTGCATGATAGGTGAGAATTGTACCAATAAACCACCAATGCCTCATATATTGTAGTTAAAAACCAAAAACCAAGCCTGTTGCCTCTGAGTTGGTTCCAACTCATAGAAACCCCACAGGACAGAGTAGAACTGCTCTATAGGGTTTCCAGGGAGTGACTGGTGGATTTGAACTGCTGACCTTTTGGTTAGTAGCCAAACACTTAACCACTCTGCCACCAAGGCTCCCTACATATATTGTAGTTAGGAGGTATTAAAATTATGAAATGAAAGTATAAGCTGCAGGTCTTATTGCCCAGATAAAAAGGGCACTTGTGCCCCTACCCAGCCTTTCTCTGAGGTGGACAATCCCTTAGGAACCCTACCCCTACACATGCAGTTCCCCCTTGCCAACCCCAGGTCCACCAGCCTACCCACCATGAGGGACAGGATTTTAAGACAGAAATACTTTATAAATAGCATCTGTAACTAGCAGAAATTCACACAAATGTGTAGCATTAGATCCTAAATAGGGAATGTTACATATGCCTTCATAATAACGAAGAGTTTACTCAACACCTGAAACTTTCCAACCAGCATGAGCTCATGCAAAAATCTGCTAAAGCATCATTTCCTTTGGAGGGGTACATAGACTCTAGGATGGAATCATTAGAAAAGCTAGGATATTGAAGCACAATCGCTGAAGACCAGTAAGACTACCCCGCATAATTGGGAAATAAGCCAAGCTGCATACACTAGTGCCTGAACAAAGTACCCAGAAATTGATTGCCTTTCATGCCAACTAATTTCCTCAGAGTTTAGTCTTCTTGGAAAAGTTTCACTTCCCCAGTGGAGAAAAGGTGAATTAAACAACAGTTTGCACCAGGTATGCCAGCCTACCCATCACAGGACAAAGCATGCAGGCTGATCAGCAGGGAGAAACGGAGCCATTTCACATATTTGGCAAAGGGCTTGGTGTCTGTGCTGGCTCCTCTAAAGCAGCCAGTTAGCAGCGGTCAGATTTACAGAGGTGGAGGCTGCAGAGAAAGTGACCGCAGGCTGCAGGCCGCCACCCACCTTTCTGCTAGTAGAGAATTGTTTCTGAGTGCCAATTATCCACCTCTCCACCTCTGGCTGCTACTGGGTCCTCCACACCAGTCAGTGTAAATTGGACCTGAGGCCCACAGACACTAGTGCTCCTCTTCATCCCTCCAAGGTAGCTCCTGCTTTTGTTTTCTTTATGCACAGAGCACATCCAGGATTACATTACGCTTTATCACATGCCCCCAGAAATTGACACATCTACATGAAATGGCTGAAGACCAAGTGCAGCTTTGGAAGCTGATGATACTTCAGTAACCTCGACAAGCACAGAAACTGAACAAAGACAGCTGAAAAGCAATCGACAGCCGATAAACTGGAGGTAGACATATGGTTGTTTCAAGGAATGTCTATCTCTCTCCTTTATGTGTTTTTACAATAGAAACTGTAAGCCAATGTTAGTTCCTTGGAAATGTATAGTTGCTTTTGAATTTTTTTTTCTTTTAATCCTGCATTTTAGCAGCAGGAGATTTCCCTCAGGGAGGCCCTGGATGATGAAAACCACTGAAGCACACAGCTGCTAACTGAAAGGTTGGAAGTTCAAGTCCACCCACAGGCCCCTTGGAAGAATGGCCTAATGAATTACTTTCAAAAAATCAGCTATTGAAAACCCTACGGAGCACAGTTCTACTGTGACATACATGGGGTCTCTATGTTGGAGTTGATGCCACACGACTGGTTAGATAGTCCTCAACAAAGCCATCCCCTCCTTCACTATGAAAAAATACATGATGGACTTCTCTGCCAACCACACTTCCTACAGGTGGCCCCTCAGCATTGAACGTTCCTGGCCCGTGGTACCTGAGATCACAGTTATTATTTCCATATAAATATGTTGAATGGGAAGAGAAACAGTTGAATTACGAGAGCCTAAAAAAAAAACAAAAAACTTTTTTTTTTTGGTCGCCAGCTAGGTAAGGGGTGAGGTATGTATTCTTTACCTACATATCACTTAGAGCAGGTATTATTTACAAAATAAATCTTATTCTCCAGCTCTACACTTTTCAGCAACAAAACGATTTCCTCATTCTCACAGGAGGATGACGTAGTCCTCTCTATCTTGACTTTCAGAGTTCTTTGTATCAGAGCAGTTAATAGCTTTCTCTGTGTTTCAGGTGTGTGGGGGTGGACCCCACTCAGGCTTCTAATCACTGGGCTAGGTTAGGAAGGAGGGGAAGGAGATGGTGGAGTGTGCGCAGGGGGTTGTGACCTCATTTCAGAAAGTTGTTGATCAGAAAACAAGAGGCTCAAAGTACAGCCTCTGGAGGGATGAAGGTCTATGCCCACTACATGCCACCTGGTGGGGAGATGAAGGTATGGAAGCCTATGGTGGCCAGGCATTGAGCTCAAGGACCTAGGGGCTGGTCTGTCCCTAAGGGCCTGTGGTCAGCAATGACCACCAACCTCCTGCTTCGACAAACTATGTGGGGCTGGAGGAGGAACTCTTCAGAGGGATCAGGATTGATGGATAGCTGTTATTTTCCTGGACCACGCCAGTTCTCTGGCCTGGTTCCACAAAAGGAGTGGAAACGGAGCCACAGAAACATGACTCATATTGTACTCTCCCTCACCTTGGTAAGCAGAGGCTCAGTGATAATTATGATGTAATTTAGAAAAATAAATTATATATCATTTCTTGCTTTTCAAGAATTGTGGAGCAATATATATACTTTGTTTTCAAAACAGAGGATTAAATTGCTTTTTCACTTAATATTATGACCATCATTCCATGACATTAAATATTCATCCATAACATCATTTTTATGACTACATAGTATTTTATAGATGAACTGATGTAATTTAAGAAGTATGGGGTGGAGGAGAAATTTCTCTGGACTGAGGGGAATTCCTGGCCAGTAGCATGGAGGAGATGTTCCAAGGACTGTACTTGGTGCCATGTTTGGACTCAAATGCATTTGGTCCAAAACTCAAGCCATTTTTATTACACCAAAGACTTTAAGACATTTTGGCCATAACCTACACCAAAAAATACATTTATGTAGCTGTCCAGTTTATTCATTCACCCACTCCCGCATTCAAATTTAGCACTATGTGTCGAGACCATCAATGAACCCACCACTGTTCTAGGCACAGCAATGAAGGAAAGAGACAAAATCTCTCTGCCCTTATGGAGCGTATATTCTAGTGCATGAAAGACACAAGAAAACTAAAACAAAAAAGTAAATTTAGATAGTGCTTTAGATAGTAAAAAGTGATCAGAAAAGTGGTTATGACATGTGTCTGCATGTGTAAAATTTTACAGTTGGCATCCAGGGGGGCTTCACTGAGACGGTGGATAGTCCAAAAATCAAAAACCAAACCTGTTGCCGTCGAGTCGATTCGGACTCATAGTGACCCTATAGAACAGAGCAGAACTGCCCCACAGGGTTTCCAAGGAGCGCCTGGTGGATTCAAACTGCCAGCCTTTCGGTTAGCAGACAAGCTTTTAACCACTACGCCACCAGGGCTTCTGGTGGATAACTAGGGGCGGATTATCCAATAGTCAAGGTAAGCATGGTACCTACCTTGCTTGCCAGATCACCCGTAGTGAACAATTTCACTTTTTTTCACTACATCGAAGA
Source organism: Elephas maximus indicus (assembly GCF_024166365.1). Taxonomy (NCBI): domain Eukaryota; kingdom Metazoa; phylum Chordata; class Mammalia; order Proboscidea; family Elephantidae; genus Elephas; species Elephas maximus. Next base: position 24,985,336 of record NC_064829.1, read on the forward strand.
TTGTGCTTCTAGGTATGGCTGGCATCTGTCTCTCTTCCAACCACACAGAAGCTTCCTACAGATTCAAAGCCTCTTTTAAAATTTACAATCCCTGAGAGGGGTGGATGACCTAAAATGCAAGGTAAGCATGGGCTTATTTGTGCTTGCTTACTAATCTGTAGGGAACAATTTCACATGGGTTTCACCACATCTTTGATTAAACCACTTACCAGGTCACCTGGTAAACAGGGTAAGCACCATGTTTACCTTGCCTGTTGCCTAATCTGCCCCTGAGTGGATTTGAGTCAGGACCAGAAGGAAGTCGTGCAGCTACCTGAGGGGATGTTCCAGGGGAAGGGTATGGCACATGCAAAGTTCCTAAAAGAGGAACGTGTCTGGTATGTCTGGGGAAGGTCAATGTGGCCAGAGAGGGTAGAGCAGAAGGAGAGTGGTGGGAAAGAGGTAGGGGAAGTGCAGGCTACTGTGAAGAGGTTGGCCTTAGCCCTGAATGACCTGGGAAGTCACTGGAAGGTTTTAAGCAAAACAATGAGATGATTTGACTACTATTTGAGAACAGACTGTGGAGGGGTGGGGGCAGGGAGGAGGGGTGGGGGCAGGGAGCAGGTGTGGGCAGAAGCCAGGAGACCAGGTAGGAGACTATTTCAATAATACAGGTGAGTGATATGGTGGCTAGGACGAGGGTGGCAGCAGTGGAGGTGGTGAAAAAGGAAGACAGTGAACCAACAGGCCCAGGACTGCTGGCAGGTCATGCTGAATGAGGATTCACCACTGAATTTAGATACATGGACATCACTGGTGGCTTGGAAAACAGCAAGAGGGATAGGCACAAAAGCCCAATGGAAGTGTAGTTGAGATAGAAAGAATGGAAGGAGACAAATGAGAACATACAGATACCACTTTCAGGGAGTTTTGTTTAAAAGAAGGAGAAAATTGGCACAGTAGCCAGAGGGATTAAATGGGGTCAAAGGGGATTTTGTTTTTTAAATGAGAGAAATAATTGCATGTTTATAATAATGGGAAGATTTAGCAGAGAGAGAAAAACAAATGATGCAGGAGATTATATATTAAGAAGGGTTTTCCCCAAAATGCTGTCTCAACAAGGCTTGCCCTTCTGCCATGCAATGCATTCTGACACCTCGTGTTCTTCTCTCCTCTGCTCCGCTCTGTTCAGTTTGATGCTGGTCAGGCTACACTAAATTGATTCCACAACTCAAAGCTTGGGGGGGGAAATAAACTGTATTCCACTATGTTGCCTAAGTTTCCCCCTCTTGCTTAGACTCATCTTTCTGTGACAATATTGACAGAGGAAGCCTTTGCTCAGAAAAGTCAGGCTAAAACAGTCTACACATGCTTGGAAACTGAAGAACCTTTTGTTTTACAGACTGGCTGTACTGACAGTCTATGCATTTCTCAAGTAGAATTGCTGAGTTGATTAAAGTGCTAACATCGCCTCCGTTTATTCCACTAGTCCAAAGTTGGCCACATATACGAGCGCCGGCCTCTCTAAAAGAACAAGAAAACAAATATGAGCTGATGAAATATTCGTCTGTCTGGCAAGCCTTGATGTTGCTTTCTCCTTCTTAATATGAATCTTTGGCATTTTAACACACTAAATTGACATTTTTTCAATAAGTGAGTGAGTGAAGTGTCTTTTCTAAGAAAATGAGATTTACTTAATTTCATATTTGTGGGAATATTAAGCTAATTGTTCCAAATGGTAAAACAGTAAAGAATTATACACACATGAGACTGTAAACTCCGTAAGTTAACAATCAGAACACACACACACATATCCCAAACAAATAATTTTATAACTGAAGCCTGACAGATATACTGAACACTCTCCACAAATATTTGCTAAATGAATTATGAATAAATGAATGAAATATGTGTTAGGTTTGACACAACTTTTTCAGCTTAGGTTTTTTTTTTTCCTTTTTTCCCTTCTGAATTATTTAAAGAAAAGAATTTTTACTGACCTTAATGGGGGTCTGATATGAATACACATTATAAAGATGGTCATGAATTTTAAACAAGATTAAGGTGTTTTTCGAACGATAATGCCGCTTTGCTGACTTTCTGCTTGGTTCCAAACCAGTCTGCACAACTTACTTGGGAAGATTAAGGCTGGCTTGTGATAAGAGAAGCGTGCGATGAATTCTTAGAGAAGAAATGAAACATTCTTGTTTAAATAAAGGCGTATTTGGAAATACGAAGGTGTTAGACTTGAGTAAGCTAGGTTATTCAAATTTGCATTGACATTGTCATCTTTGGTCTCATTTCTCCTTATGTTGAGCCATCAACATGATATTGCTTCAGAACAGAAAACTAAGCACACAAATAAGCATGAAAAAAGTTTTACTTTCTGCGAGAATGCAGAGCTGCTTAGGGCTGATGGGGGTGCAGGTTGAACCTCATATCCACGCTTAAGGAGGGCCTAGGTTGATACCATGGACCGTTGTTCGTGTAGTTTGAGTTAATTTTCCAAGGAGTGATATTATTTACAATGGCCTATCTTGGTTGGTTTCAAGTTGGGCAAATAAACAAATAAATACATGCATTTCTGAGATGACTGGCTGTAGTAGGAGGCTAGCCTATGAGTATAGGGTAGAATAAGACAAAAGGACCAAAGTTGACACCAAATGAACTAAATAAGCACTAACCTGTCCTTGTTGTTAGTTGCCATTGCATTGGTTGCAACTCAAGGCATCCCCATGTATAACAGAATGAAACATTGCCTGGTTTAACACCATCTTCAGGATCATTGGTACGCTTGAGTCCACTGTTGTAGCCATTGTGTATTTTGAATGCCTTTCAACCTAGGGGGCTCATTTTCCAGAACTATATGGAACAATATTCTGTTATGCTCCAGAGGGTTTTCATTGGCTAATTTTCAGAATTAGATCACTAGGCCTCTCTTCCTAGTCTTTCTTACTCTGACCGTTCTACTGAAACCTGTCTGCCTTGGGTGACCCTGCTGATATTTGAAATAATGGTGGCATAGCTTCCAGCATCATAGTAACATACAAGCCACCACAGTAGGACTAGCTGACAGATGGGTGGTGAAATCTGTCATTAGCTAAGCTAATTTATGTACTACCTAAAGATATAGGAATGTAGCTGGGGTGAAGGCCAACCCGTGTAGATTGGAATGCAGGGATGGGAAGCAGCAAGTAGGAAGGACTGTGGTTGGAGACAACCATTCTCTTACTTAAATGGCCCAATGATGACTTTCCAGTTAACAGGAAGAGTTGGATAGTGAGGGATGACGCATGATGTCATACAGCTACCATGATGCTGATACCAGTACTATGGAACTGGAAATGACCAGCCTGCACTGGTCACTATTCTGTAGCTTGCTTATGCCATTCAGGAGAACCCCTTTCCCAAGGAAAGATGCAGCAGGAAAGTGAGCTGATGAAACATGTATTATAAAGTTAGGAAATCTTTAGTGCCTGGTGGATTCTAACTGCCGATCTTTTGGTTAGCAGCCATAGCTCTTAACCACGATGCCACCAGAGTTTCCTCTCACATTACAGAATTTAAGAAATTTTACAAGTATCTGTAACTTACATTATTGTTTAAGCTGGTTCACAAATTTTAGCACACATCAGAATCACCAGGAGGACTTGTTAAAACACAGGTTGCTGAGTCCCACCCCAGAGTTGCTGGTTCAGTAGATCTGAAGTGGCCTGAAAAATTTGCATTGGTAACACGTTCTCCATGGATACTAATGCTACCGGTCAGGAATACCACAGTTTGAAAGCCACCGGTCTAAAGTAAAAACGGAAACAGGACATTTTCTGGCAGATCAGTTGTCTTAGAGCAATTCGTAGTTTGCAGTTCTTTAAAAGCAAGGTTACGTACACACAGTATATACATAGATATTTGTTTTTTGTTAAAAAAAAATTTTTTTTTGAGCTTGTGCTAGTCAGCATTCAATCAGACTGTATATATACACATACACACATACACATAAGGAACTGGCTTATGCAATTGTGGGACTGATTAAGCAAACCCAAATTCCGGTGGGGGGGGGGTTGGTGAGGAAGAGAACATCATGAGCAGGCTGGAACCTGACTGGGAACAAGCTCTTTGGAGTCTATGAGCTCAGGGAAGCTCAGGGAAGGCCTAAGCCTTTCTTTAAAAGACTTACCCAATTAGGTCAGGCCCACCCAGGATAATATCCCTTTTTACCAACTTAAAGTCAACTGATTAGGGACTTTAATCATGTCTGTAAAATACCATTATTGCAGCACCTAGATTAATGCTTGATCAAATAATGGATTGTAGTTTAGCCTAGCCAATTTGGCACATCAAAAAGTCATCACAGATTTTTACAAATTAGTCAGTTCAGTTTTGTGAATAAACATTAATTTAACCCACTACCACTGAGTTGATTCCAACTCATACTGAGCCCACAGCACAGAATAGAACTGCCCCACAGGGTTTCCAAGGCTGTGTAATCTTTATAGAAGCAGACTGCCACATCTTTTTCCCCACGGAGTGACTGATGGGTTCAAACAGCCAACTTTTGGGTTAGCAGCCAAGCTCTTTAACCACTGTGCCACTAGGGCCCCTTAACATTACATTAGGAATGACATTTTTTTCCCTCTTTTATTCACTACAAGCAGTCTGTAACCAGCTCCACAGCTTCCTTAAGGTGTGGTAATAACCCAAGTATTAAAGTTTTAAGTAATTTCCTCAGCACTGGCAATAATAGGCATAGGAGGAGACAGTGGCAAAGGCATGGGGTTTTGAGGAAGATGGGGCTTTACTTAGATGTACCTCTACTGCTTTTAGCAGTGTGACACTGCACAAGGTGCTTACAATTCCTGAGCCTCACTTTTCTTATGTACAAAATGAACATGAGTCTAACTTACGAGATTGTTGTGAGGAGTAGATGAACCATGGAAATGCTAGACCTTTACTGGGCTCATGGTAGTTGCTCAATAATGGAAACCATTGTGGCATAGTGGCTAAGTGCTACAGCTGCTAACCAAAAGGTCAGCAGTTCAAATGCACCAGGTGCTCCTTGGAAACTCTACGGGGCAGTTCTACTCTGTCCTATAGGGTTGCTATGAGTTGGAATCGACTCGACGGCACTGGGTTTGGTTTTTGGATTTTTGGTTATCGTTATTTCTGTGCACACCTTCCTAGAGCAAGACTTTGGGACTATCTTAACCATCAGTCTGGGTCAGATGGTATAGCCCTGGCTATACATAAGAATTGCCCAGGAGCTTTAAAAAAATACCCATGATAGGGCCTCACCCCAGACTAAGAGAATGGGGCCCACACATTCTATAAAAGCCCTACCCACCCCCCCTTACAGTGATTCTTATGTGTGTGGTCATGATTAAGACTCAGTGGTTACATTAGGGAGTCCCACGATGGTGAAAATGGTTAACGTGATCGGCTGCTAACTAAAAGGCTGGAGGTTTGAGTCCACTTAGAGGCACCTCAGAAAAAAGACTACCTCTGAAAAATCAGCCATGGAAAACCCTATGGAGCACAGTTCTACTCTGACACATATGGGGTTGCCATGAGTTGGAATTGACTAGACAGAAACTGGTTTGGGTCTAGGTTAATTAGTATGCTCCCTCATACTCCTGTTCATTGTTTGAACCTACAGCTTGCCTGTGTCTACTCACTGTTGCAATGATCTTTCTTTTCTTAGCAATATTGGTTTCTAGGGTTCCCTAAAATAAGGTAAAAGAAACTCAACTTGAAAATCTGATCATTTCTTTCACCTCGTCGTTTAAAACCAACCCGGGTGCCACCTTTACCAATTAAAATCTGTTTTAATGTACCCAGACTGTTGAAAATTTGATGAAGCTAAATATTATTTTTTTTAATGATGATATATATTCACGTTTTAAAGTCAGGGTTTCTTTTAGTGTGATTTTAAAATGTAATGTGTCAAATTTACGGATGTCTAAAAAAAAAAAATTTTTTCTGCTTATGCCTGTTAAAGATGAGATATTTTAAAAGAGTTATGTATCTTTAAGGATGGTCTAGCAATTTATATACACATGCACACATACAGAGGATGAAGTGTGGAGAAGGAGAGATTCTGTTGAAAATGCATTATTAAAAGTATATAACAATCTATATATTTTCACTGGATGATAACAATATTCTAATGTTGTATCTTCTTTTTTTTTGACTTATCCAGATCTACTTATTAGTACATGACATATTTTTATCATTTGGTTTTAGAAAGAGAAAAAAGGGAAAATAATATGGATAACTGTATCAGGATTATGTTTGAAAGCACAATAGTAGAAAACATGGTAAAAAGTGACATAAACAAGGAAAAGGGTAACAAGTCTCGGGTAACAAGTCTCAGGTAACAAGAAGCTCTGGGTAGGCTGCCTCTTTCCTTTTGCTTTTCAGACAGTATGCAGAGACTTCCATAGTCAGGTTGGGTAGCTTCATCGCTGCGTGATGTTTGCCGCACCTGTGGGCAACACATCCATGTCCCAGGCAAGGAGAATGGGGAAGGGGCAAAAAGGCCAACGGAGGCGAGCAGACAAGAGCCTCTGCTTTTCCTAACAGCCTCCCTGGAGCTCTTGCCCAGTGACTTGCACTTCATGGGCTAGAACTGGATTATATCGCCACCCCTTGGTACTGGGGGGTCTGGGAAAGTTAAAATGTTATCATCCCAACCCCTTTATTAGAGGAAGGCAGGGATGAAAGCAGTATGATTGACTTTTAAGTGGCCAATCCTTAGTATCTACCATAACTGTTAAATGGAAGAACATAATATTGTTTCAAGACCTACATCTTTCAAGAGCTGCCCTCATGACCTGCTATCTGGAAAATAGTCTAGGAACCTTCCTTCCACATATCAACACTATCTGGGTTTTTACTCTAATATATTGATGTTGGAATCCCTGGGTGGCGCACATTGTTAGTGTGTTGGGCTGCTAACTGAAAAGTTGGTGGTTCAAGTCCACCCAGAGGCACCTTAGAAGAAAGGTGTGGCAACCTACTTCCAAAAATCAGCCACTAAAACCCCATGCACAGTTCTACTCTGACACATATGGGGTTGCCATGAGTTGGAATTGACTCAGTGGCAACTGGTTTTGGTATTGATGTAGGATAGTTATATACTATTTCCTGGATAGTGATGATACATATTTTGAGTCTTTAAATTAAGAGGTCCTAATAGGGTTGCTGGAAACCCTGGTGGCGTAGTGGTTAAGAGCTATGGCTGATAACCAAAAGGTCGGCAATTTGAATCCACCAGGCGTTCCTTGGAAACCATAGGGGGCAGATCTATTCTGTCCTATAGGGTTGCTATGAGTCGCAATCAACTCAATGGCAACGGGTTTGGTTTTTAATAGGGTTGCTATGAGTCGGAATAGATCCACGGCAACAGGTTTTTTTTTTTTTTAAATGGGGTTACTAGATTTAGTAAATAAAATACAAGACACCCAGTTAAATTTGAATTTCAAATAAACAATGAATACATTTTTAGTGTAAATATCTCCCAAATATTGCATGGGTTATATTTATATTAAACAGTTATTTGTTGTTTATCCAAAGCTCAGATTCATCAGAGCATCTTGCATTTCATCTGACAACCCTAGTAGGAATCTCTACTATGGGTTGGAGCATTTAGTAACGGGCCAACTCCCTGAAGTTGAGATTATTGGTTATTCCTATCATTGTAAAGCACAAGCTTGAAAGTTGTTACCATTGACCGTACCACGCATGGGGACCGTGTTTAGATAGCGAGAAACAAGGACTGATCCCTTGAACACATTTGGAAATCAGAAGTACTCTGTTTTAAATTCAGTCTTGTTTTTTGAGGGACAATCCATGGTCTAGTTTAGAAAGTCTATTCCATAAGGAAGATGATTCATTTATGACGATACAAATATTCTCAGGCAAGCTGTGCCAAAGGTTCAAGTTTATGGGTGTTATGGATTGAATTATGTCCTCCCAAAATATGTGCTGTAAATCTTAACCCCAATACCTGAGGTTATAATCCCATTTGGAAATGGGCTTTCTTTGTTATGCTAATGAGACAGTATTAGTGGAGGGTGGGTCTTAAGTCAATTTCTTTTGAGATATAAAAGAACAGAAGCTCAAAAGAGACAAGGATCTTTCCCTGGAGCTGACAGAGAGAAAGCCTTGCCCTAGAGACAGTACCCGGATTTCGGACTTCTAGCCTCCTAACTGTGAGAAAATAAATTTGTTTGTTAAAGCAACCCACTTGTGGTATTTCTGTTATAGCAGCACTACATAACTCAGACAATCAGTTATGACTGTAAGCCTAGTGTGCGAGCACTGAAGGCTGTAAGACTAGACCATTATTATTAATCCGTTCTCTACCACCCGTCGGTCAGTGTGTCATACTCTGGTGGCTTTCATGTTACTATGATGCTGGAAGCTCTGCCACTGGTATTTCAAATACGAGCAGGTGGACAGGTTTTAGTGGAGCTTCCAGACTAAGATAGACTAGGAAAAAAGGCCTAGTGATCTACTTCTGAAAATCAGAGATTGAAAACCCTGTGGATCACAAGAAAACATTGTCTGATTACCCAATGATCATGACGCTACAGGACCAAACGGTGTTTCCTTCTGTCATATACAGAGTTGCCGTGAGTCAGAACTGCCTCTACGGCAGCTAACAACATTAATCTAGTCTAGCTTTGCAACACCTTTAAAAATCTCCTTTGGGGAATTAAGATCCAACTTTCAAGGTAAATAATTTTGCAGAATCGCAGGCAAGGCCATGGTAGTTATTTTTGTCAGCCTTGATCTTGGGATTCTTTTTATCTAAAATGCATTATTGGCATTTGTGATGCTTGGCTACTAAAAAATGACTTTAACCTGGCAGAGAAAGACCCTGGAAAGAAGTGTGTACTAATTGCATTTGCTACCCAACCATCTCCCATCCTATGGGCTTTTACAGGCAGAAGTGAGAAAAATGGAGCAATCAATATTACCAGGAAGAAAATTTATACAAAATTAGACAAGGCTATTGTCTCACGAATTTGTGTACTACATCAGGAAAAGGGAGCAGTCGCTCCTTCTCATTGATGTTAGAAGGTGTATAACTGAGGCCAAACTGGATCGTGAAATTGTCTAGAAACCAAAAAACATACCTGGAAGAACGCACCTGCCTTGAGACTGAAAACGAGCAACTGCTAATGCAAGCAAGCCACTGTGCAGCTAAAGGCTGACAAGTGTGGCACAAAATCAAATAAAAAAAATATACAAAGATTCTTAATGCGCAGATGTCAAATGTTATAAGGGAAAGGATCATTTAAATTAAAATGACTGGGCCACAAAATTGATACTGAATTGGATTAGATTTCTATATCTGTTTCAAAATCCATATAAACTCTAGATATTTTAAGAGTTCGGATTTCTACTTTCCAAAATTAAATTTTTTTGGTCGCTTTTGCCCATTTGATGTGCTAATTTAATGACATTAGCTTTTATCATCAAGATAGGACTTCCCAAATCTCTTTCTTAATGTATTTCTGTAGATTTACACCCCAGGACAGTTAGAGCTATATTTGTGCTTGGGAAAGTCTCAATTTAATAATGGCAGAGTGGAGCAATCCGTTTGTCATTGCTGCTGAGCCTGGCTCCTACATCTGCCCACTGAAGGGTAATTTGCTTTTCTTTCCATTCCAATGGCCACTGAAAACACTCCAGCTACATAAACTTGGAATTTTTCCACCACAAGAAAGAAATGACTGAAGAACTTCCAATGCAATCAGATTAAAATAGATTTTTTAGCTATCAAATGTAATTGACTCTAAGACAGGACATCTTTTTGTTCATAGCTGTAATATTTTGTAGGTGACCGTAGGTACTTTTTAGGCCACACGAGAATTTCATTTTCTTCTCCAAAAACTAATGCTAATAGGTGCAATTATAGGAACTGGGTTCATTTTTTATTTTATAACCAGCAGCCCTGTTAGTGTGCCACATCTAGTGGAGCCTCATTGATCCTGCTGTTTCAAAATTCTTCCTGACATAGGGTGCAGGCAAAATGTTTTGGCCAAGATATTTTCCTCTTTCTCTAGCATCAGTCTGGGATGGTTAATTTTATGTGTCCACTTGACTAGGCTATGGTTTCCTGTTTTCTGGCCAAACACTAGCTTCGTTGATGTCCTGAAGTAGTTCCATGTGATTAAATCAGTTGCCCTTGGGTAAAGCAGAATACCATCTGTAATGTAATGGCCTTAAATGTAATGTAGTGTAATATAATATAATGTAATGTAATTGCCATCTACAATGTAAGATAATCACCTTCCATAATGCAATCTAATGTGATATAATAAATTAATATGAGTTGTAAAATAATACCAGGGTAGACATAGAGACACATAGAAACAGGAAGACATGATATATGTAAGTATCATCTACAAGCAAAGAAACACCAAGGGTTGCTAACAGATATCAGAAACTAGGAGAGGCCACAGAAGGAATCAACTCAGCTGAGACCTTTATTTGGACTTTCAGCCCCCAGACCTGTGAGAAGATAAATTTCTGTTCTTTAAAGTCATCCATTTGTGATACTGGTGCCAGAGCAGCACTAGGTAACTAAGACACAGCCTAACTTCTTGGCGAAGCCAACAGTGTACTAAGACAGGAGACTGGCTTCAGAAGAAACTTTTAGCTGTATGAAAAAAACAGATGCTGGGATATCTAGGCAGAAATAGTGAGACTAATGGCTCCGATGGTGAATTTTCTGCTTTGTGGAGGACCCTTCCAACTGTCAGGGCTCCAGTGTACCTGGCACAAGAAGTATCCAGCTGTGGGCCCCCATCTCATTTACATTAGGGATATGGTATAAAGAAGAGGGAATGGAAGGTCCTAGAAAGGAGGCCCAAGGAATTTGAAGGAGTAATCATTTCATGTATCAGAGCAGACTTCTCATTATAACACCAGCAGTAACAATGGTGGCTACTATTTATTGATGATCCCACAATGAGCCAGACATTTTTAGATGAGGAAACTTAGGCTTTGAGAGTAAGGTAACTTGACCAAAGTCCCAGAGCAGAGTTAGCACTCAACCCCAGGTCTCTCTGACTCCAGGCCGGTACCAGAGACATGGATCAAATGTTTCCCCATTTAAATATACCACTCCCATCATTGCTTCAGTGTGTTTTAACCTTTTGTCCTCGCTACCACATGATTCTTTTTACAATACAGCGCCTTAGAGACATTGGGAATATTCCTGATGGTTCAGTGGGTTAATAGCTTGGATTCACCATCATCTAAGGTTGCACCAGAATCAACAGTGTCATAGAAATATCTTGGTATTTGTATTTTGGATATCTGGGTTTGAGTCTTAGATATTGCTTATTCCTTCCTTACTTTATTCAATACACATTACTCACTTCCCCTTGTGTTTGCTGGCAATGGAGAGACTGCAGACATTTGGGGAATCCAGCTAAGGGAAAGCTACATAGTTAGGGTGTCATGGGTTGTATGTGTGGAGTTCACAGTAACTTCCATCTGTGGTTAGGCTGTTGCCAACCATCTGGTGTAGGAATGGCATCCAGGAATACTCCTACCGCCTACTAAACCAATCCACCCAGGGTTTTGGCATGACAGTACAGGGCCAGAGGTCATATTGGACCATGAATGTGTGCTATGGTGCTTGACATCACAAGTATGGGGATAATGGAGGAGAAAGTAACCAGAGTCTTTGGAAAATTCTTCCAATCACCAGATGTAAAACTGAAAATTTAGTTCTCATTGACTCCTGGTCAAAACAGACGTTTTCTCCTATCAGGGATGTACTCATTTATGTGGTATGTACAAGTATAAATGTATCAAGCTGTCATGGATTGAATCGCATCCCCCCAAAATATCTGTCAAGTCAGCTGGGCCTTGATTCTCAGTATTGTATGATTGTCCACCATTTTATCTTCTGATGTGATTTCCCTACATGTTGTAAATCCTATCACTATGACATAATAAGATGGATTAGAGGCAGTTATATGGATGAGGTCTACAAGATTAGGTAGTGTCTTAAGCCAGTCTCTTTTGGGATATAAAAAAAGGAAATGAGCAGAGAGGCGTGGGGACCTCATACTACCCAGAAAGCACTGTTGGGAGCAGAGCACATCCTTTGGACCTGAGGTTCCTGCGCTGAGATGCTCCCAGACCAAGGGAAAGGCTGATGACAAGGATCTTCCTCCAGAGACAGAAAGCCTTCCTGTGGAGCCAGCTCTCTGAATTCTGACTTCTATCCTACTGGAGTGTGAGAGAATAAACTTCCCTTTGTTAAAGCCATCCACTTGTGGTATTTCTGTTTCAGCAGCGCTAGATGACTAAGACACAAGCATTTTTTTCTTTTTGATGGAAATTACATGAAATAGATTTTATTAGATTTCTTATTTTTGTATGGCACAAACCTGTGTACTAAAGATAGTTTGTGTGAATTTGCAAGTTTCATGCATCCCCATGAAATGTTGAGATGACAAAGAAAGCAATAATCTCCTCTTGAAGGCCATTACAACTAAGACATCAATGACAAACTGTCAAATGTCATCAGCTCAAAGAGCATTTAAGACTGATCGTTGTACAAGAAACTTGAAATGCCCTGCATGAAAGAAACCTGATAGTTTTTCTAAATTAAGCACCAATCCTAATAACTTACATGACATTACCTATAACGAATTGTAAAGTTGAACTACCAGTACAATCTAAACAAAGAGTCAATCAAGCAATCAATACCAAAAAAAAAAAAACCAGAAAACAAAAAAACTTTAATCAACCATGCTAGAGGAAAGTCTGACTTGTCTTCAATTCTGTCTATAGAAAATGATATTATAAAATTATTAATACAAAAAGAGGTGATTAAAAAAATGATGCAGTCAGAAATAAGGAAAAAATATATAGACATAAGCAGGCAGTCAACTAATAAATATGTCATTTTTCTGGATTTTGTGCTATTTATGTTATGGAATCCCTGAGTGTCTCAAATGGTTAAGTACTTGACTACTAACTGAAAGGTTGGTGGTTCAAACCCACCCAGAGGCACTTCTGAAGACAGGCCTGTCGATCAACTTCCAGAAGGTCACAGCCATAAAAACACTACAGAGCACAGTTCTACTCTGCAAAACAAGAAGCAGGCTCAACAACAGTTAACAATAACAACAAGTTAGTTGCTGACTTTTAAAAAAATAATTACTTTGGGATTTCTAATTCCAAGTAAGTATTCACTTTTATATCTAATTTTGTGTTTGTAATTTTGACTTATTTGTCTTAAGGAGAGTCCTCCAGCTTGTATAAGCTTCAGGCTCCATAAATCTGGATTCATCCTGCTGATCACTTACTGAGTGCAATGATACAGCAATGGGAAAACAAAAAGAAATCTCTCCCCTTATGGAACCTACTTTCTAACAACATGAGCCAGAATATGCATGGGATAAATAAGTATATAGGAAGTTAAATGATGATAAACAATAAGGAGAACAGTAAAGTTGGGAAAGGGAGTGAAAGGGTGTGGAGGGGTGGGTCTTGGAATCTTGGACAGCATGCAGGAAAACGTCACTGAGAAGGCATGTACCACAAGAAAATGAGGAGTGAGGTAACAGGCTGTACGCGGCAAACTGGGCATCAGCCAGAGGGAACAGCTGGGACTGACTGTGAGGCAGGGGAGAGCCCAGTGTGATTAAGTTCAGAGTATCCGGACTGGGGGAGAGAGAAATAAAGTCACAGAAATGAGGTCAGACAGGGAAAGTGTCAGGGACTGCAGATAGTGTAGGGCCTTTGGACTATTACAAAATGGGAAAATCAATCATAGGAAGGTTATAGGCTCAGACTGATACAACCTGTTAATAGACTGTAAAGCTGCTAAGAAATGTTTGGAATCTGGATCGAATATGAAGGCAGAGCTGATAGGGTTTGCTGACATATCAGAAGTAGGTTTTAAGGGAAAGAAAGAAATTGAGAGTGATTGCCAAGTTTTATGCTAGAGCAGTTAAAAGAATGCAGTTGCCATTAATTGCAATGCGAAAGGCTGTGACAAAAGTAGGTTGTTAGGTCAGGTTTTTGTTTTTTTTTTTTAATTTTTATTGTGCTTTAAGTGAAAGTTTACATCAAGTCAGTCTCTCACACAAAAACCCATATACACCTTGATACACACTCCCAATTACTCTCCCCCTAATGAGAGAGCCTGCTCTCTACCTCCACTCTCTCTTTTCCTGTCCATTTCACCAGCTTCTAACCCCCTCCACCCTCTCATCGCCCCTCTAGGCTTAGGGAATGGTTCCTGTCCTGGGCCACCAGGGTCCTTCTAGTCTCAGTCACACCATTAAGTCTGGTCTTATGAGAATTTGGGGGTTGCATGCCACTGCTCTCCTGCTCCCTCAGAGGTTCTCTGCTGTATTCCCTGTCAGGGCAGTCATCGGTTGTAGCCAGGCACCATCTAGTTCTTCTGGTCTCAGGCTGAGGTAGTCTCTGGTTCATGTGGCCCTTCTGTCTCTTGGGCTCATAATCGCCTTGTGTCCTTGGTGTTCTTCATTCTCCTTTGACCCAGGTGGGTTGAGACCAATTGATGCATCTTAGATGGCTGCTTGCTAGTGTTTAAGACCCCAGATGCCACTCTTCAAAGTGGGATGCAGAATGTTTTCTTAATAGATTTTATTATGCCAATTGAATTAGATGTCCCCTGAAACCATGGTCCCCAGACCCCTGCCCCTGTTACACTGGCCTTCGAAGCATTCAGTTTATTCAGGAAACTTCTTTGCTTGTGGTGTAGTCCAATTGTGCTGACCTTCCCTGTATTGTGTGCTGTCTTTCCTTTCACCTAAAGTAGTTCTTATCTACTGTCTAATTAGTGAATGCCCTTCTCCCACCTTCCCTCCCTCCCCCTTCTCGTAACCACGAAAGAATGTTTTCTTCTCAGTTTAAACTATTTCTCAAGTTCTTATAATAGTGGTCTTATACAATATTTGTCCTTTTGCAACTGACTAATTTCGCTCAGCATAATGCCTTCCAGGTTCCTCCATGTTATGAAACGTTTCACAATTCATCACTGTTCTTTATCGATGCGTAGTATTCCATTGTGTGAATATACCATAATTTATTTATCCATTCATCTGTTGATGGGCACCTTGGTTGCTTCCATGTTTTTGCTATTGTAAACAGTGCTGCAATACACATGGGTGTGCATATATCTGTTCGTATAAAGGCTCTTATTTCTTTAGGATATATTCCAAGGAGTGGGATTGCTGGATTGTATGGTAGTTCTATTTCTAGCTTTTTAAGGAAGCGCCAAATCAATTTCCAAAGTGGTTGTACCATTTGACATTCCCACCAGCAGTGTAGAAGTGTTCCATTCTCTCCACAACCTCTCCAACATTTATTATTTTGTGTTTTTTGGATTAATGCTGGCCTTGTTGGAGTGAGATGAAATCTCATTGTAGTTTTGATCTGCATTTCTCTAAGGGCTAATAATCGTGAACATTTCTTCATATGTCTGTTAGCTACCTGAATGTCTTCTTTAGTGAAGTGTCTATTCATATCTTTGGCCCATTTTTTAATTGGGCTATTTGTCTTTTTGCAGTTGAGTTTTTGCAGTTTCATGTAGATTTTAGAGATGGGGCGCTGGTCAGAAATGTCATAGCTAAAAACTTTTTCCCAGTCTGTAGGTAGACTTTTTAGTCTTTTGGTGAAGTCTTTGGATGAGCATAGGTGTTTGATTTTTAGGAGCTCCCAGTTATCTAGTTTTTCTTCTACATTCTCTATAATGTTTTGTATACTGTTTATGCCATGTGTTAGGGCTCCTAACATTGTCCCTATTTTTTCTTCCATGATCCTTATCATTTTAGATTTTATATTTAGGTCTTTGATCCATTTTGAGTTAGTTTTTGTGCATGGAGTGAGGTATGGGTCTTGTTTCATTTTTTTGCAGATGGATATCCAGTTATGCCACCACCATTTGTTAAA
The DNA here is from genome assembly GCF_024166365.1 of Elephas maximus indicus. NCBI lineage: Eukaryota > Metazoa > Chordata > Mammalia > Proboscidea > Elephantidae > Elephas > Elephas maximus. Next base: position 25,001,272 of record NC_064829.1, read on the forward strand.
AAGACTGCCTTTTCCCTATTTAACTGCTTTGGAGCCTTTGTCAAATATCAGCTATGCATACGTGGATGGATTTATGTCTGCATTCTCAGTTATGTTCCATTGGTCTATGTGCCTGTTGTACCAGGACCAGGCTGTTTTGACTACTGTGGCGGTATAATAGTTTCTAAAATCAGGTAAAGTAAGGCCTCCCACTTTGTTCTTCTTTTTCAGTAATGCCTTATTTATCTGGGGCCTTTTTCCCTTCCATATGAAGTTGGTGATTTGTTTCTCCATCTCATTAAAGAATGTTGTTGGGATTTGGATCAGAATTGCATTAAATGTATAGATCACTTTTGGTAGAATAGATATTTTTATAATGTTAAGTCTTCCTATCCATGAGCAAGGTATGTTCTTCCACTTTTGTAAGTCTCTTTTGGTTTCTTGCAGAAGCGTACTGTGGTTATCTTTGTATAAGTGTTTTACATCTCTGGTAAGATTTATTCCTAAGTATTTTATCTTTTGGGGGGTTACTGTAAATGGCATTGATTTGGTGATTTCCTCTTCGATGTTCTTTTTGTTGTTGTAGAGGAATCCAACTGATTTTTGTATGTTTATCTTGTATCCCAACACTCTGCTGAACTCTTCTATTAGTTTCAGTAGTTTTCTTGAGGATTCCTTAGGATTTTCTGTGAATAAGATCATGTCATCTGCAAATAGAGATATTTTTACTTCCTCCTTGTCAATCTGGATGCCCTTATTTCTTTAAAAAAATTCTTTATCTAGCCTAATTGCTCTGGCTAGGACTTCCAGCACAATGTCGAATAAGAGTGGTGATAAAGGGCATCTTTTTCTGGTTGCCGATCTCAAGGGGAATGTTTTCAGGCTCTCGTCAGTTTTTTTCTCCATTTAGGGTGATGTTTGCTGTTGGCTTTGTAAAAATGGCATTTATTATGTTGAGGAATTTTCCTTCTATTCCTATTTTGCTGAGAGTTTTTATCATCAATGAGTGTTGAACTTCGTCAAATGCCTTTTCTGTATCAATTGATAAAATCATGTGATTCTTGTCTTTTGTTTTATTTATGTGGTAGATTACATTAATTGTTTGTCTAATGCTGAACCATCCCTGCATGTCTGGTATGAATCCCACTAGGTCATGGTGAGGTATTTTTTGATATGTTGTTGAATTCTATTGGCTAGAATTTTGTTGAGGATTTTTGCATCTACATTCATGAGGGATATAGGCCTATAATTTTGTTTTTGTGGTGTCCTTACCTGGTTTTGGTATCTGGGATATGGCGGCTTCATAGAATGAGTTTGGTAGTGTTCCATCCTTTTCTATGCTCTGAAATACCTTTAGTATTAGTGGTGTTAACTCTTCTCTGAAAGTTTGTTGGAACTCTGCAGTGAAGCTGTCCGGACCAGGGCTTTTTTTGTTGTTGTTGTTGGGAGTTTTTTTTATTACCTTTTCAATCTCTTCTTTTGTTATGAGTCTATTTATTTGTTCTACCTCTGTTTGTATTAGTTTAGGTAGGTAGCGTGTTTCTAGGAATTCATCCATTTCTTCTATGTTTTCAAATTTGTTTGAGTATAGTTTTTCATAGTAATCTGATACGATTCTTTTAATTTCAGTTGGGTCTGTTGTAATATTGCCCATCTCGTTTCTTATTCCGGTTATTTGCTTCCTCTCCTGCTTTTTGTTTGTAAGTTTGGCCAGTGCTTTATCAATTTTGTTGATTTTTTCAAAGAACCAGCTTTTGGTCTTGTAAATTCTTTCAATTGTTTTTCTGTTTTCTATTTCATTTAGTTCAGCTCTAATTTTTATTATTTGTTTTCTTCTGGTGCCTGTGGGTTTCTTTTGTTGCTCTCTTTCTATTTGTTCAAGTTGTAGGGACAGTTCTCTGATTTTGGCCCTTCTTTTTGGATGTGTGCATTTATTGATATAAATTGGCCTCTGAGCACCGTTCTTGCTGCGTCCCAAAGGTTCTGATAGGAAGAGTTTTCATTCTCATTGGATTCTCTGAATTTCTTTAACCCATCCTTAATGTCTTCCATAATCCAATATTTTTTGAGCAGGGTAGGTTAGTTTTGATTACGTTAAGTCTGAGGTAATATCAAGTAGACAGTTGAATATATGAGTTCAGGACAGACATATGGGCTGGAGATATGAAATGGTTTGTGTGTGTGTATGTGAGCTCTTTTCTCTAAAGTTAGAGAAGTGTGTGAAAACAAAAAAAAATCAAAAGATGAGCAGAGCACTAATGCTTAGTTTTCTGTCATTTTTGTAGTGTTCATCAAAGTTCTAAACATTTTACAAACAGTAACTCTATCATCATGATCTTTATGTGACAAATATTCCACTGTTCTGGGAGTTGTCCCAGGTTTCCAGCAAGGGACTGAACTATTAGGAATCTCTTACACATTGGGGATTTCATCATTTTAAAAGCTGTTCTTACACATGGCTGATTCCATCATTTTAAAAAGATTTTCAGGTACTTTTTTTTATGGTGTACGGAACTCCATGGAAGCCAAAACTGAAATCGTTTTTTTATTGACTTTTTGTCTCTCTATTTCCTGTACATGCAGGGGTGGGAAGAGGGGCACGAAGGGTTTATTTTTATTGCTTTTTTTCTTTGCACAGTTGGTGGATGCTGCCATTAAAAAATTTTTTTTTTAATTAAAAAAATCTGAAAGAGTTGCAATGAATCCTGAATGGTGTTATGTCCTAGTTCTCTAATGTTTTGCCATTTTCTGACAGTTCAGTGCAAAACGGGTTACTGACTAGCTCCTGAAGAAAACTTAGTCAAGAATTGATATATGAAGAAACATTTTTTAAAGGATGTTTTTAGCATTTGTTCCTTAAGATTTTCCCAGCTGTGTCACTTGATAAATTAGGTCCCCTGAAGACTCTGTATCGGTATGTCAGTACTGTCAGCAGCAATAACTTCAGTGAGGTAGATTTCAACAAGAAGCATTTACAAGAAAAAATTCCAATAATTTGCAGAATCTTTTTTATTTGCTTGTTTCCATAACACTCCAACTGAGAATACTGACCATTATAATTTTCAATTTGCATGTATACATTCCTCTTACATTTTTGGGCCCCTGTTGTTATTGTTGGAAACCCTGGTGGCATAGTGGTTAAGTGCTATGGCTGCTAACTAAGAGGTCAGCAGTTCGAATCTCCCAGGTGCTCCTTGGAAACTGTGGGGCAGTTCTACTCTGTCCTATAGGGTTGCTATGAGTTGGAATTACTTGAAGGCAGCGGGTTTAGTTTTGGTTTGGTTGTTATTGTTTTCCTGATGGAATAGTTTGATCCCTTCAAAGAAATGAATCCATCAGTTCTATTTCTATTTTTATCTTGGATTCCAGGAAGCTGAGAGGAAAATTAATGCCCAGTTGTATTTTAAAAATTAAGCCTGACTTTGGATGGGTTGAAAGAACCCATGCTTTGTATCAGATATACCTTGTTTTCGATTTTGTTCTATTGCATACTTATTGTATGACATGTTCTTAATTTTACTAAACCTCTGTTTCCTTGTCTGTAAAATATCTCCTTTAGAGAATATTAAGTTAGATGAAACATGTAAAGCTTCTTCCATAGTGTCTGACAAAGTATTGTTAGTTTCTCTTTCTACATACATGCATTTTTTATATTAATGTTTATTTTATTATTTATTGCATGTAATAAGCACTTGATAAATATTTTTATATTGAATTATTTAAAATGTCATTGTAAATGGAGCAATAATAGCAGCTACTTTACTGGAGGGTTTCTTGGTTCCGGGGACGGTGCGAAGTGCCTGGTTCACTCATTTAATCCTTGTAGTAACCCTGTGAGGTAGGTTCTATGCTTTCCCACTTTACAGATAGTGGAATCCAGATACAGAAAGGTTAAGATGCTTGGCCAGGGTCATGGTAGCTAGTACCTAAGCGGTCTGGACTTAGAGTTGCCCTTAAACACTCTCTATACTGTCTTCCAATGACGTATGTGTCATGAACAAACACATTGTGAAGTTTTAACCTGGTCAAAAGCCTCCAGATTATTTTTAGGGCTCAGATCAAGTTTATTCATATCTTAGAGACTCTGGAAATCTTTTTGGTAATTTTATTACTTTAAATTCTTCAAATGGACAAAGGGGGACATTTTGCGCTGCTCACCTTTCCGAAACAACATCCTCCTGTTTCTCTAACAAAGATTTGTGTCCATTTCAGGAATCACTTGGGATCTAATCAGTCCCCAGGGTCCTGGGGTGGTGCCAATAAAAGCTGGAAGGTTCAAGTCTACTCAGAGATGCCTCAGAAGAAAGGCCTGACAAGCTATCCTGAAAAATCAGCCATTAAAAACTCTAAGGATCTCAGTTGTTCTCCTCTGAAACACATGGGGTTACTGCAAGTCAGGACTGACGCGGTGGTAACCAGCAGTCAGTCTTCGTTTGGAGCCAGGCAGGGGCTGCTCCCAGTGCCCTCTGTCCCAGCAGGCTGCTGTGAAGGGAGGCCTCCCAAGCCCTCCGCACACCTGCTACCCGGGGCAGTGGGTCGGAATCCACTCCACGGAGTAACGCTTGCCGTCTGTTTTCCCTGTTGCACGTCACAGGGATTTTATGCTCTGTAAGGAGCCCTGTGTTTCATTGCCTTGGCTGTAGTTGAACCATCACACACCACAAAGCGGTAATAAGAAAAATACATTACTGAGTTTTTATTTGTGTTTCTATGGAATGAAATCTGTGAACTAGGTGCCTATGAATAAAAGTTATTTACCAAAGCAAGACATGGTCACAGTTCAGAATTAAGAGATCACTGGGGATGAGGCAAACATGTCAAGGGGGAGGGAGGGAGCAGAGACAAGGGCCACGGGGCTACTGCTAAGTTGTGATTTGCTAAATTTCAAAAAGGAAAGCCCACAGGCTCCCCTGGCCAGCAGCCCCTCATCATATCTTTGCACTTACAACAAGGAGAAGCTGCATTTTTTCCCTTTCAAGCCATATGATATTAATTTGTCTTTTCAAGTTTGGGGATCTTTGAAGATGTCATATAAGCTTTGGGATCTGCTTCATTGTAGCATGTGCCTTTCTCACAAGATTCATGGTTTAAACCCCAGGCAAAGTGTAAGGGAAGAGACTCAGCATTCTGACATCCACCCCACTCCTCCTGTCTGGTCAGGTGGAAAGGACGCGGTTGTGCACCCATCACCTACCAAGGGGGTAAGTTGTTAACCCAAAAGCAACTTTAACTCTGTTGGTCCCTCACATACACACACACCAGATGATGTCAAGTCTGTTCCAACTCATGGCGACCACGTGTGTGTCAGAGTAGGACTGTGTTCCACAGGGTTTTCAATGGCTGTTTTTTCAGAAGTAGATTGCCAGCCTTTTCTACCAAGGTGCCTCTGGGTGGACTCAAACCTCCAACCTTTCCGTTAGCTGCCAAGACCTTACCTGTTTGCATCACCCAGGGACTCCATTGGTCCCTTAATGGATACATAAGTTGATAGTCAAGGTACATGAGAGAACACTTTGGTGTTAAGTTCCCAGACCCTGACATTTGAATATCCTTCACAGTTTTAATCCTAGACTATTCCAGTGGGCAGTGGGGGGAATCTATCTATATACATACATATAATACATGTATATAATATAAAATATGGTGTTGGTACAGAATATCGACTATTTCATGGACTGCCAAAAGAACGAACAAATCTGTCTTGGAGGAAGTACAACCGGGATGCTCTTTAAAAGCAAGGATGGTGAGACTTCATCTCCCATATTTTTGACATGAGGTTCCAGCTCCCAGAGAAGGACATCATGCTTGGTAAAGTAGGGGATCAACGATAAAAAGGAAGACCTTCCACAAGATGAACTAACAACGATTGCGAGGATGGCACAGGACTGGGCAGTGTTTTGTTCTGTTGTATGCAGGGTCACTATGTGTTGGCACCTAACAACAACTACATATACTTGTCAACTACCTTCTCCAGATTCTAAGCAACCTGAGGCCAAGAAACTTCTGAGTCTGTATTTGAATCTATTACAGTACTTTCCAGAAGCTCAATAAATATTATAACACTGAAATACACTAAATAAGTACTTATGATGCTCAAAATCTTTTCTTTTGATGGCGAATATTATGATTTTCTTTCTCCCAACTTCAGATTTATAAATCATACCGTGGTTACCTAAGACAAGCAAGAGGTCTTGTGTCTTAGAGAAAAAATCATGTAAATGAGGATAAGACTATCTTTAATTTCATGAAGCATATGTACATTGCTACTAACTATTTGCATTGTAAATCTCACAACTGGAGCAAAAACGATTGCTGGCAATTTTGGGAGAAAGGCTGGGGAAGCCTTTTCGGTGAAAGCTTTTATTTTCCTAAGCAGCCTGCTTAGAGATTTACTCTGATTATTTAGGTCAGGTCTTACAAACAAGATTTTATAAAACCTTAGGAAAACCCATCCATCTTACTAGTCCTTGATAAATGTAAAAACAAAAAATTTATGTCATTTTATCAGAATTTAGGTTTTTTTTTTTTACCCACAAATCATGTTTTTTTTTCCCTTCAATAGCTTCCCAGGACCAAGTCCCCAACCTATTAGAAATGATGCTTTTTCATCCTAATTGTTTTTGTAAAACTGACCTTAAAATAGCCGCTAGATGGCAGTGAATCGGCATACAAATGGAGGTCTGGCAAGAATCATAACTCAAAAAGGCAACAAGAGAAACTAGCTCTTCCTGGATGCTTAACACCTCCCTTCTCCTGGGCACCTATGTAGGCCCTAAAGAGCTTTGAAGCCACTGCTCACCGTTGAGGCAGTGGCTTGATGGGCAGTGAACAAGGGCATGATGAGAAATGAGCAGCAGAGAAGCCCAGGCACAGTGACGTGACCTTGAGCTTTGGAATCAGATAGATTGGAGTTAGTCTAGGCCCTCATAGCTAAGTATGTGGTCTTGGACAAGCTATTTAAATTTTGTAAGCTGCAGTTTCCCTACTATTAAAATAGCAATAGTGATACCTCTCTGTGAGGATCAAGTGAGATGTTACATATAGGCGGCCTTGGATGTCATAGGCGCTTAATACCTGTCCGTGATGTGTTATCTGAAACCCTTGAGACAAGATTTGCTCCAGAATTCATTTTTTTCAATATTTCTAAGGATAAAATGAAATATAAACTATATAATTATGCTCATTGGGGGCTGGCACAGCACTCAAACACATTTATATTTCTGTGATCCATAGGGCTTTCATTGGTTAATTTTCAAAAATAGGTTGCTGAGCCTTTCTTTCTAGTCTGTCTTAGACTGGAAGCTCTGCTGAAACATGTCTACCATGGCTGACCTTGCTAATGTTTGAAATACCAGTGGCATAGTTTTCAGTATCACAGCAACTGGAATAGGACAAATTGACAGGTAATGTATGCCGTTGATCATGAAGATGGTGCAGGACCAAGTAACATTTTGTTATGTTGCACATAAGGTCCCCATGAGTCAGGGCCTATCTGATGACAACTAACAACAAACAACATATTTCTGTAGCAGAATATATTCATTTTAAATGGAATAGATAATATTGCCAACATCAGTTCGGATCATATTTTTGTCACAGCACAAGTTAGGGAAAACACTTGGTTTTCACAGCTTTGCAGGTATTAGAATTGTAGATAAGGAATTGTGGGCCTGAACTACCCATTTATAAACCATTTCTGCATGGCCTTGTGTGCATTTTGCGGGCCTTTTAGCATGAATGCCCTGAGGGAGGGATGGTAAGAGGGTTAATCTGGGCCCTTTTATTTCTGGAAATCCTTGTCATCCTGAGTAAACCATTTATACGGACTACTTCTATAAGACTTTTTCCCCCTAGAATTTGCACCTAAGAAAATGACTACATAAAAACCAAACCTGTTGCCGTCGAGTGGATTCCGACTCATAGTGACCCTATTAGACAGAGTAGAACTGCCCCATAGTTTCCAAGGAGTGCCTGGTAGATTCGAACTGCCGACCTTTTGGTTAGCAGCCATAGCTTTTAACCACTACCCCACCAGTGTTTCCGACTACATAAAATGCAGGGAAAAATAGATAATTTTCTGTACCCGAGCATGAGACCTCTTTATGAAGAAAAAGATTTCTATTAGAACAGGCATTAATTGCTCAAAACTAGTTACATTTAAAATTTTTCTTCCTGGCAAGCTTTACCTTAAAAACATTGGTAGAGTTACCGTGGCATGTTCTAGGAAAGATCTCACCAAAAAGATACTGAAATCTTGTTTTTGAGAGTTCTCTGTTCTAAGTATGTCACATTCAAATTTCTCCTTAATACGATTTTAGGTAAAGAATTTTCAATGATTGCATTTGTGCTAATGCAGCCACCCCCCCAAGATTGTCAGCCCTCAAGGACAGATACCAGCCTTCCTCTGTTTTTCTTTTTTTGTAATCTCCAGGAAGCTTATAACTTGTATAGTACTCTGTTGGAAGCAGATATTAGATAAATCCTGGCTTTCTTAGCTCTGCTTAGGAAAGATTCTGCCATGGTGGTTAAGATATTTTCACGGAATAAGATAGACACATCTGGAGGTTCCATTAACCCTCTTTCAGGAAACAAATACATCATATATGGCCCAGGAAGAGAAATTTATCTTAAAGGCTCTAAAGAGCTGTAGGCAGAGCTCACGCGATGAGCAAATCTGTTTAAATACAGTCTGGAGGGGGATTTCTCCTCCTTTTTGTGCACCAAAGTTTAAAAAAAAAAATTTCTTTTTTTTAAGTTTAAAATAAAAACTGATTCTAAACAGTAGTAGTAAAAATTACAAGCAATTTCAGCTATGTTTTATCAAAATGTGTAGACGGGGGAATCATGCCCATAGCACTATGCAAAAAACTGTCTTTGACACTTGCAAATAACAAAAATTGGGCCGTGTTGGTACAATGACTGGCGTACACTGCTGACTCAGTGGAGGTTGACGATGTTGAATGGACATGTTCAATGGTCAATGGTTATGGGCTTCCCCTGGTTAAAAATTTCTGATAGCCCCAAAGAACCCTTAGAATAAAGCCCATAGTCCTTCTCAGGGCAGTCGTGACCCTTTGCAGTTTGTTCTCAACCTGCCCTTTTCCAGTCTTATCTCGCTGTATGTAAGCCATTTTGGGATACCCGCTCAGAATGTCCCCTTTCCTCACCTCGGTATTCTTCCCACTTCTCTGCTGGTCATAGTCTGTTAATTCTTCAAGGCCTCACAAATAAACACAACCCTGATGAGCCTTTCTGTGCTGCCCTAGCCCCATCTACATAAAAGCATTTTAATTGTTCTGGATTTTATCTCCTCTTTCAGGGACCCTGAAGAGTTTGAGGGAGGGAGTACTTCTTTCTTTTCTTTACATACTAGTACCAAATACAGGATTTGGACATTCGTGGGCATTTAATAAGTGTTTGCTTTTATTGGTTAAAAAAAAAAAAAGTTGAATCAGGTAGGGTTCAACTCATTGGCAAAAAACCTGTGGTGAATATTGAAAGAGAAGTAATGAGACTCTGCCTTTGTTGTCCAGTTTTCTGCTTCTGGAGGAAAGCAGTAGGAAGTAGACAGCGCTAGAATCTTGGCCTGATACCAAGCATCTAACTGCCAATCCAGAATGCTTTCCGCTGCTCTGCCTCCTACAAATGAAAAGGCACAAAGGCCACTTCACTCTGAAGTGTCAGCACCTCCACATGGTGCCACCTAATGGTTTTCCAAGTGACTCTCTGGGTGAAGGTAAAATATGGTGTGCTCTTCTTCATTCTCTCCATTAACTGGTAATGTGATATCTCAGGGAGATTTATTTAGACACATGGAAGAACTCTTAAATGAAGTTCAGTTTGATAAATCTAGGAGGAGGTGGGGGGAGTGTTTCAGAGGTTTTGCTTCATAAGCTTCTTACAATTCCAGTGGCCACTTTTCAAGTTGTGGGCTGATAGAGGACAGACAGGTGAATCAATGACTTTGTATCTGCAGAAATGCAACATATTATGTCAGGCATTCATAGTTCTTTTGTGTTTTCTCCATTAATTTTAAAGGAAACTGTACAAATAAATGTATCTGTTTAAAACATTTTTGATTGTACAAAATATACTAACAGACATCACATTTTTCCTCCATTTGCATGATGAAGTTAATTTTCCAGCCCGATCTTGGCCCAGTGAATATCGCACACGGTAGTTCGACATGCCTAATTGGGCAAAAGTCCAGCTTTGTAGTTTGTCACAATTTTTGGTATATTCAATTCCCTGGTTACTTTGTGAGGATTCTTCTAAATGACTTTGCACAAAGTCAGTAAAACAAAGATTTTATTGTCTTTCTTTGATGGATAGTTTATTCACCATATGGTCTGTCATACTCAAAACTACTATCCTGAAAATCCATAATATGTTCCTATGGTTATTCTAGTCTCTTACCTAGTTACTTACCATTGGTAGTTCTCTTTTCAGCTCTTTATTTACAATACTTTCTGTTTTGATACTCTGACAAAAATTTACCATGGAAAATTCCAAATATTTTCAGAAGTAGAGAGAATGAATCATGTGCTCATCATCCAGCTTTAATAATTACCAGCTCATGGCCAATACTGTGCCCTCTGCACTCTCACCTACCACCTGCACCCTTTTGGAACTAGTGATGTTTGATAGATTCTCTGATGCCTGGCTTGAAAAGATATTCCAAGCCCTGATTCTTTTAGTGAGATATCTTTATTTTCTCTATCATATTCTGGTTCCTTCTATCACTAGTATAAAAATTAATAAGTAACCTCATATTTCTTGTCCTTCCATCTTCCCTCAGCATCTAATTTGAAGTAATCTTTTTATTCCCAGTTAATTTCTATAAAGGAATCAGAGAGCTGTTCCTGCACTCTCCATGTTTCCCTCTAACACATCATTTTCCGATAGTTGTACCAAACCTAAACCTTTCGAATATATGTTGTTGTTGTTGTTGTTAGATGCCGTCAAGTTGGTTGCGACTCATGGTGACCTATGTACTACAGAATGAAACACTGCCCAGTCCTGCGCCATGCTCACAATTGTTGTTATATTTGAGTCCATTGTTGCGGCCGTTATGTCAGTCCATCTTGTTGAGGGTCTTCCTCTTTTTTGCTGACCCTGTACTTTACCAAGTGCGATGTCCTTTTCCAGGGACTGATCCCTCCTAATAACATGTCCAAAGTATGTAAAACAAAGTCTCATCATCCTTGCTTCAAAGGAGCGTTCTGGTCGTACTTCTTCCAAGATAGATTTGTTTGTTCTTTTGGCAGTCCATGGTATATTCAATATTCTTCGCCAACACCACAATTTGAAGGTGTCAGTTCTTCTGTCTTCCTTATTCATCACCCAGCTTTTGAATACATATGATGCGGTTGAAAATACCATGCATTGGGTCAGGTGCACCTTAGTCTTCAATGTGACATCTTTGCTTTTTTTGCAGCAGATTTGCCCAATGCAATGTGTCTTTGATTTCTTCACTGCTGCTTCTGTGGGTGTTGATCGTGGATCCAAGTAAAATGAAATCCTTGACAACTTCAATCTTTTCCCTGTTTGTCATGATGTTGCTTATCGGTCCAGTTGCGAAGATTTTTGTTTTCTTTACGTTGAAATGTAATCCACACTGAAGGCTGTGGTCTTTGGTGTTCACCAGTAAGTGCTTCAAGTCCTCTTCACTTTCAGCAAGAAAGGTTGTGTCATCTGCATAATGCAGATTGTTAACGAGTGTTCCTCCAATCCTGATGCTCAGTTCTTCTTCATAAAGTCCAGCTTCTTGGATTATTTGCTCAGCATACAGATTGAATAGGTATGGTGAAAGGATACAACCCTAAAGTACACCTTTCCTAACTTTAAACCATGCAATAACCCCTCATTCTGTCTGAACAACTGCCTTTTGATCTATGTACAGGTTCCTCATGAGCACAATTAAGTGTTCTGGAATTCCCATTCTTTGCAATTTTATCCATAATTTGTTATGATCCACACAGTCGAACACCTTTGCATGGTCAATAAAACACAGGTAAACATCTTTCTGATATTCTCTGCTTTTAGCCAGGATCCATCTGACATCAGCAAAGATACTCTCTGAATCCAGCACTTCCCTTTCAATATCTTGCTTCAGCCACTTTTGAATGATCTTCAGCAAAATTTTAATTGCATGTGGTGTTAATGATAGTGTTCGATAATTTCTACACTTGGTTGGATCACCTTTCTTGGGGATAGGCATAAATATGAACATCTTCCAGTCAGTTGGCCAGGTAGCTGTCTTCCAAATTTCTTGGCACAGACGAGTGAGCACTTTCAGTGCTGCGTCTATTTGTTGAAACATCTCAGTTGATATTCTGTCAATTCCTGGAGCCTTGTTTTTCACTGGTGCTTTCAGTGCAGCTTGGACTTCTTCCCTCAGTACCATCAGCTCCTGATCTTATGCAACCTCTTGAAATGGTTGAAAGACGACCAATTCTTTTTGGTATAATGACTCTATATTCCTTCCATCTTCTTTTGATGCTTCCTGTGTAATTTAATATTTTCCCCATGGAATCCTTCTAACATATAGCTATTACATGTCAATATGTAAAAGCCTAGGCGTCATCACATGGGAAAATGAAATGAAGCAGATAGATACTTGCGCCTTTAATCAATATCACTCTGAATGCCATAACTACAAATCCAGGCCGAATTAAGTATTGTACTAATGATTCACAGTTGTAAATACCGTGAGTGACATTGGTTATGGCACTTTATGACGTAATGAATAACTGTTGGCAGGTTCTGAACAAAACAAATTTACCTTGATTCTCTGGGCAGTTATATTAGTAGTTTCCAATTATTATAGGATTTGTATACAATTTTATGAAATTAGGTAGGCATCCTTTTAAAACTGCGGACTTAGCCACCTGCAAGCAGAAACAAGTGTTTGTTCACAGCAGAAATGAGACCAATAGAAACAGAAGAGCCTTCTGATACTTGGGTCTCCATATTACTGAGCACTAAGGAAGAGCCACTGGATTCAAAGAAAAGATATTAAATTGTTTCTTGATCATGCCAGTCACTGGCATTTTTTTATCCTTATTGACCAAAATATATAGCAGTTCTAGGATTCTGTGGGCTTCTGTTTTTTCAGTCCCTTATCTTTATAATTTTCACATCGATAATTTGCAAAGCAGAGTTATTTTTTACTTGCTAAAGTAGGTTACACATAAGTCACCCCATGAAGTTTCTAATAGTGCAAAGGTGTAGTGTCTCTGGGCCACAATAACTATTTGAGGATAAGATTGATTAGAGTTTCACTGGCTATAACGCTGGCTTGGTGTTTTACTTAAAATTTCACCCATATTCACATTTTTGGACTATTCGTGATAAAAACAATACCTAACATCTGCAGTGTGTTGAGGTAGCTGGGGTAAATAAAGAAAGCCTTGTTATCCATGTGACAGGTATGGCATTGAGTCCCAGAGAGGGGCACAGCAGTGGCAAGAGTGCCCCAACTCCCCACTCACAGTATCATCCTTCAAGGGTCCAGGTAGTCTCGGGCTGTGCGGCAGGGTAGGGGTTAGTTTCAGGGTTGGAGTGAGCAGTCTTGTCATTTCATACACAGCCAAATTTAATTTGCTCTCATGGGTCAGCACAGAAGAGCACCTTCATATGCAAAGAACCTGGTGACGTGTATCATGACTGAAGAGTCCCGTCTAGACAGGACACCAGTCTGAGCACAGTGACTCTCAACAGAGCTAGACTGTCCTAGGAGCCATTTTAGAAATCTGAAGGGGATCATTCTCAGTTGTCACAGTTGGGGGGAAGGGGCTCAGCTGGCATTTGAGGAACACAATGCTTTGTTGTTGTTTGCGCAGTGGAGTAGATTCTGACTCACAGCGAGTGACCTGTATGACAGATTAGAACTGCCTCATGGAGCTTTCTAGGATGTAAATCTTTATGGGAGCTGATCACCAGGTTTTTTCTTCCATGGAGCCGCTGGTGAGCTCAAACCATCGACCTTTCCGTTAGCAGCTGTTTAACCATTTTGCCACCAGGGCTCTTGAACACAATGGTAGGTATCTGACAATGCATGGCAAAGTCCCACACGCTGGTGAATTGCCCCATGCCCCTTGACTTTTGGATACAGTCCCAGACATTCATGGGAAGGTGCAAAACCTCCCCTATGTGGCAGTTCTACTCTGTCACATGGAGTCATTATGAGTTGAAAATTGACTGCACAGCACCTAATGACAAACTTGCTTGAGTACTTATTTTCAAGTATATACATGGGAGTGGATCATATGGGAAATCTATGTTTAAATTTTTGAGGAACTGCCAGGCTGTTTTGCACAGTGGCTGAACCATTTTATATTCCTATCAGCAGTTCATGAGGGTTCTAATTTCTCCACATTTTCACCAACAGTTGCTATCTTTGATTTTTTTAATTATAGCCATTATACCAAAAAAAAAAAAAAAAGCCAAACCCATTGCCATCCAGTCGATTTCAACTCATAACAACCCTATAGGACAGAATAGAACTGCCCCATAGATTTTCCTAGGAATGCCTGGTGGATTTGAACTGCTGACCTTTAGTTAGCAGCTGTAGCTCTTAACCACTATGCCACCAGGGTTTCCGTAGCCATTATAGTGGGTGTGAAAAAATATGTTTTTAAGAGAAATACTTTTTATATTACAACCGAACACACATACATACAATAACTGAAATAAGAGCTTCACAAAACAATACTACACTCTGATATTTTCTTTCTATCTTATATAATTAAAAAAAAAAGCTGCTTGCAACCTATTAAATTGATTTCATGCTATACTAAATAGACATGGCCTATTGTTTGAAAAACAGTGTTCTATTTAGATGCACGAATTCTTCTAGGAGCTTTTGAGTGTTTATATGACAAATAGAAATAGTTTCCTTTTGTGAGTACTGGAAGACATCTTACCATATGGCAAACAGAATTCAAAATGATAATTTATATTATCAGCACCTGACAGCATGTTAGAGAATTCAACGTTATTGGAAAAGTACCGGTGCAAGGGTCAGAGAGCCAGGGTTAATTCTGGCTCAGAAACTTGCTTCATGTCCTCGAACAAGAAATTGCTTTTCTGTAGCCAGTAAATGAAGTTAATAATACCCAGCATACTAAGGGGAAAGGTTGAGATGAGGTTTTGAGTAGGATAATGGATGTGATTATAGTTGGAAACAGTGACCCAGAAAATCAAACCCGTTGGTGCTGAGTCGATTCTGACTTGTAGAGACCCTGTAGGACTAAGTAGAACTGCCCCATAGGGTTTCCAAGGCTGTACTCTTTACAGAAGCAGACTGCCACATCTTTCTCCTGTGGAGCAGCTGGTGAGTTCCAACTCCCAACTTTTTGGTTAGCAGTCAAGTGCTTAACCACTGTGCCGCCAGGGTTCCTTTGAAACAGTGAAGTGCTGTCTATATAATAGTGAATTGTTACTTAAGTGTTTCCATAGGATCCTGCTTGGAGAGCACTAAATTGTCAGAGATCGTCAATGAATAGTAATAGCTAGAACAGCAACATTCATTGGCTACCTATTAGATGTCAGGCACTGTTCTAAGCACTTTGCCTGTGTTAACTCATTCAATCTTCACAAAAGCCCTCTGAGGTAAGTACTGTTACTGTTAGTCCCTCTGGACGAATGAGAAAATCAAGGGACAGAGTGACTTGGTAGCAAATAACTTGGTCACAATTACATCTCTAATAAAAGTAAGTGGCAAAATTGGGTTTGATGCCAGAAAATCTTGTTTTTTGAATCTAAATGTTTGACCACTATATATACTACCTATGTAATTAAGGCAGCAATCAGAATTTTTATATTAATGTGCCTCAGTATTTATGTTTCCTGTAGCATTAAGTGTTTTTGCAAATTAAAGGCTTACTTGAAAATGGTGAAGAAAAAATGCAATTTTTTTTGTACATTTTTGTGGAAAGAAGGCTAATCTGCAAGCCACAGCAGAGTGCTCGCATATTTAGCTCTGAGTCTAGCAGAGAGTTTTCTGAATGTATATGCATAGGGGTCCGTGTGTGTGTGTGCGTGTGTGTGTGTGCACGTGTGTATATGTGTACATACGCAGATTTCAAAGAGAGATAGCCAGCTCCCTAGTGGGGATAAAGGTGAGGTTGTTCAGCAGCATAAAGGAAAACTCAAGGAGAGAAGAGACCACTGCCAGGATGCCATGGCCTGGGAGTCCTGCCCAGCTGACCCCTCACTGACATGAAGCATCCTCCATCCCTGGGTACATGGCCTCTGGCATGGCACCATGGGCCTGTGCCATCCTATGAAGCAGAGATTTGTCTCAGCCTAGCCTTTGACTCTGAACACTGGCTAAGGCCTCCATCAGTTGAAGAGACTGATAATTTTTAGCTGGAGTGGCTGGGGAACTGGAAGACTCTTATTTACGATTTGGATCAGTTTGGCTTAAATGTTCAAATAAATGATGTAAATTGTACAAGTGAGTCGATAATCCACATCTTTGGGTCTGGTGGCTGGATCATCACAAGGGGATGCTGAGTGTGTGGAAACGGCACTTTCTCTCCTGGCTTGCCCTTCAAGTGACTTCACTGTTGGAGACCTTTCTTCTGAGTGCAGCTCTGGGATGCTGCACAAAACCCACATTTCTCATGAATGGCATTGCCAGATTTAGGAAAAGCCAGGCTCCTCTTTGGAACTGGTGAACTCGGTTAATCAGAAACAGCTCACTTAGGCTGCCAGCCAGCTTTCCACAACTTCAGGAGGAAGCCCAGGCCTTGGGCCCAACCTCCGAGTGGTGACGGTCAGATTATGCTTGGCTTTGCCATCACCGGGAAAGACCTTCATGCCTGCCTAATTGAAATAAGATTTTGTTGGCTTAAAAATGGTTATCTCAAGGCCCAAACAAGACAGTGGAATAGACAGATGCTTCCGGCAGGCACTCTTACAACAAAGACCAGGAAAAAAAAGCAAAACGGGTATATTTATGACAAACTAGGAGCCCTGAACATCAAAGGCAAAGTTAGAAAGTGAACTGAGTGGCAGGGGGAGGAAGAGACGGTTCAGAAGCAGAGAGGTGTAACCAGACTTGAATCGCTGGGAGCCCTCAGGCACCATTCCAGGAAGCAGCTGCGGCCAGCTGATACTAGTGTTTGGCCACAGTTTCCTCAGGGAGAAGCAGCCAGCCACACAGCCTACTCATACCTCCAGAACCAGAGAAGAATGAAGCTCTTGGCAAAAGCTAAGTACTTGAGTATATTTTACCGTGCCTCACATCCCCGAGCTGGCTTCAGCAGCTGATTTCCCTGGGCTTCAGATAGGCCCTGCTGAATGCCTGGAGAAGGAATAAATTCACAACTGGGTGAAAAGATAATTTGCCAGCTCTACTAACTGGGGGAGATCAGGACAGAAGCAGCTCCTGTCCAGGCATAAGCAGTCTGTGGACTTTGAGTACCTTTCTCCTGTGCATGGACCCGTGTGGGCCTATTTCAGGAGAATAGACACTTGTTGACAGACTACAACTGTTTCAGCTGTGCAGTGGAGAGGTAGGTGTTTGATGTTTGATACCTCTTTGCCTATTAAACAGGGTCCTCACCTACTCACATCAGGGCCTAAGGACTGATGACTTCACTAAGGTCACAGCCACCTACAACAGGGGTCGAAGTGTAATTGGTACTTTCCAGTCCTTACGAACAAAAACTCTGGGTGCCCATGGTCTGTCTGCAGAACCCACCCACCTGTACTCTCTAAGGGAAGAGGGACATGCTTTCCTCAGAGACACTTGGGGGATGATTCTCAGCCCCCTGCCTTGTTCAGAGTGTGACCCCCTGAGGCAACCAGATACCGGTACATACACCAATCACCCCTGTCCCTTTGAGACTGTAGGACAGAGCCTGTACCACACACTTGATGATCAGCTACCTGGGAACCTGAGCTGAATTCATACAAGAAAAGTGAATGGACTCCTAGACTGATATATTTGATAACAACTCCAGACATCTGATGACAGGACATCAGAGCTTCAAAGGTGAAAGTAATCAAGTTAGCTCACTCAAGCAACCCATTTGGGCATATCAAAACAAAACGAAGCAAGAAGCTAGGATACAGTAAGCAAACATAAAATAAACATGTAGTTGGCTCAGAGACAACAGTCAATATCAAGTCACGTAAAGAAACAGACCATGATTGACTCAACAAGTTATCAGAACAAAGAATCAAGGGATTTTCTAGATGAAAGTGCCCTCCTGGAATTGCCAGATGCAGAGTACAAAAGATTAACATACAAAACTCTTCAAGATATCAGGAAGGAGATCAGGCATTATGCACAACAAGCCAAGGAACACACAGATGAAGCAGAAGAAGAAATTAAAAAGGTTATTCAGGAACATAATGAAAAATTTAATAAGCTGGAAAAATCCATAGACAGGCAACGATCAGAAATTCAGAAGACTGACAATAAAATTACAGAAGTAGACAATTCAATAGAAAGTCAGAGAAGCAGAATTGAGCAAGTGGAAGGCAGAATTTGTAAACCTGAAGATAAAGCATTTGGCACAAATATATTTGAAGAAAAATCAGATAAAAGAATTAAGAAAAATGAAGAAAGCTTAAGAATCAGGTGGGACTCTATCAAGAGAAATAACCTATGAGTGATTGGAGTACCAGAACAGGGAGGGATAACAGAAAATACAAAGAGAATTGTTGAAGGTTTGTTGGCAGAAGACTTCTCTGATATTGTGAAAGATGAGAAGATATCTATCCAAGACGCTTATTGAACTCCACAGAAGGTAGATTTTAAAAGAAAGTGACTAAGACATATTATAATCAAACTTGCCAAAACCAAAGATAAAGAGAGAATTTTAAGAGCACCTAGAGATAAATAAAAGTTACCTACAAAGGAGAGTCAATAAAAGTAAGCTCGGACTATGCAGCAGAAACCACGCAGGCAAGAAGGCAATGGGATAACTTATATAAAGCAGTGATGGAAAAAAATTGCCAGCAAAGAATCATATATCAAGCAAAACTGTCTCAAATATGAAGGTGAAATTAGGACATTTCCAGATAAACAGAAGTTTAGGGAATTCATAAAAACCAATCCAAAACTACAAGAAATATTAAAGGGAGTTCTTTGGTTAGAAGATCAATGATATCAGGAATCAACCCAAGACTAGAACACTGGACAAAACAATCAGATGTCAACCCAGACAGGGAAATCACAAAAATAAATCAAGATAAAAAAATGCTCAAAACAGGGAAACAGTGATGTAATTATGTAAAAGAAGACAACATTAAAACAATAAAGGGGGACTAAGAAATTTTTTTTTTAAGAAATGTAGTTGTAGATTTTCCATATGGAGAGGAAGACAAGTTGATACAAAGAAATAAAAGCTGGGTTTAAATTTAGAAAAATATGGGTAAATAATAAGAGAAAAACAAAGGAGACAAACTATCCTACACATCAAAATAAAATACAAGGGAAAAATACAGACTCAGCAGAAACAAAATCAACAACAACAAATATGAGGAAAGGACAATATATAAAGAAAATCTACTCAGCACAAAAATTTAGTGGGAAAAAGAAACTGTGAACAACACAGAAAAAAAGTCATCAAAATGATAAGAGTAAATTCATACCTATCCGTAATTACACTAAATGTAAATGGATTAAATGCACCAATAAAGAGACAGAGAGTGGCAGAATGGATTAGAAAACATGATCTGACTATATGCTGCCTACAGACACACCTTAGACTTAAAGACACAAACAAACTAAAACTGAAAGGAAGGAAAAAAATATATCAAGCAAACAACAATCAAAAAAGAGCAGGAATGGCAATATTAATTTCTGACAAAATCGACTTGAAAGTTAAATCCATCATACAGGATGATGAAGGACAGTATATAATGATTAGAGGGACAATATACCAAGAAGATGTAACCATATTAAATATTTATGCACCCAATGACAGGGCTGAAAGATACATAAAACAGCTCCACAATAATAGTACGAGACTTCAACACACTACTATCAGTGAAGGACAGGACATCCAGAAAGAAGCTCAATAAAGACATAGAAGATCTAAATGCCACTATCAACCAACTTGACCTCATAGACGTATACAGAATACTCCACCCAACAGCAGCCAAGTGTACTTTCTTTCGTAGTGCACATGGAACATTCTGTAGAATAGGCCACATATTAGGTCATAAGCAAGCCTTAGCAGAATCCAAGACACTGAAATACTGCAAAGCTTGTTCTCTGACCATAAGGCCATAAAAGTAGAACTCGATAACGGAAAAAACAGGGAAAAGAAATCAAACGCTTGGAAACTGAACAATACCCTGCTCAAAAAAGACTGGATTGCAGAAGACATTAAGGATACAGTAAAGAAATTCATAGAATCCAATGAGAATGAAAACACTTCTTATCAGAACCTTTGGGACACGACAAAAGCAGTGCTCAGAGGTCAACTTATATCAATAAATGCACACATGAGAAAAGAAGAAAGGGCCAAAACCAAAGAATTATCCCTACAACTTGAACAAATAGCAAGAGAGCAACAAAAGGAACTCTCAGGCACTGGAAGAAAGCAAATAATAAAAATTAGAGCAGAATTAAATGAAATAGAAAACAGAAAAAAAATTGAGTAAACAAGACCAAAAACTGATTATTTGAAAAAAATCAACAAAATTGAAAAACCGTTGGCTAAATCGACAAAAGGAAAACAAGAGAGGAAACAAATAACCCAAATAAGAAATGAGATGGATGATATTACAACAGGCCCAACTGAAATTAAAAGGATCATATCAGATTACTATAAAAAATTGTACTCTAACAAATTTGAAATCCTAGAAGAAATGGATGAATTCCTAGAAACACACAACCTACTTTAACACCAACAGAGGTAGAAGAACTAAGTAGACCCATAACAAAAGAAGAGATTGAAAATGTATTCAAAAAACTCCCAAAACAACAACAAAAAAAGCCCTGGCCCGGAGGGCTTCACTGCAGACTTCTACCAAACTTTCAGAGAAGAGTTAACACCACTACTACTAAAGGTATTTCAGAGTATAGAAAAGGACGGAATACTCCCAAACTCATTCTATGAAACAACCATATCCCTGATACAAAAGCCAGGTAAAGACACCACAAAAAAAGAAAATTACAGACCTATATCCCTCATGAACTTAAATGCAAAAATCCTCAACAAAATTCTAGCCAATAGAATTCAACAACATATCAAAAAAATAATTCACCATGACCAAGTGGGATTCATAACAGGTATGCAGGAGTGGTTCAACATTAGAAAAACAATGTAATCTATCCTATAAATTAAACAAAAGACTAGGATCACATGATTTTATCAACTGAAGCAGAAATGGCATTTGACAAAGTTCGACACTCGTTCATGATAAAAACTCTCAGCAAAATAGGAATAGAAGGAAAAATTCCTCAACATAATAAATGCCATTTATACAAAGCCAACAGCCAACATCATCTTAAATGGAGAGAGTCTGAAAGCATTCCCCTTGAGATCGGGAACCAGACAAGGATGCCCTTTATCACCACTCTTATTCAACATTTTGCTGGAGGTCCTAGCCAGAGCAATTAGGCTAGATAAAGAAAAACAGAGCACGCAGATTGACAAGGAAGAAGTAAAAGTATCTCTGTTTGCAGATGACATGACCTTATACACAGAAAACTCTTAGGAATCCTCCAGAAAACTACTGAAACTAATAGAAGAGTTCAGCAGAGTATCAGGATACAAGATAAACATAAAAAAGAGTTGGATTCATCTACGGCAACAAGAACATCGAAGAGGAAATTGCCAAATTAATGCCATTTACAGTAGCCCCCAAGAAGATAAAATACTTAGGAATAAATTTTACCAGAGATGTAAAAACTTATACAAAGAAAACCACAAAACTCTTCTGTAAGTAACCAAAAGAGACCCATATAAGTGGAAAAACATACCTTGCTCGTGGATAGGAAGACTTAATACTGTACAAAGGTCTATTCTACCAAAAGCGATGTATAGATTTAAGGCAATTCTGATCCAAATTCCAACGACATTCTTAAATGAGATGGAGAAACAAATCACCAATTTCATATGGAAGGGAAAGAGGCCCCGTATAAGTAAAGCATTACTGACAAAAAAGAACAAAGTGGGAGGTCTCACTCTACCTGATTTTAGAACCTATTATACTGCCACAGTAGTCAAAACAGCCTGGTATTGGCACAACAACAGATACATAGACCAAAGGAACAGAATTGAGAATCCAGACATAATTCCATCCATATATAAGCAGTTGATGTTTGTGAAAGGCCCCAAAGCAGTTAAATGGGGGAAAAGACAGTCTTTTTAACAAACGGTGCTGGCACAACTGGATGGCCATCTGCAAAAAAATGAAACAAGACCCATACCTCACACCATGCACAAAAACAAACTCAAAATGGATCAAAGACCTAAGTTTAAAATCTAAAACGATAACGATCATGGAAGAAAACATAGGCCCAAAGTTAGGCACCCTAAAACATGGCATAAAGAGTATACAAAACAGTACTAACAATGCAGAAGAGAAACTAGATAATCAGGAGTTCCTAAAAATCAAACACCTATGCTTATCCAAAGACTTCACCAAAAGAGTAGAAAGATTACCTACTGACTGGGAAAAAGTTTTTAGCTATGACATTTCTGATCAGTGCCTGAGCTCTGAAATCTACACGATACTGCAAAAACTCAACTACAAAAATCAAATAACCCAATTAAAAAATGGGCAAAAGATATGAACAGGCACTTCACCAAAGACGACATTCAGGTAGCTAACACATACATGAGGAAATGCTCACAATCATTAGACATTAGAGAAATGCAAATCAAAACTACAATGAGATTCCATCTCACTCCAACAAAAAAAAACAAGGCTGGCATTAATCCAAAAAAGACAAAATAATAAATGTTGGAGAGGTTGTGGAGAGACTGGAACACATCTACACTGCTGGTGGGAATGTCAAATGGTACAACCACTTTGGAAATCCATTTGACACTTCCTTAAGAAGCTGGAAATAGAACTACCGTATGATCCAGCAACCCCACTCCTTGGACTATCTCCTAGAGAAATAAGAGCCTTTACATGATCAGATATATGCACACCCATGTTCATTGCAGCACTGTTTCCAATAGCAAAAAGATGGAAGCCTATCAACGAATAAATGGATAAATAAATTATGTTATATTCACACAATGGCATACTGTGCATTGATAAAGAACAGTGATGAATCTTGAAACATTTCATAACATGGAGGAATCTGGAAGGCATTATGCTGAGTGAAATTAGTCAGTTGCAAAAGGATAAATATTGTGTAAGCCCACTATTATAATAACTGGAAAAATAGTTTAAACAGAGAAGAAGATATTCTTTGATGGTTATGAGAGGGGGTGGGAGGGAGGGAGGGAGAGGAGTATTCACTAATTAGGTAGTAGATAAGAACTACTTTAGGTTAAGGGAAAGACAACACACAATACTGGAGAGGTATGCACAGCTGCACTAAACCAAAAGCAGTTTTCTGAATAAACTGAATGCTTTGAAGCCCAGCATAGAAGGGGCGGGGGTTTGGAGACCATGGCTTCAGGGGACATCTAAGTCATAGGCATAATAAAATCTACTAAGAAAACATTCTGCATCCCACTTTGGAGAGTGACATCTGGGGTCTTAAACGCTACCAAGTGGCCATCTAAGATGCATCGATGAGTCTCCACCCACCTGGAGCAAAGGAGAATGAAGAACACCAAAGACACAAGGTAATTATGAGCCCAGGAGACAGAAAGGGCCACATAAACCAGAGACTACATCAGCCTGAGACCAGAAGAACTAGATGGTGCTGGCTACAACTGATGACTGCCCTGACAGGGAACAAAACAGAGAACCCCTGAGGGAGCAGGAGAGTAGTGGAATGCAGATCCCAAATTCTTGTAAAAAGACCAGACTTAATGGTTTGACTGAGACTAGAAGGACCCCAGTGGCCATGGCCCCGAGATCTTCTTTAGCCCAAGACACGAACCATTGCCAAAGCCAACTCTTCAGACAGAGATTGGACTGGACAGTGGGATAGAAAAAGATGCTGGTGAAGAATGAGCTTCTTGGATCAAGTAGACACTTGAGACTATGTTGGCTTCTCCTATCTGGAGGGGAGATGAGAGGACAGAGGGGGCCAGAAGCTGGCAGAATGGACATGAATAGAGAGGGTGGAGGGAAGGACCGGGCTGTCTCAATAGCGGGAGAGTAACTAGGAGTATATAGCAAGGTGTATATAAATTTTTGTTTGAGAGACCGACTTGATTTGTAAACTTTCACAATAAAATTTCACAATAAAAATTACCAAAAAAAGATCCCCACAGTTGAATGCCTTTATGCAGTCAAGAAAACACAGGTAAACAAAAAAAGAAAAAAAAAAAAAAAAGGCTATCTCAGTAATGTGTTTCTGAATTAGGAGGAATGGCTGGTTTTTAAAGGTTCATTTGTTTCAATATTAATGCACAAATGACCTCCTGCTGACAAATTCGGATTTCGATGACACTTCTTTGCTGATTCAGTACTTACCCGCCACCAGTGCTAAAACACAGAAGGGATCCACATCACTGCAAGGTCCCTTGTGGTTGAGCTGCATGCTCGCACCCTCAACTCAGCGCTTCCATCCTGAGCCCTTCTGTTGGTTTCAGAACACCTGGGTCAAACGTTCTTTGACTAGAGAACTCCTTCAGAGGGGAAAGGAAAGAGTTGCCAGGCTCACTTCACAAACACCCAGAATTCATCAATTCTGAGGACGTTGCTCATTCTGCTTTAAACTGAAAGCTCCAATTCAAAACAACAATGGCTGTAGAGGTGGATGAGCCAGTATGCACGGTATGCCCTGGTTTACGTAAGCAAGGTACTCATCGGCTTAGTTTTGCCTACTTTCTAATCTGTAGTGCACAATTCCACCCGGGTTTTTGCGCACTACAGGTTAGTGAGTAAGCACGATTAAGCTCGTGCATACCATGCTTATTGGCACACAATGCGAAACATCAGAATGTGGCACTATGGCAGATATGTGACACCAATTCCTTGTGAAACTCCGTGATTTAGTGGGTCTTTTATAGCCCATTTGGTTGTTTTCTACGGTTAATACCTGTTGACTGCACTACACAAATTTTCGAAGATGAATGCATAGTTCAAGTAGTTTGGCTGGCTATATGTGAATATTTCACTCTAGACCAATTCTTTCTTCCAATATTTCTTCTCGCTTTTTTCCCCTCGAGCATATCCATTCTAGGAAGTATGGAGAGAAAAGAGCCTGCTGAGAACATGTATCAAGTGATAATGACATGTCCTTACGGAAAAAACTCTGGGGCAAGCAGAATTTGGGTTATATTGTAAAGCTATCGTTAGATTTCCTATCCTGGCAAGATTTAAGCACTTTGTTTTTCTAAATCCTCTTTCATTTGCGTTAAACAGGGGAAAATATGACATGTGATCCTTTTTTTTTTCCTTGAGAAAACAATCACTGTCCTCCACACTTTGCCAACAAAATTCCTTTTTTTCCACTTATTTCAGGAGCTACACTATCTGCAATTTGGGGAAACCACTACCCCAGCTGGCATTTTTAAAAATTTTGTCTTTGTCACTCAAGCTCTTTGTGTGTATATATGCGTGCGTGTATGTGTGAGTGTGTGTATGTATGTAGGTATGTGTATTTATGTGTGTTAATTTAAGGCAAAGACACTATCAGAGATGCAAGAAATCATCACAGCTGTTTAGAAGGAATGAGTTCTTCATTTTATTTCCTAAATCTTTCATAATTTCATTTTGCATTAAAGTATCAACAACCTTCTACTTTTTTTCAATTTTTTTTTTTTAAGAGTTTTTCACTGGCAAGATTCGATCTATTTAGTAGTGGCCATTAATCATTTGCTCATGATTCTCTGGAGAGTAGATTTGCTCATTTAAGTTGTGATTTTCTCCCAGGGGCTGTTTTTGGTTTATCTGCTAAAAATAAATAGAAAGAAAATAGGTAGAGGGAGCAGTCGGGAAAAGAGGAGGAGAGAAAAGCCTGCCTTTTAACATATAGAATTTTGAGGGGAAAAAAAAAAAAAAACTGAAGCAGACAAGAGCCCCACCCAAACTGTCATTTATTTTCTGCAGTTGCTGATTGTTCCTTGCAGGTCAGTTTTCAAATGAAGCATTTTCATGCCGTCACAGGGAGTCAGCACACTCTGACTTCCTGTGGCTAAAATCTTTATCTCATATTTCCAGAAGCAGAAACAAACGTGTGGTCTGATGCCTTTCTGGTTGAAAACTTAATGGAAGAACAAAATATAACATTTGTGCCTAGGACTGAATGCATGCACACAAACAAATAAATACAAGTAAAACTGGGAAATCTGAGTAAAACCAGTGGATTGTATTAGTGTCGATGGCCTGGTTGTGATTTTGTACTAGAGTTTTGCAAGATGTCACCATTGGGGGAAAATGGGAATAAGTATACAGGATTTCTCTTTATTGGTGTCTATAATAGCATGTGAACTTACAATTATCTCAAAATAAGAAGTTCAATTAATTTTTTAAAAATAATAAAAGTAATGAGAAAAATATATTACATATATATGTAACACCTGTGTTTTGAAAAAAAAATTAATTAAAATCATTTTAAAAACTTGTCTTTTTTGGTATGTTGCCATAACAGCTGGAAAATGAAAAAAGAAGACAATAGAAACATTGATGCATTTGAATTCTAACACTGGCAAAGAATAACGAATATGTCATAAGCAGACTGACAGAAGAATGAACAAACCAGTCTTAGAAGAAATAAAACTGGAATCCTCCTTAGAAGTGAGGATGGCTAAACTTCGTTTTGCTTACTTTAGGCATACCATCAGGTAAGACCAATTGCTGGAAAAGGACATCGTGATTGGTAGTAGGTCAGTGAAAATGAGAGAAACTCTCAATGAGATGGGTTGACACAATAGACACTGGAACATATCAAATATCATGAAGATGGCGCAGAACCAGGCAACGTTTTCTTTTATTACACATGAGGTCACCATGAGTCAGAACCGGCTTGGTGACAACTAACAACAACATTATAACAGCTAAAAATGAAAAGAAAACAATACATTTCGGTTTGTAAGTTCAGGGGCTATTTAAGGTGAATTAAACCAACAACCTATGTTACAGTGAGAAATTTAAAGTTAAATTTTTACCTAATTTCGAATAATTTATATTGAAGATACATTTTACTCTGACTGGTAACATCTTGGTAAAACAGAAAAATTTTTTTATAACTTTGGTTGGAAAACATAGTGGACTTAGATAAGCCCATTAGTCTTAATAGAGACCTGGTTTCACAATGGTTAAGAGCTATGGCTGCTAACCAAGAGGCTGGCAGTTCAAATCCACCAGCAGTTCCTTGGAAACCCTGTGGGGCCATTCTACTCTGTCCTATTGGGTTGCTGTGAGTCGGAATTGACAGCAACGGATTTTTCTTTGGCTTATTAGCCTTAATAGCTAAAATAAATTCCTTTGCCAGTACAAAGAATATGAGTATTTTGGCTTTTCAGGCAGGAGAATCCTAAGACTATCTGTCAATGCGTCAGAATAAAATGTAGGTTTGAGATAACAAAACAACAGTTACATGTTTAACAATTTTGGTTATTGTAGTGGATGAAGAGGTTGAAAAAACAAAAACAACAGCAACAAAGCAAAGCCTCTGTCTATCTATCTATCAATCAATTCTTTATTTGGATGATATTTTCTAACTTTGTATTTTGAGATAATGTAGATTCACATGCAGTTTAAAGAAACAACACAGAGAGGTCCCACATACCCTTCACCCAGTTTCCCCCAAAGGTGACATACAGCACAACCAGAGAATTCACATTGATAAAAAATTACAATCCACTAATCTTATTCAGGGCCAACGATGCTTTTTAAAACAGAACTATAGTTTATGATAATCTAACCAATTATCATATAATTATTAACTAGTATGCTTTCAAAAAAATACACCCTACCACTACAAATAATTATTTCTAAAGTTTGCTTCTAATTTTTTAGATTCATAGGATTTTTCTTCCCTTCCCTTCCTACCTTTTGCTTATTCTTCTCATTTGAAATGACTACCAGTCATTATGATAATAAGAAACAAATTGCTTTAAATATTTTCTGATGTGTATTTATGCATTATAAAACTGAGAGACAGATTATTTGCTGCAAAGTCTTCAGGGAGCAGCTTTATACAAAAAGAATAATTAAGTCTCTTATGAAAGATATTTTACTACCTAATGGTCTGTCAAATCCCCTGAGAAAAAAAAATAAATCCCTACTACCACACAACAAAGCTACAAACAACCTAAACTTGAGATTTGGTTTTGATGTGTTATTTTGTAACATCTGGGCAAAGTAATGATGCTCAAAGAAACGGAGCTTCCCTTTAAGGCATTTTCCTTAAGAAATGACTTGGACCTGGGGTCTCATTTCCATCGAATTCAAATTGTACTTGACAAGAAAATGTCCAAGGTCATGGCAACTGGCCACAGGGCAACAACAAAGAACTTGGCCCTGGGCAGTACTGAATAGAAAGAACATATACAAGAGGGAGAGTGACAGAGCTGGAGGGGTAAGAAGGGCTGATTTTATTTGAGTACAATGACAAACCTTGAAGAATTTTAAGCAGCGAATGATGGAATGATTAGATGATTTTTAATAAAGACCACGCTGGTTACAATGGATTGAAGGGTGCGAGAAAACAAGCAGGGAGGTCCTTTAGAAACCAGTTGAAGTGGTCCAGGTCAGAGACAGTGATTGGGTCTAAGTGAAGCCAATGGAGATGGGGAAAGGTGGACAAATTTGACGTATATTTTGGCAGTCACATCTACTAGATTTGTGACAGGTTGGTAGAAGGGAATATCAAGCATGTCTTCGAATTTCTAGTGTGAATGACCAGATAGATTTAGGTGTCATTTTTTTGTTAGGTGCCATTGAGTTGGTTCCGACTCATGGCAGCGCTATGTACTACAGAACGAAACACTGCCGGATCCTGCGCCATGCTCACAATCGTTGTTATGCTTGAGTCCATTGTTGCAGCCACTGTATCAATCCATCTTGTTGAGGGTCTTCCTCTTTGTCGTTGAACCTGTACTTTACAGAGCATGTTGTCCTTCTCTAGGGGCTTATCTCTCCTGGCAACCTGTCCAAAGTATGTAAGACATAGTTTCTCCATCCTTGCTTCTAAGAATCATTCTGGCTGTACTTCTTCCAAGACAGATTTGTTCATTCTTTTGGCAGTCCATGTGATATTCAATATTCTTTGCCAACACCACAATTGAAAGGCATCAGTTCTTCTGTCTTCCTTATTCATGGTCCAGCTTTTGCATGCATAAGATGCCATTGAAAATACCATGGCTTGGGTCAGGTGCACTGTAGTCTTCAAGGTGACATCTTTGCTTTTCGACACTTTAAAGAGGTCTTTCACAGCAGATTTGCCCAATGCAATGCATGTTTTGATTTCTTGACTGCTGTTTCCATGGCTGTTGATTGTGGATCGAAGTAAAATGAAATCCATGACAACTTCAATCTTTTCTCCATTTAACATGGTGTTGCTTATTGGTCCACTTGTGAGGACTTTTGTTTTCTTTATGTCGAAGTGCAATTTATACTGAAGGCTGTGATCTTTGATCTTCATCAGTAAGTGCTTCAAGTCCTCTTCACTTTCGGCAAGCAAGGTTGTGTCATATGGATAATGCAGGTTGTTAATGAGCCTTCCTTTTCTTTCTGAACAACTGCCTCTTGATCTATGCACAGGTTCCTTATGAACGTACTTAAGTGTTTTGGAATTTCCATTCTTTGCAATGTTATCCATAATTTGCTATGATGCACACAGTGGAATGCCTTTTCATAGTCAATAAAACACAGGTAAACATCTTTCTGGTCTTCTCTGCTTTAGCCAGGATCCTTCTGACATCAGCACTGATATCCCTGGTTCCATGCCCTCTTCTGAATCCGGCCTGAATTTCTGGCAGTTCCCCATTAATATACTGCTGCAGGACCTTTTAAATGATCTTCAGCAAATTTTACATGGGTGTGATATTAATGATATTGTTTGATAATTTTCGCATTCAGTTGGATCGTCTTTCTTAGGAGTAGGCATTAATATGGAACGCCTCCAGTCGGTCGGCCAAGTAGCTATCTTCCAAATTTCTTGGCATGCAGGAGTGAGCACTTCCAGCGCTGCATCTGTTTGTTGAAACACCTTAATTGATATTCTGTCAGTTCCTGGAGTCTTGTTTTTCGCCAGTGACTTCAGTGCAGCTTGTACTTCTTCCTTCAGTACCATCTGTTCCTGATCATATGCCACCTCTTGAACTGGTTGAACGTTGACTAATTTCTTTTTGGTATGATGACTCTGTGTATTCCTTCCATCTTCTTTTGATGCTTCCTGTGCCATTTAATATTTTCCCCATACAATCCTTCACTACTGCAACTCGAGGTTTGAATTTTTTCTTTAGTTCTTTCAGCTTGAGAAATGCTAAAAATGTTCTTCCCTTTTGGTTGTCTAACTCCAGCTCTTTGCACATGTTATTATAACACTTTGTCTTCTCGAGCTGCCCTTTGAACTCTTCTGTTCAGCTATTTTACTTCATTATTTCTTCCTTTTGCTTTACCTACTGGATGTTCGAGAACAAGTTTCAGAGTCTCTTCTGACATCCATTTTGGTCTTTTCTTTCCTGTCTTTTACATGACCTCTTGCTTTCTTCATGTATGATGTCATTCCACAACTGGTCTGTCTTTGGTCATTAGCATTCAACATGTCAAATCTATTCTGAAATGGTCTCTAAATTCAAGTGGGATATACTCAAGGTCATACATCGGCTCTCGTGGACTTCTTCTAATTTTCTTCAGTTTCAACTTGAACTTCCATATGAACAACTGGTGGTCTGTTCTGCACATGGTCCCTGGTGTTGTTTTGACCTATGATATTGAGCTTTTTGGAAGTCTCGGGCCACAGATGTAGTAGACTTGATTCCTGTGTATTCCATCTGGTGAGGTCCACCTGTATAGTCTCTGTTTTTGTTGATTAAAAAAGGTATTTTCAATGAAGAAGTCAGTCTTGCAAAATTCTATCATGTGATCTCTGGCATCATTTCTACCATATTTTCCAACTACCGATACTTATTATTTGTTTCCAACTTTTGCATTCCAATCACCAGTAATTATCAAAGCAGCTTGATTGCATGTTTGATCAATTTCATATTGCAGAAGTTGGTAAAAATCTTCAATTTCTTCATCTTTGGCTTTAGTGGTTGGGGCATAAATTTGAATAATAGTCATATTAACTGGTCTTCCTTGTAGGCATGTGGATATTATCCTATCACTGACAGTGTTGTACTTCAGGATAGATCTTGAAATGTTCGTTTTGATCATGAATGCAATGCCACTCCTCTTCAAGTTGTTATTCCCAGCTTGGTAGACTATATGATTGTCTGATTCAAAATGGTGAATACCAGTCCATTTCAGCTCTCGAATGCCTAGGATATTGATGTTTATGTGTTCCACTTCATTTTTTTTTTTAATGTTTTAACAAATTTAATGCACTTGGTGTATTTTACAAATGAGAAAATGAGCCCATGTTTAAAGGACTTGTTCTGAGTACTATCTGTTATTTTAAGCTACCATCAAGTTGACAACTCTGACTCATGGTGACCTTACATACAACAGAACGAAATGTTCCCTGGTCCTGTGTCATTCTCATAATCAGCAGCATTTTTTTTTTTTAATTTTTATTGTGCTTTAAGTGAAAGTTTACAAATCAAGTCAGTCTCCCACACAAAAACTTATATACACCTTGCTACATACTTCCAATTGCTCTCCCCCTAATAAGACAGCCCGTTCTCTCCCTCTACTCTCTCTTTTTGTGTCCACTTCGCCAGCTTCTTACCCACTCTACCCTCTCATCTCCCCTCCAGGCAGGAGATGCCAACATAGTCTCAAGTGTCCAACTGATCCAAGAAGCTCACTTCTCACCAGCATCCCTCTCCAACTCATCGTCCAGTCCAATCCCTGTCTGAAGAGTTGGCTTTGGGAATGGTTCCTGTCCTGGGCCAACAGAAGGTCTGGGGACCATGGACACCGGGGTCCTTCTAGTCTCAGTCAGACCATAAAGTCTGGCCTTTTTACGAGAATTTGGGGTCTGGATCCCACTGTTCTCCTGCTCCCTCAGGGGTTTTCTGTTGTGTTCCCTGTCAGGGCAGTCATCAGTTGTAGCTGGCACCATCTAATTCTTCTGGTCTCAGGCTGATGTAGTCTCTGGTTTATGTGGCCCTTTCTGTTTCTTGGGCTCATAATCGCCTCGTGTCCTTGGTGTTCTTCATTCTCCTTTGATCCAGGTGGGTTGAGACCAATTGATGCATCTTAGATGGCCGCTTGCTAGCGTTTAAGACCCCAGATGTCACTCTCCAAAGTGGGATGCAGAATGACTTTAACTGATTTTATTATGTTCCCCATACCCCCACCCCTGCTATACTGGCCATTGAAGCATTCAGTTCATTCAGGAAACTTCTTTGCTTTTGGTTTAGTCCAGTTGTGCTTACCTCACCTGTATTGTGTGTCACTTAAAGTAGTTCTTATCTACTATCTAACTAGTGAATACCCCTCTCCCACCCTCCCCCTCTCATAACCATCAAAGAATATTTTCTTCTCTGTTTAAACTATTTCTCCAGTTATTATAATAGTGGTCTTATACAATATTTGTCCTTTTGCAACTAACTAATTTCACTCAGCATAACGCCTTCCGGATTCCTCCATGTTATGAAATGTTTCACAGATTCGTCACCATTCTTTATCAATGCGTAGTATTCCATTGTGTGAATATAACATAATTTATTTATCCATTCATCTGTTGATGGGCACCTTGATTGCTTCCACCTTTTTGCCATTGTAAACAGAGCCGCAGTGAACATGGGTGTGCACATATCTGTTCATGTAAAGACCCTTAATTCTCTAGGACATATTCCAAGGTGTGGGATTGCTGGATCGTATGGTAGTTCTATTTCTAGCTTTTTAAGGAAGCGCCAAATCAATTTCCAAGGTCGTTGTACCATTTTACATTCCCACCAGCAGTGTATAAGTGTTCTAATCTCTCCACAGCCTCTCAACATTTATTATTTTGTGTTTTTTTGGTTACTGCCAGCCTTGTTTGGGGTGAGATGAAATCTCATTGTAGTTTTGATTTGTATTTCTCTAATGGCTAATGATCATGAGCATTCCTCATGTATGTGTTAGGTACCTGAATGTCTTCTTTGGCGAAGTGTCTGTTCATATGTTTTGCCCATTTT
This sequence comes from Elephas maximus indicus, assembly GCF_024166365.1. Taxonomy (NCBI): domain Eukaryota; kingdom Metazoa; phylum Chordata; class Mammalia; order Proboscidea; family Elephantidae; genus Elephas; species Elephas maximus. Next base: position 25,034,601 of record NC_064829.1, read on the forward strand.
TTAATTGGGTTATTTGTCTTTTTGCAGTTGTTTTTTTGCAGTATCATGTAGATTTTAGAGATTGAGCACTGATTGGAAATGTTATAGCTAAAAACTTTTTCCCAGTCTGTAGGTAAACTTTTTACTCTTTTGGTGATATCTTTGGATGAGCATAGGTGTTTGATTTTTAGGAGCTCCCAGTTATCTAGTTTTTCATCTGCATTGTTAATAATGTTTTGTATACTGTTTATGCCATGTACTAAAGAAAAACAGGGCTCCTAAATTTGTCCCTATTTTTTCTTCCCTGATCTTCATCATTTTAGATTTTATATTTAGATCTGTGATCCATTTTGAGCTCGTTTTTGTGCATAGAGTGAGGTATGAGTCTTGTTTCCTTTTTTTTTTGATGGATATCCGGTTATGCCAGCACCATTTGTTAAAAAGACTTGTCTTTTCCTCATTTAACTGTTTTGGGGCCTTTGTCAAATATTAGCTGCTCATATGTGGATGGATTTATGTCTGGATTCTCAGTTCTGTTCCATTGGTCTGAGTATCTGTTGTTGTACCAGTACCAGGCTGTTTTGACTACTGTGGCAGTATAAAAACACCAAAAAACCCCAAACCCATTGTCATTGAGTTGATTCCGACTCATAGTGACCCTATATGACAGGGTAGAGCTGCGACAATAGAGTATCCAAGGAGTGTCTGGCAGATTTGAACTGCTGATCTTTAAGTTAGCAGTCGTAGCACTTAACTACTACACCACCAGGGTTTCTGTATGGCAGTATAATAGGTTCTAAAATCAGGTAGAGTAAGGCCTCCTACTCTGTTCTTCTTTTTCAGTAATACTTCACTTATCCAGGGACTCTTTCCCTTCCATATGAAGTTGGTGATTTCTTCCTCCATCTCATTAAAAAATGTCATTGGAATTTGGATCAGAATTACATTAAATCTATGGATCACTTTTGGTAGAATAGACATTTTTGTAATGTGAAGTCTTCCTATCCATGAGCAAGGTAAGTTTTTGCACTTATGTAGATCTTTTTTGGTTTCTTACAGAAGTGTTTTGTAGTTTTCATTGTATAAGTCTTTTACATCTCTGATAAGATTTATTCCTAAGTATTTTATCTTCTTGGGGGCTACTGTAAATGGTATTGATTTGGTAATTTCCTCTTTTTGTTGGTATAGAGGAATCTAACTGATTTTTTGTATGTTTATCTTGTATCCCGATACTCTGCTGAACTCTTCTACTAGTTTCAGTAGTTTTCTGGAGGATTCCTTAGGGTTTTCTGAGTATAAGATCATGTCATCTGCAAATAGAGACACTTTTACTTCTTCCTTGCCAATCTGGATGCCCTTTATTTCTTTATCTAGCCAAATAGCTCTGGATAGGACCTCCAGCACAATGTTGAATGCGAGTGGTGATAAAAGGCATCCTTGTCTGGTTCCTGATCTCAAAGGGAATGGTTTCAGGCTCTCTCCATTTAGGACGGTGTTGGCTATTGGCTTTGTATGAATGCCCTTTATTATGTTGAGGAATTGTCCTTGTATTCCTATTTTGCTGAGAGTTTTTATCATGAATGAGTGTTGAACTTTGTCAGATGCCTTTTCTGCTTCAATTGATAAAATCATGTGATTTTTGTCTTTTGTTTTATTTATGTGATGGATTACATTAATTGTTTTTCAAATGTTCAACCATCCCTGCATGCCTGATATGAATTCCACCTGGTCATGGTAAATTATTTTTTTGATATGTTGTTGAATTCCATTGGGTAAAATTTTGTTGAGGACTTTTGCATCTAAATTCATGAGGGATATAGGTCTATAATTTTCTTTTTTGTGGTGTCTTTACTTGGTTTTGGTATCAGGGATATGGTGGTGTCATAGAAGGAGTTTGGGAGTATTCCGACCTTTTCTATGCTCTGAAATACCTTTAGTAGTAGTGGTGTTAACTCTTCTCTGAAAGTTTGGTAGAACTCTGCAGTGAAGCTGTCCGGGTCAGGGCTTTTTATTGTTGGGAGTTTTTTGATTACCTTTTCAATCTGTTTTCTTACAAGTGTATTTACTTGTTCTACCTCTGTTTGTGTTAGTTTAGGTAGGTAGTGTGTTTCTAGGAATTCATCCATTTCTTTTAGGTTTCAAATTTGTTAGAGTACAATTTTTCATAGAAATCTGATGTGATTCTTTTAATTTGAGTTGGGTCTGTTGCAATATCACCCAGCTCATTTCTTATTTGGATTATTTGCTTCCTCTCCCGTTTTTCTTTTGTCAGTTTTGGCAGTGGTTTATCAATTTTGTTGATTTTTTTCAAAGAATCAGCTTTTGGTCTTGTTAATTCTTTCAATTGTTTTCTATTTCATTTAGTTCTGCTCTAATTTTTATTATTTGTTTTCTTCTGGTGCCTGAGGGTTTCCTTTGTTGCTCTCCTTCTGTTTGTTCAAGTTGTAGGGATAATTATTTGATTTGGGCCTTTTCTTCTTTTTGTATGTGTGCATGTATTGATATAAATTGTCCTCTAAGCACTGCTTCCACTGCGTCCCAAAGGTTCTGATAGGAAGTGTTTTCATTCTCACTGGATTCTATGAATTTCTTTATTCCATCCTTAATGTCTTCTATAATCCAGTCTTTTTTGAGCAGGGTAGTGTTCAGTTTCCAAGTGTTTGATTTCTTTTCCCTGTTTTTTCTGTTATTGATTTCCAATTTTACGGCCTTATGGTCAGAGAAAATGCTTTGTAATATTTTGATGTTTTGGATTCTGCTAAGGCTTGCTTTGTGACTTAATATGTGTCCTATTGTAGAGAATGTTCCATCTGCACTAGAAAAGAAAGTATACTTGGCTGCTGTTGGGTGGAGTGTTCCGTATATATCTATGAGATCAAGTTGGTTGATTATGGCATTTAGATCTTCTGTGTCTTTATTGAGCTTCTTTCTGGATGTCCTGTCCTTCACTGATAGTGGAGTATTGAAGTCTTGTACTATTTTTGTGGAGCTGTCTATCTCACTTTTTAATGTTGATAGAGTTTATTTTATGTATTTTATAGCCCTGTCCTTGGTTGCATAAATATTTAATATGGTTATATCTTCTGGGTATATTGTCCCTTTAATCATTATATACTGTCCTTCATCATCCTGTATGATGGATTTAACTTTAAAATCTATTTTGTCGGAAATTAATATTGCCATTCCTGCTCTTTTTTGATTGTTGTTTGCTTAATATATTTTTTTCCATTCTTTGAGTTTTAGTTTGTTTGTGTCTCTAAGTCTAAGGTGTGTCTCTTGTAGGCAGCATATAGACGGATCTTGTTTTTTAATCCATTCTGCCACTCTCTGTCTCTTTATTGGTGCATTTAGTTCATTTACATTCAGGGTAATTATGGATAGGTATGAATTTAGTGCTATCATTTTGATGTCTTTTTTTGTGTGTCGTTGACAGTTTTTTTCCCACTTAATTTTATGTGCTGAGTAGATTATCTTTATATATTATCCTTTCCTCATATTCGTTGTTGATTTTGTTTCTGCTGAGTCTCTATTTTTTTCTTGTATTTTATTTTGATGAGTAGGATAGTTTGTCTCCTTTGTGGTTATGTTAATATTTACCCCTATTTTTCTAAATTTAAACCTAACTTTTGTTTTCTTTGTATTGCCTTATCTTCCTCTCCATATGGAATATCTATGACTGCATTTCTTATTCCCTCTTTATTGTTTTAATGTTGTCTTCTTTTACATAATAACATGGCTGATACCTGTTTTGAGCACCTTTTTATCTTGATTTATTTTTGTGATTTCCCTCTCGGGGTTGATTTCTGATTGCTCTGTGCAGTGTTCTAGTCTTGGGTTAATACCTGATGTTATTGATTTTCTAACCAAAGAACTCCTTTTAGTATTTCTCGTAGTTTTGGTTTGGTTTTTACGAATTCCCCAATCTTCTGTTTATCTGGAAATGTCCTAATTTCACATTCATATGAAAGACAGTTTTGCTGAATATATGATTCTTGGTTGGCAATTTTTTTCCTTCAAATTTTTATGTAAGGCATCCCATTGGCTTCTTGCTTGCATGGTTCCTGCCAAGTAGTCCGAGTTTGTTCTTATTGACTCTCCTTTGCAGGCGACTTTTCATTTATCCCTAGCTACTCTTAAAATTCTCTCTTCATGTTTGGTTTTGTCAGGTTTGATTATAATATGTGTTGGTGACTTTCTTTTAAGACCTGCCTTACGTGGAGTTCGATGAGCATCTTGGGTAGCTATCTTCTCATCTTTCATGGTATCAGGGAACTTTTCTGCCAACAAATCTTCAAAAATTCTCTCTGTATTTTCTGTTATCCCTCCCTCTTCTGATACTCCAGTCACTCGTAGGTTATTTCTCTTGATAGAGTCCCACATGGTTCTTAAGTTTTTTTCATTTTTTAAAATTCTGTTATCTGATTTTTCGTCAAATGTATTAGTGTCAAGTGCTTTATCTTCAAGTTCACAAATTCTGCCTTCCAGTTGCTCAAGTCTGCTTCTCTGACTTTCTATTGAGTTGCCTACTTCTGTAATTTTATTGTTAATCTTCTGAATTTCTAATTGTTGCCTGTCTATGAATTTTTCCAGCTTCTTAAATTTTTCATTATGTTGCTGAATAATCTTTTTAATTTCTTCAATTGCTTTATCTGTGTGTTCCTTGGCTCATTCTGTATATTGCCTCATTTCCTTATTGATGTCTTGAAGGGTTCTGTATTTTAAACTTTCGAATCCTGCCTCTGGTAATTCCAGAAAGGCACTTTTATATAGAGGATCCCTTGATTCTTTGTTTTGAAAGCGTATTGAAGTGATCATGTTCTCTTTCTTTACGTGACTTGATATTGACTGTTGTCTCCGAGCCATCCATATGTTACTGTATTAGGTTATTTTACGTTTGCTTACTGTGTAGTAGCTTCTTGCTTTGTGTTGTTTTGATATGCCCAAATGGGTTGCTTGAGTGAGCTAGCTTGATTATTTTCAGCTTGGGAACTCTGATGTCCTGTCCCCAGATGGCTAGAGGTGTTATCAGGCTTATCAGTCTAGGAGTCCATTCACTTTTCTTGTATGAATTCACCTTAGGTGTCCAGGTAGCTGATCATCACGTGTGTGGTATAGGTTCTGTCCTACAGGCTTAGAGGGGCAGGGGTGTATGGTGTAGGTATCAGTATCTGGTTGCAGCAGGGTGTCACACTCTGAACAAGGCAGGGGCCTGAGAATCGTCCCCCACATGTCTCTGAGGAAAGTGTATCCCTGTTCCCTAGAGTGTACAGGTGGATGGCTTCTGCAAATGGACCATGGCCATCCAGTGTTTTTGGTTGTAAGGACTGGGAGGTACAAATTATCCTTGGACCCCTTCATGGGTGGCTGGGTGATCTGAGTTGAGCCACCAGTTCTTAGGCCCCCGATATTGGTAGGTGAGGACCCTGTTTAATATCAAACATCCAGGTCTCCACTGCACAGCTGAAACTGTTGGAGTCTGCCAACAAGGACCTATTCTTCTGAAATAGGCCCACACAGGCCAGTGCAACAGGGAAAGGTACTCAAAGTCCTTGGACCGTTTATGCCTGGACAGGAGCCACTTCTGTCCTGATCCTCCCTGGTTAGTGGAGCTGGAAATTTTTCTTTTCCCCCAATTGCAAATTTATTCTTTCTCCAAGGCTAGGAGGATGGCTCTAGGCTCTCAACAGGGCCTATCTTAGACCCAGTGATGTCAGCTGCTGAAGCTGGTTTGGGAGCAGGGTGGCGGGGGGGGGGGGAGGGGGAGAGGGGGCACGGTAAAATATATGCAGGTACTTAGGTTTTGCTGAGAGAGCCTTTCTTCTCTTTTTCTGGAAGTGTGAGTAAGCTGTGTGGTGGCTGTTTCTCTCTGAGGAAACTGTGGCCCAATGCTAGTATCAGTTTGCTGCCGCTGCTCCTAGGACTGGCAACTGAGGGCTCCCTGCAATTCAGGTCCGGTAACTCCTTCTCGCTCCTGAACCATCTCCTCCTCCCCACCCCTCAGTTCGTTTTCTAAGCTTGCCTTGATGTTCAGGGCTTCTAGCTTGTCATAAATACAGTTGTTTCACTTTTTGTTTTTGCGTCTTGGTTGTAAAGAGGGCTCGCCAGAAGCATTTGTCTATTCTGCCATCTTGGCTCTGCCTCCGTCAGCAGCATTTTCGAGTCCATTATTGTGTCTATTCTGTGAACCCATCACATTAAGGGCCTCCAATAATCTTTTAAATATTTTTTCTTATTTTTTTTTTAATTCTACTTTAGGTTAAGGTTAACAGAATAGACTAGTTTTGTATTAAACAGTTAGTATACATATTGTTTCATGACATTGGTTAACAACTCTGAGACATGTCAACACTCTCCCTTCTCAACCTCGGGCTCCGTATTACCAGCTTTCCTGTCTTCTAGTTCTTGTGCCTGGGCTGGTGTGCCCCTTTACTCTCTTTTTATTTTATGGGCCTCTTCAATCTTTGGCTGAAGGGTGAACCTCAGCAGTGACTTCATTACTGAGCTGAAAGGGTGTCTGGGGGCCATATCTCAGGGTTTCTCCAGTCTCTGTCAGGCCACCAAGTCTGGTCTTTCTTTTTTAGTTAGAAGTTTGTTCTACATTTTTCTCCAGCTCTGTCTGAAACCCTCTATTGTGATCTCTGTCAGAGCTGTCAGTGGTGGTAGCCGGGCACCATCTACCTGTACTGGACTCAGTTTGGTGGAGGCTGTTTTAGGTGTGGTCCATTAGTCCTTTGGACTACTCTTTCCCTTGTATCTTTAGTTTTCTTTGTTCTTCCTTGCTCCGGAAAGGGAGAGACCAGTGGAGTATCTGAGATGGCTGTTCACAGGCTTTTAAGACCCCAGATGTTACTCACCACAGTAGAATGTAGAACATTTTTTTTATAAACTATGTTATGCCAATTGAACTAGATGTTCCCCGAGGCCATGGTCCCCACAGCCCTCAGTCCAGCAATTCCGTCCCTCAGGGAGTTTGGATATCTCTATGGAGCTTCCATGACCTTGCCTTGTACAAGTTGTGCTGAGTTCCCCAGTATTTTGTGCTGTCTTACCCTTCACCAAAGTTACCACTCACCTATTGTCTATTTAGTGTTTTTCCAACTCACCCCTGCCCTCCCTCATAACCAACAAAGATTGTTTCTTTTTGTGTGTAAGCCTTTTCATGAGCTTTTACAGTAGTGGCCTCATACAATATTTGTCCTTTTGTGATTGACTTATTTCACTGAGCATAATGCCCTCCAGGGTCATCCACGTCATGAGGTGCTTCACAGATTCATTACTGTTCTTTATGATCGCCTAATACTCCATTGTGTGGAAGTGCCATAGTTTGTTTATCCAGTCATCTGTTGATGGGCATATAGGTTGTTTCCATGTTTTTGCTACTGTGAACAATGCTGCAATGAACATGAGTGTGCATATGTCTATTTGTGTGATGACTGTTATTTCTCTAGGATATATTCCTAAGACTAGGATTGCTGGATCATATGATATTTCTATTTCTAGCTTTCTCAGGAAGTGCTGTATCATGGTCCAAAATCATTGTATCACTTTGCACTCCCACCAGCAGTGCATAAGAGTTCCAATCTCCCCACAACTTCTCCAACATTTGTCATTTCTTGTTTTATTGATTCATGCCAGTAATGCCAGGGTGAGATGGTATCTCATTGTGTTTTTGATGTGCATTTCTCTAATGGTTAGTGATCCTGAGCATTTCCTCCTGTGTTTGTTGGCCACTTCAATGTCTTCTTTGGTGAAGTGTCTGTTTATTTTCTTTGCCCATTTTTAAATTGGATTATTTGTCTTTTTGTTATAGAGGTGTTGGATTTTCTGGTAGATTTTAGAGATTAGACCTTAGTCTGATTTGTAATAGCCAAAATTTTTTTTCCCAGCCTGTAGGCTCTCTTTTTACTCTTTTGGTGAATTCTTCTGATAAGCATAAGTGTTTAATTTTTAGAAGATTCCAGTTATCTAGCTTATCTTCTAGAGTTTGTGCATTGTTCATTGTGGTTTGTATCCTGTACATGCCATGTATTAGGGCCTGTAGCATTGATCCTATTTTTTCTTCCATGAACTTCATATTTTTTGGCTTTATATTTAGATCTTTGATCCATTTTGAATTAGTTTTGGTATATGGTGTGATGTATGGATCCTGTTTGATTTTTTTGCAGATGGACATCCAGTTTTGCCAGCATCATTTGTTAAAAAGACTGTCTTTTCCCCATCTGATGGACTTTGGGCACTTGTTGAAGATCCGGTGACCATAGGTGGATGGATTTACACCTGGGTTCTCAATTCTGTTCTATTGGTCAATGTATCTGTCATTGTACCAGTACCAGGCTGTTTTGATTACTGTAGCTGTACAGTAGGTTCTGAGGTCAGGTAGAGGGAGTCCTCCTACTTTATTCTTCTTCAGTAATACTTTATTGATCTGAGGCTTCTTCCCTTTCCATATAAAGTTAATATTAAGCTTTTCCGTGTCTTTAAGGAATGTTGTTGGTATTTGGATCAGGATTACATTGCATTTGTAAATTGCTTTGGGTAGAGTTGTCATTTTCGTAATGTTGAGTCTACCTGTCCATGAGCATGGTACGTTTTTCCATTTATATAGATTTCTTTTGTTTTCTTGCAGTAGGGTTTGTAGTTTTCTTTGTACAGGTCTTTTACATCCCTCGTTAGATTTATTCCCAAGTATTTCATTTTTTAAGGGCTATTATAAAAAAAAAAAAAAAAATTAAAAAAAAAATTTTTATTTTTTTTATTATAAATTATATTGTTTTCTTGATTTCCTTTTCATCATTCTCTTTATTGGTGTATAGGAATCCAACTGATTTTTGTAAGTTTATCTTGTATTTGGCTACTCTACTGAATCTTTCTATCAGTTTCAGTAGTTTCCTCATGGAGTCTTTTTGGTTTTCTGTGTCTAGTATCATATCATCTGCAAATAGGGACAGTTTAATTTCCTCATTACCAATGCAGAGGCCTTTATTTCTTTTTCGTGCCTTATTGCTCTATATAGAACTTCCAGCACAACGTTAAATAGGAGTGGTGATAAAGGGCATTCTTGCTTTGTTCCTGTTCTCAAGAGGAATGTTTTCAGTCTCTCTCCATTAAGAATGATGTTGGCCGTTGATTTTGTATAGATGCCCTTTATTTTGTTGAGAAATTTTCCTTCTATACCTACTTTTTTGAGAGTTTTTATCAGGAATGGGTGTTCTTCTTTGTGAAATTCCTTGCCTGTGTCGATTGAGATGATCACGTGATTCTTTTCTTTCCTTTTATTTATGTGGTGGATTATGCTGATTGATTTTCTAATATTATACCATCCTTGCATAATTGGTTTGAGTTCTACTTGGTGGTGTTGTATTATTTTTTTGATATGATGCTAAATTCTATTGGCTAGAATTTTGTTGAGAATTTTTACCTCTATATTCATGGGAGATAATGGTGTTCAATTTTCTTTTTGTGTGTGTGTGTGATATCTTTGTCTGGCTTTAGTATCAGGGCTATGCTGGCTTCATAGAATGAATTTGGAAGTATTATTCTACCTTGACTGATTGGTAGAATTCTCCAGTGAAGACATCTGGGCAAGGGCTTTTTTTGGGGGCGGGGGGAGTTTTTTTTTATTATGTTTTTCCTTAGTCATCTAGTGTTGCTATAATGGAAATACCAAAAGTGGATGGCTTTAACAAAGAGAAGTTTATTTTCTCACAGTAAAGTTGGATAAAAGTCCAAATTCATGGCATCAGCTCCAGGGGAAGGCTTTCTCTCTCTGTCGGCTCTGGAGGAAAGTCTTTGTCCTCAACCTTCCCCTGGCTGAGGAGCTTCTCAGGTGCAGGGACCCTGGTCCAAAGGAAGTGCTCTGGTCCTGGTGCTACTTTCTTGGTGGTATGAGGTCCCCCTGTCTCTCTGCTTGCTTCTTTCTTTTATATCTCAAGAGATTGCCTCAAGACACAATCCAATCTTGTAGGTTGAGTGCTACCTCACTAACGCAACTGCTGCCCATCCTCTCTCATTAACATCATAGTGGCAGGATTTACAACATATAGGAAAATCACACAATACCTGGAATCATGGCCCAGCCCAACTGATACCCACATTTTTCGGGGGACAGATTTCAATCCATGACACTTTTTCAGTCTCTTCTCTTGTTATGGGTCTGTTCAGGCTTTCAACATCATTTTGCATTAGTTTGGGTAAGTAGTATGTTTCTAGAAATGTTTCCATTTCCTTGAGGTTTTCAAATTTGTTGGAGTATGGTTTTTCATAATACCCTGTTATGATCCTTTTTATTTCAGTTGGGTCTGTTGTCATGTCCCCCATTTCATTTCTTTTTTGGGGTATTTGCGTCCTTTCGTGCTTTTCTTTTGTCAGTTTGGACAGTGGTTTGTCAATTTTGTTGATCCTTTCAAAGAACCAACTTTTGGTTTCGTTGATTCTTTGTATTGTTTTTCTATTCTCTATATCATTTATTTCTGCTCTGATCTTTATTGTTTCCTTTCTTCTGGTGGTTGTGGGCTTCTTTTGCTGTTCTCTATTTCTTCAAGTTGTGTAGCTAATGTTTTGATTTTGTGCCTTTCTTCTTTTTTGATGTGTGCATCTGTTGCTGTAAATTGACCTCTGAGGACTGCCTTTGCTGTGTCCCAAAGGTTTTGGTATGATCTGTTTTCATTCTCATTTGATTCTAGGAATTTTTTTACTCCATCTTTGATTGCTTCTACTACCCAGTGGATTTTAAGCAGGGCGGTATTCAGTTTCCATGTAATTGATTTTTTTTTTCCTTGTTCTTCCTGTTGTTAATTTCTACTTTGTTGACATTACGGTCAGAGACGGTACTTTGTATTATTTTAATGCTTTGGATTTTGTTGAAGGTTGGTCTGTGGCTTAAGATGTAGTCTATTCTAGAGAATGTTCCAGGTGCATTGGAAAAGAATGTGTACTTTGCAGCTGTTGGGTGGAGTGTTCTATACATGGCTACGAGGTCAAGTTGGCTGATTGTGCCCTTTAGCTCTTCTGCAGCTCTACTGAGTTTCTTTCCAGATGTTCTGTCCTTTACCGAGAGTAGTGTGTTAAAGTCTCCTACTGTTATTGTGGAACTGTCAATTTCTCATTTCAGTGCTGTTAGAATTTGTTTTATACATTTTGGAGCCCTGTCATTGGATGCATTAGATGCACAGAGGCTTATTATGGTTAAGTCTTCATGATAGATCACCTCTTTAATCATTATATAGTGCCATTCTTTGCCTTTTCTGGTGGATTTTGTTTTAAAATCTATTTTATCTGATATTAATATTTTCACTCTTGCTCTTTTTTGCAGTTATTTGCTTGATATATATATATTTTTTCATCCTTTGATTTTTAATAAATTTAGGTCTTTGTTTCTAAGGTATATCTCTTGTAGACAGCATATCAATGGATCCTGGTTTTTTTTTTTTTTTTTTTTTTTGTCCATTCTGTCGCTCTCTCTTTAAGGGTGAATTTAGACCATTTACATTCAGTATAATTATTGATAGGTGTGAGTTTCCTGCTGTCATTTTGTAGTGCTTTTTTTTATGGTGATGACATTTTCTTTTTTTTCTCTTACTCTCCTGTGCTGGGTTCCTTTTGTTTGTGGATTTCTTTTTCATTAATTTCTATTGTGGATTTTTTTTTCATTATTTTTGTAGATTTTGTTTTTATTAAGACTTTATGTTTTTCTTCTTTATTTTAATGAGTAGGTTTGTCAACTTTCTTTGTGGTTACCTTGAAATTTACCCTTATCTTCCTAGGTTTGAACCAGTCTATTATTACTTGGTGTTGCCTTGCCTTCCTCTCTATTAGAAATTTCTATACTTACAGCTTTTATTCCCTCCCTTATTATTCTGATATTACTGTCATTTACAGATTAACCTAATTAGTTCCCTGTTGCAATTCTTTTGGTTTTAGCTAGTCCCTGAGAGTTCATTTCCTAGGTTAGTATCTGGCTGGCACAATCTTGTGCCCTAGATTCAGGCTGTCATCTGATGTTGTTTGTTCTCAGACTGAAGGACTCCCTTTAATAATTCTTGTAAGTTTGGTTTGGTTTTTACATGTTCTCTTAATTTCCATTTATCTGGAAACCTCCCAATTTCACCATTATATTTGAACGAGAGTTTTGCAGGATGTATTATTCTTGGTTGACAATTTTTTTCTTTCAAGGTTTTATATATGTCTCTCATTGCCTTCTTGCCTGCATGGTTTCTGCTGAGTAATCAGGCTTAGTCTTATTGTTTTTCCTCTGTATGCGACTTTTTGCTTTTCTCAAGCTGGTTTCAGGATTCTTTTTCTTTGGTTTTAGTGAGTGTGATTATGATATGCTTTGGTCATTTTCTTTTGCGTCTATCCTATATTGGGTTTGTTGAGCTTCTTGTGTGGTCAACTTTTCAGCTTTCATGATACTAGGGAAGTTTTCTGTCGGCAATTCTTCAGTGATCCTCTCTGTGTTTTCCGTTTTCTCCTCCTGTTCTAGAACTCTGATCATTCACACATTTTTGCTTTTGATTGTACCTCACATAATTCTCAGGGTTTCTTCATTTTACTTTGTTCTTTTTCCTCAAACAGAGTTGTATACAAGTGTTTGTTTTCAACTTCACTGATCCTATCTTCCATCATTTCAAACCTGCTTCTCAGCCCTCATTTCTGAAATCGTGTTGTTTATCGTTTGGATTTCTAATTGTGGTTTTTGTATGATTTCTAGTTGTGAATTTATTTTGGCATTTTTTCCTGTGTTATTTTCCTGAATTCTTTTTTTGTCTGTATTTTCCATTAATTTGTCTGCATTTTCCACAAATTTGTCTAGTTTTTCTTCACTTTCACCTGCTTTTTTCTTCAATTGTTGTATAGTTCTGAATATTAGAGATTTGAGTTCCCTGTCAGGTTGTTCTAGTGCCTTTTCTTCTACTGAAAAGTCATCGGGTGTTTTATTTTGGGTGCTTACCAGAACCACCCTGTCCTGTCTTTTTTTTTTATGTTTTGATATTGTTTGCTGTCTTTGGGACATTCAGTAATTATTTTCTTCATTTCTTGATTGTAGATTTGTTTGTTTTGTCCTGCTTTTTCATTTTATTTAGTTATGTCTGAGCAGGTGGGCTGTGCATTCTTTGTTGTTTGCCCTTCTGTGGTCACAATGCTTTTCACCTCCTTGTCCAATGGGCAGGGCCAGTTGTTCACCTATGGTGCAGCAGGACAGGTCCAGCTGAATGGGAGGAGCTGGGATGGGTTGTTTGTGGCATGTACTAGGGCTGACAGGGCTGGCCATGAATCAGTGCTGGGCAGGTTCTGGTAGGCTGTCCCTGTGCTTCTCAGGGGTGTGATGTTCAGAGCATGGTGCAGATAGGCAGGAAGGAGAGGGGAGTTTGTGATGTGTGAAGCAAAAATAGGCATGGGAAGCAGGAGTGAGAGGAGAGAGAATCAGGAGCCAGAAACAAACAAAAAAAGAGTGCTAAGGGAGGTTCCCACTGGAGTGGAGATATGAGAAATGGAGAAAAACAAAAAGCAAAAAAAAAAAAGGTAAATGAAAGGAAAAAATTGATGAAAAATTGGGGGGGAGGGGAAGAAAGCCCCCAGGGGTCCCACCAATGTGGCTGGGAAGACCAGGGAAGTGGCTCCCAGGCTGTTCAGTATAGCCTGGCTACAGGAGACCAATATGTCACACTGCGCCAGGTATTCAGGAGACAGGAAATGACGAAAGAGAATTGAGAACTGAGTAATGAAGAAGGACAGAAAGGAAAAAAGAGAGAAACAAAAAAAGAAAGAAAGAAAAAAGAAATGCCCCCAGGGTCTGTGCAGACTGGGGAAATGGCTCCTAGGCTGTGTAGTGCAGCCTGGCTAGAAGGGGCTTCCAAGTCTTGAAAAGAAAAAGAAAACAAACAAAACAAAAAGAGAAAAAAGCCACCCTGGGGATCCCACCAGTGTGGTGTCGCAGGCCGGGGTTCCCCAGTCAAGTGGTGCTTCATAGACTTTAAAGAAGAGCCAAAGATGGCACATAAAATCAAGTGTTCAAGAGAAAGGAGGGAGTGGTGGTGAGATGCATGGAAGAAACCAAAAGAAACGGGAAAAAACAATATCAACAGCAGACAAATGGCACTCAGGGAGCTGGCACGAGTAGGCGGGGTGAATCCAAGCAGCCCAGGGCCAAAGCAGTTGCCTCCCAGCCAAGACACTGTGGTTAGCAGAGAAGGTCGAGGTGGTGGGAGAGAAAAGGGGGTTAGGAAAGCATATATCCCTGGCCACCAGGTGCTCTGCCTCCTGCTAGGAACCTAGTGAAGGTGCTTTCCTGTACTCTATATCTGCAGATCTCTGATGTGGGGAGGGTAAATTCAAGCAGCACAGAAGCTGCACTTCCCAGCCTGCTGAGCCACTGCTGCCAGCCAGGAAGTGCGGAGGTAGAGCAGCAGGTAGAGGATAGGGTCTGGGAAGGCATGTATCACTAGTTACTGCATGCTCTGTCTCCTGCTGGGAGCTCTGTGAAGTTGCTTTTCTGTACTCCCTGTCCACTGATCTCCGACAGGAGTCTAAGACTTCAAGTCCATGCTGTGTTAGCTGATAGAGGACCTCTGCATGTATCTGTCCTCACTCTCAGTTCTCTGTCAGTTTCTTATTCCACTCAGTGTTTGGCTGAGTTCTTTATCTCTTCTTTTGACACTTCATATTCCAATAATGATGTTTGTCTCTGTTTTACTTAGTTTTTCAGGTCTTTGCTGTGGAGGGATGATGTGGTGCTTCTGTCTATGGTGCATGTTGGCCAGAAGTCCCACTTCACTTTTGACAATTTCCAATTTTCCTAGATTCATCCTTCGTATAATCCAGATTTCAATTATTAGTGGATGTTTGCAGCTGTTTCTTCACATTTTCAGTTGTGCCATGTCAACAAATGAAGGTCCTGAAAGATTGACTCCATCCACATCACTAAGGTCAACTCTACTTTGAGGAAGCAGCTCTTCCCCAGTTGTCTTTTGAGTGCCTTCCAACCTGGGGGGCTCATCTTCCGGCACTACATCAGACAGTGTTCTGCTTTTATTCATAAGGTTTTCACTGGATAATTCTTTTCAAAAGTAGGTTTCTGGGTCATTCTTCATAGTTTGTCTTAGTCTGGAAGCTCAGCTGAAACCTGTCAGCCATGGATGACCCTGTTGGTATCTGAATACCCATGGCACAGCTTCCAGCATCACAGTAACACATAAGACCCCACAGTATTACAAACTGATAGACATATGGGGGAGGTTCCATTTATTGAGATAGAAAAAAAGAAGTAGCATTTATTGAGGAAAAGAAAAGGAGGAACTAATTTTGGTGAGAAGAACAAGATTTCAGCTTTGGACATGCTGAGTTTGAGATGCCTGTGAGCCATCCTTCTACAGGTGTCAAGTACCCAGTTGGAAAAGAAGTCAGAAGAAAAGGCTGGATCAAAGATAGAAACATGGGAGAGAGTGGATTGACTTTATCAACTGCAGAGCAAGTAAACTAGTCAGGAATTGAACTCAAAGAGCCCATTGAGCCAAATGGAATCCACTGGTGCTTTAACACAAACAATTTTGGTAGACTGGTGGAGGAAAAGCAAGATTGAAATAGGCTGCAGAGTGAATTGGAGGAGAAGAACTGAAGAAAGTATAGACAGCTCTTTTGAGGAACTTGCCCAAGAAGGAAAGGAAGCAGAGAAACAGCAAAATCAATAACAGGAGGAAGATACAGTTTCAAGTGAGGCTTTATTTATTTATTTTTTAAGATAAAAGATACAAAAGCAGTGGTTCTTAACCTTGTCTACACGTTAGATTAACTCACAGAAAATTCTAAATCCTGAGACTCAGGCCTCACCAGATACAATTAAATCAGAATCTTTGCAGGCATGAGGCAGTTTAAAATACTACTTGCACTGGCAAGTTTGAGAACCAGTGTACTCTACTTGCTTTTAAGTCACCTGAGGAGCTTGCTGGCATCCGTAAGTGGTGCAAACAGTTAAGTGCTCTGCTACTAACCAAAGTAGACCCTGGTGGCGTAGTGGTTAAGTGCCACGGCTGCTAATCAAAGGGTCGGCAGTTCAAATCCACCAGGTGCTCCTTGGAAACTCTGTTCTATAGGGTCACTATGAGTTGGAATCAACTCGACAGCACTGGGTATTTGGGTTTTGGTACTAACCAAAATGTTGGCAGTTTGAGTCTAACCTGAGGCACCTTGGAAGAAAGGCCTGGAAATTTATTTCCAGAAGGATCACAGCCATTGAAAACCCTATGGGGTACAGCTCTACCCTGACATATATGGGGGTCACCATAATTTAGAATTGATTTGAGGCAACAGGTTAGGTTTGGTTTAAAGGAGCTCGTTAGAATGCAGAATCTGATTCAGTAGGTCTGGAGCAGGATACAAGTCTCTGAACTTCTAAGTTCTCTGGTGTTGCTGCTGCTGCTGCTGAATCATGGAACTATAATACATTTGAATATGGAAATGGGAGTGATACAGAAGAGAAAGAGGATAAGGATGTAGGGCTTGCAGAGTGAAGGCAGAGAAAATTTTAATGAAGTTCAGTGAACTGTCCGTGTCTACTGCCCAAACTACTTGTCAACCAGCTGTATTCTTTTAGACCGTGCAGTGGATGCTGGTAGATTCAGAACTGAGACAATGGTTTCCCCAGCACTGGGAGTGTTGGCACTAAAAGCCCTCATTTGAGTCCTTCTCTGGGAATCATCCTAGGCTGAAGGGAGAAGACTTGTCCAAGGTCAAGCCCTCTGCTCTGGGTCTGTGGGGTGATTAGGGGAGGGAGCATATACAGTCTGGTGCCCTTGCTTCGGGTCAGACAACTCTGACCTTGCCTCCACAGTTTCCTGTTGATAGGCTGACACTCCCTGCCTTTTTTGCAACGGTATCACAGTTCAACACTTTCCTTGCCCAAAATTACCTCCACTCCCCAGTGTTGCTCCTGAGGGCCTTCCCCAATAAACTTCCAGTGGACAAATCTCAGAGAATGTTTCCAGGTGAAACAGCAAAAGACAGATCTCTGGTAAATCATGATAAGAAACAAAAGATCATACAGAAAATGTACTATGCAAGTGTTGTATGCTTTAAGTCACACTTTTTTGGAATCTGTAGGTTTAAATGAGCCATTTAAAATGTAATCTGTATGGTCCCAGACACAGTAGGGGAAAAAAAGTAGAACAAAACTCAAATTCACAAAAAGGAAAAAAAAAAAAAAAGACCAGACTTGCTAGTCTGATAGAGACTGGAGAAATCTTGAGAGTATGGACCCCTGACTTTTAACTCAGCACTGAAGTCACTCCCAAGGCTCACCCTCCAGCCAAAGATTAGATAGGTCTATAAGGGCCTTTTCTGGAGCCCTGGTGGCATAGTGGTGAAGAGCTTGGCTGCTATCCAAAAGTTTTGCTGTTAGAATCCACCAACTGCTCCCTGGAAACGCTATGGGCCAGTTCTACTCTGTCCTATAGGGTTGTTATGAGTTGGAATCAACTCCACAGAAACAGGTTTTTATAGGGCCTTTGGAAACCCTGTGGGGCAGTTATACTCTGTCTTACAGGGTCACTATGACTTGAAATAGACTCCACTGCAATGGGTTTGGTTTTGGTTTGTTTATAGAACAAACAATAACACACATGAGGAATGTCCTTCACAGTTCATTCATGTATATGAGACTAATGGGCACACCAGCCCCAAAGGAAAGACAGGAAGGCAGGAAGGGACAAGAAAAATGGATAAATGGAAACAGGGAACCCGGAGTGGAGAAGGGGAGAGTGTTGGCCACGTGGGGTTGGCAAGCCATGTCACAAAACAATTTGTGTATTAACTGGTTAATGAGAAACTAATTTGCCCTGTGAACTTTCAAAGCACGTTAAAAAATAATAAATAAAAAGTCACCTCTAAGCCCATCAAAATAATATAGCTCATTCAAATTTTGATAATTAAAGGACAAGAAATTACAGTTATTAAGCATTGAGGTTGTAACTGTTTTATAGTATGTTCACCGAGTTGCTTTTTCCAGCACATTATTCTACTGATAAGTATAACGCAATAGAAAAATCACTAGCTTATCATATAACATCCTGATGGAAATTTTGCTATAATTGAATTTCCGTTTGCTTGTGATGCAAATACTGTGAGTGTTTCATAGATTCTGTAAAGGGAACAGTAGACTATTTGGGGGTCTCCGCATTGAATGTGCCCAGGAAAAATGGATGAACCACCTTTCCTACAGGTGGAGATGAGACACAGAAACAAAAACAAACAAACCCATAAAAAAGGAAAATAAAAAATGATAAACCTTACTGGAATAGAAAATTGGGGGTTTTGTAGGACCTTTTGAGAATAGATTTGGAGGGGAAAAGTGACAGTGAGCACACGGAAGCAACCTTCTTGCTTCTGAATTGAAAATAATAAATCAGTGAAAGCAAGGACAGGAGGGAGGCCGTAGGCTAGAGCCACGCTGATGTTAAGGAGCTCCTTCAACCTTTTATCAAAGATGTCATCAGCTTTATTCTACCTACTCAAGTTCTACAAACACTAAGGATGGACCCTGTCTTTCCTGAGGGTAAGAGGGCTAGCATGGTTGTTGATTGTTTCTGATTCCAAAACTAACTGATGAAATAAGAACTCCCCCCAAAACAAGTTTTGTCCCATTGGATAAGCAAATCAGGTTTTTATTATGTTGGCAGAGGCTTACTTTTCAAACTGTGTTGAAGAAAAGACTATTCCTTAATTGCATGAAAGTAAAACAGGATAAAAAGGGAGCACTAAATGAAAATATTTTAAAGCTTTCATTTTTAAAGTTTTACATGAAAAATGCACATTTCATGAATACATGCACTGCATTAACAAGTTCAATCCTTGTGCTGCAACTGGCTGAACAGTTACTTTTAATCAAGGGAATATTATGCAAAGTCCAATACTCAGTCATGTAAACAAACAAGGCAAGCAAAACGCTTCAGTCTCTGCTGAAACTTTAGCTTTGTTAACCTTTGCTTCCCATATAAAGCAAAAATCTTTAAATTGAAAAAGCAATCCCAGAGAGAATAAATACTGCTTATACAAACATAAAAGAGTATTTGGTTTAAACCATTGCATAGCTTATCAATAGCTGTGTACTGTACAATAACCACAGTTGTATTGCACTTTATGCAACTAATATTTTACTTCATATTCCTTATATCTTGCTATTCTAGTCATTAATCCAAGACTGAGACAACAGATCAGGCAAGATTCTATGGAGGAACAGAAGTTCTAGCAACAAAAACACTGAAGGATACACTACAAAGAAATTTTGGAAATGTGTTGTTAGGGAATCACCTCCCTTGATAGGGTTAAAAACTTCAACATTTTTGAAATTAGAAATATGCAGAGCTTTTTATAGTTACCTAAAATCATCATCATTGCTCAACCATTTTCTTATAGTCGGGAATGGAGACAAAACTTTAGCCAGTTAAAACTTGGGTAGTAAAAAATGTAGACAGAGTTAGCTTGAGGTTAACATCCTAACTCGAAGCTAAAATATTTGTCTGTGGGGGTGTGTGTAAACTGTCAAGGACTCTAATGAAATCTAAGAGCCCAAAGTTCTCTTGAATCTGGTTTTTACAAGGGTCTTCAAGTCCACTAGATTTTGATGTATTTATGACACATTCTAATACTGAACTTTGGAAAAGATTATCTTGGGTTACAGGAATGAGCTTCATCCTTTCACTTCCAATCAATGTTTACCAGTCAGAAACAATAAAAAAAAAATAGAGATCCTAAATAAGATAAGACCAAATCACACGAGAAGATCTGAACAGGTGCCATTATTAAAACCTCCTTGGGAAGCAGGTTAGTGTAAGCTCTATTGTCGGCAGAAGAAACCACTGAGATACAGTGTTTTTTTTTTTTTAACTCTTGTGCCAGATATGACCACACTGATATGCACAATGTCAGTACTCCACTCTTCCCATGCATTAAGGGAACAGTGCTATGCTTCACTTCCTTTCCCATTCTATTGTGAAACTCAGATTTCTTTCTTCCTACAGCAATAGCAAAGGTGGGTAAATCATAGCTACCTGCCTCTTAGTCAGAAAAGGATGGCATTCCCTTCAATGTCATCATGGGAAACTGAGAGATGATGTTAACAGGCAAGTTCAGACTTCTATGATCAAGGGAAACTACTTGTAGTTTGCTTATCTTTAGATGGCTTCACTGTGTCTAAAGAAATTTATTTTTTGACACCAAATTTATTAAAGAAATTTATTTTTTGACACCAAGTTTAATTCACCACTTGTAGTCCATCTAACAGTGATTTCATATGATGAAATTTTCTTCATGAAGTAATAAAAGTTTAATGAGCAATAAGTTTTCCAAATAGTAGGGAATGATACAGAAAAATGTTTTGAACTGGGAATCGGCGAGTCTGGATTTAACTTAATCTGGGCCGCTTAATAGTTTTAGACCCTTGTGTTATTTATTTATATGTTCATTGTTCAGTTTCCTCATTTGCAAAATTAAAAGTAGAACACATTAAGCTCTAGAATTTCATAACTTTTATAGACTCTAACTAGACAAACATCCTTTCTGATTGATTTCTAGATTTAGGAATACCTTTTACATTTATTGAAATCCATAATCCAGGCAAGGAAGGCAATAAAAAATTTTTTTTTCTAATTTTTTTTCTACTGATTGATTTCTAGATTTAGGAATACCTTTTACATTTATTGAAATCCATAATCCAGGTAAGGAAGGCAATAAGGATAAGGATTTTGCTAAAATAGAGGTGATCTGTTTTCAGTTCCTCTTTATTAGTTTGCACTGGTTGGGGCAGAAAGTTCTTGTGTAGGCACACATCCGGTAATGAACTTGAGACGAAAAGTCAATCTCTTTCAGGAAAACGTTCCCCTATAATGTTTTACATAAATTTATCCTCTCTTTTGCTCTAGGCTCAACTTTGAATAAACACTGTGTGCTCAGCCCAGGACAAGTAAACCCAGCATTCGTCACTGCTGTCTTGTTTTACCCACATGGGGAAAGCCCACACCCTTTCTCCTCACTGTTGCCCTATATTGTTTTTAATCTTTTTGCTTTAGGGAGATTCTGCCCAGCTTCTAAGACTCTCAAAATGATCTCTAACTCTAGCACAGAACAGTCAGAAAGAAGATTTCTCTGAACAATCTGTCTATAAGAGGTATTAACTGCAAGAACAAACAGGTATCAAAGGAATTGGCTTGGAATTTTTTATAGCTTCAATCCAAGCCTGACCCTGACAGGCAATATTTCCTCTATTTAGCCATAGACTGACATGTATTGAGGCCTTTTCATATTCTGTGCATTGTGTTAAGTGCTTCATAAGCATTTCCTTGGTAAGTACCCATGATAACATGGTGAATTAAGCAATATTATTATCCCCATTTTCTAGAGAGTTTAAGTAGCTTGCCCAAGATCACTTGAACCTTTCCAGTCTGATTCCAGACCTGTAGTCTTAACTACTTGGTACATTAGCCCCACTCCCCTTATAGGTGACTGGTTAAGAATATTATTATTAAGAGTGTTATTAACTCTTTTACCCAGCCAGTGTACCTCATGCACAGCCATGGGGCTGGCACAGGACCTAAGATACCCAATCAACATTCTGAGCAAAACACTTTTGGCCCTTTTCATTAAAAATCTTTTTTTTCTCAGAAACCTTTAAAACTTACAAGTTACATAGCTAGTTGGTGACAAAATTTTTTTAAAGGTCTGTGTGATAGTAAAGCTTTGAAAAAAATATATTGGAGGCTGAGAAAGTCACACCCCCCAGGCTCTGTTTTGTCTCTCCCATACTTGTTGGCAAAACACAAGCTCTGCTCAGCACTCACCTCATTTGGGCAGCCAGTTGATTGTCTCAGAAAAGATCTCAAGGTTGACCTGTCCCAGTTACTTGTTTAAATTCTGTAATCAGTCTGTTTGTGCACCACAACGTGCCAAGGAACATGATGTAGCCTGATTTGAGCAGTAAGAAACCTTACAAAACCAAGAAACCTCCATTTTCTTTCTCTTAAAGTGTTTATGAGAAATAGGAGCCTGGTGGCAAAGTGGCTAAGTGCTTGGATGCCAACTGAAAAGTCAGCCATTTGAATCCACAAGCTGCTCTGCGAGAGAAAGATGTGGCAACCAGTTTCCGTAAAGATTTACAGCCTTGGAAACCCTGTGGGGGCAGTTCTACTCTGTCTTATAGGGTATGATGAAAAGAGGGAAAGAAAATTAGCATTTACTATAATCTCATTTAATTCCTTCAACAGTATTAAGGGTATTATCATCTTCATTTCCCAAGAAAAGAAACTGAGGCTCAGAGAAGATGACTCATCTGACCAAGTCACCTGGTGGTTGGAGGGCACAGGCTTAAAATCAGTGTTGGCTCCTCAACAACCGGTGCTTGTTCTGCACCCCAGAGGTTGTCAGGGTTAAATATGAATGGATAGAAAGTGAATATTTAAAACTCTTCTCTTGTGAGTTTCAGAAAACTGGCAGGGATGCCTCCAACTTCATTAGTGTTTCTGAGTCAGAAGGCAAAGATACCTTGAATTATCTGGCAAATAGTCAAAGATGTGAAGTCAGATGTCATATTTCACTAAGTGAAATCCACAGTGGCAGGAAGGCTGGACAACAACCTGGTTTAAATGTTTGACAGATTTGGAATTTTTCTTGCCAGGGACATTTAAATGTGTAACAGGGTTGTTGTCCTGGTATCTGTCATGCAGTAATGTCCCTCACTTATAATGGGTGTACTGCAAAGGCTGTGGGAGGCGAGGCTTGCTCAGGGCATGATGCCACAGGCAGGTTTGGAGAGCACAATCCTCTGAAGCACAGAAAGCTCTGGCCTTCCCCCGAGACCTGCCTGTGAGCGCTGACTTAGTCGCTCTACTCTCAGGCATCCTGAGGATACCACGTGAGGTGACGGCAGCATCTGCAGGAATTGACGACAAAATAGGGCCACCAAACCAAATCCTCAGGATGTGAAATAGCAATGTGGTGGGAATCAATGTATTAAGAATCAAATTGATATTCCTTGTATTAGACAAGTAGACTTTCCAGAATAACTCTGAATTCCAGACTTCTTTTTCTTTTCTTTTTTCTCCTGGAAAAGGCCCTGAAATCTTTCCTTTCAATCCAGTCTGGTTGTACAAGGTTATGGATGAAACATATTTTCAGGGCAAATTGCAGCTTAGTTGGTCAAACTGCTTTAGAGGAGAAAAACGATTTGGAAGAGTTCTGGATGGACTAACACTAAACAGTTTTTTCTTACTCACCAAATCAATGCAAATGCAAACAAGGCAATCCCTGTACCCAGAGAAATTGCCTAAAAGAGGGGTAACCTTTCTTCTTACAAAATTAAATATTCCTACATGAGCCATTGATGGCATAGTACTTAAAAGCTTGGCTGCTAACCAAGAGGTTGGCAGTTCAAATCCAGCAGCCTCTTCTTTAAAACTCTATGGGGCAGTTCTACTCTGTCCTATAGGGTCACTATGAGCCAGAACTGATTTGACAGCACCTAACAACAGCAACAATATGAGCCCTGGTGGCACATTGGTTAAGAACTCAGCTGCTAACCAAAAGGTTGGCAGTTTAAACGCACCAGCTGCTCCTTGGAAACTTTCTGGGGTAGTTCTTCTCTGTTCTATAGGGTCACTATGGGTCAGAATAGACTCAACAGCAATGGGTTTGGTTTATGGGATTAAATCATTGATTAAAATTTGGGTTCCATGGTGTAATGGCTAGCACTCTGAACTCTGATTCCAGCAATCAGAGTTCAAATCTCAGTGGAATCTTTCTTATTTTAGGAACCTGGGTAGTGCAAGCAGTTTGCAATTGGCTGCTAACCTAAAGTTTGGTGGTTCTAACCTCCCCAGCAGCTCCAGGGCTTAGTGATCTGCTTCTGTAGAGATAAGAGCCAACAAAACCTATGGAGCCGTTCTACTTTATAACATGTGGGTTGCCACGAGTCGAGGGTTGACTCAACAGAAGCTAACAACAATAGGAGATTAAATCATTGATTAAGAATTGGAGAGATTCAGACAGTCCAAATATCAGTTAAGATCCTTTTTTTTTAAATGTAGTTTATTTTTGTTGTTGTTGAGAATATATACAACAGAACATACACCAATTCAAGAATTTGTACATGTACAATTCAGTGACATCAATGGCATTCTTCGAGTTGTGCAACTATTCTCATCCTCCGTTTCTGTGTTGTTCCTCCCCCATTAACATAAACTCACTGCCTCCTAAGTTTCCGATCTAATTTTTCCAGTTGCTGTTGTCAATTTGATCCCATATAGATAAATCTTAAAAGAACATAATATTCAAGGCAGGCATCTTTTACTAGTTAAGCTATTGTTTGGTTTTAAAAAGACTTTTGGCTACAAGCCTGACTCAAAATGGCTTAAATGATAAGGAAAAGTATTCACACACTGGAAGCCCACAATGGATGGCTTCAAGATTGGCCCCATCCTATCTCTTCATCGTCTGTGTTTTATTTAGCCTTTCCCTCCTTCAGGTATTCCTTCATCCCTAGGCTGGCTTCTCTGGGCGTGGGAGGGGGAACAGCAATGGGTGTAGCAGTCTCAGCCTCATGTTCATAGATATTGCAAAATCCAGAGGAGGAGGTTTCTGGAACATCTAGTACCCCATATGCTGTGGGAATGCCATGTGCTGATTAGCTTCAGCCTGAAGTACTTGAAACAATCTTTGCAGAAAGGAACCTGGATGATCTTGATGAGTTGAAATAATCAGGGCCCCACCTCTGGAGTGGAGAATGGGGGTAATTTTCCCCCAACCCATGTACTACACAGTGGGTGTTGGGTGGAAGGGATGTTGTAGAGACAATCACAGTGCCCACCCACATTCATGTGATCATAGTCAGAACTTCACATTTCATAGTAAACAACTAAGAACATTATATATATATATATGTGTGTATGTGTGTGTATTTTTACATGTACACACGTATTAGTATGTGAAAGTTTTATTAGAGAGACTGACCTCAGGAAAGGTAAAGTTAGAGCTGTCACTTATTTGAGGCTTTAAACATAACCAAGCAAATGGGCTCTCTGCCTGTTTTTATTCTTGTACTGTGATAACTCCCTCTCCTGCCTTATCTGCCACTCTCGTGTGCCCTGCAAATCCTTGGACCCTCCCTCCCACTCCACAGAGGCACGGACCAGCTTTGCACAGGTGGCACCTGACCACACCTTGCTGCAGGCACCGCCTAGCGCCTCTTGCTTCTTGGTGTTTTTCTATGGGTGCCTGGGGGAACAGCTAGGCTGTGTGGGGAGTTTACTGCCACAGGGCCAGTGGGAATGAGAACTGATAAAGAATTTTCTCTTTGTTCTCTGTGGGGACAGTTCTGAAACACATCTCAAGAGACTCTTCAGAAGGTCTGATAGGGTGAGCACCACAGCTTCAACTTAGCTTTCTGCCCCGCCCCCCGCCGTGGTGTCACTATGATTGTTGTGACCTAGGGAGGTAACTCATGGTGTCAAACTGCCTCCCTCATGAAACTGCTCCTGTACCAGACCGTAGCGAATCCTCAGTAATGTTTTTTGTACTAATGTTACCTGTAAATAATAATTCTCATATACCACTTCTTTTCCCTCAATTACTACTTCATTCTCAAAAAAGTTATTGGTATAGGTTCACAAATACTAATTACCACAATGTTGTAGCTAAAGCATCAGAATTCTGACAACGTCAACGGCTGTAAAAATGTCGTCAACAATGAAAACAGCCATGTGTGCTTGTAGTGCATGCGGACAAAACCACACGATTCGAGGTGTCATTGTAATTGGGTAATAATGACAGCTCTGACTGGAGGACATTAGAAGGTTCAAAATGCATGCTAACATAGAGTTTTAGCTTTGTAGGTATATTGATACCTACATGGTGAAGTAGTTAAGCTTTTGCCTACTAACCAAAATGTCAGTGGTTTGAACACACCAGCCACTCTGTGGGAGAAAGATGTGGCAGTCTGCTTCTATAAAGATTTACATCCTTAGAAACCCTATGGGGCAGTTCTACTCTGTCCTGGAAGGTCGCTACAAATGGGAATTGACTCGATGGCAGTGGGTTTGATTTTTTTGGTTACGCTGGTCTTATGAAAAATGTTTTTGTTGTTATAACTAAATACAGGAATACTTTTTATAAAAAATAATAAATTTCTGCTGAAACACTGTACAAAAATTTTATAGACAGTCATTTTGGTGTCACCACCCCTGACATTGTCACCCAGTGCAGTCTGTACCCCCTTACCCTCCTAGTGATGCTACTGCTGTCCCCTGAAATCACTTATGAAACAACATGTCTGCCTTGGACTTTGAGTCAGGCTCTTCTCTCAAGGGTGTCCAGTGAAACAGCACATTAGGCAGCATTCTGTAGTGTACGCAAATGGTATGACAGAACTGTTACCTTGGAAATACATACATGAGTCCCCAAGCTTCTGTGGACTGAGGCAAAAAACCATATTCTCTATTTAATGTCCTATGTTGTGGTGTGATGAATTACTTAGTATGGCATTTCTTGCTATGGTCTCGTAACTCCCACCCAGGTAATCGGAAGGGCTTGTGCAAATAAGATAATTGTGGCCTGCCAAGGGGATTTGTCAGTTTTGCCTTAAAAGAGAGTCAATTCCAGAGCAGAGAGAAAAGCCCATCACGAACAAGGAAGGAGAAACCGGCAGAAGACATTGCAGAGGGCTTCCTGGCCCACAGAGTGAGAAAGCTGAGTGCCTTTGGGCAGAGACTGAGGACCGGGCAGGAGCCAATACTTGACCCACAAATTTGCAACTTGTCAGTCTCCACAATAGTGTGAGCCATTTCCTTTATACTGTTCATGAGTTCCATGAGACTTTGCAGCAAATTAGGGAAACCAAAGACAGGAGGGAGAGTACTGAGGCGAAAGGGAGTAGTTGATATTAGAGATGATGGAGTGGTACAGCAGCTTGGAAAAGTCAGACATTTGGGACATCTGTAACCTCTGCCTCATAGGAACCAGCTTTGTGAAATTATTAAGAAATTATTCATTTATATGTGATAACCTTTTCTGGTAGCATCTTTCTCTGTCAAGCAGTAGCTGTTTTATATAGTTTCCCTGATTATGTGTGCTCTTGGAGAATTACCAGTGGTTTGAGAGAAGGTAGAAGTGGGAGGTAGAGAGACGAAGCTACATGGAAGAAACAACAAAAGTCAAGGAATCAAAAGGCCAAGGCCATGCCAGGAATGAGCCATGGGGAGAAGACACTAGCTGGAGAGAATGTAGCAATTATACCTCCAGAGGCAGTCATGGTCAAGACCTATCTCTGTTCCTGTCCTGCTCCCCCAGGACAGGTGATAATTCCACCTGAGGGGAGGCTATGAGAATTTGCTGAGAAAATATTTTCAAAGTGCTGATGGAATAGGCCCTTTATGAGTACTTTCTACAGTTATTTTCTTACTTATGTCTTTTTTCCACTAAGAGTTTAAAGCATTTTCTCCTTTGTAATCTCCCAGCAATCTTACACTACAGGCTGATATTACTTCACATTGTTGTTGTTGTTGTTGTTAGGTGCCGTCAAGTCAATTCTCACAGCACAACAGAACAAAACACTGCCCGGTCCTGCACCATCCTCACAATTTTTGCTATGCTTGTGCCAGAGACAGCAAGCTAATTTTTCTCCCTTCTTTCATTCAAGAAAAGCTCTTAAAATCACAAATCATTGAGCAAATGCTCATTTATTCTTGAGCACGCCACACTGCCAAAATGGTGGGACAGACAGACAGAAAGGAGCAAAGAGAAGCAGCAGCATTACCTGCCACCAGGAGAGTTGCTCATGTGAGGTGCTTCATTGGCAATATGCAATGTCACCATCAGTCTCTCTAAAATCCTTCTATGATTTATCAGTGGCTTCCATTCCTGCCTTGGAAGAACTTTCCTACACAGGGGGGCAAAAGAACACTACATGCTAATGAACATTTCTCCCCAAGAGGCAAGTATTGGAAAGGGACCACAGTGAGCACATTTGGCACCCACAGGTTTTTAGCACACAGCTTTACTCTGTCCAAAAAGACTACAAATTATCTTGCCTTTTATTCATTTTTTTCTCTTCAGATTTTAATACCATGTAGACTGGGAAGGAAAGGCCTGGTATTTACTTTCATACACGAGCCAATGAAAAACTTATGGATCCCGACAGAACATTGTCTGATTTGCTTGCTTTGGGCGTGTTATCAGGAGGAATCTGTTGCTGAAAGAAAACATCAAGTTTGATGAAGCAGAGGGGCAGTGAGGGTGAGGGAGACGCTCAGTGAGATGGATTGCCACAGTACCCACAAGGGTGGACTGGAATGTACTGATGATTATGAGGATGACGCAGGACCACACAGCGCACATGGGGTCACCCTGAGTCACAGTCAATTTGACGGCAACAACAACAAATATATTCTCAATTCTAAGAGAGAAGTTACTCATTAGCTTACATTTCAGTCAGCTTGCATGCTTTTCCTGTTGAACTACCTGTTATGCTTAGGGATTTTGTTTACATTTATAGAAACAAATGATACATAGGTTTCTTATAAAGTGGTATTTTTTCTGAAGGCCTTCAAAATCATTCATAAACTGCTACCAAAATTTGAGCTATTGCAATTATAGGCCCAAGAAAAACCCATTCTACTTCATCTGAATGGAAAAAATTGTGGGGAAAATTTCTCTTTATTTATAATTCATTTGTGGTTATTCGTTGGGGGCCTTAGAAGCTACTCATTTGTTTTCAAAGCCTCCCTCAGGTTTAAAGTTCTCCTGAGTGAGGAAAGAAAACATCGAGGCATTTGGAATAGCTCCTTATCTTGTAGAGTAATTGCTGATGGAATCAAAACGGTGTCTAAAGTGCTGCTTTATTGGAAGAAACTGTCATGAGCCATGCAGATGACATCAAACCTGAGTGTTACTAGTCAAATCTTTGTGTTTCTCATTCTTAAGTCTTAGAAAAGGCAATGTGAGTTAGTAAATACGTGAAGGAAGCAATGACTCAATGTCACTGTTTTTATCATTCAAAGCAGAAAAATACTAACATTTAGTGTTTCTTTTTATCCTTTTCTTCTTTGTTCCTTTTTGTCTGTTGGATAAATGAACTACAGGTAGGACTGACACAGGAAGCAGGAGAGAATCCATTAGCAGGAAGTCTCCCAGTGGGAATGGGGAGGAGCCTTTGACAGAGAAAACTGCTCCTTTCAGGAGAACTAAGTACACTGAGCAGGCCGTCTCATTCCTGTTTGTTATGGATGAATTGTGTCCCCTCCAAAATATGTGTCAGCTTGGCTAGGCCATGATTCCCAGTATCAAGTGGTTCTCCACCATTTTGTGATCCTGATGTGATTATCCTGTGTGTTATAAATACTAACCTCTATATTTGGAAACCCTGGTGACGTAGTAGTTAAGAGTTTAGCTACTACCCAAAAGGTCAGCAGTTCAAATCCACCAGGCTGTACTTGGAAACCCTGTGGGCAGTTCTACTCTGTCCTATAGGGTCTCTATGAATCAGAATCAACTCGATGACAACGGGTTTGGTTTTGGTACGATGTTAATGAGGACTCAATCTACAGGATTAGGTTGCATCTTGAGTAAATTTCTTTTGAGCTCTAAAAGAGTGAATTGACCAGAGAGGAGAGGGACCTCATTAACACCATGCAAGAAGAGCCAGGAGCAGAGCACGTCTCTTGGATGCAGGGCCCCTGTGCTGGGAAGCTCCTAGAGAAGGGGAAGATTGATGACAAGGACCTTTCCCCAGAGCTGAAGAGAAAGAATACCTTCCCCAGGAGCTGGTACCCTGAATTTGGACTTCCAGGCTCCTAGACTGTGAGAGAATAAGTTTCTGTTTGTTAAAGCCATCCACTTGTGGTATTTCTGTTATAGCAGCACTAGATGAATAAGACACTGTTAGTGGCAACTTGTAAGGGGATCTGCTAGGTCCTCTTGAGGTTATGTCCTCTTCCTGGTCACCATCCCCAGTGCAGAGTCAGAATCGCAATTTAGGAGATAGCACAGGAGTATTGAAGCTTGAGACTTAGGACTAGACAGGAAAATATTCTAGGGGCACATTGCATTAATGTTAAATGAAAAAGAAAAATGTTTTGTTATGACAAAGCATAGTAGTATGTAATCTGCTCAACTATTAACTGTCAAGTAACAACAAAATATAAAACCAATAGGGAAAAACAAAACAAAAAAAAACCTTAGTACAGGTTTATTATTACATGTATAATTATCATTACATTATAATGTACAATTATCAGTATATGAATGTTAACTTTTTAATCCTGACACATTATGATTTTACTTTGGCTTCTCCCTCACACAGTCATTCATAGTTGCACAGCTGATATGTATGTGTATGTATATATATTTATTTATTTTCTTCTTCATATGCCTCATAAGTCTCTCTCTATGTCTCCCTTTCTCCAGTTGATCTGTGAGAAAAAAAGCCAAATTCACTTAAGATTCTAAAATTCTGGGCTAATATCCATCATCTACTCATTAATCTATTAACATCCGCAGAGTGAACAATCACCCCATCTACTCCTTTTGACATTCTTTTTGGCTTTCTCTTTCTTAAATCATCATTCCTCCTGAACTTATTCTTTCTGAAACATACTCTCCTCCCTTCTTCCCTAATCACAGTGCCTGCTACACACATGCCCTTGCCTGGGCCCTTGCCTCTGCCCGGAAGGCCCCAGACACCCTGGATTCCACACGCAAGAGTAACTTTGGCAAATTACAAAACCTGACTGGACCTGTGTTCCCTCATCTGTAAAATGGAGATAATAACAACATAACAGTAACAGCTAGTTCCTGGGGCTGTTAGGATTAACAGGCATACAATAGCCACATTTACTGAGCACCTATTGTGCCGGGCATGGTCCTAGTGCTTTCATAGATTATCTAGCTTATTCCTCATACCTATATTATTTACTTCTGATAGAAATACTGTTATTATCCCATTTAACACATGTGAAAATTGAAGCTTAGAGAGGTCAGCTAATTACCCAAAGGCACCCAGCTAGTAAATGTTGCAGCTGGAATAGGAGCCCAGGTAGTCTGTAGTCTGACCCCAAGCCTGTCCTCACAATCAGTGTATTCATACCATGATACTATATCCATTAAATTTGTAGCACAGTGCGTGGCAAACGACGGTACTTGCTCAGTAAAAGTGTATTTACTATCATCTTTCGTAACTTTATTCTATTCTTTAAAATTCAGCCCAGGCGACAAGAATGGGAGATGACCCAAATGCTACAGTCTGAGCTCCATGCTGAGTCCTCAAAAGGTGCAAATGGGTAGCACACCCTGCTGCTAAATGAAAGGTTGGAGGTTTGAGTCTGCCCAAAGACACCTCAGAAGAAAGGCCTGGCAATATACTTCTAAAAAATTAGGTACTGAAAATCCTATGGTGCACAGTTCCACTCTGACACACAAGTCGCAGTTGGAATCGACTTAGCTGCAACTGGTTTGTTTGTTTTTTGAACCCCATGCTACTCTTCTGGGCCAACAGAGCAGTGGGAAAGGGCTTCTTGTGGGTTCATCTGCCTATCTCTCTCACTGGCCTTTGAGCTCATTGAGAACAGGGATGGAATCTCTCCACTCTGCACACTGCCTTCCTGTCACATTTTAGGTGTTCACTGGGAATCTGCTGAACAGGGGAACATGCGAATGCGTGGGTAAATGGAGCCATGCTCCCCCTTTGACCTCTTCTCTGCAGCAAGCTGTTTCTCAACATTTATCTTTGAAGTGGACCTCCTGTCTGAGCATTTCTCTGCCTTCATTTAATAGAGATAAGTGGTGATATTAGAGGGGGGAAGTTAATAGAGATCTGTGGTAATACTGACTTTCTTCTTGACCAACTACAAACTCCTCAACATTAACTAGCGAAGCACTGTAAGGTTTTGTTCTTGTTAAAAAGCCAAATTGATATTTTAATAAATACTTTTTCATAATTTTAATGAGAACATTTAGATCTCTTCAAATGTTTTATCTAAAGTACATAAGAATACATTTTTGAAATGTTCATAGTCTTTATCTAGCCATGTTCTAATAGTTTAAATTTACACTGTCTTAGGAGGAGCTGGGAACTGTATGTTTCTAGCAGACATATTCTCCCAGCTTCTTCCAGTTTTGTTGAAACAATTCTGAGGTATGCATAATTGAATAGATCTATTATTAGCTCAGCCATTAATCATTCTGATGCATGAAACTGCCAAGCTCAGGGGGAGTTGGGGTTCTAGAAAATGACTCAGAGTGAATCTGATGCAGTCAAGTCACAAAACCAATCTCAATAAGAGCACTTTTGCCTGCCTCTCTGCAGGCACCACCACATCAGCCCTAGGATCAGGTATCACTGTAATCCAATGATCTGCAAAGTGAGCTGTACAGGTCCCACCAGAAGTACAGGAAGAAGATCCTAGTACTTCTATTTAAGTTTACTTTAATACTTGATTTAATATTTAAGTTTCACTTTTTGTATGTATTTTCAAATGCACATAATACATTCGAAGACGTCACTTCAAGGACTAGCGTGCACCTGACCCATGTCATGGTCTTTTCAATGGCTTCATATGCATGTGAAAGCTGGACAAAGAATAAGGAACACCAGAGAAGAATTGGCGCCTTAGAATTATGGTGTTGGTGAAGAATATTGGACTGCCAGAAGAATAAACAAGTCTGTCTTGGAAGTACAACCAGAATGCTCCTTAGAGGTGAGGATGGTGAAACTTTGTCTCACATACTTTGGGCACATTATCAAGAGTGACCAGTCCCTATAGAAGAACATCATGCTTGGTAAAGTAGAAGGTCAGTGGAAAGGAGGAAGGCCTTCAATGAGAAGGATTGACACAGTGGCTGCAACAATGGTCTAAAGCATAACAAAGATTGTAAGGATGGCACAGGATCAGGTAGTGTTTTGTTTTGTTGTACTTAGGGTCACTATGAGTTGGAACCAACTTACAGCACCTAACAACAACAACAGTGTGTGTTTTTAGCTTGAAAATGAATATACACGCATTTGAGATGCTCACAACATTTTTATTGGTGGGGTGCCTGATGCCAAATATTTGGAGACCATTGGTTTCACAATTTAAAAAAAGAAAAACTAGTTTCAAGAAATAAAGGGTGTTTGAGAAGCTAGTGGTCATCCAGAGAGTCAGATGATTTTGCTCTTGAGGTGTGATGTGTATGGTTTTATTCCACAGTCTACAGCAGAGCGAGAGACCCTTGCAAATGGGAAGAGGTTGGGTATTATGGTTATGAGGCCTCATGAATACCATAAGTAGTGTCCATCTAGTGACACAGGCACTTTGAGAAGTAAGGAGACCTTACCTAGGTGAGACAAATGGCAACCCATCCATATTTTATCTTTCTGAAACTTAATTCTGCTTCAATTTAATTTCCTTAAAAAGGAAGGCTTCCTTACAAAATTACAGCAGATTACCTACAGAAAGAGCAAACCTCTACTTTGAGTACCTTCCTTTTTATGAAAACATCTGAATGGTTCAAATTACCAAGCTTAATCTTTTAAGAAAGTCTCCCTAATTGTCATTACACTACAGAACAAGGAACTTGAAAAACCGCATCCTTTTGTAATAATCATTTTGAAGCTCTTTATCTCTGTTTGATGCCAAGGATAGGAGTGGTGACAACTTCCCCCAGGAAGCCCTACCAAAAAACTGAAACCAAACCCATTGCCATTGAGCTGATTCTGACTCATAAGGACCGGACAGGGTAGAGTAGAACTGCCCCATAGGGTTTTCAAGGAGCAGCTGGTGGATTCAAACTGCTGACCTTTTGGTTGGCTGCCAAGCTCTTAACCACCAGGGCTCCTAAGAAGATGGGAACCCACAGGTTATTTTCAGGGTCACTTTTGGGGACAGTACACAAAGACATAGTTCTCTAATCATACTTGTGTATTTGGGGGAGGGAGGACGGGATGACTTCATGTTGCCATGTTAAGGAGCAAAGTGGAATAAGATCGTGAATGGACTGATTTCGATTTTCTTTAGAAATAGTTGGTTGACAAACCAGTTAACTGGCATATTAGCCATTGTTCTTCAAGACTCAGACTCTTAACCTCTTATGCATTTCTTCCAATGTAGTTCCTTACCAAGACAAAAATGGGGGGGGCCCTGGTGGCACAGTGGTTAAGAGCTTGGCTGCTAACCAAAAGATCGGCAGTTCGAATTCACCAGCCGCTCCTTGGAAACCCTGTCAGGCAGTTCTACCCTGTCCTATAAGTTAGCTATGAGTCGGAATTGACTTGACAGAAACAGATTTTTCTTTTCTTTTTAAGGCAAAAATACTTACTTGAGTTTTATTTTTCAAGTGAGCTTACATCGCACAGTAAGAAAACTTGAAGGCGAGTTTTTAGTAAAAGGTTTTTGTCCAAAGTGGAAACATTGTAGGTATATCAAACTGGCTTCTTGTTCTAAAACAGGTTTTTCCTTTTTTTTCTTCAAGAATGGGGCAGTGTCCCAAAGCCAGCTATTTTCCGGTATCAAGCAGAAAGGAAATCTGCAGTTTAACCCTGGGTGAGAGTAAGGTTACGTGGTTTCAGAGGTTTTGAATTGGGATCAGGATGTTTGGGGGACAGAGCTAAAATAATACATATTATAAACCATAGAAACACCTCGATCATCACAGAAAAATTCCAAGGAAGGAGAGGGAGGCAGGGGTAGAATAGACTGAAGGTCAACTTCCTGCAGATCTGTTGGGTTATCAAAGCTATTTAACATGACATGGTTAGGCACCATAATTAGAGTGATTCACTGCTAGGAAGATTGTATTACAGTTTAGGACATGAATAAATAAGTCTTGGTATAATGTCATGCAAAGAAAATATTAGAAAGCATGTTAGTATTTCCAAACCATTCAATTGACATTTTATGAATGGAAGAAGAGGAAAATGTTAATAGAGAAACGGCCAGGGCTACAAATTTCTTGTGTGGGTTTGCTTAGCCTTCCGCTCATCGAGACACTTTTTGCTTTGGAAAGATGGTGGTCACTTGATACCCCTTCAAATAAAATAAGCTTTATTGCTGAGGTTCTGATAAGTGCCTTTGAAATGCCTTGAGAACACTGCCATTTTATTTGTTTGTTTTCTCACACTTATGAAACAATATGATCCAAACACAAAAGCCTGATGGACATGGCTTGGTATGACAGGAAGAAAAGGAGAAAAATGAAGTCTGTTTACATTTTCAGATTATATACTCTGCCTTTAAAAGTGCAGGAAAAGGCACAAATGGTTTGCACTCGACTACTAACCTAAAGGTTGGTGATTGGTGGTTCTAACCTACCTATTGGCTCCATGGAAGAAAGGTTGGGCAATCTGCTTCCATGAAGATTATAGTCAAGAAAACCCTACGGAGCAATTCTACTCTGTTACACACGGGGGTGCCATGAATGGGAATTGAAAATAACAAATACGTTAAAAGATCACAATTCAAGTATAAGAATGAAGGGAGTATTTCATAATATTTGCATCATGGAGAACTGGCTAGAAGTCAGGCATCTTGATACTTTTCATTCTGAAGAGGAGTTAGTTCACATGCCCTTTTCTGGCATTATAGGTTTTATTTTGCTTTCTTCCATTTCCTAAGGCTTTGAATCTTCCTTGACTCCTTCTGAAAATCATGTAATATGTACTGGGGAATCAACTGCCTTCTTTGGACATACAGCTACAGAAAACAGACTGGTTGAAGGGTATAGTGATGATAGTAGCTCCCAGCAGAGATGGCTTTGTGCTTTCTGAGATCAAGGCAACACCTGAATAAGAAGGGCATTGCCTATGAAAGGGTGGCTCCAGAGACTTTTTACTCCCTCTGCTCCATAATGTACAGTCAATTACATAGCCACAAACTATGTTTAACACTTCTAAGCTTCTTTCCACACCAATAGTTAAAAAGGCCAAGAAGGCACATCTTGGCTACTTTCAGAGGTTGATGTTTTGCTGTCTGTCATAACTGTAAACAGGGAAGCCTTTACTGGGGCAGACGTGAAGATGGTCTCACCTGTTGTGATAGATAATGACAGCAACCAAAACAGCCAAGCACCAGCTGGAATTCCATCTTGAGAACCATGGTCTTTACTCCTGTGTTCAACTTTTATGGAAATGCACCCTGCCCTCTGATAAGGTCAGGAATTTAGCTGAGTGTCTTTACTTAGCCTCTCTGTTCGAAACCTCCTCAATTCCTCTTTCTTCCTCACTAATTAAGGGTTAATTGAGAGTGTGTTATGTACCAAGCACTGTGCCAGACATGCGAAAAGTCAGATGCCCTAATGCCAAATGAGTGGGGGACATATTAGAGTTCACCAAGTTTTTCATTCATATCGTTGTTTGATCCTCCAGATGACCATGTGAGGTAGACAAGTCCTTAAAAGGCCACAGTCACAGCTGCATCACTAAAGCTCTGGAGCAGGGACTTGGTAAGGCACTCAAAAGCCTGGGATTTTTCTACCAACATTCCTATTTTATCCCCATCCGCATTAAGGCACCCAATATTCACACTGCCCAAATCTCTCTCAAATCTATTCTCTTCCCTGTCAGTCTTTAGTCTCTTATTGATTCCATGAAATATTTCACTATCTCAAGTCTGGCTTCTGTCCCCCACCTCATTCCGCCTGCCCTCACACTACTACTGACGCAATCTGTCATAGCAGACGTCTAGCAAGTCAGTTCGTCTCTACGTCTCCAGTTTCTTCTTGGTATGACCCAACTGATCATTACAATCATAGCTATCACCTCCCTCCGTTCATCACACTGTTTAGTTTATCTTTCATCACATTCTATTTTTTCCCTGTCTGTGTGTTTCTTCATTCTGATCCCTACTCTGGAATATCTACCCTCACCTTCCCTGAAAAGCCTTCAGGGACTTACCACCCCCTACCCCCGTTGGTGTGTGGCCTCTGGTCTCCCAGAATCCTTTGCACAGATTCTACTACAGCACTGGGTGCATTGAATTGTGTTGCCCATGTTTCTATCTCCCTACTTATAGACTATGAGATCCTTAAGATGAAGGGTTTTCTTTTATCAGCCAATGCCACAGCCACTGGTATAGAAAACAGAGAGTGGTATTAAATTGATGTTAGCTGATTGGGGAAAAGTGGCCCAAAATGCTAACGAAGGAGTCAAAACATCTGGCTGTTTTTGCAACAATTAATGTTTTAAAAGATGTGATTTCTTTTAATAAGCTTACATTTCATAACAAGTGAGGGGGAGTGTGGTATCACATAGTATAGAAAACCAATGGGATTTTTTTCTGAAAAGGTAGAGTTATTCACCCAGCACCTAGACCATAAATATCACCTGGGATCTGGTTCAAATATAAGTTTATCTTTAATCAATAAAATGCTGCTTTTTAAAAAAGGATAAAAGGCTGTGTGGAATGTAATTGCTTCAGGTGTTTTCTTTCCCCAGAACAGAAGTGAAACAATGAACTGAATAGAAGTGAACTATTTGGCCAGACACTCAAGCTTTCCGTGGTTATCATCACCCACAAGCCTCAGGCAGTGGTATGTTGGTAAATGTTTAACAACTGGTTGTCCAGGAACAAAAAAGGAAAAAGCCCTGATTTGTTGTTGTTAGGTGCAGATGAGTTGACTCCAACTCATAGTGCCCCTGTAGGCAACAACGAAACGTGGCCCTGTCCTACACTATCCTCACGATCGTTATTATGCATGAGCCCATTGTTGCAGCCACTGTGTCAATCTATCTCTTTGCAGGTCTTCTTTTTCACTACCCTTCTCTAGGGACAGGTCCCTCTTGATAACATGTCCAAAGTATGTGAGATCAAGTCTCACCATCCTCACTTCTAATGAGCATTCTGGCTGTTCCAAGATGGAGTTGTTCATTCTTCTGGGAGTCCGTGGTATACACAATATTCTTCGCCAACACCATAATTCAAATGCACCGGTTCCTTTCAGTCTTCCTTAAACATTGTCCAGCTTTCACATGCATATGAGGCAATTGAAAACAGCATGGCTTGGGTCAGGTGCACCTTAGTCCTCAAAGTGACCTTTTTTCTTTTTAACACTTTAAAGAGATCTTTTGTAGCAGATTTGTCCAATGCAATATGCCGCTTAATTTCTTGACTGCTGCTTCCATGGGCTTCCTTGTTTGTAGCATTTGCCAATTTCCATAGTGTAAATAGTCCCACAAGTGCATTTTCAAGCAACCAATGTGAAATCACTGAACACAGAGTTGGGCATTGGTGAGAGTCAGCTCCAGCTCACCCCTGCACCAGGCCAAGATGGCAGCAGCTGGGGGCACAATAATCCAAAAAAAACCAAACCCATTCTTGTTGTCAATTCTGACTCATAGTAACACTATAGGTCAGGGTAGAACTGCCCCATAGAGTTTCCAAGGAGTGCCTGGTGGATTTGAACTGCTGACCTTTTGGTTAGCAGCTGTAGCACTTAACCACTATGCCACCAGGGTTTCCAGGGGCACATTAATTGTTGTTTGCCTATTTTTTTTGGCTAAGAAGTTGGTGTAGTCCAACCTGGTGGGAGTACTAGCTTTGCCACAGTGGTTGGGTATTGGGCAGGTCACTTAAACTTGCTAAACCTCATTTGCAAACGTTGTTGTTGTTATTAGGTGCCATCGAGTTGGTTCCGACTCATGGTAACCCTATGCACAATAGAACGAAACACTGCCCCATCCTGCGCCATGCTCACAACAATTGTTATGCTTGAGCCCATCTCAAGATATTCAATAGATAAAAATAATTAGACCGTGTCAATCTATCTCATTGAGGGTCTTCCCATTATTTGTTAGCCTTGTACTTTACCAAACATGATGTCCTTATCCAGGGGCTGATCTCTTCTGACAACATGTCCAAATTATGTAAGACGTAGTCTTGCCATCCTTGCTTCTAAGGAGCATTCTGGTTGCACTTCTTCCATGACAGATTTGTTCATTCTTTTGGCAATCCATGGTATATTCAATATTCTTTGCCAACACCACAATTCAAAGGCATCAGTTCTTCTTCTGTCTGCCTTCTTCATCATCCAGTTTTCATATGCTTATGATGCAATTGAAAATACCGTGGCTTGGGTCAGGTGCACTTTAGTCTTCAAGGTGACATCTTTGCTTTTCATCACTTTAAAAAGGTCTTTTGCAGCAGATTTGTCCAATACAATGCGTCTTTTGATTTCTTGACTGCTGCTTCCATGAGTGTTGATTGAGGATCCAAGTAAAATGAAATCCTTGACACCTTCAACCTTTTCTCCATATATCATGATGTTGCTTATTGGTCCAATTGTGAAGATTTTTGTTTTCTTTATGTTGAGGTGTAATCCATACTGAAGGCTGTGGTTTTTGACCTTAGTTAGTAAGTGCTTCAAGTCCTCTTCACTTTCAGCAAAGAAGGGGGTGTCATCTGCATAATGCAGGTTGTTAATGAGTCTTCCAGCAATCCTGCTGCCCTATTCTTTGTATAGTCCAACTTCTTGGATTATTTGCTCAGCATACAGATTAAACAGGTATGGTGAAAGGATGCAACCCTGACGCACACCTTTCTGACTTTAAACCACGCAGTATCCCCTTGTTCTGTCTCAACAACTGGCTCTGATCTATGTACAGGTTCCTCAAGAGCATAATTAAGTGTTCTGGAAGCCCCATTCTTCCCAATGTTATCCATAATTTACCCACATGTTATCCATAATTTGTTATGATCCACACATCCCATTTGCAAATGGGGTGGTAATAATAATTACAACTTCATAGATTAGGAGAAAGAGATACTATATGAAAAAGGCTTTTCATAGTACTTGACACTTGAAATTTAACAAATAATCTCTGTTGTTGTCAATGATGCTAATAATAATATTCCTTTGTTCTGAGCTGTGAGTGTAGAGGGACATTTCCTCGGGATTAAGGTGTTTCGTTTTGGTGTTAACGTCATTTACCAGCTCCCTGGCTTGCCCCCTTCGGCTCCCACAGACACCCACTTCCTGTTTATCATACCGACCTTTTGATCCCTTTGCTTCATTCTCCATCTTCACCTCCTGTGGGTCTCTGGGCACTGATTGGTTGCATGGACTTTGTGTAATTAACCTTTTGCTATATGCGTTTTCTTAGTTTTCATTTTCAGTTGTTCCGTCTCATCACTGCCCAGATCCCTTTATTTGGGGGAGTTCTCTAAGTATTTCATCAAAAATGTACAGATGATCCTTTAAAAAAAAGTCATTCTTGGTGGTTATTGTCTCTTAAACTTGCTCTTGAACGTAGAACTGCTAAAGCGAATGGAAGGTAGGATGGAGTAAAAGAGTTAACAGAAGGTTTCAAAAGGTGGCTTGAGAAGACAAAGTAAAGAATCAATGAAATGTGCATAGACTTGGGATTGCAAAACTACAAGGGAAGA
Organism: Elephas maximus indicus; assembly: GCF_024166365.1. NCBI lineage: Eukaryota > Metazoa > Chordata > Mammalia > Proboscidea > Elephantidae > Elephas > Elephas maximus. The sequence continues at coordinate 25,074,962 of NC_064829.1, forward strand.
ACATGCTTGGCATTTCTTAAACTGAAAGAACTGAAGAAAAAATTCAAGCCTTGACTTGAAATATTGAAAGATTCTATGAACAAAATATTGAATGACCTGGGAAGCATCAAAAAAAAAAAAAAAAGATGGAAGGAATACACAGAGTTACTGTACCAAAAAGAATTTGTCGATGTTCAACCATTTCAAGAAGTAGCATATGATCAAGAACTGATAGTACTGAAGGAAGAAGTCCAAGCTGTGCTGAAGGCATTGGCAAAAAAACAAGCCTTCAGGAATTGACAGAATATCAAATGAGGTGTTTTTAAAAAAATGGATGCAGCACTGGAGGTGCTCACTCATCTACACCAAGAAATTTGGAAGACAGCTACCTGGCCAACCAACTGAAAGAAATTCATATTTGTAGCCATTCCAAAGAAAGGTGATGCAACAGAATGCAGAAATTATCAAACAATGTCATTAATATCACATGCAATTAAAATTTTGCTGAAGATAATTCAAAAGTGGTTGCAGCAGTACACCCACAGGAAACTGCCAGAAATTCAAGCCAGATTCAGAAGAGGATGTGGAATGAGAGATATCACTGCTGATGTTAGATGGATTTTGGCTGAAAGCAAAGAATACCAAAAAGACGTTTACATTTTACTGACTATAAAAAGGCATTTTACTGCATGGATCATAACAAATTATGGATAACATTGTGAAGAATGGGAATTCCAGAACACTTAATTGTGCTCACGAGGAACCTGTACTTAGACCAAGAGGCGGTCATTGGAACAGAACAAGGGAACACTGCATGGCTTAAAATCAGGAAAGGTGTGCATCAGGGTTTTATCCTTTTACCATATTTATTCAATTTGTATGTTGAGCAAATAATCCAAGAAGATGGACTATATGAAGAAGACTGTGGTATCAGGATTGGAGGAAGACTCATTAATAACCTGTGATATGCAGACGACACAACCTTGCTTGAGGAAAGCGAAGAGAACTTGAAGTAGTCACTAATGAAGATCAAAGACCACAGTCTTCCATATGGATTACACCTCAATATGGAAAACAAAAATACAACTGGACTCATAAGTAACACCATGATAAATGGAGAAAAGATTGAAATTGTCAAGAATTTCATTTTTTGGATCCATAATCAGCACCCGTGGAAGCAGCAGTCAAGAAATCCAAGGAAGTATTGCATTGGGAAAACCTGCTGCAAAAGACTTCTTTAACATCCTAAAAAGCAAAGATGTCACTTTGAGGATTGAGGTGCGCCTGCCCTAAGCCATGATCTTTTCATCTCCTCATATAAGTGAAGGCTGGACAATAAATAAGGAGGACCAAAGAATTGATGCCTTCAAATTATGGTATTGGTGAAGAATATTGAATATACCATGGACTGCCAGAGCAAACAAATCTGTCTTGAAAGAAGTACAGCCAGAATGCTCCTTAGAAGTGAGTATGTGAGACTTTGCCTCAGGTACTTTGGACATGTTATCAGGAGGGACCAGTCCCTGGAGAGGAACATCATGCTTGGTAAAGTAGGTCAGTGAAAGAGAGGAAAGCCCTCAATGAGATACACAGTGGCTACAATGATGAGCTCAAGCATAGCAAAAACTGTGAGAATGGCACAAGACTGGGCAGTGTTTCACTGTGTTGTACATCAGGTGACTATGAGTTGGAACTGACCCTATGGCACCTAACAACAATAACAACATTATCATTTCCCATTTTTAGCAACAGCTAATCTTTGATATAATGACGAGATAAACTACAAATTTTTCTCTAAGCCAGACTTTGAGACCAAGTACCATGTAATAAAGTATTGACTTCAATTATGAATTTCTTTTGAACTTATAATGCTAATAAAATGAAAATAAACCACTGCTAATGCCCAGCACTTTATGTACAACACCTCTGGTAATCTCTAAAATAGTTCTGTGAGGCAGGTGTCGTAACTATTTACAAATGAGGACATTGAGGCAGACAGGTTAAATAATTTGTTCTAGTCACACAGCTTGTAGGAAGTTTAAAATGAGACCAGAAGCCAGAATTACCGGCTTCCACAGCCCAAGCTCACTTCTCCTCTGGTCTACTCTGCCTTTATTTAAAAGTATGTCAAAATAATTTCAATCTGAAATACTGCAATTAATATTATATTGGCTCCACTCATTACGATTTGACTTAACACCAAAATCTGCTATTGTGATATTTTTCACTTCATTTCAATTTGTTCCCTGGCATTTTATTGCAGTTAGAATCATTAAGTAGTTTATTAATAACATGAGGAGTGACAAAGTGGCAAATGGTCTTTGAGTATAAACTATAAAGGGATTTAGTCATGCTCCCTCCCTGGACGCCAAGGTCTGATCCATGCCTTGGGCTGATAATACTGTATTAACCACAATAGAAATTTAGATGGGCTAACTTGAGCTTTTTCTGTAGTACATAAAACGGAGTTAAATAATTTAGGTCTGGAAGAGACCAGAAAACTCAGAAATTGCTTAATGAAAGACCTAACTAATAAGGTGTGAAAAAGTCTATTTCTATAATCGGAGAAGAACAGAATGCAGCTATTAGTGACATTCTTATGCCTTCATAGCAGACGTGTTGGAAAGGGTATGGTGCCAGGCAGCTGGATGTCCATGTTGATTATCTAAAGAAACAGAGGCTCTGTCTTCTTAGGGAAACAAAATAGAAAACGACCTCAGCTAAACCATGTGGCAATCACCTGCCAGTTTGTTGTATTGTGGTATGTCACTGGTACGTATGTCAAATACCAGCAGAGTCACTAACTCATGATAGGTTTTGGTGCAGCTTCCAGACTAAGCTTCTGAAATTTAAGCAATAAAAATGCTGGGTCACAACAGAATATTGTACAATATAGTGCTGGAAGATGAGCCCCTAGGGTGGAAGACACTACACAATAGCCACAACAATGGACTTGAACACATCAACAATAGTGAAAATGATTCAGGACTAAGTAACGATTTCTTCTGCCAGGCGTGGGGTCACCACCTGTTGGAGCTGACTCAATGGCAACTAAGAACAAACTATGGCAGAAAGAAAAGTAATTTTCTAAATAATCATTTTTTTTCTTCTTTAAGGGGAGCCCTAGTTGTACAGTGATTAAGAGCTCGGCTGCTAATCAAAAGGTCTGCAGTTCGAATCCACCAGCTGCTCCTTGGAAACCCTGTGGGGCAGTTCTGCTCTGTCTTATAGGGTTGCTATCAGTTGGGATCAACTCAACAGCAACGGGTTTTGGTTTTCTTCTTTCAGTACGCTAAGCCATATGGTCAACCGAGGTACTGACACAGTACCCTGTCAGTCTTTGACGATTTGGAGATCTGTGCTTGTCTGTAGACTCTGCGGTTACTCAGAGTTACTGCCCTTTCATCATTTCCTTAACTCTCCAGTCAAGTGTCTACTATGGAATATCCTTTATTTTCTTCCTGCCTTGCACCAGGAGACTCAGTGCTACTGTATGCCAGGCACAGCACTAGGTACTTTGTTGTGTTTTCTCATTTATTTTTCTCAATAACTCTATGAGTTAGGTATCGTAAGAGAAAGCTCAGATGCCAAGATTAAGGAGTTTTCTTCAAGCCAAAGAGCTAGTACCTGGTAGAATCGAAACCCAGACATCTGGACCTGCACACCTGTGCACTTCCTTTTGTGGAAATGCGCATCATATGCCACCAATTTTCTTGCCTGACTATAGGTCAAAGGATGCATTTCTTTTTGCATAACCCACATAAAAACCCACTGCAGTCGAGTCGACTCTAACTCAGCGACCCGATAGGACAGAGTAGAACTGCCCCATAGAGTTTCCAAGGAGCGCCTGGAGATTTGAACTGCTGACCTTTTGGTTAGCAGCCATAGCACTTAACCACTACTCCACCAGGGTTTCCATACCCCACATAGAGCCTGCATTAAATTTCTTACTAAAAAAAAAACATTAGAGTGACAGCACAAATTTTATTTCCTTTCATTACACTTTTCTGTCATTTTATCTTTTTACTTCTCTTTCTTTTTTAAAAAATTTTTATTGTGCTTTAAGTGAAAGTTTACAAATCAAGTCTGTCTCTCATACAAAAACTTATATACACCTTGCTATGTACACCTAATTGTTCTCCCCTAAGGAGACAGCACACTCCTTCCCCCCACTCTCTATTTTCATGTCCGTTTGAACAGCTCCTGACCCCCTCTGCTCTTTCATCTCCCTTCCAGACAGGAGATGCCCACATAGTCTCATGTGTCCACTTGATCCAAGAAGCTCATTCTTCACCAGTATCATCTGCTATCCCATAGTCCAGTCCAATCCCTGTCTGAAGAGTTGGCTTTGGGAATGGTTCCTGTCTTGGACTAACAGAAAATCTGGCGACCACGACCTCCAGGGTCCTTCTAGTCTCAGTCAGACCGTTAAGTCTGGTCTTTTTACCAGAATTTGGGGTCTGCAATCCACAGCTTTCCTGAAGCTACTCTCCAAAGTGGGATGCAGAATGTTTTTTAATAGATTTTATTATGCCAATTGACTTAGATGTCCCCTGAAACCATGGTCCCCAAACCCCCGCCCTTGTTATGGTGGCCTTTGAAGCATTCAGTTTATTCAGGAAACTTCACTGCTTCTGGTTTAGTCCAGCTGTGCTGACCTCTCCTGTACTCTGTGTTGTCTTTCCCTTCACCTACAAAAATTCTTATCTACTATCTAATGAGTGAAAACACATCTTCCTCCCTCCCTCCTCCCTCCCCACTCTCATAACCATCAAAGAATATTTTCTTCTCTGTTTAAACTATTTCTCCAGTTATTATAATAGTGGTCTTATACAATATTTGCTTATGCCATGTATTAGGGCTCATAGTGTTATCCCTATTTTTCTTCCATGATCTTTATTGTTTTAGATTTTATGTTTATGTCTTTGATCCATTTTGAGTTTGTTTTTGTGCACAGTGTGAGGTATGGGTCTTGTTTCCCTTTTTTGCAGATGCATATCCACTTATGCCAGCACCATGTGTTAAACACATTGTCTTTTCCTCATTTAACTGACCTTGGGCCTTTGTCAAATATCAGCTGCTCATATGTGGATGGATTTATGTCTGGAGTCTCAATTCTGTTCATTGGTTTATGTATCTGTTGTTGTACCAGTACCAGGCTGTTTTGACTACTGTGAGGATATAATAGGTTGTAAAATCAGGTAGAGTGAGACATCCCATTTTATTCTTGTTTTTCAATAATGCTTTACTTATCCAGGGCCTCTTTCCCTTGCATATGAAGTTGGTGATGTTTCTCTGTCTCATTAAAAAATGTCTTTGGAATTTGGATTGGAATTGCATTGTATCTACAGATTGCTTTTGGCAGAACAGACATTTATACGATGTTAAGTCTTCCTACCTATGAGCAAGGTATGTTTTTCCACTTATATAGGTATCTTTAGGTTTCTCGCAGTAGTATCGTATTGTTTTCTTTGTATAGGTCTTTTACATTTCTGGTAAGATTTATTCCTAAGTATTTTATCTTCTTCGGGGCTACTGTAAATGGTATCGATATGGCGATTTCCTCTTCGATGTTCTTTTTGTTGGTGTAGAGGAATCCAACTGATTTTTGTATGTTTATCTTGTATCCCAATACTCTGCTGAACTCTTTTATTAGTTTCAGTAGTTTTCTTGAGGATTCCTTAGGGTTTTCTGTGTATAAGATCATATCATCTGCAAATAGAGATACTTTTACTTCTTACTTGCCAATCTGGAGGCCTTTTTTTCTTTTTCTAACCTAATTGCTCTGGCTAGGACTACCAGCACAACATTGAATAAGAGTGGTGATAAAGGGCATACTTGTCTGGTTCCTGATCTTAAGGGGAATGCTTTCAGACTCTCTCCATTTAGGATGACGTTTGCTGTTAGCTTTACATAAATGCCCTTTATTTTGTTGGGGCATTTCCCTTCTATTCCTATTTTGCTGAGAGTTTTTATCAAGAATGGGCATTGAACTTTGTCAAATGTCTTTTCTGCATCAATTGATAATATCATGTGATTCTTTTCTTTTGTTTTATTTGTATGATGGATTACATTAATTGTATTTCTAATGTTGAATCATCCCTACATAACTGGTATGAATCCCACTTGGTCATGGTGAATTATTGTTTTGATATGTTGTTGAATACTCTTGGCTAGAATTTTGTTGAGTATTTTGGCATCTAAGTTCATGAGGGATATAGGTCTGTAATTTTCTTTTCCTGTGGTGTCTTTACCTGGTTTTGGTATCAGGGATGTGGTGGCTTCATAGAATGAGTTTTGGAGTATTCCGTCCTTTGCTCTGCTCTGAAATACCTTTAGTTTTTTTTTTTTTTTTTTTAGTAGTGGTGTTAACTCTTCTCTGAAAGTTTGATAGAACTCTACAGTGAAGACATCTGGGCCAGGACTTTTTTTCTTGGGAGCTTTTTGATTACCTTTTCAATCTCTTCTTTCATTATGGGTCTATTTAGTTGTTCTACCTCTGTTTCTGTTAGTTTAGGTAGGTGGTGTGTTTCTAGGAATTTATCCATTTCTTCTAGGTTTTCAAATTTGTTAGAGTACAATTTTTCATAGTAATCTGATATGATTCTTTTAATTCCACTTGGGTCTATTGTAATATCACCCATCTCATTTCTTATTCAGGTTATTTGCTTCCTCTCCTGTTTTTCTTTTGTCAGTTTGGCCAGTGGTTTATCAATTTTGTTGATTTTTTCAAAGAACCAGCTTTTGGTCTTGTTAACTCTTTCAATTGTTTTTCTGCTTTCTATTTCATTTAATTCTGCTCTAATTTTTGTTATTTGTTTTCTTCTGGTGCCTGAGGGTTTCTTTTGTTGCTCTGTCTCTATTTGTTCAAGTTGTAGGGATAATTCTTTGATTTTGGCCCTTTCTTCTTTTTGTGTGTGTGCTCTTATTGATATACATTACCTCTGAGCACTGGTTTCACTGTGTCCCAAAGGTTCTGATAGGAAATGTTTTCATTCTCATTGGATTCTATGAGTTTCCTTATTCCATCCTTGATGTCTTCAATAACCCAGTCATTTTCAAGCAGGGTATTGTTCAGTTTCCAAGTGTTTGATTTCTTTTCCCTGCTTTTCCTGTTATTGATTTCTACTTTTATGGCCTTATGGTCAGAGAAGATGCTTTATAATATTTCAATGTTTTGGATTCTGCTAAAGCTTGGTTTATGTCCTTATATGTGGTCTATTATAAAGAATGCTCCATGTGCATTGCAAAAGAAAGTATACTTGGCTGCCGTTGGGTGGAGTGTTCTGTATATGTCTATGAGCTCAATTTGGTTGATTGTGGCATTTAAAACTTCCATGTCTTTATTGAGCTTCTTTCTGGATATCCTATGCTTCACCAAAAGCGGTGTGTTGAAGTCTCCTACTATTATTGTGGAGCTGTCTATCTCACTTTTCAGTGCCATTAGAGTTTCTTTTATGTGTCTTGCAGCCCTGTCCTTGGGTGCATAAATATTTAATATAGTTATATCCTCCTGGTATATGTCCCTTTAAGCATTATATAGTGTCCTTCTTCTTCCTTTGTGGTAGCTTTAACTTTAAAGTCTGTTTTATAGGAAATTAATACTGCCATTCCTGCTCTTTTTTGAATTGTTGTTTGCTTGATATATTTTTTTCCATCCTTTGAGTTTTAGTTTGTTTGTGTCTCTAAGGTGTGTCTCTTGTAGGCAGCGTATAGACGAACTGTGTTTTTTTAATCCATTCTGCCACTCTCTGTATCTTTCTTGGTGCATTTAGTCCATTTACATTCAGCATAATTATAGATAGGTATGAGTTTTTTTTTTTTTTTATATGAGTTTAGTGCTGTCATTTTGATGTCTTTTTTAGTGTGTTGTTGACAGGTTCTTTTTTCCATTTATTTTTTTGTGCTGAGTACTTTATCTTTATATATTGCCCTTTCCTCATCTTCGTTGTTGTTGATTTTGTTTCTGCTGAGTCTCTATTTTTTTCTTGTATTTTATTTTAATGAGTAGTTTAGTTAGGCTCCTTTGTGCTTACCTTAATATTTACCTTAATTTTTCTAAGTTTAAACTTAACTTTTATTTCTTTATATTGCCTTGTCTTTCTCTCCATATGAAAGATCTATGATTATATTTCTTAGTCCCTTTTTATGGTTTTAATGTTGTCTTCTTTTACATGAAAACATCACTGTTTCCCTGTTTTGAGCTTTTTTTATCTTGATTTATTTTTGTGATTTCCCTGTCTGGGTTGACATCTGATTGCTCTGTCCAGTGTTCTAGTCTTGGGTTGATACCTGATATTATTGATATTCTAACCAAAGAACTCCCTTTAGCATTTTTTGTAGTTTTGGATTGGTTTTTACGAATTCCCTAAAGTTCTGTTTATCTGAAAATGCCCTAATTTCACGTTCATATTTGAGAGAGAGTTTTGCTGGATATAGTCTTCTTTGTTGCCATTTTTTTTCCTTCAATGCTTTATAGAAGTTATCCCACTGCCTTCCTGCCTGCATGGTTTCTGCTGAGTAGTCGAGCTTACTCTTATTGACTCTCCTTTGTAGGTGACTTTTTTTTATCCCTAGCTGCTCTTAAAATTCTGTTTTTATCTTTGGTTTTGGCCAGTTTGATTATAATATGTCTTAGTCACTTTCTTTTAAAAACTACCTTATGTGGAGTTCAATGAGCATCTTGGATAGATATCTTCTCATCTTTCATGATATCAGGGAAGTTTTGTGCCAACAAATCTTCAAAAATTCTTTTCTCCTTTGGAGCTTTGACCTCCTGTCCCTAAATGGATAAAAATATTATCAGGTATATAAAAACATTTTTTTTTATATATCAATCTAGAAGTCCATTCACTTTTCTTGTATGAATTCAGCTCAGGTGTCCAGGTAGCTGATCATCAAGTGTGTGGGACAGGCTCTATCCTACAGTCTTAGAGCGGCAAGGGTGATTGGTGTAGGCACTGTATTTGGTTGCAGCAGGGGTTCACACTCTGAACAAGGCAGGGAGCTGAAAACCATCCCCCAAGTGTCTGTAAGGAAAAAACATCCCTGTTCTCTAGAGTGCACAGGTGGTGGGTTCTGCAGACAGACCATGGGTACCCAACGCTTTGGTTGTAAGGACTGGGAGGTACCATTTATCCCTGGACCCCTGTTGCAGGTGGCTGGGTCACCTGAGTGGAGCTACCAGTCCTTAGGCCCCTGATGTGGGTAGGTGAGGACCCTGTTTTATAAGCAATGGGATATCAAATATCAAACACCCACCTCTCCACTGTACAGGTGAAATGTTTGCAGTCTGCCAACTAGGGCCTATTCTCCTGAAACAGGCCCCCACAGGTCCATGCAGGAGGGAAGGTATTTAAAGTCCATGGACCATTTATGCCTGGACAGGAACCTCTTCTCTCCTTAGCTCCTCCAGTTAGTGGAGCTGGCCAATTATCTATTCCTCCAATTGTGAATTTATTCCTACTCCAAGACCAGGAGGATGGCTCAGGGCGCTCATCAGGGCCTATCTCAGGCCCAGGGAAATCAACAGCCACTGAAGCCTGCTTGGGGGTGTGGGGGTGGGTGGTAAAATATATGCAAGCAGTTAGATTTTGCAGAGAGCACCATTCTTCTCTGGTTCCAGAGGTGTGAGTAGGCTATGCGGCTGGCTGCTTCTCCCTGAGGAAACTGTAGCTGAATGCTACTACCAGCTCTCTGCAGCCACTCCCAGGAATGTTGCCTGCGGGAACTTGGTGATTCAGGTCCAGTAACTCCTTTCCGCTTCTGAAACGTCTCTTCCTCCCCCTGCTGCTCAGTCTGTTTTCTAACTTTGCCTTTGGTTTTCAAGGCTCCAGCTTGTCATAAAAATAATCGTTTCACTTGTTTTTTTGGGTCTTTGTTGTAGGAGGGATTGCAGGAAGCGTCTGGCTCTTCTGTCATCTTGGCCCCACCTCTGTTTCTTTTTATCTTTTTACAGCTGTATTGCATAGATTTAAGCAGTCTCATTACTTATGAGATTTTTGTAAAAGTATCACAGGGAATAAATCCCAAACTGAGAAAGCATTGGTAGTCCGTTAATCGCTTTTTGAGTAAAAAGTTACTCCTGGAAATGCTGTCATTCCAGAACCTATTTCTGCACAAATGTAACGGGTGAGCGAATCCATAAGAGCAGCTTTGAACACACAGAGAAGAAGCAATCCTGTGGCAACAACTCAGAAATGTTCTCAGAACTATCAAAGTTTGTTACTGTAGAGTAAATATTGTTTCTTTCAAGGGGAATACTCAGGAGCCAGAAGAAAGAAAAAAATCTTGTTATTATTGTACAATGCATGAAAGATATCCAGAATAGATGAGGATTCTACTGTTTTTTCTACATGATATTATGGCTACTAATATAAGTTCATAGCTAGGTTGTTGGAAGCAACATTGAGTCTTGTTCTTTAATATTTAATGGATCTCTGACTTTTAAAACTGAAGAGTTTGAATGGATCAAATTGAAATAAAATTCTATACTCTAATGCTTTTATTACCAAACATTATCTGTACTGTGGGCACTAATAAGTGTACTTATAGCTTTATAAAAAAGGAACGCTTGGCTGCTAGCTGAAAAGTTGGTGGTTTGAGCCCACCAGCTGCTCCTCAATAGAAAGATGTGGCAATCTGCTTCTGGAAAGATTACAGCCTTCGAAACCCTACGGAGCAGTTCTACTTTGTCCTATAGGGTTACTATGAGTTGGAATTAACTTGCTGGGATGCAGCAAAAATGACAACAGCTTTATAAGTGGAAAATATTATCAAAGCATAACTGGGTACCTAAGGTGACTGTTCTTTTAAATTTGCACTGTTAAACTCTCAAAAATCTCTTCTTCTCACTCCATTTTAAGGTGAGGCAAGAGGTGCTGATGCTCAGATTAGTGACTGATCAAGTTGCTCCTACTCTGTTGACATTTTCTAAATGCCAAGAGTGTACAGAATTCCCTGCTCTGAATGTCACTCAAAACTGGCTGCCCCACAAAAACATGGTGTATGTGAGTGACAGGTGAACAGCCTCAGAAAACACCTTAGAAACCCAGTTCCTCCAGCTGTTCCCTCATGGTGATGGGAGCCAGAGGTGGATGGGAGGGGATGGAAAAGGACAGCTCATGGCTCGCTCGATAATTTATTTGGGTGATGTCCTAACTGATGGCACTCTAGCACTCTGGTAGGTGTGGTATAAGAAAGTACACCCTGCCCGTGGCACCTATGAAGTCACCATCTTCTTGTAATCCTAGTTGCTCACACTTGTGTTTTGCCCACATACTTCCTTCTAGTGTTTCCATGCTGAACAGTTGACATAATTGGACTAGGCCTTCCTTCATTTGTTTAAAAAACCTGTATGGGGAGCCAAACACTATGTGTCTTTTACAATCATCCAGTGTAAGTCCGAGGTGACACAAGCAAGGCTGTGTGTGAGTGTGTGAGTGTGTGTGCGTGTGCATGTGTGTGCTAATGCAGCCTTGGAAGAGAGTCCTCAAGGCCATATAAACTCCTATCTTTAGGGAAGTGGGTTTTCTATACAAATTAGCAACCAAAACAAAGCTGAACTTTCAGGGTTGTATATGCCTAGAGTAGAAGGCAGCAACTTAGTTAAAAATTCAAGCAATTACCCCGAGCTTCTGTTTCCTAAGGAATGTGCGTTCCGGAAGAAAAAACATGAGCATCCTATCCATCAAATCAGGGAACTTATTGTTTTATCTCTTCCCCTGGAAGTTTCAGGAATTTCCATTATTTCCTGTGGGAATTGAAATGTCCTTCATAGATACTATCTTCTGCCGTTTCATCCTCTATCTTATCTGCCATATATTCTTCATGCATATGCTTATCCCAAGGAAGGGGCATTTATTTAAAATGATATCCTTGGAAAAATCAACAGTTGGCATCAGTTGACACATCCTCTCGCTTAAAATATTTATAGCCAGAAAAATCCCAACGTTTCATAACATCTACTTGGACTTCTGATGCATGAAATTTAAAATATATGAGCAGTGCATGGTTAGCCATGGAACCTAATGGCTGGCTAGGCTGATTGGACGTATTTCAGGGTGGGGAATAGAACCCCCAATCGTGTGTGCATCGGAGTTGTGCTCTTTTGCCTTGACAAGACAGATCCTACATATGTATCAAAAATGTGGGTTTAGGGAGTGCTGGTATGAGGATCGCAAATGTTAGTGAGCCAAGAGTTGATTAAGAATAGACAGAAAAAGGGTGGAACCCAGGTACTGAGGTCGTACGTGGCTGGAAAGTCAGGAGAGGGAACTAGAGTTGGTATGAGGAAAGAACAGAGAGAATCTGGAGTTCACTGAAGCAGAAGCTAGCCCTGCAGTTTGTGGACATATACAAACTGGGGTGGGGTTGGGGATGGGGTGCTCGGGGAAACAGACAGGCCAAAGATTCCGGGTGTGGAATATTTTCCTGTCTTGTGCCTACTGGTGCCACCTTCAGCTAAACAATATCATTCATAGAGGACCACTTGTTTCAAAACAAGCAGCATTTGTTCTGAGTAACAATATATATGGTGGTTCAGTGGTAGAATTATTGCCTTCCCTGTGGGACCCAGGTTTGATTCCCTGCCAATGCACCTCATGTGCAGCCACTGCCTGTCTGTCTTTCAACAGAGGCTTGTGTGTTATTATGATGTTGAACAGCTTTCAGTGGAGCTTCCAAGCATTGACAGACTAGGAAGAAAGGCCTGGTGACCTGCTTCCAAAAATCAGCCAGTGAAAATCCTGTGGATCACAATGGTTCAGTCTGCAACCAATCATGGGAATGGCACAGGACCGGGTAGCATTTTGCTCTGTTGGGCATGGAATTGGCATGAGTCAGGGGCTGACTCGATGGCAGCTAACAATGAGATATATAAGCAATGTAATTTATGTGTAAACAATATATAGGCAATATAATGGCATTCATGTATTATATATATAATGTACATATATAAATAAGCAATAAATAATATCTGTCATGTAATAATAATACATGTCCATTGTCTAAATTTAAAAAATCTGTATTATGTATTGTCTTAGTTTTGTAGTACTGCCATAACAGAAATACCACAAGTGGGTTGTTTTAACAAACAGAAGTTTATTTTCTCACACTTTAGGAGGCTAGAAGTCCAAATTCAGGGCACCAGCTCTAGGGGAAGCCTTTTTCTCTCTGTTGACTCTAGGGGAAGGTCCCTGTCTCTTTTCAGTTTCTGTTCTTTGGCTCCTTGATGATCTTCATGTGGTGTGGTATCTGTCTTACCTACCTCTGCTGGCTTGCTTGCTTGCTTAATCTGCTCTTCTATATCTCAAATGACATTGACTTAAAACACACCCTACACTAATACTGCCTCATTAAAATAACAAAGAAAACCCATTCCCAAAAGGGATTATAACCTTAGGTATAGGTGTTAGTTAGCATTTACAACACATATTTTTTAGGGATACAATTCAATCCATAACATGCATTATTGATGATTTTCAATATTGTAGATTCACTTTCCTTTCAAACCCTGAAAAAATTGCTTGGTCTGCTACTAACCAAACCAAACCAAACCAGCTGGCACTGAGTTGATTTCAACTCATAGCAAACCTATAGGACAGCGTAGAACTTCCCCCTAGGGCTCCCAAGGAGCAGCTGGTGGATTCAAACTGCCAGCCTTTTGGTTAGCAGCTGAGCTCTTAGCCACCGCTACTGGATGCATTGTTTTTTCTTCTACAATGATAAATCCAGGGGCTATACCGTAGCACGTTACTTATTTTGGTATAACAGGCAAAGTAAAACTAATTTAGGAATCCTATCGTTAAAAAAAAAAAAAAATCATGTTCATTCATGCCCCCGTGCCCCTGCACCTGCACCTAGCCCCTCACCCTCGCGCTCCCTGTGGAACGCAATGGCTGAACACAGGCCTAACCTGCCAGCTGAAGGGGCTGGGTTGCCATTCTGGGCAGAGGACAGCAGTGGTCCTGGGCAGGTGTGGGGAATCAGAGGGGAGAAGGGGGCGGGGGAGGAAGAGCCACCAGATGCCCCAGGGAGCTGGGCAAAGGGAGCAAAAAGCCCACTACCGTATCACCCTGCTCCCCAGTGCATGCTTCATGCTCCCATCAGACTTCACTTGCACGAATTCAGAAAAAAATGATTAAGAATTTCGAGACAGAGACTGCAAAACATCAGGCTCCTGGTGTGAGTGAGGGGCCCTGCTGGCAGCCCATGAAGGGGCCTGGAAGCAGGAATGCCTCCTCGCTGGAGGAGAGGACCCAGGTGCCTCTCACTTGGACTTGGTTTCTTCCCCCATTCCAGTGCCCTTTGTAAACACTAGGAAGGGGCCCTGAGTGAAAACAGAATCATATCACTCTCCTGCTTAAAATGCACTGCAATTAGAAAAAACTCTAACTCCTCATCATGTCTCAAAAACCCCGTGAGTTCTGGCTGCTGTTGGTCTCCTCGTCCTCATTTCTGTCTTCCAGTGCCCCCATCATGTCCACTTGGTTGCCCTCTGTCAGCAACATAGTCGGGTAGGTCCATACATGGCTGGCACCTTCTGTCTTGTAGATTTCCTTTAAATGCCCCCCCCCCCCCCGCCTTAGAGATTCCTTCCCAGTCTGTCTTGCTCCCTCAACAACTCCACCAGCAAGCTCCCTCTTCCTACAGAACAAAGGTTTGGTGCCTGTATGGACCCCTTAAGGAGAGGAGAGCTCCGTGCAGCAGGAATATTGCCTGGTTTGACCACCTCTGTGTCCCCACTGCCTAGAACAGAACCTCCACATATTGACTCACAAAGCGTTGGTAGAAAGAATGATTGAATGAATGAATGCACAGATGAATTATTTTTACTGATTACTTTATAACAATGAAGCCTAAGGGTTGCTGTGAGAGTCCCATAGGTACCCCATAGCCCACAGCAGGTTCAGGTGCTCAGCCAAGTTCCTCCAGCCCTTCAGGGAGGCCTCTAAAGACTACAGGATTGGGTGCTTGGCACAGGAGGATGGTGGCAGGTCAGCAGGAATGCCCAGCACAGGGAGACGGCACAAGCACTGGAAGTAGTCAAGACGCAAGGAGGGACGAGACAGAAGACAGGCAGGTGTGTCATGTCCCCTGAGCTGAAGGCCCAAATGGAGGCAGGGACAGTGAAGATGAGGAGAGCTCATTTTGTATTTACACAAATGTGTTACTTCAGTTCTCTCTGCCTCAGCTCCTCATTTTTAACATGGCCTTGTACAGCTGTTATGACATAAGTAAGTAGAAATAAGTAAGAATGCTTACAACGGTTTCCAGCAGATAGAAAAGTATGTGTAACGGTTAAGCCTTAATTAATTAATTAATTTTTCATGCCAAACTTAACAGTTGGATGTCTAGTCAGTATTTAGAAATCAGGAACTAATTCAAAGATTTCAAGATACCTAAGACTTTGTAAGGTGTCTTAGTTATCTAGTGCTGCTGTAACACAAATACCACAAATAGTGGCTGTAAAGAACAGGAACTTATTGTCTCACAGTTTTAGAAGCTAGAAGCCCAAATTGGGGCATTGGTTCTAGGGGAGGGTCCTTTCTTGTCGGTAGCCTTGGGTGATCCTTGCTTGGTGTTCCTTGGCTTGTAGGCAAGTCCTCCCAAGGCCTCTTCCCCTTGTGTGTGTTTCTCCATGTCCATTCTCCTTTTTATAAGACACCACTCAGAAGAATTAGGTTTAGGACCCACCCCATTCCAATAAAAAAAAAATATGACCTCATTAATATAACAAAAGCAAACCCCTTATCCCAAGAAGTTTACGTTCAAAGGTATAAAACCTAAACCTGTTGCAGTCAAGTTGATTCTGGCTCATCGTGACCCTATAGGGCAGAGTAGAACTTCCCCATAAGGTTTCCAAACAGCAGCTGGTGGATTTGAACTACCGACCTTTCGGTTAGCAGCTGAACCCTTAACCGTTATGCCAACAGGGTTTCCATTCACAGGTATAGGGTTCAACATTATGTTTTGGGGTGACACAGTTAAATCCGTAATATAAGGCAGAAAATGTTGACTAAATATCAGTCCTGTACAAGGCCCCGGACAGGTGCTGTGGGGTATCCAAAATGACACAACCTGGTTCTTGCTCTCAAAGAATGTGCAGTCTATTTAGGGAATCAATGTGGAAGCAAAGACTACTAGGAAGAAATCAAAGATCAAAGCTGTCACACAGACAATGGGTGCTACAGAAGGACAAGGAGGTTTCATAAGGAATCCCCAGGTGCTGTCCTCTGCAGGATGGTAAAAACAAAACCCGTTGCCACTGAGTCAATTCTGAGTCATAGTGATGCTGTAGGACACAGGAGAACCATCCCATAGAGTTTCCAAAGCTGAAATGTTTACAGAGGCAGACTGCCACATCTTTCTCCCACAAAGTGGCTGGTGGGTTTGAGCTGCTGACCTTCTGGTTAGCAGCTGAGTCCTTAACCACTGTACCACCAGAGCTCCGATTGCAGATGGTACTCACCAAACCACTGCCATCGAGTAAATTCCTACTCATAGCGACCCCATAGGTTTTCCAAGGCTGCAAATCTCCATGGAAGCAGACCGCCACATCTTTCTTCCAAGGTGTTGTTGGTGCTTTCGAGTCATCGACTTTTGGTTAACAGTCAAATGCTGTAACCACTGTGACATGAGAGCTCTTTTTGCATGGATGGGAGGGCCCCAGTAAAGGATTATTTTTTTAGAAAGGTGAAATCATGATCCTCTTATAAACATAGTAGGAACACATGTCCAAGATTTTATTTCTCTCAGTAATAATGGTATCATTAAAACATAAAAAACTGGTTAAAAAGAGGATCCAATGAACATGTATAGGCAATAAGGAATGGTGAAATAAATTTGTTAATAGATGCAAAACTGGCCTCTCCCACAGGTAGGAAATCAATTGTATCATCACCTGGACAAAATTCATTCATATCATCTTTGTGGGCAAGAATCATTGGATTTTCTATCACTTTCTACAACTCTGTAAATGAGCTCAGTCCAAGAAAATGAAAGGCATAGTCCCTTGTAGGATCAGATAACTCAGAAGATTATGTCTAGAAGTTCACTGAAGGGATATTCAGTGAGAAATAGCTTTCCTGGCATCCAGATTTCTGGGGCCCACTGAGTCTGGGGTAACCCACCCAAGCCATTGCCCTTAGATGTTCTTTTGAACCTTGAGCCTTGGGGAAACTGGTTTCCTAAAGCCACCTTTAGTGAAGACCATTTTGCCTGAGGCGTTTTGCTCTTTTGAAGAATTCAATTAGTTTTGAAAAAAAGAAATGCCAAGGTCAGACTAAAATCTGTGTTTTAGAGTAAATTGTTATCATGTAAACACTATTCTGGCCCTTTTCCATGGCAATGTCAATAGATGGGGATAAGAATTTTTGGACATTCTTTTCATTTTGGAACATTTTTGACTCTGTAGTTGAAATGTTACCCTGATTTGTAAATTGTATATTAAATAAACTTCAATTAATTTCCCCAGAAATCTTTTATGGACATATTACAAATTTTCCTGACATCTGTGCAGGTAATGAATGGACAGTGAAGAATGGAGGAGAGGTGAGTTGAGGCAGTTTGCCATCATGGACATCAAGGAAAGTGGTGGATTCAGGGGGTGGAGGTGACTGATCCTGCCTCATCTAGGACCCTTGCTTAGAGAGTCTGCAGTGACCAGCAAGGGGGTGGAGCAGCCCAGGACCTCTTGCTTCGGGGCATTAGGGTAAGAGAACTAACTCTTTTTGCTAAAGGGTCCAAACAGCCTTCGACTAAACATAGGAAGCTTTATCACTTCTTCCCACCTTGCTCAGGGTCAAACAGGGCTGTGAGTTCTTTTATCAGAGGCATTTCCTACTTAATAATAGTTGAAGGCAAGACAATGAAGAAGTGGGACTTGATGAGGGAGGAAGGTAGCTACATTGTATTTATCTACAAGATGATAAGAAATGCTCTAACTTCATTTCTTAGTGGCTGATGCCATGATTTTCAGATGAGGAAAAAGTGAGATTCAGTAATTTTCCCAGAGTGAGGTTAGGAGAGACAGGGATTGAATCTGTTCTTTGTACTCGGACATGAAAACTAGTATGGGAGGGCTGAATGGGCTCTGGCCAAGGACCACCATCAAGGCTGCAGGTGAGTGGGTGGGAGATGGGGCGTGAGGGAAGGTGGGAGGTGCTGAAGATGTGAAGTCCCTGAATGCCTGAGATCAAATATGACTTCATCATGGGCTGCAGACTGGTAGTGAGTCAATCAGAAAACCAAGTTGCCAGGTTGCTTAACTTTCTTGAACTTCCATTCCTTTATATGAGGTCTTTTCCAGCACTGGAACTGTGTGTGGGAGTTCCTGGATGGAGCAAATGGTTAACTCGCTTGCCCATAACTTAAATGTTGAAGATTTGAGTCCACCCGGGGTGCCTCAGAAGAAAGGCCTGGTGATCTACTTCTGAAAAATCAGCCATTGAAACCTTATTGAGCACAGTTCTACTCTGACATACATAAGGTCACCATGAGTTGGTGTCTACTTAAGGGTAATTTTTTTTTTTTTTTGGTCCTGTGTGACTCTAAGAAACGCAGGCAATAACTGAGAACACTAAAGTATAAGTGAAACCAGGTTATTACAAACACTAGAAAAAAATAAAAGGAAGTTTCATTTAAAGAGGAGCTCAATTCAGATCTAGGTAGGTCTGTCAAATATCTCTGATTATCTAATCCATCTATTAGATTCCTGGGAGTCTAATCTCCCTGGTCAGAAAACATCAAAGTCTGTGATGCTTTTAGGATGTAAGTCTTTGTTAAGATTTTTAAGGACATCTTTGACATTGGTACTTGTGTGGGCTGAGAAGCAAAAAGATTATATCCTGGCTCTGTGGATACAGAAAGCCTGGAGGTTATTTACTGTCCAGCTGTCTTCTCAGTTACTCCTGACCACCTGGCAGCCTGGTGCCATTAGCCTGCCTTCTGCTGTCAGTGTGGGTTTGTTCAGACTTTTCACCTTCACTGTTGATTACAAAAACTCAGCTGGAGGCTGCTGCATGCAAACCTACTGCTAAGCATGAAATGAAAGGAAAGCCAGCCAGAAGATGAGGGAAGCACTGGAGAAAAGTGAGCCTGGATTCAGGCCAGGGTTTTAACCACATTCTAGGAGTAAGCCCTCCAGCCAGGTGAGGCCAGTATCACATGGTTTATGCTCCAGCCATTCTCTGACTCCAGGGTTAGGCCACTGGGAAAGGACAGCAGCAAATGTACCAATTGATAAATAGGATGCTCCAAAGAAATATTTACTTTCTAAAGCCTTCTCTCAAGCCACAGCCTACTCAGCGCACTTTATCTAAGAACCTCAAAGCATTTACCAAATTGTATTAATCTTATAAAGTGAACACAGTACTCAACAAGAAACTTGGAATTCATTTCATTAATTCATTCAGTAAGTCTATGAGGAGCACTTACTATGTACTCTGCAATATTCTAAGAGCAGCTAATACTGTAGTGGGTGTCCATCATGGAACTTACATGCTAGTGGGGAGGGATGCAAATTTATTTAGGATGTCATGAAGGACCTCTCTGATAAGGTAACATTTAAGCAGAGATCTGAATGAAGTGAAGGAACAACTTTCCCTGCCTGAGGGGAGAGGTTCCAGCCAGCAAAGGAGGAGGGAGTGTGGGCCAAAGTAAAGCTTAAGGGTTTACAAGGTGGGGACATTAGCTTTTCCCATGTGTGAGCTGAAAGGTCATTTGAGGGTTTGGGCCAAAGGAGTGACATTCTCTGACTTATATTTTAAAATCACTCTGACTGTTACGCAAAAAATAGAATTAGGTGGGGCAGAGTTAGAAGAAGAGAGACAATTCATGGTCTCTTGCTGCAGTCTAGGCCAACCCACTGCCATTGACTCTGACTCATAGTGACCTTATAGGGCATCTGAGACTGTAAATCTCTACAGACGCAGACTGCCCCATATTTCTCTGGTGGAGCTACTGGTGGTATTGAACCACCAACCTTTCAGTTAGCAGTCAATCACTTTAACTACTGCACCACTAGGGCTCCTAGCCTAAGCCAGAACTTCTTCAAATCTCATGAGCAAATGAATCACCCAGGGATATAGATAAAACATAATTCTGATTCTTTTTGTCTGAGGTGAAACCTGAGGTCTTGCATTTCTAGCAAACCCCTAGTAAGCAGATGCTGCTGGTCCACAGACCACACTTTGAGTAGCAAGGGTGATTCTAAATGTTATAGAATAGTGACTTGGAGCATGTAGTGATGGCATTCATGAGAAATCATCAGATTCTGGACTTACTTTAAAGGGAGAACCACCAGAACTGTGAAGAATTGAAAGAGAGGTGTGAGAAGAGTGAGTGGTGTTTTCCTACAGAACAACTGGAAACACAGAGGTACAAGTTATGGAGATGGGGGTAAAAAAATTAAGAGTTTAGTTTTGGACAAGTACAAGTAGAGATGTCTATTAGAAATCTCAGTGAAGGGACTCCAGCCAACAAGGCACCATAGACAGAAGCACCATGCTGTCCCTCCACAGCAAAGACCTGAAAAACTAAGTAAAATAGAGAGAAATGTCAGTCCTGGAACCTGAGGTGTCCAATGAAGAGATAAATCAGCCAAGCACTGAATAGAATAAAAAACTGACAGAGAACAGAGAGTGAGGAGAGATATGTGCAGAGGTCCCCTATCAGTTAATGCAGTACAGATTCGCCACTTTGGACTCCCATTGGAGACTGGTGGACAGGGAGCATGGGGAAGCAGCTTCACAGAGCTCCCAATAGGAGACAGAGCACCTGGTAACCAGGGATACACACTTTCCCAACCGTCATCCTCTCCCCACTGATCTACCTCCATGCTTCCTGGCTGGCAGCTGTGGCTCGGCTGGCTGGGAAGTGCAGCCTCTGTGCCTCTTGTATTCACACCTCCCACATCAGGGATCAGAGAACAGGGAGTACAGAAAAGCAGCTTCACAAAGTTCCCAGCAAAGGACAGAGCACCAGGTAACAAGAGATATAAGTTTTCCTAAACTCCACCCTTCTTCCAACCCCCAACTCAGCCTCCTCTGCTTCCTGCTGACTGCATTCTCTTGGCCCAGTAGCAATTTCTGCAGCCCCGGGCAGCTTGGGTTCATCCCACCCACACTGACTGGCTCCCTGAGTGCCATTTGTCTGCTGCTGATGTTGCTTTTTTCTGTTTCTTTTGGTTTCTTCTGTGTCTCCCACCACCTCCCCTCCTATTTCTTGAACACCTGGCTCCGTGTGCCATCACTGGTTCCTCTTGAAAGGCTCCGAAGCACTGCATGATGGGGAACCACTCCCCCGGCCTGCGTTACCACACTGGTGGGACCTTGGGGCTTTTTTTTTTTTTTTTTTTGCTTTATTTGTTTTGTTTTGTTCTGTTTTGTTTATTTGTTTTCTTTTTGTGGCTTAGGAGCCCCTTCTAGCAGGGCTGCACTGCACGGCTTAAGAGCCACTCCCCCAAACTGCACAGCCACATACATGGGATCCCTGGGGGCATTTATTTTTTTTTCTCTTTTTTCCTTTCTGTCTTTCTTCATTTCTCATTTCTTGTCTTTCTGTACTTACCTTCTTTTCCTGTCTCCAGACTGCCTGGCACTGTGTGACATCTATACCCCCTCTAGCCAGATTATACTGCACAGTCTGGGAGCCACTCCCAGATCTTTGAAGCTGCACTGGTGGGATCCTCCTGGGGGCTTTCTTTTTTTTCTTCCAAATTTTTATCTAGTTACTCTTTTTTTTCTTTTTTCCATTTTGTTTTTCTCCATTTCTCAGTTTCTCATCTCTCCACTCCAACAGCAAGCTCCCTTCACACTCTTTTTGTTTGTTTCTTTTGGCTCTTGTTTCCCTCTCCCATACTCATATTAGCTCCTCACATCAAAACCTCCCCCCTTGCTCCTGCCTACCTGCACTGTGTGGTGAGCATCGCACCCCCGAGTAGCATAAGAAAGGCCTACTGGAACCTGCCAAACAGTGACTCCTAGCCTGCCCCATCCAGCCCCTCCCCTTCAGCTGGACCTTCCCCACTGCATTGTACAAGGAGGTTAAAAGGATCATGACCACAGTTGAGTAGACAACAAAGAATGCACAGGTGTGTGCTCAGACATAACAACAACAAAAAAAATCAAAAAAGCAGTAGAAACAAACAAATCTACAACCAGTTAATGAAGAAATTAACTACTGAATTTCCTGAAGACAGCAGAAAATATCAAAACATTAAAAAAAAAAAAAGGACAGGATGGTTCCAGGAGGCTTCCAAGATAAACACCAGATGAATTTCCAGTATAAGAAAAGGCACTAGAACTACCTAATGGGGAATTCAAATCTCTAATACTCAGAGCTATCCAAGAGTTGAAACAAAAAGCAGACAAAAATAAAGAAAAAAATAGACAGATTAATGGAAAATATAGACAAAAATTGGAAGAATTCAGAAACATAATACAGGCAAAAATGCCAAAATAAATTCACAACTAGAAATCATACAAAAACAACAACTAGAAATCCAAAAGATAAACAACAAAACTTCAGAACTGGACAGTGTCACAGAAGGGCTGAGGAGCAAGTTTGAAATAATGGGAGAGAGAATCAGTGAAATTGAAGACAAACACTTGGATACAACTCTGTTTGAGGAAAAATCAGGGAAAAAAATGAAGAAATGCTGAGAATTATGTGGGATAAAATCAAAAGCAGAAACTTGCAAGTGATCAGAGTTCCAGAACAGGGGGAGAAAATGGGAAACACAGAGAAGATCGTTGAAAAATTGATGACAGAAAGCTTCCCTAATATCCTGAAAGATGAAAAGTTGACCACCCAAGAAGCTCAACAAACCCCCATATAAGATAGACCCCAAAAGAAAATTACCAAGACATATCGTAAAACCAAAGACAAAGAAAAAATGCTGAGAGCGTCTCAAGATAAATGAAAAGTCCCAAACAGAGGAGAAACAATAAGACTAAGCTCTGATTATTTGGTAGAAACCATGAAGGCAAGAAGGCAATGGGATGACATATATAAAATCTTGAAAGAAAAGAATTGCCAACCAAGAATAATATAGCCTGCAAAACTCTCACTCAAATATAGTGGTGAAATTAGGACATTTCTGGATAAATAGAAATTAAGAGAATATATAAAAATGAAACAAAATTTACAAAAATTATTAGAGAGGGCCTTTGTTCTGAGAACAAACAACATCAGACTACAGTCTGAATCTAGGATGTAAGATTGTACCAGCAAGATACTAACCTAAGAAATGAACTCTCAAGGACTATCTAAAACCAAAAGAATTACAACAGGGAACCAGAGAGGTTAATCTGCAAATGACAACAACATCAGAACAATAAAAGTGGGAATAAACATGTAGGTATAGAAATTTCTAATGGAGAGGAAGGCAAGGCAATACCAAGTAATAACAGGCTAGTTCAAACCTAGGAAGATAAGGCTAAATTTCAAGGTAATCACAAAGAAAGTTAACAAACCTACTCATCAAAACAAAGAAGAAAAACACAAAGTCTCAATAAAAACAAAATCTACAAAAACAAAAGAAATGAAAACCCAATCCACAAACAAAAATAATTCAGCACAGGACAGAAAGAAAAACAAAGAAAATATCAGCACCACACACCAAAAAAGCACTGCAAAAGGACAGCAATAAACTCACATCTATCAATAATTACACTGAATGTAAATAACCTAAATGCACCCAGAAAGATACAGACAGAGACAGAATGGATAATAAAACAGGATCTATCAATATGCTGTCTACAAGAGACACACCTTAGAAACAAAGACATATATTTATTAAAACTCAAAGGCCGGAAAAATATATATACAATAAATAACTACCAAAAAAAGAGCAGGAGTGGAAATACTAATCTCAGACAAATTAGACTTTAAAACAAAATTCACCAAAAAAGACAAAGAAGGGCAATATATAATGATTAAAGGGATGATCCATCATAAGGACTTAACCATAAGAAACATCTATTCACCCAATAACAGGGCTCTAAAATACATAAAACAAACTCAAACAGCACTGAAAAGAGAGATTGACAGTTACAAAATAATAGTAGGAGATTTCAAAGTACCATTCTCCATCAAGGACAGAACATCCAAAAAAGAAACTCACCAAAGTTACAGAAGAGCTAAAGGGCACAATCAGCAAACTCGACCTCATAGACATATGTAGAATGCTCCACCCAACAGCTGCAAAGTACATATTCTTTTCCAATGCACATGGAACGTTCTCCAGAATAGACTACATCTTAGGCCACAGAGCAATCCTCAACAAAATCCAAAACATTCAGATAATACAAAGTATCTTCTCTGACCACAACACCATTAAAGTGGAAATTAACAACAGGAAGAGTAAGTAAAAAAAAATCAGTTACATAGAAACAGAATAACACTCTGCTTAAAAACCAGTGCGGGAGGTGGAGCCAAGATGGAGGAATAGACATACCCTTCCTGGGAGCCCTCTTTACAACAAAGACCTGAAAAAACAAGTGAAATGAGTATATTTGTAACAAGCTGGGAGCCCTGAGCATCAAAGACAAGCCTAGACAATGAACTGAGGGGCAGGGGGAGGAAGAGGCCATTCAGAAGTGGAGAGGAGTTACCAGACCTGAATGACGGGGGGCCCTCAGGCACCATTCCCACAGAGGTGGCAGTGGTGGCGGTGGTGGTGGGCTGCTACTAGTGTTCGGCTGCAGTTTCCTCAGGGAGAAACAGCCAGCCACACAGCCACACAGCCTACTCACACCGAAACCTGAGGAGAATGGCAGTCTCGGCAAAAGCTAAGTACTTGCATATACTTTACTGTGCCCCCCACCCACAAACCGGCTTCAGCAGCTGAGTCCCTGGGCCTGAGATAGGCCCTGGTGAGCACCTAGAGCCATCCTCTCAGCCTTGGGAAAGAAAAAAAAATTGCAATTGTGGGAAAAGATAATTTGCTAACGCCATTAACTGGGGGACCTTAGGACAGAAGCAGCTCCTGTCCAGGCATTAAACCATGCACGGACCTTGAGCAATTTTCCCTTCTGCATAGACCTGTGTGGGCCTGTTTCGGGAGAATAGGCCCTTGTCGGCAAACTCCAACCATTTCAGCTGTGCGGAGGAGAGGTGAGTGTTCGACATTTGACATTGCTTTGCCTATTAAACAAGGTTCTTACCTACCCACATCAGGGACCTAAGGACTGGTAGCTCCACTTGGGTCACACAGCCACACGCAAAGGGGTCCAAAGATAACTGGTACCTCCCAGTCCTTACAACCCAAAACTTTGGGTGCCCATGGTCCATCTGCAGAACCCACCTACCTGCATGCTATAGGGAACAGGGATGAATTTTCCTCAGAGACACTTGGGGTCGGTTCCCAGCCCCCTGCCTTGTTCAGAGTGTGACCACCTGCTGCAATCAGATACCAGTATATATGCCAATCACCCCTGCCCATCCAAGATTGTAGGACAGAGGCTGTACCACACATTGGTGATCAGCTACTTGGGAACCTGAGCTGAATTCATACAAGAAAACTGAATGGACTGATATACTTGATAACAGCTCCAGCCAGCTGGGGAAAGGACATCAGAGCTCCACAGGCAAAAATAATCAAGCTAGCTCACTCAAGCAACCCAAGGGGTATACCAAAACAAAACAAAGCAAACAGCTACTTCACAGTAAAAAAAAAAAAAAAAAAGTAAGCAAGCATAAAATACAACAATAACTTATAGATGGCTCGGAGATAACAGACAATATCAAGTCACATAAAGAAACAGACCATGATCATCTCAATAGGCTCTCAAGACAAAGAATCCAGGGATCTTCTAGAAGAAAGTGCATTCCTGGAATTACCAGAGACAGAATACAAAAGCTTAATATACAGGACTCCTCAAGACATCAGGAAGGAAATGAGGCAATACACAGAACAAGTCAAGGAACACACAGATAAAGCAATTGAAAAAAATTAGAAAGATTATTCAGGAACATAATGAAAAGTTTAATAAGCTGGAAAAATCCATAGACAGACAACAATCAGAAATTTGGAAGATTAACAATAAAATTACAGAATTAGACAATTCAGTAGAAAGTCAGAGGAACAGAATTGAGCAAGTAAAAGCTAGAATTTCTGAACTCGAAGATAAATCACTTGGCACTAATATATTTAAAGAAAAATCAGATAAAAGAATTTAAAAAATTGAAGAAAACTTTAGAATCATGTGGGACTCTATCAAGAGAAATAACCTACGAGTGATTGGAGTACCAGAACAGGGAGGGATAACAGAAAATACAGAGAGAATTGTTGAAGATTTGTTGGCAGAAAACTTCCCTCATATTGTGAAATATGAGAAGATATCTATCCAAGATGCTCATCGAACTTCACATACGGTAGATCTGAGAAGAAAGTCACCAACACATATTATAATCAAACTCAATAAAACGAAAGATAGAGAATTATAAGAGCAGTGAGGGATAAACAAAAAGTCACCTACAAAGAAGAGCCAATAAGAATAAGCTCAGACTACTCGGCAGAAGCCGTGCAGGCAAGAAGGCAATGGGATAACATATTTAAAAAATTGAAGGAAAAAAATTGCCAGCAAAACTGTCTCTTAAATATGAAGGTCAAATTATTTCCAGATAAACACAAGTTGAGGGAATTTGTAAAAACCAAACCAAAACTACAAGATATACTACAGGGAGTTCTTTGGTTAGAAAATCAATAATATCAGGTATCCATCCATGACTAAAACACTGGGCAGAGCAACCAGAAGTCACCCAGATAGGGAAATCCAAAAAAAACAAAACAAGATTTTATATACATATATATATAAAGCTCAAAACAGGGTAACAGCAATGTTATTATACAAAAGAAGACAACATTAAATAATAAAGAGGGACGAAGAAATGTAATCATACACCTTCCATATGGAGAGGAAGACACGGCAATACAAAGAAAAAAAAGTTAGTTTTAAATTTAGAAAAATAGGGGTAAATAATAAGGTAACCACAAAGGAGACAAACTATCTTACTCAGCAAAATAAAATACAAGGGAAAAATACAGACTCAGCAGAAACAAAATCACCAACAACAAATATGAGGAAGGACAATATATAAAGAAAATCTACTCAGCACGTAAAATTAAGTGGGAAAAAGAAACTGCCAACAACACACAAAAAAAGACATCAAAATGATAGCACTAAATTCATAGCTATCCATAATTAACCTGAATGTAAATGGACTAAATGCACCAATAAAGAGACAGAGAGTGGCAGAATGGATTAAAAAACAAGATCCATCTATATGCTGCCTACAAGAGACACACCTTAGACTTAGAGACGCAAATAAACTAAAACTCAAAAGACGGAAAAAAATATATCAAGCAAACAACCATCAAAAAAGAGCAGTAGTGGTGATATTAATTTCTGAAAAAATAGACTTTAAATTTAAATTCATCATAAAGGATAAGGAAGGACACTACATAATGATTAAAGGGATAATACACCAAGAAGATATAACCATATTAAATATTTATGTACCCAATGACAGGGCTGCAAGATACATAAAACAAACTCTGTCAGCATTGAAAAGTGAGATAGACAGCTCAACAATTATAGTAGGAGACTTCAACACAACACTTTCACTGAAGGACAGGACATCCAGAAAGAAGCTCAATAAAGACACGGAAGACCTAAATGCCACAATCAACCAACTTGACCTCGTAGACATATACAGAACACTCCACCGAACAGCAACCAAGTATACTTTCTTTTCTAGTGCACATGGAACTTTCTCTAGAATAGACTGCATACTAGGTCATAAAGCAAGCCTTAGCAGAATCCAAAACATTGAAATATTACAAAGCATCTTCTCTGATCATAAGGCCATGAAAGTAGAAATTAATAACAGGAAAAACAGGGAAAAGAAATCAAACACTTGCAAACTGAACAATACCCTGCTCAAAAAAGATTGGATTATAGAAGACATTAAGGTTGGAATTAATAAATTCATACAATCCAATGAGTATGAAAACATTTCCTATCAGAACCTTTGGGACACAGTAAAAGTGGTATTCAGAGGCCAATTTATATCAATAAATGCGCATATCCAAAAAGAAGAAAGGGCCAAAATCAAAGAATTATCCCCACAACTTGAAAATATAGAAAGAGAGCAACAAAAGAAACCCACAGGTACCAGAAGAAAACAAATAATAAAAATTAGAGCTGAGCTAAATGAAATAGAAAACAGAAAAAACAATTGAAAGAATTTACCAGACCAAAAGCTGGTGTTTTGAAAAAATCAACAAAATTGATAAACCACTGGCCAAACTGGCAAAAGCAAAACAAGAGAGGAAGCAAATAACCCGAAAAAGAAATGAGATGGCGATATTACAATAGACGCAACTATAATTAAAAGAATCATACCAGGTTACTATGAAAAACTGTACTCAAACAAATTTGAAAACCTAGAAGAGATGGATGAATTCCTAGAAACACGCTACCTACCTAAACTAACACAAACAGAGGTAGAACAACTAAATAGACCCATAAGGAAAGAAGAGATTGAAAAGGTAATCAAAAAACTCCCAACAAAAAAAAAAGCCCTGACCCGGACAGCTTCACTGCAGAGTTCTTTCAGAGAAGAGTTAACACCACTACTACTAAAAGTATTTCAGAGCATAGAAAAGGACGGAATACTACCAAACTCATTCTATGAAGCCACCATATCCCTGATTACAAAACCAGGTAAAGACACCACAGGAAAAGAAAATTATAGACTTATATCCTTCATGAACATAGATGCAAAAATCCCCAACAAAATTCTAGCCAATAGAATTCAACAACATATCAAAAACATAATTCACCGTGACCAAGTGGGATTCATAACAGGTATGCGGGGATGGTTCAAGAATAGAAAAACGATTAATGTAATCCATAATATAAATAAAACAAAAGACAAGAATCACATGATTTTATCAACTGATGCAGAAAAGGCATTTGACAAAGTTCAACACCCATTCATGATAAAAACTCTCAGCAAAACAGGAATAGAAGGAAAATCCCTCAACATAATAAAGGGCATTTATACAAAACCAACAGCCAACACCACCCTAAATGGAGAGAGCCTAAAATCATTCCCCTTGATATCAGGAGCCAGACAAATATGCCCTTTAACACCACTCTTATTCAACATTGTTTTGGAGGTCCTAGCTAGAGCAATTAGGCTAGATAAAGAAATAAAAGACATCCAGGTTGGCAAGGAAGAAGTAAAAGTATCTCTATTTGCAGATGACATCATCTTATACACAGAAAAGCCAAAGAAATCCTCCAGAAAACTACTGAAACTGATAGAAGAGTTCAGCAGAGTATCGGGTTACAAGGTAAACAGAAAAATCAGTTGCTTTCCTCTACACCAACAAAAAGAACATCGAAGAGGAAATCACCACATCAATGGCATTTACAGTAGCCCCCAAGAAGACAAAATACATAGGAATAAATCCTACCAGAGATGTAAAAAACGTATATAAAGAAAACTACAGTACACTTCTGCAAGAAACCAAAAGAGACTTACAAAAGTGAAAGAACATACCTTGCTCATGGATAGGAAGACTTAACATTATAAAAATGTCTATTCTACCGAAAGCGATCTATACATTTAATGCAATTCCGATCCAAATCCCAACGACATTCTTTAATGAGATGGAGAAACAAATCACCAACTTCATATGGAAGGGTAATGGCCCCGGATAAATAAGGCATTACTGAAAAAGAAGAACAAAGTGGGAGACCTTACTTTAACTGATTTTAGAACCCATTATACTGCCACAGTAGTCAAAACAACCTGGTACTTGTACAACAGATATATGGACCAAAGGAACAGAATTGAGAATCCAGACATAAATCCATCCGCATATGAGCAGTTGATATTTGACAAAGGCCCCAGAACAGTTAAATGGGGAAAAGACAGTCTTTTTAACAAATGGTGCTGGCATAACTGGATATCCATCTGCAAAAAAAATGAAACAAGACCCATACCTCACTTCGCACAAAAACTAACTCAAAATGGGTCAAAGACTGAAATATAAAATCTAAAATAATAAAGATCATGGAAGAAAAAATAGGGACAACGTTAGGAGCCCTAACACATACCATAAACAGTATACAAAACATTACTAAAAATGTAGAAGAAAAACTAGGTAACTGGGAGCTCCTAAAAATCAAACACCTATGCTCATCCAAAAACTTTGAGAAAAGAGTAAAAAGATTACCAACAGACTGGGAAAAAGTTTTTAGCTATGTATGACATTTCTGATCAGTGCCTGATCTCTAAAATCTTCATGATACTGCAAAAAGACAAATAGCCCAATTAAAAATAAGCAGAAGGTATGAATAGACACTTCATTAAAGAAGAGATTCAGGTAGCTAACAGATCCATGAGGAAATGTTCACGATCATTTGCCATTAGAGAAATGCAGATCAAAACTACAACGAGATTTCATCTCACTCCAACAAGGCTGGCATTAATCCAAAGAACACAAAATAATAAATGTTGGAGAGGCTTTGGAGAGATAGGAACGCTTATACACTGCTGGTGGGAATGCCAAATGGTACAACCACTTTGGAAATTGATTTGGCACTTCCTTAAAAAGCTAGAAATAGAACTACCATACGATCCAGCAATCCCACTCCTTGGAATATATCCTAGAGAAATAAGAGCCTTTACACAAACAGGTATATACACACCCATGTTCATTGCAGCATTGTTTACAATAGCAAAAAATGGAAGCAACCAAGGTGCCCATCAACGGATGAATGGATAAATAAATTATGGTATATTCACACAATGGAATACTACAAATTGGTAAAGAACAGTGAGGAATCTGTGAAACATTTCATAACATGGGGGATCCTGGAATGCATTATTCTGAGTGAAATTAGTCAGTTGCAAAAGGACAAATATTGTATAAGACCACTATAACAAGAACTTGAGGAAAAGTTTAAACTGAGAAGAAAACATTCTTTTGTGGTTACAAGAGGAAGGGTGGGAAAGAGACATTCACTAATTAGATAGTAGATAAGAACTACTTTAGGAGAAGGGAAAGACAGCACACGATACTGGGGAGCTCAGCACAATCAGACTAAACTGAAAGGAAAAGTTTCCTGAATAAACTGAATGCTCAAAGGCCAGTGTAGCAGGGGCAGGGGTCTGGGGACCATGGTTTCAGGGGACATCTAAGTCAATTGGCATAATAAAGTCTATTAAGAAAACATTCTGCATCCCACTTTGAAGAGTGGCGTCTGGGATCTGAAATGCTAGCAAGCAGCTATCTATGATGCATCAATTGGTCTCAACCCACCTGGGTCAAAGGAGAATGAATAACACCAAGGACACAAGGCAATTATGAGCCCAAGAGACAGAAAGGCCCACATGAACCAGAGACTATATCACCCTGAGACCAGAAGAACTAGATGGTGCCCGGCTACAACCAATGACTGCCCTGACAGGGAACACAGCAGAGAACCCCTGAGGGAGCAGGAGAGCAGTGGGATGCAGACCCCAAATTCTCATAAGACCAGATTTAATGGTCTGACTGAGACTAGGACCCCGGTGGTCATGGCCCCCAGACCTTCTGTTGGCTCAGGGCAGGAACCATTCCTGAAACGAACTCTTCAGACATAGATTGGGCTGGACAATGGGTTGGAGAGGGATGCTGTTGAGGAGTGAGCTTCTCAGATCAGCTGGACACTTGAGACTATGTTGGCATCTCCTGCCTGGAGGGGAGATGAGAGCACGGAGAGGGTTAGAATCTGGTGAAATGGACACGAAAGGAGAGAGTAGAGGGAGAGAGTGGGCTCTCTTATTATGGGGAGAGTAATTGGGAGTGTGTAGCAAGGTGTATATGGGTTTTTGTGTGAGAGGCTGACTTTATTTGTAAACTTTCACTTAAAGCGCAATAAAAATTGTATTAAAAAAAACAAAAACAAAATACTGGGCCATTGTAGAAATCAGGGATTCTGAGAATCAAATGAGAATGAAAATACATCATACCCAAACCTTTGGGACATAGTAAAGGCAGTGCTTAGAGGCCAATTTATAGCAATAGATGCATACACTAAAAAAGAAGAAGGGCACAAAATCAAAACATTTGTTACACAGCTTAAACAAGTAGAAAGAGAACAGGAAAAGAATCCCAGAGCCACCAGAAGAAAGGAAATAATAAAGACCAGAGCAGAAATAAATGAAATAGAGATTGAAAAAACAATAGAACCAACAAAACCAAAAGTTGGTTCTTTGAAAGAATCAATAAAATGGACAAATCACTGGCCAAACTGACAAAAGAAAAGGATGCAAATAACCCAAATAAGAAATGAAATGGGGGACATTACGACAGACCAACTGAAACAAAAAGGATCATAACAGAGTATTATAAAAAACTATGCTCCAACAAATTTGAAAACCTAGAGGAAACAGAAAAATTTCTAGAAAAACACTACCTACCTAAACTAACACAAAATGATGTTGAAAATATGAACAGACCCATAGCAAGAAATCGAAATGGTAAAAAAAAAAAAAAACTCCCATCAAGAAAAAACTCCTGGCCCAGGTGGCTTTACTGGAAAATTCTACTGAATATTCAGAGAAGCGCTTACGCCAGTACTACTTAAACTATTTGAGAAGACAGAAAAGGAAGTGATACCTCCAAATTCATTCTATGATGCCAGGAAAACCCTGACGCCAAAACCAGGCAAAGACACCATAAAAAAAAAGAAAATTACATACCAATATCTCTCATGAATATAGATGCAAAAATTTTTAACAAAATTCTAGCCAATAGAATTCAGCATCATATCAAAAAAAATAATATACCATGGCCAAGCAGGGTTTATGCCAGGTATTCAAGGATGTTTCAACATGAGAAAATCAATTGACACAATCCACCATAAAAATAAAAGGAAAGAATCACGTGATCATCTCAAATGACACAGAAAAGGCATTTGAAAAACTTCAACACCCATTCCTGATAAAACAAAACTGTCAATAAAATAGGTATAGAAAGGAAATTTCTCAACATAATAAAGGTCATCTATGCAAAACCATTATAATACTTTACTTTGTCTTCTTGAGAGGCCCTCTGAAATCTTCTGTTCAGTTCTTTTACTTCATCGATTCTTCCTTTTGCTTTAGCTGCTCGAAGCTCAAGAGCAAGTTTCAGAGTCACCTCTGACATCCATCTTGGTCTTTTCTTTCTTTTCAGTGACCTCTTGCTTTCTTCATGGATGATGTCCTTGATGTCATTCCACAACTTGTCTGGTCTTCGGTCACTGGTAAAAAAAAGTAAAGTATTATAATGACATGTGCAAAGAGCTGGAGATGGAAAACCAAAAGGGAAGAACATGCTTGGTGTTTCTCAAGCTGAAAGAACTGAAGAAAAAATTCAAGTCTCGAGTTGCAATAGTGAAGGATTCCATGGGGAAAATATTAAATGACTCAGGAAGCATCAAAAGAAAATGGAAGGAATACACAGAGTCATTATACTAAAAAGAATTAGTCGATATTCAACCATTTCAAGAGGTGGCATATGATCAGGAACCGATGGTACTGAAGGAAGAAGTCCAAGCTGCTCTGAAAAAAGCTCTGAAGGCATTGGCAAAAAACAAGGCTCCAGGAATTGATGGAATATCAATTGAAATGTTTCAACAAAACAGATGCAGTGCTGGAGGTGCTCACTTGTCTATGCCAAGAAATATGGAAGACAGCTTCCTGGCCAACTGACTGGAAGAGATCCATATTTATGCCTATTCCCAAGAAAGGTGATCCAACCGCATGTGGAAATTATAGAACAATATCATTAATATCACACGCAAGCAAAATTTTGCTGAAGATCATTCAAAAATGGCTGCAGCAAAATATCGACAGGGAACTGCCAGAAATTCAGGCCAGTTTCAGAAGAGGACATGAAACCAGGGATATCATTGCTGATGTCAAATGGATCCTGGCCGAAAGCAGAGAATACCAGAAGTATGTTTACCTCTGTTTTATTGACTATGCAAAGGCATTCGACTGTGTGGGTCATAACAAACTATGGATAACACTGCAAAGAGTGAGAATTTTGGAACACTTAATTGTGCTCATGAGGAACCTTTACATAGATCAAGAGGCAGTTGTTTGGACACAACAAGGGGATACTGACTGGTTTAAAGTCAGGAAACGTGTGCGTCAGGGTTGTATTCTTTCACCATACCTATTTAATCTGTATGCTGAGCAAATAATACCAGAAGCTGGACTATATGAAGAAGAATGGGGCATCAGGATTGGAGGAAGACTCATTAACAACCTGCGTTATGCAGATGACACAATCTTGCTTGCTGGAAGTGAAGAGGACTTGAAGCACTTACTAATGAAGATCAAAGACCACAGCCTTCAGTATGGATTACACCTCAACATAAAGAAAACAAAAATCCTCACAACAGGACCAATGAGCAACATCATGATAAACGGAGAAAAGATTGAAATTGTCGAGGATTTCATTTTACTTGGATCCACAATCAACAGCCATGGAAGCAGCAGTCAAGAAATCAAAAGATATGTTGCATTGGGTAAATCTGCTGCAAAGGACCTCTTCAAAGTGTTGAAGAGCAAAGATGTCACCCTGAAGACTAAGGTGCACCTGACCCAAGCCACGGTATTTTCAATCACATCATATGCGTGGGAAAGCTGGACAATGAATAAGGAAGACCGAAGAAGAGTTGACGCCTTTGAATTGTGGTGTTGGCAAAGAATATTGAATATACCATGGACTGCCAAAAGAATGAACAAATCTGTCTTGGAAGAAGTGAGGCCAGAATGCTTCTTAGAGGCAAGGATGGTGAAACTGTGTCTTACATACTTTGGACATGTTGCCAGGAGGGATCAGTCCCTGGAGAAGGACATCATGCTTGGCAGAGTACAGAGTCAGTGGAAAAGAGGAAGGCCCTCCACGAGGTGGATTGACACAGTGGCTGCAACAATGCGCTCAAGCATAACAATGATTATAAGGATGGCTCAGGACCGGGCAGTGTTTCGTTCTGTTGTGCATAGGGTCGCTATGAGTCACAACCGACTCGACAGCACCTAACAACAACAACATGCAAAACCAATGGCCAACATCATTCTTAACAGAGGGAGGCTGAAAACATTCGCCTTGAGAACAGGAACAAGACAAGGATGCCTTTTATCACCACTCCTATTTAACATTGTACTGGAACTCCTAGCTACAGCGGTAAGGCAAGAAAAAGAAACAAAGGGCATCCAAATTGGTAATGAAGAAGTTAAACTGTCCCTATTTGTGAATGATATGATACTATACACAGACAAACCAAAAGACTCCATGAGAAAACTACTGAAACGAATAGAAAGATTCAGCACAGTAGCAATATACAAGATAAATCTACAAAAATCAGTTGGATTCCTATACACCAATAAAGAGAAAAAGGAAATCACAAAAACAAAACCATTTATAACAGCCCCTGAAACAATAAATACTTAGGAATAAATCTAACCAGGAATGTAAAAGATCTGTACAAAGACAACTACAAAACACTACTGCAAGAAACCAAAAGAGGTCTACATAAGTGGAAAAAACATACCGTGCTCATGGACAGGTAGACTCAACACTGGGAAAATGACAATTCTACCCAAAGCAATTTACAAACACAATGCAATACAGATCAAAATACCAACAATATTATTTAAAGAGATGCAAAAACTTATCATTAACTTTATATGGAAAGGGAAGAAGCCCCGGATAATTAAAGCACTATTAAAGAAGAAGAATAAAGTTGGAGGACTCACACTGCCTGACTTCAGAACCTACTACAGCTATGGTAGTCAAAACAGCCTGGTATTGGTACAATGACAGATACGTTGACCAATGGAACAGAATTGAGAACCCAGATGTAAATCCATCCACCTATGGTCACCTGATCTTCGACAAGGGCCCAAAGTCCATCAAATGGGGAAAAAACAGTCTTTTAACAAATGGTGCTGGCAAAACTGGATGTCCATCTGCAAAAAAAAGTGAAATAGGACCCATATCCCACACCATATACAAAAACTAACTCAAAATGTATCAAAGATCTAAATATAATGCCAAAAACTGTGAAGTTTATAGAAGAAAAAATAGGATCAATGCTAGAGGCCCTAACGCATGGCATTAACAGGATATAAACCATAACCATCAACACAGAAACTCCAGAAGATAAGCTAGATAACTGGAATCTTCTAAAAATTAAACACGTGTGCTCATTACAAGACTTCACCAAAAGAGTAAAAAGAGAACCTACAGACTGAGAAAATAAATTTGGCTATTACAAATCAGACAACATCTAATGTCTAAAATCTACAAGAAAATCCAACACCTCTACGACAAAAAGACAAATAATCCAATTAAAAATGGGCAAAGGAAATGAACAGACACCTCACCAAAGAAGACATTCAAGCAACCAACAGACACATGAGGAAATGCTCACGATCACTAGCCATCAGAGAAATGCAAATCAAAACCACAGTGAGATACCATCTCACTCCAGCATTACTGTCACAATCAGTACAACAGGAAATGACAAATTTCAGAGAGGCTGCAGGGATATTGGAACTCTTATGCATTGTTGGTTGGAATGCAAAATGATACAACCATTTTGGAAAACAATAGGGTGCTTCCTTAGAAAGCTAGAAATAGAAATACCATATGATCCAGCAATCCCACTCCTAGGAATATATCCTAGAGTAATAAGAGTCGTCACACAAATTGACATATGCACACCTATGTTCATTGCAGCATTGTTCACAATAGTAAAAAGATGGAAACAACCTAGATGTCCAACAACAGATGAATGGGTAAACAAACTGTGATACATACACACAATGGAGTACTATGCAATGATAAAAAAGGAGTACTATGCAATGATAAAAAACAGTGATGAATCTGGGCAACATCTCATAACATGGATGAATCTGGAGGGCATTATGCTGAGTGAAATAAGTCAATCACAAAAGGACAAATATTGTATGAGACCATTACTGTAAAAACTTATGAAAAGGTTTACACACAAAAAGAATCAATCTTTGATGGTTATGAGGGAGGGGAGATGTAGGGATGGAAAAACACTAAATAGACAATAGGAACCAAAAAAAAACCCGTTGCTGTTGGGTTGGTTCTGATGCATAGCGACCCTATAGAACAGAGTAGAGCTGCCCCATCGGGTTTCCAAGGAGTGCCTGGTGGATTCGAACTGCCGGCCTTTTGTTTAGCAGTAGTAGCTCTTACCCACTACACCACCAGGGTTTCCAGAGAGAGAACAGATAAGTGGTAACTTTGTTGAAGGGTGAGACAGTACACAATACTGGGAAACGAGCACAGCTTATACAAGGCAAGGTCACGGAAGCTCCGCAGACACATCCAAGCTCCCTGAGGGATGGAATTGCTGGGCTGAGGGCTGTGGGGACCATGGTCTCAGGGAACATCTAGCTTAATTGGCATAACTTAGTTTATTAAGAAAATGTTCTACATTGTACTTTAGAGTCTGGGTAAAAGCCTGTAAGCAGCCGTCTAGGATAGTCCACTGTTCTCACCCCTTCGGGAGCAAGGAAGAATGAAGAGAACTAAAGATACATGGGAAAGATTAGTCCAAAGGACTAATGGACCACATCTACCACTGCCTTCACCAGACTGAGCCCAGTACAACTAGACGGTGTCTGGCTACCTCCACTGACTGCTCTGACAGGGATCACAATAGAGGTCCTGGACAGAGCTGGAGAAAAATGTAGAACAAAACTCTAACTCAAAAAGAAAGACTAGACTTGCTGGCCTGACAGAGACAGGAGAAACCATAAGCATATGGCCCCTGGACACCCTTTCAGCTCAGTAATGAAGCCACTGCTGAGGTTCACCCTCAGCCAAAGTCTGGACAGGTCCATAAAACAAAATGAGACGAAGGGGGTACATCAGCCTGGCTCAAGGACTAGAAGGCAGGAAGGAAGAGGAAAACTGGCAATAATGAACCCATGGTTGAGAAGGGAGAGTGCTGACATGTCATGGGGTTGTTAACTAATGTCATAAAACAATACATGTACTATTTAATGAGAAACTAGTTTGTTCTGTAAACCTTCATCTAAAGTACAATAAAAAAAAAAAAAAAGAAATCTCAGTCAAGGTCCTGAGTAGTCTTTGGGAATAGAATTCATAGAAGAACTCTGGGCTTGAAATATAAATTTGAGACTCATCAGCTTGTGGTTTATATTTAAAGATCAGAGAGTGAATGAATGTAGACAAAGGAGTCCTGAGTACTGAGTCCAAGGATTCTCTAATATTTGGAATTTAGAAAGAAACCGAGGCTCCAGCCTCGGTATTGTTATTATCCGAAAAAAGTTTTTTTTTTTTTAGTGAGGAAGGAAAAGAAATGAGGGGATGGCATTCTGGAAGTCAGAAGGACAAAGTGTTTCGAGACGGAGACTGATCAAGCACAATAAATGTTGCTAGTAGAGCAAATAGCAGGACTGAAAATTGACCATTGGATGGCAACATGGAGGTCACCAGTGAGAGCAGCCACAGTGGGGTGGTGGGGGAGACAGACTGAATAGAGGAGAGACTGAGGAGAGCAGAAGTACAGACAAAGTGTAGACCATCCTTTAGAGTAATTTTGTTGTAAAATGGAATACAGAAATTGAGCCATAGTTGAAGAGAGATTTTCTGATAAGTTGGGTGCCGTGTTAAAGCTTGCTGTTATTCTGATGGAACTAAGCCACTATGGAGAGAAAAACTGATGATGCATGAAGAGGGGTAGTGATTTTGGAAATGATGTCCTGAAGTAGATGTGAGGACGTGGCCATAGAGAAACACATGGACCCTTCTTTCATAGTGTCAGGAGAGAAGGCAGAAGACACGTGTACAGATGCGGCCACCTGGTAGATTTGGTGATAGAAGCATGTAGAAGCTCCTCTTCAATTCTTTCTTTCTTTCCTTTCTTTTTCCTCCCTCTCTCCTTCCCTCCCTCCCTTTCTTCCTTCCTTTCTTTCTCTTTCTTCCTTTCTTTTGTAATTGAAATACGAAGCAAATTCTAAAGAACTATACATGGGATCAAATTGACAGCAGCAACTCAGAAGTTAGGTAGGAAGTTTAGGGGGCAGTGAGTTTACGTCAACAGGGGAGGAACAACTGGGAAAGGGAGGGTGAGAATGGTGCAGAACTTGAAGAATGTAATTAATGTCACTGAATTGTACATGTAGAAATTGTTGAATTGGTGTATGTTTTGCTGTGTATATTTTTGACAGCAATAAAGAACAAATAAACAAACAAGAAGTAAGATCATCAGCCGAGAGTGAGGCACAACCAGGAGACAGGTCCAATGTGAAATAAAATAAGGTCCCAGTCTGCCAAGGATGCGCTCCCCGCGAGAGACACACCTGTAAACAGCCTCACTGTTGCGGTGGAATGGGATGATGTGCAGCAGACATCCATGTGTCCACATCGACGCCGTGTGACTCTGGTGAGGCCACTGAAGCCAGAAGTTTCCCAGGAGTGAGGGGTATTGGAATTGAGGCCTCATGGGTTTTAGTCAGCTGGGGTGTGAGTGTGGGGCCCACTGAGGCTGAGACTGCTAGGCACTTTGGAACCCAGCTTGTACACCGGAGTCATGTTTCCCACTAAAGCAAGAGAAGCCAGGGCTGCTGCTGTATGGGGTGCAGTTTCTGGGCAGCAAGAGGTGCCAGCAGAGTGGGAAGGTGGGGACTGGTGTCCAGTGCCTGGCTTTGTGTCTATGAGGCTGAATATGCTCGGAGTGGGGCACGTGTTTCTAATTTGCCCCCCGCAGTGGGATCCTTTTGCTTTTGCTAATTGGCATAAGTTTTCCTTACAGGCCGAGAGAGAACCAGTTATATTTCATTAGCCTCTCAGTACACTTTTCGGGATTTGAAGAGTTGCAGACTTTTCTACCGAGTGTCGCATAAAAGAAACAACATTCTAAGCTAGTTTAACTTGGGTCTTAGGTGAACCTCCCAGGTCTTGGGCCAGGGCTCTACCTCCCTGGCAGCTCAGAGATCAAAGTCTGTGGGAAGCTGGGCTTTGGGCTGGAAATGAGAAGGCATCCTGGTGCCTTGGGAAGGAAGGCTGTGCCAACCTCTCTTGGTTTCTGCTTGGTCCTTGTCACCGAGACTGGGAAGTTGTGAGCCTGACAGGAACCCAGGTCTACAGTGTGGGGTATTTCAGCCTGAAGCAGCAATGTAAGATCATCCTTTCTCCACTCAACCATTGAAGACCATGCAGCATCCTCAGACCTGGTAGGAGACAGGAAGGCGAAGCAGAGCAGCCACCAGGCCCCATGACTTAGAGGACCAGCATCACGCTGCAGACGCATGAGGTCAGGGACCAAGGAGCTGCCACCTGGTGGACACTCAATAAGTGTTTGCTAAGTGGGTGGATGAGTGAATGAATGAATGATGGCTGGACTGGGTAACAAATGCCTCCCAAAAGACTGAACCTCCATAAGACACAGTAAGGTGAAAGAGCATGTGGGGGTGAGGTGAAGAAGACAGGGAATTATTGCTCAGGATGGGAAATTGAAGATTCCAGAAATTCTGCCAGCTATTTCTACTGTTATTATCATCACCTGTACATCCTCCCTCAGATGGTATTTCTTGGAAAACAGTTATTACAGAGAGCTTGAAAGTTGTTGAGAGCTTCAAAAGTTTGTTCTCTGACTAATTAAACTTGATGTATCTAGCTGTTCACTGAACATTATTCTAATATTGCACTGTGATCATTACCACCTTGTGTACCTTAGGCACTGTTAGATTGGCATTAGCACCTGCTAGGGAACATTTTATGATGCATACTGATAAACTCCCATGACAAATGAACCTGAGGCATGTGAGTGCCCCATAAAGCAAACCCAGTTGGACTTGCGTTTTCAATATTTTTGCGTTCACAGTGAGAACGATAATGTAGCACCCTTTTGCACAACACATAAAACTCGACATGCAGTCTGTGAGAACTCCATCTTTTCAGCAGTATCTGATATGCTACAAAAAATAGAAACATAATATGCAGTGTGTGACAGCTGAAAGGTTTTACAACTCCAACTATAAAATACCCTTCAGCTGACATCTGGGGACCAGCCTGAAAATTTTTCAAATGTCAGCTTGTCAACCTCACTTAAGGAAGAGTCTTTGAGGATTTACGTTTATTTAGAGAGCTAAGAATCATTTAAGAATCACCAGATAATGTGTAAGTGTAATGACAGTTTTTTCGAAGAAAAAGAGTCAGACAAAATCACTGTATACTTTAAAATGTCAAGCACATACTGTAAAATAGAATAATACCAATGTAAGCATACGAACAGAAGACATCTACCTTTAGAACACGCTCAGAGGACTAGCTACTTTCCTCTTTCTACCTTTAATCAGTAAAAACAGTTGCCATCAGGTCTACCCTGACTATGGCGACCCCATGTGTGTCAGAGTAGAACTCTGCTCAATGGGGTTTTTAATGGCTGATTTTTTTTTTTTTTTTTTAGTAGAGCACCAGGACTTTCTACAAAGTTTCCTCTGGGTAGACTTGAACTTCCAGCCTTTACCATTTGTGCCACCCATAGACTGCGTCTTTACTGTTAGCGATGGCTAATATTCCTGCTATGTTAGCAACTTTCGTCTCCACTCAAATATTTCCTTGGTTTGCTGGCCAGGGAAGGCACTAAAAAAGGAAGACCCTGGGAAGGCTAGCACGAACTGCCTCACCTGCCGGAAGCCCTAGCCCAACAACCCCTTAAGACAAAAACGGTTCATTAGTTATGTTCCAACCCATCAAATTTTCTGTTCTAGGTTACAAAAATAAAAGAATTGGATTTTTACTATCATATTGGTTGAGGTTGCCAAGGAATTTTGAATAACTGAATAATCCCCCATTGCCATCGAGTCATTTCCGGCTTATAGCGACCCTATAGGACAGAGTAGAATCGCCCCATAGAGTTTCCAAGGAGCTCCTGGTGGATTTGAACTACCCACTTTTTGATCAGCAGCCATAGCATTTAACCACCACGCCGCCAGAGTTTCCAACTGAATAACAATGAGAGTAAATTATACAGTGAGGAGTCAGCAGAAACTGCTTGTGATATTTTCCAGCTAAAGGTTGGACATTAAAGAAGCTTCTTTATACTAGGTTATCATGAACCTTTAGAGAGGCAGTGTGACAGAGTCAGACGGAGGATACCTATTATGAACTGAATTTTGTGTCCTCCAAAACAATACGTTGTGGTCCTGACTCCTGTACCTGTGAATGTGACCATGTTTGGGGAAATAGGGCCTTTCAAGGAAAAAAAAAAACCCAAACCTGTTACCATCAAGTCGATTCTAGCTCATAGCAACACTATAGGACAGAGAACTGCCTCATAGGGTTTCCTAGGAGCTGCTGGTGGATCTGAACTGCCAACCTTTTGGTTAGCAGCTGAACGCTTAACCACTGGGCCACCAGACCTTTGAAGAAAATACCAGTTAAGTCATACCTGAGTAGAGTGGGTTCTAGTCCTAAATCCTTTCCGAGTGAGGAGGGAAGAACGGACATGGAGGAGGGAGCAGACACACAGAGGGAGAAGAGACACCCTATTATGACAGAGGCAGATGCCCCTGTAAGCAGCAAAGAAACGCCAAGGATTGCCACAGAGAAATCAACATGGTCCACCTTGATTTGGACTTCTAGTCTCCAGAACCGTGAGAAAACAAGTTCCTGTTCTTTAAAGCCCCTCACTCTGGTATTTTGTGATGGAAGCCTGAGGCAAGTGAGACAATCTCTACCCCACCCCCGAAACAGGGTAAGGATATAGAGGACAAAGCAGCTGGGCTTTAGTCCTCACCGATACCGAAATTAAATTACCTAATTCTCTGAAATCTACACAATGTCCATAAGTTTCCTGAGAATAAGATTTATTTCTGAAATGCCAGAAATGTAGTTGGCCTAGAAAACAGATTTTGGATGTATAAATCATAATGTGGAAGTTTGAGTTGGCCAGAATCTTGCCTTCCCATTAAAAAGAAAAAACACTTTACTGAAATACAAGCTGACATAAAAATGCACAGTGCTGTGTAAACTTGGTATGTATGAAAATCTGGATAACTGGATCTCTTGGCTGCCTGCATAGTACAGAAACTTGTCCTGAATCATCCAACGCCTCGTTAATCTGTGTGCTGGAGATAAGCCAGAGTCATTTGAAGCAGCTGGAGTTTTAAAGCTCTAACCAGGAAGAGCTACAGCTACCAAAACCTAATCCCCCACTAAGGGATGAGTAGAATTGAGGATGGAAAATA
Organism: Elephas maximus indicus; assembly: GCF_024166365.1. Classification (NCBI taxonomy): domain Eukaryota; kingdom Metazoa; phylum Chordata; class Mammalia; order Proboscidea; family Elephantidae; genus Elephas; species Elephas maximus. The sequence continues at coordinate 25,118,261 of NC_064829.1, forward strand.
ATCATCAGATAGAATAAAAGCGAAGAGCACTAACATTTATCGAGCACTTACTATGTGCCAGGGTCTTTATATATACACTATCTCATTTGTCTTTCACCATAATCCTATGTGCAGAGTTTTATTATTCTCAATTTACAGATTGGAAAACTATGGCTCAGAAAGGTTCAATGAATTGTTCAAAGTTACTCACACAGCTGAGGATGGGACCTACATCTGAGGATTTACATGGCAAGATCTATTACTCAGACACATAGTACCTTCGGTCGCCCCATGTGGACAGGCAAGAGAAGTCTCTGGATCTTCAGATTAGTGCCTCCTTGGCACCAAGCACTGCGTTAGGCGTCAGAGTTTAAAAGATGAATAAGGTTCAGTCCCTCAGAAGGCCAAGGGATTTCAACGTCTCTTCTTTATTGTGGCTGGAAAACTCAGCCCTTTTCTACAATTGCAATCATAGTCCAAAGGCATCCACAGTAATAGAAAAAGAGCTGCCATTTATTGAGTGCTTAATCTGTGTCAAGAATTGTTAGGTTTTTTGGAGAACCTAAAAGTAACAAGAACTTGAAAGAACAACTATATCCAGAGATTGAGCCATAGAGAATTTGCTACAATATAATGTTGCTGTTACCTGCTGTGGACTCACGGTGACTCATGGTGACTGCATGTGTCACAGAGTAGAGCTGTTCCATAGGGTTTCCCTGGCTGTAATCTTTATGGAAGCAGTTCACCAGGCCTTTCTTTTATGGAGTTGCTGGGTGGGTTAGGACTGCCGACCTTTAGCCTAGGAGCTGATGGCAAACCACTTGGGCCACCCAGGTTCTTTACAGTGTAATAGGAATTTTTTTTTTCCCCAATGAGAGTTTGGTAACTTTCTTCATGCCCCAATATGCAGCATCCAGACACTTAGTATCATCAATTGATCTATACCACCAGATCCTAACTTCTCATCTGGTGTGGAAGCTTGGGAAAGCCAGACCCCAGAAAGCGGTGCTATAAAAAACTATTTGTCTACAAAACTACAGAGAAAACAGCTTCTGAAGTTACTGTAAATAAAGCTCAATCTCTTTTTGGGAAAGCAGATTTGGTTGATAAAAGAAATACTCAACACATTTCTCAATGGTTTCTGAAGTTTTCTGCTGGCTACCTTTCCAGTTCTAATTTCAAGGGGGAAAGTAATATCACCTTGGCAATTTTGCTTATTCAGCCAGGCTGGGTAAAGGGATTAGCAGGCAACTTGACATTTATACTTTAACTGTTCATTATGCTAACAATTCCCCCATTGTTTTCCAAAACTACAGAAACTGCTTAGTTTCTAATCAATTTTTTCCCTCCAGGACTGTTTTCATTTCCAATCTCTAGAGAAAATGATTTTGGTCTTCTCTCAAGAAGAATCTGTTACCTCAAAGTCACCCATGGGAAAACCAAAGTTGTACTTTTATGAGGTCTTTAAAAATATTTTGATGATATTGCAATGGTTGCCTCTGATTAAAAGACTGAGGATATATGACTGGGAAGGTGAAGTGCATGGAAAATTGAAGCCTTAACCAAAAGAGCTGTGCCTGTAGGGAGGGCCTCGTTGCCAGGCAGTGCTTCTGTGTGGAACAGTATCCTTCTGTTAGCTGAGGAAGACCCTTGTAGAAGATCCCATCACCTAGCTTGATTGGCTAACTGAGATGTTACTACCAAAAAAAAAAACCTGAAACAAAACAGTTGCCATCTGGTCTATTCTAACTCATGGCGACCCCATGTGTGTCAGAGTAGAACTGTGGTCCGTAGGTTTTTAATGGCTGATTTTTTGGCAGTAGACCACAAAGCCTATTTTCTGAGGCACCTCTGGGTGTACTTGTACCTTCAACCTTTGAGTTAGCAGCTGAGCATGCTGTTAGCACCACCCAGGGACTCTGGAACGTCGTTAAAACCTAAAAAACAAACCCTTTGCTGTGAGTCGGTTCCGACTCATAGAGATCCTATAGGACAGAGTATAACTGCCCTATAGAGTTTCCAAGGAGTGCCTGGTTGATTTGAACTGCTGAGTTTTGAGCAGCTGAGCAGCTGAGCTCTTAACCACTGTGCCACCAGGGCTCCAGAGAGAACACTACTCACTCAAAAATGTCACCAAGTGAACCAGAGATAAGCAGTGTAACATTTTTCTGTAGACCATGAAAATGCCCAAAATGAGGAGGCATTTCAGTCTTCTGTGGGGCCTAGCATCCTCTTCTCCCGGGCTCCCATCCACCTGGCCCATCCAGGGCAGCAGGCACTTCCTGTCTGGCCTCCCGTGCAGCAGCTGCTCTGCCACATGACAGCTGAGGGTTTGAGCAGCAGCCGCTTGTTTCCACTACATCCAGGGATAACAAGGATAGCAATACCCAAGGGCTCTGTGTCAAGGTAGAAATGACAGAGACAAGAGCCACAATCTGTGGGAAAGCTAAGGCTTCCAGGGGACACCTCCTGGGCGACACTAGGTCTGTTCTGCTTTGTTAATTCTTTTTTTGCTGGAATCACAGATTCTTGTCTTAACTTCCATCCCACGTGCCAGAGTTTAACTGACTTTTGGGTATGGTGCCATTCATTTAGCACATTGTTATTAAATATTTTCTTTATGTCAGTTCCTGTACAGGGCTAGTGATACAGAGAAACGAGAAATAGTCCTTGCTCTGAAGAATATCCTAGTGGACACCATAAGCAAGTAAACAATACAATATAATGGCAACTGAGGTGAGAGGAGTGCTTAGGATCATAGGGGACGATATGTCTAATTGTGCACTGTCCTTCATGGGGCTTGAGAAGCAATGTTAGGGTGGTAAGGTTGGAAGAGTGACCAATGGCTTTGCTGGGGTGTAAATGTCAGGAGCACCCGAGTCCTAGTCTTAGCATTGCCAGTGGTCTTGGCCACAACACCAGGACCTCGACCTCTGCCCTTACGTAACCTTCACATCCCTCCCAGTCGTACACAGTATGTTTTCAAAAAAACATTTTTGGCTGTCTGGTATGTAGAAACAATGCTGACCATTGTGTGGCTAGTGTGGGTGTGGGCATGGTCTAAAAGGGCCACTGTGTCATTTAGAGGAATTTTCCTTACTTTTCCCTAATGATAGTGATTGATGTTAGGGTTCAGAGGGAGATAGAAACTGCACTAAGCACTTTTTTTACATGAATGACCTTTAATCCTCTGAGGATCTTACGGGAAAGGCACCGGTGCTATAGTCTCCAATGAGCAGATGGAGAGACACAGGCCTGGCAAGGTCAGCTCTCTGGTCTGAGGTTCCACAGCCCCAGAGTGGCAGAGCTGTGATTGGAATGGAGTTGGTCAGACTCTGGGGACTCTGCTTTTGATCATTGCTTGTTGGCTTCCCCAGGCTCACCCTAATGAGCCATGGCTGGATGCTGCTAGTTTCCTGCCAAGATGTGCCCCAATAGGAAGCTTGGCTCTCAAACAGTGATGCAGAGAAAGTGGAAAGAAAGTTAGAGAATAGGTTGCTTAAAAACACTTTCTAGGAGCTGGAATAAAACGCTGAAGAAAAGATAGAAGTGGGAGATAAGAGCAGTGATGATACACATTAAGTACATTATTGCTGGGAATGTGAATTGGTGGAACAGTCCTGGAAATGGCAACATGGCTTCAGATCTTGACTTGGAACAGCCAGCGTGGTAGCTAGGGGACATTAGATCCAGCAATAGTTTAAAAGGCTTCCTCCAGTATTCTGTAATGTATTTACAGGCCAAATAAAAGCATTCAAGGTCACTGTCTTAGTCATTTAGTGCTGCTGTAACACAAATACCACAAGTGGATGGCTTTAACAAGCAAAAATTTATTTTCTCACAGTCTAGCAGGCTAGAAGTCCAAATTCAGGTGTTAGCTCCAGGGGAAGCCTTTCTCTCTCTGTTGGCTCTGGAGGAAGGTCCTTGGCATTGACCTTTCCCTGGACCAGGAGCTTCTCCACACAGGAACCCTGGGTCCAAAGGACGCACTCTGCTCTCAGCACTGCTTTCTTGGTGGTATGAGGTTCCCAACTCTCTGGTTGCTTCCCTTTCCTTTTATCTCTTGTAAGACAAAAGGTGGTGCAGGTCACACTCCAGGAAAACTACCTTTACATTGGATCAGAGATGTGACCTGAGCAAGGGTGTGGTTACATTCCACCCTAATTCTCTTTAACCACAGCCATAAATTATGATTTGTAACACATAGGAAGATCACAAAATGGAGGACAACCACACAATACTGGGAGTCATGGCCTAACCAAGTTGACACATATTTTGGGGGGACACAATTCAATCCATGACCGTCACCAACAGCGTTAAGCAATCCTGAGTCTGTAAGTTTGTATGTGGAAGTGGGATGACCTGCCTGAGTAATGTGCTTTCCCACAACTCAATTTAGATCAAATACAAATTGGTTGAGAACCTAATATACTGGGTGCTGGGGGAGGTGATCCCACATATGTCATTTTATCCCAAGTTAAATGTGAAATGAAGCATCAGTATGAGTAGAATTTGGTCTGGCTCATTCTCCATCATAAAGTGAATTATAACCACTACTGTTTATCGAGCTCCTATTCTGCATCAGAAACATTAGATATATTATGTCATTTATTCCCCCAAATAACCCTATGATGTCTGAACAATCATCCTCATTTCACAGATGAGGAGACTAAATATCAAATAAGCTAAGTTCTTTTCTGAGGCCTTAAATCCAGTGAAATGAGAACTGCCCACTCCACCCAGGGAAATGTAAGAATGCAGCCAAGTTCTGGTGGACCTTCCCAGATGAACTGAACAAATCTTAAATATCAGGAGCCCTGGTAATGCAATGGTTAAAGTGCTCAGCTGCTAACTGAAAGGTCAACAGTTTGAACTCACCAGCTACTCGGTGGAAGGAAGCTGTGGCAGTCTGCTTCCATAAAGATTACAGCCTCAGAAACCATGTAGGGTGGTTCTACTCTGTCTTACAGGGTTGTTAAATATCAAATATAATCAAATCCCCATTTTTCACTCTTCTGATCAGTTCAGACACCACCTGCCCATGCAGCACTTCTTTGACCTTAGCCACCCTGAGCTAGGTCAGAGCTCATAACGTAAAAGGACACCATCCTTCAGAATGCCAAACAGGCAGATGCTTGGGGAGTCCACACGACATTTCTGACCTGCTGACTACAAATTCTGGTGGTGTTTCCCTTAACCCTTCTCCTACTAACCAGGAGAGCTCAGGGCAGAAGCTGCTCCTGTCCAGGCATAAACTGTCTGTGGATGCCAGCTTCAGGATGCCAGCTGCAATCTCAGGAATCTCCACGGGCTTCCTCATTTCTAATCTGCTGGCTCCTCCTACTTCTTTGGGTTTGAAAATGTGGTGGAACAACTCACAGAACCCTTAGAAATTGTGATATTTACAATTACACTTTTATTGTAGGAAAAAAATGCAAATAAAGAGACAGATAAGTCAAGGTCTGGGATGCTTCCTAACATGGAGCTCCCATGTCCCACGGGATGCACTACCCTCCACAGGCATTGATATCTTTCACCAGCTAGGAAGAAAGTCCATGGAGCATTCATGTACAGAGCCCTGGTGGCACAATAGTTAAGTGCTCTGCTGCTAACCCAAAGGTTGGCAGCTCAAGCCCACCCAGTGACTCCATGGAAGAAAGACCTTTCTATCTGTTCTCACAAAGGTTTCAGTCTGGAAAAAAAAACTCTGAGTCAATTCTACTCTGTCACATGGGGTCACTGAGTCAAATATCAGCTCAGGCTGGGCAAGATGGCAGAATAGACAGACACTACTGGTGAGTCCTCTTACAACAAAGACCTGAAAAAACAAGTGAAATGAGTATATTTAAGATAAGCTAGGAACCCTAAACATCACAGTCAAGGATAGAAAACGAACTGAAGGGCGGGGGAGAAAGAGACGGCTGAGAAGTGCAGAGGAGTTACCTGACCTGAATCACTGGGAGCCCTCAGGCACCATCCCTGGGAGCAGCAGCGGTGGGCTTATACTTGTGTTTGGCCTCAGTTTCCTACTCACACTGCTGGAACTAGAGAAGAATGGTTCTCTCGGCAAAAGCAAAGTACTTGCCTATATTTTACTGTGCCCCCCCCCCCACCCCGGGGCACCTGCTCCCAAGCTGGCTTCAGCTGCTGATTTCCCTGGGCCTGAGATAGGCCCTGTTGGCTGCCTAGAGTCATCCTCCTGGCCTTGGAGAAGGAATTAATTTGCAACTGGGAGAAAAGAAAATTTCCCAGCTCCACTAACAGGGGGAGCTCAGGACAGAAGCAGCTCCTGTCTAGGCATAAACAGTCCATGGACTCTGAGTACCCTTCCCCCTTGCGTGGAGCTGTGTGGGCCTATTTCAGGAGAACAGGCCCTGGTTGGCAGGCTACAACTGTTTCAGCTGTGCAGTGGACAGGTGGACGTTTGATGTTTGACATTGCTTTGCCTATTAAACAGGGTCTTCACTTACCCACATCAGGGGCCTAAGGGCTGGTGGCTCCACTCAGGTCACCCAGCCACCCGCGACAAGGGTCTAAGGATAATTGGTACCTCCCAGTCCTTACAAACAAAAACATTGGGTGACCATGGTCCATCTGCAAAACCCGCCCACCTGTACACTCGAGAGAACAGGGACACACTTTCCTCAGAGACACTTGGGGGACTATTCTCAACCCCCTGCCTTGTTCAGAGTGTGACTCCCTGCTGCAACCAGATATGGGTACCTACACCAATCACCCCTGCCCCTCTAAGACTGTAGGACAGAGCCTACACCACACACTTGATGATCAGCTACCTGGACACCTGAGCTGAATTCGTACAAAAAAAGTGAATGGACTCTTAGACTGATATACCTGATAACAGCTCTAGCCCTCTGGGGACAGGACGTCAGCGCTCCAAAAGCAAAAATAATCAAGCTAGCTCATTCAAGCAACCCATTTGGCCATATCAAAACAAAACAAAGCAAGAAGCTATGACACAGTAAGGAGACAAAATAAACTAATACCATAACTTATACATGGCTCAGAGACAGCAGTCAATATCAAGTCACATAAAGAAACAGACCATGATCGCCTCAACAAGCTCTCAAAACAAAGAATAAAGGAATCTTCTAGATGAATGTGCCTTCCTGGAATTACCAGAGGCAGGAAATAAAAGTAAATATACGAACCCTACAAGACATCAGGAAGGAACTGAGGCAATACAGAGAACAAGCCAAGGAACACACAGATAAAGTAGTTGAAGAAATTAAAAAGATTATTCAGGAACATAATAAAAATTTAATAAGCTAGAAAAATCCACGGAAAGACAGCAATCAGAAATTTGGAAGATTAACAATAAAATTACAGAATTAGACAACTCAATAGAAAGTCAGAGGAGCAGAATTGAGCAAGTGGAAGGCAGAACTGGTGAACTTGAAGATAAAGCACTTGACACCAATATATTTGAAGAAAAATCAGATAAAAGAATGAAAAAAATGAAGAAAGCTTAAGAATCATGTGGGACTATATTAAGAGAAACAACCTACAAGTGATTGGAGTAACAGAACAGTGAAAGATAACAGAAAATACAGAGAGAATTGTTGAAGATTTGTTGGCAGAACACTTCCCTGATATCATGAAAGATGAGAAGATATCTATCCAATATGCTTATCTAACTCCAAAAAGGTAGATTTTAAAAGAAAGTCACCAAGACATATTATAATCAAACTTGCCAAAACCGAAGATAAAGAGAGAATTTTAAGAGGAGCCAGAGATAAACAAAAAGTCACCTACAAAGGAGAGTCAATAAAAAAAAGCTTGGGCTACTCAGCAGAAACCATGCAGGCAGGAAGACAATGAAATGACATATTTAAAAAATTGAAGGAAAAAATTGCCAAGCAAGAATCATATAACCAGCAAACCTGTCTCTCAAATTTGAAGGTGAAATTAGGACATTTCCAGAGAAACAGAACTTCAGAGAATTCGTAAAAACCAATCCAAAATGACAAGAAATACTAAAGGGAGTTCTTTGGTTAGAAAATCAATAATATCAGGTATTGATCCAACACTAGAACACTGGGCAGAGCAAACAGAAGTCAACCCAGACAGAGAAATCACAAAAATAAATCAAGGTAAAAAAAAAAAAGCTCAAAACAGGAGAACAGTGAAGTTATTATGTAAAAGAAGACAACATTAAAATAATAAAGAAGGATTAAGAAATGTAGTCATAGATCTTCCATAGGGAGAAGACAAGGTGATACAAAGAAATAAAATTTATGTTTAAATTTATAAAAATAAGGGGTAAATAATAAGGTAACCACAAAGGAGACAAAGTATCCTACACATCAAAATAAAATGCAAGAAAAAAATAGAGGCTCAGCAGAAACAAAATCACCAAAAATAAATATGAGCAAAGGACAATATATAAAGATAATCTAGTCAGCACATAAAATTAAGTGGGAAAAAGAAACTGTCAACAACACACACACAAAAAAAACATCAAATTGATAGCACTAAATTCATAGCTATCCATAATTGCGCTGAATGTAAATGGACTAAATGCACCAATAAAGAGACAGAGTGGCAGAATGGATTAAAAAGCAAGATCCATCTATATGCTGCCTACAAGAGACACACCATAGACATAGAGACACAAACAAACTAAAAATCAAAGGATGCAAAAACATATATCAAGCAAACAACAATTGAAAAAGAACAGGAGTGGCAATGTTTATTTCTGACAAATTAGATTTCAAAGTTAAATCCATCATACAGGATGAGGAAGGACACTATATAATGATTAAAGGGACAATATACCAATAAGATATAACCATATTAAATATTTATGCACCCAGTGACAGGGCTGCAAGATACATAAAACAAACTCTGTCAGCATTGAAAAGTGAGATAGACACAATAATAACAGGAGACTTCAACACACCACTTTCAGTGAAGGACAGGACATCCAGAAAGAAGCTCAATAAAGACATGGAAGATCTACATGCCACAATCAACCAACTTGACCTCATAGACATATACAGAACACTCCACCAAACAGCAACCAAGTATACTTTCTTTTCTAGTGCACATGGAACTTTCTCTAGAATAGACCACATATTAGGTCATAAAGCAAACCTTAGCAGAATCCAAAACACTAAAATATTACAAAGCCTCTCCTCTGACCATAAGGCCATAAAAGTAGAAATCAATAACAGAAAAAGCAAGAAAAAGAAATCAAACACTTGGAAACTGACCAATGCCCTGCTCAAGAAAAGACTGGATTATAGAAGATATTAAGGATAGAATAAAGAAATTCAAAGAATCCAATAGGAATGAAAACACTTCCTTCGGAACCTTTGGAACACAGTGAAAGCAGTGTTCAGAAGTCAATTTATATCAATAAATGCACACAACCAAAATAAGAAAGGGTCAAAATCAAAGAATTATCCCTACGGCTTGAACAAATAGAAAGAGAGCAACAATAGAAACCATCAGGCACCAGAAGAAAACAAATAATAAATATTAGAGCAGAACTAAATGAAATAGAAAACAGAAAAACAATTGAAAGAATTTACAAGACCAAAAGCTGGTTCTTTGAAAAAATCAACAAAATTGATAAACTATTGGCCAAACAGACAAAAAGAAAAACAGTACAAGAAGCAAATAACCCAAATAAGAAATGAGATGGGCGCTATTACAACAAACCCAACTGAAATTAAAGGAATCATATTAGATTATTATGAAAAATTGTACTCTAACAAATTTGAAAACCTAGAAGAAATGGATGAATTCCTAGAAACACACTACCTACCTAAACTAACACAAACAGAGGTAGAACAAGTAAATAGACCCATAACTAAAGAAGACATTGAAAAGGTAATCAAAAAAATCCCAACAAAATAAAGTCCTGGCCCGGACAGCTTTGTTGCAGAGTTCTACTAAACATCCAGAGAAGAGTTGACACCACCACTACTGAAGGTATTTCAGACCATAGAAAAGGACAGAATACTCCCAAACTCATTCTATGAAGCCAGCATATCCTCAGTACCAAAACCAGGTAAAGACACCACAAAAAAAGAAAATTACATACCTATATCCCTTATGTGGAAACCCTGGTGGCATAGTGGTTAAGTGCTACAGCTGCTAGCCATAAGGGCCGGCAGTTCAAATCTGCCAGGTGCTCCTTGGAAACTCTATGGGGCATTTCTACTGTGTCCTATAGGGTTGCTATGAGTCGAAATCAACCCGACGGCACTGGGTTTGGTTTTTTTGGTTTATCCCTCATGAACTTAGATGCAAAAATTCTAGCCAATCTAATTCAACAACATATCATAAAAATAATTCAGCATGACCAAGTGGGATTCATACCAGGTATGCAGGTATGGTTCAACATTAGAAAAACAATTAATGTAAACCATCATATAAATAAAACAAATGACAAGGATCACATGATTTTGTCAATTGATGCAGAAAAGGCATTTGACAAAGTACACCACCATTCATGACAAAAACTGTCAGCAAAATAGGAATAGAAGGAAAATTCCTCAATGTAATAAAGGGCATTTGTACAAAGCCAATAGCCAACATCATCCTAAATAGAGACAGCCTGAAAGCATTCCCCTTGAGATCGGAAAACAGACAAGGATGCCCTTTATCACCACTCTTATTCAACATTGTGCTGGAAGTCCTAGCCAGAGCAATTAGGCTAGATAAAGAAATAAAAGGCATCCAGATTGGCAAGGAAGAAGTAGAAGTATCTCTATTTGCAGAATATATGATCTTATACACAGAAAACACTAAGGAATCCTCAAGAAAACTACTGAAACTAATAGAAGAGTTCAGCAGAGTATCAGGATACAAGATAAACATACAAAAATCAGTGGAATTCCTCTACGCCAACAAAAAGAACATCAAAGAGGAAATCACCAAATCAATACCATTTACAGTAGCCCCCAAGAAGATAAAGTACTTAGGAATAAATCTTACCAGACATGAAGAAGACTTATACAAAGAAAACTACAAAACACTTCTGCAAGAAAACAAAAGAGACCTACGTAAGTGGAAAAACATACCTTGCTCATGGATTGGAAGACTTAACATTATAAAAATGTCTATTCTACCAAAAGCAATCTATAGATTTAATGCAATTCCAATTCAAATTCCAATAGCATTTTTTTTAAGAGATGGAGAATCAAATCACCAACTTCATATGGAAGGGAAAGAGGCCCTGCATAGGTAAAGCATTACTGAAAAAGAAGAACAAAGTGGGAGGCCTTACTCTACCTGATTTAGAGCCCATTATACCACCACAGTAGTCAAAACAACCTGGTAGTGGTACAACAACAAATACCTAGACCAATGGGACAGAATTGAGAATCCAGACATAAATTCATTCACTTATGAGCAGTTGATATTTGACAAAGGTCCCAAAGCAGTAAAATGCTGGCATAACTGGATAGCCACCTGCAAAAAAATGAAACAAGACCCATACCTCACATCATGCACAAAAACTAGCTCAAAGTGGATCAAAGACCTAAATATAAAATCTAAAATGATAAAGATCACAGAAAAAAAAAATAGGGACAACATTAGGAGCCCTAATACATGACATAAACAGTATAGAAAACATTACTAAAAAGGTGGAAGAAAAACTAGATAACTGGGAACTCCTAAAAATCAAATACATATGCTCATCCAAAGACTTCACCAAAAGAGTAAAAATATTACCTACAGACTGGGAAAAAGTTTTTAGCTATGACATTTCTGATCAGCACCTCATTCCTAAAATCTACAGTATACGCAAAAACTCAACTGCAAAAAGACAAACAACCCAGTTAAAAAATGGGTGAAACATATGAACAGACACTTCACTAGAGAAGACCTTCAGGTAGCTAACAGATACATGAGGAAATGCTCACGATCATTAGCCATTAGAGAAACGCAAATCAAAACTACAATGAGATTTCATCTCAGACAAACAAGGCTGGCATTAAACCAAAAAACACAAGATAATCAATGTTGGAGAGGTTGTGGAGAGACTGGAACACTTATACACTGCTGGTGGGAATGTAAAATGGTACAACCACCCTGGAAATCAATTTGGTGCTTCCTTAAAAAGATAGAAATAGAACTACCATAGGATTCAGCAATCCCACTCCTCCGAATATATCCTAGAGAAATAAGACCCTTAACAGGTAAAGATACATGCACACCCATGTTCACTGCAGCACTGTTTACAATAGCAGAAAGATGGAAGCAACCAAGGAGCCCATCAAAGGATGAATGGATAAATAAATTATGGTATATTCGCACAATGGATCATACTATGGATCGATAAAGTACAGTGATGAACCTATGAAGCATTTCATAACATGGTGGAATCGGGAAGGCATTATGTGGAGTGAAATTAGTCAGTTGCAAAAGGACAAATGTTGTATAAGACCACTATTGTAAGAACTTGAGAAATAGTTTAAACAGAGATGGTTATGAGAGGGGGTAAGGAGGGAGTGTGGGAGAGAGTGGGAGAAGGGTATTCACCAGTTAGATAGTAGATAAGAACTAATTTAGGTGAAGGGAAAGACAACACACAATACAGGGGAGGTCAGCACAACTGCTTTGAAGGCCCGTAGCAGGGGTGGGGGTTTGGGGACCATGGTTTCAGAGGACATCTAATTCAATTGGCATAATAAAATCTATTAAGAAAACATTCTGCATCCCACTTTGGAAAGTGGTGTCTGGGGTCTTAAATGCTAGGAAACAGCCATCTAAGAGGCATCAATTGGTCTCAACCTAGCTGGACCAAAGGAGAATGAAGAACACCAAGGGCAGAAGGTAATTACGAGCCCAAGAGACAGAAAGGGCCACATAAACCAGAGACTACATCAGCCTGAGACCAGAAGAACTAGATGCTGCCTGGCTACAACCAATGACTACCCTGACGGGGAACACAACAGAGAAACCCTGAGGGAGCAGGAGAGCAGTGGGATGTAAACCCCAAATTCTTGTCAAAAGACTAGACTTAATGGTCTGACTGAGACTAGAAGGACCCTGACAGTCAAGGCCCTCAGACCTTCTGTTGGCCCAGGACAGAAACCATTCCCAAAGCCAACTCTTCAGACATGGATTGGACTGGACAATTGGTTGGAGAGGGATGCTGGTGAGGAGTGAGCTTCGCTTCTTGGATCAGGTGGACACTTGAGACTAATTTTGGTACCTCCTCCCTGGAGAGGAGATGAAAGGGTAGAGGGGGTTAGAAGCTGGAGGAATTGACACAAAAAGAGATAGCGGAGGGAGTGGGCTGTCTCAGTAGGGGGAGAGCAATTGGGAGTATGTAACAAGGTGTATGTAAGTTTTTGTGTGAGAGGCTGACTTGATTTGTAAACTTTCACTTAAAGCACGAGAAAAATTTTTAAAAAATTTGACTCAAGGGCATCTAATAGCAACAACAACATTATATAATGCAAAGTCCAACCCTTCTCTCTTGAGGTTGGTCAGTATCACAAGATGATCAGGAGGTATTTTGTGGTAGGCCTTTCTGACCTGACAGCTCCTCCTCACCCCCAAAGTCACCTTATCACTTCACCTAACCTGCTAGTTAGGTGTGGCCTGGAGTCCTTAAGGAAGACACCTAAATTCCAAGGTTTTTCTTAGAGATTATCTCTTAGGAAGAAGGACAAAGACCAAATTCTTTGGGTAAAGTTAAAGTAAATCCCGCACCAGATGTAGCAAAAAAGAAATTTCACAATAATTGTGAAATAATTATTATTTTGGACTTTATTTCCCTTTAATACTAAATCTCCTGTTTGGGACTTAATACACTGGTCTAAATGGATCTCTCAGTCAAAGGACCAGCATGCCTACAGTTCATGTGGGTAGAGGGACAGTGGAGCCTGGGCCTCCCCTTTGCTGTCAGATGTGGACCCCTTGGGCTCATCCACTGTCCCCAGCTGAAGCCCCGTGGGAGCTGCTCTGGAATAAATTGAGGGTGGAGGTGGAAGTTGTCAGGTGTGTCCAGGGAGTGAGGCCTCACTGTGAGTAGGACAGAGTCTCTGGGGAAGTAGATAGCATTTTGGATGGAGAACTCTGGGAAGGGTGTTTTTTTGAATATGATGGCTAGAGAAGTAATGTTAGGAATTGGAGACTTCTTCCTCATTTGAGGTCTCTGAGTGCCTTTCCACAGAGGCTCAAGTGAAGGTACAAATTGGTGAGAAGCTTAATCTTTTGCTTATCCTATCGTAATTCCCTCCTGAAATGACTCAATACTTGAGTTAAGAAAAGCAATATTTCCTGCACAGTCTGGTAGACAGAGTGGAAAGACCAAAGGAACCAGGTCTAAGGAGATTCTTAACCTACACACCGGAATGGCCTGAGGAGCTATAGAAAATACTGACACCTGAGTTGAGTTTCACCCAAGAATTTAACTGACCTGGAATGAGGCCTGGGCATAAGAATTTTTGCAAACTCCCCAGGTAATTCTAATGTGCCTTTGAGTGGTTTGAGAACCACTGAGGTCAGAGCCAAGAAGGCTGGTTTTCTGCCCTCTCTTCTCAGGCTTCTGGGAGAAAGGGGCCTATTGAGTACCCTGACTCAACAGAGTTCTAGGGCACAGCTGTGACAAAGGAAGACAGTCCATCCTGGTCTGCCCAGGGGAAATGGGGCCTAAAGGCATAAAGGGGCAGTGGTGGAAGGGCAGGACCAAGGGAGATAGTAAGACCACATTTCTACTCACCATTTAAAAGGACTGGAAAGAAAGATTTCCTTTGGCCAGTTGTAAGTGGCAAAGCCCAGTCTGACCCCAGGTCTGTGTGATTGCAAAGCCTGTGTCCTCTCCAGAGCCCTAAGTGGAAGAGGAGTTTGTCAATTCCAGCCTTATTTGGCCATTTTGACGTACACACATTTGAGCAAATGACAATGAACTTGGAAGTTTACAGCATTTCTTTTCAAGTTCCTAGTCCATTTTAGTCTGGAAGTTCTGCTGAAACCTGTTCAGCATCATAGCAGCACCAAGCCTCCATGAGGTGTATGGGCCTCCCTAACGGAAGGCAAGAATTCTACCACTGAAACACTACTGCACTCATCACAAATTGGGTGGCTTAAAACAACAGAAATTTATGGCCTCACAGTTCTGGAGGCTGGGAGTCCAAAACTAGGGTGTCACCCATGTTGATTCCTTCTGAGGGCTTTGAGGGAGAATCTGTTCCATGACTCTTTCCTACCTTCTGGTGTTGCTGGTCATCTTTGCTGTTCCTTTGCTTGTAGATGCATCATTCCAATTTCTACCTCCATCTTATATGGTCATCTTCCCTCTGTGTCCCTTCTGCTCTTTTATCAAGGCACTGATCAGATGGGATTAAAATCCACCCTACCCACATATGACCTCATGTTAACTGATAACATCTTCAAAGACCCTATTTCCAAACAACGTCACCTTCACAGGTACCAGGGGTTAGGATGTCAACATATCTTCTCGGGGACAAAATGAAATTGATAACACCATCTGTCAGCCTGTGCAGATAAGATTTTTTTCTTTACTGAAGTATTGGGACCATTTCAGAAGGAATTGGAAAGTTCTTAATGTGCCACATGTCTTCATGGTGAATATTGTACCTCAAGTCTACCAGATACATCATCTGCTTGATTTCCTGAGGCTATGTGATGATGAGCCACATTCTAATGCTGGTGGGCAGACTAGACCCAGGACTCTTTTTGGGAAGGATGGTGTAGGGTATCTCTGTCTCTCCACTGTTAAGAGTGAGAAGACACCACAGTGTCACAGAGTTTTGTGCTGGAACTTCTTGCTACATTTGGATGCTGACAAAATGAAGCACCAACTTCCTAGTCCCTCTTATCCTTCCTCAATTTTTTCTTCCTCAATTTTGTTCTCTATTTCTCGTGAGCATCTCTGGACAGTGTGCTGCTAAAATGGCTGAATTTAGTTCTAGGTCTCTGATAAAAATCTTAAACTAGCATGAGTTTTGAGTCTCCTTCAGGCTCGCTGTCAGCTCACAGGATTGCTCTTCTCTCCTAATCAGTCATGACTACAAGTCGTATTGCGAGCAGCTAGCGAATAACTGGATGGTCATTCCCCTGACTTTGAAAATGGATACAGCCTACAGAATGGAAGAGTGTACCCAAGAATCTAATTGATCTATGATGAGGCTTGGGCATCAGTTATTTGCTATGTGCAGGCCAGTAGCTCCATGTAAAACTGTGAGAACCTGGTATGTCATGGTGATTTTTCAGTGCAAAAGTTTGTGGCAATTAGCCAGTCTACAAGCCAGATGAAAGTTTCATCTGAAGGAAATCTCTGAGTTGAAGTATTCTGCACAGATCCTTTCAGTTAATACTCATTGTTAACATCAACATTCTTGACCATGGTATTTAAAAATGTCATGGACAAGTGCAGCATTTTGAAGTTTCTTCCACTGAGCAATGAATAAATGGAAACTGCATAAAGGAAGCAGTAACAAAGACATAGTTCAAAGCAAACGTTTGTTAATCACTTGTTAATTGGCATGAAAAAGCATGAATAAGATACCACCTTTGTCTAAAGGAGTTTATAATTTAGAAGAGGTGGAAGACAATCAAATAAACAGAACCCGCCTAATGCTTAACTATATTCAAGGTTATGTGAAGACATGGGGACCCAGAAGTGGCATTCCTGGAAGCTGCCAGAGGGAAGAAATGCCTGAGCTAGGCTTTGGAGGGAGACCCAGTTAGGTGAAGAACGTGGGAAGGAGGCCCCAGTCAATGTGATCAACATGAATTATAAAGTCATGGAGTTCAGGAAGAATGGGTGGATATTTGTAGAGGTCTTAATAGGTTCTCCAGATTCATCATGTACATGTCATTACTGGATAACCACTTTGTGGAAAACAAAGATCAGAAAACATTAGGACTCAGGCTGGTACCCAAGTGCTTCCTCCCCTCATTTTCCCCAGCCATATCTCGTAATCCTCCAAAGACTACACCCTTGGGGCATTCCCTTTCCCCTTCCTCTGTCTTCAATACTCATCTTCCATGGTGGGCCAGCTGCATAGCACTTGTGGCTAGCTCTTGGGGGGGGGGCACAAAGTATGTATTCACCAGTACTTCAGGGTCAAGCAGACCTGTCACCGAGTCCACCTGGAGTTGGATTTGTATAACATGGGATTTTTAGTTTTCCCTCTGTGCAGTAGAAAAGTCAGAATGTGGGTCAGATGTTGCCGAGTCTGTATTTCTCCCCCACCCCTTGTTAGTTAGCTATGTGACCTGGAGCGTGTTCCCTCATCTGTAAGTTTTGGTATTGATGTTCTGACTTCTGAGACGGTGTGAGGGCTGACCTGAGCAGAGTGCTTGGTTGGGGCTCAATAATTCTCTCATGTCTTCCCACGCCCTTCTCTATGCTTCCCTCCAAGTTGGAGCCCTTTCTAAGACACCCCAGTCAAGGTACAAATAGAGCCTTTTTGATCCAGTTTTTCCACATTTTACCTTAAAATTCACACCAAAATTGATGCCAGAGGGCCCTGGTGCCCTTCGTGATAATCCTCTTCCCACTAGCAGAAATCGCTCCAAATTGGCCCTTTCCCTCCAGAGAGTTCTGTAAATTCTTCTTACTGAAACACACCCTCCCAGGGCATTGTGTGTGTTGTTGTTGAGCTGCATGTGCTCTGTGCATCCAACACAAAGCAAGTCATCACATTTTATTAGCCCTATTTCTGTAAGCAACTCCCCTTTTTTTCTTTCCAGGGAGCAGCTGGCAGATTCAAACTGCCGACCTTTTGTTTAGCAGCCAAGTTCTTAACCACTGTGCCACCAGGGCTCCTTGGTTCCTCTGAAGCAGACCCTAAAACAAAGATTCACATGCAAGTAGATAGTTTGGGACGTGATCCCAGGAAACACCAGTAGAAGAGTGGACGCATGAGATAGGGAAGGAAAGGCAGCAATAAAGTTTTATTATTAAGCAAATCACCACTCTGAGTAATTGGTGCTTAGTTCCTTTGGGGGAGTCTGGTGGACTCTAATAAGACAGTTATCCTGTCTCAGGGGTAAAGGAGCTGGAGTATTTATATACCAACTCCTGCCAGAAAAAAAAAATTTTTTTTTATACCAACTCCTGCCAGATATTTACTGTTAATTTCCCCATCAATTCTAGCTTCCTATGTGGTGGTGGCAAAATGGGTACCTTTAACTAGAGAAAGCCCTCAGGCAAAGAAATTCAGGTACTTGCAGTCAGAAGTCCAGCAGGTGTGCCCTGAAATGGTAAGGATGTGAGATATGGGGAGGGCATCAGCCTGTATCTCCTAGATTGCTATGGTTCTTGCTGTGTGTGAGTAGATTCCTCCAAAGTCTATTTGCTTAAGCCCAACTAGTGATGGCAAATATGATTCACTTAGAGTGTCAACTCCAGTGGACTACTCCTGGCTTCCTGGGATGTTTCGTTGAGAAAAATCCTGAGGTTATGTGAAATGTGAGCATGAGAGAGCACCTGTGGTTAACTAGAGATCTCTACTAGGAGAGAGTCTGATGAAGACTGGTGATACCTTACCAGATGTTCACTATCCTAAATCCTGGTATTACTCCTGAAAGTGGTGGGCAGAACCAAATTCCCCCAGGATCCTCAAAAAAATGAAAATGCCAAGGAGGAAGTGGATGGGTGAGCAGGACTCTGTTGAGAGAAACTCCCAAATCAAAGGCCCTCCTGTCATTTGGAAAGGTTGGGGAGACCACAATCCACAGTTCATCTTAGTTTCAGTAAATAGTTTTGCATATCCTGACATCATCTGGTTGTATAGATCTCTCTTCTGGGAAGAAGTGGGAAAACTTGCCTGAGAGAGAAAGAAGGTGAATTAGCCTGAGTAAAAAAATATGAAGATTTAATGATTTATGTGATTTTTAAAATTTTGTTTTTGTTGTTGTTAGCTACTGTCAAGTCAGCCCCCAACTCATGGAGACCCATACACAATGCAATGATAATGTCACCATCCTATGCCATCCCCATGATCTGTTGCAGATTGGACTGTTGTGATCCATAGGGTTTTCACTGGCTGATTTTTAGAAGCAGATCTCCAGGCCTTTCTTTCCTGCCCCTTTTAGCCTTGAAGTTCTGCTGAAACCTGTTCAGCATCATAGCAACACACGAGCCTCCATTGACAGACAGTTAGTGGCTGTGCATGAAGTGCATTGACAAGAAATTGAACTCAGGTTTCCGTCATGGAAGGCAAGAATCTTACCACTGTACCACCACGGCCCCTTTAAAGTTTATAGCCTAGGTTTTTCCCGGGGATGAATATTAATTAATGCGTTCATTTATTTAAGAAGTACTTAGTGAGCTTCTATTACAGGCCAGCCATTATTATATGCCCTGGGGAAATAAAAAGATGAATAAGCCATAGTCCGGGTCCTCAAAAATTCCATAATATAGGTGGAAAGAATGATATACACCTTACCAAGATATCTCGAGGGCATGTGGTAGCTAAGGCCTCAGACAAACCCGTTTTTTGACACGTAAGGAGTAACACACTGACTTCCTGATTGGTCTTTCAAAGGTATAGACCAGCATTGTTAATAGAAATATAGTACAAGCCATGTGTATAATGTTAAATTTTCTAGTAGCTACATTAAAGGAAGTTAAAAAAGGTGAAAATAATTTCAATGCTATATTGTATTTTTATTTAACTCAATATATCAAATGTCATCATTTAAATATGTAATCAATATAAAAATTATTAATGAGCTATCTTACTTTCTTTTTCCATACCATGTCTTCAAAATCCAGTGTGCGTTTTTCACAGACATCACATTTTAATCAGACCACATTTTGAGCCCTCAGTAGCCTTGTGTTCCTGGTGGCCACCATATTGGAAAGCACAGGTATAGACAAGGGAGTGCTGGCTGTTCCACTCTGAAGTGTTTATGGATGTTCATTCATTCATCAGTGAATATTCAGAGGGCTCCTACTTTGTGCAAGGCACTCTGTCTATCTCTGGATATGAAAAAAACACACATATTTCATGCTTTTATGGACCTTAGAATCTAATACAGGAGATCAACAGTAATTAAATATACATGAAAAGTATGTATAAATGTATAAATATGTATATTCAAAGTTAGTTTCCAATTGAGGTAAGTACTAAAAAAGAAATGAGCAGGAAGCTGTTCAGATTAATAAAGGTCCTGTGGTCCTTTTACGGAGCTGAGGTAGTGCAGTGGTGAACAGCTTTTCTGCTAACCAAAGGTCGGTAGTTTGAATCCACCAGCCGCTCCTTGGAAACCCTTTGGAGGAGTTCTAGTCCATCCTATAGGGTCACTATGGGTCGGAATCGACGTGATGGCAATGTTCACTTTTTTGTGTGTGTGATGCTCCTTTTGATTATGAAGTCAGCTATCTCAAATCCTGAAGGATGGGAAGCAGCTGGGGAAAAGTCTTTCAGCTTATGCAAAAGACTTTAGAGCAAGTACCAGAAAAGGCCAAAGTGGCTGGAGCGAAGTGTGGGGTAAGGCTGGAGAGTTCTTTCCTTGGCTTGTTTACACGTTGGAAAGAATGGCAATATTCCACACATTACTCATTTCTCTGCTGAAAATAGGAATTAGTCATGACTTGATGAAAACATGTGCGCTGATGAGGTGGAGTAGAACAATGGTACTAGGACGTGGGCAATTCAAAGCAAAGCTCTACCCCGAGGCCAATGTCATCCCGAACAGCCGGGAGGTGTGAACATGGATAAGGTGAACCTGCAACCCTGCAGTGTTCTATCAGGCCTCTCTCTCTTCAGAAGAAACCTCACCATTCAGCACCAGATTAAAACAGCAGCGAGAGATGCTCCTTAGGGTTACCTGAGAAAGGTGTCTCCCTAGGTTTTTGCTTGTATCAGTTGAGAATCTCCTCATCTTGGGACCAGAAAAGGCAAATTTCTGGGGCAGTTGCTTTCCATCTCGAACAATCACAATAACATCATTTCAGAGAAATGAGTTGCTTTAACCTCCAGATGAAAAGATCTCCCATTTTCCTTGAATCATGGATGCTACTGCCTTAAACCTTTACCAGGAAAATTCCCTGGATAATGAAGATCCTCCTATCAAAGCTGAGCAGTCTGCTGTGAGCTCAGAGGACAGACAAGGCACCTGTAGAGGGATGGAGAGGTGGGTGAACAAACTGGTGTGATTTCAGCCTCCTTTTTCCCTATTCTCATTGGAGACATAGTGGGACAGCATACTAAAATGACTTTTTACACCAGTGTTCATTGCAGCACTATTTACAATAGCCAAAAGATAGGAACAGCTCAGGTGTCCATCAACAGATAAATGGAGAAACAAAATGTGGTGTATCCATACAATGGAATAAAGAGGCATGAAGTTCTGACACATGTTATGACATGGATGGACCTTGAAAACATCATGCTGAGTGAAATAAGTTAGACACTAAGCAGCAAATATTGTATGATTCCACTTACATGAAATGTCTAAAACCCAAAACCAAATCCAGTGCCATCGACTTATAGGACAGAGTAGAACTGCTCCATAGAGTTTCCAAGGAGCGCCTGGCAGATTCGAGCAGCTGATCCCTTGGTTAACAGCGGTAGCACTTAACCACTACGCTACCAGAGTTTCCATATGAAATGTCTAGAACCAGCAAATGTATACAACCCTGAGGTTAAAAGTGATTACCAGGGTGGGTGGGAGGGTCAAAGAAAAGGTACTTAGGAAACACTAAGCTTCATTAAGGGTGATGGAAAAAGTTGGAAATGGCTAATGAAGATGATTGTGGAACATGATAAATATAATTAATGTTACTAAATTGTTCTTGTGAAGAATGTTGAAATGACAGATGGTTTGTTACATACACGTTTACCACAATAAATAAAAATGACTTTTGCTTTCTCTTGTAAAATATGCTGTTTTCCTTTTTACTTCTTTTTTGACTTTCCATGGAAATGCCTCATTGTCTGTATGTTCTTGATAATGTCTTTAGCTGTGAAGTGCAGAAGAAGTTGCTGGATGTTTCAGATCAACAAGAACAAGTCTTTGCATGCTACAACTGGGTCATACCTCGAATATCTTCCCTGGTCCACCCCCAGACACTGAGAAGGAATGATACACTTGGCCCTTATCAGCCATAAGTGCTTTAGGTTGATTCGGGTACTCAGGTTACCCAGCAGGACCCTGGAGGGTAGGGGCAGCAAGCTATTGGACAGGTGAATTCTGAGAGGGGATGATGAGGTAGAGGCATTAAGGAGGAAAAAGGAAGCAAAAGAGAAGATAGAAAGCCTCACACATAGCCAGGGTCAGGCAGTCCTATGAAGACTATCAGAGCTGGGCTTCTGGGAAGCATGAAGGCTGTGAAAACCTACAGAAGTTGTCAAAAAGGGAGACAGAATTGTGGGAGGGGCTTTTAAGAATGAAGACAAACTTCATGTATGTCACAGTGTTTCCTAAGGACGTGCTGCGAGAGTAAGACCTGCCCAGCATCCTGTCTGAGATGCAGTGTTGTCTGCATGGTGTGCTGCCCGTCCACTCATCAGCAGGTACACGTGGGCACTCACTGTGTGCAGGTCCAGGGCTGGGAGCACAGGGTGTCAGCAGGAGCTGCAGTTTTGAATGTATTCGATCCATCTAAATCATCTTTCATCATGCCTTTGTTTTTATCATTTTGGTTTTCAATTCTCTCAGCTAACTCCTAATTTCTGTGTTGCAAGATCCTATTCTGAAGTCGCAGTGGTTTTTTGAGGATTAAGGTTAGAATCAAACATGCTTCTAAAAGCTCAGGCTTATTTCACATGTATTTTCAGCTTCTCCTTCCTGCTGACCCCTTGCCCTTCTTCTTGTTGGTTATTAAGCTGGTGAGCAGAGCAGAGGTGGGAACTCACATTAGTTGACCACCTACTCATGTGCCAAGCACTTTACTTATGTTATTTCATTTATACCTTATAAAAACCAAGCCTGCTGCCATCAAGCTGAATCCAATTCATGGCAACCCCATGTGTTACAGAGTAGAACTGTTCCATAGGGTTTTCTTGGCTGTAATCTTTACAAAAGCAGATCACCAGTCCTTTCTTCCATGGTGCTGCTGGGTGGGCTCAAACCACTAATCTTTAGGTTAGTAGATGAGTGCAAACCATTTATGCCACCCAGGGACTTTTATCTTATAACAACCCTATAAATCTTATTTTGCTCATAAAGAAACTCAAATTTAGAGGAGTTAAGTATCTTGCCTGAAATCACACAGCTGATAAGGGACAGAGTCAAAATTGAGCCCAGATCTGCCTAATCCACCACATCAAGCTCTTTGCATTCATGTGCACATTTTTTCTGCTAATTTGAGAACTTGGTAGCTAAGAACACAAACCACGGAGCCAGACAGGATAGGTTTGAACCCGTACCCTGTATGACCCTGGGCAATACATTCATCCTTCTGTGCCTCAATGTCATCATTTGTAAAATGGAGATAAAATATGTCTTCCTCTCACAGGGAGGGGATGAGAAACAAACGAGCTAAATGAGTAAAGCATTTAGACCACTACCTACCTGGCACATACCAGGTGATCAATAAATATTAGCTCTGATAATTTCTTCTTGCGACCTTTATGTGTAACAAAACAAAAGGTTGCTCAGTCCTGTGGCATCTTCATGATAGTTGTTATGTTTGAGTCCATTGTTTTGGCTATTGTGTCAGTCCAGCTCACTGAGGGCTTCCCTCACCTTCTATGAATTTACCAACTATGATGTATTTGTCTAGTGATTGTTCTTTCCTGATCAATGTCCAAAGTAAGTGAGCCGAAGTCTCACCATCCTCACTTCTAAGGAACATTCTGTTTGTACTTCTTCTAAGATTAATTTGTTTGTTCTTCTTGCAATCCACAGTATATTCAGTATTGACATGAATATGAGGTGATTGAAAAGGCCATGGCTTGGGTCAGGCACGCCTTAGTCATCAAAGTAACATCTTTACTTCTTAAAACTTTAAAGAGGTCTTTTGCAGCAGATTTGCTCAAATCAATACATCGTTTGATTTCTTCACTGCTGCTTTCATGGATGCTGATTGTTGATCCAAGTAGAATGAAATAATAATTTCAATTTCTTGTTCATTTATCATGATGTTGTTTATCAGTCCATTTGTGAGGATTTTCATTTTCTTCACATACAAACATAATTCGTCATGAAATCCAAGTCCTTGACCTTCACCATTATGTGCTTCAATTCATCTTAATTTTTGGTGAGCAAAGTTGTATTATTTGCATACCATAGGTTGTTAACGAATCTTCCTTCAAACTCGATGCAATATCCTTCTTCATATAGTCCAGCTTCTCAGATTATTTGTTCAGCATATCTATTAAATAAGAATGGTGAAATGATACAACCCTGTTGCACATCTTTTCCAATTTTCTGTATGTAGAAATTTGTGTATATATATATATGTACACACACACATATATGTATATGTATAAAATTTCTAGTAGCATATTAATCAAAAACAGTGGTCACTATATAAATATTCTGTGGTCTTATTTTTAAAAGCATTTCTGTACCAGCAGTATGCTATAGCTAACAGATAATTTTTTTGCTTTCTGCCTTAAAGTCAATGCCTTTTTTTAATGCCACAATTCTTATTAATCAGAATTTACTTTATTACTTAAATTTCTTATAATAGCACAGTTAAGAAAAAACATGCTAACTAAAAAACATCTAAGAATCAGAAACTCAGGGGGAGGGGATATGCATTTCTTTAAGCCTGAATGAAGGAACAGCTCCACTGCTAATTCTTCTGTGCATTCTGAGTTGAGAACCACTGAGCAAGTCAACAGGAGCCTAAATACAAGAGTTACCTGCAATAAGCCTTCAGTTAAATTTAAACCCAAGACTCCGAAAGCATCTGTAGGCTTTTGCCCTGCTGCAAACAGTGAAAGGTCCCAGCACAAAGGAATGTTTCCTGCTGATGGTAACTGACTTGGGCTAACTATCACAACATCTGAGAGACAGCTTATCCAATAAATGGAAACCTAATACCTGCCCCATGTGTCTCAAGATCATTTGCAAGAAATTAAATAAAATCTGTATGTTAAAGTCTCTGTAAAAAGAGAAAAATATGCTGTAGCTATAATAAGTGATTTATATTAAGCAATTAAAAGTGATGACATAAGGACTATGTGCCAAAATGGAAAAATAAGTTCAAAATAAAAAGTGAGAAAATGAGAAGTATAAAATTATACAAATACTATGATGATATGCATATGAAAAAATAGACTGGAAAGAAAAGAATAAAATTATAACAGTCTTAATATTAATAACTTGAAATTATGGATGAGAGTTTCTTTTATTTTCTGATGTTTTTGTTATATGATTTGATCACTCTTATACATTATAGTCAAATACTGCATCATCCCAATATTTGCCATTGTACACATAAAAATGCACAAAATAGCTATAAAATAACATGTTATAATAATTTTAATTTCACATCTATACAAGAAAGCATTTTATGTGAAATAAAAAGGCTAAACATGTTCAGGAACACCACTTAAAATTAATAAAAATCTTTTAGAAAAAATAAGAATCTAGGCCCGTCCATTAAAAAATTTTTTTTTTGCAACTGAAATTGGCTGGCTGTGCTAAGGAAACACCGGAGAAGCCAGGAGGAAACTGGAAGCTGCTCATGTTTCCACCATGGACACGGCTCTGACACATGGAGACTTCCTCTCCTCCCGTTTTTCAAGTCTGCAGGAGCTCTGCCCAAATCAAGGGCCAATGGGCTGACAAGACCCCTCACTCCGTCCCCCCACAATGTCTGAACCCATTGGCAGGACTTGCTACTTGTGCTTCCTTGGGCCCCATCTGCAACAGAGACTTCTGCTGGCTCTCACTGTACTATTCTTGCTTTATTTCCCTCCACTTTTCTCTCTTTCCCTCCCCTGACTTCCATTCTCTCCTCTCCTCTTCCTTCCCCTCTCCTTGCCTGTCTTCCCTTCCCCTTCCCCTCCCTCTTTTCTTTCCTCTTCACTCCTCTTGATGGAAATTAGCAGGTCAGTTCATGGGTGTCACTGGACACTTGCAAAAATGACTACCTGCCACTGTGGCCCAGTCAGCCACAGAGGGACTTAAGGCAGTTTGTGGTGGCTGGTTATAGCCTAGGATGCTGTTATGGCAGTGAGCTCAGACATCTGATTGTCTGCAGTGAGTTCACAGCTTCACCACTAACCACTTACCACCTACCCTCATTAAACCTCAGTTTCTCACATAAATGAAACCAAGGAAAAGCACCACATGATCATATCAATTGATGCAGAAAAAGCATTTGATAAAATCCAACACCCTTTCATGATAAAAACTCTCAGCAAAATAGGAATAAAAGGAAAATTTCTCAACATAATTAAGGGCATATATGCAAAACCAACAGACAAAGTTATTCTCAATGGAGAAAGACTGAGGATCCTTCTGCTTGAAAACTGAAAATGAGACAAAGATGCCCGCTACCACCACTCTTACTCAATATTGTATTGGAAGTCCTAGCCAGAGCAGTAAGGCAAGAAAGAGAAATAAAAGGCATCCAGATCAGAAAGGAAGAAGTAAAACTCTTTCCATTCACAGATGACATGATCCTATACATAGAAAACCCTAAAGATTCCATAAGAAAACTGAAGAATCTAATAGAAAAATTCAGCAATGTTGCAGGGTACAAGATCAACACACAAAAATCAGTTTGGCTCCTTTATACTAACAAAGAGTATTCTGAAAATGAAATCAAGAAAACAATATCATTTATGATAATCCCCCAAATGACAAAATACCTAGGAATTAACCTAGCCGGGGACATAAAAGACTTACACAATGAAAATTATAAAACACTACTACAAGAGACTAAAAAAGACCTACATAAATGGAAGGATATTCCATACTTATGGATCGAAAGACATAAGTGATCTATAGATATAATGTAATCCTAATACAAATCCTGACAACATTCTTTACTGAAATGGAAAAACTAATGTCTTAATCATCTAGTGCTGCTATAACAAAAATAACACAAGTGGATGGCTTTACCAAGGAGAAATTTATTCTCTCATAGTCCAGGAGGCTACAAGTCCAAATTCAGGGCATCAGCTTCAGGGGAAGGCTCTCTCTCTCTGTCGACTCTGAAGGAAGGTCCTTGTCATCAATCTTCCCCTGGACTAGGAGCTTCTTGACATAGGAAACTCAGGTCCAAAGTATGCACTCTGATGCTGGCACTGCTTTCTTGGTGGTATAAGGTTCCCACTCTCTGCTTCCTTCCCTTTCCTTTTATCTCTTGTATGTTAAAAGGCGATGTAGTCCACGTCCCAGGGAAACTCCCTTTACATTGGATCAGGGAAATGACCTTAGTAAGGGTGTTACAATCCCACCCTGATCCTCTTTAGCATAATCTAATCTTGCCTCATTAACCACAGGCAGAGATTATGATTTACAACACAGGAAAATTACAATCACAAAATGGAGGACAACCACACAATACTGGTAATCATGGCCTAACCAAGTTGATACGTATCTTTTGGGACATAATTCAATCTATTACAACTAATGACCAACTTTATGTGGAAAAGGAAGAGGCCCTGAATAGCCAAAACAATATTGAAGGTGAAGAACAAAGTAGGAGACCTCACATTCTCCAATTCAAAGCATATTATACACATACAGTAATCAAAACATCATGTTGCTGGTTCAGTGATAGACACATAACCAAAAAAACCCAGTGCCGTCGAGTTGATTCCTACTCATAGCAACCCTATAGGACAGAGTAGAACTGCCCCATAGAGCTTCCAAGAAGTGCCTGGTGGATTCGAACTGCCGACCCTTCAGTTAGCAGCCATAGCACTTTATCACTACGCCACCAGGGTTTCCATAGACCAGTGGAATAGAACTGAGAATCCAGAGGTAAGTCCATTAATCTATGGGTAACTGATTTCAACAAGAGGTCAAAGACCATTCAATGGGGAAGAAATAGTTTCTTTAATAAATGGTGCTGGCAAAACTGGATATCCATTTACAGAAAAATGAAACAGGACCCATAGCTCACACCATACACAAAAACTAACTCTAAATAGATCAAAAACCTAATGTTAAACCTAAAACTATAAAGTTCCTGGGAGAAAACCATGGGACCTAATCTTTTTTAAAAATAGGCTAACAAACGTAACTAGAAATATACAAGTAACAGAAGATAAATCAGATAACTGGGGCTTCATAAAAATTAAATACTTATGCTCATTCAAAGACTTCATCAAAAAAGTAAAAATACAACCTACACACTGGGAAAAAATCTTTGAAAATGTCATATCCAGTAAAGGTCTAATCTCTAAACTATGTAGAAAACTTCAACCTCTCAACAAAAAGACAAACAACCCAATTAAAAAATGGCCAAAGGTCATGAATAGACACTTCATCAAAGAGAACATTCAAATGGTCAACAAACACATGAAAAGATCGTCGAGATCATTACCACTGGAGAGAAGCAAATTAAAACTACAATGAGATACCCTGGCTAAAATGGTACCAAAAAACAAACAAACAAAAAAGCAGATAACAACAAATGTTGGCAAGCATGTGGGAGATTGAACCCTTATCCATTGATGATGGAACCGTAAAATGGTACAACCACTATGGAAAATGGCATGGCACTTTCTCAAAAACTAGAAATAGAACTACCTTATGATCCTATAATCCCACTCCTAGTATATGCCTAGAGATCTAATAAAAGAGACACAGACAGAAATATGCACACCTATGTTCATTGCTGCATTATTCACAAGAGCATAAAATGGAAACAGCCTAATGTCCTTCAGTGGATGAATGGATAAGCAAAATGTGGTACATACATACAATGGAATGTTACACAACTATAAAGAACAATGTTGAGTCGGCAAAACATAACATGGATGGATCTGTAGGACATAATGTAAGTAAGTCAATCACATAGAGACAAATATTGTATGATCCCAATTCTATCAGAGAAGAATAGATATATGTACAGTCACCAGTGTTCATTGGTGAGTCCTATATATGCTGGGTGAAAGGGGTGGGGAATCACTCTGTAGATCATCAATACTTGTTATTTTTGGTGACGGAAAAAGTAGCACTGAATGTGGGTGTAATGAGCCCTGCTTGACTGAAGTGAATGATGCCACTAAGAAGTGCAAAGAGAAAAGAATGTGCTAAAGAATATAACGTATATAATTTGGCAACAACACCAAAGATAATGAATAAACGAGTGTGTGACCACATATATATGTGTATGTGAGTAGACATATATGTGTACAGGTAGGCACAGGTGTGTACATATGTGTGCACAGATAGAAGTATCTATATGTACGTGTATGTACAGATGCATGTGTGCATGCATATGTAATCATAGAGGACATAGTCACAGATACTTCTCTGACATAATGAAACACCTTGAGAGCTTGGTTTTCTGGGTTTGAAGGCTTAGGACCTTAATCACATGGGACAACTCAGTCAATTGGCATAATATAGTTCACAAAGTTCACGTTCAGCAGCTTAGTGAGGTGAGTAGCATCTGGGGTCTTAAAAGCTTGCAAACAGCCATATAAGATACAACTATTGGTCTCTACTCATCAGGAGCAAAAGAGAAAGAAGTAAACCAAAGTCTTAGAGAAGAAACTAATCTACAGGGCTGATAGCCTACATGAGCCATGGCCTCATCTACGCTAAGACCAGAAGAACTAGATGGTGCCTGGCAACTACTACTGGCTTTTCTGATCAGGACTACAACAGACAGACCCTAAGAGAATTGGAGAAAAATGCAGAACTCAAATTCTTAGAAAGCCCAGGCTTACTGAACCAGTTGAGACCAGAGGACTCCCTGAGATTATCACCCTGAGATATTCTTTAAACCCTTAATTGAAACTATCCCCTGAGGTCACCTTTTAGCGAAATAACAGATTGACACACAAAATAAAATATATTACCCATGAATATGGTGCACCATTAAAAAATCATCTACATGAGACTAAAAGATCAACAATTATTCTAAAGCAAAGATGAGAAGATAAGGGGCCAGGGAAACTATAGCAATGGAAATGAAACCACCAGAAAACAACTAAAGAATATATTGAAACACTATGAAAAATGTAACTAATATTATTGAACAATTTGTATAGAAATTATCAAATGGGAACCTATATGCTGTAAAAACTTTCTCCAAAAACACAATAAAATATTATTAAAAACAAACAACAAAAAACACCTCAGTTTCCCCATCTGAAGTTTGGGTGATGAGGACAATATTTTACAGAGTTCCTATGAAGAATCCAAAAACTGCTATATAAAGTATTGGCATAGTCAGGGCTCACTGACAATTAGTTACCACCCTTTTATTGAATATACTATGAAAAGCCAGAAGAACAAATCAGTCTTAGAAGAAATAAAACCGAAATGCTCTTTAGAAGTGAGGATAGTGAGACTTTGACTTACTTTTGCTTATTTGGACACTTCGTCAGGAAGGACCAAGCCCTAGAAAAGGACATCATGTTTGGTAAAGGGCCAATGAAAATGAAGGAAACCCTAACTGAGATGGATTGACAGAATGGCCACGACAGCGGACTCAAATATACTAACGGTCATAGAGATGGCGCCAAATCTGTTGCTGTGGCATCAATTTCAATTCATAGCGACCCTATAGGATGGAGTAGAACTGCCTTATGGGGTTTCCAAGGCTATAATCTTCATGGAAGTAGGCTGCCACATCTTTTTCCCTGGAGAAACTGGTGGGTTCCAAGTATCGACCTTTCGGTTAGTATCTGAGGGCTTAAACGCTGCACCAACAAGACTCCTTCGAAGATGGCACAGGACTGGGCAGTGTTTCATTCTGTTATGCATGAGGTTGCCATGAGTCAGAACCGACTTGACGGCAACTAAAAACAACACGTTTCATTCAGCCCAAGCTCTCTTCTGAGATGGCTCAACAATCCCCTTCTGAATCTACCTTCCATCTTTCCTCTACCTGCCCTGGACATGTTTTTTACTCTCTCTGGCAGAAAACAAGGTCTCTGATATCTGCCAACACTTTCATATCTAGAGAAGGGCACAGACATTTATCTAGAGTCTGGTGAGTGCCAGGTGTATGTTTGGGGCTTGATGCATGATTACTCACCGGGTCCTATTTACCAGGAGTCTTTCATTGTCATCCTGTGAGGCCCAGAAAGATTAGGCAAAAGCCCTCAATACTTGTCTCAGAAAGGAGCATCTGAAATTCAGCTACATTGTCTGACAATACCCAAGTTCGCATAGATCTCAAATGTGCATTTTTAAATTTTTTCCTTTCCTTTTCCCTTTAAGCGGATTGATTTAAACTCCAAAGAATGAGGGGAGGAATGAGGGTCCCAGTGCCTCTCCAGTCACCCCACCTGAAAGACCTCCGAGTGGCAGGGGATAGGGCCTATTGCTTTCTTGAGACCTTAGCACAGCTCCTTAGCTCAGAGACCAGGTGGAGCTCACACACTACCCATCGTGAGAGTATGAGGGCAGAAAGAAAACCCACCCATCTCTTAGCCACTCTGCTCGACATACAAGCATTTCTTAAGAAATCGAGTATGACTCTTTGTAAATTGCATCATATTTTCTATTGAGTCTTAATTTCAGCAACATGTTCTGCAAAGAGAAAAAAAATTGGCCCCAAGACTACAGAAAAAATGCAGTAAGCCATTTACAATCATATATTTAGCCAAAAAGCATTATGAAACATTTTAAAACATCCAATTAAGTAAAATAATGAGATAAAGATAGAGGAGAGAACACCAGGAACTGTGTTATGAAATGGGAAGAGCCTCATTTCATTGGGGCAGCTCTTAGGATTTATGGATGCATACTTATTTTTTTTACACAAAATTGTTTTCAGAGATCTATTCTTTAAACAAGGTTCCTCCTCCATGCTTCTCTGTAGCGCTTAGTTATTTGCCTCTCTTGCAACATTGTCTCTTTAAGGGTGAAGCTTTTTTCCCAGCACCCTGGGATTCTGTGTGTGGCTCAATACTCGGAGCACATAGAAAGTTAAGCCCTTAGAAGTTATCTTATTTTAGTGAAATAAATGGACAGGTAGGAAATTGTTGACAAGCATAGACTCACAAGGTTCTAGATGTCTGTGATGTCAGCTTCAGAACAAGGGCTCATTCACTGCTGCATCACCCTACCTTCCCTCTTATCATTTGCCTTTTGCTCACCACTCGAAACTACTTGTCATTCTGGAAGGGCTAACGCTTTCTGAGGAATGCGAATACTCCCTCTCCTCACTTATCAACATGGTTAAGTTCCAAAGACCAGGTCATTATGTGAAATCGATGTTATGAGAAAACAGAGGATGACTACATCATCACATGACTGCCAACCTACATCATTACATAACTGCCAAATCACTGAGAATCAAGGTCCAGCCAAGATGACACATAACCTTAACATCAAAGCTAGTATTACTCTTGTCTCACACCTCAGCGTTCATTACTGCCAGACGTACATAGTTAATGCACAAAATAGTTGGACAGTAGACTTTTTACTATTGGTGTAAATGCGAAATGTCACATAATGAGATATAGTTGATAAATGAGGAGAAGGAGTAGTGTCAAGGAAACCAGAAAAAAAGCATTGCATGAAGAGGTTGCATTCTAAAATGTGAGTATGATTCCCCATGAATTATATTATAAATGTAGTTAGAGCCTGGTTAGAGTACTTAACCCTTATTTTCTAGGAAACTAGATCTTACCACTCAAGTTTTTGGACCTTGAATAGAGTATAGATGGGAGGACTTTCAGGACATGGATATCACCGAATACTAATACCCTTCCATTCACATGCAGATTCCCTAACGAGGACCTACCCTGATCAAAATGTGAAGGGCATCCTTAGCCTCCCTCCACCTGCCTTTCAGGGTTGATTCCTGCTTCTGTTCTTGACCAAGATCTCCAGAGCCTTTATAGTATCCTGAGTCCTTCCTGCAGAGCAGCCTCTCACCCAGCCCTGCCCTACCCCAGAGTAGACTATGCTGCCTCTGTCACCCCACTCAAATTATCCCTTTCTTGGGGCCCATTAATTTTGTCCAGATGTTAGGAAACAACACTTGATGAGCTAAATTCATCCTAATATTCAAATGATTAGTGACTACTTAACTTTTCAAAGAGTTCCTGTGCAGTACAAATGGTTAACAAGTTGAGTCTCTAGCCAGAAGGCTGGAGGCTTACTCCTCGGAAGAAAAGCCTGGTGATGAACTTCTGAAAAATCAGCCACTGAAAACCCTACGGAGCACAGTTCTACTCTGACACACATGGGATCGCCATGAGTCTGAATTGGCTCAATGGCAACTGTTAACTTTTCAAGGACTCTATACTCTTTTGACATTACTGACTCATGAAAACTTTTTAGTATTAACAGAAGAGGAAATTTATCCCTGGAACTAACTGGCTAACAGGCTAGCTCTGATGCCTAAGTACCCCAACTGCTTCCGGCCTCTTCTTTCCTTTCTCCACATTGAGTCTGCAGTTTCTTCCCAAATTCCAGGTTATTTCCCAACCCAGTTCTGGTAAGTGGCAGTGGGTATTGTTGTTGTGGTCACTATTTTGTATCAAATTTCTATCATCTCCTTGAGCCTCAGTTTCTTCATCTGCAAAATGGAGTTTAATAATGTCTACCAAAGATCATTGTGAACACTGAAGTAAGTGGGAGATAAATGTCAGTTCTAGCCTCCAGTGTTATCAAGTTGAGGAATTACCTTTATCACATGGGAGGTACCCAGAACCCTTAGGAGAAGCATGATTTTGAAAAGCAGTCTTAGTGGACCTATGTGGTTTTTACTTGACCACGCCTATTCCCACTCTTCTTCCTATGCCCTGTCACATACTCACACTCATCTTGGCCTATTGTGGTTTGTGTAGAACTAGCCCTTCATCCTCTCTAAAGACTCTAAAATGGGAATTTTGCATCCCACTTGAAAATATAACCATTATGCTCTTCATTATGAAAACATTTTAAGTTACAAGTTATATTACTTGAATTTCTTCCTACCCTCCCACATTTTTGAGGAAAATTGATGCTTTATTTATCCTCTAGATTGCTTCACATCCCAGAGAGGCATGAAACTAAATTTGAGAAGCACACACTAAAATAAATCAAAACAGGACAATAAGCAGAGAACTCAGCCTGGCATGTCAACCATCAGAGAATTCTGTCCTTCATCTCCTATGTAGAAGTTCTTTTAAACGAACAAATTTACTTTAAAAGGATGAATTCAAATGGAGATTCTTTAGATATGACACCTGCAGCGATGCTGGCTATAAACATGCAGGTCCTGTACTCTTCTTTGGTGCCGACAGTGATATAACAAGGCAGAGAGATTACAAGAGTCCGTGCTCCGTGAAAATGTAGGGGCATATCATCAAAAGTACAGAACTGCTTAAGAAGGTATTTCATTTTCCCTCCCTGTTTTAGCCAATTCAAGGGCTCAAAACAAAGAATGAGCAATGTATAAATGAAGACTAGAAATTTTTAACTATAGAAGTCAGAGTTCTGCCTTTTTCTAGCAGTTGTCTCATTTCTTAAATATTTGGTTATTTGGTCTCCATTTCTTTCATTTGCTTGTTTGTTTTTCAATCTCCCCTGCCTTAATTTCCCCCTTCCCTGTGAGGATTCATGCTGTGGTTGTCGTTGTTAGGTGCTGTCAAGTGTCGGCTCCGACTAGTAGTGACCCTATGTACCACGGAGTGAAACACTGCCCGGTCCTGCAATCCTTACACTTGTTGTTGTGCTTGAGCCAATTGTTGCAGCCACTGCGTCAATCTATCTCATTGAGGGTCTTCCTCATTTCCAGTGACCCTGTCCTTTACGAAGCATGATGGCCTTCTCCAGGGACTGATCCCTCCTGATAACATGTCCAAAGCATGTGAGATGTAGCCTCGCCATCCTTGTTTCTAAGGAGCATTCTGGTTGTTCTTCTTCCAAGAAAGCTTTGTTCATTCTTTTGGCAGTCCATGGTATGTTCAACATTCTTCACCAACACCACAGTCCAAAGGAGTCAATTCTTCTTCGGTCTTCCTTTTTCACTGTCCAGCTTTCACATGCATATGAGACAATTGAAAATACCATAGCTTGGGTCAGGCGCACCTTAGTCTTCAAGGTGACATCTTTGCTTTTCAACACTTTAAAGAGGTCCTTTGCAGCAGATTTGCCCAGTGGAATGCGCCTTTTGATTTCTTGACTGTTGCTTCCATGGGTGTTGATTGTGGATCCAAGTAAAATGAAATCCTTGACAACTTCAATCTTTTCTCCAGAGCTAGCCAAACAAATAGAAAATGAGTTGGAGGTGTAGAAGGTTAAGTCCTTTTAGGACTCATTTTGCATTTAAAGAAATGTGGGTGGATTTGCAAACCTTTCCAAGGTTGTGACATTCTATTGCCAATAATAGTATTTGATCGTTGTGTAGTAAACACGTACCATAGCAAAGTGCTAAAAAGCCAACGGAATTCTAATTACGATTATATTTTAGGGAGCCCCTGGGAGGTGTAGATGGCTAATGCACTCAGCTACTAACCCAAAAGATGAATGTTTGAGTCCACCCAGAGTTGCCTCAGAAGAAAGGCCTGACAACCTACTTCCAAAAAATCAGCCTTTGAAAACCATATGGAGCACAGTTCTACTCTGACAAACGTGGGGTTGCCAGGAGTTGGAGTGATGGTAACTGATTAATGATATTTTAACCCACACAAATAAAAAGAGCGTGAGGAGAGATGGAGGTAAAAGGAGGAGTCCTTTGGGGTCAGTAATTACATGCTAAGCCTGGGAAAGTGCTCGTTCACATCTAGGAATCAATCAGGAGAGAGAGAGCTGTAGTTTTGGCCAACAGATATAAAGATTTGAAAATATATATTGCTTTGAAATCCTTTGCTTAAGATGGAATAAGCTGTACTTGACATATGGAAACTGCTGCTCTGGCAAAGACAAAGGTACTAAGATTTCCAAATGTAAGGTCTAGATAAAATACAGAGGCTTCTTGAGATTTTGAAGTATAATTTTGAAACCTGGAGCAAAAACTCAGTTTCTTGGAAAATGCTTGGTAAAAAAATACATATGTTTTTCTTGGCACAGTGTGTTTCATTTTTCTTAGGAAAAAAATTAGAAAAATCTAGGAGGGCCAGTTTGCAAAACTGGGAATGAGACTGAAATCAAAACAAACCTTCCATGCTAATTTCTTTTTGGCCTCCGTAAAGGGGGAGGGAGCAAGCAAAGAAAAATAAAGAAGAAAAATTTGATCAGAAATTATTTATTTATTTTAAAATGAAAGAACCAGGAATTGTAATCAGAGGAATGCGAGAGGGCTTAATACCACAGCATAGCTGCTGTTAGTACCAGAATGCACGCAATAATGAACGCTGTTACCAGTTGTCCGAGGCCAACTCATGGTGACCTGTGTGTGTCAGAGTCAGACTGTGCTCCATAGGGTTTTCAGTGGCTGATTTTTTGGAAGTAGGCTACCAGGTCTTTCTTCCAAGGCACTTTTGGGTAGACTTGAACTTCCATCTTTTGGGCTAACAGCCGGGCACTTTAACCATCATATCACCTAGGGTGTCCTTTGAGCACTGTAATGATATAGAAATCCTAATACGGCAAAATTCTGGGCTAAAGAATGGAAGATGTTTCACTGGTGAGAGATGAGACCAATATTTAAATCAACCAAAGAGCTCTGGGAGGCACATCAGCCTCCAGCTCCTGAATCTCTGGTTTATAGGATCATCTGCAACACAATTTCTCTGGATGGGGGTGGAGAGTGTGGCAACCCTATGTGGGTCATTCGTCTACCCTCCTACATGCAAATGTGAATACCTCTGTTTTTCAGCCTGCAAATCCTGAAATCATGGGTGGCTCTTTCTCTCTCAAGTTTCCTGTTTACAGAGAAGAGGGAACCTGCTTGTCAGGTTTGGGCAAGAGCATATTTCTAGAATAAAATTGAAAACCTAGCAATGGAAATTAATAATAGAATCCCCAACAGATCTTCAATGATAGTGTTTAGAACCCACAGTTGTGATAAAGCTGGCAGGCAACTTCACGGATAGTCTTGTCTTTTATCTTGTTATTTGACTTGTGACTGAATTTTCATTATTAAATCTTCCTTATTAAATTAAAAATGAAATCAAGTAGCAGGATTATAAATATCTTAGGGTATTAAGATTTCTCAGACAAACCTCTCTTCAGTCTAAATTTAAATGCTTATTTCTTTAATTTGGGGAGTCACCAAATTCCAGAGATTCTCTGAGCTCCTCTTAAACTTCCACACCCTTCTAAAAAGATAAGAGAAGCTACGTTTCAGTACACCATCAAGCTGGTGTCTCCCTTCCCTGCTTAGTAAACATGGCTTGTTGTTCCTAAACACATAGCCCTCAAATAAAATAAAGTCAACAGTGAACCCTATGTCTGTCTTTCCATTTGGAAACAGAAAACCTTAATTATGTAGAATCTGAGTAACAAGAATCGTCAAGTGACTGAATGTTTTTCTGTTTACAGAGTAAAAAGTTAAGGGCAAGAAAACACAAGAATTTGAGATTCCATCCAAAGAACATTTCTAGTTCATGCTTCAGTCTCGGTAAACATTCAGGACATTCACCAAGGTTTTCTTTCCCTCCTCTCCTTGCCCGTGTGATGCTACATAATAAATGGAAGCACAGAGGGAGAGATAGGAACAGACGCTTATAGTGGGCACCCACAGACATCAGGCCCTGTGTTTTCATAAATGCTCTCTCTTTTAGTACCTTCCAGCAGCTCTGATTGATGTAGGTGTCATTTCCATGGTGTTCAGATTCTGCCCTGATTCCCAGGTGATTGCTGTTTTCCTTGGGCAACCCCAGCTCTCAAGTAACAAACTCTCATTTTTTTTTTTTTTCCAGTTGCTATCAAGTTAACTACAAAGTGTGCCAGAGTAGAACTGTGCTCCGTAGGGTTTTCAATGGCTAATTTTTTGGAAGTAGATTGCTGAGTCTTCCTTTCAACCTCCAACAGTTCAGTTAGCAGTCCAGAGCGTTCCACCCTGGGATGTTCGGCTAGCCACCAGTAGAGCTAGGATATACACGACACCAAGTTCTCTCATTAAAAAAAAAAATCCTTTCTTTTGACAAATGTAAAAATCGCTGCCTTCTACATTTCTTCTGTTCATCGAGAAAATTTCATAAGCTATATGTTCTAAAATTTTTAAAGAAAATAATATAAAATTATAACATTGAATTTTCAACCAACGTTGAAAAAATTCATTCATTGTAAAAGCAAATCAGCATTATAATGTTATACTTGGAAAATGAAAAGCATCCCTGCCATGACTATGCCCTGTACCCTTGCATTTCCAGAAGACAAGCAGCCTTGAAATGATAACAACAAAAGGAAAGAAAGACAGGGAAAATAAATTTGCTCTAAAGTAGAGTGTATTTACAGATTACCTTTTGCCAAAATGTTCAAGTACTCATTTCTTTAGGAATATTCTGCTGTTAACCTCTCCAATTCCTGCAGACTCCCTTGTGAAGTATTGTTGGCTGCCATCACTTTGATCCCCCAACTCCTGGCAACCCCGTGCACTGTGAAACAAAAACCTACCAGGTCCTACTCCATTCCCATGATAGGTTGTAGATTGGACCACTGTGATCCACAGGGTTTTCATTGGCTGATTTTCAGAAGATCATTAGGCCTTTCTCCCTAGTCCATCTTCGTTTGGAGATGCCACTGATGCCTGTTCAGCACCATAGCAACAAGCAAGCCTCCGGTGACAGATGGGTGGTGGCTGCGCATGAGGTGCATTGCTGGAGAATGGAACCCAAGTCTTCCACATGAACAGCAAGAATTCTACTACCGTGGAGTATTACAGTTAGCCAAATATTTGTCTGAGAATTTCGAAGCACTTTTTTCCCACCCTGACTGATTG
Source organism: Elephas maximus indicus (assembly GCF_024166365.1). Lineage (NCBI taxonomy): Eukaryota > Metazoa > Chordata > Mammalia > Proboscidea > Elephantidae > Elephas > Elephas maximus. The sequence continues at coordinate 25,157,121 of NC_064829.1, forward strand.
ATTGGGGTTGGGAACCTAGCAACAAGAAGTATAATGTCAGCAGATATTCCAATTGCCCTAAGAAGCATACACCTTCCAGAAACTTCCAACTGCCAGGAGAGGTGAGTGGTGCAGATAGTTTAGGACATTGGGAGTTTCCAGTGGCATAGTTACCATGAGTGTAGCTGGACAAAAATAGATGGGAAGGTGGCAGGGTAAGTCAATAGATATTTTGCTAGAACTTCTCTGTGACTGGGTGTGGGGGGTGGTTTCCATAAGACCTAGTCCAAGCTCCATCAACAGTTAACATTTTGAAATGAAACATTCTCTCTTCTTGGAAGATTCTATCACCTTGCCGTGACTAGGTGGGTCCTTTGGAGGTTCTATGTTCCATCCTTTGGCTTTCTCAGTTTTTCTCGTGCCCTGGTTTCATCATTTAAGTGCCATTTGTTTAAAGATAATGTAAAGAAAATTGTTTAAAATCTTTTCTGGTATTTCATTATTGAGAACTGACCTTGAGAGCAGTTGTCTGTCCCCAGTATGTTAGGAAGAACACAAAATGTATGTTGTATTCTGGTGGGTTTTGGACATTCTATCCTAGCCAGCACGTCGTGGGGATGCTGTGATGAGCTGTGAGAAGTACTGTTTATTTGACCTGTTGTGGAATGTAAAGGGGGTGGGGGATCACAGTATGAGAACATGCTTTTAACTACGGTGATTCAAGTGAGCCAGCTTCTGAAGCTGTTTTGGTCTTAAGGGCGAATTCCTTTGACTAGAATACTTGTAAAGTCTGTTCTGAGTCAGACTGCGGCTGGGTAGTAAAGTGTCTCTAATCTTTGGAAACAATGCCTGATAAAATATGATACTAAGAACAGTGCTCATGTATGAATTTCTCTCAAAATCTGTCAATAGATTTAGCCCATTTATCTCCACAAGAAAGGGATTTGGCAAGTATAATTATTAATACAGTTTTAGCAAGATGACCCATGTGACCAAAATCACTCTGATTATATGAAACCATGATAAAAACCAGGCTCCTTCTGTCTTTAAGGTAATCCCTGTGAGGTACAAACAGTTAAAGCACTAGGCTGTAAACTAAAAAGTTGTAGGTTCAAGTCCAGAAGAAAGGCCTACAGATTTACTTAAAAAAAAAAAATTAGCCATTGAAAACCTTATGGGTCACAGTTCTACTCTTGCACATCCAGAATTGCCATAAGTCAAAGCTGACTCAAAATCAACTGGTTTGAATTTTTGGTTTTCAGTCTTTTTGGAAGTAGATGGCCAAGCTTTTCTTCCAGGTGCCCCTGTGTGGACTTGAACTTCTAAACTTTCAGTTAGTAGCTGAGCTCATTAACCTTTTACACCACCTAGGGACTCCCCTTCTGTCTTTGTTGTTGTTGTTGTTAGGTGCTGTCACGTCACTTCCAACTCATAGAGACCCTATATACAACAGAACGAAAAACTGCCTGGTCCTGTGCCATCCTCACAATTGTTGGTATGTTACCCATTGTCACAACCACTGTGTCAGTCCATCTCATAGTGGGGCTTCCTTTTTTTTCACTCACCCTCTAATTTACCTAGCCTCGAGAAGAAGACCTGGAGTGGGGGATATCATAGCTGATGTCAGATGGATCCTGGCTGAAAGCAGAGAATACCAGAAAGACGTTTACCTGTGTTTTATTGACTATGCAAAGGCATTCAACTGTGTGGCTCATACTAAATTATGGATAACATTGCAAATAATGGGAATTCCAGAACACTTAATTGTGCTCATGAAAAACTTGTACATAGATCAAGAGGTAGTCATTCGAACAGAACCAGAGGATACTGCTAGGTTAAAAGTTTAGAAGGGTGTGTGTCAGGGTTGTATCATTTCACCATACCTATTCAATTTGTATGCTGAGCAAATAATCTGAGAATCCAGGATACGAAGAAGAACGGAGCGTCAGGATTGGAGGAAGACTCATTAACAACCTTTGTTATGCATATGACACAACTTTGCTGAAAATGAAGAGGACTTGAAGCACTTACTAATGAAGATCAAAGACCACAGCCTTCAGCACGGATTGAACCTCAACATAAAGAAAATAAAAATCCTCATAACTGGACCAATGAGCAACATCATGATAAATGGAGAAAAGACTGAAGTTGTCAAGGATTTCATTTTACTTAGATCCACAATCAACAGCCACGGAAGCAGCAGTCAAGAAATCAAAAGAGACATTGCATTGGACAAATCTGCTGCAAAGGACCTCTTTAAAGTGTTAAAAAACAAAGATGTCACCTTAAAGACTAAGGTAAGCCTGGCCCAAGCCATGGCATTTTCAATTGTCTCATACGCACGTGAAAGCTGGACAGTGAATAAGGAAGACCGAAGAAGAACTGACGCCTTTGCATTGTGGTGTTGGCGAAGAATATTGAATGTACCAAGGACTGCCAAAAGAACTAACAAATCTGTGTTGGAAGAAGTACAACCAGAATGCTCCTTAGAAACAAGGGTAGCGAGACTACATCTCACATACTTTTGACTTGTTATCAGGAATGATCAGTCCCTGGAGGAGGACATCATGCTTGGTAAAGCAGAGGGTCAGTGAAAAAGAGGAAGACCCTCAACGGGATGGACTGACACAGTGGCTGCAACAATGGGCTCAAGCATAGCGGTGATTGTGAGGCTGGTGCAGGACCAGGCGGTGTTTCATTCTGTTGTACATATGAGTTGGAACTGACTCGATGGCACCTAACAGCAACAACTACTACTTTACCAAGCATGATATCCTTCTCCAGGGAATGATTACTCCTGATAACATGTCCAAAATTCTTAAGATGAAGTTTCACCATCCTCACTTCTAAGGAGCATCCTGGCTGTACTTCTTCCCAAGACAGATTTGTTTGTTCTTCTGGAGGTTTATGGTATATTCGATATTCTTCGCCAACACCATAATTCAAAGGCATCAATTCTTCACTGGTCTTCGTTATTTATTGTCAAACTTTCCCATGCATACGAGGTGATTGAAAATACCATGGCTTGCCTCAGAAACACCTTAGTCCTCAAAGTGGTATTTTTCTTTTCAACTGTTTAAAGAGATCTTTTGCAGCAGATTTGACCAATGCAATAGATGGTCTGTTCCACAGTTGGCCACTGGCCTTGTTCTGACTGATGATATTGAACTTCTCCATTGTAATCTTTCCATAGATGTAGTCAATTTGATTCCTGTGTATTCCATCTGGCAAGTTCCATGTGTGTAGTCACCCTTTATGTTGTTGAAAACAAGGTATTTGCAATGAATGAGTCATCGGTCTTGCAAAATTCTGTCATAAGCTCTATGGCATTGTTTCTATCACCAAGGCTATATTTTCCATCTATTGATCCTCCTTTGTTTTCAACTTTTGCATTTCAATCACTAGCAATTATCAATGCATCTTGATTGCATATTTGATCAATTGCACACTACAGAAGTTGGCAAAAATCTTCAATGCCTTCATCTTTGGCATTAATGTTTAGTGCATAAATTTAAGTAATATTAGGAAAATTTAACATTGCTAAATTAAGAGATTACATTATAAAGCAAGTTGGTCACAGAAATTTGTGCGAAGATTTATTTCATTGGCTTCACTCCTTGTTTGTTAAATATGCAAAACAGTAAAACATTTCTAGATGGGTGTTATGAGATGTAGATGAGATACTTCATATAAACTCCCACAGCACAGTTAGGTGTCTGCTCATCACCACTGAGTAGATTGTTTTATAAATCTCTCTGCACACAGGCTGTTTTAATGTTCTTGTCTGTTAATTCTGTCTTTTCTGTGTCTATTTCATTTTCTGACTTTTCTTCTGTTAAAGTGTCACATTTTCTGAGTCTTAGCATGTCTAGTAAATTTTGATTAGGTATGACACATTTTAATTGATATATTAAGTGACTGAATTTTGTTGTCTTCCTTTAAAGAAAATTTGGCTTTGTTTTGGCATGCTTTTTTACACAGAAGCTTGTTCTGTCAAGGACTTCTTTTAATCTTTTCTAGCAGAAGCATAAATCAATAAAATAAAATAAAATAAAAACCCACTGCCATAGAGTCGATTCTGACTCACTGGGACCCTATAGGACAGAGTAGAACTGCCCCATAGTGTTTCCAAGGAGCACCTGGAGGATTTGAACTGCCAACATCTTGGTTAGCAGCCATAGCACTTAACCACTACACCACCAGAGTTTCCAGCAGAAGCATAGTGTAGCCTAAATCAGAGATCAGAACATGGGACGATTGTAGGGCACACTTTGTTTACCTCTCTCAGGAATCACACTCCTGTGCTGCCTGTTGTGCAAAGTCTGAAAACAATTGTCTCATATATTTCATCTAATTTTTTAGTTGTTCGTGGAGAGAAGTTGTTTGATCCTTGCAGTTCTATCATGGCTTGGCCATGAAAGTTTAAAATATTTTTATAATAATTAACATATTATTTTGTAATTATAATTAGATATTCCACACTTTGTCTAGTAAATAAACAAACCAAATAAATAATATTCATCTTAACTAGTTATGTAAACATTATTCACCATGTAATTAGAATGCAGTTAAACCCATAAGCTGTATAGAATGAATTGTAAATGTAATACTATGCAGTTTAAACTTTGTGATCAAAGAAAAATCTTCCAAGCACTTCCAAACAAATTACTTTTTAATTTCTTTCTCACATTATAATTGCTCCTGGTCATACACAGCTGTAACTAATTTTTACATGTCTTGCGACAGGCTTTTCCCAGATTATCTTTTCAAGGACACTTGCATAGCAATATTGGTGTTTTCTTCTGGGGCAGAGGCAGATTTGATTCCTGACCTGGATAAGAAAGATAATATCTTCCTCAAGGGAAAAGGTTGGGCAGGCTTCCTAGCAGCCCCTTACCTGACTTAGGATTTCCTAACCTAAGCTCCGGGATCCTTGGCTGTGACAAAAACCCACTGTGTTTGTGGCATCACCTGGGCTGCTCTGCATCATCCGCATGGAACTTGGGGATTAGTGGGTACTAATAAAACATGGAACGTGTGCTGCCTGCTATGCCATGAGTAGTAAAGTCTTTTGTCTCTGACCTAGGAATCTTTGTCTTCTGCCAGTGGCTACAAACTGGAAGGCTAGCACAACTGGACTAACTCAAAAGCTAAAAAGTTTCCTGAATATAACCAAACACTTCAAGGGACAGAGTAGCAGGGGTGGTGCTCTGGAGACCATGGTTTCAAGGGACACCTAGGGGTAATGAAGTTTATTAAGAAAATGTTCTGCATCCCGCTTTGGTGAGGGGCATGTGTTGTCCTAAAAGCTAGTGAGTGGCCATCTAAGATGCATCAGTTGGTCCCAACTCACCTGGAGCAAAGGAGAATGAAGAACACCAAAGGCAAAAGGAAAATATTAGCCCAAGAAACAAAAAGGGCCACATAAACCAGAGACTCCATTAGCCTGAGACCAGAAGAACTAGATGGTACCCAGCTACCACCAATGACCACCCTGACAGGGAACACAAGATAAAGTCCCTGATGGAGCAGGAGAAAAGTGGGATGTAGAACTCAAATTCTAGTAAAAAGACCAGACGTGATGGTCTGACTGAGACTGAAGGAACTCTGGAAGACGTGGACCCTGGACTCTTTGTTAACGCAGAACTAAAACCATTCCTGAAGCCAACTCTTCAGAAAAAGACTAGACTGAACTATAAGACATAAAGTGATATTCGTGAAGAGTGTACTTTGTAGTCACGAGACTAAATGGGCAGATCCTGTCTAGAGGTGAGATGAGAAAACAGAAAGGGACAGGAGCTGGTTGAATGGATACAGGAAATTCGGGGTAGAAAGGAGGAGTGTGCTGTCACATTATAGAGAGAGCAACTAGGGTCACATAACAATATATGTATAAATTTTTGTATGAGAAACTAACTTCAGCTGTAAACTTTCACTTAAAGCACAATTAAAAAATAATAATAAAAAAAAAAAACTGGGAGGCTAGCAAGCAGGGTAAAATCCCAGACACCTCACAGCTCTTTACAAGTACTTCTGAACAATTTTATTTTCATTATATTACAAAGATGATAAGTTTCATATCTGAACATTGTTCTGTTTTTGCATTTGATTGTTCTTTTGACTAGGTGAAAAATACTAGAATCAAAATGTTGTTTCCTCACGACTTTGAATAAATTGCTCCTTTAATGTCTAACATCCAGTGTTTCTAGTTAGAAGATTGATGCTAGTCTGCTTTTTTTTTCCTTGATTTTTTTCTCTAGAGTCGCTATAAAAGAAGGTTTATTGTTGCTGGTGTTTTTATTAGTCTTGCTTGGTGTTTGGTGATTCCAGTCTGAAAATTTCTTCCTCTCTCTTTTGGTTTTGGTTTTACTCTCCAAGAATTTTTCTTCTGTTGATTCTTTATTCCCCTCCTTTTTCTCTATTCTTTCTAGCTGGAACTTCTATTGAATACATTTGGACTCCCTATATCTGTGAAATCTATACGGTTGCTATGAGTCGAAATTGGCTGGATGGCAACTGGTTTGGTTTGATTTTGACATCTATCTTTCGTGGCTTTTAACTTTTATTTTTTAATTTTTTATCTTTTGATCAAGATTATGAAATATTTCTTTAACTTTTTCTTCCAAACTCATAATTTCCTCTTCATTTTTGTCCAATTTTTAAATTCAGTATATATATATTGAAGCGTATGTGTGTGTCTATTTTAGGCAATTTTTAAACAAAACCTTTTATTTCCAAACACACTTTGTTCAAATCTCTACTTAACCACAGTCCAATTACTGATGACATCTTTACTCCTAACATCCAATTCTAAGTCGCCGTCATTTCTCAACTGTGCTATTAAAATAGCTTCCTAACTTATATCCCTTATCTTCCCAGCCTCCTTCACAGTCTGTTCTCCACAGAGGAACCAGTGATTTCTTTAAAATGTAAGACACATCGTTTCATTCCTCCGCTTAAAATACTCCAATGGCGTTGGGGGCCAAGATGGCTGACTAGGCAGGCAGACGCTACCTCGGATCCCTCTTGCAACAAAGACTCGGAAGAACAAGTGAATTGATCATATACATGACAATTTATGAACCCTGACCATCAAACACAGATCTAAAGAGTTGACCTGAGTGACAGGTGAGCAAAAAGCAGCGTCCTGAACCGGCAACTGCTTCTGGAACACGCGACCCACCCCACCGCCTTGAGCCCCCGCAGTTCCCTGGTGCCGAGTGGTGGGGCTGATTGCGGCTTGCTGAGGTGGGTCAGGCACAGGACACGGCCCTAACCCCTAGCCCCCTGGGAGGGGGGTAACCTCAGTAGAGACTCAGCCAGCGCAAGTAGGCTGCACACTGACAGGGCTAACGAGAGAACGAACAACCACGGGGAAGCAGCGACTGTTTTCGGAGCCTGGAGCCAGCGTCCCACTCAGAAAACCTTGGCGCCGGGCTTTGGACTGGGCACAGGGGAGCTGAGAATGGCATCCTGAGACGGCACAAACACGGGACACAGCCCTAGACCCCAGAAGTGACCTCAGAGGAAGCCCAGCCAGCGCACGCAGGCAGCGCAGCAACTCGGCTGACAGGAGGAGAAGTCACCGGGAGGCTGCGACTGGTTTTGGAGCTGGGAGTGCGGCGTCCCAGCCGGGGAACCTTGGCACTGGGCTTTGGACTGGGAGTGGAGGAAATGGCCACAGCTTCTGAGACAGCACAAGCACGAGATGCGGGCCTGACCCTCGGGGGCAATCTCGACCCAGCCAGCACACACAGGCTACACACCCCTTGGGAATCCAGGCAAGATAAGTAAATTTGTCTATGTTTTGGGATGCTACTCTCTCCTATTTATCTGATCCCTCCCCTCCCCTTCCCAGGAGGCTTCAGTAACATTGGAATTTCCTGGGCCAGAGAATGAAGTGCTCTGCAGTTTTTTTTTTTTTCTTTGTTTGTTTTGTCTTTTCCTAATGCATTCTCCTGGCTTGAGAGAAGCAGCTACAAAAAAACCCAGGGACCAAGAATTCTTCCCTGACTTCCCAAAATTGGACTAAAAATACAGAACCAGCTGCAGCCAAGCATTTGAGATCCACAGTCTTGGGCTTTCATCCCTACAGGGAACGAGGTGGCTATTCTAATGCAAAGGCAATTCTGATAGGGATTTCACTGTAATTGTTTTAGCAGACTACTGGAAAGACAAGTTTCCCAGGTCTGATATCTCTGCCTATTCAACAGTGCCCTCACTGACCCACAACGGGGAACTGAGGGCTGAAGCTCCACCCAAACCACCTAACCTCCTGCCATAGGGGTCTGAGGATACTGACATCTACCAATCTGTAGAGGTACATGCATTGGGTGCCTAAGGTACAGCTGCAGAGCCCACCCACCAAAGTGCTTTAGGAATAGAGACACACCTACCTCACTGGCACTTGGGGGAAGCCTGTCAGCATCCTGCCCCCCCCCGGAATGTGACCCCCTGCTGCTACTAGAATCTGGTGCACACAACTATCACCACTACTCCTCTAAGTGAATAGGAGACAGTCTACCCCACTCACTTGGTGACCCAAAATCAGATTCTAGTCAAGAATAGTGAATGGACTCTTAGGCTTATATTTCTGGTAACGGCCCAAACCAGCTGATAAGAGGTCATAAGTGATTCAAAGCCTACAACAATCAAGACAGTGCAATCTAGTAGCCTATCTACGTACGTTGAAAGAAAACAAAACAAGATAAGTCTCAGTGAGCAAATATAAAATAAACCATTACAATATCTTATAGATGGCTCAGAGACAACAGTCGATATCAAACCACATAAAGAAGCAGACCATGATTGCTTCTACAACTCTCCAAATTAAAGAATCAAAATCTTTCCCAAATGAAGATACAATCCTGGAATTGCCAGATGCAGAATATAAAAAACTAATTTACAGAATGCTTCAAGACATCAGGGATGACCTCAGAAATGAAACAAGGCAATCTACAGAAAAAGCCAAGGAACACACTGATAAAGCAGTTGAAGAACTCAAAAAGAGTATTCAAGAACATAGTGGAAAAATTAATAAGCTGCAAGAATCCATAGAGAGACAGCATTCAGAAATCCAAAAGATTAACAGTAAAATTACAGAATTAGACAACGCAATAGGAAGTCAGAGGAGCAGAATCGAGGAATTGGAATGGAGAGTGGGACAGGTGGAGAATAAAGCAAATGACTCCAATATAGCTGAAGAAAAATCAGATAAAAGAATTTTAAAAAATGAAGAAACCCTAAGACTCATGTGAGACTCTATCAAGAAGAATAACTTGCATGTGATTGGCGTTCCAGAACAGGGAGAGATAACAGAAAATACAGAGACAATAGCGAAGATCTGTTGGCAGAAAACTTCCCTAACATTATGAAAGGCAAAAGGATAGCTATCGAAGATGCTCATCTAACCCCATGTAAGACTGATCCTAAAAGAAAATCACCAAGACATATTATCATCAAACTTGCCAAAACCAAAGATAAAGAGAAAATTTTGAAAGCATCCAGGGATAAAAGAAAGGTCTCCTACAAAGAAGAATCAATGAGAATAAATTCAGACTACTCAGCAGAAACCATGCAGTCAAGAAGGCAAAAGGATGACATAAATAGAGCACTGAAGGAGAAAAACTGCCAGCCAAGGATCATTTATCCAGCAAAACTCTCTCTCAAATATGAAGGTGAAATTAAAACATTTACAGATAAACACAAGCTTAGAGAATTTGCAAAAACCAAACCAAAGCTACAAGAAATACTAAAGGAAATTGTTTGCTCAGAAAATCAATAACATCAGATAACAACATAATACAAGATCACAGAACAGAACATCCTGATATCAACTCACATAAGGAAATCACACAAGCAATTTAAGATTAATTAAAAAAGAAAAAAATGCTTAAACAGGGAATCACTGAAGTCAATATGTAAAAGATCACAATAATCAGAAAGAGGGACTAAATACAGGAGGCATAGAACAGCCATATGGAGAGGAAAACAAGGCAATATAGGACGATACAAGTTAGGTTTTTACTTAGAAAAACAGGGGTAAATATTAAGGTAACCACAAAGAGGTCTAACAATTCCACAACTCAAAATAAAAACCAAGAAAAACATAACGACTCAGTGAACATAAATACGACTATGAAAATGAGGAACACACAATTTACAGAGAAAAACATCTCGGCACAAAACAGTAAGTGGAAAAATGAAATTGTCAACGACATACACAAAAAGGCATCAAAATGACAGCACTAAACACATTCTTCTCTATAATTACACTGAATGTAAATGGACTAAATGCACCAATAAAGAGACAGAGAGTCTCAGACTGGATAAAGAAACATGATCCATCTATATGCTGCCTACAAGAGACACACCTTAGACTTAGAGACACAAGCAAACTAAAACTCAAAGGATGGAAAAAAATATATCAAGCAAACAACAATCAAAAAAGAGCAGGAGTAGCAATACTAATTTCTGACAAAATAGACTTTAAAGTTAAATCTACCACAAAGGATAAAGAAGGACACTACATAGTGATTAAAGGGACAATTGATCAGGAAGATATAACCATATTAAACATTTATGCACCCAATGACAGGGCTGCAAGATACATAAAACAAACTTTAACAGAACTGAAATGTGAGACAGACACCTCCACAATTATAATAGGAGACTTCAACACACCACTTACGGAGAAGGACAAGACTTCCAGTAGGAAACTCAACAGAGACACGGAAGAACTAATTGCTACAATCAACCAACTTGACCTCATAGACCTATACAGAACACTCCACCCAACACCTGCAAAATATACTTTTTTTTCTAGTGCACATGGAACATTCTCTAGAATACATCACATATTAGGTCATAAAACAAACCTTTGCAGAATCGAAAACATCAAAATATTAGAAAGCACCTTTTCAGACCACAAGGCCATAAAAGTGGAAATCAATAACAGAAAAATCAGGGAAAAGAAATCAAATACTTGGAAACTGAACAATACCCTGCTCAAAAAAGACTGGGTTATAGAAAACATAAAGGAGGGAATAAGGAAATTCATAGAATGCAACAAGAATGAAAACACTTCCTATCAAAACCTCTGGGACACAGCAAAAGCAGTGCTCAGAGGTCAATTTGTATCAATAAATGCACACATACAAAAAGAAGAAAGAGCCAAAATCAGAGAACTGTCCCTACAACTTGAACAAATAGAAAGTGAGCAAAAAAAGAATCCATCAGCCACCAGAAGAAAACAAATAATAAAAATTAGAGCTGAACTAAATGAATTAGAGAACAGAAAAACAATTGAAAGAATTAACAAAGTCAAAAGTTGGTTCTCTGAAAAAATTAACAAAATTGATAAACCATTGGCCAGACTGACTAAAGAAATACAGGAAAGGAAACAAATAACCCGAATAAGAGACGAGATGGGCCATATCACAACAGACCCAACTGAAATTAAAAGAATCGTATCAGATTATTATGAAAAATTGTACTCTAACAAATTTGCAAACCTAGAAGAAATGGATGAATTCCTAGAAAAACACTACCTACTTAAACTAACACGATCAGTAGTAGAACAACTAAATAGACCCATAACAAAAAAAGAGATTGAAACGGTAATCAAAAAACTCCCAGCAAAAAAAAAGCCCTGGCCCAGAAGGCTTCACTGCAGAGTTCTACCAAACTTTCAGAGAAGAGTTAACACCACTACTACCAAAGGTATTTCAAAGCGTAGAAAATGATGGAATACTACCTAACTCATTCTATGAAGCCACCATCTCCCTGATACCAAAACCAGATAAAGACACCACAAAAAAAGACAATTACAGACCTATATCCCTCGTGAACATAGATATAAAAATCCTCAACAAAATTCTAGCCAACAGAATTCAACAACATGTCAAAAATAATCCACCATGACGAAGTGGGATTTATACCAGGTATGCAAGATTGGTTTAATATTAGAAAAACCATTAATGTAATCCACCATATAAATAAAAGACAAAAACCACATGATCTTATCAATTAATGCAGAAAAGGCATTCGACAAAGTCCAACACCCATTCATGATAAAAACTCTCAGCAAAATAGGAATTGAAGGAAAATTCCTCAACATAATAAAGGGCATCTATGCAAAGCCAACAGCCAACATCACTCTAAACGGAGAGAACCTGAAAGCATTTCCCTTGAGAACGGGAACCAGACAAGGATGCCCTTTATCACCGCTCTTATTCAACATTGTGCTAGAGGTCCTAGCCAGAGCAATCAGGCTAGACAAAGAAATAAAGGGCATCCGTATTGGCAAGGAAGAATTAAAATTATCTCTATTTGCCGATGACATGATCTTATACACAGAAAACCCTAAGGAATCCTCCAGAAAACTACCAAAACTAATAGAAGAGTTTGGCAGAGTCTCAGGTTACAAAATAAACATACAAAAATCACTTGGATTCCTCTACATCAACAAAAAGAACATCGAAGAGGAAATAACCAAATCAATACCATTCACAGTAGCCCCCAAGAAGATAAAATACTTAGGAAAAAATCTTACCAAAGATGTAAAAGACCTATACAAAGAAAACTACAAAGTACTAGTACAAGAAACTGAAACAGACCTACATAAGTGGAAAAACATACCTTGCTCATGGATAGGAAGACTTAACATAGTAAAAATGTCTATTCTACCAAAAGCCATCTATACATACAATGTACTTCCGATCCAAATTCCAATGTCATTTTTTAAGGGGATAGAGAAACAAATCACCAACTTCATATGGAAGGGAAAGAAGCCCCAGAGAAGTAAAGCATTACTGAAAAAGAAGAAGAAAGTGGGAGACCTCACTCTACCTGATTTCAGAACCTATTATACAGCCACAGTAGTCAAAACAGCCTGGTACTGGTACAACAACAGGCACATAGACCAATGGAACAGAATTGAGAACCCAGATATAGATCCATCCGCGTATGAGCAGCTGATATTTGACAAAGGACCAGAGTCAGTTAATTGGGGAAAAGATAGCCTTTTTAACAAATGGTGCTGGCATAACTGGATATCCATTTGCAAAAAAATGAAACAGGACCCATACCTCACACCATGCACAAAAACTAACTCCAAGTGGATCAAAGACCTAAACGTAAAGACTAAAACGATAAAGATCATGGAAGAAAAAATAGGAACAACATTAGGAGCCCTAACACAAGGCATAAACAGAATACAAAACATTACTAAAAATGATGAAGAGAAACCCGATAACTGGGAGCTCCTAAAAATCAAACACCTATGCTCATCTAAAGACGTCACCAAGAGAGTAAAAAGACCACCTACAGATTGGGAAAAATTTTCAGCTATGACATCTCTGACCAGAGCCTGATCTCTAAAACCTATATGATTCTGTTAAAACTCAACCACAAAAAGACAAACAACCCACTCAAAAAGTAGGCAAAGGATATGAACACGCACTTCACTACAGAAGATATTCAGGCAGCTAACAGACACATGAGAAAATGCTCTTGATCATTAGCCATTAGAGAAATGCAAATTAAAACTACGATGAGATTCCATCTCACTCCAACAAGGCTGGCATTAATCCAAAAAACACAAAATAATAAATGTTGGAGAGGCTGCAGAGAGATTGGGACTCTTATACTCTGCTAGTGGGAATGTCAAATGGTACAGTCACTTTGGAAATCGATCTGGCATTTCCTTAAAAAGTTAGAAATAGAACTACCATACAACCCAGAAATCCCACTCCTCGGAATATACTCTAGAGAAATAAGAGCCTTTACACGAACAGATATATGCGCACCCATGTTTATTGCAGCACTGTTTACAATAGCAAAAAGCTGGAAGCAACCAAGGTGTCTGTCGATAGATGAATGGTTAAATAAATTATGGTACATTCACACAATGGAATACTATGCTTCGATAAAGAACAGTGACGAATCTGTGAAACATTTCATAACATGGAGGAACCTGGAAGGCATTATGCTGAATGAAATTAGTCAGATGCAAAAAGACAAATACTGTATAAGACCACTATTATAAGTTCTTGAGAAATAGTATAACTGAGAAGAACACATACTTTTGTGGTTATGGGGGGGGAGGGAGGGAGGGTGGGAGAGGGTTATTTACTGATTAGTTAGTAGATAAGAACTACTTTAGGTGAAGGGAAGGACAATACTCAATACATGGAAGGTCAGCTCAACTGGACTGGACCAAAAGCAAAGAAGTTTCCGGGATAAACTGAATGCTTCAAAGGTCAGCAGAGCAAGGGCGGGGGTTTGGGGACTATGGCTTAAGGGGACTTCTAAGTCAATTGACATAATAAACTCTATTATGATAACATTCTGCATCCCACTTAGAAGTGTGGCGTCTGGGATCTTAAATGATAACAAGTGGCCATCTAAGATATATCAATTGGTCTCAACCCATCTGGATCAAAGGAGGATGAAGAACACCAAGGTCACACGATAACTATGAGCCTGAGACAGATAGGGCCACATGAGCTAGAGACTTACATCACCCTGAGACCAGAAGAACTAGATGGTGCCCGGCCACAACTGATGACTGCCCTGACAGGAAACACAACAGAGAACTCCTGAGGGAGCAGGAGGACAGTGGGATGCAGACCCCAAATTCTCATAAAAAGACCAGACTTAATGGCCTGACTGAGACTAGAAGAATCCCGGCGGTCATGGTCCCCAAACCTTCTGTTGGCCCAGGACAGGAACCATTTCCGAAGGCTACTCATCAGACATGGAAGGGACTAGACAATGGGCTGCAGAGAGATGCTGATGAAGAGTGAACTACTTGTATCAGGTGGACACTTGAGACTGTACTGGCATCTCCTGTCTGGAGGGGAGATAGGAGGGTAGAGAGGGTTAGAAACTGGCAAAATCGTCACGAAAGGAGAGACTGGAAGAAGGGAGCAGGCTGACACACTAGGGGGAGAGTAAATGGGACTATGTGGTAAGGTGTATATAAGCTTACATGCGACAGACTGACTTGATTTGTAAACTTTCACTTAAAGCACAATAAAAAATATTACTAAAAAAAAACTACTCCAATGGCTTTTGATCTCATTCAGATTAAAATTCAGAGTCTTTACCATGGTCTATATAATAATGTCTTAATTTGTCTAAACCTCTGTTACTTATTTTATCATGTCTTCTACTGGTCTTCCTCTCCCTCTATTCCAACCACACTGTCACCCCAGGGCCTTTTCACTTGTTCTTCCCTGTGCCTGGGATACTCTTTCCCAGATATCTGCATGATTTGTCTCCTCAATTCATTCATATTTTAGCCATCTTCACTGACCCCTCTATTTAAAATTCTAATCCTACCATTCACTTCCTTACCCCATTCTCTGCTTTATTTTTCTCCATATTGTTTTATTTCCTTATGACATACTGTATTTTATGAATTGACTTGTGTAAGTTATAAAAGGGTAGGTTTTTTTTTTTAATAATTTATTTTATTTTTGCTGTTGTTGAGAATATACGCAGCTGGACATAACACCAATTCAACTGTTTCTACATGTACAATTCAGTGACAGTGATTACATTCTTCTAGATGTGCAACCTTCTCACCCTCCTTTTCTGAGTTGTTCCTCTTCCATTAACGTAAACTCACTGCTCCGTAAGTTTCCTCCCTAATCGTTGGATTGCCGTTGTCAGTCAGATTTCTTGTATATAGATCCTAGAAGAGCACAATGCTCAAGGCAGATATTCTTCACTAGTTAAGCCGAAATATTGTTTGGCTTTAGGGCAGGGGTGGGGTTTTACTGCTGTATCTCCTGCACCTAGAACAGCACCTGGCATATGGTAAGCATTTATAGTATTCCTTGAAGTGGTAAATGAATGAAGAAGCAAATAACCTGGTTTCAGTTTTTTTTAAATAATATTCTCTCTGACATTAGAACCTCTCTGAGACACTGGTTGTAATTTTTAAGGTTCTATTCTGTTTATTCCAGTGGTGTAGTGGTTATGAGGCTGCTAACCAAAAGGTTGACAGTTTGAATACACCAGCTGCTCCTTGGAAACCCCCTGGAGCATTTCTACTCTGTCTTATAGGGTCGCTATAAGTCAGAATCTTCTTGTCGGCAATGGGTTTTCTCTGTTTTTTATTCTGTTTATTAAACCAGCTCTGTTTTCTCTGAAATCAGTTATTTTGATTGCTCACCTTATTCTTTCTATTACTTGTTCATTTTTCCTCAAAGATCTGATTTTTCTTGGTAGTGTATTATTTCTTCAGCTACAGTTTCCTCTGCTTCCTCCATTAGTTTTATTCCATCTACTTCTCTCTTCTAGATATTCCTTAATAAGTCTGGACCATGAATAGTATATTTATGGTTGCATCCTTTTCAAAACATCGTTTTGGCAACTTCAGAGGGACCTTGGGTGGGGAGAGACATAGGCGTAGGTGCCCAATCTGCTTCTTAAATGGTAAGCTTCCCTTATAATTTTGAAGGCTCATCAATTTATTCTTAATGTCTCAGATTTGTCTACTTGGCTCTCTAATCAAGAATATTCTAATGTAATAAATGCCTTTAGGGATTGTTAGGTAGAATCTGCGTCCCTTCCTAGATAGATATTCTTGTCTCTTTCCTGAGCTTTCAGAAAGCAACAGAACAACCAAAAAACCAACAAAAGGAAACTTTTGTTAACTGAATATTTGTCTTGAGGCACATGGTTGTAAACTCTGTCACAGCTTCCTTCTGTGAGTACTGTGTTTTGTGTTTAAGCATCGTTGAAACTCTTACATTTTAACTACTAGAGTGTTTTCTGCTTTTGTATTACCTTTTCATCCAAAAATATGCAAAAGATACCAAGTGACATTCGAAGAAAACCGTGACCAGTTTATTTTCTATTTCCTTGTGTTTATCTTAGTTTTATTCTTTGAAGCTGGGATTAACTGTGTCTTCTAAATTCTGAGATTTCTACCAAATGAGCTATTTAATTAATTCACAATCCCTTAGAGAAAATTGTGAATGAATAAATCATCCCAAAAATTAAACTGGCAAATTCAAAGAGATTTTTTGTATTAAGAGTTTTGGGCCTAAAATTATTTTCAGTTGAAAAATAACCTTCCAAAATAATTAAACCTGCAGTTGGCCATGTAAGCCATTTTAATCTCCCAAAGTTACTGGGGCAAATATGATCCCAAAAGGAAGCCAGAAACTGAAGGAAATGCTAAAGCTTGATAAACAATATCTGGAATAACTTAGTGCCCTTTTAAATCACTTAAAGGCAAATTTAAAGGAACTCGTTCTATGAAATGTTTTGGACAGTTATTTAGTGAAAAAAAAAAATTTCCAGTGTACTTATGTATATTTTCTTCTTGGCTCTTTATGGAGTTAAATGAAGCAGTACATTCCAAATTAGAATGAACCTTTTTGGATCACTATCAAATACATATGGAGACACAAAAACTTCCTCCTAGCTTAAAGTGATGGCTTGATACAGAATTCCACTAAAGAGCTATCGCACCGTAGGGATCATTTCCATCTTTCTTTTTTTCAGCTTTGTGAGTCTTTGTGAATTCTTTTTCTACATAAACATACTATTCTCTAATGAGGACATTACTGTTTTTCTCTTTTCTTACCTACAGGCTGTTACAATCAAGTGGTTTACTTAATTATTTAGTTGAGAGTAAGTGCCCTAGTTGGAAAGCATCCTCCTTCAGCAGCCAGTTTTAGAATTTATAGCTTCAGAGCTGCATCTTCAGAGAAACTTTCCAAAAGAACCTTAAGGTGCTAATTATATGACTATAAAATTTACATGGATTTAAGTCACATTAACACATACATTTCAATTTTTTGAAAATTGATATAGTGCAAATTGATGAGGATAATTATGACGGTATTTTAGGATTTTTCCCCTTGCGATCAACCCAAGCACATCGTTTATTTTAAAAATGTGCACTATTTTGCTCTAATTAAGAGTGTCTTAAATAGACATAAATATTATTATTTATCATTCACAAGACTAGGCAGAATAATGCTTTAATCGTGAGAACTGATGATTTAGTCTCATGGTTCTATATTCCCACTGCACACAGAATCACCTGGAGGAGAAAATACAGAGGCCTGGGCCTACCCGCAGAGATTCTGACTCAATTATTCTGGGGTGGGACCTGGGCCTCAGTATTCTATCAAAGATCCCTGGGTCATTCTAATGAGCAAATTGGACAGAGAACCACTGTTTTAGTCGACAGTTGGGCACCTACGTAAAGCATATTACCTACCTATCGTTTCAAAAACCACTACAAACACAACATAGTAATTAAGTTATAAACAAAATTCAGTGGAGGTGATATTGTAAACATTTTTTTAAATTAATGAGCACCTCGGGAAATCTTCCTTCTAGCTGGCCTGAAGTCCAAGCTGCCACCTCTTTACCTCTTTTCTTCCAGTCATCCTGTAGTAGCATTCAAAATTATATGGTCTTTTCAGCTGGTCTAACTCATTAGGAAGAAATGTAAACAATTTTTGAGACGGTTTTTATGTCTGTTATGTCTTCATGCAAAATGTAAGTTAATTCCTCTACATTCCCATGTATGGTGAGTGGGAACAAAGTTATTTCTGTACACAAGGTCGAAGGTACATACTTAATATCAAGCTAATGGAACCCTGGAATATTAAGGGTTTCTAAATCTGGTTCTTTTCACCCTTTTGTCATTGTACAGACTGTTTTTCTCTGAATACAGTGGTCTGAGGTCTGTAATAATTCTTGATGTTAGTCATAATCACAGCCAATTTTTTTCAGTATTAACGTTTCTAATCATTAATTAATAAGCTCTGTCAAATGCAGGTCACACCTGGCTTAGTACCAGATCAGCTGGGAGTTCTAAGTGCCACCAGGGAATATATCTGATGTTGTTTTTGTTGTTAGGTGTCGTTGCTAAGCTTGAGCCCATTGTTGTAGCCACTTTCTCAATCCATCTCATTGAGGGCCTTCCTCTTTTTCATTGACCCTCTGCTTTACTAAGCATAATGTCCTCCAGGGACTGATTCCTCCCGATAATGTTTTCAAAGCATGTGAGACATGGACTCGCCATCCTTGTTTCTAAGGAACATTCTGGTTGTACTTCTTCCAAGAAAGATTTTTTTGTTCTTTTGGCAGTTCATGGTGTATACAATATTCTCTGCCAACACCACAGTGCAAAGATGTCAATTCCTCTTCGGTCTTCCTTTGTCATTGTCCAGCTTTCACACGCATATGATGCAATTAAAAATACCATGGCTTGGGTGAGGCACATCTTAGTATTCAAGGTGACATCTTTGCTTTTCAACACTTTAAATAGGCCCTTTGCAGCAGATTTGCCCAGAGCAATGCGTCTTTTGATTTCTTGACTTCTGCTTCCATGGGTGTGGATTGTGAATCCAAGTAAAGTGAAATCCCCGACAACTTCAATCTTTTCTCCATTTATCATGATGTTGCTTATTGGTCCAGTTTTGAGGATTTTTATTTTCTTTATGTTGAGGCATAATCCATACTGAAGGCTGTAGTCTTTGATCTTCATCAGTAAGTGCTTCAAGTCCTCTTCAATTTTCACCAAGCAATGTTGTGTTATCTGCATAACACAGGTTGTTAATGAGTCTTCCTCCAATCCTGATGCCCCATTCTTCTTCATAAAGTCCAGGTTCTCGGCTTATTTGCTCAGTGTACAGATTGAATAAGTACAGCGAAAGGATACAACCCTGATGCACACTTTTCCTGACTTTAAACCAATCAGTATCCCCTTGTTCTCTCCAAACAGCTGCCTCTTGATCTGTGTACAGGTTTCTCATGAGCACAAGAAAATGTTCTGGAATTACCATTATTTGCAATGTTACCCATAATTTGTTATGATCCACACAGTCGAATGCCTTTGCATAGTCAATAAAACACAGGTAAACATCTTTCTGGTATTCTCTGCTTTCAGCCAGGATCCATCTGACATCAACGATGATGTCCCTGGTTCCACATCTTCTGAATCTGCTTGAATTTCTGGGAGTTCCCTGTCGATATACTGCTGCTGCTGCTTTTGAATGATGCTCAGTAAAATTTTCCTTCATGTGAAATTAATGATACTGTGCTATAATTTCTGCATTCAGTTGGATCATCTTTCTTGGGAATAGGCATAAATATGAATCTCCTCCAGTCTGTTGGCCAGGTAGCTGTCTTCCAAATTTTTTGGCATAGATGAGTGAGCACTTCTGGTGCTGCATCCGTTTGTTGAAACATCTCAATTGGTATTCCATCAATTCCTGAAGCCTTTGTTTTTTGCCAATACCTTCAATGCAGCTTGGACTTCTTCCTTCAGTACTGTCAGTTCTTGATCATGTGCTACCTCTTGAAATGGTTGGATGTCAATGAATTCTTTTTGATATAGTGACTCTGTGTACTCCTTCCATCTTCTTTTGATGCTTTCTGTGTCATTTAATATTTTCCCTGTAGAATCCTTCAATATCGCAACTTGAGGCTTGAATTTTTTCTTTAGTTCTTTCAGCTTGAGAAATGCTGAGCATGTTCTTTCCTTTTGGTTTCCTATCTCTAGCTCTTTGCACGTCATTATAATACTTTGTCTTCTCGAGCTATCCTTTGAAGTCTTCTGCTCAGCTTTTTGACTTCATCATTTCCTCCTTTTGCTTTAGCTGCTCGACGTTCAAGAGCAAGTTTCAGAGTCTCTTCTGACATCCATTTTGGTCTTTTCTTTTTTTCTTGTCTTTTTAGTGACCTCTTGTTTTCTTCATGTATGATGTCCTTGATGTCATTCCACAACTGACCTGGTCTATGGTCATTAGTGTTCAACATGTCAAATCTATTCTTAAGATTGCCTCTAAATTCAGGTGGGATATACTCAAGGTCATACTTTGCCTCTAGAGGACTTGTTCTAATTTTCCTCAGTTTCAACTTGAACCTGCATATGTGCAAATAGATGGTCTGTTCTGAAGTTAGCCCCTGGCCTTGTTCTGACTGATGATATTGAGCTTTTCCACCATCTCTTTCCACAGATATAGTCGATTTGATTCCTGTGTATTCCATCTGGCAAGGTTCATGTGTATAGTTGTCATTTATGTTGGTGAAAAAAGTATTTGCAGTGAAGAAGTAGTTGGTCTTGCAAAATTCTATCATGCAATCTCCAGCATCATTTCTATCACCAAGGCTATATTTTCCAACCACCTGTCCTTCTTCGTTTCCAACTTTCACATTCCAGTCACCAGTAATTATCAAAGTATCCTGATTGCATGTTCAATCAATTTCAGTCCGCAAAAGTTGGTGAAAATCTTCACTTTCTTCATATTTGACCTTAGTGATTGGTGCATAAATTTGAATAATAGTCATACTAACTTATCTTCTTTGTAGGCGTATAGATATTATCCTATCACTGACAGGGTTGTGCTTCAGGATAGACCTTGAAATGTTATTTTTGGTGATGAATGCAACATCATTCCTCTTCAAGTTGTCATTCCCGGCAAGTAGACCATAGGATTACCAAAACGAGTCCATTTCAGCTC
Organism: Elephas maximus indicus; assembly: GCF_024166365.1. NCBI lineage: Eukaryota > Metazoa > Chordata > Mammalia > Proboscidea > Elephantidae > Elephas > Elephas maximus. Next base: position 25,178,603 of record NC_064829.1, read on the forward strand.
ACTAATGCCTAGGGTATCCATGTTTCATTTTTGATGATTTCCAACTTTCCTGAATTCATAATTCATATATTCCACATTCCAATTATTAATGGATGTTTGCAGATGTTTCTTCTCATTTTGAGTCATGCCACATTAGCAAATTAAAGTTCCGAAAGCTTGACTCCATCCACATCATTAAAGTTGAGTGCCTTCCAACCTGAGAGGCTCATCTTCTGGCACCATATCAGACAATGTTCTACTGCTATTCATAAGGTTTTCACTTTCTAATTCTTTGCAGACGTAGACCATCAGGTCCTTCTTCCTGGTCTGTCTTAGTCTGGAAGTTCAGAAAAACTTGTCCACCGTGGGTGACCCTGCTGGTACTTTAATACTGGTAGCATAGCTTCCAGCATCTCAGCAACACAAAAGCCCCCACAGTACAACAAACTGACAGACATGTGTGTGGAAGGGGGGTGGGTGTAGGGGGGTACTAGTTGCCAGTAACTCTGCAAAACTAATGTCAGCCATTTTATTTTGGTTATATAAATAAAGGTGTATCCAGATCTAAGGAAGAAAAATGAGCTTAGAAGTTTAAATTTGAGCTTATATTAAACATTCATATGTAGGTAATCACAGCATAGTTTGTTTATACATGTGTTTTCCAAAGCCACTGACAAGAGTCAGTTGATGATTGTAATGAACTGATCTTAAAAAATGAAAGACATAGACAGAAGGAAATCATGGAATTACATTTAAGTACCTCTTGATAATATTAAATACACAACCTTTTCAGGTAAAAAAGGAGAAACATTATATTCTTCTGATAAACCCAAAATTACATGATCTAGCGTGTTCAGTAAAAGTTCCTTGAACCTTTGAAAGTTTTAAAAATGGCTTAGGTTAAAACAAATAACTGCTAGTCATTAAGAATTTATTCTAGAGTTGTAACGTTTTTGGAGATTTCATATGTTCTTTTAATATTCCTATTTTGGCCCTTAAAATGATGCCTGAGGAAATGTCCTCCACAAGTGATAACAGGAAAAGAAACATCGTGAAATAGTTCCAGTTTCAACTTGTAAGCCAGCCAATCAATCAACTGCACTTATGGAGTACCAGGTGGTTAATTGTACCCACGGGTAGGTGATTTTGCCAACACCAGACTGCTTTTCTATGATTTTTTGGTACCAAATTTTGTATCTGGAAATGGACAAATTATGAATATAAATTAAAAATTCATATTGTGTAAAATAAACCTTATATGTGTAAACTATTTTTTATTTGTATTTGCATAACTTTTATAGATATGAAGTTATTGAATTAAAGCAAAATGTATACATAAAAACTGTCTCAGCATGTCATCATTTCACACATGTGACACCAATATACCAGTGACCTCTGTGGAATACATCTTGAGCAATTAAATCAAGCTTTTCATTTTTATTTAACATTTCCTGAAGCATGTTCCATGAATTTGAAAACTCCCTATGTGGGTAACCCACCACCGTCTGTCAGTTTGTCATACTGTGCTGGCTTGTCTATTGCTGCGGTGCTGGAAACTATGCCATTGGTATTTCATGTACCAACAGGGTCATCCACGGAGGTCAATTTTCAGCGGTGCTTCCAAATCTACTTCAAAAAGTTAGCCAATGAAAACCTCAGGAATTACAACAGAACATTATCCAACACTCTTGCTTTGGACGAATCATCAGGAGGAATCAATTGCAGGAGGAAGACATCATGTTTGGCAAAGAGAAGTGCCAAAGATAGCAAGGGAGACCACCAGTGAGATGGATTGGCACAAAAGCTGCACCAATGGACTTGAACATGCTGGACGCTGTAATACTGATGCAAGATTGGGAAACATTTTGTATTATTTTACACAGGATCACTGTAAATCAGGGTTGATGGGAGTTATCTATGTTTCTATATATCTAGGAGACAAAGGGCAGGGGAAATGAGTTTGGTCGTGTAAGTTTGGAAAATAATGTCTTAGAGTTTTAAAATAGTTTTATTTAACTACTTTAACACACAAATGTTCTTTGTGAATCTTCAAGGGGGTGTTAGAATAGATAGCATTTCCCAAATGATTTGATCTTGTAGGATCTAGGGAAATGCCAGTTTACCAGATTAACAGTGCATATTTGTTAGAGTAATTTTCATTTCCACGTCCATGTTATTATAACTGTTTTTTTTTTTAACCTGTATCACAAGCTTGCCTGCATTCCAATAGTGATACTGATTATACTTATTCCCTAGGTATGTATACAAAGGCAATTGCAGTGGTACAAAGCAGACAGCTAATTTCTCCAGAGTATCTCCTGAAAGCTGGTACTACCCCCACTTGGACAGAGGCCAGGACTTTGGACTAAGCATGTTACTGGGCTGGACATTATTAGGTCTGAGAAGCCATCCTGGTCATTTACATATCCACCTTCAAGTAGTCATTCTATGTTCAACTTTTAACAGTCTTGCAATTAATGACTTTTGTTGTTGTTAGGTGCCAACAAGTCAGTTCCAACTCATAATGACCTTATGCAAAAGAGAACAAAACATTGCCCTGTCCTGCACCATCCTCACTGTCATAGCTGTTTGAGCCCATTGTTGCAGTCACTGTGTTGATCCGTATTGTCAAGGATATTCCTCTTTTTCACTGACCCTCTACTTTACCAAGCATGATGTCCATCTCCCAGGGACTGGTCCCTGCTGATAAGATGTCCAAAGTACGTGAGACAAAGTCTCTCTGTCCTCACTTCTAAGGAGCATTCTGGCTGTACTTTTTCCAAGACAGGTTTGCTCGTTCTTCAGGCAGTCCATGGTATGTTCAATATTCTTGCCAACACCGTAATTCAAAGCCATCAATTCTTCTTTACTCTTCCTATTCATCATCCAGCTTTCCCATGTATATGAGGTGATTGAAAATACCATGGCTTGGGTAAGGCGCACCTTAGTCATACCAAGGATCGGTGGCACCAGAGTGAACCTATTCAGAAATTAATCCTCAGACAGTCCCTGGCTCATTTTCCATTATATCAGCCAAGGGATTTTACTGTCCCATTATCGCTCTGAAATACGCACTTCTCATTCTTTTGGTTAAGATCAAATGCAGTATCAGTTCTTATCAGTTTAATACCTGATAGGTCCTCTATCTGAGTACAATATATTAAATGGATTTTTGGAGCTGGGAGGTGGAATGTTAGCTTGCTCCATCCACCCCATGCATCGACCTGGCATTGCAGTACCTACAGGAACAGAGCACCCCTCTGGAAGAATAACTGGTTGTCTAAGAGTGGAAACTTTCCAGCTTCTCCGGTCCCCAGCTAGGTGCTTCTTGCACTTGCTTTCCGTTCTGCATCTGCACCATTTCCAGTGTCTGCATCTGGCTTTGATGGCCTTGTGAGAAGTGCAACTTCCTTCTCGGCAAAGACCTGGGAGAAGGGAACACAGAAAGGTTAGAAAACCAAAAGGGAAGAACATGCTTGGTATTTCTCAAGCTGAAAGAACTGAAGAAAAAATTCAAGCCTCGAGTTGTAATATTATAGGATTCTATACGCAAAATATGGAATGATGTAGGAAACATCAAAAGATGATAGAAGGAATACAAAAAGTGACTGTACCAAAAAGAATCAGTCAACGTTCAACCCTTTAAGGAGGTAGCATATGATCAAGAACCAATGATATTGAAGGAAGAATATCAGTAGAACTGATATTCCGTGGAGAAGGACATCATGCTCCGTAAGGTTGAGGGTCAGTGAAAAAGAGGAAGACCATCCACTAGAGGGATTGACACAGTGGTTGCAACAATGTGCTCAAACATAGCAACAATTGTGAGGATGGCACAGGAGCAGGCAGTGTTTCATTCTATTATATATAGGGTCGCTTTGAGTCAGAACTGATGGGACAGCACCTAACTACAACAACAAGAACGTGGTAGTTCCTGATGTCCTTTTTAAAAGTCGATTTTATTTAGTTATAACTTACATACAATAAAATGCACCCATTTCAATGAGTTTTGATAAATTCATGCACCCATGTAACCACCACATTAAGATTTAGACCATTTCTATCATCTTGCACCTTTGTCATAAGTCTCCTCCGTCACTAGCCCATTGCAACAGGGTATGTGTTTTCTCTCCCTGTAGTTTTGTCTTTTCCAGGATGTCTATAAATGCAATAATACAGTATGCACTCTTTTGTGTCTCAGTTTCCTTACTTAGCATATTTTTTTTCATTTTTTGGATTCACCAATGTTACTTCATTCATCAGCAGTTCATTGCTGTTTATTGCTAGATAGGTTTCCATTACATGGATGTACAACTTTTTTATCCCTTCTTTTGTTGGTGGATATTTGGATTGTTTCCAGTTTGGGGCTGTTAAGAATATGCTCCTACCTACATAGGTGTTCAAGCTTTTGTGTTTACGTATGTTTTCCTTTCTCTGCATTGCAGGGTTGTATGGTTAAGAGTGAGTTTAACTTTTTAAAAAACTGCCAACCAGATTTCCAGAATGGCTGTACAATTTTACATTCCCACCAGGAATGTACAGGAGTTCTAGTTGCTCCACTGGAGCAACTATTAACAATCAGTCCTTATCAATACTTACCATTACCAGTATTTTTTATTTTAGCCAATGTAGTGGGTATGTAGTGGTATTTCGTGGAGGTTTAATTTGCATTTCCTCATGATTAATGGCATTGAGCATTTTCTCATGTGTTTATTTTTTAATTTTAAGTAACATTACTCTTATTTCATACTAACCAAAATTTACTTTTAAATGTTCAATGCCAAAGAAATTTCATGGGAAAAAAGTCTCATGAGTTCAAATGTATTTTAATTTTTTAAAATCCATCCTTAAACATATAGCCCTATTACCATCTTTGCTAGATATTTTGGCCCTGCCACCAGATAGAGTCTCTGACTTTCTATTGCAGAGTGCGCAGCCCCTCTCTGAAGATTTTTGAGCATTTTATTTCACCAAGCCCTTGCTATCTCCAATGGCAAGTGTGGAAGGTTGACTGTGTGTAGCCAATGTTCAATCTCTTCTTCTTCCTTGGTTAGAAAACTCTGCTTTTATTCAAGCTTGGAATGTGTCCAGCTAAAAGACTATTTCCCAGGATTCCTGTAGCCCTATGACTAAGCTCTGGCCCAAAAGAACTAAGTCAAAATGTTGGATGGGGCATCAAAGGAAGCTGCTTAAAGGAAGTCTTCTTCTTTTTGCTTTTTTCCTTTCCCCTTTCACTGCTGATATTGCAGATGCGATGGCTGAAGCTTCAGACGTCTTGTGATGCTCCAGAGCACAGACGCACAAGATGAAGTTGTAGATGGAAGAAATTTGGATCTCTGATGACTGTATGGAGCTGCTTCCTGACCTTGTTTTGCCTGACTCTAGACTTCCGTGATGCGAGAACAGTTTTATGTGAGGATGCTTATGAAATTGTTATTTAGATTTTTCCCGCTACTGCCAGAATAGTAAAGGCATAAGCACTGCTGCTGGCTGCAATACCACCTCATACTTCCCTGAGAATTGCAGCCATTAGGAAAGAGGAGGGACAAAGCTACCCAGACCATCTGGAACCAGCAAATAGCATTAGCCACTTGAAACATTAATAATGGGGTCTTGATCTATTGGTTGAAAAATCCTGTCCTATGCTTGGTGCAAGTGATTAAGGTGCTGGACTGCTAACCAAAATGTTGTAGATTCAAGTCCACTCAGAGGCACCTCAAAAGAAAGGCCTGGTGATCTACTTCCAAAAAACCAGCAATTGAAAACCCTATGGAGTACAGTTCTACTCCGACAACTCTTTTTTTTATTGTAGCAGAGAGCTGTTTTTGATTCATGACATGTGCTCATGAGCACTCTGGTCATCTGAAAAAATAAATCATTAGACTTCAAAAAAATCATTGCAGGTAAACAGCATAGTATAAAGGATACAATACTGAACCAACAAACAATAAATTGGGATTGTAGTGCTGTTTCCACATCTAACTAACTTTGTGCAAAATGTTTATAGTGTCTGAGCCTTAAGTGAGTAACTCCATTGCTAGTGGAAATTACACATGTTGATCCTTCCTTTCTATCCAGTGATAGTCCAAGCTTAATACTATGTGGAGATGACAGAAAAGGAAGCGGTAAAGTGAAGTCACAGGAAGAAGGCAAAATGAGTTAAAAGTATGTTTTTTATATACATAAAATCAAAGGAGTCCCTGGATGACACAAATGGTTTTGTGCCTGACTATTAGCTAAAAGTTTGGTGGTTCTAACCCACCCAGTCACTTGAGGGAGAAATACCTGATGATCTGCTTTTATAAAGGCTACAGCCAAAAAAACCCTATGGGGGCAGTTCTACTTTGCCACATGAGGTCTCTATGAGTCAAAATCATCTCCACGGCACCTAACAACAACAACAGAATACAGTCAGAAGTCCATGGGTGGCACAAACAGTCAAGTGCTCAACTATTAACCAAAAGTTTGGCAGTTCAAACCAACCCAGAGGCACCTTGGAAGACAAGACCGTTGATCTGCTTGCCAAAGGTCACACCCTTGAAAACCCTATGAGCAGTTCTATTCTGCACATGTGGAATCACCATGAGTTGGAAGTGACTCAGTGGCAACTATCAACATTATAAGCGCTAAGGTAATTTTGAGACTAGTAAAAAAAAGAAAAAATGAAATAAGCTTATTTTAAATTTTACTCTGTTCCAGTAGAAACAATGATAAAGAACTAGCCATAATGCAAAATTTCTCTCCTCTTTTCACCTTCAGTATTTTTATTTTGTGTCTCATAGAGGCAAGACAAGGCATAGAATCTGTGGTAGAGGGCAAAAATGACTACAACTCTCCCCCTTCTCTGTATGTGTAAACAGGTTGTCCTGCTACATGGGGGAAAACAGGGCAACCATTTGCTCTTGCTAACCTCATGACAGCCAACAGCCCCAGGAAGCCAAGCTGCCTCTCTGGAAGCTAACATCAGACATGCAAATGACCCCAGTCCAGACCAGAACTGCCTGCAGGGGCCCAAAGGCTGACCCATAGAATCATGAACTAAATAAATGGTCATTGTGTTAAGCTACTAAATTCTGGGGTGATGTGCTATTCAGCAAAAGCTAATTAATGCTTATTCCTGTGAACATTTAAAGCTATGTTTCCTCCTGTGATGTTTTTCCTTCTCCAAATGTGAAGCAGAAATAAGAAGGGGTCTTCTTCAGAAACCGTAATGTCTGGGGCAGCAATGCAATGGAAGAGATAGATCACGGACCTTTTCTTGTTCACTTTAAAGGCTATCACAACAACTGAATTTTTATTTTACTTCGCTAAAGCACGTGCCTGAAAAATCACTATTTCTCCTTTCGTAAATGAAGTTTTATTAATTTTTAAATGCCTGGTCGACTTTGTGGTGAGACTACTAGTCCAAAATGAACTCCCAGTGTTTAGTACCCGGGCTGAGAGGCAGCAGACTAAGTCATTTTCCACTCTTCTTGGCCTGTAACAATGTGCAGCCAGCAGTCCACTTCTATAGTCAGAGGCCTCTGATGGGGCTCACTTCCCATGCAGGAGAAGAGCAGAGCTGCTGTTATTTTCAAACTTCAAAGTTTGTGTTTGAAATACATGTTTATTTTCCTATGCATTTCTCGAAGCTTTTGTGGGTGTGTGCAGTTATAGGTTAATTAAACTTTTTTTTTTTTTTTTTTTTAATGTTCCACCTTATTACACAGAAGATTGGCGGTGGCTGTGGATGGCTTATATTACCAGGAGACAGATTAGGTGCCCTCCATGAGATATAAATTTAGTGGTTCTACGAACACTCCCCTCCCTGTCAAGTGTCTTTCTCATGCCTGTCACCATGCCTGAATTCACTCCATTAACTAGTTATCTCTTCTGATCTTAAAGATTTTTTAATGCTTAAGGGTTCCTTCCTAGAAGTAAATCTCCCTGATATCATTATTTGGTGGAAACGCCAGTGGTGTAGTGGTTAAGTGCCACGGCTCCTAACCAAAAGGTCAGTAGTTTGAATCCACGAAGAGCTCTTTGGAAACTCTGTGGGGCAGTTCTACTCTGTCTTATAGGGTTGCTATGAGTTGGAATCGACTTGACAGCAATGGGTTTGGGTTTTTTTGGTTTCATCCTCACTTAACATTTATTACCAAACTTTTATTTAAAAAAATTTTTTTTTGATGGCCATGTGTTTTCTGTATTGAAATGCATGCTTACTAATTGAACGTGTTTAAATTTTTGGTTAGTAATATGGATTTTGAGAAATATGATTTGGTAATACAAGCCACTGATAAGGCAAATGGCACTTTTTTAATTTATTGGTATGATGACAAAACAATAAGAGCTAAAGAGATAATTTATTATGGGTGCCTTTTCCATAAGGTTACATGGGGAAACTCTGGTTTTGCAAATATGACACACACACACACACTCAAAAACCCATCAGAGCTCCCTAACTATCACAAAGGAAAGACATGATTATGTTTGCAAGCCTTATCTCACAGAAATAAAGAAAAAAAGGCAAAAGTTTACAAAACTAGCATATCCAAGAAGCATCTTGTAATAGAATTCTCAGCCTACGCAAATGAGGCTCCAGTTCTGGTCTGCTGAGTTTCACACATTTCAAAAGGGAGCCACCTTGACACTAAATGCATTAGAGCCAGAATAATGTACTGCCTAAGAGATCCAGAGGCATAAAAAGCTGTCAGTATACCATTAAACCAATAGTAATGAAAGAGTGAACACATCCATTGGAATTAGCTGATACTAGTTAGGAGAAAGGCTCTTTAAGAGCGGGACAGACATAGTGTTGGTACTGGTGTCAGGAGAGGGAGATGACCATTTCATGTATTTCACAATTTGGGGTAGTCCCGTTTTAAACTTTAGAAACGTTTTTTGGAAAGCTCAGCCAATTACTAGCTATTGCCTCCAAGTCTCTTTCACATTGCAGACGACTATTTCTTTGTTCTTTGAGATTCAATGGTCCTCCCTTATTAATTTGGAAGCAGCTTTATTTAACTGTTGAGATTGTGTTCCAATCATAGAATTTTATAGGGGTATGAGAGATCATCTCATCTGAGTCTTCCTTCATCCTGATTATATAAGCTGGGGAAGTGAAGATCAAAGAGAAGTGACTTCCCTAGTGTTGGAGCTTTTCCAACAACTGCCTTTCTCCTCTGCCTTAATCACACACCCACACATCCCTGCACCTAAAAAGCAAGCGATTTTTCAGGTGTCTAGTATGGAGTCACTATGAGTCAGAATCTACTTGATGGCAATGGGTTTGGGGTTTAGAGAGAAAGAAAAAGGAAAAAAGAAAGGAGAAAGAAAGAAGGAGCTGGAGGGAACAAAACAAGAAACAAAGAAAAGAAGGAAGGAGGGAAGGAAGGAGGGAGTGAGGGAAGGCAAGAAGGAAAGAAGAAAGGCAGACAGGCAGGCAGGCAGATACAATGGAAAAATAATTACAAAGGTAATAAAGGCCTTAGGAATAAAGATGTTTGCTGAATCTTCAGATCCTTAAATCTGATCAAGGTCATTGCTCTAAGTAATCACAACCACTCACCAGGAGGCTGAGATTGGAATGGGACTTGTATTTTAGCTATAGAATTGTCAGTTTATGACAATTGGAGTTATATTATTTGTTTTCTTTATTTTATGAATAGAAATCTCAAGGGTCAGTGTATTAGTTAGGGCTCTCCAGAGAAACCAAATATACATATATATACATAGAGAGAGAGAAGTAGTACTAAGAATCGTCCAAATGGATCTCTTATGTTCCAGACACGCTCTTCCTTACCTCCATTGTGTAGTAGCTGTCCAATATCCCCTTGGTAATTAGATTCAATTACCCCAGTTAGTACAGTAACTCCCTTCTTAGCCTGTTGATTCAGAGGCATGAGGAACCCAAAATGGACAGGTGGCATTCTTAACTTCCAATTCAATATGATCATTGTTGTTTTTTCTGATGGAAGCATTCCTCCTTTTAGAACTATGACCTCTAGACCAGCAGAATGTAAGGTGATGAAGATAGGAAGCAAACATTTTGCTAGTGGATCACTAGGGGTAATAGTGAGTGGTGTCATGCCCATTCCCATCCCTTGATTGCTGGACCCATGAATCCTGGCTATGAGAGAAATTGCAGCTTTTTTGGATGCTGATTTGGAGCATATACAGACTCCTTGAGAACATTGCCCCAGTCCTGCAAGGTATTGCCACCTAGCTGGCACAATAATTGAGGTCATTCCACTATTGTATCATACTACTTGCTTCAGGATTATGGGAACATAGTAAGACCAATGGATTCTGTGAACATGGGTCCATCGTTGCACTTCATTTGTTGAAAATTAGTTCCTTTACGAGGATCAATGCTGTGTTGAATACCATAGCAGTAGATAAGGCATTCTGTAATTCCATGGATGGTTGTTTTGGCAGAAACATTGCATGCAGGGAAAGCAAATTGATAACCACAGTATGTGTCTAGCCCAGTAAGAAAATATTACATCTTCCATGATGGAAGCAGTTCAATGTAATCATTCTATCACCAGTTTGCTGGCTGATGACCTTGGGGAATGGTAGCATACTGGGGACTCAGTGTTGGTCTCCACTGCTGGCAGTTTGGGCACTCAGCAGTAGCTCTAGCCAGGTCAGCCTTGATGAGTGAAAGTCCATGCACAACTGTCATGGATTGAATTATGTCCCCCCAAATATGTGTATATCAATTGGGCTGAGCCATGATGCCTAGTATTGTGTGATTTTCTATATGTTGTAAATCCTGCCTCTGCGATATTAATAAGGGGGGATGGACAGCAGTTGTGTTAGTGAGGCAGGACTCATTTATAGGATTGGGTTGTGTCTTGAGGCAATCTCTTGAGACATAAAAGAGAGAAGCAAGCAGAGAGACAGGGGGACTTCATACCACCAAGAAAGCAGCACTGGGTCATATAGATTTTGATACCAAGAGTGGTTCTATGGTTCTAGAGGAACAGAATCTTAAGGACAGGCTTTCTGAATTGATTTAGGGGCTTCTGAAATTAGATTTTTATTATGATTACATTTAAAGGCACTAATGCCCATGTGGAAACCCTGGTGGTGTAGTGGTTAAATGTTACGTCTGCTAACCAAAGGATCAGCAGTTTGAATCTGCCAGGGGCTCCTTGGAAACTCTATGGGGGCAGTTCTACCTTGTCCTATAGGGTCACTATGAGTCGAAATCGACTTGACAGCAATGGCTTAATGTCCATGTGACCATGATACGATGTGGCAATAGAGATATAGAAAATATCACCACTGGACACTCCTAATCAAACATATATGAAAGACAAGGTTCTGGGTGCTTGTGTATTTGATACCTTAGAAGATTTCTGTCAAACTGACAAGTATAATGAGATTGGCTAGTTGCTCCTAATTTCACTGAACAAAGTTGGGAACAAAAAGGAGATGCACAGGGTTTCAAATTACCAGCTCAAGTGCTGCATAAATGACCTGAAAGTTTGTGTGTGCACTGAAAGAAACTTTATCTCCTGTAGCCACAGAGCTGAGATTGCTGAAAACCAAATCCAGAGTTTCATCTTACAAATAGCTGAATTACAACATGAATTGAATTTTCAACCTTGCAGGATATCTGCTGTTAAAGTGAGGGCATTGATTGGAAAGGAATAGGATCCTGAAAATTGTGATGGGAACATATGGGCAGACCTTGATGAAGCTGAAGATATTGAACTCCTAAATTCTGCTGAGTCTTCTTTGCCAGTAGAAGCAGCCCTTGTATTCCCATCTGAGGAGATTAACCTGGCTTTGCCAGAGAAACCTGTAATGGCCTTCCCTGATGTAGTTGTCTTGCTGATTCTCCTCAAGACCCTCCCATATCACCCATCTTTGCTTCTAGACATATAACTGGACCCAAGTCCCAGCAGGCCCAGAAAGGAAAAGTACAAAGTGTTACCCATGAGAAGGTGTACTACATTCCAAGAAAACTGCATGATTTTTTTAATTTATACAGATAGAAATCAAGGAATACATGTGGGAATGGATATTAAGGGTGTAGGATAATGGTGGAAAAAACATGAATTTGGACCAGACCTAATTTATTGATACACGCCCATTAAGCAATGATTCTAGATTTAATGTTTTAACTTAAGAAGCAAGAAAGGGTTTTAACAATTTGATTCGTTGGCCATTTTAAAGTGTTGGATTTCAACTCATGGAATCCATTTTCTTCCCAGCTCAAGATGTTTCTTTATTTTCAATAAATCTCTCAGTTTTACTTTAATCAGAGTATAGATGGTTACTCTTAGACATTCATTGGTATAGGCAGGATTCTGAAGGACTATTATCTTCTGTGTTCCCTAGAAATCATGGAACTGGCTTGCTCTGGTACCAGCAAGGGCCTCTTGTGCCCAGAATCATCTCCTTGAATTCTCTGGGTTCACTAGAGGTATGCCTCTCAAATTGAAACCTCCACTTATTGTGAAGATGGTTCTTTGAGAGATTTATTATCTATCTTATCTCTATACCTTCATTTTCTGCTTCTCTATTGAGCCTCTCATTGGGTTCATTACCAAATTAAGTTTGGTGGGACTGCCATCTCGTGGCTAGTTTATTTTAATGAACTCCCTTTTCTTTCTGGTGCACCATAAAGTTTTTGCATGCACTTAGATCTTTAAAACTTGCAAGTTTCTCTGTAAGATGGAGAATGTCATGTCCAGGAATGAAGCAGGACCCCTTAAAAGAACCCCTGCAGTTTATATGACTGAGCATTATGGCCCCAGTTGAGTCTTTTATTTAGGCCACTGGCATGCACTTATGAAAGGATATTTAAAAGATCAATGGTTACTCTGGGGGTTGTTTGATTTAACTAAATTTAACTTTCTGTGCAGTAAATTAGAGGCTAAGGACTTACAAATAAAACTAAAGCAATGGGAGGAATTTTGTAATTGGTACTTCGAAGCTCCCAAAAGAAATCAAAATGGTAAATTTACTTCCATGCAGGAGACCATTTTGAAACAGGCTAAACAAATTTAAAAATTGCAGTGTCAGGGGTCTGTAACCTCGATGAATATCTACCCAGCAGCTGCCCTTATACCCTCCCTTTCCCAAAATTACTCACTTCCCAAAAATGGTATCCTTTCACAAAATGGATCCCTTTCCCAAAATGGTGAAGTCCCCAAAATCTGTAGTCCACCTTAGACTCCGAAGCCCTGCTCCACCCTCTCCCTCTTCCCTTCCAACATTTACTCCCCAGTACCACTTTTTACCTACCTACTCCACTGAACCCCCCCTACTGAACTTCTCCATTATCTTGAGGAAACTGTAGAAGAGATAAAACTCATTTGTGAAATATCTTTTAAAATTACATATCTTGAAGAGGCTCAGAGGCCACCACAAGTTACTTTTGCCCCCTGGTCAAAAGTGAAACTTGGTGCTATTGATAAGGAATTTCCTAAGCTTCATGAAGATCCTCACAAATTCACTCAAGAATTTAGAATCTTGGCTGATTCCTATGAAGCTGGTCAGGCAGAATTATATAATATAATAAATTTACTGATGGGGCAGGTGACACTCAAAAGGTGGATAGAAAAGACCCTTTGGAAAATCCTATAGAATGCCTAATCAACTGACCTAACATCTGGCTTGGAACTAGTAGCACAGCCCAGAACTATTGTCATAAAACTTATTGAAGCTTTCCCAAAGGTTTTCCCCCCAAAATATATTGGTCCAATATGCAGGGTTGCAAACAAAATAATGATGAAAATGTTTAGAATTTTAGGGAACATTTGACTAAAGTTTTTCAAGAACACTGGTTTAAGGCTAGAAGACGCTGAATTGTGTATTACTTTCAATTCCCTTTTTGTCAGTGGCTTCGATTCAGAGCTTGCTTGAATTAGTCAAATGCCACAAATTAGATTGGGAAAATGAAAACACTTCACAGTTAGGGACTCTAGCCTATAAGCTTTCTCTAACTCTTGAACTCAAAACTAGGGAAACTGAACAGAGAACTAAAGGTAAACAAAATCTACTTATGGCCCTACAATTGCGGCAGTTACAGACTCCGCCTCAAAATAATTTCCCTTCATAGTCTGAAATTGATCAAACATGCAATCGAGATGCATTGATAATTACTGGAGGTTTGAATGCAAAAGTTGAAAACAAAGAAGGATGGGTAGTTTAAAAATATGACCTCGGTGATGGAAACAATGCCGGAGATTGCAAGAGAGAATTTTGCAAGACTGAAGACTTATTCATTGAAAATATCTTTTTTCATCAACATAAAAGGTAACTATACACATGGACCTCACTAGATGTAATACACAAGAATCAAATCAACACCTGTGGAAAGAAATGATGGAAAAGCTTTTCCAATGGCAGCAGTAAACCCTCAGAGAGAAACCACTATTCAAATAAATGGAGAGCTGTCTTAATTATGTAGTGTCTAATGCTGCTATAACAGAAATATCTCAAGTGGATAGCTTTAACAAACAGTTTATTCTCTCACAGTCTACTAGGTTAGAAGTCTGAATTCAGGGTGTAAGCTCCAGGAGAAGGTTTTCTCTCTGTGTTGGCTCTGGAGGAAGGTCCTTATCAAAAATATTTCCCTTGTCTAGGAGTTTTTCATCTCAGGGATCACAGGTTCAAAGGATACATTCTGCTTCTGACACTACATTCTTGGTGTTATGAAGTCTCCCTGTCTCTCTGCTCACTTCTCTCTTTTATATCTCAAAAGAGATTGACTCAAGAGACAATCCTGTAGATTGAGTCCTGCCTCTTTATCATAACTGGCTCTAATCCTGCCTCCTTAGCATCATAGAGTTAGGATTTACAATACATAGGAAAATCATATCAGAAGACAAAACCCCAACAAAACAAAAAAAAGTCCTGGCCCAGACGGCTTCACTACAGAGTTCTACCAAACCTTCAGAGAAGACTTAACACCACTACTACTGAGGGTATTTCAAAGCATAGAACAAGACGGAATACTACCCAACTCATTCTTTGAAGCTACCATCTCCCTGATACCAAAACCAGGTAAAGACATTACAAAAAAAGAAAATTTTAGACCTATATCCCTCATGAACATAGATGCAAAAATCCTCAACAAAATTCTAGCCAATAGAATTCAACAACACATCAAAAAAATAATTCACCCTGATCAAGTGGGATTTATACCAGGTATGCAAGGCTGGTTTAATATCAGAAAAACCATTAATGTAATCCATCCCATAAATAAAACAAAAGATAAAAACCACATGATCTTATCAATAGATGCAGAAAAGGCATTTGACAAAGTTCAACACCCATTTATGATAAAAACTCTTACCAAAATAGGAATTGAAGGAAAATTCCTCAACGTAATAAAGGGCATCTATGCAAAGCCAACAGCCAATATCACTCTAAATGGAGAGAACCTGAAAGCATTTCCCTTGAGAACGGGAACCAGTCAAGGATGCCCTTTATCACCACTCTTATTCAACATCGTACTTGAAGTCCTAGCCAGGGCAATTAGGCTAGACAAAGAAATAAAGCGTATCCAGATTGGCAAGGAGGAAGTAAAGCTATCACTATTTGCAGATGACATGATCGTATACATGGAAAACCCTAAGGAATCCTCCAGAAAACTACTGAAACTAATAGAAGAGTTTGGAAGAGTCTCAGGTTATAAAATAAACATACAAAAATCACTTGGATTCCTCTACATCAACAAAAAGAACACCGAAGAGGAAATAACCAAATCAATACCATTCACAGTAGCCCCCAAGAAGATAAAATACTTAGGAATAAATCTTACCAAGGATGTAAAAGACCTATACAAAGAAAACTAAAAAACTCTGCTACAAGAAATTCAAAAGGACATACTTAAGTGGAAGAACATACCCTGCTCATGGATAGGAAGACTTAACATAGTAAAAATGTCTATTCTACCAAAAACCATCTATACATATAACGCACTTCCAATCCAAATACCAATGTCATATTTTAAGGGGATAGAGAAACAAATCACTAATTTCATATGGAAGGGAAAGAACCCCTGGATAAGCAAAGCATTACTGAAAAAGAAGAAGAAAGTGGGAGGCCTCACTCTACCTGATTTCAGAACCTATTATACAGCCACAGTAGTCAAAACAGCCTGGTACTGGTACAACAACAGGCACATAGACCAATGGAACAGAATTGAGAACCCAGATATAAATCCATCCATGTATGAGCAGCTGATATTTGACAAAGGACCAGTGTCAGTCAATTGGGGAAAAGATAGTCTTTTTAACAAATGGTGCTGGCATAACTGGATATCCATTTGCAAAAGAATGAAACAGGACCCATACCTCACACCATGCACAAAAACTAACTCCAAGTGGATCAAAGACCTAAACATAAAGACTAAAACGATAAAGATCATGGAAGAAAAAATAGGGACAACCCTAGGACCCCTAATACAAGGCATAAACAGAATACAAAACATTACCAAAAATGATGAAGAGAAACCAGATAACTGGGAGCTCCTAAACATCAAACACCTATGCTCATCTAAAGACTTCACCAAAAGAGTAAAAAGACCACCTACAGACTGGGAAAGAATATTCAGCTATGACATCTCAGACCAGCGCCTGATCTCTAAAATCTATATGATTCTGTCAAAACTCAACCACAAAAAGACAAGCAACCCAATCAAGAAGTGGGCAAAGGATATGAACACACATTTCACTAAAGAAGATATTCAGGCAGCCAACAGATACATGAGAAAATGCTCCCGATCATTAGCCATTAGAGAAATGCAAATTAAAACTACGATGAGATTCCATCTCACACCAACTAGACTGGCATTAATCCAAAAAACACAAAATAATAAATATTGGAGAGGCTGTGGAGAGATTGGAACTCTCATACACTGCTGGTGGGATTGTAAAATGGTACAACCACTTTGGAAATCCATCTGGTGTTATCTTAAACAGTTAGAAATAGAACTACCATACAACCCAGAAATCCCACTCCTCAGAATATACCCTAGAGAAACAAGAGCCTTCACACAAACAGATATATGCACACCCATGTTTATTGTAGCTCTGTTTACAATAGTAAAAAACTGGAAGCAACCAAGATGTCCATCAACGGATGAATGGGTAAATAAATTGTGGTATATTCACACAATGGAATACGATGCATCGATAAAGAACAGTGACGAATCTCTGAAACATTTCATAACATGGAGGAATCTGGAAGACATTATGCTGAGCGAAATGAGTCAGAGGCAAAAGGACAAGTATTGTATAAGACCACTATTATAAGATCTTGAGAAATAGAAAAAACGGAGAAGAACACATACTTTTGTGGTTACAAAGCGGGGAGGGAGGGAGGGAGGGAAAGAGTTTTTTTATTGATCAATCGGTAGATAAGAACTGCTTTGGGTGAAGGGAAAGACAACACACAATACAAGGAAGGTCAGCCTAATCGGACTGGACTAAAAGCAAAGAGGTTTCCGGGATAAAATGAAAGCTTCAAAGGTCAGTGGAGCAGGGGCTGGGGTCTGGGGAACATGGTTTGAGGAGACTTCTAAGTCAACGGGCAAAATAATTCTATTATGAAAACATTCTGCATCCCACTTTGAATTGTGGCGCCTGGGGTCCTAAATGCCAACAAGCAGCCATCTAAGATACATCAATTGGTCTCAACCCACCTGGAGCAAAGGCAAAGGAAGAACACCAAGGCCACACGACAACTAAAAACCCAAGAGACAGAAAGGGCCACATGAACCGGAGACCTACACTATCCTGAGACCAGAAGAACTAGTTGGTGCCCGGCCACAATCAATGTCTGCCCTGCTAGGGAGCACAACAGACAACTCCTGAGGGAGCAGGAGGCCAATGGGATACAGACCCCAAATTCTCATAAAAAGACCATACCTAATGATATGAATGCGACTAGAGGAATCCCAGAGACAATGCTCCCCAGAACTTCTGATGCCACAGGACAGGAACCATCCCTGAAGACAACTCATCAGGCATGAAAAGGACTGGTCAGAGGGGGGGAGAGAGATGCTGATGAAGAGTGAGCTAATTAAATTAGGTGGACACTGGAGAGTGTGTTGGCAACTCTTGACTGGAGGGGGGATGGGAAGATAGAGAGAGAGGGAAGATGGCAAAACTGGCACGAAACGAGAGACTGAAAGGGCTGACTCAATAGGGGGAGAGCAAGTGGGAGAAGGGAGTAAGATGTATGTAAACCTACAGGTGACAGACTGATTGGAATGGTAAATGTTCACTTGAAGCTTAATAAAAATTAATTAAAAAAAAAAGAAGACAAAACCATCACACAATAAGGAGAATCATGGCCTAGCCAAGTTGACACACATTTGGGGGGGAAGGGCATAATTTAATTCATAACAAGAACCATTTAGATTTTTAATTGACACAAGTGTTTCCTTACATGCAACGAACCCCACAAATTGGCAAAACCCCTTGCCCCAGAGTAATAAAACCTAAAGAGTCATGGGGGTTGCTAATCAAGAACAGATTTTAACCCATTTGTAGCCTGTTTCTTCCTCTTTAGGGCCTATAGAGGACATGCACCCATTTTTTTCTCAGCTCAGATACTCCAGTAAATTTACTAGGAAGAGATCTGTTATCCAAATGGAATTGTCAAACAGGATTCTCAGGAACAGAAGAAATACTATTATATTTATCTAAAGCCAATTAACAGATAGAAAACAAGTGAAGAAGTCTACTGCTATTTTCAAGCATTCAGCTTACCACCTCAAGAAGGTCATTCCCCTACTTTATCCAATACTATGCAATGCCTTTCTTCTGTATTTGAACGTTTATGTGCTTCTGCTTCTACTGATGTTGGTCAGGTCTTACCAGCTGAGCCAATTAAAATTCATATAGGTACCTCTAAACTCTTGCCTAAAATTTCTCAATATCTATTAAGAAAGAACTTGTAAGACTTTTGGCTAAAGGCTTAATAATCCCTTGCACCAGTCCTTAAAACACCTAGTTTTCCCTGTTAAGAAACTCAACAATTGGGGCTGAAGATTTGTACAAGACTTGGGTGCTATTAATCATATAGTAATTTCAAGACTTGTCATAGTTCCTAACCCTACGTGCTCCTTTCTAATGTCCCCCCCGAAGTGACTCACTTTACAGTAGTCAATCTTCACAGTGTTTTTTTTTTTTTTTAACATTGCAATCCATCCTAACACTCAATGTTTGCCTTCACTTGAGGGGACCAACAGCTTACCTGGACTGTCAAGTTCCAAGGTTTTACCAAGTGTTAACTTATTTTTCTCAGATTTTACATGCAGATTTACAGACTTTACAGTTCACTCAGAGGCCTACATTATTACAATATGTGTATGATTTACTCTTTTGCTCTCTTACCAATGGTGTGCTGTTGTTAAAACATATGGCCAGAGGAGGTCACAAAGCCTCCAGAGAAAAATTACAGTTAGCTTGATATTTTGATAAATACTTAGTCATATCATCTCAGCAAAAGGGGTGACTATAGACCTCAAAAGAAAAAGATCATCTTAGCTTATTCTATTTCTACTACCAAGAAACAGTCAAGAGGATCTCTAGGACTCAATCAAAAGTGGAAATTATTGAACAATATCAGTAATATCACATGCAAGTAAAACTTTGCTGAAGATCATTCAAAAGCAGCTGCAGCAGTACATTGACAGGGAGCTGCCAGAAATTCAGGCCAGTTTCAGAAGAGGACGTGGAACCAGGGATATCATTGCTGATGTCAGATGAATCCTGGCTGAAAGCAGAGAATACCAGAAAGTTGTTTACCTGTGTTTTATTGACTATGTAAAGGGGTTTGACTGTGTGGATCATAATGAACTATGGATAACATTGTGAAGAATTGGAATTTCAGAACACTTAATTGTGCTCATGAAGAAGCTGTGCATATACCAGGAGGCAGTCATTCAAAAAGAACAAAGGGATACTGCATGGTTTAAAATCAGGAAAAGTATGTGTCAGGGTTGTATCCTTTCACTATACTTATTCAATCTGTATGCTGAGCAATTAATCCAAGAAACTGGACTGTATGAAGAAGAATGGGGCATCAGGAATGAAAGAAGACTCATTACCAACCTGTGTTACGCAGATGACACAACATTGCTTGCTGACAGTGAAGAGGACTTGAAGCACTTACTGATGAAGATCAAAGACCACAGCCTTTGGTATGGATTGCACCTCAACATAAAGAAAACAAAAATCTTCACAACTGGACCAATAAGCAACATCATGATAAATGGAGAAAAGATTGAAGTTGTCAAAGATTTCATTTTACTTGGGTACACAATCGACACCCATGTAAACAGCAGTCAAGAAATCAAACGGCATGCTGCATTGGGCAAAAGTGCTGCAAAAGACCTCTTTCAAGTGTTAAAAAGCAAAAAT
Source organism: Elephas maximus indicus (assembly GCF_024166365.1). Taxonomy (NCBI): domain Eukaryota; kingdom Metazoa; phylum Chordata; class Mammalia; order Proboscidea; family Elephantidae; genus Elephas; species Elephas maximus. Next base: position 25,198,963 of record NC_064829.1, read on the forward strand.
GTCACCTTGAAGACTAAGGTACACCTGTCCTAAGCCATGGTGTTTTTGATTGTGTCATATGCATGTGAAAGCTGGACAATGAATAAGGAAGACTGAGGAATTGAGGCCTTTGAATTATGGTGTTGGTGAAGAATATTGAATATACCATGGGCTACCAAAAGAATGACCAAAGCTGTCTTGGAAGAAGTACCGCCAGAATGTTCCTTAGAAGCAAGGATGGAGATACTTCGTCTCACATACTTTGGACATGTTGTCAGGAGGGACCAGTCCCTGGAGAAGGACATCATGCTTGGTAAAGTAGAGAGTCAGCAAGAAAGAGGAAGACCCTCAACAAGCTGGATTGATACAGTGCCTGCAACAATGGGCTCAAGCATAAAAATGATTGTGAGGATGGTGCAGGACTGGGAGTGTTTCATTCTATTGTACATACGATTGCTATGATTTGGAACCGACTCAGTGGCACCTAACAACAACAATGGTTGTTGCAGAACTTGGATACATAATTTTTCTTTACTGGCTCAACCTCTTTACCATTGTCTAAAGAGTTCAGAGTGTGACTCCTTCCAGCTCTCAGAGGATGGCCAAAGGGCCATCGCTAAACTAAAAGAAGCATGAATTAACACTCCCACCCTAGGGTTTCCTAATTACAATTTAGACTTTTCACTTTTTGTCCACAGGATTTCAGGGAATGCTCTAGATGCCCTCACTCAAAAACACAGACGGAAACAGAGACTCATTGGTTATTATAACATTCAGCTGGACCCTGTTACAAGTGGTTACCCACACTCTGTCCCCCTATCTTAGAGCAGTCACTGCAACTGCTAGACTAGTTGAGACCACAGCAGATGTAGTTTTGGGAAATTTTCTTGATGTTTATCCCTCATGCAATGTCAACTATTTTAAATTCAACACTTACTCAACACCTGTCTGCCAGCAGACTGACTTCTTGTGAAGTTCTCCTTTTAGCCACTTCTAATATTTGGTTACAGAATGTAACCACTCTGAATCCAGCTACATTGTCACCTTACCTGATAATGATGACCATCCACCTCATGATTGCTTAAATCTTACCGAACAGCTTTTGTCTCCTAGGCAAGATTTACAAGAAACCTTGTTACCGAATCCTGATTTAGTTCTATCTGTTATTGGGTCATATTTAAAGCCTGAACCTACCAGCTCTCATTACCACAGAGGATGTACCTTGACTACCTCACCTGACGCCCTTGAAAGTGATTCCCTTCCTGAAGTCACTTCAGCTCAGCAAGATGAACTAATCATACTCATGAAGGCTTGCAAACTGGCTTCTAGGCAGTCAGTGTCTTAGCTGGGTAGTGCTGCTATAACAGAAATACCACAAGCGAATGAGTTTAACAAAACTGAAGTTATTTTCTCAAAGTCTGAATGCAGGGTCCCAGCTCCAGGGGAAGACTTTTTCTCTCTGTCAGAAGTGGAGGAAAGTCCTTGTCATCAGTCTTCCCTGGTCAAGGAGTTTCTCAGTGCAGGGACCCTGGGTCCAAAAATGAGCTATTCTCCTGGTTCTTGTTTTGTGGTAGTATGGGGTCCCCTTGTCTCTCTGATTGCTTTTCTCTTTTATATCTCAAAAGAGATTGACTCAAGACACACCTTAATCTTGTAGATTGAGTTCTGACTCCTTAACATAACTGTCTCTAACCCTGCCTCATTAACATCATAACGGTAGAATTTACAACACATAGGAAAATCATATCAGATCACAAAATGATGGACCATCACACAATACTGGGAATCATGGCCTAGCCAAGTTGATACACATTTTGGGGGGGCACAATTCAATCCCTAAGAGTCAGTAATTATTTTTATGAACCCAGGTACGTTCTTGGAGTTACTTATGATTTTAGTATTTTATAGAAACAAAGGGGACTCCTAACTTCTTCTTGAACCCAAATTTAAAATGGGCCCTTAGTAGGGGACCTCTTAGAGGTCCTTTTTCTCCCTCTGATATTGCTGTAATTAAAATCCAGGTCCATCTTATCCAAATGGGTTCCGCAGACAGAGGAAATTAAAGGAAATGACTTAGCTGATAGAGCAGCTAAACAAACCACTTACAAATCACCCTATAAAGATGCCACCCTCATTCATGACCACAATAATTCCACTGACAATCAGGATGAAAAGGATGGAATAGATAATAATAATAGAACACTTAGGGAAGTTGTAAATACGGTACATGTAAAGTGCTGCCCAGCAAAATTTGATGTGAAAGAAATTGTAGAATCATTTTTTAAACATTAAGGATTAACCCCACAGAGGAATTAGAGAATGGGAACAGGCTGGCTGACATGAGAATCCAACTACTAGATTGTAGATTAAGCCTAATAAAAAACCCATTTTGCCAGAATGCTTACATGTTCCTATGGTTTGAAATTGCTGGGACAATAATATAAGAATAATGGCAGATGAACTAATCAGGACTTTAGAAGCCTATTGGTGGAGAGATTTTCTGCCACTGTAGACCACGTTTTTTCCTCATATTTTTGAAGATCACACTCTCTCTTCTTTCAATCCTGTCAATACTCCTCAAACTCTTAAACATTATATATTTTCCCCCACATTGGGGCGCTGTTTTAGATGATGAACAGCCTTTTAATATGCTTGTAGAAAATCTCTCTAGGCCTGGAAGAAATTCCTTAAAGGATTTATTTGAACATCAAAAATCAACCTCACATAATGAGGTTGAGAAATGGAAAAAAACATGGTTATTCCCAATGCCTCACCTCTGGGATATGGATAGGACCCAGTGAGAACTTAGCTCTTCCCAAATCCCTGAAAGTCCCTGTACTGGGGGCATTACACATAAATACCCATTTGGGAAGAGATAAGATGGTAGAAATTTTAAATAAATATTGATGAGTCATTTTTATGAAGCTCCTGAACAACTGGCTTCCCAATGTTTGATTTGCTGTCAATGTAATCCAGATAAACCTTATAAAGCTCCACCTGAGAGATTTCCCCTTCCATTAGGACCAATGCTTGAATGAAACATTGATATTATCCAACTCCCGCTCTCCCTCAAGTGGTTACAAGTTTGTATTAGTAATGAAAAAGTAGAAGCTTTCTCCAGTCATTAAGCTACTGCTGCTTTTGTGGCTAAGAAATTTCTTGAGAACTTTATCCCCACTTGGGAAGCCCCAAGAGTCCTTTGTAGTGCCCATGTACCCATTTCACTGGGGAAATAATTAAGGAGATCTTCCTCATTTTTCAAAGACTTCACTGTCCTTATCATCCTCAATCATCTGGTCTGGTTGAAACAACTAATGGTATAATAGGAACTCAACTAGACAAAATTTCCAAATCTTTACAATTGCCTTGGACTAAGGTGCTGCCTCTGGCCCTTTTAAATTTAAGAACTACTTCATTTGTACCTCATGAATTGACTCCTCATGAAATTATCAGTGAACAGCCAATGGCCCTCCACTATTGGGTGACACGTCCTGATTCAAATTCAGTTTAATCTGATTTGTTTCAGTATTATACATCTTTGTTCCAATATTCTACAGAATACTTTATACAAGTTAAAGAAGCTTTTGATAATCAAAAGCAATAAATACCCAAATTACTTCATGTTCAACCTGGAGTTTATGTTTACTGGAAAAGACACCAGTTAAGAGAGTCTCTCGAATCTCAATGGAAAGAATCCAAATAACAGCTTGAGAAAAACAAAAAGTCACATACAAAGGGGTAACAATAAGACTGAGCTTTGATGACTCAGCAAAAACCACGCAGGCAAGAAAGCAATGGCATGATATATGTAAAACCTGGAAAGAAAAAAAAATTGCCAATGAAGAATAATATATTCCACAAAACTCTCTCTCAAATATGATGACAAAATTAGGACATTGCCAGAAAAACAGAAATTAAGGGAACTTGTGAAAACCAAATCAAACTTACAGGAATTATTGAAGGGGGTCCTTTGGTTGAAGAACCAACATCAGATAACAACCTGAATCTAGGACACAGGTCAGTATCAGCCAAATACCAACCTAGGTAATGAACTCTCAAAGATAAAACAAAACTAAAAGATTCAAAACAAAGAACTAGAGACATCAATGTTTAAATGATGACAATGTCAGAACAATAAAAGGGGGAATACATGGTGTAGCTATAGAACTTTGAAATGGAGAGTAAGTCAAGGGGATATCAAGTAATAAAAGACTGGCACAAACTTCAGAAGATAAGGGTAAATTTCAAGATAACCACAAAGAAAGTTAACAAACTTATTCATCAACATAAAGAAGAAAAACATAATGTCATAATAAACACGGAATCTACAGAATGAAAGAAATGACAAAAAAAAAAAAATCCACAAACAAAAGGAATTCTTCACAGGAGAGTAAGAGGAACAAAGAAAATGTCAACATCACAAAAAAAAGTACTACAAAATGACAGCAATAAACTCACACCTATTAATAATTACACTGAAAGTAAATGGCTTAAAAGCACCCAAAGAGAGAGAGAGTGACCCATAAATATGCTGTCTATAAGAGACACACCTTAGACACAAAGATATAAATATATTAAAAATCAAAGGATGAAAAATATATCAAGGAAATAACAACCAAAAAATAGCAGAACTGGTAATTCTAAGATAAAATAACTTTAAGGCAAAATGCACCGTAGACAAAGAAAGATATTATGTAATGTTTAAAGGGACAACCCACTGTGATAACAAAAACATAACAAATATCTATGTATCCAAAAACAGGGCTCCAAAATTCATAAACTCTAACAGCTTTGACAAAAGAATTGGACAGTTCACAATAATAGTAGGAGACTTCAACACACCACTCTCGGTAAAGGACAGAACATCTAGAAAGAAACTCAGCAAAGATACAGAAGACCTAAACACTCCATCAAACAGCAACAAGGTACACATTCTTTTCCAATGCACATGGAACATTCTCCAGAATAGACTACATCTTAGGTCACAAAGTAACCCTCAACAAAATCCAAAACATTCAGATAATACAAAGAATCTTCTTGGATCACCACAGCACAAAAGTAGAAATTAATAACTGGAAAAGCAAGGAAAAAAATACAAACACATGGAAATGAATAACACATTGCTTAAAAACCACTGGGTAATTGAAGAAATCAAAGATGGAAGCAAAAAATTTCTAGAATCAAATGATAATGAAAACACATATCAAAACTTCTGGGATAGAGCATAGGCAGTGCTCAGAGGTCAACTTAAAGCAATGGGCACACACATCAAAAAAGAAGAAAGGACAGAATCAAAACATGAGCCCTACAACTCAAACAAATAGAAAGAGAACAGCAAAAGAAACCCACAGCCACCAGAAGAAAGGAAATAATAAAGATCAAAACAGAAATAAATGAAATAGAGAATAGAAAAACAATAGAAAGAATCAACAAATCCAAAAGTTGGTTCTTTGAGAAGATCAACAAAATTGACAAACCACTGGCCAAATTGACAAAAGATAAACAGGAAAGGAAGCAATAACACAAATAGAAATGAAATATGAATCATGACAACAGACCCAATTGAAATAAAAAGAATCTTAACAGAGTACTATGAAAACCTGTTCTCTAACAAATTTGAAAACTTAGAGGAAATTGACAAATGTCTAGAAAAATACTACCTACCTAAACTAACACAAATTGAGGAAAACAAAAAAATCTGAACAGACCTGTAACAAGAGAAGAGATTGAAAATGTTAAAAAAAAAAAAAAAAAAAAAAAACCTCCCAACAACAAAAAAAAAGTTTTAGCCCAAGTGGCTTCACTGGAGAACTATGCCAAACATTCAGAGAAGAGCTTGCACCAGTGCTACTCAAACTATTTCAGAACATAGAAAAAGAAGGGATACTTCCAAATTCATTGTACGAAGCCAGCAAAACCTTGATACCAAACCAGGCAAAGACACCACAAAAAAGTAAATTACAGACCAATATCTATCAGGAATACAGATGCAAAAATTCTCAACAAAATTCTAGCCAATAGAATTCAGCATCATATCAAAAAAAGTAATACACCATGACCAAGTGAGATTCATACCAAATATGCAAGGATGGTTCAACATTAGAAAATCAGTCAATGTAATACATTACAGAAATAAAACAAAGGAATCGCATGATCATCTCAATCAATGCATAAAAAACATTCAATAAAGTCCAACACCCATTCTTGATTTTAAAAAAAAAAACTTTCAAACAAAATCGACAAACCACTGGCCAAATTGACGAAAGAAAAACATGAGAGGATGCAAATAAACCCAAATAAGAAATGAATGGGGGACATTACAACAGCCCCAACTGAAATAAACAGGATCATAACAGAACGTTATGAAAAACTATGCTCCAACAAATTTGAAAACATAGAGAAAATGGACAAATTTCTAGAAACACACTACCTACCCAAACTAGCACAAAACGATTTTGAAAATCTGAACAGATCCGTAACAAGAGAAGAGATTGAAAAGGTAATTTAAAAAAGAAAAAAAAACCTCCCAACACAAAAAAAAGCCCTGGCCTAGATGACTTTACTGGAGAATTCTACCAAACATTCAGAAAAGGGTTTACACCATTACTACTCAAACTATTTCAGAGCATAGAAAAGGGAGGGATACTTCTGAATTCATTCTATAAAGCCAGCATAACTCTGACCACAACCAGGCAAAGACACCACAAAAAAAGAAAATTACAGACCAATATCTCTCACGAATATAGATACAAAAATTCTCAACAAAATTCTAGCCAATAGAATTCAGTAGCACATCAAAAACTTTCAATAAGATAAGAATAGAAGGGAAATTCCTCAACATAATAAAGGGCATCTATACAAAACCAGGAGCCCTGGTGGCACAGTAGTTGAGAGCTGAGGCTACTAACCAAAATATTGGCAGTTTGAATCCATCAGCTGCTCCTTGGAATCCCTATGGGGAAGTTCTACTCTGTCTTGTAGGATTGCTATGAGTCAGAATCAACTCAACAGCGATGGGTTTGGTTTTTGTTTATACAAAACCAACAGCCAACATTATTCTCAATAGAGAGAAACTGAAAACTTTCCCCTGGGGAATGGGAATAAGACAAGGAGGCCCTTTGTCAGCACTTCTGTTTAACATTGTGCTAGAAGTCCTAGTGAGAGCAATAAGGCAAGAAAAAGAAATAATGACAATCCAAATTGGTAAGGAAGATGTAAAACTATCCCTATTAACAGTCAATATGATACTACACGTAGAGAACTCCAAAGACTCCACAAGAAAACTGCTGGAACTAATAGAAAGATTCAGCAGAGTAGCAGGATGCAAGATAAACATGAAAAAATCAGTTGGATTCCTACACACCAGTAAAGAGAACTACGAAAAAGAAATCAGGAAAGCAATACCTTTTACAATAACCTCCTAAAAAAAAATAAAATACTTAGGAATAAATCTAACCAGGGCTGTAAAAGACCTATACAAAGAAAACTGTAAGGCACTACTGCAAGAAACCAAAAGAGACCTACATAAACGAAAAAACATACCATGCTCGTGGATAGGTAGACTCAACATTGTGAAAATGTCAATTCTACCCAAAGCAATCTACAAATACAATGCAATCCCAATGCAAAAACCAAACAGCATCTTTTAACAAGATGGAAAAACTAATCATTAACTTTATATCGAAAGGAAAGAGGCCCCAGATAAGCAAAGTATTATTGAAGAAGAACAAAGTAGGAGACCTCACACTACCTGACCTCAGAACCTGCTATACAGCTACGGTAGTCAAAGCAGCCTGGTACTGGTACAACAACAGACATCTTGACCAATGGAACTGAATAGAACACCCAGATGTAAATCCATCTACCTATGGCCACCTGATGTTTGACAAAGATTGAAAGTTCATTGAATTGGAAAAAGACAGTCTTTTAAACAAATGGTGCTTGCAGAATTGGATGTTCATATGTAACAAAATGAAACAGGACCCATACCTCACATCATACACAAAAACTAATTCAAAATGGATCAGAGACTTAAATATAAAACTGAAAACTATAAAGATCATGGAAGAAAAATACGGTCAACACTACTGTCCCTAATATATGGCATAAACAGGATGAAAACCATAATTAACAGTATACAAACAGCAAAAGATAAACTAAAAGATAAATGGGATCTTTTAAAAATTAAACATTTGCACACATCTAAAGACTTCACCAAAATAGTAAAAAGAGAACCTACAGATAGGGGAAAAAAAAATTGGCTATTACATGTCCAACAAAGGTCTAATCTCTAAAATCTACAGGAAAATCCCACACCTCTACAATAAAAAGATAAATAATCCAATTAAAAAATGGGCAAAGGATATGAACAGACACTTCACCAAAGAAGACATTTAGGTGGCTAACAGATACATGAGGAAATGCTCCTGATTACTTGCCATGAGAGAAATGCAAATCAAAACTAAGATTAGATACCATCTCACCCTAACTTTACTGGCACAAATAAAAAAAAAAAAAGAAAACAAATTTTGGAGAGGTTGCAGGGAGATTGCAACTCTTATGCACTGCTAGGGGGAATGCAAAATGGTACAACCATTTTGCAAAACAAAATGACACTTCCTTTAAAAAAAACTAGAAATAGAAATACCATGCAATCCAGCAATCTCACTTCTTGGAATATATCCTAGAGAAAAAAGAGCCATCACATGAAAAGACTTATGCACACCCAAGTTCATTGCAACATTATTCACAGTAGCAAAAAGATGGAAACAACCATCAACAGATGAACGGATAAATTATGGTACATACATACAATGGAATACTCTGCAAGGATAAAGAACAATGACTAATCTGTGAAACATCTCACAACATGCATGAATCTGGAGGGCTGAGTGAAATAAGTTAATTACAAAAGGACAAATATGCTGAGACCACTATTATAAAAACATATAATAATGTTTCCACACAGAAAGAAACAATCTTTGATAGTTACAAAGGAGGGGAGTGGTGGAGAGGAAAAAGCACTAACTACATAGTGGATAAGTGGTAACTTTGATGAAGGTGAAGGGTGAGACACTACACAATATTGGGGAATTCAGTACAACTTGACCAGGGCATAGTCATATAAGCTTCACAGGCACATCCAAATGCACTGAGGGACCGAGCTACTGTACTAAGTGCTGGGGACTATGGTCTTGGGGGACACCTAACTCAATTGGCATTACATAGTCTATAAAGAAAATGTTCTGCATCTGACTGTGATGAGTAGCATCTGGGATCTTAAAAGCCTGCAAGCAGTCATCTAAGATACATCTACTGGTCCCATCCCTCCAGGAGCAAACAAGAATGAAGATGACCAAAGACATAAGGGAAAGATTAACCCAAAGGACTAATGGACCACAGCTACCACAACCTCTACCAAATTGAGCCCCGGCACTAGATGGTGCCTGGTTGCCATTACCAACTGCTGTGGCAGGGATCACAATAGAGGGTCCCAGACAGAGGCAAAGAAAAATGCAGAACAAAATTCAAATTTGCACACACAGACATAAACACACAAAAAAAGTCCAGTCTTGCTGGTCTGACAGAGACTGGAGAAAACCAGAGAGTATGACCCTGGACACCCTTTTAACTCAGCACTGAAGTCACTCCAGAGGTTCACCTTTCAGTCAAAGGTTAGACAGATCTATAGGGCCAACAATAACACAAATGAGAAACGTGCTTCGTAGTTCAATCACGTATATGAAAGTAACGTGTACTCCAGTCGAAAAGCAAAGATGAGAAGGCAGGAAAGGGCAGAAAAACTGGATGAATGGAAACAGGGAACTCAGGGTGGAGAAGACGACAGTGTTGACATATAGTGGAGCCAGCAACCAATGTCACAAAACAATATGTGTATTAACTGTTTAATGAGAAACTAATTTGCTCTGTAAACTTTCACCTAAAGCACGTACAGACACCAAAAAACCCAAACCCAGTGCCGTCGAGTCGATTCCTACTCATAGTAACCCTATAGGACAGAGTAGAACTGCCCCATAGAGTTTCGAAGGAGTGCCTGGCGAGTTCGAACTGCCGACCCTTTGGTTAGCTGCTGTAGCACTTAACCACTACCCCAGCAGGGTTCTCAATACACCCGCAAAAAGATACAACCTAATCTTGTAAATTGAGTCCTGCCTCATTAACATAATTGCCTCTAATCCTGCCTCATTAATATGGACGTAGGATTTAAAACACATAAGAAAATCACATCAGATCACAAAATGGACAATCACACAATACTGAGAATCATGGCCTATCCAAGATGACACGTTTTGGGGGGGCACAATTCAACCGATAACATTCCACACTTTGGTCCCCAAAAATTCACACCCTTGCCACATGTAAAACACATCACCCCGTCATATCATATCACATCATGTCATATCATAGAAAGTCTTAAATCAACTCCAAGTACAAAATCTAAAAAATTTGTCTTAATCTGAAATCTTGAATACAAGTTATCTGCTTCCAAAGTACAATAATGGAACAGCCACAAGCTAGATATTTTCCAATACAAGTGGGAGAAATTGGAGGGAAAGAGGGATAACAGGCACCAAGCAAGTCTGCAGAAAACATTATATTAGCTCTCAAGCCTTAAAAACAATCCTGTATTCTCTGAGACCATTTAAGCAATGGCCCTGTCTCCAGACTCTGGGTGTTGGCCATGCTCTCTGGATTCGGAGTGTAGGTCCTTCTGACCTGGGGTTCTGTTCCACCTTCTGGGCCCCCTGGAATGGCAACTCTGCTTCCTCTGCTTTGGGCAGGACATTCTCCTAGTCCCTCTGAGTAGTGACCCAACCACCTCAGCCCTGGCAGGCCTCATTTTCTGCCTTTTTGGCATGGCAGCCCTGCCCGTTCGACTTGGTGCAGTGAATCTGGCCTGTCCCACTGGCCCTTGTGAATGGCAGCCCACGCTCTAGAACTGAGTTGGTGAAGATCTGACTCTTTGAAACCCAGAAGGCTGTGGCCCCACCATTTGAAACCTCAGAGACCTTGGCTTCACCCTTTGAGACTCCAGATGCCATGGTCCTGCCTTTGAGACTGAGGCATCTCTGTTTCCTGTGTTCCTTGTCTCTTAAGCTTCTGCCTCCTTGTTCCTTAGCCTCTTGGCCCCTTGGGCCTTGCCACTTGCTGGGGCAAGTATCCCAAAGCTCTTTAGCTCTACAGATAAGTGCCTGGAGACACCCCACTCTGCCAGTAAACCTTGGCTGGAAGGCGTTCAGCTTTCTTGCTCCCTGGGTCATCAAGCCTAGCTCTGCCAATAAATGCCCAGAGGCACCACACTCCACCAGGAAGCCTCCTGCCTGAAGGCATTCAGCTCTCTTGCTCAGTGGGTTGGCTCCAGTGCCATCTCACACCTATCTCCTGGTTCTGCTGCTGCCTTTCTCCTGGAAGTGAGGAGAGCTGTAACACTGGTGACAGTGTACATGGAGAAAAGGAACAGCAGAGAAAGGATGATGTCCATAATCCCACCAACAGTCTCTTCAAGACAATCCCAGCTTTTACTATTAGTCATTTTAGAAGTCTTCCAGTTTCTACCCATTACTCAATTTGAAAACTTCTTCCACATTGTAGGTGTCTGTCAGAGCAACACCCCAACACTCTTGGTACTAAATTCTGTCTTAGTTACTTAGTGTTGCTATAACAGAAACACCACTAAGGGCCTCAGGCTAAAGTTCAACAACCTGGGTGGTCAGAAGCAGACAACTGCAACAGAAACAAACACTTTTCCCAAAACCACTTAACAAAACATCACGAAAAACAAAATTGAGGACATTTTTAGACTTCGTTTTTTACACTGGGGTATCTTCATGGTAATGCCTTAGTACATAAAGTAGGTATTATCACATGGCAATGCAAAAATCAATATAGTTGCTCTTTACTTAAAACTTATAGTCATTGAAGTAGATTTAGTCTACAAATTAGATTTTATTGATGGGTAAGATTCTTATTATTGTTCAGTTTCTCACCTTTATAATGTAAGCATAGAAGTCCTTATATATCATTTTGCCTTTGCTATTGTAGCCACTTTTCCTACTCTTCCTTCTTTCCACTGTTATATTATCTTTTATGCCAATAACCAAAGAAACCTACTTCCTTATCACTATTATTTTTACACTTTTTGTCCACATATAGTATTTCTAGACAATCTTTCCTCATTATGAAACTTTTCTTAAAACTTCTTTTCATACTTGTAATCCTCATTAATGCGTGGTATTATAATGCTTTTATTAGACTAGTCCACTCAGTAACTAGCATCAGTAATCTAATTGCTGGATCTGCCATCAAAATCTCCCAAACTGGACATGACCATTCTGACCTGCTAGTCTCATCAGTTTTTAATATAGTTTTAATATAGTTTTCCATTGCAAAAAGAACGATTTGTGTAAAACTATGGCATCTGCCTGACTCCCATACTCACCTTTAGTGCCTGCTTTTATCTCATTTGTGCCTGGATGCATCCTAAGATTACATATGCTGACAGATGACTTATTCCTTTTGAGAAGAACAACCAATATTATACAACATTAGTAAGCCTCTGCAGTGCAAACAAGCTAAGGCTTCATTTTTTTCTCCTATCTTCAAAGACAACCACTGAAAATTGGCTTGAGAAAACAAATCAATCTATCACTCTTCCTAATAATCAGACCACAGCAGGAATCTTTTTGCACCCCCTGGATATATATTTTTACACAAAGGATTAGAATATTTAAGAGAAAACATCAATACCAAACTCTTAGGCTTTACCTTGTTTAAATGGGTGGAGCATGGATGGCCAATGTACATTAGGCTATTTAAGAGTTCTCCTAAATATTCACTCTTACAATGAAACCTCCACTGGACTGATAATCTAAAGTTATTAGAAAAAAGGAAAACCAAATGGTTTACAGGCAACCAACACCAACTGCCTTAGTTATCTAGTTCTGCCAGAACAGATGTCTTTAACAAACAGAAATTTATTCTCTCACAGTCTAGGAGGCTATAAGTCTGAATTCAGGGTGCTAGTTCCAGGAGAAGGCTTTCTTTTTCTGTTGGCTCTGGAGGAAAGTCCTTATCATCAATCTTGTCCTGGTCTAGGAGATTCTTAGTGCAAAGACCCCAGGTCCAAAGGATGTGCTCCCCCGCCCAGTTCCATTCTTGATGGCATGAGTTCTCTTTCCTCTCTGCTTGCTTCTCTTTTTATATCTCAAAAAAGATTGACTCAAGATACAACCTAATCTTGTAGATTGTGTCCTACCCCATTAACATAACTGCCTCTATTTCTACCTTATTAACATCATAACAGTAGGATTTACAACACACAGGAAAATCACATCAGATCACAAAATGGTGTATAATCACACAATACTGGGAATCATGGCCTAGCCAAGTTGGCACACATTTTTGCGGGACACAATTCAATCCATAATACCGACTAAATGTAACGTCTTTAAAGTAAAACCCTGGCCCAGGTTACTCCTTCTTAAGAGCATTTCTTCCTTGAAACGGAGTTGCTGGCTTAGAATGTGTGGTCTGGAATATATTGAACACTATTTTTTTTTTTTATGAAACAAATAGGTGATATTGCTAATGGCAGCCCAACAGGAATTTTTACACTCCCTTGCCAAGGTAGTACTTACACCCACTGCTGTTGAGTCAATTCTGACTCATAGCGACCGTATAGGACAGAGTAGAACTGTAGTTCTAGATTATAGAATAACTCTTGATTTCCTTCTATCACAGCAAGGAGGAGTTTGTGCCATTGCTAACACCTCCTGTCGCACATAGGTAAACCCCTCTGGAGAGTTAGAATAGAATATTAAACTAATTCGCCAGAAGACTACTTGGCTTCATATACCCCACCCTCAGACTCCCCTTTTCTAGATATTTTCTGCTGGCTATCCTCAGGTGTTGGATCATGGATTAAGTCTATATTGTTAATGGGATTAATAATACTCATTGTCATTGTAATAATTGTAGGAACTATTAAATGTTGTATGAAACTTTTGATAAATGCCATTACCCCCCCCAAAAAATAACAATTTAATGTCTATGAGGAGAATAATGACATAAATACATTGACAGTACTTATATTTCAGATGGACTTGAGCCCTATCCTTGAGTAAGCCATCAGATGTCAGGTTATTTCTCTAACGTGGCTTGCTGTACACTAGCCCTCAAGTAATAAAACTACAGAAGCAAGGGGCTAAAACTATGGCATAATGAAGACATCAAATAATGCCCACCTACTTTTTCTCAATATTCCACTACTATTCATAGTTTGATATCATTTTTCTAGAACCCACAGTCAATGCCCATGGAAGCAGCAGCAGTCAATAAATCAAACAACCTATTACATTTGGACAAATCTACTGCAAAAGATCTTTTTAAAACATTAAAAAGCAAAGATGTCATGTTGAGGACTAAGGTGAGCCTTACCCAAGCCATGGTATTTTCAACCTCCTCATATGCATCTGAAAGTTGGACAGTGAATAAGTAAGACAAGGAAGAATTGATGCTTTTGTATTAGGATGTTAGCAAAGAATATTGAATAAACCATAAACTCAAAACAAAACTAAACCTACTGCTGTTGAGTTGATTCTGACTTTAAGCACTTTAGAACACTTCCAGCTCCTACCCATTACTCAGTTTGGAAACCACTTCCACATTGTAGGTTTCCAAGGCTGTAAATCTCTACGGAAGCAGAATGCCACGTATTTCTCCTGTGGAGCCGCTGGTGGTTTTGAACCTCTGACCTTTCAGTTAACATCCACTTTAACCACTGTGCCACCAGGGGTCCTCTGAATATACTATATTAAAAAAAAAAAAATAGACTGCCAAAAAAAGGGAAACAAACAAATATGTCTTAGAAGAAGTACAGCCAGAATGCTCCTTAGAAGTGAGGATGACACATAACCAGGGAAGGTTTCGTTCTGTGGTGCATGGGGTTGCTATAAGTCGGGGCCAACCCTATAGCATTTATCAACAATAACAACTTTTTCACACATATAGCATCTGAAATCTTAAAAGCTTATTAAAATAAGCAACCATTCAGAATAAACATATGCTCAAAGCCCATGAAGAAGAAATCCTTCTTTCAGAATAGTGGTCAGTGAACTGATCAAAGAATTTCTCTCTAAATCCTTGATGAAAAGGAAGGAACACGTAAGGCAATTTTTAAAGCATTGAAGTATCTGATAAAACCTGAAATGGCTGGCTTGAGGTTTGGGTACAAATCTTTGTTTCTATTTCTGTTTTCACCCTAGCAACAGCCATTTTCTGTGCAGATCTAATCATGCAGATTGTTTCTAAGGGAGGAATGTCTGGTAATGATGACTTAAATACCTTTGTCCCCAAACCCCCCACCACATACCCGTCTGATTACCCCACAGTAACCAGTCTAAGAAAGACATGTATATCTTTTTAAACCAATTGCCTTATGAGTTCCCATTATAGGAGATCCTTCATTATGAATCTCCACCACAGGAAGTCCTGCCTTATCAAATTGTTTTTGTTGTTCTTAAGTGCTGTCGTGTCGATTCCGACTCATAGTGACCCTATGCACAACAGAAAAAACACTTTCCAGTCCTGCACCATCCTTACAATCCTTGTTATGCTTGAACCCATTGTTGCAGCCACTGTATGATTCCACCTCACTGAGGGTCTTCCTCTTTTCCATTGACCCTATACTTTACCAAGCGTGATGTCCTCTCCCAGGAACAGATCCTGCCTGACAACATGTCCAAAGTATATAAGACGCAGTCTCGCCATCCTCGCTTCTGAGGAGCATTCTGGTTGTACTTCTTCCAAGACAGATTTCTTCGTTCTTTTGGCAGCACAAATACATTCAATATTCTTCGCCAACACCATAATTCAAAGGCATCAAGTCTTCTTCGGTCTTCCTTATTCATTGTCCAGCTTTCACATGCATATGATGCAATTGAAAATTGCTTGGGTCAGATGCACCTTAGACTTCAAGGTGACATATTTGCTTTTCAACACTTTAAAGAGGTCTTTTGCAGCAGATTTGTCCAATGTAATGTGTCTTTTGATTTCCTGACTGCTGCTTCCACGGTGTTGATTGTGGATCCAAGTAAAATGAAATCCTTGACAGCTTCAATCTTTTCTCCATTTATCGTGATGTTGCTCATTGGTCCAGTTGTGAGGATTTTTGTTTTCTTTATGTTGAAGTGTAATCCATACTGAAGGCTGTGGCCTTTGTTCTTTGTTAGTAAGTGCTTCAAGTCCTCTTCACTTTCAGCAAGCAAGGTTGTGTCATCTGCATAATGCAGGTTGTTAATGAGTCTTCCTCCAATTCTGACGCCCCATTCTTCTTCATGTAGTCCAGCTTCTCGGATTATTTGCTCAGCATGTAGATTGAATAGCTATGGTGAAAGGATACAACCCCGACGGACACTTCTCCTGACTTTAAACCACTCAGTATCCCCTTGTTCTGTCCGAACAACTGCCTCTTGATCTAAGTAAAAGTTCCTCATGAGCACAATTAAGTGTCCTGGAAATCCTGTTCTTCCCAACGTTTTCCATAATTTGTTATGATCCACACAGTCGAATGCCTTTGCATAGTCAATAAAACACAGGTAAACATCCTTCTGGTATTCTCTGCTTTCAGCCAGGATCCATCAGACATCAGCAATGATATCCCTCGTTCCACATCCTCTTCTGAATTTGGCCGGAATTTCTGGCAGTTCCCTGTCGATAATACTGCTGCAGCCACTTTTGAATGATCTTCAGCAAAATTTTGCTTGCATGTGATGTTAATGATATTGTTTGATAATTTCTGCATTCGGTTGGATCATCTTTTTTCAGAATGGGCATAAATATGGATCTCTTCCAGTCAGTTGGCCAGGAAGCTATCTTCCGTACTTCTTGGCATAGATGAGTGAGCCCTTCCAGCACTGCATCCATTTGTTGAAACATTTCAATTGATATTCTGCCAATTCCTGGAGCCTTGTTTTTTACCAAAGTACAGCTTGAACTTCTTTCTTCAGTACCATCAGTTCCTGCTCATATGCTACGTATTGAAATAGTTGAATATTGACTAATTCTTTTTGGTATGACTCTGTGTATTCCTTCCATCTTCTTTTGATGCTTTCTGCTTCATTTAATATTTTCCCCATAGAATCCTTCACTATTGCAACTCGAGGCTTGAATTTTTTCTTCAGTTCTTTCAACTTGAGAAATGCTGAGCATGTTCTTCCCTTTTGATTTTCTATCTCCAGCTCTTTGCACTTGTCATTATAATACTTTGTCTTCTCAGGCCACCCTTTGAAGTCTTCTGTTCAGTTCTTTTACTTCATCATTTCTTCCTTTTGCTTTATCTGTTTGACGTTCGAGAGCAAGTTTCAGACTCTCCTCTGACATCCATCTTGGTCTTTTCTCTCCTGTATTTTCAACGACCTCTTGCTTTCTTCATGTATGGTGTCCTTGATGTCATTCCACAACTCGTCTCGTCTTCCATCATTAGTGTTCGACACATCAAATATATTCTTATGGTGGTCTCTAAATTCAGGTGGGATGTCCTCAAGGTCATATTTTGGCTCTCGTGGACTTGCTCTGATTTTCTTCAGTTTCAGCTTGAATTTGCATATGAGTAATTGATGGTCTTTTCCACAGTCAGCCCCTGGCTGGTGATATTGAGCTTTTCCATTGTCTCTTTCCACAGATGTAGTCAATTTGATTCCTGTGTGCTCCATTTGGGAAGTCCATGTGTATAGTCACCATTTATGTTGGTGAAAAAGGTATTTGCAATGGAGAAGTCATGGGTTTTGCAAAATTCTATCATTCTATCTCCAGCATTGTTTCTATCACCAACACCGTATTTTCCAACTACCAATCCTTCTTCTTTGTTTGTTTCCACCTTTCACATTCCAATCACCAGTAATTATCAGTGCATCCTGGTTGCATGTTTGATAAATTTCAGACTACAGAAGCTGGTAAAAATCTTCATTTTCTTCATCTTCGGCCTTAGTAGTTGGTGCGTAAATTTGAGTAGTCAATTAACTGGTCTTCTTTGTAGGCCTATGGATATTATCCTATCACTAGCAGCATTGTACTTCAAGATAGATCTTGAAATGTTCTTTTTCACAATGAATTCAATACTATTCCTCTTCAAGTTGTCATTTCCAGCGTGGTAGACTATTTGATTGCCTGATTCAAAATGGTCAATATCAGTCCTTTTCAGCTCACTAATGCCTAGGATATCGATGCTTATGCATTCCATTTCATTTTTGATGATTTCCAATTTTCCTAGGTTCATACTTTATATATCCCAGGTTCTGATTATTAATGGATGTTTGCAGATGTTTCTTCTCATTTTGAGTCATGCCACATCAGCAAATGAAGGTCCCAATAGCTTTATTTCATCCACATCATTATGGTCGACTACACTTAGAGGAGGCTGCTCTTCTTTAGTCATCTTTTGAGTGCCTTTCAACCTGGGGGGCTCATCTTCTGGTACTATATCAGACAGTGTTCCACTGCTATTCACAAGGTTATCACTGGTTAATTCTTTTCGGAAGTAGACTGCCCGGTCCTTCTTCCTCATCTGTCTTAGTCTAGAAGCTCAGCTGAAACCTGTCTGCCATCTGAATACTGGTGGCATAGCTTCCAGCATCACAGCAACATACAAGCCCCCACAGTACAACAAACTGACAGACACATGGGGGACCAATCAAGTAGTGTCTTTCAATGATCTAAGCCTGTAGTTACCAATCGAGTAATGTTTTAGGTGATCTAAAATTTATAAATGCCAATCAAGTAATGTGCTTCATGTTCTTTGTTCCTCCCTTATAAAACATCACTGCAGCATTGCCATTTTGAAGTGCTGGATTTCACTGCATGAAATTCAATCTCTTTCCAGCTCAAGCTGTGTCTTTACTTTCAATAAATATCAAATATCTCAATTTTAATTTAATCAGAGTACATGTGGCTACACTTAGACTTGTTTAATGAGTACATCACCTTTATTATTGTTATTACTGTGGTAAATATATAGCTGAGGGCTGTGGGGATAATGATCTCCAGGAACATCTAGCTCAACTGATATAACATAGTTTATAAAGAAAATGTTCTACATTCTACTTTGGTGAGTAGCAGTTGGGGTCTTAAAAGACTGTGAGCGGCCATCTAGGATATTCCACTGGTCTCACTCCTTCGGGAGCAAGGAAGAATGAAGAAAACTAAAGATACAAGGGAATGATTAGTCCAAAGGACCAATGGACCACATCTACCATGGCCTCCACCAGACTGAGTCCAGTACAACTAGGTGGTGCCTGTCTACCACCACTGACTGCTCTGACAAGGATCACAATACAGGGTCCCAGACAGAACTGGGGAAAAATGTAGAACAAAGTTCTAACTAAAAAAGAAAGATCAGACTTGCTGGCCTGACAGATACTGGAGAAACCCTGAGAGTATGGCCCCCGTACACTCTTTCAGTTCAGTAATGAATTCACTCCTGAGCTTCACACTTCAGCCAAAGATTGGACAAGCCCATAAAACAAAATGAGACTAAAGGACTAGAAGGCAGAAGGGAACAGGAAACCTGGCAATAGGGAACCCAAGGTTGAGAAGGGGGAGTGTTGACATGTCAGGGGTTGTTAACCAATGTCATAAAACAATATGTGTAGTAACTGTTTAGTGAGAAACTAGTTTATTCAGTAAATCTTCATCTAAAGTACAATAAAAAAAAAATGGGGAAATCATCCTGGAAAGACTATAAAATTTTTGCCGTGGTTGCAGCCCCCCCACCAAAAAAAAGGAAGGATAGTAAGACTACTTCTCACATACTTTGACCATGTTAACAGGAGGAATCAGTCCCTGGAGAAGGTCATCATTCTTAGTAAAATAGATGGTCAGTGAAAAAGAGGAAAACCTTCAACGAGATGGATTGACTCAGTGGCTACAGCGATGTGCTCAAGCATAACAATTATTGTGAGGATGGCCCAGGACAGGACAGTGTGTCATTTTTTTGTACACAGGGTCACTATGAGTAGGAACCGACCTGATGGCACCTAACAACAACAATAATATGGACTATATAGATAGGCTTTATTGGTATGGTACAAGAAGAACAACAATCAGAATCTGAAAACATCAAATATCAAGTTAGAAAATGAGTAATTGTCCCAAATATTTTCTTTGGGTTTGTATATGTTGATGGATGCTAACTCTACAGCCTAAATCTAGAGCCAAGCCTAGAGTGCACCATCAGTCCCTACCCCTCAGTCCTGTGGGCTGTGCTCCTGTAATGAGGAGTTACTTTGTAATGACTGCATCCCACCCTCTGCTCACACTCTCATGCCTCTGCCTATATGGGGCCTTGCATTCTTAGTTGCTTTGTGCATTTGTAGTCATCTGACCGGCCTTATTTTACAAGTCTCATTTTTCTCACCCTACAAGTCCCCTATCAAATTAACGTTTTCCTTAAGAGCTAGTTTAATGTTAAGCATTTGGGCTTGAAGCCAGGTTCAAATTCTGTCTTTACTTCCTACTAGCCCTGTGATCTAGCAACTTACTTAAACTCTGTCTCAATCTTAGCATCCATAAAACAGGGATGATAATACAAGAGGACCTACCTCATGTGGTTGTTGTGAGAGTAAATGAATATGTTTATTTTTGTAGCACAATAATTCCCAGCGCTTACACAAAAGCTGTGAAAGTAGTAGTTGTTGATGCTTTTACCCCCTGATTTTTTCAGAGATACTGAACCTTGTCTCCTGAATTCCCCATAAAGCTAGCTCTGTCTTGGCATCTAACTCATTGCATTGTGATTGTCTGCCTGTCTTTGTCTCTACTGGGCTGTGAATTCCCTGAGGGAGGACTGTCCTTTCTTTTTCTTTTAATCTCCAGAACCTAACACAGTACTTCACATATAGTAGGTCCTCTGAAAATACTGTTTGAATGAATGAATGATTCAGTGATTTCATAATACAAAGAGAATAAAGCCCAAATTTCTTTTTTAATTTTTTTGAAGAAAAAAATCATTTAAGGATTTGTTAAGTATGTGCACAAAGACCTGGAAATAAAAATTCCCACCATCAGGCAGATGCCCAAGTCCACACAACTATTCCATCTGTAGTAGAGAGTACTGAATGTGTGCCACCATCTCCTCATTTTTTTTTTTTTTGTACTTTAGATGAAGGTTTACAGAACAACCTAGCTTCTCATTAAACAACTAGTACACATTGTTTTGTGACATTGGTTTCTATCTTAGTCATCTAGTGCTGCTATAACAGAAATACCACAAGTGGATGGTTTTAACAAAGAGAAATTTATTTTCTCACAGTCTAGTAGAAGCCCAAATTCAGGGTTCAGCTAGAGGAGAAGGCCTTCTCTCTCTGTCGACTCTGGAGGATGGTCCTTGTCACTGATTTTCCCCTGGACTAGGAGCTTCTCTGCACAGGAACCCCGGTTCACCAAAGGATGTACTCTGGTCCTGGTGGTTCCTTCTTGGTGGTATGAGGTGCCCCGTCTCCATTCTCTTCCCCCTCCTTTTATGTCTTGAAAGATAAAAGGTGGTGTAGACCACACCCCAGGGGAACTCCCTTTACATTGGATCAGGGATGCAACTTTAGTAAGGGAATTACGATCCCACCCTAATCCTCTTTAACATAAAATTACAATCAGAAAATGGAGGGCAACCACACAACACTGGGCATCATGGCCCAACCAATCTGACACATGTTTTGAGGGGACACAATTCAAGCCAAGACAATTACCAACTCAATGACATGTCACTACTCTCACCTTCTTGACCTTGGGTTCCCTATTACCAGCTTTCCTGTCTCCTCCTGCCTTCTAGTCCTTGCCCCTGGGCTAGTATGTCCCTTTAGTCTCTTTTTGTTTTATGGGACTGTCTAACCTTTGGATGAAAGGTGAACTTCAGGAGTGACTTTATTATTGAGCTAAAAGGGTGTCCAGGAGCCATACTCTTGGGGTTTCTCCTGTCTCTGTCAGACCAGTAAGTCTGGTCTTTTTTTGTTTGTTAGAATTTTGTTCTACATTTTTCTCCAGCTCTGCCCAGGAACCCTCTATTGTGATCCTGGTCAGAGTAGTCAGTGATGGTAGTCGGGCACCATCTTGCTGTGCTGGATTCAATCTGGTGGAGGCTGTGGTAGTTGTGGTCCATTAGTCCTTTGGACTAATCTTTTACTTGTGTCTTTGGTTTTCTTCATTCTCCCTTGCTCCAGAAGGGGTGTGACCAGTAGAATATCTTAGATGGCTGCTCACAAGAATTTAAGACCCAGCCATTACTCACGAAAGTAGAATGTAGAACATTTACTTTGTAAACTATGTTACACCAGTTGAGCTAAATGTTCCCCGAGATCATGATCCCCACAGCCCTCAGCCCAGTAATTGGGTCCCTCAGAGAGTTTGGATGTGTCTATGGAGCTTCCATGACCTTGCCTTGGTCAAGTTGTGTTGGCTTCCCCAGTAATGTGTACTGTCTTACCCTTCACCAAAGTTACAACTTATCTATTGTCTATTTAGTGTTTTTCTATCCCCACCCCACCCAGCCCTTGTAACCATCAAAGATTGTTTCTTTTTGTGTGTAAACATTTTCATAAAATTTTTAGTAGTAGTCTCATACAATATTTGTCCTTTTGTGAATGACTTATTTCACTCAACATAACACCCTCCAGATTTGTCCATGTTATGAGATACTGCCCAGATTCATCACTGTTCTTTATCATTGCATAGTACTCCATTGTGTGTATATGTACCACAGTTTGTTTATCCATTCATCTGTTGACAGGCATCTAGGTTGTTTCCATGTTTTTGCTACTGTGAACAATGCTGCAATGAACATGGGTGTGCGTATGTCTATTCATATGATGGTTCTTATTTTTCTAGGATATAATCCTAGGAATGGGATTGCTGGATCATATGATATTTCTATTTCTAGCTTTCTAAGAACTGTATTGTTTTCTGAAATGGTTGTATCATTTTGCATTACCATCAGCAGTATATAAGGGTTCCATTCTCCCTACAGTCTCTCTGACATTTGTTATTTCCTGTTTTATTGATTCATGCCAGTAATGCCAGGGTGAGATGGTATCTCATTTTGGTTTTGATTTGCATTTCTCTGATAGCTAATGATCACAAGCATTTCCTCATGTCTCTTTTAGCCGCTTGAATGTCTTCTTTGGTGAAGTGTCTGTTCATTTCATTTGCTCATTTTTTTAATTGGATTATCTGTCTTTTGTTGTAGAGGTGTTGGATTTTCCTGTAGATTTTAGAGGTTAGACTTTTGTCTGATTTGTCATAGCCAAAAATCTTTTCCAAGTCTGTAGGTTCTCTTTTTACTCTTTTGGGAAAGTCTTTTGATGAGCATAAGTGTTTAATTTTTAGAAGACCTCAGTTATCTAGCTTATCTTCTGGATTTTGTGTATTGTTAGTTATGGTTTGTATCCTGTTAATACTGTGTATTACAGCCTGTAGTGTTGATCCTATTTTTTCTTCTATGGCCTTTATAGTTTTTGGTTTTATGTTTAGGTCTTTGATCCATTTTGAATTAATTTTTGTGTATGGTGTGAAGTATGGGTCCCGTTTTGTTTTTTTTGCAGATGGACGTACAGTTTTGCCAGGACCATTTGTTAAAAAGACTGTCTTTTCCTCATTTGATGGACTTTGGGCCCTTGTTGAGAATCATATGACAGTAGGTGGATGGATTTACATCTGGGTTCTCAATTCTGTTCCATTGGTCAGTGTATCTGTCATTGTACCAATACCAGGCTGTTTTGACTACCATAGCTGCATAATAGGCTCTGAGATGAGGTAGCGCGAGTTCTACTTTATTCTTCTTCAATAGTGCTTTACTTATCCGGGGCTCTTCCCTTTCCATATAAAATTAATGATTAGTTTTTCCATCTCTTTAAAGAATGCTGTTGGTATTTGAATCAGGAAGCCCAAATTTCTAAACACGGCATTCAAACTCCTTCAGAATATGATTGCAACATCAATTTTTAATCTCCTCCACCTTCTTCCCACCTCCATATCTTATCTTTTATTCATAAAAGGGCCATGTGCTATGTACCTCCATAATTTGCTCATGCCGTTCCCACTCCCGGATAAAATGTCCCAGAATGTCCTTCCCTCTTTCTCTTCTTGGTGAATTTCCTTACTTACAAAGACCCTTCTTGAAATCACTACTTCTGTGAGGTCTTCCAGAGTACTCCCCCCAACTCCCCACCAGAATACATTGTATGTTTCAATGTGTTCTCCTAGTTCTTTGTTCTTTAACACAATGCTTGTGAAAATAAATTGATCGTTAGCATGTATTTTTCTCTTTCTCCCTCCTTTAGTGTGTCAGCTACTTTTGGAATGAGAGTGTCTAGGCTACCAGATAATCAGTAAATATTTGTCGAAGATTAATGCACGTGACTTTGCTGCTTTGGGTGATGTTTAGAATTCTGTTTGTCAATCACTCAGAGTTCAGGAGGTTATTTTTCCTGGCCAAGCTAATCAAAGGCCTTCCATGACACTAACTAGGTGGTCTGTGCCTGGTGGAGTCACAGTTCATTAAATTTTATCCTTAGGCTTTTCCATCAAGTTTCTTTTGTTACTGTCCTTCTCTGTACTCTCCTCTCAAAATGAAGCTCAATGGATCTCAAATATACTTCCTGATTTGTTGAGTGCTGGAAACGAACATGTTTTACATCCTTTTTGAAGCTTTTCTTGACATGGCCCAATTTATTTTTATTTTTGGAATTTTTCATTATTCTTTCCATAGAAAGGGGGTATTTAACAACCTTTGCAGAGAAAATTTACGTTCTTATAGGTAATTCTTCTTTGTTTTGGTTTTCTGACTGTATCCTAACACTGCCTTGTAAAAATAGTTTAGCAGGCTCAGATTGATATTAATATGAGCAGGTTTGTGTGTACACAGGTGCTGATTTAGAGCTGTGTTTGGGGTATGGGAGGAAGAGGAATAATGAAGGACATTGGAACACCAAATGTGACAGTGAACTCCGTTAGCTGCTTCTTCTATGCAGTTGTCAAAGGATGAGAAACAAGAACATCCAACGGGTACCAATAACTTTGTCTTCTGAGTTTCTGCCTTTCTTGACTTTTGTGTATCCCACTCCTCAAAACCTAAATTCTGCATCGAAGTGTTTTTAGGGCTATTATCTTCTTCTTTGGGCTTAGTCACATGAAGCCAAAGGAAGAACAGATAATCCTCTTCTACATTCTCTGAGAACTAATTATTTCAGGCATGTTTTAGATTTAATCACCAAAATTATGTGCATGCACAGACACACATAAAAGAAATTACTTCAGATAAAATACTATAGACACATACTTTTGTTGCTGATATTTTTATTTAAGCCTTTCAAAACTTTTTTTTTTTTTAATTTTTATCTTAGGGCTATATACTAAGAAATATAATGTGGATTCAAACATTACTTTGCATTGGTACATATGCTACATTAAGTCCAAAAGTCTTAACCTTAAGTATAAAAAGAAATATATAACAATTTAGAAATAATATCCACAGCATGAAACAGTTGGACTGCAATATTTTTTTATAATAACTTTAATTGTGTAGAATAGGACCAGAATATAGTTCCGTTCAATACAGTTCCAAAATATCCATTGTTATAATCTTTCGATGACATCATTATTACAAAAACGGGGCTTTTTAAATGGTCATGTAGTAATAATAGGTTATATTTATAAAATATTGGCTATCTAGAGAAATAACTACTAGGAAGACTCATTTAATTCCTACTTTAATACCACTAGGTAGATATTATCATTCCCATATAAGGAAATTGAGGCTCAGACAACTTAATTAGTTTGCCCAAGATTACAAGGCTGATAAACAAATTTGGAATTTTAAATCAGATGTGTTTGATACCAAAACTCAAGCAGGCACAAATATGTTACAATACCATCTCTAGTAATGATTGCTCTTTTTTTATTTAGTACCTATCTACTAATTTTTGGAAACCCTGGTGGTGTAGTGGTTAAGAGCTATGGCTGCTAACCAAAAAGTCAAAAGTTTGAATCCACTAGGCCCTCCTTGGAAACCCTGTGGGGCAGTCCTCCTCTGTCCTAGAGGGTTGCTGAGTCGGAATCGACCCTACCGCACTACCCTATGGAGCAGTTCCGCTCTGTCATGAGTCGGAATCAACTCTATGGCACACAAAAAACAACTGAACAAAACTAGACCAGTGTATAGAAAGACATTTGTTCAAAGGCTGTTCAGCTGAGTCTGGATTTTAATGAGCTAAATGTGCTTTGTGTCTGATACTATACTTTAATGAAAATATCTAAAGAGACAGACTTAAGTGGATAAAACCAAAATATATTTATGGCCAAAATTTATATTAAGCTCTTTTTCCTCATGCCAGAACTATTACCATAACCCCCTAACTGATTTCTGTGTCTCAGTCTTTCTCTGATCTGTTTTGTATTCTGCCTCTAGGTAAATCTTCATGAAACATAATACTCCTCGCTTCAAAACCTGTGAGTTAAAATTCAAAGCTCAGATCTCTTATCCCTCCGAATAACTAGAACATGTTGTTTATACTACTCATGTGGTACTTAACTTACATTATCTTGTGACTTGGCAATAGATACACACACACTTTATATTTCTTTATAGAATGTAGCCGCTTTAAAGATTGAGCCCTTAAATATTCAGCTAAAGTAAACCCTTAATAAATAATTATCAAATTCAGAGTTTTCCAGTGAGCAGCAGAAAATGCATTATTTTTGTTCTGTGGCTGGCTCTTCAAATGGGCTCAGCTCAGCCATGTTCTACATTTGCAGAGTACATAAAAACCCGCCACAATTTCCTCTTGCCTATTTATCCAGATCTCCCATCCTCCCTATTTCAATCCCTTGCTCCTTGCACTCTTCCTCCCCAAGCCCTTGGCTCTGTCCTCTAGCCACTGAAAATGTCTCTGGACTTCCTGGATTTGATTACACATTTGATCTACAAATTTGATTCTCCAACTCTGATGCTTGGCATCCTGCCTTGGACCTGATCTATACAAATTTTGTAACTTGTGCCAATAATTTTAGGCATTCGATGTATCACAAGTTGGCATGTGGGTCTAACACCATCTGGGCCAACCTGTGTTGACTCCCTACCAGGGAACATGGGCCAAACATAGAGACCAAAATACTTACAATGCTTAGAATTCAGTATCTACTGAATACTAGGTGAGTTTTCGGAAAGGAAACCTCTGGATTCCTTAGACAACAACATATGGGTTGATTTAGAACGCCTCTTTTTTTCATAGTGCCATGCTACACTGAGCTGAAAGGGGCCTCAAGAAAAAAGGCAGGAAGTATAAAAGCAATATTCCTAGTTTTGTAGTCAAGACACAAAGATTCAGTTTCTAGTACTGTCAAATGCAGGTAATGATATCAATGAAATAAGAAGTATGAAAGTTCTTTGTGAACCCTAAATGTCGGTCAGGTGCAAGACATACTGAAAGATCCAGGTCATTCCTGTAACATTTTCTACTTCAAAAATCAGGGCATTGGACTAGATTATACCAGATCCCTTCCAGCACTGTACGTCTAAGAGATCTCCCAGTTCTGTTCCTTCACACAAAGACCATACAGGTAGTCCCCGACTTATGACATATTTGAGTTACAATGAACCACACTTACGATCATGCATTTTTGTTTTGTTTTTTTGTAAGTCTTCTCTTTAGTAATACGTAATATGTACAGTGTTGCAATGTGTAATTTGCTGATGTTATCATTCTCAGATGGTCGCTCACAGATGTTCAATTTTATAAGTTATTGTTCAAAACATTGCTGTGTAGATTTAGTTTTCTAAACTAACTCAGGGGCTTCAGTTGCTTGAAAACATGAACCCAAATGCTGATCACTTTGCTAAAGTTGACAGACAGGTTTGGGAAGCAGTGAGATGCTACCATGAACTATATGAAGAAAAAAAAGAAAAGGGTTATACAGACAATTCTCACTAATTTTCTTACTAGAAAAACCATCTCCATTCCCAGGGAGAATCCAGATGGTCCAGAACCTTCCACTAGTGGAGTTATTACTGGAACTGACAAAATGCCAATGTCATCCAACTCTTCTTTATCTTTGGAATAAATTTTTATATTTTGTGTATTTTTTATATGTCTGTATGTACTAAAATGTATCTGTAAGTTTATTTGTAATGTTTCCAAACCCAAAGACAAATTAAGATCAGATTTATAAAGATACTGATAATAAAGGCAAAAATAACGAAAACTTTAAAAAAAAAGAGGTATTCAGCTTACATTAGAACTGACTTACAATGCAGTTGTTGGAGCTGAAGCATCATAAATCGGAGACTACCTGTTTTAAGGTTATTCCTTATCCTCCTCTGAGGCATTCACAGGTGTAAACACTGGAGTGCAAAGAGCTTACATGATCTGCTCAAGGTCACTGACCATAAGTGAGGGACCTGTGATATGTATTTACTCCTCTGCTTCTGTATCAGACCATGCCCCTTCCCAGATCTGCTCTGCCCCACCTGCCCTCTGCCTTGTCCCACCTGTCCTCCCAGGCCTCCATCACCTGTCTTGTTTCTCTGGCTTGCATTGCCTGCACAGTAGCTCTTGTTGTTCCCATAGTCCTAAAGCCCTGTTGTTACCTCATCTCCTGACATCACAATTGTTTCAGGCCCTCCTGGAATGCGAGCGCCAGGCCTACGCATCTCCAGTGCACCTACTGGAGTGGGAACCATGCAGATCCAGGACCCAGGTGTGCCTTGCCCAGACTGGTGGAGATACTGGTCTGTAACTGCTCCTGGAGGGGCTGAGTCAACTGACCTAGAAGCATGGAAGAGTTAAGTTCTCATGGGGCAAATCTCAAGCATGAGAAAGCCTGCTCGTAAAATGTTTGCTCTCTGTCTTCCATGGACACAGTGGCTTTGAACAGTGTCTGTGGCTGTGTGCAATGTGATGGAAGAGCCAGCTGGGTTTTCCTGAGAAGCTATGACCAATTTGGTATTCTACCACCTTGTATTTGCTTCCCTCCTTCCCTTCGTCTTGCTCTTTCTCCCTCACTTTTACTTCCCTGAGGTTGTACTCCCAAAGAAACATTGGCACACCAGCTTTGCCTCAGGTCTGCTTTCCGGGGATCCTGGGCTAAAACAGCTTCCTAATATAGGGATTTTTCACCAGCTTGCACCTAATTTCTGACAATGGCACAGCAATGTTTCTGAGCATTTTCTTGTAAAGAAAGTTTCTTATTACCAAACTGCCTTTTCTCATTATGAACACACATATTTTAATTAGAAAAGTATTTTGTGGCAAAATATAAAAAGCACAGTGAAGAATTTAACTAATAGTCATTCAGTTAAAAAAAATACTATGATGTTTTGCAATAAAATGATAGAACTCAAAACAATTTGCAAAATGTGTTTTGCATGCTCTTAGGAGTGGCAATTTGGTTGAACAAAGCATGCCAGAAAAACATGTTAGGTAGTGTCCAAAATATTCCCACTCCAGTATTTTACTTTTTGGAACATGTAACCTTTAGTTATTCACATTCTCTTTATTAGCACTTTTGAAGAAGCCACAATGCTTCTCAAAGTAAAAAAGGAGGAGAGAAGTCTAAGCAATAGCAGCAGGGGCTCTAGGTGTGTGGGAAGAATGTGAACTGCTGCTGCGGGGCCATGAAAATCTCAGTGTGCACCAAGGAGCAGATTGCTTGGCTCAGATAGTAGAGTAAACAGAATTAGAGGGAGGCATAAAAGTGCTGGGTAAGAAATGATCAAGCAGCAGGTTGTTGGCTTAGGGACTATTTCTGGTAGTGAGACTCAGCAAGTGTTAGGACCAAGGAGTTTTTTAAGCAGAATTCACCTCGAAAGTAGAGAATCTATCCTTGGGTAATACACAGTTTCTGTTAATGTTATGCTGAGAGTAATTTGCTGGAAACAAATGCAATTAAGCTTCAGATTTTCAGGGACTTATGTAATAACTTGTAGAGCCTTGAATAGCTAAAGCTATACGAATGGTTGATGAAGTGACTGTATTTCAAGCCTGAACACTGAGAAATTGTGTAGAGAGAGTGAAGGTCTCCAGAGTCAGTATGAAGACCTGTTTTAGCTATCTAGTGCTGCTATAACGGAAATACCATGAGTGGATGGCTTTAACAAAGAGAAATTTATTCTCTTACAGGCTAGGAGGCTAGAAGTCCAAATTCAGGGTGCCAGCTCCAGGGGAAGGCTTTCTTTCTCTGTCAGCTCTGGGGGAAGGTCCTTATCATCAATCTTCCACTGGTCTAGGAGCTTCTCAGTGTAAAGACTCCTGGTCCGAAGGATGTGCCCCTCTCCTGGTTCCATTCTTGGTGGCATGAGGTCCCTTCTCTCTCTGCTCACTTCTCTCTTTTATATCTCAAAAGAGATTGTCTCAACATACAAGCTAATCCTGCAGATTGAGTCCTGTCTCATACACATAACTGTTCTAATCCTGCCTCATAACATCACAGAGGTAGGGTTTACAACACATAGGAAAATCACCTCAGATGACGAAATGGTTGACAATCGCAAAATACTGGGAATCATGGCCTAGCCAAGTTGATACACATTTTGGGGGGACACAATTCAATCCATACAAGGCCCAATACAGGTGCTTCTCTATGGCAAATAGAAACCTGTGTGAGGCAAAATCATGAACAATGTGGAAAGTCTGCACAGAACAATGAGAACCCGTTTCCTTTGCTATACCCAAGCAAGTATTCCAGGGAGAAGCATTACCAGAGTCACTTGAAAAAACATTTATGGATTTTGTTTGGAAGTAAGAGTCCATGTAAAATACAATATTTGAACTGTAAATACTTTATCCTATAAGGTTATTTTGTTGTTACTGTTAGTTGCTGTCGAGTCAATTTCAACTCATGGTAACCCCACGCATGCGGAGTAGAACTGCTCCATAGGGTTTTCAAGGCTGTGACCTTTCAGAACTAGATCATCAGGCCTGTCTTCTGAGGTGCATCTACGTGGGTTCAAACCGTTAACCTTCTGGCTGGTAGTCGAGCACTTAATGGCTTGTGTCACAAAGAGACCCCTTGAGGTTATTTTAGTCGTTTTCATTTCTCAGCCCATTTGGCCCATTTTATAGAATTCCTAGAAAAAGACCTCTACATCTGGTTGTCTGAAGCAGGAGGACACAAGTGACAATTGTATGATTCTATTCTCAACTGAAGTTCAAAGCTAGAGCATTTGGCCTAGAGCAGCTTGGGTAGAGGGTGTTGGAAACGGGATGGTCAGGAAGGAATAAGAATGGTGTTTCCCTCTACAAAGTGAGGCAAGCAGTATAATAGGCATAACAATGTTGCTTCTAAAAACTCATGGCTGGGGCTGATGAGAAGATGGAAGAAGTATTCAGTACCCAAAG
The DNA here is from genome assembly GCF_024166365.1 of Elephas maximus indicus. Lineage (NCBI taxonomy): Eukaryota > Metazoa > Chordata > Mammalia > Proboscidea > Elephantidae > Elephas > Elephas maximus. The sequence goes on from NC_064829.1 coordinate 25,230,339, forward strand.
GTGGGTCAGATAGCCTGAGGTATATCTGCCAAGTGAGAAAACTGTCAGAAAGAACCAGTCAGAATTATGTTGGGAACATTTTGACATATGAATTCATCTTGAACATTTCCTATGTGTTGCTTTTCAGCTACTGTCAACAAGATTATTGTGCTCCTATCCATTATGTTGGCAGTTCCAGTCCACTGGGTGCTCCTTGGAAACTCTATGCGGAATTCTACTCTGTCCTATAGGGTTGCTATAAATTGGAATCAACTCGATGGCAATGGGTTTTTTTTTTTTTAATCCATTATGTAAAACTCAATATTTTCCTTTCTATGTGCGCTGTCAAAAGATAACAGGGGCCTGGAAATGCATACGTTCGTGAATTACCTTTCCATTAGGTGGTCCTGAGGTAAATTTCTGTCTGCCCTCCTTAGTTGAGCTTGGATAGAATTTATATCACTTCCTCCATCTTTCCCTCCAATTATGAGGTTTCACAGATATGATCATTCAAATTAATAAGCATCACAGACTTAAATGGACCAGAGTCTCTCCCCAAATCATGAATTTCTAAGAATAGGAGGATACAGAGTCAGGTTTCCCAATGTGAACTGATTACACCCCAGCTTCAGTAAGAGGTCCTTGGGTGGTGCAAGCGGTTTCCATATGACTACTATCCTAAAGACTGGTGATTCCAACAAACCCAGTGACATCACAGAAGAAACACCTGAAGACCTGGCTCCAAACAGACTACAACCAAGAAGGCCCTATGGAGCTCAGTTCTACTCTGTAACTTGAGGGCTTGCCATGAGTTGTAATCAACTCAGCAGCAACAGGTTTTGTGTTTTGTTTTCTTGGTTTGAATAAAATTCCAAAAACACATGGCAACAAAAATGTAGACTAATTATTTGTTTTATATGATTTTATAGGCCTTCCACAAGGGAACATTTCTTCTACAACAATTTGCATAATTCTTTGAAAGCAGATGAGAAATTCAATAGTATAAAGGAAATTAAAAAAAAATTTTTTTATTGTACTTTAGATGAAGGTTTATAGAACTAACTAGTTTCTCATTAAACAGTTAGTACTCATTGCTTTATGACATTGGTTAACAACCCCATGACATGTCAACACTCTCCCTTCTCAATCTTGGGTTCCTATTACCAGCTTTCCTATTCCCTCCTGCCTTCTAGTCCTTGCCCCAGGGCTGGTGTGTCCCTGTAGTCTTGTTTTGTTTTATGGGTCAATTCAATCTTTGGCTGAAGTGTGAGCCTCAGGAGTGACTTCAGTACTGAGCTGAAAGGGTGTACGCGGGCCATAGACTCAAGGTTTCTCCAGTCTCTCTCAGGCTAGCAAGTCTGGCCTTTCTTTTTGAGTTGGAATTGTGTTCTACATTTTTCTCCAGCTCTGTCCGAGACCCACTATTGTGATGCCTGTCAGAGCAGTGAGTGGTGGTAGCCAGGCACCATCTAGTTGTCCTGGACTCAGTCTGGTGAAGGCTGTGGTAGATGTGGTCCATTAGTCCTTTGGACTAAACTTTCCCTTGTATCTTTAGTTTTCTTCATTCTTCCTTGCTCCCAACGGGGTGAGACCCGTGGAGTATCCTAGATGGCCGCTCACAGGCTTTTAAGACGCCAGATGCTACTTACCAAAGTAGAATGTAGAACATTCTCTTTATAAGGTATGTTATGCCAAATGAGCTAGATATTTCCCGAGACCATGCTCCCCACAGCCCTCTGTCCAGCAATTTGGTCCCTCAGGGAGTTTGGGTGTGTCTACGGAGCTTCCATGATCTTGCCTTGTACAAGTTATGCTGGCTTCCCCAGTATTGTGTAGTCTTACCTTTCACTAAAGTTACCACTTATCTATTATCTGTTTAGTGTTTTTCTATCACTACCTCCCCCCTCTCTTGTAACTATCAATGATTGTTCCTTTTTATGTGTAAACCTTTTCATGAGTTTTACAGTAGTGGTCTCATACAATATTTGTCCTTTTGAAATTGACTTATTTCACTCAGCATAATGCCCACCAACTTCATCCATGTTATTATCATGAGATGCTTCACAGATTCATCATTGTTCTTTATCGTTGCATAATACTGCATTGTGCATATATACCACAGTTTGTTTATCCATTTATCTGTTGATGGACATCTAGGTTGTTTCCATTTTTTACTATTGTGAACAATGCTGCAATGAACATGGTGTGTATATTTCTATTCTTGTGATGACTCTTATTTCTTTAGGATATATTCCTAGGACTGGGATTGCTGGATCATATGGTGTTTCTATTTCTAGCTTTCTGAGGAAGCACCATGTCATTTTCCAAAATGGTTGTACAATTTTGTATTCCCAACAGCAGTACATAAGAGTTCTGATCTCCCTGCAGCCTTTGCAATATTTGTCATTTCCCGTGTTTTTTTTTTTTTGTGTGTGTGTGTGCCAGTAATGCTGGGGTGAGATGGTATATTATTGTGGTTTTGATTTGCATTGCACTAATGGCTAGTGATCCTGATCATTTCCTCATGTGTCTGTTAGCCACTTGAAAGTCTTCTTTGGTGAAGTGTCTGTTCATTTCCTTTGCCTATATTTTAAACGGATTATTTGTTGTTTTGTTGTAGAGGTGCTGGATTTTCTGGTAGATTTTAGAGATTAGACCTTTGTCTGAATTGTAATAGCCAATTTTTTTTTTTTCCCAGTCTGTAGGTTCTTTTGGTGAAGCCTTTTGATAAGCATAAGTGTTTAATTTTTAGAAGATCCCAGTTATCTAGCTTCCCTTCTGGAGCTTGTGTGTTGTGGGTTGTGGTTTGTATCCTGTTAATGCTGTATATTAGGGCATCTAGCATTGATCCTATTTTTTCTTCTATGAACTTCATAATTTTTAGCTTTATATTTAGGTCTTTGATACATTTTGAATTAGTTTTTTATATGGTGTGAGGTATGGGTCCTTTTTCATATTTTTTAAAATAATTTTTATTGTGCTGTAAGTGAAAGTTTACAAATCAAGTCAGTCTCTCACACAAAAACCCATACACAACTTGCTACATACTCCCAATTACTTCCCCCCCCTCCATGAGACAGCCCGCTCCCTCCTTCCACTCTCTTTTCGTGACCATTTTGCAAGCTTCTAAGTGACTCGATGGCAGCGGGGGCAGGGGGGGAAGCCCCTCTACCCGCACACCTCACCTCCAGGCAGGAGATGCCAACATAGTCTCAAGTGTCCACCCGAACCAAGTAGCTCACGCCTCACCAGCATCCCTCTCCAACCCATTGTCCAGTCCAATCCATGTCTGACGAGCTGGCTTTGGGGATGGTTCCTGTAGTGGGCCAACAGAATCTCTGGGGGCCATAATCACCGGGGTCCATCTAGTCTCAGTCAAACCATTAAGTCTGGTCTTTTTATGAGAATTTGGGATCTGCATCCCACTGTTCACCTGCTCCCTCAGGGGTTCTCTGTTGTGTTCCCTGTCAGGGCAGTCATTGGTTGTGGCCGGGCACCATCTAGTTCTTCTGGTCTCAGGATGATGTAGTCTGTGGTTCATGAAGCCCTTTGTGTCTCTTGGGCTTGTTATTATCTTATGTTCTTGGTGTTCTTCATTCTCCTTTGATCCAGGTGGGTTGAGACTCATTGAGGCATCTTAGATGGCCACTTGCTAGCGTTTAAGTCCCCAGATGCCACTCTTCAAAGTGTGATGCAGAATGTTTTCTTAAAAGATTTTATTATGCCGATTGACTTAGATGTCCCCTGAAACCATGGTTCCCAAACCCCTGCACCTGCTTTGCTGACCTTCCAAGCATTCATTTTATTCAGGAAACTTCTTTACTTTGGTTTAGTCCAGTTGTGCAGACCTCCACTGTGTTGAGTGTTTTCCTTCCCTTCACCCAAAGTAGTTTTCGTCTACTATCTATTTAGTAAATGCCACTCTCCCACCCTCCCTCCCTCCCCACTCTCGCAACCACAAAAGAGTGTGTTCTCAGTTTAAACTATTTCTCAAGGTCTTATAATAGTGGTCTTATACAATATTTGTCCTTTTGCAACTGACTAATTTCACTCAGCATAATGCCTTCCAGGATTCTCCATGTTATGAAATGTTTCACAGAGTCATCATTGTTCTTTTTCGATGCGTAGTATTCCATTATGTGGATATACCATAATTTATTTATCCATTCATCTGTTGATGGGGACCTTGATTGGTTCCATCTTTTTGCTATTGTAAACAGTGCTGCAGTAAACATGGGTGTGCATATATCTGTTCGTGTATAGGCTCTTATTTCTCTAGGATATGTTCTGAGGAGTGGGATTGCTGGATCGTATGGTAGTTCTATTTCTAGCTTTTTAAGGAAGCGCCAAATCGATTTCCAAAGTGGTTGTACCATTTGACATTCCCACCAGCAGTGTAAAAGTGTCCCAATCTCTCCACAGCCTCTCCAACATTTATTGTTTTGTGTTTTTTGGATTAGTGCTAGCCTTGTTGGAGTGAAATGGAATCTCATTGTAGTTTTGACTTGCATTTCTCCAATGCTAATGATCGTGAGCATTTCCTCATGTATCTGTTAGCTGCCTGAATGTCTTCTTTAGTGAGGTGCCTGTTCATATCTTTTGCCCATTTTTTAATTGGGTTGTTTGTCTTTTCGTGGTTGAGTTTTAGCAGAGACGTAGATTTTAGAGATCAGGCTCTGGTTGGAGATGTCATAACTGAAAATTTTTTCCCAGTCTGTAGGTGGTCTTTTTACTCTTTTGCTGAAGTCTTTAGATGAGCATAGGCGTTTAATTTTTAGGAGTTCCCAGTTATCTGGTTTCTCTCTGTCATTTTTAGCAATGTTTTATATTCTGTTTATGCCATGTATTAGGGCTCCTAACTTTGTCCCTATTTTTTCTCCCATGATCTTTATCATTTTAGATTTTACATTCAGGTCTTTGATCCATTCGGAGTTAGTTTTTGTGCATGGCATGAGGTATGGGTCCTGTTTCATTTTTTTTGCAGACGGATATCCAGTTATGCCAGCACCATTTGTTAAAAAGACTATCTTTTCCCCAGTTAACTCACACTGGGACTTTGTCAAATATCAGCTGCTCATATGTGAATGGATTTATATCTGGATTCCCAATTCTGTTCCATTGGTCTATGTGTTTGTTGTTCAACCAGTACCATGCTGTTTTGACTACTGCAGTAGGTTCTAAGATCAGGTAGAGTGAGTCCTCCCACTTTGTTCTTCTTTTTTAGTAATGCTTTATTTATCCAGGGCTTCTTTCTCTTCCATACGAAGTTGGTGATTTGTTTCTCCATCTCATTAAAAAATGTCGTTGGAATTTGGATTGGAAGTGCATTGTATATATAGATGGCTTTTCGTAGAATAGACATTTTTACTATGTTAAGTCTTCCTATCCATGAGCAAGGTATGTTTTTCCACGTATGTAGGTCCCTTTTGTTTTCTTGCAGTAGTACCTTGTAGTTTTCTTTGTATAGGTCTTTTACATCTTTGGTAAGATTTATTCCTAAGTATTTTATCTTCTTGGGGGCTACTGTGAATAGTATTGATTTGGCGATTTCCTCTCCGATGTTCTTTTTGTTGATGTAGAGGAATCCAACTGATTTTTGTATATTTATCTTGTAACCTGATGCTCCACTGAACTCTTCTATTAGTTTCAGTAGTTTTCTTGAGAATTCCTTAGGCTTTTCTGTGTATAAGATCATGTCGTCTGCAAATAGAGATAATTTTACTTCTTCCTTGCCAATCTGGATGCCCTTTATTTCTTTGCCTAGCCTAATTGCTCTGGCTAGGTCCTCCAGCACAATGTTGAAAAAGAGAGATAATAAAGGACATCCTTGTCAGGTTCCCATTCTCAAGGGAAATGCTTTCAGGCTCTCTCCATTTGGGATGATGTTGGCTGTTGGTTTTGTATAAATGCCCTTTATTTTGTTGAGGAATTTTCCTTCAATTCCTATTTTGCTGAGAGTTATTATCATGAACGTGTGTTGAACTTTGTCAAATGCCTTCTCTGCATCAATTGATAAAATCATGTGGTTCTTGTCTTTTGTTTTATTCGTGTGGTGGATTACATTAATTGTTTTTCTTATGTTGAACCATCCTTCCATACCTGGTATAAATACCACTTGGTCCTGGTGGATTATTTTTTTGATATGTTGTTGAATTCTATCGGCTAGAATTTTGTTGAGGATTTTTGTATCTATGTTCAAGAGGGATATAGGTCTGTAATTTTCTTTTTTTGTGCTGTTTTTAGCTGGTTTTGGTACCAGGGTTATGCTGGCTTCATAGAATGAGTTAGGTAGTATTCTGTCCTTTTCTATGCTTTGAAATACCCTCAGTAGTAGTGGTGTTAACTCTTCTCTGAAAGTTTGGAAGACCGCTACAGTGAAGCCTTCAGGGCCAGGGGTTTTTTTTGTTGGGAGTTTTTAAATTACCTTTTCAAGCTCTTTTTTTTGTTATGGGTCATTTAGTTGTTCTACTTCTGTTTGTGTTAGTTTATGTAGGTAGTGTGTTTCTAGAATTCATTTCTTCTTTTTTTTTTTTTTTTTTAGGTTTTCAAATTTATTTGAGTACAATTTTTTGTAGTAATCTGATATGATTCTTTTAATTTCAGTTGGGTCCGTTGTGATATGGCCCATCTCATTTCTTATTCGAGCTATTTGTTTCTTTTCCTGTATTTCTTTAGTCAGTCTGGCCAATGGTTTATCAATTTTGTTAATTTTTTCAAAGAACCAGCTTTTGGCCTTGTTAACTCTTTCAATTATTTTTCTGTTCTCTAATTCAATGAATTCTGTTCTAATTTTTATTATTTCCTTTCTTCTGGTGGCTGATGGTTTCTTTTGTTTCTCTCTTTCTATTTGTTCAAGTTGTAGGGACAGTTTTTTGATTTTGGCTTTTTATTCTTTATGTATGTGTGCATTTATTGATATGAATTGACCTCGGAGCACTTCTTTAGCTGGGTCCCAAAGGATTTTATAGGAAGTGTTTTCAGTCTCATTGAATTCAATGAATTTCTTTATTCCCTTCTTAATGTGTTCTATAACCCAGTCTTTTTTGAGAAGGGTATTGTCCAGTTTCCAAGTGTTTGGTTTCTTTTCCCTGGTTTTTGTGTTATTTATTTCTACTTTTGTGGCCTTATGATCTGAGAAGATGCTTTGTAATATTTTGATGCTTTGGGTTCTGCAAAGGCTTGTTTTATGACCTAATATGTGATCTATTCTAGACAATGTTCCACATGCACTAGAAAAGAAAGTATAGTTTGCATCTGTTGGGTGGAGTGTTCTGTATAAGTCTATGAGGTCAAGTTGGTTGATTGTATCAATTAGATCTTCCGTGTCTTTATTGAGCTTCTTTTGGATGTCCTGTCCTTCACTGAAAGTGGTGTGTTGAAGTCTCCTAGTATAATTGTGGAGGTGTCTATCTCACTTTTCAATTCTGTTAAAGTTTGTCTTATGAATCTTGCAGCCCTATCATTGGGTGCATAAATATCTAATATGGTTATATCTTCCTGGTAAATTGTCCCTTTAATCATTATGTAGTGTCTTTCTTTATCTTTTGTGGTGGATTTAACTTTGAAGTCTATTTTGTCAGAAATTAATATTGCCACTCCTGCTCTTTTTTGATTGTTGTTTGCTTGATATATTTTTTTCCATCCTTTGAGTTTTTGTTTGTTTGTGTCTCTAAGTCTAAGGTGTGTCTCTTGTAGGCAGCATATAGACAGACTGTGTTTTTTTATCCAGTCTGCAACTCTCTTTCTTTTTATTGGTGCTTTTAGTCCATTTACATTCAGTGTAATTATAGATAAGTATGCATTTAGTGCTATCATTTTGATGCCTTTTTTTTTGTGTGTTGTTGACAATTTCATTTTTCCACTTACTTTTTTTGTGATGAGAAGTTTTTCTTTGTAGAATGTGTGTTCCTCCTTTTCATAATAGTTGAATTTATTTTTGCTGAGACGTTATGTTTATCTTGGTTTTCATTTTGAGGTATGGAATTGTTAGACCTCTTTGTGGGTACCATAATATTTACCCCTATTTGACTAAGTAATAACCTAACTTGTATCACCATATATCGCCTTGGTTTCCTCTCCATATGTAAGATCTATGCCTCCTGTATCTAGTCCCCCTTTTTTGACTATTGTAATCTTTTACATAATGACTTCAATGATTCCGTGTTTTGAGCATTTTTTTTAATTAATCTTTTTTTGTTTTTGTGATTTCCCCATCTGAGTTGATATTAGGATGTTTTGTTCTGTGACCTTGTGTTGTGTTGGTATCTGATATTATTGATTTTCTGACCAAAAAATTTCCTTTAGTAATTCTTGCAGTTTTGGTTTGGTTTTTGCAAATTCTGTAGGCTTGTGTTTATCTGTAAAAGTCTTAATTTCACCTTCATGTTTGAGAGGGAGCGTTGCTGGATATATGATTCTTGGCTGACAGTTTTTTCTCTTTCAGTTCTCCGTATATGTCATCCTATTGTCTTCTTGCCTGCATGGTTTCTGCTGAGTAGTCTGAACTTATTGATTCTCCTTTGTAGGTGACTTTTTGTTTATCCTTGGCTGCTTTCAAGATTTTCTCTTTATCTTTGGTTTTGGCAAGTTTGATGATAATATGGCTTGGTGATTTTCTATTTGGATCTATCTTGTATGGGGTTCAATGAGCATCCTGAGTAGATATCTTTTCATCTTTCGTGACGCCAGGGAAGTTTTCTGCCAACAGATATTCAACTATTCTCTCTGTATTTTCTGTTATCCCTCCTCGTTCTGGAACTCCAATCACACACAAGTCATTTTTCTTGATAGAGTCCCACATAATTCTTAGGGTTTCTTCATTTTTTTTAAGTTCTTTTATCTGATTTTTCTTCAACTTTATTGGTGTCAGTTGCCTTATCCTCCAGCTCCCCCACTCTGCATTCCAATTCCTCAATTCTGCTCCTCTGACTTCCTATTGAGTTGTCTAATTCTGTAATTTTATTGTTAACCTTTTGAATTTCTGAATCCTATCTCTCTATGGATTCTTGCAGCTTATTAATTTTTTCATTATGTTTTTGAATAATCTTTTTTATTTCTTCAACTGCTTTATCAGTGTCTTCCTTGGCTTTTTCTGTAGAATGCCTTATTTCATTTCTGAGGCCATCCCTAATGTCTTGAAGCATTCTGTATATTAGTTTTTTATATTCTACATCCGGCAATTCCAGGAATGTATCTACATCTGGGAATGATTTTGATTCTCTGATTTGGGGGTTTGTAGAAGCAATCATGGTCTGCTTCTTTATATGATTTGATATCAACTGTTGTCTTCAAGTCATCTATAAGATATTGTAAAGTTTTCTTTTATATTTGATCACTGAGTCTTATCTTCTTGTTTTGTTTTGTTACAATACCCAGATGGTCTACTGGATTGCTCTATCTTGATTGCTGTAGCTTTTGAATCACTTATGTTCTGTTACCAGCTTGTCTGAGCTGTTACCAGGTATATAAGCCTATGAGTCCATTCACTATTCTTCAACAGAATCAACTCAGGTGTCCTGATAGCTGGTCACTTAGCGTGTGGTATAGGCTCTCACCTATTAACTTAGAGGAGTAGTGGTGATGGTTTTATGCACCAGTTTCTAGTAGCGGCAGGGGGTCACACTCCATGGAAATCAGGATGGTGACAGCCTTCCCCCAAGTGTCAGTGAGGTAGGAGTGGCTCTATTCTCTACAGTGCTCTGGTGGGTGGACTCTGCAGCTGTACTTTATGCACCCAATGCTTGTACCTCTATCGATTGGTAGGCATCACTCTCCTCATTTCCCTTTAGCAGGTGGCTAGGGGTTGTGGGTTGAGCCTCATCCCTCAGTCCCCTGGTGTGGATCAGTGAGGGCTCTGTCTAATAGGTAGAGAGGTATCTGACCTCCAAAACTTGCCTTTCCACTGCTCAGCTAAAACAATTACAGTCAGAGCTCTATCAGAATTGCCTTTGCATTATAATAGCCACCTGGTTACCTGTAGGGATGAAAGCCAAAGACCGTGGGTCTCTTTTGCCTGGATGGAGCTGGTTCTGTATTGTTATTCCAGTTTAGGGAAGTCAGGGAAGGATTTTTCCTTTGATTGTTAAATGCTGCTTTTCTCAGGCCAGGAGAATGGGTTAGAAAAGAAAGAAGAAGAAAAACCAGCAGTGCACTTCACTCTCGGCCCAGAGAATTCCAATGTTAATGAAGCTGGCTGGGGCAGGGAGGGGAGGGATCAGATAGTTAGTAGACAGTAAATGGCAAGATAGACAAAGTTACTTATCTTGTTTGGTGAGGACTGTTTTTTCTGGGATTCCAGAGGGGTGTGTAGCTTGTGTGCTCTGGCTGGTTCCCCACTGAGCTTGCCCCAGAGGTTTAGGGCTGCATTCCATGTACCATCTCAGGAAGCTACAGTCAGCTCCTCCACACTTAGTCCAAAGCCCAGCACCAAGGTTTCACGACTGGGACGCTGTGCTCCAGGCTCCAAAACTAGTCACTGCTTCCCTGTGGTTTTTCATTTGCCTGTCAGCCATGTCGGTGTACAGCCTGCATGCGCTGGCTGTGTCCCCTCCAAGGCTGGTGCCGAGGGTTAGGCCTGCATCTGTGCTTGTTCTGTCTCAGTAAGCCACAATCAGCCCCACCACTCTGGCTGCGGCATGGCACACTGGCTTCAGATGTGGTTGTTTGCTTCAGCATGTGGTTTTTCGCTCCCCTGTCACTCGGGTCAACTCCTTAGTTCTGTGTTTGAGGGTCAGAGTTCGTAGATTGTCCTGTATGTAATCGATTCACTTGTTTTTTCAAGTCTTTGTTGCATGAGGGGTAAGCGGAAGCTTCTACCTAGTCAGCCATCTTTGTCCCCCCCCATTTCTTTTTTTTTTTGCATATGGACATCCAGTTTTGCCAGCACAATTTGTTAAAAAGACTGTCTTTTCCCTTTTTGATTTACTTTGGGCCATTGTCAAAGATCAGGTGACAATAGGTGGATGGATGTACATCTGGGTTCTCAACTCTGTTCCATTGGTCAATGTATCTGTTGTTGGACCAGTATCAGGCTGTTTTGGCTACTGTAGCTGTGTAGTAGGTTCTGAGGTCAGGTAGTGCAAGTCCTCCTACTTTATTCTCCTTCTTCAACAGTGCTTTACTTATTCAGAGCTTCTTCCCTTTCCATATAAAGTTAATAATTTTTTCTGTCTCTTTAAAGAATGTTGTTGGTATTTGGATCGGATTGCATTGTATATGTAAATTGCTTTGGGTAGAGTTGTCATTTTCACACTGTTGAGTCTACCTATCTGTGAACATGATATGTTTTTCCATTTATGTAGATCTCCTTTGGTTTTTTGAGGTAGTGTTTTGTAGCTTTCTTTGTATAGGTCCTTTACATCCCCAGTTAGATTTATTCCTAAGTATTTTATTATTTTTAGGGGCTATTATAAATGGTATTGTTTTTGTGATTTCCTTGTTATTGCTGTCTTTTTTGGTGTATAGGAATCCAACCGATTTTTGTATGTTTATCTTATATTCTGCAACTCTGCTGAATCTTTCTTAGGTTCAGTAGTATTCTCATGGAGTGTTTTTTGGTTTTCGTGTATAGTATCATATCACCTGCAGATAGGGATAGTTTAATTTCCTCATTACCAATTTGGATGCCCTTTAGTTCTTATTCTTGCCTTATTGCTCTAGCTAGGACATCCAGCTCAATGTTAAATACGAGTGGTGTTAAAAGGCATCCTTGTCTTATTCCTGTTCTCAAGAGGAATGTTTCCAGCCTTCCTTTGTTAAGAATGATGTTGGCCGTTGGTTTTGGGTAGATGCCTAGATACTCTTTATTATGTTGAGAAATTTCACTTCTATACATATTTTATTGAGAGTTTTTGTCAGGAGTGGGTGTTGGACTTTGTCAAATGTCTTTTCTGTGTTGATTGAGATGATCATGCGACTCTTTGATTTATGTGGTGGATTGCATTGATTGATTTTCTAATGTTGAACCATCCTTGAATACCTGGTATGAATCCTACTTGGTCTTGGTATATTATTTTTTTGATATGATGCTGAATTCTACTGGCTAGAATTTTGTTGAGAATTTTTGTATCTATATTCATGAGAGATATTGGTCTGTAATTTTCTTTTTTTGTTGTGTCCTTGCCTGATTTTGGTAACAAGGTTACGCTGACTTCATACAGAATGAATTTGGAAGTATCACTTCCTTTTCTATCTTCTGAAATAGTTTGAGTAATACTGGTGTAAGCTCTTCTCTGAACATTTAGTAGAATTCTCCAGTGAAGCCATCTGGGCCAGGGTTTTTTTTGTTGTTGTTGTTGGGAATTTTTTTTAATTACCTTTTCAATTTCTTCTCTTGTTATGGGTCTGTTCAGGTTTTTGACATCATTTTGCATTGGATGCGGTAGGTACTGTGTTTCTAGAAATTTGTCTATTCCCTCTAGGTTTTCAAATTTGTTGGAGTATAGTTTTTCATAATACTTTGCTATGATCCTTTTTATTTCAGTTGGATCTGTTGTAATGTCCCCCTCATATCATTTCTTATTTGGGTTATTTGCATCCTCTCCTGTTTTTCTTTTGTCCATATGGCCAGTGGTTTGTCGATTCTGTTGATTCTTTCAAAGAACCAACTTTTGGTTTTGTTGATTCTATTGTTTTTCTATTCTCGCATTTATTTCTGCTTTGATCTTCATTATTCCTTTTCTTCTGGTGGTTTTGGGCTCCTTTTGCTGTTCTCTTTCTATTTGTTCAAGTTGTGTAGCTAAAGTTTTGATTTTGCCTCTTCTTTTTTGACGTGCACATCTATTGCTATAAATTGACCTCTGAGCACTGCCTTTGCTGTGTCCCAAGGGTTTCGGTATGATGTGTTTTCATTCTCCTTTGATTCTAGGAATTTTTTAATTCCCTCTCTGGTTTCTTCTATTACCCAGTGGTTTTTAAGCAGGGCATTATTTAGTTTCCATTTAATTGATTTTTTTTCATTGCTCTTTGTCATGGATTGAATTATGTCCCCCCCAAAATTTGTGTATCAAATTGGTTAGGCCATGATTCCCAGTATTGTGGGGTTATCCTCTATTTTGTGATTGTAGTTTTATGTTGAGAGGATTAGGGTGGGATTGTAACACCACCCTTACTCAGGTCACCTCCTTGATTCAAGGTAAAGGGAGTTTCCCTGGGGCGTGGGCTGTATCATCTTTTATCTCTCAAGAAAGTAATGGAAAGGAAAGCAAGCAGAGAGTTAGGAACCTCATACCACCAAGAAAGCAGCACCAGGAGCAGAGCGCGTCCTTTAGACCTGGGGTCTCTGCGCCTGAGGAGCTCCTCAACCAGGGGAAGAGTGATGACAAGGAATCTTCCTCCAGAGCTGACAAAGACAGAAAGTCTTCCCCTGGGGCTGACATCCTTGAGTCAGCTTGGACTTGTAACCTACTAGATTGTGAGAGAATAAATCTCTCTTTGTTAAAGCCACCCACTTGTGGTATTTCTGTTATAGCAGCACTAGATAACTAAGACATTCTTCCTGTTGATGGCATTCCTGTTGTGGTCAGAGAAGAAACTTTGTATGATCTCAGTGTTTTGGATTTTGTCGAAAGTTGCTCTGTGGCCTAAGATGTAGTCTATTCTGGAGAATGTTCCATGTGCATTGGAAAAGAATGTGTATTTTGCAGCTGTTGGGTGGAGTGTTCTATATAGGTCTATGAGGTCAAGTTGGCTGATTGTAGCCTTTAGCTCTTCTGTATCTTTGTTGAGTTTCTTTCTAGATGTTCTGTCCTTTACCAAAAGTGGTGTGTTGAAGCCTCCTACTATTATTGTGGAACCGTCTATTTCTGTTTTCAGTGCTGTTAGAGTTTGTTTTATGTATTTAGAAGCTCTGTCATTGGGCATGTAGATGTTTATTATGGTTAAGCCTTCATGATGGATCGTCCCTTTAATCGTCATATAGTGCTCTTCTGTATCTTTTATGGTGGATTTTGTTTTAAAGCCTATTTTATCTGAGATTAGTATTGCCACTCCTGCTATTTTTTGATAGTTATTTGCTTGATATATTTTTTTCCATCCTTTGAGTTTTAATAAATATACGCCTTTGTTTTTAAGGTGTGTCTCTTTTAGACAGCATATTGATGGGTCCTGTTTTTTCAATCCATTCTTTCACTCTGTGTCTCTTTATGGGTGCATTTAGGCTATTTACATTCAGTGTAATTATTGATAGGTGTGAGTTTATTGCTGTCATTTTGTAGTGCTTTTGGTTTTTTTGTGTGTGTGTGTGGTGCTGACATTTTCTTTGTTTTTCTTACTATCCTGTGCTGAATTACTTTTGTTTGTGGATTTGTTTTTCATTTCGTTTTTGTAGATTTTGTTTTTATTAAGATTTTATGTTTTTCTTCTTTATTTTGATGAGTAGGTTTGTTAACTTTCTTTGTTGTTACCTTGAATTTACCTGTATCTTCCTAAGTTTGAAATAGTCTATTATTACATAGTATTTCCTTGTCTTCTTCTACCATTAGAAAGTCTTTTACCTACACCATTTATTCCCTATTTTATTGTTCTGATGTTGTTGTTTACGAATTAACCTCTCTGGTTCCCTGTTGCAATTATTTTGGTTTTGGATAGCACTTGAGAGTTCATTTCCTAGGTTGGTATCTGGCTTGCACAATCTTGCGCCCTGGATTCAGACTGTGATCTGATGTTGTTTGTTTTCAGACCGAAGGGCTCCCTTTAATAATTCTTGAAAGTTGCTTTGGTTTTTACATATTCCCTTAATTTCTGTTTATCTGGAAATGTCCTAATTTCACCATCATATTTGAAAGAGCGTTTTGCAGAAAATATTTTTCTTGTTAACAATTTTTTTCTTTCAATGTTTTATATATGTCATCCCATTGCCCTCTTGCCTACATGTTTTTTTTTTTTTGCCCAATAATCAGAGCTTAGTCATATTGTTTCTCCTCTGTATGTGACTTTCTGTTTTTCTCGAGCCGTTCTCATGATTTTTTTTTTTTTGTCTTTGGTTTTAGTGAGTGGTTATGGTATGCCTTGGTGATTTTCTTTTGGGGTCTATCCTATATGGAGTTTGTTGATCTTCTTGGATGGTCAGCTTTTCATCTTTCTGATATTAGGGAAGTTTTTGGTTAGCAGTTCTTCAATGATCCTCTCTGGGTTTTCCGTTTTCTCCCTCTGTTCTGGAACTCTGATCGTTAGGCAATTTTTGCTTTTGATTGTATTCCACATGATTCTCAGGGTTTTTTTTTTTTTCATTTGTCTTTGTTCTTTTTTCTGATTTTTCCTGAAACAGAGTTTTATTCAAGTGTTTGTCATGAATTTAGCAGATCCTGTCTTCCATTGTTTCAAACCTACTCCTCAGCCCTTTTATGACACTGTCCATTTCTGAAAACTTGTTTAGCTTTTGGATTTCTAATTGTTGTTTTTGTATGATTTCTAATTGTGAATTTATTCTGGCATTTTGTTCCTCTATTATTTTCCTGAATTCTTCCATTTTTTTGTCTCTATTTTACATGAATTTGTGTGCCTTTTCCATTCTATTTTTTCCTCATTTTTGTCTGCTTTTTGCTTCAACTCTTGGATAACTCTGAATATTAGAGATTAGAATTCTGTGTCAGGTAGTTCCTGTGCTTTTTCTTCTGCTGTAAAGTCATCTGGTGTTTTATTTTGGACACCTACTGGAACCATCCTGTCCTTTTTTTTTTTTTTTTAATGTTTTGATATTTTTCTGCTGTCTTTGGGACATTCAGTAGTTATTTTCTTCATTTATTAATTGTAAATCTGTATGTTTCATCCTGCTTTTTTGTTTTATTTGGTTATGTCTGAGCAGGCTGGCTGTGCATTCTTTGTTGTTTTACTCCTCTGTGGTCTCAATACTTTTCACCTCATTGTCTAATAAGCAGGGCCAGTTGCTCAGCTATGGTGCAGCAAGGTAGGTCCACCTGAAGGGGAGGGGCTGGGATGGGTTGTTTGTGGCACACACTAGGGCTGACAGGACACTCTGGGAATCAGTGCTGGGCAGTTCTTCAATGGTTCTGTGGTACAGCCATTCCTGTGCTGCTTAGGGATTTGATGTTCAGTGTACAGTGCAGCTAGGCAGGAAGGAGGGGGGAGGTTGTGATGTGTGGAACCAATATGGGTATGGGAAAGAGGAGAGAGCAGAGAGAGAAACAGGAGCCAAAAACAAGCAAAAAAAGAGTGCTAAGGGAGCTTGCCACTGGACTGGAGAGATGAGAAACCAAGAAATGGAGAAAAACAAAAAGGTTAAAAAAAAAAAGAAAGAAAAGAAAAAAATAGCTAGATAAAAATTTGAGGGAAAAAAAAACCCCTCAAGGGTCCCACTGGGGAAGTGGCTCCCAGACTGTGACTATAGCCTGATTAGAATGGGTAGAGATGTCACACAGTACCGGGTATCTGGGAGACAGGAAAAAGAGGTAAGTATAGAGAGAAAAGACCTGAGAAATGAAGAAAGACAGAAAAGAGAAAAAGAAAGAAAGAAATGCCCCTAGAGATTCCACTGACATGGCTGCACAGACTGAAGAAGTTGTTCCTAAGCCATGCAGTGAAGCCTGGCTAGAAGGGGCTCCCAAGCTGTGTAAAGAAAAACAAACAAACAAAACAAAACAGGACAAAGCAAAACAAAACAGAGGAAAAAAAAAAGCCATAAGAAATTCCACCAGAGTGGTGTTGCAGGCCAGAGAAGTGGTCCCCAGTTAAGTGGTGCTTCACAGCCTTCCAAGAGGAAGCAAAGATGGCACATGGAGCCAGGTGTTTGAGAGAAGGGGGGGATGGTGGTGGGAGGCACTGAAGAAACCAAAAGAAACAGAAAAAAGCAACATAAGCAACAGAAAAATGGCACTCAGGGAGCCGGCCAGTGTGGGCGAGTTGAATTCAAGCAGCCTGGGGCTGAAGTAGCTGCCTCCCAACCAAGAGATTGCAACCAGCGGGAAGCAGAGGAGGCCCAGGGTGGGGAGAAGAAGGGTGAGGTTTAGGAAATCTTATATCACTGGTTACCAGGTGCTCTGTCTCCTGCTGGGAACTTTGTGAAGCTGCTTTCCTGTACTCCCTGTCCACCGACCTCTGATGTGGACAGAGTGAATCCAAGTGGCATGGACACTGTCCTTCCTGGTAGGCTGAGCCAATGCTGCCAGCCAAAAAGAGCAGAGGTAGAACAGCAGGGAAAGGATAAGGGGTGGGAAAGCATGTATAGCTGGTTACCGGGTGCTCTGTCTCCTGTTGGGACCTCTGTGAAGCTGCTTTCCCATGCTCCCTGTCCGCTGATCTCTGACAGGATTCCAAGATGGTGCATCTACGCTGCGTTAGCTGATGGGGGACCTACACATGTATCTCTCTTTGCTCTCTGTCCTCTGTCAGTTTCTTATTCCATTAGGTCCTTGGCTGAGTTCTTTATCTCTTCATTTGACATTTTGGGTTCCAGGGTTGACGTTTGTGTCTGTTTACTTAGTTTTTTCGGTCTTTGCTGTGGAAGGATGGCATGGTGCTTCTGTGTATGGTGCCACATTGGCCGGACTAAAGGAAATGTTTTAAGCAATTCTTTTTCCAAGGAGAGAATGACAAAAGGAAAATGGAAAGATGGCATTACAGAGTCATACTCCTGGAAATGAATTTAAATGTGGTGACCTTGTCTTGATAGGAGATTCACTAGTATGGAGAAAGATGGAACCTTTACTAGGACAGTGACTTCCACATAGGCTGATGACTTCCAAATCTTTGACTTCTGAGCACAGGAAACCCATATTTAACTGCCTACCTACTAGACAATCCCATGGGGAGAACCATGGGCTTCTCAACTGTGCATGCTGAGACAGAGCTCACCATGACCCTATGCACATATACCATCATTCACTCAAGATAGAAGCAAGGGATCCACCCTTGATTCCTTTGCATCCAAGCCAAATGTTGCATTTAGGCACCAGATTCTATCTATCTGGTACAGTTTATTTCTTTACTAGCACATCTCCAGCCTTGGAAAAGCAGAGGAGCCATTCAGTAAGACAGATAATGTAGGGTGTGGGTAGTATCCTTTGAATTTGGTCTTGTTAGTCCCAGCTCTGACTTTTCCATCTCCAACCTTTCCCTCATCACTTCTTCAAGGCTAATGCCCCTTTTTTTTCTGTCTTCAAGCTCTCAGTTTTCTTACTCCATTATATTTAGAATTTATCCTGCCCCAAAGGGAATTGCTGTGAACTGGCAACTGGTAATAGAATTGTCTTTGCCTTGATCCACAGAAAAACCCCTTGTTTCATGCCCTCATGAGCACATATCTCCCAGGGACCTAGGCCTAGAGATCTGGGTCATCATTGTTGTTTTTACCTGTTGTTATCCCTCATGGTTCACCTGAGGCACACAGTGAGTCCTCAGTGAGTGTTTGTTGAGTAAACAAACAATTGATCAAGAATGTTAATGAACCAAGGAGTAAAACTTTTAATTTTAGATAACAACTCAATCTTTAACTCATCCTTGCTAACTTTTTGGTCACTTATGCCAAGAAATTTGGAAGACAGCTACCTGGCCAACTGACTGGGAGAGAGCCACAACTGTGTCCATTCCAAAGAAAGGTGATCCAACAGAATGCAGAAATTATTGAACAATATCATTAATATCACGTACAAGTAGACTTTTGCTGAAGATAATTCAAAAATGATTGCAGCAGGATATTGAAAAGGAACTGCCAGAAATTCAAGCCAGAGGGATATCATTTCTGATATCAAATGGATCTTGGCTGAAAGCAGAGAATACCAGAAAGGTGTTTACCTATATTTTATTGAGTATGCAAAGGCATCCAACTGTGTGGATCATAACAAATTGTGGATAACATTGTGAAGAATGGGAATTCCAGAACACTTAATTGTGTTCGTGAGGAATCTGTACATAGACCAAAGACAGTCATTCAAACAGAGCAATGGGATACTGGGTGGTTTAAAGTCAAGAAAGGTATGCATCAGGGTTGTATCATTTCAGCATATTTATTCAGTCTGTGTGCCGAGCAAATAATCTGAGAAGCTGGACTATGTGAAGAAGAACAGGGCATCAGAATTGGAGGAAGATTCATTAACAAGCTTTGATATGCACATGACATGATCCTGCTCAAAGTGAACAGGACTTACTGATGAAGATCAAAGACCACAACCTCCAGTATGGATTACACTTCAAAATAAGAAAACCAAAATTCTCACAACTGGACCAATAAGCAACATCATAATAAACATAAAAAATATTGAAGTTGTCAAGGATTTCATTTTACTTGGATTCATAATCAATGCCCATGGAAACAGCAGTCAAGAAATCTAACGTATGCATTGGTCAAATCTGCTGCAAAAGGCCTCTTTAAAGTGTTGAAAAGCAAAGACGTCACTTTGAGAACTAAGGTGCAACTGATGACAACCTTGGTATTATTTTTAATCACCTCATATCCATGTGAATGCTGGACAGTGAATAAGGAAGATGGAAGAAGAGTTTATGCTTTTGAATTATGGTGTTGGCAAAGAATATTGAATATACATGAACTGCTAGAAAAATGAACAATTCTGTCTTTGAAGAAGTACAACCAGTGTGCTTCTTGGAAGCTTCATCTCAAGTACTTTGGACATATTATCAGGAGGGACCATCCTCTGGAGCAGGACATTGTGCTTGGTAAAGTAGTTTGTTGCTATTGTTTGCTGTTGAGTCGATTAGGCTCATAGTGACCCTATAGGACACTATGAGTGGCTGGTGGATTTGAATTGCCTACCTTTTGTTTAGCAGCCTGAGCTCTTAACTACTGTGCCACCCGGGCTCTGTGGTAAAGTAGAGGGACAGCGAAAAAGAGGAAGATACTCACTGAGATGGATTGACACAGTGGCTACAACAATGGGCTCAGACATAACAACAATTGTGAGGATGGTGCAGGATTTAGCAGTGTTTCATTCTGTTGTACATAGGGTCACTGTGAATTGGAATCAATTTGACTGCACCTAACAACAACAACTTTTAGGTAATTCACTTTATCCAAGATAACAGGAAATTCTGGTTTCGCAGACAATAAAAACCTTACTTAAAAAAATTGAAACTACTTTTGCAGCATCCACAGAGCTGCCTTGTCCATGGAGTTTCCTCATCCATAGAGTTTCGGGCATCTACATAGCTGCCTGCATCCAATGGGGTTTTGCCAGATAAGGTAAATGATAAGTGCTTTGAGAAGTCGTATAGATAAATCTTTTCCAGTGAGTCTCCTTTCATTGCTCTATAGGCAGTATCTGAAGCATAAAAGGCAAGTCTTTCACTAACCCTTTCAATGACATAAATATACATGCTTGGGTCATCTGAAATTTTACTTGTTGTATTATATTCTAATAATAATGCCTACCTCTGCTACAGATACCATAAAAGAAAACAATGAGTGTGGTTTCAATACATATTTGAGTGGGCTTGTCTTGAGACAGTTTTTTCTCATGGAATCAATAGAACATCCCCTCTCCATATTACCTTCGCTTATGTTTTTCCTTGACAAATTCTGTACTTTTTGTAAAAACTGTTTTTGAGAATATTGATGTGTTACCCAAGATGCTCGTATGAAGTTCTACATCCAAAGTTTCCATTAGAATTTGAGGCTAATGAAGTATTAGTCTCCATTGCCATTTACTTTTTGTTTTAACTGTCAGAAGCTCCCAGCCAAGTTTGATTAAATCATAGCAACCATTATGAAAGCACTGCAGTAATCTTTATGAAAAACATGTTTCTTTGACCCTGGTTGTCTATTTCTTTTTACTAACATCCTTATGTATGTTCTTGATTTAATATGCAGAGTATAAATTTCAAAATAAATTACTCAGAGGACTTCATTTGAATAGATTTGGGTCTTCAATTTGACTTCATGGCATTGTACCCTGGGATGAATTTAGACCTTGGGATTGTCCCCCCATGATACATTTATTAGTATCAAACTTCCCCCACACTTAAAGGACTCAATTCCCTACCATTTCAAGGCTTATTTTCTGAGCTGGAACCAATTATGAGCCAACTTTTGCATTTTGGACAAATCCCCAGGAAATAAGACCATTAGCATTAAAACATTCTAAATTAAATTGCCATATTAAAACAATCCATAACGAGTACAGAAAAAAAAAAGTCCAAGTAATGAGCTAGTTATCATGCTACTTTTTCCTTTATTCATAAGTATTTTGACAAATTGCTAAATCCTTAGAAATCTGCAGCATAGTTGCCTCTACACTAAGGATCATCCAGTAAGGTAAAAAAGTTAAGTCTTTACAGAAAAGGGAAAATGTGTGGTTAGAAAAACTTATCCCTAGTTTAAGGCTAATGTAAACCAGAATTTGAAAACTACCATTTCAACAGTACTAAAGCTATAAAACAAAGAGTTGCAAGTTGGAATTGTGCATCCCCAAGGGCCGTGGATTCCAGACACTATTCTAAAGAAGAAATGGGTCTGATCATTGTCACATCTCCCTTCCCGTGTTCAGGTATGTGTTACCTAGGAGCTCAGAGGCATATTAATGGTCCCCAAACAGATGAGCTCTCCCTTTATGTGCTCCTCTCCACTTGGGCAGGAAAAGCACAGCTGCACTGAGCAATTTTGTGTAAAAGATTTCCTAACCACTTCCACAGCTTTTCACCTGCTCTTCAGCAGAGATCTCGAGCCTGGACGCAGCAGGCTCCCTAGCCCATTAAGGGCTAAGTGCTCCTGTTGGAACTTTATCTCTTTTGTGGGATAGCCATGCTTATTAGCAATCACTACAATCTTCAGGAACAATTTACTCCATCCATTTCCTACTGGGTTTTTAGTTGCCTACTGTATTTAGTCAGGGGTAGGCTAACTATTACAACAAACATTTCCCAAATCTCAGTGCTAATTTCTTGCTCAAGTGCCAGGCCAATGTGGAGTGGGGACTGTGGGGTGGGCTGGACAGGAGGGCTGCTTCCCAGACTCTTTCCATCTTGTGACTCCACCCTCTTCGAGGTTCCTGGAGTGCTCTCCACTTGATTGGAGGTTGGAGACCTCAGAACCTAAAAGATTGTGTGGGAGGCTTTTATGGGTCAGGTGCGGAGGTGGCACACTTCATTCTGCCCGAGTTCTCTAGGCCAGAACTTGTTCTTGGGGACACAACCAACTGAGATATGCAGTCTCCATTATAATTTTTACCCCCAAATTTCCATTTTCATTATATTAGTAATTTTGGGTGAATAGACTATTGCAAGGAATTTACCTTAGTGAGGAGTCAACTCTTCAGTTTTGATTTTTTATTCTCTTTCACCCATGTTTCCAAATCAATGTTTGTTACCACTTGTAGTTCACTTAGGGTTTTGTTTGCTTGTTTGTTGCCGTCAAATTAGCTCACAACCAGGTTCAAAGTCTTCATTGAGAATAGCAATCCACATTCCTCCAGAGATCTGGTGGTGCAGGGCAATGGGTTTCTCTTACATATGGCCTTTCTGGCCTTGGGTTTATAATTCTGCCAGCAATGATTTGCTGGGCCACAGTCTCACAAGGGATTGGTCAGTATACTATGCAAATAAGTTGCATAAAACTAACAAATAGGATTAAGTGACTATATGCAGGAATTGTTGATTACTATGCAAACGGAGTGATTGTAGTCTACTGAAGGGATTGGTCAGGCTGGGAGGGCCATGCCTTAAATTGAATGTTAGGGCCAATCTCACAGAGATTGGGGAAACTTCACTACCATCAGGAAGATCCTGGAGTGGAACATGTCCTTTGGACCTGGGGTCCCTGCACTGAAAGCCTCCTACACCCAGGAGAAAGAGAGTTGTATTAACAGTGAAGATGATGCCAGATGGTGAGAAATGGTGGCAATCAGAGCAGAGCCCAGTGATAGAGAAACAGTGGCAGCAGTGCAAGTGGTGAGAATCACAGGACTGGCAGGAGGCTGTCGTGGGCTTGCCAGCCCGTGGAGTGAGAGAAAAATGAATGTCTTCAGGCAAGAGGCTTGCTGGCAGAGTGGGATGCCTCTGGGCACTTAACCTTATCAGTAGAGTTAAAAAGCTGTAACACTTGCCAGAGCAGGGCAAAGTCCAAGAGAGGCCTGGCAGCAGAGTCCATCTGCTGGCACCACTGAGAGGAGGGTCGCTGGCTGCTGGCATGGCCAAGAGAAGTGCTGTCTACTTGTTAGCGCAGCTCAGAGCTGTTTTGGTTGAAACTGTCCTGACTGATGAACTATATCCTGTCTCCTGAGTTGCATCCTGTTACTTCGAAGTTGATCCCAATCTCAAGTTGCAGCCTGTTACTTCCCTAATAAACCATATAATTGGGAATATGATCTGTGAGTGTGTGACCGTTGCAACAAATTCTCAAACCCAGCAGGGAAGTACAGAGTGCTGTGGGGGGGATGGCTGGTGTCAAAAATGGTGAAAAAGTTGAAGAGTGGAGGTATGTCTGGCCTTCACCTCATAGGAACCAGCCTTATGCTGATCATGATTCTCATCTCTCCTTCAGAAGTTAGAGGAAGTCTGATTTTAGTAGATTACAGATGGGTAAGTACAAGCATGAAGTGGGAATAGTGTAAGAAAAGGTGGCTTGCTGAAACACAGAGTTTTTGGGTGGTGAAAAATAAAAAAGTTGGAGGTTGAAATGCACCCAGAGACACCTTGGTTAGAAGCAACTCTACGGCAACTGTATTCTTTTTGTTGTTGTTGTTCTCTTGTGTTCAAAGCAGGCAGCTGCTGTGTGGCTCCTGCCAATTGTTTCCATGAAGGAACTTGGTCCCTGGGTTGTAAGGGCTTCCACTTGTTTTAAGAGATGCAGAAATCCAGATTTTTAAGGAAAATATTTTTCATTTCCAAATCTTGGGAACTAATTAAAATAGTTTTAACCCTCTGAGAAAACCATTCAAAACACATCTGAGGGCTGGACTCAGCCGTAAGATTACCATTTTGCAGACTCTGTTTTAGCTTTCCTGCCCTAATGATTTAAGACAAGGATTAAGAAGAAACCAAAGCATTGAACCCCATCCCTTTACACAAAGAAAAGGTGAAGAGTATCTCTGCATTCTTAAAGGCCTTGTATTGGGAGCTGTAAGGGCATTAATCTCTACTAAGAATTGGTCGACTTGCAGCCATTTCAAGAGGTAGCATATAATCAGGAACTGATGGTACTGAAGGAGGAAGTCCAAGATGCACTGAAGGCATTGGTGAAAAACAAGGCCCCAGGAATTGACAGAATTTCAGTTGAGATGTTTCAACAAATGGACGCAGTGCTGGAAGTACTCACTCATCTATGCCAAGAAATTTGGAAGACAGCTACCTGGCCAATTGACTGGAAGAGATCCATGTCTATGCCTATCCCAAGAAAGGTGATCCAACTGAGTGTGGAAATTATCAAACAATATCATTAATATCACATGCTGAAAATCATTCAAAAGCGGCTGCAACAGTATACCAACAGGCAATTGCCAGAAATTCAGACCAGATTCAAAAGAGAACGTGGGAACCATGGATATCATTGCTGATGTCAGATGGATTTTGGCTGAAAGCAGAGAATACCAGAAAATGTTTACTTGTGTTTTATTGACTATGCAAAGGCATTCGGCTGTGTGGATCATAACAAATTATGGATAACATTGCAAAGAATGGGAATTCCAGAACACTTACTTGTCTTCATGAGGAACCTGTGTATAGATCAAGAGGCAGTTGTTTGAACAGAACAAGGGGATACTGCTTGGTTTAAAATCAAGAAAGATGTGCATCAGGGCTGTACACTTTCACCATATGTATTCAATCTGTATGCTGAGCAAATAATCTGAGAAGCTGGGCTGTATGAAGAAGAATGGGGCATCAAGATAGGAGGAAGACTCATTAACAATGTGTGTTTTGCAGATGACACAACCTTGCTTGATGAAAGTGAAGAGAACTTGAAGCTCTGATGAAGATCAAAGACCACAGTCTTCAGTATGAGTTACACCTCAACATAAAGAAAACAAAAATCCTCACAATTGGACCAATAAGCAACATCATGATAAATGAAGAAAAGATTGAAGTTGTCAAGGATTTCATTTTACTTGGATCCACAATCAACACCCATGGAAGCAGCAGTCAAGAAATCCAAAGATGCGTTACTTTGGGAAAATCTGCTGTGAAAGGCCTCTTTAAAGTGTTAAAAAGCAAAAATGCCACCTTGAAGACTAAGATAAGTTTGACCCAAGCCATGGTATTTTCAATCACATCATATGGCTGCAAAAGCTAGACAATGAATAAGGAAGACAGAGTGCTGATGCCTTTGAATTGTGTTGGCAAAGAATATTGAATATACCATGGACTGCCAAAAGAACAAACAAATCTGTCTTGGAAGAAGTACAACCAGAATGCTCCTTAGAAGCAAGGATGGGAGACTACGTCTTACATACTTTGGTCATGTTATCAGGAGGAATCTGTCCCTGGCAAAGGACACCATGCTTGGTAAAGTAGAGGGTCAGCGAAAAAGAGGAAGACCCTCCATGAGATGGATTGACACAGTGGCTGCAACAATGGGCTCAAGCACAACGTTTGTGAGTATGGTGCAGGACCAGGCACTGTTTCGTTCTGTTGTGCATAGGGTCGCTATGAGTCGGAACTTGCTTGACAGTACCTAACAACGACAAGACAATTAGGACTCTACATGTTGAGCACTTCTGTTTTTTCTTGCAAGTGTTACAAAGATGTATGTGAAAAAGTCAAAGTCCCTTTTTCATGGTTAGAAAGGAAAGGGATGGCTGGACCAAATTTTGATACCATTCAATTGGAAACTGTTTTGTGTGTGTATGTAAATAATTTTCATTCTGTTGTATAGGGATACTATGAGACAGCAACTAACAACAAAAGTCTACCCCCATATATACCTCTTATCAGTGAAGATTGTCTATCGCTTCTTCAAGGCAACTCCATCTAAAGTAGCATATGCTTTTAGCCAGACTAGCAAGGGTGTTTGCAGGATTTTGTTCAGAAAATCATTTTTTAAGTGATGGTAAAGAATGAGAAGAGAACAGGATGGGGAAAGGAAGGGGGAAGTTCACCAGCAAAGTGAAAAACATTGCTACAAATAAAACAAATAGGCAGAGACATGAAAGCAGAAACAGTGGACACACTTTATTTGGATTACTCAACAGTGATTTGGGTTGGTCTGCAGTGGAGCGAGTCTACTTTTGTCAGCAGTGAAGCCAAATTCCAACAACCATCCTTAGGGTAGAGGAAGCCAGGAATCCCTTGCTAAGTGCAAAGTGGATAAAAAAAACAAAAACTAAATCCATTGCCATCTAGTCGATTCCGACTCATAGCAACACTATAAAAAAAAAAAAAAAAAACTTTTTTTTTTTTTTACACGATAGGACAGAGTAAAATGGCTCCATGGCTCCATAGGGTTTCCAAGGAGTGCCTGGTGGATTTAAACTGCTGACTTTTTGGTTATCAGCCATAGCTCTTAACCACTATGCCACCAGTTTCCACAAGATGGATAGATGACTTTAATGATCCCTTACAATGCTGCAGTTCTGGGACCACCTGGAGAGAATTTTTAGAGAGAAAGCTTAAGTTACTATATAAAACAAGTCTCAAATTAAGGGATACAAAAATACTCAAAAAATAGACCCTTAAAAGGAAGGATATAAATTAAGAGACGGATATCAGCAGATGGGAATTAATAGAAACTTGAGATTAGTTGTTGTTGTTATGTGCCATTGGGTAGGTTGAGACTCACAGTGACCCTGCCTACAACAGAACAAAATACTGTCCAGTCCTGCGCCATCCTCACAATCATTGCTATGTTTGAGCCCATAGTTGCAGCCACTAAGTCAATCCATCTCATCAAGGGTACTCCTCTTTTGCACTGACCCTCTACCTTACCAAGCATGATGTCCTTCTCCACAGACTGGTTTCTCTTGATAACATGTCCAAAGTACTTGAGACAAAGTCTTACCATCCTTGTTTCCAAGGAGCATTCTGGCTTCTTACAAGACAGACTTGACCGTTCTTCTGGAAGTCCATGGTATGTTCCATATTCTTTGCCAACACCATAATGCAAAGGCATCAATTCTTTGGTCTTCCTTATTCATTGTTCAACTTGCACATGCATATGAGGTGATTGAAAATACCATGACTAGGATCAGGTGCACCTTAGTCCTCAAAGAGGTCTTCTGCATCAGACTTGCCAATGTAATATGTCATTTGACTTCTTGAGTGCTGCTTCCATGGGGGTTGATTGTGGATCCAACTAAAATGATATCCTTGACGACTTCAAACTTTTCTTCCTTTATCATGATGTTGCTTATTGGTCTAGTTGTGAGGACTTTTGTTTTCTTTATGTTGAGGTGTAATCCATACTGAAGGCTGTGGCCTTTGATCTTTGTCAGTAAGTGCTTCAAGTCCTCTTCACTTTCAGCAAGCAAGGTTGTGTCATCTGCATAACGCAGGTTGTTAATGAGTCTTCCTCCAATCCTGATGCCATGTTCTTCATATAGTTCAGCTTCTTGGGTTATTTTTCAGCATATTGGATAAGTATGGTGAAAGGATACAACCTTGATGCACACCTTTCCTGATTTTAAATCACACAGTATCCCCTGTTGTTTCGAAGTGACTGCCCCTTCATCTATGTACAGGTTCCTCATGAGCACAATTAAGTGTTCTGGAATTCCCATTATTCACAATGTATCCATAATTTGTTATGATCTACACAGTCGAATACCTGTGCATAGCCGATAAAACACAGGTAAACATCTTTCTGGTGTTCTCTGCTTTCAGCCAAAATCCATCTGATATCAGCAATGATATCCCTTGTTCCACTTTGTCTTCTGAATCTGGCTAGAATTTCTGGCAGTTCCTTGTTGCTGTACTGCTGCAATCATTTTTTTAATTATCTTCAGCAAAATTTTACTTTCCTGTGATATTGATGACATTGTTTGACAAATTCTGCATTCTGTTAGATCACTTTCTTTGGAATGGGCACAAATATGGACCTCTTCCAGTCTGTTGTCCAGGTACCTGTCTTCCAAATTCCTTGGCATAGACTAGTGAGTGCCTCCAGCACTGCATCCATTTTTTGAAACATCTCAACTGATATTCTGTCAATTCCTGAAGCCTTGTTTTTTTACCAGGGCCTGCAGTGCAGCTTGGACTTCTTCCTTCAATACCACTGGTTTTTCAACACATGCGACCTCCTGAAATGTTTGAATGTTGACCAACCTTTTTTGGTACAATTCCTTCCGTCTTCTTTTGATGCTTCCTGTGTTGTTCAATATTTTGCCCATAGACTCCTTCAATATTGGGTCAAATTTTTTATTCAGTTCTTTCAGCTTGAGGAATGCCGAGCGTGTTCTTCCGTTTTGGTTTTCTAACTCCAGGCATTTGCACTTTTCACTGTGATACTTTAACTTTGTCTTCTTGAGCCACCCTTTGAAATTTTCTGTTCAGTGCTTTTACTTAATCATTTCTTCTGTTTGCGTTAGCTACTCTAGTTTCAAGAGACAGTTTCAGAGTCTCTTCTGACATTCATTTTGGTCTTTTTTTTAAATTTTTTTTTTCCTTTCATGTCTTTTTAATGACCTTTTTCTTTCTTCATGTATGGTGTCTTTGATGTCATCCCACCACTCTGCTGGACTTTCATCATTAGTGTTCAATGTGTCGAGCCTGTTCTTGAGATGGTCTCCAAATTCTGGTGGAATATACTCAAGGTCGTATTTTGGTTCTAGCAGATTTGTGTCAATTTTTTCAGCTTCAACTTAAACACGCGAATGAGCAATTTATTGTCTGTAGGTGGCTGCTGGACTTGCTTTAACTGATAATATTGAGATTTTCTATAGTCTCTTTCTGCAGATGTAGCCAATTAGATTCCTGTGTATTCTGTCTGGAGAGGTCCACATGTATAGTCGCTATCTTTGTTGTTGAAAAAAAGGTATTTGCAATGAGTAAGTCGTTGGTCTTGTAGAATTACACCATGTGATCTCCAGCTTCATTTCTGTCACCAAGGCCATATTTTCCCACTATCAATCCTTCTTTGTTTCCAACTTTTGCATTCCGATCACAAGACATCTTGATTTCATGTTTGATTGTTTCAGACTGCAAAAGTTGATAAAAAATCTTCAGTTCCCTTATCTTTGGCATTAGTGGTTGGAGTGGCTGGTGTGTAAATTTGAATAATAGTCATATTAACTTGTAGACATATGGATATTAACCTATCACTGACAGCACTGTATGTTATGATTGTTAGATGCCATTGAGTGAGTTCTGACTCATAGAAACCCTATGTACAGCAGAGAAATGCTGTCTGGTTCTGCACTGTCCTCACAATCATTGTTATGCTTGAGCCCACTGCTGCAGTCACTGTGTAAATCCATCTCACTGAGGATCTTCCTCTTTTTCACTGAGCCTCTAGTTTACCAAGCATAATATTCTTCTCCAGGGACTGATCCCTCCTGATAGCATGTGCAAAGAATGTGAGAAGAAGTCTTGCCATCCTTGCTTCTAAGGAGCATTCTGGCTGTACTTCTTACACAACAGATTTGTTCATTCTTTTGGCAGTCCGTGGTATAGTCAATATTCTTCACCAACACCATACTTTAAAGGCATCAATTCTTCTTTGGTCTTCCTTATTTATTGTCCAGCTTTCTCATGCATATGAAGTGATTGAAAACACCATGGCTTGGGTCAGGTGCAACTTAGTCTTCAAGGTGACATCTTTGCTTTTTAACACTTTAAAGAGGTCTTTTGCAGAAGATTTGACCAATGCAATGCATTGTTTGATTTTTTGACTGTTGCTTCTGTGGGTGTTGATTGTGGATCCAAGTAAAATGAAATCCTTGACAACTTCAATTTTTTTTTTTTGTTCATCATGATGTTGCTTATTGGTCTAGTTTTGAGGATTTTTGTATTCTTTATTTTGAGATGTAATCCATACTGAAGGCTGTGGTCTTTGACCTTCCTCAGTAAGAGCTTCAAGTCCTCTTCTCTTTCAACAAACAAAAATGGATGTCAGAAGAGACTCTGAAACTTGCTTTTGAACATCAAGTAGCTAAAGCAAATGGAAGAAATGATTAAATAAAAAGAAGAATTCAAAGGGTGGATCCAGAAGACAAAGTAAAGTATTATAATGACATGTGCAAAGACTTGGAGTTAGAAAACCGAAAGGAAAAAACATGCTCAGCATTTCTCAAATTGAAAGAACTGAAGAAAAAGTCAAGTTTCCAGTTGCAATATTGAAGGATTCTACTAGGAAAAATACTAAATGATGCCGGAAGCATCAAAAGAAGATGGGAGGAATACACAGAGTCACTGTGCCAAATAGAATTGGTTTCACATTCATACATTTCAGGAGGTAGCTTATGATCAAAAACCAGTGGTACTGGAAGAAGAGTTCCAAGCTGAACTGAAGGCATTGTCGAAAAACAAGACTTCCGGAATTGGCAGGATATCAATTGGGATCTTTCAACAAAAGGATTAAGCGTTAGAAGTGCTCACTTGCCTATGCCAAAAAATTTGGAAGAGAGCTACCTGGCCAACTGACTGGAAGAGATCCACATTTATGCCTATTCCAAAGAAAGGTTGTGATCCAACGGAATGTGGACATTATCAAGCAATACCATTAATATCACACACAATAAAATTTTGCTGAAAATCATTCAAAAGCAGCTCAGGGGTAAATCTATATGGAATTACCAGAAATTCAAGCCAAATTCAGAAGTGAATGTGAAAGGGGGGACATCATTGCTAATGTCAGATGGATCCTGGCTGAAAGCAGAGAATATCAGAAGGATGTTTACCTTTTGCACACAGGCATTTGACTGTGCATCACAACAAATTATGGATATTTTGAAGAATGGGAATTCTAGAACACTTAATTGTGCTCACAAGGAACATGTACACAGATCAGAGGCTATCATTCGAACACAAGAGGATGCTGCATGGTTTAAAGTCAGGAAAGTTGTGCATCAGAGTTGTGTCCTTTCACCATACTTAGTCTGTATGCTGAGCAAATAATCTGAGAAGCTGCACTATATGAAGAAGAATGTGACATTGGGATTGGAGGAAGACTTTTAACAACCTGTGTTGTGCAGATGACACAACCTTGTTATGTTAATGAGAAGTATTAGTGTAGGGTGTGCAATCCATCGGAAACCCTGGTGGCATAGTGGTTATGTGCTACGGCTGCTAACCAAAGGGTTGGCAGTTCGAATCTGCCAGGCGCTCCTTGGAAACTCTATGGGGCAGTTCTACTCTGTTTTACAGGGTCGCTTTTTTTATGAGTCGGAATCTACTACACTGGGTTTGGTTTTTTCTGGTTTGGTGCAATCTGTCATTTAGTTTCTTGACTGCTGCTTCCATGGGTATTGATTGTGCATCCAAGTAAAATGCAATCTTTGACAACTTCAATTTTTTCTCTGTTTATCATGATGTTGCTTATTGGTCCAGTTGTGAGGATTTTTGTTTTATTTTGAGGTGTAATCCATACTGAAGGCTGTGGTCTTTGATCTTTGTCAGTAAGTGCTTCAAGACCTCTTCACTTTCAGCAAGCAAGGTTGTGCCATCTGCATAACACAGGTTTTTAATGAGTCTTCGCCCAATCATGATGCCCCGTTCTTCAGGGTGGTTCTTGAAATATTCTTTTTGGTCATGAAAGTAACACCATTCCCCTTCAATTTGTCTAAGCATAGTAGACCATACAATTGTCTGATTCTAAATACCCAGTACTAGTCCATTTCAGCTCACTAATGCCTAGGATATTGATCTTTACGCATTCCATTTCATTTTTGACAGCTTCCAATTTTCCTAGATTCAAACATTGTACATTCCACATTCCGATTATTAATGAATGTTTGCAGCTATTCTTATTTTGAGTCGTGCCACATCAGCAAATGAGGGTCCTGAAAGCTTGACTCCATCCATGTCATTAAGGTTGACTCTACTTTGAGGAGGCAGTTCTTCCCCAGTTGTGTTTTGAGCGCCTCCAACCTGAGGGACTTATCTTCTGACACTATATCAGATAATGTTCTGCTGCTATTATAAAATTTTCGCTGGCCGATTTTTTCAGAAGTATATCACTAACTCTTTCTTCCTAGGCTGTCTTAGTCTGGAAACTCAGCTGAAACCTGTCCACCAAGAGCGACTCTGCTGGTATTTGAAATACCAGCAACATAGTTTCCAACATCACAGCAACACCCAAGCCACAGTAGGACAAACTGACAGATGCTTGGTGGAACTTGAGATTAAAGGACACAAAATGCTGGAAACTCATTAAAGGAAAAGAAAAGTGATGTGCATGTGCATGCGCATCTGTGAGAGAGAGAGAGAAGGAGAGAAAGAGAGAGTACAATGACTTCTGGAATTCATGCTATATACAAGACTCCACTGGAGGTCTGACCTTTCTGCCCTTTCCAGTCATATCTCCTGGTGCTCAGGAGCCACATCTGTTCTCCCTACTGATTGTTCAGAGATCATGTTTCCAGCCTAAGGCACACAGAAACAGATGCAGTATTATTTGAAAGGGTTTGCTGAAAGTTATTTCGTCTTTACTCATTCACTAGCTCTTCTTTTTAAATATCACTTATCATAAACAGGTTTTTCACATTTCTTATGTGCCATGGAGAGGTTTCATTCTATAAATTTCTTTCCCATAATATAGCTCCAATAATGGGAATCTTTCCTGGCCTGCACTCAAAGATAGAGCTGTAAAACTTTTGACTTTGCAACTAGCCACTTATTGGGGTAAGTCTTTGGGGATGATAAACTGATGTTTTTAATTTTTTGAACCTTATTATTTTTACCTGTTTTTTTTTTTTTTGAAACCTCACACGTGGTGATATGAACCATCAGGAATCAAAATGTAAGTCATCAATTGTGGTTTATTTAATTAATATAATTTTAACTAATCAAGTTTTATTTTCTATGGATAAAGATCTAAATATTTTAAATCTCTATATACATATTTATGGAGACTTTGGAAATTGCTTAATTTGCATTTGATAATGGTACAGATTTATGATAAATATATAAAAACTGTATACCTTAAATTTAGGTATTTATCCTAAAATCCTCTGCTGATATAAAACATAAATTTCTTTAGTAATATGCCAAATTTGATTAAGGCAAGTGAACTCTTTTGAAAGGAAAATAAACAAACGTATAATGCTGAAGAATTGAGTTGAAACAGAGAATTCGCTTATTTTGGCCCATCAAGTCTTATATCAACAAGAGCCACAATATGAAAAATGCCGAAGGTGGGTCTCAGCCTATGGTTCTGAATGTCCCAATTGGACAATGAAAAAAAATCTGACTACGGACTCTCCTAAGATACCTGTGATATCCACACAAATTTTGGCTCCTTTTTTAGTTGTTATTTAGGATGAAGAAGTCAAAGGAGGAAGCCAGGAGCTGCATATTCCCCAAAACCAAACCATCACCACCAACGGCAATAAAAGAACGATAGAATAACAATCAAAAGGCTGTTGTTAGTTGATTGAATCAGCTCTGACTTCTGGTGACGTCATGTACAACAGAACAAAATATTGTCCAGTCCTGTGCCATCTTCATTATTGCATGTTTGAGTCCATTGTTTTGGCTACTGTATCAATCCATCTCATTGACTGTTTCCCTCATTTCCATTGGCCCTCTACTTTACCAGACATGATGTCATTTTCTTACAAATGGTTTTCCCTGATGACTTGTTCAAAGTAAGTTAGTTGAAGACTCATACTCACTTCTAAGGAACACTGATTGTATTTCTTCTAAAACTAATCTGTTTGTCCTTTTGGAAGTCCATGGTATTATTCAATTTGTCTGCCAACACAACAATTCAAAGGCATCAGTTCTGCCTCAGTCTTTCTTATTCATTGTCCAGCTTTCACATACACATGAGGTGATTTAAAATACCATGGCTTGGGTCAGGTACACCTCTAAGTGACATCTTTGCTTCTTAACTCTTTAAAGAGGTCTTCTGCAATAAATTTTTTCAGTGAAATACATCTTTTGATTTCTTCTATTCTGCTTCCATGGACACCGATAAACTAAGGGACAGAAAGGAACGAGCAAAACACCAGTTAAACCAACCAATTGACTGTTTCCCTCCTGCTTTCTCTTTAGTAGGCATGCTGCTGCCCAACTCTGTACCAGGTCATATTTCCAGCTTACATAAGGAAACACAAGAAAAGGTACAAATGAAATAGGATTTTACTCATCTGTTACAGAATGAAATGAGAAGTTTTGTGAATTCCCTTTGGAGAAGTAAAAAAATACACAGCAGTGAAATTCTCACTTTATAGGAAATTTCTCCTATAAAAGAATTCTCCCTAAAAACAAACACTAGATAAGAAAATGTAGACGTACTTGCCAAGAATGAGAAGACCTGAGATCTTATCATTTTTCCTCACTAAGGTATTTGATTCAGGAATGCTTGAACTGCATTTGGTGTTAGCTTCTGGCTTATGTTTAACCTTCGGGTGTGTTAAGCGAAGAATGCTAATCATGCTTTGTCCAATAAAATCTGGCAGCTAAAAACTAATTGCTGTAATATCTATTTTTAATTATCATTGCTAACATTTAATAACGTAAAATGTGATGGCAATGGCCTTGCATGATTCTTATATTCACTTAACTCAGAAATATTTTTTTATGCTCATAGTGTTAATTGAGTGTAAATTCTTCAGGATGTTTGAAAATTCTTTGAACACTTAATAATTTAGAATTTGGGGCTGAATAGTACTTCTTGGTATCATAGGCATTTCCAAAACTCTTGCAGATGGATATTGAACGCCAACTGTATGGTTCTAGCAAGGCAACCTGGCTACTCATCTACTTTTAACCAAAGTGAAAGTTTCCTAGTCTAGGAAATTTTTGCTCTTTAGAGTAGCATGCTGCTAAGAGGTAAAAATGGTACTGCTGCCTGACAGGTCAACCGTGGCCTTGCAAAATCAACTCTGGATGTTCATGGGTGGTGGATGTCACAGCCAAGCCACCCTCAGTCTGCTGAAGAGGAAAATTATGGTCAAGACCCATGGAAGTTTGATGAAAATTGGTTTCAAAGAAAGTTTGCCTGCTATTTCATTTATTCCTTTATTCATGAGATGTTTATCGATGTCCACTATATGTTGACAATCTGCTAAGTGCTGGGGACAAAATATGAAAAGGAAGAAGAAAATGAAAAAGAAAGAGAATAAGGATAAAAATGGTAGCAGACAACTGAATTATTCAGCATTTATTAGATGCCAGTTACTATGGTAGGTAATGGAGCCCTGTAAGCATGGGAGGTTTGGTCTTAATACAGGCCGAATGTATTATTGGGTGACAATCCTAGGGTCTAATTTCATCCTGATGGTACAATGCCATGAAGTCATGTTGTAGATCCTAATGTACTCAAATGAAATCCTTTGAGTAACTTATTTTAAAATGTATACTCTGCTTCTTTGAAAAAATAGGCATGTTAAAACAAGGACATATATAAGAAGGCTAATAAAGAGAAATAGATGACCAAGCCCTATACGCATTATCATATTAAATCCTCTCAACTCCTTGGTGTAAATACTATTATTTATTCCCATTTTTCAGATGATAAAATTGAGGCTTACTCAGAGTAAGTAATTATTATTGTTAGTTGCCATCAAGTCAGCTTCAATTCATGGAGGCACCATGTACAACAGAAAAAAGTGTTGCCCGGTCCTGCACCATCTTCACGATCATTGGTATACTCACATTCATCATTGTGGTCACTGTGTATTTTGAATGCCTTCCAATCAAGGGGCTCAATTTCCAACACTATATCAGGTAGTATTCTGCTGTGATCCATAAGGTTTTCATTGGTTAACTTTTCAAAGTAGATCACTAAGCCTTTCTTCCTAGTCTGTCTTGGTCTGGAAGCTCCCCTGAAATCTGGCCACCATGGGTGATGCTGCTGGTATTTGAAATACTAGTGACATAGCTTCCAACATCATAGCAACACACAAGCCACTGTAGTATGATATACCTCTCAGATGAAAAATCTGAGGCTTAGCCAGGGTAAGTAATTATCCTAGGTAGAATGGCTCGTAAGTAGATGACCTTTTTCTAGAACCCAAAACTATCTGTCTCAGGAGGCAACACATTATTATGGCAAAGAGCATGGTCTTTGTAAACTGCCAGGACTCAAATTCTGGATGGTCATCTACTAGCTGTGTGACCTTGGGAAAGATAACCTACCTCTTCCCTAATTTTCTATAGGGTTGCTATGAAGATTAGATGTCTTAATATACGTAAAACTGTCAGAATAGTACTTAGCCCAGAGCATGCACTACAAAGTGTTTTTTACTATCACAAAGGCTACACTCATAAAAATCATTTTCCAGACTTAATGGAGCTTAGAGTCTAGCGGAGAAGAGAGATGAGTCAGTTGACCATCACAACACAGTGTGCTAAGGGTTCCAGCAGGAGAAGTGCAGGGCATTATGGGAATGTGTAGGTGATGTCCTGAGCCCAGACTTGGAGGTTTAGGAAATGCTTTCTAGAGGAAGTGGAATCTAGTGAAAAGGCCTGAAGAATGAATTGAAGCTGACTTGATAGCAGCTAACAACATTCTAGTCAAGTGGAGGCTAATTGTTCCTGAGAAACATCTAAAAAAAGCTTTTTTTCAAGGTGTTACTTCAAGTCTTTAATGTTTTCCTTCTTGACTATCGAAGCAGGAAATAGTGCACTTGACAAATACAGTATAAGTAATATTTACAAATGTATGCTAATTGAATCTGGAATTAACATTTCAAACATCAAGTATTTTAAAAGTTTGATAACTCCTTGGTGCCTGGCTACCATTACTGAACATTTTGATCAAAGATTCTGTAAAAAACAAGG
This sequence comes from Elephas maximus indicus, assembly GCF_024166365.1. NCBI lineage: Eukaryota > Metazoa > Chordata > Mammalia > Proboscidea > Elephantidae > Elephas > Elephas maximus. The sequence goes on from NC_064829.1 coordinate 25,267,095, forward strand.
ACATATATAAGAAGGCTAATAAAGAGAAATAGATGACCAAGCATCTAGATGACCAATACAATTTCAATTGAGGCTGTTATGAGCACCAGCCTGATCCTAGGTGCAAAATCCCAGACATTCTGTAAAAGAATCTTTGATCAAAAGGGGTAAAATGCAGAACAGAATTTCAAATTCTCATGGATTCCAGGCTTTCTGGAGCCATGGAGGCGGGACAAACCCCTGAAACTATTGCCCTGAGATAATCTTTAAAACTTAAACCAAAAATATTCCCTGAAGCCTTCTTAAAACCAAACAATAGTTTAGCATAACTAATAAAAAACATCTGCCTTGAGCATTATACTCTTTTAAGAACTATCTATATCGGCTCAAATTGACAATATCAACCTGGAAGTTTAGATAAAACCTTAGGGTGCAGTGACTTTAATGTTAATGGGGAGAAGTAACTCAGAAAAAGAGGGTGAGAATGGATGCACAACTCAAAGAATGTGATCAGTGTAGCAGATTTGTACATAAAGAAACTGTAGAACTGGTGTATGTTTTGCTGTGCATATTCTCAACAACAACAAGATACATAAAATTTTAAAAAGCTTGATAACTCTTGATTTATAGTCAGCACTGTAAATCTGAGTAGTTTTACATTTCAAAATGCACCCAGAATATATATCACTGCGCTCGTTCTTTTCCTATTGTTTACTACTCCTTTTTTCTCCTTCTCAGTCTCTGTCCTCTCTGTTCCTCCAGTAGCAGGATTCATATTAACTGGAAGTGCCTACTACAAAACTCTTTGTTGTTTAGGTGTGTATCTCTTTGTCATCTCAGCCTCAGTGATGTCCCACTGAGGAGAAAAGACAGCTTAAATAATGGAAAGCAAAAGGAAAGAAGCTATATTCAGACAAACACATAACTGTCCAGTTTTCCTTTAGCACGTTCTAATGTTTATGGTGTTTACTCAGCACTCTTGTGGGCTCTGCATGGAGGCTGCTCTTCACACTCAACATTTTAGTACCTTCTATAGAAACATCTCACTATTCACGATGTTGTATTTTCATCTAGAACAAAATTTATAATATAATACAATTTCAATTGAGGCTGTTAGGAGCACCAGCCTGATCCTAGGTGCAAAATCCCAGACATGCTAAAACCATGTTCACCTCTCAGCAAGATTCTACTTAACCCAGGCCTACACGATCCACACAGAAACAAGGTGAGGAAGATATTGCTTTTGCTAACACCGGCTATAATTCCCATTGGCTATAAAAAGAAAAATATCTCCATTCCTCTCCCCTGCAGCAGAAGAAAGCATCAGAAGAAAAAGACAAATGGTAGAAATTTCTATTATAAAATTTCAATCACACAAATTAAATTTCTTAGTTAATTTTCACTTAAAAAAAAAAAAGACTTGTGCTTTCAAAAATCCCTCAAGGAAAGAATATCCTTTAGTTCCGCGTGACTTTTTGTAATTTTAAATTTACCAGTTCACATGTGCTCCTGCTTGGTGATTTGTGGCTAATGCAGTGAGGTCAGAGGCCCACAGCTTCAAAGCTTTCAAGGTGACCTCCTCCTGTTCTCTGTAAGTCTTTTGAGTATGGTGATAGTAATAAAAAACCAAACCCTGAGGCAGGGCCAAGATGGCAGAGTAGTCAGACACTTCTGGTGGTCCCTCTTACAACAAAGATCCTAAAAAACAAGTGAATCAATTATATGTATGACAAGCTAAGAGCCCTGAATATCAAAGGCAAAGTTAAGGAATCAGACTGAGCAGAAGGGGTAGGGGGAGACAGTTCAGAAGCAGCAAGGAGTTCCCAGAGTTGACTCAGTGGGAACTGGGTCTCCACACCCTCAATCCCTTGGCATGACTGTGGCAGAGTTGGCAGTAGCATTCAGGATGCGTTTTTCACAGTGGTTGAGAGTTAATGGCACAGAGTCTACTCACACCTCTGGAATCAGCGAAGTACAGTGCTCTCAGTGAAAGATAAGTACTTGAGTCTAATTTACCATGTGGACCAAAAAGCACTCCTTCTGAAAGAACTCTCTCCCGTTATCTGACCTCTCCTCCCTCTGCTCCAGCCCCCAAGCTGGCTTCAGTGGCAGTATATTTCCCTGAGGCTTAGATAGGTCCTGCTGCTCACCCTGAGCCATTCTCCCAGCCTTGGAGAAGGAAAAAATTAACAAATGGGGAAGAAATAATCACCAGCTCCCCTAAGCTGGGAACTCAGGGCAGAAGTGGCTCCTTTGCCTGGGCACAAGCACAAGTGGTCCATGAATTTTGAATACCTTTCACACCTGCATTGACCCATATAGACCTGTTTCAGCAGCTTAGGCCCTCCTTGGAAAAGTGCAATGGGGTCTGACTTCAACTGTTTCAGCTATGTGGTGGAGAGGTGGCTTTTGACATTTGACTCCACTCTGTCTATTAAGCAGGGTCCTCACCTAACCACATCAGAGCTTGAGGACTGGTGGCTCCACCCATGCCACCTAGCCACTCGCAACAGGGACCAAGTATAACTGGTGCCTCCCAGTCCTTACAGCCAAAAGAATTGGGTGCCCATGGCCCAGCTGCAGAATCCACCCACCTGTACACTTTAGGGAATAGGGATGTGCCTTCCTCACATACACTAGGTGGATGATTGTCAGTCCCCTGCCTTGCTCAGAGCATGACCCCCAATGCAACCAGATACCTGTGTGTACTCCAATCACACTTGCTCCTCTAAGACTGTAGGTGAGACCTTGCACCACACACTTGGTGACTGACTACTTGAACACCTGAGCTGAATCCATACAAGAAAAATGAATGGGCTCGGGGGGACCAAGGTGGCTGAATAGGCAGAAGCTTCCGCTGATCCATCTTGCAGCAGAGACTCAAAAAAACAAGTGAATCATTACATACATGACAATCTACTAACCCTGGCCATCAAACACAGAACTAAGGAGTTGACCTGAGTGATAGGGGAGCAAAAAGCCACGTGCTGAAGAAGCGACCACTTCTGGAGCCCGGTGTGCCATGCCTCAGCCCTGAGCCCTTGTGGTTCCTTGGTGCCAGAGTGGTGAGGATGATCGTGGCTTCCTGAGACAAGGCAAGCACAGGATGCAGCCCTAACCCCCTGGGGCAATCTCTGCAGGAACCCAGCCAGTGGATGCAGGCTACACAGCGACACACCTGACGAGGGAACGAGAAACCACAGGGAAGCAGCAACTGGTTTTGGAGCATGGAGTGCAGCGTCCCAGCCAGGAGACCTTGGTGCTGGGCTTTGGACTAAGTGCAGTGGGGCTGATCGTGGCTTCCTGGGATGGGGTAAGCATGAGACACAGCCCTAACCCCCTGGAGCAATCTCGGTGGGGACCCAGCCAGTGCACACAGGCTGCACACCTGGTGGCTGAGAGGAGAACAAGAAACCATGGGGAAGCAGTGGCTGGTTTTGGAGCCTGGAGCACAGCATCCCACCCAGGAGACCTGGTGCTGGGCTTTGGACTAAGTGTGGCTTCCTGAGATGGAGCAAGCACAGGACGAAGCCCTAACCCTCAGGGGCAATCACCACGGGGACACAGCCAGTTCACAGAGGCTACAAACCAGCCAGAGTGACAGGGGACCGAGAGGCCACACACAAGCAGCCACCAAGCCCTGATTCCTTGGTGCTGGGCCTTGGAGAGAGTGCCGCGGGGCTAATGGTGGCTTCCTGAGACAAGGCAAGCGTGGGACACAGCCCTAACCATCTGGGGCAATCTCAGTGGGGACCCAGCCAGCCCCACACAGGCTACACACCCCTCTGGAACCTCAGATAAAACAGTCCTCACCAAACAAGATAAGTAACTCTGATTATTTTGCTGTGCTATTCTCTCCTATCTATCTGCTCCCTCCCCACCCTGCCCCAGCCAGCTTCATTAACATTGGAATTCCCTGGGCCACAGAGTGAAGTGCTCTGCAGGTTTTTTTTTTTCCTAACCCATTCCCCTGGCATGAGAAAAGCACCAATTAACAATCAGGGGAAAAATCCATTCCTGACTTTCCTAAACTGGAATAACAATACAAAACCAGCTCCATTCAGGCATAAGAGATCCACAGTCTTTGGCTTTCACCCCTACAGGGAACCAAGTGGCTATTATAATGCAAAGGCAATTCTGATAGAGATCTGACTGTAATTGTTTTAGCTGAGCAGTGGAAAGGCAAGTTTTGGAGGTCTGATACCTCTCTACCTATTAAACAGAGCCCTCACTGATCCACAGCAGGGAACTGAGGGCTGAGGCTTCATCCACACCACCTAGCCACCAACTAAAGGGGTCTGAGGACAGTGACACCTACCAAACTTTAGAGGTACAAGCATTGGGTACCTAAGGTACAGCTGCAGAGCCCACCCACCAGAATGCTCTAGAGAATAGAGACACTCCTACCTCACTGGAACTTGGGGGAAGGCTGTCAGCATCCTGCTGTCCTCAGAGTGTGATCCCCTGCCACTACTAGAAACTGGAGCATACAACCATCACTACTACTCCTCTAAGATAATAGATGAGAACCTACAACACACACTAGGTGATCAACTATCAGGACACCTGAGCTGATTCTGTTCAAGAAGAGTGAATGGACTTATAGGTTTATATACCTGGTAACAGCTCAAACCAGCTAGTAACATCACATAAGTGATTCAAAGGCTACAACAATCAAGTTAGCACACTCTAGTAGCCAATCTTGGTGTACTGAAACAAAACAAAATAAGAAGATAAGACTCAGTGAGAAAATATAAAATAAATCGTTACAATATCTTATAGATGGCTCAGAGACAGCAGTTAATATCAAATCACATAAAGAAGTAGACCATGACTGCTTCTACAAACCCCCAAATCAGAGAATCAAAATCTTTTCCAGATGAAGATAAATTCCTGGAATTGCTAGATGTAGAATATAAAAAACTAATATACAGTATGCTTCAAGACATCAGGGATGGCCTCAGAAATGAAATAATGCAGAAAAAGCCAAGGAACACACTGATAAAGCAGTTGAAGAAATCAAAAAGATTATTCAAGAACATAGACAAAATTAATAAGCTCCAAGAATCCATAGAGAGACAGCATTCAGAAATCCAAAAGATTAACAATAAAATTACAGAATTAGACAACTCAATAGGAAGTCAGAGGTGCAGTATCCAGGAATTGGAATGCAGACTCAGGGAGATGGAGGATAAGGCAATTGGCACCAATATATTTGAAGAAAAATCAGGTAAAAGAATTTTAAAAGAATGAAGAAACCCTAAGAATCATATGGGACTCTATCAAGAAGAATAACTTGCACGTGTTTGGAGTTCCAGAACAAAGAGGGACAATAGAAAATACAGAGAGAATAGTTGAAGATGCGTTGGCAGAAAACTTCCCTGGCATCATGAAAGATGAAAGGATATCTATCCAAGATGCTCATTGAACCCCATACAAGATAGATCCCAAAAGAAAATCACCAAGACATATTATCATCAAACTTGCCAAAACCAAAGATAAAGAGAAAATTTAAAAAGCAGCCAGAGATAAAAGAAAAGTCACATACAAAGGAAATCAATAAGAATAATTTCAGACAACTTGGCACAAACCATACAGGCAAGAAGGCAAGGGGATGACATATGTAGAGCACTGAAGGAGAAAAACTGCCAGCCAAAAGTCATATATCCAGCAAAACTCTCTCAAATATGAAGGTGACATTAAGACATTTACAGATAAACACAAGCTTAAAGGATTTGCAAAAACCACACCAAAGCTACAAGAACTACTAAAGGGAATTCTTTGGTCAGAAAATCAATAATATCAGATACCAATACAACACAAGGTCACAGAACAGAACATCCTGATATCAACTCAAATAGAGAAATCACAAAAACAAAATAAGATTAATTAAAAAAAATGCTCAAAACAGGAAATCATTAATGTCATTATGTAAAAGACTACAATAATCAATAAAAATGGACTAAATACAGGAAGCATAGATCTTCCATATGGAAAGGAAACCAAGGCGATTTAGATGAATAAAAGATAGGTTTTTACTTAGAACAATAGGGGTAAATATTAAGGTAACCACAAAGGGGTCTAACAATTCTGTACTTCAAAATAAAAACCAAGATAAACATAACGACTCAGTAAAAATAAATTCAACTACTATGAAAATGAGGACCACACAATTTACAAAGAAAAACTCAGCACAAAAAAGTGAGTGGAAAAATGAAATTGTCAACAACAAATAAAATAAGGCATCAAAATGACAGCATTAAACTCATACTTATCTATAACTACACTCTATGTAAATGGAATAAATGCACCAATAAAGAGACAGAGATTTGCAGATTGGATAAAAAAAAAGATCCGTGTATATGCTGCCTACAAGAAACACACCTTAGACTTGCAGACGCAACAAACTAAAACTCAAAAGACAGGAAAAAATATATCAAGCAAACAACAATCCAAAAAGAGCAGGAGTGGCAATATTAATTTCTGACAAAATGGACTTTAAAGTTACATCCACCACAAAGGATAAAGAAGACCACTACATAGAGATTAAATGGACAAGTTACCAGGAAGATATAACCATATTAAATATTTGTGCACCCCATGATAGGGCTGCAAGATGCATAAAACGAACTTTAACAGAATTAAAAAGTGAGACAGACACCTCCACAATTATACTAGGAGACTTCAACACACCGCTTTCAATGAAGGACAGGACATCCAAAAGAAGCTCGATAAAGACACGGAAGATCTAATTGATACAATCAACCAACTTCACCTCATAGACTTATACAGAACACTCCACCCAACAGAGGCAAACTATACTTTCTTTTCTAGTGCACAAGGAACATTCTCTAGAATAGACCACATATTAGGTCATAAAGGAAGCCTTTGCAGAATCCAAAACATTGAAATATTTCAAAGCATCTTCTCAGGTCATAAGGCCATAAAACTAGAAATCAATAACAGAAAAAGCAGGGAAAAGAAATCAAATACTTGGAAACTGAACAATACCCTGCTCAAAAAAGACTGGGTTATAGAAGATGGTAAAGAAGGAATAAAGAAATTCATAGAATGCAATGAGACTGAAAACACTTCCAATTGGAACCTTTGGGACACAGTGAAAGCAGTGCTCAGAGGTCAATTTATATCAATAACTGCACACATACAAAAAGAAGAAAGAGCCGGAATCAAAGAACTGTCCCTACAACTTGAACAAATAGAAAGAAAGCAACAAAAGAAACCCACAGGCACCAGAAGAAAACAAATAATAAAAATTAAAGGAGAATTAAATGAATTAGGAAACAGAAAAACAATTGAAAGAGTTAACAAGACCAAAAGCTGGTTCTTTGAAAAAACTTAAGAAAACTGATAAACCATTGGCCAGACAGACTAAAGAAATACAGGAAAGGAAACAAATAACCCAAATAAGAAATGAGATGGGCCAAATCACACACAACAGACCCAACTGAAATTAAAGGAATCATATCAGATTACTATGAAAAATTTTACTCTAAGAAATTTGAAAACCTAGAAGAGATGGATAATTCCAAGAAACACACTACCTACGTAAACTGACACAAACAGAAGTAGAACAACTAAATAGACCCATAACAAAAAAAGAGTTTGAAAAGGTAATCAAAAAAGTCCCAACAAAAGAAAAAGCCCTGGCCCTGACGGCTTCACTGAAGAGTTCTACCAAACTTTCAGAGAAGAGTTAACGCCACTACTACTAAAGGTATTTCAAAGCGTAAAAAAGGATGGAATACTCCCTAACTCATTCTATGAAACCAGCATATTCCTGATACTAAAACCAGCTAAAGACAGCATAAAAAGGAAAATTACAGACCTATATTCCTCATGAACATAGATGCAAAAATCCTCAACAAAATTCAAGCCAATAGAATTCAACAACATATCAGAAAAATAATCCACCACGACCAAGTGGGATTTTTACCAGGTATGCAAGGATGGCTCAATATTAGAAAAACAATTAATGTAATCCACCACATAAATAAAACAAAAGACAAGAACCACGTGATTTTATCAATTGATGCAGAAAAGGTCTTTGACAAACTCCAACACCCATTCATGATAAAAACTCTCAGTAAAATATGAATAGGAAGAAAACTCCTCCACATAATAAAGGGCATTTATACAAAGCCAACAGCTAACATCATCCTTAATGGAGAGATTCTGAAAGCATTCCCCTTGAGAATCAGAACCAGACAAGGATGCCCCTTATCACCACTTTTATTCGACATTGTGCTGGACGTCCTAGGCAGAGGAATTAGGCTAGATAAAGAAATAAAGAGCATCCAGATTGGTAAGGAAAAAGTAAACGTATCTCTATTTGCAGATTACATGATCTTTTACACAGAAAACCCTAAAGAATCCACAAGAAAACTACTGAAACTAATAGAAGAGTTGAGCAAACTATCTGGATACAAGATAAACATACAAAAATTAGTTGAATTTCTCTACAACAACAAAGAGATATTCGAAGAGGAAATCACCAAATCAATACAATTTACGGTAGCCCCACAAAAGATAAAATACTTAGGAATAAATCTAACCAGAGGCGTAAAAGATCTACGTAATTAGAATTACAAGACACTACTGCAAGAAACCAAGAGACACACATAAGTGGACAAACATACCTTGCTCATGGATAGGAAGACTCAACATTGTGAAAATGACTGTTCTACACAAAGCGGTCTATAGATACAATGTAATCCCGATCCAAATTCCAATGACATTTTTTAACGAGATGAAAAAACAAATCACCAACTTCATATGGAAGGGTAAGAGGCCCTGGTTAAATAAAGCATTACTGAAAAAGAAGATCAAAGTGGGAGGCCTCACATTACCTGATTTTAGAACCTATTATACCTCCACAGTAGTCAAAATAGCCTGGTACTTGTACAACACCAGATACATAGACCAATGGAACAGAATTGAGAATGCAGACATAAATCCATCCACATATGAATAGTGATATTTGACAAAGGCCCAAAGTCTGTTAAATGGGGAAAAACAGTCTCTTTAACCAATAGAGCCCCAGTGGCACAGTGGCTAAGAGCTATGACATGCTACAGCTGCTAACAAAAAGGTCAGCAGTTTGAATCCACCAGCTGCTCCTAGGAAACCCTACAGAGAAGTTCTACTCTGTCCTATAGGGTTGGGATCAACTCAATGGCAACATGTTGGAAACCCTGGTAGCATAGTGGTTAAGAGCTATGACTGCTAAACAAAAGGTCAGCAGTTACAATCCACCAGGCACTCCTTGCAAACTCTATGGGGCAGTTCTACTCTGTCCTACAGGGTGGCTATGAGTCACAATTGACTTGACGGCAACGGGTTTGGTTTCTTTTTTTTTAAATAAATGGTGCTGGTGTAACTGGATATTCATCTGCAAAAAAAAAAAAAAATAAGACCCATACCTAACACCATGCACAAAAACTAACTCAAAATGGATCAAAGACCTAAATATAAAATCTAAAATGATAAAGATCATGGAAGAAAAAAATAGGGACAACACTAGGAGTCCCAATACATGGCAAAACAGTATACAAAACATTGCTAACAATGCTCAAACAGCAGAATAGAAACTAGATAACTGGAAGCTCCTAAAAATAAAACACTTATGCTCATCAAAAGACTTCACCAAATGAGTGAAAAGACTACCTACAGACTGGGAAATAGTTTTTGGTTACAACAAATCCAGTCAGGGCCTTATCTCTAAAATCTACATGATACTGCAAAAACTCAACTACAAAACAACAAATAACCCAACTGAAAAATGGACAAAGGGTATGAACGGACACTTCACCAAAGAAGACATTTAGGCAGCTAATAGACACATGAGGAAATGCTCATAGTCATTAGCCATCAGAGAAACGGAAATCAAAACTACAATGAGATACCACCTTACCCCATCAAGGCTGGCATTAATCCAAAAAACACAAAATAATCAATGTTGGAGGGGTTGTGGAGAGATTGGAACACTAATACACAGCTGGTGGGAATGTAAAAGGGAACAACAACTTTGGAAACGGATTTGACCGTTCCTTAAAAAGCTAGAAATAGAAATACCATGTGATTCAGCAATCCCACTACTTAGAATATATCCTGGAGAAATAAGGGCCCTCACACAAACAGATACATGCATACCTGTGTTCATTGCAGCACCGTTTACAACAGCAAAAAGATGGAAGCAAGCAAGGTGCCTATCCATGGATGAATGGATAAATAAATTATGGTATACTCACACAATGGAATACTACATATCAATTAAGAACAACAATGAATCCGTGAAACATAACATGGAGGAATCTGGAAGGCATTATGCTGAGTGAAAATAATCAGTTGCAAAAGGTCAAATATTGAATGAGACTGCTATTATAAGAACTCAAGAAAAAGTTTAAACACAAAAGAGAATATTTTTTGATGGTTATGAGGGTGGGGAGGGAGGGAGAAGGGTATTCACTAATGAGATAGCAGACATGAAATATTTTAGGTGAAGGGAAAGAACACACAATACAGGGGAGGTCAACACAACTGGACTAAACCTAGAGCTAAGAAGTTTCCTGAATACAACCAAACACTTTGAAGGCCAGAGTAGCAGGGATGGGGGTCTGGGGACCATGGTTTCAGGGGACACCTAGGTCAGTTGGCATAACAAAATGTATTAAGGAAACATTCTGCGTTCCACTTTGGTGAGTGGCATCTGGGGTCTTAAAGGATAGCAAGCAGCCATCTAAATGCATCAATTGTTCTCAACCCACTTGGAGCAAAGGAGAATGAACTCCAAAGATACAAGGTAAATATTAGCCCAAGTGGCAGAAAGGGCTACATAAACCAGAGACTCAATCAGCTTGAGACCAGAGGAACTGGATAATGCCCGGCTACCACCGATGACTGCTCTGAGAGGGAACACAACACAGAATCCCTGATGGAGCAGAAGAACAGTGGGATTCAGACCTCAAAGTCTCATAAAAAGATCAGATTTAATGGTCTGACTGAGACTGGAGGGACCCCAGAGGTCGTGGTCCCTGGACCTGCTGTTAGCCCCAAGACTGGAACCATTCCCGAAGCCAACTCTTCAGATACGGGTTGGACTGGACCATAAGACAGAAAATGATACTGGCGAGGAGCGAGCTTCTTGGCTCAAGCAGACACATGAGACTATGTGGGCAGCTCTTGTTCAGAGGTTAGATGAAAAGGCATAGGGGGACGGGAGCTGGTCTCCTTGAATGGACACGGGAAATACAGGGTAGAGAGAAGGAGTGTACTGTCACTTTGTAGAGGGAGCAACTAGGGACACCTAACAATGGGTGTATAAGTTTTTGTATGAAAAACTGACTTGAACTGTAATCTTTCACTTAAAGCACAATTAAGAAAAAAAAAAAAAAAAGAAATCCTTTGCTGATATCAAGCTGATTCTGATTCAAAGCAACGCTATGAGACAGAGTAGAACTTCCCCATAGGGTTTCCAAAGCTGAAATCTTTGTGGAAGTAGACTCTTATATCTTTCTACTGAAGAGTGGCTGGTGGGTTTGAACTCCTGACCTTTCGGGGGGCAGCTGAGTCCTTAACCACTGTACCACCAGGACTCCTTCAAGGGTAGTAATAATACAATACTACAATAATACCCAAGGGTAGTAATAACCCAGTGCTGTCAAGTAGTAATAGTAGTCTTTATTTCTACTTTCTGTGATTTCAAAAAAAGAAAGTTTTGTTTGCAAAGTCGAGACATTGAACATTCGATGCTTGTGTGATTAGGAAAAAAGCTCATCCAAATCTCTTTTCTTTTAGTGGAAACTGGTAATACACTAACAAAAACCATGGTATAATTTAGACAGCTATATTTTAAAAACTAGTTACATCCTACTTGACCAATTTTTCTCTATATGGAAACCCAGAAAAGTCTCACTATATAAACGTGACAATGCTCCAGGCCAATATGTATAGTTGTTTTTGCTATGTTTTCACTTGTAAAGCACAGTGCGCTAAAATTGTATTTTTCATGTTTCAGTCCTATTAATTCACAAAAATGTAAGCAAAGAGGATAAAACCAGGATAACTGACAAGGGCAGGTAATTGGATGGTCTTCCTCTGAACACCTTTAGGATCGCTGTCTATAAAGCTAGCCTGACCCTTATCATCTGCTTCATAATTGACTCTCAGAAGGGTCTTCTCATAAGATCAGAATCAGTTGCTCAGCAGTCTGGGAGTGAGGGGTTGGGGAAACTAGACTGTCCATCCAGCATCGGGAGCCATGGGTGCGCCCATCCAAGGAGCTGGGCTGGATAATGTGTTTAGGGAGCAAAGGATCAGTATCATTGAGATGTCTGTGATTATACATTGTAATTGGACTTACTGCCCGTGAAGAGTACCCTGATCTTATCCTGAGAGGCCCCAGATTTCAATTCTCTGCTTGTAAATCCTGCTTTATAGCTTTGCTGTTTCCTTGTGGCTATCAAAATATCAACAGTCACTACCCGATACTATTTTCAGGTTGACTTTCAGGAGTTCTTTCTGAATCTAAGGTTCTTAATCTAGTGTGCAGAGGACTTGTGACATCTCTTGGTGGCTCAAAGGTGTGTGTCAGGGTTGTGTACTTTCACCATACTTATTCAATCTGCATGCTGAGAAAATAATCCAAGAAGATGGATTATATGAAAAAGAATGTGACATCAGGGTTAGAGGAAGGCTCATTAACAACCAGTGATATGCACATGATATAACCATTGTTACTGAAAGTGAAGAGAACTTGAAGTACTTAGTGATGAAAATCAAAGACTACAGCCTTCTTTTTTTATACCTCAACATAAATAAAAAAATCCTGAACTGGACAAATACGCAATATCATGATAAACCGAGAAAATATTGAAGTTGTCAAGGATTTCATTTTACGTGGTCCACAACCAATGCCCATGGAAGCAGCAGTCAAGAAATCATACAACATATTGCATTGGGCAAATCTGCTGCAAAAGACTTCTTTAAAGTGTTAAAAAGCAAAGATGTCATTTTGAGGACTAAGGTGCTCCTGACCCAAGCCATAGTGGTTTTTTTTTTAAGTAATTTTTATTGTGCTTTAAGTGAAAGTTTAAAAATCAAGTCAATCTCTCACACAAAAACCCATATACACCTTGCTTAACACTCCCAATTACTCTCCCCCTAATGAGACAGCCCTCTCTCTCCCTCCACTCTCTCTTTTCATGTCCATTTCGCCAGCTTCTAACCCACTCCACCCTCTCATCTCCTCTCCAGGTAGGAGATGCCAATATAGTCTCAAGTGCCCACCTGATCCAAGAAACTCACTCCTCACCAGCATCCCTCTCCAACCCATTGTCCAGTCCAATCTATGTCTGAAGAGTTGGCTTCCGGAATGGTTCCTATACTGGGCTAACAGAAGGTCTGGGGGCCATGACCACTGAGGTCCTTCTAGTCTCAGTCAGACCATTAAGTCTGGTCTTATGAGAATTTGGGGTCTGCATCCCACTGTTCTCTTGCTCCCTCAGGGGTTCTTTGTTGTGTACCCTGTCAGGGCAGTCATCGGTTGTAGCCAGGCACCATCTAGTTCTTCTGGTCCCAGGATGATGGAGTCTCTGGTTCATGTGGCCCTTTCTGTCTCTTGGGCTTGTAATTGCCTTGCGTCCTCGGTATTCTTCACTCTCCTTTGATCCAGGTGGGTTGAGACCAACTGATGCATCTTAGATGGCCACTTGCTAGCGTTTAAGACCCCAGACGCCACTCTTCAAAGTGTGATGCAGAATGTTTTCTTAACAGATTTTATTATGCTAATTGACTTAGATGCCCCCTGAAACCTTGGTCCTCAGACCCCTGCCCCTGCTATGGTGGCCTTCGAAGCATTCCGTTTTTTCAAGAAACTTCTTTGCTTTTGGCTTAGTCCAGTTGTGCTGACCTCCCTTATTGTGTGCTGTCTTTCCCCTCACCTAAAGAGTAGTATTCCACTGGATGAATATACCATAAGTTATTTATTCATTCATCCATTGATGGGTGCCTTGGTTGCTTCCATTTTTTGCTATTGTAAACAGCGCTGCAATAAACTTGGGTGTGCATATATCTGTTCGTGTAAAGGCTCTTATTTCTCTAGGATATAGTCCAAGGAGTGGGATTGCTGGATCGTATGGTAGTGCTATTTCTAGCTTCTTAAGGAAGCGCCAAATTGATTTCCAAAGTGGTTGTACCATTTGACATTCCCACCAGCAGTGTACAAGTGTCCCAATCTCTCCACAGCCTCTCCAACATTTATTCTTTTGTGTATTTTGGATTAATGCCAGCCTTGTTGGAGTGAGATGAAATCTCATTGTAGTTTTGATCTGCATTTCTCTAATGGCTAATGATTCTGAACATTTCCTCATGTATCTTTTAGCTACCTGAATGTCTTCTTTAGGGAAGTGTCTATTCATATCTTTTGCCCATTTTTTAATTGGGTCATTTGTCTTTTGGCAGTTGAGTTTTTGCAGTATCACGTAGATTTTAGAGATTAGGCGCTTATCAGAAACGTCATACCTAAAAACTTTTTCCCAGTCTGTAGGTACTCTTTTTACTCTTTTGGTGAAGTCTTTTTTTTTGGGTGACCATAGGTGTTTGATTTTTAGGAGCTCCCAGTTATCTAGTTTTTCTTCTACATTCTTTATACTGTTTTGTATACTGTTTATGCCATGTATTAGAGCTCCTAACTTTGTCCCTATTTTTTCTTCCATGATCGTTATCATTTTAGATTTTATATTTAGGTCTTTGATCCATTTTGAGTTAGTTTTTGTGCATGGAGTGAGGTATGGGTCTTGTTTCATTTTTTTGCAGATGGATATCCAGTTATGCCACCACCATTTCTTAAAAAGACTGTCTTTTCCCCATTTAACTGTTTTGGGGCCTTTGTCAAATATCAACTGCTCATATGTGGATGGATTTATGCCTGGATTCTCAATTCTGTTCCATTGTTCCATGTACCTGTTGTTGTACCAGTACCAGGCTGTTTTGGCTACTGTTCCGGTATAATAGGTTCTAAAATCAGGTAAAGTAAGGTCTCCCACTTTGTTCTTCTTTTTCAATAATGCCTTATTTATCTGGGGCCTCTTTCCCTTCCATATGAAGTTGGTGATTTGTTTCTCCATCTCATTAGAGAATGTCGTTGGGATTTGGATAGGAATTACCTTAAATGTATAGATAGCTTTGGTAGAATAGACAGTTTTATAATGTTAAGTCTTCCTATCCACGAGCAAGGTATGTTCTTCCACTTAAGTACGTCTCTTTTGGTATCTTACAGAAGGGTACTGTACTTTTCTTTGTATAAGCGTTTTACATATCTGGTAAGGTTTTTTCCTAAGTATTTTATCTTTTGGGGGGCTACTGTAAATGGCATTGATTTGGTGATTTTCTCTTCGATGTTCTTTTTGTTGGTGTAGAGGAATCCACCTGGTTTTTGTATGTTTATCTTTATCCTGATACTCTGCTGAATTCTTCTATTAGTTTCAGTAGTTTTCTGGAGGATTCCTTAGACTTTTCTGTGTATAAGATCATGTCATCTGCAAACAGAGATACTTTGACTTCTTCCTTGCCAATGTGGATGCCCTTTATTTCTTTATCTAGCCTAATTGCTCTGGCTAGGACTTCCAGCACAATCTTGAATAAGAGTGGTGATAAAGGGCATCCTTGTTTGGTTCCCGATCTCAGTGGGAATGTTTTCAGGCTCTCTCCATTTAGGGTGATGTTGGCTGTTGGCTTTTTACAAATGCCCTTTATTATGTTGAGTAATTTTCCTTCTATTCCTATTTTGCTGAGAGTTTTTATCATGAATGAGTGTTGAACGTTGTCAAATGCCTTTTCTGCATCGATTGAAAAAATCATGTGATTCTTGTCCTTTGTTTTATTTATGTGGTGGATTACATTAATTGTTTTTCTAAAGCATACCTGTTATGAATCCCACTTGGTCATGGTGAATGATTTTTTTAATATGTCGTTGAATTCTATTGACTAGAATTTTGTTGAGGATTTTTGCATCTACATTCATGAGAGATATATGTCTTTAATTTTCTTTTCTTGTGGTGTCTTTACCTGGTTTTGGTATCAGGGATATTGTGGCTTCATAGAATGAGTTTGGTAGTGTTCCACCCTTTTCTATGCTCTGAAATACCTTGAGTAGTAGTGGTGTTAACTCTTCTCTGAATGTTTGGTGGAACTCAACTCTGAGGCCGTCTGGACCAGGACTTTTTTTTTGTTGGGAGTTTTTTGATTACCTTTTCAATCTCTTCTTCTGTTATGGGTCTATTTAGTTGTTCTACCTCTGTTTGTGCTAGTTTAGGTAGGTAGTGTGTTTCTAGGAATTCACCCATTGATTCTACGTTTTCAAATTTCTTTGAGTATAGTTTTTCATAGTAATCTGATTAAAATAAATTAAATTCAAATAAAATCCTTCAATTTCAGTTGGGTCTGTTGTAATATCACCCATCTCATTTCTTTTTTGGGTTATTTGCTTCCTCTCCTGTTTTTCTTTTGTCAGTTTGGCCAGTGATTTATCAATTTTGTAGAGTTTTTCAAAGAACCAGCTTTTGGTCTTGTTAATTCTTTCAATTGTTTTTCTGTTTTCTATTTCATTTAGTTCAGCTCTAATTTATTATTTGTTTTCTTCTGGTGCCTGTGGGTTCCTTTTGCTGCTTTCTTTCTATTTGTTCAAGTTGTAGGGACAGTTTTTTGATTTGGGCCCTTTCTTCTTTTTGGATGTGTGCATTTATTGATATAAATTGGTCTGTGAGCACCGCTTTTGCTGTGTCCCAAAGGTTCTGATAGGAAGTGTTTTCATTCTCATTGGATTCTCTGAATTTCTTTATTACATCCGTGATGTCTTCTGTAATACAGTCTTTTTTGAGCAGGGTATTTTTCAGTTTCCAACTGTTTGATTTCTTTTCCGTGCTCTTTCTGTTATTGATTTCCACTTTTATGGCCTTAAGGTCAGAGAAGATGCTTTGCAATATTTCAATGTTTTGGATTCTGGAAAGGCTTGCTTTATGACCTAATATGTCGTCTATTCTAGAGAATGTTCCATGTGCACTAGAAAAGAAAGTATACTTGGTTGCTGTTAGGTGGAGTGTTCTGTATATGTCTATGAGGTCAAGTTGGTTGATTGTGGCATTTAGAACTTCCGTGTCTTTATTGAGCTTCTTTCTGGATGTCCTGTCCTTCACTGAAAGTTGTGTGTTGAATTCTCCTGTGATTATTGTGGAGCTGTCTATCTCACTTTTCAATGCTGACAGAGTTGTTTTATGTATCTTGTAGCCCTGTCATTGGGTACATAAACATTTAATCTGGTTATATCTTCTTGATGTATTGTCCCTTTAATCATTGTATAGTGTCCTTCCTTATCCTTTATGATGGCTTTAACTTTAAAGTCTCTTTTGTCAGAAATTAATAGCCACTCCTGCTCTTTTTTGATTATTGTTTGCTTGATATATGTTTTTCCATCCTTTGAGTTTTAGTTTGTTTGTGTCTCTAAGTCTGAGTTGTGTCTCTTGTAGGCAGCATATAGATGGATCTTGTTTTTTAATCCATTCTGCCACTCTTTGTCGGTGCATTTAGTCCATTTTCATTCAGGGTAGTTACGGATAGGTATGAATTTAGTGCTGTCAGTTTGACATCTTTTTTTGTGTGTTGTTGACAGTTTTTTTTTCCCACTTGATTTTATGTGCTGAGTAGATTTTCTTTATGTTGTCCTTTCCTCATATTTGTTGTTGTTGATTTTATTTCTGCTGAGGCTATTTTTCCCTTGTATTTTATTTTGATGAGTAGGATAGTTTGTCTCCTTTGTGGTTACCTTATTATTTACCCCTATTTTTCTAAATTTAAACCTAACTTTTATTTCTTTGTATTGCCGTATCTTTCTCTCCATATGGGAGGTGTATGATTACATTTCTTAGTCCCTCTTTATTATTTTAATATTGTCTTCTTTTTTATAATAACATCACTGTTACCCTGTTTTGGGCTTTTTTAAAAAAAATAATCTTGCTTTGTTTTTTTGGATTTCCCCGTCTGGGTTGACTTCTGCTTGCTTTGGTCAGTGTTCTAGTCTTGGGTTGATACCTGATATTATTGATTTTCTAACCAAAGAACTCCTTTTAGTATTTCTCATAGTTTTGGTTTCGTTTTTTTGAATTTCCTCAACTTGTGTTTGTCTGGAAATGTCTTAATTTCACTTTCATATTTAAGAGACAGTTTTGCTGGATATATGATTCTTGGCAGGGAATTTTTTCCCTTCAATTTTTCAAATATGTCATCCCATTGTCTTCTTGCCTGCATGGTTTCTGCTGAGTAGTCCAAGCTTATTCTTATTGGCTCTCCCTTGTAGGTGACTTTTCATTTATCCTTCGCTGCCATTATAATTCTCTCTTTATCTTTGATTTTGGCAAGTTTGATTATAATATGTCTTGGTGACTTTCTTTTAAGATCTACCTTATGTGGAGTTTGATGAGCATCTTGGATAGATATCTTCTCATCTTTCACAATATCAGGGAGGTTTTCTGCCAAAAATTCTTCAACAATTTTCTCTTTATTTTCTGTTATCCCTCCCTGTTCTGGTACTCCAATCACTCGTAGGTTATTTCTCCTGATAGAGTCCCACATGATTCTTAAGTGTTCTTCATTTTTTTAAATTCTTTTATCTGATTTTTCTTCAAATATATTAGTGCCAAGTGATTTATCTTTGAGTTCAGAAATTCTAGCTTCTACTTGCTCAATTCTGCTCCTATGACTTTCTATCGAGTCATCTAATTCTGTAATTTTATTGTTAATCTTCTGAATTTCTGAT
This sequence comes from Elephas maximus indicus, assembly GCF_024166365.1. Taxonomy (NCBI): domain Eukaryota; kingdom Metazoa; phylum Chordata; class Mammalia; order Proboscidea; family Elephantidae; genus Elephas; species Elephas maximus. The sequence continues at coordinate 25,285,900 of NC_064829.1, forward strand.
TGCTGTCTGTCTATAGATTTTTCCAGCTTAATAAGTTTTTCATTATGTTCCTGAATAATCTTTCTAATTTCTTCAGTTGCTTTATCTGTGTGTTCCTTGGCTTGTTCTGCATATTGCCTCATCTTCTTCCTGATGTTTTGAAGGGTTCTGTATATTAAACTTTTGTATTCTGGCTCTGGTAATTCCAGGAATCCACTTTCATCTAGAAGATCCCTGGATTCTTTGTTATGAGAGCTCGTTGAGGTGATCATGGTCTGTTTCTTTATGTGACTTGATTTTGACTGTTGTCTCCGAGCCATCTATAAGTTATTACATTAGTTTATGCTTGCTTACTGTGTCGTAGCTGCTGGCTTTGTTTTGTTTTGGTATACCCCTATGGGTTGCTTGAGTGAGCTAGCTTGATTATTTTCACCTTTGGAGATCTGGTGTCCTGTCCCCAGCTGGCTAGAGCTGTTATCACATATATCAGTCTAGAAGTCCATTCAGTTTTCTTGTATGAATTCAGCTCAGGTTTCCAGAAAGATGACCATCAAGTGTGTGGTACAGGCTCTGTCCTACAGTCTTAGAGGGGCAGGGGTGATTAGCATATATACCAGTTTCCGATTGCAGCAGGGGGTCACACTCTGAACAAGGCAGGGTTCTGAGAACCAACCCCCAAATGTCTCTGAGGGAAAAAGTATTCCCTAGAACATGCTGGTGGGTGGGTTCTGCAGAGGGACCATGGGCACCCAAAGTTTTTGGTTGTAAAGGCTGGGAGGTACCAGTTATCTTTGGACCGCTGTCATGGGTGGCTGGGTGACATGAGTGGAGCTACCAGTCCTTAGGCCCCTGATGTGGGTAGGTGAGGACCTTGTTTAAAGGGCAAAGCAATGTCAAACGTCAAACACCCACCTCTCCACTGCACAGCTGAAATGGTTGGAGTGTGCCAACAAGGGCCTATTCTCCTGAAGTAGGCCCACACAGGTCCATGCAGAAGGGAAAGGTGCTCAAGGTCCACTGACGGTTTATGCCTGGACAGGAGCTGCTTCTGTCCTGAGCTTCCCCAGTTAACAGACCTAGCAAATTATCTTTTGCCCCCAATTGCAAATTTTTTCCTTCCCCAAGGCGGGGAGGATGGCTGTAGGTTCTCACCAGGGTCTATCTCAGGCCCAGGGATTCAGCCGTTGAAGCCCAAACCATAGTGTTTTTCACCACCTCATATTCATGTGAAAGCTGGACAATGAATAAGGAAGACTGAAGAAGAATTGATGCTTTTCTATTATGGAGTTGGCAAAGAGCACGAATATACCATGGACTGCCAGAAGAATGAACAAGTCTGTCTTGTAAGAAGTACAGCCAGAATGCTCCTTAGAAGCAAGGATGGCAAGACTTCATCTCATGTACTTTGGACATGTTTTCAGGAGGGAACAGTCTCTGGAAAAGAACACCAGGCTTGACAAGATAGAGGGTCATCGAAATAGAGGAAGACCCTCAATGAGATAGATTGACACAGTGACTGCAACAATGGGCTCAAGCATAACAATGGTTGTGAGGATGGCACAGGACCTGGCAGTGTTTCATTCTTTTGTACATAGCGTCGCTATACATTGGAACCAACCCAACAGCACCTAACAACAACAATATCAACTTGGTGGCTCAGGAGTCTTTTATTTTTGCGCCATTCCTGATTCTCAGTGGTGGTCTGGATAGTTGGGGTTTTCAGACAAATGAGGGGTAAAAAGCTAAAGCGTATGAAATGGACACTTTGTGCCAGAGAGTAAGCAGTCGGGAATGTGAAAATGTGTTTCCAGTTAAGACAATCTGGCTGACCATGACCTAGGCATAACAAGATTAAAATGAATTCTAATTCTTTTTTGACATGAATTTGACGAAAATCAAATGTTCTTACTATAAAAAACGTGTCCCATATATAGCTTTCTTTTCACTTGATGCCAAGTGATTATTAACTTATTTCAATAATCTTTTACAGTTCTTATGTTACAAGAACATGGCTATGGAAATATACTGCTCTTTATTTTTCAACACATATGAACCTGATTTTAGCTGCAAACAAAGCACATATTTTAAGGAAACATTCAAGCATATGAACAAAAGAACGTGAAAATTATCATGGTTATTCAATCAGTTTGTGATTATGTCAAAACATTTCTATCATGGAACATTTGTTGAACACATGCTTGGCAGTTTTCCAAAATAGTTTCATAGAAAAATCAAGAGAACAAGAGCTTCAAAATGCTTTTCACATTTTCAATATTAAGTTTCTTCTAAGGCTACCGCATAGAAATAACACTTTTTTGTTGTTAGGTGTCATCGAGTCAGTTCCAGCTCATAGAGACACTATAAAACAGAGTAGAACTGCCCCATAGGGCTCTCAAGGAGTAGCTGGTGGATTTCAAGTGCCAATCTTTTTGTTAGCAGCCGAGCTCTTAACCACTATACCACCAGGGCTCCAGAAATACAATAGTTACAGGTATAACAAGTAATTATCAGCTATTTCATTGTCATTTTATCCTTTACGTTTAATGCAAACTTTTACAATTTTGGTGGTTGTTATTGTTGTTAGGTGCTGTGGAGTTGGCTCTGACTCATAGTGACCCTATGTACAGCAATAAAACACTGGCCGGTCTCGTGCCATCCTCACAATTGTTGTTGTGCTTGACCCCATTGTTGCAGCCAGTGTCAAAGACCTTTCTGGTATTCTGTGCTTTCAACCAAGATCCATCTGACATCAGCAATGATATCCTTCGTTCCATGTCCTCTTCTGAATCTGCCTTGAATTTCTGGCAGTTCCCTGTCGATGTCCTGCTAAAACTTTGGTAGAAACACTCAAATCAAAATTTACCGTAAAATATTCCTGGGCAAACTGAAGTACAAAAACATCTCTGAGGCATTTTACATAGTCCTTACCAAAGATATTCTTTCCCTCAATCCCTGGATCTTACTTTCTAGCCAATTTGGTACTATTCAAACAAAATGAAGAACTACATCAATTAGTTAGATAATTCTTTTCCAAAACAAAGGTAGCTTTACTATTTTTCTTCTTTTAAGTATTATGTGTACTCATGGAGAAAATTCAAGTAATATAGCTCTTCCTCTATGAATTTTAATTTGTTGAAATCCTTGTCACAAAGCCGTCAGTTAATTTTTTTTATTAACTTTTATTGAGCTTCAAGTGAATGTTTACAAATCAAGTCAGACTGTCACATATAAGTTTATATACACCTTACTCCATACTCCCACTTGCTCTCCCCCTAATGAGTCAACCCTTCCAGTCTCTCCTTTCGTGACAATTTTGCCAGCTTCCAACTCTCTCTATCCTCCCATCCCCCCTCCAGAAAGGAGATGCCAACACAGTCTCAAGTGACCACTTGATATAATTAGCTCACTCTTCATCAGCATCTCTCACCTACCCACTGTCCAGTCCCTTTCATGTCTGATGAGTTGTCTTCGGGGATGGTTCCTGTCCTGTGCCAACAGAAGGTTTAGGGACCATGACCACCGGGATTCCTCTAGTCTCAGTCAGACCTTTAAGTATGATCTTGTTATGCGAATTTGGGGTCTGCATCCCACTGATCTGCTCCCTCAGGGGCTCTCTGTTGCGCTCCCTGTCAGGGCAGTCATCGATTGTGGCCGGGCACCAACTAGTTCTTCTGGTCTCAGGATGATGTAGGTCTCTGGTTCATGTGGCCCTTTCTGTCTCTTGGGCTCTTAGTTGTCGTGTGACCTTGGTGTTCTTCATTTTCCTTTGCTCCAGGTGGGTTGAGGCCAATCGATGCATCTTAGATGGCTGCTTGTTAGCATTTAAGACCCCAGACGCCACATTTCAAAGTGGGATGCAGAATGTTTTCATAATAGAATTATTTTGCCAGTTGACTTAGAAGTCCCCTCAAACCATGTTCCCCAAACCCCCGCCCTTGCTCCGCTGACCTTTGAAGCATTCATTTTATCCCGGAAACTTCTTTGCTTTTGGTCCAGTCCAGTTGAGCTGACCTTCCATGTATTGAGTATTGTCTTTCCCTTCCCCTAAAGCAGTTCTTAGCTACTAATTAATCAGTAAAAAACCCTCTCCCACCCTCCCTCCCTCCCCACCTCATAACCACAAAAGTATGTGTTCTTCTCAGTTTATACTATTTCTCAAGCTCTTATAATAGTGGTCTTATACAATATTTGTCCTTTTGCCTCTGACTAATTTCGCTCAGCATAATGCCTTCCAGGTTCCTCCATGTTATGAAATGTTTCATAGATTCGTCACTGTTCTTTATCGATGCATGGTATTCCTTTGTGTGAATATACCACAATTTACTTAACCATTCATCCGTTAACGGACACCTTGGTTGCTTCCAGCTTTTTGCTGTTGTAAACAGAGCTGCAATAAACATGGGTGTGCATATATCTGTTTGTGTGAAGGCTCTTATTTCTCTAGGGTATATTCCTAGGAATGGGATTTCTGGGTTGTATAGTAGCTCTATTTCTAACTGTTTAAGATAACGCCAGATAGATTTCCAAAGTGGTTGTACCATTTTACATTCTCACCAGCAGTGTATAAGAGTTCCAATCTCTCCGCAGCCTCTCCAACACTTATTATTTTGTGTTTTTTGGATTAATGCCAGCCTTGTTGGAGTGAGATGGAATCTCATCGTAGTTTTAATTTGCATTTCTCTAATGGCTAATGATCGAGAGCATTTTCTCATGTATCTGTTAGCTGCCTGAATATCTTCTTTAGTGAAGTGTGTGTTCATATCCTTTGCCCACTTCTTGATTGGGTTGTTTGTCTTTTTGTGGTTGAGTTTTGACAGAATCATATAGATTTGAGAGATCAGGCGCTGGTCTGAGATGTCATAGCTGAAAATTCTTTCCCAGTCTGTAGGTGGTCTTTTTACTCTTTTGGTGAAGTCTTCAGATGAGCATAGGTGTTTGATTTTTAGGAGCTCCCAGTTATCTGGTTTCTCTTCATCATTTTTGGTAATGTTTTGTATTCTGTTTATGCCTTGTATTAGGGGTCCTAGGGTTGTCCCTATTTTTTCTTCCATGATCTTTATCATTTTAGTCTTTATGTTTAGGTCTTTGATCCACTTGGAGTTAGTTTTTGTGCTTGGTGTGAGGTGTGGGTCCTGTTTCATTTTTTTGCAAATGGATATCCAGTTATGCCAGCACCATTTGTTAAAAAGATTATCTTTTCCCCAGTTAACTGACTCTGAGCCTTTCTCAAATATCAGCTGCTCGTATGTGGATGGATTTATATCTGGATTCTCAATTCTGTTCCACTGGTCTATGTGCCTGTTGTTGTACCAGTACCAGGCTGTTTTGACTACTGTGGCTGTATAATAGCTTCTGAAATCAGGTAGAGTGAGGCCTCCCACTTTCTTCTTCTTTTTCAGTAATGCTTTGCTTATCCGAGGCTTCTTTCCCTTCCATATGAAGTTGGTGATTTGTTTCTCTCTCCCCTTAAAATATGACATTGAAATTTGGATCGGAAGTGCATTGTATGTATAGATGGCTTTTGGTAGAATAGACATTTTTACTATGTTAAGTCTTCCTATCCATGAGCAAGGTATGTTTTTCCACTTAAGTATGTCCTTTTGAATTTCTTGTAGTAGAGCTTTGTAGTTTTCTTTGTATAGGTCTTTTACATCTTTGGTAAGATTTATTCCTAGGTATTTTATCTTCTTGGGGGCTACTATGAATGGTATTGATTTGGTTATTTCCTCTTCGATGTTCTTTTTGTTGATGTAGAGGAATCCAAGTGATTTTTGTATGTTTATCTTATAACCCGAGACTCTGCCAAACTCTTCTATTAGTTTCAGTAGTTTTCTGGTGGATTCGTTGTGGTTTTCTGTGTGTAAGATCATGTCATCTGCAAATAGAGATAATTTTACTTCCTCTTTGCCAATCCGGATGCCCTTTATTTCTTTGTCTAGCCTAATTGCTCTGGCTAGGACTTCTAGCACGATGTTGAATAAGAGCGGTGATAAAAGGCATCCACCATCAGTTAATTTTAATCTTATGGAAATTCAAAAAAGTATGGAGAGTGTAAACATTATTCTTAATACCACCACTCAGAGCTACTCACCCTGAACATTTGGGGGGAACATCCTTCTAATCATCTCTTTATGCATGTACATACAAATACAAAAGAACACAAATAATTTCAAACAAAGGGCATTATATGTACTATTTCATAATCTGCATTTAAATTATGGTTTCATATAGATCTTTCCCTACTTTATATATATATGCTATCAAAGCGTTGCCTAGTATTCTATTTATGTATTCTGTAAAAGAATTGCCTAGTATTCTATTTATGTATTCTGTAGAATTGCCTAGTGTTCTGTTATGTGAATCGACCATAGTTTAATTATCCCATTCTGTATTAATGGGCTTTTAGATTATTTCCAGACTTTATTATTAAAAAAAATATATATATACCGTGATGAACATCCTTGTACCTTTGCAAATCTGACTATTTATGTGTTATGGGAAACTCTCAGGAAATTCCTTTTATAGGCTGTAAAGCCTTGGACGTATCAAAGCAATGATTTTTCTTTTCTCATGGGAAACAGAATTGACAGATAGTGATCATTGTCTGTGATCTTGACAACTTAATCAACTTAATCTAGGTGACCCCTTCCTAAATACAGAATGTACTCACGACTAGGAAACAGAGCAGCTAATATTTCAAATTTCCCTGTGAAAAGTCCTTTTATATCTACTTGGATATCTTCTTCCTTTATATTGCTCTTAGGAGAAGAAAAAAGATATGTTTCATCTGACATCCTGAATAATGGTGGCTTTGCGTGTGCTTCGCTCCTAAGAAAGTTTGAAAGGATAATCTTATGTTTTAAGGAACTGCGTTTTGAACCAACAATGTTATGGCCAGAATAAACCTTTGCTTTTCAGGAATAAAGGATTCCCTCCCCCCCGCCCCCACCTTGGTCTCCTTGTTAATAAAAATAAGTTAAATATTTGGAATGCTTGATTTTACTTGCTTTGAAAATGTGAATAAAGCATCCTAAGATCATTGAGTGGATTTAAAGACTAGAATCAAGGTTTTATGCTAAAGCAGTAAGTAGACATGACTATGCTTATTTGTTTTAAGAAGCTCCAAAGGAAAAAGAAAAAAATAACTCAAAATTGATATAAAGAAGCCGAGAATCACAGCTTCCAGGAAGCTAGAACAAAACTGGTAAGAAAAAGAATCTTTGTTTAAAAAAATAAAAGAAAACCAAACTCATTATTGTAGAGGTGATTCCAACTCATAGAGACTCTATAAAGGATAGAAAAAAACTGCCCCACAGAGTTTCCAAGAAGCACCTGGTGGATTTGAACTGCCAACCTTTTGGTTAGCAGCTGTACCTCTTAACCACTACACCACCAGGGTTTAAAAAGGATTCTGAAACTCAGAAGTAAAATTTACTAAGTCTGTAGCGCTCCTGAAGAATCCTGTGAGTGAGTGAGTGAGTGAGTGAGTGAGTGAGTGAGTGAGTGAGTGAGTGAGTGAGTGAGTGAGTGAGGGAGTGAGGGAGTGAGGGAGTGAGTGAATGAGTGGGATTTGGGAAGGCAAAGAAGAGAGGGAGAGAAGGAGGTGTACTTAAAGCCAGTTTCAAGGAAAGAGGAAGCTATGAGTAATTGCAAAAGTGACTAGACTTCATCATAGAAAATGAGACATTTATGAATATTGTATAATGACTTTCAAGTTTTTTCTTCTCTTTTATGTCAACTGTGTTTTGACTAATCCTAATGGAGATGCTTGGTCTTCAGTTAGCAGGGCTCTCTCTTACTACATTAGAGATCTCTACAGGAATGTACTCATATTGACCTCTACTTTTTTTTTTTTTTTATTGTGCTTTAGGTGAAAGTTTACAGTTCAAGATAATTTCTCATACAAAAATTTATACACACGTTGTTATGTGCCCCTAGTTGCAATCCTCATAATGAGACAGCACACTCCTCCTTTCCATCCCGCATTTCTGGTGTCCATTCAACCTCCTATCCCATTCTACCTTCTCATCTCGTCTCCAGACAGGAGCTGCCCATTTAGTGTCATTTATCTGCTTAAACTAAGAAGCACACTCTTCATGAGTGTTTTTTTTGTTTGTTTGTTTTTATGTTTTATAATCCAGGCTAATCTTTGAAGAGTTGGTTTTGGAAACAGTTTTAGTTCTGAGTTAACATAGAGTTCAGGGGCCATGTCTATTCGGGTTCCTTTAGTTTCAGTCAGACCATAAAGTCTGGTCTTCTCACATGAATTTGAGTTCTGCACCACATTTTTCTCCTCCTCTGTCAGGGACTCTCTATTGTGTTCCCTGTCAGGGTAGTCATTGGTGGTAGCCAGGCACCATCTAATTTTTCTGGTCTCAGGCTAATGAAGTCTCTGGTTTATGTGGCCCTTTTGTCTCTTGCGCTAATATTTTCCTTATGTCCTTGATGTTCTTCATTCTCCTTTTCTCCAGGTGGGTTTGACCAATTAATGCATCTTAGAAAGCCACTCGCAAGCTTTTAAGATACCAGATGCCACTCATCAAAGTGGAACACAGAAGAGTTTCTTAATAATTGTTATACTAATTGACCTAGATGTCCCCAAAAACCATGGTTTCCAGACACCTGTCCCTGCTATTCTGTCCCCCAAGGCGTTTGGTTGTATTCAGGAAGCTTCTTAGCTTTTGGTTTAGTCCAGTTATGCTGACTTCCCCTGTATCATGTGTTGTCCTTCCCTTCACCTAAGATAATTCTTGTCTACTACCTACTTAGTGAATTCCCCTCTCCCTCCCTCCCTACCCTCATAACAATCAAAGAATGTTTTCTTCTGTGTTTAAACTTTTTCTTGAGTTCTTATAAGAGTGGTCTCGTTTATTTGTCCTTTTGTGACTAATTTCACTCAGCATAATCCCTTCCAGATTCATCCGTGTTGTGAGATGTTTCAAGGATTCATCATTGTTCTTTGTTGTTGTGTAGTATTCCATTGTGTGAATATGCCATGATTTGTTTATCCATTTGTCTGTTGATGGGCACCTAGGTTGTTTCCATCTTTCTGCTACTGTGAACAGTGCTGCCATGAACATAGGTGTGCATACATCTATTCATGTGATGGCTTTTTTTTTTTTTTCTCTAGGATATATTCCACGGATTGGGATTGCTGGATCTTATGGTACTTGTATTTCTAGCCTTTTAAGGAAGAACCAAGTAAATTTCCAAAGTGCTTGTACCATTCTACATTCCCACTAGCAGTGTGTAAGTGTTCCAGTCTCTCCACAACCTCTCCAACATTTATTATTTATTATTTTTTGGGTTAATGCTAGCCTTGTTGGGGTGAGATGGTATCTCATTGTAATTTCAATTTGCATTTCTCTAATGGCTAATGACCATGAGCATTTCCTAATGTATCTGTAAGCTGCCTGAATGTCTTCTTTGGTGAAGTGCCTGTTCACATCCTTTGCCCATTTTTTTTAATTGGGTTATTTGTCTTTTTGTTCTTGAAGTTTTGCAGTATCTTACAGATTTTAGAGTTTAGATCCTGATGAATATGTCTTAGCCAAAAATTTCTTCCTAGTCTGTACGTTGTCTTTTTACTCTTTTGATGATTTTTAGGAGCTTCCAGTTATCTAGTTTCTCTTCTGGTGTTTGTGCTTTGTTAGTTATGTTTTGTATTCTATTTATGCTATGTATTAGGGCTCCTAGCTTTGTCCCTATTTTTTCTTCCTTGAAGTCTATCATTTTAGATTTTATATTTAGGTCTTTGATCCATTTTGAGATAGTTTTTGTACATGGTGCGAGGTATGGGTCTCATTTCATTTTTTTTCAGATGGATATCCAGTTATGCCAGCACCATTTGTAAAAGAGACTGTCTTTTCCCCATCTAACGGACTTTGGGCCTTTGTCAAATAACAGTTCCTTGTAGATGGATGAATTTACTCCTGTATTCTCAATTCTGTTCCATTGGTCTATGTATCTGTTGTTGACCACCAGTACCAGTGTGTTTTGACTACCGTTGTGGCTATAACAGGTTCTAAAATCAGGTAGTGTGAGGCCTCCCCACTTTGTTCTTCTTCAGGAACGCTTTACTTATCCAGGGTCTCTTTCCTGTCCACATGAAGCTGGTGATTTGTTTCTCAATCTCATTAAAAAATATCATTGGGATTTGGATGGAAATTGCATTGTATCTGTAGATCGTTTTGGGTAGACTTAAAATTTTCACAATATTGAGCCTTCCTATCTATGAGTAAGGTATGTTTTTCCACTTAGGTAGGTCTCTTTTGGTTTCTTGCAGTAGTGTCTTGTAGCTTTCTTTGTATAGATCTTTTATGTCTCTGGTTAGATTTATTCACAAATATTTTATTTTCTTGGGGGCTACTGTAAATGGTATTGATTTGGTGACTTCCTCTTTGAAGTTCTCTGTGTTGGTGTAGAGAGATCCAACTGATTTCTGTATGTTTATCTTGTATCCTGATACTCTGATGAACTCTTCTATTAGTTTCAGTAGTTTTCTTGTGGACTTTTGGGGGTTTTCTGTGTATAAGATCATATCATCTGCACAAAGGGATAATTTTACTTCTTCCTTACCAATTTGGATACCATTTATTTCTTTATCTAGCCTAATTGCTCTCGCTAGGACCTCCAGCAAAATGTTGAATAAGAGTAGTGATAAAGGGCATCCTTGTCTGCTTGCTGTTCTCAACGGGAGTGCTTTCAGACGCTCTCCATTTAGGATGATGTTGGCTGTTCTCTTTGTATAAAATGCCCTTTATTATGTTATTTTCCTCCTATTCCCATTTTGCTGAGAGTTTTTATCATGAATGGGTGTTGAACTTTATCAGATGCCTTTTCTGCATCAATTGATAAGATCATGTGGTTCTTATCTTTTGTTTTATTTTTGTGATGGATTACGGTGATTGTTTTTCTAATGTTGAGCCATCTCTACATACCTGGTATGAATCTCACTTGGTCATGGTGAATTATTTTTCTGATATGTTGTTGAATTCTATCGGCTAGAATTTTGTTGAGGATTTTTGCATCTATGTTCATGAGGGACACTTGTCTGCTGCCTTCGTAGAATGAGTTTGGGAGTATTTCATCCTTTTCTGTAGTTTTTAGTGGTGCTAACTCTTCTCTGAAAGTTTGGTAGAATTGTCCAGTGAAGCCGTCAGGGCCAGGGCTTTTTGTGTGTGTGTGTGTGTAGGGAGTTTTTTTATTGCCTCTTCAAGCTCTTGTTATAGGTTTATTTTCTTGTTCTACCTCTGTTTGTGTTAGTTTAGGAAGGTAGTGTGTTTCTAGATATTTGCCCATTTTCTCTGGGCTTTCAACTTTGTTGGAGTACAATTTTTCATAGTATTCTGTTATGATTCTTTTAATTTCAGTTGGGTCTGTTTTGATATTGCCCATCTCATTTCTTATTCAGGTTAGTTGCTTCCTCTCCTGTTTTTCTTTTGTCAGTTTGGCTAATGGTTTATTGATTTTGTTGATTTTTTTCAGAGAGCCAGCTTTTGTTCTTGTTAACTCTTTCAATTGTTTTTCTGCTCTCTATTTCATTTATTTCTGCTCTAATTTTTATTATTTTCTTTCTTTTAGTGTCCATGGCTTCTTTTGCTGCTCTCTTTCTATTTGTTCAAGTTTTAGGGTTAGTGTTTTGATTTTGGCCCTTTCTTCACTTTGGAAGTGTGTATTTATTGCTATAAATTGACCTCCAAACTCTGCTTTTGCTGTATTCCAAAGGTTCTGGTAGGATGTGTTTTCATTCGCATTTGATTCTGTGACTATCTTTATTCCATCCTTGATTTCTTCTGTAACCCCATAGTTTTTGAGCAAGACGTTGTTCAGTTTCCATGTATTTGATTTTTTCCCTTACTTTTTCTGCTATTTATTTCTACTTTTATGGTTAAAAAAGATGCTTTTGTAATATTTTGATGTTTTGGGTTCTGTTAGGTCTTGCTTTGTGGCCTATTCTGGAGAATGTTCCATGTGCACTGGAAAAGAAAGTATACTTGACTGCTGTTGGGTGGAGTGTTCTTTATATGTCTATGAGATCAGGCTGGTTGATTGTGGCATTTTGATCTTCTTTGTCTTTATTGAGCTTTTTTCTGGATGTTCTGTCCTTCACCGAAAGCGGTGTGTTGAAGTCTCCTACTATTATTGTGGAGATGTCTATTTCTCTTTTCAACGCTGTTAGTTTGCTGTGTTTATTTTGGAGCCCTGTCATTGGGTGTGTAAATATTTGTCATGCTTATGCCCTCCTCGTGTATTGACCCTTTAATCATTATATAGGGTCCTTCCTTATCCTTTGTGGTGTATTTTACTTTAAAGTCTATTTTGTCAGAGATTAATATTGCCATTCCTGCTCTTTTTTGATTATGGTTTACTTGATATATTTTTTTCCCATTCTTTGAGTTTTAGTTTGTGTCTTTGAGTTTAAGATGTGTCTCTTGTAGGTAGCCTAGAGAGGGATCCTGTGTTTTTATCCATTCTGCCACTCTCTTGTCTCTTTATTGGTACATTTAGCCCATTTCCATTCAGCATAATTATTGGTGGGTATGAGTTTTTTTTGTGCTGTCATTTTCATGCATTTTGTGTGTGTGTTGTTAGTTTCTTTGTTCCACTTAATTTTCTGTGCTGAGTCATTTTTCTTTATGTATTTTCTTTTCATCTTTTTCATTGTTGTCGATTTTGTATTTGCTGAGTCTTTATGTTTTTCTTCCTTTTATTTTGATGTGTAGCATTGTTAGTTTCCTTTGTGGTTACCTTAATATTTACACTATTTTTCTATGTTTAAATGAATCTTTCATTTCTTGGTATCACCTTGACTTCCTCTCAATATGAAAGTTCTATGACTACATTATTTATTCTCTCTTTTTTGTTTTAATGTTTTCATCTTTTACATATTGATGTCTCTGTTTCCCTAATTTCACTGTTTTAGCTTTGATTTGTCTTGTGACCTCCCCCTCTGTGTTGATATCTGGTTCTTCTGCCCTATGTTCTAGTCTCGGGATGTTATCTGATGTTATTGATTTTCTAACCAGAGGACTCTCTTTAGTATCTCTTGTAATTTTTGTTTGGTTTTTACAAATTCCCTTAATGTCTATTTATCTGGAAATGCCCTAATTTCATCATCATATTTGAGAGGCAGTTTTGCTGGATATAAAATTCTTGGCTTGCATATTTTTTTCTCCAAGGCTTTATATATGTCATCCCATTGTCTTCTTGCCTGCATGGTTTCTGCTGAGTAGTCCGAGCTTAGTCTTACTGACTCTCCTTTGTAGGTGACTTTTTGTTTATCCCCCCACTACCCACTAACCCACTAACCCACTAACCCACTAACCCACTGCCATTGAGTGGATTTTATCCCTAACTTCTCTTAAAATTCTCTCTTTATCTTTGGTTTTGGCAAGTTTGATTATAATATGTCTTGGTGACTTTCTTTCGGGATCTACATTATGTGGATTTCAAAGAGCTTCTTGGAATAGAGATATCTTCTTGTTTTTCATGATATCGGGGAAGTTTTCTGCCAAACAAATTTTCAGCAATTCTCTCTGTATTTTCTGGTAACCTCTCTCCTCCCCCACCCCCGGATCTGTTTCTCCAGTCACTCATAGTTTTCTCCTTTTGATAGATTCTCACATAATTCTTAGGTTTTTTTCATTTTTTTTAATTCCTTTATCTGATTTTTTTTTTCAAATAAACTGGTGTAAGGTGATATCTTCAATCTCACTAATTCTGACTTCCATTGCCTCAGTTTGCTCCTATGACTTTCTGTTTAGTTGTCTAATTCTTAAATTTTATTGTTAATCTTTTAGATTTGTTTGCCTCTCTGTATGGATTCTTGCAGCCTGTTAAATTTTTCATTTTATGTTCTTTGTAACCTTCTTATGTTCCTCTGTTGCTTTGTCTGTGTGTTGCTTGGCTTGGTCTTCATTTTGTCTCATCTCCTTTCTCATCTCTTGAAGTGCTTTTTATATTAATCTTTTGAACTCTACCTCAGGTAATTCCAAGATGATCTTCCTGCAGGAAGTTCTTTGGTTGTTTGTTTTGGTCACTTACTGAAGCCATCATGGTCTGCCTCTTTATGTGATTTGATATTGACTGTTGTCTCTGAGCCATCAATAAGTTATTATATTTATTTATGTTTGCTTACTGTTTCCTAGCTTCTTGTTTTGTTTTGATTTGATATGCCCAGATAGGCTGGTCCTGTGAGCTATTTTTATTATTGGCATCTTTGAAGCCCCCATGGTCTATTATCAAGTGGTTAGAGCTGTTACTAGGTATGTGAGCCCAGGAGTCTGTTTACTTTTCTTGTGTGGGTTCACCTCAGGTGTCCAGGTCATTGGTCACTGAGTGCGTGGTGCAAGGTCTGACCTACAGTCCTAGATGGGTAGGGCTGCATAGTGGTGATTGGAGTAGGCACAGGTATCTGACTGCATAAGGGGGTTATGTGCTGAGCAAGGTAGAGGGCTGACAGCTGCCCCGGAGTGCCTGGGTGGAAAGTATGTCCCTGTTTCCTAGAGCATGTAGGTGGGTGAGATTTGCAGCTGGACTTTGGGCACCCAATGCTTCCTGTTGGTGGTAAGGGCTGTGAGGCACCACTTACTCTCAGATCCCTGTTGTGTGTCACTAGGTGGAGTGGGTGGAGCCACCAGTCCTCAGTGCCCTGATGTTAGTAGTGAGGACCTTGCTTAATGGGCAAGTTGGTTTCAAATGTCATGAATCTGCTACTCCCCTTTGCTGTTGCAGTTGAAAACAGGCTTCAGATATATACCCTGTTGTACTATGCTCATGAAGGCCTACGCAGTTGAAATATGCCCAGATAGAGGCATTCAAAGTCTATGGACTTCCTATGCCTGTGCCTAGAAAAAGAGCTGTTCCTGCCCTGAGTTCTTGGCTGAGGAGAAATGATAGATTATTTTTCCCTGTTTGTTAATTTTCTTCCTCTTCAAAGCCAGGAGAATGGCTCAGGGATCACAATGGGTTCCACTTCTGGCCCAGGAGGCATGGCAGTTACTGAAGCTGTACTGGGATCAGAGCAGAGTGGAGAGGGGACAGGTAAATGGGAGATAGGTACTTTGCAGAGGGGGGAAGGGTTGTTTTGATCCTGAGCAGTGGGTTAGATGCTTGCACTTAATTTTTGCAGATTCAGCACTACTTTTCCCTGGTTCTGAAGGCTTGCACAGACTCTCCATTACTCGGTTTCTCTCAGTATGAAAAACACACCCTTAATGCTACTGTGTGGCTCAGCCTGCATGCACCATCCAGTCCAGCCTACAACTGCTGGACAGGTCAGGTCTGACAAATTCTTGCTGCTTCTGAACTGTTTCTTACTTCTTCTGCCACTCAGTCCAACTCCCCAACTTTGTCTTTGATGTTCAGTGCCTATAGATTGTCATATATAATCAATTACCTTTTTTCAGGTCTTTGCTGTAAGAGACACAACAGAAAGTGGCTGACTACTCCACCATCTTGACCTCACCTCCCCCTACAGCTCTTTGAGCTCATTACTGAATCATAAGATTGACAGTTACCCAGAGTGAAAAAAAAAGGAGGAGGAGGAAGAAGAGAAAGAGGAGGGAAAAGAAGAGGAGAAGAAAAAGAAAGAAGAGGGAGAGGAGGAGGAAGAAAGAAAAAGAAAAATTACATGCAAAAATCTCAGAGGCAGAACCAAGATGGCAGAATAGACAGACGCTTCCATTGAGCCCTCTTTACAACAAAGACCTGAAAAAACAAGTGAAACGAGTATATTCGTGACAAGCCGGGAGCCCTGAACATCAAAGGAAACCTTAGACAATGAACTGAGGGGCAGGGGGAGGAAGAGGCCGTTCAGAAATGGAGAGGAATTACTGGACCTGAATTGCAGGGAGCCCTCAGACACCATTCCCAGAGTGGCGATGGTGGTGGTAGTGGGCTGGTACTAGCGTTCAGCCTCATTTTCCTCGGGGAGAAGCAGTCAGCTGCACAGCCTACTCACACCTCTGGAACCCGAGGAGAAAGGCGCTATCGGCAAAAGCTAAGTACTTATGTATATTTTACTTTATCCCCCCCCACCCCCAAGCTGGCTTCAGTGGCTGAATCCCTGGGCCTGAGATAGACCCTGGTGAGCACCTAGAGCCATCATCCCGGCCTTGGGGAAGGAAAAAAAATGGCAAATGGGGGGAAAAGATAATTTGCTACGTCCATTAATCGGGGGAGCTAACAGAAGTGGTTCCTGTCCAGGTATAAACCATCCACGGACCTTGAGCACCTTTCCCTTCTGCATGGACCTGTGTGGGCCTATTTCAGGAAAATAGGCCCTTGTTGGCAAACTCTAACCATTTCCACTGTGCAGCGGAGAGGTGGGTGTTTGACGTTTGACATTACTTTGCATTTTAAACAGCGTCCTCACCTACCCACATCAGGGACCTAAGGACTGGTAGCTCCACTCAGGTGACCCAGCCACCTGCAACAGGGGTCCAAAGATAACTGGTATCTCCCAGTACTTACAACAAAAAATTTGGGTGCCCGTGGTCCCTCTGCAGAACCCGCCCACCAGGATGCTCCAGGGAACAGAGAAACATTTTCCTCAGAGACACTTGGGGGTCAGTTCTCAGCACCCTGCCTTGTTCAGAGCGTGACCCCCTGCTGCAATCAGATACCAGTATATATGCTAATCACCCCTGCCCCTCTAAGACTGTAGGAGAGAGTCTGTACCACACACTTGATATCAGCTACCTGGAAACCTGAGCTGAATTCATATAAGAAAACTGAGTGAACTCCTAGGCTGATATACCTGATAACAGCTCTAGCCAGCTGGGGACAGGACACCAGAGCTCCAAAGGTGAAAATAATCAAGCTAGCTCACTCAAGCAACCCATAGGGGTATACCAAAACAAAACAAAGCCAGCAGCTATGACACAGTAAGGAAGCATAAACTAATACAATAACTTAGAGATGGCTTAGAGACAATACTCAAAATCAAGTCACATAAAGAAACAGACCATGAGCACCTCAACGAGCTCTCAAAACAAAGAATCCAGGGATCTTCTAGATGAAAGTGCATTCCTGAAATTACTGGAGCCAGAATACAAAAGTTTAATATACAGAATGCTTCAAGACACCAGGAAGGAAATGAGGCAATATACAGAACAAGCCAAGGAACACACAGATGAAGCAACTGAAGAAATTAGAAAGATTATTCAGGAACATAATGAAAAGTTTAATAAGCTGGAAAAATCCATAGACAGACAGCAATCAGAAATTCAGAAGATTAACAATAAAATTACAGAATTAGATGACTCGATAGAAAGTCATAGGAGCAGAATTGAGCAAGTAGAAGCTAGAATTTCTGAACTCAAAGATAAATCACTTGGCACTAATATATTTGAAGAAAAATCAGATAAAAGAATTTAAAAAAATGAAGAACACTTAAGAAACATGTGGGACTCTATCAAGAGAAATAACCTATGAGTGATTAGAGTACCAGAACAGGGAGGGATAACAGAAAATAAAGAGAGAATTGTTGAAGAATTTTTGGCAGAAAACCTCCCTGATATTGTGAAAGCTGAGAGGATGTCTATCCAAGATGCTCATTGAACTCCACATATGGTAGATCTGAAAATAAAGTCACCAACACATATTATAATCAAATTCACCAAAACCAAACATAAAGAGAGAATTATAAGAGCAAAGAGGGATAAATGAAACGTCACCTACAAAGAAGAGCCAATACGATTAAGTTCGGACTACTCAGCAGAAACCATGCAGGCAAGAAGACAATGGAATGACATATTTAAAAAATTGAAGGAAAAAATTGTCAGCCAAGAATCGTATATCCAGCAAAACTGTCTCTTAAATATGAAGGTGAAATTAAGACATTTCCAGAGAAACACAAGTAGAGGGAACTCGTAAAAACCATACCGACACTACAAGAAATAATAAAGGGAGTTCGCTAGTTAGAAAATCAATAATATCAGGTATCAACCCAAGACTAGGACACTGGGCAGAGCAAACAGAAGTCAACCCAGACAGGGAAATCCAAAAAACAAAACAAGATTATATATTAAAAAAAAAGCCCCAAACAGGGTAACAGTGATGTTATTGTGTAAAAGAAGACAACATTAAAATAATAAAGAGGCAATAAGAAATGTAATCATACACCTTCCATATGGAGAGGAAGATAAGGTGATACAAAGAAAGAAAAGTTAGTCTTAAATTTAGAAAAATAGGGATAATAATACGGTAACCACAAAGGAGACAAACTATCCTACTCATCAAAATAAAATACAAGGAAAAAATAGAGACTCAGCAGAAAAAAATCAACTACAACAAATATGAGGAAAGGACAATATATAAAGAAAATCTACTCAGCACATAAAAAAAATCAAGTGGGAAAAAGAAACTGTCAACACACAAAAAAGACATCAAAATGATAGCACTAAATTCAGACTTATCCATAATCACCCTGAATGTAAATGGACTAAATGCACCAATAAAGAGAGAGTGGCAGAATGGATTAAAAAACAAGATCCATCTATATGCTGTCTGCAAGAGACACACCTCAGACTTAGAGACACAAACAAACTAAAACTCAAAGGATGGAAAAAATATATAAAGCAAACAACAATCAAAAAAGAGCAGGAGTGGCAATATTAATTTCTGACAAAAGAGGCTTTAAAGTTAAATCCATCATAAATGATAAGGAAGGACACTATATAATGATTAAAGGGACAATACATCAAGAAGATATAACCATATTAAATATTTATGTACCCAATGACAGGGCTACAAGATACATAAAACAAACTCTATCAGCATTGAAAAGTGAGATAGACAGCTCCACAATAATCGAGGTGACTTCAATACACCACTTTCAGTGAAGGAGAGGACATCCAGAAAGAGCCTCAACAAAGACACGGAAGATCTAAATGGCACAATCAACCAACTTGACCTCATAGACATATACAGAACACTCCACCCAACAGCAACCAACTATGCTTTCTTTTCTAGTGCACTTGGAACTTCTCTAGAATAGACGACATATTAGGTCATAAAGCAAGCCTTTCCAGAATCCAAAACATTGAAATATTGCAAAGCATCTTCTCTGACCATAGGCCATAAAAGTGGAAATCAATAACAGAAAAAGCACGGAAAAGAAATCAAACAGTTGGAAACTGAAAAATACCCTGCTCAAAAAAGACTGTATTCCAGAAGACATCAAGGATGTGACAAAAAAATTCAGAGAATCCAATGAGAATGAAAACACTTCCTATCAGAACCTTTGGGACACAGCAAAAGCTGTGCTCAGGGGCCCATTTATATCAATAAATGCACACATCCAAAACGAAGAAAGGGCCAAAATCAAAGAATTATCTCTACAACTTGAACAAATAGAAAGAGAGCAACAACAACAACAAATAAACCCAAAGGCACCAGAAGAAAACAAATAATAAAAATTAGAGCTGAACTAAATGAAATAGAAAACAGAAAAACAATTGAAAGCATTAATAAAACCAAAATCTGGTTTCTTGAAAAACTCAACAAAATTGATAAACCACTGGCCAAACTGACAAATGGGTTGTTTGGCAAACTGACAAAAGAAAAACAGGAGAGGAAGCAAATAACCTGAATAAGAAATGAGATGGGCAATATTACAACAGACCCAACTGAAATTAAAAGAATCATACCAGATTACTATGAAAACCTATACTCAAATTTGAAAACCTAGAAGAAATGGGTGAATTCCTAGAAACACACTACCTACCTAAACTAACACAAACAGAGGTAGAACAACTAAATAGACCCATAACAAGAGATTGAAAAGGTAATCAAAAAGCTCCCAACGAGAAGCAGCCCTAGTCCGGACCACTTCACTGCAGAGTTTGACCAAACTTTCAGAGAAAGTTAACACCACTACTACTAAAGGTATTTCAGAGCATAGAAAATGATAGAATACTACCGAACTCATTCTATGAAGCCACCATATGCCTGATACCAAAACCAGGTAAAGACACCACAAGAAAAGAAAATTATAGGCCTACGTCCCTCATGAACATAGATGCAAAAATCCAAACAAAATTCTAGCCAATAGAATTCAATGATATATTAAAAAAATAATTCACCATGACCAAGTGGGATTCATAACAGGTATGCAGGGATGGTTCAGCATTAGAAAAACAATTAATGTAACCCACCACATAAATAAAACAAAAGACAAGAATCACGTGATTTTACCAATTGATGCAGAAAAGGCATGTGACGAATTTCAACACTCATTCATGATAAAAACTCTCAGCAAAATAGGAATAGAAGGAAAATTACTCAACATAATAAAGGGCATTTATACAAAGCCAACAGCCAACATCACCCTAAATGGAGAGAGCCTGAAAACATTCCCACTGAGATTGGGAACCAGACAAGGATGCCCTTTATCACCACTCTTATTCAAGATTGTGCTGGAAGTCCTAGCCAGAGCAATTAGGCTAGATAAAGAAATAAAGCGCACCCAGATTGGCAAGGAAGAAGTCAAACTATCTCTATTTGCAGACAACATGATCTTATACATAGAAAAGCCTAAGGAATCCTCCAGAAAACTACTGAAACTAATAGAAGAGTTCAGCAGAGTATCGGGATACAAGGTAAACATACAAAAATCAGTTAGATTCCTCTACAACAACAAAAAGAACATCAAAGAGGAAATCACCAAATCAATGCCATTTACAGTAGCCCCCAAGAAGATGAAATACTTAGGGATAAAACTTACCAGAGATGTAAAAGACTTATACAAAGAAAACTACAGTACGCTTCTGCAAGAAACCAAAAGAGACTTACATAAGTGGAAGAACATACCTTGCTCGTAGATAGGAAGACTTAACATTATAAAAATGTCTATTCTACCAAAAGCTATCTATACATTTAATGCAATTCTGATCCAAATCCCGATGACATTCTTTAATGAGGTGGAGAAACAAATCACCAACTTCATATGGAAGGGAAAGAGGCCCCAGATAAATAAGGCATTACTGAAAAAGAAGAACAAAGTGGGAGACCTTACTTTACCTGATTTTAGAACCTATTATACCGGAACAGTAATCAAAACAGCCTGGTACTGGTACAACAACAGGTACATGGAACAATGGAACAGAATTGAGAATCCAGACATAAATCCATCCACATATAAGCAGCTTATATTTGACAAAGGCCCCAAAACAGTTAAATGGGGAAAAGACAGTCTTTTTAACAAATGGTGGTGGCATAACTGGATATCCATCTGCAAAAAAATGAAACAAGACCCATACCTCACTCCATGAACAAAAACTAACTCAAAATGGATCAAAGACCTAAATATGAAATCTAAAATGATAACGATCATGGAAGAAAAAATAGGGACAACGTTAGGAGCCCTAATACATGGCATAAACAGTATACAAAACATTATAGAGAATGTAGAAGAAAAACTAGATAACTGGGAGTTCCTAAAAATCAAACACCTATGGTCACCCAAAGACTTCACCAAAAGAGTAAAAAGACTACCTACAGACTGGGAAAAAGTTTCTAGCTATGCCATTTCTGATCAGCACCTGATCTCTAAAATCTACATGATACTGCAAAAACTCAACTGCAAAAAGACAAATAACCCAATTAAAAAATGGGCAAAAGATATGAATAGACACTTCCCTAAAGAAGACATTCAGGTAGCTAACAGACACATGAGGAACTGTTCAGAATCATTAGCCATTAGAGAAATGCAGATCAAAACTACAATGAGATTTCATCTGACTCCAACAAGGCTGGCATTAATCCAAAATACACAAAAGAATAAATGTTGGAGAGGCTGTGGAGAGATTGGAACACTTGTACACTGCTGGTGGGAATGTCAAATGGTACAACCACTTTGGAAATCAATTTGGCGCTTCCTTAAGAAGCTAGAAATAGAACTACCATACGATCCAGCAATCCCACTCCTTGGACTATATCCTAGAGAAATAAGAGCCTTTACACGAACAGATATGTGCACACCCATGTTCATTGCAGCGCTGTTTACAACAGCAAAAAGATGGAAGCCACCAAGGTGCCCATCAACGGAAGAATGGATAAATAAATTTTGGTATATTCACACAATGGAATACTACACATCGATAAAGAACAGTGATGAATCTGTGAAACATTTTATAACATGGAGGAATCTGGAAGGCATTATGCTGAGTGAAATTATTCAGTTGCAGAAGGACAAATATTGTATAAGACCACTATTGTAAGAAGTTGAGAAACAGTTTAAACAGAGAAGAAAATATGCTTTGATGATTATGAGGTTGGGGGAGGGATGGTGAAAGGAGGGTCTTCACTAATTACATAGCAGATAAGAACTACATTAGGTGACGGGAAAGACAATGCACAATACAGGTGAGGTAAAAAAGCAAAAAAGTTTTCCGAATAAACTGAACGCTTCAAAGGCCAGCATAGGAATTTGGGGATCGTGGTTTCAGGGGACATCTAAGTCAATTGGCATAATAAAATCTGTTAAGAAAACATTCTGCATCCCACTCTGGAGAGTGGCATCTGGGGTCTTAAACACTAGCAAATGGCTGTCTAAGATGCATCAATTGGTCTCAATCCACCTGAACCAAAGGAGAATGAAGAACATCAAGGGCACACGGTAATTATGAGCCTAGGAGACAGAAAGGGCCACATAAACCAGAGACTACAACAGCCTGAGACCAGAAGAACTAGATGGTGCCTGGCTACAACTGATGACTTCCCTGACAAGGAACACAACAGAGAACCCCTGAGGGAGCAGGGGAGCATTGGGTGCAGGCCCTAAATTCTCATAAAAAGACCATACTTAATGGTCTGACTGAGACTAGAAGGACCCCAGTGGTCATGGCCCCCAGACCTTCTGTTGGCCCAGGACAGGAACCATTCTCAAAACTAACTCTTTGGACAGGAATTGGACTGGTCAATGGGATGGAGAGGGATGCTGGTGAGGAGTGAGCTTCTTGGGTCAGGGGGACACTTGAGACTATGTTGGCATCTCCTGCCTGGAGGGAAGATGAGAGGGTAGGGTGGGTTAGAAGCTGGCGAAATGGACACGAAAAGAGAGAGTGGAGGGAGGGGGCTGGCTGTCTCATTATGGGAGTATGTAGCAAGGTGTATATAAGTTTTTGTGTGAGAGGCTGACTTGATTTGTAAAGTTTCGCTTAAAGCAGAATAAAAATTAAAAAAAAAAAAAAAAACCTGAAAAAAGAAACAAACAAAAAAAAGACTGCCTTCCTTGAGTCAGGAATCATTCACCCCTGGCCGAGTCTTCTTTGGCTGAGGGAATGGGTGGGTATGGCAGTAATGCCAATATTTCACCTACAGAGACAAAAAACAAGCAAAAACAACTCTCAGTAATGCTGTTTTCTTCAAACTCTCTCAGAAGAACTTGAGTTCATCTGTGTTCAAAGATGTTTGGTCCAGAATAAATATGGCATTAAAGGGGGCGCATCTCAGAGAAATGCACCCCAGGTTGTTGGTGGAGTGGTGTTCTCTAAGTTCACACTTCAGGAAAATTGTGGGATTTTCCAAACAATCCGAAGGCAAATAAGAAGTACTAGAGTTTAGCAAGGTGGCTGAATATAAGAACTACTTATAGAAATCAACAAAATATTAAAAGCAATTTAAAAAATATACCATTTATAACAGTAACAAAATATAAAATAATACACAGTATTAAATTTAACAAAATATGTGCAGAGTCCGCATGTTGTTGTTTTGTGTCATTGAGATTATTCCGACACCCAGGGATCCAATGTGACAGAGTATAATGGTCCCATAAGGTTTTGTAGGCTATAATCTTTATGGGTCTTTTCTCACTCTGAGATGCTGAGTGGGTTCAAACTGCCAACATTTCGGTTAGCAACTGAGTGCTTAACCATTGCACCACTAAGGCTCCTTAAAGTCTGTATGTATGCAGAAAATTATAATACTTCTTGAAAAGCTTTACAGAAAAAAACAAAAAACAAAACCCATTGTCACTGAGTCGATCCTGACTCATAGTGACTCGATAGGACAGAGTAGAACTGTCGCATAGAGTTTCTAAGGAGCACCTGGTAGAATCGAACTCCTG
The DNA here is from genome assembly GCF_024166365.1 of Elephas maximus indicus. Taxonomy (NCBI): domain Eukaryota; kingdom Metazoa; phylum Chordata; class Mammalia; order Proboscidea; family Elephantidae; genus Elephas; species Elephas maximus. The sequence continues at coordinate 25,309,955 of NC_064829.1, forward strand.
ACCTTTTGGCTCGCAGCCTAGGTCTTAACTATTATGTCACCAGGGTTTTCAAAAAAAAAAAAAAAAGACATATAATTAGGGAAAGATTTTGTAAAATATATATATATATACGTATATATGGCCCAGCCCATATATATATAAGAATGTAAATACTCCTACAAATTATATATAGTCAATGCAACATCAGTAAAAACTCCAAGAGAAATTTTTGTGGAAGAGGAAGGCTAACCGTAATGCTTCTGAAATAAGATTAACGAGGGAGGACTTCCCCTACCATTTATCAAGACGTAGGCAGAGGAAATTTTTAGGCAGAGTTTATGGTAATTAAGACCGTGGCAATAGTGGTGATATAAGCTAATGGGCCCTCAGAATATATTAGAGAAACCAAAACAGACCCGCACTTACATGTAGCTTTGCATATGATACACATGAATGACTCCTCAATGGGAGGAGGGAGAATTTAACATATGAAGCTACGAAAAAAATGATTTCCGTGTAGGAAAAACGGAAACTGGATCCTTAGCTCACACTGTACATAAACATCAACTAAAAAATGCAGCTGTCCAAAGAAAAATCTTCTAAAAGTTTCAAAGAAAATATAATTAAATATATTTCTGACCCCTGAGGTAGAGAAAAATTTTAATTAATCAGAATGAGTGCTAATCATAAAATAAAAAATTAATAAATTTGCATTAAAATTAAGAGGCTGTCTTCTTGAAAACCTCTCTTGAAGTGAAAAGGTAAGTTACTAAGCAAATATGTTTGCAACATTTATAACCAACAGAGAATTGATATCAAGAATGTGTGAACAACTCCTTTAAATCATAAGAAAAAGGCAAACAAACCAGCAAATGGTCAAAAGATCTGAATTAGGAATTTCACACACATACAGCCAATAAACATGAGAATACGTTCAACCAGGACCACAAGACTACAATGAAATACATTTTATACTCATATACAAAAATTAAGAAGTTTAAAAATGTCAAATCTAGTGGAGGTTGTAGATCAATGAGGTCTCTCAATTGCTATATAAAAAAAATAGAGAACAAAAATGGATTCAGACATGTTGGAAAACAATTCGAAGTTATTCGTAAAGGTGTACATTTGCATATTCTACAGTCTAGCAGGTCCACTGTGAGTCAATACCCAAGGAAAACCTTGAACAGGTACAACTGGAAAGAAGTAAAATAATGCTCATGACAACATCCTTATTAGCAAAAACCTGCAAACAACCCAATGCCTACTGATAGGAAAGTAGAAAACTAAACCATTCACACAATGGAATTTTACACACCAATGAAAATGTGTGAACTATAGCTATACACAGTAACATGGATCAATTTTAGTGATGTAATATTGACCAAAAAAAAGCGTCCAGAAGACTACATAAAGTCTACATATTCTTTTTGTAAATTTTAAAAGCAAGAAAACTAAAGACTATATTATTGAGAAATAGTTACACGTGATAAAATATTTAAAATCAAGAAAGCATCTAGCATCTGGTAGTGACAAAATAATTTGTGTTCAATGAACATTCCTACTGATGACAGAAGGATTATAACATCTGGAGAAAAAAATACAACAAAAGATTGTTTGAAAGCACTGAGTGACTAAAAGCAGGTATAAAGTGGAGAAGATGCAACCCTTCAAACAAAGGGAATTGCCCTGGGTGACATCCAATTTTTATGTCTTTTCTCTGAGGACTCCCCTAGTCCATGTGGCCTGTGGAAGATAGAGCTCCAGCTGAGAGCCACAGTCTTAATGGCCCGTGGAATCCAAGGTCAGGGTTTGGGGAGGCCAGGGTAGCTGGAAATTGAAAGAGGACATCCCAGAAAGGAGGGAACCACAGAAAAGAGAGCCTCAAATCTGCCTACAAGCTCCCTTAAGTGACCTTTTAGGGCTGAAGAGAATGACCCCAGGTGTAAAGTCAGATTTAGAAGAAGAAATGAAAAGCATTGGAAATGGTAAATATCTGGGTAAATTTAAAGGAAAAAAAAATTTTTTTCTAAAATCACTGCCCTTCCCAGGTGAAAAGTTGAATGTAGTCAAGGGTCATATGGACTAACTTATGGGAGTGGGCACACAGAGTGAAGATCTTTGGATGGTATGTCAGTGTCCACCAGGGAACCCAACCTAGAAGAGGCACTGTCTTACTCTCCTGGTGCTGCCTTAACAGAAATACCACAAGTGGGTGGTTTTGAAAAACAGAATTCTATTTTCTCATGGTTTAGGAGGCTACAATTACAAATTCTGGGTGTGGCTCTAGGGAGAAGTCCTTGTCTGCCCTCTTCCACTTCTTGTGACTCCTGGCGCAGCTTGCCTCCTGAAGACCTCCTGCTGTGGGGGACTGCCCTCTGCATGGGGCTGGCTGTTGATGCTGTGCAAATAGCTTAAATAAATATGCTATTAGCAGAGAGCATCGACAATCAGCCCCATGCTGGGGGCAGTTCCCCATAGCAGGATGTCTTCCCCAGGCAAGTGGCACCGGGAGTCACTGGAAGTGAAAGAGGGCATGGAAACCCCTAGGGAAGAGAGAGGCGGAAGCCTATGTGCACATTACTGAGATCCTCCTGCAGCAAGGTAGCAAGTTTCTGGGTCTGAGAGCTCTGAAGGCAGTAGCACCTTAAACCAAAATAAAACAGACCCATTGCTATCGAATCAATCCTACTCATAGCGACCCTATAGAACAGAGCAGAACTGCCCCATATGGTTTCCGAGGAGCAACTGGTGAATTCGAACTGCTGAACTTTTCATTAGCAGCCAAGTATTTAACCTCTGGGCCACCAGGGCTCCACAACTAACTGTAGGGTTTTAACTCATCTAGGGCTAGCGGATACACCCTGCGCCCTGGTGGTGCAGTGGTTAAAAGCTCAGCTGATAACCATAAGAACTTGGCTGCTAGCCAAAAGGCTGGCAGTTGAAATCCATCAGCTGTGCCTTGGAAACCCTATGTCCTATAGGCTGACTATGAGTAGGAATCGACTAGATGGCAATGGGTTAGGGCTAGCCGACATTTGGTGCAATTTTGCTGGGTATGTAAAACATGCAGGCTCTAAGTGGCTAAAAACCTGCTTATTTGGGGTATTTTGAAAACAATTGGATGTATACAAATTTGACCTTGGCCCCAGCAGACTTTTTTGGACTAATAGGCCTCTGCTTGCTATGAAAAAGTAAATAACTTGGGCCAATATAGAGGCCATCTTTGACTCAATTATATTACACTCCTTTGGATCACTTCTGGCACCAGCTTTTGCAGGTCAGGGTCCTCAGCAAACAGACTCTGAGAAAAAGATTTGTGTGCCCAAAATTTACTGGGGAGAGCCCTAGGATCAACCATTGTGGGCAGAGGAATGGGCAGAGGAAGAGGTTGAATTGCAATGTGACAAAAACAAAGATCTCAAGGAATCCCATGCAGAGCTCTCTAGCTGGAATGGCCCTTCAGAGTGGCCCTGAATAAGTTCCAGGATGCTGTGCATCACAACCAACCAGTCATTGGGCTTGGGCTGCCCTAGGAAGGGGGCATGACCTGGGGTAAATGATTCTCTTTAGCCCAAGGGTAATGTGTACAGAGGAGCTCAGCTAAGAGCTGTTCGCCATCAACACTTTCAGCCCCAGGGAAATGAGTACGTCCTGTCTTGAAGGTGGGTGTGGATCAGAGTAGAGGGCCCCAGTGTGTATGCATGTACACAGGTATGTTCATGAGTGTGTGTATAGATATAAACCAGCTGCCATAGAATCAACTCTGGCTCATGGCGATTGCATGTGTGTCAGAGTACAACTATGCTCCACAGGGATTTCATGATTGATTTTTCAAAAGCAGATCACTAGAATTTTCTTCTGAGGTGCCGCTGGGTAGATTTGAACCTCTGAACTTCCAGTTAGCAGCTGAGTCGTTAACTGTTTGCACCACCCAGGGACTCCGTAGATATAAATATGGATAAAAATATTTAGTATGTCCTGGACTTTATCACTGAGTAAGCACTAATATTGACATGTTTATAGTAATTTCTCAAATAGAAATGCCGTAAACCTCCATCTGCATAGTCCCATTTAAAAATTGTTATTGTTATCATATTAACATTTTCTAGAATCCTCAGATATATTCATATCTATAGCCTGAATATCACCAGTTTTTTCACCCCAGGTAAGGTCATTTTAAGAAGCTCTTGTGGAATAGTGGTTAAGTACTCATCTGCTAACCGAAAAGTCAGAGGTTCAAACCCACCGACTGCTCCACAGGAGAAAGATGTGGCAGTCTGCTTCCAAAAAGATTACAGTACTTTCCATCCTCAGCTTCTCCCTCTGCTCCTTGTTGGTTGTGGCCTTCCTGGTGCCGATCTCTGTTTCTTACAGGCTGCTTCCTAGGACAATGTCCATCACAGCCAGCCGTTCTAGAATCACAGCTTTATCTTGCTGGGGTGCCCAGGCAGTGGCTCTAATTTGCTCTTGATTTCTGATACCCCTTCTATGCCCAGGAAACCCTGGTGGCGTAATTGTTAAGAGCCACAGCCACTAACCAAAAGGTGGGCAGTTCGAATCCACTAGGCTGTCCTTGGAAATCCTATGGGGCAGTTCTACTCTGTCTTATAGGGTCACTGTAAGTCGGAATCAACTCAATGACAACAGGTTTTGTATGCCTAGCCCCTTCCTGTGGATATTCTGTGCAGTTCTCTCTCTAATGAGTCCTGAAATACCTTCCCTTCTCACTCTTGCTTTTTGAGAGGCAAGTGCTACAGGATTAATGCCTTGTTTTTCTAGTAAGATGGTTCTTTCATTTGTATAAAAGTTTTCTTCTTCACAGGCACCGAGGCATTCTGAGAGGGGAGAAGTCCTGAGACAGTGAATTTAAAAAATAAAGAAAGAAAAAGAAACGTGCTTTGATCTGGATCTACTGGGCTCCCTCCAATCCAAATGCATTGTCCCTGAGTCTGATCCGCCCTGGTGGATATCTTTCTTCTGTATGACTTCCTCAGGATGCCTCTTGTTTCTTCCTGATGTCTGGCTCTAGTTCATCATATATCTCTGTAGGTGTCTGATCCTGAGTCCTGAGCAGGGTTGAAGTATTTCCCCCATTGAATTTTTAGGCTTAAAAAAGTGCAACGGTTATAGCTATGACTCTGTTTGTGTTTTAAACATGCAATGACAGTTGAGGGTTCCCTGGAGCATTCCATGTCTGTCCAAAGCACAGAAGCCTTCTGAAAGAAAGAGTTGTGTCACACCACATCACTGAGTAATCTAGTCCGCATCTGAGAGACCTTGTCGCATGTGGTGAGACTGCATCTCACACGGCGCTTATAGCCATATGTCAGCACCCAAGCTGAAAACGGCTTAAAGCCAAAATAATCCTGGAAAATTCCTATTATTTTAAATTTTCATAAAGTAAGTATTGTACTATCACTACATCCAGTGTTGGAACAGATTGTTACTTTTCTTAATTGAAAAGCAATAAAATTTAGTTGGATTCCATTTAGGGACTACGTTGTGTTAAAACAAAAATAACCACGGAACTAATTCTGTCTTTTAACTCCAGCATAGTGAGAAACATGCCCTCTGAGAGACCCTCAAGACTCCAAATGGCTGGAGAAACTCCTCTCGGATCTTTCCTCTCACCCCCTCTCTGAGGAACAGGCTCCTCTATGACCCTCAGAGTCAGCTATTTACATTCCAGTTAAAATTCAAACATCAAATGAGCATATACTGTGACTATGATGCGTACATGAAAAAAAGATTAGAAAGAAAACACTTTTTTAAAAGGGCTGTTAGCTCTAGATAGTAAGATTATAAGTAATTTTTATTTCATTTTTATTATACTTTCAGTAATTTCTAAAATTTTTTAAAGCATTTTTTTCTGATTCTAGATCAAGGGAAGATTAATGACAAGGACCTTCCCCCAGACCCGACAGAGGAGAGAGCCTTCCCGTGGAGCTGGTACCCTGAACTTCTAGCCTCCTGGACTGTGAAAGAATAAATATCTCTTTGTTAAAGCCATCCACTTGTGGTATTTCTCTTACAGCAACACTAAATGACTACGGCAGTAACCATTGTGGAGAAACGGAAAATACAGTTATATGAAAGAAAATAAACATTTCACACCTGGAGAAAACAGCTGTTAATTTTTACTATATTTCATTTCCATTTTTCCTGTGCACCCAGACATGAATGTAGATTGTTAAACTTGAACACGGGGTGTTCAGTCACGCATTCTTCTTTTTTCTCTACTTAATATTGAATGGTGAGCTTTTTGTATATCCCAAATGTTCAAATACACCATTTTTTTAAATTAATTAATTTTTTTATTGTACTTTAGGTAAAGTTTTACAGAACAAATTTCGCACTAAATAGTACGCATATTGATTTTTGACACTGGTTAACAACCCCATGACATGTCAAAACTCTCCCTTCTTGACCTTGGGTTCCCAATTAGCATCTTTCCTGTCCCCTCCCACGTTCTAGTCCTTGCCCCTGGGCTGGTGTGCCCATTTAGTCTCGTTTTGTCTTATGGGCCAGTCCATCAGTAAGTCTGGTCTTTTTCTGTGAGTTAGGATTTTGTTCTACATTTTATTCCAGCTCTGTCCAGGACCCTCTATTGTGATCCCTGTCGGAGAAGTCAGTGGTGATAGCCAGGCACCATCTAGTTGTACTGAATTCAGTCTGGTAGATGTGGTCCATTAGTCCTTTGAACTGACCTTTCCCTTGTATCTTTAGTTTTCTTCATTCTCCTTTGCTCCTGAGGGGGTGAGACCAGTGGAGTACCTTACATGGTCAGTCACAGGCTTTTAAGACCCCAGACACTACTCACCAAAGTAGAATATAGAACATTTTCTTTATAAACTATGTTATGCCAATTGAGCTAGATATTCCTCAAGACCATGGTCCCCACAGCATTCAGCCCAACAATTTGGTCCTTCAGGGAGTTTGGATGTATCCATGGAACTTCCATGGCCTTGCCTTATGCAAACTGTCCTGGCTTCCCCAGTATTGTGTACTGTCTTACCCTTCACCAAAGTTACCACTTATCTACTATTTAGTGTTTTCCATCCCCACCTTTCCCCTCCCTCATAATCATCAAAGATTTTTTATTTTTGTGTATAAACATTTTCATGAGTTTTACAGTAGTGGTCTCATACAATATTTGTCCTTTTGTGATTGACTTATTTCACTCAGCACAATGCCCTCCGGGTTCATCCATGTTATGAGATGCTTCGCAGATTCATCATTGTTCTTTATCGTTGTGTGTATGTACCATAGTTGTTTATCCATTCATCTGTTGATGGGCATATAGGTTGTTTCCATCTTTTTGCAATTGTGAACAATGCTGCAGTGAACACGGGTGTGCATATGTCTATTCGTGTGACAACTCTTATTTCTCTAGGATATAGTCCTAGGAGTGGGATTACTGGATCATATGGTATTTCTATTTCTAGCTTTCTAAGGAAGCACCATATCATTTTCCAAAACAGTTGTATCATTTTCCATTCCCACCAGCAGTGCATAAGAATTCCAATCTCCCTGCAGCTCTCCAACATTTGTTATTTTCTGGTTTTTTTTTTTTTTTTATTCGTGTCAGTAATGCTGGGGTGAGATGGTATCTCATTGTGGTTTTGATTTGCATTTCTCTAATGGCTAGAGGTCTTGAGCATTTCCTCATGTGTCTGTTGGCCACTTGAATGTCTTTGATGAAGTGTCTGTTCATTTCTTTTGCCCATTTTTTAATTGGATTATTTGTCTTTTTGTTGTAGAGGTATTGAATTTTCCTGTAGATTTTAGAGATTAGACCTCTATTTGATTTGTTATAGCCAAAATTTTCTTCCCGGTCTGTAGGCTCTCTTTTTACTCTTTTGGAGAAGTCTGAAAAAATACCATTTTTAATGAAAGCAGGATATTATATCACGTTCCCCTACTGCTAGATATTAAGATTATCTCCAGGTTCTTGATATTATAAATAATGATGTGAAGAGCAAATTTCTATGTAAATATTTAACCACATATTAGATTATTTCACTGGGATATGTATTACTTTAATAATCAGAAAGAAAATATGTGACATTAAAAAGTATCAACTCATGGGGTCTTGAAAGCTTGTGAGTGGGCCATCAAAGATACTCCACTGGTCCCACCCCATCTGGAGCAAGGGAGAATGACAAAAATCAAAGACACAAGGGAAAGATTAGTCCAAAGGACAAATGGACCACAACTACCACAGCCTCCACCAGACTGAGTCCAGCACAACTAGATGGTACTCGGCTACCACCACCATCTTCTCTGACAGGGATCACAATAGAAGGTCCCAGATAGGGCTGGAGATATATGTAGAACAAAATTCTAACTCACAGAAAAAGACCAGACTTACTGGTCTGACAAAGACTGGAGAAACCCCGAGAGTATGACCCCTGGACACCTTTTAAATTCAGTACTGAAGTCACTCCTCAGGTTCACCCTTCGGCCAAATATTGTTGTTGTTGTTAGGTGCCATTGAGTCATTTCCAACTCATAGTGACCCTATGTGCCTCAGAGCAAAGCACTGCCCAATCCTGCACCATCCTCACTATCGTTGTTATGCTTTAGTCCATTGTTGCAGCCACTGTGTCAATCTATCTCATCCAAGATCTTCCTCTTTTTCACTGACTCTCTACTTTACCAAGCATTTTGTCCTTCTCCAGGGACTAATCCCTTCTGATAGCATGTCCAAAGTATGTGAGACCTAGTCTTGCCATCTTTGCTTCTAAGGAGTATTCTGGTTTTACTTCTTCCAAGACAGATTTGTTCCTTCTTTTGGCAGTTCATGGTATATTCAGCATCCTTTGCCAACACCACAGTTGAAAGGCGTCAATTCTTCTTCATTCTTCCTTATTCCTTGTCCAGTTTTTGCATGCATATGACATGATTGAAAACACCATGGCTTGGGTCAGGCATACCTTAGTCTTCAAGATGACATGTTTGCTTTTTAACATTCTAAAGAGGTCTTTTCCAGCTTTGTCCAATACAGTGTGTCATTTGATTTCTTGACTGCTACTTCCATCGACATTGATTGTGGATCCAAGTAAAATGAATTCCTTGACAACTTCAATCTTTTCTTCATTTATCACAATGTGCTGATTGGTCCAGTTGTGAGAATTTTTTTTTTTTCTTTATGTTGAGGTGCAATCCATATTGAAGGCTGTGGTCTTTGATCTTCTTCGGTAAGTGCTTCAAATCCTCTTCACTTTCAGCAAGCAAGGTTGTGTCATCTGCATACTGAAAATTGTTAATGAGTCTTCCTCCAATTCTGATACCACCTTCTTCATATAGTCCAGCTTCTCAGACTATTTGTTCAGCATACAGATTGAATAAGTGTGGTGAAAAGATACAGGTCTGATGCACACCTTTCCTGACTTTAAAGAACCTTGTTCTGTTTGAAAGACTGCCACTTGATCTATGTACAGGTTCATCATGAGCACAATTAAGTGTTCTGGAATTCCCAAAGATTGGACAGGCCCATAAAACAAAATGAGATTAAATGGACACACCAGCCAAGGGGCAAGGACGAGAAGGCAGGAGGGACAAGAAAGCTGGTAATGGGGAACCGAAGGTAGAGAAGGTTAGCGTGTTAACATATCATGGGGTTGGCAACCAATGTCACAAAACAATATATGTATTGTTTAATGAGAAACTGTTTTACTCCATAAACCTTCATCTAAAGCACAATTTTTTAAAGGTTGTCTTTCGAGAAACCTTCCAAAGTATCTTTTGTGTCATGTTAATTTATAAAATTCATTGCTTTACCTTGTAAGAATAAAACCACTATTTATAACTTTTCTACATGTCCATACTCAGAAAAATATTTAAACCTAGGATTCTTCAAGCCTTGAAAATTCCTCAAGAAATCAAGACATTTGCCTTTATGACATCAGGCAAATCTACCTAAGCGATATGCAGATGGCACAACCTTGCTCTCTGAAAGTGAAGAGGACATGAAGCACTTACTGATGAAGATCAAAGACCACAGCCTTCAGTATGAATTGCACCTCAACATAACTTAAAAAAAAAAAAAAACTTTTTTTTTTTTTCAAAAATCCTCACAACAGAGGCGGGGCCAAGATGGCGGACTAGGTGGACGCTACCGCGGATCCCTCTTGCAACAAAGACTTGGAAAAACAAGTGAATCGATCACATACATAACAATCTACGAACCCTGAACAACAAACACAGATTTAGAGACGGAGAACGAATAAATACGGAGAGGCAGCGATTGTTTTCAGAGCCTGGAGCCAGCATACCAGTCAGGTGACCTTCGGGGCCCGATTTGGGGCAAAGCCCAGGGGGGCAGACGGCACAAACAAGGGGCCTAGCCCTAGCCCCCGAACTCATTCCGGGAGGGGGCCCAGCCGGTTCGCAAGGGTGGCGTGGCGCCGCAGCCGGTGGGAAAAGTCCCCGGGAGGCAGTGACTGGTCTTGGAGCAGGGAGAGCAGCGTCCCAGGCGGGGAGCCGTCCCGCCGGGATTTAGGAGGGGAGCGGGCACGGGGAGCTGCTCCACCCCCCTGAACTAACCCCAGGGGGAGCCCAGCCGGTTCACGCAGGCAGTGTGGCGACGCAGCCGGTGGGAGAAGGCCCTGGGAGGCAGTGACTGGTCTTGGAGCGGGGAGAGCAGTGTCCCAGCCGAGGAGCTGTCCCGCCGGGATTTTGGCGGGGCGCGAGCGTGGGGAGCAGCTCCACCCCCCTGAACTGACACCGGGAGGGGGCCTAGCCGGTTCACGTGGGCAGCGTGGCGACGCAGCCAGTGGGAGAAGGCCCCGGGAGACAGTGACGGGTCATGGAGCGGGGAGAGTGGCATCCCAGCTGGGACGCACGGTCGCGGCGTAGGTGCAGGGAGCTGCTCCACTCTCCTGAGCTGACCCCAGGGGGGAGCCCAACCTGTTCGCAGAGGCGGCGCGGCGACGCGATAGGCGGGGAAGGGGAGTCCCCGGGAGGCAGCGATTGGTTTTGGAGTCAGGAGTGCACCGCCCCAGGCTGGCAGCTGAGGATCTGACCGTGACTCCAGTGGGCCAGACCCCCAGGGGGCAATCTCCACAGAGACAGCACACATAGGTGACGCGCCCCACGGAAATCTCAGATATAATAGTCATTCCAAGCAAGACAAGCAACTCTGGCTATATTCTGAGGTGCTACTCTCCTATCTCTCTGATCCCTCCCCCACCCTCCCCAGGCGGCTTCATTAACATCCGAAGAGCCTGAGCCAGAGGGAGAACTCTGATAGGGATCTGACTGCATTTTTTTTTTAGCGGATTTTCTGGAAAAACTAGTTTCCCAGTGATGGCTCGGAGACAGCAGTCCATATCAAACCACATAAAGAAGCAAACCATGACAGCTTCTCCAACCCCCCAAACAAAAGAATCAAAATCTTTCCCAAATGAAGATACAATCCTGAAACTATCAGATACAGAATATAAAAAACTAATTTACAGAATGCTTAAGGACATCACAAATGAAATAAGGCAAACTGCAGAAAAAGCCAAGGAACACACCGATAAAACTGTTGAAGATCTCAAAAAGATTATTCAAGAACATAGTGGAAAAATTAATAAGTTGCAAGAATCCATAGAGAGACAGCATGTAGAAATCCAAAAGATTAACAAATAAAATTACAGAATTAGACAATGCAATAGGAAGTCAGAGGAGCAGACTCGAGCAATTAGAATGCAGACTGGGACATCTGGAGGACCAGGGAATCAACACCAACATAGCTGAAAAAAAAATCAGATAAAAGAATTAAAAAAAATGAGGAAACCCTAAGAATCATGTGGGACTCTATCAAGAAGGATAACTTGTGAGTGATTGGAGTCCCAGAACAGGGAGGGGGGACAGAAAACACAGAAAATAGTTGAAGAACTCCTGACACAAAACTTCCCTGACATCATGAAAGACGAAAGGATATCTATCCAAGATGCTCATCGAACTCCATTTAAGATTGATCCAAAAAGAAAAACACCAAGACATATTATCATCAAACTTGCCAAAACCAAAGATAAACAGAAAATTTTAAAAGCAGCCAGGGAGAAAAGAAAGCTTTCCTTCAAGGGAGAATCAATAAGAATAAGTTTAGACTACTCAGCAGAAACCATGCAGGCAAGAAGGGAATGGGACGACATATACAGAACACTGAAGGAGAAAAACTGCCAACCAAGGATCATATATCCAGCAAAACTCTCTCTGAAATATGAAGGAGAAATTAAGATATTTACAGATAAACACAAGTTTAGAGAATTTGCATAAACTAAACCAAAGCTACAAGAAATACTAAAGGATATTGTTTGGTCAGAAAACCAATAATATCAGATACCAGCACAATACAAGGTCACAAAACAGAATGTCCTGATATCAACTCAAATAGGGAAATCACAAAAACAAACAAATTAAGATTAATTAAAAAAAAATAATAACAATACACATAACAGGGAATCATGGAAGTCAATAGGTAAAAGATCACAATAATCAAAAACAGGGACTAAATACAGGAGGCATTGAACTGCCAGACAGAGAGTGATACAAGGCGATATAGAACGATACAAGTTAGGTTTTTACTTAGAAAAAAAGGGGTAAATAATAAGGTAACCACAAAAAAAAGGGGTAAATAATAAGGTAACCATAACTCAAGAAAAACGTAACGACTCAACTAACATAAAGTCAAACACTATGAAAATGAGGATCTCACAATTTACTAAGAAAAACGTCTCAGCACAAAAAAGTATGTGGAAAAATGAAATTGTCAACAACACACATGAAAAGGCATCAAAATGACAACACTAAAAACTTATTTATCTATAATTACGCTGAATGTAAATGGACTAAATGCACCAATAAAGAGACAGAGAGTCACGGACTGGATAAAGAAACACGATCCATCTATATGCTGCCTACAAGAGACACACCTTAGACTTAGAGACACAAACAAACTAAAACTCAAAGGATGGAAAAAAATATATCAAGCAAACAATAAGCAAAAAAGAAGAGGAGTAGCAATATTAATTTCTGACAAAATAGACTTTAGACTTAAATCCGCCACAAAGGATAAAGAAGGACACTATATAATGATAAAAGGGACAATTGATCAGGAAGACATAACCATATTAAATGTTTATGCACCCAATGACAGGGCTGCAAGATACATAAATCAAATTTTAACAGAATTGAAAAGTGAGATAGACACCTCCACAATTATAGTAGGAGACTTCAACACACAACTATCGGAGAAGGACAGGACATCCAGTAAGAAGCTCAATAGAGACATGGAAGACCTACTTACAACAATCAACCAACTTGACCTCATTGACTTATACAGAACTCTCCACCCAACTGCTGCAAAGTATACTTTTTTTTCTAGTGCACATGGAACTTTCTCTAGAATAGACCACATATTAGGTCATAAAACAAACCTTTGCAGAATCCAAAACATCGAAATATTACAAAGCATCTTCTCAGACCACAAGGCAATAAAACTAGAAATCAATAACAGAAAAACTAGGGAAAAGAAATCAAATACTTGGAAACTGAACAATACCCTCCTGAAAAAAGACTGGGTTATAGAAGACATCAAGGAGGGAATAAGGAAATTCATAGAATGCAACGGGAATGAAAATACTTCCTATCAAAACCTCTGGGACACAGCAAAAGCAGTGCTCAGAGGCCAATTTATATCGATAAATGCACACATAAAAAAGAAGAAAGAGCCAAAAGCAGAGAACTGTCCCTACAACTTGAACAAATAGAAAGTGAGCAACAAAAGAACCCATCAGGCACCAGAAGAAAACAAATAATAAAAATTAGAGCTGAACTAAATGAATTAGAGAACAGAAAAACAATTGAAAGAATTAACAAAGCCAAAAGCTGGTTCTTTGAAAAAATTAACAAAATTGATAAACCATTGGCTAGACTGACTAAAGAAATACAGGAAAGGAAACAACCCGAATAAGAAACGAGAAGGACCACATCACAACAGAACCAAATGAAATTAAAAGAATCATTTCAGATTACTACGAAAAATTGTACTCTAACAAATTTGAAAACCTAGAAGAAATGGATGAATTCTTGGAAAAACACTACCTACCTAAACTAACGCATTCAGAAGTAGAACAACTAAATAGACCCATAACAAAAAAAGAGATTGAAACGGTAATCAAAAAACTTCCAACAAAAAAAAGCCCTGGCCCGGACGGCTTCACTGCAGAGTTCTACCAAACTTTCAGAGAAGAGTTAACACCACTACTACTGAAGGTATTTCAAAGCATAGAAAAGGACGGAATACTACTCAACTCATTCTATGAAGCCACCATCTCCCTGATACCAAAACCAGGTAAAGACATTACAAAAAAAGAAAATTATAGACCTATCTCCCTCATGAACATAGATGCAAAAATCCTCAACAAAATTCTAGCCAATAGAATCCAACAACACATCAAAAAAATAATTCACCATGATCAAGTGGGATTTATATCAGGTATATGCAAGGCTGGTTTAATATCAGAAAAACCATTAATGTAATCCATCACATAAATAAAACAAAAGATAAAAACCACATGATCTTATCAATTGATGCAGAAAAGGCATTTGACAAAGTCCAACACCCATTTATGATAAAAACTCTTACCAAAATAGGAATTGAAGGAAAATTCCTCAACATAATAAAGGGCATCTATGCAAAGCCAAGAGCCAATATCACTCTAAATGGAGTGAACCTGAAAGCATTTCCCTTGAGAACGGGAACTAGACAAGGATGCCCTTTATCACCGCTCTTATTCAACATCGTACTTGAAGTCCTAGCCAGGGCAATTAGGCTAGACAAAGAAATAAAGGGTATCTGGATTGGCAAGGAGGAAGTAAAGTTATCACTATTTGCAGATGACATGATCTTATACACAGAAAACCCTAAGAAATCCTCCAGAAAACTACTGAAACTAATAGAAGAGTTTGGCAGAGTCTCAGGTTATAAAATAAACATACAAAAATCACTTGGATTCCTCTACATCAACAAAAAGAACACCGAAGAGGAAACAACCAAATCAATACCATTCACAGTAGCCCCCAAGAAGATAAAATACTTAGGAATAAATCTTACCAAAGATGTAAAAGACCTATACAAAGAAAACTACAAAGCTCTACTACAAGAAATTCAAAAGGACATACTTAAGTGGAAAAACATAGCTTGCTCATGGATAGGAAGACTTAACATAGTAAAAATGTCTATTCTACCAAAAGCCATCTATACATACAATGCACTTCCGATCCAAATTCCAATGTCATATTTTAAGGGGAGAGAGAAACAAATCACCAATTTCATATGGAAGGGAAAGAAGCCTCGGATAAGCAAAGCATTACTGAAAAAGAAGAAGAAAGTGGGAGTCCTCACTCTACCTGATTTCAGAAGCTATTATACAGCCACAGTAGTCAAAACAGCCTGGTATTGGTACAACAACAGGCACATAGACCAATGGAACAGAATTGAGAACCCAGATATAAATCCATCCACGTATGAGCAGCTGATATTTGACAAAGGCCCAGTGTCAGTAAATTGGGGAAAAGATAGTCTTTTTAACAAATGGTGCTGGCATAACTGGGTATCCATTTGCAAAAGAATGAAACAGGACCCATACCTCACACCATGCACAAAAACGAACTCCAAGTGGATCAAAGACCTAAACATAAAGACTAAAACGATAAAGATCATGGAAGAAAAAATTGGGACAACCCTAGGAGCCCTAATACAAGGCATAAACAGAATACAAAACATTACCAAAAATGACGAAGAGAAACCAGATAACTGGGAGCTCCTAAAAATCAAACATATATGCTCATCTAAAGACTTCACCAAAAGAGTAAAAAGACCACCTACAGACTGGGAAAGAATTTTCAGCTATGACATCTCAGACCAGTGCCTGATCTCTAAAATCTATATGATTCTGTCAAAACTCAACCACAAAAAGACAAACAACCCAATCAAGAAGTGGGCAAAGGATATGAACACACATTTCACTAAAGAAGATATTCAGGCAGCCAACAGATACATGAGAAAATGCTCTCGATCATTAGCCATTAGAGAAATGCAAATTAAAACTACGATGAGATTCCATCTCACTCCAACAAGGCTGGCATTAATCCAAAAAACACAAAATAATAAATGTTGGAGAGGCTGCGGAGAGATTGGAACTCTTATTCACTGCTGGTGGGAATGTAAAATGGTACAACCACTTTGGAAATCTATCTGGCGTTTTCTTAAACAGTTAGAAATAGAACTACCATACAACCCAGAAATCCCACTCCTCGGAATATACCCTAGAGATACAAGAGCCTTCACACAAACAGATACATGCAGACCCATGTTTATTGCAGCTCTGTTTACAATAGCAAAAAGCTGGAAGCAACCAAGGTGTCCGTCAACGGATGAATGGGTAAATAAATTGTGGTATATTCACACAATGGAATACTACGCATCGATAAAGAACAGTGACGAATCTGTGAAACATTTCATAACATGGAGGAATCTGGAAGGCATTATGCTGAGCGAAATGAGTCAGAGGCAAAAGGACAAGTATTGTATAAGACCACTATTATAAGATCTTGAGAAATAGTAAAAACTGAGAAGAACACATACTTTTGTGGTTACGAAGGGGGGGGAGGGAGGGAGGGAGGGAGAGGGCTTTTTATTGATTAATCAGTAGATAAGAACTGCTTTGGGTGAAGGGAAAGACAACACCCAATACATGGAAGGTCAGCTCAATTGGACTGGACCAAAAGCAAAGAAGTTTCCGGAATAAAATGAATGCTTCAAAGGTCAGCGGAGCAAGGGCGGGGGTCTGGGGAAAATGGTTTGAGGGGACTTCTATGTCAATTGGCAAAATAATTCTATTATGAAAACATTCTGCATCCCACTTTGAAATGTGGCCTCTGGGGTCTTAAAGGCTAACAAGTGGCCATCTAAGAGGCATCAATTGGTCTCAACCCACCTGGAGCAAAGGAAAATGAAGAACACCAAGGTCACACGACAACTAGGAGCCCAAGAGACAGAAAGGGCCACATGAACCAGAGACCTACATCATCCTGAGACCAGAAGAACTAGTTGGTGCCCGGCCACAATCGATGACTGCCCTGACAGGGAGCACAACAGAGAACTCCTGAGGGAACAGGAGATCAGTGGGATGCAGACCCCAAAATCTCATAAAAAGACCAAACTTAATGGTCTGACTGAGAATCCCGGCGGCCATGCTCCCCAGACCTTCTGTTGGCACAGGACAGGAACCATCCCCGAACACAACTCATCAGACATGAAAGGGACTGGTCAGCAGGTGGGAGAGAGATGCTGATGAAGAGTGAGCTAATTATATCAGGTGGACACTCGAGATTGTGTTGGCAACTCTTGTCTGGAGGGGGGATGGGAGGATAGAGAGAGAGGGAAGCTGGCAAAATTGTCACGAAAGGAGAGACTGAAAGGGCTGACTCAAGAGGGGGAGAGCAAGTCAGAGTAGGGAGTAAGATGTATGTAAACTTATATGTGACAGACTGATTGGATTTGTAAATGTTCACTTGAAGCTTAATAAAAGTTAATAAAAAAAGAAATCCTCACAACGGGTCAATAAGCAACATCACGATGAATGGAGAAATGATTGAAGCTGTTAAGGGGTTCATTTTACTTGGATCTGCAATCATTGCCCATGGATGCAGCAGTCAAGAAATCGAACAATGTATTGCATTGGGCAAATCTTCTGCAAAAGACCTCTTTCAGGTGTTAAAAAGCAAAGATGTCACTTTGAGGACTATGGTGAACGTGACCAAAGCCATGGTATTTTCAGTTACCTCATATGCATGTGAAAGCTGGACAATGAATAAGGAAGACTGAAGAAGAAATGATGCCTTCAAATTATGGAGTTGGCGAAGAATGTTGAGTATACCGTGGACCGCCAAAAGAACAAACAAATCTGCCTTGGAAGAAATAGAGCCAGAATGCTCCTTAGAAGCAGGGATTTAGAGACCTCAGCTCACATACTTTGCGCATGAAGAAGGGCCCAGTCCCTGGGGAAGGGCATCATGCTTGGTAGAGTAGAGGGTCAGTGAAAAAGAGGAAGATCCTCAGTGAGATGAATTGACACAATGCTGCTACAATGGGCTTAAACATAGCAAGGATTATGAGGATGACACAGGACCAGGCAGTGTCTCATTCTGTCTGACTTAACAGCACCTAACAACAACAATGTGTGTTTTTACAGAAAATTCTAAACTGTTCATTCATGTATATTTGATTTTCAAATAACCCTTCTAGTTTTTTTTTCTAGTTAGGAATTTTTTGTCTGTGTTTTCAGCTAGGAAAACTAAAGAGGAATTAACTGACTTGTTTATAATCAAAAAGTGAGTTAGCTTTGGAACTGGGACTTGAACCCAGGGAACCTGATTCTAAACCTGTAGCCCTGGTTGCATAAACATGTATACCTTCTACCCATATTATTATGTATATCTATAAATGTAATCCTTGAATTATTCAGTTCAATTTAAAGAATACTCTGAATAAACTTCAGAATTATAGTTCTGATTCTATATTTCTTAAGCTAATTTTTCCCCAAAATGTTTTCATATCATTATTTTTATCTTCTTAACAAAATGTGTTAAACAAGTAGTGTTGTTATGATACTGGAAACTATGCCACCAGTATTTCAAATACTAGCAGAATCACCTGTGGTAGACAGGTTTCAGCTGAGCTTCCAGACTAAGACAGACTAGGAAGAAAGACCTGGTGATGTACTTCCAATAGTTAGCCAGTAAAAATCCTAACACATTGCAGTAGAATATTGCCCAGTGTAATACTGGAAGATAAGCACTCAAGGTTGGAAGTCACGCAAAATACACAGTGGCTGCAACAATTGACCCGAGCATACCAACGATCATGGATCAGTCAATATTTCTTTCTGTTGTGCACGGGGTCACCATGACTCAGAGCCAGTTCATGGGCAGCTAAGAACAATAACAACAACAAAATTAAATGAGCTAAAAGATGGCAGGGAGATGTGCAAAGTTTAGGTCTCCTGAATGCAATGTGTGGTTAAATTTGAAAAAAATCCTGTACAGTCGGTGTTCCTTTCTTTATGGACTCCAAATAATCTATTTCGATCTGTCGGTTAGATTTGTGTTTGAGCCTGTGCATTAGGGAATCCTCCGTTTGTATCTAATGCTCAAGCTGTTTATAATTACATCACTTCTGCTTCCCTTAGCAAAGGCGTTTATACATCGCCTGTGTGCCTTTCTTGTCTAGCCCATCATGGGGCCAAGGTAAGCATAGTTCAATACTTGTTGCTATGGATTGAATTGTGTCCCCCCAAAATATGTGTTGCAAATCCCAACCCTTATACAGGTAGATACAATCCCATTTGGGAATAAGATTTCCTTTCTTCATTATGTTAATGAGACCATATCAGTGTAGGACACGTCTTAAACCAATCACTTTTCAGATATAAAAAGGGCAGCTTAGGCACAGAGGCAAGGAAGCACAGATGGGGGAAGACAGATGCCACACCACATGAAGAGCACCAAGAAACTGAGGAACAGAAGCTGAAAAGAGACAGGGACCTTACCCCAGACCTGACAGAGAAAGTTTTGTCCTAGAATCAGCACCCTGAATCTGGACTTCTAGCTTCCTAAACTGTGAGAAAATAAATTTCTGTTTGTTAAAGCCACCCAATTGTGGCATTTCTGTTATAGCAGCACTGGATAAGCAAGATACTTGCAGATTGGCTAAGTCTAGAACATCACTCTTAGTGACATGGTCCTGCCACTCCATGCTATATAATACCTTTCTGGGCACATACTGTGTGCCAGGCACTATGCTAAGTGTTTTATATGCATCACCTTCTTTAATCCTCAGGATATTATCACTATCTTCCCTAGGTTTAAATTAACTTGTCTGGGTCATAAATCTGGGAAGTGACAAAGCCAGGATCCAAACCCAGGCAGTTTGACTCCAAGTCCTGACACTTAGCCACCATGCCTCTTTCCTTTCATCTCTAGCTTGAAGCCATAGGATTGTCACATTTTGTCAATCTCTAAATAATAAGAGCACTACTTTCCTTTCTGGTGTACATCTTTCTCAACTTTCTTCTTTTTTCATTTCCTCTCAATTTAGTTCTCCCCTTCTGCATCAATCATTACTAGATAACTTTTAACCTACAAGGTGGGACCCAGCAACAATCTCATCTTTACAAAACATTACAGACTTGGTACAATATTATTTCTTGGGTGTAAACCAAAATTTGATCTCAGGCTCTCAAGACTCACTGTCAACCCTAAGTGCTGTGTTGACTCTGCAAAGCAGTGTGTGATAAAGTGCCTGCTTTTTGGTTTCTGTGCTTTAAGAGCACAACTATCTGTCTACATTCAACAGTTTCTATGTCATTGTCAATGATGTTCGATAACATTTGTCATCTGATAAGGTGAAAGAATCTCCCAGATATCAATATATATATATATATATATATATATATATATATATATATAGACACAGCTTTGTAAGTCTCTATTGCATTCTCAAACACAACTGCATAGAAAAAGTTGAACAGGACTACATATAACACATAGTCTGATTTCACTAACCTCTTGATGGGTGTTGTTAGCTGCCAATTCATGGCAACTCCATGCACAATGAAATGAGATGCTGTCTGATTGGTTGTGGATCAGACCATTGTGATCCATAGGGTTTTCATTGTATGATTTTCAGAAGCAGATCCAGGCTTTTCCTCCTACTTCGTCTTAGTCTGAAAGCTCCACAGAGACAAGTTCAACAACATAGCAATACACAAGCCTCCACTGACAAAGGAATGGTGGCTGCATGTGAGGTGTATTGGTCCAGAATGGAAACTGGGTCTCCCTCATAGAAGGCAAGAATTCTACCACTGACCCACAGTTGTCCCTGATGGATATTGAGTATTGATAAACTTTTGAAAGTCACCAAACTTACTGAAAAGGTGCCAAGATGCAGCTCGTCTAATGGTTGCCATGTTTTTATGTAATCTTGGAATGCTCTTTAGAGATTCTTAGGCTATTTCCTTCACGTTTCCTGCCCAGTAAAAAATTATGTGCACTATACTGTGCCTTGATCTTAAACACACACATTATTTAGGAATTCCTGATTCATAAGGCTTTTCATTAACTGACCCAGAAGTTTCTGACTAGGATTTTCACATTCAATGTGAAGGTTATTGTCTGAGACAGCTAATGTTTTATTTAATATAAGTAAGCTATCCAAGGTACAAGTGGTTATGAGTACATGAAAATTTGAAGTTCTTCTGGAAAGCCAGTGATAGAATCCATTTTGTGTATATATATTACATCTGTCAAATAGTCCTGTTGATAACAGAACGGTCAGAAACATAATTTGTTAATTTGCTAATTCTTCTTCTAAATTTTGTTACTGTGGCTTGCTGAGGTTACCCTACTTTGACATCAAAAGTTAGGTGCAAAATTTTAATGGTTAGGCAAGTTAGATTGCACTTTGGAAAGCCAGGTTGCAAGAAGGAAGGCTTATTTGTTAATTAGAAGATCCAGGGATATATAGAAAATATCTGCTAGACAGTGTCAAGTGTGGAAATAGAAATAGAGTTGTTTGGAGTTGTGTGAGACACAGTTCCTTTTGCTCTGAGTTATTAAAGGTTTCTACTTTAAACTCAAACTACTGAAGTCTCCTGTTCAGCCCTGCCCAAACTGTTGTTAGCTGTCCTTGAGAAGGCCCCCAACTCATGGCGACCTCTGTGCCAGCCCCACAATCATTTGTGGATTGAACCATTGTAATCTATACAGTTTTCATTGGTTGATTTTCAAAAGTGGATCAGTAGTAGATTGCTCTGACTAAGGCCTCTGATGAGGTCTTCTCTGTCTTGATCTTATGACCTCAATTCCTTTTCTGTGTAATGGAGGAGGTTCTGCCATCATTCTAGCTTGGGGGTTGGGAATGCAGAGGGTATGTAAAGGTTCCATAACTCCCACCAATGTCCATGTTCTAGAAACTTTCCTTTCACATCACCATTGCCACTATGGTGTCCAAAGGGACCTGAGAAGAAAAGTTGTTCCAATCATGGTGAACCAAGGGCTGAAGAGAGCCTCAAAGTGCAGACAGGATCTTTCCTGCTAGAGAATACACATACAGACACACACATATACACATGGCTGTCACTCAGATGCTGACAAATGTTGGGCATGGGGTGGCTTCAGGCAATTCCAGGGCTTCTTAGGACAGAAGCTGAGCTAAGTATTGATGCTGATGCCACTCTCACACGCTCAGTCCTGGTGTGAGCAGTGACTCACCAGTTTCCCTCCTCACAATGTTGGCCCCCTACATGGGGTAGTGTGGCACTATTCTTTTTCAAACTATTGTTTATACATATATTTTATGCTCTGTTCCTTAGAGGATTTATCTTTATTCTTAAAACATTTCTCCGCCCTCTAAAGACAGAAACAAAATAAAAATATATTCCCAGTTCTTATCAGGCAAAGCTTATCAGTGCTAAACAGAAACTATTTGCTGATCCTTTCCCTGTCCCAAGGTGCCCTGCCCCTCTGGAGAATGCCCCACCCCTTACTCCAGGATGCCCTGCCCCCTACTCCAGGGCATCTGGCCCCCTCCCGTGGCAGCCCCCAATAGCAGTGAGGCCTCGCTGGTTCTGACCAGCCTGCCTCTGGGAGGCTCCCACTCAGCCTAGAGGTAAAACCGTTAACTATGAATCAGCCAGATGGAACCCAAGGCTTCCTGTGCAGCTTCCCATAGGTGTCTCACTGCATCAACTGAGATGATGTGCCCTTGAAGAACGTTGCCACGTATCTCCTTGCTCCATATGAGGAGGAAAGGAGCAAGCTGAGGTGGCCATGAGACTGTGGAGCCCGGGCAGGGATGAATATTGGAAGATACACAACCAGAATGCTCATTAGAAGCAAGGATGATGAGAGTTTGTCTCACATACTTTGGACATGTTATCAGGAGGGACCAGTCCCTGGAGAAGGACATCATGCTTGATAAAGTAGAGGGGCAGTGAAAAAGAGGAAGACCCTCAGCAAGGTGGATTGACACAGTGGCTGCAAAAATGGGCTCAAAACTAGCAATGATTGTGAGGATGGCACAGGACTGGGCTCTTGCTATGAGTAGGAACCAACTCAAGAATACCTAACAGCAACAGTGTTGCCCAGTATCTAACACATAGTAGTCATGAGACAGATGGTGTTAACTGTGCTGGCAGAACAAAAGAACTGCTAATAGATTACCATATAGAAGTTGGGTAAACAGGAACCACACCCATGACATAAGTCTGAAACAACCCGTGAACTAGTATATCCTTCTTAGTGTTTTTCTATCCCTTCTTTTTTTCCCCCTTTACAGGCTCCTGCATGCACAGAACAAAGTGTGACTGCTGTTTAACCTTCCTTAGCCCTCTGAAGATGGTGATGTAGTGCCAAAGATCAGTGCGCTTGCACTATATCCCTTAATAAGTGATGCAAGGGCTGCTGAGAGGACTCCATCTCGAATATCAGCGGTTTCCATCTTAGATTCCAGATGTGCAGAGCAACCTAATTAACATGCACTGCCATTCTGAAAAGTACCTGCCCCTTGAAAGAAGCTCACTAAATATTCGTTACTCTGTTGTCTCCACCGAACCCATATAAGCCCTAGCCTTGCTTCCTTTTTTGAGTCTTTTAGAGAGGCTTAGATCCCCACTGACTCCTTTTGCTTGACTCAAGCAAAATAAAGCTTGCTGAAGATAAAGTTTGTCTTTCTTGTGTATTCTTTCTAGGGAAAAGACAACGACCTTTTTTGTCAGATTGGCGATTGGTAACAGTCACTCAATTTTTTTTGAATAAGTAACTTTATCTTTTAACATCTTGGATGAATGATACTGTGTAGTGTGTGTGTGTGTGTTTCCTTTTTTTTCTCTGTAGTTCATTATCTATAAGGTGTTTGATAACTGTTCATGAACAAGACAAAGCTTTATTAGGAGCATCTTGATTAACAGCTATCTCAGTCATTTAGTGCTGCTGTAACAGAAATACTGCAAGTGGATGGTTTTAACAAAGAGAAGTTAGAAGTCCAAATTCAGGGTGTCAGCTCCAGGGGAAGGCTTTCTCTGTCAGGTCTGGAGGAGGTCCTTGTCATCAATCTTCCCCTGGACTTGGACCTTCTCTCACAGGAACCCTGGGTCCAAAGGAAGTGCTTCAATCCCAGCACTGCTTTCCTAGTGGTATGAGGTCTCCAACTCTCTGTTTGCTTCCCTATCATCTCTTATAAGATAAAAGGTGCTACAGGCCACACCCCAGGGAAACTCCCTTTACATTGGATCAGGGGTGTGACCTGAGCAAGGTGTTACATCCCACCCCAATCCTCTTTAATCATAGGCAGAGATTATGATTTATAACACGTAGGAAAATCACGAAATGGAAGACAACCACACAATACCGGGAATCATGGCCTAACCAAGTTGACACATATTTTGGGGGGACACAATTCAATCCATGACAACAGCGAATACACGTTTTGGCCTGAAAAACAGTTCAACATCTTTTGCAACAAATTCTCTGCGGAAAAGCTTCATAGGTAAATTCAGTTTTGACACTGAGGAGCACAAACTCCTCCTAAAGGATAACAACAAGCTGTTACGAGGGTCTAGAATAGATTGTGTTTCCCAATATTTATTAGTTGTGTAACACTGGGAGATCACTTAAATTCTCTGTGCCTCAGAGTCCTTATCTGTAAAATGGGGTCATTATACTTATTTTGCCCACTGAACAGGATTGTTACAGTCAAATGAAATAAAATATATGAAAATTCCAGAAGACTATCAAGATCTGAGCTATTATTATTCCTTCTCCTTACATTAACCCAGGGCTGATATTTACAAGTTTGTTTATGACTCCTATTACTGAAGCGGAAAGATGAAAATACCCTACTTTGCTTTCTTCCCTTTTAAACTTGGTCTCTTCTTAATGGTACTTACAGTAAGACTAGATGACATTAAACCTTTTATCACTTGTTCAGGAGCCAAGCCCTCTAATGTTTTTATTTGGATCCTGTTTGTACTGTAATGCATTATCTGTTCACTTTGTTCAGTACATCTCATGGAAAGAAAGTCATTTGTGCACTTGGAATACATAAGTGTAAAATGTGCCTTTCTTGTCTATTCAGAAATCAAGAAATCTAAAAATGTAAAATTTGAAATGTTTCTTCAAGGGTCCTTCTGTGGGATTTGAGATAAGGAATTAGAGAAAGACCAATATTTCACATAACCAAAATCTGTAAATATGAAAAATGCTTTTTATTCTGCTACAAGTAATCTTTCTATCTATACAACATGTATAGTAAATATAAGGTGATTGCTCACAAAACTTATAGCAAATATATCCCATTACTTTACAGCTATCCATTTGTAAGTGCACATATATATGTAAACACAATACTTAGGGCAGTGATTAAAGCACAGGGTATGCAGATATACAGACTTTGGTGCAAGTTTCAGCTTCGTGACCTGACAATTGTGTAATTATGTGCAAGTTATTAACCTCGCTAAATCTGCTTCCTCACCTTTAAACAGGAATTTTCTTATAGGATGTCATGAGGACTAAATGAAATAAGATGAGAAAATAACTTGGCCTATAATAAGGGGTCAGGTTAGTACCATTTTTACATAAATTTTATATTATAATATATTTATATATTATATCATTATATAATATATTTATATAATTATAAATACATTATTACATTTTTGTGTTGATTAATAATATATTAATTATAGTGTATATATAATTATAAAAATTTTATTAATTATATTTCTATAATATATATTCCAATTAACATATATAATTATAATATATAATATAATTATAATAACAATTATAGTAATTAATATATTATTAACACTAAAATATAATAGTATATGTAACTTATATGTAATTAATATTTTATGATACAATTTTAGTATCTTCTCTACTGAAAAATGAGCAAGCTGGTAGGGTAGAGATTTTTGGGGGTAACAATGTAGGCAGGGACACCAAGAACATTCTCTCGTACTTTCTTTCCTTGTCCACTACTAAAATCCTACTTGTCTTTCCAGGTCTAGTCCAAAAGCTATTTCTACTACAAAGACTTTCCCTTTCTTCTGGTCAGAATCAATTGTTTCCCTTTTTGTGTTGCACAACATAGAGAAAAAGAAAAAAAAGTTTGCAGGCTTAATTCCTACCTTATTCTTTGCATGTATAATCAATTCTGCTATTGAAGCCAGATTAATCTTGCTTAAGAACTGCCCTTGTATCCTAGTTAATTTTTCAGCTATATCCCCCATGCATTCAATTTTATGGGTTTCGAGAGCAAGGAATGTTTCTCATTTGGGGTGTGTCAGTTCCATGCCCTGCCAGCTAGTGCAGACTGTAATGTCTTCCATGCAATATAGAGTCGAGCACAGCAAATATTTGAGAAATTGAACTGATTTTTTCATCAGTGAGTCCTTATTTTAGTTTCCCTGGAAAAGAACACTGTCAGAAAGGGAGGAACAATAATTAGTTGGATGACCACAGTTATGTACCTAAGAAATGGTGTTATTGTGGAGGTTTGTGGAAAAGGAACTGTGGCCAAAAGCAGCCTGGGGATATTAGGGAGTCTAGGGCACCAGGCCAAACAAACTAATTCTTTCCAACTGAAGCAGAGATGAGGATTTATAACCTTGACCGCGGTTCAGGACTGGGCTGGAAGTCAAAGGTTGGCCAGGTCGAGAAGGCTCGTCACAGAGAGAAAGAAGATAAGGCTATAATGACAAAGCAGGTTAGGGCTGGGAGTTGAGCGTAGAATGGGGTGAGAGATGATGGAAAGGGGAATGAAAAGGTTATTTTTATCCATCTACTGGTCAGAAAAGAAGCTCTGGTGGCACAGTGGTTAAGCGCTCAGCTGTTAACCAAATGTTGTTGGTTTGAACCCACCAGCTGCTCCGCAGGAAAAAGACATGGTAGTCTGTTTCTGTAAAGATTTTAGCCTTGGAAATCCTATGGGGCAGTTCTACTCTGTCCTACAGGGTCTCTATGGGTCGGATTTTTTTTTTTGGCTTAGTGGTCAGGAGGGAGGAATTGGAGCTACAGTAGAAGTGAGCCTGAGGCCTGGGTAAAAGTAGGTGACGTTTTCCAAACCAAAGTCCGAACATGTGGATAAGAAAAATAATTTATCTGAACAATAATACAGAGTATTTAAAACTGGAATGGTTCAAAAAAGTGTACCTTAGGTGGCTGCAGTCATTATAAAAATGGCAGCTGCGGTAGGCCTGAGGTGATAGTCTTAGTTTCTCTTAACTTTTGTCATCTTTCCCCCTTACGTAGTCTGAATACTGAATTGAAATACGTTTTTATTATTAGGTTTTTGTCTTAAGAGCAAGTGAATTGATTTCATACGTTTCTTTCTTAATGTATCAGTTAAATTGTTGGTTGTCTATAACTCTCAATGATTTTGATCCCAATTTGATTAAAGTTTCCATTCTCCTCATAAGGCCATTTAAATTTTCTTTTACTGTTTTTTAAAATCAAGAGAATTTTTTCTTTGTTTGGGGATACCCTGTACCTGTCTTAATGGTTTAAATAATTTTCCTTACCTCTTCCATTATTCTTATAATGTCTAACTGAATAGGACTTCACAAGACATTTTTTCATTTGATGCTTTCTTCTAGCACAAAAATGCCTCATCACTAATTTCTTAAGTTCAAGTGACCTTCATTTTTTTTTTTTTTTTTTTTTAGTTGTAGGGAAGGCAGCTATTAGTAGGAGCGGCGTGGGTCAGCCACAAAGAAGTATAAGATACTGTCCCTATTACTGGCCATTTTCTCAACTTAATTGTAAAATGGGCTGACCATAAAAAAAAAATAATAATAAGCTTGAATTATACAGCAATATAACTTTGTCTCTAACATAATCACTGGCTTTCGCACGAGTCTCCTATGGGCATGTACCAGAAATGCGGCTTACGTTTCCACCTAAGTGCTTCCAAAATCTGCTCACAGTACCCTTTTAAACTTCTGGGAGCCAGATTGTGTGTGTATTGAGCGTTTGCCAAATAAAGTGAAACCTATAAAAAGGAAAAAGCCAATAACCCTATTTTTTTTCCTAGCTGAGAATTTTTTGCCATTATAATAAGCAGCAATTTGAGGAAAACTTCTCTTCCCCCTCTCCTCCAATTCTTAAAATAAATAAATCTGAGAACCATTGGAAAGTGTTTTATATTTATTGGAAAGAGGTATATTTATCTCAATCTGCTTATTACTCTTTACCTTGGCCCGTGCAGTGAAGACTCAACTTTATGTAGATCTTAAGAACGTGTTCAAAGATATTTTTTAAAAATTGCTATTTAAGGTGATACCTATGTTTAAAATATGACATTTAGCTGTAGAGAGAAAAAAGAGCCAGTGTTGTGAGCTGTTGCATAACTGAATAGCCAGAGTAGTTGCATAGAGAGCAATAGATGATAGTATTAACTACATGAACTGTGCTTAAGCCCAAGCCTGGTTTGAAGTAGAGAAAATACATTTTCTCTAGTGTTTTAATATTAAGGTAGAGAGAATATGTTTTCTTGTTTGTTTTAGTATAGCTGTATAAGCTGTGATTAATCTCTAGTCTTTGGGAAATTGCGCAGGCTCTGTTCAAGATGCGGCTGAGCAGCCTGTTCCACTTTTAATATAACAAACACCCTAATACCTTACAGCATGTTTTCTCCTATTCAAAACGGGTGATTGAGAGCTTGACATAACTAATGCCATAATGATACTTTAAGTAACCTCTAAAAACATTTTTTTTTTTTTTAATTGCATCGGTGGCCTTGGTCTCTCTTCTCTTCTTTGTTCTCTTGAGAAATGGCCTTCAGCCTGCAAGACGGCAGCTAGAAAGGCTGCCTGACAATTTTGGTCTACAACTTTCTTTCTTGCTCCCTATCTTGGTCAGAGTAGACTTGGCAGAACAGTTTCACTAGCCAAGAGATTCTTATGTGAGTCTTTTTCAGCCTGTTACAAACATACAGATTAGAGTCCAGATGTCTGACATGCATATCTTCAGTTTAATAAAGAGTTTCTTGTAGTCGTTTTATGAGGTATGAGACCATCTGTGGACTACGTGCTTAAAAAAATTAGGTAACCCTGAGTTTCCACCTATAAAACCCTCCCGTTAGCTCTTTAGAATTAGACAGAATTTGGGAGAAATTTAACCGCCTCTGTCTCTTGAATACCGGTGTTCAATAAAGCCCTCTTGCTGCTTACCTCCTCCTGTCTCAGTATTGGCTTTGCGGCAGGCAGCTCGAACCCACAATTTGCAGTAACAGGTTCAAATCCCAGTTCTGCCGCATGCTACCTGTGTGATCTTGGACAAGTTACCTAACCTTTCTGTGCCTCAGCTTTCTCTAAGTGAAACTATGATAACAGTAGCTTTCCCATAGGTTTATAAGGTTAAATAAATAAAACTGTAAAATAACGAGAACATGCTTAATTCTTAGTAGGTGCAAAATGTGTTCAGTAAAATTCTTCCCTGACTTAGTAATAAATTTTAGTAACAAAATATCTATTATTAGTAGTAGTAATAAAAAATATTATTACTTCAGCAATATTGTTATTATTAGTAATAAAAATACTTTTAATGAAATTTCACCTGCACATTTTTTGGCATAAGTTTTAAATTTGAGTCCTTATTATGACAAACTCTGAACCTTGTTTTTGGGCCTGATCAAGCGAAAATGATAAAAATAACTAAGCCTGTTTGATCTGAAAAACCTTTTATACTCCCCACATCAGGTCTCAGACAATGATCAAGTGCTATCTCTTGCCAGAAAAATTTCATTAAGAAAACTCTGAAGGAGGAGCGATAGTGTAAAAGCATTTCATTTCTGCTTTTGTGATGCAAGATGAATCCAGACAAGGAGCGGAGCCTCCCCTGAAGTCACGTGCTGTTGTTGGTATGTGTGTATACGGGGTAGGGAGGTGGCTACAAGAAAAACTAATTTCTGAAAAATAGCAGACAACACCATACATGCTCAGTTATAAGGACATTAGTCAGTAGTTTGGGAAGCATGATAAGTTCAGCAAACTATCAATGTTTATTTTAATGTTAAACTGCTGGTTCTAATCTGGTTTAATTTTAGCAAAATGCCCCTACCCTGCTGAATTCAATGGAGTAAGGGAGGTGAGTACTGGGAATTTGCAGTTCCAGCATCAGCTACCCACGTCAGTAATATAGCTCTGATTCCGCAGATCAGGTTTCAACTGCCTATATATGTTAATTTCAGGGTACCTTCTTCAGCAATGAGCCCTGGTAGAACAGGGGTTAAAGTGCTTGGCCACTAACTAATAGGTAGGTAGTTCAAATCCACCAGCCGCTCTGCAGGATAAAGATGTGGCCGTCTGCTTCATAAAGACTGCAGCCTTGGAAACTCTATGGTGCAGTTCTATTCTGTCCTACAGGGTGGCTATGAGTCAGAATCGATTTGATAGCAGCAGGGCTTGGCTCTTCACCAAAGCTCAAAGCTTTCCTCAGCTTTGAGAAAAATAGCCTAGAACAGCAATGCCTTATATTTTCAGTTTTCTCTTCGTTTTTTTTCCTTACTTTTTTTTTTTTTTTTGTT
Organism: Elephas maximus indicus; assembly: GCF_024166365.1. Lineage (NCBI taxonomy): Eukaryota > Metazoa > Chordata > Mammalia > Proboscidea > Elephantidae > Elephas > Elephas maximus. The sequence continues at coordinate 25,340,580 of NC_064829.1, forward strand.
GTTGTTAAAGAAAGCAAGTCTTTGTCCTGTCGAGTTTCCTTTGGTCTGGGTATTGTATCTCAATGATATCATTTAGGATGTTCTTTTGTCCATTGTATTGGTAATTAGATTTAGATTGATCGGATTTAGATTACATAGTTATATATTTGGCTATATATATATGGCAAGAATGCCTCATAGGTGATATTGTTTACTTTCATCAGGCTATACACGATATCTGGGTTCTCTCTTCTTGGGACATTAGTAGCCACTGATGACCACTGTCTTTGATCCATTATTTCATTAAACAGGTGACATTTAAATTCTATTATCCCTTCTTCAATTATTAGATGGAATACTTAAGAAAAACTTTCCCTCATCAATTGCTTGATTACTCTAAGGTACATTTCATATAATAAACGTAGAATAAATATTAAATCCTTTTCCTTTATTTACCACCTTTCAAAGTAATGATTTGTTTTTTAAGAATTCATTGATTTAAATGTTTGACGTGTTCCAGTGCATTGCAGTTATTATCCTCACTGAAGTAATATTGTTTCATATTTGGCAAGTGGGAAATTATTATCTAGGTTGGCTCCTGAATCCATCTTTTCCTAAGACCCAGTAGTTACTGATAGCTGTTGGCATGACAACACTGCCATCAACAATGTGATTACTGAAAGTAAATTTTTTCGCAATATTTTTTGTTCTACTAGTATATCCCACTAAATGTATAGTCAAATTACTGGGTTTTAGGGTTGCATGAAACAGTTCCCCAAGAAGAGTTATGCCTTCAAGTTAATACAGAGTTAATTTGTTTTATTTTACCTTAAATTTTTAGAGATTGTTCTTTTAAAGTTTAATATTGTTTTATAATTATATGAAGTATTTATACATACCAAATAAGGCTTATTTAACAAAGGCTAGCTTCTGTCTCTGTACCTTCCATCTATTTTCTTTCTTCCTATATTAACTACTTTTTTAGTTTTATGATTTGTATACTTCCATTTAAAAAAAAACTTTAGTGGTATAAAATTAACAAACAATAAAATTAACCAATTTTATGTGTACAACTTGACGAGTTTTGGAAAATAGGTACAATAATGTAAACACCATATAGCCATGATATACAATATTTCCTTCACCCCAATAAGTTCCCTTATGCCTCTTTGCAGTCATTCCCCTTCTCCTGACCCTGGTGTGTGGCAACCACTGAACTGCTTTCTGTCACTATAGTTTACCTTTTCTAGAATTTTATATAAATGCAACCATGCAGTGTGTAGTCTTTGTGTCTGGCTTCTTTCACTTAGCATAATCAAGTGGTGTAAGCCATCCAGTCTCATTTTTCTTTTTCAAAATTGCTTTGACTATCCTAGGTCCTTCGCATTTTCATGTGTCGTAAAATCAGCATGTCATTTTCTACAAAAAAAAGAAAAAACCTATCTGAATTTTGATCAAAATTGCTTTTACTCTACAGAAAAGTTGGGAGAAAATTGACATTTAACAACACTGAGTCTCTGATCCACGAACATAGTATGGCTCCCCATTTATAGAGATATTCCTTGATGTTTCTTGGCAATGTTTTGTAATTTTCAGTGTGTAAGTCTTACACATATTTTGCTAAATTTGTCTCTATGTATTTCATAGTGTTCATGTTATTATAAAAGATACTGCTTTTTAAAACTCGTTTTGCAAACATTGTTACCAGTATATGTAAGTGCAATAGATTTTCGTATATTGACCTTGTATCCTGCAACCAACTTATTAATCCCAGTAGCTTTTTTGTAGATTTATTAGAATTTTCTACCTTCACAATCATATTGTTTGTGAATAAAGACTGTTTTACTTCTTCCTTTCTAACCTATGTTTTTTATTTATAGTTTGTCTTTCAATCCACTGGCTAGGACCTCTGGTATAATGTTGGATAGAAATGGTTAGAGTGACCCTGTTGTGTTCCTGACCTTAGAAGCAAAGCAATCAGTCTTTCACCACTGATTATGATGGTAGATATAGTCTTATAGGCTTTTTATAAATGATTTTAATGAGGTTGAGGGGTTTTCCTTCTATTTCTATTGTACTGAGAGTTTACGTCATGAATGAGAGTTGAATATTGTCAAATACTTTTTCTGCAGCCATTGAGATAATCATATAATTTTCCTTTTTAACCTTTTAATATGGCAAATTACAGGGACTTCTGGCCTTCTTTACTGAAAAAACATGACTTATAGGAGTCAGAAAAGAATGATGATCTCATTTTTCCTCTGTCCAAGTGGGAACAGTAACAGCTAAGTCTTCAGAAATTGGGTAATCTTCATCCTGTTACAAGCAAGCACCACCCTGTACCAGAACTCTCCCAAAGTAAGGGAATTTTTGAGTTTGGAAATCAACCACTTAGTGTGATAATTATTCAGTGATATCACTTTGTTAAATTCACAGAAAACTTAAAGGGCTCAAGCATTATATTAAAGTCTGACGAGTTAGATTTGAGAACAAAAGGAATATACCTGGATGAATTGAATGGGGTGGCTAAATTGGGTCTGAAGTTGGATTAGATGGATTCTAAATATTTTTCAGACTTGCAGATTCCATAAATACCAACAACAAAAAACCCAAAATCTATCGTAATATTTGGTTTTGGCTATCTATCACAGGATAGGGACATTCAGTTGTGTAAATGCACCTTCATTTTGTTAACAGTATGAGTTATTATTGATTATGTATTTTTTTAAATAATGTAAACATTTCCACAACACTTTTTTTTTTTTTTTTACATTTTAGTTGGGCTATTTTTTTTTATAGTCTTTGTGAAACAGTTAAAACAATAGTATCTAGATTTCAAAAGACTGTGATTTTGAAATATTTTCTTGCAAAATTATTGAGCAAGCAACAATCATATTACACTTAATCTCATCTATAAGTATATCCTTTTTATAACCAGAATAAATCACCCTTGTGTAAATGCAAAATATCCCTTCATTACTTTCTTTCCAGCTAAAATACAAACTAGATATCAACGCTTACCTATATATTTCTTTATTGTTCTTTACATGAAGGTTTACAGAGCAAATTAGTTTCTCATTAAACAGTTAACACACATACTGTTTTGTGACATTGGTTGCCAACCCCACGACATGTCAACACTCTTCCCTTCTCACCTTTGGGTTCCCCATTACTGGCTTTCCTGTCCCCTCCTGCCTTTTCATCCTTGCCCCTGAGCTGGTGTGCCCATTTAATCTTATTTTGTTTTATGGACCTTTCTAACCTTAATCTGAAGGGTGAACCTCAGGAGTGACTTCAGTGCTGAGTTAAAAGAGTGTCCAGGGACCATACTCTCAGGGCTTCTCCAGTTTCTGTCAGATCAGTAAGTCTGGTCTTTTTTTTTTTTTTTTAATGAGTTAGAAGTTTGTTCTACTTTTTTCTCCAGCTGTGTCTGTGATTATGTATTTCCAATAATACATTAATGAGAGCACAAATCTCATTAAGTTTCAGCGTGATGATTATTCAAATAATTTTTATAATCAGAGATAAAATCTGACTACATTTCTGAAGGAAAAAAACTAGGAATTATTAAAGCAAAAATGGCAACTTTCACCAAGAAGCCAATGATTTTCCCATAATTACTGGTTTTTAACATGCACTGGGTGTTTTTATTTAAGTCAGCCATTGTGTAATTATTTTCTAATTTTTAGAATTCACTTGGGATAGTGAAGATAATTACTGAACAGTTTTTTGAGAATGTTAGCCAGAAAATGAATTTCCTTTTAAGAAGATGAATATTTCATGTTAAGACTTAATGAAATTCTCCAATGTGTCCTCATATAGTATATGATTTTTTAATATAGAGATAAATAATTTGGCCATCCACATGACTTTTTTTTTCTTTAATTTGTCAGGAAAGGAGGCACGGCACATGTTTCCCTTTCCTTCCAATTATTGCTAATTTTACCTCTTGGTTTCTTTTGTCTTTTTCTCTCTTCACTATCCTCAAAAAATAAGTTTTTATGCATTAACATGCACTTAAGCTCCTCAGTAATCAGTGGTCTGTTACCTGAGTGAAGGGTTTGAAATTGATCTTTTGCTTGAACCATACATTATTTTTCACAGTTTGATTTTCACCTCCTGGGCTGCTACCTGAAGACCTATCATGGTGAAGGTTAGGGCTGGTGGAAGTGAGATGTGAGCAAAGGGACAGAAAATAATTATTATAAATTAGATATACACTATGGCTCAGGCATTATGTTAAACTCTTTTCATATATGATTTCATTTAATACTCTCAGCAACTTTATAAGTTAGGTATAATTGTCCCCATTGTAAGATCAAGAAGGTCGCAGCACTGTGGAAATCCAAGAAGTCATATTAAGAAGTGTCTGATACTCAGGACAACTTGATGATGGCAAAGCCATAGAAGCTTCCTAGACACGTCTAAACACCTTGAGAGACCAAACTACTGGAGCTAAGGGCTGGAGATCATGGTCTTGGAGGATATCTAGGTCAACTGGCATAACATAGTTCATAAAGAAAGTGTTCTACATCCTACTTTGGTGAGTAACGTCTGGGGTCTTAAAAGCTTGCAAGCAGCCATCTAAAACACATCTATCAGTCCCACCACGTTTGGAGCAAAGGAGAATGAAGAAAACCAAAGATGCAAGGAAAATATCAGTCCAAAGGACTAATGGACCACATGAACCACAGGCTCTACCAGCCTGAGCTGAGAAGAACTAAATGGTGCCCAGCTACCGCCACCGACCACTCTGACAAGGCTCACAATAGTGGGTTCCAGACAGAGTGTAAGAAAAATGTAAAACAAAATTCAAATTCACAAAAATTCTGATCTAACAGAGACTGGAGGGATTCCCAAGACTATGGTCGCAGGACACCCTGCTAACTCAGAACTGAAGCCACTCCCAAAATCCACATTTCAGCCAAAGATTAGACAAGCCTATAAAACAAAAAATAACACATGTGAGGAATGTGATTAGTTCAATCAAGTGTAGGAGACCTAATGGGAAACACTCACCCAAAAGCAAAGACGAGAAGGCAGGAAGGGACAGGAAACCTGGACAAACAGACATGGGGAGCCCAGGGTGTAAAGGGAAAGGGAGGAGTGCTGACACATTGCGGGGATTGCAACCAATGTCACAAAACAATTTGTGTATAAATTTTTGAGGAAGAAACTAATTTGTGCTGCAAACTTTCACCTAAAACACAATAAAAAAAATGTGTCTGATACAACCATATACGTGGTTTCCCTCCTTGTTTTAATGCACTGACCAGTACATCCATAAGATGTTGAATTTGTGTCTTATATTTCATTCAAAAAATATTTACTAATTCATTTATAATGAGTGACTGCTTCATACTTCCGATTTCCTCTCCCCATCACTGCAACCAGGTATCTAACAAAATGTGCATACTTAACAGTTTCTTTATGCCCCTACAAAAGGCATCAGGTGAAAGGAGATGAGATGAGGCTGGACAAGGTAGCACCTTGTGAGCTGTAGAGACTGGGGTGTGGGGACCTGGTGTGCCATGCCGGGGAAGTTAGCAACAGGGACCAATGGTGGGGCATTTTTCAGGGGATTGGCCTGATATAACTTGGGTTTTAAATATATTTTTCTGACAGCTCTGGAGGATAGATTTTTGGGAGCCAAGTCTGGTAGCCAGAAAGACTGGTGCGAAGACTTGTCCACATAAGGAATGGTGAAGCCTGCAGTGGTAGAAGGGATGGAGACAGAGAAATAAATTTCCAAATTGTTCAATCATACTTAGGTGTGGCATAGAGGAAGAGAGAAGAGTCAACAATGCCTTTCAGGTTCCTGGCTTGAATAACAGCATGAATGATGATGTCCTTAACTGAGGGTAAAGAAGACTTCTTGATTTATTAAACTAAGTAATTTTTTCAGCTTTCAAAGTTGGACATGAAAATTATTCCTCTATAGAACAGCTCTGTCAAACAGAAATGTAATGCAAGCCAAAAATGTAAGTCATATATGTAATTTTAAGTTGCCTAGTAGCTACATTAAGTAAAAATAGAGAATTAATTTTAATAATATATTTTAACTCAATATGTCCAGAGTATTATCATCTAAACTGTAACCAATATAAAATTATTCACCATGAATTTTGCAGCTTTTTTTCATACGAACTCTTTGAAATCTTGTGGGTGCTTTACATTCACAGCACATCTCAATTCACTCTCACCACATATCAAATGCCGAATAGCTACACATGGCAACTGGCTATAATATTAGACAATGCAACTATAGAGCATTCCAATGGAGTCAGAGAAAACCATTCTTTTTCATGAAAGAGGCATGTTGCTCCTAGAAATTGACTAATTGACTAACTGAGATAAATGTTAAAGTCAGCTCAGAAAGAAGCCATTCAGCTTAACGAGAATAGTGATTATCAGAAGATGTGACATCAATTCTGGGTTCTAACACTAAAAGTTGTGTGATCTTTGGTAAAAGTTGTGTGATCTGACTGTGACTCAGAATAACACTAAGGTTTGTTTACAGTTTACTTTTCTTTATTATTTTTTTTAATTTTGTTGTTTAGAATATATGCAGCAAAACATACACCAGTTCAACAGTTTCTATATGAAAAATTCAGTGCCATTGATACATTCTTCAAGTCATGCAACCATTCTCACCCTCCTTCTCTGAGTGCTCCATTCCCAATTAACATAAACTCACTGCCCTCTAAGGTTCCTGTCTAATCTTTCGAGTTGCTGTTGACGATTCAATCCCATATAGGTAGTTCTTAAAAGAGCATAATGCTAGTGGCAGACATTTTTTACTAGTTAAGCTAAACTATTGTTTGGTTTTAAGAATTCAGAGGATATTTTTGGTTTAAGGTTTAAAGATTATCTTAAGTCGGTAGTTTTATAGGGATTCATCCAGACTCCATAGCTCTAGAAATTCTGGATTTCATAAAAATTTGAAATTCTGTTCTGCATGTTTTTCCTTTTTATGCAGATTCTTCTATAGAATCTTTGATGAAAATGTTCAGTAATGTTAACCAGGCACCATCCAGTTTTTCTGGTCTCACAGCAAAGGAGGCAGTTGTTTATGGAGGCAATTAGCTGCACATTCCATTTCCTCCTATTCCTGACTATCCTTCTTCCTCTGTTGCTCTAGACTAATAGAGACCAATTGTTGTAACTTGAATGGCTACTAGCAAGCTTTTAAGACCCCAGGCACTGCACAACGAATTAGGAGTTAGTGTAGAAGCACTAAGCATGATATTACACCAATTAACTGGGATGTCCCATGAAATCATGATCCTAAACCTCCAAACCAAGGAATCAAATCCAGTGAGGTGTTTGGTTGCATATAAGCAGCCTCCACAGCTACCTTTTTTTTTTTTTTCTTTCTGGTCATTGCTGTAAATATGTCTATAACACAACTTTTGCCAATTCAGCTCTTTAAAAGTATACAGCTTCTTGACAGTACTTACAATAATTGGCTTTACAACCCTACCCCAAATCAATGTGATTTTTCCATCATGGTAAACGGAAACTCAATGCTCCATAAGCAAAACCCCACACTTCCCACTACCTCCTGCCCCTGGTACATTTTCTTTTTAATATCTGTAAGTTGGTGAATTAATTACTTTGTCAGCAGTAGCAGCATCAGCAGCAATAGTAGTAGTAGTGGCAATAATATTAGTAGTAGTATAGTAGTAGATAATATTGACCAAATGGATATCAGAAGAGACTCTGAAACTTGCTCTTGAATGTAGAGTAGCTAAAGTGAATGGAAGAAATGATGACGCAAAAGAGCTGAACAGAAAAGCTCAAGAAGACAAAGTATTATAACAAGATGTGCAAAGATCAGGAGTTAGAAAACCAAAAGGAAGAACACAATCAGCATTCCTCAAGTTGGAAGAACTGAAGAAAAAATTCAAGCCTCAAGTTGCAGTACTGAAGTACTATACAGGGAAAATATTTAATGACACAGGAAGCATCGAAAGAAGATGGGAGTAATACATAATCACTGTAACAAAAAGAATTGGTCAACTTTCAACCATTTCAGGACGTAGCATAGGATCAAGAACTGATGGTATTGAAGCGAGACATCCAAGCTGCACTGGAGGCACTGGCAAAAAACAAATCTCCAGAAATGGACAGAATACCAGTTGAGATGTTTCAACAAATGAATGCAGCACTGGATGTGCTCACGCATCTATGCCAAGAGATTTGGAAGACAGCTACCTGGCCAATCGACTGGAAGAAATACACATTTGTGCCCAATTCCAAAGAAAGGTGATCCAATAGAATGCAGAAATTATCAAGCAATATCATTAATATCACATGAAAGTAAAATTTTGCTGAGGGTCATTCAAAAGCAGTTGCACTTTAGTACATTGACAGAAAACTACCAGAAATTCAAGCCTGATTCAGAAAAGGACATGGAACAAGGGATATCATTGCCAATGTCAGATAGACTTTGGCTGAAAGCAGAGAATATCAGAAAGATGTTTACCTGTGTTTTATTGACTATGGAAAGGCATTCGACTGTGTGGATCATAAAATTTTGGATGACATTGCTAAGAACGGAAATTCTAGAACACTTAACTGTGCTCATGCATAACTTGTGTATACACCAAGAGGTAGTCATTTGAACGGAACAAGGGGATACTGCATGGTTTAAAATCAGGAAAGGTGTACGTCAGGGTTATATCCTTTCACCATACTTAGTCAATCTATATCCTGAACAAATAATCTGAGAACATGGGCATTTGAAGAAGAACAACTTGTGATATGCAGATGACACAACATTGCTTGCTGAAAGCAAAGAGAACTTGAAGCACTTACTGATGAAGACCAAAGACTACAACCTTCAGTATGGTTTGCGCTGCAACATAAAGAAAACAAAAATCCTGGACGAATAAGCAACATCATGATAAATGGAGAGAAGACTGACACTGTCAAGGATTTCATTTTACTTGGATTCATAATCAATGCCCATGGAAGCAGCAGTCAAGAAATCAAACAAAGTATTGCTTTGGGCAAATCTGCTGCAAAAGGCCTCTTTAAAGTGTTAAGAAGCACAGGTATCACTTTGAAGACTAAGGTGCATCTGACCCAAGCCATGGTATTTTCAATTGCCTCATAGACATGCAAAAGCTGGACAATTAATAAGGAAGATTGAGGAAGAATTGATGCCTTTGAATTATGGTGTTGACAAAGAATATTGACTATACTATGGACTGCCAGAAGAAGGAACAAACCTGTCTTGGAAGAAGTACACTCAGAATGTTCTTTGGAAGCAAGAACAGTGAAACTTCAACTCACATACGTTGGACATGTTATCAGGAGGAACTAGTCCCTTGAGAAGAACATCATGCATGGTAAAGTACAGGGTCAGTGAAAAAGAGGAAGACCTTCAATGAGATGGATTGACATTGTGGGCTCAGTTACAACTATTTTGAGTATGGCACAGTACAGGACCAGGCATTGTTTCGTTCTGTTTTACATAGTGTTGGTGTGAGTCAGGATTGACTCAACGGCACCTAACAACAACATAGTTGTAGCAGTAATAGTGTTAGTAGTACTAGCAGTAGTGTAGTAGTAGTAGTGATAATGATAATGGCAAACTTTATATAGTGCTCACTCTAATTATTACCAGAAACTTATACAGTAGGTTCCATCACTATGTTCATTCATTTCAAGGATCCAGAAAATAAGATACAGAGATGTTACCTAAACTGCGAACAGAACTGGTAGACCGCAGAATGGAAACTATGATTTAGGTACTCCGGAATGGACTCCACAGCAACCAGTTAAAAAAAGAAAACTCAGGTTCTAGGATCCTTGCCCTTAACCACTGCTTTGTTGTGTTTTCTTGAAAAGTAAAAAATGAAGTTGTCATTTTCTTTCAAACATCACAAATTTGAAATAAATCTTTTTCAAATGTATGAAAATAATTTCAAAGTCATAGCTAATAAGTTTTGTATCGACCCACTGAATATCAGTGTGTACATAGTCATGCATAAAAACACTTTTAATTTGTAAAAAAGTAGGGAGGTAATTAATGCCTTCTCTTTCTATGTTGTGACCTTTAAACCAAACTCCTTTTGGCACTATGGTTAAAAAAAAAAAAAGTCATTAGGCAGAGAAATGAATTTGGCAATTTCTTCTCCAATAAAGAGAGAGAAATGTCCTAAGAGTAAAATCAAAACAAAGAAATTAAAAAACAAAAAATCCGACCACTCCCTCTTGCCCTAGAAGAAAGTGAGGTACAAGCAGTGGTATGCTGATATGTGTTTCGCAACTGGATCTCTGAAGCATTATTCCTATGTTTTGTTCTAAGAGTTGTATGGTTTTAATTCTTACATTTAGGTCTTTGGTCCATTTTGAGTTAATTTTTGTTTATGATGTGTATCCAATTTTATTCTTTTCAGTTGTCCCAGCACCATTTGTTGAAATCCACGTTTACCATAGATGTAGGAGTTTATTTCTGGACTCTCAATTCTATTCCATTGGTCTATATGGCTATTATGCCAATACCATACTGTTCGATTGCTGTAACTTTTAGTTTGTTTTGAAAACGGGAAGAGTGTATCCTTCTACTTTAATCTTCTTCAAGATTATTTATTTAGGGCCCTTTGCAATCCCATATAAATTTGAGGATTGGCTTTTCCATTTCTGCAAAGAAGGCTCTGGGAATTTTGATGAGTATTGCATTGAATCTATAGATTACTTTGGGTAGTATTTGGCATCTGAACAATTTTAAGTCTTCCAATCCATGAACACAGACTGTCTTGCCATTTATTCAGATCTTCTTTAATTTCTTTCAGTATGTTATATAGTTTTCAGTGTGCAAGATTTCATGTCCCTGGTTATATTTATTCTTAAACCGAAACCAAACCAAACCCATTGCTTTTGTGTCAATTCCGACTCATAGTGACCATATAGGACACAGTAGAACTGCCCCATAGGGTTTCCAAGGAGTGACTAGTGGATTTGAACTGCCGACCTTTTGGTTAGCAGCCTATCTCTTAACCACTGCAACGCCGAGCTGCGTCTGTTCTTTTAGATGCTATTGTAAATGGAATTATTGTCTTAATTTCTTTTTCAGATTTCTTATATCTGGTATTCTTACCTTTGCTTTTAATATAGTTTATTTAATTGTAAATCTATGTAATTTAATTGTTAATAACAGCTATTTTTGACAACTGGCTCACAGACTTCCTGAAAATTTAACAATTGGCTCTTACGAGCCAGTATAAATAAGCTCCAGCACACCACTGGCACAAGTATGAAGAGTCTATGTGCCGACTTATAAAGGAGTGAGGGCATGGAGGAAACCTATTCCATAACCTAGCTGTACAGAAGATTCAAAAGCACCATGAGATTGTACATATTGGAAAGAAGATAGAGGAAACGAGGTTTAGAAGCATGAATAAGTATAGCCCATCCAGCACACTCATTTAAAAAAAAAAAAATCCTTCAAGTGCTCCTTGCCACTCTTTACCAGAATCTTGATTTTAATCACTAGTCAGGATCCATCTAAAGGGAGACATTTAATTTAGACTTTTATGAGGCATCAAAAGCATTTGTTGAGAATGACTAAACCCATACTCTGTTATGTCTGTGTGATTTAGTACTTATAAAATTAACTATAGAGGAAACAGTATATTTTTATGCAAGTGTCTCATTCTTACTTGCTAAGAAATTGATGATAATGTTCTATTCACTGTGATTAATTTTTCTTGCTGACCCTAGCCACTTCTTCCACATGTGCCACGTTGCCCCCATAACTTGAAGTCTACTCGGTCCTGAGATGTCTGCTTCTTGCTTGTAAGTCCTAGGTACAAAGTCAGGGCTATTTCTTATGCATTTATCCAAAGCACACACTAAGTTTTGAGCCTTGCCTTGTCCATCCCAGGAATGACCATGTAGCACTTTGAGACTTTTACACGAGTTTTCCATGTCCACAGCATCTTCGTGCCTGTGGTTTTACTGGGGAATGAGCATTCCTTTACCATCGCATTTGGCTTTTCTCTGTATCTGTTTTAAAAAGTTTCAGAGGAAAATCCCTTTTTCATTAAGGTCTGTCCTGAAAACAGATTTTTCCATCAGCTGAAACATTTCCTGGGCAATACCAATAAACATACTATACAAACCTTGCCCATCTCCCTAGCATCCAGGATCATGCCACTTTTTTTTTTTTTACTTTTTATTGTGCTTTAAGTGAAAGTTTACAAATCAAGTCAGTCTCTCACACAAAAATTTATATACACCTTGCTACATACTCCTAATTGCTTTCCCCCTAATGAGACAGCCCACTCCCTCCACTCTCTCTTTTCATGTCCATTTCACCAGCTTCTAACCCCCTCTACCCTCTCATCTCCCCTCCAGGCAGGAGACGCCAACATAGTCTCAAGGGTCTCGGCTGTGTTGATTCCTTCTGTGAGCCTCTAGTTCGGCTGTCTGCCTACAATCCTTGGAATTCCTTTGGCACTCCTTGACATCTGTCGTTCCCTGGGTGTGTCTCTCTGTCTATCCTGTTTTTTTTTCTTTTTTTAATTGTGCTTTAAGTGAAAGTTTACAATTCAAGTCAGTTTCTCATACAAAAACTTATACACACATTGTTATGTGACCCTAGTTGCTTTCCTTAAAGTGTGACAGCACACTCCTCTCCATCCTGTATTTCCCGTGTCCATTCAACCAGCTCCTGTCTCCTCTGCCTTATTCATCTCAACTTCAGACAGGAGCTGCCCACTTAATCTCATGTGTCTAATTGAGCTAAGAAGCTCACTCCTCACCAGTATCATTTTATGTCTTATACTCCAGCCTATTCTTTGTCTGAAGAGTTGGCTTCTAGAATGGTTTCAGTTTGGGGCTAATAGACAGTCCGGGGCCATGTCCTCTGGGGTCCCTCCAGTATCAGTCAGACCATTAAGTCTGGTCTTTTTACAAGAATCTGAGTTTTGCACCCCACTTTTCTCCTGCTCCATCACAGACTCTCTGTAGTGTTCCATTTCAGGGCAGACATTGGTGTTAGCCGGGTACCATATAGTTCTCCTGGTCTCAGGCTGATGGAGTCTCTGGTTTATGTGGCCCTTTCTGTCTCTTGGGCTAATATTTTCCTTGTGTCTTTGATCTTCTTCATTCTCCTTTGCTCCAAGTGGGTTGGGACCAATCAATGAATCTCAGATGGTGGTTTGCTAGCTTATAAGACCCCAGATGCCACTCACCAAAGTGGGATGCAGAACGTTTTCTTTATAAACTTTGTTATGCCAATTGACCTAGACGTCCCCTGAAACCACAATCCCCAGGCCCCTGCCCCTGCTACTCTGTCCCTCGAAGTGTTTGGTTGTATTCAGGAAACTTCTTAGCTTTTGGTTTAGTCCAGTTGTGCTGACTTCCCCTATACTGTGTGTTGTCCTTGCCTTCACCTAAGATAATCCTTGTCACCTAAATAAATAGACCTCTCCTTCCCTCCCCACCCTCATAACTATCAAACAGTGTTTTCTTCTGTGTTTAAACCTTTTTTGAGTTCTTATAATAGTGGTCTCATACAATATTTGCCCTTTTGCAACTGTAATTTCACTTAGCATAATGCCTTCCAGATTCATCTATGTTATGAGATGTTTCATGGATTCATCATTGTTCTTTATCATTGCATAGTATTCCATTGTGTGAATATACCGTACTTTGTTTATCCATTCATCCATCTATGGGCACCTAGGTTACTTCCATCTTTCTGCTATTGTAAACAGTGCTGCAGTGAACATGGGTGTGCATATATCCATTTATGTGAGGGCTCTTCTTTCTCTAGGATATATTCCAAGGAGTGGAATTGCTGGATGGTAAGGTATTTCTATTTCTAGCTTTTTAAGGAAGTGCCAAATCAATTTCCAAAGAGGTTGTACCATTTTACATTCTCACCAGTAGTGAATATGTGTTCCAGTCTCTCTACAACCTCTCCAACATTTATTATTTTGTGTTTTTTGGATTAACACTAACCTTGTTGGGATGATGATGGTATCTCATCATAGTTTTGATTTGCTAGTAATTCTGAGCATTTCGTCAAGTATCTGTTAGCTGTCTGAATGCCTTCTTTGGTGAAGTGCCTGTGTCTATCATTTGCCCATTTTTTAATTGGGTTGTCTTTTTGTTGTTGAGGTTTTGCAGTATATTGTAGATTTTAGAGATTAGACGCTGAACTGTTGTAGCCAAATTTTTTTTCCCAGTCTGTAGGTTATCTTTTTACTATCTGGGTAAAGTCTTTGGATGAGCATAAGTGTTCAGTTTTTAGGAACTCCCAGTTATCTAGTTTCTCTTCTGGTGTTTGTGCATTGTTAATACTGTTTTGTATACTGCTTAGGATCTTATACTGCTTATACTATGTATTAGGGCTTCTAGCATTGTCCCCATTTTTTCTTCCATGATCTTTATCATTTCAGATTTTATATTTAGGTCTTTGATCCATTTTGAGTTAGTTTTGTGCATGGTATGAGGTATGGGTCTTGTTCCATTTTTTTGCAGATGGATATCCAGTTATGACAGTGCTATTTGTTAAAAAGACTGTCTTTTCCCCAATTAATGGACTTTCAGCCTTTGTCAAATATCAGCTGTTCATAAGTGGATGAATTTATGTCTGGGTTCTCAATTCTGTTCCATTGGTCTATGTATCTGTTGTTGTACCAGTAATAGGCTGTTTTGACTACTGTGGCAGCATAATAGGTTCTAAAATCAGGTTTTCACTGGCTAATCCTTTTCACAAGTAGACTGCTGGGCCCTTCTTCCTAGTCTGCCTTAGTCTGGAAGCTCAGCTGAAACTTGGCGTCCATGGGTGACCCTGATGGTGTCTGAATTTGGTGGCATAGCTTCCAGCATCACAGCAACAAATAAGCCCCCACAGTATGACAAACTGACAGACAGGTGGGGGCTGGACTATATGAAGAAGAATGGAGCATCAGGATTGGAGGAAGGCTCATTAACAACCTGCATTATGCAGATTACACAGCCTTGCTTGCCGAAGGTGAAGAGGACTTGAAGCACTTACTAATGAAGATCAAGGACAACAACATTCAGTATAGATTACACCTCAATAAAAAGAAAACAAAACTCCTCACAATTAGACCAATAAGCAACATCATGATAAACAGAGAAAAGATTTAAGTTGTCAAAGATTTCATTTTACTTGGCTCCACAAACAAACAGCCATGGAAGCAGCCGTCAAGAAATCAAAAGACGCATGTCTTTGGTCAAATCAGCTGCAAAGGGCCTCTTTAAAGTGTTGAAAAGTAAAGATGTCACCTTGTAGACTAAGATGTACTGACCCAAACCATGGTATTTTCAATTGTGTCTTATGCATGTGAAAGCTGGACAATGAATAAGGAAAACCGAAGATGAATTGATGCCTTTGAATCGTGGTGGTGGTGAAGAATATTGAATACAGACTGTTAAAAGAAAGAACAAATCTGTCTTGGAAGAAGTACAACAAGAATACTCCTTAGAAACAAGGATGGTAAGACTGTGTCTTACATACTTTGGGCATGTTGTCAGGAGGGATCAGTCCCTGGAGAAGGACATCATGCTTTGTAAAGTACAGGGTCAGCGGAAAAGAGGAAGACCCTCAACGAGATGGATTGACACAGTGGCTGTAACAATGGGCTCAAGCACAACAATTGTAAGGATGGTGCAGGAACGGGCAGCGTTTCGTTCTGTTGTGCATGGGGTCGCTATGATTAGG
Organism: Elephas maximus indicus; assembly: GCF_024166365.1. Lineage (NCBI taxonomy): Eukaryota > Metazoa > Chordata > Mammalia > Proboscidea > Elephantidae > Elephas > Elephas maximus. The sequence goes on from NC_064829.1 coordinate 25,356,271, forward strand.
AACTGACTCGACCGCACCTAAAAAAAACAACAATAAAATCAGGTAGTGTGAGGCCTCCCACTTTATTCTTCTTATTCAATAATGCTTTACTTATCCAGGGCCTCTTCCCTTTCTGTATGAAGTTGGTGATTTTTTTCTCCATATCATAAAAATATGCCCTTGGAATTTGGATGGGGATTGCATTGTATCTATAGACCACTTTGGGAGAATAGGCATTTTCACAACATTGAGTCTTCCTCTCCATGAACAAGGTGTATTTTTCCACTTACATAGGTATCTTTTGGTTTCTTGCAGTAGTGTTTTGTAGTTTTCTTTGTATAGGTCTTTTACATCTCTGGTTAGATTTATTCCTAAGTATTTTATCTTCTTGAGGGCTACTGTAAATGGTATTGATTTGGAGATTTCCCCTTTGAAGTTCTCTTTGTTGGCATAGAGGACTCCAACTGATTTTTGTATGTTTATCTTTTATCCTGATAGTCCGATGAACTCTTCTATTAGTGTCAGTAGTTTTCTTGTGGATTCTTTGGGGTTTTCAGTATATAAGATCATATCATCTGTACAAAGGGGTACTTTTACTTCTTCCTTACCAATTTGGATGCCGTTTATTTCTTTTTCTTGCCCTATTGCTCTGGCTAGGACCTCCAGCACAATATTGAATAAGAGTGGTGATAAATGACACCCTTGTCTGGTTCCCATTCTCAAGGGGAATGCTTTCAGACTCTCTCCGTTTAGGGTGATCTTGGCTGTTGGCTTTGTATAAATGCCCTTTACTATGTTGAGGAATTTCCCTTCTATTCCTCTTTTGCTGAGAGTTGTTATCATGAATGGATGTTGGACTTTATCAAATGCCTTTTCTGCAGCAATTGATAAGATAATGTGGTTTTTGTCTTTCATTTATGTGATGGATTACATTTACCCTTTTCTAATGCTGAACTATCCCCTCATACCTGGTATGAATCCCCCTTGATCATGATGAATTATTATTATTATTATTTGATATGTTCTTCAATTCAATTGGCTAGAATTTTTGTTGAGGATTTTTGTGTCTAAATTCATGAAGGATATTGGTCTGTAATTTTCTTTTTTTTTTTTTTGTGGTGATACCTGAGTTTGGTAATAGAGTTATACTGGCTTCATGGAAGGAGTTTGGGAGTATTCCATCTGAAATACCTTTAGTAAGTAATGGTGTTAACTCTTCACTGAAAGTTTGGTAGAATTCTCCAGAGAAGCAGGCAACCCAGAACTTTTGTTGTTGTTGTTTTGAGTTTTTCGATTATTTTTCAATCTCTTATTTTAGATTTATTTAGTTGTTCTACCTCTGATCGTGTTAGTTTAGGTAGGTAGTATGTTTCTAGAAATTTGTCCATTTCTTCTAGATTTTCAAATTTGTAGAAGTATAATTTTTCATACTATTCTGTTATGATCTTTTAGTTTCACTTGAATCTGTTGTGATATAGTCCACCTCATTTCTTTTTCAGGTTATTTGCTTCCTCTCCTAATCTTCTTTTGTCAGTTTGGCCAGTGGTTTATCGATTCTGTTGATTTTTCAGAGAACCAGCATTTGGTCTTTTTAACTCTTTCAATTCTTTTTCTATTCTCTGTTTCATTTAATTCTGCACTAATTTTTATCATTTGCTTTCTTCTAGTGCCTGAGGGCTTCTTTTGCTGTTCTCTTTCTATTTGTTGTAGTTGTAGGGTTAACGCTTTGATTTGGGCACTTTCTTCCTTTTCGATGTGTGCGTTTATTGCTATAAATTGACATCTGAGCACTGCTTTTGCTATGTCCTAAAGGTTCTGGTAGGATGAGTTTTCTTTCTCATTTGATTCAATGAATTTCTTTATTCCATTCTTAATTTCTTCTAAAACCCAGTAGTTTTTCAGCAAGGTGTTGTTTGCTTTCCATGTGTTCGTTTTTTTTTCCTTGCTTTTTCTGTTATTGATTTCTACTTTTATGGCTTTATGGTCAGAAAAGATGCTGTGTAATATTTCAATGCTTTGGATTCTATTAAGGCTTGCTTTATGGCCTAATATGTGGTCTATTCTGGAGAATGCTCTATGTGCATTGGAAAAGAAAGTATACTTAGCTGCTGTTGGGTGGAATGTTCTGTATATGTGTATGTGGTCAAGTTGGTTGATTGTGGCATTTATATCTTCCATGTCTTTATTGATCTTCTTTCTGGATGTTCTGTCCTTCACCAAAATTGGTATGTTGTGGAGCTGTCTATCTCTCTTTTCAACACTGTTAGAGTTTACTGTATATATTTTGGAGCACTGTCATTGGGTGTGTAAATATTTATTATGGTTATGTCCCCCTGGTGTATTGGCCCTTTAAACATTATATAGTGTCCTTCCTTATCCCTTGTGGTGGATTTTAATTTAAAGTCTGCTTTGTCAGAGATTAATATTGCCATTCCTGCTCTTTTTTTTTTTTTAATTTTTATTGTGATTTAAGTGAAAGTTTACAAATCAAGTCAGTCTTTCATACAAAAACATATATACACCTTGTTATATACTCCTAGTTGCTTTACCTCTAATGAGACAGCATACTCCTTCCATCCACTCTCTATTTTCCTGTCTATTCAGCCAGCTTCTGTCCCCCTCTGCCCTCTCATCTCTTCTCCAGATGGGGGCTGCCCACATAGTCTCATGTGTCTACTTGATCCAAGGAGCTCACTCTTCACCAGTATCATTTTCTATCCCATAGTCCAGTCCAATCCCTGTCTGAAGAGTTGGCTTTGAGAATGGTTCCAGTCTTGGGCTAACAGATGGTCTGGGGATGTTGACCTCTGGGATCCTACTAGTCTCAGTTGGACCATTAAGACGGGTCTTTTTACAAGAATTTGGGGTCTGCATCCCACTGTTCTCCTGCTCCCTCAGGGGTTCTCTGTTGTGTTCCCTGTCAGGGCAGTCATTGGTTGTAGCTGGGCACCACTTAGTTCTTCTGGTCTCAGGATGATGTAGTCTCTGGCTTATGTCACCCTTTCTGTCTTTTTAGCACATAATTACCTTGCATCTTTGGTGCTCTTTATTCTCCTTTGCTCCAGGTGGGTTGAGACCAATTGATGCATCTTGGATGGCTGCTTGTTAGCGTTTAAGACCCCAGACACCACTGTCCAAAGTGGGATGCAGAATGATTTCTTAATAGATTTAATTAAGCCAATTGACTTAGATGTCCCTTCAAACCATGGTCCCCAAACCCCCGACCCTGCTACACTGGCCTTCAAAGCGTTCGGTTAATTCAGGAAACTTCTTTGCCTTTGTTATAGTCCACTTGTGCTGACCTCTCCTGTATTTTGTGTTGTCTTTTCCTTCACCTAAAACAGTTGTTATCTACTATCTAATTAGTGAAAACCCTTCTCCCTCCCTCCCTCCCTCCCCACTCTCATAACCATCAAAGAATATTTTCTTCTCTGTTTAAACTATTTTTCGAGTTCTTAAAACAGCGGTCTCATACACTATTTGTCCTTTTGCAACTGACTGATTTCACTAAGCATAATGTCTCCCAGATTCCCCCATGTTATGAAATGTTTCACAGATTCATCATTGTTCTTTATTGATGTGTAGTATTCCATTGTGTGAATATGCCATAATTTACTTATCCGTTTATCTGTTGATTGGCACCTTGGTTTCTTCCATCTTTTTGCTATTGGAAACAGTGCTGCAATGAACATGGGTGTGCATATATCTATTTGTGTGAGGGCTCTTATTTCTCTAGGATATATTCCAAAGAGTGGGATTGCTGGATCATATGGTAGTTCTATTTCTAGTTTAGGGTGCACCAAATCGATTTCTAAAGTGGTTGTACCATTTGACAGTCCCACCAGCAGTGTTTAAGTGCTCCAGTCTCTCCACAGCCTCTCCAACATTTATTATTTTGTTTTTTGGATTAATGCCAGCCTTGGTGGAATGAGATGGAATTTCACTGTAGTTTTGATTTGCATTTCTCTAATGGCTGATGATCCTGAGCATTTCCTCATGTTCTGTTTGCTACCCAAATGTCTTCTTTAGTGAAGTGCTTATTCATATCCTTTGCCAATTTTTCAATTGAGTTATTTGTCTTTCTGTAGCTGAGTTTTTGCAGTATCATGTAGATTTTAGAGATCAGCTGCTGATCAGAAATGTCATAGCTAAAAACTTTTTCCCAGTGTGTAGGTAATCTTTTTACTCTTCCAGTGAAGTCTGTGGATGAACATAGGTGTTCGATTTTTAGGCGCTCCCAGTTACCTAGTTTCTCTTCTGCATTGTTAGTAATGTTTTGTATACTGTTTATGCCATGTGTTAGGGCTCCTAACATTGTCCCTATTTTTTCTTCCATGATCTTTATCATTTTAGTTTTTATTTTTAGGTCTTTGATCCATTTTGAGTTAGTTTTTGTGCATGGAGTGAGGTATGGTCTTGTTTCACGGTTTTGCATTTAATTGACTTTGGGCCTTTGTCAAGTATCAACTGCTCATATGTGGATGGATTTATGTCTGGATTCTCAATTCTGTTCCATTGTTCCACGTATCTGGTGTACTGGTACCAGGCTGTTCCTGCTCTTTTTTTGATTGTTGTTTGCTTGATATATTTTTTTTCTATCCTTTGAGTTTAGTTTGTGTCTCTAAGTCTAAGGCATTTCTCTTGTTGGCAGCACGTAGACAGATTATGTTTTTTTTATCCACTCTGCTACTCTCTGTCTCTTTATTGATTCATTTAGTTCATTTACATTCAGCATAATTATTGATAGGTATGAGGTTTTTTTTTATGAGTTTAATGATGTCTTTTTTTGTGTTTTGTTGACAGTTTTTTTTCCACTTAATCTTTTGTGTTGAGTCGTTTTTCTTTAAAAGTTGTCTTTTCCATTGTTGTTCATTTTGTTTTTGCTGGGTCTTTTTTTCTTGTATTTTATTTTGATTTGTAGGATCGTTGGTTACCTTTGTGGTTACCTTAATAGTTACCCATATTTTTCTAAGTCGAAACCAAACTTTTTATCTCTTTATATTGCCTTCCTTTCCTCTCCACATGAAAGAGTTATGGCTACATGTTTTAGTCCCTCTTTATTGATTTAATGTTGTCATCTTTTACATAATGACATCACTGTTTACCTGCTTTGAGTTTTTTTTTTTATCTCAATTTGCTTTTGTGATTTCCCTGTCTGAGTTCATATCTGGCTGCTCTGTGCTATGTTCTAGTCTTCGGTTATTATCTGATGTTATTGATTTTCTAACCAGAGGACTCCCTTTAGTATTTCTTGTAGTTTTGGCTTGGTTTTTGCAAATTCCCTAGACTTCTGTTTACCTGAAAATGTCCTAATTTCACCATTGTATTTGAGAGACGTTTTTGCTGGATATAGAATTCTTGGCTGGTGTTTTTGTTTTTTTTCCTCTCAGGGCTTTATGTATGTCATCCCATTGCCTTCTTGCCTGCATGGTTTCTGCTGAGTAGCCAGAGCTATCAGCGAAGTTTTCTGTCAACAAATATTCAATGATTTTCTCTGTGTTTTTTTGTTATCTCCCCCTATTCTGGTACTCCAATCACTCCTAGGTTGTTCTACTTGATAAGAGTTCCACATAATTCTTAGGGTTTCTTCATTTTTTAAATTGTTTCGCCTGATTTTTCCTCAAATGTGTTGGTGTCAAGTTCTCTAACTTCAATCTCACTAATTCTGCCTTCCACTTCCTCAGTTCTGCTCCTTTGACTTTCTATTGAGTTGTCTAATTCTGAAATTTTATTGTTAATCTTCTGAATTTCTGTTTGCTGTCTCTCTATGGAATCTTGCTGCCTATTAAATTTGTCATTATGCTCTTCTCTTCTTAAGTTCCTCTATTTCTCTATCTGTGTATTCTTTGACTTTTGCATTTTTGCCTGATTGCCTTCCTGATCTCTTGAAGAGCTCCGTACATCAATCTTTTGTATTCTACCTCTGGTAATTTCAGGAAGTTCTCTTCATCTGGAAGATTTCTTGCTTCTTTGTTTTGAGAGCTTGCTGAAGCCGTTATGGCCTTCCTCTTTATGTGATTTGATATTGACTGTTGTCTCTGAGCCATCAGTAAGTTATTGTGTTTATTTTATGTTTGCTTACTGCAGTAAGTCCTATCTTTTTATTTTGCTTTGTTTTGATATGCCCAAATAGGTTGCTTGAGTGAGCTACTTTGACAAGTGGTGCCTTTGAAGATCTAATGTCCTGTCATCAGGTGGTTAAAGCTGTTACTAGGTATGTGAGCCCAGGAGTTTGTTTACTTTTCTTGTATGGATTCAGCTCAGGTGTCCCGGTAGTAGATTACAAAGTGTGTGGTGCAGCTCTCACCTACAGTCCTAGAGGAGCAGGGCTGATTGGTGTAGGCACAGGTACCTGGATGCAGTAGGGGGTCACAAGCTGAGCAAGGCAGGGAGCTGACAGCTGTCCCTGAGTGTCTGTGAAGAAAGCAAGTCCCTGTTCCCTAGAGCTCATAGGTGGGTGGGCTTTGCAGCAGGACTATGGGCACCCTGTGCTGATGGCTGTAAGGACTGGGAGGCACCACTTATTCTTGGGCCCCTGCTTCAGGTGGCTAGATGGTGTGGGGAAGCCACCAATCCTCAGGCCTCTGATGTAGGTAGGTAGGTGAGGACCCTGCTTAATAGGCAGAGCAGTGTCAAATGTCACGAACCTACCTCTCCACCATATAGCTGTAACAGTTGTAGTTAGGCTTCAGGTATATACCCTGTTGTACTGTGCTAATGGGGGCCTATGCTGTTGAAACAGGCCTACACAGGTCTATACAGGGGTGAAAGGCATTCAAAGTCTGTGGACCCCTTATGCTTGTGCCTTGGCAAAGGAGCCGTTCCCACCCTGAATACCCAGTTTAGGGGAGCCAGCAGATTATTTTTTCTGTTTGGTATTTTTTTCCCTCCCCAAGGCTGGGAGAATGGCTCAAAGTGTGTGACAGATTCTACTTCCAGTCCAGGGGACATGGCAATTTCTGAAGCTGGCTTAGACCCAGCGCAGAACAGGAAGGGAGCAGGTAAGTGTGAGAAAGATTTTTCCCAAAGGGGTGTTTTTTGATACATGCAGTAGGTTATATGCATGTACTTATCTTTTGGTGATTGACCATTGCTTCTTGCTGATTCTGGAGGCGTGAGCAGACTCTCTGCTGCTCAGTCTCTCCTGATATAGAAAACACATCCCAAACGCCAATGCTTGCCTCACCTCACTTATGCCAGCGGATCCAACCTGCAGGGTGTCAGTTCCTGCCAGGTCAGGTCTAGCAATTTCTGGCTGCTTTTGAATCACCTCTCCCTCCCCCTGCGGCTCACTCTGATTCCTCAACTTTGCCTTTGATGTTCAGGGGTCCTAGATTGTTTCATATAAGACATTCATTTGATTTTTCTGATCTTCGTTGTAAGGGGGACCACAGGAGGCTTCTGACTACTCTGCCATCTTGGCCCTGTCTCCTAGCTTTTGTTCTTGATATCAATGGGAAAGTTTTGGAATTTAGGAAACTCTTAAGTGCTGAGCTCTTGTAAATGAAAATCTGGCTTTTTCCAACAATGTTTCTGGAATGTCCTTCAGCAGCCAATTACGAAAGTCAAAAGTTGAGCATCAAAAAGTCAGTTATATCTCCATTTCAGCTATAACAACATCTATCAGTTTCTGCACCTGTAATTATAAAATGTGGCTACAGTACTGTAGTCACTGTAAAATGAAACTACAATACCGATGCCTTCCTGTGGCTTTCTCAAAAAGTGAGGGCTCTCTAAAGTTACAGGAGAGCAGGACCAATGGATCTTAAAACTATAGAAAGTGATGCCATGTAATTATGCCTGTATAGTTGTACAATGCAGCCCTGTTCAAATGGTGTTGAAGACAGGAGAGTGAGGCTAAATTAAATAGTAATTGTAGTAACAAAACTGCAGTTAGAGGGAGAGGACAATTATGACCACTGCTAGTTGTGAGAGTTTTTTTGGGGGGGGATGGGGTGTCTCCACATGATCCCTTCCCTTGGGTAATCATCCCAATGCCATTACACAGTAATATTCCAGACTCTATGTGGTTTTGATTGAGCACACCCAGTGCTCCTGCCCTAGGGATTGTCACATGCCGCCAGCCTGGCTAGTTAGAATATGCCATCTCCTGGGTGCAGGAATGGGTATTTGACCAAAGCTGAGCCACTTCGCTGGAACCTCTGACAGACCTTCATAAAAAAGCACTTTTTCTTTCTTTCTGAGGAAGATGTCACTTTGGGGGCTGCAAGCAGCCATGTTGATAGCAGAAAACCTGTCTGAGAGTCAAGCCAAGGAGGAGTAAATCTGAAGCAAATACCACTCCTTACACTTCCCAGTTAAATATTCTTAAGCTAGTGTGAGTTGAGTCTCTTATTGCAACCACAAGAGTAATTATAGCTAGCACTTACATAGGTCTCTAAATGGTCCAAGCAGCTAACCAAAAGGTGGACGGTTCAAATCCATCCAGCAACTCTGTGAAAGAAAGGCCTAGTGATCTGCTTCCATAAAGGTTACAACCAAGAAAACCCTATGGTGTAGTTCCACTCCGCAAAAAATGGGGTTGCAATGAGTCAGAATCAACTCAATTGCGATGGGTAGCACTTACATGAAATTTATGAGGTGGCAGGTTTTTTTTAAGCACTTGACTCATGTAATCCTCACAACAATCAATGAAGCTGTTGTTGTTAGGTGCTGTCAAGTCGGCTCCGACTAATAGCAACCCTCCCTATGGACAACAGAACAAAACACTGCCTGGTCCTGCCCCATCCTCACAATCATTGTTATGCTTGAGCCCATTGTTGCAGCCATTGTGTCAATCCACCCTGTTGAGGGTCTTCCTCTTTTATAATGTCCATCTACTTTACCAAGCACGATGCCTTTCTCCAAGGACTGGTCCCTCCTGATAGCATGTCCAAAGTACATAAGATGAAGTCTCACCATCCTTGCTTCTAAAGAGCATTTTGGTTATAATTCTTCTAAGACAGATTTGTTCTTTTTTCTGGTATGGCATGTTATATTCAATATCCTTCGCTAACATCATAATTCAAAGGCATCAATTCTTCTTTGGCCTTCCTTATTCATTGTCCAGCTTTCGCATGCATATGAGGCAATAGAAAACACTATGGATTGGGTCAGGCACACCTTAGTCCTTAAAGTGACATCTTTGTTTTTTACCACTTGAAAGAGGCTTTTTGCAGCAAATTTACCCAATGTGATGTGTCTTTAAATTTCTTTCTTTCTTTTTTTTAATTATGCTTTAGGTGAAAGTTTATAGCTCAAGTTAATATCTCTTTCAAAAATTTATACACACATTTTGTGACGTTAATTGCAATCCTCACAATGTGACAGCACATTCCTCCTTTCCACCCCAAGTTCTCCGTGTCCATTCAACCAGTTCCTGTCCCTTCCTGCCATCTCATCCTGCTTTTGGACAGGAACTGTCCCTTTGATCTCGTATATCTGATTTAACTAAGAAGCACATTCCTCACGTATGTAACTGTTTGTTTTATAGTCCTGTCTAATCTTTGTCTGAAAAGTGGGCTTCGAAAATGGTTTCAGTTCTGGGTTAACAGAGCTTCCAGGGGCCATAGTTTTGAGGGTCCTTCCAGTCTCTCTCAGACCATTAAGTCTGGTCTTTTTATGTGAATGTGAGTTCTGCTCTACCTTTTCTCCTGCTTTGTCTGGGACTGTCTGCTGTATTCTCTGTCACAGTGGTTATCGGTGGTAGCAGAGCTCCATCTATTTCTTCTGGTCTCAGGTTGGTGGAGTCTCTGATTCATTTGGACCTTTAGTCCTTCGGGTAGTATTTTCCTTGTGTCTTTGGATTTCTTCGTTTTTCTTTGCTTTAAATCGGATGGGACAAATTGATGTATCTTAGATGGGCCATTGCAAGCTTTTAAGGCACCAGACATCACTCTGTCATTTGATTTCTTGATTGCTGCCTCCATGGGCATTGATTGTTGATCCAAGTAAAATGAAATCCTTGACAACTTCAATCTTTTCTCCATTTATCATGATGTTGCTTGTTGGTCCAGTTGTGAGCATTTTTGTTTTTTTATGTTGAGGTGCAATTCATACTGAAGGCTCTAATCCTTGATCTTCATCAATAAGTGCTTCAAACCTTCTTCCCTTTCAGCAAGCTGGCTTGTGTCATCTTCATATCGCCGGTTGTTAATGAGTCTTCCTCCAATCCTGATGCCACATTCTCCTTAATATATTCCAGCTTCTCATATTAATTGTTCAGCATACAGACTGACTAAGTATGGTAAAAGGATACAAACCTGAAACACATCTTTCCTGATTTTAAACCATGCAGTATCCCCTTGTTCTGTTCAAATGACTACCTCGATGAGGGGCCAAGATGGTGGAGTAGTCAAACACTTCCTGTGGTCCCTCTTAAAACAAAGACCTAAAAAAATGAGTGAATCAATTATACATGACAATCTAGGAGCCCTGAACAACAAAGAAAAAGTAGAGGAATCAGACTGAGTGGCAGGAGGTTGGAGAGACAGCTCAGAAGCAGTGAGAAGTTACCAGACCTGACCCGATGGGAACCAGCACCCTGCAGACTGGATTGGCTGTAGTGTATGGTGAGACAAGCAGTGGTGCTTTGGGTGTGTTTCCCACATCAGGAGAGACCAGGCAACGGAGAGTGTACTCAAGCCTCCAGAACCAGCAAGAAGCGGTGCTCCATCAGCAAAAGATAAGTACATGAGTCTAACCTACTCCAAAGATAAAAAAAAAAAAAACCTTTGGGAAGGACTTCTCTCCCATTTACCTGCCCCCTCTCTGCTCTGCACCAGTTCCTGGGCTGGCTTCAGTGATTGCCACATCCCCTGGGCCAGAAGTAGGGCCCATTGCACACCTTGAGCTATTTTCCTGGCTTTGGAGAGGGAACAAATTAACAAACAGGAAAAAATTAACTGCCAGCTCTCCTAAGCCAGGAACTCAGGGCAGGCACAGCCCTCCTAGGCACAGACATAAGGGGCCCACAGACTTTGAATAGCTTTTACCTCTGCATAGACCTGTGTCAGCCCATTTCAACAGCATAGGCCCTCATTAGCACAGAGCATATACCTGTTGTACATGAAGCCTATTTTCAACTGCATCATATATAAGGTTGGCAGATACAGTGGCAGATTCATGACATTTGACATTGCCCTGCCCATTAAGCAGGGTCCTCACCTACCCACATCAGGGGCCTGAGGACTGGTGGCTTCACTCACACCATCCAGCCACCCGTGACAGGGGTTTAAGAATAAGTGGTGCCTCCCAGTCATTACAGCCATCAGCATTGGGTGCCCATATTCTGGATGCAAAACCCACCCACCTACGAGCTCTAGAGAAGAGGGGTACACTTTCCTCCCAGACACTCATGTACAGCCATCAGCCCCCCGACTTGCTTAGATGATCACCTCCTACTGCAGTCAGATATCTGTGCCTACTCCAATCACCCTTGCCCATCTAGGACTGTGGTTGAGAGCCTGTACCACACACTTGGTGACCAACTACCTGAACACCTGAACTGAATCCATACAAGAAAAGTAAATGAACTCCTGGGCTCACATACCTAGTAACAGCTCTAACCACCTGGTGGCAGGATTTTAGAGCTTCAAAGGCTCAATAATCAAAGTAGCTCACACAACCAGCCTATTTGGGCATATCAAAACAAAACAAAACAAGAAGCTAGGACACAGTAAGGAAACATAAAGTAAATAAATATAACTTATTGAGGGTTCAGAGAAAACAGTCAATATCAAATCACATAAACAGACAGAGCATGATGGCTTCAGCAAGTACCCAAAACAAAGAATCAAGAAACTTTCTGAAGGAAGATAATTTCTTGGAATTAGCAGAAATAGAATTCGAAAGAGTAATATACAGAGCTCTTCCAGAGATCAGAAAGGAGATCAAGCAAAAGTGCAGAACAAGCCAAGGAAAGCACAGGCAAAGCAATAGAGGAACTTAAGACGGTCATTCAAGAGTATAATGACAAATTTAACAGGCTGCAAGAATCCATAGGAAGGCAGCAAACAGAAATTCAAAAGATTAAAGATAAAATTTAAGAATTAGACAATGCAGTAGAAAGTCATAAGAGCAGAATTGAGGTAATGGAAATCAGAATTAGTGAGACTGAAGATAAAGAACTTGACACCAACTTGCTTGAGGAAAAATCAGATAAAAGAATTTTAAAAAATGAAGAAACTCTAAGAATTACTTGGAGCTCTATCAAGTGGAATAACCTAGGAGTGATTGGAATACCAGAACAGAGGATAACAGAAAATACAGAGAAAATCATTGAAGATTTGTTGGCAGAAAACTTCCCTGGTATTGTGAAAGATATCTATCACAAAAACTCATCGAACACCACACAAAGTTGACCCCAAAAGAAAGTCACGAAGACATTATCATCAAACTTGCCAAAACCAAAGATAAAGAGAGAATCTTAAGAGCAGCTAGGGATAAAGAAAAAGTCATCTACAAGGGAGATTCAATAATACTAAGCCCTGGCTACTCAGCAGAAACCATGCAGGCAAGAAGGCAATGGGATGACATATATAAAGCCTTGAGGGAAAAAAATTGCCACCCAAGAATTGTATATCCAGCAAAACTGTCTCTCAAATATGATGGTGAAATTAGGACATTTTCAGATAAACAAAGAAGTTTAGGGAGTTTGCAAAAACCAAACTAAACCTACAAGAAATACTAAAGGGCATCCGGTTATGAAATTAATAACATCAGATATTAACCCAAGACTAGAACACAGGACAGAGCAACCAGATATCAACTCAGATAGGGAAATCACAAAAGTAAATCAAAGCTAAAACATTATGTAAAAGATGACAACATTAAAACAAAAAAGAGGGACTAAAAAAAGTATTCATAGCTCTGTCATTTGGAGAGGAAGTCAAGGCAATATGAAGAAATAAAAGATTGGTTTCAACTTAGAAAAAAGGCTTAAATATTAAGGTAACTACAAAGGAAACTAATAATCCTGAACATCAAAATAAAATACAAGAGACACATACTTAGCAAATATGAACAATGAAAAGAGGAAAAGACAATATATAAAGAAAAATGACTCAGCACAGAAAATTAAGTGGAAAAAAGAAACTGTCAAAAACACACACACAAAAAAGAGATCAAAATGACAGCAGTAAACTCACACCTATCAATAATTACTCTGAATGTAAATGGACTAAATACACCAATAAAGAGACAGAGGGTGGCAGAAAGGATAAACAAAAAAAAAGATCTATCTATATGCTGCCTACAAGAGACACACCTTAAAGACACATACAAACTAAAACTCAAAGGATGGAAAAAATATGTCAAGCAAACAACAACCAAAAAGAGCAGAAATGGCAATATTAATCTCTGGCAAAACAGACTTTAAATTAAAATCTGCCACTAAGGATAAGGAAGGACACTATATAATGATCAGAGGGTCAATACACCAGTGGGACATAACCATAATAAATATTTATGCACCCAATGACAGGGCTCCAAAGTACATACAGCAAACTCTAATAGCATTGAAAAGAGAGATAGACAGCTCCCTAATAATAGTAGAAGACTTCAACACACCACTTTCAGTGAAGGACAGAACAACCAGAAAGAAGCCCAATAAAGACATGTAAGATATAAATGTCACAATCAACCAACTTGACCTCTTACACATATACAGAACACTCCACCGAACAGCAGGAAAATATACTTTCTTTTCCAACACACATGGAACATTCTTCAGAATAGACCACATATTAGGCCATAAAGCAAGCCGTAACAGAATCCAAAGCATCGAAATATTACACAGGATGTTTTCTAACCATAACGCCATAAAAGTAGAAATCAGTAACAGAAAAGCAAGGACAAAAAATCAAACACATGGAAACTGAACAACACTTTGCTGAAAAACTACTGGTTTATAAAAGAAATAAGTACGGAATAAAGAAATTCACAGATTCAAATGAGAATGAAAATGCATCCTTCCAGAACCTTTGGGACATAGCAAAAGCAGTGCTCAGATGTCAATAACATAGCAATAAATGCACACATGTAAAAAGAAGAAAGGGCCAAAATCAAAACTAACCCTACAGCTTGAACAAATAGAAAGAGAGCAACTAAAGGAACCCTCAGGCAGCAGAAGAAAGTAAATAATAAAAATTAGAGGAGAATTAAATGAAAAAGAGAATAGAAAAAACAACTGAAAGAGTTAATAAGACCGAAAGGTGGCTCTTTGAAAAGATCAACAAAATTGATAAGCCATTGTCCAAGCTGACAAAAGAAAAACAGGGGAGGAAGCAATATAACCTGAATAAGATATCACAACAGACCCAACTGAAATTAAAAGAATCATAACAGAATACTACGAAAAATTATACTCTAACAAATTTGAAAACCTAGAGGAAATGGACAGATTTCTAGAAATGACTACGTCTTGGTCTTTGTACAGGTTCCTCAGAAGCACAATTAAGTGTTATGGGTTTCCCATTCTTTGCAGCACTATCCATAATTTGTTATGATCCACACTGTTGATTGCTTTGGTGTAGTCAATAAACCACAGGTAAATATCTCTCTGGTATTCTCTGTTTTCAGCCAAGATCCATCTGACATCCACAGTGATATCCCTCATTCTACGTCCTCCTCTAAATCCTGCTTGATTTAGAGCTGCAACCACTTTTGGATGATCTTCAGCAACATTTTACTTCCCTGTGATATTAATGATATTTTTTTGATAATTTCTGCATTCAGTTGGATCACCTTTCTTTGGAATGAGCAACAACCAGTTGGCTAGGTAGCTATCTTCCAAGTTTCTTTGCATAGATGAGCAAGAGTTCCCGGCGTTGCATCTGTTTGTTGAAACATCTCAATTGGTATTCCATCAATTCCCAAGGCTTGTTTTTTGCCAATGCCTTCAGTGCAGCTTGCACTTCTTCCTTCAATACCATTGATTCTTGATCATATGCCACCTCCTGAAATGGCTGAACAATGACCAATTCTTTTTGGTACAGTGACTCTGTGTATTCCTTCCATCTTCTTTTGATGTTTCCCCTGTCTTTCAATATTTTGCCTATAGAATCCTTCAATATTGCCACTCTAGGCTTGAATTTCTTGAGTTCTTTTTTAGCTTGAGAAATGCCTAGCATGTTAGTCACTTTTGGTTTTCTAAGTCCAGGTCTTTGCGCTTTCATTACAATACTTTGTCTTCTTGAGCAGCTCCTTAAAATCTTCTGTTCAGCTCTTTTACTTCAACTTTTCACTTCAGCTATTCTACATTCAAGAGCAAGTTTCAGAGTCTGGCATCCATATTGGTCTTTTCTTTTTCATCTGGCATCCATACTGGTCTTTTCTTTCTCGTCTGTCTTTTTAATGACCTCTTGCTTTCTTCATGTATTTCCTTGATGTCATTCCACAACTCATCTTGTCTTCAGTCACTGGTGTTCAATGAGTTAAATCTACTCTGGAGATTGTCTCCAAAGTCAGGAGGGATATAATCAAGGTCGTACTCTGACTCTCGTGGATTTGTTCTAATTTTCTTCAGCTTTGACTTGAACTTGGATATGTGCAATTGATGGTCTGTTCTATAGTCGACCCCTGGCCTTGTTCTGACTGATGATATTGAGATTTCCATCTTCTCTTTCTACAGGTGTAATAAATTCCATTACTGTGTATTCCATCTGAAGAGGTCAATGTGTATAATTGCCATTTATATTGTTGAAAAAGGTATTTGCAATGAAGAACTTGTTGGTCATGCAAAATTTTATCATGTTATCTCCAGCATTGTTTCTATAACCAAGGCCACATTTTCTGACTACTGTTCCTTCTTGTTTCCAACTTTCACATTCCAATCACCAGTAATTACCAATGCATCAGTGCATGAGGTAGGTACCATTATTACCATCTCCATTTTTTAGAGAGGAAAATGGTAGCCCGGAGAGACTGACTTGCCCAAGACATAGATCTAGAAAGTGATGTAGATGGGATTCAACCCAGGCTTTCTGACACCAGGGTCCAGGAAATTAAGTATACCATGCTACCTCTTAGTAGTCCAGACTAATATTGTGGACCTGGAAAAGTAATATTGTGAACCTGGAAAAGTAATTTAACAAGCCTTTATAAAGCTCTTAGTAAATAGTAGAGGTTGCAATATTTGTAATTATTTTACTACTTCATCTAATTTGTTCTGAGCGGTGCTTGGTGGGGTGAAAATAAATGGGTTCATGTTTACAAATAGCTTTTGAAGCTTCTGAATGAAAGCTGGGTTCTAAGAATCAGGATAGTTTGTTCCCTAAAAACAGGTTTTGCTCCTTTTCATACAGAAAGAATGAAGCACATTTGAACCTGATGGCTTTGATTGTGTCTGTCCCTGTCCCTATGATATTTAAGAATAAATGACCACTTAAGGCTTGGCTATTTTTTGAAAATCCTCTCAAAGTGACCAAAATGAAGCTGAAAATGATGAGATACTTAAGAAAGAATTATTATAGCCTCCACCTCAGTGCCCCATAGAATTTAGAATCCCTTTGTTCTGAATTCATTTTAACTGTCAATGGTAGCAAAAGGATACATTTCCTAAATTAGATGAATCCATGTTATCTACAGATCACAAATCTGATCCAAGGGAAATGTAATTCTAAAGGTAATTGGATTAGTAGCAATTCACCTTCATGCCACTGCAGTCATTTAGAATCTAGTTTTCTTAAAATTTTTTCCCACAGCTTCCCTTTGCTTATTTGAATCTAGCAGGCTTTGTTGAAGCTAGCCACTTCCTTCTTCTTTGCTGGTGTGTTCTCCTCCAGCTCCTTCGTAGAGGAATGTGCTCAGTGCGGCAGCAGTCCTGGTTGGGGGCACTTGGCTGTAGCTGAAGAGTGGAAAAACCACCCTAATTATCTACTTAGCTATACCATTCTGAATATGAATAAATTTAATAATATTTCACACAAGGGTGCAAAATATTATTAAGTTTATCCATATGTTTTCCTTTTTATATTTCCCAATATATATTTCCCCTATTCAACCACGGGTTAAAATTGCTTTAGGATTGGATTCACTGACAAATTTAGCTGACAAACATCAGCTTTTTGCTATGTACCTATTCCTGCTCAGTTTCAAAGCATAGTTTCTGTTAACACAGTCATTATCCTTTTTGCAGAAATATTTAGTCTTTGGGGTGTATTAAAATAGCCTTATTAGGTAACTGACTTTATTGAATTCCCTCTGGATATCAGCTAACAAAGTAGAAGGTAAAATAACAATCTCTTAAATGCATCGTATAATAAAGGAAGTCTACATTTTTGAAGTATTTGTGTATAATAATTTTACCAGTTACCTTTCTTAAATCCTGGCCAACAACTCTGAGTGGTAGATAGTATCATCCCATTTTACAGATAAGGAAAATAAAGTCTCAGGGAGATAATGTACTAATGGTTGTCAGCTTTCAGTAGAAGAAACAGAGTTCACCCCTGTGTCTATCCTTGTCTTCTTTCCTCTGTAGCATTCTAACCGTCTAGTGCATAAACTTTGACTGTGGAGGCAAGTAAAATGAAATCCTTGACAACTACAGTCTTTTCTCCCTTTATCATGATGTTGCTTATTGGCCTAGGTGTGAGGATTTTTGTTTTCTTTATGTTGAGGTGTAATCCATACTGAAGGCTGTGGTCTTTGAACTTCATCAGTAAGTGCTTCAAGTCTTCTTCACTTTCAGCAACCAAGGTTGTGTCATCTGCATATCACAGCTTGTTAGTGAGTCTTCCTCCAATTTTGATGCCACATTCTTCTTCATATAGTCCAGCTTCTCAAATTATTTGCTCAGTATACAGGTTGAATAAGTATGGTGAAAAGATACAACCCTGATGCACACCTTTCCTGATTTTAAACCACACAGTATCACCTGTTCCGTTCAAATGACTGCCTCCTTGGTCTATGTGCAGGTTTCACATGTGCACAATTAGATATTCTGAAATTCCTATTCTTCTCAATGTTATCCTTAATTTGTTATGATCCACATGGATCCACAATCAACACCCACAGAAGCAGGAGTGAAGAAATCAAACGACAAATCAAACATCTGGTCAAGGGAGAATGAAGAAAACCAAAGACACAAAAGAAAGATTAGTCCAAAGGACTAATGGACCACAACTACCACAGCCTCCACCAGACTTCATCCAGCACAACTAAATGGTGCCTGGCTACCACCACCAACTGCTATGACAGGGCTCACAATAGAGGGTCCTGGACAAAGCTGCAAAAAATTGTAGAACAAAATTAAAACTTACAAAAGAAATGCTAGACTTACTGGTCTGACAGAGACTGGGGAAACCCCAAGAGTGGTCCTGGATATCCTTTTAATACAGTATTGCAGTCCCTCCTGAGGTTCTCCCTTCAGCCCTGGATTAGACAGGCTTATAAAACAACAGTAACACACATAGTTCAACCACGTAATGAGAGTAAATGGGCACATCAGTCTAGGGGCAAGGATGAGAAGACAAGAGGGGACAGGAAACGTGGATGAATGGAAATGGGGAATCCAAGGTTGAAAACGGGAGAGTGTTGACACATTGAGGGGTGAGCAAAGTGGGCAAACAATGTAGCAAAACAGTAAGTGTATTAATTGTTTACTGAGAAACTAATTTGCCCTATAAACTTTCATCTAAATCACAATTAAAAAAAAAAAAAAGAAGAAGAAGAAATCAAACGACATACTACATTGGACAAATGTGCTGCAAAAAAATCTTTTTAAAGCAAAGACATCACTTTGAGGACCAAGGTGCACCCGACCCAAGCCACGGTATTTTCAATTGCCCGATAATGCATGTGAAATCTGGACAACGAATAAGGAAAACTGGAGAAAAATTGATGCTTTTGAATTATGGTGTTGGTGGACAATATTGAATATACCATGAACTACCAGGAGAATGAACAAACCTGTCTTGGAAGAAGTACAGCCAGAATGCTCTCTAAAAGCCAAGACAGAGAGACCTCATCTCACGTAATTTGGATATGTTATCCCTGGAGAAGGATGTCATTCTTGGTAAAGCAGACTGACAATGAAAAACAAGAAGAGTCTCAATGAGAGGGATCGACACAGTGGCTGCAACAATAGGCTCAAACATATCAACAATTATGAGGATGGCTCAGGACCAGGCAGTGTCTCGTTCCCTTGCACATAGGGTTGCTATGAGTCAGAACTGACTCGACCGCACCTAACAAGAATAACATTGCTTAAACTTACTTTAAAATTATACTTTCAACTTCTTCAAACTCAGATGACCCAGGTCAGGCCACTTAACTAGTATTGAGTAACGGAGTTTCAGCTATATTTGAGCACTAAGTTAGCCAAACTTGGTTTGAACTTTCCTATTCTCATCACAGAGGCAGTGGTGATTCAGTGGTAAATTCTCACCTTCCATGCCAGAGAACCAGGTTTGATTCCCAGCCAAGGTACCTTATGAGCAGCCACCAACCATGTGTCAGTGGTGAAGTGAGTGTCGCTATGATGCTGAACAGGTTTCAGAGGAGCTTTCAGACTAAGAGGGAAGAAAGGCCTGGTGACTACTTCTGAAAATCAGCCAGTGAAAACCCTGTGGATCACAATGATCATGGGAATGGCACAGGACCAGGCAATGTTCTGTTCTGTTGTGCATGGGGTTGCCATAAGTTGGGGGCTACTCAATGACAGCTAACAACAACAACATTTTCATCACAAAATCACAGGTACATTTGATTTGCAAACTGCATTATGAAATAAAACCAAACCAGTTGCCATTCAGTTGGTTCTGACTCATGGCAACTCCCTGTGTTACAGTAGAATTTTGCTCCAAAGGTTTTTTAATTGCTGATTTTTCAAAAGTAGATTGCCAGGTCTTTCTTCCCAGGTAACTTTGGGTGGACTCCAACCTTTCAGTTAACAGTCAAGTACACTGACCCATAGATAACACCTTTTTGCAGAGATACATCTAGGCAAAACTGCAAGGTGAGTAAGAGTTGTATTAAATATACTCTTTCCCTGGGCATCAGTTCTTCATTTTACTCTTTGCAAAACCCCTCCCAGATCTTGGAAATATTTGCCATCCATGTCTTGAGTGTGCCTCCTGGCCGGGCCTTCTGGGCTGCACCAAAGACACTGGCAAAAAACAAGTCTCAGGAACTGACAGACTACCAATTAAGATGCTTCGACAAATGCATATAATGCTGAAAGCACTCACTCATCTATGCCAAGAAAATTGGAAGATAGCTACCTGGTCAACTGACAGGAAGGGATCCACATCTGTGCCCATTCCGAAGAAAAGTGACTCAACAGAATGCAGACATTATTGAATAATATCATCAATAGCATTCACAAGTAAGATTTTGCTGAACATAATTAAAAAATGGTTGCAGGAGTATGTCGAGAGGAAACTGCCAGAAATTCAAGCTGAATTCAGAAGAAGACGTGGAACAAGAGATGTCATTGCTAATGTCAGATGGATCTTGGCTGAAAGCACAGAATACCAGAAACAATACCAGAAACTTGTGTTTTATTGAATATGCAAAGGTATTTGACTGTGTGGATCATAACAAATGGATAGCATTGCAAAGAATGGAGTTCCAGAACACTTGACTGTGCTCACGAGGAACCTGTACATAGACCAAGAGGCAGTTGTTTGAATAGAACAAGGAGACACTGCATGGTTTAAAATCGGGCAGAGTGTATGTCAGGGTCGTATCCTTTCACCATACTTATTCAAACTGTGTGCTCAGCAAGTAATCTGAGAAGTTGGAATATATGAAGAAGAATGCAGCACCAGGATTAGAGGAAGGCTCATTAATAACCTGCATTACGCAGATGGCACAACCTTGCTTGCTGAAAGTGAAGGGGATTTGAAGCACTATTACTAATGAAGATCAAAGGTTACAGTCTTCTCAACATAAAGAAAACAAAAACCCTCACAACTGGGCCAATAAGCAGCATCAAGATAAATGGAGAAAAGACTGAAATTGTCAAGGATTTCATTTTACTTGGATCCATAATCAATGCCAATGGAAGCAGCAGTCAAGAAATCAAACGACGTATTGAATTGAGCAAATCTGCTGCAAAAGACCTCTTTAAAGTGTTAAAAAGCAAAGACCATCACTTTGAGGACTAAGGTACGCCTGACGCAAGCCATGGTAATTTCGAATTGCCTCGTATGCATTCAAAAGCTGGGCAATGAATAAGAAGAAATGAAGGAGAATTGATGTCTTTGAATTATGGTGTTGGTGAAGAATATTGAATATTGACCGGGCAGTGTTTTGCTCCGTTTTACACAGGGTCACTACGAGCTGGAATTGACTCAACAGCACCTAACAACTGCCTTCTTGACGCTGTATCAGATCTTGCTCTAGCGAACACTTTCCATTTGTTGTCCACTCAAACTCCATTGCTGCTATCTGATAGCACCTGGAGGTCAGGTTAGGTAATGGCTTCCCTCACGGTGTGTGATCTTGGAGTTTGCTTCAACATCACAAAAGTCAACGGGTCCCTGAAGGCCACATCAGCTTTTGTTCTTTAGCTTTTACCCTCAGTTCAGTGATATTCCCCACATCTTTCTCACTCTTTCATGTTTTAATTAATCAGAAATATTTCTGTCATTTGCAACCAGAGAACTTTCATGACAAATCTTCCCTCCTCCTCAGAGGTCCTGGATTCCACATCTCTCCCCAGGCACCTCCCTGCTCTGCTCTCCCCTCACACACTCAGTGAGAACCTAATGTGTGGCCTCCATCATTTTCCAGGTCAAGTGGCCTGTGCCACCAAGCTGACTGCTAACTAAGCAGACCACTGATCTGTCACAAGGAGCTAACAGCAGAGAGGGTTAATTGCCAGATTCTTCCCAGCTTCTCCTCAGAGAAACTTCTGTGATTCTTTAAGATAAGCTGCTTCTCAAAGCTATTTAAAATGGCCTTTCTGGTAGGATTCTATCTGGGGCTAAGCATTTGGTCTTTTCTATTTTGCTTTCTTCTTTCCCAGGCCCCTGTGTACAATTTCTCCATAAAAGATTTGGAAGCCCAGGAGATGTTGGATGTGTTAGGCTGGGTTTTCTAGAGAGGCAAAACCAGTAAAACATGTAAATACATACAGAGAGAGATTTATATCAAAGAAATGGCTCACACAATTGTAGAGGCTGGAACGTCCCAAGTCCGTGGATTAGGATAGAGGCTTCTCCCAATTCACATAGAAGCAGGGGCTGGCTATCCCAAGATCGTCAGGTTGGAAAGCAGGGCTCTTGCTCACAGGCAAAACTGCAAGGCTTCTCCTGATTCATGCAGCTGCAGGGGCTGGCAAGCCCAAGATCAGCAGGTCAGAGTACAGGACTCTGCTCACAAGCTGTGCAGATCCACGAATCCCAAGACTGGCAGATAAGCTGATAGCTCAAGTCCCAAGAGCCGGGGGTCAGATGAACAGGAGGTAGCCAGCCACAGGATCCAAAGACAGCAAAAAACCAAAACATCTGCTTATATTTGGATGTAGGCCACGCCTCCAAGGAAGCTGCCTTTCAGCTGATTGGTTACTCACGGCCAATCCAATTGTGGGAGTGATCACATATAAACACTAAGAATATTTTGCATTCTCACTAGCAGTGCATAAGAGTTCCAACCTCCCCGCAGCCTCTCCAACATTTATTGTTTTCTGTTTTTTTGATTTGTGCCAGTAATGTGGGGGTGAGATGGTTTCTTATTGTGGTTTTGATTTGCATTTCTCCAATGGCTACTGATTGCAAGCATTTCCTCACCTGCCTGTTAGCCACTTGAATGATTTCTTTGGTGAGGCGTCTTTGGATTATTTGTCTTTTGTTGTAGAGGTGTTGGATTTTCCTACAGATTTTAGAGATTAGACTTGTGTCAGATTTTGTTATTAAAAAAAACTTTCTCCCAGTCTGTAGATTCTCTTCTTACTCTTTTGGTGAAGTCTTTTGATGAGCATACGTGTTTAGTTTTTAGAAGATCCCAGTTATCTAGCTTAGCTTCTGGAGTTTGTGTGTTGTTAATTATGGTTTGTATCCTCCTAATGCTGTGTATTAGGGCATCTTAGAGTTGATCCTATTTTTTTTCCTATGATGTTTATAGTTTTTGGTTTTATATTTAGGTCTTTGTTACATTTTGAATTAGTTTTGTGTATGGTATGAGGTATGGGTCTTTTTTTTTTTTTTTTTTTTCCAGTTTGCTAGCACCATTTGTTAAGAAGATTGTCTTTTCCTCATTTGATGGACTTTGGGCCCATGTCGATGATCAGGTGACCATAGGTGCATAGATTTATGTCTTGGTTCTCAATTCTGTTCCATTGGTCAATGTGTCTATCATTGTACCAGTACCAGGCTGTTCTGACTGCCATAGTTGTATAGTAGGTTCTGAGGTGAGGTAGTGTGAGTCCTCCTACTTTATTCTTCTTCAATAGTGCTTTACTTATCCATGGCCTCTTCCCTTTCCATATAAAGTTAATGATTAATTTTTCCATCTCTTTAAAGAACACTGTTGGTATTTGGATCAGGATTGCATTGTATCTGTAGATTGCTTTGGGTAGAATTGTCATTTTCACAATGTTGAGTCTACCTATCCATAAGCATGGTATGTTTTTTCCATTATGTAGATCTCTTTTGGTTTCTTGCAACAGTGTTTTGTAATTTTCTTTTTATAGGTCTTTCACATCCCTGGTTAGACTTATTCCTAACTATTTTGTTTTTTTTTTTTAGGGGCTATTATAAATGGTTTTGTTTTCCTGATTTCCTTTTCATCATTCTCTTTATTGATGTATAGGGATCCAACTGATTTTTGTATGTCTATCTTATATCCTGCCACTCTGTTGAATCTTTCTATTAGTTTCAGTAGTTTTCTTGTGGAGTCTTTTGGGTTCTGTATGTATAGTATCATATCATCTGCAAGGGACAGTTTTACTTCTTCCTTACTAAATTGGATGCCCTTTATTTCTTTTTCTTGCC
Source organism: Elephas maximus indicus (assembly GCF_024166365.1). Lineage (NCBI taxonomy): Eukaryota > Metazoa > Chordata > Mammalia > Proboscidea > Elephantidae > Elephas > Elephas maximus. The sequence goes on from NC_064829.1 coordinate 25,380,189, forward strand.
TTATTGCTGTAGCTAGGGCTTCCAGCACAATGTTAAATAGGAGTGGTGATAAAGGGCATCCTTGTCTTATTCCTATTCTCAAAGAGAATGTCTTTAGCCTCTCTCTATTAAGAATGATGTTGACTGTTGGTTTTGTTTTGTATAGATGCCCTTTATTCTGCTGAGGAATTTCCCTTCTATAACTATTTTATTGAGAGTTTTTATCAGGAATGGGTGTCAGACTTTGTCCAATGCCTTTTCTGTGTCAATTGAGATGATCACGTGATTCTTTTCTTTCCTTTTATTTATATGATGGATTATGCTGATTGATCTTCTAATGTTGAACCATCCTTGCATACCTGGTATAAATCCCACTTGGTTGTGTTGTATTGTTTTTTTGATATGATGCTGAATTCTATTGGCTAGAATTTTGTTGAGAATTTTTTGCATCTATATTCATGAGAGATATTGGTCTGTAATTTTCTTTTTTGTGGTGCCTTTGCCTGGTTTTTGGTATAAGGATTATGCTGGCTTTGTAGAATGAATTCAAAAGTATCCCTTCCTTTTTTATGTTCTGAAATAGTTTGAGTAGTAATGGTGAAATCTTTTCTCTGAATGTTTGGTAGAATTCTCCTGTGAAGCCATCTGGGCCAGGGCTTTTGGAAGCCGTTTTTATTATCTTTTCAATCTCTTCTCTTGTTATAGGTCTGTTCAGATTTTCAACTTCAGTTTGTGTTAGTTTGGGTAGATAGCAAGAGAGCTAGGTGCCTTCCAGCAGAAGTTTACTGGGAGTGGGGTGCCTCCAAGCACTTACTGGTGGAGCTGCAGAACTTTGGAACACTTATCCCGGCAGGGGAGACATGGGCAATGAGGCCAGAGGAGCTGACAGGCCAAGGAACCTGGAAGCAGAAGAAGAAGAGACAAGGAACACAGGAAGGCGAGCTGCCTCAGTCTCAAAGGGTATGGCCGTGACCTCCGGGCTCTCAAAGAGTGGAGCCATGGCTTCTGGTGTTTCTAAGGGTGGAGTTGCCACTCATATGGACTAGGAGGTTGCTGTTCCAGTGGGCCTGGAAGGCAGAGCTGAAGCCCAGGTCTGACCTCCTCTCAGAGTCCAGAGACTGACCTATACCTAGAGTCTGGAGGGCAGGGCCATTGTGTAAATAGTCTTAGAGGATTATTTTCGAAGCCTTGAGGGCTAGTGTAATGCGTTCTGTTAACTTTTTTGGTGCCTGTTATGCCTTCTTTCCCTCCAATTTCTTTTGTTTGTAGTGGAAATGTCTACCTTGCACCAATGTACTTGCACCATTGTGCTTTGGAAGCAGATAACTTGTATTTTAGATTTCACAGATGAGGGAGAATTTTTGGATTTTGGACTTGGAGTTGATTTTAGACTTTTGCTATGATATGATGGGGTCAATGTGTTTTACATGTGGAAAGGACATGAATTTTGGGGGGCCAAAGGGTGGAATGTCATGGATTGAATTGTGTTCCCCAAAAATATGTGTATCAGTTTGGCTGGAGCATGATTCCCAATATTGTGTGACTGTCCACCATTGTAAATCCTGTCACTATGATGTTAATGAGATGGGTTAGTGACAGTATATTGATGAGATCTACAAGATTAGATTGTGTCTTCCAGCCTACCAGACTGTGAGAGAATAAATTGTTAAAGCCATCTACTTGTGGCATTTCTATTATAACATCCCTAGATGACTAAGACAATGTGTTCCTAGAAATTTGTCCATTTCCTCTAAGTTTTCAAATTTGTTGGAGTATAGTTTTTCATAGTACTCTGTTAAGCTCTTTTTTATTTCAGTTGGGTCTGTTGTAATGTCACCCATTTCATTTCTTATTTGAGTTATTTGTGTCCTCTCCTGTTTTTCTTTTGTTGATCTTTTCAAAAAACCAAATTTTGGTTTTGTTGAACCTTTGTTTTTCTATTCTCCATTTCACTTATTTCTGCTCTCATCTTTATTATTTCCTTTCTTTTGGTGGCTGTAGTGGTTAAGTACTACGGCTGCTGACCAAGAGGTCAGCAGTTCAAATCCGCCAGGCGCTCCTTGGAAACTCTATGGGGCAGTTGTACTCTGTCCTATAGGGTTGCTATGAGTCAGAATCGACTCGACGGCAGTGGGCTTGGTTTGGCTTTTTTGGTGGCTGTATCTACTCTTACTGTTGTCTTTCTATTTGTTTGAGTTAATGTTTTGATTTTTTTCCTTTCTTCTTTTTTGATGTGTGCATGTATTGCTATAAATTGAACTCTGAGCACTACCTTTGCTTTTGTTCCAAAGTTTTGGTATGATGTATTTTCATTCTCATTTGATTCTAGGAATTTTTTTATTCCATCTTTGATTTCTTCTGCCACCAAGTGATTTTTAAGGTTTTTAAGGGTGTTATTCAGTTTCTATGCAATTGATTTCTTTTCCTTGTTCTTCCTGTTAATTTCTACTTTGATGCCATTGTGATTAGAGAAGACACTTTTTATTCTCTTAATGTTTTGGATTTTGTTAAGGATTGCCTTGTGGACTAAGGTATGATCTGTTCCGGAAAACATTCCATGTGCATTGGAAAAGAAAGTGTACTTTGCAGCTATTGGGTGGAGTGTTCTATATATGTCTATGCGGTCCAGTTGGCTAATTGTGGCCTTTAGATTTTCTGTATCTTTGCTGAGTTTCTTTCTAGATGTTCTGTCCTTTACCGAAAATGGTGTGTTGAAATCTCCTAGTATAATTGTGGAACTGTTAATTTCTCTTTTCAGTGCTGTTACAGTTTATGTATTTTGGAGCCCTGTCATTGGGTGCGTAGATATTTATTGTGGTTATGTCTTCATGATGAATTATCCCTTTAATCATTATATAGCACCCTTCTTTGTCTTTTATGGTGGATTTTGTTTTAAAATCTATTTTATCTAAGATTAGTATTGCCACTCCTGCTCTTTTTTGGTAGCTGTTTGGTTGATATATTTTTTTTCATCCTTTGATTTTTAATAAATTTATGTCTTTGTTTCTAAGGCGTGTCTCTTGTAGACAGCATATAGATGGGCCCTGTTTTTTTAATCCATTCTCTCACTCTCTGTCACTTAAAAAAATTTTTTTTCTGTGCTTTAAGTGAAAGTTTACACATCAAGTCAGTCTCACACACGAAAACTTATATACAACTTCCTACATACCCCCAGTTGCTCTCCCCCTAATGAGACAGCCTGCTCCCTCCCTCCACTCTCTCTTTTCGTGTCCATTTCACCATCTTCTAATCCCCTCTACCCTCTCATCTCCCCCCCAGGCAGAAGATGCCGACAGAGTCTCAAGTGTCCACCTGATCCAAGAAGCTCATTCCTCACCAGCATCCCTCTCCATCCCATTGTTTAGTCCAATCCTTGTCTGAAAAGTTGGCTTTGGGAATGGTTCCTGTCCTGGGCCAACAGAAGGTCTGGGGGCCGTGACCACCGGGGTCTTTCTAGTCTCAGTCAGACCACTAAGTCTGGTCTTTTTTACGAGAATTTGGGGTTTGCATCCCACTGCTCCCTCAGGGGTTCTCTGTTGTGTTCCCTCTCAGGGCAGTCATCTGTTGTAACTGGGCACCAACTAGTTCTTCTGGTCTCAGGCTGACACAGTCTCTGGTTTATGTGGCCCTTTCTGGCTCTTGGGCTCGTAATTACCGTGTGTCCTTGGTGTTCTTCATTCTCCTTTGGTCCAGGTGGGTTGAGATCAATTGATGCATCTTAGATGGCCGCTTGCTAGCATTTAAGACCCCAGACTCCACTCTCCAAAGTGGGATGCAGGATGTTTTCTTAATAGGTTTTATTACGCCAATTGACTTAGATGTCTCCTGAAAGCATGGTCCCCAAAACCCAACCCCTGCTATGCTGGTCTTTGAAGCATTCAGTTTATTCAGGAAACTTCTTTGCTTTTGGTTTAGTCCAGTTGTGCTGACCTCGCCTGTATTGTGTGTTGTCTTTCCCGTCACCTAAAGTAGTTCTTATCTACTATCTAATTAGTTAATACCCCTCTCCCATCCTTCCACCCTCCCCCTTCTCATAACCATTAAAGAATATTTTCTTCTCTGTTTAAACTATTTCTTGAGTTCTTAAAATAGTGGTCTCATACAATATATGTCCTTTTGCAACTGACTAATTTCACTCAGCATAATGCCTTCCAGATTCCTCCATGTTATGAAATGTTTCACAAATTTATCACTGTTCTTTATCAATGTGTAGTAGATTTTAGATATCAGGCACTGATCAGAAATGTCATAGCTAAAAACTTTTTCCCAGCCTCTAGGCAATCTTTTTACTCTTTTGCTGAAGTCTATGAGCATAGGTGTCAGATTTTTAGGAGCTCCCAGTTATCTAGTTTTTCTTCTGCATTGTTAGTAATGTTTTGTATACTATTTATGCCATGTAGTAGGGCTCCTAACTTTGTCCCTATTTTTTCTTCCATGATCCTTATCATTTTAGATTTTATATTTCGGTCTTTGATCCATTTTGCGCTCACTTTTGTGCATGGAGTGAGGTATGAGTCTTGTTTCATTTTTTTGCAGATGGATATCCAGTTATGCCAGCACCATTTGTTAAAAAGGCTGTCTTTTCCACATTTAATTGTTTTGGGGCCTTTGTCAAACATCAACTGCTCATATGTGGATGGATTTATGTCTGGATTCTTAATTCTGTTCCATTGGTCTATGTATCTGTTGTTGTACCAGTACCAGGCTGTTTTGACTACTGTGGCAGCATAAAAAAAATAATAATAATAGGTTCTAAAATCAGGTAGAGTAAGGCCTCCCACTTGTTCTTTTTCAGTAATGCCTTACTTATCTGGGACCTATTTCCCGTCCACATAAGTTGGAGATTTGTTTCTCCATAGCATTAAAGAACGTCATTGGAATTTGGATCAGAATTACATTAAATCTATAGATCACTTTTGGTAGAACAGACATTTTTATAATGTTAAGTCTTCCTATCCATGAGCAAGAACTGTTTTTCCCCTTAATGTAGGTCTCTTTTGGCTTCTTGCAGAAGTGTTTTGTAGTTTTCTTTGTATAAGTATTTTACATCTCTGGTAAGATTTATTCCTAAGTATTTTATCTTCTTGGGGGCTACTGTAAATGGTATTGATTTCGTGATTTCCTCTCCGATGTTCTTTTTGTTGGTGTAGAGGAATCGAACTAATTTTTGTATGTTTATCTTGTATCCTGATACTCTGCTGAGCTTTTCTATTAGTTTCAGTAGTTTTCTTGAGGATTCCTTAGGGTTTTCTGTGTATAAGATCATGTCATCTGCAAATGGAGATACTTTTACTTCTTCCTTGCCAATCCGGATGCCCTTTATTTCGTTATCTAGACTAATTGCTCTGTCTAGGACCTCCAGCACAATGTTGAATAAGAGTGGTGTTAAAGGGCATCCTTATCTGGTTCCTGATCTCTAGTGGAATCCTTTCAGACTCTCTCCATTTAGGATGATGCTGGCTATTGGCTTTGTATAAATGCCCTTTATTATGTTGAGGAATTTCCCTTCTATTCCTATTCATCATGAATGGATGTTGGACTTTATCAAATGCCTTTTTTTGCAGCAATTGATATGATTATGTGGTTCTTGTCTGTTGTTTTATTTATGTGATGGATTACATTGATTCTTTTTCTAGTGCTGAACCATCCCTGCATACCTGGTATGAATCCCACTTGGTCATGGTGAATTCTTTTTTTGATATGCTGTTGAATTCTCTGGGCTAGAATTTTGTTGATGATTTTTGCATCTAAGTTCATGAAGGATATAGTTCTGTAATTTTCTTTTTTAGGGGTGTCTTTACCTGGTATTGGTATCAGAGATATTGTGGTTTCATAGAATGACATCGGGAGTATTCTCTCCTTTTCTATGCTCTGAAACACCTTTGGTAGTAGTGGTGTTAACTGTTCTCTGAAGTTTGGTAGAACTCTGCAGTGAAGCTGTCCGGACCAGGGCTTTTTTTTGTTGTTGTTGTTGAGAGTTTTTTGGTTACCTTTTTAATCTCTTCTTTTGTTATGGGTCTATTTAGTTGTTCTACCTCTGTTTGTGTTAGTTTAGGTAGGTAGTGTGTTTCTAAGAAATCGTCCATTTCTTCTAGGTTTTCAAATTGGTTAGAGTACAATTTTTCATAGTAATCTGATATGAAACTTTGATTTCAGTTGGGTCTTTTGTGATATTACCCATCTCATTTCTTATACGGGTTATTTGTTTCCTCTCCTGCTTTTCTTTTGTCGGTTTGGCCAAAGGTTTATCAATTTTGTTGATTTTTTCAAAGAACCAGCTTTTGGTCTTGTTAATTCTTTCAATTGTTTTTCTGTTCTCTATTTCATTTAGTTCTCCTCTAAATAGGGATAATTCTTTGATTTTGGCCCTTTCTTGTTTTTGGATGTGTGCACTTACTGATATAAATTGACCTCTGAGCACTGCTTTCGCTGTGTTACAAGGGTTCTGATAAGAAGTTTTTCATTCTCTTTGGATTCTATGAATTTCTTTATTCCATCCTTAATGTTTTCTATAATCCAGTCTTTTTTGAGGAGGGTATTGTTCCATTTCCAAGTGTTTGATTTCTTTTCCCTGCTTTTCCTGTTACTGATTTCCACTTTCATGGCCTTATGGTCAGAGAAGATAGATGCTTTGTAATATTTCGATGTTTTGGATTCTGCTAAGGCTTGCTTTATGACCTAATATGTGGTCTGTTCTAGAGAATGTTCCATGAGCACTAGAAAGGAAAGTATACTTGGTTGCTGTTTGGTGTAGTGTTCTGTATATGTCTATGAGGTCTAGTTGGTTGATTATGGCATTTAGATCTTCTATGTCTTTGTTGAGCTTCTTTCTGCATGTCCTGTCCTTCACCAAAAGTGGTGTGTTGAAGTCTCGTACTATTGTTGTGGAGCTATCGCATTTCTCAATGCTGATAGAGTTTGTTTTATGTATCTTGCAGCCCTGTTATTGAGTGCATAAATATTAAATGTGGTTATATCTTCTTGGTATGTTGTCCCTTTAATCATTATATAGTGTCCTTCCTTTTCCTTTATGATGGATTTAACTTTAAAGTCTACTTTGTCAGAAGTTGATATTGCCACTCCTGCTGTTTTTTGATTGGTGTTTGCTTGATATATATTTTTTCATTCTTTGAGTTTTAGTTTGTTTGTGTCTCTAAGCCTAAGGTGTGTCTCTTGCAGGCATTATATAGATGGATGATGTTTTTAATCTATTCTGCCACTATCTCTTGGTGCATTTAGTCCATTTACATTCAGTGTAATTATGGACAGGTATGAATTTAGTACTATCATTTTGATGTCTTTTTTTGTGTGTTGTTGACATTTTCTTTTTCCCACTTAATTTTATGTGCTGAGTAGATTATCGTTATGTTTTCCTTTCCTTATATTCGTCATTGATTTTGTTTCTGCTGAGTCTCTATTTCTTTCTTGTATTTTATTTTGATGTGTGGGGTACTTTGTCTCCTTTGTGATTACCTTATTATTTACCACTATTTTTCTAAATTTAAACCTAACTTTTATTTCTTTGTATCACTTTGTCTTCTTCTCCATATGAAAGATCTATGACTACATTTCTTAGTCCCTCTTTATTGTTTTAGTGTTGTCTTCTTTTGCATAATAACTTTGAAGTTACCCTGTTTTGGGTGTTTTTTTATCTTGCTTTGCTGTTTTGATTTCCCTGTTTGGGTTGACTTCTGATGGCTCTTCCCAGTGTTCTAGTCTTGGGTTGATACCAGATATTATTGATTTTCTAACCAAAGTACTCCCTTTAGTATTTCTTGTACTTTTGGTTTGTTTTTTTACATATTCCCTAAACTTCTTTTTATCTGGAAATGTCCTAATTTCACCTTCATATTTGCAAGACTGTTTTGCTGGACATACGACTCTTGGCTGGCAGTTTTTTTCCTTCAAATTTTTAAATAAGACATGCCTGTGTGGTTTCTGCTGAGTAGTCCGAGCTTGTTCTTATTGGCTCTCCTTTGTAGGTGACTTTTCGTTTATTCCTAGCTGCTCTTAAAATTCTCTTTATCTTTGGTTTTGGCAAGTTTGATTATAATGTTTTGGTGACTTTCTTTTAACATCCACCTTATATGGAGTTTGATGAGCGTCTTGGATAGATATTTTCTCATCTTTCACAATATCAGGGAAGTTTTCTGTCAAGAAATCTTTGACAATTCTCTCTGTATTTTCTGTTATCCCTCCCTGTTCTGGTACTCCAATCACTCGTGGGTTATTTCTCTTGATGGAGCCCCACATGATTCTTAAGTTTTCTTCACTTTTTAAAATTCTTTTCTCTGATTTTTCTTCAAATATATTCAAATTTCAGCAATTCTTTCTGTATTTTCTGTTGTCCCTCCCTGTTCTGGTATTCCAGTCACTTGTGGGTTATTTCTCTTGATAGAGTCCCACATGATTCTTAAGTTTTCTTAACTTTTTAAAATTAGTTTCTCTGATTTTTCTTCAAATATATTAGTGCCAAGTGATTTATCTTCAAGTTCAGAAATTCTGCCTTCCACTTGCTCAGTTCTGCTCCTCTGACTTTCTACTGAGTTGTCTGCTTCTGTAATTTCATTGTTAATCTTCTGAATTTCTGATTGCTGTCTTTCTATGGATTTTTCCAGCTTATTAAATTTTTCGTTATGTTCCTGAATAATCTTTTTAACTTCTTTAATTGCTTTATCTGTGTATTCCTTAGCTTGTTCTGTGTATTGCCTCATTTCCTTCCTGATGTCTTGAAGGGTTCTGTATATTAATCTTTCATATTCTGCCTCTGGTAATTCCAGGAATGCACTTTCTTCTAGAAGATCACTTGATTCTTTGTTTTGAGAGCTTGTTGAGGCCATCAAGGCCTGTTTCTTTATGTGACTTGATATTGACTGTTGTCTCCAAGCCATCTATAAGTTATTGTATTAGTTTTTTTATATTTGCTTACTGTGTCATAGCTTCTTGCTTTGTTTTGTTTTGATATGCCCAAATGGGTTGCTTGAGTGAGCTAGCTTATTTTCACCTTTGAAGCTCTGACGTCCTATCCCCAGATGGCTAGAGCTGTTATCAGGTATATCAGTCTAGGAGTCCATTCAGTTTTCTTGTCTGAATTCAGCTCAGATGTTCAGGTAGCTGATCATCAAGTGTGTGGTATAGGCTTTGTCCTACATTCTTAAAGAGCAGGGGTAATTCTTGTAGATACTGGTATCTGGTTGCGGCAGAAGGTCATACTCTGCACAAGGTAGGGGGCTGAGAATCATCCCCCACGTGTCTCTGAGGAAATCATTTCCCTGTCCCTAGAGTATACAGGTGGATGGATTCCACAGACAGAATCTGGGCACCCATGGGCACCCAATGTTTTTGGTTGTAAGGACTGGGATTTACCAGTTATCCTTGGACCCCTCTTGCAGATGACTGGGTGATCTGAGTGGAGCTACTAGTCCTTAGGCCCATGATGTGGGCGGGTGAGGACCCTATGTAATAGGCAAAGCAATGTCAAACATCAAACACCCAACTCTCCGCTGCACAGCTGAAACAGTTGGAGTTGGTCAATAAGGGCCTATTCTTCAGAAATAGGCCCACACAGGTCCATGCAGAGAGGATAGATACTCAAAGTCCAGGGACCGTTTATGCCTGGACAGGAGTCGCTTCTGTCCTGAGCTCCCACAGTTACTGGAGCTGGCAAATTATCTTTTCTCCCAATTGCAAATTTTTTCCTTCTCCAAGGCCAGGAGGATGGCTCTACGTGCTCCACAGGACCTATCTCAGGCCCAGGGAATTCAGCCTCTAAAGCCAACTTGGGGGTGGGGGACAGTAAAATACACACAAGTACTTCGCTTTTGCTGAGAGCACCTTTCTTCTCTGGTTCCAAAGGTGTGAGTAGGCTGTGTGGCTGGCTGCTTTTCCCTGAGAAAACTGCGGCCGAATGCTAGTACCAGCCCTCTGCTGCCTCTCCGGGAATGGTGCCTGGGGGCTTCCCGTAATTCAGGTCCAGTAACTCCTTTTCGCTTCTGAATCGTCTCTTTCTCCCCCTGCCCCTCAGTTCATTTCGTAAGCTTGCCTTTGATACCCAGGTCTCCTAGCTTGTCATAAATATACTCGTTTCACTTGTTTTTCGTGTCTTTGTTGTGAGGAGGGCTAGCTGGAAGCGTCTGTCTATTCTACCATTTTGGCTCCGCCTCTACTCTCTGTCTCTTTATGGGTGCACTTAGGCCATCTATATTCAGTGTAATTATCAATAGGTGTGAATTTATTTCTGTAATTTGACAGTGCTTTTTTTTTTTTTTGTGTGGTGCTGACATTTTCTTTGTTCCTCTTACTCTCCTGTGCTGAATTCCTTTTGTTTGTGGATTTTTTTTCTTTTCTTTTGTTTTTGTAGTTTTGTGTTTACAAAGACTTCATTTTTTTTCTTTATTTTGATGAGTTGGTTTGTTAACTTTCTTTGTCGTTACCTTGAAGTTTACCCCATCTTCCTTGGTTTGAAATAGTCTTTTATTACCTGGTATTGCCTTGCTTTCCTCTTCCTTAGAAAGTTCTGTACCTACACCCTTTATTCCCTGTTTTATTGTTGTGATGTTGTCATTTACAGATTAACCTCTCTGCTTCTCTGTTGTAACTCTTTTAGTTTTGTTTTAACCTTGAGAGTTCATTACCTACGTAGCTATCTGGCTGATGCAGTCTTGTGTCCTAGGTTCAGGCTGTGGTCTGAAGTTGTTTGTTCTCTAACAGAAGGACTCCCTTTAATAATTCTTGTAAGTTTGGTTTGGTTTTTACATATTCCCTTAATTTCTTTTTATCTAGAAATATCCTAATTTCACCATCGTATTTGATTGAGGGTATTGCAGGATATATTATTCTTGGTTGGCAATTTTTTTCTTTCAAGGTTTTATATGTGTCATCCCATTGCTTTCTGCTGAGTAATCAGAGTTTAGTCTTATTGTTTCTCCTCTGTATGTGACTTTTTGTTTTTCTTGAGCTGCTCTCAGGATTCTTCCTTTGTCTTTGGTTTTAGCGAGTGTGATCATGATATGCCTTGGTGATTTTCTTTTGGGGTCTATCCTATATGGGGTTTGTGGAGCTCCTTGGATGGTCACAGTTTTATCTTTCATTACATTAGGGAAGTTTTCTGCCAGCAATTCTTCAATGGTCCTCTGTGTTTTCAGTTTTTTCATCCTGTTCTGGAACCCTGATCACTTGAAAATTTTTGCTTTTGATTGTGTCCAGTATTGTTCTCAGAGTTTCTTCATTTTTTTCTTTGTTTTTTTCTCTGATTTTTACTCAAATGGTATCCAAAGATTTGTCTCCAATTTCACTGATGCTGTCATCCATTGTTTCAAGCCAGCTACTCAAACCTTCTATCACACTGTCCACTTCTGAAATCTTGTTGTTTACCTCTTGGATTTCTAATTGTTGTTTTTGTATGATTTCTAATTGTGAGTTTATTTTGACATTTTGTTCCTATATTATTTTCCTGAATTCTTCCATTGTTTTGTCTGTCTTTTCCAAGATATTGTCTGTACTTTCCATGATTTCGTCTATTTTTTTCTCATTTTGTCTTTCTTTTTCCTTCATGTCCTGGATAGCCTTGGATATTAGAGATTAGAACTCCTTGTCAAGTAGATCCAGTGCTTTTTCTTCTACTGGAAGGCCATCTGGTACTTTATTTTGGATGCCTACTGAAACTATCCTGTCCTTTCTTTTAAAATATGCTTTCATATTGTCTGCAGTCTTCAAGGCATTCAGTGATTATTTTCTTCATTTATTGATTGTAGATTTGTTTCATACTGCTTTTTTATTTTATTTGGCTATGTCTGAATAGGTGGGCTGAGCATTCTTTGTTGTTTGCTTGTCTGTGGGCACGATACTTCTCGCCACCTTTTTCAATGGCCTTGGCCAGTCGCTCAGCTATGTTGCAACACTGAAAGTCCAGTGGGGGGGGGCTGGGATGACTTTTTTGCAGCTTGTATTGGGGCCAACAGAGTGGGACCAGGAAACAGTGCAGGGCAGGTTCTGGTAGACTGTGCCTATGTCACTTGGGGGTATAATGCTCAGCACATGTTGCAGATAGGAAGGTGGAGGGGGAGGATGTGATGTGTGGAGGTAAATGGGTGTGGGAAAGAAGAGAAAGAGGAGAGAGCAACAGGAGCCAAAAAAAAAAAAATGCTGAAGGAGCCTACATTTGGAGTAGTACAGACCTGGGGAAGCTGTGTGCCATTGGCTTTCCAGTCATGAGGTGTGGCACAACCCATCAAGAAGGGACAGATATGGCACATGCAGCTAGGTGGGCAGGAGAAATGAAAGGAAAGAAGGGAGAAAGAGATAAGAAACTAGGTAAAAATAAAAGAGAGAGAGAGAGAAAGGGATATGTGGCCAGGTGGTCAGAAGAAAGGAAAGGCAGGAAGGTATAAATAGGCATGAAACTGGGGGGGGGGGGGGGGTCAGGTTGTTTGGAGAAAAGAAAGGAAAGAAAACAGAACATAAATTTCCTTCTACCTTTGCCCTGATGCCAAATCAGTGAATGATGCTATTTTCTGTGCTTTAGCTGCCAACTTTCAGGGCAAGCTTATCGACCCAGTTTTACAGAGGTAGAACCCTTCCAGAGCCCCATTACTCAGGTGTCAAAGCAGCTGTCACAATCTTGTCCTTCCTCATCCTCCAGCCCAGTGGGCTGAACATTTTTTGGAATGCAAAAAATGTTAACAGGCTCTACAAGGTCCACAGTCTCATATCTACAATTCTGAGATCCTAAAAGCTCTTAAAACCAAAAGCTTTTTTGTAACTCATTTGACAACAAAATCTATTTGGACTTGATTTTATTTGATGGAAAAACTCCTGAACTGACATGAGGCTATTTATAGTTTTATTTATCCCTCATAGTTTGAGTATACTTACAGTTTATTGCAGAAATATTAATGCTTCTGCTTATAGGATACTGCCTCAGGTCTCAGTGGGGATATGTACCAGTAAGGGCATAGGTGGAAAAGCAATGGTAAACTCAACCCAGGTAAACAAGGAGAGATTCTAATGGTGTGGGTGGGGTTAAGGGACCAACCAAGGATAATGCAGGAGGGCTGAAAGAGGAGTTTCTTTCATGCACCAGGAGCTATTACCTAGATCTGAAGGGTCCAGTCAAGATAGTAGTTACTGGAACCTGTAGATAGCACAAGAGATGGCTGCAGTTAGGAATTGAGGCCTTAGGTAAAAGGAACCAACCTGCAGTACCCCAGCAGAGAAAAAGTCTTGGCAAAAAATACTCCAACTCACTTTTTCCTCCCCTCTAGATCTCTGCTGGTGCCTCTTTGATCATACCATACCTGAAACCACAGGCAAGGGACCTCATAGGTGCAGACTGTAAGGTGAGCCTCCCAGGACACCAAACAGGGTAATGAGGGTGGGAAGTGGATCAGGAGGGCAAAAGGATATATCCTGCACAGACTGTTCTATACTGTCCAATATAAGCACTCTACTAGCTTTCTGAAACCTGAAAAGCCAAGATTGCTTTAAAAGAGTTGTATTTTAGTAATGTCAACAGCACATGTATACATTAGAAAATTGTTAATACATATATGTGACACATTATTTCCACCTTGCAATATTAGTGCTCAGTACCATATGGACTTATAATAATTCCCTGGCAATACCGGAAGGTTGCAACTACTGAATAGCGCTATCTCATTTGTTGATTCGTTCATTGATTCATATGTTCATTCATTTCACAGATATTCCTTACTGAGTGTCTACTTGGCAAAATACTGTTTTTTTTTTCTGAGTATAAACGCAAAAATATGACACTAGCCCTTCTAGAAGCTTGCAATTAGTAAAAAAAAAAAAAAAAAAAAACCATTGCCATCGAGTCTATTCTGACTCATGGATACTAAATTCATTGGAAAAATGTTAACACAATGTTCAATTAGCAAACAGATTTCATCTACCAGCTATCTTGCTGCTTGGGGTTTGGAGAAGGGCTTCATGGCTACACCTGGGCTCTGTGGAAGAGACGGCTGTGCTCTGTCAGCAGCATGACTTCTTGCAGGAGTGAAGAGCAGGCACTGTGTACAGCTTTGCTTGATGTGCTTTAATTACATGGCAGAATGAAATATAATTATTCATTATAAATGAAGTAAGAACAATTTCCACAGCAGGCAGAAGGAGGGGTTACTCTGAGTTAGGACCACCTGAGAAGGCTTCACGGAGCCAGAGAGAGGGTTTGTAAGGACTTCCAGACAGGAACATGGTTGGCAGGAGCAAAGGCAGGGTGAAGGAGTGTGAAAGTCCGGTCTGAGTGGGCCATGGTCCTGGAAGTGATGAAGTAGTGCCTGTTACCAAACCCATTGCTGTCAAGTTGATTTTGACTCATAGTGACCCTATACGACAGAGTAGAACTGCCCCCATAGGGTTCCCAAGGAGCAGCTGGTAAATTTGAACTGCTGACCTTTTGGTTAACAGCTGAGCTCTTAACCAGATCGTGAAGCCATACTAAGGAGTCTGGGCTTTTTTGTAGCAAGTGAGGATTTTGAGAAGGACAGGGCCTATGTTTTAGGAAAATCACTCTACCAGCATTTTGAAAAGGGGTTCTTAAGAAGTAGGAGTTACAGAAATCTACTGTCAATGAACAGCTGTTATCATCTAGGCAAGAGATGGTGATAGGGAGGACAGAGACTTTGGCAGTGGAACTAGAAAGAATGGTGAGTCAACTTTGAGGAAGAAACAAGAGATTTGATCATTGGTTGGAGGGAGGAGTCAAAACACAAGAAGAGGAGGAGGACTGCTGAAGCTGGCATGAAGAAGCAGGAAGGTCATGTTGGACATCTCGAGGAAGCGTTATGTCGAGGTATTTGCAAGGAAATGTCCTGCCAGGCATTTGAAATGTGAATCTGTGGTTCAGGAAAAAGAAAAAAAAAATGCAAGAAAGAAATTCCAAGCCCAGAAGAACTTCCATTACTACATACAATTCTTTATGGGAATTCCAAAATTCAAAAAGCTTTAAAAACTACAAGTTTTTTAATAAGTGTGGCACCAAAACTTTTTTGGTGACAAAACCTTATATGAACAAATGTGATGCTATTCATAGATTTTATTTATCCCACTTGGGGTCAGAACTCATTCTTTTTGCTACAGAAACTTTAATATGTTTGAATACAGGATGCTGACCCCATACTGTACTAGGAAGAGGGTACTTTACAGTCTATGGTTTACTAAAGCATTTTACCTTCTAAAGATTAAAAAAGTTATGGATTTTGAAATTTAACTGGCCCAAAGGTTTTAAATGCAACATTGTGGACATGTATCAATACCTATGCTATTTCTTTATTCCACATTTTGGGAAAGTAAGCTCTTGGTTTTGATGCGTTTGGCACTAAACACAGCAGGTAAACAGATACCTATTTTAATCTGAAATGTTTGGAGAATGAAGCATTCTTTATAGGTGGCTTTCCCATACACAAAGGAGCCCTGGTGACACAGTGGTTAAACACTTGTCTGCTAACCAAAAGGTCTGTAGTTTGAATCTACCAGCTGGAGAAAGATGTGGCAGCCAGCTTCTGTAAAGATCATAGCCTTGGAAACCTATGGGGCAGTTCTACGTTGTCCTATATGGTCACTATAAGTTAGAATCAGCTAGAATTGGCTCGATGGCAATGGGTTTTATTTTTTCTTTTTCTTTTCCATACCCTGATGCTTAATAAGTTTCTTCATAAAATTTGGATAACACTACTACCTACCTCATTAAAAAAAAAAAAAAAAACTCATTGCAGAAGACTCATAGTGACCCCATAGGGTTTCCAAGGCTGTAAATCTCTACAGAAGCAGACTGCCACATCTTTCTCCCGCAGAGTGGGTGGTGGTTTTGAACCGCTGATCTTTCAGTTAGCAGTCAATTGCTTTAACCACTGTAGCACCAAAACCAAAAAAAGCCATTGCCATCAAGTCGGTACCCACTCATAGCTACCGTATTTGACAGAGTAGAACTGCCCCACAGGGTTTCCAAGGAGCGTCTGGTGGATTTGAACTGCCGACTGTAGCTCTTAATCACCAGGTTGTTTAAAAAGCTCATGCACAAGGTCCAACATATAATAAGCATTTTAGTAAAAGCTATTATTATCTTACCTCTTTAATCAACAAAACATTTTTAAAAAGCATTTTGGGTGAAAATGTTTATGTAGTGTTTCATACGCTTTCCCAGCCTCTGAGTGCAGTGAAAGCAAATTTCCGCATCTTGAGCAGTGTGAAGGGAATGGTGGAGAGAACCACCATCTGAGAACCTAGGCCTTACTGGGCCCATTTAGCCCGTTAGATTATTTTTTTCCCCTATTTCACAGATGAAGAAACAGAGATTCCGAGCATTAAGTAGTGTGACCCTGGTCACAAAGCCCCTGTTGCGGACTCATAGCTGCCTCACAGGGTTTCCAAAGAGCAGCTGGTGGATTCACAGGGCCAACCTTTTGGTCAGCAGCAGTATCACTTAACCACTTCACCACCAGGGCTCTGGTCACAAAGACAGGGGCAAACCAACCTCTCTTTCCACCGTGTACCAGACAGCGGGTAAAACATGTCAGCGTGTGAGTCAGTGTGTGCTGCTTTCTCTAACAACTTTTGGGTTCCCTTTTTTTTAATAAAAAAAAATAGCTTGTAAAAATCCTGGTTTTCCATTTGTGCTATTAGTCTCACATAGGTAAAGGCTTGTACTTCAAACTCAAAGTTCCTAATTATGCCTCTTTTTACCTCCTTCTCAGCGGCCCTCTCCCTTCCAAAAATAATAAGCTTGCAGCCCATGATAATCAAGTCTAATTTTCAGACAAGCTGAAAATCCTGTCTGTTAACTTGATCAGAACTGAGGGCAGTCGGGGGCTGTAGGCAAGATCAGAGACGTGTAGCGACGCCAGGAGGCTAGTGCTCTGCTTGCTCAAGGAAATCAAGTTTATTGTAACGACTAGGTAAACAACAATGGAATTCAGTTCGTCAATTTTTGATGTGGATGCTTTCAATAAGACGGTCGTATCTTCTCCTTTTCTTCTGCAGGCGCACACCCTAAACCTGGCCCTGGCGCGCCTCCCCAAGGAAGGGTGGCTTTCCCTCACTTGCGGCCGCAGGAAGCGTTCGTAATGCTCCGAGCCTTCCGATGAGCCTCCCGTCTGGGGGTGGGAGGAAAGGACGAATAGGAAGAGCAAAGGAAACAAAGCGAGTCAAACTTTCCTGGAGTCGCTCGCCGGAGCCGCCAGAGGAGCCGCGGGATCCAGTTTCCTGGACCCCGGGGTCCCCTCCCCCGCGAAGGCAGTGGGCGGTGTTCCCGTGGCGCGGAGGCCGGAGCAGCCCGGCCGCCTCCCGCGGGTGACCGCCGGGAGCCGTCGCCCTGGTCAATGCTGGCCACTGCCTTTGTTCCCCGGCCAGAGGGGCGTTATGCGCCGCTGACAATGGACCTGCAGGACTCGGGCAGCGTGGTGTTGACCGCCTACCACTCGCGCGCCCGCGCGCAGCCCCCCGGCGCCGCCGGCCACCCCGTCCTCAGGTAAGACGGCCAGGCTGCAAAACCTGAGCAAAGCAGCGCCAGGTTTGCTTTCATTTTGCAGCTGTAGCTCTGCCAGGGCGTGTGCCATCCTCACTTGATTGTTTCGCGTTTGAAGGAACTAGATGAGAGACTTTACTGGTCTTTGTATTGTGCTAGATCCGAAGTGGGTAATTCATTAAAAGTGAAGTCACAGCCGGCTGGCTAAAGCTGCTTGCTGGCAGAGGTTAGCAGCAGAGGTGTGTGCTTGATAGGTACACAGAAACTTCACTTCTGCAAAATTCGTCTTTAAAGTACAGGGAAATTTATTTCAAAAAGTCATCTTAAATGAAACATGAAGCAAAACATGAGACAAATTTAAAATACATTGTCCCAAATAAGTCTTCTTTAGTTAACTGCATGCCACCTCAGCTAAAACATAGATTCTCTAAAAAAGTATAATTCAGTAGACTTAAAAAAAAATTCTAGATTCTAAATATTTGTCAGTCGTGTAAATACATCTGTATGATTATTATTATTATTTTTTTTAATGTTGACTTCACACAGTAAATGCAGTTATAATTTATTTCCTTTGGATCAGAATAGGTATATAACCATCTCATGATGTGCATGTTAGATTTAATACACAAAGGATCTATGTTAAAATACTGTCTCAGTGTTCATCTACTTGATGCATGGTAAAAGCCAAACTAACTAAACATGTTAAACCCGTATGAAGTTTCAGTGGGTAGACCAAGTATTAGAAGAATCAGTGAGATGGTTTGATATTTGACACATATTTCGGAGAAGTTTTATTTGTTTAAATGTGGATATGTATCTGGCATGGGTCTCTTAATGAACACTTTTCCTCAAAAGTGGGCAGTTTGAGTGGTGTGCTTTATTTCCAGCCGTTTCTTTTTTTCTCATACTTTTAACTTTGGTTATGTGAAAATCATTACTTCTGTTTCTGAATTTAATTGATTTGTGATGATTTCAACAGAGTGTGACTTTATTTCACAGAATATCCTTTGGCGAGTATCCATGAGAAGAACAAATGGCATTGGCATGAGCTCTGTGTTGGGCTGGCTAACAAAGAAAATATTGTTTCTTCCAAAAAGAGTAGGTTGAGTGAAATCTAATTTTGATATAAAGACAATGAGAAAATAACATTTTGCTCCCAGCTTTCAGAGTTCTACACAGTATTTCAAAGGCTACTTGAAGATACAAACTTGCATTTAATTTGTCTTCAGGGTTTTTTTCCCCCCTTAACATAATCTTCAGCTATAATTACTTGGATTATGGAGTAACTAATATATAATAGTTTAGACAGATGCAAGCAACTCAGTGAGAAACACAGGCAAGGTTTGAGTATTTTTGAAATGGTTCTGGTGTAGCTGTCCTGTCTGTAACTCCCAGCAGCTGTCTAGTAGTAATAGCCAGAGCCTGCCATCTGGGTTACCAGAAATTAAATCTGTTTCCAAAACAAACTTTGGAGAGAACTTCTATTAACTTAACGTGTGGTTTTGTAGAATGGTAGTTGGTGAGAGCAAAAGAGTTGCATGTTATAGCTAGAGTTTCACCCTGCAGCTGCCAATTAGCGTTGTATCACTCTAGCTTTGCATTTTTGGTGACTGCCCTGCACCCTCGCTCTCCACAGAAACCTTTGTGCCTCCCACCCTCTGATGTAGGAGATAGACTATGCACAGCCCCTGCAATTAAGTCACAGGAAAATAGCTCAATTCCTTGGTTTCTAGTAATCACAATCAAAAAGAGGTTCCTATGTTTACAAGGAGCCAGAGGCCATCATTAATCATGAATCTGATAGTAGACACAATCAGGTCCAAGTTATTAACCTTTGACTCACTAACTACTGATCAATACTTCCTTTCAAGCCAAGGAGCAAGATTGTATTGTGTTACTTCTGGAAAAAAGCACTCTCTTTCAAGTTGGAAGTCATACTCTTTCCCTTAAATTGCTTACATATTTGTAGCTTATTTGTTGAGTCGTGACCAGTATGACACTAGAAAACATGAGCCAGAGTGCGTCTGACTTTCATTAGCTCTTGGTAACATAGATTAAATTAAAAACAACCCACCTCCTTCCTATCTTCCAGGCTTCCACTCCACCTGAGTTTGTGTGTTTTTGGGTTTTGTTGGTCTGTTTCTCCCACTAAGATATAATCAGTCTCTATTCCTCTCCTCTCTGTGTTTTGTTGGTTTCTTTTTTTTTTACTGTTGTATCCCTGGTGGCGCAACAGTGAAGTGCTAAGCTGCTAACTGAAAGGTTGGCATTTGGAACCCATCTAATGGCTCCATGGGAGAAAGACCTGGCGATCTGTTTCCGTAAGGATTACAGCCAAAAATAAATAGGATACGAACCATAAGTAACAATGAACAAACACCATAAGATAAACTAGATGACTGGGACTTCCTAAAAATTAAATACTTAGGCTCATCAAAAGATTTCAACAAAAGAATAAAAAGAAAACGTACAGACTGGGAAAAAAATTTTGGCTATGACATATCTGACAAAGGTCTAATCTCTAAAATCCATAAGATACTGCAACACCTCAACAACAAAAAGACAAAAAGGCAAAGGATATGAACAGACAGTTCACCAAAGAAGACATTCAGGTGGCTAACAGACACATGAGGAAATGCTGGCAATCATTAGCCCTCAGAAATGCAAATCAAAACTACAATGAGATAACATCTCACCCCCACATTACAGCCACTAATCAAAAAAACAGAAAATAAATGTTGGAGAGGTTGCAGGGAGATTGGAACTCTTACGCATTGCTGGTGGGAATATAAAATGGCACAACCATTATGGAAAATTATATGCTGCTTACTTAGAAAGCTAGAAATAGAACACCATACACTCCAGCAATCCCACTCCAAGGAATATATCTTAGAGAAATAAAAGCTATCACACGAATAGACATGTGCACACCCATGTTCATTGCAGCACTATTTGCAATAGCAAAAAGATGGAAACAACCTAAGTGCCCATCAACAGATGAATGAATGAACAAATTATGGTACATACACAAAGTGGAATACTATGCAATGATAAAGAGCAATGATGAATCTGTGAAACATCTCACAACATGGATGAATGTGGAGGACATTATGTTGAGGGAAATAAGTCAATCACAAAAGGACAAATACTGTATGGACCACTATTATAGAAACTCAAGAAAAAGTTTACACACAGAAAGAAACAATCTTTGTTGTCTACGAGGGTGGAGAGGTTTGGGGAGGGAAAATTACTAACTAGACAGTTGATAAGTGGTAACTTAGGTAAAGCGAAAGACAGTACACAATATAGGAGCAGTCAGCACAACTCGACAAAGGCAAAGTCATAGAAGTGTCATAGACTCATCCAGACTCCCTGAGGGACCAAGTTACTGGACTGAGGGCTGGGGACCATGGTCTCAGGGAACATCTAGGTCAATTGGCATAACATAGTTCATAAGGAAAATGTTCTACTTCCTGCTTTGGTGAATAGTGTCTGAGATTTTAGAAGTTTGCTAACGGCCATCTAAAACACATCTATTGGTCCCGTTCCATCCGGAAAAAAGGAGACTGAAGAAAATCAAAGACACAAGGGAAATATTAGTCCAAAGGACTAATGGACCACAAGTACCACAACCTCCACCACCCCGAGTGCAGAAGAACTAGGTGATGCCTGGCTACCACCACCTACCTCTCTGAGAGGGATCACAATAGAGGGTCCTGCACAGAGCGGGAGAAAAATGTAGAACAAGATTTAAATTCACGAAAGAATACCAGACTTACTGGTCTGACAGAGACTGGGAGAACCCTGAGTCTGTGGCCCCTGGATATCCTTTTAACTCAGAACTGAAGTCACTCCCAAAGTTAATACTTTAGCCAAAGATTAAACCAACCAAACCAAACCGAGTGCTGTCAATTCGATTCTGACTCATAGCGACCCAATAGGACAGAGTAGAACTGCCCCATAGAGTTTCCAAGGAGCGCCTGGTGGATTTGAACTGCCCGCCAGGGTTTCCAGACAAAGATTAGACAAGGCTATAAAACAAACAACAACACACGTGACGAACGTTCTTCTTAGTTCAGTCATGTATGGGAGACCAAATGGGCACGCTTGCCCAGAAGCAAAGACTAGAAAGCAAGAAGGGACAGAAAAAGAAATGGAAATGGGGAGCCAGGGTGGAGAAGGGAAGAGTATTGACATGTTCAGGGATCACAGCCATTATCACAAAACAGTTTGTATATTAATTGCTGAATGAGAAACTAATTTGCTCTGTAAACTTTTACCTAAAGCACAATAAAAAGAATAAAAAAAGAAGTAACAGATGTGCAGCACATAATTGGTACTCAATAAATATTTATCAAATGAATAAATGAAGAAGTTCCCCCTCCCCCTCCAAAAAAAAAAGGCTTACAGGTAAGAAAACCCAATTTTACTCTTGTCATATGTGGTCATTATGAGTCAGAAAGGACTGGCTGGCACACAACAACAATAACAACAACGTCCCAAGTGCCAAGAGCAGTGTCTGGCAAATGTTAGTAGCTCAATAAATATTCGTTGAATAAAATTTTAAATTCCAACCACATTTATAAAATGGCCAAGATAAAATGGTGGGATTTTCCAAAGCAGAACTCAGTCCATTTGCACTTACTATGTGCCAGCAACACACTAGGCATTGGGGGTGTAGAGATACATGAGACACAAGCTCTGCCCCTAGAATGTGGTCTTTTATCTTTCAGGCCAATAGGATTTTTGGAAAAAAACTTGAATTAAGCGGCCACATTTTAAAATCAAGTCTTCAGGTATAAATCTGGATTCCCGGCTCCTCCTGAAAAATCAAAGGATCCAGTCACTCAGGCATCTTCTGCCAGCACTGGCTGCAAATACAGAGTCACTGAGTGGCCGCTTCACTGACGCAGAGCTTGGGTGCTCCATTTGCCACACTCCCCACCTCTCCCTGTTACTCTTCACACTGTAGCTGGATGTTCCTTGCTATTTATTTTGGGGCCTACACTTTTATTATTAAAATAACCAGTAAAGTCTACTGGTCAGTTGCTCAGGCTTGGATTCAGACTGCCAGACCCTACTCAATTATTACCATGTGGCCTTGGGCAACTTATTTCAACTGTTTAGAATATTGCCCAACACAAAGGAAGCATCTGATATATACTAGCTATATTAAAAATGACAGCAATAATAATACAATTTTTTTTTTATTTTTTGTATTATTACTGCTGTCATTTTTAATCACAGTTGTTGTTGATGTAAAGAGGAGAGCAATACATATTTGATGCCTGTATCTCTATCAGAAATGAGAAAGCAAGCAAAGATCAAGAGAGCTGTGTCCTTCAAGAAAATGGGGGACTTTATAACCAAAATGTCGATTTGAGTTTTACAGTTCCCGTCTCAGAATTTGGAAAGAGTTAAGGAGTGACTCGATCTAATCTCATTTTATAAAATCCCGTTGATTCTGACTCATGGTGTGCCTATAGGATAGAGTAGAACTGCTGTGTATGGAACATAATGAATGAAACCATCCCAGATCATATAAATGCACTGATGCTTAGAAGGAGTTATATGAACCTAAAAGATTCTAGTTTGGGATAGATTGACAATAAGTTATCCTCAGATTAAATGTTTTTTTTCTAAAATCAATATTCAGCATAGATAAATTAATATTTTGATCTCTAATATGTATATTACCCTTGATCCATCTCTTCGCTGCACTGTTGGAAGCTCACTGTGTTGAAGATACACATTGTGCCTATAAATAAAAGTAGTTAATGCTTCATTGTTTTTGATCCATGATTTTGCATGGAGGAATTTGCTGTGGTGTTTAAAATACTGTTATATTTCCTTTTGAGCCTTGGGGGTTTTCCATCTATGTTCCTTTAAAAATTGCTTCTTATTTGTTTTGTACATTTTCTCTCACCATATCGCTTGATTCTTTTAAGACACAAGGACGGGCAGGTGTGATTGCATAATTCTCATAATTTATTCTATTTTCTCACATTATTTTCATCTTTTAAAAGTTTTCCTGGAAATTAATTCTGAAAGACTCTATAAAGTCTACTTTTGCCATGACTTCGCAGTAGCATGACACACTTGTCACATCGAATTTCAATTTGTTTCTGTGGAACTAAAAGGCAAGAACACCTTCAAAATGCCAACCCCTTTCCTGTCCCCAAAACTCACATACACACTCATCATAAACTTCTCAGTAGTTTAAAGCAAGAACATGATTTTTCAGGATAATTTTCCCATTTCCTAGAAATGGGAAATTGGCTGCTCTGAGAGGTAAGCATGATCTGGCTGAAATCAAGTTTAAGGGGAGTATTTCAGTCTCACTTGTTTTCATTTGAGTGAACTCATTTGATAATACAGCAATAAAGCATCATTTTTCAACTTGAGTTTCTGGGCTGATGAACAGTCTAGGCTGATTCCCAACTAGGAAAACAAAACCAACCACCCTATTCTGTTTTTGCCCATTCATTTAACTAACTGATATCCGTAAAAGTGGATGGACTCCTGAGTGCCTGTTGCCTTTGGAGATCATGGTTGCATTTCAAACCATTGCAAAACTTATTTGTGCAGCAAAGAGCCTCAGAGTCATAACTATTTGTTGGGAGGCAGGAAAGTTATCCTTTATTTCACAAACATTCTGTGTCTACATCTGTATCTGTATATCTACATTTGTAAAGGATAAAAGAAAATGAATAAACGATAAATTCTCAGTTCTGTTAAAACAAATGGCTGAGATTGTCTTTAGAATCCCGTGGTGTTTAGAGAGGCTACGTTTCTAAACTCTTATTTAGAATCCAGAGAGAGAAAGTTGACACATATACAAAATTGTTTTACCTACAAAAGGAAAGGTAGCTGAAGGCAGACGAGATATCTTATTTTTGATGGATTTTCTAAATTACATACAAAAGATGATACAAACATTTTTCTGTGAGGGTATGGTATAAAATGGCCATGAGTATGTTTGATGTTTATCTCATTATACCATAAACTTCTGAGAGAAGACAGAAATAGAAGAGGAAAAGAACCAACTCTTCCTCAAAAACAAATATAGACGCTAACCAATGTTATCCTAGGAATTCTAATTCTACAGCAATATTAAAACTTTTGTAAAGGGGATATTGCTCTTTACAATGGGAATAATATGATTAAAATTGAATTAACCATAATCGAAAAGTAAATATTTTATTTTGAAGAAAAGACTACATTTAGCAACTTTTAGTAACATATTTATTGATATCTTTCTGGAATGAAATTAATTTAGGTGAACACTTATTTCAAGATGTCAACTCTTGTTAAATTAAGCATTTAGGAAGGTCTGTGTGGGCTTGTGTACACGTATGTACCAATACCATATGCCGGAAAATAGTAGGTAAACTTTTTCTAGAAAGCTTAGAAAATGGGAATAGGATGCTTAACAAGAGAATAAGGTATTTATAGGCTACTCCTTATGTTATGGTTGAAACCAGATTTAGTGTCTCTGGTTTCTTTTTATGGTGGAGTCCCTGCTGAGCATAGGGGCCTCCATATGTAGAGCTGTTGGAAAGCATCTGGCCCATTTCCTTTGATCGTGTCATTTGGCTAAACATTTGGCCAGTTGCTGTATCTGTTTTTAGCCTGCTCAATTGTCCCTGATCATTAATTACTAATATATCCACAAAAATTCAGGGAACTTAGGATGTTGTAGAACTGCCTTCATGTGGGTGAAGGTGATGACTTTTTCTTAAATTTTATTTTTAAATAATTGAAGACTTACACAGAGTCCCACGTAACCTTCCGCTGCTTCCCTTAATGTTAACGTCCTGCATAATCATGGTACCATTAACAAAACTAAAAAATGAACATCGGTACAATGCTATCAGCTAAACTGTAGGCTTTATTCTGATTTCACCAGTTTTGCCACTAATGTCCCTTTTCTGTTCCAGAATTGAATCTAGGTCTCGCACTGAATTTAGCTGTCGTGTCACCCAAGGCTCTTCCAATATGTGATGATCTGTCGTTGTCTTTGGTGACCTTGGCATTTTTGAAGAGGACTGGTTGTTGTTTTGCAGGAAGTCCCTCAATTTGGATCGTTCTGCCGTTCTCATGATTAGATTGAGGTTTTGCATTTTTGGTGAGAATTTCACAGAAGTGAGGGTGAGCCCTTCTCAGTGAATCATATCATGGAGTCTGTGATGTCAATATGACATTACTGTTGAGGATAACTTTGATCACCTGGTTAAGGTGGTGTCTACTTGCTAGGTCTCTCTACTGTGGAGTTTCTATTTTTCCCTTTGTAATTAATAAATATCTTGGGGGAGATACTTTGAGATGCAGCAAATATCCTTTTCTCCTCAGACTTACCTGTACTGATTTTTAGATTCCATCTGTGGGTCTTACCAGTAAAACTGATTACTGTGGTATTCTAAGGATGGCCTTCCATGTATCTCATTCCACCTGCATTTGACTTATTTTATGTTCTATGGAGTCCACATGGTATTCTCACTGATTCTATTGTGTTTACCTCTTTTGCCTTTATAAAGGTCAACCAGATATAAATGATCATCAATGTTCACTTACCCTACTGTTCTTTTCACAGTTTTGTTGCAAAAAACAATAT
Source organism: Elephas maximus indicus (assembly GCF_024166365.1). NCBI lineage: Eukaryota > Metazoa > Chordata > Mammalia > Proboscidea > Elephantidae > Elephas > Elephas maximus. The sequence continues at coordinate 25,406,264 of NC_064829.1, forward strand.
CTGGTCTTAGTTCATGAAATCCATAAAGATAAATTCCCTAATTTTTAAAAAACTCCATGGTTTTTTTGGAAGCAAAAATTTATCATAGGCTTAAAAGAAAAAAAAAAAAAAGATCAGAAAGTAGCAGACACCTAAATTAAATGATTAAATGCTACATTAAGAGATGTAGTCGATTCGTAGAGTCCCTAAGGGTGAAAATGGTTAAGCGCTTGGCTGCTAACAAAAAGGTTGGCAATTCGAATCCACCCAGAGGCACCTCAAGAGAAAGCCCTGGCCGTCTGGTCTTTAAAGGCCACAGCCGTGAAAACCCTACAGAACACAGTTCTACTCTGACACGCATGGGTCGCGATGAGTCGGAACTGACTAGGCTGCAACTGGTTAGTGGACGTGTGTGTAATTGTTCTGAAATCCTGCTTTGCTGAAAGAGTATTACGAGGCTATCTTTCTAATTTCTTAGAACTATTTTTGTACATAATGGAAAACATTTTCCCTTTATCCAGTGTTCCTGAAGTGTTATCAGAACATCTGCAAATATGTTTAAACTAAAGTAAGCCTTCTGACTTGCATATAGCCAAAATTTCTTCTCATTTCACCCTCAAACCAGACAATTTTATTTCTGAAGTATTTCCCATTCTCTTATTTCTTGATCATATGGTTTCTAGATACCAGTTTCAGCCAAGAGTGACAGTAAAATGTTGTATAGCAAATCAAAGAAGGGGTGTAAAATGTTTCTCAGAGGAAAATTTTGGAGATAAGGTTTACCCATTTAAGCAATAAATTTTGTTTTGTTTTAAGCCTTCTGAATTAAAATATTTATGAAGTCAAGCATATCTTTATGTAGTGGGAAAATTAGCCTTTCTTATTGACTATCATACTTAAGACAGTATGATTCACTGGGCTGTAACAAGGTAAAGACTCCTATTGAGATGTGTAGGTTTGCTTGTCATAATAGTGGATAGCTTATCATGGTGCATTGTTTCATTTCTTGCATAGTTTAAATTATTATTTATTGTTATTGTTAGTTGCCCCCTTATTTTCAGGCATCCCTGAAAGCCTTTATTATTTTTACTTTTAATATGCTTTGTAGTTTACTTTGGATTAGAAATCAAGCTTGCTAGAACCGTGTGTAAAGAAAGATGCTTGGTAGCATTAATCTTGGTTGGCTTGAGAGGGGTTTTTTTGTTTTTAGTTTGTTTGCTTTCAGATTTTTGCGGTGTTCTGCTTGCTTGAGTTAGTGAGTTTTGTGTGCTGTGTCATTCTTTATCATGTGAAGTTTCCTGTATCACTTTTTTGTGATTACTGGAAGATGGGCATAAAAAACCAAAATCGTAGAGTGTTGAAAAGCTTCAAGTTGCTTTATTCTCTAAAGTGGGAAGTAAAGAAAATGGTAGATTGTTTTGCTGTATAGTCATCTTTTTAATTATCTGGAGTTTATGGCATATTCTCTGAATATGAATGCCTGATATCATTCTTTAATAAGTGAATAGATAAGACTCTCTATTTGAAAGGCATGAACTGCCCTGTAATTCCAGCGTGGGATAACAGATGCTAAACATCACTTAGAAAACCAGCTGGATGCATCTACTCCTAAATCTAATTAATCTATGCATTCTGTTTATGATCCCTTCCACGAATAGATGTTGGCTACACACACACACAGACAATATACTAAGTAAGGGGAAGTTGGAAACCAAAGGCAAAGTAGTGTATATTTTTTTAAATCGTCAAATATTTGAGATGTATTTTTACTGTTTCAATAATTCTGAGTTGTACTACTGATTATTTTTTATACATAAGAGATAATCTGTACATCTGTGTTAAATTTTGTGGTCAACTCTGTACTTTTTACCTATGTAACATATAGGGGAAAGAATCCCTTGAAGTTTCCTAGTCAGTATTCACTTATGAAAATAAATTTTGGCAACACTTGACCAACTCATTCACCTTTATTCAAACATCCACGAGTGCAGTTGCCTAGAGGATCAGACAGGTGCTTAGAAAAACATTTTAAATAGCCTAAAAATACATTATAGCTAATAAACAGACATTTAATCTTTTTCCTCTTCCCTTTTCACCTCACTCTCACTACCATACTTAAAAAATTCACACAGTAGCCAAAGTTAACAGTTGTTGGGATAAAACTCATATTTAAGTGGCAGGAGATGTAAAACAAAATAAAAAGGAATAAATGTCATCAGAGAAGTAAGGACAAGACTTCTTTTCTGAAGATTTCCTTGACAATAGTATTTAAAAGAGTTCTCATCTACCTTTGAACCACCATAGCCATCATTTGGTAATTAATCATGTCTTGTGATGCTGAGTCTTAAAAAAAGAAAGTCCCAGTCTTTACTGAGAGCTTACTATGTGCCAGGCACTATGCTAAGAGTTATTTCATTTACAAGTAATCCTTATAACAGTCCTATGAGGTGGGAAGAAACTGAAGCACAGAGACATAGCCCAAGATCATATGTGGTAATGATAGAGTCAGAATCCCAACCCAGCCTTTTTCCAGAACTTGTGCTTTTAACCTGTTATTTAAATCTCTTAACATTAATTAATTTATTATGATTTTTGGAACTTTTTCTGCCTCGGTTTGATTTATAGGTGTCTTGAGAGCAAGGACAGTATGATTGTATCCCCCTTAGCAGCCAGAAATAGCAACTTGCTCATAGTAAGTGTTATCAATCTTTATAATTCTGACTTAGTCTTTCCCTTTGCAATCATTTCTATTCTATTTCAATGGGGGAATAAGCATGAAGTGGGTTAAATATGAATTAACATAAATAATTTATTTGAGAAATTCTGTAATCACTTGGAGAAAGTCCAATAATAGGATTTTTTTTTAATTTAAAAACTATGCACTTTGTGTGTGTATGTTTGCTCAAGGTAGTTTCTCATACAAAAATTTATACACACATTGTTATGTGACCCTAGTCACTATCCTTATAATGTGACTATACATTTCTCCTTTCCACCTCAGATTTCCTGTGTCCATTCAACCAGCTCCTATCCCTTTCTGTCTTCTCATCTCGCCTCTAGACAGAAGCTGCCCATATCGTCTCATGTAATGGGAGCCCTAGTAGCACAGTGGTTAAGACCTTGGCTGCTAACCAAAAAGATTGGCAATTCAAATCTACTAGCTTTTCCTTGGAAACCCTATGGGGCAGTTCTATTCTGTTCTATGAGGTCGCCATGAGTTGGAATTGACTCGATGGCAATGGGTTTTATCTACTTGAACTAAGAAGCATGCTCTTCATGAGTGTCATTTTATGTTGTATAGTCCTGTCTATTCTTTGTCTGAAGAGCTGGCTTCAGGAATGGTTTCAGTTCTGGATAAACAGAGAGTCTGGGGGCCATGTCCTCTGGGGTTCTTGCAGTCTCGGTCAGACCATTAAGTTTGACCTTTTTACGTGAATTTGAGTTCTGCACCCTTTTCTCCTGTGCTGTCAGGGACTCTCTGTTGTGTTCCCTGTCAGTGGTCATTGGTGGTAGCTGGGCACTGTCTATTTCTTCTGGTCTCAGTAAAAGCCATATTCTTGCCCTTCTATTATTAATCCAAGGGGTAACAGTATTTGAAACTAGATAAAATGTGCTAAAGAAGACATTCAAATTGACCAAGAAATTGAGTTCCAAACAATCGGTCACAAGAAATCTTTCGGTGATTTTTTTTGGAGGAGGGGCAATTTTTAATCATTTGATCCAAGATTCATGTTTTTAGAACCAATCTTAGAATTTTTAATTTTAGTTTTGCTAATTGCTTCCTTTAACTACTAAAATAGATCTGTGATTAAAAACAGATTTTTCAGGTAGTTCCCCTCAATATAAGTTATAAAATAAGAATTCTTTTGAGAAGCAACACTCCATGAGAATTAATGAGGCTTTTCTCTTTCCTCTCCCAAAATTTGGTCAGGTTTCACAAAGGAACCAAGCCAGGTCCTAAACATGCCTTGTGGAGGGCGATTTTGTTCCAAATCTTGCTCAGAAATTTATGCTAAGATAAGATAGGCTGTAGAGATCCAGACCCCCGGAGTCATCCATCATTACCCACGAGCCTGAGCATAGCCCTCATCACCAGTAACTTTGGAGCCATGGATGACGTTGACCTAAATTGAGCTCCAAGGATTTCCTTTTAGAAAATTAATCTTGGGCTCATGTTCATCTGGGCTGGGATTCTCTGGGAAGGCAGAACAAGACTGGCCTCCAGAGACCGGGGGCTTGTGTTTACTTTTAAAGGTATTCACTTTGATAAACATTGGTTCTTAGGAGAGACTGTAGTTCTTGGCGGAAACTGCAGAGATCCGACAGTCACGTTATTTATACATCAACAGTGGTCTGGGCTTCTCTGCTCGCTGCCATGTCTTTAGAAGCCTCTTGCCACTGTTCTTAACCACTCGGGTAATTCAGGGTATGTTGCAATAGGCACTAAGCTTCATGAAAGACCAACCATGATTAAGGACTGCATAGAACAATCTCTTTGGTGTATCTGGGAAGCAAAGCACGGGAGAGTGTCTTACCTGGAGCTTCACCAGTTGTTGAGCCAGACTCTGAGTTTAGTTCTGCTGACCCCTGGTCACTTGCTTCAGTCACCACAGCTCTCTCTCAGGCCCCCAATATAGTTTAATATATTCAGTGACAGGTCAAAGCAAGGAAAACATAGAACAGCGGGAAACTGGTTCCTTAACTGGGACATGATCAAGGGTATAGAACTAGAGAAAAGGTGGTATAGTTATGAGAATGGCATTTCCTTAGCTTCCTTTCAAACACTGTTACAACTACTCATGCATGTTATCTTGCTAAGTGTAATGTAAAAAAAAAAAGTGTAATGTGGAGAGTCTTAAAAACATACTTGCTGTGACTTTTCATTGGCAACTTAAAGAAAAACATTTGCTGACCTCAATAGCATAAGCAATTAAAGGGAAAAGAGCTGACTGTAAGTTTCCACAGTTTCTGTTTTGAAAAACAGAGGTTGCCTAGTCCCTGTGATTTTTAACATACCACAACTTAAATTCTCTCCCTCCTTAGTTATAAAGCTCAGTGATTACGAGGTTGACTTGGCAGCTGTTTTTATAAAATCTGAATTGTGCTTAGTTGCAAAAAGCTCTGCTGTAGAGGACTCCCACCTCTTCTAGTTGCTGGAACCATGTAATTGGAAAAAGCAGGCCATGCTATGCATGTTTCAAGCTGTGTCATCCTTTGCACAGCAATGAGTCAACACCAGCTAAAACAACATGATCCATTGCTTAAAGAAGCCCGAGTGAAGCTGATTTCAATTATACCATCTTAAACAAACATGATACTTCTCTTATCCAGACTCTAAAAAATGTTCTTATTATGGGAGTTAAAAAAAATTTAGCACCAATTCTCTGTAGAGTTTATTAAAGTATTTTGCTACTCAGAGGGCTTTTAGGATATATGTTAAAAATGAACTCTATTCAGTTAATCAAATTTTGCCATAGTTCATTCTTTCTTCTGCCTCTTCCATTCCCTTCTCCATACCCTCCCCATGCCCAATCCAGCTCATTACTATATTAATCTGGTTTAAGAGCTAATAGATTAAAATCCATAAAATCAAAATTGTACTCTTCCTTATTTTATTCCAGAATTCTCCAATGTCTTTATTCCTCTAGAGTGTGAAAGACAGTTTTAAGGAGGACCATGACTAGTGATAGAGAAATAATTTAGAAGACTAATGCAGTAGTTCAGGTAAAGATGATGAAGGCCTAGACTAGGGCTGTGGGAGTATGGGTGAAAAGGGAGTAACTGATTCTATGGGAAAAACAATGAAGTTGGTGTGATTTGATCTTTAATTCATACTAGGGACCAGGAAAATATCACTTGGGTTTCTGACTTGGGATGTTATTAACTGAAGTTGGAGATTCTGTTGGGGAAGTAGATTGTGGGTGAAAAATGATGAGTTAGCATACGAAATTTTGAGTTTTAGCTGGTGGTACAGTGGTTAAGGTGCTCAGCTGCTAATCTAAAGATCAACAGTCTGAACCTACCAGCTGCTCCACGGGAGAAACATGTGGCAGTCAGCTTCTGTAAAGATGTACAGCCTTGGAAACCCTATGGGGGCAGCTCTACTCAGTCCTATAGGGTCACTATGAGCAGCAGTTAATGGCAATGGGTTTTTGGCTCGATACAGTTAGTTAAGTGCATACGCGCAGCAGACGGTTCGCTATACAAGTTGGAAGTTTGGGGGAGATATCAAGACTGGAAGTTCAAAGCATTTATACACAGGGGCTTGCGTATTCAGGGAATAGTAAAACTGGGACTTCATAAAATCTGCCAGGAGAGAGTAGCGTCTGCATAGAAACAACAGTGGAACAAAGATGGAAACCTGAGGAGCAATACCCATTAGGGAAGGATAGAACATTGAGGGCATGTGACAGAGAGGAAAAGGAGAGGAACATTACAGAAGCCAAGGCATTAAGTTTGGAGTGTGTGGCCAGCCATATCAAGAGTAGCTAAGTGACCACTAAGGTAAAGGCAGAAAATCGTTCTTTGGATTTATAATGTGGATATCAATGATGATCTTTGCTAGAGTGGCTTTAATGGAGTTGTAGAAAAAGCCAGTTTGCTGCCGGATGACCAGTGAGTGTGAGGGAAAGAAAGGCCACTTGAAAAAGGTCTTTTGCAGCATATTTGCCCAATGCAATATATCATTTGATTTCTTAAGTCTAATGGGCATTGAATGTGAATCCAAGCAAAATGAAATCCTTGACGACTTCCGTATTTTCTCCATTTATCATGAAGTTGCTTATTGGTCCAGTTGTGAGGTTTTTTTTCTTTATGTCGAGGTGTAATCCATTCTGAAGGCTTTAGTCTTTTATCTTCATCAGTAAGTGCCTCAAGTCCTCTTCACTTTCAGCAAGCAAGGTTGTGCCCTGTGCATATCTCAGGTTGTTAATGAGAATTCCTCTAATCCTGATGGATGCATTCTTCTTCATACAGTAGTATGGGAAGGTAAAGAGAGAGAAAAAATAGGCTGAAGAGGTAGGGGTGCTTTTAAAACTTACAAAAAGAGCAGGAAAATCTCATACAAGAAAAAAACCTAGCATTTCTAAGATGCAAGATTTAAACGCATTTAGTCTCCTTTTTAAAATCTCTCGATCACACGTTTGTGCTTAGGGGGTGAAACTTTATCCTTAGCTTCACAATAGTATGTAAGCATTGTAAGGACAAGAGCATTGTCTATTTTGTTCATTGTTGTATTTCTTCCCTATCTCTGACATCAAAGAGCCTGGTATTTAGTGGAATATTGACAAATGGTTGCTCAATGAACACGGTGGAAGTTGAAATGTGGAAATGTGACCCTTATTGTGATGGGAAACCATCAGGGAAGTCTTCCATACTCTGGGCCCCACTTCCTTTATGAGATTTTCCCTGTCTGCCTCCCACCTCAAACCAAGTGGGTCATTTTCATCTTTGTCCCTTCGCTGCCTTGTACATTCCTCCAGTGTTGAACTTATTCCACTACTTATTAGTAGTATTAGTATTTGTATAGCCAACTTCTCTTAAGACCATGAATTTGTTATTGGTGGGACCATGTCTTATTCATCTTAGTATCTCTGGCCTAATGCCAGGTATATATATGCTTATTGAAAAACTCATCAAATAGTATTGAAGATAATAATCTTATTAAATATAAATATATTTAATTTTTTAATAATCTTGTTTAATATAAGTATTATATAAATATTTCATAATTTGATACTCTTTTTGACCTTGGAATTATTAGAAATCTTGTATTGATTATTCTGTTAGGATCTGTAGTATTCTGACCTTACATACAACCTACTTTCCCTGAATCTACTAAATTAGCATTCATTCATGGAATGGCATGAACTATTGGTAATGATCTATAAAATGAAGTGAGTAGCTATGCCTTGACACATACAAATGAGAGCAGCATGGATAGGTAATTAATAGGAGATAAATATATTATCCATTTCTCTGAAGATTAAATTTTGCTGGAGAGTCATTTCCGTCATTAAAAGAAGAAGAATATAAACCCTGATTCTCACAATAAAAATTAAATTGAACAAATGTTTACTGAGCTCTTGAGTAGCTATGCCTTGACACATACAAATGAGAGCAGCATGGATAGGTAATTAATAGGAGATATATATTATCCATTTCTCTGAAGATTAAATTTTGCTGGAGAGTCATTTCCGTCATTAAAAGAAGAAGAATATAAACCCTGATTCTCACAATAAAAATTAAATTGAACAAATGTTTACTGAGCTCTTGAATGCCATGTAGTATATCAAATACTGGGGCTAAAAATTGGTTAATGGCCTTTTAAGTGAGACTAGATGGACCCATTAATAGTCAATTTCAGCTGCATCCAAACTGTGAGACTTGTCAGGACAGAAACTATGCCTGTCATCTATGTATCCCTAGCATTTAGCCTAGTGGACCTAGTGGACCACTCAACTCATTATCAGAATGGTTGTTTGAATAAATGCATGAATCAGGAAAATGCATGAAATGCTCTGGGAGAACAGGAAGTGTTCCTAACTCTTGGGGCTCAGGTTAGCAAGAAAGGGGTTGAGGAAAGCTTGGAGGAGTTGACAAATTAAGTCTTAAAGTATGAACATGAGTTAGTTGAGGGCATGAGTGAGTAGAAGAGTGTTGTCGGTAGAAGAAATAAAGGAATTTTTAGTTCTTTAAAGAAAGAAAAGGAATTGCAGCACGCAACAGCAGTTGTTCGAATTGCTGAAGTGGTGTAATAGGAGACTAGAGAGGAAGGTAAGCCAAAACCCATTGCTACTGAGTTGATTGTGACTCACAGCAACCTTTTAATATTCACTTGAGTAAACAATTAGGGTCAGTCTTAATTAAGTAAGTTACATGCCCGGTTTCTTCATGTGGATATGACGGGGTTCCATTAGTTGACCTCTATGATCTCTTCTAATACTTAAATTCTATTTTTCTCTATCATTAAGTTGGAAATGCAAGTAATTAGATAATTTTTACCCAAACAAAGTTTTAGACCTGTGCTAATTTTTTAATAACACTTTACTTTAACTTTGCGTATTTGACGGAGCATTTGGGTACTTTGTGTGGTAGTTTGAATTGTTGTCTAATTTTTGTATAGTCAATTATTCTAAGTAGATTTTGCTTTCTTTCAACCAAGCTACCTAAGTGAGGAAAATATATCTGTAAGGTGTTTGTTTTTAAGATTTTCTTTTAAAAGTATAGTCTACCTATAAGCAACCAAGTTTTTCTTTTTCAGATGCTTGGAAATTGGTAGCCCAGTTAATAGGAATGTTGGGTACAGTTTAAGAGTACTATGACTCCCTATTTTGTTTAAGGTTAGAGAGCATTTGTGTTGATAGCATCAGAACTTGTCTAGATTCTTTAGTGCTAAGAAGCAAGATCAACCAAAACTGATTGCTGTAAGGTGGAGGTCAGACATACTTCCACTCTCCAACCTTTTTACCAATTTTGACACCAGCTGTCCCTCCCATGGCACTCTCTAGTTCTCTTCTGAGTTCAATAATTTGTTGCAGTGGCCACACAGAACTCACAGACAATACTTACAGTTAAGTGGTTTGTTAAGGAAGTAACAGGGTACAACTTGGGATCAGGATCAGAAAGCATGTAGCCAAGGTCTGGAAGGCTCACTTGAAGTGGACAGCACGTCCCTCCATTCTGTTGTCTAATCTCTTCTCCGCAGTGGCACTTACATTGATGAGATCTACAAGATTAGATACTGTCTTAAGCCAATCTCTTGAGATATAAAAGAGAGCAGGGAGCAGAGAGACATGGGGGACCTTATATCACCAAGAAAGCAGTGCTGGGAGCAGAGTGTGTCCTTTGGACCTGAGGTTTCTGCACTATGATGCTCCCAGACCAAGGGAAGACTGATGACAAGGACCTTCCTCCAGAGCTGACAGAGAGAGAAAGCCTTCCCCTGGAGCTGGTGCCCTGAATTCAGACTTCTAGCCTACTGGACTGTGAGAGAATAAACTTCACTTTGTTAAAGCCATTCACTCGTGGTATTTCAGTTATAGCAGCACTAGATAATTAACACAGTTTCTAAGGTTGTAAATCTTTATGGAAGCAAACTGCCACATCATTCTCCAGTGGAGCAGCTGGTGGGTTTGAACCACCAACTTTTTGGTTTTGGTGCTAAACCACTGCACCACCAGGGATTCTCATTTCACCACAGTATTCAATAATAACTTCCTTTTTTACAAAGTAAATCTTACTAATTTCATATGTGCTAGATTTACTGCCTTAAAATGCATTAACACAAAACTAAAAAGAACTTAATAAAAAACTTTTTAGAGACTTCCAAAAGACATTAGCATGTTGTTGAATATTTTCTCTGTGTTTGTTAATACTGTTACACTTTGCCATCGAGTCAATCTATTCCTACTCATAGCAACCCTAAAGGAGAAGTGCCCCATAGGATTTCTAAGGACCAGCTGGTGGATTGGAACTGTCGACCTTTTGGTTAGCAGCCAAGCTCTTAACCACTATAAAAAAAATTTGTTAATAAAAAACCCAAACCAAACCTGTTGGCTTTAAGTCAATTCTGACTCACAGAGTAGAACTGCCCCATAGAGTTTTCAAGGAGCACCGGGTGGATTCAAACTGCCAACCTTTTGGTTAGCAGCTGTAGCTCTTAACCACTACGCCACCGGGGTTTCCTAATAGTCCAATAAAAAAAAAAATATACACAGTTTAAGGGAAAAAAATCCATTTTACTTTTTCTGCATTTTCTGCTTTTGAGGTTTTTTTTTTTGTGTGTGTGTGAAAGACAAGGTCCCACAGCTCAAGTGTCTAATGACATATTGCAAGAATGTGTCTGTGAAGGAAATGGACTTAGAGGCTTGACAGGCATTTTCCCTCCTCCCAGAAGCCACCCTCCCTCTCTTCCCCTCCTCTACTTTGTTCTCCTTACTTTACCCCCTTAGCCAGTAATGTGAAGGGAAAATTATATACTGATAATGATTCTAAAGACCTTCAGGACTTCTGAAGACACACCCACAAACGTATAGAAAACAAAATCTGCATTTAGCAATTATCAGTCAGAAAAAAAAAACTTTACTTATATACAGTAAAATGCACGGTTCTTAATTATTCTTAAATTCAATGAATTTTGACCTGTGTAACTGCCATTCAAAACAAAAAGACAGAACATTTTCATCACCCAGAAGTTTCCTTCATGCCCCCTGTTTAGTCAGTTGTCCCCTCCCTGGCAGGCAACCCCTTTCTGACTTCTATCACCACAGATTAATACTTTTTATCCAAAAAAAAACATTTTTTTTTTTTTATCCTTGGAATTCATGTAAGCAGAACCATACAGGGTTCATTTATTTATTTATTGTATTGTATGTGTCTGGCTTCCTTTACTCAACATAATGGTTTTTGAGATTCAAATATATTATTTTATCAGAGAATGAAAGTGGTAACAAAGTATATAGACCCTTTGGTGGTTTTACTTTATTATTGTTCCTGAATATCCCAGCTGTCCTACAAGTTTTGTTTGGTGGATAGAGGGGCGCTAGGCAAGGCAGCGTGTTTGGATTAAAATTTATCACAACTTCAGGAAAGAGAACTTCAAGATTCTACTCTCAGGACCCTGGATATGGAGCTTCATCTCTGCAGGGCCTGCCCAGTAAAAACTGAGATGGAAGCAAGTTTATTTTTGGTGCTTTCCCAATTTGCTTTGGCTTCCTGGAGCCCTTCCATTTTCCTTCTAGGATGCTCCCCGCCGTAGGGATCATTTGATTCCCACCAAAGAGCTATCTGCATAATGTTTGAGGTGTTTTATCTTTACAAAGCATGAATTTTTTAACCTCTAATGGTGAAATTCCAGTAGTCATCCGGAGAACAGAATATAGTTCACTAGGCGGAAAGTCACACACACTTCAGCACTCTTCATTTAGACTAGGAATAAAATAAAGACTAGGAATGGGCAATGTTTTTCTCTGTAAGGCCAATTATTTTGGGCTTTGCGGCCCATATCGTCTCTGTTGGAATTCTGTGGTTAGCTTGAAAGCGGCCATAGACTATAGGTGTGACTGTGTTTAATAAAACTTTGTTTACAAAAACAGGCAGTGGGCTGAGTTTGGCCTGTGGACCATAGTTTACTGACCCCTAATTTACACAGTTTGCTGTTTTGCCCACTCATAAGCTTGATCTTTTATAGCAAAAATATCATAGCAGAATATAGAAAATTAGTTCTTCAGAAGAAGTAAAGCTGAAGGGTACCTGAGGTTGCAACTAGTACAACCTTTCATTTTAAGTGAGGACGCCAAATCTCAGAGTAGCAATTTTTCAAAGTTACAAAGAGTCAGAGGAAGAGCCCGGACTATTCAGAACTCCCAAGTTTCTAACCAGTGTTCTTTATTCTGTTCAACTTGTGATACATACGAGTCACATCACCTCATACCTGCTCTCAGGTTTGGCATTTGGAAACCTTATCTAAGGTGACGTATTTTCAAGGAATAAAGAAAGAAAGATTGAGAGAGAAAGAGAAAATGAAACAGGAATTCAAGTGGTAGCATTTGAAACACTTAACCTGAGAAAGGATGAGAGTTATATATTTAGCAAACTAATTAATTAAAAAAAAGAGTGTGTTGAATACTTTGCCCAAATAATCTAAAAAAAGAAAAATTATAAGTGTGTGAAAGGAATACATAATAAAATAAATACTTTTTAAAGTCAGAAAACAAAGACCTCTGGATTCTCTGTCATTCAGCTCATTCATACATGTATTTTATTTTATTTTTTAGCAAACATTCATTGAGTGTCTTTTCTCAAAGGCGCAGTGAAGGGTCTAAGCTAAGCAAGACATAGTTCCTGCATTTGAGGAGTTTATAGTAGAGCCTTAGAGACTCAAGAACTATGTCTTTTTAGCTAAATAAAAATAAATACAAACATAAAAACAAAGCTTGCTTCCTAGAGAAAGCAGTATTTGAGTTGGGCATCTGGATACACCCTGCGATGTGTGCACATTGGTGTATTGATGGAGTGTGGGGCGGGGAGGGCTTGTAAGAAGGGGCTGGTAATGCAGCTGGGATGTACTGAGGAATTGGTGAAAGAAGTAGTGGTAGACTCTGTAGATACAACTTAACAGGAATTGATTTGCAGCATGGAGTTGCCTCTTGAAAGAGTTGTCAAAGAGATTCCAATTATTCCAGTCACACTATGAAAATGTGGGTACCCTTAACTCTTTGTAGATACCACATAGTCTATTGAAGTAAGGCATTAATTTTGAATGAATCAGAATCAAGCAAAAATTAGTTCTTTTATGATTATGGCAAAAAATCAAATAACTGTAGCTTAATAGTAATCATAACCATATCGTAGATTCCGAATGGTTCAGCCAAAAGTCTCAAATTTCAAACTTAACATTTAGTGGAGACTCGCCTAGTGACTCAAGCGTTCTGTGTTTAATTTGGCCGTGGTTGAATGACACAGCTGGGCATTGTGGATGACAGTTTTCCTAGTGTTAGGCACCAAAGTGATATAGGGCAGGCAGAGGAGGAAGACTTACTCAATATCAATGAAACACTGACAACCACAGGCATTTTGGTAATTCCATGAAGGTAAGAATGTTACCAATAACAGAGCAGATTTGGGTGGTCATCTCAAACTTGGTCGGCTGCAGTTAAGCCCATGGCTAATGGTATTATAAAATGCACCCCTATTTGTTTTGGGAAAGTGGTAGAAGAGATTCAGTTACAGTTTTTTCACCTTCCTGGAATGCCGCCACCCCTAGGATAGAATTTTCCACATACCCAAGTGTGATTGGATCTTAACTGCAGCAAGTATTCAACTAAATTAACCAATTATGGCATCAAATCTCACTTTGGAAAATTATTTTATATCCAGGATATCTTTACATTTGTAGCTACCATGGTGGTATTATATACATGGAGTGTGTGCTTATAGTATTAAGTGTCTTTCTCGAGTGCCTCGACTGGCTTTGAACAAGTGTGGGACAAGTTCAAAAAATAAAAATAGCTCATGGCTAAAATAGGGACTGGTTAGAAAGACTGCTGGTCAGAGGCTGCCGTCCTGTGGTGTCTTCCTGTAATCAGGATACTCCTGTGGCTTCAACATTTCTGGCTGATGTGAGCAGAGGCTGGGAGCCCTGGGTTTAAGAGATAAAACTCATTTGAATTGATATAATCAATTCTCACAAGTGAAAATGTTGGCCATCAACATTTAACAAGGTCAAAGGCGCAAGACCTTGTTAGAGTTTTAGCCTTTTTCAAGGAAGGTATAGGGGAGATGGGAGCTTTTCAGGATTATAAGTGTGGAACTTGTACAAGTTGTTGTCTGATGGGAAGACCAGGAACAATAATCTTTCTTTTTGACCCTCACAGCCACACTGCATGGCCCATTTCCTAAATCTGAGTCTTGTTTCTTAGTGCTTGCATCAGATCCTGAAGGTGCGTTATCTGCACGTGAGGTCTCCGGTCCTCAAGTGGGGTTGTGTGCCAAGACAGAGGAAAATGTTGGTTTATGCAAATGAAGCACCTCTGAGACTGAAGATCAACTCCTAGCCCAGGTCTGACCAATGTGACCACAACCACATGAGATAAAAATGTTGCAGCTAAAAATGGAACAGATCAAACGACTGATCTTATCTGTTCGCATATTATCTATTCAGAAGGCCACAGTACACTGAAAATATAGATTCGAAAAAGGTTAGCTAAAGTCATGAAAACTAAATTGGTCACAGATCTTTATAGGGACGTTAGAAATGTAGAAGCCAAATAGTACTCTCTTCTACAACAATTCCTTCACAGCACTCTCTCACAAATCGCCGGTGTTGTATATGCTTCCTTGCTTCCACACAGCTGCACATCAATCAGTTCATAGGATGTAAGGGCCCCAACAGTCCTTACAAAACATCCAGCTTTATTTTTTAAATGAGGAAACTAAGACATTAAGCAACTCAGGTCTTTGAAGTTCCAACATTTCTGTACCAGTTTTTTTTTTTTTTTAATGGGAAGGACTCATTATATTTTTCTCTATTGTCATTTCTTCCTATATAACGTTGCAAAACGGCATAACGGGCTGTCACATGACTTGAATGTAACCAAAAATGAGAGTGTTAGCATTTGATTTAGGGCTGCACTCTTTCTCAAGCCTTGGGACAGATGGTGCATTTAGAGTAGCATGATCAGTCCCTTGAAAAAAAGTATTTTAACACTGGAAGACATAATTATTTTTCACTGGTAGGCTATTCTCAAATAGTAAAGTGAGTAGCTTCTAGTATATACCCCCAATGCACATTTGAAGTTCGCTGAGGACCCAGGCAGGAAAAGGAAATATCTTCACAATGTCATTTCTGGAGATGTCCAGCTGTGCTGTCTTACCTGGGTTCCTTTCATCTGCCTGCTGGGAAAGGCAACTTACACTCTGTGCCCTTCAAGACATGTGTATGTGATCAAAATTGCTAACATTCATCAAGTGTTCACTGTATGGTGAGCTTGTTTCCAAGTACTTTACGTGTATAAGACATTTAATCTTCATCTATTCCTATGAGGTAGGTATAATTTGTCTTCTCATTTTACAGATTTGAAAACTGAGACACACAGGGTCAGGACCTTGCCCAAGTGAGATATGGAACTTACAGAGCCTCCATCTAGAGCCTGTGCTTTTAGCTGTTACATGCTACCCTCTTCCCTTGCCTTTAGTGCCTCTTCCCCAGTCTTTACCTTGTTAAGTCCTGTCATCCTTGGGGATGAGCTCACAGGTTGCATGGTCTACAAAGCCTTTCCCAATACTTTTTCTACTCTAGTCCCTTCTGGCTCCAGTTTATCTTCTTTGTGCTCCCAGTGAACCCGGGCCCATTGCAGCCCTAAACGTATTATTTATTCCCCTGTAGCTGCCCCTGCTCTATGCTGGACTGGAGCCTCTCTGAGAACAGGAGCCACGGCTTAGGTTCAGGATCTGAGTACCCAGCCAAGCACCCTATAGGTGTTTATGGGAGGAAGGGAGGGAAAGAGGCACTGTTTGAGTTTTCTTTTCCAAAACTGGAAAAAAAAAAATTATCCTGGTTAAAATTTATCACACAAAATAGTTTCTTACAGTCCTGGCAATGTGCTCCCATAAAGATTGCAGCATAGGAAACTCTGTGGGGCAGTTCTACTAAGTCATATAGGGTTGCTATCGGTCGGAATCGACTCGATGGCACACAGTGACATCAACAAGCAGTAGAACATGATACACTGAAGAGACCCAGAGAAATGCTAATCTGAGTCAGATGCCACACTGTCAGTTACTAATGTTTTTACAGAGCTTTGTGAGGTTTTATCTCTTATAAAGAAAAAAAAAAAAAGAAAAAAATTCCCCAGGAGATAGAGGAGAAAGGAAATACTTTCGTTTTCCACACTGTAAGACTAGAGTTTCCATAACCTCAGTGTGAGGCGGTCACTCTTCTTGGAGATAATATTTCTCCTGTTAAAGTGCAGTATCTACTTTAGGGCACAGCGACTTTGGAGATGGTTCAGAGGGGATCCACGGAGGTGATTTTAAAGGTTGGAAAATGATTTCATTTTTCTTCCTGATGTTTACTTATCTCAAACAAGACTAGTTGCATGATGGTTATGAGGAAAATACACAGAAGTTGAGATTACTGGGGCTGGATCAGAGAAAGGCAAAATGAGCTATGCCAAGTGAGTGAACAAGAAGGAAATATCGTCAGGCTGGTGGGCACATGCACACTCTATGGTGTTTTCCACTGCTGGCCTCAGCCCAGCAGTGACATTGATTACAAAATTTAGTAGTGCTGTCTCTTCGTAATTGTGTAAATCATGACATTTGCCATATCCTTTTCCATTCTGATTTTTGTTTGATTTTCTGTCCTTGAAATTTCCTAGGGTTATGAACTCAATTGGCAATTTCTAAGACAAGAAGTCAATTTTCCTATTACGAGAAATAGTAAGCCTCTGTCATTTTGAAAGCATGCCTACAAAACTTAAAAAAAAAAAAGAAAGAAAAATCCAGGTAATATTTTCATAAGAAGGCATCTGGGAAATCTCACTTCATAAAATCGTGTTTAATTAGAGAAGGAGAGCCACACTGGTAGAACAGACCAATTTGATTATATTTTAACTACTAAATAGATGAATGTTCAGGGTGGTCATTCTTTATTATATGTATTTAATTGACACTATATTATACTGAGAATTTAATTTTAGCTCCCTTTACAAATTGGCCAATGCCCAGTCACCCTTGATAGACTCTAATAAGATTTCTGCTCAGCCATGCTTACTATAATCCTCATTGCTACCCTTGGAGGTAAACTATGAGTGGGACTAAATGGAATTCTTTCGTCTATTGAGGCCAACAACCACAATCTGGAGTTGTTTCAAAAGAATGTGAGCATTATCATAGACAATCGAGTCCTCAGACCCAAGTTCAAACAACGAAGCAAAACAGACTTTGTATATTGATTGTATCCCTGGCCTCACAAGTAACTTAAGGACCAGCGTTTAACTTTAAAATTTCCTTATGAGACTCTCTGTCTCTAACTTATTGTATCAAACTTGTCTATCTACATTTGAGGCCCTGTATGTCCTCAACCTAAAGGTTGGTGGTTCTAACCCACCCAGTGAAGCTGCGGGAGAAATGCCTGGTGATCTGCTTCTGTAAAAATTACAGCCAAGAAAACCCTATGGAACGGTTCTACACAGGGTTGTCATGAGTCAAAATTGTCTCAGCAGCAACGTTTTTTTGGTGACCCCGACCAGCTGAAACCTCAGGCAGTCTAACAAAGATTCTAGCAGCAGCAGGACTACCACTTGCTAAATCCACTTAAGCAGCGGCACAAGGACCATGTCTAAACTGAACGAATGGCTGTGACAAGGGCTCTGGAAGCTTCTCATTGGGTCGGTTCCTAGCTTGCAATTGTTAAGTGAAGACACAACAGGCTTTATCTCCTCTTGGCTAAGAAGCCTAGACAGATAACAATGAGGTTGCTTACTCCTAGGAACACTTCCTTACCATCCCTGGCGGTGGTTCAGGAATGCAGAGGTTAGGTTTCTAAGAAATTAAGTCAGTATTATTTCACTGACTGATGAGTTTATCTTTTTCGCTTTATATGCTCATAATCATTCTACTTACTTTTGTCTTTGATCCACTGATTGACAGTGACTTTTTTTCTGTTATTGCTATAAATCCTATAATTACGGGGTTTAGATGAGGTAAAAATAGATTCTCAAACCTTTCCTAATAAATCAATTGCTTTTGTATCTTATGGAAATGTTGCTTAGTTATGTGATTCTGAGTCTAGGGTATAATTTGGAAGAGGACAGAGAAATAAGGGATGTGTAATAGCCAGATGCCTAGTTCAAAATGCTACCAGTGGATCTATTTTATAGGTTTTCTTTTTAAATGGAAGGGCCCTTGAAAGAGACTGAAATATTTCTGCTTACTTTCTGTACAATATTGCAACTGTGAATGACCTAACGAGTTAAAAAAAGAAAATTATTTTGAAATGAGAACTACTGCTGTTGTCTAATTAAAAGTAAATATTTTCAAACTAAGCCTTTTAAAATACTCTTTTCGGTAGTCTTATGTTATCTACTACAGAGTGGAAATGAGGACAGATATTGTGTTTTCAGTGAGATCAAATTGAGAAAAACTACATTTTTTTCCTTCTCTGTCCCTTAGCTGTTTTTGTTATTCATAGGGTTCATGTAGCATTATGATTTGATCTATAAAACCAGAAACCAAACCTGTTGGAGTTGGGTTGATTCTGACTCATCGCAACCCTATATCATAAAATAAAGTTCCAGTTTATTCTATAAATGTAGTCTACAGTATTAAGAACATAATATATAAAGGCTCACATGGTATAAGGTTTGATTTGAGGTTGACTTTTAAAAATTATTATTAATATAATGAATATTTTCTCAATTAATTGAAAGGATGATATTCAGAGAAATGGAATTGAACTAATTGAGTTTTTTTTTTGTCTCTTCATTTTATTTATTTTTGTTGTATTTTAGATAAAAGTTTACAGAACAAACTCGTTTCTCAACAAATAGTACACACATTGTTCTATGACATTGGTTAACAACCCCACAACATGTCAACACTCTTCCTTCTCAACTATAGGTTCCCTATTACCAGCTTTCCTGTTCCCTCCTGCCTTCCAGTCCCTGCCCCATGGCGGGTGTACCCTTTTAGTCTTGTTTTGTTCCATGGGCCTGTTCAATCTTTGGCTGAAGGGTGACCCTCAGTAGTGACCTCATTACTAAGCTGAAAGGGTGTCCAGGGGCCATACTCTCAGGGTTTCTCCAGTCTCTGTCAGGCAAGCAAGTCTGGTCTTTCTTTTTGAATTAGAATTTTGTTCTACATTTTTCTCTAGCTCTGTCCAGGACCCTCTACTGTGATCCCTGTCAGAGCAGCCAGTGATGGTAGCCAGGTACCATCTAGTTGTAAAGAGACTCAGTCTGGTGGAGGCCGTGGTAGATGTGGTCCATTAGTCCTTTGGACTAACCTTTCCCTTGTGTCTTTAGTTCTCTTCATTCTTCCTTGCTCCCTAAGGGGTGAGACCAGTGGAGTATCCTAGATGGCCGCTCACAGGCTTTTAAGACCCCAGATACTACTTACCAAAGTAGAATGTAGAACATATTCCTTATAAACCATGTTATGCCAGTTGAGCTAGTTGTTCCCTGAGACTATGGTTCCCACGGCCTTCAGCCCAGAAATTTGGTCCCTCAGGGAGCTTGGATGTGGCTATGGAGCTTCCA
Source organism: Elephas maximus indicus (assembly GCF_024166365.1). Lineage (NCBI taxonomy): Eukaryota > Metazoa > Chordata > Mammalia > Proboscidea > Elephantidae > Elephas > Elephas maximus. The sequence continues at coordinate 25,426,003 of NC_064829.1, forward strand.
TGACCTTGCCTTGTACAGGTTGTGCTACTTTCCCCAGTATTGTGTACTGTCTTACCCTTTACCAAAGTTTCCACTTATCTATTGTCTATTAAGTGTTTTTCCATCCTTACCCCTCCCCTCCCTCATAACCATTAAAGATTGTTTCTTTTTGTCTGTAAACCTTTTCATGAGTTTTGAGGCATGTTATTTTTGTTGCTGTTTTTAAGTTTGACTCTTGGTGGCCTTCCCAGTGACCTCTACCTGTCTCTGATTCTTGAGTAGACTTGCATTTTCAGACATTTTACCCCAAGTATACCAATTTTTGTCTTAGCAAATATGGTTTCAGCCCATAAAAGTCAGAGGTTGCTGAAATTCTTATAGGAGTATAATTGTAGAGCTGATGCACAGAGCCACACTCACTTTTCATGATTAGGATTTGGTCAGATTCTGGTCTACAGTAGCAAATTTCTGCTTATCTTAAGTTTCACATCAATAGCTCCAAAATATGATACAAGTGATTTTCTGTTTGAAATGAATTCATCTTTCCTCTTGATGTTTACTTATCTCGAATAAAACCATTTGCATAAAGGAACAAAGTAACAGGTAATTAGGAAGAAATGACTGTTTTAATTCTTATAAACTGCAAAAAAACCCAAACCCATTGCCATCAAGTCAATTTTGACTCATAGTGACCCTATAGAACAGAGTAGAACTGCCTCATAGGGTTTCCAAGGAGCACCTGGTGGATTCAAACTGCTGACCTTTTGGTTAGCAGCCATGGCACTACACCACCAGGGTTTCCAACATTATTATAGAATGGAATATATAATTTTTTTTGCCCATATATCTCTGAAGTTGTAATTTTTTTCCTTAAATCTTTAATGAAACCCAGTTCTTTCTATTAAATATGATCTTCAGACCACATTACATTTTCTCCCAGAAAGGTACCACATGTCCTGGCAATTTTGATATACTAGGGAAAGTGTTAATGATATGCCATTATCACAGAGTTTGAATGGATCTTTGGATAACCAAGACCATCTAGTGTTGTTGAATCGCGACCAAACCAAAAACCAAACCCGTTGCCGTTGAGTCGATTCCGACCCATAGTGACCCTATAGGACAGAGTAAAACTGCCCCATAGGGTTTCCAAGGAGTGCCTGGTGGATTCGAACTGCTGACCTTTTTCGTTAGCAACTGTAGCTCTTAACCACTACACCACCAAATCATGACACGAGTTGATAATTATAGGGAAATTAAAGGTGAGTACAGTTCTGTATTTGGTATCATAATCAAGGTAAGTTTAAATACAAAGATCTTAAGAACCCATGCTGGCTAAGACAGAAAACATTGTCAAAATTTTCAGATCACTAAGCAGGACATAATGGACTTGTGTCTCTCTTATACTAACTCATCATAGACAGGGAGCAGCTTTGCAGAACTAGTGATCTACTGTACCCCCAACATCTGTGACCAGGCAGCCTGGGGTAAGGGTAGAGTCATCAAACCCAAAGTTTCTGGGCATATGAGAACTGACTTTTTACAGAGGTAGGGCTGGGATTTCCTCCCTTCATTTTGCAGATCACTGTTTCCCAAGGCACGTTATATAGCAGTATGGTGAAGTTTAGCCCAGTTCCTGGGTGGTGCATCAGTTAACTTACTTGGCTGCTAACCGAGGAGTTAGCAGTTTGAGTCTACCCAGAGGTGCCTCAGAACAAAGGCCTGGTGATCTAATTCTGAAAAATCAGCCATCGAAAGCCCTATAGAGTTTTACTCTGACACACATGGGGTCGCCATGAGTCAAAATTGACTCAATCACCATTAGTACTTGGTTTCTCAAGTAGAACAAATATTTGAGTGAATATATGAATTTGATTCAGGGTAAGGAGGTCAGGGGGTTTGCATAAGAGGCACAAAAGAAAGTAATTTTTCAGAAGAATCATAAAGAGATATGAGAAAAGCATAGGCCTATAAAAGTGATTGCTGAGTCAGAGGCATTACAGGAAGCATAATGGGAGAGAGTAAAATTAAATTGTGGCTTGTTTCCAAAAAGTGACAAATGAATCCTTAAGGTTATGGATGCTATTTGGGTGGTTATTATGGACTAGAAGGTTTTGGAGGAGGGGATGCAGTGTTTACACTACACTGTAGTCTATTAAGTGTGAAATAGCATTAGGTTTAAAAAGCCAATGTACATACCTTAATTAAAAAATACTTTTTTTAATGAATGCTTCAAAGGTCAGCGGAGCAGGGGCGGGGGTCTGGGGAACATGGTTTGAGGGGACTTCTAAGTCAATTGGCAAAATAATTCTATTATGAAAACATTCTGCATCCCACTTTGAAATGTGGCGTCTGGGGTCCTAAATGCTAACAAGCGGCCATCTAAGATGCATCAATTGGTCTCAACCCACCTGGAGCAAAGGAAAATGAAGAACACCAAGGTCACACGACAACTAAGAACCCAAGAGACAGAAAGGGCCACATGAACCAGAGACCTACATCATCCTGAGACCAGAAGAACTAGTTGGTGCCCGGCCACAATCGATGACTGCCCTGTCAGGGAGCACAACAGAGAACTCCTGAGAGAGCAGGAGATCAGTGGGATGCAGACCCCAAATTCTCATAAAGAGACCATACTTAATGGTCTGACTGCGACTAGAGGAATCCCGGCAACAATGCTCCCCAGACCTTCTGTTGGCACAGGACAGGAACCATCCCCGAAGACAACTCATCAGACATGAAAGGGACTGGTCGGGGGGGGAGGAGAGAGAGAGAGGGAAGATGGCAAAATTGGCACGAAATGAGAGACTGAAAGGGCTGACTCAATAGGGAGAGAGCAAGTGGGAGAAGGGAGTAAGATGTATGTAAACTTACATGTGACAGACTGATTGGATTTGTAAATGTTCACTTGAAGCTTAATAAAAGTTAATTAAAAAAAAATACTTTTTTGCTAAAAATGCTAACCATCATCTGAATCTTCAGTAAGTCATAATCTTTTTTGCTGGCGGAGGGTTTTGCCTCAGTGTTGATGACCGCTGACTGATTAGGGTGGTGGTTGCTGAAGTTTTAGGCAGCTGTGGCAATTTCTTAAAATTAGACAACAGTGAAGTTTGCCACATTGATTGACTCTTCCTTTCATGAAATAATTCTCTGTAGCATGTGATGCTGTTTGCTAGCATTTTACCCACAGTAGAGCTTCTTTCAAAATTGGAGTCAATCCTCTCAAATCATGCCACTGCTTTATCAACTAGGTTTATGTAATATTCTAAATCCTTTGTTGTTGTTTCAACAATTAAATTCACAGCATGTTCACCAGGAGTAGATTCCATCTCAAGAAATCACTTTCTTTGCTCATCCATAAGAAGCAACTCCTCATTCGTTAAAGTTTTATCATGAGATTCCAGCAATTCAATCCCATCTTCAGGCACCACTTCTAATTCTGGCTATCTTGCTCTTCTCACCATATCAGCAGTTGTTTCTTCCACTGAAGTCTTGAACGTCTCGAAGTCATCCATGAGGTTTGGAAGCAACTTCTCCCAATCTCCTGTTAATGTTGATATTTTGACCTCTTCCCATGAATCATGAATGTTCTTAATGGCGTGTAGAATGGTGAATACTTTCCAGAAGGTTTTCAATTTACTTTGCTCAGTTACATCAGAGGAATCACTATCTATGGCAGCTATAGCCTTATGAAATGTATTTCTTAAATAATAAGGCTTGGGAGTCGAAATTACTCCTTGTTCCATGGGCTAAAGAATGGATGTTGTGTTAGCAGGCATGAAAACAACATTAATCCCCTTGTATATCTCCACCAGAACTCTTGGGTGACCAAGTGCATTGTCAGTGAGCAGTAATATTTTGAGGAAAAAAAAAAAATTTTTTTTTTTTTTTTTTTGAGAGGAGTCTTTTTTTTTCTGAGTAGTAGATCCCAACAATGGGCTTAAAATAGTCTGTAAACCATGTTGTAAACAGATGTGCTGTCATCCAGGCTTTGTTGCTCCATTTGTAGAGCACAGGCAGAGTAGATTTAGCATAATTCTTAAGGGCCCTAGGTTTCCAGAATGGTAAATGAGCATTGACTTCAACTTAAAGTTGAAGCCCCTTATAAGAGGATCAGCCTGTCCTTTGAAATTTTGAAGCCAGGCGTTGACTTCTCCTCTCTAGCTATGAAAGTCCTGGATGGCATCTTCCAATATAAGGCTGTTTTGTCTACATTGAAAATCTGTTGTTTAATGTAGCCACCTTCATCAATTATCTTACCCAGATCTTCTGGATAACTTGCTGGAGCTTCTGCATAGATGCTTGCTGCTTCACCATGCCCTTTTACGTTATGGAGTTGGCTTCTTTCCTTAAGCCTCATGAACCAGTCTGTGCAACTTTAGACTTTTCTTCTGCAGCTTCCTTACCTCTCTCAGCCTTCAGAGAATTTAAGAGAGTTAAGGCCTTGCTCTACATTAGGCTTTGGCTTGAGGGAATGTTGTGGCTGTTTTGATCTTCTATCCAGATCACTAAAACTTTCTCCGTATCAACATATCATTTTCTTATCATTCTTGTGTTCACTGCAGTAGCACTTTTAATTTCCTTCAAGAACTTTTCCCTTGCATTCACAACTTGGCTAACTGTTTGGTGCAAGACGCCTAGCTTTTAGCCTGTCTTGGCTTTGACATGCCTCCCTCACTAAGCTTAATCATATTTCTAGCTTTTGATTTAAAGTGAGAGAAGTGCCACTTTCCCTTTCATTTGAACACTTAGAGGTCATTTTAGGGTTATTAATTGGCTAATTTCAATATTGTCGTGTCTCAGGGAATAGAGAGGCCCGAGGAGAGGGAGGGAGATGGGAAAACGGCAGGTTGGTGGAGCAATCAGAACACGCACAACATTGACTAAGTTTGCCGTCTTATATGGGTGCTGTTCATGGCACTCCAAAACAATTACAATAGTAACATCAAAGATCACCGATCACTAATACAGACATAAAAATAATGAAAAAGTTTGAAATATTTTGAGAATTACCAAAATATAACACAGACACACGAAGGGAGCACATGCTGTTGGAAAAATGGAGCCGTTAGACTACTCAACCCCGGTTGCTACAAACTTTTGTTTTGTAAAAAACACAATATCTGCAAAACGGAATGAAGTGAAGTGCAATGAAACGAGGTGTGTCTGTAGTAAGCATTCTGTATGGCCTGGTATGAGAGGAGGCCCGTGGTGGCGCGGGGGGGGAGGGGAATATTGTGACTCCATAAGTTAGTGACATCAACCCTAGTGATGCCATTGAGTCCTAATGAATTTTATAGGTAGAAAAAAATCAAGTAAAAGATTCTTGCTAAGTAGAAAGCTTGAGGATGGGACATCTCAACAAGAGAAAAGGCACATGATGGTAGCAGAATAAACATCGGGCAGTGAATAGACATTGATTGGTGAGTTTGTGTGTTGTTGGCACAAAAGAATGGATTATGGAATTGTTATAAAGAATGACTTGAAAAATAATATGATAAGGAAATCAGATCTGAATCTTACACAATTTGACTTTTGCCAGTTAGACTGGTTGTGCATAAGTAACATGACTATATTTTATCAGCCATAATGGGACTCTGGAGGGTGCTTTTAATCATTATGTCTGGACAGCAAGTAAAAACTGTTATTAATTTTTACCCAGAGTTATCTTGCTTGAACACAGTTAATTAAAAAAAAAACAAAACAAAAAAACAACTGTTTAGAGGTAGAGCTCTACACCTAGTACGTTTAAGAATTTTAAATAAACAAGAGATGCTTATGAAGCACCAGTCTTAAAAGAATGAAGGAACTGAAATCTGCAATACGTGTAAGACAAGAAATAATGTGAACATAGAAAAACACAATAGCAAAAAAAAAAAAAGGTAAAAATTAACTAAAATTTGAATATTTTCACAGATTCCTCTTTGATCTTGGAAGAAATAACAGAGAAACTAGGCACCCACATCTAGATGCAGAGTTTCCCTTCTAAGAAATAACCTAACTTTAACTTTAGCCCAGGAATTGCTGCTTTCCACCATGTTTAAAGGCAAAGTGTCCTGCAGTCAAAATTTTTGTCATAGGTGGTTGATTCGTTTCTCAAAAGGAGATTCATTAAGATCGTAAGCAGAACTTTGTTCAGTTCAACAAGAAGGCTTTGCTAATTGTTGGCTATTCTCTAGGAGAGGGAAAGAAAATATAAGCAGGGATTTTAGGGATTTAAGAAGAGCTTGTAATCAAAAGATTTGCAGTAGAAATGCAAAGCCTTAACTCTTAAATTTACCGTGCTAAAAAACAAAGTGAACCTTCTTTGAAATGGAGTTGTATACTAACATGCTCGCCTATGTAAATCAAAGAAAAGAAAAAACCAACCCTACCTTTTTTTTCAGAGAACTGCAATGAATAGGTAAGGTTTGTGTTTGTTTGTTTCTTTGAGAAACATTGGACAACTTTAAAAAGTTTTGTACCAATAAATTTGCAAATACGACAGTTTTTACTTGCCAAGTAAAATTTTTGTTGCAGCTTCTTAAATTTTGATTGAAAGCAAAAGTAGTAAAATTCGTAAGGGGACTATCAGGGTAAAAATAAGGCTATAACCCCATCCCAGCAAGAAATTCTTAGATATGGGTGAGAAATCAACTCAGAATTTAGTAAAAAAATAAAATAAAATAAAACTTGTTGCCATTGAGTCAATTCAGACTCATAGTGACCCTACAGGACAGAGTAGAACTTCCCCCATGGGGTTTCCAAGGAGCGACTGGTAGATTTGAACTACCAGCCTTTTGGTTAGCAGCCAGGCTCTTAACCACTGAACCACCAGGGCAAGTACGATGGAAAATTACATAATATAATGATCGTACAGTAAAATATTGAAAGCTAAATGTATGGCCTATGATATTGCTTTAGAAAAGAATTTATAAAACTAGAAAAAAGTTTTTCTATTGACATTTCTATTGTTTTTACAACACCTTCAAACACTTTCTAGTCACTAACTTTCAATTCCTTAGCAACCTGAAAGATTCCTAACTAGAAAAAGGGTTTGCTTTGATAAAGTAATAATTAGAGTTGATTTCAAATTTGTTATTATCCAAAGCTTATCTCAACTAAATTGATAAGATAAGCTTTGGATAATAACAAATTTGAAATCAACTCTAATTATTACTTTATCAGTGACAATTCGATAATTAGATAAATTACCTAATTATTATCCTATCAGCATTACCACTGCTTTACCTTCTAATCTTTAACTCCTAGGAAAGGATTTGTTATAGTTAGTCTGGGTCACTGACTCAATCTCTTCAAAAGGATACAACACCGAAATAGATCTCGTACATAACTAGATCCATTTCATGTTACTGATTTAAAAAAAAAAAAAAAATTTTTTTTTACTGATTTTACCTGGGTGTAATTCCAAATACAAATATGTGGGTACTACCTACCCGCATCAGGGGGTCCTTAGAACACCGGAGAATGAGATCATGGGATTATACTTACTCTGTGTCTATAGTTTTCCCCAGGTGAGACTGCAAACTTGAAAAGGCATGTAGACAGAGTGGACACATTGTATGATTTGGTTCATATACTGTACAAACATATGCCTAACTAATCTATGGTGTCAGAAGTCAGGATAGTGATCCTCCTGTAGGGGGGAGGATTACGGTCCAGAAGGGACATGAGGAGCACTTCCTGGGGACAGCTTTTTTTCACGAGTTCAGTGTGAGTTCAGTATGGCTTCATAGTTGTCTTCTGTCTGTGAAAATTCATGGAGCTATTCCCATATGATGTGCTCACTTTTGTATGCGTGTATATTATATTCAAATGCTTTTTTTTTAAAGGCACATTCATTGGTAAACATTGTGTTTTGGTTCCCCAGCCAGGGTTCTGGATCCTCACCCAGCTCCAGGTTGAAAGTGCTGATTGTGTGCACAGGTATCTCACAGATCCTGTAGCGTGGTGATGGGTCTCAGTATCCACAGAGAGCGGTGATCTGCATTGCAGTAACCTACAGCGTGGACCTGGGCTCCTGGGGCCTGGGCTTGGGCCACTGACCTACCAGCCATTTTATAATCTAGATGTGGACTATATAAAGAAGAACGTGGCATCGGAATGGGAGGAAGACTCACTAACAACCTACGTTATGCAGATGACACAGGCTTGCTTGCTGCAGGTGAAGAGGACTTGAAACACTTACTGATCAAGTCAGTGTGGATTACACCTCAACATAAAGAAAACAAAAATCTTCACAATAGGACCAATAAGCAACATCATGACAAATGGAGCTAATATTGAAGTTGTCAAGGATTTCATTTTACTTGGGTCCACAATCAATGCTCATGGAAGCAGCAGTCAAGAAATCAAATGATGCGTTGCATTAGGCAAATCTGCTGTAAAAGACCTCTTCCAAGTGTTAAAAAGTAAAGATGTTACTTTAAGGACTAAGGTAGACCTGACCCAAAACATGATGTTTTCAATCATCCCGTATGATGTGAAAGCTGGACAATGAATAAGCCTCAGGTTCCTCATCCTTAAAAAAGGTGTATGATAATATGGATAAAGTTCTTGGTATACTCTGTGGTTTATAACCTGCTGCTGTCAAGCCGATTCAGACTCATAGTGACCCTATATGACAGAGTAGAGCTGCCCCATAGAGTTTCCAAGGAGCAGCTGGTGGGTTTGAACTGCCAACCTTTTGGTTAGTAGTCGTAACTCTTAACCACTGTACCACCAGGGCTCCCCGTGGTATATACAAGGAAAAAAAAAAAAAAAAAAAACCCAAACCCATTGCTGTCAAGTTGATTCCGACTCATAGCAACACTGTAGAACAGAGTAGAACTGCCCCATAGGGTTTCCAAGGTGGGGCTGGAGGATTTGAACTGCCAACCTTTTGGTTAGCAGCCGACCTCTTAACCACTATGTTACCAGGGCTCCCTGTAGTGTATAGTAATGGTTTAATAAGTGGTAGCTGTTATCAACAGCCAATGGTCCACTGGGAGTCCCACAGGTTTCTCAAAATCCATGGGTCCAATTACAGCAATCATCTTCTTTTCTCTTTTGCCCCCCCTCCACCACCTTTCCCCATCAAACAATCCCCAGGTCCGTTGATTACCTTTCCAGAGTTTATCAGTTTCTTTCATCCCCTTGCTATGACTCAAGCAATCAGCCTTTCTCACTTATCTCACTTCAAAAGCCTTCCAGCTCAGCTTTGGCAGAGGATATTTCTGCATATGTATTTGTGTGTCCTGCAAGATATCCATGTGTGTACATATAGTACAGCACACAAGGGACAAAGTTGGAAAACTTCTTAGCCATAACCAAACACCTTGAGGAACTGAGTTACTGGGCTTGAGGGCTTAGGACTGTAGTCTTGGGGGACATCCTGGTCAGTCAGCATAACATAGTTCATAAAGACAAATATTCTACATTCTACTTTGGTGAGTAGCGACTAGGGTCTTAAAAGCTTGCGAGCACCCATCTAAGGTAAGCTATTGTTCTCTTCCCATCCAGAGCAAACAAGAATGAAGAAAATTAAAGACTCAAGGAAATAATAAGTCCAAAGGACTAATGGACCACATGAACCAGAGCCTCCACTAGTCTGAGACCAGAAGAACTAGATGGTGCTTAGCTACCACTACCTACTGCTCTGATCAGGATCATGGTAGAAGGTCCTGGGCAGAGTGGGAGAAAAATGTAGGGCAAAATTCTAATTCATAAAAAAGACCAGACTTAACTGGTCTGATAAAGACTGATGGAATCCCCGACCGAGACTATGACCTTAGACACCCTTCAAACCTGGAACTGAATCTACTCTCAGAGATCACCTTTCAGCCAAATAATAGAAGGCTATAAAGTAAACAATAACACCTGTGAGGAATGTGTTCCTTAGAACAATCAACCACATGAGATCAAAAGGAAAGCATGTGCCAGAAAACAAAGTTCAGAAGGCAGGAAGGAGCAGGAAATATGGGCAAGTGAAAATGGGAACTCAGGGAGGAAGGAGGTAGAGTGCTGTCCCAGGATTGCAACTAATGTCAGGAAATAAAATGTGTATAAATTGTTGAATGGAAAACGAATTTGCTCTGTAAACTTTCACTCAAACCTCAATAAAATGTTCAGGGGCGGGGGAACCTCCCTGGTGTCCTCCCTACGTGCAAAAAATTCTTTATAATCAAACAGAATGATTTCTCTAAAAGTAAGTTTAATTATGCCACACACACACCCTGCTTGAAATTTTAAATCCCAGTTCCCTTAGGGTAAACTCCAAACTGCTTACTACTTCAAACCACTAGTTGCAGTTGAGTTGGCTCTGACTCATTGTGATCCCATGTCCAACAGAACCAAATGTTGACCTAAATTTTGAACTTACCATGTATGTGAAAGAAAGGTAGAGATAACATCTTCCATGCAAATACATGTAATACAGGAACTGAAAAGAAGCGTTTATAGTTTACTAGTATCTCACCCTCTTATTACCCATACATTAGTTCTTCTGTTATTTTCTTAGCATATATCTCCATGTATTTCTATATACAGTCACAGAATTGAAATGTAGTCATCGTCTACTCAATAAATATTTACTGAGCCTACTAAGCACCAGGCCCTCTTCTAGGTACTGAGGATACAGTAGTGTACAACCCCAAAGAGACAATAACTTCTGTCCCTGTAAAGCTTACATTTTAGGGGCTAGACAATATGCAAAATAAATGCTAAATTTCTAGTTAGTATGTATTGTTTTGGAGAAAAACAAAGGAGGGAAGAGAGTATAGGAGGTGCTGAAGAACTGGGTGAGGGTGTTGTTGCAATTTAAAATGGGGTGGTAGGGAGAGCTTCACTGAGAAAGGGTCATTTGGACTTAGACCTGAAGGAGGTGAGGGAGAGGAAGAAGACCAGATTTTCATCAAAGGCCTAGGGTGCCTGTTCTATAAAGGAACAGCAAGAAGACCAACTGTATTGAACATCTACTTTGTCAGGGATTATGCGAGGTGCCAAGGATAAAATGGGCTTGTAATACTTGCCTTCAGATGTAATATGTACTTTCACTAACTGTGTGTTATAGTGGAGATTTGCCTTAATATAAACAAAAGCATGTAGTGAGCATGCCTGTGCCGCTGTATTGAACATCTACTTTGTATCAGGGATTATGCGAGGTGCCAAGGATATAATAGGCTTGTAATACTTGCCTTCAGATGTAATACGTGCTTTCACTAACTGTGTGTTATAGTGGAGATTTGCTTTAATATAAACAAAAACATGTAGTGAGCATGCCTGTGCCAGGCATTTCTCTAAGGTCTTTAAATATATATATATATGTATGTATGTATGTATATGGAGCCCTGGTGGTGTAGTGGTTAAGAGCTCAGCTGCTAATCAAAAGATGGCCAGTTTGAATCTACCAGCTGCTCCTTGGAAACCCTATGGGGCAGTTCTACTTTTCTTTTGTCCTATAGGGTCGCTATAAGTCAGAATCGACTCAATGGCAACAACTTTTTGTTGTTGTTTTTGTTTATATATAGGAAACCCTGTTAGCTTAGTGTTTAAGTGTTATGGCTGCTAACCAAAAGGTCGGCAGTTCGAATCTACCGGGTGCTCCTTGGAAATTCTATGGGACAGTTCTACTCTGTCCTGTAGGGTCGCTATGAGTCGGAATCGACTCGATGGCAGCAGGTTTGGGCTTTGGTTTATATATATGTTGTTGGTAGGTGCCGTCAAGTTAGTTCCAACTCATAGCAACCCTATGTACAACTGAAAGAAACACTGCCTAGTCCTGCACCATCCTCACAATCATTGTTATTCCTTGAGCCTTTTGTTGCAGCCACTGTGTCAATCCATCTTGTTGAGGGTTTTCCTCTTTTTCGCAGACGCTCTACCTTACCAAGCATGATGTCCTTCTCCAGGGACTGATTCCCTCCTGATAACATGTCCAAAGTATGTGAGACGAAGTCTTGCCATCCTCACATCTAAGGAGCATTCCGGCTGTACTTCTTCCAAGGCAGATTTATTCGTTCTTCTGGCAGTCTATGCTATATTCAATATTCTTTCTAACACCAAAATTCAAAGATGTCAATTCTTCTTTGGTCTTCCTTATTCATTGCCCAGGTTTTGCATGCCTAAGAGGTGATTGAAGACACCGTGGCTTGAGTCAGGCGCACCTTAGTCCTAAAAGTGAACATCTTTGATTTTTAACACTTTAAAGAGGTATTTTGCCACAGATTTGCCCAATGCAGTGCATAATTTGATTTCTTGACTGCTGCATGGATGTTGATTGTGGATCCAAGTAAAATGAAATCCTTCAATTTTTTCTCCGTTTGTCATGATGTTGCTTATTGATCCAGTTATGAGGATTTTTGTTTTCTTTATGTTGAGGTGTAATGCATACTGAAGGCTGTGGTCTTTGATCTTCATCAGTAAGTGCTTCATGTCCTCTTCACTTTCAGCAAGCAAGGTTGTGGATAGCATTGCAAAGAATGGGAATTCCAGAACACTTAATCGTACTCCTGAGGAATCTGTACATAGATCAAGAGGCAGTCATTTGAACAGAACAAGGGGATAGTGCTGCTGCTCTATTTGTAAATGTGCTTGTATATATATATATATATATGTATGTATATATAACCTCATTTGGAAACCCTGGTGGCGTAGTGGTTAAGTATTACTGCTGCTAACCAAAGGGTTGACAGTTCAAATCTTCCAGGCGCTCCTTGGAAACTCTATGGGGCAGTTCTACTCTTTCCTATGGGGTCGCTATGAGTCGGAATCGACTCGACAGCACTGGGTTTGGGTTATAACCTCATTTTAATATTGAGGACATTACTATGAGATAGGTACTATTATCAACCAACACTGGGGAAACTGAGGCACAGCTTGGTCAAGTAAATTGCCCGAGGTTGCATAGTCATCAGCAGAGCTAGGATTGAAACCTAGGTAGTCTCACCCCAGAACTCATGCTCTTGGCTACTGCATAACATAGCCTCTCCGATAAAAGTGGACACTCTCTTACAAAGAACACCTCTTTTAAGTAGGAAAGCAATTGGAGGAGCATTTAGAAAATGGAAATGGGGAAATGGAAAACTCTGAGCTTTGGAGGTTGGAACTCTGACCTCCCACTCGTATTTACTCAGGCAATTTACATAGCTTCTTCAGTTTTCCCAATTCTTAGAAATGGGGATAATAATACCTTGTAGGTTTGCTGTCAAGATTTAATGAGATGAAATGGAAACAGCATAACATAGTGCTTGGCCCAACCAGGACTGAAGTATTAATTTTTTCCCTTCCTTTTGCACGGGGTACTTAGAACATCCAGTGATTACATTTTCCTTGTAGGTCTAGTCAGATAGCATTATTGAGCAAGTATGATTTTTCTTGCCTTATGAAATGGGCTTATAAGACAAGGTTCTGTAAATAGAGATAACATCCTTTTCTCATTCTGAGATATGGGGGTTAGTCTTGTTTCGAGAGCTGAATTGAATTGTTTTTCCTCTGGGTCACTGACAGCCAGACATCAGGCCCAGGCCCAGCCTACCCGGCCTACCTTTCAGTCTAGCACCTTCTCACATGCTGCTGCTGCTCCGTCTGTAAATCACTTGTACCCAGTGAGTGAACTGTTGGATTGTTGAAGAGGCTTTTCATCCTGGTAAGTTGGCCTGCCCTGGAAAACTCACAAGAACCATGTTATTGTTTCCTTATGCTGTATGTTTTCTGATTTAGCTTATCAGGCCAGATAGATAAAAACAAAACAAAACAAAACAAAACCCCAAACCCAAAGGTATATAATAGCATTCTCAGAAGTAAAAGGCTTGTAAAAATGCAAATTCCTGCAATGTGAAAGCAGAGGTAAGAACTGGCACGCTGGGGGATGACTCTCTAGCTTGTAGAGTCAGGGGCCTAACTGTGCAACCTCGGCAACTTATAGAACCCCTCTGTGCCTCAGTTCCCTCATCTGTAAAATGGTGGTAATAGTAGTACAATCTCATAGTGTGGTCATGACGATGGAGTTAGTTAGTATATATAAAGCACCGAGAACACTAATGGGCCCCTAGTAAACACTAAAAGTGTTTTATTATTGTCATTATTTTAAGGCTGACATGATATCTGAATTATAGCTGTCTCCCTATGAAAGCATTTCATAGGAAAAAAAAAAAAATTTTTTCCCTATGAAATGTTTGCCTCCTAAAACCTTAAGAAAAAATAAACATGATTCATTTATTAATGATCAGTAATTATCAGAATTAAAGCCATAACCCATTAAGTGAGGCAAAAGGCTTGTTTCAACTGTAAATGGACAATCATGCTTGATTCTGTTATTTGTTCTTCCTTGTAAAGTATATATAATTAAATTATCAAGGCTTCACTCCACTTCCTGGCCGCCTCGGTGGTTTCTTATAGTCCAATATCTGTTGGCGACGGGCAATACCATCAGGATTTGGTAGAAGTATAGCACCCGAGCAGCAGTCCTCCTGTGACTTCATGCCTTCAGTATGCGCGGCTCAGTTAAGGATCACTGGCACAGAGCACCCAAGGCCAGCTCCTGCTCACTGTAAACAAGGATAAGTTGCTATCCTGATTCAAAGCATACTTCTTCCTAAGAATAGTCTTGCTTCTTTTGTTCCCAGTAATCATTTGGGGACTGCTTGTGTTGTCTAGGACACTATAGTTTCACTGACAGTCCTCTTTACTCCAAAGAAGACATGGCTTAAGATCTAGACACTTATGTTAAAGCCTATTTAAAAACTTGCCTGTAATTAGGGTATTACCAAAAAACCAAACCAAACTGGTTGCTGTGTTGAGTTGATTCCTACGCATAGCAGCGCTATAGGACAAAGTAGAACTGCCCTGTAGGGTTTCCAAAGAATGGTTGGTGAGTTCAAACTGCTGACCTTTTGGTTAGCCTCCGTAGCTCTTAACCACTGCGCCACCAGGGTTCACGGCATTTAAAAAAAAAATTTTTGTTGTGGTAAATTAAATAGGACAAAAAGTTTGTCGTTTTAGCCATTTTGAAATGTAAAATTCAGTGATACTAATTGAGTTCACAGTGCTGTGCTACCATCACCATCACCCCTATTCACTTCCAAAAGTTTTACATCACTCCAAACAGAAACTCAGTTCCCTTCAGCGATACCTCCCACACTGCCCTGTCCCAGCCCCCTGATAACTACTAATAAACTTTTGTCTTTGTGCATTTACCTATTCTAGAGATTTCGTATATGTGGGATCATACAATATTTGTCCTTTTGTGTTTGACTTATTTCACTCAGCATAGTGCTTCACTCAGTCATCTGTGTCTTGCATGCACCAGAGTTTTATTCTCTTCATGGCTGAGTAATATTCCATTGTATGGATATGCCATGTGTGTTTATCCAGTCATCTGTCAATGAACATGGTTTTTTTTCACCTTTTGGCTATTGTGGCAATGAACATTGGTGTACAAGTACCTGTTTAAGTCTCTGCTTTCAAATCTCTTGGGTATATACCCAGAAGTGGAATTGCTGGGTCATATGGCAGTTCTGTATTTAACTTTTTGAGGAACTACCACTGCCCTGCAGCTGCACCATTTTACAGTCCCACCAGCAATGCACTTACTATTGTAGTTAGTTGCTGTCAAATCAATTCAGACTCATGGTGACACCATTTTTGCAAGGTAGAATTGCTCCATAGGGTTTTCAAGGCTGTGACCTTTTGGAAGTATATGGGCAGGACTCTTCCGAGGCACCTCCAGGTGGGTTTGAACCACCAACCTTTCAGCTAGTAGTTGAGTGCTTATCCTTTTGTGCCACCCAAGGACTCTTAGCAATGCACTAGGGTTCCAATCTTTTCACATCCTTGCCAACACTTGCTTTTTTCCATTTTTCTGATCATAGCTGTCCTAGTGGGTGTGGAATGGTATCTTATTGTGGTTTTAATGTGTATTTCCCTAATAACTAATGATGTTGAGCATCTTTCCTTGTATTTATTGACCATTCATGTATCCGCTTTGGAGAAAGGTCAAGTCCTTTGCACATTTTCTAATTGAGCTGTCTTTTTTTTGTAGTTAGTTATAGGGCTTTTTCTTATACTCTGTATTAAACCCTTATCCCAAATATTTTCTCCCACTCTGTAAGTTGTGTCTTTACTTTCTTGATGAAGTCCTTTGTTGCATAAAATCTTTTCATTTTGGTGAAATCCAATTTGGCATAGAGACTTTTGAAAATAAAAACTGCCAGTATTTTTCAGCTGAAAGAAGCTAAAGTTATAACACTTAATAGTGAGGCCGATCTTCTTGCAACCATGAATAAATTATTGCCTCTTAGAAATTAAAATAAAATCAATTGATATTCAAAATGTTTTTGTTGCTAGAAGGATCATCTTCAGGAAGAGAGAAAATACAGAAGCAATGAGTTGAACGTCAGCTAGTATGATTTTTGATCTCTTTGTCTCAGACATCATATTTGAAGTGTGTCTAGAAATGGCACTAGAATTCTTGTATTTCAGCAGAAATTGTCAAAGTTTTATAAACAACCAAAGTTGTACAAATCTCATTTACTAATTGAGTCCCTAACAGCCCTATTTAATACTGTGACTTGCTGTTTCTCCTACCCCTTTCCCACACTCCTGGCCTTCTGGAACCCGATTTAGTTTTCTCAGTTCCATTATCTTTTTAAATACCATATAGTCTGCTTATTTATTATGTGTTATCTCTTTGTCCCTAGAATTAAGTTTCATCAGGGTGGAGGTCTTTGTCTTGTTCTCTGATGAATCTCAAGCGCCTAGAAGCGTGTCTGGCATGCAATAAAATATGCAGTAAACATCTGTTTAAATAAATGAAAATCGTAGCTGTCTTCTCTTTGCAGCAGACAAGTCACTTTATTGTATATTAAAAGGGACTATATATTTCCATTTGTAGTGATGAAAAAGTTTTGGAAATAGAGAGTGGTGATGGCAGCATAACATTGTGAATGTAATTTAATGCTTTAATATAATACTAAATTGTACACATAAAGTGGCTAAAATGGCAAATTTTATGTTATATATGTTTTGCCACAATAAAAATTGTTTACCCTTTACATTATACCATATTGGAAGACTATATGGAGCTATTTTCTCTAATATTTCCATGTTTTTTCTTAGTATAACAGTGTTACCAATTGCCAATCTAACACAAAAAGCCCTTGTCTTTTCCCGAGTAAGAATACACACGAGAGACAAACTTTATCTTCAGCAAGCTTGATTTTGCTTGAGTCAAGCAAAAGGAGTCAGTGGGGATCTAAGCCTCTCCAAAAGGCTGACTTGAAAAGGGAGGCAAGGCTAGGGCTTATATGGGGTCAATGGGGACAATAGAGTAATGAATATTTAGTGGGCTTCTTTCAAGGGGTGGGTACCTCTCAGAATGGCGGTGCATGTTAACTAGGTTGCTCGCACATCTGGAATCCAGGATGGAACCTGCTGATATTCAAGATGGAGTCCTTTGTGCAGCCCTTGGCATCATTTATTATAGGATATAGCACAAGCACACTTGCTCTTCGGCACTATATTGCCATCTTTGGAGGGCTAAGGAAGGTTAAACAGTGGTCACATCTCCTCATGCGGAGCCCGTAAAGGAGGAGGGGACTAGAAAAACACTAAGAAGGAGATAGTAATTCAAGGATTGTTTCAGTCTTATCTCATGTTGACAGGGTGGGTTCCTGTTTACCTAACTTTTAGATGGTAATCTTTTAGCGGCTAACCCAGCACAGTTAACCCTATCTGTCTCAACAGTGCTCCATAAGGTTGTTCAAAGATGATTTGGGGGGGTGGGTTGCCAGGCCTTTCTTCCAAGGCACCTCTGGGTAGACTCAAATTGCCAGCATTTCCATCAGCAGCTGAGCATGATAACCATTTGCACCACCCAGGGAGGGAGGAAAGGAGGGGGAAATATTATCTCCCTTGTTTCTCATTTTGGAAAAGAAATATCCCTAAACTCTTCGAATTGACTTGCAATCAAAATACTTCCTTATCAACAAGATTAATCTTTCAGTGAAACGAATACTTATTTTATTCCTAACAAATCGTAGTTACTGGAGTCAGCTGACAGGAAATCAGTTATCCTTCTGCAACAAAACAGATATCAGAAAGAGGACTGCAGTATTATTCTCTTGTGAAGGATACATACCTAGTAATTTCAGACTTTGGGATAATGTATTCTGTGATATTTGCTCTTTTTAGTCAGGCCCATAAATTATCTTCCCTTACAGGATTGATTTTTATATTTCAGTAGCATTAAGATAAATGTTTATTAAAATAAGATACATGGGTTCAAATGATAGAAATAACACACACAGCAAGACCCTGTAATCAGTGACTTGAAGTTATCGTTTTATTTGCTAACCAAACACTCAGTGATATCTTGATTAAGCCTGTCAATAACCAGGGAAATAAAGCTATTCTACAGTAAATGGCCTTGGGGGCATCAGCATTCCAGTAGGGATATCAGAGCGTCTGGGTGCTATGAAGAAGAGTTTTTACATTGGATGAAGAAAAATACTTGGCTATGAGATGGCAGTTTCCACAATCCAGCCCCCAAACCAAAAGCCACACACGCTGCCGTCGAGTGGATTCCAATTCATAGCGACCCTGTGAACTGTCCCATAGGGTTTCCAAGGAGTGACTGGTGGATTCGAACTGCCAGCTTTTTGGTGAGCAGCCAAATGCTTAACCACTGTGCCGCCAGGGCTCCAGTCCATCTCCCAGGAAGGTCAAGTTTACATGTTAAGGGAGGCCATTTGAAGCACATCTCATAACCCTCTGAAGTTCAAATCACAATTTGATGTGGACTTGTCCGAAGGACTTGATGGCACGGGGCTTGGTTATTTTGGTTTTTTCTTTTGTCAGATCATAGGCTAACAGCCAGGTAAGCAATCTTTGTGTGGGAGGCTGTCAAAAACCCATTTCAAACTTCTTTGGAATCTTTAATTAGTCAATTTAAAGATGCCTTTGGCACTTGGGCAGTTGAGTAATTAGGGAAAAGAGAGGCAGGAGGAAGGGAGGGGAGGGAGAGAAGTTGTCACAGTATTTGAAACTATGAGTTCAGAAAAACATCATTGTTCAAGGCACTAAATTCTGTTTTTATAGGACCCCCCACTTTCTGTTCAGAGATTGTTTTTCATCAGCCAGAGCTATAGAACTTTCAGGTTCAATGGTTATGAAACACTTTGCCGTATTTTGGAACTAAAATGACTTCATTCAGAGGGAACAACTTTAAACCATTCTTTTTTGTTATTGTTTGGTGTGGAATCCATTCCAACTCATGGCTACCGCACATGTGCAGAGGAGAACTGCTCCACAGAGTTTTCAAGGCTGTGAGCTTTCAGAAGCAGATCTCCAGGTTTGGCTTTTGGGGCGCCTCTGGGTGAGTTCCAACCGCCAACTTTTCAGGTAGTCTTGGAGTCTTTAATCATTTGCGCCACCCAGGTGATCTTTAGTAGGACAGCTCTTAAAAACAAAACAAAAAAAAACCCAAACCCAGTGCCGTCGAGTCCGTTCGGACTCATAGCAACCCTATAGGACAGGGTAGAACTGCCCCATAGAGCTTCCAAGGAGTGCCTGGTGGATTTGAACTGCCGACCCTTTGGTTAGCAGCTGTAGCACTTAACCACTATGCCACCAGGGTTTCCAGACAGCTGTCGTTCTCTCTAAAATGGGAGCAGAGAGATGGTGGAAGAAAGGAAGGGAGATGTGGCAAAGGAAGAGAGCTCCTTAGAAGTAAGAGGGAATTGTGTTTCACACGGTCTTTTAAGATTCAGGATCTTTCCTTTCTTGGCAATTTCATAAAACAGACAAAAATCTGCTAACGTCACTTTTTTCCTTACACATAACAGATGAATGAGTAGCCATCAAGGAACTAATTTTTAGCCTCTAGTGGCTTGAACTGGATTTGGGCAATAATGGGAAAGCTAAAAACTGCATTCATTGTTTCAGATCTTGGGTTGTTATGTTAAACGTATTGGAAAAAAAAAACCTTTGCCGTCGAGCCGATTTCGACTCCTAGTGATCCTGTAGGAAAGAGTAGAACTGCCCCGTGGAGTTTCCAAGGAGTGCCTGGCGGATTCAAACTGCTGATCTTTTGGTTAAGCGGCTGTATTTGGAGCATAAGAACCACAAAGGATAACATGTCTTTCTACTTCTTGTCTGGGTAATGCTCTTAAAAAAAAAAAAAAAAATCAGTATGCCCTTATCAAGTCCAGTTATCATGAACCTAGGCCTTAAAGGCAACAGAGTAGGAAGAATTTCCATTTTTAATAGAAACAGACCTGAGAAAGGATTTCAGATACACTCAAAACTAAGCAAACTTTTTTCAGCACGTTAATTCATATTAAATATTGTACTGAAATTCTATGCTGATAGGAGTTTGCTTACACAATGACCATCTTAGTAATATATTTGAATAGGGTCTAACAAAGACATACCGTCGTATTTATGGCAATTGTTTTAAGAGCTACATTTTCCCTTGCATGTTTCTCTGCAGAAAAAAAGAAAGTTATATTCATTCACTAATTCAATAAGTATTTGTCCCAGGCTTACTGTTTGTAAAACACTGTGCTTGATTTCACCTGAAATTATGCATTCATCCATTGTTTGTTTATTCATTCAGCAAATATTTATTGCATGTTACTATATGCCAAGATACCTTCTCAGCACTGGGGGTATTGTTAAAACAGCATAACAAGCAAGGCCTCTGCCTCTCCTGCTAGCTCGGTGCCCATGGGGAAGTCAGACAACAACACAAAAGCAAACCCACATATACGTAACTTAATTTCAGAGATACGAGAGGAGCCATGTTAGCTCCTTTTATCTAGCTGTTTAACGTCTCGTATTAGTCCGTCCTGGTCTGGAAGCTTTGCTGAAACCTGTTCAGCATCATAGCAACACACAAGCCCTCACCGACAGACGGGTGGTGGCTGTGCATCGAATCTGGATCCCCTGAATTCTGCTGCTAGACCACCAGACCAGGATGGACGAGGAAGAAAGGCCTGGTGAGTTACTTCCAAAAAGCAGCTAATGAAAACCTTATGGACCACAACGGTCAGATCCCAGCCTATCACGAGGAAGGCACGGGACTGAGCAGCATTTCATTCAGTTGTGCGTGGGGCTGCCATGAGCCAGAGGCCAACGCCATGGCAGCTGACAACAACTGTCCGGTATTAAGTAAGAGCAGCTCGGAAGCTGGATACCACGATTGGATACCATAATAACATGATCTGACTTTTATGTTGGGCTAAGTATGGAATCTTTTTACAGTCATCTTATGCCCCGTTTATTCAGATGAAGAAACTGAGGTCCAGAGATTGGGTGACTTTCTGAAGGCCCCAAAGCTAGCAAATGGCAAAGCTTTTTCTAATCAAACTCTTGCCTTCTGACCAGAGTTGAAGGATTTTTCTCTACATTATTGCTTGACATATATTGGATTGATCATCCACCAATTTTTTCATTTCTACCTTTCAGATTAAAAATCTTTAAGGAATAGATCAACTTTTCCCCAAATCATGACAGATACAGTTTTTGCTTTTAAGGCACGTTTAATAAAGCCTCATATTTGTTTAGTGGAGGAAATCAGGATAAAACCTGTCTGTCAAGCCTGGGTTTTCACAACCGTCAGTGTTCTTGAGGCTGATTACACATCTCGGTCTTCCTTAGGAAATGGATGGAAGCTTGAGCGGTACACAAACAGGAAGGCCCGAGGCCGCATGTGTCCTGCAGGCAGCTCCTCTGTAAATAGCTCCCACCTCGCTGGAGGCATTAGCCTTCCACTGAGACCAGGAACTCCATCACCCTTTGTTTTTCTGCTGGCAGGGCTGGAGGCAGTGTGCTGGCCTCTCAAGGAGGGTGGAGGCAGCTCTCCCGGGGTGGGCTGCTGAATGTGGGCTGGGGGATGGCTGCCCCCACTCCTGGCCATGAGCAGACCGGGTCACAGAGAGGTTTTGTGCTTCTCCCTTAAGAATATCATCAGCGAGACTTTGAACCAGCTGAAAGGTAAGGCTCAGAGCTCTTCCTAAATCAATAATTTTGGCTACAGATTTCTTTTAGCTGCAGAGTTGCTGGTCCTTTCTTTTATTAAAAGAGAAAGGAAGGGAGCAAATAGTGGCTGATAGCTTTTTTAAAAAAGAATTCCATTTTTAGGTGAATTCATTGGTGGGGCTTATAGTTTTATTAGTAGTTATAGGTACATATTGTTAAGAGATAGTAAACTAATTTTTTTTAACCTTTCAAAGAAGATTTTTATTATGGTAGAATTTAAGTTTCAAAATCTCAAATATAGGTGGAACATTTGTTGTTGCGTGCCATCGAGTCGATCCGACTAACAGCAACCCTGTAGAACAGGGTAGAACTGCCCCATAGGGTTTCCATGGAGCAACTGGCGGATTCGAACTGCTGACCTTTGGCTAGCAGCCCGAGCTCTTAACTGCTTTGCCACCAGGGCTCCATATGGAACATGTTGTTGTTAGGTGCTGTCGAGTTGGTACGGACTCATAACGACCTGATGCACAACACATTGAAACACCGCCCGGTCCTGTGCCATCCTTACAATATGGAACATTAAAAAAAAAAAAAAATTTTTTTTGAATATAAAAAAAAAAATTTTTATAGGTAAGCCATATTACTAATTTGAGAAGATTAGTTAAGATGGAATAAAAATGAATGGCTGAGAGACCTTTTGATTCTGATTCCTGTTTTTGTGCAGGAGCCTTTAAACTATCTAATCTAAATCTTTCTACATAATCATTTAATTTTAGAAACGTCCATTGAGGTAGATTCCATAACCCGAACAAGCTCTTCCACCCTTTAATGCAATTAATGTATTTTCTGGTCTACCAAGCCTCACATTTCAGTGCTGGACAAAGGGTGCAGACCAGAGTGGCTGTGGGTTGCCCTGGTCTTAGAGAAGACAGCCAGTGAGGAGTTGGCTTCATTAGCATGTGCTCGCAGGGCCACGGGCAAACTGTTCTGCCTGGGGCTTCGAGTGGCCTGCATTGACCCATTTCTCCTCTGATCTTTTCCTGGCCTCTGCCTACTCTGTTGCTGTTAGCTGCCTTTGATTTGTTCCAGTTCATGGGGACCCCATGCACAACAGAACAAAGTGCTGCCCGATCCTATGCCATCCCTGTGATTAGTTGTGGATCAAATTGTTGTGATCAATGGGGTTTGGGGGTTTCATTGGCTGATTTTTGGAAGCAGATCACCAGGCCTTTCTTCCTAGTCTATCTTAGTCTGGAAGCTAGTCTAGAAGCTCTGTTGAAATCTGTTCAGTGTCATAGCAACACGTACACCTCCACTGACAGATGGGTGGCGGCTGCACATGGGGTTTACAGGCCAGCAATGAAACCCTGACTTCCTGCATGAAAGGCAAGGATTCATCTGAACCACCAGTGAGTGCCTCATTTGCCTACCCCAGTAAACAATTTCTTATGGTAATGCAAATTCCTTATTTCTTATTTCAC
The DNA here is from genome assembly GCF_024166365.1 of Elephas maximus indicus. Lineage (NCBI taxonomy): Eukaryota > Metazoa > Chordata > Mammalia > Proboscidea > Elephantidae > Elephas > Elephas maximus. The sequence goes on from NC_064829.1 coordinate 25,449,420, forward strand.
TTAACGTCTTGTGTACCTTCTTCAAGAGAGCAGCACCTGTGTTAGAGTGTATTCTCGAAGGCAGCCACCTACTTAGCCTGATGAGTAGCAAGCAGAGTCTACTTTGAGAAACACCAACATATACTATTCTCAGGAAGGTTTGCATAATATATTTTAATGTCTGATTTTTAGGGCACTGTCATCTATACAACCACCTTGTCAATGACACCTGTTTCATTTTCGTTCCTGTTCCTATTCTTTTTGCTATCCTTTGGAGGAAAGGGAGTATTAAGAGGGGTGGTATTGTTGTTTATTTGAATTTCATTTCCTTTAAATTAGGTTAGAATTATCTGGTCCTGGGATACTGTTGTTTTAGTCAAGCAGCACCATTATGAGTTGAAAATGGGTATCTATATTTACACAACTATGAGTCGGAATTGACTTGACAGCAGTGGGTTTTGTGTGTGCGTGTGTTTATAACACCTTTATTACTTTTAAATTGTTTTACTAGTGTATTTAGTAACCAAAAAGTAAAGCCTACTTGGACCCCATCGAGCCTTCTTTTTAGATTAGTTTAGAACGTGGCAAGAAAGCCTGCTTTGATGAAATGTTGCTTGCTTTTGTATGTGTATGTCCTTGTATATGTGCACTTGTATATGTGTTTATGGGATAAAGGACTTTTTGTTTGTTTGTTTTACTTCATATTGTAGATGGTGGTAAGCAAAACCAAGGTCCATTATAACGCAGGAATTTCCAGCCTGCTGCCTAGGATGTGACATTAGCTTTATGTGCTCATTTGTTTGCGAAAGTAATAATTTAACACTTAGCATTGGTAATTATTACTAAATAGGGAGACGTTAAGTGTCATAAAAAATAAGGAATTTGCATTACCATAAGAAATAGTTTTTAAATTTCATGTCCTACAGTTTCTTTTTGAAAGTGCCTTAAGTTCAGAATATGATCACTGCCCCTACCCCTTTGTACATGTATTACAGACAGATTTTGTAAGGCCCTTGTTAAACCCTAAACTAAGGGATTAATTGACTAGCAGCTGTGCTAATCAAAGGCAAGTGTAGCTAGATAAGACTTGTGTTTAGATTTAAAAATATACACACAGGACTTTGTTTTTGAGATCCTAAAGCTGAAGGAAAAAAAAAAAATCAAATGGACTACAGAAGAGCAGCATTTAGGCGAGCTGAACCAGCAGAATCTTTACAGATAAGGAAATCTGAAGACAATAGGCAAAGCAATCCAAGGCCCTGTTAGCCAAGGTCCTGGCAGACATTTTAAGGGAAAAAAATAACAAGATAGCCTAGGCATGAGCTAAAAGGAAAGCAATGCCTATCTACAGTAAGTAGAATGACAAAGCAAAGTAACAGGTTTTCTGGAAGCCCTCCTACTGACTGCCCTTGAGCTAAATGCAGGAATGTGTTTTAATGCCTGTTAAAAACTCCAGAGGTGGTATTTTGAATCAGTCTGGCTGGCGTAAACACTGGCCCTGCCTGGAAATTTTCCAAAAGTAGAGGGTGAAAACAGTTGGACCTGTAGTACAGCATTATTATAATGAAGGGGTGAGAAGCCATTCACACCCTCTTGGGAGACACGGAGTCTAACAGGCTTTCAGCTCCTCTCTAAAGGTGCTGCTGCTGGGAGCCTGCGCAGATAAGACCACTTGCAGATAGAAGATTACACCTTGGACAATCGCCCCAAAGTACATATCTGAACAGAAGGAATGATTGAGAAAAAGGGAATTGTTTCTTAGTGATATAGAATCTTGTGTATTATTTAAAGAAAAAGAAAAACTATTGAGAGGAGTGTTTGTACAACATAAGTGCTGATTAGATGGGCATTCATTGTTAGGCAGCTTTAAACTGGATTTGAAACCAAACTTTAAAGTGAATTGCGATTCATAACGACCCTCTAGGACAAAGTAGAACTGCCCCATAGGGTTTCCAAGGCTGTAAATCTTTACTGAAGTGATTGCCACGTCTTTCTTTCAAGGAGCAGCTAGCTGGTAGGTTCCCACCGATGACCTTTTGGTTAGCAGCTGAGTGCTTTAACCACTGTACCACCAGGGCTCCTTAGTTGGCTTTAGTGATGAATAAATGATAGGTTTACAAAGCTCACGTACCAAACAAACTCAGGGAAGTAAGCAGAATAAACAGATCTTGTCTCTGTTGGCTATGAGGATTAGTGTGTCATTCTCCACTTCTCAGATGTAGTTAATTACATAAATGTGAACATTTAAATGTTTTTTTCTTTTTCTTATTAATATATAAATCAGTATTAGGCAAACCCATCTCAGACCTTTTCAAGAAGTGTGATTTCCAAAGTACCAGAAGTGCTTGAGCTGTCAAAACACCTACCACTAGGAATCTGTGGGTTTTGATGGCCACGTTAGGAAATGAAATTATAGATGCTGGAGTAGGAAGGGACGTTGAGGATAAAAAACATGGTACAGAGGTTTTCAGACCTGGGTTGGAGGGACATTGGGGGTGAGGATTGGAGTGGGAGGCAGGGAGGAGGGAGGGTGCTGGGGACCTCCATCGTGATTCAACCAGAGCCTTCGGATTTAAACCCTTTCATCCCTTTTAAATACTAGGCTTCTACATAAACGAATTCCACAGGCCAAAAAAGTTTGAAACCACTGAACGGATACAATTACTTGCAATTGCTTGCGCAGTGTTGACTATCCCTGAGCTCTGAGCTCTCACCTGCTGGCTTACATCTATTAACAAGAAGCTCCTGCCTCACCAGGCACTATACTCATTCTGTGGCCAAATCGCCAGTGTACAGCTTCCCTAGATATATACTGTAAGTGCTACTGCGTATTCAATAACTTTCTATGTGTAGACAGTTTTCAAATACTATTTCATTAATCTTCACAAAAACTCCACACAGAAGTAGTTATCCACAGTGTAGAGACGAGGAAACTGAGACACAGTGAGGTTAAGTGTTTGGCTCAGATTTATAAACTAATAAGTTTTAGGAAAGAATGTGACCCAAAGTTCACTTGACTCTGGGCCTGAGCGCTTTCTCCCACACAGTGCTGAATGAATGACAAAATTTGTTCTCTCTCTGTGTTTTCCGGTCTGGAGGTCGTGGAAAAACTTTTTGAGGTTATGGTGGGAGTAGTTACAGAAGTTTGAACAATTCAGGGAGGTGGTCACCTCATTAACTGGGCTCTATTCTCAGACCATTCTTACTTCCTCTTCAGATGTGCTCTCTAGAAGAATACCTCTTGCTCTTCCCTTGTTTTTGTTAGTTGCCAGGGAGTCGATTCCAACTCATGATGATCCCATGTGTGCGGAGTAAAACTGCGCCATATTTTCAAGGCTGTCACCTTTTGGAAGCAGTCAAGCCTGACTTCTGAGGGACCTCTGTGTGGGTTTCAACCACCAATTTTTCAGCGTAGTCTAGCGCTGTGTCACCCTGGGATCCATCTTCCTCTTCCCTAATAATATGCAAATCTTGTCTCACGTGTGTTTGTGTGTGTGTGTGTGTCTGTGTCTATGTCTGTGTGTCTGTGTGTGTAGGGGATACTGTTGTGATAAAAGAAGTGAAAGGAATCACATTTCCCCTTATGAACTACCTGAATTTGAAAAGGACCCTAAAAACCCTAGATTCACTGCGTATGTTCAGTGATGTGCTTACAATTCTGTTTACTGAAGCTTTGCCTTTGTGACTGTTCCTTGACCATTTTGGATTCGTCAACTGACCCATCTGTCAAGGTCCAGCTCAAATCCCGCATTCCCCTCACACTCTCTCCCCACCCTTCACACTGACCTCTTCTCCAAATTCCTGAAGATTATCTTTCATTTAGTGGTTATACACTCCCTTTCTAAGCAAGGTAAATTTTGTTTTTAGATGCTTTGTCCCGTCTCCTTGACTAGCCCCCTTTGAATGCTGATAATTTCCTTTACTTCAGTAACCTCCTACCCCAGTTCAGAGCCAATATAGAGTTGACCTTCTGTATTGGTTGATTCATTGACTGTATTATCCTCCCATTGGTTCTCCTTTTGTACCATGAGGCTACACAGGTTGTTCCCCAAGACACTTCTTGGCACATTTGTAGACAGTGACCCTGCTTCCCTGGAGCATTCTAAACTTCTCTAGTGCTTTCAATATTTTCACAGGGGCATGGCTTCCTGATAGTCTCTCTTCCACCATCCTGCTCTGAATTCATTTCTGACTGTCAGCATCCTTTCTTAAACCTGGTGTCCAGAACTGATTTCCAATTCTGCTGGATTTAGAACAATCATCTCCCCTTTCTGTACAGTAAATCTTTATGCCACTTAAGATCCAGTCAGTTTCATTGGCTTGTACTGACCTGGCAGTTGGCTAAAATTTCATTTTTTTCACATGAGCAGTGCTCATACCAGGACATAAACATCCCAAACATGTACTTTATACTCGTTCCCACTAAATTTTATCCTGCCTAAAATGCATGTGTTACCCATATTACCTCTGCCAGTCAGAATCCTGCTTATTCTTCTCCTTAATGTCTTTCCTGAATCTTCGATCGGGAGTAGTTTCTCTTTCCTTTGACTTTCCAAAGCATTGTCTAAAACTCTCGCACTTACTGTCTTTTGCTTTATATGAGCCAATATGGTATAGTGGTTGAGAGCAGAGGTCCTAGGAGTAGACACCTGTGTGCAAACTCTGGCTGCACCCCTTGTTGCTGTTAATTGCTGTTGAGTTGATACCAGCTTCTTGTAACCTTATGTCTAACAGAACAAAATGTTGCTAAGTCCTGTGCCATCTTCATGATTGTTGGTATGTTTGAGTCCAGCCGTATTCCTTAGTAATGGTATAATTGTGGGCAGGTTAATTTTTTTCTCAAAACCTCAGTTTCATCGGGCACAAATGGTTAAGTGCTCGGCTATTAGCCAGAAAGTTGGCAGTTTGAACCCACCCAGAAGCACCTGGGAAGACAGGACCGACGATCTGTTTTCAGTAGTACTAACTATTGAAAACCCTATAGAGAGTTTTCCTCTGCACACATTGGGTCATCATGAGTCAGAATTTACTGAAGGGTGGCAACGAGAACAACAAGAAGTACCTATCTTACAGGGTTGTTGTGCAGATTAAATGAGTTAGTTTGTGTAAGGTGCTTATTATGTGCCTGGCACATAGTTACCGCTTTTTTGTTATAGCTTTAGGTCAATAAATATTTGTGAGTTTAACTGAAGAAGCTCAGACTAAGTTATAAACTTGATTTTATGACTCCTCAAAACACAGCTATCAGAGGTAACATTTCCAAATTTATAGAGACACAGGATATTGGGAAGGAACAACATTTACAAGGAGGTATTGATGTCTCCAGCTAGAGGCCAAACTTACAGGCTTTTTGGCTTGCAGTCAGCAGTTGCAAAGTCAAATGTTAGTCAACATTTTTATAAGCACTTATGCAAATCTGTTGGTACCAAGTAATGCAGGTAGCTTGGAGAATCATGGCCTACATGTTAGCCCAAGCCCAGTGCCGTCAAGTTGATTCCGACTCATAGCGACCCTATAGGACAGAGTAGAACTGCCCCATAGAGTTTCCAAGGAGGGCCTGGTGGATTCGAACTGCCGACCCTTTGGTTAGCAGACATAGCACTTAACCACTACACCCCAGGGTTTCCGGCCTCCAAGTTATAACTGTGTTTATCAACGTTGTTAAAATACTTAATTGCTCAAAGTCTGATTTTAACTTATGTGCCCCCAGCTCATGGTAATTTGCATTTTCCTTTGTGCAGCATGACAAAGGAAGATGTAAAACAATTTGTTTTCCTTTTATGTAGTATAATCTTTATTCCCTTGAAAAATCATCGTGGTTGAGGAACTTTAGGAGCTCATGCATTTAAATTTTGACATTTACCATGGGGATTAGCAGTCTTTACGCTGTTGGCTGGCTTTGACCTGTATTTATTTATTACCAATAATCTTGTGTTGGGCTAGGTAGTGTGGAGATGTTAAAGAGTATAAGTAAAATTTCTGTATTCAAAAGTTTCTTTTGAGACACAACATGTAGTAAATGAAAAAATAATATAAGGTTTACTAAAAGAAAGTTCCATACTCAGTTAATTCAGTGGTGCGTCAGTGTGGGTATGAGAACTTCAACAGAAGAGTTGTTAAATTGCTGCAAGCCTCTTTCAACTGTCTTTCCAAACTATCTTCAAGAAGTTCTAGAGATTAAAGGCTAGAAGCCTTGAGAATATCATCAATTAACTAATAATAAATTTGTAAAAAGTGTTTATTCTTTGAAAATTTGTCTCTATGTTAAATAATAGATATAAATGTACCTGATGATGAGGAGGATTTTAATAGCTAACACGTTATTATCTATAGTCCTCGCTACAGCCTATTTTTGAGGCAATGGGAAATTGGGTTTCAGAGTGATCACGTAGGTTACTCCATCAGGAAATGGTAGATTTGTGATTTAGTTCACATAAGGCGAATTGCAAAGCCCTCTTTCCTAACCACTATGATATCTTGTCCCCCTTGACTCCTATTCAGCAGTTTTCTGGCCGCTATGCTGGATATTAAAGAAACATATCTAGAAAGTCAATGACAGATAGTTTTGGAGGAGGTATATTCTCTTTTGTCCTTTTGCTTTTGAAAGAGTCCCTTCCTGAACAGCACAGCGTCATTATATCAGCCTGTCTCTGTGTGGACTGTGGACAGTACAGGCCCTGAGACACCAGGTACGATGGGGAGAGCTCATCATGGTCTGGCTCTTTCTCTAAGTGGCTATCTTTATTTTGTAATTAAAAATTTTTTTCCTAATTACAAAAGTAGCATATTTTATTACAGAAATTTTGGAAAAAATCCAATTTGAAGAAAAAACAAAAACAAACCTAACAACAAAAAATCATGAGGACTACCATAAAGAAACAAAAAATAGTGTTAATATTTTAGTAGATTTCATTCCAGTCATTTTTTACATGTGCTTAAAGTCAGAAAGATATTCAGAGTCGAGGTATACAAACCAAAACCAAACCCATTTCCGTCAAGTCAATTCTGACTCATAGCGACCCTACAGGACAGAGTAGAACTGCCCCACAGGGTTTCCAAGGAGTGCCTGGCAGATTTGAACTGCCGACCTTTTGGTTAGCAGCCATAGCACTTAACCACTACGCCACCAGGGTTACCTGAGTCGATGTATATCATCTTTTTTTAAATATAATTTTATTGTTGAGAATATGCACAGCAAGATACACACCAATTCAACAGTTCCTACATGTGACATTGATTACATTCTTTAAATTGTGCAACCATTCTCACCCTCCTTTTCTGAATTTTTCCTCCTCCATTAACATAAATTCACCCCCAGGGTTCTATCTAATCTTTTGTGTTGCTGTTGTCAGTTTGATCCCATATAGATAGTTCTTAAAAGAGCATAATGCTTAAGGCAGATTTTTTTTTTACTAATTAAGCTGTTTGGTTTTAAGAAGGCTCCAGGGGGTATTTTTTTATTTAAGGTTTAAAGATTATCTCAGGACAATAGTTTCAGGGGTTCAACCAACCTTCAGGACTCTAGGAAGTATGGAGTCCCTGAGAATTTGAAATTCTACCTGCATTTTCCCACTTTTGATCAAGATTCTTCTATGGGATCTTTTATCAAAATGTTCAGTAATGGTAACCAGGCACCATCCAGTTCTCCTGGTCTCATGGTGAAGGAGGCAGTTGTTCGTGGAGGCAATTAGCCACACATTCCATACCCTCCTGCTATTCCAGACTCTCCTTCCTCTGTTGCTCCAGGTGAATAGAGACCAATTGTTGTGTCTTAGATGGCCACTTCCAAGCTTTTAAGACCCCAGGCACTACACTTCAAACTAGGAGGTAGGACTGAGGCACTAAAAATGTTATTAGGCCAATTAACTGGGATGTCCCATGAAACTATGACCCTATACCTCCAAACCAAGAAGCCAGATCCCATGAGGTGTTTGGCTGTACATAAGCAGCCTCAGCAACTACTCTTTTTTTTTTTCTTTTTTGGCCATTGTGGTAAATATATGACACAACTTTTGCCAGTTCAACTTTTTACAGGTGTACATTGATAACAATTACAATAATTAACTAGATGCTTATCGTCTTTTTTTGTATCCTGTATTTTTAATTCATATTATGTTGAGTAAGTTTCCTCAGGTCATTCAAAATCATCAGAACATAGTTAAGGGCTGTACACTATACCATGAATGTACCACGATTTTTTAGCCAATTTCTTGATGATGAACATTTTCAGTCCAATTTTCCATCCTTATAAATGACACTGTAGTGATTGCAATTACATATAAGTCTTTGCTCACATTTCTGAGTATTTTATATTAAGAGAAATTCCAAGAAGCTAGATTACTAGGTCAAATGTTATGAATCATTTTAGGACTTTTGATACATATAGCTAATTTCTTTTTAGCTCCATAGTTTTTAGTAAAGACTAATCCTCATAACCGGAAACCCTGGTGGCATTGCATAGGGTTGCAATGAGTCGGAAACGACTCGATAGCACTATTTTTTTTTTTAATCCTCATAACAGAGGGCAGTGGTGGTTCAGTGGTAGAATCCTTGCCTTCCTTGCGGGAGACGTGGGTTTGATTTCTAGCAAGTACACCTCAAGTGCAGCCTTCACTCGTCTGTCAGTGAAGGCTCTGGTGCCATATGGAACAGGTTTCAGCAGAGCTTCCAGAGTAAGATAGGCAGGAAAGAAAGGCCTGGCAATCTACTCCTGAAAATTAGCCAATGAAGAGCTGATTCCATTGCGTGTGGGGTCCCCATGAATTGGGAGGCCAACTTGATAATAGCTAACAACAGAAACAGCTCTCATAACAGCAGAGCAGAAGCAGACAGAGGAGCACCAAAGATGCTCTTGTTCATTGAGGTAAGTGGAATGAGATGTTGTTAATATGGAGTGATTGACTGAGCCATGAGAAACCCAGCAAGTCTTGTGCAATTTTTCTTCCATGGTTGTCTTTGGGTTTTTGTTAATGGTCTGTATCATTCTTTTACTTTGATGTTTTGCTTGGGAAGACACTTTAGTTCCGGTACCCACATGTGCTCCACTCAAAGCAGAAGGGCTACAGGTGAGGCATTTAAACTACATGTGCTTCAGTGTTATTTGCAAGTATTAGAACCTATATCACAAGCGGATAAGGTTTAAATGACACCATGTATGTAAGTTACCTAGCATAGTGTCTCCATAGTAAATAGTCCATTAATTTTAGCTATGCTATATATTTTTTTTTTTTTGTAAGGTCCCTGGCTAATACTACTTATCCCATAGATATTCACTGAGCCCTTAGAATTGCCAGGGGCTCTTTTGGTGAGGATGAATTTAAAAACACAAAAGATTAGTAAAGCTAATCTTTACTTCAAAGAACATGTGATCTAGCAGGGGAGACAACTCACTTTAATTGATGATTTAAATGTTATGACATGAGTAATACATAAGAAGCTTATAAAACTGGTTGCTGCCCTGTTGATTCCATCTCATGACGATCTCATGTGTGTCAGAGTAGAACGGTGCTCCACAGGGTTTTCAATGGCTGATCTTTCGGAAGTAGATTGTTAGACCTTTCTTCCATGGCAGTTCTGGGTGGACTCAAACCTCCATCCTCCTGGTTAGCAGATGAATGTATTAATTGTTTGCACCACCTGGCAACTCCAAAAAGTTTGTGTGTGTGTATGTGTGTATACCGTATAAGTGAGCAAATGAATGGTTCTTCCAGAAAAAGGGGATAAGAAGGAGCTTAGGGAAGGATCTCATAAAGCCCGTAGGTCTCTGAGCTATGAATTCTCCGTGTGAAGAAAGGCAGGCATTCTCACAAGTTCACAGCCCACCGAAGGGATCTGTAATCGGATTATTATGGCTGAAGGCTAGCATATACGGAGGGAGGGCAGCGTACGGAGGAGTAGCTGAAGATGAGTTTGAAAAGGTAAGTCTAGTCAGGTTGTAAGGAAATTTTATATAAGCACACGGGTTTGGAATAGCCTCCGAACAACTGGAGGAGCCTCATCAAGTGATTGTTAACTTGAGAGTGGCAAAATAAACCTTTGGTTTTAGCAACTTAAGTCTTTCAAGAATATGTAAAGGGCATTAAAATGGGAGGAGACAGGAGACTGAGAGACCAGTTAGGTGGTGAGATAGCCTAGATATATCATAAACTTGGACTGTGTGTGTAAAAGAAAAAGATGGATTTGAGAGGTATGTCTGAAGGAGATTGTCTTAGTCATCTAGTGCTACTGTAACAGAAATACCACAAGTGGATGGCTTTAACAAAGAGAAGTTTATTTTCTTACAGTAAAGTAGACTAGAAGTCCAAAGTCAGGGTGTCAGCTCCAGGGGCAGGTTTTCTCTCTCTGTTGGCCTTCTCATCAATCTTCCCCCAGACTCGGAGCATCTCTGCGCAGGGACCCCAGGTTATAAGGACATGCTCTTCTCTTGGCACTGCTTTCTTGGTGGTCCCCCTGTCCTTGTGCTTGCTTCTTTCTTTTATATCTCAAGAGGTTGCCTCAAGACACAATCCAATCTTGTAGATTGAATCCTGCCTCACTGACACAACTGCTGCCCATCCTCCCTCATTAACATCATAGAGGCAGGATTTACAACAAATAGGAAAATCTCACAATACCAGGAATCATGGCTCACCCCAATTGATACACACATTTTTGGGAGGAACATAATTCAGTCCATAACAGAGACTTACAGTATTTGTGGGCCTGCCAATGTGGAAGGCAAGGAAGATGGAGGAGTAAAACACGGCAGGGTGTGTAGTGCTGACATTAGTGAGATTGGGTGACCAGAGTGGGTGCAGTTTGGGGAGGGGTGAGTCCTGGATATGAGAAGTTTCAGGGGAGGGAGAATGCACAGATGCAATTTGAAATCCTCGAGTCAGAGCTCAAGAGTGTAAATCCAAAGATTTACAAAGCTTGAGTAAGATCATAGGGAAGGGCTGGGGTTGCTGCAAGTAGAAAGACACCGAGAGGATGAAGGACAAAACCTGGCAAGCCACCAATATTGAAGGTACGCCCTCCTTAACAGTGTTCCAAGCTGAGGGCTACACTATGGGTTCTTTCATTAGCCTTCATGCTCCCTGAGTGTCTGTCCACTATGGCGCACCCATTCTTTAGAGTGGCTCCCTTTGACAGGAATAAACCATTAGTTGTTATTTGCTAGTATCACTTTCAGATCACTTTCAGAGGATCGACTCTGAACTTGGGAAACAGTTTGTCCTTTGTATGTTGACTAAGGGTTGGTGTTATCTGCGGGTATGCGTAACTCATCCATAAAGCCCTTGTTGGATTAGGCGTCTGAGCTTTTCTTTATGATTGTTTTCATAAAGTTTGAAGTTATACTTCTGGCTTTAAAATAAACTTGTTCAGTAGTAGGATCCAGGTGAAATGACTGACTATCCAGGTTTCTCGTGAAATATCTTAGGAACTTTGTTGGCAACTTCCAGGGTCCAAAAGTGGCTGTGTTCCTTGATTGTGTTGTGCTTTCTTTCAATACTGAGCAGAAGCTTCTCAGAAAATTGGTCATAGTCTACATTCATAAGCAGCTTTTAGCAGTGGCCACTGCATGAGCAGCAACAACGCTGGCAAGCAGTCTGCAAAAAAACACAGAAGGCTCTCTCTCCTCCATTCTGCTTTCACCTTCCCCCCATATATGCTTTCCCTATGGAAAAGGGATCTGATGTCAGACTGACCAAGAGTTTGAATCCTGGCTCTTTCACGTAACAGCTGTGGGTCCTTAGGCCAGTGGCTAACTTTCTCTAAGCCTTTGTTTCCTTATCTGTGAAAAGGAATTTATAATAGTACCTGTAGGATTTTTCATAGGATTGTGGAGGGTATGCAATAGGCGTTTTCCTCCATGTTTGGCACTAGGGAGTGCTACCTGTAATTACTGGTTTTTTTTTTTTTTTAATACACCTTGCCTAGGGTCAGTGTCTCCCCTGGATTCTGTTTCTAATACTTTTGCACTATCTGAAGTATTTTTCTCTGACTTGCTTGAATATAACGTAAGTTCCTAGCTGCATGGGGCTGTGGATAGTGGATTCTCTGACATTAAAGGATATTGGACTATCTCAGAAGTTCATTCTAATGGATTTTTAGTTTCCTACTGTTGGTGGCTTTAAAGAACAGACATTTATTTTCTCACACTTCTGGAGGCCAAAAGGCCAGATCAGGGTCTTGGCTGTGTCATTTCCTTCCTTGTAGGTAACCTGTCGCTGTTGAGTCGATTCTGACTCATAGCCCCCGGCATTCCTTGGTACATTGGCTTGTAGACGATCTTCACATGGGATCTGTCATGTGTGTATCTCTGTGTCTAATCTGCTCTTTTTATAACTCAGAAATGATTAGGTTTAGAACCCACCCTATGTGGGTATGATCTAATGAACATGACAGAGAAAAGTCTGTTTCCAAACAGGAGTACGATCTCAAGTATAGGGGTTAGGATTCCAACATGTAGTTTAGGGGACATAATGAAGACTATACATTTTCAGGATGTCCCTCCCTTCCTCTTACAGAATCACCACTTCACAACCATAAGCAGAGCCTTGGCTAGCCTGCAGCCTAAACAGGGGTCAGAGCATATGAAGTCATCTGCAGATATTCTGGTATGTTTGTTTCCTTTGTTCTCTAGCCCAGTCACCAAGAACACTGCCTGAGTATGACAAACAACATTTGTAGTGGAAGCTTTTCCTTTAATGTCTGTGACATAGAATCATGCAGATATGAGCCTATGCCTTTTTGTAGAGTGTGAAGAATATCAAATTTAGTTTGGGTCTAGGTCTTGCTGAAGGATGCACTATGTACCGTACATAATAACCATCCTGCCATGTGTTACCTGAGAAATCCCTCACATCACAGTATTAAGATAGATCTTGAAGCGGTAAGCATAGTGCCCTTTCAGACTGCTGATTAGGGTTGTAGAATTTATATGATTGGAAAGTGAGTTAAAGTGCTGGGTAAAGAGACATTGCCGGTGATTGCACACACCACATTTCCTTGGGTAAAGCAAGGCTGAAAGAGTCTTCGCTACCACAACTTGTTTTTCATGAACTGAGCAAGGCTCTCCATTTTGTTTTTGTCAACACTACAATAAAAGTTTGAGTGTATAACTCCCAGGGTATAGGAATGCCATGATCCCTGAACAACCATTTTTTTAACAGGTTCAGGGGCAGAGGTCATTTTTCAGTTTTGGCCAGTCCAGATGGAAGCAAAACGTCGCCTGGTCTTGTATAGCATTTTAGACATCTTGGTCATTAACAGGAAACATGGGTGAGGGAATGGTGAAAATCCACGTGTCATGATGTGCTCAGGCCTCTTTCTTGCTTCAGACTTACCTGGCCTACACTCATCTTTTCAGCAAGCCTCTGGTAGAAACTCAGCCATCCTGTTACAAAAGTAAATGGAGGAGAACACAAAATGTCATTTACATTAAACCTGTGAACCCCAAACTTATATACAAGAGATACCTGTGAACTGGAATAGCATGGAAAACTTCAGGAAAAATATAGGACTGGAGTGAGTTGCTGGAAAAGAGAAGAGAGCAGAAGGGACTAGGCCCTTTGTGTGAGCAGCAGTGTTGGCAGCCACGTTTGGTCTTCAGCCCAGGCTTGACCCCAGTTTCATATCTTAGAGCAGGACCCAGGACCTGGATAAGCAACAGGTGCCTCCAGTGGGGGCTGCACTTGTTGAGCACCAACTGGACCTACTGGGCCATTGCCAGCTCTAAATCAGGGCTCAGGTGAGATCAATAACAAGGCCCGATTGTTAAGAGAACCAGGTTGTCCATCATATGCAAATGTTGGATCACTGTGCTGCTGTTCCAGATGGAATTTAACATTCGGGCAATGGAGGCTGCTAAAAATCCATCGGTCTTGTAATGCACATGAATTTCACAGTCACAGAATATTTTCTTTATTTCTTGTAACCAAATTTATATTCCAACCCTGAGCCCCCATTTCTGACAGATAATGGAAAAACTTACTCTAGTAACAGCCACAGCTAGTCAGCTTGCTCCAATTTAGTGATTTTTAAGTTGCTTCTAGTTAAAATTCATGAATTTTCTGGAACTTTCCCCTTCATCCCTCTCCGCTTTCCCTGTGGATGCTTGAAGCCAGGGCCTATCTGGAAGCCATGGGGGCTGGTGTTCCTGACTCCTCCCCAGTGTCTGAGTAATGCAGAGTTCCCTAGATGGAACAGTGTGTCTGTAGACATCACAGTGCTCCCACCATGGCTCAGTCATAAGCTGAGCCTTCATCCTCCTGGTTTCAGGCTCCACCTTGCACTTAGCAGCCGCTGTCATCGGGACTCTTATCTCCACTCAGGAGTCTCAGCCGGATTCTTAGAATCCATCCATCTCTGTCTTTCTCTCAGCTAAAATCAGCACAGTGGGTAATACGGGGAACTCCTGACCGTGTCATGCCTGGCCCACCAGGCTGCCACCACCACTGTGTTCTTCATGCCCAGTGACAAGGATTGGTCTCCAAGGCTGCTTCCCTTAATAATTAAAGAATTGACGCTCATCTTCTCCCAAATCCCCCCAGACTTTTGGGGGAAACCTGTGATAAGCCCAATCACTACCCTGATACATCAGGACTTTATTCTGCCGCTAGGACTCTGATTTTACTTTGTAGCTTCTGCTTACCCTGTGCTTCTCCAAATTTTTCCCTTCTCCCCAATTTGGAGTGGTGGTGGAAGAACTTGTTCTGCCAGTTCCTGTCTCTTCAAAACTATTTTTGTCTTTCATTTGAACTAGAGCCAAGAATTTGTGGAGTCTTGCTGTTTTTGTTTTGTTGTTTTTCTCCTGGCAACTCCCCCTAGGGCAAAGGGTGAACTGGCCGCCCCATAACTGTTTGGAGTTTGGGCTTGGGGACGGGTGGGAGTGGCAGAGGTGATGGTGAAGAGGGGACACATCCGTCAACATTCTGTCATTGTCCTGGCAGAGTCCCCAAATCTGACTCACCATTCAAGGTTCAGAGCAGGTTTGAGACTCCTGGGGGTAAATTCTTTTAGCTGCCCTTCACACCGGGAGGACAACTGCTGTGCTAAGCCACTGGAGCCAGGGCTACTGCTGAGGAGCATGTCACCTCCTTTGGGGTGCTGAGATAACACAAAGGGTACAAAACACTACTTCTGAACAGCCTGAAAAGTACAAATAGGAGGAGGTTGCGCTTTCTGTTTTTTCATGCTTTTCTAAAATCACTGATTAGAGCTCTAATAAGAAATTCCTTGATAAATATATAAACTATGTATATTATATAATATGTTTCTTTAAGGGATTTCTGGTTGGATTTTTCAGGAGCTAGCTATTTAGTCATGATACTTACTGTTTCTGATTTTTCTCAAGTTTTTCTTCTTAAAATCTTAGGAATCCATACATAATATCACATATAGATTCTAAAAAGGATTTAGAGGAGGGTTTTAAGCAAAGTAGCCCTGAGGCAAATTGAAGCTTGGGGAGAGTCTTCCTGACTACCCCAGCATGCCAGTCCTCTTCTCCAAGGGAACTCAGAGATCACTGGATTCTAATTCCTGAGCCAGTCTTTTACTCTTTTGCCTCAGGCAGTCAGTTTGTTTTTATTTTGTCTTTAAAGTAAAGCCACCCCTACTTACCAAGCCCCTTGAGGGTTCTCTTTTTCCCAAAGATTGGCTCTTTGCAGTCTTTTTCATATAGTCCTTTTAAAGATGGCAAGACCCTCTCTATTTTAAGGGTATATACTACTTTTAACTGCAAACCAAACCCATTGTTATCGTCAGTTCTGACTCATGGCAACAGAGTAGAACTGTGCCCTAGAGTTTTCTTGCACGTAATCTTTACAAAAGCAGTTTGCAAGGTCTTCCACGGCACCACTGAATGGGTTCGAACCACTAAACTTTAGGTTAGCAGCCAATTGCAGACCACTTGTGACACCCAAGCTCCTTACTTTTAACCACAGGGAATAATAAATTGCTAAATTTGTCAGAAGGAAGAGGTACAAGCTGCACTGAAGACATTGGTGAAAAACAAGCCTCCAGGAATTGACAGAATACTAATTGAGATGTTTCAACAAACAGATGCAGCGCTGGAAGTGCTCACTCGTCTATGCCAAGAAATTTGGAAGACAGCTTACCTGGCGAACTGACTGGAAGAGATCCATAATTGTGCCTATTCCAAAGAAAGGTGATCCAACTGAATGTGGAAATTATAGAACAATACCATTAATATCATTCACAAGTAAAATTTAGCTGAAAATCATTCTAAAGCGGCTGCAGCAGTACATCAACAGGGAACTGCCAGAAATTCCAGCAGGATTCAGAAGAGAGTGTGGAACCAGGGATATCATTCCTGATGTCAGATGGACATTGGCTGAAAACGGAGAATACCAGAAAGATGTTTACCTGTGCAAAGGCATTTGACTGTGTGGATCGTAAAAAATTGTGGATAACGTTGTGAAGAAAGGGAATTCCAAAACACTTAATTGTGCTCATGAGGAACCTGTACATAGATTAAAAGGCAGTCATTTGAACAGAAGAAGGGGACACTGAGTGGTTTAAAGTCAGGAAAGGTATGGTCAGGGCTGTATCCTTTCACCATACTTATTCAGTCTGTATGCTGAGCAAATAATCTGAGAAGCTGGACTACGTAAAGAAGACCGGGGCATCAGGAATGAAGGAAGACTCATTAAGAACCTGCTTTATACAGATGACACAACCTTGCTTTTGGAAAGTTAAGAGAATTTGAAGCACTTACTGATGAAGATCAAAGACTATAGCCTTCAGTATAGCTTACACCTCAACTTAAAGAAAACAAAAATCCTCACAACTGGACCAATAAGCAACATCATGATAAACAAAGATTGAAGTTGTCAAGGATTTCATTTTACTTGAATCCGTAATCAACACCCACAGAAGCACCAGTCAAGAAATCAAGAGAAGGAGCATTGCATTGGGCAAATCGTCTACAAAAGACCTCTTTAAAGTGTTAAAAAGACTAAGGTGCACCTGACCCAAGCCATGGTGTTTCCAGTTGCTTCGTATGCATGCGGAGGCTGGAAGGTGAATAAGGAAGACCGAAGAAGAATTGGTGCCTTTGAATCATGCTGATGGCAAAGAATATTGAATATGCCATGGACTGCCAGAAGAACGAACAAATCTGTCTTGGAAGAAGTACAAACAGAATGCTCATCAGAAGCAAGGATGGTGAGACTGCATCTCACATACTTTGGACATGTTATCAGGAGGAACCAGTCCCTGGAGAAAGACATCATGCTTGGTAAAGTAGAGGGTCAACCAAAAAGAGGAAGACCCTCAATGAGGTGGATTGACACTGTGGCTGCAAAAATGGGCTCAAGCATAATGATTGTGAGGGTGGCGCAGGACTGGACAGTGTTTTGTGTGTTGTATTAGGGTAGCTATGAGTCAGAAGTGACTCAACAGCACCTAACAACAAATTGGTCAAATCAAAAGCTTTTGGATTCCTGGAAGGATTCCTGGAAGGATTCCTGGAGAGAGCCTCTTGCCCTACAATCTGCTCTACTCTTCTCCTGTTAGGGCTCCAGTGGGCTCTCCTGGAGCCCATCAACAAGGATCCCTTGTCTTCGAGTTCTCCATTAGGTTTGGTCAGTGGGAGGCACAGGAGGTCAGAGGTTGTGAAGGGAGTGAGACTAGGACATTATTCTACCTCCGCACTCCTCCTCCTCTCTAGGAAGTGACCATGTGCCTTTACCCAGGACACCCCATACCACAGCTTTTGTCAAGACCCTATCTCACAGCTTCTGCTCCAGCTTCAAGCTCCCTTTTCACCTTCTGGTCTAGGACTGGTGACAGCTCCTCTTCTCAGTTGCAGGCTTTGAGTTCTTTAATTTTTCCTTGCTGGCTTCACCAAATGCAGCTCACACTTTTGAGAATAGCCAACTAGCCTCTTATTAAAGCTTCCTTAATGACCCTGTTGAGTTTGATATCCACTTCCTCCCAGGACCCCAGTAAAATCCATGTAGTCTTTAGGTCCCTGTGCTGCCTTCAGGGCTGCTCAATGTTGTCTAAGCTGTGGACCAGCAGTATCCAGAAGGCCTGCGAGCTTGTTAGAATTATAGAATCTTAGGCTCTGTCCCAGAGTCCCTGAATCAAAATCTGAACTGTCACAAGATTCTCCGGTGACTTATAAGCACCTTAAAGATTAAAAACACTGCTCTAGAAGTAAACTCTCTTCTCAGAGAGTAAGTGGAAAGTAATCTGTTTCATTTTGGGGGAAAGCCCACAGCTGCCCCTGCTTCCTCTGCTCTCCCTCTGACCTCCTCTCTACCCTCTGTTGTTTTGTTGTGAAGGTGCTGCCCAGTTGATTTCAACTCATAGCTACCTTCGTGTAACAGAATAGAACTGCCCCATGGAGTTTTCTAGGCTGTAATGTTTATGGGAGCAGGTTACCAGGTCTTTCACCCACAGAGCCCCTGAGTTGGTTAGAACCACCAACCTTTCAGTTAGCAGCTGAGTGCTTAGCCGTTGTGCCACCAGGGCTCCCTACCCTCTACCCTAGGGCAAAGCTCACGTCCCTCTTACCTCTTCCTTTGTTTATTCCCCAAACTGTTACTGGATTCATCCTAAATTCCAGGCACCAGATTTGTTGTTTAGACAGGTATTGAATTCTCACCTTCCTTGCAGGAGACCTACTTTGATTCCTGGCCAGTGCACCTCATGCGCAGCCACCACCCATCCGTCAGTGGAGGCTCGTGTGTTGCTATGATGCTGAACAGGCTTCAGCAGAGCTTCCAAACTAAGACAGTCTAGGAGGAAAGGTCTGGGGGTCTACTTCCAAAAATCAGTCAACGAAAAACCTATGGATCACAGCAGTCCCACCCACAGCCGACGCACAGGAGTGACGCGGGACCAGGCAGCATTTTGTTCCCTTGTGCATGGGATGTGCACGGGGTCGCCTTGAGGCGAAACTCCACGGCAGCTACTGACAACAGGCAGGCATTAGGAATACAAAGGAGAAAGGGATACACCCCTGCCCTTGAGTCAATTTAGTGAAAACAAGTTCATGGTCAGTGTCAAGACAGTAGGAGACCTGATATCACAGACATAAGAGTAAGATAATGTGGAAACAAAAGCCAAAGTTATGTAAATTAAAATAACCCTGCTTGTTGAATTTGAGGAAGTCCCTCTGTAAAAATCCTTTGCAAAGCATTGGGTTTTCTATTTTTCAGTATCATTTGAAAATCTTGAGCAACCATATCTGATTATAACCCTGGGTTCCCAGACTTTATGCTGATGTCACTTTTTGACAAATTTACACTGTGTGGAATCAATTGAGTTGAGGCAGCTGCTAAGCAACAAATGCCTGTATGGCAGCTAGAGCCCTCAGGGAATGAAGGAGCTGATTTTTTTCCAAACGAAAATTCACAGAGAAAAAAAACCAAGTGATTCACCTCATAAACATCTTTGGAATTAATTTCAGCACTTATTAAAGAGTCCAAATTCTCCTCTCCTAAGGGACCCCATCTTTTGTCACCTGTAAGAAAAAACAAACAGCTGCCAATTGCTTCTGACTCACGGAAACCCCATTTGTCAGAGCAGAGCTGTGCTCCACAGAGTTTTCAGTGTCTGATTTTTCTGAAGTAGATCGCTAGACTTTTCTTCTGAGTCACCTCTGGGTAGACTACAACCTCCAACCTTTTGGTTAGTACCCAAGCATGTTAACTCTTTGCCCCGCCCAGGGACTTCCTGCCATTCTCATCCCTGCATCATCTCATAAGTGAAATAACAGAGAGTCCTAATTTCCCAAGTGTAATGGGATGGGGGGCAATTTTTCATACTGTTATTTCTTTTTTAAAGAAACATTGGCTTAGGGCTACAAATGCCGATTTAACCATTCCTTCATTCAAGAGGACCAGGTTTGTCATTCAAAACTTTCTACTGGCGGTTTTGCCACCTCTTTCTGGCATTAGAATTGAGTGGTAGAGAAAAGATCTCAGTCATCTGGATTTTCGAGCTTCATCTCTGCCCTCTTTGGCCTGGATGCCACCTTGGATCAGCACATGTGGCTCACTCCTCTGAGTGAGAGCAACTGGCACTTGGATTAACAACCTCTGTGTACACTTGTAGGAGTGAATGGCCTTTCTAGATCTGGCCCTGTTATTCTGACACCCCTTTACCATATGGGAAATGGCTGAGCCCACCAGTTCTGAGAATTCTGAAGTGGGCTAAGTGAGAAACTATAAGGGACATCATTGTCTGTGATCTGTACGTGAGATTCCATCTAGATGTGATCCCCAGGTTGAGATGGGAATCTGCAGGCTTTACTTAGTGGTTTTCAAACTATGGGTGGATACCCAGTATGGGTCATGAAAACAATTTAGTTGGTCACTATCAGCATTTAAAAAAGCGGAAGAGAAAATACATCAGAGTACAGCACACATAATGAGACACTCATGAAATTTTTATTTGTTATGTACATGGTGTGTACAGGATAGAGATATTAATTGTATTTCTTGATGTATGTTGAGGTTTAAAAAGTTTTTGAAAAACACTCCTCTAGGAAATACACAGTGTTTGAAATAAGAAGTTTTAGATGGGTAAAGGGTAGGTGGGGATTGGGGTCAAGGTGCTTATCTTTAAATGAAGGGAAATGGAGTTGAACAAAACAGCATTTTGAGATCAAGTGACCATGATAGTGATTCCTGAAGTTTATACCTGCTAAACTGCAGCTGAAGCCTTGGTGGT
Organism: Elephas maximus indicus; assembly: GCF_024166365.1. Classification (NCBI taxonomy): domain Eukaryota; kingdom Metazoa; phylum Chordata; class Mammalia; order Proboscidea; family Elephantidae; genus Elephas; species Elephas maximus. Next base: position 25,470,087 of record NC_064829.1, read on the forward strand.
ACAGTGGTTAACCAACAGGTCAGCAGTTCGAATCTGCCAGCTGCTCCTTGGAAACCCTATGGGGCTGTTCTACTCTGTCCTACAGGTTCCATATAAGTTGGACTCGTGAGCACAGTGGTTAAACTGCTTGGCTGCTAATCAGGTTGGCTCTTCGAACCCACTAGCCCCTCTGTGAGAGAAAGATGTGGCAGTCCGCTTTGGTAAAGATTTACGGCCTTGGAAAACCTCCAGGGTTTCTCCTCTGTCCTATGGGGCTGCTATGATTTGGAATCAACTTGAAAGCAATGGGTATTTTAAACTGTAGCTAGAAATTAGCAACTGTTGGGTCACAAACTTCTATATTATAAATTTTTCATTTTTTACCCCTTAATTTTCTTCCCTCCTCCTTCCTTTAGTTTTTAGTTTTCAAAGAACTCTTTGAAAAATTATCCTGTCATATATATTTAAAGAGAATTTTCCTAAATATGCCAGAGTCTGAAAAGGGTAAGTGTATATACCCAGATCAGGAAAAGCTGGTGATGTGAGGATTAAAATGTGAGAACACAGAGGAGGAAAGCGCCCCCCATGAAGAGAGAGTTGGAGCCTAGCCCACCTCACCAACACCTCATTTTCCCACCCCAGTAACAGCCATCCCTCGGTGATCCTCCTACCACGCACGCACCAGGATGCCTTCTCAGGGCGCACTGATCACTTATTTGTGTTCCCTTCATTCTTCAAAACCACTATTTCAGTACCTTTGCTCCTGGTAGGTGAATCCCTGAAAAAGATTAACAGAATCAAACCAAATTCCTCACACAACAAGATCTGCCATTCACAGCTATTACAATTTTGCTATGGAAAAAAAAAATCCCTAAAATAGTAAAATTTCTTTTTAGAGCTCAGTTCCTTAGCATTCAAATCTTTTTATTCTCTGGGTTTGTCCTTTGCTCAAAAAATATCTGAAATGTTTCAATATGATTATTCAGATTTGAATTTTGTATGAAAAGTATTTTGAGACTATGAATAAAATCAACTAAAGCAATTAAGGCGTCCCGGTGGCCCCATGGCTAAGTGCTCAGCTGCTAACCAAAAGGTTGGCAGTTCAAACCCACCAGCTACTCTGAGGGAATAAAGACGAGGTGATCTGCTCCTGTAAAGATTATAGCCTAGGCAACTCCGTGGAGCAGCTATATTTTGTCATATAGGGTCACTATGAGTAGAAATTGACTCGATGGCACACAAAATTATAACAACAACAATAAAACAAATATTGTCATCCCCTGAGTGAGGAAAGTTCTTTAAGCTACATCATTGTTATTTACCTTTCTTTTATACCATATATCATTTGTGTTCACATTTTAAGAGCTTAATGAAAACAGTCATTTCCTACTGGGGCTATGGTCTACAATTGGGGAAAACTACTTTCATGCAGGTCAATGATTCCCAGCAGTGGGAGTTTAAAAAAAACAAACAAACAAAACACAACACTGGTATGTGGACCCCACTCTCTGAGATTCTGATTCAGTTGATCTGAAGTGTAGCCCAGGCTCCAGATTTTAAAAAGTTGTAATGTGCAGCCAAAGTTGAGAACTTCGAATGGTTAAACATTAATTTGGTGGCTTTGCTTCCTGTAGGTGTAGAAATAGATTGTTTAGGTGTTTTGTTTTACTACTACTTAAATACACAGTATTAACCAAAGTTATCATTCTTTATTAAAAGTGTCAGGCACAACTTTCAAAGACTTCTGTATTTTAAATATATAGGCACGAAAGTTTTTTTTGTTTCTTAATGAGGAAATTGAATTCATCTTTCCTAACAATCTTCAGTCTTAATCGCTGCTTAATCCAACTGTGATTTCCTCTTTAACTAACTTGAGTCGTTCTGCTTCTTTCAACACGTTCTGATGCTTTCTACATTTTGTCTCATCAGAAACTACAGCTCAGCTTCAGTTTCTCCTGGCCTTAGGGCAACTTCAGATTCCATTCTCTTCCAGATTTTTCTTCCTGCAGCTTTTGCGATATACATTATTCACTGAACACTTTTTGAGTGCCCGTTGCATGCTAGACTTTATATTGGGTGCTTGGGATACAAGGATGATTCAGACACAGTTTTTGTCTGACACAAGAGTTCCTGTGAAAACCCAGTGTCTGCAGCAGTGTCTGGGAGTCTGGTGTAAATGGCTATTTGCTCTGTCAGGAAAAGCTTCAACAGAGGTAATGATATTTGAATTGAGTCTTAAAGGATAAGTATGTTGCCTGGCCTGGCAGCAAAGGGGAAAAGAACATTCTTTGTCAAAGAAAACAGCCTTGCAAAAAACACCAACATCCATGCATGGCCTGTTGGGGCAACTGTGGGAAGGTTTGTGGGTGAGGAATTGCAGGGGGTGAGGCTGAAAACAGACATGAGAAAGAAGGTGGAAGACCTTACAGCTTTGGTGTTTACACCTCTACCTTTGCACAATAGGGAGCCCACAGGACAGGAACTACAGGAACAGACTTACTCCCTGGCACCATGGAGGATGGGTGTAAGGGCAAAAATACAGGAAGCAAGAAAAGAGAATTAGGGGGTTATTGCTTGAACTAAGGTGCAGGTACTATTGACAAGAAGAGGGACTAGACTTTACAAGCACCTTGAATAATTATAAGAAAAGCATGATCATTGTGGAAAATCTGGGGATGACAGAGAAATATAAAGAAGAAAATGAAAATAATCCATAACCCTTCCCCTGAGATAGCCACCATTAACAATTATTTCCGGTCTTTTTCTTGGCACATTTTATGAAGTTTAGATTCTGATTTCTCATTTAACGTTACAAAAAGCCTTTTCTTATTTCAATAAAGACAGTCCATTGGCATAATTTTAATAGCCTCAAAATCACCTTTGTATGGTGAAAATGAAAATACCAAACTGTTCCCATAATTGGTTGTTTCCAAGTTTTCAAAAATCAACCTAAGTTTTAACATCTTTGTGCAAAAATCTTCTCTAAACCTGTTATTATTTCCACGGACTATGTGCCATGAGGAAACCCTGGTGGCATAGTGGTTAAGTGCTACAGCTGCTAACCAAGGGGTCAGCAGCTCGAATCCACCAGGTGCTCATTGGAAACTCCATGAGGCAGTTCTGCTCTGTCCTATAGGGTCGCTATGAGTCGGAATTGACTGGACGGCAGTGGTTGGTGGTTTATGCGCCCTGAGTAGAATTAATGAGTTAAGCCGTAATTCTTCATAAGACTTTAAAGCTGCTGTATTACTTTTCAGAGAAAGTACAAAAACTTACACTTTAGATTTTAGAAATATTCAAGACAGGATAGTTTGGATTTGCTGAACAATTGCTTTGGGGGACTAAATAATGATGAATTAGACCAAAAATGATTTCAGTTTCCTGATTCGACCAAGCCAAAAACAAAACAAAACAGAAAACCAAACCTGTTGCTGCTGAGTGGATTCCGCTTCATAGCAACCCTATACAACAGAGCAGAACTGCCCCATAGGGTTTCCAAGGAGCAGCTGGTGGATTCAAACTACCAACATTTTTGATTAGCAGCCATCGCTGTCAACCACTGCACCACCAGGGCTCCCCTACTTTGGCAGAGCTGGTAAATGGTATCATCACTGACCAATGAAAACAGACAAATTCAGGAAGAACAAAGAAGATGATGAGTTGTTTTGGACTTGCTACATTTGAAATACTTCACTGGTGGAAAATCCAAGTAGGATACAGTGAGGCAATTGAAAATATGGTGTAGAATTCAGCAAAAGAGGAGGGGGAACTCAAAGTCTAGATTTGAGATCAATTTAGCATATAAATGTTTGTCAAAGTCATAGGAGTAAGTAGGAGAGAGAAAACAGTAAGAATAGAGGGGTGGGGATAAAACCCTGGGAACATCAGTGCTTTTATGGATTGGGTATAGGAGGAGCCAGTGAAACAGGAAAACCCAAAGATAGCATTGTCCTGAAAGCCAGTAATAAGAGTGTCATGGATTGAATTATGTCCCCCCTAAAGTGTGTGTATCAACTTGGTTAGGCCATGATTCCCAGTATTCTGCAGTTTTCCTCTGTTTTGTGATTGTAATTTTTTGTTAAAAGGATTCGGGTGGGATTGTAACACCACCCTTACCCAGGTCACATCCCTGATCCAAGGTAAAGGGAGTTTCCCTGGGGTGTGGCCTGCACCACCTTTTATCTCTCAAGGGATAAAAAGGAAAGGGAAACAAGCAGAGAGTTGGGGAACTCATACCACCAAGAAAGCAGCACCAGGAGCAGAGCACATCCTTTGGACATGGGGTCTCTGCGCCTGAGAAGCTCCTTGGCCAGGGGAAGAATGAAGACAAGGACCTTCCTCCTGAGCTGACACAGAGAGAAAGCTGTCCCCTGGAACTGTCACCTTGAATTTGGGCTTGTAACCTACTAGACTGTGAGAGAATAAATTTCTCTTTGTAAAAGTCATCCACTTGTGGGATTTCTGTTATAGCAGCACTGGATGACTAAGACAAAGTGATTATCCAGAAAGGAAAGCATGGTCTACAGCCCTGGCTCTTGACCCTATCAGACGTCTCGTTCCCATTTGCCATGCTGAAATGAAATTTATAGATAATAGAATCACCTACGCATATAATTTAAAAGAGATCAGTAGAGAATATTGCCCTGAGATAATCTTTAAACCTGAAACCAAAAATATCCCCTGAAGTCATCTTAAAACCCAACAATAGTTTAGCTTAACTAGTAAAAAAGGTCAGCCTTGAGCATTATGCTCTTTTAAGAACTATCTATATAGGATCGATTTGACAACAGCAACTTGAAAGATTAGGTAGGAACCTCAGGGGGCAGTGAGTTTATGTTAATGAGGGAGGAACAACTCAGAAAAGGAGGGTGACAGTGGTTGCACAACTTGAAGAATGTAATCAATGTCACTAAATTGTGTATTGTAGAAACTGTTGAATTGGTGTATGTTTTGCTGTGTATATTCTCAGCAACAAAAAAATTGATAAAATTTAGGGGAAAAAAAAATCAATAGAATGCCCCAACCGTCATGTAAAGGAAAACAAAATAAAATAATAAGTAATTCATTGTGTAATCATTGGGACATGACTAAAATAGAAGATCCAGTGAAGTACTATAGTCGTGTGGCTGTGCTGATGAGCACATTTACCATGAATGGGAAAGCTACACATGGAAACCAGGCCACACATGCTGTGCTATTCTGCTGCAGATGACCTCTATTTCTGGAGTGGTGAACATTCAAACAAAACAAAGTACAGTTTTCCCTCTATTTACTCTATACTTGTGGTGCCAGGACTTCAATGTATAAAAACTACTTTGTGTCATGTGTAAAACTGAATTGGCTCCAGGTTCAGATGATTATAAACAAGTTTCCCCCCTTGGTGAGTGTGTCAGGGGATGTGAAAGTCAGATGTGACACTGGACATCTCTTTGTTGTATGGGACTGTCCACTGCATTGAAGGACTCCTGGCATTCCTAGCCCTTGCCAATTAAGTGCCGTGGAGGTCCCTAGTCATTGTAACAATCAAAAAGCTTTCCCATGGTGTTCCATGGACACAGTCCAAGTGAGAAGCATGGTTTACAGAGCCAAATGGCCCTCCCAGATCCTTGAGCTTTATAGGGTTTCGGCTAAGCAAGAAATGGGAAAATAGCATAAAGGTGTAATAACTGTGATAGCTCTAAAACTCTGTAGTTCTCTCACCCTGTTTCTACCTAAATGTTCCAACTCCTTCCCCCTTCCTCTCTGACCTATAGGTTTTTAGGTTAATTCATTAGACAAGGAAATGCCTCAGGTCCTCTAATCTGAGAGTTTTAACTCACTTCAAACAGAATTTGTGGCCTAAACTGCCTCCAGCCTGATGCTTACATTTACCTGATTCAAACTTTATTTTAAACATTAAGCAGAACATACGAAGATCTTGAAAGAAACCCCTTAATTACTCTGGGTGATTTGTGTGGCATTTTTACTGATCATATTGGGTTCAAAGCTTTCTCCCTGAAAGACCATTCTACTTTCAAACCGTGTGACCTTGGGCAAGTCACGTAACATCTGGAGCTTAAGTTTCTTTGTAATTAAAAGACATATGTGGTCTAATAAATGCGAAACCCTAAAATGCCATATCATTATGTTATGGACCATGATTGAACATAGAAGACCTTGGCATGTAAGTGTAAGTAAAACTCTTATACTTGAAATAAGGACAAATGAGAATGATGGCTTATCAGTATTTCCTTGAATTATTACTTTAAGTATTCAGGCCATGAAGGCTCATCTCATGTATACCTTCTGTGATCATTAAGGCTGTGTGTCAACTTGACTGGGCCATGATTCTCAGTGGTTTGGCAGTTATGATGTAATTTGACAGTTGTATGATGGTGTGATCACTTCCATGATGAGATTTGATATAATGTGATCACCTCCATGATGGGCTCTGCTTTGAGTGGCCAGTCAGTTGAAAGGGAGTTTCCTTGGGGGTATGGTCTGCCTAGAATATAAGTGGACTTTCTGGCAAGGCTGGTAGGCTTTTGCTTTCTCTGGATCTTGCAGCTGGATCCTGTTCATCTGACCTCTGGTTCTTGGGACTTGAGCTAGCAGCTTACCTGCCATCTTGCCTGCTGACCTTGGCATTCATCAGTCTTCACAGCCTGTGAGCAAGAGCCCTGCTGTCTGACCTGCTGATCCTGGATTCGCCAGTCCCTGTGGCTACATGAATCAGGAGAAGCCTCCGACCTGACCCACGGACTGGGGACTTTCCAGCCACTACAACCGTGTGAGCCATTTCCTCGATATAAATTTTTCTCAATATATGCTTTACTGGTTTTACTTCTCTAGAGAACCCAGCCTAAGACATTTAGTACTGAGAGTGGTTCTAGAGAAATAAAATTGTAAGGATGAGTTTTCTAAATTGGTTCTCAAGTCTGGTCAGTCTTAAAGATTTGATGAATCTGCTTCCAGTAGTTAAGAGGGCACTGCTAATGCATGACATGAAGTGGCAATAGAAATACGTAAAATATCACCACCAATAAATCAGGTCCTAGTAAAAGGCAAGGCTCTGGGTGATTGCATGTGTGATACCTTTCTACAATTTTGTCGTAATAAGTATAAGGAAGCTGATTGGCTGGTCCTACTTTCACTAAACAAAGTGTTGAAAGAAACAGATGACCCCAGGACTTCAGAGTCAAAGCTCAAGCACCACATAAACTACCTCAAAGTTTCCACTTGTGCTTTGAAAGAAAGTTTTATTTCTTATAGTAACAGAGCTTGATACTGCCAAAAACCAAACCCAGAGTCTTATTTTAAGAGTGGCTGAATTACAACACCAACTGAACTGCCAACCTCAAGAGGTGTCTGAAGTTAAAGTGAGGGCATTGATTGGGAAGAAATGGGATCCTGAAACTTGGAATAGGAACATATGGGCAGATAATCAGAAAGCTGGAAACACTGAGCCCCTAAATTCTGTTGAATCACTCCTACCAACAGAACCAGCCCTCTCACTCCCATCTGAAGAGGTTACTCCATGTTTGTCTGCTAAGCCACCCTCCCAGGTAAAACCATTAGCCCCCCACCCCCATCTGATGAGATAGACCAAGCTGTTTCTAAAGAGCCTTTCTCTGAGTCATTGCCTGGAGCGTTGCCTGAGGCAGATGCCTTACAAGACAATGCTAAATGCTCTCAAAACACATCCCCACCACCAATTTTGGCTTCTAGACCTATAACTAGACTGAAGTCCCAGCAAGCCCCAAAAGGTGAAGTACCAAGTGTGACCCAGGCAGGAGTACACTACACTCCAGAAGAACTGCTTGAATTTTCTGGGGAATATGTGCAGGAATGGCTATTAAGAGTATGGGATAATGGTGCAAGGAACATAAAGATGGATCAGTCTGAGTTTATAGATATGGGCTCACTAAGCACAGATTCTTCGTTCACTGTTTCAGCTCAAGAGGTTAGGAAAAGATCTAATAGTTTACTTAGTCAGGTCACTGAAGCATGGATTACAAGGTGGCCTGTACTAAAGGAAGTTGAAGTACCAGGCCTGCCTTGGTATACTGTAGAAGAAGGTATCCAAAGCCTTAGGGAAATTGTCATGGTAGAGTGGTTTTATCAGGTTAGACACACAGACCCACACATGAAGTGCCCAGAGAACACATCTTTTACCACAGTGGTGAGGAACATATTTGTGAAGGGAGCCCCAACGTCCTTGAAGACTGCTGTGATTGCTACTTTATGTAAGTCACATTTGACAGTGGGAACTGCCCTGACTGAATTAAGACATCTAACTGTAATGGGGCTGACTGGACCCTGTGGGATAGGGGCCAAATATTAGCACTCAATCAGCAAACACAAGGTGGGTGTTGTTACTGTAATGGTGGAGTCAAAACAGTAGTCAGAATAGTCTGACTTGTATGGATTTATGGCATTGGTTACTTGGTCATGGTGTCCCTAGGAGTGGAATAGATAGGACACCTACTAAATATTTACTTGATATGTACAAGTGGAAGAATTCTAGGTTAAGGGAACAGCAGTCAAACTCCAATCGCCAGAATACAGTGTGATGGCCCCTCAATCAATTCCCAGACTTGAGTGAGTTTATAGGCCCATAATCCCTTGGATGAAGGGGAGGACAGGCCTGTTTGAGGAAGGACTCCAAAACACTGCCAAAAACTTATACTGTTAATCTTTCTCCAGTCTTCCCCAAAGGAATCTACAGCCTTTTATGAGTCACTGTTCACTGGGGAAAAGGAAATAATCAGACTTTTTGGGTATTACTGGATACTGACTCTGAACTGATACTAATTCCAGGAGATCCAAAACACTGCAGTGGCCCACCATTTAGAGTGGGAGCACATGTAGGTCAGATTATTAATGGAGTCTTAGCTAATGACTGTCTCACAGTAGGTCCAGTGGGTCCCCAAACCAATCCTATAGTAATTTTCCCAGTTCCAGAATGCCTAACTGGAATAGATATACTCAGCAACTGGCAGAACCCCTACATTGGATCACTAACTTGTGCAGTAGGGCTATTACAGCAGGAAAAGCCAAATGGAAGCCATTAGAACTGTCCCTACCCATTGCCATCCATTGCCATCAAGTTGATTCCGACTCATACCAACCCTATAGGACAGAATAGAACTGCCCCATAGAGTTTCCAAGGAGCACCTGATAGATTCAAACTGCTGACCTTTTGGTTAGCAGCTGTAACATTTAACCACTATACCACCAGGGTTTCCAGAACTGTCCATACCTAGGAAAATAGTAACCCAAAAGCAATACCACATTCTTGGAGGGATTGCAGAAATTACTGCCACCATCAAAGACTTGAATGATGCAGGGGTGGTGATTCCCACCACATCCCCATTCAGCTCGCCTATTTGGTCTGTGGAAAAAACAGATGGATCTTGGAGAATGACAGTGGATTATTGAAAACTTAAAGAGGTGGTGACTCCAATTGCAGCTGCTGTTCCAGATGTGGTTTCATTGCTTCAGCAAATTAATACATCTCCTGGTACCTGGTGTGCAGCTATTGATCTGGCTAATGCCTTTTTCTCCATACCTGTTTCAAAGGACCACTAGAAACAGTTCGCTTTCAGCTGGCAAGGCCAGCAGTACACCTTCAGTGTCCTACCTGAGGGCTATGTCAACTCTCCAGGCCTATGTCATAATTTAGTCTGTGGGGACCTTGATCACCTTTCCCTTCTCCAAGACATCACACTGGTCCATTACACTGATGACATTATGCTGATTGGACCCTGTAAGGAGGAAGTGCCAATAACTCTGGGCATTGGTAAAACATTTGCATGCTAGAGGGTGGGAAATTAACCCAAAAACAATTCAGGAACTTTCCACCTCAGTGAAATTTCTAGGGTTCAGTGATGTGGGTCATTTTGAGATATTCCTTCTAATGTGAAGGATAAGTTATTGCCATCTGGCCCCTCCCACAGCTAAAAAGGAGGCACAATGCTTGGAGGACCTCTGGATTTTGGAGGCAGCATATTCCTCATTTGGGTGTGCTACTCTGGCCTATTTATCAAGTGACTTGAAAAGTTGCTAGTTTTGAGTGGGGCACAGAAGAAGAGAAGGCTCTGCAATAGGTGCAGGCTGCCGTACAAGCTGCTCTGCCCTTTGGGCCATATGATCCAACTGATCCAATGGTGCTTCAAGTGTCAGTGGCAGATAGAGAAGCTGTTTGGAGTCTTTGGCAGGCCCCTATTGGCGAGTCACAGTGCAGACCCTTAGGATTTTGGAGTAAAGCTCAACCATCCTTTGCAGATAACTATTCTCCTTATGAGAAACAGCTTTTGGCTAGTTACTGGGCCTTAGTAGAGACTGAACACTTAACCATGGGCCACCAAGTGGCCTGAGCTGTCCATCGTAACTGGGTGTTGTCTGACCCACAGAGCCATAAAGTTAGATGTGCTCAGAAGCACTCCATCATTAAATAGAAGTGGTATATATGAGATTAGGCCCAAGCAGAACCTGAAGGCACAAGTAAGTTACATGAGGAAGTGGCCCAAATGGCCATGGTTTCTATTCCTGTCATGTTGCCTTGCATTTCCCAATCTGCACCTATGGCCTTGTGGAGAGTTCCTTATGATCAGTTGACTGCGGAAGAGAAAACTCACGCCTGGTTTATAGATGGTTCTGAGCTATATGCAGGCACCACTCGAATGCAGACAGTGGCAGCACTACAGCCCCTTTCTGGGACCTCCCTGAAGAACAGGGAGGTGAAGAGAAAGCCTCCCAATGGGCAAAACTTCGAGCAGTGTACCTGGTTGTTCACTTGTTTGGAAGAAGAAATGGCCAGATGTGTGATTGTATATTAATTCATGGACTGAGGCCAATGGTTTAGCTGAATTATCAGGGACTTAGAAGGAACATGATTGGAAAACTGGAATCAAGGAGGTATGGGGAAGAGGTGTGTGGATAGACTTCTCTGAATGGGCCAAACAAATAAAGATGTTTGTGTCCCATGTGAGTGCTTACCCAAAGGTTACCTCAGCAGAGGATGATTTTAACAATCAAGTGGTTAGGATAACGTGTTCTGTGGAAACCAGTCATCCTCTTTCCCCAGCCACTCCCATCATCACTCAATAAGCTCGTGAACAAAGTGGCTGTTGTGGCAGGGGTGAAGGTTATGCATGGGATCAGTAACATGATCTTCCACTCACCAAAGGCGATTTGGTTGTAACTGCTGCTGAGTGCCCAATCTGCCAGCAGCAGAGACCAACACTGAGTCCCCGATATGGCAATATCCCTCGAGTGATCAGCCAGCAACCTGGTGGTAAGTTGATTACATTGGACCACTTCCATCATGGATAGGGCAGCGTTTTGTTCCTATTGGATATGGATTTGCCTTCCCAGAACGCAATGGTTCTGCCAAAACTACCATCCATGGACTTACAGAATGCCTTATCCACCGTCATAGTATCCCACACAGCATCGCCTCAGATCAAGGGACTTAATTTACAGCAAATGAAATCCGGCAATGGGCCGGGCCCATGCTCGTGGAATTCACTGGTCTAACCATGTTCCCCATCATCCTGAAGCAGCCAGCTTGATAGAACAATGGAATGGCCTTCTAAAAACACAATTACAGCACCAGCAAGGTGGCAATACCTTGCAGGTTTGGGGCACTGTTCTTCAGGAGGGTATATATGCTCTAAACCAGAGTCCAGTATATGGTGCTGTTTCTCCCATTGCCATGATTCACGGGTCCAGGAATCTAGGGGTGGAAATGGAAGTGGCACCACTCACTATTACTCCTAGTGACCCACTCGCAAGATTTTTGCTTCCTGTCCCTGCGACCTTTTGCTCTGCTGGTCTAGAGGTCTTAGTTCGAAAGAGGAATGCTCCCACCTGGAGACACATCACTGATTCTATTGAACTGGGAGTTAAGAATGCCACCTGGCCACTTTGGGCTCCTTATGCCTCTGGATCAACAAGCAAAGAAGGGAGTTATCATATTGGCTGGTGTGATCAATCCTGATTACCAGGAGGAGATCAGATTGGTATTACATAATGGAAGTAAAGAAGAGTATGTCTGGAATGCAGGAGATCCCTTAGGGCGTCTGTTAGTACTACCATGCCCTGTGATTAAAGTCAATGGAAAACTACAGTAACCCAATTCCAACACAATTAATAATGGCCCAGACCCTTCAGGAATGAAGGTTGGGGTCTTTCCACCAGGCAAAGAAGCATGACCAGCTGAGGTACTTACTGAGGGCAACCGGGAAACTGAATGGGCGATAGAAAAGGGTAGTTCTAGCTATGAGTTATGACCACATAATCAGTTGCAGAAACAAGGACTGTAATTGTTTTGAGTGTTTCTGCTTTGTGTGTGTGCATCAAATATTTTTGTTTTCTTCACTTGTAAAATACAAGATATAAACAGGACTAGTACATATTCGGTTATATATGTGTTTGTTGTATCATGTCTTTATAATTGTGTTTATCCAGAGATTATGCATGGTTTAAGGAGGTGTGTATAGGTGCCAGGTTGACAAGTGGTGGACTGTGATCATTAAGGTTGTGTGTCACCTTGGCCCAGCCATGGTTCTCGGTGATTTGGCAGTTATGATGTAGCTTGGCGGTCATATGATGATATGATCACTTCCATAATGAGATTTGATATAATGTGATCACCTCCATGATGGGCTCTGCTATGAGTAGCCAGTCAGTTGAAAGGGAGTTCCTTGGGGTTGTGGACTGCCTGGAATATAAATGGACTTTCTGGTAAGGCTGGTGGGCTTTCGCTCACTCTTGGATCCTGCAGCTGGCTCTTGTTTGCGTGACCTCTGGTTCTTGGGACTTGAGCTAGCAACTTACCTGCCATCTTTCCTGCTGATCTTGGGATTCATCAATTTTCACATTCTGTGAGCAAGAGCCCTGCTATCTGACCTGCTGACCTTGGATTTGCCAGCCCCTGTGGCTACGTGAATCTGGAGAAGAGTCCAGCCTGACCCGCAGACTGGGGACGTTCTAGCCTCTACAGCCATGTGAGCCATTTTCTTGATAGAAATCTCTATATATACTTATAAGCTTTACTTTTCGCTTCTCTAGAGAACCCAGCCTAAAAAAAAAAAAAAAATTTTTTTTTTTTTAAGACACCTTCTATTTCATTTTATGCTTACTTTTTTCTCTTCTCTGTTCTATCTTTTCATGCGCAAAGGGAATGAACAAATTTGGGGTGGATAGAGAAAGTGTGGGGGCTGAGAGTTACACTTAGGGCTCTGGAGGCTATGGTCTGCATGGAAGAGCACCAGAGAATTCCAGGTGATTTCCAGGGAACTATGTAAATGTCTTACCCTTCCCTCATGCTCACTCTCTCCTCTTCAGTTCCAAGAGCTACACCAAGAGTCATAAAACATTTCTTGGCAGTGACATTACCCTGTTTGCTTTCATCAGTAAAGTATGTATATTGGCTTCCAACATGCTGAGGATTTGATTTAGACTCCTCATTCTTCCAGGAGCCCACGAAGGTTAAGGGTCATCCAGGAGGATATTATAGAATATAATTCACAATATGAATGGAAAATTTTACAGTCATCAATACGGAAGTGGCCTGAATTACTTGCTAAACCTCTATTAGAGCAGTACACAATGGATGTGAAGGAGAGCGAGAAGTTATACTTTGTGAATTCTAAGCGATAATAACATTAATTTTATTAATTCTGTATTCATTTTCAGTGATGGAAAAGAAAAACATTAGATAACATTGTTAAACTGTTTCCCACTTAAAGATCAACGATAATTTCCCTTTAAAAAATGTGTATGGTGTACTTAAGGTGTTGTAAAATAGCGACACAGAATATGGAATGTGGTTTAAATAGCTGCCAAGATTTTTGCCTGTTTTCTACAGCATATTTCACCAAACGCCATGAATTCTCCTCTCCCCAATCCTTTCAGTCCTGCTGCCCATGAACTAGGTTTCGAAGCTGCAATTAGACTAGCAATCTTTGTTCCTGTCCAGTTTTTCCCCTTCATAATTCAGTAAGGAAATCAAAGTGCCTTTTGCTTTATGCTTTTGCCTGACTTCAGAAACATTAGAGAAAGTGTCACATTTTTAAAGGCGACTCACTGACCTTAGGCATGTAGTAGAAAAATATAGGGGAAAAAAACAGACCCATAAATGGCAGAGGAGTTTTGGAACCGCTGTTGGAGAAGGTCCCCCTGGTCCCAACAGGAGGAACTTGAGTTTCCACTGTGACTGACTTTGAGTGTTCTGCTGTCTCTGTGAGAGTATAGCTATCCTTCACAAATTTTGTTTCGAGTGCATTGTCTTCTTTAACTTTGTGATATTAACAATTCATGGTGGTTTTCAGTTTTTCCTGTAAATTTGTTATTCACTTTAACAGTTTAAAACCTTTATTCCCAATCTTGCTTTTGTTAGTTCAACAGAGCTTGAGCCTCTGAATTCTAAAGGCACCTGACCAGTTGAAATTTTCAATTACAATTTTTATTAGATGCATGAAGAAAGATGAAACAGGTTTCAACAGGCTTTCTGGAAAAATCGACTGAAGCAATTTTTGTTTACGAATTGGTATTAGATTATTTTCCTGCATATTAGTTTTATTAAAGACTAATTTTCTAGATCTAAGAGTGAAGCTGAGAGCATTCTTTTCTCTGTATTTGACAGAGGAAACCTTTACAAGAAGACTCACATTCAGAACGTGAAAAAGGACAGACGTTTTAATTGAGCCTCCCATTCTTCCTGAGACTGGGGAGGAGGAACATGGGAGGGGTTCTCACGAGGAAAGGGTAAAGGGGTGGAATTTCTTTGCACTCCAGCAGGTACAGCATGTGCTGATGATGGAGAAATGGGGAGGAAAACAGTCTTTTCTCTTAGGCCTGAAAACGTCCAGTCCTATCAATGTCCAAGGCAGGTACACAGGGGCAGGTTAGGCCTAGCACATGGTCTTTATAGGCCAGGGGAGGGGAAATGGGAAGTGTCCTTTGTAGAAGGCCAGAGAGTAACTGTTTTCAGCTGTGCAGGCTATGTGGTCCCTGCCGCAGCTACTCAACTCAACCATAGCATTACCAGAACAACCAGAGACAATACAAAAACATGTGGGAGTGGCCGTGTGTCAATAAAACTGTGTTTTCACAAACTGGCAGTGGCTGGGTTTGCCCCACAGGCTGTAGTTTGCTGACCCCTGCTCTGGGTCACGGCCCAACTTCTCCTGGGCTAGCTGGGTATGGCCTGACCCTTAATATGAGAGGAGGCCTTTGGGGACCAGCTTCCTGTTCATAGAGAGGGAAGGCAGATATTTAGAGGTTGGGCTTCCCAAAGTGCTTGGGACAACTGGGCCACAGCCTGAGGAATTCTAAAGCAACCTTGCAAAACATAGCGAAATGCCATTTATATCCTTACATCTCAGATGTAACATTGCAGACTAAATTCGAATTAACCCAAAACCCATTGCCATCAAGTCGATTCCGTCTCACTAAACTCTAATTACAGCATGTGGCAAAAGCCAGGCTATTGTATTTAAGGTCTACAGGCTGGTAAATGGATGGATGGAAGTACTTAACAAAATGTCTAGCATATGCAAATGGTGATACTAAAAAATTTAATAACTTTTGATAAGGCATAGTACTATCTGTAAACAACCAGCATGGCTGCGAGCACTGACCGACAAGAAGTCCTCAGTCAATGGTAGTTAGGGATGGATTACCCAATAAGCAATGTGCACACAAGCTTACTTGTGCTTACTTACTGATCTGTACTGTACAATTTCACCTGTTTTTCACCACGTCGAAGGATGCATACCTTGCTTACTGGTTAACCTGCCCTTTGGTAGTGTACTACGTGCCCACATAGACATATATACACTTACATGTATATGTAAACATACAGAAACACACACATTGCTGTTAGCTGATGTCAAGTCAGCCCCCTGACTCACAGCGTGCCCATGCACAATGGAAGGAAGGGCTACCCAGTCTTAGGCCATCACCATGATCAGTTGCGGATGAGACCGTTGTGATCCATAGGGTTTTCCTTGGCTGATTTTTTAAGTAGGTCATCAGGCCTTTCTTCCTAGTCTGTCCTAGCCTGGAAGCTCCACTGAAACCTGTTCAGCATCACAGCAACACACGAGCCTCCACGGACAGACGGATGGTGGCTGTAGATGAGGTGCATTGGTTGGGGATCAAACCCACATTCTCCTGCAAAGAAGAGAAGAATTCTACCGCTTGGTTAGCAACCGAGTGCTTTAACCATTTTTGCCACCCAGGGACTACACACACGTTTTTTTCAAGAAAATTGAAGCCACCTGAGATCCCCAACTTGCATTTCATCATTACAAATAATCTTTCCTCTCTTTATTCCTGATTGAGAAAAACCTGACTTCCTCTGGTAAGCTTGAACCCATACCTTCGTGCCTCACTATGTCCCTGCCACCAACTCCTTACATACCAGTCTCTCCTTTTCGAAAAGCTTCCTGCCACCACCTTCAAAGATGTTCAGATCTTCCTCGTTTCAAGTCGGTAAGCACTTCTTTGAATACACTGTCTAGTTCTACTCTGCACACATGGGGTCACCCTGAGTTGGAATAGACTTGAAAGCAACTAAAAACAACAGAAGTCATTTTCCTCATGAAAAGTAGGTTGTACTGCAGGCAAAGAAATTCAGTGGTAGCCAATTCACTGTTAAAGTTAGTATTGTGTTAGGTTCAGCTTGTTCACACATTTCAAAAACACCTCATTATAACAATTTATGGGTTTTATAAATAATGAGATTGACAAATTAACCTATTTGGCAAAATCCCATTAGATGCTTAGTGAATAGAAGGAGCAATATGAAAGCCACACCCCAACACACACATGCATGCACACACACATATTTCTTTAAAAAATAATTTAAAAGTTTAAAGTGATTCTTAAATTAACAATGGACAATGGACAAACATTAGTCAAGGTGGTTGGCAGGTGGAGGGCTCTGGAAACTGGTGATGGCAGTAGAATAATCTTAATCTGGCCAACATGAGAGCTCACTGTAAGAGGGGAAACATCATATATTATATGCCCAATAAATATTTATTAGAAGTAATTGACTTTGGAGGCCTACTTTTTCCCCGCTTGTTTATTGTCATTCAGGCATTAAGTGATGTTGACTTCCTGTGGTATGGCGTACCCACTTTAGAAATCTGACCTGCTTTGTGGGAAAACAGCTCCGTCCCCTCCCCGCCCCTTCCCTTTGTATGCCCCACCTGAAGCAAGACTTCAGAAATGAAAAAACCTAGGTCACTTTGATGTTTTTTGGAGTTTGTACTCTGTCACTTCGAGACTGGAAAAGAAAAGATGGCTATAAACTTCAGATACTTTCACAGCTCAGGCTTCTGCCTTTGCTTCCGAATGTTGTCTGAGACCAGAATCGTTCAGGCAGTCAATTCTTGGATAGTACATAAACTTAAGGACTCTGGCTTCCGTGAAAGTTTACGTGATATTTCTCCCTCCCTCACCTTGCCCCCTGCCCCCATTCTCTGTTTCCTTTTCTTTCCTATAATAGCATAACTTTGTTATCTTTGTGGAGCTGGCAGTGCCTAGCACAGATTTGTACAATTTAAGAGACCAGTGAGAAAAGGGAAACTAGAGAACAGTGATTAACTACAGATATGGTTTTTAAAAACAAGTTTTTGTTTTTAATGAAAGCCTGGGTTTAAAGGAAAAGCATTAAAGTTGAGAAGAGGAAGAAGTATTACTTTGTTTAATAAAATCGAAATTCTTCTAGAGCACACACAAAAAGATACAAATGACAAATTACTAAAATTATAAAATTTTCCAGAGATACCTTTCCTCAATACAAAATTCACTTTAAAATTCATCTATGTTTATATGTTTAATATTTACTGGTAGGAACCAAGTATCATATCAGGCCCCATGACAGACTGGAAAATGTCAAAGCAAATCCAATGTCATTTTAATTTCAAGGAATTTAGAATCTAGTAGTTGAGATGAGTCATATCTCCAAGTCAGCGTAACCAGGATGGTAAGAGATGAATGGCGTAGGGTGGTAGAGCGTTTTCATCTGATAAGATCAGAACGATATCCTGAGAAAGTGGTGCTGTTTTTAACTCCTGGTTATTACAACAGACACCTCCTCATTTTCCCTCTTATCAGTGTGTTCTGTTTTCCTCTTTGGTGAAGTGTGTGTTCAAATCTTTGGCTCATTTTTTTCTTACTCAGTTTTTGGCTTTTTATTATGGAGTTTTGAGAGTTTCTTTACATATTCTGGAGACAAAGACTTTTTCAAAGATGTGGCTTGCAAATATTTTCTGATAGCATGTGGCATGGCTTTGCATTCTCATATTATTGTCTTTTGAAGAGTAGAAGATTTTAAGTCCATTTTATAGTGTTTTCTTTTATGGATCATGCTTTTTGAGTCCTCTCTTTGAAGTCTTTGCCTAACACAAGATCGTAGAGAGTTTTTCCTATGCGTTCTTCTAGAAGTCTTAAGGATTTTAAGTTTTACATTTAAACCTATGATCAATTTGAGTTATGAAGTATTTGGTATGAATTTATGGTTGGAAGTTTATTTCTTTTTCTTTCCTTCCTTCCCTGTTTTCTTCTTTCTCCTTCTTTCTTTCCTTCCTTGCTCCCTCCCTCCCACCCTCCTTTCTACATATGGATGTCCAGTTGTTCCCGCACCATTTATTGAAAAGATGGTCTTTATCCCACTGAATTGCCTTTACATTTTTGTCAAAAATCAATTGACAACATATGTGTGGGTATGTTTTTGGACTCTATTCCATTGATCTACTTGTCTATTTGATGTCGGTACTACACTCTTTACTTACTGTAGCTTTTTAGTAAATATTGAATTTGGATTGTATTAAGTTTTTTGGCTTTGTTCTTTTTCACACTCACTTTGGCTATTCTGGAGCCCTGGTGGCAAAGTGGTTAAGAGCTCTGCTGCTAACCCAGCAGTTCGAATCCACCGACCGTTCCTTAGAAACCCTATGGAGAAGTTCTACTCTGTCCTATAGGGTCACTGTTCATGGAGGGCTTTTCTTATAATGTCTGTGGTTTTCTTGTAATACCGGCCTCATTGAAAGCTCTGCTCTTCAAATATTCTGGAAGAATTTTCTTTGTGGGAAAGTTTTTAACTACAAATTGAATTTCTTTAATAAATATAGGACTATTTGAATTATCTATTTTTTTCTTGAGTGAGTTTTGGTACTTTGTGTCCTATGAAGTATTTGTCTTTTTCATGTGAATTGTTGAATTTATTGGCACAAAGCTGTTTATGATATTCCCATATTATTCTTTTAATAACTGTAAAAACTACAGTGATGTCACCTCTCTCATTCTTGATATTGGTGATTTGTGTCCTCTTATCCAGATCTGTCTAGATAGAGGTTTATTAATTTTATTTATCTTTTCTAAGAACAAACCTTCGGTTTAATTGGTTTGCTCTTTTGATCTTCTGTTTTCTATTTCATTGCTTTGATTCTACTTGATATTTTCTGTTATCTACTTCCTTTGGGTTTACTTTGTTCTTTTTCTAGTTTTAAAGGTGAAAGCTGAAATAATTGATTTATAATGTCCTCCTTTTCTAACATAGGGGTGTTTAGTGCTGTCAATTTCCCTCCAACCACTTTATCACACAAATTTTGTTATGCTCTGCTTTTCATATTTTCTAATTTCATTTTTTAGTTCTTTTTGACCTATTGGTTATTCATTGTTGTTGTTGGGCACCGTCTAGTTAGTTCCAACACAGAACAATCCCAAGCGGCAGAGTAGAACTGCCCTGCAGGGTTTTCTTAGCAGTAATCTCTATGGAAGCAGATTACCAGGTCTTCCTGCAGAACTGCTGGGTAGGTTTGAACTGTCAGCCTTTAGGTTAGCAGCCATGTGCTTAACCATTGCACCACCAGGTGTCCTCATTGGTTATTTTTTCTGTTGCTGTGCAGTTGATGCCAACTCATAGCAACCACATAGGACAGGGTAGAACTGCCCCATAGGGTTTCCAAGGAAGAACTGGTGGATTTGAACTACTGACCTTTTGGTTGGCAACTGAGCTCTTAACCACGGCTTCACCAGGGATCCACTAGTTAATTAGAAGTGTGTTATTTAGTTTCAGAATGTTTCAGGATTTTCCAGCTATCCTTCTGTTATAGATTTCTAATTTAACTGAGGTCAAAAAATATACTTTCTATGACCCGAATCCCTTTAAGTTTATGGACACATGTTGCATAGACCAAATATGATCTATCTTCATAAATGTTCTTTGTGCGTTTCGAAAGAATATGTACTCTGCTGTTGATATGTAGAGTGCTCTGTAAATGACAATTAAGTTTAGTTGATTTTTATATCCTTACTGATTTACTGTCTACTTATTCTATACATTATTAAAAGAGAGGTTTTGAAATAATCTTATTGTAATTATGGTTTTGTCTGTTTTTTCTTATTGTTCTATCAGTTTTTGTTTTGTGAGTTTTGAAGCTCTGTTGTTGGGTGCATTAAAGTTTAAGATTGTTATTTCTTCTTCATTAATTGGCACTTTAATTATTATAAAATGGTTTTATTAATGATGATGTGAAACCTTTACATTACCAGTCAGAACAAGGCTGGGGCCTACTGTGGAACAGACCATCAATTGCTCATATGCAGGTTCAAGTTGAAGCTGAAGAAAATTAGAACAAGTCCACTGGAGCCAAAGTATGACCTTGAGCATATCCCACCTGAATTTAAAGACCATTTCAAGAATAAATTTGATGGATTAAACACTAATGACTGAAAACCAGATTAGTTGTGGAAGGACTTCAAGGATATCATACATGAAGAAAGCAAGAGATCATTCAAAAGACAGGAAAGAGAGAAAAGACCAAAACGGATATCAGAAGAGACTCCGAAACTTGCTCTTGAAGGTCGAGTAGCTAAAGTGAATGGAGAAATGATGAAATAAAAGAGCTGAACAGAAGATTTCAAAGGGTGGCTTGAGAAGACAAAGTAAAGTATTATAATGACCTGTGCAGAGACTTGAAGATAGAAAACCAAAAGGGAAGAACAGACTCGGTATTTCTCAAGCTGAAAGAGCTGAAGAAAAAACTGAAGTCTCGAGTTGCAATATCGAAGGATTCTACAGGGAAAATATTAAATGATGCAGGAAGCATCAAAAGCAGATGGAAGGAATGTACAGAGTTACTATACCAAAAAGAACTGGTCAACGTTCAACCATTTCGGGAGGTGACATATGATCAGGAATCGATGGTAATGAAGGAAGAAGTCCAAGCTGCACTGAAGACACTGGCAAAAAACAAGTCTCCAGGATTTGACAGAATACCAATGGAGATGTTTCAACAAATGGATGCAGCACTGGAAGCGTTCACTTGGCTATGCCAAGAAATTGGAAGACAGCTACCTGGCCAATGGGCTGGAAGAGATCCATATTTATGCCTGTTCCCAAGAAAGATGATCCAACCAAATGCAGAAGTTATCAAACAATATCATTAATACCACACACAACTAAAATTTTGCTAAAGATAATTCAAAAGTGACTGCGGCAGTATATCAACAGGGAACTGCCAGAAATTCAAGCTGAATTCAGAAGAGGACGTGGAACCAGAGATATCGTTGCTAATGTGAGATGGATTCTGGCTGAAAGCAGAGAATACCAGAAAGATGTTTACCTGTGTTTTATTGACTATGCAAAGGCATTTGACTGTGTGGATCATAAAAATTACGGATAGCATTGCAAAGAATGGGAATTCCAGAACACTTAATTGTCCTCATGAGAAGCCTGTACGTGTAACAAGAGGCGGTCGTTCAAACAGAACAAGGGCATACTTCATGGATTAAAATCAGGAAAGGTGTATGTCAGGGTTGTATCCTTTCACCATAGCTATTCCATCTGTATGCTGAGCAAAAAATCTGAGAAGCTGGACTATATGAAGAAGAATGGGCCATCAGGATTGGAGGAAGACTCATTAACAACCTGCATTATGCAGATGACACAACCTTGCTTGCTTAAAGTGAAGAGGACTTGAAGCACTTAACTAATGAAAATCAAAGACCACAGCCTTCAGTGTGGATTACACCTCAATATCAAGAAAACAAAAATCCTCACAACTGGACCAATAAGCAACATCATGACAAACAGGGAAAAGATTGAAGTTGTCAAGAATTTCATTTTACTTGGATCCACAATCAACACCCATGGAAGCAGGAGTAAAGAAATCAAAAGATGCGTTGCATTAGGCAAATCTGCTGCAAAAGACCTTTTTGAAGTGCTGAAAAGCAAAGATGTCACCTTGAAGACTAATGTGCACCTGACCCAAGCCATGGTGTTTTCAATCGCCTCATGTGCATACGAAAGCTGGACGATGAATAAGGAAGACCGAAGAAGAACTGACACCTTTAAATTGTGGAGTTGGTGAAGAATATTGAATGTACCACAGACTGCCAGAAGAACGAACAAATCTGTCTTGGAAGAAGTCCAACCAGAATGTTCCTTATAAGCAAGGATAGCGAGACCATGTCTCGCATACTTTGTACATGTTGTCAGGAGGGATCAGTCCCTGTGAAGTCTTTTGATGAGCATAAGTGTTTGATTTTTAGGAGCTCCCAGTTATCTAGTTTCTGTTCTGGTGTTTGTGCATTGTTGGTAATGTTTTGTATTTTGTTTATGCCATGTATTAGGGCTTCTAATGTTGTACGTATTTTTTCTTCCATGAAGCTTATCATTTTACATTTTATATTTAGGTCTTTGATCCATTTCGAGTTGGTTTTTGCGCATGGCGTGAAGTATGGGTTTTGTTTCATTTTTTTGCAGATGGATATCCAGTTATGCCAGCAGCATTTGTTAAAGAGGCTGTCTTTTCCCTACTTAACAGATTTTGGGCCTTTGTCAAATATCAGTTGCTCATATGTGGATGGATTTATGTCTGGATTCTCAATTCTGTTCCCTTGGTCTATGTATCTGTTGTTGTACCAGTACTAGGCTGTTTTGACTAACGTGGCGGTATAATATGTTCTAAAATCAGGTAGTGTGAGGCCTCCCACTTTGTTGTTCTTATTCAGTAATGATTTACTTATCCGGGACCTCTTTCCCTTCCATATGAAGTTGGTGATTTGTTTCTCCATCTCATTAAAATATGTCGTTGGAATTTGGATCAGGATTGCATTGTATCTATAGATCGCCTTGGGCAGCACAGACATTTTTACAATGTTGAGTCTTCCTATCCATGAGCAAGGTATGTTTTTCCACTTACGTAGGTCTCTTGGTTTCTTGCAGTAGTGTCTTATAGTTTTCTTTGTATAGGTCTTTTACGCCTCTGGTTAGATTTATTCCTAAGTACTTTATCTTCTTAGGGGCAATTGTAAATGGTATTGATTTGGTGACTTCCTCTTCTATGCTCTCTTTGTTGATGTAGAGGAATCCAGCTGATTTATTTATGTTTATCTTGTATCCTAATACTCTGCTGAACTCTTCTATTAGTTTCAGTAGTTTTCTTAAGGATTCTTTAGGTTTTTCTGTGTATAAGATCATGTCTTCTGCAAACGGAGGTACTTTTACTTCTTCTTTGCCAATTTGAATGCCCTTTATTTCTTTATCTAGCCTTATAGCTCTGGCTGGGACCTCCAGCACAATGTTGAATACGAGTGGTGATAAAGGGCATCCTTGTCTGGTTCCCGATCTCAATGGGAATGTTTTCAGGCTCTCTCCATTTAGGGTGATGTTGACTGTTGGCTTTGTATACATGCCCTTTATTATGTTGAGAAATTTTCTTTCTATTCCTATTTTGCTGAGAGTTTTTATCATGAATGGGTGTTGAACTTTGTCAAATGCCTTTTCTGCATCAATTGATAAAATCATGTGATTCTTGTCTTTTGTCTTATTTATATGATGGATTGCATTGATTGTTTTTCTAATGTTGAAGCATTCCTGCATACCTGGTATGAATCCCACTTGGTAGTGCTGAATTATTTTTTTGAAATGTTTTTGAATTGTGTTGGCTAGAATTTTGTTGAGGATTTTTGTGTCAAAGTTCCTGAGAGATATTTGTCTGTAATTTTCTTTTTTTGTGGAGCCTTTACCTGATTTTGGTATCAGGGTTATGCTGTCTCCATAGAATGAGGTTGGGAGTATGCCATGCTTTTCTATGCTCCAAAATACCTTTAGTAGTAGCAGTGTTAGCTCTTCCCTGAAAGTTTGGTAAAATTCTCCAGTGAAGCCGTCAGGGCCAGGGCTTTTCTTTGTTGGGAGTTTTTTGATTACTTTTTTAATCTTTTCTTTTGTTATAGGTTTATTTAGTTGTTCTGTTTCTGTTTCTGTTAGTTTAGGTAGGTAGTGTGTTTCTAGACATTTATCCATTTCCTCTACATTTTCAAATTCGTTAGAGTACAAGTTTTCATAGTACCGTGTTATGATTCTTTTAATTTCAGTTGGGTCTGTTGTGATATCACCCAACTCATTTCTTATTAGGGGTATTTGCTTCGTCTCCTGTTTTTCTTTTGTCAGTATGGCCAATGGTGTATTGATTTTGTTAATCTTTCCAAAGAACCACCTTTTGGTCTTGTTAACTCTTTCAATTGTTTTTCTGTTTTCTATTTCATTTAATTCTGCTCTAATTTTTATTATTTGGCTTCTTCTGGTGCCTGAGGGTTTGTTTTGTTGCTCTCTTTCTATTTGTTCAAGTTGTAGGGATAATTCTTTGATTTTGGCCCTTTCTTCTTTTTGTATGTGTGCATTTATTGCTATAAATTGACCTCCAAGCACTGCTTTCGCTGTGTCCCAAAGTTTCTGGTAGGAAGTGTTTTCATTCTCATTGGATTCTATGAATTCCTTTATTGTGTCCTTAAGTTTTTCTGTAATCCAATCGTTTTTGAGCAAAGTGTTGTAGTTTCTATGTGTTTAATTTCTTTTCCCTGATATTTCTGTTATTGACTTCTAGTTATGGCTCTATGGTCAGAGAAGATGCTTTGTATTATTTCTGTGTTTTGGATTCTGTTATGGCTTGCTTTATGGCCTAATACATGGTCTATTGTAGAGAATGTTCCATGTGCCTTGGAAAAGAAAGTATGGTTGGATGCTTTTTATCCTTGGTAGAGGCGAATATTACATTAACATGGTTTACTTTCAAAGTCAAGCATATGGAGAACTAGCTCAGAACTATGTGCTCCAGAAAAAGATTCTGTCACTGTCCCTTAGGCCTTGCCCCATTTGGACCTGCACCTTTGTAAATCACTGGTTTGGTGTATGATGGTTTGAAGTTTCTTCCATTCTTATTGGTCCCATCTCTAGCACAGTGATACTCACATACACAAAGACCTAAGCAAATCTCAATTGGGTAAAAAAAAAAAGTCCAGCTTTCAAAACCATTTCAAATATTTCCTGTTGTGTGACTGAAGGATTGTGTGCAGTTTTAAGCTTTCCACTAATCTACAAACACATTTTTCCATATTCTTTACTGCCAGCACAGAGGCTTAGGCAGACCTGTTTACCTTCTAGCAGAATAGCTTCTACTCTTTCCTTGATCCCCTACAAGGGGTCAGGCAGACCTGGAAGGTGATAGACAGGGCCAGGATGGCAGGGTGCTGGGATGGTCAAGAAAGAGAGCATTAGGGAGCCTGAGAGTGAAAGCCAAGAGCTTCTCATGGTCTTACTTCCATTACCCTGAAACTGTAGCTTACTTTTGTCATCATTGTGTTTCAAGTGCTTTTTGCAAAATAACCAAGTTGAGCTTGTTTATAAACAAGTTAGGTTTCAAAGATTACTGAGAAGCTAGAGCATAAAAGCAAGCATTTTGTCCTCTGACGTTATCTGCAGGGCCTTCTGAGGAAGCTAGGCAGCGGGTCGCTGGGCCACTGGGACTGTGCCCAGGTCTATTCAGGAGAGCACCGAGTTCTCCTGCAAGTGCCCTTCTGCCGAGGCCTGCTGCAGTCCCTAAGACAACATCTCCCAATTTCACTTTTATACTGATAACAGCATCATCAGAGACAATGGCAAATGGTGGGCAACCCACTTCTCCTTTCAGAAGAGGGTGGGGAGGAATCTTTGATTTTGGTATATTTTTCTTGCACCTTTGGAAATATGTTCAATCTGAGAGCAATGTGAATATATTCCCTGTACATTTAGGCAGGGATATTTTCAGCAAGAATGGCGTTTAACTTCACAGTATACCAATTAAAGCTAGACCCAAGCGTGTGGTTAAGCTAATGATTTGGTAGCTCTCAAAACTGGAAATCATTAAGTTAGACCCCCATCTTCTTTCAGGAGGCAAGTTATTGATTGTGTATTGTTACCTGAAATTCTCCTGGGGGAGGGGCAGGAGGGAGGGTATCTCATCACACCCATTCCAACGACTTATTAAAAGTATTCCTTCCAGTTATATCAGTTTTAGGAATGAATTTGGCAGCAAGTAACACTAACAAAAGCCAAAAAGACTAGAGTACTTTTTAAAAAATAAGAGTTGATTTTTCTTGCCTTTCTGGAAGTCCAAAGGTAGGCAGCATCTAGTGTTACTTCACAGAGTCAGTACTATCAGGGCTCATCACTGTAATGTTCTTAATCTTTCTTTCATGGTTGCAAGATCGCTGCTGAGTACCAGTCACCTTTCTCACATGCCAAGGAAGGAGAATGAAGAAGAGAAGGGGGTAGTACATATATCAAGAAAACAAAAGATTTCATGGAAACTCTGGGGAAAACTTTTACTTATATTACTTTGACCAGAAATATATCATGCGGCCACTTCTCCCCAAGGGCCTTAGGGAAACAAAGCTGAGGAATGAGGCCACAGAGGAGTTCTGATAGTTTTACCCATCTTGTTGCACTTGCCTCTATGATATTTTAAAGAGCTGTGGTAGTGCAGTGGTTGAAGTGTTAGGCTGCTAACTGAATGGTCAGCAGTTCGAATCTACCAGCCGCTCTGCAGGAGGAAGATGTGGCAGTCTGCTTCCATAAAGATTACAGCCTTGGAAAAGCTATGGGGCAATTCTAGCCTGTCTTATAGGGTTCCTATGAGCCGGAATTGACTCAATCGCAACAGGATTTTTTTAAATGATATTTTAGCACCCATGATAGCCTTACCCTGTATCTTGCTCTAAGTATGTTAAATTGTAGTAATCACTAACAAATGGGCTTACTACGTGCCATGCATTTTACATGTATTACTCCATTTAATTCTCATAACAACCCACTGAAGTGATCAGTGTATGATTATAAGACCCTGGATGGCCCAAATAATAAGCACTTGATTATGAGCTGAGAAACTGGTGTTTCAAACCCAACCAGAAGTGCCTTGGAAGACAGGCCTAGCAATTTGCTTCCAAAAGGTCATAGCCTGGAAAACCGTATGAAGCAATTTTGCTCTGCACATACAGAACCTACATGAGCTGAAATCACTGTACAGCTACTAACAACAACAAAATGTATGATTAACGTCGCTATTTTAGAGATTAGGAAATGGAGGCACAGAAGGTAATAACTTGTCCCAAGATCTTAGAGCTTGGAAGTGGCAGAGCCAACGTTCAAACCTGGCTGGGCAGGCTGGCTTCAGAGTTTTTCTCTAAACCATTACATGATATTCCCTCTCCAGTGTAAAAATATGTACAGTACAGCTATAAGCAGATACGTAAACACCTGAGGGACTTATTGAAATTAAGAGAGATAGCTATAGGGAAAGCATTTGGAACAGGACTGAGGAGGTCTGAATTATTGTCCTCACTTCACTGCCACTTGGTCATTCGTTCAACAAATAGTTCTGAGTTCCTAGTATGTGCCAGACATTGTGTAAATAAGACAGACAACTCCATTATATCCTAGTGGAGGATATAGACCAAAAAAAAAAAAAAAATGAAATAAGCAAATAAATCGATGTAGTATATATTGTTGGTAAGTGGGAAGAAGGAAATGCAGAGAGCTGAGATGGGGATGATTGTGGTTAGGAGATGCGACTTTAGTTAAGGTGGTCAGGAAAGGATTCCCTGAGGAAAGGACATTTACCACTGGGAACTACATGAGGAGAAGCAGCTTGCCCTGGAAATAGCAGGCAGGAGAATGTTCCAGGTATAAAAACCTTAAGAGCCAATTTCCTGAGGGAGGAGAGAGCTTGGCTTATTTGGAGAAACTGAAAAAAAGATTAGCATGCCTAGTGCCAATGCCAGGGTAGAGTGATACAAGGTGACACTGAAGAAAAAGTTAGAGGACGAATGTTGTAGACCTTGAAGCCATAGAAAAGAATGTGTGTTATCATAATTGCAGTGGAAGCTGTGTGTCCCCACTTTTTTCTTAGAAACATCTCCCTCATCCCAGCAATATACCACTTGCTTTGACTTCTTCATGGGGTTACTCTGAAGAACAAATGATGTGTCTTAGTTATCTAGTGCTGCTTTAACAGAAATACCACAAGTGGATGGCTTTAACAAAGGGAACTTTATTTTCTCACAGTCTTTTTTTTTTTTTTTTTAAGTAGGCTAGAAGTCCAAATTCAGGGCATCAGCTCCAGGGGAAGGCTTTCTCTCTCTGTTGACTCTCTCGTCAATCTTTCCCTGGACTGGGAGCTTCTCCACGCAGGAACCCTGGGTCCAAAGGCACTGCTTTCTTGGTGGTATGAGGACCCCTGTCTCTCTGCTCACCTCTGTTTTATATCTCAAGAGATTGCCTCAAGAAACAATCCAATCTTGCAGATTGAGTCCTGCCTCACTAAAACAACTGCTGCCTATCATCCCTCATTAACATTATAGAGGCAGGATTTACAACACATAGGAAAATCACACCATACCAGGAATCATGGCCCAGCCAAATTGATACACACATTTTTGGGGGGATATAATTCAGTCCATGACATGATGTAATGTACATGATTGTTGTTGTTCGGTGCCATTGAGTTGGTTCCAACTCCTACGTACAACAGAACGAAACACTATCTGGTCCTGCACCATCCTCAGTCTTTGTTATGCTTGAGCCCATTGTTGTAGCCACTGTGTCAGTCCATCTTGCTGAGGGTCTTCCTCTTTTTTGCTGACCCTCTACTTTACCAAGTGTGGTGTCCTTCTCCAGGGACTGGTCCCTCCTGATAACATGTCCAAAGTACATGAGACAAAGTCTTATCACCCTTGCTTCTAAGGAGCATTCTGGTTGTACTTTTAAGACAGATTTGTTCCTCTTCTGGCAGTCCATGGTATATTCAATACTCTTCACCAACGCCATAATTCAAAGGTGTCAATTCTTTGGTCTTTCTTATTCATTCTCCAGCTTTTGCGTGTATTTGATTTAAAATACCGATACCATGGCTTGGGTTAGGCGCACCTTGGTCCTCAAAGTGACGTGATAGTAAACTATTGCATGTAAAATTCTATATAAAATCAGAGATAATTAAGACCAATAAGTACTTCTTTTTTTTTTGTAAATTTTGTTATTATTGAGAATATACACAGCAAAACACAAACCAATTCAACAGTTTCTATGTGTACAACTTAGTGACATTCATATGTTAAGTATTTCTTATATATATATAATTTTAACATGCTTTAGGTGAAAGTTTATAGCTGAAGTTAATTTCTCATTCAAAAATTTATACACATAATTTTTTTGTGACATTGGTTGCAGTCCCCACAATGTGACATAAGTATTTCTTAAGGCACAAACAGTTAAGCACTTGACTACTAGCTGAACCATTGGCAGTTCAGACCCATCCAGAGATACCTCAGAAGACAAGCCTGGCAATCTGTTTCTGAAAGGTCACAGCCTTGAAAACCCTGTGCAGCAGTTTTACTCTGCACACATGGGGTCAGCATGAGTCGAAATCGGCTCAATGGCAGCTAACAATGTATTTCCTAGCACGAGCTCTATGTTATTTATTTATTGTACAAAAATTTATACACACATTGTTATGTGACCCTAGTTGCTATCCTTATAATGTGACAGCACACTGCCCCTTTCCACCTTGAATTTCCCATGTCCATTCAACCAGCTCCTGTCCCTTTTTGCCTTCTTATCTTGCCTCTGGACAGGAGATGTCCATTTAGTCTCTTGTATCTACTTTTTTTTTTTTTTTAATCTACTTGAGCTAAGAAGCACACTCTACAGCACTATCATTTTTTGTCTCATAGTCCAGTCTAATCTTTGTCTAAAGAGTTGGTTTCTGGAATGGTTTTATTTCTGGGTTAACAGAGAATCTGGAGGCCATGTCTTCTGTGGTTCCTCCAGTCTCAGTCAGACCGTTAAGTCTGGTGTTTGTACTAGAACTTGAATTCTGGCACCCCACTTTTGTCCTGCTCCATCAGGGAGTCTCTGTTGTGTTCCCTGTCAGGGTACTCATTGGTGGTAGCCAGGTACCATTTAGATCTTCTGGTCCCAGGCTAATGGAGTCTCTGGTTTATGTGGCCGTTTCGTCTCCTGGGCTAGTATTTCCCTTGTGTCTTTGATGTTCTTCATTCTCCTTTGTGCCAGGTGGGTTGCATCTTAGATGGTTGCTTGCAAGCTTTTAAGACCCCAGACACCACTCACCAAAGTGGGGTACAGAACATTTTCTTAATAAACTTTGTTATTCCAGTTGACCTAGATGTTCCCCAAAACCATGGTCCCCAGACCCCTACCCCTGCTACTCTGTCCCTCAAAGTGTTTGGTTGTATTCAGTAATCTTAGCTTTTGGTTTAGTCCAGTTGTGCTGACTTGCCCTGTATTCTCTGTTGTCTTTCCCTTCATTTGAGATAATTCTTGCCTACTATCTAGTTAGTGAATTCTCCTCTCCCTCCCTCCCCACCCTCTTAACCGTCAAAGAATGTTTTCTTTTGTTTAAACCTTTTCTTGAGTTCTTATATTAGTGTTCTCATACAATATTTGTCCTTTTGCAACTGACTAACTTCTCTCAGCAAAATGCCTTCCGGATTCATCCATGTTATGAGATGTTTCGCGGATTCATCATTGTTCTTTATTGTTGTGTAGTATTCCGTTGTGTGAATGTACCATTATTTGTTTATCCGTTCATCTCTTAATGAGCACCTAAGTTGTTTCCATCATTTTGTTATTGTGAACAGTGCTGTAATGAACACGGGTGTGCATATATCTATTCATTTGACAGCTCTTTTTTCTCTAGGATATATTCCAAGGAGTGGGATTGCTGAATAGTATGGAACTTCTATTTCTAGCTTTTCGAGGAAGTGCCAAATCGATTTCCAAAGTGGTTGTAGCATTTCATATTCCCACTGGCGGTGCATAAGTGTTCCAGTCTTTCCACAACCTTGCCAACATTTATTATTTTGTGTTTTTTTGGATTAATGCTAGCCTTGTTGGGGTGTGTGTTGGGGTAAGATGGTATATGGTATCTCATTGCAGTTTTGGCTTGCATTTCTCTAATGGCTAATGATCGTGAACATTTCCTCATGTATCTGTTAGCCGCCTGCATGTCTTCTTTGGTGAAGTGCTTGTTCATATCCTTCGCTGATTTTTTATTGGGGTTATTTGTCTTTTTGTTGTTGAAATTTTGTAGTATCTTGTAGATTATAGAGATAAGACCCTGATCGGATACACCATAACCAAAATTTTTCCCAGTCTATAGGTTGCCTTTTTACTCTTTTGGTGAAGTCTTTTGATGAGCATAAGTGTTTGATTTTTAGGAGCTCCCAGTTATCTAGTTTCTGTTCTAGTGTTTGTGCATTGTTAGTAATGTTTTGTATTCTGTTTATGCCATGTATTAGGGCTCCTAATGTTGTACCTATTTTTTCTTCCGTGATCTTTATTGTTTTAGATTTTATATTTAGGTCTTTGATTCATTTTGAGTCAGTTTTTGTACCTATTTTTTCTTCCATGATCTTTATTGTTTTAGATTTTATATTTAGGTCTTTGATTCATTTTGAGTCAGTTTTTGTGCATGGTGTGAGGTATGAGTCTTGTTTCATTTTTTTGCCAAAGGATATCCACTTATGCCAGCACTGTTGTTAGAGATTGTCTTTTTCCATTTAGTGGACTTTGGGCCTTTGTCAAATATCAGCTGCTTATAGGTGGATGAATTTATGTCTGTATTCTCAATTCTGTTCCATTGGTCTATGTGTCTGTTGTTGTACCAGTATCAGGCTGTTTTGACTACTGTGGTGTATGATAGGTTCTAAAATCAGGTAGTGTGAGGCCTCTCACTTTGTTCTTCTTCAGTAATGCTTTACTTATCCATGGCCTCTTCCCTTTCCATATGAAGTTGGTGATTAGTTTCTCCACCTCATTAAAAAATGTCCTTGGGATTTGGATCAGGATTGTACAGTATCTGTAGATCGCTTTGAGTGGAATTGACATTTGCACAATTTTGAGTCTTCCTATCCATGAGCAAGGTATATTCTTCCACTTATGTAGGTCTCTTGGTTCCTTGCAAAATCGTCTTGTACTTTTCTTTGTATAGGTCTTTTATGTCTGTGGTTGGATTTACTCCTAAGTATTTTATCTTCTTGGGGGCTATTGTAATTGGTATTGATTTGGTGATTTCCTCTTTAAAGTTCTCTTTGTTGGTGTAGAGGTATCCAGCTGATTTTTGTATGTTTATCTTGTACCCTGATACTTAGCTGAAATTTTCTATTAGTTTCAGTGTTTTTCTTGTGGATTTTGGGGGGTTTTCTGTGTGTAAGATCATATCACCTGCAAATAGGGATACGTTTACTTCTTCCTTACCAATTTGGATGCCCTTTATTTCTTTTTCTTGCCTGATTGCTCAGGCTAGTACCACCAGAACAATGTTGAATAAGAGTGGTTATAAAGGGCAGCCTTGTCTGGCTTCCATTCTCAAGGGGAATGCTTTCAGACTCTCTCCATTTGGGATGATGTTGGCTATTAAAAAAAAAAAAGGCTTTGTATAAATGCCCTTTATTATGTTGAGGAATTTCCCTTCTATTCCTATTTTGCTGAGAGTTTTTGTCATGAATGTGTGTTGAACTTTGCCAAATGCCTTTTCTGCATCAATTGAAAAGATCCTGTGGTTCTTGTCTTTTGTTTTACTTATGTGACGGATTACATTGATTGTTTTCCTAATGTTGAACTATCCCTGCATACCTAGTAATAATCCTACTTGGTCATGGTGAATTTGTTTGATATGTTGTTGAATTCTATTGTCTACAATTTTGTTGAGGACTTTTGCATCTATGTTCGTAAGGGATATTAGTCAGTAATTTTCTTTTTTGGAGTCTTTACCTGGTTTTTGTATCAGGGTTATGCTGTCTTCATAGAATGAGTTTGGGAGTAGTCCCTCCTTTTTTATGCTCTGAAATGGCTTTAGCAGTAGTGGTGTTAACTCTTTTCTGAAATTTTGGTAGAATTCTCCAGGGAAGCCATCAGGGCCAGGGCTTCATTTCCTTGGGAGTTTTTCAATTACCTTTTCAATCTCTTTTCTTATAGGTTTGTTTAGTTGTTCCACCTCTGTTTGTGTTAGTTTAGATAGGTAGTGTGTGTCTAGAAATTTGTCCATTTCCTCTAGGTTTTCAAATTTGTTGGAGTATAATTTTTCATAGTATTCTTTTATGATTCTTTTAATTTCAGTTGGGTCTGTTGTGATATCACCCATTTCATTTCTTATTTGGGTCATTTGTTTCCTGTCCTGTTTTTCTTTTGTCAGTTTGGCCAGTGGTTTATCGATTTTGTTGATCTTTTCAAAGAACCAGTTTTTGGTCTTTTTAACTCTTCTATTCCCTATTACATTTATTGCTGCTCTAATTTTTTATTATTTGGTTTCTTGTTACCTTTGGTTTCTTTTGCTGCTCTGTATTTGCTCGAGTTGTAGGGTTAATGTTTTGATTTTGACCCTTCTTTTTTTGGTGCTATAAATTGACCTCTGAGCACTGCTTTTTGGTGCTATAAATTGACCTCTGAGCACTGCTTTAGCTGTGTCCCAAAGGTTCTGATAGGAAGTGTTTTTTTCTTATTTCATTCTATGATTTTTTTTATTCTGTCCTTAATTTCTGCTACAACCCAGTAGTTTTTGAGTAAGATATTGTTCAGTTTCTATGTATTCATTTTTTTTTTCCTTGCTTTTTCTGTAATTGATTTCTACTTTTATGGCTTTATGATCAGAAAAGATGCTTTGTAATATTTTGATGCTTTGGATTCTGTTAAGGCTTGCTTTGTGGCCTAATATGTGGTCTATTCTGGAAAATGTTCCATGTGCATTGGAAGAGAAAGTGTACTTGGCTGCTGTTGGATGGAGTGTTCTGTATATGTGTATGAGGTCAAGTTGGTTGAT
Source organism: Elephas maximus indicus (assembly GCF_024166365.1). Taxonomy (NCBI): domain Eukaryota; kingdom Metazoa; phylum Chordata; class Mammalia; order Proboscidea; family Elephantidae; genus Elephas; species Elephas maximus. The sequence continues at coordinate 25,504,223 of NC_064829.1, forward strand.
TATGGCATTTAGATCTTCTGTGTCTTTACTGAGCTTCTTTCTGTGTGTTCTGTCCTTCACCAAAAGTGGTGCATTGACGTCTTCTGCCATTATTGTGGAGCTGCCTATTTCTCTTTTCAATGCTGTTAGAGCTTGTTTTGTGTATTTTAGAGCCCTTTCATTGTATGCATAATTATTTATTATGGTTATGTCCTCCTGGTACATTGACCCTTTAATCGTTATGTAGTACCCTTCCTTATTCTATGTTCGTGGTGAATTTTACTTTAAAGTCTATTTTGTCAGAGGTTGCCACTTCTGCTCTTTTTTTGATTTTTGTTTGCCTGATATATTTTTTTCCATCCTTTGAGTTTTAGTTTGTGTCTTTAAGTCTAACGTATGTCCCTTTTAGGCAGCATATAGATGGATTGTATTTTTTTATCCATTCAGCCACTCTTTGCCTATTTATTGGTGCCTTTAGTCCATTTACATTCAGTGTAATTATTGATAGGTATGAATTTAGGGCTGTCATTTGGCTGTCTTTTGCATGTGTGTGTTGTTGACAGTTTCTTTGTTCCATTTAATTTTCTGTGCTGAGTAAGTTTTTTATATATATTTTTTTTCTTTTCATCCTTTTCATTGTTGTTGATTTTGTATTTGCTGAGTCTTTATGTTTTTCTTGTATTTTATTTTGACGTGTAAGATTGTTAGTTTCCTCTGTGGTTACCTTAATATTTACCCCTATTTTTCTAAGTTTAAACCAATCTTCTATTTCTTGGTATCACCTTGACTTCTCGTTATGAAAGAAGTATGGCAACATTATTTATCCCCTCTTTTTTTGTTTTAATGTTTTCATTTTTTACATATTGACATCTTTGTTTCCCTATTTTCAGTGTTTTAGCTTTGGTTTATTTTGGGGACTTCCCTTTCTGGGTTGATATCTGGTTGTTCTGTCCTGTGTTCTGGTCTTGTGTTGTTATCTGATGTTATTCATTTTCTAAGTTGAGTATTCCATTTAGTGCTTCTTGTAATTTTGGTTTGGTTTTTACAGATTCCCTTAACTTTTTTTTTATCTGCAAATGCCCTAATTTCACCATTGTATTTGAGAGACAGTTTTGCTGGATATGTACTTCTTTGCTGGCATTTTTTTTTTCTTCATGGCTGGATACATGTCATCCCATTGCCTTCTTTCATGCATGGTTTCTGCTGAGTAGTCAGAGCTTAACCTTATTGACTCTTCTTTGTAGATAATTTTTCATTTATCACTAGGTGCTGTTAAAATTCTCTCTTTATCTTTGGTTTTGGCAAGTTTGATTATAATATATCTTGGTGACTTTCCTTTGGAATCTACCCCGTGTGGGGTTTGATGAGCTTCCCGGATAGATATCTTCTCATCTTTCATGATATCAGAGAAGTTTTCTTCTAACAAATCTTCAGCAATTTTCTCTGTGTTTTCTGTTATTCCCCCCGTTCTGGTACTCCAATCACTCCTGGGTTTTTCCTCTTTATAGATTCTCAAATAAATCTTAGGGATTCTTTTTTTTTTTAATTCTTTTGTCTAATTTTTCCCCAAGAAAGTTGGTGTCAAGTGCTTTGTCTTCAATCTCACTGATTCTGGCTTCCATTTACTCAACTCTGCTCCAGTAACTTTCTATTGAATTGTCTTATTCTGAAATTTTATTGTTAATCTTTTAAATTTCTGTTTGCTGTCTCTCTGTGGATTCTTGCAGCCTGTTAAATTTGTCATTATGCTCTTGTGTAACCTTCTTAAGTTCCTCTTTTGCTTTGTCTCTGTGTTTCTTGGCTTGTTTTGCATTTTTCTGATTTCTTTCCTGATCTCTTGAAGAGCTTTGTATATTAATCTTTTGAATTCTGTCTCCAATAATTCCAAAAAATTCTCTTCCTCCAGAAGGTTTCTTTGTTTTGGTGGCTTGCTGAAGCCATCATGGTCTACCTCTTTATGTGATTTGATATTGACTGTTTTCTCCAAACCATCATTAAGTTATTATATTTATTTTATGTTTGCTTACTGTGTCCTAGCTTCTTGTTTTGTTTTGTTTTGATATGCCCAAATAGGCTGATCGTGTGAGCTAGTTTGATATTTGGCATCTTTGAAGCTGTCACATCCTGTCACCTGGTGGTTAGAGCTGTTACTAGTTATATGAGCCCAGGAGTCCATTTACTTTTCTTGTTTGGATTTGGCTCAGGTGTCCAGATCATCAGTGGATGGTATGTCCCTGTTCTCTACAGCACGTAGGTGAAAGGGTTTTGCAGCCAGAGTATGGGCACCCAATTCCTTTGGCTATAAGGAGTGGGAGGCAGCACTTATTCTTGACCCTCGTTGTGGGTGGCTATTTGGAGTTGGTGGAGCCACCAGTCCTCAGGTCCCTAAGTGGGTAGGTGCAAATGCTGCTTAATGGTCAGGGCAGTGTCAAATGTCATGAATTTGCCACTCCCCCTTATAGCTGATGCAGTTGAAAATAAGCTTTAGGTATATACCCTGTTGTACTGTGCTAATGAGCACCTATCCTTATAGCTGATGCAGTTGAAAATAAGCTTTAGGTATATACCCTGTTGTACTGTGCTAATGAGCACCTATGCTGTTGAAATGAGCCCACACAGGTCTATGCAGTGGTGAAAGGCATTCAAAATCCATGAACCCCTTATTTTTTGCCCTTTACTCCAACTCCCAGAGGATAAGGCTAGCCCTTTCTGAGGGAAATTACTATTTACTCCAGTTTCCTAGAGTTCTTTTCAATACAATGTCTGCAATACAATTAAAAAGAAAAAAAAAGAGATATGCCAAGAAAAAGGGAAATGTGATACATAAATGATATTTTTTAGTCAATGTTAGCAGACACACTGATGACACAGACATTGCCATTAACAGACAAAAACTTTCAAATGGCAATTATAAATAGGGTAAAAGAATTAGGGGAAAAAGATGGACAAAATACATACAAAGATGTGTGTCAACAGAGGAATAGAATCTTTAGGAATTCTTTTTGGATGGACTTCATAGCAGGCTAGATGCAGTAGAAGAAAGGCCAGTGAATGTGAAGATAGGGAAGTAGAAATTCTAAACTGAAACACAGAGAGAAAGAGGGGCGGGGGAAGCAAAACTGATTAGGAAGGACATTTTGGACAATATCAAACCATCCAATCATTGTGTTATCGGAATCCCAGAAGGAGAAGAGAGACTAGGGCAGAAGAAGTATTTGAAGAGAAAGTTTGTTTTAAAAATCCCCAAATTGATGAAAGACATTGTCTTAGTTTAGTGCTGCTATAACAGAAAGACTACAAGTGGGTGGCTTTAAGAAATGGGAATTTATTTTCCAGGAGACACAGTTTCATGCAGCTCTTTGGGGAAGGCTTTCACTTTCTGTCAGCTCTGAAAGAGGTTTCTTGTCTCTTTTAAGCTTCTGCTTCTGGGCAATCTTCATGTGCCTTGGCCTCTTTCTTCCCCCACATCTGCTTGCTTGCTCACTTGTTTAATTTCTTATATATCTCAAAAGAAGTTGATTTAAGACACACCCTGCACTGACACTGTCTTGTTAACATAACAAAAAACCCATTCCCAAATGGGATATAAGCACAGGTATAAACCAAAACCAAACCAATTGTCATCGAGTTTATTTTGACTTACAGCGACCCTATATAGGGGTTAGTAGTTACAACACATATTTTGTGGGTACACAATGCAATCTATAATAGACATCAATCCACAGATTCAAGGTGCTCAGTAAACCTCATGCAGAATATAAAAACCACAGTATAGGTGTATTATAGTCAAGTTGCTAAAATGAAAAGATTATCAAAAGCAGCTAGATAAACACATATTTAGAAGAATATCAATAAGAATCATGATAAAGCATTCTCCTCAGAATCTGTAATAGAGTCCAGAAATCAATGGAATGACATATTCAGAAGTAATAAAAACAACAAAAAAAAAACTGCCAGCCTAGAGTTCTATACTCAATGAAAATTTTCTTCAAAAACTAAAATGAATTAAAAACATTTTGAGACAGAAATTTGAGGGAATTTGTTGCCAGCAGATCCACAGTCCAAGAAATGCTAACAAAAGAGAATGGAAAAGCTGAAGGAAAATGCTAAAGGAACTCCTCAAAGCTGAAGAGAAATTTTTCTATACAGATACATGGTCATGTAGGAAATAATGCAGAACATCAGAAAGGATAAATGTAAAAGGCTATTTAAAAAAAAGTAAAAGATTATTGATTATTTTAAAACAAACACAATAACAACTCTTGTGAGATGTATAACATTTATAGAAGTAACATATATGACAACAATAATACATAGAGTGCAAGAGGAGGGGGTAAAAGAATTGTAAAACACTAATTCAAGGTAAATTATAAATCTCTATTAACCATTAAAACATGATACAAGCTGTAGCTAAAAAGACAATTGAAGAAAAAAGGGAAGGATAAAATCTTTCCTGTTTTTTAATACCACTTTGAATTTATGGCAATTACCACATACTTAAAATCTAATTTTAAACCTAATGGTGTTTTCTCAACAAAAGTTGCTGTAGAACACAATTACATTCTGTTTTTTGTGTAACATTTTCCTGGAATTGTTTAGGAATAAAGAAATACAAACAGCTGATGAAGCCCCAAGCTCTATTTTATCCTAATATGGTGAGGTATGAAGCTACAGATTAAGACATCTAACTACTGGGTGAGCCTAAGGGCCACAATTGTATAATGCTTCAAGAGTGGAAGGTCATGGTCCATGTTCCACCCTGGGATGAAGTGGCAAGTATTTGGATCCCCTACTAAAAAAAAGCAAGAACTCTTCCAAGTGTGCTTGTCCCAAAAATGCTATCTGACTTCTTTGCCAAGAGAAATTGTTGATCATTGCAATTAAAAGATTCTTTGGGTGGATTGCCTCAGATGAAACCAACATTTTACTCAGCTGTTCATAACTATATTTCACATCTGTTTCCCCTGTCTGCTGGCAAAGGTTTATGACCATCGCTTCTCTGAGGTTTTGGGAACATACCCTTTGCATAAGTAAGAAACTGTGCATTTTAACTGAAATTATTATTATTAGCTCTACATATATCTGCTTCTCATCTTCTAAAATTTATTTTTTCCCAAATTTCTCAGCTCTTCAGAAATTTTCAGTGCTTGGGTATATCTGTGGGTTTGCTTAATTCCTAAGATAAGTTATGCTTCTCCATGCAGCCATTGAAGCAGTCTGTGCTGGCGTGGAAAAATGTCTATGGCATGTTTTTGAGTGGGGAAAACAAAGCAGTTTATAGAACTGTATTGCAATTTACACATGGAAAGAGAAGACCTTCAGTTTTGGCTTCATACAGTTGTTTATGATTTAAACAAAAACTGCATTATAATTTTTAAAACTTGGTCCACATCAGCCGTAGAGAGTGTAAAATATCAAGATCATAAATGTCAAGTTTATTAATTCTTTAAACAAATTCACCTTAAAAATCTAGGATTAGAGAAAGTTTTGGGGACATCCACATTCTTTCTCTGAATATGGCACATGGAAGGTCATAGGCTGTGTGAGCAGTGGTAATCAAAGTACAGGTTTTAATTTTACAAGAAGTAGGTGTTTATATATTAGTGCTCTGTGAATGTGTTAGTGGTTTTCAGTGTTGGTTTTCTATGAAAAAGCAAAAGGCTTAAAAACCTAAAAATAATAAAGGAAAAATTACTGTCTTGGAATCTGTGATGATTTCATGTTTCAAGCAGAAGAGTAGATCTGTTTTGTCAAACTATAAGGAATTCAGTGAAAAACTTTTACTACCCAATTATCAAACACAGCTGCCTAAAATTCCTTTTATCACACAGCACAGCATTAAAAATAAAAGCAGATATTTCACATTTTCCTGAAGTGCTTTGGAGTTTTAAAAATAAATTGGTTTAATTGCTGCCAGTTAATGTTAAAGAACTACTTAAATTGTCTGGTGCTATGAAAGGATCAATGATTAAATTCCAGAAATTTCTGCTACAGGTGATTTGGAAATCTAGAAGGATTCTTAGAGGTAAGGGGACTATAAGCAGATAGAATTTTATTTTTTCTTGTTTATGGAAGCATTATTTCCCCTCTTTCTTTGTACTCGTACATATCGATGTGCTTTATGTTTCCTATGGGACATGGTTAAATTTGATAGCAATCCATGGCTGTCTGCATATCAACATTTAATTGTCCTCAGGGAGTCACAATGCCCACAGTTGGATGTTACTCTGTGTCTTAATCATCCAGTGCTGCTATAACAGAAATACCACAAGTGGATGGCTTTAACAAAGAAAGTTTATTTCCTCACAGTAAAGTAGGCTAAAAGTCCAAATTCAGGGCATCAGCTCCAAGGGAAGACATTCCGTCTCTGTTGGCCTTCTCATCAGTGTTCCCCTGGACTAGGAACTTCTTCATGTGGGGACCCCGGGTCCAAAGGACACGCTCTGCTCCTGGCACTGCTTTCTTGGTGGTATGAGGTCCCCCACTCTGCTTGCTTCCCTCTTGAGAGATAAAAGGTGGTGCAGGCCACACCCTAGGGAAACTCCCTTTGCATTGGATCAGGGAAGTGACCTGAGTAACGGTGGTGTTACAATCCCACACTAATACTCTCAACATAAAATTACAATCACAAAATGGAGGACAGCTACACAATACTGGGAGTCATGGCCTAACCAAGTTGATACATATTTTGGGGGGGACATAATTCAATCTGTGACACTCTTCCACTGCTGGGGTTATGTCTTTCCACTTGAGTATTCGTTTTCAGTGAAGCAGCTCAGACCACACGTCGGTTTAGTGGTGATCTCAGCCTTTTGATTCAGTTCCACCTGAACTCGAGGAGAAGGCAAGCTTGGTGGAGATTCTTTGAAAGGAGTTACACACCCACACCAAATTTGAAAACCATGTATGAACAAAAATAGAATATCCTAAAGCATAAAGTAACTCAGTTATTCTCCATAGTTGAGAACCGACATGTTCTAGTTAATCAAACATTCTGCTCCTGGAAAATATAATGTTTGCTAATCATGGAAGCCAAATATTTTGTTTTATTTTTATGTGAAGTCACTAAAATCTCCCAGAACTCCAGCATTTTGGCATGTATCTGTCCTACTGTGTCTCCTGCTTTTTTTTAACTCACATTTGTTGAACATTTTTATGTTCTAAATGCTTTGCATGTGGTAATTCATTTAGTCCTCCCACAAGCCTGTGAGGTAAGTCTGTGTCTTGCTCTCGCTCTTCGGCCCTTGGACTGGTGGTGGTCCTGTTATGCACTGATAGCAGGAACCTGTACTAGCCTCAGCTGCTGGACACTGTCCGTAGTGGTGGCTTCATCCTTCCAGACCAACCATGGGACTCTGTCTTCTGGGCTCTGCCCTCTTCCCTGTCCTAATGTAGGTTTCCCACCTGACATTAAAGATTATTTCCCTTTACTAATATTATCCCAGCAGCCGACTTTCACACCCTTCTCTGTCATCAACTTGGACGCTTTAAAGAGACAAACTTGTTCTATATGTGTTTTGACTAATACAAATAACTTTCCACTTTTTGAGTGTGTGAAAATTATAAAAATATTTCATGGTAATTCCTATGTGGCCACACAGTTATGAAGTATTAAGAAAAATAGCTGCTGTCAAGTGGATTCGGACTCCTGGTAACCCCATGTGTATCAGAGTAGAGCTGTGCTCCACAGGGTTTTCAACGGCTGAATTTTCAGAAGTAGATCACCAGGCCTTTCTTCCGAGACCTCTGCGTAGACTCAAACCTCCAACCTTTCAGTTAGCAGCTGAGTGTTTTGACTGTCTGTACCACCCAGGGACTCCATTATGAAGTAAAAATTATTTAGTAGAAAAGAAGGGTGGCCACTGAATGGTGATCATTCCCTCAAACCCCTCACTGCCACACTAACTCTGTTTCTACACTGATTTTAAAAACTTATGTTAAATTGTGTAATTTATAAAATAAATGACCCTGATTTTCATTCAGATATTCATCTTTCCTCAGAAAATCCATTCCTTGCTGCCGAAGAATTAACAGGATGCTCTCCAATGAGTCTTTACATCCTCCCGCATTTAGCCGCTCCAACTCACAAGCCTCCGTAGACAGCAGCGCCTCTATGGAGGATTTCTGGCGTGAAATAGAAAGTATTAAAGAGAGCTGCATGGGAGGACAAGATGAGCAAACACCAACGGAGGTCAAGCCTGTGGATGGTAAGGAGCTCAATTTGTTGCCTCTTGTGCTCACTGTCTTTCATTGTCTCTCTGTTTGGGGCTGTTGGCTTACAGAAGCTACTTCTTAGTTTAATGCATGAATCAGTAGAATTCAGTATACGAACTCTGCTCATTTTGGTTTATCTACACTGGACTGGTTCCGGAGGCCCTGGGTGGCACAAATGGTTAATGTGTTTGGCCACTAACCAAAAGGTTGGAGGTTCAAGTCCACCTGGAGGTGCCTCAAAAGAAAGGCCTGGTGATCTACTTCTGAAAAATCATCTATTGAAAACCCTTTGGAGCACAGTTCTACTCTGACATGCATGGGGTCTCCGTGAATTAGAGTTGACTAAACAACAACTGTTTTTTTTTTTTTTCCTGGACTGGATCAGGCTGGCTTTGAGCCAAGGTGACTAACCTGAAGGAAGACTGGGCCTCTCTTACTCCCAGCAAAATTCAATGGACCCATTACATATAGCTACTTAAGGTTGCTGTGCTTATCTATTCATTTGATTCATTGTCATCAAGCAAACTGAGTATTTGAATTTTGGTGACTTTAGCATCTATGAAAACCCTGGTGGCATAGTGGTTAAGTGCTATGGCTGCTAACCAAGAGGTCGGCAGTTCAAATCTGCCAGGTGTGCCTTGGAAACTATTGGGCAGTTCTCCTCCATCCTATAGGGTCGCTATGAGTCTGAATTGACTCGACAGCAGTGGGTTTGGTTTTGGTTTTTGGCATCTGTGTATTTGAATACAGATTACCAATAACAAAAATAAATGACAATGAGAGAGAGACAGAAAAAAATTCTGCTAGTGTAATTTGAGAGTAATATTTGACTTTGAAGTATTTACTGATATTAGTGTATTTAGAGACCAATTTTCTCATACACCATAAAGCAAAAGCCATGTCAGTGAAACTGAATTAGTTGTCAGTGAAACTAAATAGCAGAAAAGGGAAATACTATAGCTTTACACAAATAAAATTGGCATAGAAGTGCTTATGAAAATATCTTGAAGGGGGAGGGAGCTGATGGCAAACAAACATAGAAGGCATGCATTATTTGTGTAAAAATACAGTAAAAGAACATTGAGGACCAAAAGAGAAGAGAAAAAATAAAATTATTTACTTTTTATTGAAAGCGTAGGCCATCTCCTCCATGCCTTACCTATCAAAAAGTAAATACGTAAGAAATCCAAGAAAGACCAAAGGCAATTCAGCAAGTGTACACCGAAGAATGTTTTCATTAGCCTGTGATTAACCTCAAGACAACTACCAAGATACACTGAAGCTAAAAAGCCTTTTTATTATTCATTCCCTTTACTACAGATCTTTCTTTCTCAGGTCTGTGAAATAGTAGTTCCAATATACCACAACATTGTACACTGTTAGAAATAAAAAGCCCCTCAACACATTTAGTGAGGATCAATTTCAAGGGAACCTCTCCTCCACCAGTGAAGTGTGTTCTTATTCACTTCCTACCTAACGTTTTGCCTTTTGTATCCAGCAAGGCAGAAAGACACATAAAGGAAAACTCATCTTATCCTCCTACCCCTTTTTTCTTACTGTTTAGCTAGCTAGCTATCTGTATTAAAAACCGATAACCTCTACTTTAAATCGAACACCATTGGGTCTATTTTCATTATCATTCAGTTAAATGTTTTCTCATTTTTCTTATGTGTTGCTTAATTTCCAATTTTCTAGGTACCTCATTGTTATTGGTTACTAAGTTATTCGTGTTATGATTAGGTAACATAGTTCATAAGATTTCAACCTTTTGGAATTTATTTAGACTTATTTTATGGTCCAGCATATGGTCCGTCTTGGTCAAGAAACATGTTCTACCGTTGTCTAATTGCCAATTAGAGCAAAGTGGTTGATACTTTTGATCACATCTATTGTGTCCTTACTATTTTTTGTCTAATTTTTCTATCAGTAACTGAGAGTGGGTTGTTAAAATCGCCAACTGATTGTGGATTTGTCTGTGTTTTCCTTTTATTCTGTCAATTTTTGCTTCTTGTATTTTGAAGATCTGTTATTAGGTACATGCATGTTAACGACTGTTATTCCTCTTTATTGAATAACCCATTTTATCATTATGAAATCCCCCTCCTCAATACTTCTGGTAATATCCCTTGTCTTATAGTCTGCTTTGTCTAATATTGATATAGTCATTCTAGCATTCTTACAGTTATTTTTTGCATGGTATCTTTTTCCATTCTCTTACTGTCTTATTATGTTTCTTTTAAATTTCTCTGTTGGCATTTTAGAGCCCTGGTGGTGTAGTGGTTAAGAGCTTGGCTGCTAACCAAAAGGTCAGCAGTTTGAATTCACCAGCCACTCCTTGGAAACCCTATGGGGCAGCTCTGTCCTATAGTGTGGCTGAGTTAGAATCAACCCGGCGACAGTAGGTTTGTTTTTTTCGGTTCGGTTGGCATTTTAGCTATACTGCTTTGATTTTTTTAGGGACTAATTGAGTATTACAATATTCGTCCCTAATTTATCACAGTGTACTTAGAGCAAATATTATGCATTTTCATATAAAATGTAAGACTCTTCCATAATTCCGTTTACCCTTCTTGTCCTGTGCTTTGTTCTGTTGTCAAATGGACAATGTCTACATGTTATGCATGCATCAGTACAATGGTGCTATCAAATTATTTTTTTATATCAGAATGGACTCCTGGTTTATTTAGGAGGTTATAATCTTTTACTGTCATTTATTCTGATGCTCAAATTGTCCCAGATTTGACCAGTGAAAGCCACTTTAAACTGACCTCTATACCCTTTTGAAACATCTCATCTTTCTTGCAACATTTCCTTCCTCTCTGGTGCAAGATGATCTAGGCCTGTATTTTTCTTGTGTCACCCTTGAATAAGACATTTCTCTAGGGGCCTTGCTTCTTTTTAGTATAGAATGATATTTGGAAGCCAAGATCTGGTCACTAGCTGTGCTTGATGCTTGTTGCTTTGAAGGGTTATGCTGTTCCAAGGCCCTCTTAGTAGACTGAATAACAACAACAACAACAAAACGAAACCCATTGCTGTCGAGTTGGTTCCAACTCATAGCAACCCTATAGAGCAGAGTAGAACTGCCCCATAGAATTTCCAAGGAGTGCCTGGTGAGCTTGAATTGCTGACCCATCAGGGTTTCCTAGTGGACTGAATAAGGATATATATATATAGGAGCCTTTGTTGTGCAGTGGTTAAGCATGTGAACCCACCAAGTGGCACTGCACGTGAAAGACGTAGAGGTCTGCTACCGTAAAAATTACAGTCTAGAAAACCCAATGGGGCAGTTCTACTCTGTCATATATTGTTGTTATGTACCATGAAATAGATTCCAACTCATAGCAACCCTATGGGACAGAGTAGAACTGCCCCATAGTGTTTCCAAGGAGCGGCTAGTGAACTCGAATTGCCAACCATTTGGTTAGTATCCAAACACTTAACCACTGCACTACCAGAGCTTCGCTCTGACTTATAGGATTGTTATAAGTCAAAATAGACTTGACAGCACACAGGAACAACATGTTGCTGTTAACTTTTAGCTGCCATCAAGTTGGCCCCCAACTTATGGCAACCCCATGAACAACAAAATGAAAGGCTACCCAACCTTGCACCATCTCCATGATCAATTGTGGATGGTACTGATGTGAATAGGGCTTCAAAAGTAGATCACCAGGCCTTTCTTCCTAGTCTGTCTTAGTTTGGAAGCTCTGCTAAAATCTGTTCAGCATTATAACAACACACAAGCCTCCACTGAGAGATAAGTGGTGACCGTGCATGAGACGTATTGTCTGGAAATCAAACTCAGGTCTCCCGCGTGGAAAGCAAGAATTCTACCACTGAATCACTACTCCTATGCCAATATATAAATGGAGCCCTGGTGGCACAGTGGTCAAGAGCTTGGCTGCTCAGCAAACAATTGGCAGTATGAATCCACCAGCCACTCCTTGGAAATCCTATAGGGCAGTTCTAACCTGGCCTATAGGGTTGCTATGAGTCGGAACTGACTCGACGGCAACAAGTTTGGTTGGGGTATATGTATATATGTATGTATATGTATATGCATGTATGTGTATGTATATACACATACATATATACTGCTTTAAAGTTCTTATTCACCATCAGTGTCATCCCAGAGTCAGTTTCTATTGACTACTTTTTCTCTTGATAAATGAGCCCATTTTTTGTTTTCTTTTTGAATACATTTAGACTACATGATTGATATGTTTCAGAGACTCTGTATTCCAATGCCTTCCTCTACAGGTAGTTAATTTTAGTTCTAGCAAACAGTTAACTTGACTGGACCCATACTCCCACCTCTGTCTTTCCTGTCTGTGCAGCATCTGCAATATTGGTCAGTTATTTAGCCTTCCAGATGTTGTTTTTTACTGGTATGCTTGGAGTCTCCCACACATATTTTTAGTTCAGGGTTTAGTCAAGGATTTTGTCAGAGTTTATGCACAGATTTTGAGGCTCCCTCTTATCAGGAACATGTCCGTCACTTTCCAGCTGTTCTGATAATCCCATACTTTGTCTTTTGACCCCTATTTGCATTCTAGCCACTGTGTACTGTAGAGATTGAAAATTGCCCACAGCGGAAAAACTGTATAAATGCAAATCTCACCCAGTAAGTTTCCATTTATAAGAATTTGATTATTTTCTCAGTTTCTGCCTGTGTTTCATTCCTCTCTATTACCTTCAAATAGTTATTTTATGTATTTTATTCAGAGTTCATGATTGTTATAATTGTTCTGCACTGGACTGTTATTTAGATCCAACCTCCAGATTTTGTTGTTGTTAGTTGCCATCAAGTTGATTCCAACTCCTGGCAATGCCGTGTGTACTGAAAATTTTTATCCAATTATTGATATGTTTCCCCAGCAAATTTACTAACCTGTGGACTTTCAGTGATAGCTACACTGATTTGAAGAAACCGATGTTTTGTACCCATCATTTTCCTGACTTACTGGAAGAATTTCCTTAACTCTATATTTCAATTAAAAATTAATTATTTAATTAATTCAACAAACGTGTGAACCTACTATGTGTCAGGCACTCTGGTAGGTGTTGGTGTTAGAGTTATAAGCAAAGCTGAAATGTTTCCTTCTTTATGGAGTTTATAATCTGGTGACAGAGAAAGTAATTAATGAAATGATCATAAAAATAGATATATCTTTTGGGGGGAAATTATTTGAACAAAAAAGAAAAGCAGCAGTATTGGCATAGATGGATAGATAGGTCCTAACGGTAGGACCTGAGCTCATCTGAGGGGTTTAGGAAAAAAAGACTTCATTGAGGAAGGGATGTATAAACTGAGATCTGAAGGATTGAAAGAATCAGCATGTCCAAAGGTTTGTAAGAAAATACAGCATAGATTTTTGAGAAACCAAAAGTAGGCTAGCATTGCTGAAAACAGAGGGTAAGTAGAGTATGGTATAAACTGTGGCCAAAAAGGTAAGCGGCTTTATATCTTATAGGCCATATCAAGGGTTTTTTTTTTTTCCTTAATCCCAAGAGCAAGCAAAAATGTAGCATTATTTTAGAAAGGGGTAATAGATTTATATTTTGAAAGAACTAATTTAGTTACAATATGGAAAATAGATTGGAAGGGGATTAAGAAGGTCTGAGGGGAGAACTTTTGGGTGGTAATTGCAGTAGTCCAGGTGAAAGATGATGATAGTTGGACCAGAGTTATGACAGAAGAGATAAAGTGGGCAATTTTGAGATATAATAAGGAGATAATATCAAAAGGTCTTGGTGATGCATTGCTTTTGAGCCATGAGAGAGAGTGAAGAGTAAAAAAGGACTCCTGGGTTACTTACTTGCCAACTTAGATGGATAGTGGGTTTCATTTGTTGAAATTATGGAATACTGGCACAGAACTACACTTGAAAATGAAAAATATGAGTTCAGTTTTGAACATGTTAAGTTTGACATATGATTGATAAATCCAAGTAGTTGAGTAGGAAATTGGATATATGGAGCTGAAAATCAAAGGATCAGTCAATGTTGAAAACACGCATTTGGCAACTGGAGTAATGAGCACAGAATTGCATTGCTCATAATTCAGCAAACAGGAGTAACATTGATATATACCATGGAACATACTTATTCTACATCTTCTGCAGTCAGAGTCCAAGGATTTAGGCCATCCTAACCCCTCATATGTATTCAAAAGCTGGGCAAGGAAAGAGAAGAACTGAAGAGGAATTGACACATTTGAATTGTGGAGTTGGCAAAGAATATTCAATATACCATAGACTGCCATAAGAATGAACCAAACTTTGGTGAAGGTTAATGTTGTGTGTCAGCTTTGCTGGGCCGTAATTCCCAGTGGTTTGGCAGTTATGTAATAATGTAGTCATCCTCCATGATGTGATCTGATGTAATCAGCCAATCAGTTGTAAGAGGCGTTTCCTCTAGGATGCGGTCTACATCCAAATACATATGGATATTCTGGCAAAGCTCACTTGCTTTCTCTGGATCCTACATCTGGCTCATCATGTTCTGACCTCTGTTTCTCGGACCTTGAGCCAGCAGCCTGCCATTTTGCCTGCCAATCTTGGATTCGACGGCCTCCGCAACCCGTAAGCTGATCTTGGGTTTATCAGCCCTGCAGCTACTGAGTCAGGAAAAGCCTCCAGTCTGATGCCTGACCCACAGGCTTGGGACTTTCCAGCCTCTACAACTGCATAAGCCATCTCCTACTGACGGCAGTGGGTTCTATATATATATATATATATATACATATATGTATATGCCTCACAGGGAACCCTTGTGGCACAGTGGTTAAGAGTTTGGCTGCTAACCAAAAGCTCAGCAGTTTGAATCCACCAGCTACTCCTTAGAAACCCTATGGGGAATCTCTACTCTGTTGTATAGGGTCCCTATGAGTCGGAATCAAAGTGACAGCAATGGGTTTTGGAGTTATGCTTCACTGGTTTTGCTTCTCTAGAGAACCCAGGCTAAGACATCAGTCTTGCAAGAAGTGCAGCCAGGATGCTTCTTAGACGTAAGGATGGCGAGACTTTGTCTCGCTTACTTTTGACATGCTATCAGAAGGGACCAATACCTGGAGAAGGACATCATTACATTTACAAGCAGAGGGTCAGTGAAAAAAAGAGACAGCGAGATGGATGGACACAGTGGTTGCAACAATGGGCACAAAAATACCTACTATTGTGAGAATGGCACAGGATCGAGCAACATCTCCTTCTGTTGTACATAAGGTTACTATGAGTTAGAACCCACTCGCCAGCAGCTAACAAAACCCCTACCTGTTGTTGTTAAGTGGATTCTGGCTCATTGTGGCATTATAGGACAGGGTAGATCTGCCTCACAGAGTTTCCAGGGTTGTAATCTTTACAGAAGCCAGCTGCCACAGCTTTCTTCCTTGGAGCGGCTGGTGGGTTCCAATCGCCAACCTTCTGGGTAGCAGCTGAGCCTTAACTACTGTTCCACCAGGGCTCCCTAACAAAATCAGTAGTGTATGTAAAAAATTGGGCTAGGAGGTCAGTCACACTGGGGTTTTAACTTTCGCCTTACCAATTATTCTTCCCTCCTGCTATTTCCTTACTCCTTACAGAGAAAGGGGAAAAAAATCCAATTTTTTAAAATTTAATATTTATACTGCATTTGTAAAATTTTGTCCTCAGAAATGAACATCTACAGCTTAAGTAAAGGAAACCTTCTGGGTAAAATTCACTAATTTAAAAGGTTTATTGTTTTAGATGTCTGTTGCTATTTGTGGCACAGTGGTCAAGCACTTGGCTACTAAGTAAAAGGACAGCGGTTTCAGCCCCCCAGCAGTTTCACAGGAGAAAGATATGGCAGTTCTTCCGTAAAGATTACAGCCTTGGAAACCCTATGGGGCACTTCTACTCTGTTTTATAGGGTCGCTGTGAGTTGGAATTGACGTAACAGCTGTAGGGTTTTTTTGTTTTGCATTTTCTGTGAAAGGGAAGGCTTAAAAAGCAAATGAAAAAGAAAAACATGGTATCAAATCAAACATTTACCCAGGTAAGAGATTAGACCTGTCAAGCCCTTAGAAGTCTTTGTTTATATACAAATGAAGCAATAATATAAGCAGACTCCAGAACTCCTGACTGATGCTTTGATATGTTATTTACAAATCAGTCTAATCTGCTTGTTTAAACAAACCTCTTCGGGCGATACACAGTTCCCAGAAGTCGAAGTGTAGAGGATTCTCTGTTACATGACATCCTTATTCTCAATTCTTTATTTCCCCACATCTCATTTACAATAGCAATTGATTCTCATTATGATGAATTTTAAGCTTTTGAATTGCTTTTTGAAAAAATGAAAGATAACTTGATGTTCAGAATAAGGAGAAAAGTAAGAGAACGTTTACTGGACACCTACTTTGTCCCAGACCCTGGTGGCGTAGTGGTTAGATGCTACAGCTGCTAACCAAAAGGTCAGCAGTTTGAATCCTCCAGGCGCTCCTTGGAAACTCTATGGGGCAGTTCTACTCTGTCCCATAGAGTCGCTATGATTTGGAATCGACTCGACTGCAGCGGGTTTGGTTTTGGTTTTTTCTTTGCCATCTGTCATGAATACATGATAAAGTAACCCTCACAGCAACCTAATGCTTTTCTTCTTATTACCTCCATTTTGCAGAGAGGACACTGAAGCCTGGAGATTATGGGAAAATTTACCAAAGCCACCCAGCTAGTAAATGGTGCCACTGAGATTTGAACCTACATTTAAGTGATTAAAAATCCACTTATGTATTAATCCACTCTTTTCTCTTAGTACAAATATCTATATTTTATCATTTTTCAAAAAATAAGTAGTCTAGAGATGGTTTATATTTACCTCTCTGACAAGGAAAATTATTTATTTATCTTACCAAGTTTCCCAGTTAGAAACTTTACTAGAAAATATTTTAAAATTTGATCTCTTTAAAAATTATAATACAGACTTTTCATTCATACTCCTAGGCCTTTCCCATAATTACTGTGGGGAAAAAAAAACAGTCTTCCATTTACATTTAAAGTAATTACTGATAAGGAAGTGTTTACTTCTGCCATTTAGCTATTATGGTCTGTATGTCTTATATGTTTTTTCCCTCTCATTTCCTCCTTTACTGCTTTTTAAACTTATTATCATTTAGTTGAATTTTTGTAGTGTGCCTTTTTGATTTTCTTCATCTTTCCTTTTCTGTATTTTTTTAAGTTATTTTCTTAGTGTCTACTTTGGGGGTTACAATTATCGTAAACATTTAATGATTTAGTTTGAATAATACCAGTTTAGTTTCGAAAGCAAACACTCCCTCTTTATATTATCGTCACAGATCACATCTTCATACACTGTTTGCTCATTAAAACAGATTTATAATTATTGTTTAGGCATTTGCCTTTTAAACCATAGGAAAAAAAAGTTACAAACCAAAAATACAATAACACCAATACATATATAGAGAGAGAGAATGAGAACCGAATATCCTGAGTATTATATGTGCTAACTAATAATCTAATGCTCCCACTCCTCAGGAATTGCTGATTTTTGCTGGTTAAGGACTAGAGCCATTAGTTTGTGATTTTTTCCAAACTATTTTTGCAAAGTTTGTATTCCTTGCTATGTTTATTCACTAAAGTTTCTGTTTAAAAAGTCGGTGTTTTTTTGACTGTACTATTAAGACGATGGAAACCGTGGTGGCGTAGTAGTTAAGTGCTACAGCTGCTAACCAAGAGGCTGGCAGTTCAAATTCACCAGGTGCTCCTTGGAAACTCTATGGGGCAGTCTACTCTGTCCTATAGGGTCACCATGAGTCGGAATCGAGTCTACAGCATTGGGTTTTCGGTTTTTATTAAGACAATCTTCATATATTGCTTAAAAGTGTTTCTTATTGGGTGATATGCACAGACCTAGAGGTATACATGTCCAGTTGTGCCAAATATGTTGCTAACCTTCTCCCAATAATGTTATTTTACAGAAGGAGAACTTGAAGCAGAATGGTTGCAAGACGTGGGTTTGTCAACTCTGATCTCAGGCGATGAGGAGGAGGATGGGAAGGCCTTGCTCTCTACATTGACTCGAACCCAAGCAGCTGCAGTGAAAAAGAGATACAACACCTATACTCAGACCATGAGAAAAAAGAACAAGCAGTCTGTCAGGGATGTCAGGGACATCTTTGGAGTCAGTGAATCTCCCGTAAGTAATGAACACAGCTTAAGAAGTGTTTTGGTTTGGTTTTTGTTTTTTGAGGGGTGCGGCAGGGAGGGTTGGAAAACATCAGAAAAGGCTGGTCACATTCTAGCTTTCAGAGAAAACTAAGACAGACACGCAGTACAAAATTTGACTAATTTGAACTTAAGTGATCATTCCTTGTCTCCCATACTGCCATCTTATGTCAACATTACATTTATTCCTTTCTTTGTTGAAGTTGGAGGGCAACTTCTTTGGCGATGAAACACATTTTTCTGGTTGGGATACAGAGGGCCTTTACTTAAATCTCAGCTCTCTGAGGGAAAGTCTGGGGTAGGGCAAATGAGTCCCCAGGGAAGTGGGCCTATGTATTGTAAACAAGCCCAGGTGGTTTGTTTTAAATGCAGTGATGTGGTGGAGTAGGTAGGGAAGCCTTTATGTTCAGATAAACTAAAATGGTAAAAATGAGAGATATCAGCATTAATTAAGAAGGCAAGAGAATAAGGTAAGCATCAAATGTTTTATGAGGAATGAGTGGTCGAAATTGCAATTTACCCTTAGCACTTCCATGGCTACAATTTTACTTCTGAGGCTGTTAGTCATGTTCTCCTATTTCTACCTTTGTTTTACTCCTAACTAGGTGCAGTCGAGTCGACTCTGACTCATGACAACCTCATGTGTGTCCGAGTAGAACCATATTCCATACGGGTTTCACTGGTTGATTTTTTGGAAGTAGATCTCCAGGCCTTTCTTCTGAGGTGCCTCTGTGTGCTCAAACCTTTAGCCTTTTGATTGGCAGTAGAGCACTTTAACCATGTGTACCGCCTAGGGACCACCATTTTACTCTTCAGTTCTCCTTACAACCTATTCATTCATTCATTCATTTATACAACAAATACTGAATACATTCCTGTGCAAGACACTAACTATATCAGGTTCTATTGCTGATAGGATTCTTGGAACTTTAGGGGTAATTAGTATACAGGGAAATATACTTGATATTCTGCTGCAGTTACAGATAAAGAGTTGCCTCAGGCAAGTTAGTTATCATTCTGATTTAGGTTTCTTGTCTGTTTAATTATAATATTAATAATGACATAAATTAAAATTTTGAGGATATTGAATAGAAAGCGTGGTTGAAGACAGTCTCCAATTTGAGTTACTTTAGCTTGTTTGTAACTCATATCTTCCCTTAGATATATTAATTACATTCGGTAGTTGCCAGGGCAGCTCACACATGCCTACTTAACCCATAATGCATCTGTGCCAACGGTATTCTAGAATAGTGCTGTTCTTTAAAACTTTCTACAGTGATGGATGTTTTATTTCTGTGCTGTTCAATATGGTAGCCACATGTGGCTTGAAATGTGCCTAGTGTGACTAAGGAAATGAATTTTTGTTTTTATTTAACTTTAATTGATTTAAATTTAAATAGCCATATGTGGTTTATAACTAATATACTGAACAGCAGAGTTCTAGAATCTTCTGCACTATGTAATGAAATGCCTTGAGGTAAGTGAACTTTGAGTTCTGTGCTGTTTGACACTTCAGCCTGGTTGAAACCTGTGTCTTTCTTGATGGTGGGATTTTCTACAGCTGTAAAAGTGACTCCCACAACTTGAGTAAAGGGCTCCAGTTACAGGTGTCCTGGCCAAGATGCCTATCAAAGAAAAGGTTTGCCCTGCTGGTTTAAATTCCCTGAATTACTGTTCAGTTATCTCCAAGATCATCTTCAGAGGGTACTAAGAACTTGCCCTACATGCTTCCTTTTCCACTCCTGTTTTCAGCTACTTCGGATTAAGGTTTTTGCTATTCTTTAACAAACTGCAGAATAGGAACGGGTCTGTAGGCCTCTCCTGAATACTCCAGTTACTTAAGAAAATGCACACGTTATCTCTTTAGGATTCCTATAAATTTCTATCAAGGCCATGTTTTCCAGCTATCAATTCTTCTTCTTTGTTTAGAACTTTTACATTCCAGTTGCCAGTCATTATCAATGCATCTTGATTACATGTTTGATCAACTTCAGACAGCAGAAACTGGTAAAAATCTTCAATTTCTTCATCTTTGGCCTTAGTGGTTGATACATAAATTTGAATAATAGTCATATTAATTGGTCTTCCTTGTAGGCATGTGGATATTGTCATGGATTGGATTGCGACACCTCAAAAAATATGTGTCAACTTGGTTAGGCCATGATTCCAAGTATTGTGTGGTTGTCCTCCATTTTGTGATTGTAATTTTATGTCGAGGGGATTAAGTGGGATTGTAACACCACCCTTACTCAGGTCACGTCCCTGATCCAAGGTAAAGGGAGTATCCGTGGGGTGTAGCCTGTACCACCTTTCATCTCTCAAAAGATAAAAGGAAAGGGAAGCAAGCAGAGAGTTGAAGAGCTCATACCACCAAGAAAACAGTACCAGGAGCAGAGCATGTCCTTTGGACATGGAGCCCTTGCACATGAGAAGCTCCTGGATCAGGGGAAGATTGAGGACAAGGACCTTCCTCCAGATCTGACAGAGAGAGAAAGCCTTCCCTGGAGCCAACACCCTGAATTTGGACTTGTAACCTACTAGACTGTGAGAAAATTAATTTCTCTTTGTTAAAGCCATCCACTTGTGGTATTTCTGTTATGGCAGCACTAGATGACTAAGACAGATATTATCCTATCACTGACAGCACTGCACTTCAGGATAGATCTTGCAGTGTTCCTTTTTGATGATGAACACAATGCCATTCCTCTTCAATTTGTCATTCCTGGCATAGTAGACCATATGATTGTCTAATTGAGAATGGCCTGTATCAGTCCATTTCAGCTCACTAATGCATAGGATATCGATGTTTATGCTTTCCATTTCATTTTTGATGACTACCAGTTTTCTGAGATTCATACTTCATACATTCCAAGTTCTGATTATTAATGGATGTTTGGAGCTGTTTTTTCTCATTTTGAGTTGAGCCACATCAGTAAATGAAGGTCCTAAAAGCTTGACTCCATTCATGTAATTAAGACCAACTCTAGGCAGTGGGGCTGAGATGGCGGAGTTGTCAGACGCTTCCGGTGGTCCCTCTTACAACAAAGATGAGATAAAAATAAGTGAATAGATTATATATATGACAAGCTAGAAACCCTGAGCATCAAAGACAAAGTTAAAAAATTGGACTGGTGATGGGGGAGGGGAGGAGATGCTGCAGAAGCAGTGAGGAGCAGCCCCTGTGGTAAGTTGGTGGTAGTGTTCTGGGACACACCTGCTTCAACGAAAGGAGGCAAATGAAGTGGCGCACCCCTGACCCTCTCGTGTGACTGCGACGCAGCTGGTGGTAGCGTTTAGGACGTGGGTGCTTCAGCAAAAGAAGGCAAGCAAAGTGGCACAACCCCTGAACCTCTGGTGGGGCTTGTGGTAGCATTTAGGACACAGCTACTTCAATGAAAGAAGGCAAGCGAGGTTCCACAGACCTGCCACCTGGTGCAACCACAGAACCAGCGCACACAATCTACACAAGCCTCCGGAATCTGAGAGAAAACAGCACTCCCTACACAAGGTAAGTGATTTTGTCTGATTTACTGCACGGATCTAATAGCTCCTCATTTTGAAAGAACTCTCTCCTATCTATCTAATCCGTTCTCCCTCTGCCGCATCTGGCTTCATTAATAGTTGATTTCTCTGGGCCTGAGATAGGTCCTGCTGCACTCTCTGAGCCATTCCCCTGGCCTTGGAGAAGGAACAAATTAACAAATTGGGGAAAAATACTCTGCCGGATCCCCTAACCTGGAAACTCAGGGCAGAAGCAGCTCCAGTCCAGGCACAAGGGGTCCACAGATTTTGCCTTCACCGCTGCATAGATCCAGGTGGCCCCATTACAGCAGATAGGATCTGGCTGTTACAGAGCAAGGGCCAATCTCTTTGAGGTCTGACTGTAACTGTTTCAGCTGTACAGTGGAGAGGTAGGTTTTTAATATTTGATACCACTCTGCCTATTAAACAGAGCCCTCACCTACCTACAGCAGGGACCTGAGGACCTAGCTACCTGTGACAGGGCTCCAAGGATAAGTGGTGCCTACCAGCCCTTACAGTTAAAAGCACTGGATGCCTATAGTATGGCTGCAGAGCCCACCCACCAGAGCACTCTAAAGAACAGGGACATGCCTTCCTTACAGACATTGGGGGAAGGTTGTCAACCCCCTGCCTCCCTCAGAGTGTGACCCCCTGCTGCTACCAGAAATGAGTGCTTACACCAATCACCACTGCATCTCTAAGATCGTATGTGAGAGCCTGCACCACACACTAGGTGACCAACTACTGAGACACCTGAGCTGAATCTATACAAGAATAGTGAATGTACTCCTAGACTCATATACCTGGTAACAGCTCTAGCCATCTGGTAACAGGACATTAGTGCTTCAAAGATGCAAATAAGCAAGCTCACTCTAGTAGCCTATTTGGTTATATCAAAACAAAACAAGACCCTAGGACATAGTGAGGAAACATAAAATTAATACAGTAACTTATAGGTGGCTCGGAGACAATAGTCTATATCAAATCACATAAAGAAGCTGACCATGATTGCTTCAACAAACTCCCAAAACAAAGAATCAAGGACTCTTCTGGATGAATATGTCCTCCTGGAATTACCAGATGTAGAATACAAAAGATTAATATACAGAACTCTTCAAGACATCAGGAAGGAGGTGAGGCAAAATGCAGAACAAGCTAAGGAACACACAGTTAAAGCAGTCAAGGAAATTAAGAAGATTTTTCAAGAACAGCATGAAAACTTGAATAGGCTGCAAGAATCCGTAGACAGCAATCAGAAATTCAGAAGCTTAACAATAAAATTTCAGAATTAGACAACTCCGTAGAAAGTCAGCAGAACAGAATTGAGGAGATGGAAGTCAGAATTAGCGAAATTGAAGATAAAACACCTGGCAACAATATATTTGAAGAAAAATCAGATGAAAGAATTTAAAAAAATGAAGAAATCCTAAGAATCATGTGGGACTCTATCAAGAAGAATAACCTATGAGCGACTGGAGTACCAGAACAAGTAGGGATAACAGAAAATACAGAGAGAATCGTTGAAGATTTGTTGGCAGAAAACTTCCTTGACATCGTGAAAGATGAAAGGATATCTATCCAAGATGCTTATAGAACCCCATACAAGGTAGATCCCAAAATAAAGTTACCAAGACATATTATAATCAAAGTTGCCAAAACCAAAGAGAAAGAGAAAATTTTAAGAACTGCCAGGGATAAGCAAAAAGTTACCTACAAAGGAGAATCAATAAGAATAAGCTCAGACTACTCAGCAGAAAACATGCAGGCAAGAAGGCAACAGGATGACATATATAAAGCATTGAAGGAGAAAAATTGCAAGCCAAGAATCATATATCCAGCAAATATGAAAGCGAAAGTTAGGACATCTCCAGATAATCAGAAGCATAGGAAATTGTATTAGTATCAATAATTTTTTTTTTTTGAGGATTCTTTAGGGTTTTCTGTGTATAAGATCATGTCATCTGCAAATAGAGATACTTTTACTTCTTCCTTACCAATCTGGATGTCCTTTATTTATCTAGCCTATTGCTCTGGCAAGGACCTCCAGCAGTGTTGAATAAGAGTGGTGATGAAGGGCATCCTTGTCTGTTTCTTGTTCTAAAGGGTAATGCTTTCATTCTCTCTCCATTTAGGATGGTGTTGGCTATTGGCTTTGTATAAATGTTCTTTATTATGTTGAGGAATTTTCCTTCTATTTCTATTTTGCTGAGTTTTTACCATGAATGGGTGTTAACCAAAACCAAACCAAACCCAGTGCCATCGAGTCGATTCCAACTCGTAGCGACCCTATCGGATAGAATAGAACTGCCCCATAGAGTTTCCAAGGAGCACCTGGTGGATTCAAACTGCCAACATTTTGGGTAGCCGCACTTAACCACTACACCACCAGGGTTTCCTGAATGGGTGTTGGACTTTGTCAAATTCCTTTTCTGCATCAATTAATAAGATCATGTAGTTCTTATCTTTTGTTATATTTATATGATGGATTACATCGATTGTTTTTCTAATGTTAAACCATCCCTGCATACCTGGTATGGATCTCACTTGGTCATGGTGAATGATTTTTTTGATACGTTGTTGGATTCCATTGGCTAGAATTTTGTCGATGATTTTTGCATCTAAGTTCATGAGGGATATAGGTCTGTAATTTTATTTATTTATGTATGTATGTGTGTATGTATGTATGGTGTCTTTACCTAGTTTTGGAAACCCTGGTGGCGTAGTGATTAAGAGCTACAGCTGCTATCCAAAAGGTCAGGAGTTTGAATCCATCAGGTACTCCTTGGAAACTCTATGGGGCAGTTTTACTCTGTCCTATACAGTTGCTAGGAGTTGGAATTGACTTGACAGCAATGGGTTTTTTTACCTGGTTTTGGCATCAGGGATACACTGACTTCATAGAATGACTTTGGGAGTATTCCACCTTTTCTATGCTCTGAAATATCTTTAGTAGTAGTGATGTTAACTCTTCTCTGAAAGTTTGGTAGAATTCTCCAATAAAGCCATCAGGGCCAGTAAAGCCATTGGGAGTTTTTTAATTACCTTTTCAATCTCTGCTTCTGTTATGGGTTTATATAGGTGTTCTACCTCTGTTTGTGTTAGTTTAGGTAGTTAGCATGTTTCTAGAAATTCGTCCATTTCTTCTAGGTTTTCAAATTTGTTAGAGTACAGTTTTTCATAGTAATTTGATATGATTCTTTTAATTTCATTTGGGTCTGTTGTGATACAGCCCATCTCATTTCTTATTTAGGTTATTTGCTTCCTCTTCTGTTTTTCTTTTGTCAGTTTGGCCAGTGGTTTATCGATTTTGTGAATTTTTTCAAAGAACCAGCTTTTGGTCTTGTTAACTCTTTCTGTTGTTTTTCTGTTCTCTATTTCATTAAATTCTGCTCTAATTATGATTATTTGCTTTCTTCTGGTGCCTGAGGGTTTCTTTTGTTGCTCTCTTTTTATTTGTTCAAATTGTAGGGATGATTCTTTTAGCCTTTTCTTCCCTTTGGATGTGGTCCTTTTATTGCTATAAATTGCCCTCTGAGTACTGCTTTAGCTGTGTCCCAAAGGTTCTAATAGGAAGTGTTTTCATTCTCATTGGATTCTATGAATTTTTCATTGCATCCTTAATTTCTTCTATAATGCAGTAATTTTTGAGCAAGGTGTTTGATTTGTTTTCCCTGTTTTTTGTGTTACTGATTTCTACTTTTATGGCTTTATGGTCAGAGAGGATGCTTCGTAATATTTCGATGTTTTGGATTCTGTTAAGGCGTATTTTATTACTTAATATGTGGTCTATTCTGGAGAATGTTCCATGTGTGTTGGAAAAGAAAGTATACTTGATTGCTGTTGGGTGGAGGGTTCTGTATATGTCTATGAGGTCAAGTTCATTGATTTTGGCATTTAGATCTTCCATGTCTTTATTGAATTTCTTTCTGGATGTTCTGTTCTTCACCAAAAGTGGTGTGTTGAAGTCTCCGACTCTTATCGTCAAGATGTTTATCTTGCTTTTCAATGCTGTTAGAGTTTGTTTTATGTATCTTGAAGCCCTGTGGTTGGATGAGTAAATATTTAATATGGTTATATCCTCCTGGTATATTGTCCCTTTAGTCATTATATTGTGTCCTTCCTTATCCTTTGTGGTAGTTTTAACTTTAAAGTTTATTTTGTCTGAAATTAATATTGCCCCTCCTGCTCTTTTTTGATTGCTGTTTGCTTGATATATTTTTTCCATCCTTTGAGTTTTAGTTTGTTTGTGTCTGTAAGATGTTTCTCTTGTAGGCTTCATATATACAGATCATGTTTTTTTAATCCATTCTGCCACTCTGTGCCACTTTACTGGTGCATTTAATCCATTTACATTCTGCATAATTATGTATGAGTTTTGTGCTGTCATTTTGATGTCTTTCTTAGAGTGTTGTTGACAGTTTCTTTTTCCACCTAATTTTTTGTTCTGAGTAGTTTTTCTTTATAAATTGCCTTTTCTTCTTTTTCATTGTTATTGATTTTGTTTTTGTTGAGTCTTTATGTTTTTCTCTCTTTTTTTTTATGTGTAAGATTGTTAGTCTCCTTTGTGGTTTCCTTAGTATCTACCCCTATTTTTCTAAGTTGAAACCAAAATTTTGTCTCTTTATATTGCCTTGACTTCTACTCCATATGAAAGCTCTATGACTATATTTTTTAGTCCCTCTTTATCAATTTAATGTTATCATCTTTTACATAATGACATTGCTGTTTCTCTGTTTTGAATTTTTTTTTTTTTAATCTTGTTTTATTTTTGTGATTTCCCTGTCTGGGTTGATATCTGGTTGCTCTGTCCTGTGTTGTAGTCTTCGGTTGTTATCTGATGTTATTGATTCTCTAACCAGAGAAATCCCTTTAGTATTTCTCTTAGTTTGGGTTTGGTTTTTGCAAATTCCCTAAACTTCCGTTTATCTGGAAACGTCCTAATTTCACCTTCATATCTGAGAGGCAGTTTTGCTGGATATATGATCCTTTGCAGGCGGTTTTTTTTTTTTTTTTTTCCTTCATTGCCTTATGTAAGTCATCCCATTGCCTTCTTCCCTGCATGGTTTCTGCTGAGTAGTCCAAGCTTATCCTTATTGAGTCTGCTTTGTTGCTGGCTTTTTGTTTATCCTCCTCTTAAAATTCTCTCTTTATCTTTGGTTCTGGCAAGTTTGATTATAATATGTCTTGGTGTCCTTCTTTTGGGATCGGCCTTATGTGGCGTTTGATGAGCATCTTAGGTAGATATCTTCTCATCTTTCATGATATCAGGGAAGTTTTCTGCCAGCAAATCATTAACCATTCTCTTTGTATTTTCTGTTCTCCCTCCTGTTCTGATTCTTCACGGACTTGTAGGTTATTTTCCTTGATAGAGTCCCACGTGATTTCTTAGAGTTTCTTCATTTTTTAAATATTCTTTTATCTGACTTTTCTTTGAAATATTGGTGCCAAGTGTTTTATCTGCAGTCTCACTAATTCTTAATTCCATTTCCTCAGTTCTGCTCCTCTGACTTTCTATTGAGTTGTCTAATTTTGAAACTCTATTCTTAATCTTTTGAATTTCTGATTGCTGTCTCTCTATGAATTCTTGCAGCCTATTAAATTTTTCATTGTGCTCTTAAATAATCTTAATTTCGTCTCCTGCTTTATCTGTGTGTTCCTTGGTTTGTTCTGCGTTTTGCCTGATCTCCTTCCTGATCTTTTGAAGAGGTCTGTAATCTTTTGTATTCTACCTTTGGTAATTCCAGGAATATCTCTTTGTTTGGAGGATCCCTTTGTTCTTTGTTTTGGGACCTTGTTGAAGTGATCATGGTCTGTTTCTTTATGTGGTTTGTTGTTGACTATTGTCTCCAATCCATCTATAATTTATTGTATTAATTTATTTTATATTTGTTTACTGTGTCCAGCTTCTTGTTTTGATATTCCCAAATAGGTTGCTCGAGTGAGCTAGTTTCATTTTTTGCACCTTTCAAGCTGTAACGTCCTGTCACCAGATGGCTAGAGCTGTACCAGCTGTTTGAGCCCAGGAGTCCATCCACTTTTCTTGAATGGAGTCAGCTCAGGTCTCCAGGTAGTTGGTCACTAAGTGTGTGGTACAGTCTCTCTCTTATAGTCTTAGAGGAACAGGTATGTTTAATGTAGGCACAGGTATCTTGTTGCAAAAGGGGGCTCCACTCTGAGCAAGGCAGAAGGCTGACAACAGTCCCCTGAGCATCTGTGAGGGAAGCACATCTGTGTTTTCTAGAGCACACAGGTTGGGGGGGTTCCACACCTGGACCATGGGCTCCAAATCCTTTTGGCTGTAAGAACTGGGAGGTACTAATTATCTTTGGACCCCTGTTTCTGGCGGCTAGGTGGTGTGGATGGAGCCACCAGCCTTCAGGCCCCTGATGTAGGTGAGGACCCTGCTTAATAGACAGAGCAGTGTCAAACGTCAAAAACCCACCTCTCCACTACACAGCTGCAACAGTCGAAGTCAAATTTCAGGCATATACACCATTACAGTCTGCCGACAAGGACCTAAGCTGCTGAAATGGGACCACACAGGTCCATACAGGGGTGAAAGTCATTCAAAGTCTGTGAACCATCTGTGCCTGGACAGGAGCCTCTTCTGCCCTGTGTTCCCAGCTTAGGAGAGCATGGAGATTATTTTTTCCTCCATTCGTTAATTGTTCCTTCTCCAGGGCCGGGAGAATGGCTTAGGGTGTGCAGCAGGACCTATATCAGACCCAGGAAAATTGACAGCCACTGAAGCCAGCTTGGAGGTAGGGCAGAGGGAGAAGGGATCAGATAAATGGGAGAGAGTTCTTTCATAAGGAGTGTTATTTGATCCTCATGGTAAATTAGACACAAGCACTTATCTCAGGGCGAGAGCACTGTTCTTTGCTGATTCCGGAGGTGTGAATAGACTCAGTGCAGCTCGCTCTCTCTTCCTGAGGAAACTATGTCCCAAATGCTATCACCAGACCTGCTGCAGTCACGCCGGGGGATCATGGCTGAGTCAGGTCTGGCAACTCCTTGCCTCTTGTGAACTCTCTCCCTCCCTCTTCTGCCCAGTCAGATTTCCTAACTTTGCCTTCAATTTTAAGCTCTCCTATCCTGTCATATATATAATTGATTCACTGTTTTTTCAGGTCTTTGTTGTAAGAGGGATCACCAGAAGTCTCTGATTACTCTGCCGTCTTGGCCCCGCCTGTGCCTTCTTTTTCCACCCATCTATAAAGTGTTATATATTTCTTCCTGTAGATCCTACATATTTCTTACTAAGTTCCTTGCTAACACATTAATAAATGTGTTAGGGTTCTCCAGAGAAACAGAACCATTAAGATTATCTATTAATCGACTAATCCACTGATCAATCAGTACGTAAATACATAGATTTATTTTAAGAAATTGGTTCACATGATTGTGGGGGCTGGCAAGTCCAAAATCAGGCTGAAAACTCCACTAGTCTTGTGTATGTGACAGTCTTGAGGCAGGATCTTTCTCCCTCAGAAAACCTCAGTTTTGTTCTGAAAGTCTTCATCCAATTGAATGAGGTCCACTCACATTGTGAAGGATAATTTGCTTTACTTAAAATTAGCTGATTTAAACATTAACCACTTATGAAGACCTTTATAGCAATATCTAGTGTTTGGCCAAGCAACTGGACATTCTAGCCTAGGCAAGTGACAACGTAACATTAACCACAGTAATAGACTTGTACCTATCGTATATGATATCTCTTTTATTATAGTTTCTTGATGTTTTTATTGATGTATAGGAAAACTCCTTTTAATTTTTTTATAATAGTTTCTTACCTGAATTCTTCTGTCCAGGTTAGTTTTAATAATTTTTTTTTCTGGTAGTGGGTTGCTTATCACAGATGTGGAAGTAGTCCACAGAATGTGCAGCCTTATCTATTTATAAGAATTACACCTCTGTTTGTTTCATCATATTATTAGATTGACTAAGATCACTGTAGGGTCGCTATGAATTGGAATCGACTCAATGGCAGTGGGTTTTTTGGTTTTGGTTTAAGATCACTAGTACATCATTGAATGGAAATTAGGGACTTCCTTATTTAACTTAAGATTTATCATCCATTCTTCTAAGGTTTCCTGTTTAAATAGAGTATTTTTCTTAGGATTTTAATAGATATTCTTTATCAGTGTAAGTTTCTGTCTTATGCTTGGTTCTCTAGAGGAGCAAAACTAGTGAAGCATGTATAGAACTATATTAAAAAAAAAAAAAAAAACCCATTGCCATTGAGTCCATTCTGACTCATAGCAACCCTATAGGACAGAGTAGAACTGCCCCATAGAGTTCCCAAGGAGCAACTGGTGAATTCAGACTGTCGACCCTTTGGTTAGCAGCTGTAGCTCTTAACCACTACACCACCAGGGTGTCCATATAAATATAGAGAGATTTATTAATTTTTTTATGAAATGCCTTTTTAGTATCTGTATAAATGTATTGTTTTATCTTTTATTCAATGATAGGAAATTACAGCAATAAATTTTCTATTATTGTAACACTTTTGATTTCCTGGAATAAACTTTATTTAGCTGGATTGTATCTTAAAAGTTATTTGGTACATTAATAATTCACTTTTGATTTTACATTTATAGTAAATAGTAAATGAGACTTCCCTAAATTTATCTTTTTGTTTTGTTTTGAACCAGGATTATGCTAGTCTCAGAATGAATTTACTGCATATTTTCCAAAATTATGGAGTATAGGTTATTTAAAAAATAGAGATTATATACTCTCTGAGTATTTGGAAGAATTATTAATAAAATTTCTAGGATGTTGAGCCTTCTTTAGGCATAAATATTTGAATATCTCTACTTTTGCTAGAGTTCACTGCTTTATTCTTTCTTTAGACTGTAGTTTATTGAAACATGGTAGTTTGGATTTTTCTAAAAATACCATCAATTTTATTTAGATTTTTAAGATATATTAATATAAAGCTGAATATGTGCGTATTATAATTTTTAAATCTCTATTTGTAATCATTTGTTTATTTGTAATGTTTGTGTATTTTATCTGATAGTTATGAATGGTTCCTTCAGCAATGATATTTGAAGAATCAACTTTTGGTTTTATTTATTAGATTTATTTTCATTGCATTAATATACTTTTATTAACTCCTGTCTATTTCTTGGGATTTTTTTTTTTATTTCTTGGGTTTATTTTTCTGAATGAATAAAAATTTGTTCATTTTATAATTTTATTCACATTTAAGACTCTGAATTTTTTTCTTGTTATTTATTTGGCCACTCCTGAGGCTTTTTCATATGTAATACTTTTATTGTCTTTTATTTTTAGTATATAATTTTAATTTTGAATTCTTCCTTAACCCAAGAAATGGTCAGAAGGATGTTTTAAAATTCTGTTTTGTTGTTTTTGTTCTTGTTATCCATTTGTAGTTGATTTATAATTTTATTGCATTATATTCAGTGAAATTTGCTTATTGAATTTCTGGTTTTGCAAATTTCTGCCTTAAAAATGGCCAACTTTTGTGAAAGTTACTCTGTTCTTTAAATCCAATTTGTATTTTCTTTACATTGCTTACAATTAAGTGTAATGGATCACAATGATACAATAGACCAAATACATCTCTCTCTATGTATGTATGTATATTAATATCTGTAACATTTGTGTATACATAAAATCAAGTCTGCCAATTATCAGAATTCAGTTTGTGATTATGTCATTCATATGTTCTGTGTTCCTTTTTAGTTTTTTTTTTTTTCTTAAATCTGCTTGAATTGTCTGTCTCTGGCAGAATTGTGTTAAAATATCCCACAGTGTCTGTTGGCCAATTTTCTTCCTATAGCCTTCCTGTTATATACACAGTCAAACTATTTTGTTTGCCTAGTAGTTCCATCTTTTAGCAGATTGTACATTTTACCTTTTGCTTTAGGATTTTCTTGACTGTTTCTGGCTCTGGGTGATAAATTTTTTCATGTCCAAAAATATACACTTTCCCTTTCACTTAATCTTAAATTTGTTGAATATATAATTCTATGCTCAAAATCCTGTTACTAAAAAAAAAAATCACTTTCCTTCAGGATTTTGAAGATATATCTGTCTGTTCTCTTCTGGTGTGAGTCATTGCTATGGAGGAATACAATGCCCATATCACTCTCATTCCTCTACGTAACAACTGTGGAAGCTTTTTGAAGTTTTGTTTTGTTTTGGGGGCCTTGAAATGTCACTGGTCTTAATGTTATTAAAAATTCATTCTGGTCAACAGTAATGAGCCTTTTTATCTGGGGACCAGTTCATTCTTCAGGTTCTAGATTTTTTTTTTTCCTAACATTTTAAAAGGTATTTTTTCTCTTCATTTTCTCAGTTACTCTTTCTGAAAATCTTGCCAGATGATCTTTGCATTGTTTGGATTGAACTCCCAAGTCTGGTAAATGTCCTTTTCTATTTTCCAACTTTTATTTTTCTTTTGGTGTTTGTTCTTCATTCTTGGGTATCTCATTAATTTATTTTTTAGATCAGTAATTTGGCTTTGGTTATATTTACACTTTTTATGTCTTTCATTAATTTTTTTTTTTTCCAATTTAACAGTCATCTTGTAAATTTGCCAGAGCTTCTCCTTTTCCAGGATTTCCCCTTCATCATAGCAATCTGTTCTTATTTGCTAATTGCAATAGCTTTTCAGTAGTCTGAAGGTACTAAATTAAATCTGATATTCCAAGGCTTTTTTCTTTTACTTTAATTATTTGTTTCGTCTAGAGTCATGTGTTTTATTTTTTTCTTTTCCATTGCTATTATTCAATTGCTTTTGAACCTTGGGTGTTGACTCATATTTATTAATGGAGGACTAGACTGATTGATTAATATAGGTAGTGACCATGTATTTTCTATGCAGTTGTGCAGACCTGTTTCCTCCAAGGAACTTTCCTATGACTAGGAGTATGAGCTTGTGTGAGTCGTTAGGTGTGTCAACTGTCAAACTTCTCTTTAAAACACATAAATATGGCATCGATGCCAAAATAACAAGATCCTGAAGGACTGTAATTTATTCCTTTTTAGGTAAGCCTGACTTCCCTCCTTATACCCTGTCCGTGTTTTTTAAGAAGGCCCCAAGTGAAGTGGAATTCAACTCTCTTTCTGCAAGACCACTACATCCACATTAGGACACCCATCACCACCACCACTACTAAGGCAGACAAGAGTACGTTTGCACTCTGCTCCCAAGAGCACATTTCTTGGGTTTTATCCTGGGATCATAATTAGCTGCTGCCTGTGCTATTCAGCGGTAGATGGAGGAAAGGGTCTGCCTGACCACTTTGTTTAGGAAAAGATTCTTTAATCACTTTAGTCATTGCCTTCTGTGTTGGTGGAATGCCTGTCTAAGTCTCATTCTGAACATGAGCTTTTTCTGGATCAGCATTTACCTCCTATTCATTTTTCTCTTGCGCCTGTTTTTCTGGCTGAGGTTTTTCTCAACCTTTATCAACCATTCATGCCTGCTTTTTATCTTCTAGGAATTTCCAACAATTTCTGGTCTGCTTAATGGAAATGTTTACTGATTTTTAGATATACTCTTTTAAAAATATATCTCTTTTGAGACTGAGTCATTTCCAGGGGGAGGAGAAAGTGGGCTGTGCGTTTTGCTATCCTGATCCCATTTTTTGGTGCTGCTTTTTTGGTAGTATTTGTTCCTTTCCCAAAATATGAGTTTTTTTTTTTTCTTATTGTGAAAGTAATACATTTTTTTTATAGGAAACTCAGAAAATATGAACAGGTAAGAATAATGATGATTTCTATGAGCCCAAATAAAATTTTATGATTTCATTAAATATCTAATACGTTTATTTTTTCATTGGAGTTCTTATAATAAAGGAATAGAAATCCTTGTTTTAGTAGAGCCATTAGACAGTAAATCATAAATACTAAAATCAGTCTCTGGATACCTAACCCAAGGTCTATAGTCCTATTTATCATGAACAGAATTCTAAGGGCCAAATACATTTTCCCCAATATTTATTTCCAGTTTCATAATTGATAAGCCACTAGCTAAAGGTGAGACTGATTTTTTTTTTTATGTATAAATACAGTTTTCCCTTTGGTTTAAAAAGCATCATCATATCACTTATGTATGTATTTGACTGCATGTAACAGAAAACTCAAGAAATCGTGAGCTACACTAATATGGATTTGTTTTTTCCTCTTAATAAGAAACCAAGGTTAGGTTGTCCTTTTCTTTAGCATGGATTCAGCTTCCTTTCATTTTTCCATTTCATCTTTCACATGTGGCCTTCATTGTTTAGCTTACAAGCTGGCTGGGCTGTTCCAGGCACCCATCCATGCTCCTCGAAGGAACTTGCACAAACTGGCTCTGTTCTTCTGACCTTACTTTCCTGGAAACCCCACACAATAGAATCCCACTTACTTCTCATTAGCCTGAACTATAAACACCCTTAGCTGCAAGTGAGACTGTGTACAGAGAGCAATGTCTATTATAGTACCTGGCATTTAGTGGGCTCTCAATACTGGTCAATAAATGGCTAACTGCAATTGTCACTGCACAGACAGCCATAACTCTGGACTTATCTACAATCTGTATAGATAGACACATGTTGTGTATAACATGGGATTGAATATACAATTACAATTGGGAAAATATGCCAGAATAAAAATGTACTTTCATTTTGCTCAATAGCCAGATGGTTTTTGTTGTATCCCCACTCCTCTTTGAAATGAGATCCTGGATGAAGAAGGGATGTCAGCAATTCCCTGCAGAAGGGTCAACCAGTAAGACAAAAAGCAGGGGGAATTGAGAGTAAGAAGACTAAAACAAGTATTATTTCAAGGCAGGTAGGAAAATTTGAACAAAAGAAAAATCTACTTACCTTGTAATAATGAAGAGAACAGAGACTCTTAAACTCAGGAATGAGTCATTAAATAGCTACATATAACTGCGTGCCCTACCTGTACCTGTAGCAACAATAACGGCAGCTATAGCTCAGCCGCAACCAGAAGTCAAGATGTGGGGGAAGCTGTGAGCTACAAGTTTGTTCTCTTGGCTGAGCTCATAATGAAAAATCTTATGCTATAGTCTGTGTATCTTTCAATGTTAATGTTGACTCTCATGTAAGAAATATTTTGAAATTCCAGAAATATTATAAATGTAAATATCTATGGGGCATAGCAATATACCTTAAATGTGTAGCAACAAGTGAAAAATAAGTATGGTATCTCACACATGTCATTGTTGCTAGGTGCCGTTGAGTCAGTTCTGACTCATTATCTTGTCCAAAAGAAAAGAAGTAAGGTCCACTGCAGCACCAGGGATTACACCTGTCATACATTCACTACCCCTACCATGGTTATAACTGAGTACAAAATTAGATAAATAAAAACACGCCAGATATTACAGTAAACAAGTGAAAGAAATAAGCTGGCAACTGTATGGAATTTAAAAAGATTGTGTACCCTACCTGGACTGGCTCCAGGGCTCCTCCAGGGGTGTACAACAGGCACAATACACTGACGGGGAGAAGTGACCTTAGGTACAGCGGAATGAAACATTGCCCTGTCCTGCACTGCACCATCCTCATAATCATTGCTATGTTTGATCCCATTATTGCAGCTGCTGTGTCAATTCATCTCATAGAGGGTCTTCCTCTTTTTTGCTCACCCATGGGGTCGCCATGAGTCTGAATCGACTGGCAACTGTTTTTTAGTACATCTTACTAGAAGGCTTCAAAGAATGCTGATCTGACTTCATTGCTGCCAATAAAGATGTATCAGTAGAAAGCTTTATTGTTATGGATGCATCTCATCTCATGATCCAGACACTTGGCATGGGCTTATTCCTGCTATTTAAGTGGTCTGCCGAGAAGTGGGAAACCCTGGTGGCATGGTGGTCAAGTGCTACAGCTGCTAACCAAAAGGTCTGCAGTTCGAATCCACCAGGCGCTCCTTGGAAGCTCTATGGGGCAGTTCTACTCTGTCCTATAGGGGCACTATGAATTGGAATCGACTCTATGGCAGTGGGTTTTCCTTTGGGTTTACTATGAAGTGGAGACACAAGAAGGGCATGGGCTTAGTAACATCTGCCTCACTTCGATCCAAGGCAGCAGATAACTTACAGTCAGAGACTTTCCTCCAATACTTCAGTATATTTTCTTCTCTTCAGCTATATTTTTTCCTTCCTGTCAGAAGGAATCCTGTGAGAACTATTCTTTGCTGTTCCTAGAATAGCTGTTGTATCACTTGATCCACTGATGATGTTTAGTTTTTGCACAATTTATTTTTGTCCTATGCATACTTTAATGTGGAATGCCTTATGTGGACCTTACTCTTGTCCTAATATTGACCAGCTCTTGGTCTCTTCCGTGATTCTGCTGAACAGTTTCAATGTGCACCAGTGTGTATTCCGGTTGCTTCTGTGTTGCCTGAGGGGAGGCCAGGGTACAGAGGTGGAATGTAGTCAGCTGGGGCTGCGAGCAATACTGTCTAATATTTCTTCCAGTTTTATTTTATTTCTCATAAAAGTGTTAACTCCCTCTAGTCAGAGTTTTCACACTTCCTGTCGGGTTGCCAGCAGGAGTCCTCAGGTGTAGTTTCCTCTGTGCAGGGGGTCTTAGGTACTTTACTTTTGCCTTCCCTGTCCCCTTCCCAGCAGCCACCACCTCCCTCTCAGCCACAGGAGTGGCAAGTGGAGTAGACCGTGCAGTATTTCCAAGAAATGGATTCTTAAAGAGCCTTTTCCCC
The DNA here is from genome assembly GCF_024166365.1 of Elephas maximus indicus. Taxonomy (NCBI): domain Eukaryota; kingdom Metazoa; phylum Chordata; class Mammalia; order Proboscidea; family Elephantidae; genus Elephas; species Elephas maximus. The sequence goes on from NC_064829.1 coordinate 25,540,861, forward strand.
ATCTGACTATACCTTCACTCCCACCTGTTGCCATGGACTCACATTGGTCTGAGATTATCTCATATCTCTTCTGATTTACCTTTTTATTATCATGTTCCATCTTCTACCTTATTCCAAACTGGAGAGAACAAAATAATGAATTCTTATAGATTTTCTTCTCTGGGCCAGTATATGCTATTGAAGCCAGACTTCTACTTTAGAGAGGTATATTGTGTCTTTCTGCAATTAGTAGATTTTCTAACTAGGCTGTAGCCTTTTCATCAGGTGATTAGTGGCTGATAAGGGCTGGAAAATATATTTCTTACCTTTTTCAGATCTGAACATCTGAAACACATGATAGTGTAGGTAGTTATAAAAGGGTATAGACATGAACATAAGTGCTAGTCTTCAAACATTTATAGACGGAATGTTTAAGTTTAATTAAATATTAAATAAATATATCCTGGTTTTCTCTTGTGCCAGGTGGGATCCCTAAGACAATGGTTTGCTAGAACTCAACAGGACTCGCATATAGTCATAGTCCTGGACATAACTTATTACAGCACCGACTATGCACCAAAATTCCAGACTCCAGAAGGAAAGCAGGTGTTCAGGATAAACCACACTGTTTGTCCAACAGTCAAGGCCCAGTGACCCACTCAACCTTTAGGAAATGGTGGGAACCCTCCTGAAGTCCAAGCTCACGGACACTAGCCAGGGACCAGTACACAGGCCTGTCTGAGTGAAGGTAGAGGTCAGGCCTGCTGTGCTAACTCCCTTCTGCAGAGTGCCCTTTATGAAGAAATATTTTTCTGGTGTGGAAGAGGGAAACTTCTTTCATTTGCCTTCATTTTCTCCTCTGAAAAACCAGTGATCAGAGCCAGCTTTATGGGAGTAGTCAGAATGAAATAATCAGCAGGAATTTACTGAACGCTCACAAAGCACCTAGCCTGCCAGAAAATAGGAGCAAAATAAGGAGACATAGTCCTTGCACACAGGATTTTTACATACAAGTTTAATAATTCAGTGCGCCAATAAGCCAAAGCAATAACAGCTAGACGTGGAAGTCAAGACATGGCAGTTCCCTGTTACTGAGTAAAGTAATAGTTGGCCTTTGAATAGAATGTTTATTAAATGATTTTATATAAACCAAGGGAAAACATTAACCCACCCTGCCTTGTCTTTTATCTGCTGCCCTCCACCACGCCCGACTGACCTAGGCTAAACCATTGGCTGTAGCTTTATTCTAATAAAGTGATTCTGTCTTGAGCCCCATCTCAGGGAGTGAATAGTTGACGTGCTTAAAGCATCATAAGACCTCCTAGGACTAGCTGCTGAGACCCCAATCACAGCCAGGCTCTCATGTACTTCCTCATCCATTAAGGCCCAGTCTACTTCCATTTGGCTTCCATTGTCCCTTTAATTTCAATTCCTTAAAGTTCTTATCACCTGTTAAAGGTTGTTCAAGGGACAAGTGTGCTGCCAAACAGGTGAATAAATCTCTCACTGAGACATAACAGAACTTTAAATTTTACTCTACCCACACCGTTGAATTGCGCACCAGTTTGTAGAGTGAGAAAGCAAATACTGCCTTTACTCACAGGACGATGGGGAGGGCTAGAATAACAAAATGGCTGCAGAGACTAGTAAAATTATTAATTTACATGATCACATACATTACAAAGTGTTACCTCTTCCTAGTATATTGTACCTCTTATCCTTTGAGCAAATCTGGCAAAAAAATGTCTCTGGGTGCTAAATTTTCCTGTCCAAAAATGAGAATCTAAATTGGAGAGTATCAAAATGCTAAGCCCTAAATCAATTTCCTTCAGAAATTTGTGGATATTGGTCCATTTGCTTTTTTCACACAGTGTTGATGTTGAGGAATCTGATGCCTCTCTTTATTAATTTGTTATATTTATTACTTAAATCTTTATCATTGGAGACCTGAACTCTCATTAAGATATGGAATCTTTTTTGTTTTTCTTTTTAATGGTCAGCACTCAACTTTTTTTTTGCTTTAACAAAAAGCTTATTTTCTCACAGTCCAGTAAGCTAGAAGTCCAAATTCAGGGCCTCAGCTCCAGGGGAAGGCTTTTTCTCTCTGTCGGCTCTGGAGGAAGGTCTTTCTCCTCAATCTTCCCCTGGACTAGCGGCTTCTCTACCCAGGAACCCTGGGTCCAAAGGAAGCACTCTGCTCCTGGCACTGCTTTCGTGGTGTTATGAGGTCCCCCAGCACTCAGATCTTTAACTCTGAAAACTGTTCCTTTTCTTTCAGTTTTGGACATCCTATTCCCATTACTTCATCATCTCCATATTCTCTCTATTCCTTTCATTACTTGAATGAAATTCACGTGTCTCTTGAATTATCTCTTTTATTTCCCATGTCTTTTTTTTTTTTTTCTGTTTATCTGTGTTCTACTAGATTTCATCTACATCATTTCATAATTCCCTAATTAGAATCCCTAATTCTGACTTATCCCATGGTTGGTTATAATTTGGTCTCGATTTAATTCACCAATCATGCTGTTAATTCACAAAAATTCTTCCTTTTTCACTGATTTCCTCTTTATCATAGCAGTTTGTCCTTGATTTATGGTTGTGATAACCTTCAAATGTCTGAAATGAAAAGTTAAACCATTATAAAAATTAAATCATTGAATTTCTTTTCTTCCCTCCATTATCTGTTTCCCTATGTTTATCATTGTACATCTTTTTCATTATGTTGATTTTCTTCAGTGGCTGGTGGTCCTTGTGATTGATTTAAAATTATTAATGGACTGGATTGATTGATTAATAACTTGGAGTATGTCATTTCTGTATGATTTCTGTGTTGTTATAGAGATATTTCCCCAAAGGACTCTGTTTCTTCACTAAGGGGGCGCATCTGGACCCTGTGTGAATTTGTGTGGCATGTGAACTCTCTGAATGGAAGTTAGTTTAGTAGGCAACATGCATGAGGGTACGCACACGTAGGCACACACATCAATGCCCAAAGAGAAGGTGGTGAATGACTTCAACTGGTTTCACTCCCAGACCAAGCTGAAATTTTCTTTTTATTCTCCCATTCATATCTTTCATGGTGGTCCAGAGCAACCTGATCCCAGGCCCAGACACGGACCCTGGAAATCCTTCTGAGGCAGGTAGTTCATTTCATTGAGAGCACTTTTCTTGGGTTTGTATACAGCTACTGCCCGCTTTCATTATGAAGGGGGCTGGAGAGAGGTCGTATGGCCCCTCACATGAGAAAACCCTCTTACAGTAAATTCTCCTGCCTAGGAACCCCTTCCTGCCCTTCGTATGCTTCACTCTAAGCATGTTTTTGTTTGTTTGTTTTGTCTGGATTTTCTGTTTATCCGACCAATGTTGTCTTAAAACTGTTATTAGGCTGAGAATTTCTCTACAATTATCAAACAATTCTTTACTTTCTACTTTTTAGGAATTTCTTACAATTCCTGACCCGTAATGAGAACACTTTGTTGGTTTCCAGGGCGATTATGTATCTGTTCTTATAAAAAGATACACCTTCTCTTCATTTGAATGATTTGGTTGGCAGCAGAGGAGCATGCTCAGTCTTCCATCCTGACCTACGTTTTTCTCGTACTGCTCCTTTAGCATTGTTTCCACTTAAAAATAGGTGTATGTTTTTCTTATTCATTAGTACATACTCTTTGTGGGAAAGTTAGAAAATATAGAAAAGCAAGATGAAAAATAAGTTTTAAGCTCTCATGTAAATATTTATGATTTCATTAATATTCAGCATATTTAATTTTGCAAAAGTTGCTTCAATAATGGAGTAGAATATTCATATCTTATTTTTGGTAAGCCATTGTATCACAAATGCCACTAAATCTTAGAGCACATGCAAGAGGTCTACAGTGCAGTTCATCAGAAATGTAGTCTCCAAATACCCTTCCTGCATAAATAAAATCAGCTTTTTCCGATATTCAGTGAATAGGAATGAAATCTTTGATCCAGTCATATGTGTTCATGAGGTAATCAAACACATTTATTTCTAATTTTACAACTGAAAAAAACTGGATACTCTTCCTATTAATTTATAAATCATTGCAAAATACAATCGTAAGTCTGATTTTAAAACAGCATGGTTTTGTCAGTAAACTACGTAATTTGAACTAGAGCTTATTTTTCTCATAAACCAGAAACTGAAGGTAGGAAGTTTGGGACTACTATGGCATGAGCCTGCCAACTTTTCATCTTTCCTCTCTGCTTTCCTTAGCGTATGGACCTAATTTAAATCAGTGTAAGATGACCGGGTCTGGCAGGCACCATGTTCCTCTTCTTGATTCCCTTCTGGAATTGCCAGCAAGTAGAATCCCACTTATCCCTCATTAGATGTACTTATCCATGATCACAGTTTTTTCAGTTATACATACAGCAGCTTGGAGCAAAATCATGGTATTCATATATTAAAGAAGAAAAGGAAAGTAGATTTTGGTAGGCAGCTAGCAGTGTCTGCTTCTGAGACCAATTTCTATTATAGAGCATGGCCTTTATGAAATCAAAATAATTATGAACAATTAGGTAAAAATTATTATCAAGGCACAGGTAGACACTACGTATATTGCCACAAAGCTGTACATATATACAAATTATAATGTAACACATATTTGAATATCCAATCATGTTTGGAAAGACATGTATGAGAAAAATGACTTTCATTTCCCTTATTAGCCAGGTGATACTTGTGACAAGCACACTGCTCAGTTGGATGGTACACAGGAAAAAAAAGAGATGCCAACAGTTGTCAAAACAAGTGCTTCCATGGTAAGTTCTAGCAAGGGAACTGGGATGTAAGAAGAAGCTGTTTCTTCAGCACAAGCATGCAAAACTTGAAAAAAGACAACATAATTAAGATTGTTGGGAAACCACAGCTGTCAGCATACCAACCTACCTTTCATCAATTTCTAAAGAAAATATTCAGCAGTAAATAGAAACTGCCTTAGGTTCCTAGGGCTGCCATAATAAAATACTGCAAAATGGGTGACTTTAAAGAACAGAAATATATTTTCTTGCAGCTTTGGAGTCTAGAAGTCCAAATTCAGGGAATTCGTCTCACTGTCCACTCTAGGGAAAGACCCTTCCTTGTCCTTTCCGGCTTCTGTTAGCCCCAGGAGTCTCTTAACTTTCCTTTGTTGCTTGTAAATGTATCTCCACATGGCATCTCCCCCCTGCATGTCTCCTTTTCCGTGTCTCTTGTTCCTTTTATAAGATACCTTCAAACCAAAAAACCAAACCCAGTGCCGTCGAGTTGGTTCCAACTCATAGGGAACCTAAGGGTTTAAAACCCACCCTATATAACTGATAACCGTATTCAAAGAAAAACCCTATTTTCAAACAAGGTCACATTCACAGATACAGGGCTTAGGACTTCAACATATCTTTTGGGGGTACACAGTTCAATCCCTAACAGAAACCAAGTGACAGTGGCCCAGGGTAAGTCACCTTATGATAGTTAGGAGTGGGGGACATGGGGAAGGAGTCTCCCAGACAGTCAAGCAAACTTTAAAAGACACAACCTAATTCATTTGGTTGGCAGACATAGCCACCCACAGATTCATCACCATAGCTTTCTAATTCAGCAAGGAATAATTTAATAGGTAAATCCAGAATAACTAAATTCTATCTCTAAAGACTCATTCTATGAGTCGGAATCGTGTTGATGGCAGTGGGTTTGGTTTTGGGTTTATCTTTAAAGAAAATTAAAAAAGTAGCTACAGGCAGAAACAAACAAAAATAGTTCTTAATGCATATCCTGTGTGGAGAATGTTAACTAAAGCTTGGTCCTCATGGCTGAGCTCATACAGAAAAATAACAGACTTTCAAATAAGTAGTTTTTTCAGTGTTTTTTTTTTTTTTAGTTATTTTTAAAGGTCAGCTTTTGTTATGTGTAGCAATAAGTGAAGGCAGCAGTGCAGTCTCTGCCCCAGTGTGAATGCCATCCACTCAGGGAACACTTCCCCCATGGTTGGGTGGGTGGCAGCAGTGTCCCCAGCCTCAGGTTGTACCTCCAATACAGACGAGCTGTAGGCCCTTTGCTTCTGACCAAGACAATCAATCCAAGGTGCTTCCTCCTGCCCAGCTCCCCAGTCCCAACCCCTGCTGAGATCTTAAGATTCTGATGAGATGATGTCACAGCAAGAAGGTGAAATGACCACCAAAAGAACCCACCCAAAGAAATGGAGGGGGGCGGTTTTTCTGTAAGGTAGAAGCATCAGCATACTCTCAGGTGAAAGTATGGCTTCTGTGGGCCCCTGTGTTCTCTGCAGAGTCATAAAGCTAAACTTTACTGGTTATTTGATTGATTAAAAATTCTGACTCATAGTGACCCTATAGGACAGAACAGAACTGCCCCAGAGGGTTTCCAAGGTTGAAGTCTTTAAGAAAGCAGACTGCCATGTCTTTCTTCTGCAGAGCAGCTAGGTGAATTCAAACTGCTGACCTCTTGGTTAGCAGTTGAGCGCATAACTACTGTGCTACCAGGGCTCTTTATCGATTAACATAGGAAATTACTGTGTCTTCTTTGCAGCTGAGTAGATCTAATCACCTAAAAGGCCAAAATTGTTGATTGTGTGTTCTCATAAGTGAGTGGGGTGTGCTTAACTTTAAAGTGTATAGAGGGGATAGGTAGGTTAGTACACACTCTCCTCAAATTGAAAACAAATAAGGAAATGAAGAACCCTAATTTGTTTACTTCCAGACAAAGCCGATTTTATTTTTTATTCACCATTTCTGTCTTTTTTTGAGGCCTCATGTTCTCCCTCTCTCTCAAACCTCTATGCTCACACAAGGAACATGGTACCCATCACCACCACCACTAGGGCAATTAGTTCATTTTATTTAGACTGCATTTGGGTTTTTTCCTTAGGGTCATATTTAGGGACTGTCTATGCATTTAAGGGAAGGGAGATCTTCCTGGCTTCTATTTTAGGTAAATAGTTCGTAATTATTTGTCTGTGGCTCTTTCCTGCTCTTTGTACACTCAGGTTGTTTTGGGTTTGTTTTTCTGCTCTCTCCCTGGAAATTTTCTTTTTGCTACTTTCATATAGAGGTTCTTAACTTACCAAAGTAATCCCATTTGCTTTTGTCGAAACCTAAATGGACAGAGAAACACAGAAATTACTGTAACAGAATATATTTATTGTGAGTAGATATGATTTGAATTGGGCTGTGTCAACCCTAAGCCATTGGGAAGTCACTCCGAAGGGAGAATAGTGAAAACAGGTTACATGGGCAGGGTCTGGGCAGGGTAGGCTCCTGAAAGTCATTGTACTTCTCCAAAAGAGCCCAACGCCTAAGGCAAACCGATCCCTGCAAAACTGCTTACTAAGCTGTTGTTTGACTTGAAGGTAACTTTAAGGAAAAGAGTTCCTTAAAGGATCAAGGTTCAAAGGGACTCCTAAGGGCAAATGGCCTGGGTGGGTCACCTCGACTTAATGGTCCCAGAAATCTGAATTTCAGTAGATATAAAATGGTTTCTCACTTTCCGTCTAGAAATTTCTATTAGTTGGTCTGCTATGGAATTCTTTGCTAGTTTCCAATGTCATTAAAAATCTGTTCCTTTAAACGTATATTTTCTGTTATTTCTAGTGGTTTGGGATGGGAGGGAAGGTAGATGATTGTCAGCCATCTTGACCTAAATTTCTTGTACTAGTTCGTTTATTCCAGCTGCTGTCGAGTCAATCCCAACTGTGCGGTGGTTAAAGTGATTGACTACTAGCTGAAAGGTCAGTGGTTGGAAACTACCAGCCGCTCCTTGGGACAAAGATGTGACAGTCTGCTTCCGTAGAGATTTACAGTCTTGGAAACCCTGTGGGGTTGCTATGAGTCAGAATCAATTCAATGGCAGTGGGTTTGGTTTTATTTTTGGTAGTTCATTTAGTGTATTTATTTCTTTTTGAAAAATAAATATTCTTTTTTTCATATTATGAAGTAATGTATACTGTCTAGAACATTTAGAAAATATGGTGAAGCAAGATGAGGAATGATAGTTTTTCTTAAAGCAGACAAAATACTGTACTATTTTATAAGTACCAAATATATTCAAATTTGCAGTAAGGATCCTTCAGTAAAGAAAGAATATTTATGTATTAATTTTAATAGAGTCATTGCCACACATATCTAAAAATGTATACATAGTGGAATACATAAACACATTAGAAAATGTGCGCCTGAATGAGAATGGTGCTTTTATTTCTCCATTTAGCCCAATGATGCATCTCTCAACAGTATTGCTCTGACAGATGGGTCCCAGGACAAAGAGCAGAGCTTCGCAGATCCCCAAGATGGCTCCGTGGTAAGTCATCACAGAGCAACTAAAAGTGGGAAGGAAAGAGGAAGCAATTTTTTTCAAGACAGATAAGAAAAACTTGAAAGTATTATCATAACTGAAATTGCAGGGAAACCATGACTGCCAATAGGTCCACTACTCTTGTAACAACCAGGAAGAAGGAGACAAACTCAGCAATGAATAGATTCTCAGTTTAAAAGAGAACTCGACGAGTTGGAATAGATTCAACAGCAGTGGGTTTTGTTTGGTTTTTTTGGTATGGCCAGAAACCAAAAAAAAATTCTTTACATATATCAAGCTTGGAGTTATTTGTTAACTTTGGTTCTCTTGACTGAGCTCATACATAAAATACCAGTGATTCAATGATCTTAACTCTGTGGGCTTTTACCTGCAGAATAAATGACAAACTTCTCATTCTGGTTGTCTAAGTTATTTAGTGCTGCCATTACAGAAATATCACAACTGGATGGCTTTAACAAAGAGAAATTTATTTTCTCAGTCTGGTAAGTTACAAGTCCAAATTCAGGGAGTCTGCTCCAGGGGAAAGCTTTCTCTCTCTGTTGGCTCTGGAGGAGGTCCTTGTCCTTAATCTTCCCCTGGTCGAAGAGCTTCTCAGGCACAGGGACCCTGTGTCCAAACAATGTGCTCTGCTCCTGGTGCCGCTTTCTTGGTGGTATGAGGTCCCCAACTCTTTGCTTGCTTCCCTTTCCTTTTATCTCTTGAGAGTTAAAAGGTGGTACAGGGCCACACCACAGGGAAACTCCCTTTACCTTGGATCAGGGAGGTGACCTGAGTAAGGGTGGTGTTACAATCCCACCCTAATCCTCTCAACATAAAATTACAATCACAAAATGGAGGACAACCACAGAATACTGGGATTCATGGCCTAACCAAGTTGACACGTATTTTTTGGGGGACACAATTCAATCCATGACACTGGTATTAAAGACTTTTCACTACTTCCAGCATTTCCAGCCTCAGCTTTTAGTACTCACCTGCACAAACCCTTCAGACACATTCACTCACTTGACCTTAAGTAACAGAACTTGTACTTTATCCAAAACTTGTCATTCCCCCTCTCCCTGTCTCCACTGGGAATTCCCACTCTGTGTCTCTGCCTATCAAAATCCCACAGCTCAGGTCCCCTGGTAGTGGGTGATAGGATGGACTGAAACCAGCAAGAGACCCCCATTAGATGAGGTGGTGGTTCTCTGAAGGCAGGCTTGTGGGAGGCAGCAGATAGAACAGCAAACATGCAGACTAAGGTAGCACATTTACATGTTTCTTGGGAGCAGTTGTTTTTCAACCATTGCCCATACGTGGCACACTCCCAGGATGATGTCATTGTTCAGGGAGGTGATGCTATCAGCTCCAAGTTAGCTGGCTCTTCTGTTATGTTTTTAGTGGTTGGGTTATGGAATAGTTTTGTTTGGTTGCACAGTGAGCACGTAAGAAACAAAGTAACTTGAGTGACTATTATCAATGAGTAATTTTGTCAATAGTGCCACAGGCGATGGCATAGATAGGCTGAGGGTAATGCACAATTTCTGCCCTGCTGGCTGTCAATCTAGCACTTATTTGCCCATTGAAGACAGTGCATTGGAATGCAAATGAGTGAGACTATCTCTAGTTTAAAGGTAATCTCAAAGTCACCCCATTTGTTGACAAAAACAAAGTAAATCATTCAAAATTCTGGTAACAGCCTTAAGTAAAAGAGTTATTTACAACAGATCATACAGTGCTGTGTTGTTGTGGGGCACTCCTGCCCAGGATCCCCTATTTTCTGTCTCAGCTCCTGGCAGCCAAGGGCCCATAAGTGTCAGCATCAGCTTTGCCTACCCTCTCACCTCTTCATACCCTCTTCATACTGAGGCCTGTGGATTTTATCATGCTAGTCGTTCAAGAATATTTTTATTCCCTCTTTTCCTACAACCACAGTCTTAGAAGAGAAATTCCTCTTCCTTTTTCTATACTGCTGACTCGCCAACTAAGTGAGCTCCCATACTTTAGATCCTTCCCACAGCTACAAGTCATCCATCTAAAATGCAAGTGTTGCGTAAAGCCCTTGCTGGTTCCCAAACGCCTCGTCAACATGAAGGCTCCTGACACAGCTCGCAAGATCTTTCTTGTTTGCCTCTCTAGCTGACTTTTACACCCCCAGCATTTTATATAAGTCAACAAAACAACTTCATGTGGTTCCACTTATGTACCCGGCAAAACTTGAAGCAAAATGGTGGCCAAATTGGGTGGCCAAAGAAGAAGAGGGCGGGTAGGCCTTGTTTTCTAAGATTTTCCATAACCTTTCTGTAGCCAGTTTTATTCCTAATAAGCCTGATGCTAGTCATGTTTTCCAATTTCTTTTTTCTGATAACTTCCCCATATCATTGATTCATTCTTTTGTTCAGCAAATCCTCACTGACCACATGCTGTCTGTAAATAGAATTTTTTAACATTTGGGAATGTTATAAAGTAATAAATAGAGAAAGAAAGGGATATTGTGGGCCACTTAGAGATGTCTGGGGCGAGTTAATCATTCAGATTTCCTTTTGATTTTTTTTTATAGTTGTTGGTTTTTTGTTCGTTTTGTTTTGCCTGAAAACTGATTGAAATGCCAATGACATAAACAAAGTTTCAGCAGTACCAAACCAAACCCATTGCCTTCGAGTTGATTCTAACTCACATAGCAGCCCTATAGGACAGAGTAGAACTGCCCCGTAGGAGTTCCAAGGAGTGGCTGGTGGATTTGAACTGCCAACCTTTTGGTTAGCAGTAGCTCACCCTAGCTCTTAACCACTGCACCACCAGGGCTCCAGTTTCAGCAGTAGTGGGTCAAAAAAAACCTCACTGGCACCAATGTCCAACCTGAGCTACTTTTGGATTGTTCGCTACTCAGAATATCTTTACTTAGAAATGTCAATCAAGATGGTTAGACCCTAAAATGTCCCACAGATGCCATCATAACCCTTATAGCACCTATGCTGAAATGTTCTAGAGCATCTTACCATTGGGAGTCCCTGGGTGGTGCAAGCAGTGCTCGGCTGCTCACTGAAAGGTTGATGGTTTGAATCCACCCAGTGGTGCCTCAGAAGAAAGGCCTGGTTATCTACTTCTGAAACATCAACCACTGAAAACACTATGGAGCACAGTTCTAGTCTGACACATATGGGACCTCCATGAGTCAGAACCAACTGGACAGCAACTGGATTGGTTTAGGTGTTTTACCATGCAGTACGTTTTGAGTTCCATGCCTCTTGCCTATAAGGAGCACAGGCACCTCTGTTTGGTGCCTGTCTCTTCTGGATGGTAGAATTTTTAGTAATTCAGTAAAGGTGTGATAAGCATTCTAGCTTCAGAGGTCCTGACCCTGACAGCTATAGAGGTGAAGTCTATCCTGTGGGGGTACATCCCAGCAACACTTGACTGTTACCTCCAAGACGTCTTCAGAGGGCCCCAAGCCCTCTTATTATTAGAATTTATGTTGTGAAATAGTGTAAAGTACAGAAGAGAACCTAACTTTATCTTTTCCAAAAAGATAGTTGTGGCTTGACTTACATATTTTTTTTTTATTTTGTCTTTTCTGCATGTTTGAAATGCTCTCTTTATCATGAGTGAAATCCCCGTATATACAGGAGGTCTGCCTTAATTATGGCTCTAGGGTTGGTTGTTGAAATTAGTCTCTTGTATTCCTAAAATTTATATCTTTTATCCTAATCAGAACTGTAAGTAGTTGCTTGTATTACAATATTTTTGAAGAAGTAACTAGCCTTTATTAATTAAGCCTACTTTTTTCTGTTTCCCCATGGAATCCTTCACTATTGCAACTCGGGGCTTGAATTTTTTGTTCAGTTCTTTCAGCTTGAGAAACACCGAGTGTGTTCACCCCCTTTGGTTTTGCATCTCCAGCTCTTTGCACATCTCATTAAAATACTTTGTCTTCACGAGCCGCCCTTTGAAATCTTCTATTCGGTTCTTTTACTTCATCAATTCTTCCTTTTGCTTTAGCTGCTTGATGTTCAAGAGCAAGTTTCAGAGTCTCCTCTGACATCCATCTTGGTCTTTTCTTTCTTTCCTGTCTTTTCAGTGACCTCTTGCTTTCTTCATGGATGATGTCCTTGATGTCATTCCACAACTCGTCTGGTCCGCAGTCATTAGTGTTCAATGCATCAAATCTATTCTTCAGATAGTCTCTAAATTCAGGTGGGATATACTCAAGGTCATATTTTGGCTCTTGTGGACTTGCTCTGATTTTCTTCAGTTTCAGCTTGAACTTGCATAGGAGCAATTGATGGTCTGTTCCACAGTCGGCCCCTGGCCTTGTTCTGACCGATGATATTGAGCTTTTCCATCGTCTCTTTCCACAGATGTGGTCAATTTGATTTCTGTGCATTCCATCTGGCAAGGTCCATGTGTATAGTTGCCGTTTATGCTGGTGAAAGAAGGTATTTGCAATGAAGAAGTCATTGGTCTTGCAAAATTCTATGGTTCGATCTCAGGCATTGTTTCTATCACCAAGGCCATATTTTCCAACTACTGGTCCTTCTTCTTTGTTTCCAACTTTCGCATTCCAATTGCCAGTAATTACCGATGCATCTTGATTGCATGTTCGATCAATTTCAGACCGCAGCAGCTGATAAAAGTCTTCTGTTTCTTCATCTTCGGCTCTAGTGGTTGGTGTGTAAATTTGAATAATAGTTGTATTAACTGGTCTTCCTTGTAGGCGTATGGATATTATGCTATCACTGACAGCGTTGTACTTCAGGATAGATCTTGAAACGTTCTTTTTGACGATGAAAGCAACACCATTCCTCTTCGAGTTGTCATTCCCTGCATAGTAGGCTGTATGAGTTGCAATAGTGAAGGATTCCATGGGGAAAATATTAAACGATGCAGGAAGCATCAAAAGAAGATGGAAGGAATACACAGAGTCATTATACCAAAAAGAATTAGTCGATGTTCAACCATATCAATAGGTGGCATATGATCAGGAACTGATGGTACTGACGGAAGAAGTCCAAGCTGCTCTGAAGGCATTGGTGAAAAACAAGGCTCCAGGAATTGATGGAATATTAACTGAGATGTTTCAGCAAATGGATGCAGCGCTGGAGGTGCTCACTCGTCTGTGCCAAGAACTATGGAAGACAGCTTCCTGGCCAACTGACTGGAATAGATCCATATTTATGCCTATTCCCAAGAAAGGTGATCCAACCGAATGTGGAAATTATAGAACAATATCATTAATATCACATGCAAGCAAAATTTTGCTGAAGATCATTCAAAAACGGCTGCAGCAGTGTATCGACAGGGAACCGCCAGAAATTCAGGCCAGTTTCAGAAGAGAATGTGGAACCAGGGATATCATTGCTGATGTCAGATGGATCCTGGCTGAAAGCAGAGAATACCAGAAGGATGTTTACCTGTGTTTTATTGACTATGCAAAGGCATTCGACTGTGTGGATCATAATAAATTATGGATAACATTGCGAAGAATGGGAATTCCAGAACACTGAATTGTGCTCATGAGGAACCCTTGCATGGATCAAGAGGCAGTCGTTTGTACAGAAAGAGGGGATACTGATTGGTTTAAAGTCAGGAAAGGTGTGCGTCAGGTTTGTATTCTTTCACCATACCTATTCAATCTGTATGCTGAGCAAATAATCCGAGAAGCTGGACTATATGAAGAAGAACGGGGCATCAGGATTGGAGGAAGACTCATTAACAACCTGCGTTATGCAGATGACACAACCTTGCTTGCTCAAAGTGAAGAGGATTTGAAGCACTTACTAATGAAGATCAAAGACCACAACCTTCAGTATGGATTGCATCTCAACATAAGGAAAACAAAAATCTTCACAACTGGACCAATAAGCAACATCATGATAAATGGAGAAAAGATTAAAGTTGTCAAGGATTTCATTTTACTTGGATCCACAATCAACACCCATGGAAGCAGCAGTCAGGAAATCAAAAGACGCATTGCTTTGGGTAAATCTGCTGCAAAGGACCTCTTTAAAGTGTTGAAAAGCAAAGATGTCTCCTTGAAGACTAACGTGCACCTGACCGAAGCCATGGTATTTTCAATTGCATCATATGCATATGAAAGCTGGACAATGAATAAGGAAGACCAAAGAAGAATTGACGCCTTTGAATTGTGATGTTGGTGAAGAATATTGAATATGCCATGGACTGCCAAAAGAAGGAACAAATCTGTCTTAGAAGAAGTACAACCAGAATGCTCCTTAGAAGCAAGGATGGTGAGACTGCATCTTAGATACTTTGGACATGTTGTCAGGAGGGATCAGTCCCTGGAGAAGGACATCATGCTTGGCAGAGTACAGGGTCAGCGGAAAACAGGAAGACCCTCAAACGAGGTGGGTTGACGCAGTGGCTGCAACAATGAGCTCAAGCATAACGATTATAAGGATGGCTCCGGACCAGGCAGTGTTTCACTCTGTTGTGCAGGGTCACTATGAGTCAGAACTGACTTGACGGCACCTAACAACAAAAACAACTTTTTTCTGTTGTATTAATTTATTTACTGTTTATCAATTTTTCTTTCTTGGATCTGCTTGAATTTTTTTTTTTCCCATAGTCTCTTAAATTATAAACATAGTTCATTCCTTTTTAGTGTTTGTTGTTTGCACTTAAGGGTAAGAATGCATCTGTGAATAATACTTGAGTCACTCTCATGAATTTTTCTTATTGAATGTTCTCATCATCTTTAATTTTATAATTTCAGATGTGATTTATTTTTCAATCCAAGATATCATCAGAATGCTTTGAAATTCACGTTTGGATCGATTTTGTAATTGTTATCTTTTTATTTCAAAATTTGTTGCATTTTGGTCAGTGAACATAGCTTACTTAAGCTCACCTTTGGGGAACTTGAAGCTGAGTGGTTGCAAGATATGAATCTTAAGGGCAGAAGAAGAAGGCAGCATCAGTCCATAGAGTTGTAACATAGACTCAAGCCCCAAGGGAAGCCAAGCAGCCAGACAGGGAGGTCAGAAGCATCTTCTGAGTCAACGAATTTCTTCTGTAAGTGGTGAAGAGAGCACAGGCAATGTTTGGTACGGTGTTTATTTAACTTGAAGGAAATAGAAAATGCTTATACAAGTCTAGTTTTCACAAAAAACTAAAGCAGACAGCACTAGTGTTTTACAGTTTAGAATTAAAAATAACAAACCCTTAGCCCCCATATTCTATGCTGAAATCAGAGCTAGGTGTAACATGGTTAGGAGAGCAAGTTTTGGTGGAAGACACTGCCTTTGACTTACCACTAGTGGGAAATTCTGTGGTTGGGCATGATGCTTTTACAAACAAGCCAGTTTGTTTTATGGCCTTTATGTTTGAAATAAATTCAAATAGCTAATAAAATTATACTACTCTTAAAATGGTGTTTAATGGGTGAATGGATGCTCTAAAACTGTATAAACGAAACGTCTAGCCCATTGCTCAACCTGTACTTCCAAAGTCAAGGCTTTTACAGACTGAGTCTCCTCTTTCCCTTCCACTAAGTTAGTCCCATGCTTTAACAAGCAAGTGTTCTTCTGTTTGTTTTGTTTTTAAACCCCTGTGATTAGTCTCAACTCTCTACGGGGCTTTCAAAGCTTTCCATAATTTGAGATGGCATTCTTGACCAATATCTTTCTCATATTTTTCTAATATGTTGCCACAACTCCTGGCAGGCCAGTCACTCCAGTGACCTGGGGTAGCTGAAATGCTTCAGGTATTTCCATACCTGAAATTTCTACTTCCATTTCTGGCCTGTTTCCTCTGTCCAAGTTCTGCTCATCATCCCTTGAATTTCAGCTCAAGCTCAACTACCTCTTCAGTGAAAACCTTCTTGGCGACACTTTTCCTCCCTATTGCTCTCCAAAAACTCATAGTTTGCAATATAGCAGTTAGCTCTTAGCATTCTGTAAATGGCATTGCTTTTCTCCTCTATTACAAGTAGTTCAGGAGGAGGGGATCTTGACTCAAGGTTCTGTTTCCCCCAAGAAAGTCCCAGAAACAATTTACATTACTAAGAGCAGGCACTCATTCAATACAATAGGTTGGCTGTGGGCCAGTTAAATCAACTCTCAGATGGACTTTGCTCCACACTACAGATGAAGAAATGGACATTCAGTAGGTTTAAGTATTTCAAGACATCAGCTCCAAGCCCTAAATAAATAGTACATATCTCAATTTTAAGAACAGTGTTCTCTCCCATAGTTGAGTCATTTCAGTCTGATAAAGCATTTCTTTGGTGAAAAACTTAAGGGAAGCACTGAAAAGCCATTGCCCCATTTTGAGAATTTTACTGTATGGGTAACCTTCACTCTGCAGTGGTAATTTTCAGAGCCACTGAAATCTGACTGACAAGGAATTGCATGGCCCTAGACCTGTTTTGGAAACCCTGGTGGCATAGTGGTTAAGTACTACAGCTGCTAACCAAGAGGTCGGCAGTTCGAATCCACCAGGTGCTCCTTGGAAACTCTATGGGGCAATTCTACTTTGTCTTATAGGGTCCCTATGAGTCGGAATTGACTCGATGGCAGTGGGTTTGGTTTTTTGATTTAGACCTGTTTTGTCTTTTCGTTCATTCACCAACTACAGGATTTGGGCACTTTTGTTTTAGGAGTTGGCCGTATATTCATATCTTGCTTACACAATTGGAAGTATTAGCTCCTTTAAAATAAAATAGGATGAGAAAAAGAACATGAGGCTCAGATCTGAGGCTTTCTTGTGCAATTTGTAGCACGTGGTAAAGTATAAACAGGTGCTTCGTTACTGCTAAATAAATATGAGAAAACAGAAACAGCAGGCTCTGGGGAAAAAGTACTCTCGCCTCGAACCAAAGGACAGACTTTATGTGTGAATAGCACATAAGTGGTTTTTGAGGAATAGCAAATTTTCACCCTCACTCATATTCACAGATAATAACTCCCACGTTGACATTTGTATTGGTCAATCTGAATGTAAACCTACTAGTCCCTTCCAGACCTGAGCTGTGCAGGGCTATCCAAAGATAGAGACTCAACATCCAGTAATATTGTTGGCAGTTCAGTGCTTTAGCAGAATCTCATTGAAGAGAGTTCTAAATCAATTACAAGGGGAAACTGAACTAGAAAAGATACTAAATTTCTTTCTAGTTATGATTACTCTGTATTTTTCACTGAGAGAATTAGTATAGTAGTATTGTAATATTAGTAGTAGCTAACCCTCAAATTGTATTGTATAAAATGTGTGCTAGATATTGTTCCATATAATTTATACAGAAGAGTCATTTAATCTTCACAAAAGCTCTTTGAAATATGTTCTATTATCATCACCATTTTATAGATGGGGAGACTAAGCAACAGAGAATTCTACTAACTTCTAGTCAGTGGTAAAACCAGGATTAGAACCCAAGCAGTCTGGCTCCCAGATCCATGTCAAGAACCACCTAGCTGTGTCACCACTTAGAGTTTAAGACCAAACATGTGACCAACCACATCCAGAATATCAGAATGACATTATAATTATCAGATTGTGTGACACCAAGCCCTGTAATTTCCGCATCTCACAAAAGATATAAAGAACAAATACTTAAGAGCCAAGAAGGCACAGTTATTTTGACCTTGATGTAGCACCCTTTTGAACAGCATGTATGAGCTGTACAGGTCTAAACTGAATGCAGAAACAAAGGACCCCAGAAGCAGGCCCTTCATGAAATCAAGAATTGCTATTTTTGAAAAGAACTCATTATACTGCAGAATATAAATCAGGTAGAAATGCTGGGTACACTGTATTTATGAAAAATTTTTGTGTTCACCTTCCCTTGCTTTACAGTCTATATTTGAGACTATTCCAGATATACCGGTTCATGCCAATGGATCATCAGACCCTGGAGAGAACCCAATTCAAAATGCAATGAGCGGTGAGTGAGACTACCTCCAGTTGAACTTAAGCTGTGTCTTGTCTCTTTCGGTCTGGCACACAATACAGTTAGCAGTGAATTTCTAAAAGTAAAGTGTAAGTGGGTTTTTCTCCCCGTTATGAGTCTATCACTTCCAACACTACCTACTCCTACCCACTCCAAGACACCCCATTCTGTCATACAGAGACAAGATTAATTGAGCAAAATAGGAAGCAGTATTTTTTCCTCCACTGCTTAGAAACTACTCACTTGGGTAGTGTCTCTGATTTGGGGCCTCTTTCACAAGTAATCTGTATCGACTTAAAAGTTACAGGTGGGCCAGGAAGTAGTCCACTTCCAAGAATCCCTAATCACTGCCCAAATATGTGCAGCACCAGAGTAGCCTGTGGTGTACAAGCTTACAAGATGAGTTTGTTTGACTGGGCCTTGTCCACTTGAGCAGTGACCCTAGATGGGCTCTCTACATAGGTTCAGCATGGAGTCTCAAACCCTCCTTATAGAAAACAGGCCCTTTTGGAAATACTTCTGTAATTCCTAGAAGTTTTTCCTAAATATGTGCACACTTCTTGTAAACATCAGAGCCCGTACCTTCAGCACTAACTTCAAATGTCAAAGAATTTGGGGAGATGAAAATGTTTGAAAATCATTGTGATGTTGGTTGCACAACTCTATGACTATACTAAAAACTGTTGAATTGTACACTTTAAATTGATGAATTTTATCTGAATAGAACTTTCATCAAAAATAAATAAATAAGAGAGAAAGAATTTGTCAGGAATTATTCCACATCATTTTATTTGCAGCCATGCTGTTATTCAGTTCAAATCATGCCTCTGGGAGATAGACGTCTACATGGAGAAAACTGCTGGTTTGGGACATGAGTCTGTTTAATTGCTGCTCTCCAAAGAATGCTTAAGTTAGCGCATTATTTAATACTTTACCTTCCTCTGTTGTAAATAAAAGCCTCTGTGTGAAGAGTGAAAATCATAATTCTTCCTTTGTTATTTTGTAAGTTTTTGCTGTACCCATTTATTGGGTTTTTGACTGTGATTACTTTCTAGAATTTTTAAATCTGTTGATATATTTCTTTCTTTAACTTTTAATGTAAGATTAATTAGATCTTCTATTATTTCTGTCTTTTTCCTTTTTTTTTTCCTATTTGGTTGTCTTTTAGCCAGTGTCTACAAAAGAGGGGGAAAGAGAATGACTTTTTTTTTTAATCAAATAATTCTTTATATTCCATATGAACAGTTTTGCCAGGCAATGAAACAAGATGTTAAGCCAAATTCTGAATCCCTAATCGAGTTTAGTATTGCTCAAGAGATTTCTGGATTTACTTGTTTTGGGTAAAGGAATTTATTTCCTTAATTTTCAAACTACCTTGAAGAAAAACATTTATACGGGGGCCATTCAGCTCTTTCTTAATGTACATTATACAAGGTCAGGAAACTGAATGCAGAGACAAAGGACACCAGGTTATCATTGAAACCTGTCGCTATCATGTTGATTCCAACTCATAGTGACCCTATAGGACAGGGTAGAACTGCCCCATAGAGTTTCCAAGGCCGTAAATCTTTACGGAAGCAGACTGCTACATCTTTCTCCTACAGAGGGGCTGATAGGTTCAAACTGCCCAGCACTTAACCACTGTGCCACCAGGGCTCCTTAACCAGTATCAGGTAACCAGTATTATTACTGAATTCAGATTAATTCTAAACAAACCTAGCAGTGAAATCCAAATAAAATTTTAACAACTTTTAAGAGGCAAATGCTCAACAGTTTGGACACAAGACAAGGGGAGCGAACCCAAAAACCAAGCCCATTGCCATCACGTGGATTCCGACTTATAACGACCCTATAGGACAGGGTAGAACTGCCTCACAGGGTTTCCAAGGAGTGGTTGGTGGATTTGAACTGCCAAACTTTTGGTTAGCAGCCTGAGCTCTTAACTACTACACCAGTAGGAAGGAATTCTAGTAGAGACTCGGGCCTTTCTTCCTCTGCTTTAAGCTTCTGGTTCCCCATTAGCAATAATATTGAGTTAGGTAGACTTATTTTAATATCATAAGAATATATAGAAATTCTCATTTTGGGAATTTCCTCTAATAATCCTCAGTGACTTTCATGAGACATAAAAATCTAAACTAAAAAAAATCAATTAAATAGCAAGCATGTTTGAATAATGACAGAACTCTGTTCACGTGGATGCCTGATCACATTGCATTATGATCTACCTGACATCCTTGGGGAGTCTGATGCACCGTGGGTGCTAACGGCCTCAAGTGCACGCACACTCACTGGTAGAAGTTTTTTGCTTATTTTCCAAATAAATGATACTGATTGATTAAATGGCATATTAAATATTGTGCATCCTTTGTTATTTTAGATGATCATTATCTGGAAAAGAACATTCCACCAGAGGCCGAAGAGCTGTCCTTTGAAATGTCTTATTCAGAAATGATTACAGAGGCTCCAAAAAGAAATAAATTACAGAAGTCAGTGATTAAGAAAGAAGACTATGCTTTAACTGTAAGTAAAATTTCCATGCTTATTCCAATAACTTCCTGTGACTTCTCCACAGGATAAAACTACTGGCTTTTTTAGATTTTTTAATTTCCCTGTGTGTTCACAAGGGGATTTTGAGGGGCAAACCATCAGCACCACACAACACCGGGGGCAGGGAGGCAGCATTTGTTGTGCAGTGCACAGCCTTCTTGGCCATACATGGTGGCCCTTGGTGAGGAGGAGGCGTGAGGGTGTGTTATGAATACTGCCTGGCTTGGATGCTTTCATGCACTTCATATTGTTATGTTACTTATAGGTCAATGCAGACCCTAACTGTATACCTAATTGTGCCTATAAAAGGCACACATTAGAAAAGGTGCTTCACAAAGTCACGGTCATAGCAACAAGGAATGACAGCTCATAGGACAGACACTAAAGAGTCATCAAAAACACATTCCAGGTCTTATAATGTTTCTTACAGGAGGGGCAAACGGAACCATATATTATCCTGAAAGCCTCACTATATACTTCCAGGATATTTTATCCTGAAAGCCCAATGTGAGATTTATATTACTTTGATCCATTTGCTTCTCAACAAATGCATCTTGGAAGTGTTCATAATGTGGCACCCTGAATACTCTGTGTTGATCAGGCTGGGAGCATGACAAGCAGTGCCCAGGCAGTGTCAGAGCTAAAGAAACGAGTCACCTAGAAACAAGCAGAGTCTGCACCAGGCATCCTGGACCATGCCCAAACAGCCACACCGTGATGGGGACAGGAGGAGGACAGGGCAAGACCTTTGAGGCTCACTGAGTGCCATCTCCCTGCCTGACACTGCACTAGGTATTCTAGCCATACAGTGGACCCTAAGGACTACTCCCATTTTACAGCTGAGGAGACTGAGACCCAGAGAGGCTAAGTAACATGTCCAAATCCTGGCAGCTAATAGGTGACAGAAACAGGATTTAAACCTAAGAGTGTCAGACTCTCAGACCCCTCTGGTCCCTAAGCAGACTGTCTCTGTGTTGGAGGGCAGAGTGGTGTCCTGAGACAACAGAGGGAGCCCAGCAGGAGTCTGGATTCAGGGGAAGCTCTCTGAAGCTTTAGAGAGAAGTCACCCAAGAGTGGACACAAGACCACATGCCTCCACATCAAAACTGTCTCCTGCCAAGGTTGGGTTCGGTCCCGGGGGCAGGTCAGCTTCACAAGGAAGACTTTGCATGGGGGTTTAGCACATGATAATTGCTCAATAAATGCTTGCGGTTCTTGTGTATATTGTTATGTATTGTCATGTGTGGCCTTTGTTTCAGAAAGGAGGTAAACCACGTTTTACAGTTTTACTTTTAGGGTTCTAAGGAATAATTGAATGAACCAATGGGTGCTTGGATGGTTTAAAAAAAAAAACCCAGGAAACTAATTTAGGAAGCCCCTATGGAGAATATTTACTTTTAAAACTGTGCAACTTAAATTCTATGTTAGCGTTTTTAAATATCAGGTTCTTTGAGAGCGAGTCCACCTGTGGATATTATATAGGACCGACCTCTTGCTTTTAAAAGGCCTTGCTGCTTGGATTCTCTACAACATTTCCAGATTATTGAAGGTTTTGTTGTTGATGTAGTTGTTGTTTTGGAGTATTTTCTTCTAGTGTGGAAATGGAGAACATAACAGTATCATTGTCTTCAAAATGTTGATAGGGTTACATGGCGCTTTCAGTGCATTTTGCTTTTTGAGGAATATTTGGAATTATCAAAATTTGATTTTTAAGGTGGAATAATGGCTGCCTCAGCAAGCATATGTTAGCAGTTTCCACTGGGACATTACCAAGAATCCTTTAAGCATGCAGTTCACTATAAATGATGTCTGATAAAAGGAATGGCTGCCCCTCCTTCCCCCCCCAAAAAGCATATAGCTACAGCTTTCCTGGGATAAGAACCTGGATGGTGTTGCTTTGAATATGTGTGTTACAGGTAATCCAGATGGTCGGGGCCATGGTACCTCCTACGGGGTGCCTGGCATTTTGTAGATGCTGGTCAACGATACAGCACAAATATGCCTGATAAGAAGGCAGTTTCCACAGCTGTGAGGGGAGTGTTGTAGTATATCTCTGATCACTGTTTTGTATAGTAGTGATCTGCACATGTTCTCAAAATTATACTAATAAAGGCTTTCTATTGTGCAGAGTGCTCTTCAGAGAAGTTTTAGAAATAATATGTTTTGCTGTATAGCTTAAGAATGACCAGGTGGCATTTGAATGAAAGTATAATAACTTTCCATTGCTGTAAAAAGTAAATAAATATCCACAATATGTATTTTAGAAATTTATTGTTAAGAAAACCAGATTTGGCTTAACAGAAGCAGGTGATCTGTCTGTTGAAGACATGAAGAAAATCCGCCGTCTTTCTCTGATTGAATTGACTGCCTTTTTTGATGCCTTTGGAATTCCACTTAAAAGAAATAAAACAGAAAAAGTAAAAGGGCGAGGTAAGTAAAAAGACTGGTTTCATCTGATTTGAATGCTTAACTAAATTGGAAGAAGGTAATGCTTTTCTGATTCTTTTTTCTTTCTCCCTTTATTAATGAAGACAATGGCATTTTTGGAGTTCCACTCACAGTCCTATTGGACAATGATCGAAAAAAAGACTCTGGAGTGAAAGTTCCCCTTGTATTACAAAAAGTGAGTAGAAAGCACATGAGGAGAAATTGATGGAGCCTTGTGATTGTGATTTGGCACTTTGTAAACCCACTAAAGAAGACCCTGGGTGGTGCAAATGGTGAACTCACTCAGCTGCTAACCTAAAGGTTGGAGGTTTGAGTCCACCCAGAGGCACCTCGGAAGAAAGCCCTGACAAGCTACTCTAGAAAAATCAGCCATTGAAAACCCTATGGATCACAGTTCTATTCTGACACACATGGGGTCTCTATGAGCTGGAGTCAACTTGATAGCAACTGGTTTTAAACCCACTAATAAATTTTCTTTCAGATTTGAAAACTCTAAAACCCTATGAGGACTCAGGCCTGTTGTAGTTTTTAGCTTTATTCCATGTGTCCCCGTAGATGTCCCCCAAGCACTGGGACCAGTTTGCCTTGATGTGCACTTTTGGAACCTCTCATATTGTTCAGGTGATAGACACAGATGCTCTGGTACATGGCTTCCTTCCGTTGTATTTTTTCAATTAAAAATTTTTTTCAAATGTTATTTGTGTTATATGTTTTTATGTATATTTACTTATTCTTTCTGGGATAAAAGATAACTCATATAATTAGCAATAAAATTTACTGGTCATGGAAATAATTAATTATTAAGATATATTACCGGTTGGGTGATTCTAAAATGTGTATACATAATCATTTCATTAGGTTTACAAAAAGAGGTTAAGAAAGTCTAAAACTCAATTTATTCTGGTGGTTTTTCAGGCATGACTGGAAAATATGATACATCTAGACAAAGAGAAAAATTTCTATTGAAGAAAATTTTGAAAATGATATTATGCAAACTATGATATAATAAAACTCTGACCATCATTGCTGAATAGCTGATCTGCTTCTAAGTCACCAATTTTTTACAACCAGTGATTTACATAAGTGTGCATTTATTCAACAGTGACATCCCATGGCACAATGAGAATTTCAAGCCCTAAACATATCTTATTGAATTTTAGAATAAGTTTTTGAATGATATACATAAAAATACCAACTGAGGAAATATGTACTTTATTTGCACTAACAATTCTACACTTCTCTTCTGTCTTCCTGAATTTTGCATACAATGCCTCCAATTGAGCAATTGCTCAAAACAGTGACTGACTGTCTTGTGATGGGAGAAGGGAGGATGGCAACCAGAGAGCCAGGGAGTGCTAGTGACTTGCCTTTGTGTGCAGGTGCCACCTGTAGCGCAACACTCTGCCCAGGAGCTGTGCTGGGCTGTGCCCAGGATGTCATGAGCAGTGACATTGAGCAGCTCGAGGAGGTTGATGTTATCTCCCTTTTACTGATGAGGCAACTGAGGCACAGGAGAGGGAGATAACTTACCCAAGAGCACACAGCCAGCAAGAGGTGGAATGGAAACAGAAACACAGCATGTGTCAAAGCCTAAAGCCCACGGTGACTTGAAGTTTTTTTTTCTGACTTGGATTAAAACCTGAATTATGCCCTTTACTCTCTATGTGAAGGACAGAGTTTGAAGAAAATCCATAAAATCTTAGACAGAGAAGATTCAGTAGAGGTATTCATATTATTACATAGGTACAAAAGGCTAGCACAGAACTTAGCAAATGGAAACGCTGATCAATAAATGCTAATTAAACTAAAACTGGATTTATTTCACATTAGCAACAGCTCAGTAGATGTTAGCTCTTATTACTACTGGTGTTGTGTTCCTCAGAAAGACACCTTGAGGTACTAAGCTCCCACTCCTGTGGGATAGCCTTTGTATGGCCATGCTTCCTTCTAAATATCTATTTCTCTCTACACTGTGTGCCAACCAGCATCATTTCTCGAAAGCAAAATAACAAAGACTTTGGGTCCTCCTCTTATTGTGTGACCGACCTTGGGCAAGTTACTTATCCTCTTTGTGTCTCAGTTTCCTCAGCTCTAGAATGGGGATAGTAACAGTACCTACCTCATTGGATTCCCCCATGTGTCTGTCAGTTTGTCGTACTGTGGGGGCTTGTGTGTTGCTGTGATGCTGGAAGCTATGCCACTGGTATTCAAATACCAGCAGGGTCACCCATGGAGTACAGGTTTCAGCTGAGCTTCCAGACTAAGACAGACTAGGAAGAAGGACCTGGCAGTCTACTTCTGAAGAGCATTAGCCAGTGAAAACCTTATGAATAGCAGCAGAACATTATCTAATATAGTGCTGGAAGATGAGCCTCCCAGGTTGAAAGGCACTCAAAAGATGACTGGGGAAGAGCTGTCTCCTCAAAGTAGAGTCGACCTTAATGATGTGGATGGAGTAAAGCTTTCGGGACCTTCATCTGCTGATGTGGCATGACTCAAAATGAGAAGAAACAGCTGCGAACATCCATTAATAATCAGAACCTGGAATGCATGAAGTATGAATCTAGGAAAATTGGAAATCGTCAAAAATGAAATGGAACACATAAACATCGATATCCTAGGCATTAGTGAGCTGAAATGGACAGGTATGGGCCGTTTTGAATCGGACAATCACATAGTCTACTATGCTGGGAATGACAACTCGAAGAGGAATGGTGTTGCTTTCATCGTCAAAAAGAACGTTTCAAGATCTATCCTGAAGTACAACGCTGTCAGTGATAGCATAATATCCATACGCCTACAAGGAAGACCAGTTAATACAACTATTATTCAAATTTACACACCAACCACAAGGGCCAAAGATGAAGAAATAGAAGATTTTTTCAGCTACCGCAGTCTGAAATTGATCGAACATGCAATCAAGATGCATTGGTAATTACTGGCAATTGGAATGCAAAAGTTGGGAACAAAGCAGAAGGACCAGTAGTTGGAAAATATGGCTTTGGTGATAGAAACAATGCCCGAGATCGAATGATAGAATTTTGCAAGACCAACAACTTCTTCATTGTAAGTACCTTCTTTCACCAGCATAAACGGCAACTATACACATGGACCTTGCCAGATGGAACACACAGAAATCAAATTGACTACACCTGTGGAAAGAGACAATGGAAAAGCTCAAAATCATCGGTCAGAACAAGGCCAGGGGCTGACTGTGGAACAGACCATCAATTGCTCCTATGCAAGTTCAAGCTGAAACTGAAGAAAATCAGAGCAAGTCCACGAGAGCCAAAATATGATCTTGAGTATATCCCACCTGAATTTAGAGACCATCTCAAGAATAGATTTGATGCATTGAACACTAGTGACTGCAGACCAGACGAATTGTGGAATGACATCAAGGACATCATCCATGAAGAAAGCAAGAGGTCACTGAAAAGACAGGAAAGAAAGAAAAGACCAAGATGGATGTCAGAGGAGACTCTGAAACTTGCTCTTGAGTGTCGAGCAGCTAAAACAAAAGGAAGAATTGATGAAGTAAAAGAACTAAACAGAAGATTTCAAAGGGCCTCTCGAGAAGACAAAGTCAAGTATTATAATGACATGTGCAAAGAGCTGGAGATGGAAAACCAAAAGGGAAGAACACACTCGGTGTTTCTCAAGCTGAAAGGACTGAAGAAAAATTCAAGCCTTGAGTTGCAATAGTGAAGGATTCCATGGGGAAAATATTAAATGAAGCAGGAAGCATCAAAAGAAAATGGAAGGAATACACAGAGCCATTATACCAAAAAGAATTAGTCGATGTTCAACCATTTCAAGAGGTGGCATATGATCAGGAACTGATGGTATTGAAGGAAGAAGTCCAAGCTGCTCTGAAGGCACTGGTGAAAAACAAGGCTTCAGGAATTGATGGAATATCAATCGAGATGTTTCAACAAACAGATGCAGCACTGGAGGTGCTCACTCATCTATGCCAAGATATATGGAAGACAGCTTCCTGGCGAACTGATTGGAAGAGACCCATTTTTATGCCTATTCCCAAGAAAGGTGATCCAACCGAATGTGGAAATTATAGAACAATATCATTAATATCACATGCAAGCAAAATTTTCCTGAAGATCATTCAAAAGTGGCTGCAGCAGTATATCGACAGGGAAGTGCCAGAAATTCAGGCTGGATTCAGAAGAGAACGTGGAACCAGGGATATCATTGCTAATGTCAGATGGATCCTGGCTGAAAGCAGAGAATACCAGAAGGATGTTTACCTGGGTTTTATTGACTATGCAAAGGCATTCGACTATGTGGATCATAACAAACTATGGATAACACTGCGAAGAATGGGAATTCCAGAACACTGAATTGTGCTCATGAGGAACCTTTACGTAGATCAAGAGGCAGTTGTTTGGACAGAACAAGGAGGTACTGATTGGTTTAAAGTCAGGAAAGGTGTGCGTCAGGGTTGTATTCTTTCACCATACCTATTTAACCTGTATGCTGAACAAATAATCTGAGAAGCTGGACTATATGAAGAAGAACGGGGCATCAGGATTGGAGGAAGACTCATTAACAACCTGCATTATGCAGATGACACAACCTTGCTTGCTGAAAGTGAAGAGGACTCGAAGCACTTACTAATGAAGATCAAAGACCACAGCCTTCAGTATGGATTGCGCCTCAACATAAAGAAAACAAAAATCCTCACAACTGGACCAATGAGCAACATCATGATAAACGGAGAAAAGATTGAAGTTGTCAAGGATTTCATTTTACTTGGATCCACAATCAACACCCATGGAAGCAGCAGTCAAGAAATCAAAAGACACATTGCATTGGGTAAATCTGCTGCAAAGATCTCTTCCAAGTGCTGAAGAGCAAAGATGTCACCCTGAGGACTAAGGTGCGCCTGACCCAAGCCATGGTATTTTCAACTGCATCATATGCATGTGAAAGCTGGACAATGAATAAGGAAGGCTGAAGAAGAGTTGACAACTTTGAATTGTGGTGTTGGCGAAGAATATTGAATATACTATCGACTGCCAAAAGAACGATCAAATCTGTCTTGTAAGAAGTGCAGCCAGAATGCTCTTTAGAGGCAAGGATGGTGAGACTGCATCTTACATACTTTGGACTTGTTGTCAGGAGGGATCAGCCCCTGGAGAAGGACATCATGCTTGGCAGAGTACAGGGTCAGCGGAAAAGAGGAAGACCCTCAGTGAGGTGGATTGACACAGTGGCTGCGACAATGAGCTCAAGCATAACAACGATTGTAAGGATGGCTCAGGACCAGGCAGTGTTTCATTCTGTTGTGCATAGGATCACTATGAGTAGGAACTGACTGGACAGCACCTAACAACAACAACACCTCATTGGATCAGTCTGAGGGTTAAGTGAGTGAATATATGTAAAGTACTGAGAACTGTATCTGATACACAGTAAGTGTACAATAAATGTTAGCTTTTTTTATTATTATTATTTTTACCACCATCACCACCATGAGACCTCATGAGAAATAGTGACCTTTCTAATTTCTAACTCCTTGGTCAGACTCCTAGGATTCCTGTAGTTTCTTAGCCAGAGTGGGTGCAAGTAACGATAGTCAATCCACAGTCTTTTCGTATTGGTCAGTCTGCACAAAGAGACATCAGAATAAGACCTTAAAGTGATTTGAGTGGCACCATATTATAGTGGTCAAGAGCAGTAGCTGGAGAAAGTCCGTGCCTTTACTTACTAGGTTGATCTTGGAAAGTTATATCACAGCTACAAGCTTCCATTTCCTCATTGCAAAACAGAGAATAGTTTGACCTCATAGGGTGGTTGTGAACACCTAAGAAGATATTCGAGTACCAGGTACATGCTTGGCAACTTTCATTCTTTGGTCATACTTTCAGATGGAGGTATTTATTTATTTATATCTATCTTTTCTTTCTAGTTTTTTGAGAAAGTTGAGGAATCAGGGCTGGAATCTGAAGGAATTTTTCGACTTTCAGGATGTACTGCCAAAGTCAAGGTACCAAACATTTTCTGTCTTTTTAGAGTTCAAAGCTAGCTTAACACAGTTCACACAAACATTAGGTATCTAGTTAGTTGTTGTTATTTGATACTGTCTGTTTGCCTTACTTAGTATTCCTCAGTACCCTGTGATGAAACATTTTTTCGTGATCCTGAGTTGTATATCCTTATAAATTAAAAGAAGTAACAACAACAAAACAACACATCAATTCACCATCAAAAATTGCTCCTTGTTCTTAGTTTGAAAAAGTTGAAATGTTTTATGGGCTCCACACTTGAGTTGCCATGTTCTTCTCGGCCATGTAATTCACTAAGCCAATATTATATGAGATCTTTTTTCCATCATCAGTAGCTTTAAACTTCGAAACATTCTTTGGCTCTCCTTTTAATGGAAGGTCCTTACAGGAATTTGTGGCAATGACCATAACCACTACAGTACTCGTTCAGCAATTTTAAAACCCAACTCCTTTTAAGGTAATGTTAGCTTCACACATAAAATGTCCTGTGCAGTGTGAATCCTTTTTCTTTGCTTTCCTACTTCTAGAAGGCAGCAAACTCTAGAGTTCAACAAAAGAAAGAATCATTAGAAAAGAAAAGCTTTTCTCCCAAATTTCCATCAAAATATCCCACTGAGTCTCTGAGTTGGCATGCAGAATGCACAGTTGACGCCCACCCTCAGATCCCTGTAGTCATGCAAACCTGAAAATTTTTAAATGAGGAGCCCCTGCAAAAAAATCTGAGAGTGAGGGAAAAATTAGCCCAGCTGGGCTGAGAACTATTAAAAGGGAATGTGTAGAGGCAGAAAAGCATTTGTTTATTAATTTGTTTTGGTGCATGTTTTAGGAAATTCTATTTGTATCAAAATTCTTAGAGTTTTTATCTAGAAGTGTGATGAGAAGTTCTCGAAGTGGAAACTGAGATGAAATAAGTTGTGTCAATTGGGTCCTCCAAAAAGCAGATGCTAAGAGGGAGTTAGGCATAGAAGAGGATTATTGGGGATAAGGCATGTGAAAGATAAAAGGGGGAAGGAGCAGGACTCTCCAGGGAGCACCACAGAGCATGATGTGGTTCTGACAACTCCTCTCCAGGAGCCCTGCTCTGGCAGAAAGGGGAGAGCCTGGCACCCCTCCCATTTGCCATTGGCTGGCCTCCCCGTGGAGAGCAGGGCTCCAGCTCAAATGCTGAAGCAGATCCAGAAGGCACTAACAGCTGGAAGGGTCATCTACCTGAACCTTTTGCAGCTGATGGCAAGTTCTTTTTTGGAGGGAGATGTGGGATTGCACCACAGCGTTCCTGGTGGCTGCAGGCGTGGGGCATGCCAAGGAGGTGTGACTTCCTAAGAGTGGTTGCTACGTGCTGGTGTAAGAAAACGTCTGAGGGCCCCTTAAAGTTTTTAGTTTCTAAAGTAAATCTACTTCTAGTCTCAGTGTCTCATAGGCACGGTGCTTACACATACTTCTGAACAAACGTGTCCTGAATCTGAAGAGAACGCTCTCACTGGTTTTGGTTAAATCTTTGGTTATGTCTGTAGAGTCAGAGAAACCACAATGAAGTCATGGAAAATAATTTTCTAAAACAGAACCAGACTTCATCCCTCTAAGCCTCGTCCATAAGCAAGAAGCTGTATCTGTACATATTTTTACTGGGTCGTGTGTGTGTGTGTGTGTGTAAAGCATAATGGATACGTAAAATTCCCTTTTCTAAATAGTAAAAGGAGACTGTAGAAAACATTACATGGTAGTTCTCATGTACATAAAGTTTAACATCATATTTTATTTTTCACTGGCTAATCTTTGAAAATTTTTATCAAAGTGCTAGATACTGTTCTTATATGGATGTACATTCCTGAACCACAGTTAGATGAAAGTCTCTTTTCCCCTCTAATGGGTTATGAAGTTTCAGCCTAGTTATTCCATCACTTGTTGTCAGAAAAAATGTAATCCAGATGTTTCCATTGTTTGAGCTCCAGGAAAGCAAATGTGAAAGAGATCTGGGACAGTGAACAGAAACAGGAAAGCACTGCAATTAGAAAGGAATCGTAACTTGATATATTAAATAGGTCTTCATTTCTCTCCTTAGTTCAAACTTCACACTACTTTTTGTTGTTGTGGTTTCATCTGCTGAATTATTATTATATAGTAATATGCTTGGAGAAAGACAGTTTTTTAAAAACTATATTATAATTATACTCAAATTGTGGCAAGCAGATGGCACTAACCCTATGGCTCCTCGGATATATCTTTACGAACAATCAGATCTGGGTTTGTGCTTTACAGGCTTGGTAAGAATGGCAGAGAAGTCACTCACACTGAGAGGAAGCTACTAGTTTTAACCAAGCAGGACACACACAACAGCAAAGCCAACTCCTAGGTTTGAGGCCTCAAAGCGTTTGGAACTAATTTGATACCTTCTTGTTTCGAATGATTTTCGTATCCAAAAATGACAGGATTTGAGCCAAACACTAGGGAATATACATTATGGAAGAAGGCAGGCTGTTTGACATGTAAGGCTTTCTTCTTTGACTAGTTTCAGTTATTCTAAGTCTGGGATAAATGTTTTATAATTGCATTACCCAGTTGATTGGATTCCATGCCTGAACTGGTTTTTGAAGCTGAAGGCTGGTCATTTGCATTTTTATAACACTACCTCAAAAATTGTGGCAGGTTGTATTTTTGCTTAGAGGAAATGTAAGTACATGACTTCTGACCCTTGCCTAGTATTCTCTTTAACATTTGGACAGGAAACGTGATTTCTTTAACTTCCAAACTCTCCCTGTCTTTGACAAGGTAAATTCAACTCCTAGTTTATATGGTTTCATGTTTAGGACCACCACGGAACTGTCAGCTTTGCTCTGGTTGAAACAAAGAGAGGACATTCTTTCTGTCCATTGATTTTCACTGGCCAACCAGACAAGATGAAGTGACGTTATTACCCAAATATCTACCCAACATGTGTATTGGTTTCCCACAGCATTAGTACTAAAGGTTATAATGTAACTAGGAGGAGGACAGTCATGAGCAGTTGGCATTTATTGAGTGCTTGCTGTTCCATGAGCTTTATATACATCACCTGACTTAATTTCTATGATACAGCTGAGAAATTTGAGGCACAGGCCATACACTAGTCAGCTGTGGAACTGGGATAACAACCCAAAGAGCCTGGTTGCAGAGCCTATCCTTGACCCTCTTAGATGACAGGAAGCCACTGGCAGGTTCAAAGGATGGTCACATTAGTGTTTCAGATAGATTACTTTGCAAATGTATGTGGAAAATTGGTTTGAATTATTCTGCTTTCCCTGGTGCTTCCTGGCCACATGAAAAACAATTCCCTTCTGCTTTACATCAATAGGACCAGGCAATGGATAGAAAAGGTTGCTTCTCTCACTCCATTTCCTACTCTGAGTTAACAATACCCCCATCTGCCCGTTACCCCAGGTAGAAATCTCAAATCACCTTGGACTATTATTTCTCTCTCTGAGTCTCATATTCAATCCATCACAAATTCTTGAGGATTTTACTTCCAAACTCATTCCCACTGCCATCTTATTATCTCCAAGGCATTTCTTAAATACCTCATCTCTTTTCTATCCTACAACTGCTTACCCAGATGAGTTCTTCATTATCCGTCACCAGAAATGCTACCTTAGCCCATAACTGGTTTCCTTGCCTCTAGCCTGCTTCCCTGGAGTCGTGGTGGCACAGTGGTTACAGGTGCTAACCAAAAGGTCGGCAGTTCGAATCCACCAGCTGCTCCCTGGAAAACCTGTGGGACAGTTCTACTCTGTCTTACAGGGTCACTAAGAGTCAGAATTGACTTGACAGCAATGGTTTTTTTTAGCCTGCTCCCCAACCAGTGCCAAACTCCACACTCTCCAAATTATTTTTCCATCTGGCTGTCAGAAAAGATAAATGTAACCTCGTCATTGCCTTGCATAGAGAATTTTCATGCAGCCTCGAATGAAGAGCTGTTTCCCTAGTCTTATCCCTCTTTCTACCCTCTTCCTTGCCCGTAATGTTCTGGCAACACTGAAGTAATTGGAGTCCCTGGACACACTGGGTTTCCTTGCATTCGTATCACTGCTTGAAAAGTTTTTTCTGCCTCAAATACCCTTGATTTCCTCTTCCCCAGCATGCTCCTCATCAGTCTACAAGACTTGGCTTCGGCAGAGTTGGAATCTCCTCTGTTATGGCCGCATGCTGCCCCATACATGAGCTTTTATGTAGCATTTAACCCCCTGAATTGGTGTGATCAGCTCATGAAATGGTCCCTTCCACTGGACTGCAGGGCCCCTGCAGTCTTCCCAGAGCCTCCCCTAGTCCTCTGTAGTCTCTCTCACTCCAGAGGGGGCTTTAATGCAGGCTTTAAATGCTTTATAAAGTGTATTTATCAGTAAAGGATTGTTCAACTGACTATATTATTCCTGTTAGATTGAAAACTTCTTAAGGACAAGAAAGAAATCTTACTGGTATGTCACCAGTAGGAACTGGTAGGGCTGCTCAGAATCATGTGCGTCTCTTGCACATGGGACTTTTCCTGCCAGGACTCCCTGTTTTGTAGGCTCTGGGAACCATGAGAACATTTCTGTCTGAGCAGGTTAATGAGCTGATCCTTCATAGGAAAAGATCAGGTTTGAAAATTAACTCTGGTTATGCATGGTCAAAGCTGAAAGAAAGGCTTCTCGTGAGAATAAAGCAGAGACCTTAAAGACCCTGAGTGTTTTCAGAGTTACCTGTCTAAGTAAGTACCCTTTTCGGGGCAGTTGGCGTCAGTTGGAGAGCTGGCTATAACTACATGGTAGTATAGGTAAGGCTTGTAGTTCAAGGGAACAGTAGAAAATGAATTTGACTTTGAAAAAGAAACATGAAGAACAGGTGGCATCAATAATCAGATGAATTAATAATGTAAAATTTGTAAGCCAAGTAGAATTTATGGAAGTTCAGTGATTTTTTTTTTGTCCCCAGGTATTTAGACGATGTTTCAAACCTGAGGAAGGTTTGGGCAAGCATGCAAACATGTGGAAGGCATGCATGTGTATGCCTTGACATGACACTTCGCTTTGACTGCTCTAGCATGTTACAGCGAGGTCAGAGTTCCTCTGTTGGGATAGTTCTCATTCTGCATGTGAACTAGCTGAGAAGCATGTGTTCTTGATCTGTTTTAGAAATAGAAGAGAGGATGGCTGAAGGGATCGTGAACAAAGGGAGATGAATGCTTTGTCCAAATCTAGCGATGCATTTACTATGTGGGAATAGATGGTGTCCTGCCAAGGCAATAGAAAGGAAACTATGATCTGAGTAAAGAACTTACGTATTTGTGAGAATTATCAAATAATTCCAAGGTTAACATTCTAAAAATGTTTTAGAAAACAGTTTTTCAAAATTCACTTAGAAATAATAATTTCATTTCTCTTAATAATGTTGAAAAAAACTTAGACTTAATAGAGATTAGCTTTTTAAGAATTCAATCCATTTACAAAAATAGTTTATGTAATGACAGTTTTCAAAGGGGGGGAAAGGGGTCTGGTGGTAAAAAACTCATTGCATATTGACTGTTTTTCTTTGATTCACAGCAATACCGTGAAGAACTGGATGCCAAGTTTAATACTGATAAATTTAAATGGGACAAAATGTGCCATAGAGAAGCTGCAGTAATGTTGAAAGCGTTTTTCAGAGAACTACCCACCTCTCTCTTCCCTGTGGAGTATATACCTGCCTTCATCACTCTAATGGAAAGTAGGTGGAAGAAGTTAAGTGTGAATGGACCAAGATGTAGGTCTTTTAAAATAAATAAATAAATAAAGTGAGACAGAGCAGAATAATAGAGACGCATAATCAAATGTGCTCATAATGGTACAGATTTGTGTTTCCTGGCAGTGCCTGATGAAGTACTGACTTCGATAGTAAAAAGTCACCTCCTTCTGTATTTATATATCTAAGTCTGGTAGTTAGGATTTAGAGAATTTTATAATCATTAAAAAGAAGCAGGAGTTTGCAGAAAGACCAGGCCCTTCAGATTTCATTTCCTGCTCAACCATCTATTAGCCATGTCATCAGCTTTTCTGAGTTTCAATTACTGCACCTGTAGATTAGAAGTAATAATTACTTGTCAGAGTTGTTATATTAAGTCAGTCATCTAGAATGGTGCCTAATATATAACAGCTCCTCAGAATATGAGCTCCCTCTCTTTCTTAACTCCGAGGTCCTCAGTCTAATGATGTAGCTCCAAATAATGCTACCCAGAAGGTAATTTGTCTTTGAAAATTATAATATCACATGTTTCTGAAAATTATAAAGTCACGTAGAGTTAGTTGGGTAAAAGCAATGAAGCTGGAAAATGCGTGCGGTGTTTGACAATGAATAGTTTGGTATGGTTTGAGCATCGGAAATGTGTACTGTGGAGGGTGAGACAAGAGAAAAATTTAGAAAAGTAGAACCAGGCTTAGATAATGCGAGCTTTGACTACTGACCTGAGTTGTTCAGGATTCACAGCCTAAATATGTATATGCGTGTAATTATTGAGTGATTCTACGCGGACAAAAAAGGACTGTGGCAAACTTGAGAGGGCGTGTCCTGTCTTTTCTAAACAGGTCGGCCACTGCTCAGCTCTAGATAATGGTTGCCAGGCAGGACTGAGAGCCAAACTTCAGGCTTTAATGGGAAAACTCTTAATTTGAAAATGTCAGCCACAATTTTAAACCACAATGTGAGCCTGACAAGTGATATCTGTATCTGCCA
Organism: Elephas maximus indicus; assembly: GCF_024166365.1. Taxonomy (NCBI): domain Eukaryota; kingdom Metazoa; phylum Chordata; class Mammalia; order Proboscidea; family Elephantidae; genus Elephas; species Elephas maximus. The sequence goes on from NC_064829.1 coordinate 25,576,799, forward strand.
ATTTACAGCCTTCTGCTGGTTGATCAAAACTATAAAATCATTTAAAACCACAATGAAGGAAAATAGTAGTCAAATCCTAAGTTGTATGACAAAATTTATACTAAAAATTAGTAGGTTCCAAATCTGTAAAATTTTTAACTAAACCAGATCCAGAAAATTATCCTTTTATGTCTTGAAAGAAGACAATATGATCAGCAAGGCGGGCCTTTTTCTAAGCTTTAGTTCATATACTATCTGTGACCAATATCTCTTTTATTTATAAGATCTTGTGTTTTCCTTTTGTGAGAGAAACTTGGAAAAAAAAAGTGAGAAGAGTTAGTTTCCTTCATTCATTTTATTTTAGGTATTGTCATTTTCAGTTCTACAATTTTAATATTTTCCATTGGTCTGCTGGAATGCCCTATCTTTTTGTTCATTACAAGCATATATATCTTCCTTTGCGTCATTAAGCATAGCTATGATAACTGCGTCAAAATCCTTATCCTTTTTTTTTTTTTTTCTAGTTCCAGCATTCTCTGTCGATGTCTTTTCCCTTGAGAATGGGTCACACTTCCATGCTATTTTATATGTCAAGTATCCTGGACAGTGTGAATATTGTATTTTAGACATTCTGGATTCTGTAATTTTTCTTCAAAGAAACTTTTGGGATTGGTTTTGTTTCTTTGTTTTGTTTTACTTTTTTTTTTTAAGTAGATGATTTACTTGACTGGGCAGCAGCTCAACTCTCAGTTCAGTGATTTCATCCTCAGCTGTATTACCCCATACATGCATGGTTCTTGGGTTAGCCAGAGATTTGGGTGGGGTTTATACCAGAATTAGCGGCCTTCCATCTCTGGCTCTCTTCTTCTGGGATTCCTACCATAACTTTCCAGTGCCTGTGGTTGCCCTGAGCCCTGTACTCTGAATGTCCAGGCCAGAACATCTGGGATTTTTTTTTTTTGGAGTTTTAGTCACCGCTTGCAGCACTGAGTGTTTCCTAATCTTAGACTAAAAGCCAAAAAGATGAGGCCCTTCTTCTCTTCCATTCCGTAATTCCAAGTGTCCAATCTCCTGATTTTGTTTATTCTCCATTGCCTCAAGCTGTTGCTTTTTGTATTTTTTCCACATCTTCTAGTTGTTTTCTTCAGGAGGGTTGGTCCAGAGGGGCTTACTCAGCCATTCCAGAAGCAGAACTAGATCCTTTTGTTTTTAAGTCAGTAAACATGGGATGTTTCTATACTTCGATCTAGAAAATGAACTGAAGAATTATCGCTTCCCCCTTATCTGTAATTTATACTCCAAACAACTCAGCGGACAAACTGGGACCTCTGAGGTTTTTTCTTTGTGTTTTTGTTTTGTTTTGCTTGTTATTATGGAATTATGCAAGGAGGATTCAAACCTTTAATGCCAGACCTGTTCAGGGTACCGTAGATCCACCCATGAATTCATTTCCCTTAACATTATCACTCCCTATCTGACTGCGGCCACCACACTTCACTGAAGAGAGTCTGAAAAACATCCTGAAAAGTTTCGCAAAAGTTTCCATATTTGTTGGTATGGCTTTAAAAGTGAAAAATACTGTATTGCCGCTGATTGACCTGCTACCAGCCAACCCTTCAGGGACCCTAGAATTCTGGTCTGCTACCAGCAGGAAAAAACGGCTTTTTGCCACCTAGAGTAAGCTCTGATTGTAACGGGATGTTCTGACGAAGAGAACTGTGAGCGTTTGCCTGGGTGTGTAAGCTGTTCCTCTTCACGCTAGACTCTCAAACTGAGCTCAGAGTTCAGAGTCTTTTCCACTAGTGCAATTACTTTCTCTTTTCAAACTTGGCCCAAAAATTGCCCATAAAATTAAAGGACTAATAATACATCAATCAAATCTTAGACGCTTTCATGAAAATCTTAATAACTTTCTGGGGGACATAATGACCTCAGGAAAAAGATGATTCTCAACTAGGATGCAATAAATAATTTAACTACAAAACTATTCCCTTCAAAACAGTGTAGGACCAGCTTTCCTGAGAAAGTGAAAATGGGTTATTTGCCCCTTTAAACTTTTGATCTTAAAGGGAACATCATAATTTCTCTGAAATTGCTGGAGAGAAACACAGAGGCCTTCAGCTTACATAGACATCTGGTTTTTTTCCCCCCCTTCAGAAGTTATTTCTGATTGCATTGAAGATTATAGACAGCCATCTGCCTGTATTTCTGCATTAAAACAATGTCTTATTTGTCCATAAATACTTTGTATGGAGGCGTGGTCTTGATAGTTTCTATATTCAAGCAAGCTCATGTCAACCCGCTTCAGTCATTTTCAGTAGCATCCTAGACCTGGGTCATTTTTTTGTTTACAAATTTGATATAAAGATCTAAAAATCTGCATGTTGAGACAATATTATTTGGATCTATAAATATTCATCACAGCTGGTTGTTTTTACATGACTACATACACTGGTTATCTCCTCAGTATTCTGGTGCACACGACATTCTATAACCTAGAAGCTTGTCACAAGAGTGTTTGTAAAACAAAGTAACTTTACAGGTAACTGACTGCCTTTCAGCCACTAAATATAAATAGATTTTTCTTCAACTTGAGAACTCCCCACGAATTCTAGAACATAATGCTCCCCTCTAGGGCTCCTCGCCTAGAGACCATTTTGGAGAGAGACAAGGGAAGCCTGAATTCCCTGTTGTTGTTGCTAGGTGCCCTCAAGTCGTTTCTGACTCATAGTGACCTTATGTACAACAGAATGAAACGCTGCCAGGTCCTGCACCATCTTCACAATCATTGTTAGGCTTGAGCCCATCGTTGCCGCCACTATATCAGTCCATCTCATTGAAAGTCTTCCTCTTTTTCACTGACCCTCTGCTTTAGCAAGCACGATGTCCTTCTCCAAGGACTGGTCCCTTCAGATAACATGGCCAAAATACGTGAGACAAAATCTCTCCATCCTCACTTCCAAGGAGCATTCTGGCTTGTAGTTCTTCAAAGGTAGATTTTTTATTCTTCTGGCAGTCCGTGGTATGTTCAGTATTCTTTGCCATTACCAGAATTCAAAGGTATCAATTCTTCCTTATTCATTGTCCAGCTTTTGCACGCGTATGAGGCCATTTGAAAAAGTCATGCACACCTTAGTTCTCAAAGTGACATCTTTGCTTTTTAACACTTTAAAGAGGTCTTTTGTAGCTGATTTGCCTATGCAGTACTGGATTCTCTAGTGTATGCTAAATTTTCAGCACAGCTGGTTGTGGATTGTCTAGTTGTGGTTGGAATCCCTGAGATTCCTTCTGAGGAAAGAAGCCAGCAGAGAACCTAAGTGTAAATGCCAGCCCTTTGGTGCCCTCTTGTGTCATTGTTAAGGAATAAAGTACTCAAGAAACTCCAAAGATTCAACTACAGTCACCTTCCCTAAAAAAATGTCCATGTCAGATCTAGAACTAGGTATCACAGATCATAATAACAATAGCAAACACTTTTATATGGTGGTAATTGTGTACATGTAGGAACTTAAACACTATGTGTATTAATTCATTGAATCCTCATAATAGCCCTGTGATGTAGGTACTATGATTACCTTATTTTACAAATGATAAAATAGAAACAACAAGAGGTTAAATTACCCTATTAAGTCGTAGGAGCAGGATTTGAATCTGTTTCTAGCATCTATGTGCTTATACTTTCCTGCCTCATTATGTGGATGTGAGATTTATTTTCTCTTAAATTGAGCCTCAAGTCTTTTGCTTGTAGTATAAAACAAGGTATGTGAAAATGTGTTGAAAAGGGAAATGCTACACAAGTCCATGATTATTTTGAGGATTTTGTTCGCCACTTTCCCCTACAGTGGCATCATGGGATGTGGAAGGAGTGTTGATAAACTGAACAAATTGAACAAATTTACATTGCCGGGCACAAAACCTGTCTTCATACCGGAAGTTGCCGGTCATCCTCCTGTGCCAGCAGATGTTAGCAAGAAATGCTGTCAGAATGCATCAGTGGTGTTAAAATATGTGATGATTTCTCTCTTTTCTTTATAGGAGGGCCTCATATCAAAGTCCAGTTTCAAGCCTTACACCTCATGATCATGGCGCTGCCTGATGCCAACAGAGACACAGCCCAGGTATGCAGTGTCGGCCTCATGGTCTGTCACCAGGCTCTTAGCGGTCAGAGGGAATGGCTCGTCAGGGAAGATGAAAGCCAAGATGACAACTTACTGAGCAATCTGAGCATTCTCCACACCTATTGCCTTTGATTGTTCCCACTGCTGTTCTTCTGAGGAAGACACAAAGGAATATAAATCTTAACATCTTCTTTGGACATTTAGGATTCTTTCATTCAACCTAGCAGCATATGCCAAGTGTCTATCATGTGCCAGGCACTGGGCTAGGTGGAGGGGGAGGAGAAGAAATAAAGATGAAAGAATTAAATGGAATAATGTCAGAAGAAAATGAAACCATTATGTAACTGGTAAAATATGAAACTCTATCATTGTTGGTCCTCACCTAGTCTCCTTAATCTAGCAGCAAAAACTCCAAAGTGTCTATGGAGAGGAAACCTCAAATTACTGATTGAAATGAGATGTTTATGTCTTATAATTTATGATAATAATTTAACTTTAAGAATTCTAGACTCTCAATTTTAAAGATAATCTGATAGAAGCTTGTTGTTTTACAGATCAGGAAAATTGTTATTTTTGTTGTTGTTGTTAGGCGCCATCAAGTCAGTTCCGGCCCATAGAGACTCTACGTGCAACAGAACGAAATAGTGCCTGGTCCTGCACCATCCTCACAATCATTGCTGTGTTTGAGCCCCTTGTTGCAACCACTGTGTCAATCCATCTCATCGAGGGTCTTCCACTCTTTTGCTGACCCTCCACTTTACCAAACATGATGTGCTACTCCAAGATGGAGCCCTCCTGATAACATGTCCAAAGTACTTAATGACATAGTCTCACTGTCCTTGCTTCCAAGGAACATTCTGACTGTACTTCTTCCAAGACATACTTGTTCGTTTGTCTGGCAGTCCATGGTATATTCAATATTCTTCACCAAAACCATAATTCAAAGGCATCAATTCTTCTTCGGTCTTCCTTATTCATGTCCAGCACGCATATGAGGCAACTGAAAATACCGTGGGTTGGGTCAGGCATACTTTAGGCCTCAAAGTGACATCTTTGCTTTGTAACACTTGAAAGAGGCCTTTTGCAACAGATTTACTCAATGCAATGCGTCATTTGATTTCTTGACTGACGCTCCCAGGGGTATTGATTGTGGATCCAAGTAAAATGAAATCCTTGACAAACGTCAGTATTTTCTCCGTTATCGTGATACTGCTTATTGTTCCAGTTGTAAGGATTTTTGTTTTCTTTATGTTGAAGTGCAATCCATACTGAAGGCTGTAGTCTTTGATCCTGATGCCACTTTCTTCTTCGTATAGTCCAGCCTCTTGGATTATTTGCTCAGCATACAGATTGAATAAGTTTGGAGAAAGGATACAACCTTGACCACACCTTTCCTGATTTTAAACCACGTAGTATTCTCTGGTTCTGTTCAAACGACTGTCACTTGTTCTATGTACAGCTATGTCCATGAGCACAATTAAGTGTTCTGGAATTCCCATTCTTTGTAATGTTATCTATAATTCGTTATGATCCACACAGTTGAATGCCTTTGCGTAGTCAATGAAACACAGGTAAACATCTTTCTGGTTTCCTCTGCTTTCAGCCAAGATCCATCTGACATCAGAAGTGATGTCCCTCGTTCCACGTCCTCTTCTGAATCTGCCTTGAATTTCTGGCAGTCAATGTACTGCTGTAACCATTTTTGAATTATCTTCAGCAAAATTTTGCTTGCGTGTGATACTAACAATATTCCGTAATTTCCGCATTCCACAACACATTTGTCACTTTGTTCTGCTGTGGTGCCTTTTGTGTTTCCGTGATGCTGAAAGCTTTGTCACCTGTATTTCAAATACCAGCAGTGTCACCCACAATGGACAGCTACCAAACTAAGACAGGCTAGGAAGAAGGACCTGGCAATCTACTTCTAAAAAACCTTATGAAAACCTTATGAATAGCAGCAGAACATAGTCATCCCAAATATCACTCCCTTTTTTAAAAAAAGTAACATCTTTGCTTTCTGTCAGTAAATATAAAATTCCTCTTGCTATTACGATAACAATATTATATACAATAGGAAATTTGGTATTTGTGCAACAGGTATTTGAAATTTTGGAAATGAATTAGAGGTAGGAATGTGTTGGGAAGAGCCCATAAAGTTTTTTGTTTTTGTTTTTTAATTTTCATGGTGCTTTAAGTGAAAGTTTACAAATCAAGTCAGTCTCTCACACAAAAACTTATACACACCTTGTTACATACTCCAAATTGCTCTCCACATAAGGAAACAGCCCGCTCCCTCCTTCCACTATCTCTTTTTGTGTCCATTTTGCCAGCTTCTAACCACCTCTACCCTCTCATCTTCCCTCCAGGCAAGAGATGCCAACATAGTCTCAAGTGTCTACCTGATCCAAGAGGCTCACTCCTCACCAGAATCCCTCTCCAACCCATTGTCCAGTCCAATCCATGTCTGAAGAGTTGGCTTCGGGAATGGTTCCTGTCCTGGGCCAACAGAAGGTCTGGGGGCCATGACCACCAGGGTCCTTCCAGTCTCAGTCAGACCATTAAGTCTGGTCTTATGAGAATTTGGGGTCTGCATCCCACTGCTCTCTTGCTCCCTCAGGGGTTCTCTGTTGTGTTCCCTGTCAGGGCAGTCATCAGTTGTAGCTGGGCACCATGTAGTTCTTCTGGTCTCAGGATGATGTAGTCTCTGGTTCATGTGGCCCTTTCTGTCTCTTGGGCTCATAATCACCTTGTGTCCTTGGTGTTCTTCATTCTCCTTTGATCCAGGTGGGTTGAGACCAATTAATCATCTTAGATGGCTGCTTGTTAGCATTTAAGACCCCAGACGCCACTGTTCAAAGTGGGATGCACAATGTTTTCTTCATAGATTTTATTATGCCAATTGACTTAGATGTCCCCTCAAACCATGGTCCCCAAAAACCCCCACCCCTGCTACGCTGGCCTTAGAAGCATTCAGTTTACTCTGGAAACTTCTTTGCTTTTGGTTTAGTCCGCTCGTGCTGACTGCATCTGTATTGTGTGTTATCTTTTCCATCACCTAAAGTAGTTCTTATCTACTATCTAATTAGTGAATACTCCTCTCCCACCCTCCCTCCTTCCCCCCCCCATAACCATCAAAGAATATTCTCTGTTTAAACTATTTCTTGAGTTCTTATAATAGTGGTCTTATACAATATTTGTCCTTTTGCAACTGACTAATTTCACTCAGCGTAATGCCTTCCAGATTCCTCCATGTTATGAAATGTTTCACAGATTCATCACTGTTCTTTATGGATGCATAGTATTCCATTGTGTGAATATACCATAATTTATCATTCATCCTTTGATGGGCACCTTGGTTGCTTCCATCTTTTTGCTATTGTAAACAGTGCTGCAGTAACATGGGTGTGCATCTATCTGTTCCTTTAAAGGCTCTTATTTCTCTAGGATATATTCCAAGGAGTGGGGTACTGGATCGTATGGTAGTTCTATTTCTGCCTTTTTAAGGAAGTGCCAAATTGATTTCCAAAGTGGTTGTACCATTTTACATTTCCACCAGCAGTGTATAAGTGTTCCAATCTCTCCACAGCCTCTCCAACATTTATTATTTTGTGTTTCTTGGATTATGCCAGCCTTGTTGGAGTGAGGTGAAATCTCACTGTAGTTTTGATTTGCATTTCTCTAATGGCTAATGATCATGAGCATTTCCTCATGTATCTGTTAGCTACTTGAATGGCTTCTTTAGTGAAGTGTCTGTTCATGTCTTTTGCCCATTTTTTAATTGGGTTATTTGTCTCTTTGTAGTTGAGGTTTTACAGTATCATGTAGATTTTAGAGATCAGGTGCTGATTGGAAATGTCATAGCTAAAAACTTTTTCCCAGCTTGTAGGTAATCTTTTTACTCTTGTGGTGAAGTCTTTGGATGAGCATAGGTGTTTGATTTTTAGGAGCTCCCAGTTATCTAGTTTCTCTTCTGCATTGTTAGTAATGTTTTGTATACGGTTTTTACCATGTATTAGAGCTCCTAATGTTGTCTCTATTTTTTCTTCCATGACGTTTTGGTTTTAGATTTTGTATTTAGGTCTTTGATCCATTTTGAGCTCGTTTTTGTGCATGGAGTGAGGTATGGGTCTTGTTTCATTTTTTTGCAGATGGATATCCAGTTAATGAAGCACCATTTGTCAAAAAGACTGTCTTTTCCCCATTTAACTGTTTTGGGGCCTTTGTCAAATATCAACTGCTTATATGTGGATGGATTTATGTCTAGATTCTCAATTCTGTTCCATTGACCTATGTATCTGTTGTTGTACGAGTACCAGGCTGTTTCAGCTACGATGAGGGTATAATAGGTTCTAAAATCAGTAAAGTAACGCCTCCCACTTTGTTCTTCTTTTTCGGTAATGCTTTACTTATCTGGGGCCTCTTTCCCTTCCCTGTGAAGTTGGTGATTTATTACTCCATCTCATTAAGGAATGTCATTGGAATTTGAATCGAAATTGCATGAACTGTATATATCGCTTTTGGTAGAATAGACATTTTTATAATGTTAAGTATTCCTATGCACGAGCAAGGTACGTTTTTTCCACTTATGTAGGTCTCTTTTGGTTTCTTGCAGAAGTGTACTGTAGTTTTCTTTGTATAAGTCTTTTACATCTCTGGTAGATTTATTCTTAAGTATTTTATCTTCTTGGGGGCTAGTGTAAATGGTATCGATTTGGTTATTTCCTCTTCGATGTTCTTTTTCTTGTTGTAGAGGAATCCAACTGATTTTTGTATGTTTATATTGTATCCCGATACTCTGCTGAACTCTTCCATTAGTTTCAGTAGATTTCTTGAGGCTTCCTTAGGGTTTTCTGTGTATAAGATGTCATCTGCAAATACAGATACTTTGACTTCTTCCTTGCCAATCTGGATGCCCTTTATTTCTTTATCTAGCCTAATTGCTCTGGCTAGGACCTCCAGCACAATGTTGAATAACAGCGGTATTAAAGGGCTTTTTCTTGTCTGTTTCCCGATCTCAAGGATAATGCTTTCAGTCTCTCTATTTAGGATGATGTTGGCTTTTGGCTTTGTATAAATGCCCTTTATTATGTTGAGGAATTTCCTCCTATTCCTATTTTGCGGAGAGTTTTTATCGTGAATGGGTGTTGAACTTTGTCAAATGCCTTTTCTGCATCAATTGATAAAATCATGTGATTCTTGTCTTTGTTTTATTTCTATGGTGGATTACACTGATTGTTTTTCTAATGTTGAACCATCCCTGTATACCTGGTATGAATCCCGTTTGGTCATGGTGAAGTATTTTTTGATATGTTGTTGAATTCTATTGGCTTGAATTTTGTTGAGGATTTTTGTATCTAAGTTCATGAGGGATATAGGTCTATAATTTCCTTTTTTTGTGGTGTCTTTACCTGGTTTTGGTATCAGGGATCTGGTGGCTTCATAGAATGAGTTTGGTAGTATTCTGTCCTTTTCTATGCTCTGAAATAGCTTTAGTAGTAGTGGTGTGAACTCTTCTCTGAAAGTTTGGTAGAACTCTGTGGTGAAACTGCCCGGACCAGGGCTTTTTTTTTGTTGTTGGGGTTATTTTGGTTACCTTTGCAATCTTTTCTTTTGTTATGGATCTATTTAGTTGTTCTACCTCTGTTTGTGTTAGTTTAGGCAGGTAATGTGTTTCTAGGAATTCATCCATTTCTTCTAGGTTTTCAAATTTGTTAGAGTACAGTTTTTCATAGTAATCTGATATGATTCTTTTAATTTCAGTTGGTTCTGCTGTAATATTGCCCGTGTCATTTCTTATTTGGGTTATTTGCTTCCTTTCCTATTTTTCTTTTGTCAGTTTGGCCAGTGGTTTATCAATTTTGTTGCTTTTTCAAAGAACCAGCTTTTGGTCTTGTTAACTCTTTCAATTGTTTTTCTGTTTTCTGTTTCATTTAGTTCTGCTCCTAGTTTTATTATTTGTTTTCTTCTGGTGCCTGAGGGTTTCTTTTGTTGCTCTCTTTCTATTTATTCAAGTTGTAGGGATAATTCTTTGATTTTGGCCCTTTCTTCTTTTTGTATATGTGCATTTATTGATATAAATTGACCTCTGAGCACTGCCTGGCTGTGTCCCAAAGTTTCTGATAGGAAGTGTTTTCATTCTCTTTGGAGTCTATGAATTTCTTTATTCCATACTTAATTCCCTGTATAATCCAGTTTTTTGAGGAGGGTGTTGTTCAGTTTCCAAGTGTTTGATTTCTTTTTCCTGCTTTTTCTTTTACTGATTTCCACTTTTATAGCCTTATGGTCAGAGAAGATGCTTTGTAATATTTCAATATTTTGGATTCTGCTAAGGCTTGCTTTATGACCTAATGTGTGGCCTATTCTAGAGAATGTGCACTAGAAAAGAAAGTGTGTTTGGCTGCTGTCAGGTATAGTGTTCCATATATGTTTATGAGGTCAATTTGGTTGATTATGGCATTTAGATCTTCCATGTCTTTATTGAGCTTCTTTCTGGATGTCCTGTCCTTCAATGAAAGTGGTGTGTTAAAGTCTCCTACTATTATTGTGGAGCTGTCTATCTCAATTCTCAATGCTGATAGAGTTTGTTTTATGTATCTTGCAGCCCTGTCATTGGGTGCATAAATATTTAATATGGTTATGTCTTCTTGGTATATTGTCCCTTTAATCATTATATAGTGTCCTTCCTTATCCTTTATGATGGATTTAACTTTAAAGTCTATTTCGTCAGAAGTTAATATGGCCACTCCTGCTCTTTTTTGATTGTTGTTTGCTTGATTTTTTTCCATCCTTTCAGTTTTAGGTTGTTTGTGTCTCTAAGTCTAAGGTGTGTCTCTTGTAGGCAGCATATAGATGGATCTTGTTTTTTAATCCATTCTGCTACACTTTGTCTCTTTATTGGTGCATTTAGTCCATTTACATTCAGCATAATCATGGATAGGTATGAATTTAGTGCTATCATTTTGATGTCTTTTTTTGTGTGTTGTTGACAGTTTCTTTTTCCCACTTAATTTTATGTGCTGAGTAGATTATCTTTATATATTGTCCTTTCCTCATATTCGTTGTTGTTGATTGTGTTTCTGCTGAGTCTCTATTTTTTTTCTTGTATTTTATTTTGATGAGTAGGATAGTTAGTCTCCTTTGTGGCTACCTTATTATTTACCCCTGTTTTTCTAAATTTAAACATAACTTTTATTTCTTTGTATCACCATAATTTCCCCTCCATGTGGAATGTCTATGATTACATTTCTTAGTCCTATTTATTGTTTTAATGTTGTCTTCTTTTACATAATAACATCACTGTCCCATAAAGTTTTGTGTCTGTTTTATTGTGGTAAATATACATGCAACAAAATATTTGCCATTTCAACATTTTTACATGTACAATTCAGTGGCATTTATCATACTTATCTTGTTTTTCAATTATTACCACTGTCTATATCCATATTTTTCCATCATCCTTAATAGAAGCTCAGTGTCCCCTAAGAAATGAGTGCTTCTTTCTCCCTCCCTCCCGCCCCAGGTAACCACCAGCAACCTTAGGTCTCTATACACATGCCTGTACTAGATATTTCATATAAGTGAAGTCCTCATAATTTTGAGGTCAGTGAATACAATGCCGAAAACCAGAATGATTCTTAGTGCTACCTCTTATCTGACATTTCAATGTTCTGAGGACCTTTTTCCCTACATTGCAAAAACATCTATGTCAGATTATAAAATCACCATTTTTAATTATCATCAATATGCACCCATACATCCTGGACTATTTCCTCCATTTCTCTCTGCTCCATTGCTCTCCCCATCCCCTAATCTTACTGAATCCCTCCTATCATTTCTGGCCTCAGAACCGCTGATCTTCACCCCAAGAATGTTGATTAGCTATGACATAAGAATGTCTGTTTCTGATATAATTTGGTAATTTTTCAAAACCTGAAAATAGATTACCTTGCGTTTGGGCTTTGTCTCAACAATGTTCTTTTACCAAAAATGAAAATAAAGAATGCATCTGATTGTAGATATTGTTGCTCTTAGGTGCCATTGAGTCAGTTCCAACTCAACGGATGCGTTCTTTTTTTTTAAATTTATTAAAAGAACCCTTTGGTTGTTTCCATCTTTTTACTATTGTGAATAATGCTGCAATTAACATGGGTGTGCATGTATCTATTAATGTGATTCCTCTTATTTCTCTAGGATATATTCATAGGAGTGGGATTGTTGGATCGTATGGCATTTCTATTTCTAGCATTTTAAGGAGGTTTCATATCATTTTCCATAGTGGTTGTACAATTTTACATTACCACCAGCAGTGCATAAAAATTACAATCCCTCCACAACCTCTCCAATATTTGTTATTTTCTGTTTCTTTCTTTTCTTTTTTTCTTTTTGATTAATGCCAATAATGTTGGGGTGAGATGGTATCTTATTGTCGTTTCAATTTGAATTTTTCTAATGTCTAATGATCGTGAGCATTTCCTCGTATGTCTGAATGTCTTCTTTGTGAAGTGTCTATTCATATCCTTTGCCCATTTTTTATTGGATTATTTGTGTTTTTGTTGTTGAAGTGTTCTATAAATTTTAGAGATTAGACCTTTGTCAGATATGTCCTAGTCAAAATTTTTTTCCCAGCCTGCAGGTTCTCTTTTTACTCTTTGGGTGAAGTCTTTTGATGAACATAAGTGTTTAATTTTTAGGAGCTCCCAGTTATCTAGTTTATCTTCTGATGTTTGTACATTGTTAGTTATGGTTTGTATTCTCATAATGCCATGTATCAGGCCACTAGCATTGTCCCTATATTTTCTTCTGTGATTGTTATCATTTTGGGTTTTATATTTTGGTCTTTGATCCATTTTGAGTAAGTTTTTGTGTATAGTGTGAGGTATGGGTCCTGTTTCATTTTTTCGAAGATGGGCATCCAGTTTTGCCAGCAGTGTATGTTAACAAGACTGTCTTTGTCCCATTTAATGGACTTTGGTTATTAAAAATCAGCTAGCCATAGGTGGATGGATTTACATCTGGGTTCTTGATTCTGTTCCATTGGTCTATGGGTCTGTCATTGAACCAGTACTAGGCTGTTCAGACTACTGCAGCTGTGTAATAGGTTTTGAGAGGTAGTGTGAGGCTTCCTACTTTGCTCTTTTTCTTCAGTAATGCTTTGCTTCTCCGGGGACTCTTTTCTTCCCATATAAAGTTAGTGATTAGTTTTTCCATCTTGTTAAAGAATCCTGTTAGCTTTTGGACTGGAATTGAATTTTCACAACATTGAGTCTTGCTATCCATAAGAATGGTATGCTTTTCTATTTATGTAGGTCTCTTGGTTTCTTACAATAGTGTTTTGTAGTTTTCTTTGTATAGGTCTTTTACATCCCAGGTGAGATTTATTCCTAAGTATTTTTATCTTTTAGAGGTATTATAAATGGTACTGTTTTTCTGATTTCCTTTTCGAAGTTCACATTCTTGGTGTGTAGAAATCCAATAAATTTTTGTATGTTGATCTTGTATTCTGCTACTCTGCTGAATCTTTCTATTAGTTCCATTTTTTTTGGTGGGGGGTGGGAATCTTTAGTGTTCTGTATGTATAGGATCATATCATGTGTGAATAGGGATAGTTTTACTTCTTCCTTTCCTAATTTGGATATCCTTTATTTCTTTTTCTTGCCTTATTGCTTTAGCTAGGACTTCCAGCACAATGTTAAATGGGAGTGGTGATAAAGGGCATCCTTGTCTTGTTCCTGTTCTCAGGCGAAATGCTTTCAGCCTCTCTTCATTGAGAATGATGTTGGCTGTTTGTTTTGTACAGATGCCCTTTGTTATGTTGTGAAATTTCCCTTCTATTCCTATTTTATTGAAAATTTTTATCAAGGATAGGTATTGGACTTTACCACAAATGCCTTTTCTGTGTCAGTTGAGCTGATCATGTAATTCTTTTCCTTTGTTCTATTTATGTAGTCAGTTACGTTGATTGATTTCTAATGTTGGACCAACCTTACATACCTGGTGTGAATCCCACTTGGTTGTGGTGTATTATTTTTTTTGATACAATGCTGAAGTCTATTGTTTAGAATTTTGTTGAGAATTTTTGCATCTGTAATCGTGACAGAGACTGATCTGTAATTTTCTGTTTTGTGGTGTCTTTGCCTGCCTTTGGTATCAGGCTTATTCTGGCTTTATAGAATGAATTTGAGAGTATTCCTTACTTTTCTATGCCCTGAAACAGTTTGAGTAGTACTGGTGTGAGTTCTTCTCTGAATGGTAGAATTCTCCAATGAAGCTGACAGGGGCCGGGCTTTTTTTTGTTGGGAGTTTTAATTCCTCTTCAATTTCTTCTCTTGTATGAGTCGGTTCAGATTTTCTATTTCAGCTTGTGTTAGTTTAGGTAGGTAGTGTGTTTCCAGAAATTTTTCCATTTCTTCTGGATTCTCAAATTTGTTGGAGTACAGTTTTTCATAGTATACTGTTACAATTCTTTTTATTTCAGTTGGGTCTGTTGTAGTGTCCCCCATTTCATTTCTTATTGGGTTCTCTGCTTCCTCTCCTTTTTTTCTTTTGTCACTTTGGCCAGTGGTTTGTTGATTTTGTTGATCTTTTCAAAGAACCAACTTTAGGTCTTGATTCTTTCTCTTTGTTTCCCTGTTCTCTTTTTCATTTATTTCTGCTCTAATTATTTCCTTTCTTCTGGTGACTGTGGGCTTCTTTGATGTTCTCTTTCCATTCGTTCGAGTTGTAAAACTAATGTATTTATTTTGTCCCTTTCTTCTTTCTTGGTGTGTGCATCTATTGCTATAAATTGAACCTCTGAGCACTGCCTTTGCTGTGTCCCAAAGGTTTTGGTATGATGAGTTTTCATTTCTCATTTAACTCTAGGAATTTTTTGATTCCCTCATTGATTTTTTTCCATTACCCAGTGGTTTTTAAGCCAGGTGTTATTCAGTTTCCATGTATTTGATTTATTTTCCTTGCTCTTCCTATTATTGATTTCTACTTCTATGGTGTTATGATCGGAGAGGATGTTTTGTATTATTTCAATGTTTAGGATTTTATTAAGGGTTGCTATATGACCTAAAATATGGTCTATTCTGGAAAATGTTCCATGTACGTTGGAAAATAATATATACTTTGCTACTGTTGGGTGGACTGTTCTATATATTTGTATGAAGTCAAGTTGTTTGATTTTGACCTTTAACACTTGTGTACCATTGTTGAGTTTCTTTCTGGATGTTCTGTTCTTTACCAAGAGTGATGTATCGATATCTCCTACTGTTATCGTGGAACTGTCTATTTCTCTTTTCAGTGCTTTTAGACTCTGTTATGTATTTTGGAGCCCCGTATTTTGGTGTGTAGATATTTATTCAGGTTATGTCTTCTTGGTGGGTTGTCTCTTTACTCATTATATAATGTCCTTCGTTGTCTTTTATGATTGATTTTTCCTTAAAGTCTATTTTACTTTGAGATTAGTATTGCCACGTCTGCCTTTTTTGGTTACTGTTTGCTTCGTATATTTTTTCCATTCTTTGATTTTTAATATATTTGTGTCTTTGTAGACAGCATATTGATGGGTTGTGCTTTTTTATCCATGCTGCCACTGTCTGTCTCTTTGCAGGTGCATTTTAGCCATTTACATTTAGTGTGATTATTGATAGGTATCAGTTTGTTGCTGTCATATTGTTGTGCCTTTTGGGGAGGGGGGGTGGTGTGCTGACATTTTCTTTGTTTCTCTTACTTTCCTGTGCTAAATTCCTTTTGTTTGTAGGTTTTCCTTTCTTTTCTTTTGTTATTATAGATTTTTCGCTTACTGAGACTTCTTTTTTATTCTGATGAGCAGGTTTGTGGTTACCTTGTAACTTACCCTAATCTTGCTAAGTTTGAACCCACCTTTTATATCTTGATTTCACCTTGACTTTCCATTTGAAAGTTTTATACCTACACTGTTTATAACCCCTTTTATTGTTTTGACCTTGTCATCATTTACAGGCTGATATCTTGTTTCCCTGTTTTAAGTGTTTTAGCTTTGTTTTGTTATCAAGAATTCTTTACAGGTTGGTATCTGGCTAATGCTGTCCTGTGTCCTAGACTCCAGTTGTTGTCTGATGTTGGTTCTATAACCAAAAGACTCTTTTTAATATTTCTTGTAAGTTTTGTTTGGCTTTTGTGAAGTCCCTTGATATCTGGTTACCTGGAAATGCCCTAATTTCACCAATGTATTTGAGAGAGAATTTTGCAAGGTAAATTATTTTTGGTTGGCAGTTTTTTTCTTTCAAGGTTTTATATGTCATCTCTTTGCCTTTGTGCCTGCATAGTTTTTGTTGAATAATCAGAGCTTAGTCTTATTGTTTCCCCTTTGTATGTGACTTCTCATTTTTCTCCAGGTACACTCAGGATTCTTTGTTCGTCTTTGGTTTTGGTAAGTGTGATTATGATATGTCTTAGTGACTTTCTTTTGGGGTCTATCCTATACATGGTTTGTTGAGCTTTGTGGATGGTTGGCTTTTTATCTTTCATGATATTTGGGAAGTGTTTTGTCAGAAAATCTTCAAGAATCTTCTCTGTGTTTTCCATTTTTTCCCTCTATTCTGAAACTCTGATCATGTGCAAATTTTTGCTCTTGATTGTGTCCCATATAATTCTTAGGTTTTCTTCATTTTTCTTGATTCTTTTCTCTGATTTTTCCCCATTCAAAGTGGCACCCATGGATTTGCTTTCAGTCTTCTGATTCTGTCTTCAGTTGTTTTAGATTTGCTCCTAAAACCTTCTTTAAGTTGTCCATTTCTCAAATTTTGTCGTTTTTCTTTTGGATTTCTAGTTCCTGTTTTTTTTAAGATATTTAATTATTTATTTTGATGTTTTATTCTTTGTTATTTTTCTGAATTCTTCTATTGAATTGTTACTGTTTTCCCTTATTTTGGGGTATGTTTTCATCAGTTTTGTCTGTGTTTTAAGTGATTTCGTGTGTTTTTTCCTCTGTTTTGTGTGTATTTTCCTTAATGTCTTTCCTTGGAGGGCCTTAATTATTACCCTTTTGGATTCTATATCAGGTATTCCACTGCCTCTTCTACTGGAAGGTCATCTGATTCTGCAGAAAGATGCCATGATGCGTCTGTCTAGGGCACCATGTTGGCTCCACATCTGTGGGACTTATGAAGATATTATTACCACACAGATACACATTTTTTTTTTTTTTTTTTTTTTTTTGCATTCTAAATTGTGACTGGAGCTAAGATTGAAATTGGGGTGGTATAGTGATCAAGAGCTCTGGCTCAAGAATTAGGTTTCCACAGTTCAAATCCAGGCCCTACCACTTAATATTAGGCAAAACTACTAAATCCCTCTGTGCTTCAGTTTCCTCATCTGTAAAATAAAGTTTATAATAGTACCTTTGTCACAGGATTTGGAATGATGATAACATGAGTGAATGAGTGAACACATATAAAGTACTTAGAATAATGCCTGGCTCATAATAAACCCTCAATAAATATTATTACTATTAAGGGGCATTGCTGGTTCATTGGTAGAATTCTTCCCTTCCATGAAAGAGACCTGCATTTGATTCCCAGCCAATGCATCTCATGCATAGCCACCACCTATCTGTCAGTAAAGCATGTTGCTATGATGTTGGACCAGTTTCAGTAGAACTTCCAGACTAAGAAGACTAGGAAGAAAGGCCTGGTGATCTATTTCCAAAAATCAGTCAATGAAAACCCTATAGATCACAATTTTCTGATCTACAACCAATCACGTGGATGCCTCAGGACTAGGCAGTATTTTGTTCTGTCATGTATGGGATTGCCATGAGTCAGCAGCTGCTAACAGCAACATTATTACTATTATGTGCTATACATTTTATTATCACAGATACTGTAGTAGAAGCCAAACTTGGAAGGCATCTTTTTTTGAATTTCAGTCTGCTGGTGAATTTTAAGAGCTTCTGATAAACATTTGTACTTCAGTGTCTCTACCAGCCTTTTTTAAAATCCTTCTCAAATCTTTCTTCTTTTTAATGCTGAGAACAGCTGCATGTAAATATTTCCCTTTGGTCAGCTGAAGATTCCAAAATTTAAAAGCACAAGAAAAATGGCACCCAAAAAGTAAAAAATTAAAGTTTTTCAGTTAAGTTCATATTTGATTCAGAAATCAGATACTCTTGCTGTTTAAGCAGGTTTTCCTTTCCCAGGGAAAGAGGAGATACTGTTCAGCAGTGGGTTTTTTTGTTTGTTTTTTTTTTTCTTCAAAGTAAAATGCATTTCATGTTTATTTGAGCTGGAGCGTTTTGTCTTCCTGACTTACTCTTTAATTTTAATATTTGTCAAGCTATTTTAGGATAAAAGAAAATATGAAAATGCAAGCTGCTATTTATAGAGACTCCAGTATACTAAACTCCATAAAAATTGAGCCATTTTATGAAGCAGACAAGTGAATAAACTACTCACATTTTTTATTCACACTTTTAAGCAGTTAAAGGAGAAACAGGACACATTTAACACCTCCGTACTTCTGATAATTTTCCAGAGTCACAATGCATGAGTATTGAAATAAATTCTTGCAATCAGTGGTGCCTTTTGATAATTTACAAGAGTGTGACATGATGCTGTTTCTTGTTAGGCCCTCATGACATTCTTCAATAAAGTAATTGCCAATGAATCAAAAAACCGAATGAGTATGTGGAACATTTCTACTGTTATGGCACCAAACCTTTTCTTCAGTAGAAGCAAACATTCTGATTATGAAGAATTACTGTTAGCAAACACCGCAGCCCACATAATTCGCCTAATGCTTAAGTACCAGAAAATTTTGTGGAAGGTGAGTAACAATGTGATGACTGTTTAAGTTCTCCTTGGAAGTCCATCAGCATCCAGAAGATGTAAAGCTCCATGAATAAGCAAATCCTATTTTTTAGATTATAGGAGGATAATCCCAGGTTATATCCTTAACACATTCTCCCTTTTAAACGGGAGCTCTTAAATTTTTTTCTAATCTTTACAAGGCCCAGTATTACCTTTTAGGTTCCAGAACATTGAGTGGCTAGGATATTACCATAAATGAAGGCAAGATTTACTAGGGAAGTAACTGTAAGTCAAGTGTTTTCCCTCTAGTCAAGTTGTATTTCTTCTCCAGGTTCCATCTTTCTTAATCACTCAAGTAAGAAGAATGAATGAAGCCACCATGTTGTTAAAGAAGCAGCTCCCAAGTGTAAAAAAACTGCTAAGGCGGAAGACCATAGAAAGAGAGGTAATGACAAATAAGTGCACAGATAGTGTTTATTACCCAAATTTTTACTTCTTAAGGGAGACACAAAGTAGCTTGTAATTTTAGAACCAAAAAGTTTGTATTCTCATGAAGTATTGAACAGTCCTGCGAAAATAAAAATTGTAATGACTGTGTCCATACCAGAATACGGTAGCCTTTCCATTTTGTTCAATTATGGGCTTTTTGGTTAAAGTACTTGAAATACCTACATCATTGTTTAGTGTTCTGTTGGGTACTTACTGGAAAGGCTAAAATGGTTCTAACAAAAGCTAAAGTTGATATTGTAGTCCCTGTGACCTAGATTTAGGAGGAATATAGTCTCCAATATATCTAATAAGTAGGGAAAGAGATTTAATAAAAGAACATCTAACCTTCAAATTGTTTAGTTTAAATTCACTGAATTGCAAAGAAGTTCTGTTTTAGCATAATTGTTTATGTGGAGATACATAATAGAAATAGGTTCTAGAAAATTTATCTTTACTGTTTTAATTTAATTTGAGAAATGTCAGGCATTGCCTGAGACCTTGATGCAGAGATACATGAAATTTACTTTAGGCTTAAAAGAGCTTATACCTGTCTAGTATGGGAGAAAAATATATACAACAACCATGAGTACACCCAGCAGCAGGCAGTAAGTACCAGACCAGTGGTGCAGACCATGTGCTGGGGCCATGCAGAGGAGAAAGAAGTGTGCTCCAACATGAGAAACTGGGAAAGACTTCACTGAGAAAGTGGCATTTGAGCTATATCTTGAACATAGATATCATTTTGAAGGGAGAAAAGGGGGGAAAGAAAGTTCATTCAGGGGAAAAAAAACAAATGTGTTGCCTTCGAGTCGATTACAACCCATAGTGACCCTAAAGGACAGAGTAGAACTGCCCCATAAGGTTTCCAAGGAGCGCCTGGTGGATTCAAACTGCCGACCTTTTAGTTATCAGTGGTAGCTCTTAACCACTATGCCACCAGGGCTTCCCATTCAGGGAAAGGGAATAGTAAATGCCAAGGCGGTGAGAAGTGTTACTATTGATTTATCACAATCAGGATGAATGGCTGTATGCCCTATTGATTATAGGCAAAACCAAAAGAAAAAAAACCCACTGCCGTCAAGTCAATTCCGACTCATAGCGACCCTATAATAGGCAAAGTCACTTCAAATCAAACAGAACCAACACTTTTATTTGGAAATTAAAAAAAAAAATAGTGTTGATTGAGTTAAAAGTCCAAAAGCTTAAAATTCACCATTTAAACCATTTTAGTGTATACAATTCCATGGATTTTAGTATATTTACAATGTTGTACAACAATCACCACTGTCTAATCACAGAACATTTTCATTACGCCAGAAAAGAAACCCCATAACTACTACTCATTTACTTTCCATCTATTGGTTTACCTATTCTAAACATTTCATATAAATAGAATCATAGAATGTTTGTCCTTTTGTGTCTGACCAGTTTCACTTAGTATAATGTTTTCAAGGCTCATCCATGTCATAGCATGTATCAGAACTTCATTTCTCTTTATGGCTGAATAATATTACATTGTACTTAAATACCACATTTTGTTTTTCTGAAAATAGTCATCCTAATGAATTTGAAGTGGTGTCTCAATGTGGTTTTGACTTACGTTTCCCTAATGACTAATGACATTGAACATCTTTTCATGTGCTTATTGGCCATTTGTACATCCTCTTTGACTAACGTCTATTCAAGTCCTCGTAGCATTTTTTTAATTCTTAATTTTGATTGAAATAGACAGCTCATTAATATGTTACAAAATTCAAAAGGTACAAAAGACTATAGACTAAAAATTGGCTGCTTCTGACTTCCCCTCTGGGGGACAAATAATATCACTAATGACAGGGTGTGTGTGCAAAGCCACATGCAGGTGTGCAGACTTCAGAGATACTCCATGCATATACAAGCAAATATGAATCCATGTTCTCCCTTCCTCACACAACAGATCATACACTTGTTTTCTCAACATTAATTTTAAAAACTAAATGCTTTTTCTTTAGGTTACAAGCCCTAAGACTTCAAAAGTACTACAAAAATCACCCTCTTCAAGAAGAGTGGTAAGAAAACAATTTCCTTTTCTCCCTATTAACTACTTATGTAGTATTCTCTGCCTACACCAAACATATACATGTATAATTTTGGTCAAACTTGAAATTTTTAATGTGACACATGAAGGAATAGTACAGGGAATCTACTAAATGATCATTTGTATCTAAGTGAGTGTAATAGTAAGTAATGGGGGAACTGAGATTATTATGATCATAGGTCCAATAATGTCAGGAATATGGAATTTATCTTGCAAAGGCTTCAGGTAAGCTGGAAGAGGAGGGATATGAGATGATCAAATGAGCATTGTAGGAGTACAATTTTGGCTTCAATTAGCCAGGTGCACTCTATCACCCCTCCCCCCCCCCCCAAGTCCAAAACCCACATTATCTATTCCCTGGCATGCTGGTAATATTAAGAAGGTCTTGTAAGTACTGGCCTTGTTTTAAAATATTTTTTCTAGGATGTGTGTTGAGTCAACTCACGTAAACCTTCTACATGGACAATGCCATCGTTTAAGAATATCTGAGGATTAGCCAGGTCCTCAAACAAGTAAAATTTATTTCTGTTCATCTTCTAGATAAAAAAAAAATTAATTTTAAAATTATTTAAGTTTTGAAACAAAAAATTTTCCAGTTAATTCTGGAAAAACAGAAATTTCTATTAATTAGACAGCTCTCTTCTTTGAACAGGAGTCTGTGGGTGGTTTGAATGGTTAACATGCTTGGCTGCTAACCAAAAGGTTGGAGGTGTGAGTCCATCCACAGGTACCTCAGAAGAAAAACTTAGCAATCTACTTCTGAAAAATCAGCCATTGAAAACTCTGTGGAGCACAGTTATACTCTGACACATGTGGGGTCACCATGAGTCAGAGTCAACTTGAAGGCAACTTTTTTGTTCTTTTAGAATTCCATTTAGATTGACCCCTAGGCCCAGGTCAATCACATCATTAACACCCTTTTCCCACCCACATCATTAACACCCATTTCTGACACTCTGTGATATAACAGTGTTATCAGCAAACTTTGAGGAGTCAGGTTTCAAGTTCCCATATATTCTTCATTCTAAAAAAAAGTAAAACTCATTGAGTAAATGAAGTCTTCAAAACAAAAGATACAGTGTGGAACAACAATCACCGGTATCTAATCACCGAACATTTTTATCACCCCAAAATATGCGGGCCAGTCATTAATGGCTGCTTTTTTTTTTTTTTAATTAAAGAAAGAAGATCTTTAAGAAGCCATATTTTCTAATTGATCCTTAAAATTTTCAGATGGTTGATCTCAGTATATATAGAAGTACAGAGTTGTGCTTAAAAACCCACTGCCATTGAGTCCATTCTGACTCATATTGACCCTATAGGATGGAGTAGAACTGCCCAATAGAGTTTCCAAGGAGCACCTGGTGGATTCGAACTGCAGACCTCTTGGTTAGCAGCCGTAGCACTTAACCACTGTGCCACCAGGGTTTTCCTGTGCTTAAAGCAGGCTTATTTAGGACATTGTCTAAGGAAATGTGTTGATAGAAACATTATATTTTCATCATGATCCAGTTTTACTTCTCTCATGACTTTAAGGCGTTAGAGTAAGCATTTTACAAAAGTAAAATCCCGGGTTAACTTTAGTCGTTAGTGAGTCTCCCAGTGGAAAAGAAAGCAGTGTTTTCTTCTAGTTAAGTACTGGTTATACTTACAAGTTTTCTCAATTCTTGCCTCTGAGTTTCATGCTGTCCCTTAAATGCAATCATTGCACTGATATCCATCCTAATTTGACAGAATATATTTCATTTTTTTCTCATTGGCAGTCTGATGTACCTGAAGGAGTCATAAGGGTCCATGCTCCACTTCTCTCCAAGGTATCCATGGCCATTCAGCTTAATAGTCAAACTAAAGCCAAAGACATATTGGCAAAATTTCAATGTGAGAACAGGTGAGTAAAAGTGAATGAAAGTATTTGCACAAAAAAAGTGAATTTTTATCAGATAAGTAACTTTTCAGACATTTCCAAATTTATCCTGTTTGAAAAATTAAAAATCTATTACTTAACCATTAGATTAAGAGTCAGAAGTAGAGAAAGAAGTTAGTAGACAGTAGACTTATCTACTGTCTGTAATGAAAGTTGTTTTTTAAAGAAATTTCTACAAATGGAATTCTCATCAGGTATCTTTTGTTTTGGTGGCCTCATTTATCCAGTGAGTTTTACTTTTTTGTTGTTGTTTCAGAATGAAGAATATAGCAAGTTAGTTTAGTAGATATGAAAACTTTTTAGGAATATCATTATTCCACACTCCATTGGGCTTTAACATGCCTTTATTAGATTTTATGTGGTGAAGGGAGCACCATAAATGTTTTCTTTAAAATATGCTATTACTAATCTTTGGTATCAGAATGATATGTAAGAAAGTTCTCTTTACATATTTGTAATATCACATTAAAAGACCATAAATACAAATAATTTTTATTTAGACATGCATATTCAAGGGTAAACATTTGCCATGATGTTTTTAAAAGATGAGAAGCACTACTTTAAATCTATCCATTGGAGAGCAAATAGGGTTTGATCGTGTCTAGAAAACTCTGTTGGATATTCTTAAAAAGAAACTGTCTAGTATATTAATGAGGAGTAGCCATGTTGAATGAAAAAAACCCATTGCTAAAAGTTACATATTGCATAACTCCATTTGGATAACATTTTTTAAATGACAAAATCTTATAACTAGAGGATGGATTAGTAGTTGCCAGACATGGGGTGGCAGGAAGCAGTTTACAGGTGTCATGGTAGGGATATGACTATGGTTCTAAAAGGGCAACAGGAAGAACCATTGTAGTATGGGAGCTGTTCAATATTTTGACTGTGGTAGTAGTAGATACACCAACTTAATACATACACAGACACACACATACACAGAGATAAAAGTAAAGCTTGGAAAATCTGAATAAGATTGGATCTTATCAGTGACAGTATCCTGATTGTGATACTGTATGCCATAGTTTTGAAAAATGTTACCATTGGGGAAAACTGGGCAAAGTGTACAAAGAATCTCTCTGTGTTATTTCTTACTACTGCATGTGAATCTATCTCAACAAAAATGTCAATTAAAAATGGGAATAGCCAAATATAAGTAATTAATGGTGTTAGAAGTCAGGATGGTGGTTTTCTGGTGGGGGTGGAAGGGACAGTGACTGAGAAGGCATGATATGAAGAAGGCATTTCTAAGAAGCTATTTTTCTAGACACGGGAGCTGGTTACATGATGTGTTCACTCAGTTAAAATTCACCAAGTTGTATGTATTTTGTGTATACACTTTAAAGCTTACATTTGAAAGAGGGGAAAAGAGTAGACAGAGGCCAAGAGTAGCCCCCCACACACACTCGTCTATGCAGTTGGCCTGGAACCTGCAATTCTGTAAATAGTTACAACTGGGCAGTCATATCCTCTTCCCATCGAATCGATTCTGACTCATAGCAACCCTATCGGACAGGGTAGAACTGCCTCATAGGGTTTCCAAGGAGTAGCTGGTGGATTTGAACTGCTGACCTTTTGGTTAGCAGCCAAGCTCTTAACCACTGCTCCACCAGGGCTCCATATAAAGACTCAAAATTCCATTTGAAAGATTTGCCATCCAATGGGTTCATACTTATATGTATTACAAAAGTGACAACACTCTCATGCAGACCTTTTGTGGAAAAAAATGTTTCTATTGAAAATAAATTAGATTCAATGACTGCTAGTAGACTCCAATTTTGTACCAACTTCTTCAAAAGATCTTGCCCTACCCATTCTCTTAACTAGTTCAAAAAACCCCAGTGTCGTCGAGTTAATTCCGACTCATAGCGACCCTACAGGACCGAGTAGAACTGCCCCATTAGAACTGTTGTTTTTGTTGTTATGTGCCATCAAGTCAGTTGCAACTCATAGCAACTCTATGCACAACAGAATGAAACACTGCCCCGTCCTGCGCCATCCTTACAATCGTTGTAATGCTTGAGTCCATTGTTGCAGCCACTGTGTCAATCCACTTTGTTGAGGGTCTTCCTCTTTTCCGCTGACTCTGTACTCTGCCAAGCATTATGTCCTTCTCCAGAGACTGATCCCTCCTGACAACATGTCCAAAGTATGTAAGATGCAGTCTCGCCATCCTTGCTTCTAAGGAGCATTCTGGTTGTACTTCTTCCAAGACAGATTTGTTCGTTCTTTTGGCAGTCCATGGTATATTCAATATTCTTTGCCAACACCACAATTCAAAGGCATCAATTCTTCTTTGGTCTTCTTTATTCATTGTCGAGCTTTCACATGCATATGATGTGATTGAAAATACCATGGCTTGGGTCAGGTGCACCTTAGTCTTCAAGGTGACATCTTTGTTCTTCAACACTTTAAAGGGGTCTTTTGCGGCAGATTTGCCCAATGCAGTGCATCTTTTGATTTCTTGACTGCTGATTCCATGGGTGTTGATTGTGGATCCAAGTAAAATGAGATCCTTGACTACTTCAATCTTTTCTCTGTTTATCATTATCATTGGTCCAGTTGTGAGGATTTTTGCTTTCTTTACGTTGAAGTGCAATCCATACTGAAGGCTGTGGTCTTTGATCTTCATTAGTAAGTGCTTCAAGTCCTCTTCACTTTCAGCAGGCAAGGTTGTGTCATCTGCATAACACAGGTTGTTAATGAGTCTTCCTCCAATCCTGATGCCCGGTCCTTCTTCATATAGTCCAGCTTCTCATATTTTTTGCTCAGCATACAGACTGAATAGGTATGGTGAAAGAATACAACCCTGACGCACACCTTTCCTGACTTTAAACCAATCAGTATCCCCTTGTTCTGTCTGAACAACTGCCTCTTGATCTATGTAAAGGTTCCTCATGAGCACAATTAAGTGTTCTGGAATTCCCGTTCTTCGCGATATTATCCATAATTTGTTATGATCCACACAGTCGAATGCCTTTGCATAGTCAATAAAACACAGGTAAACATCCTTCTGGTATTCTCTGCTTTCAGCCAGGATCCATCTGACATTGGCAATGATATCCCTGGTTCCACATCCTCTTCTGAAACCAGCCTAAATTTCTGGCAGTTCCCTGTCGATATACTGCTGCAGCCGTTTTTGAGTGATCGTCAGCAAAATTTTGCTTGCATGTGATATTAATGATATTGTTCTATAATTTCCACATTCATTTAGGTCACCTTTCTTGGGAATAGGCATAAATATGGATCTCTTCCAGTCAGTTGGCCAGGAAGCTGTCTTCCATATTTCTTGGCATAGATGAGTGAGCACCTCCAGTGCTGCATCTGTTTGTTGAAACATCTCATTGATATTCCATCAATTCCCGGAGGCTTGTTTTTCACCAATGCCTTCAGAGCAGCTTGGACTTCTTCCTTCAGTACCATCGGTTCCTGATCATATGCTACCTCTTGAAGTGGTTGAACATCAACTAATTCTTTTTGTATAATGACTCTGTGTATTCCTTCCATCTTCTTTTGATGCTTTCTGCTTCATTTAATATTTTCCCCATAGAATCCTTCACTATTGCAACTCGAGGCTTGAATTTTTTCTTCAATTCTCTCAGCTTGAGAAACACCGAGCATGTTCTTTCCTTTTGGTTTTCCATTTCTAGCTCTTTGCACATGTCATTATAATACTTCACTTTGTCTTCTCAAGAGGCCCTTTGAAATCTTCTGTTCGGTTCATTTACTTCATCAATTCTTCCTTTTGCTTTAGCTGCTCAACGTTCGAGAGCAAGTTTCAGAGTCTCCTCCAACATCCATCTTGGCCTTTTCTCTCTTTCCCATCTTTTCAGTGACCTCTTGCTTCATGGATGATGTCCTTGATGTCATTCCACAACTCATCTGGTCTTTGGTCACTAGAGTTCAATGCATCAAATCTATTTTTGAGATGGTCTCTAAATTCAGGTGGGATATACTCAAGGTCATATTTTGGCTCTCGTGGCCTTGCTCTGATTTTCTTCAGTTTCAGCTTGAACTTGCATATGAGCAATTGATGGTCTGTTCCACAGTCAGCCCCTGGCCTTGTTCTGACTGATGATATTGAGCTTTACCATCGTCTCTTTCCACAGATGTAGTCAATTTGATTTCTGTGTGTTCCATCTGGTGAGGTCCATGTGTATAAACCAAAAAAACCAAACCCACTGCCGTAGAGTTGATTCCAACTCAGAGTCCATGTGTATAGTCGCCGTTTATGTTGGTGAAAGAAGATATTTTCAATGAAGAAGTTGTTGGTCTTGCAAAATTCTATCATTCGATCTCCAGCATTGTTTCTATCACCAAGGCCATATTTTCCAACTACTGATCCTTCTTTGTTTCCAACTTTCACATTAAAATCACCAGTAATTATCAATGCATCATGATTGCATGTTCGATCAATATCAGACTGCAGCAGCTGATAAAAATCTTCTATTTCTTCATCTTTGGCCCTAGTGGTTGGTGTGTACATTTGAATAATAGTCGTATTAACTGGTCTTCCTTGTAGGCATACGGATATTATCCTATCACTGACAGCATTGTACTTCAGGATAGATCTTGAAATGTTCTTTTTGATGATGAATGCAACACCATTCCTCTTCAAGTTGTCATTCCCAGTGTAGTAGACTATATGATTGTCGGATTCAAAATGGCCAAACCAGTCCATTTCAGTTCACTAATGCCTAGGATATCAAAATTTATGCAGTCCGTTTCATTTTTGACGATTTCTAATTTTCCTAGATTCATACTTCGTACATTCCAGGTTCCAATTATTAATGGATGTTTGTAGCTGTTTCTTCCCATTTTGAGTCATGCCACATCAGCAAATGAAGGTCCCGAAAGCTTTACTCCATCCACGTCATTAAGGTCGACTCTACTTTGAGGAGACAGCTCTTCCCCAGTCATCTTTTGAGTGCCTTCCAACCTGGGGGGCTCATCTTCCAGCACTGTATCAGACAGTGTTCCACTGCTATTCATAAGGTTTTCACTGGCTAATACTTTTCAGAAGTAGACTGCCAGGTCCGTCTTCCTAGTCTTAGTCTGGAAGCTCAGCTGAAAGCTGTCCTCCATGGGTGACCCTGCTGGTATTTGAATACCGGTGGCATCACTTCCACCATCACAGTAACACGCAAGGCCCCACTGGACGACAAACTGACAGACACATGGGGAGTTAGAACTGTAGCCTATTTTAATTTAAAAGTTATAAACCAGCCCCACTTTTTCTCTACCTCACCAGAACCTTATTTTCTGACTGCTTACTCATCTTCTCTCCTGTTCGAGTAAATAAGGGGAGAAGAGTCCCATCCTCCCAAGTTCTCCCTCTCACTTCTAAAAAACCTTGGACATAACACAAAAAGCATAGGAAGACTCTAAAAGATGTCTAGGGGCCTTGGGCCTTGAGGAACAACACAGTTCTGAGTTCCGTGAGTTTCCTTATTGCCTTATATCCTGTATATCCCAGACAGGGCACTGCAGAATCCTCCAACCCAGAACTGACAACAGGCCCAGACTAAAAAGAGCTCCAGGAAAAGCCTATTACACCCTGTTCAAAGGACTAGGAAAAGGGCCGCCTAACAACAGGAAGACTGCAATACCCACTCCACTCCAACCAAACACCAACTGAAAAACCACACCACTTGCTCCATTGGTTTTGGCAGGACTGAGCAGGCAACTGACCTTCCATCCCCCACCAGACGGAACCAGGTGGTGATCTCATTCCCCACCAGGGTAGTGTCACCAGGGTCCTGAGGCAACTTCTACCCAGCAGCAATGAGGCAGTGCAAGGCAGGCTAGTCACCCCTAGGCTTCACTACCCCCACCCAGCACCAATAAGACTGACCAAAGCCATGCAAGTCAGGGCTAGTAAGCACTCCATTCCCCTCCCCCCCACATTCATAGTCTCAGTGAGGCCCAGTGGGGAGTTGAACCTCTGTCCTCACCCAGTAAAACAAAACTACATGAGGCAGGATGAAGCATGGATAGTCAGCATTCCTATTCCCTCCTGTACCCAGTGAGAAGGCTGGACCCAGTGGGGAGCTGAGCCTCTATGCCCACCTGGCTTCAACTAAATGGAACAAGTGGTAGGAGGCAATGTAGTTGACTCTCTGCTACCACTCATCTCTCTTCTAGTGTCAGCAGGACCCAGTGGGGAGCTGAGTTTTGCCTCTCACTTTGCAGCAACAAAGCAATATGAGTTAACACTTGGCTTCCCATTTCATTGTTGGCCGCAGAGATTAGCAGGGAACTGATCTTACACCCCAATCAGAAGGAATAAAGCAATGCCAGCCATTGTCCCACTTTCACTGGAGAGGTGTCAGCAGGGCTCAGTGGGCAGCTGAACATACACACCTACATCAGCCTCATGCTGAATCTCAGCAGAAGGATTACCCGCCAAAAAGTGAAGATTAAATAGGAACTAGAGTATCCTTATATGATATCCAAAATGTCCAGGATAGAGAAATTCACTCATTGTACCTAGAACGAGGAAAATAAAAACATACATGAAAAAAAACAAATGCCAACTTGAAGCTGATGAGATGTTAGAATTATCTGACAAAGATTTTAAAGCAGCTATCATAAATATCTTTCAACAAACAATTAGAAATTCTCTTGAAACAATTGAAAAAATAGAAAATATCAACAAAGAAATGGAATTTATTTTTAAAAAACCAAATGGAAGCTAAAACTAAAAGATATAATAACTTAAAAAAAATGCTGGATGGGCTCAATAGAGTGGAGATGACAGAGGATGTGATCAGTGAACTTGAAGAAAAATAAGTAGAATTTATTCTGAACAAGAGAGAAAATAAACTGAAAAAGAAACAGAGCCTCAGGGACCTGTGAGACTACAACAAGAGAGCTAGCATTTGTATTACAGAGTCCCAAAATTAGAGGAAACAGAGTGGGATTGAAAATGTATCTGAATAAGTAATGGCTGAAAACCACCAAATTAGAAAAAGATAGAAACCTAAAGATTCAAGAAGCTAAAAAAAACAAGAGAGCTAGCATTTGTATTACAGAGTCCCAAAATTAGAGGAAACAGAGTGGGATTGAAAATGTATCTGAATAAGTAATGGCTGAAAACCACCAAATTAGAAAAAGATAGAAACCTAAAGATTCAAGAAGCTAAGTGAATGCTAAATAGGATAAGCCCAAAGAAATCCATTCCAAAACATATTATAATTAAACTCATGAATACTAAAGACAAAAAAAACCTTGATGCATCTCTTATAGGGAAGTACCAATTCAAATGACAATAGATTTCTCATCTGAAACCATGGAGGGCAATAGGAAGTGGAATAACTTTTTTTTTTTTTTTAAGTATTGAAAGAAAAGAATTGTCAACCACAAATTCTATGTCCACCAAATAAATCCTACATGAATGCAAGGGAAATAAAGACATTCTCAAGTGAGGGAAAACTAACAGAATTTGTTGCTAGCAAATCTACCCATAAATAATGGTTAAAGGAAACTCTCTAAACAGAAAGGAAATGATAACAGAAGAAAGCTTAGAACATGAGAAAGGAAAGAACATTGGAATGGGTAAAAATAGGGTTAATATAACAGACTATCCTGTTTTTCATGCATTTCTTATTTGATAGTTGAAGCAAATCATATGCGATAGTTGAAGCAAAAATTACACCATTTGATATGGTGATCAGTGTATAGAGAGGACATACTTAAGACAGTTACGTTTTAAAAAGGGAGGAGGTACCCAATTCTTTGTAACACTTGCCTGAGCAGGGCAGAGGTTGGGCTAAGGGGCTGAGAAGCTGAAGAGCCAAGCCCCTGAGGGGCTGCAGGCCAGAGAGAGGCCTGTTTGTGAACACTTCTGAGAAGAGGCGTTCCTGATCTACACGGACCTTCCTCCAGAGCAGACAAAGAGAGAAAGCCATCCCCATGAGCCAGCACTCTGAATTTAGCCTTGTAGCCTGCTAAACTGTGAGAAAATAAATTTCTGCTTGCTAAAGGCAGCCAGTTGTGGTATTTCTTTTGTAGTGGCACTAGATAATTAAGACAGATAGCCTCATTGAATTCTAGCAAATATTTAAAGAATTAACACCAATTTAGCACAGTTTCTTACAGAACATAGAATAGGATGAAACACTCTTTAACACATTTTATAAAGTTAGTATTGGCCTGACACCAAAGCCAGACAAAAACAATACAAAAAAATATATATATAATAAAATTAAAGAATGTCTCTCATGAGCTTAGATACAAAAATTAACAAAATTCTAGCAAATCTGTTCCAATGTATTAAAAGAATTTTACACCATGACCAAGTGGAACTTGTTCCAGGTATGCAAGGTTGCTTCAAAATTCAAAAATAAATTAATGCAATATAACATATCAACAGGAGAGATTGATTTGATCATGTCAATTAATGTAGAAAAGCTTTTGACAAAAATCCAATACCCACTCATGATGAAAACTCTTAGCAATCTAGGAAAAGAGACTTCCCAAACTTGATAAAGATCATCTACAAAAATCTACAGCTAGCATCGTACTTAAAGGTGACGGATTGACTGCTTTTCCTCTAAGTTCAAGGACAACGATGTCCACTTTCACCATTTTTATTCAACACAATACTGGAAATTCAAGCCTCTGCAATGAGGCAAGAAAAAGAAATGAAAAGCAAACAGGTTGTAAAGGAAGAAATCAAATAGTCCCTATCTGCAGATGACATGATTGTCTATGTAGAAATCTCCATAGAATCTACAAAACAAAACAAAACAACTTCTGAAACTAATAACGGAGTTCAGGAAGGTCACAGGATACAAGAGCTACACACAAAATTTAAGCACATTTCTTTCTATATATTCACAATGACCATGTGGAAACTGAAATTAAAAACACAATACTATTTACAATCACTCCAAAGTAAAATAAATGAAAAAATAAGTAAGAAAAAAATAGGTATAAGCTTAAGGAAACATACACAGGATAGGAAACATACACAGGATCTTTATGCTGAAAATTATAAATGCTGATGAAGGAGATCAAAGATCTAAATTAATGGAGAGACACACTATGTTCATGGATTGGAGGATTCAATGTAGTAAAGATATCAGTTCTCCCCAAATCGACTTATAGATTTAATGCAATTTGTATCAAAAATCTTAGGACTTTTTGTAGCCATGTTGTTGTTAGGTGCCATAGAGTCACTTTTGACTCATAGCGGCCCTATGTGATAGAGTAGAACTGCCCCCTAGGGTTTTCTAGGCTGTAATCTTTACAGGAGCATATTGCCACGTCTTTCTCCCTTGGAGCTGCTGGGTGAGTTTGAACCACCGCCTTCTGGTTAGCAGCCAAGTGCTTACCCATTGTGCCAGCAGAGCTCCTTCTGCAGACATACGCAAGCTCATTCTAAAATTTATATGGAAAGGCCTTAGAATAGCTAAACAATATTTAAAAAGAAGAAAAAAAGTGGGAGGAAGCACTGTGGTCAATATTAAAGCCTACTATAGTGGTTAAGTGCTACGCCTGCTAACCAAAGGGTTGGCAGTTCAAATCCACCAGGCGCTCCTTGGAAACTCTATGGGGCAGTTCTACTCTGTCCTATAGGGTTGCTATGAGTAGGAACCGACTCGACGGCACTGGGTTTGGTTGTTTTTTGTTTTTGTTTTTTTATATAGCTATGGAAACCCTGGCGGCATAGTGGTTAAGTGCTACAGCTGTTAACCAAAAGGTCTGCAGTTTGAATCCACCAGCCACTCCTTGGAAACTCTATGGGGCAGTTCTATTCTGTCCTATATGGTCTGTATGAGTCAGAATCGACTTGACGGCAATTTTTTTTTAGGGGGTATATAGCTACAGTAATCAAGTTTTGGTGGAGAGATATTTAGATCAAGGGAACAAGATGGAAAACCCAGAAATAAACCCACATAAATATGCCCAAATGATGTTTGACAAAGGTACAAAAGCAATTCAGTGAAGGAAAGATAGCCTTTTCAACAAATGGTGCTGCGGCAATTGGACATCCATAAGCAAAACAAAACAAAACCTCAAGATAAACCTCACACCTTACACAAAAATTAACACAAAATGAATCACAGAGGTTCAACATAAGAAAAATCAGTGCAATATACCGCATTAATAGACTGAAGGAAAACACACACACATACACACACAGTCATCTTAATGCAGAAAAAGGTACTTGACAAAATTCAACACTCTTTCATGTTAAAAATACTCAGCAAACTAGGAAAAGAAGGGAAATTCCTTAACATGACAAAAGGCATTTGTGAAAAACCCACAGCAAACATCACACTCAATGGTGAAAGACTGAAAGCTTTCCTCCTGAGATCAGGAACAAGACAAGGATGCCTGCTTTCACCACTACTAGTCAGCATTGTACTGGAAGTCCTAGCCAGGGAAGAAAAAGAAATAAAAGGCATATAAACTGGGAAAGAAGAACTAAAACATCTCTATATGCAGATGAAAAAATACTATATACAGAAAATCCCAAAGAATACACAAGAAAGCTACTTACTAGAGCTAATAAACAAATTTAACAATGTTGCAGAGTACAAAATCAGCAGACAGAAATCAGTTATGTTACTATATACCAGCAACAAACTATCTGAAAATGAAATTAAGGACACCGTTCATTTTATAATACCATCTAAAAGAACCTTGAAAAAACAGAACAAAGTAGGAGGACTCATGCTTCCCAACTTTGAAATCTATTACAAAGCTACAGTAATCAAAACAGTGTGGTACTGGTATAAGGACAGACATATAGACTAATGGAGTAGAATTGAGAATCCAAAAATAAACCCATATGGCCAATTGATTTTCAATAAGGATGCCAAGTACATTCACTGGGAGAGGAATAGTTTCTTCAACACATGGTGCTGTAACATCTGGATCGCCATATGCAGAAGAATTAAATTGGACCCATACCTCACACTATATACAAAAATTAATTTTAAGTGGATCAATGACCGAAATATAAGAGCTAAAACCATAAAATTCTTATAAGAAAACATAGAGGTAAAGTTTAGGATTTCTTTTAGACTATGGATTCTTAGATATGACACCAAAAGCATGAGCAACAAGAGAATAAAATAGATAAGCAAGACTTAATCAAAATTAAAAACTTATGTGCATCCAGGGACATTATCAAGAAAGTGAAAAGACAACCTACAGAATGGGAGAAAATATCTGAAAACCATATATCAGATAAGGGTTTATTATGCAGAATATACAAAGAAATCTTTTTTTTTGTCTTTGATTTTTTTTTTTTAATTTTTATTTTGCTTTCAGTGAAAGTTTACAAATCAAGTCAGTCTGTCACACAAAAACTTATATACACCTTGCTACATACTCCCAATTGCTCTCCCCCTAATGAGACAGCCTGCTCCCTCCCTCCACTCTCTCTTTTCGTATCCATTTCACCAGCTTCTAACCCCCTCTACCCTCTCATCTCCTCTCCAGGGAGGAGAAGCCAACACAGTCTCAAGTGTCCACCTGATCTAAGAAGCTTCCTCCTCACCATCCCTCTCCAACCCATTTTCCAGTCCAATCCCTGTCTGAAGAGTTGGCTTTGGGAATAGTCCCTGTCCTGGGCCAACAGGAGGGAGGCCTGGGGGCCATGACCACCGGGGTCTTTCTAGTCTCAGTCAGACCATTAAGTCTGATCTTTTTATGAGAATTTGGGGGCCACATTCTGCTGCTGTCCTGCTCCCTCAGGGGTTCTCTATTGTGTTCCCTGTCAGGGCAGTCATCAGTTGTAGCCGGGCACCATCTAGTTCTTCTGGTCTCAGGCTGATATAGTCTCTGGTTCATGTGACCCTTTCTGTCTTTTGGGCTCGTAATTACCTTGTGTCCTTGGTGTCTTGGTGTTCTTGGTATTCTCCTTTGCTCCAGGTGGGTTGAGAGCAACTGATGCATCTTAGATGGCCACTTGGTAGCATTTAAGACCCCAGATGCCACTCTCCAAAATGCGATGCAGAATGTTTTGTTAATAGATTTTATTATGCCAAATGACTTAGATGTCCCCTGAAACCATGGTCCCCAAACCACCCCCCCCACCACCGCTATGCTGACCTTCGAAACATTCAGTTTATTCAGGATACAAAGAACTCTTAATGTTCAACAACAATAAGACTAACACCCCAATTTAAAAATTGAGAAAGGACTTAGACACGTCTCCAAAGAAGATATATGAATAGACAATAAGCACTGGAAAAGATATTCAATATCAGTAGCTATTAGGGAAATGCAAATCAAAATCACATGACATACTACTGCTTTACACCCACTAGGATGGTTATTATTTAAAAAAAAAAAAAAGAGGGAGGGGATAAATATTGCAAGGATGTGGAGAAATTGGAACATTTGTGCATTGCTGGTGGGAATGTAAACTGGGCAGCTACTATGGAAAACAGTGTGGCAGTTCCTAAAATAGTTTAAATATAGAATCACAATATGGTCTAGCCATTACTCTCCAAAGAATTGAAAGCAGTGACTCAAAACAGACACATGTACACCAATGTTCATTGCAGCATTATTCACAATATCCTAAAGGTGGAAACAACTCAAATATCCATCAACAGATGAGTGGATAAATAAAATGTGGTGTATACATACAATTGAATATTATTCAGCTATGAAGAGAAATGAAGTTCTGGTACATGCCACCACACAGGTGAATTTTGAAAACATTATGCTAAGTGAAAAATATGGGCAACAAAAGGACAAATATTGTATGATTCCACTGTTATGAAATATCTAAAATGGGCAAATATTCTAAGGCAAAAGAAGACTAGTGGTTACCAGGGGCTGGGGAAAGAGGAAAAGGGAGTTTTGAAAAATGGATCACAGATTTAAATGTAAAACCTAGAAATATAAAATTTTAGAAAAAATATATTCAGCGCTAGTGAAGATTTCCTAGATTTGACACCAAAATCATGAACAATAAAAGATAAAAACTGATAAATTAGACCTTATCAAAACTTTAAGTGTTTACTCTGTGAAAGACCCAGGGAAGAGAATGAACGGACTGGCTACAGACTGGGAGAAAACATTTGCAAACCACACATCTGACAAGGACTAGTGTCTCTGACATTAAAAAAAACCTCAAAAATTAACATTAAAAAAAAAGTCCAATTTGGAAATGCGCAGAAGACATGCATAGCTATTTCACCAAAGAGGATATGCAGATGATAAGTAAGTGCCTGAAAAGATGCTTGGCATTATGAACCACTAGGGAAATTTGAATTAAAACCACAATGAGCTGTCACTACACACCTATCAGAATGACTAAACAAAAAATAGTGACAACATCAAATGCTGGCAAGGATAAGGAGAAACTGTATCACCCATACGTTGCCGATGGGAACATAAAATGGTACAGTAAAACAAACAGTTCAAGCAGTTTTTTATAAAACTAAATATACAACTACCATATAACCCAGCAATCACGCTCCTGGGCATTTACCTCAAAGAACTGAAGTTCACATAAAACTTTTAATCCTAAACTTCACGTAAAAACCTGTATACAAATGCTTATAGCAACTTTATTTGTAGTAGCCCAAAACTGGTGACAGCACACATGTCCTTCAACAGGTGAAGAGTTAAACTGTGGTATATCCATATCCTGGAATAAATAGGGATGAACTACTGATACACGCAACAGCTTGGATGAATCTCCAGGGAATTAGGCTGAATGAAAAAATGCCAATACAAAAAGACTCCATATTGTTTCTGTTTCCATTTAGATAAAAAAAAAATCTTTAAATTTTTATGATGGTCAGAGTGGTGGGGAGAGTGAGGTGGATGCGGCTGTCAAAGACACACAGGAGGGAAATAAATGTTCTGTATCTTGACAAAAGCAATGTCGACAGCTTGGTTTTGCAAGATGTTGCTATTGGGGAAAATAGAGTTAAGGATATACAGGATCCTTCTGAATCATTTCTTACAACGACATGTGTATCTACAGTTATCTCAATACAAAGTTTATTCATAAAAAAATGGGAGGGCACATCCTTCTTCCTCGAAGTAGAGAGCTGAGAACAATCTTTTTGAAGTAACCAACTCTAAGTTATTCCTGAGCCAGGATGGAGATCAGCAATGCTCTTTCAGAACATCCCAGTCTAGCATTCTAGTCTAGGGTGGAAACATTAAACTGGTGAAATTATTTTCTCTGACTTGCTTTTATTATAGGGCAGAGACATGCATTGAAGTCAGCCTTAGACAGTTTGCAAGACATTAGGCAAGGTTAGAATTGTGACATGGACTGTGGAGGGGATTCCATTCAATTGTTTGCAAATACAGAAATGAAACTTGACTTCTTTTGGTGAACTGAGAGCAACACAACCAATGACAAGACAACATTAAACATCCAGCAGCTCCTTGGCCAGCCTTGATGCGTCAGCAACAGTTACGCCTCTAAAATAGAGCTGGCAGTGGGGAAGGGAGTGGACTCTGTGCTGTAGAGCACCGCAGCATCCCAACTTGGCTTTGAAATAGTCCCGTTCTCTCTGTACCTGAGCTTTTTGTCTATGTCAAACAATACATACATCTCATAACTTCTGTTATAGTAATGACTTTGAGGGTGTACTTAACTCAAAGCAAAGTGAATTTTTTGTTGCTATAGTTAGTTAATCTACAGATTTACCTCAGATCATAAAAGAGGGTTAAAAATTGTATTTGCTTTCTCATTTTAGTCATAGTTCATCAGAATGCATTAAGATCCAAAACCAAAGGTTGTATGAAATTGGAGGAAATATAGGTAAGTGTTCTTCAATAATTTTTACTGCTAAATTCTCTGATTACTCTGAAAGAAATATGTGGCTATTATTGTAAAAGTGTATTTTATGTTTCTTTGATACAATTTAAAATCAGTAAGTTTCTGACTTTTAAATCTCAACTAAGAGCAATTGCATGATTTTTCTAGAATATTTTCAAAATTTAAATGAGAATATTTTAGTTTTGGTATGGAGTAAACTTTTGGGTTTTTTGAAGTTAGACAGTCTCTTTCTGGAGACTCATGCAAACAAGTAGAGGGAATTTACTTGAAGTATTTCAGTCTTTAAAAAAAAAGGCTTTGCTAAGGAACTTTGAATTGTATCTACTTACTTTTGTTGAGAGAACTATATTGGGCTTATGTAAACCTGATAAACACACACAGAGAGAAGCATGCACTCTAGAAAACATTCTCCGCTTTTCCTTTTCTTTTAGGACAGCATTGCTTGGATCCAGATGCTTATATATTGGATGTATATCATGTAAATCCTCAAGCTGAGTGGGTAATTAAACCCCAGTCAAGATTTTGAAGTACTCTCAAAAATGGGCACTACCACATTGGTAGGGGGAAAAGGATTGCTTTTGACATGTTGGTTCCTATAATCCTCTTGATGTTTCTGGGCCCCATGACGTGGTGTCTCCTGGCATCGTCAGTGTGAACAGTGGAAGAGGAGGTGGTTAACTATTTGAGCTGAAGCTTTCTTATGCTGGTTCCTTGACTTGAAAAAGTAAAGGCAACGGGATATGATCCAGAAGGAAGACCAACGTAGAATATGGAACTTTCATCATTTCTAGTATTTTGGCTTCATAGGAGAAATGAACTTGATCCTATACCTGGAGAAAAACACTTCTTTATGTAGCCAATGCTACCAAACACAAGAGGTGAATGAGACCCTCTTTTTATACTTATATACGTATATTGACATTTTTGAGCAATACCCATAATATCCATAATTTTTGCTCAGAAAAATTTCCAAAGGAAATTCAGTTTCTAAAGTTAAGGATACAATATTTATGCTCCTGAGTCGCTCCTGAATTGGAGGAGGAGGAAGTTTTGTTTAGAAAAAAACTGTACCGTGTTTATACGTTGTGCTGTATTTTGACTATCAGCGTTCTGGTGCAAATGGACATTTCTGTCATTGACTATTGAAACTGATATTTTTAAAGCTTATTTTTTGTTGGTACATGTCCCCATAGAGAAGTGTAGTTTGGCAAGAGGTGTCTTGCTTTCACAACTTCCGTTATAGTCATCAGGCACAGAGCCTGTTTTCTCCTTATGATCTGGTGCTCAGTGAAGTCTGCCGAAGTGCCAGGCACAGATTTCTTTTTCTCATCAAACATGCTGTTTTATGTATTTCACAACTGTAAGTAGTCACTTTTGCAGGCACAATTTTAAAGATACTGAATTGTTTTTATCCAAGAGTGCTGAAAAGCGTAGCCATAACCAAACTTTATATACCGTAAGAGCGAATTTTGCTTGTGTCCATTAATCACAGATGTGGCCAAACACTGTAGATTATCATCCAGCTTTAAAAACAGACGAATGTCTGGTAAGCTGGAAACAGTCTCACTATCAACATGCTGTGGAGTCATTTTCCAGATCTGCAACTGATCAGAGCACACAGTCCCCTGGATTCTGATTTAGAGCAGATCTAAAATGTGCTCAGGGATTGGATAGATTTTATTACGCCAATTGCCTTTCATCTTGAGACACAGAGATAGTCCTTCTAGAGGTAGCTAAGTGGGGGCAGAGTTCTCATTTGTCCCAGGGGAGTTCTGTAGATTGGCATGCATAGGTTGAGATTTTTCTGAATCAGTTTTAAAGAGATTTAAGGCCCAAATGACTCTTTCTCCCTCTTTCTCCTTCTGTCTTGCAATTCAAAAAATTGACTAAGAAGTTGCTAACAAATGCAGAAAACATTTTATTTTACATACTCACCTAGTCTCAGTACACAGTGTGATATAATTGAAGCCCATGTGTAGGAGAAATCTTTCATATGCTGTAGTATACCTTTCTGTCTACACAAAAATTTACTTATACTCAACATGTAGGTAATTGCATTCCGGCCATTGGGATGTTTTCGTATTTTCAGAGAAAACACCAAGATCCATTCATTTGATTTGTGTATTTGAGAATCTTGATTTCTTTTGCCTGAAAACCCATTAGAAAGTAAAATTGCATTCTGTAGGCTTATATTTATTCCCACGTTTCATCACTTTGCAAGGTATGGCTAAGTGATGGCATGTGAATTTAAGTAATGAATTCAGAGAGTCTGAAAAAATGCTAGTATACCTTTTGCAGTATAAACAGACACAAAACTTACCCACAAATGCAATAAATATTTTACTTTCTGTAGATGCTAAGTCCCAAGAAATAGGATGGCAGTAATTTATGTCCACACATAGAAAAAAATTCTTCAAATAGCTACTTTATACTTCTGTGTATATACAAAAACCATGGCTGATTTTCCTCATTTCATTTCCTCTCATTAGAATAGCTAGATTCTGTTACATTTATATAGAAAAATCACAGATTTGTTCATTTACTTTCTTATTTTAGAATTTTTATTTTCTTTTAACTGAAAACACATTGAAACCTATACTAAGTTATAAAGGTTTTTTTTTTTTTTTTTTTTTAAGATATACTCCAACTTGTCATCAGTTTTAAATAGCTCACAGATAGCATGTAAAGTACAATGTGCTTCTGAATTTCTTGTCCACTTTTTTGTGGTTTTAGATGTCAAAGACTTAGCTAGATCAATAACTTTAAATGAGTCACTTCAGTTTATTCAATGATATGTAGCAACTTTCAAATATCTATAAATATAGAAGGCCATGTGTCAATACCAATATCGTTGGATTTAACTCTTATTCTGAGGTTAACTGACTAGAGAGGAATTTTCATAGACACATAACGATAATATTTAAAAGGTTAGTAAATAATTTTATTCTTGTAAAGAATAAGCGAACCCCTACAGTTAATATTTGAAAATGCCTGTCACCTAACTGTTGAAAGAACTATCTTTGTGTCATCAAAGAGTTGCTTTAAAATAGTTCAGTAATCAATCTGTAAAAGTGAGCAGTGTGTTTGCAACAAGATGGATCTGATACTAAGTTTCTCATTCTATTCTTAATAGCTTATCACCCCACTCCATCCCAAGTACTCTTGATGTACAGTTAGGAAAAGAGTATAACCATCCAGAAAAAGATTAGAGGAAGTTAACATTTTAGGAAGGCTTATTCAGAAAAAAAAAATCCTAAAGCTGGCTCATTTTTCCCTCCATTCTGCAAAAAAGGATCCCTTTATTAAGCAGCTCACTTGGGGGTGTGACTCTTGGAGTCAGCGATCTTTGAACAAACTGGAATGTTAATTTCTTTACAATGTATAAACAGTAAAAACTACCTCACTTGCCTTTCTTGGGAAAAATCTAATGGGCTTAAACAATTTTTGTTACAAACCATTGCTGAGTCGTATTATTTAAGTCACTTCAGTTAACTTTCAATGTGCATCTAATAATATACATTTAATGATGTAAAATATTTTTAGCAAAATCTTTATAACTAAAAATACTTTGTAACTGTGATCTTATCTACTCTGAATTTGTGTCCCTTCATCATTGTCTTGTGTTCTTAACCATTTAGATGTAGGTTTTCAAGTGTAGGAATTAATATTCATCTTTTCCTTCAGGAATTTTTCCATAGCTTTCCACGTGAAAAGCTGAATACTAACATGAGATTAAAATGTCTCTTCTTTCTTTCAAGCATATTTGAACTCTTTCTCACAAATGTATTACTTGCCTGAAAAGAATATTTATAGGCTTAAGTAGTTCCTATTTTATGACAAGCGTTTTTCAACTGTTTTCCTTAAATATTTCACTTAATAAAATAACATGGCATGGAGTGAAAATATTTCTTTCAAGCATTTTCAACAGTTTTACACAAACACACACCAAATCTCTAAATTTAAAAATAACATCTCTCTAGCATTTTCTGTTTTCGACATTGTGTACTTTGATTGAAAAATCATATAAGGCCATTAGATGAAGCCAATATTTGCATGTTTTCTCCCATCTCAAAAGTTAGTAGATTCTTTTGTCCCATCAATTTTCTTTGTTAATTAGAATGTGTATGTTGCATTTTATCCATAAAAATAAAGAAGAAGAAGAAAAAAAACTAAAAGCTTTGTCACAAGAATTCTTATATTCAACTAGTCTCAAGGCTTGTCTTAGTTTCTTAGTGCTGCTATAACAGAAATTTATTTTCTCACAGTTTATGAGGCTAGAAGTCCAAATTCAGGGTGCCAGCTCTAAGGGAAGGTTTTCTTTCTCAGTCATCTCTGGAAAGGAGACCTGGTGGTGCAGTAGTTAAAGCATTTGCCAACTGGAAGATCAACAGTTTGAACCCACCAGCCGCTCCACAGGCAGTCAGCTTCCATAAAGATTTACAGCCTTGGAAGCCCTGTGGAGCAGTTCTACTTTGTCTTGTAGGGTTGCTGTGAATCGGAATTGACTCAGTGGCAGTGGGATATGGGCCACCTCAGGCGGAAGGTTCATGTCTCTTTTCAGCTTCTGTTCCTTGTTTGCTTGATGATCTTCATGTGGCATTGTGTACCTTCCCCCTCCATTCGTGCTTCCTTCTCTGTACCTGGAGCCCTGGTGGTGCAGTGGTTAAAGAGTTATGGCTGCTAACTAAAAGGTAGGCAGTTCAAATCCACCAGCCACTCCTTGGAAGCCCTATTGGGTCATTTCTATTTTGTCCTGTAGGGTCACTGTGAATCAGAAATCTAGTCGTGGCTTTCTCTGTCCAATCTGGCCTTTTCATATCTCAAAGATGATTGGCTTAAAACACACCTGCACTGATATGTCCTCATAACAAAACAAAGTCCTGATCCCAAATGGGATTAGATTCACAGATATTGGGGTTAGGATTTACAACACATTTGTGGGGGGACAAAATTCAATCCATAACAGGGCCCAGTGGTGCTAGTGAAAAGAGCAGGATGTTTGAAGTGAGAAGGTCAGTGTTTGAACCCAACCTATGTCACTTCCTAGCCAGATATGCAGAAGCTACTTGGCACTATGGTAATGGTGGATGGCTGTGAGTAGAGGATAGAATGAATAGGCAAAATCTATTTCCTAAATGTGTTTGAGTTGGTGCTATTTCTGGCCACTTTTTTTTTTTTTTTAATTGTGTTTTAGGTGAAAGTTTACAGCACAAATTAGTTTTTCATTCAAAAATTTTATACACAAATTGTTTTGTGATGTTGGTTGCAATCCCCACAATGTGTCAGCACTCTCCCTCTTCCCTTTTATACCTGAAGTTCCCCATGTTCTTTGGACCAGTTTTCCTGTCCCTTCCTGCCTTCTCATCTTTGCTTTTTAGGTGTTGCCCATTTGGTTTCACATACTCAGTTGAACTAAAAAGCACTCTCTTCATGTGTGTGATTGTTTATTTTATATGCCTGTTTAATCTTTGGCTGAAGGGTGGACCTCAGGAGTGGCTTTAGTTCTGAGTTAACAGGACATCCAGGGACAATGGTCTCAGGGTTTCTCCAGTCTCTGTCAGACCAGTAAGTCTGGTATTTTTTTGTGAATTTGAATTTTGTTCTACATTTTCTCCCGCTCTGTCTGGGGCACTCCATTGTGATCCCTGTCAGAAAAGTAGGTGATGGTAGCCAGGCTATCTAGTTCTTCTGGGCTCAGGCTGGTGGAGGCTGTGATTCATGTGGTCCATTAATCCTTTGGACTAATATTTTCCTTGTGCCTTTGGTTTTCTTCATTCTCCTTTGCTCTTAACATGATGGGACCAATAGATGTACCTTAGGAGGCTGATTGCAAGCTTTTAAGACCGCCAATGTTACTCACCAAAGGAAGAGGTAGAACATTTTCTTTATAAACTATGTTATACCAATTGACCTAGATGTCCTCTGAGACCATGATCCCCAGCCCCAGTAACTCGGTGCCCCAAGGTGTTTGGATGTATCTGGGAAGGTTCTAAGACTTTGCCTTGGTCAAGTTGTGCTGATGTTCCCTATATCGTGTGTTGTCTTTCCCTTCACCGAAGTTAACTTGTCTACTCTCTAGTTAGTGATTTTCCTTCACCACCTCTCCCTTCCCTCGTAACTGTCAAAGTTTTTTTTCCTGTGGATAAACCTTTTCTTGGGTTTTTGAATAGTGGTCTCATACAATATTTGTCCTGTTGTGATTGACTTATTTCACTAAGCATAATGCCCTCCAGATTCATCTGTGTCATGACGCGTTTTGAGGATTTGTTATTGTTTTTTATTATTGCATAGTATTCCATTGTGTGTATGTACCATAGTTTGTTTATCTGCTCATTTGTTGATGGACATTTAGGTTGTTTCCATCTTTTTCTATTGTGAATAATGCTGCAGTGAACATGGGTGTGCATATGTCTATTCATGTGACAGCTTTTATTTTTCTAACTTTTTAAGGGGGTGTCATATTGTTCGCCATAGTGGTTATACCATATTTCCTTCCCACCAGTAGTGCATAAGAGTTCCAAGATGATCCATAGGTTGGTTTTGTCTATTCCAGAATTTCTTATAAATGGAATCATACAGTAAACACTCTTTTGTGTTTTATTGCATTCACTCAGTGTATTTTTTGAGATTAACTCATGTTGTATGTATCAGTGGACCCCTGGTGGCACAGTGGTTAAGAGCTTTGGCTGCTAACCAAAAGGTCAGCAGTTCAAATCCACCAGCTGCTCCTGGGAAACCCAATGGGGCAGCTCTACTCTGTCCTATAGGGTT
The DNA here is from genome assembly GCF_024166365.1 of Elephas maximus indicus. Classification (NCBI taxonomy): domain Eukaryota; kingdom Metazoa; phylum Chordata; class Mammalia; order Proboscidea; family Elephantidae; genus Elephas; species Elephas maximus. Next base: position 25,621,704 of record NC_064829.1, read on the forward strand.
GCTGTAAGTCAAAATCAACTCAATGGCAACAGATTAACAGGTGTGTATCAGTAATTCTTTCCTTTTTATTGCTGAGTAATATTTCATTCTTTGAACATACCACAATTTTTTTTACTTTGTTTTTTAAAATATCTATTCCCTTGCTGATAAACATCTGGATTGTTTCCAGTTTTTTGCTATTATAAATAATGCTGCTATGAACATATTTATAAAAAGTTTTATGTAAACACTTTCATTTCTTTTAAGAAAATTTCTAGGAGTGCAATTCTTGTAATATTCTTTCATATTGTAATCCCCATTCCACTCCCATTCTGTTTCTTTCTTGCACTCTGCTCATCTGCCTCTAAACTCCTTCTAGACTGCAGCTCCTGGAGGGTATGTGTGACTTCGCATTTTTTATATACACATAGATCCTACCACAACCAAAAAACCCTGTTTGTTCATGAATTGACAGATGAATTTAATGCCTTTTCTGATTTTCTCACCTGACAAATTCTTATCTGTCTTGCAGGGCCAAAACCAAATATCTCTTCCTTTGAGAAAACTTTGAGTTCCCTCAGAAAAAGTTATTCTTTTTCTGTCTCTCCTTAGTACCTTCTACATTTCTCCACTATAGATAATGTGTGCTGCTGATTGTTTTTGTAGGTACATTTTTCTTTATATTGTGCTTTAATACAAAGTTAAAGCTATAAAGCTGTGGTCATTAAACTCTTCTCATAAGATAACCAACAATTAAAATCCTGTTACAAAGAAATGGAAACCATATCCCCTTCTAATTTCTTCAGATAATCCCCTGCCTTCTAAGTGGGAAGAAAAAAACCAAGGCATTTTGGACATTTAAATTTTATGTCCCTTTTTATCCTGTTTGTTGTTGGTGTTCTTGTGTGCCATTGAATCCATTCCAATTCATAGTGACACCATATGTCAAAGTAGAACTGCTCTATAGGTTTCCTAGGCCTTAATCTTTTTTTTTCCTAAATTTTATTCATTTTGTTGTTGTTGAGAATATACACAGCAAAACATACACCAATTTGATAGTTTCTACAATATACAATTTAGTGACATTATTTACATTCTTCAAGATGTGTAACCATTCTCACCCTCCTTTTCTGAATTGCTCCTCCCCCATTAACATAAATTCACTGCCCTCTAAGGTTCCTATTTAATCTTCCAAGTTGCTGTCTTCATTTTGATCTCATGTAGATAGTTCTTAAAAGAGCATAATGCTCAAGGCAGACGTTTTTTACTAGTTAAGCTAAACTATTGTTTGGTTTTAAGGAGGCTTCAGAGAATATTTTGGGTTTAAGGTTTAAAGATTATCTTGGGGCATTAGTTTCAGGGGTTCAACTAACCTTTATGGCTTCAGAAAGTCTGGAGACCATAAGGATTTGAAATTCTGTACTGTATTTTCCCCCTTCTGATCAGAATTCATCTATGGAATCTTTGATCAAAATGTTCAGTAATGACAACTGTGAAATTACAATTTTGAAACATGTTTATATATAAGATAGATTGATGAGCAGATAGAAGGATAGATAGGTACCAGGGAAAATACGTTGTTGTTGACGTGTGCTGTCCAGCCAATTCCAAATAAGGCTGTTGTTGTTAGGCACCGTTGAGTCAGTTCCAACTCATAGCAACCCTGTGTACAATGGAACAAAACACTGCCCAGTCCTGCACCATCCTCACAATCAATATGTTTGAGCCCATTGTTGCAACCACTGTGTCTATCTCATTGAAGGTGCTCCTCTTTTTCACTGACCTACTTTACCAAGCATGTTGTCCTTCTCCAGGGACTGATTCCTCCTGATAACATGTCCAAAGTATGTGAGATAAAGTCTCACCATCCTTGCTTCTAAGGAGAATTCTTGCTGTCTTGCTTTCAAGTCAAATCTGTTCATTCTTCTGGCAGTCCATGGTATATTCAATATTCTTCACCAGCACCATAATTCAAATGCATGTGTTCTTCTTTGATCTTCCTTATTCATTGTCCAGCTTTCACATGCATATGAGGCAACTGAGAAATACTACAGCTTGTGTTGTGGATGGAATTGTGTCCCCCTAAAATGTGTGTCAACTTAGTGAGGCCATGGTTCCCAGTATGATATGATTGTCCAAAATTTTGTCATCTGATGTGGTTTTCCTGTATGTTTAAATCTTACCTCTATGATGTTAATGAGGCAGGATTAGAGGCAGTTATGTTGTTGAGGCAGACTCATCTACAAGATTAGGTTGTGTCTTGAGTCAACCTGTTTTAAGATATAAAAAAGAGAAGCAAGCAGAGAGACAGGGGGACCTTCTACCACCAAGAAAGCAGTGCTGGGAGCAGAGTATGTCCTTTGGACACAGAGTCCCTGTGCGGAGAAGCTCCTAGGCCAGAGGAAGATTAATGACAAGGACCTTCCCCCAGAACCAAAAGAGACAGAAAACTTCCCCTGGAGAAGGCACCCTGAATTCAGACTTCTAGACTCCTAGACTGTGAGAGAATAAACTTGTGTTTGTTAAAGCCATCCATTTGTGGTATTTCTCTTATAGCAGCACTAGATAACTAAGACAGCCTGAGTCAGGTTCAGTCCTGTATGGGAACAGATGAAACTCTACATTGTTTTCTCTTTTACAGAATGTGAAAGGCACATTCAAGTCTCATTAACACAAACTTCCTATTGAAAACATATAAAACCCTGGTGGAGTCACATACTTGAAAAGGTATACTTTAAATACTTTTCCAATCAGAGAATGTATAAGAAACATTCTAGGGCATCTTCACACAATATTTTAGAAAAAAAAAAAACAGATAAAATCTTCTGATCTAATCAAGTAGAATGAGAGTGCATTTTAGTTTCTCTTTAATGCCATGAATTGGGAACATGCCTGTTTGTAACACAAGATTTTCTTGGCAAGACTACATTGATTTGTCATACTATTCTTCAACGGGAGAAACTTGGCATTGTTTTCTCGTTCAGAGATAGTGTAGTGTAAGGCACATTTGCGTTGGCTGAACACAAACTTCCTGTTGAAAACATCTAAAACTCTGAAAGAGAGGAATTTTACATTCTTTCCCCACTCAAAAAATCTATTTTAAAAAAAGTTCTAGTGCATGTAGGCAGAGATAAAACTCTCTCATCTTATCAACTAGAATGGAAGAAACTATTTGAATTGAGAACGTGCACGTTCTTGTAACACAAGGTTTCCTTAGCAAAATGACATATGCAGATCTGTACTTGAACAGGAGAAAGTCTGCATTGTTTTCTCCTTCAGAGAATGTTCGTGTTCACATTCAGTATCCCAAACTTCTTATGTAAAACATCTAAAACCCAGGTGGCTCAAAGTACTTGATTGGGAGAAAGTTTACATGCTTTTTACACTCAGATAATATAAAAGAAACATTCTCAGGCATGTAAACACATGAGTTTTAAAAACATATAAACTGCTGTAATCAACTAGAATGAGAAAAACTATTTTGGTTTCCTTTCATGCAATGAATTGGGAATGTGCACCTCTTGGTAGCACATGGTTCACTTAGCAAAACTACATTGCTTTCACTGTCCTGTCCTTGAATGGGAGAAACTCTGCATTGTCTTCTTGTTTAGAGAATGTGAAAGGCACATTCAAGCCCTGTTAACCCAAACTTCCTTTTAAAAATACCCAAAACCTTCATAGATTCACATATTTGAAAGGGAGAAATTTTACCTTCTTTTCCCAGAAAGAGAATGTGTAAGAAACGTTCTAGACAAACACACACATGATTTTTAAAAACAGATAAAATCCTCTGATCTAATCAACTAGACTGAGAGAAACTATTTGGGTTTCTGTTTCATGAAATGAATTGGGAACATGCACGTACTTGGAATACAAGGTTTCCTTAGCAAAACTACATTGATTTTCCATCTTGTACTTGAATGGGAGAAATTCAGCACTGTTTTTTTTCTTTCAGAGATTGTGTATTTCACCTTTAGCCTTGAGAACCCAAACTTCCCATTGAAAACATCTAAAATTCTGGTGGATTCACACACTTGAAATGCGGAAAATTTGCATTCTGTTCCCATTCAAAGAATGTATAAAAAACATTCTTGGGCATTTATGCATAGACAAAACCCTCTGATCTAATTAACTAGAAAGAAACTATTTTCTCTTTCATGCACTAAATCAGAAATATTGAACTCTTGGTAACACAAGGTTGACTTAGGAAAACTACATTGCTTTTGCAGTCCTGTACTTGAACAGAAGAAAATATGCATTGTTTTCTCCTTCAGAGAATGTGACAGGCACGTTCATATTACCCAGTAAAACCCAGTGCTGTCGAGTCAATTCTGACTCATGGTGACCCTATAGGACAGAGTAGAACTGCCCCATAGAGTTTCCGAGGAGCACCTGGTGGATTTGAACTGCCGACCCTCTGGTTAGCAGCTGTAGCACTTAACCACTATGCCACCAGGGTTTCCATTCATATTAGGTAACCCAAACTTTCATATTAGGTAACCCAAACTTCCTACTGAAAACGCTAAAACACTGGTGGCTCAACATACTTGAATCAAAGACAGTTTACATGCTTTTTACATTCAGAGAATATGTAAGAAACGTTCTCAGGAATGTACACACATGCTTTTTCAAAAACAGAGTAAAACCATCTGATCTAATCAACTAGAAAGAGAGAAACTGTATTTTGGCTTTTCTTTCATGCAGTGAATTGGCAACATGCACATTTTTGTACCACAAGGTTTTCTTAGCAAAACTACATTGAGTTTGCTGTTCTGTACTTGAAGAGGAGAAACTGCATTGTTTTCTCGTTTAGCGAGTGGGAAAAGCACCTTCAAGTTCCGTTAATCCAAACTTCCTATTGAAAACATAAAACCTGGTGAATTCATGGACTCAAAAAGGAGGAACTTTACATTCTTTTCTCACAAATACAATGTATAAGAAACTTTATCAGGCATCTACACACGTTTTTACAAAACAGAAAATATCCTCTGACTCAATCTCCTAAGAATGTGAGAAACTCCATTTTGGTTTCTCTTTCATGCAATGAGTCGGGAACATGCACCTCTTGGTAAACAAAGGTGTCCGTAGCAAAACTCCATTACTGTTGCTTTCCTGTACTTGATCAGGAAAAACTCTGTATAGTTTTCTCTTTCAGATATTGTGTAAGGTACTTTCACATCCGGTTTACTGAAACTTCCTATTGAAAACACCTAAAACCCTGGTGGCACACATACTTTTAAAAAACAGATGAAACTGTCTGATCCAATCAACTAGAATGAGAAAAACTGTATTTTGGTCTTTCTTTCATGCAGTGAAGGTTTCCTTAGCAAAACTACATTTCTTTTACTGTCCTGCACTTGAATGGGAGAAACTCTGCATTATTTTCTCCTTGAGAGAATGGGAAACACACATTCAAGTTCCATTAAAACAAACTTCCTATTGAAAACTTCTAAAACACTGGTGAATTCACAGAATTAAAAAGGAGAAACTTTACATTCTTTTCTCACAAAGAAAATGTATAAGATGCAGTATCAGGCATGTGCCCACATGTTTTTTTAAAAAACGGATAACCTCTGACTTAATCTGCTACAATGTGAGAAGCCATATTTTGGTTCCTCTTTCATTCAATGAATTGGGAACATGCACCCCTTGGTAACCCAAGGTTTACTTAGCAAAACTACATCACTTTTAGCATCCTGTACTTGAATGGGAGAAACTCTGCCTTGTTTCCTCATTCAGAAATTGTGTAAGGCACATTCACATCAGAGTAACCCAAACTTCCTTTTGAAAATATACAATATCCTGCAAGGGAGAAACTTTATATTCTTTTCCCATTCAAATAATGTGTAAGAGTCCTTCTTGGGCACGTACACACAGTGTTTTTTAAAAAACAGGTAAAACCCTCTGATCTAATCAACAAGAAAGAGGGAAACTGTATTTCAGTTTCTTTTTCATGCAGTGAAATGGAAATATGCATGTTCTTGGAACACAAGTTTTCATTAGTAAAACTACATTGATTTGCTGTCCTGTACTTGAACAGGAGAACTCTGCATTGTTTTGTTCTTCAAAGAATGTGAAAGTCATCTTCAAATCTCGGAAACCGGAACCTCCTATTGAAAACATTTAAAACCCTGGTGAATTCATGTACTTGAAAGGGAGAAACTTCACGTTATTTCCCAATAAGAGAATGTATAAAAAACATTGTCAGGCATGTATACACATAGTTTTAAAAAATGGACAAAACCGTCTGATCTAATTAACTAGAAAGACAGAAACTATATATTGTGCTTTAGGGGAAAGTTTACATCTCAAGTTAGTTTCCCATACAAAAATCTATACATACATTGTTATGTGACCCTAGTTGCTATTCCTATAATGTGGCCACACATTCCTCCTTTCCACCCCAGATTTCCTGTGTCCACTTAACCAGCTTCTATCCCTTTCTACTTTCTCATCTCACCTATGGACAGGAGCTGACCATTTAGTCTCATGTGTCTACTTGAACTAAGAAGCATATTCTTTGTGCATGTGTGTATTTCAATAAAACTTTAAGAGCCACATTCTTCATGAGTATTGTTTATATCTTATACTCCAGCTTATTCTTTGTCTCAAGAGTTGGCTTCAGGAATGGTTGTAGTTCTTGGCTAACCAAGTCCAGAGTCCATGTCTTCTGGGGTTACTCCAGTCTCAGTCAGACCATGAAGTCTGGACGTCTTACTAGACTTTGAGCTCTGCACCTCTAGAAGCCCTATTGTTGTTTCTCTATCATGCAGTGAGTTGGGAGCACACACGTTCTTGGAACATAAGCTTTCCTCAGCAGAACTACATTGATTTGGCATCCTGTACTTGAATGGGAGAAACTCTTCATTGTTTTCTTATTCAGAGATTGTGTAAGGAGTGTTCATGTCTGGGTGATGCAAACTTCTTATTTAAAACATCAAAAACTCTGCAAGGCAGAAACTTTACACTCTTTTCCCATTCAGGGAATGTATAAGAAATGTTCTTGGGCATATACACACAGTGTTTTTTAAAACAGATAAGACCCTCTGATCTAATCAACTAGCATGAAAGAAACTGTATTTTGGTTTCTCTTTTTGCAGTGAATTGGGAACCTGCACGTTCTTGTAATATTAGGTTTTTTCAGCAAATGTAAATTGCTTTTGCCTTCATGTACCTGAATGAGAGAAACTACATTGTTTTCTGCTTCTTAGAATGTGAAAGATACATTCAAATTCCGTTAACTCAAATTCTGTTAACTCAAATTTCCTGTTGAAAACATCTAAAGCCCTGGCAGCTCAACATACTTTAATGAGAGAAACTTTACATGATTTTCCCATTCAGAGAAATATAAAAAATATTCTTAGGCAGATACACACGTTTTCTAAAAACAGAAAAACCCTCTGATCTAATTAACTAGAATGAGAGAAAGCATATATTTTTTTCCCTTTCATGCAGTGAATTGGGAACATGCACGTTCTTGTAACAAAAGTTTCCATTAGAAAACTACATTGCTTTTGCCATCCTGTATTTGAATGGGAGACACTCTGTTTTCTCTTTCAGAGAATGTGAAAGGTGCGTTCAATTCTCATCATAAAAACTTCCTACTGTAGACGTTTAAAGCCCTAGTGGATTCACTTACTTTAAAGGGGAAACTTTATATTTTTTTCCCAGTAAGAGAATGTAGAACATTCTCATGCATGTACTCACAAGCTTTTTAAAAATGGGTAAAACCATCTGATCTAATCAACTCAGAATGAAATAATTTGTATTCTGATTTCTCTTTCATGCAGTGAATTGGGAACATGCACGTTCTTACAAAGTAGGATTTCCTTTGCAAAATTGCATTGATTTTGCCTTCCAGTACTTGGACGGGAGAGACTCTGCATTGTTTTCCCCTTTAGAGAATGTGTAAAGCACGTACACATCCCAGTAAACAAAGTTCCTATTAAAAACTTCTAAAACCCTTCTGGAGTCACGTGCTTGAAAGAGAGATACTTTCATTCTTTTCAAATTCAGACATTGTATGAGAAAATTTCTCAAGCATGTAAGCACAGTGTTTTTTAAAAACAGATAAAACTCTTTGATCTAATCAACTAGAATGAGAGAAATTGTATGTTAGTTTCTCCTTCATGTAGGGAATTGGGAGCATGCACATTCTTGGAACACATTTGCTTAGCAAAACAACATTGATTTGCCATCCTGTACTTTAATGGGAGGAATTCTGCATTGTTTTGTTATTCAGAAAATGTGAAAGGTGCATTCAAGTTCTGTTAACCCAAATTTACTTTTGAAAACATCTATAATCATGGTGAATCAATGTACCTGAAGCGGAGAAATTTTTTATAATTTTCCCATTCAAAGAATGTATAAGAAATGGTCTCAGGCATGTATACATGTTTTTTAAAAACAGATGAAATTCTCTGATATAATCAACTAGAATGAAAGAAACTGTATTTTGGTTTCCCTTTCATACAATGAATTGGGACTGTGCATGCTTTTGGAATACAAGGTTTACCTAGAAAAGCTATATTGATTTTCCATCCTGTACTTGAACAGGAGAAACATTGCATTGTTTTCTCCTACATAGAATGTGAAAGGCACATTCAAGTCCTGGTAACCCAAACTACCTATTGAAAGCATAAAACCCTGGTGGATTCACATAATGAAAGAGAGGAACTTTACATTCTTAGATACTTCAGAGAATGTATGAGAAATATCCTCAGGCATGTATGCACAGCGTGTTTTAAAAACAGTTAAAGTCAAAGGCAGGGCCTAGATGGCAGAGTAGTCAGATGCTTCTGGTGATCCCTCTTAAAACAAAGACCTGAAAAAACAAGTGAAGTGATTATATATGTGACAAGCTAGGCGCCCTGAACATCAAAGGCAAAGTTTGGAAATTGGATTGAGCATCAGGGGGAGGGAGAGACGGTTCAGAAGTGGAGAGGAGTTGCCGGACCTGATTGGTCATAATCCACTGGCGTGACCACGGCAGGGCTGGCCATAGCATTCAGGATGTGGTTTCCTCGGGGAGAGGCAGCAAGCCACACAGTCTACTCATGCCTCTGGAATCAGAAAAAAACAGCACTCTTCACAAAAGCTAAGTGCTTGTGTCTAATTTACTGTACCCCAGTGCCCAAGTAGGTTTCAGTGGCTGTTGATTTCCCTGGGCCTGAGATAGGTCCTGCCATGTGTCCTGAGCCATTCTCCTGGTCTTGGAGAAGGAATAAATTAACAACTGGCCGAAAAGATAATATGCCAGCTCCCTAAACTGAGAACTCAGGGCAGAAGCAGCTCCTGTCCAGGCACAAACAGTCCACAGACTTTGAATGACTTTCACCACCGCATGGACCTGTGTGGGTCCATTTCAGGAGCTTAGGCCCTTGCTGGCAGACGGCAACAGTGTATGTGTCTCAGATTTGCCTTCAACTGTTTCAGCTGTGTGGTGCTGACGCTTGACACCACTCTGCCTATTAAACAGAGTCTTCATCTAACCACATCAACAGCCTGAGGACTGGTGGCTACACCCACGTGACCTAGTCACCTGAGACAGGGATCCAAGGATAAGTGTTGCATCCTAGTCCTTAAAACCAAAAGCATTGGGTGCCCATGGTCCAGGTTTAGAACCCACTCACCTGTGTGCTCTAGGGAACAGAGATGAGCTTTCCTCAAGAAACTCGGGGGACAGGTGTCAGACCCCTGCCTTGTTCAGAGAGTGACTCCCTGCTACAACCAGATGTATGAGAAACATTCTCAGGCATGTATGATCCCTGTACCTACACTAACCACCCCTGGCCCTCTAAGACTGTAGGAGAGAGCCTGCACCACAGACTTGGTGACCGACTATCTGGACAACTGAGCTGAATCTATTCAAGAAAAGTGGATGGACTTTTAGGTTCTTATACCTGGTAACAGCTCTAACCATCCAGTGACAGGATGTTAGAGTGTCAAAGTTGCAAATAATAAAGCTAGCTCACTCAAGCCACCTATTTGGGCATATCAAAACAAAACAAAGCAAGAAGCTAGGATACAGCAAGCAAACAAAATAAATTCAAACAATAACTTATGGATGGCTCAGAGACAACAGCCAATATCAAATCACTTAAAGAAACAGACCATGATTGCTTCAACAAGCACTCAAAACGAAGGATCAAGGAACCTTCCAGATGAAGAGGTATTTCTGGAATTACCAGAGGTAGAATACAAAAGGTAAATATACAAAACTCTTTAAGAAAGCAGGAAGGAGCTCAGGCAAAATGCAGAACAACCCAAAGAACACACAGAGAAAGCAGTTGAGGAAATTAAGAAGGGCATATTGAAAAATTTCATGGGCTTCAAGAATCCATAGAGAAACAGTAATCAGAAATTCAGAAGATTAACAAAAAATTTCAGAATTAGACAACTCAATAGAGAGTCAGAGGAGCAGAACTGAGGAAATGGAAGTCAGAATTAGTGAGATTAAAGACAAAACACTTAGCACCAATATATTCGAAGAAAAATCAGATGAAAGAATTTAAAAAAATGAAGAACCCCTAAGAGTCACGTGGGACTCTATCAAGAAGAATAACTTACGAATGTTTGGAGTACCAGAACAGGGAGGGAGAACAGAAAATACACAGAGCATTGTTAAAGATTTGTAGGTAGAGAACTTCTCTGATATTGTGAAAAATAAGAAGATAGCTACCCAAGATGCTCATTGAACCCCACATAAGGTAGATCACAAAAGAAAGTCACCAAGACATAATCATACTTGCCAAAACCAAAGACAACGAGGGATTTTTAAGAACAGCTAGGGATAGCTAAAAAGCTACCTACTAAGGAGAGTCAGTAAGAATAAGTTCAGAGTACTTGGCAGAAACCATGCAGGAAAGAAGGCAATGAGATGACACATATAAAGAATTGAAGAAAAAAATGCCAACCAAGAATTATATATCCAGCAAAACTGTCTCTCAAATACGAAGGTGAAATTAGGACATTTCCAGCAAAAAATAGAAATCTGGGAATTTGAAAAAAAAACAAACCAAAACTACAAGAAATACTAAATGGAGTTCTCTGTTTAGAAAATCACTAACATCAGATATCAATCCAAGACTAGAACACAGGACAGAGCAGCTAGATGTCAACCTAGATAGGGAAATCATAAAAATAAATCAAGATTTTAAAAAATGCTCAAAATATGGAAACAGCAAGGTCATTATATAAAAGATGACATTAAATCAATAAAGAGGGACTAAAAAATGTACTCATAGATCTTTCATATGGAGAAGTTAAGGCAATGTAAAGAAATAAAAGTTGGATTTAAACTTACAAAAATAGGGATAACTATTAAGGTAAACACAAAGGTGACTAATGGTCCTACACATCAAAATGAAATACAAGAAAAACATAAAGACTCAGCAAAAACAAAATCAATAATAGTGAAAAAGAGGAAAAGACAATATATAAAGCAAAACTATTCAGCACAAAAAATAAAGTGGAAAAAAGAAACTGTCAACAACACACAAAAAAAGACATCAAAATGACAGCGCTAAACTCATACCTATCCATAATTACACTGGATGTAAATGGACTAAATGAACCAATAAAGAGGCAGAGTGGCAGAATGGATTAAAAAAAAAAAAACATGATATGTCTATATGATGGCTATAAGACAAACACCTAAAGACACAAACAAACTAAAACTCAAAGGATAGAAAAAAAATCAAGCAAACAACAATCAAAAAAGAGTAAGTGTGCAAATATAATTTCTGACAATATAAACTTTAAAGTTAAATCAACCGTAAAGGATGAGGAAGGACACTATATAATGATTAAAGGGACAATACACCAGGATGATATAACCATAGTAAATATTTATGCACCCAACAACAGGGCTTCAAGATACATAAAACAAACTCTAACAGCATTAGAAAGCAAGACAGACAGCTCCTCCACAAGAATAGTAGGAGAATTCAACACACCATTTTCAGTAAAGGACAGAACATCCAGAAAGAAGCTCAATAAAGACACAGAAGATCTAAATGCCACAATCAACCAACTTGACCTCATAGACATATACAGAACACTCCACCCAACAGCATTCAAGTATAATTTCTTTTCCAATGCACTTGGAACATTCTCTAGAATAAACCACATATTAGGTCACAAAGCAAGCCTTAACAAAATCCAAAACATCGAAACATTACAAAGCATATTCTCTGACCATAAAGCCATAAAAGTGGAAATCAATAGCAGAAAAAGCAGGGAATAGAAATCAAACACTTGGAAACTGAACAATACCCTGATCAAAAACAAGTGACTTATAAAAGACATCAAGGATGGAATAAAGAAATTCATAGAATCCAATGAGAATGAAAATACTTCCTATCAGAATTTTTGTGACACAGCTAAAGCAGTGCTCAGAGGTCAATTTATAGCAATAAATGCATACATCCAAAAGGAAGAAAGGTCCAAAATAAAAGAATTATCCCTACAACCTGAACAAATAGAGAGCAACAAAAGAAACCTTTCAGCACCAGAAAAAAGAAAATAATAAAAATTAGAGCAGAAATAAATGAAATAGAGAACAGAAAAACAATTGAAAAGTATTAACAAGACCAAAAGCCGGTTTTTGAAAAAATTTAAAAAATTGATAAACTACTGGCCAAACTAACAAAAGAAAAATGGGAGAGGAAGAAAATAATACAAATAAGAAATGAGACAGGTGATATCACAACAGACTCAAATGAAACTAAAAGAATCATATCAGATTACTACAAAAAATTGTACTGTAACAAATTTGAAAACCTAGAAGAAATGGACAAACTTCTAGGAACACCTAAACTAACACAAACAAAGGTAGAACAACTAAATAAACACATAACAACAGAAGAGATTGAAAAGGTAATTAAAAAACTCCCAACACAACAACAAAAGCCCTGGCCCTGACGGCTTCACTGGAGAATTCTACCAAACTTTCAGAGAAGAGTTAACACCACTGCTGCTAAAGGTATTTTGGAGCAAAGAAAAGGTTGGAATACTCCCAAACTCATTCTATGAAACCAGCATATCCCTGATACCAAAACCAGGTAAAAACACCACAGAAAAGAAAATTACAGACCTATATTCCTCATAAACTTAGATGCAAAAATCCTCAAAAAAATTCTATGCAATAGAAAGCCCAACACCCGTTCATGATAAAAAAAAAAAACTCTCAGCAAAATAGGAATAAAAGGGAAATTCCTCAAAATAATAAAGGGCATTTATACAAAGCTAAGAGCTAAAAGCCATCATCAAAACTACTAAAACTAATAAAAGAGTTTATCAGAGTATCAGGACACAAGATAAACGTACAAAAATCAGCTGGATTCCTCTACACCAACAAAGAGAACATTGAAGAGGAGATCACCAAATCAATACCATTTACAATAGCCCCCAAGAAGATAAAATACTTAGGAATAAATTTAACCAGAGACCTATTCAAAGAAATTTAACCTTTGCCTTATTCAAAGAAAACTACAAGACACTACTGCAAGAAGATAGAAGAGATCTACATAAGTGGAAAAACATACCTTTCTCATGGATAGGAAGACTCAACGTTGCTATTCTATCCAAAGCAATCTATAGATACAATGGAATTCCGATCCAAATTCCAATGACATTTTTTAATGAGATGGAGAAACAAATCACCAACTTCATATGGAAAGGAAAGAGGCCCTAGATAAGTAAGGCATTACTGAGAAAGAAAAAAGTGGGAGGCCTCACACTACCTGATTTTAGAACATATACTGCCACAGTAGTCAAAACAGCCCGGTACTTGTACAACCAGATACAGAGACCAAAGGAACAGAATTGAGAATCCAGACATAAATCCATCCACATATGAGCAGCTGATATTTGACAAAGCACAAAGTCTGTTAATTGGGGAAAAGACAGTCTCTTTAACAAATGGTGCTAGCATAACTGGATATCCATCCGTGAAAAAAATGAAACAAGACCCATACCTCACACCAAGCACTAACTCAAAATGGATCAAAGACCTAAATATAAAATTGAAAACGATAAAGATCATGGAAGAAAAAATAGGGACAACACTAGGAGCCCCAATACATGGCATAAACAGTATACAAACATTATTAACAATGCACAAACACCAGAGAAGAAATTAGTTAACTGAGAGTTCCTAAAAATCAAACACTTATGCTCATCCAAAGTCTTCACCAAAAGAGTAAAAAGATTACCTAGGGACTGGGAAAAGGTTTTTGGCTATGGCAATTCCAATCAGTGTCTGATCTCTAAAATCTGCATAATTCTGAAAAAACTCAGCTACAAAAAGACAAATAAACCAATTAAAAATGGGCAAAAGATATGAACGTACACTTCACCAAAGCAGACATTCAGGCAGCTAACAGATATATGAGGAAATGCTCATGCTCATTAGCCATTACAGAAATGCAAACCAAAACCACCTTGAGATTCCATCTCACTCCAACAAGCCTGGCATTAATCCAAAAATAACAAAATAATAAATGTTGGAGAGGTTGTGGAGAGACTGGAACTCTTATACACTGCTGGTGGGAATATAAAATGGTACAACCAGTTTGGAAATCTATTTCACTTCTCCTTAAAAGCTAGAAAGAGAATTACCACACAATCCAGCATTCCCAGTCCTTAGAATATATCCTAGAGAAATAGGAGCCTTCACACAAACAGATATATGCACACCCATGTTCATTGCAGCAGTGTTTACAATGGAAAAAGATAGAAGCAACCAAGGTGTCCATCAACAAAGGAATGGATAAATAAATTATGGTATATTCACACAATGGAATACTATGCAATTATAAAGGACAATGATGAATCCACAAAACATCTCATAACATGGAGGAGTCTGGAAGGCATTATGGTGAGTGAAATTAGTCAGTTGCAAAAGGACAAATACTGTATGAGACCACTATTATAAGAACTCAAGAAATAGTTTAAATACAGAATAAAATATTTGATGGTTATGATGGTGGGGAGGAAGGGAGACGGATATTCACTAATTAGATAGTAGACTAGAACTATTTTAGGTGAAGGGAAAAACAACACATAATGCAGGAGAGGTCAGCACAACTGGACTAAACCAAAATCAAATGTTTTCTCAATACAACCAAATGCTTCCAAGGCTAGAGTAGCAGCAATGGAGGTCTGAGAACCATAATTTCAAGGTACATCTAAGTCAACTGGCATAACAAAATGTATTAAGAAAACACTCTGCATCCCACCTTGGTGAGTGGCATCTGGGGTCTTAAAGGCTAGCAAGCAGCCATCTAAGGTGCATCAATTGGTCTCAACTCACCTGGAGCAAAGGTGAATGAAGAACACCAAAGATACAAGGTAAATAAGACCCCAAGAGATAGAAAGGGCCATATAAACCAGAGACTAAATCAGCCTGAAACCAGAAGAACTAGATGGTGCCTGGCATTGTACAACCAATGACTTCCCTGACAGGGAACACAACAGAGAATCCCTGATGGAGCAGAACAGTGGGATGCAGACCTCAAATTCGAGTAAAAAGACCAGACTTAATGGTTCGACTGAGACTGGAGTGACCCCGGAAGTCATAGTACCCAGACCTTCTGTTAGAGCCAGACAGGAACCATTCCCAAAGCCAACTCTTCAGACAGGGTTTGAACTGGACTATAAAACAAAATTATATTGTTAAGGAGTGAGCTTCTCGGCTCAAGTAGACACATAACACTATGTGGGCAGCTCCTGTTGGAGGCGAGATGAGAAGGCAGAGGGGGACAGGAATTGGAAGAATGGACATGGAGAATACAGAGTGGAGAGGGGGAATATGCTGTCTCATTAGGGGGAGCAACTAGGAGTACATAGCAAGGTGTATATAAGTGTTTGTATGAGAGACTGACTTGATTTCTAAACTTTCACTTAAAGCATAATAAAAAAAATATTAAAAAATAAAAACTGATAAAGTCTTCTGATTCAATTAACTATTACAACGGAAAATGTATTTTGGTCTGTCTTTCATGCAATGAATCGAGAACATACACCTTTCAATAACACAATGTACACTTAGCAAAACTACACTGATTTGGTATCTTATACTTCAATGAGAGAAACATTGCATTGTTTCCTCTTTCAAAGATTGTGTAAGGCACATTCACATCCAGGGAAACAACTTTCCAATTGAAAATATTTAAATCCCAGGTGCATTTACGAAGTTGAAAGGGAGAAACTTTGCATTCTTTTCCCATTCCGAGAATATGTAAGAAAGGTCCTCGACAATGCACTCACAGTGATTTTTAGAAACAGATAAAACCCTCTGACCTAATCAACTGGAATGAAAGAACCTGTGTTTTGGGTTCTTTTTTATGCAGGAAATTGGGAACATGTATATTCTCTGAATATAAGTTTTCCTTAGTAAAAGTGCATTGATTCGCCATCCTATACTTGAACAGGAGAACCTCTGCATTGTTTTTTCCTCCAGAGAACATGAAAGGCACATTCAAGTCCCATTGACCTAAATTTTGTGTTGATAATATCTATAACCATGGTGGCTGAACATACTCCAATGGAGAAACTTTACATGCTTTTCCCATTCAGGGAATGTATAAGAAACATTCTCAGGCATGTATGTACATGTGTTTTAAAACAGATAAAAGGCTCTGATTTAATCACCTAGAATGAGAGAAACTATATTTTGGTTTCTCTTCTATGCATTGAGTTGGAAACATCCACATTTTTGTAACAAGAAGTTTTCCTAGCAAAACTACATTGATTTGTGTCCTATACTTAAAGTGAAGAACCTCTTCATTGTTTCCTCCTTCAAAGAATGTGAAAGGCTGAAAGGCGTGTTCAAATTATGGCAGCTTAAAGTTGTGACTGAAAACATCTAAAACGCTACTGAATTCAAGTTCTTGAAAGGGAGAAACTTTACAGTCTTTTCCCATTCAGAGAATGTATAATAAATGCAGTGCTTTAAAAAACAGATAAAACCTCTTATCCAATCAATTATAATGAAAAAATTGTATTTTGTCTTCTCTTTCATGACTTTAATAGGAAACATGCATCTATTGGTAACACAAGGTTTACTTAGCAAAACTATATGACTACTGCTGTCCTGTTTTGAACGGATAAAACTCTGAATTGTTTGCTTGTTCAGAGACTGTGAAAGGAATACTACAGACCTGGTAACACAAAGTTCCTATTGAAAACATGTAAAACCGTGGTGGATTCATGTACTTGAAAGGCGGAAACTTTACATCCTTTTCCCATTCAGAGAATGTATAGGAAAACATTCTCAGGCAAGTACACACAGTGTTTTTTTTTAAACCACTAATCAACTAGAAAAAGAGAACCTGGTTTTTGGTTTCTCTTTCATGCAATGAAATGGGAAGACTCAAGTTTTGCTAACACGAAGTTTACTCAGCGAAACTATATCACTTCTGCCTTCCTGTGCTTGAACAGGTGAAACTCTTCGTTTTCCTGTTCAGAGGTTGTGAGAGGCACGTTCACAGCCAACTAACCCAAACATCCTATTGAAACCAACTAAAACTCTGGCGGATCCATGTACTTGAAAGTGAGAGACTTTACACCCTTTTCCCATTCAGAGAATGTATAAGAAATATTCTATGGCAAGTACACACAGTATTTTTTAAAAAGAGATAAAACTGTCTGATACAATCACAAAAAAAAAAAAATCACTAGGTTGACATAAATTGTATTTTGGTTTCTCTATCATGCAATGATTCGGGAACATACATCTCTTGGTAACAAAATGTTTACTTAGCAAAACTACATCACTTTAGACGTCCTTTACTTGAGCTGGAGAAAGTCTGCATTGTTTTCTCCTTCAGAAAATATGAAAGACACATTCAAGTCCCATTAACCAAATACTTCTCTTGGAAACGTTTTAAAACCTTGGTAAATTCCTGTTCTCGAATGGTAGGAACTTTACATTCTTTTCCTGTTCAGAGAATGTACAGGAAAACTTCTAAGGCATGTACAAACAGTGGTTTTAAAAAAGAGATAAAACACTTTGATTTAATCAACCAGAATAAGCAAATCTGTATTTTGATTTCTCTTTCATGCAGTGAATTGCACACATGCACATTCTTGTAACACAAAGATTCCTTTGCAAAGCTACATTGATTTTCCATCCTACACTTCAAAGGGAGAAACCCTGCATTGTTTTCTCCTTCAGAGAACGTGAAAGTCACATTCAAGTCTCGATAACCCAAAATTTGTATTGAAAACATCTAAAACCTTGGCAGATTCGTGTACTTGAAAGGGAGAAAACTTTATATTCTTTTCCCATTCAGGGAATTTGTAAGAAACGTTCTGGGGCTTGTATGCATAGTGTTTTTCAAAAAACAGGTAAAACTATCTTATCTAATCAAGTAGATTGAGGTAAACTGTATTTTGGTTTATCTTTCATGCAATGATTCAGGAACATGGACCACTTGATAACAAAAGGTTTACTCAGCAAAACTACATCATTTTTGCCAACCTGTACATGAGCAGGAGAAACTCAGCATTGTTTTCTACTTCAGAGAGTATGAAAGGCACTATCAAGTCCCATTAGACCAAACTTCCTATTAACTTCTAAAACCTTGGTGGATTCATGTTCTTGAAAGGGAGAAACTTTACATTCTTTTCCCATTCACAGTGGATATAAGAAACCTTCTTGGGCATGAAGGGACAGTGTTTTTAAAAAAAAAAAAAAAACAGGTAAAACACTCTGATCTAATCAACTAGGATGAGAGACCCTGTATTTTGGTTCCTCTTTCATGTAGTGAAATAGGAACATGCATCTTCTTGTAACACAAGGATCCCTTTGCAAAACTACATTGACTTTCCATCTTACACTTGGACAGGAGAAACTCTGCATTGTTTTCTCCTTCAGAATAAGTGAAAGGTACATTCAAGTCCCAGTAACCAAAAGTTCCTATTGAAAACATCTAAAATCCTGCTGGATTCATGTCCTTGAGTGCAATAATCTTTACATTCTTTTACCAGTAAGAGACTGTACAAGAAATGTTTTCAGTTTTGTTCCCACATGTTTTTAAAAGCAGATCAAACACTGTGATCTAATCAACTAAAATGAGAGAAACTGTATTTTGGTTTCTCTTTTGTATAGTGAATTGGGAACATTCAGGTTGTTGTAACAAGATTTACTTAGCAAAAGTATATTTATTTGCCATCTTGTACTTGAATGAGAGAAGCTCTGCATTATTTTCTCATTTAGAGTTTGTGGAAAGCACCCTCAGGAAATACAAATTTTGTATTGAAATCATCTAAAAGCCGGGGGAATTCATGTACTTGAAAGGGAGAAACTTTACTTTCTTTTCCCATTCAGATAATGTATAAAAAAACATGTATGCACACTGTTTTTTTAAGAACACGTAAAACTTTGTCTAATCAACTAGAATGAGAGAAACTGTAGTTTGGTTTTTCTTTCATAAAAGAATTGGGAACTTTCAAGCTGATGTAACACAAGGTTTACTTAACAAAACTACTTTACATTTGCTGACCCGTATTTGAACAGGAGAAATCCTGTATTGTTTTCTCCGTCACAGAATGTGAAAGGCACATTGACGTCCAGGTAACCCAAAGTTCCTACTGAAAACATCTGCAACTATGGTGGATTCACCCACTTGAAAGTGAGAAACTTTACATTCTTATCCCATTCAGAGAATGTATAGGAAATATTCTCAGGGATGTACACAGAGGAATTTTTAAAAACAGATAAAAACTTTGAGGCATCTACTCATGTTATTTTTTAAAAGATAAAACCATCTGATCTAATCAACTAGAATGTGAGAAAATACTTTAGTTTCTCTTTCCTGCAGTGAACTGGAGATATCTACTTCTTGGTAACCTAAGGTGTACTTAGCAAAATTACATTGATTTTGCCATCCCATATTTGAGTGGAAGAATCTCTGTATTGTAGTCTCCTTTGGAGAATATAAAACACACATTCGAGTCCCAGTCGCTCAAAGTTTCTTTGAAAACATCTAAAAACCATGGTGGATTCACATACTTGAAAGGGAAAAACATTACATTCTTTTCCCATTCAGATATAGTATAATAAATATTCTTGGTTATTGTTTTAGTTATCTAGTGCTGTCATAACAGAAACACAACAAGTGGACAGCATTAACAAAGAGAAATTTATTTTCTCACAGCCTAGTAGGTTACAAGTCCAAATTCAGGGACTTGGCTCCAGGGGAAGGCTTTCTCTCTCTGTAGGCTCTGGAGGAAAATCCTTGTCCTCAATCTTCCTCTGGTTGAGGAGCTTCTCAGGCACGGGGACGCCATGTCCAAAGGGCATGCTCTGTTCCTGGTGCTGCTTTCTTGGTGGTGTGAAGTCCCCTACTCTGCTTGCTTCCTTTTCCTTTTATCTCTTCAGAGATAAAGGGTAGAGCAGGCCACACCCCAGAGAAACTCCCTTTACCTTGGATCAGGGAGGTGACCTGAGTAAGCATGGTGTTACAATCCCACCTAATCCTCTTAACATAAAATTACAATAAAAAAATGGAGGACAATGACACAATACTGGGAATCATGGCCTAACCATATTGATGCATATTTTGGGGGGACACAATTCAATCCATGACAGTTATATACTCACCAAACCAAAAACCCACTGTCATTAAGTCTGTTCCAACTCAGAGTAACCCAGAGGACAGAGTAGAACAGGCTCATAGGGTCTCCAAGGAGCATCCGGTGGATTCGAACTTCCAACCTTTTGGTTTGCAGGCGTACCTCTTAACTACTACACCACCAGGGTTTCCATACATGCAGAGTGTTTTTTAAAAACATGTAAAATCCTCTGATCTAATCAACTAGAATGAAAGAAACTTTTTTGTTTTCTCTTTTGTGCGATGAATCAGAAAACATTCACCTCTTGATAACAAAAGGTTTACTTACAAAAACTACATTGCTTCTGCCTTCCTGTACTTGAATGGATGAAACTTTGCATTATTTTCTCGTTCAGAGATTTTGTGAGGCACGTTCATGTCCAGGTAACCCAAACATCCTACTAAAACCATCTAAAAGCCTGGTATATTCATGTACTTGAAAGGGAGAAAATTTTCTTCTTATCCCATTCACAGAGTGCATAAAAATGTTCTTTCGTTCATATGCAGTTTTTAAAAAAAAAAAAAAAAACGGGTTAAAAACCTCTTATCTATTCAACTAGATTTAAAAAACTGTATTTTGATTTCTCTTTTATGCAATGATTTGGGAACATGTACCTCTTGGTAATCATAGCGACCCTATAGGACAGAGTAGAACTGTCCCATAGAGTTTTCAAGGAGCTCCTGGTGGATTCGAACTGCTGACCCTTCGGTTAGCAGCCGCAGCACTTAACCTACAGGGTCGCTATGAGTTGGAATCGACTCAACAGCACTGGGTTTGGTTTGGCTTACCTCTTGGTAACAAAACGTTTCCTTAGCAAAACTGCATGGCTTTTTGCGTCCTGTACTTGAATGGGAGAAACTCTGCATTGCTTTCTCCTTCAGAGAATATGAAAGGTTCATTCAAGTCCCATTAACTAAAAGTTCCTATTGAAAACAGCTAAAACCCTGGTGGATTTACATACTCCAAAGTGAGAAACTTTCCATTATTCTCCCATTCAGAGAAAGTATAAAAAACTTTTCTGGGCATGTACACATAGTATTTTTTACAACAGATAAACTCTCTGATCTAATCAACTAGAATGAAATAAACTTTAGTTTTTTCCCTTTCATGCAGTGAATTGGGAACATGCACTTTTCATTCTTATTCCATTCACAAGGTTTGCTGAGCAAAACTATATTGATCTGCCATCCTGTGCTTGAAAGGGAGAAGCTCCCTGCATTGTTTTCTCATTCAGAGGTTGTATAAGGCACATTCACATCCAGGTAACGAAAACTTCCTATTGAACCCTTTAGCATTCACGAATTTGAAAAGGAGAAACTTTTCATTCTTATTCCATTCACAGGATGTATGAAAAATGTTCTCTGACTTATAGGCACGGTGTTCTTTAAAAACAGATAAAACCCTCTTATCTAACCAACTAGATTAAGGAAAACTGTACTTTGGTTTGTCTTTCATACAGTGATTTAGGAACATGTACCTCTTGGTAACAGAAAGTTTACTTAGCAAAACTACATGGCTTTTGCTATACTGTACTTGAACAGGAGAAGCTCTGCATCATTTTCTCCTTCAGAGAATGTCAAAGGCACATTCAAGTTCCAGTTGCCCAAACTTCCTACTGAAAACCCTAAAACCCAGATGGATTCACATACTTGAAAGGGAGAAACTTTACACTCTTTTCCCATTCAAAGAATGTATAAGAAACTTTCTCAGGTATATATGCACAGCGTTTTTTTTTTTTTAAAAAAAAAAACAGATAAAACTCTCCTATCTAATCAACTTAAATGAGCAAAACTGTATTTGTTTTCTTTCACATGCAGTGAGTTCTGAACACTCGTGTTCTTGTAACACAAGGTTTCCTTAACAAAACAAGATTGACTTGACACCCTATGCTCGAACAGGAGAAACTCTGCATTGTTTTCCCTTTCGGAGATTGTGTAAGGCACATACACATCTAGGTAACCCTAACTTCTTACTGAAAATGCCTAAAACCCTGAAGAATTCACTTACTTGAAAGGGAGAAATAAGACAGTATTTCCTATTAAGAAAATGTATAAGAAATGTTCTTGGGTATGCATGCACGGTGTTTTTTACAAACACATAAAACTCTACGATCTAATCAAATAGAATGAGAGGAAGCATATTAGTTTTCTCTCACATGCAGTGAATTGGGAACATGCACGTTCTTGAAACACAAGGTTTCCTTAGCAAAACTACATTCATTTGCAGTTCTGCATTTGAACGGCAGAAACTGCACTGTTTTATCCTTCAGAGAATGGGAAAGGCACATTCAGTCCAGTAAACCAATTTCACTTTGAAAACATCTAAAACCCTGGTGCATCACCATACTTGGAGGGGAGGGACATTATATTATTTTCACAGTAAGAGGATGTGTAAGAAACATCCTTAGGATTGTATGCACTTGTTTTTATTTTGTGTTTTTTGGATTAATGCCAGCCTTGTTGGAGTGAGATGGAATTTCATTGTACTTTTGATTTGCATTTCTCTAATGGCTAATGATTGTGAGCATTTCCTCATGTGTCTGTTAGCTACCTGAATGTATTCTTTAGTGAAGTGCCTATTCATATCCTTTGGCCATTTTTTAATTGGGTTATTTGTCTTTTTGCAGTTGAGTTTTTGCAGTATCATGTAGATTTTAGAGATCAGGTGCTGATCAGAAACGTCACAGCTAAAAACTTTTTCCTAGTCTGTAGGTAATCTTTTTACTCACATGGTGAAGTCTTTGGATGAGCATATGTGTTTGATTTTAGGAGCTCCCAGTTATCTAGTTTCTGTTCTGCATTGTTAGTAATGTTTTATATACTGTTTATGCTGTGTATTAGAGCTCCTAATATTGTCCCTATTTTTTCTTCCATGATCTTTATGGTTTTAGATTTTATATTTAGGTCTTTGATCCATTTTGAGCTCATTTTTGTGCATGGAGTGAGGTATGGGTCTTGTTTCATTTTTTTTGCAGGTGGATATCCAGTTATGCCGGCACCATTTATTAAAGAGATTGTCTTTTCACCGTTTAACTGACTTTGTGCCTTTGTCAAATAGCAGCTGCTCATATGTGGGAGAATTTCTGTATGGATTCTCAATTCTGTTCCACTGGTCTATGTATCTGTTGTTGTACCAGTACCAGGCTGTTTTGACTACTGTGGTGGTATAATACATTCTAAAATCAGGTAGAGTGAGGCCTCCCACTTTGTTCTTCTTTTTCAGTAATGCTTTACTTATCCAGGACCTCTTTCCCTTCCATATGAAGTTGGTGATTTGTTTCTCCATCTCATTAAAAGTGTCGTTGGAATTTGTTTCAGAACTGTGTTGTGTCTATAGATGGCTTTTGGAAGAATAGACATTTTTACTATGTTAAGTCTCCCTATCCATAAGCAGGGTATGTTTTCCCGCTTATGTAGGTCTCTTTTGGTTTCTTATAGTAGTGTGTTAATAATTTTCTTTGTACAGGTCTTTTAAGTCTCTGGTAAGATTTATTCCTAAGTGTTTTATCTTCTTGGGGGTTACTGTAAATGGTATTGGTTTGGTGATTTCCTTTTCGATGTTCTTTTTGTTGGTGCAGAGGAATCCAACTGATTTCTGTATGTTTATCTTGTATCCTGATACTCTGCTGTACAATTCTATTTGTTTCAGTAGTTTTCTTGAGGATTCTTTAAGGTGTTCTGTCTATAAGATCATGTCATGTGCAAAGAGAGATACTTTTACTTCTTCTTTATCAATCTGGATGCCTTTTATTTCTTTATCTAGCCCAATTACTCTGGCTAGGACCTCCACCAAAATGTTGAATAAGAGTGGTGATAAAGGGCATCCTTGTCTGGTTCCTGATCTCAAGGGGAATGCTTTCAGACTCTCTCCATTTAGGATGATGTTGGCTTTTGGCTTTGTACAAATGCCCTCTATTATTTGAGGAATTTTCCTTCTATTCCTATTTTGCTGAGAGCTTTTATCATGAATGGATGTTGAACTTTGTAAAATGTATTTTCTGCATCAATTGATAAGACCATGTGGTTCTTGTCCTTTGTTTTATTTATATGATGAATTACATTAATCGTTTTTCTAATGTTGAAACATCCCTGTATACCTGGTATGAATCTCATTTGGTCATGGTGAATTATTTTTTTGATATGTTGTTGAATTCTATTGGCTAGAATTTTGTCAAGGATTTTTGCAACTAAGTTCAGGAGGTATATAGGTCTGTAACTTTCTTTTCTTGTAGTGTCTTTACCTGGTTTTGGTATCAGGGATATGGCGGCTTCATAGAATGAGTTTGGGAGTATTCCATCCTTTTCTATGCTCTGAAATACCTTTAGTAGTAGTGATGTTAACTCTTCTCTGAAAGTTTGGTAGAACTCTGCAGTGAAGCTGTCTCAGCCAGGGCTTTTTTGTTGTTGTTGTTGCGAGTTTTTAAATTACTTTTCCAATCACTTCTTTTGTTATGGGGTTATTTAGTTGTTCTACTGCATGTGTTCTTTAAAACGAGATAAAACCTTCCCTCTGATCTAATCAACTAGAATGACAGAAACTCTAATTTTGGTTTCTCTTCCAAGCAGTGAATTGGGAACATTCACGTTGTTGTACCACAAGGATTACTTAGTAAAGCTACATTGCTTTTGCTCTCCAGTACTTGTACTGGAGAATCTCTGCATTGTTTTCTCCTTCAGAGAATGTGAAAGGCACATTGTAATGGATTGAATTGTGTCCCCCCAAAATATGCATCAATATGTTTAGGCTATGATTTCCAGTATTGTGTGGTTGTCCTCCATTTTTTTATTGTAATTTTATGTTGAGAGGATTAGGGTGGGATTGTAACACCAACCTTACTCAGGTAACCTCCCTGATTCAAAATAAAGGGAGAGTCCCTGGGGTAGGGCTTGTACCACCTTTTACCTCTCAAGAGATAAAAGGAAAGGGAAACAAGCCCAGTTGGGAACCTCATACCACCAAGAAAGCAGCACAAGGAGCAGAGTACGTCCTTTGGACACAGGGTCCCTGTGCCTGAGAAGCTCCTCAACCAGGGGAAGATTGAGAACAAGGACCTTCCTCCAGAGCCTACAGAGAGAGAAAGCCTTCCCCTGGAGCCAAGTCCCTGAATTTGGACTTGTAACCTACTAGGCTGTGAGAAAATAAATTTCTCTTTGTTAAAGCCATCCACTTGTGGTATTTCTGTTTTGGGAGCACTAGATAACTAAGACACACATTCAAGGCATGGTAACACAAAGTTCCTATTGAAAACTCCTAAAACTCTGGTGGATTCACATATTTGAAAAGGAGAAACTGTACATTCTTTTCACGTTCAGAGAATATTTAAGAAGTATTCTGTAGTATATATGCAGTGTTTCTTGAAACAGATAAAGCCCCCTGATCAATGAGTTAAAATGAGAGAACTGTATTTTGGTTTCTCTTTTATGCAATCAATTGGAAATATTCACATTGTTGTAACACAAGATTTAGTTAGACAAAGTACATTGCTTTTGCTATCATGTAATTGAATGGGTGAAATTCTGCATTGTTATCTCCTTCAGAGAATGAGAAAGCACATTCAAGCCTGGTAAACAAATTTCCTATTGAAAACATCTAAAGCCTTGGTGGATTCACATACTTGAAAAGGAAAAACTTTACATTATTTTCCCATTCTGAGAAATTACAAAAAAAGGTCTTGGGTATATACTCACAATGTTTTTTAAAAACAGATGAAATCTTCTGATGTAATGAACTATATTGAGAAACTGTATTTTGGTTTTTCTTTCGTGCAATGAATTGAAACATTCTACTCCCTGTAACACAAGGTTTGCTTAGCAAAACTACATCGTTTTGCTGTCCTGTACTTTGACATGAGACACTATGCATTGTTTCCTCCTTCAGAGAATGTGAAAGGCACAATCAAGTCCCAGTAACCCAAAGTTCCTCTTGAAAATATTCAAACCCTGATGGATTTATGTACTTGAATGGGAGAAAATTTACATTCTTTTTCCATTTGAAGACTGTATAAGAATCATTCTCAGGTATACATGAACAGTGTTCCCTTAAAAACAGGTAAAGCCCTCTGATCTAAGAAGTGAAAATAAGAGAAACTGTGTTTTGGTTTCTCTTTCACGCAATGAATTGGGAACTTTCAATTTGTTATAACACAATGTTTACCTAGCAGAACTACATTGCTTTTGGCATCCTATACATGAATGGGAGTACTCTGCATTGTTTTCTCCTTCAGAGAATGAGAAAGGCACATTCAAGTCCTGGTTTCACAAACTTCCTATAGAAAATGTCTAAAATGCTGGTGTATTCATGCACTTGAAAGAGAGAAACTTTACATTGTTTTCCCATTCAGAGCTGTATGAGAAATGTTCTTGGGCATGTACCCACAAAGTTTGAAAAAACTGTTTAAACCCTATGAATGTAATCCACTAGAATGATAAAAAAATCTATTTTCGTTTATTTTTCATCAGAGAATTGGGAACATTCAGGTTGTTGTTACACAATGTGTACTTAGCAAAACTGAATTGCTTTTGCTATCCTATGCTTGAGTGGGAGAAACTCTGCATTATTTTCTCCTTCAGAGAATGTGAAAGGCACATTCAAGTCCTGGTACCCAAACTTTCTATTGAAAATAACTAAAACCCTGCTGGATTCCTGTACTTAGAAAGGAGAAATTCTACATTTTTTTATACATTCAGAGAATGTATAGAAACATCTTGCGCATGTACATACAGTGTTTTTTAAAAAACAGATAACACCCTCTGATCTAATCAACTAGAATGAGAGAGACTATATTTTGGTTTGTCTTTCTTGCAGTGAATCCGAAACACACACCTTTTGGTAGCACTAGATTTACTTAGCAAAACTACATCGCTTTTGCCACCCTATACTTGAACGGGCTAAACTCTGCATTGTTTTTTCATTCAGAAATTGTGTAAGGCACATTCAATTCCTGGTAATTGAAACTTCCAATTGGAAATATCTAAAACTTGGTGGAATCACATGCTTGAAAGTGAGAAGCTTTACATTCTCTTCCCATTCAGATAATGTAAAAGAAACACTTGCAGGTATATATGCAGAGTTTTTTTTTTTTTTTTTAACAGGTAGAACTATCTGGCCTAATCAAGTGGAACGAAACTGTACTTTGGTTTCTCTTTCATACAATGAATCAGGAACATGCATCTCTGGGTAACACAAGCTTTACTTAGCAAAACTACATAGCTTTTTCCATCCTGTACTTGAATGAGACAGACTCTGCATTTTTTCACATTCAGAAATTGTGTAAGGCACTCACATCCATGTAACCAAATCTTCCCATTGGAAACATCTAAAACCCTTGTGAATTCATGTACTTGCATGGAGAAACTTACATTCTTTTCCCATTGACAGAATGTGTAAGAAACGTTCACAGCTATGTACACACTATTTTTTAAAAACCTCTGATCTAATCAACTAAAATGAGAATAACTGTATTTTGGTTTCTCTTTTGTGCAGTGAATTGGGAAAATGCACCTTCTTGTAACACTAGGATTAATACCAAATCTACATTTCTTTTGCTGATCTTTGCTTTAACTGGAGAAACAGTGTATTACCAGAGAATGTATGAGAAACTTTCTAAGGCATATGTGCACAGTGTTTTTTAAAAACAGACAAAGCCCTCTGACCTAATCAAATAGAATGAGAGAAATTTATTTGTTTTCTTTTAATGCAACAAATTTGCAATATGCAAGTTCTTGGAACATACATTTTACTTAACAAAACCACTTTGATTTGCTGTCTTGTACTTGAACAGGAGAAACTCTGAATTGTCTTCTCCTTCAGAGAAAGACACATTCAGGTACCCTTTGAAAACAGCTGAAACCCTGGTGAACTCACATACTTGAAAGGAAGTAACTTTACCTGATTTTCCCAATCAAAATGTTTAAAAAACATTCTCAGGCATGTACACACGTTTATTAAAAACAGATAAAACCCTGTGAGCTAATCAAGTAGACTGTGAGAAGGGTGTTTTGGTTTCTGTTTCAAGCAACAATTTGGTAACATGCATGTCCTTGCAACACAAGTTTTCCTTAGCTATTGCCATCATGTGCTTTATTGGGAGAAACTCCTCATTGTTTTCTCCTTCAGGGAATGTGAAAGTCACATTAAAGTCCTGTCAGCCCAAACTTTCCATTGAAAATACCTAAAATCCTGGTGGATTCATGTACTTTAAAGGGAGAAACTTTATATGCTTTTCCCAGAGAATGTATAAGAAATCTTCCCAGGCATGTGCACACACGTTTTATTAAAACACATAACATCCTTTGATCTAATCAACTAGAATGAGAAAGTGTATTTTGGTTTCTCTTTCATGCAATGAATTGGGAATATAAAAAACTACATCACTTCTGCTGTTCTGTACCTCAGCGGGAGAAACTCTGCATTGTTTTCTCATTCAGAGATTGTGTAAGACACATTCACTTCCAGGTAACCCAAATGTCCTATTAAAAACATCTAAAAACCTGGTGGGTTCACATACTTGAAAGGGAGAGACAACATTGTTTTCCTATTCAGAGAACGTATTAGAAACATTCTCGGGCACTTGTACACAGTGTTTTTTGAAAATAGATAAAACCTGGTGATCTAATCACCTAGAATGAGAGTTATTGTATTTTGGTTTCTCTTTCAGCAGTGAATTGGCAACATGCAAGTTCTTGGAACACGAAGTTTTCTTAGCAAAACTACATTGGTTTGCATCCTGTACTTGAATGAGAGAAACTCTGCATTGTTTTCTGCTTCAGAGAATGTAAAATGCACATTCAATTCCTGTAAACGAAAACTTCCTATTGAAAACATCTAAAACTCCGGTGGCACAACACGCTTGAATATGAGAACCTTTACATGTTTTTTCCGTTAAGAGAATATATAAGAAATGTTCTCAGGCATGTACACAAATGTTATTTAAAAAAAAAAAAAAAAAAAAACCTCTGATCTAATCAACTAGAAAGTTAGAAATTGTGTTTTGGTTTCTCTTTTATGCAGTGAATTGGGAACATGAATGTTCTTGGAACACAAGTTTTACTTAGCAAAACTGAATCGATTTGCTGTCCTGTACTTGAATGAAAGACAATCCATGCTGTTTTCTCCTTCAGAGAATGTGAAAGACAAATTAAAATCCCATTAACCAAAACTTCCTTTTGAAAACATTTAAAACCCTGGTAGATTTACATACTTGAAAGGGAGAAACTTTACAAGCTTATCTCATTAAAAATATGTATAAGAAACATTCTCAGGCATGTACACACGTTTTTTAAAAACAAATAAAACCTTCTAATCTAATCAACTAGAATAAGAGACATTCTATTTTGCTTTCACTTTCATGCAATGAATCAGGAGCATGCACCTCTTGGTAGTATAAGGTTTACTTAGCAAAACTACATTGCTTTTGTCGTCCTGTACTTGAACGGAAGAAACTCTGCATTGTTTTCTTGTTCAGAGATTGTGTAATGCACATTCAAGACCAGGTAATCCATACTTCCTATTGAAAACACTTAAATCATGGTGCAGTCATGGACTTGAAAGGGGGAAACTTTACATTCCTTTCCCAGAAAGAGAATGTATAAGAAATGCTTTGGGACGTGTGCACACAGTGTTTTTTAAAAATAGATAACAACCTCTGAACTAATCAACTAGAATGAGATAAACCATATTTTGTTTTCTGTTTCATGCAGTGAATTGGGAACATACACATTTTTGGAACAGAAGGTTTATTTTGTAAAACTACATTAATTTGCCGTTCTTTAATTGAATGGGAGAAACTATGTATTGTTTTCTCCTTCAGGGAATGTGAAAGGACAGTCAAGTCCCATTAACCAAAACTTCCTATTCAAAACTTCTAAAACCCTGGTGAATTCATGTAATTCAAAGGGAGAAACTTTACAGGATTTTCCCATTAAGAGAACATATAAGAAACATCCTCAGGCATGTATGCAAATGTATTTAAAAAATAGATAAAACCCTCTGATCTAATCAACAGGAAAGAGACTGTATTTTGGTTTCTCCTTAATGTAATGAGTTGGGAACATGCACCTCTTTGTAATACAAGGTTTACTCTGCAAAACTACTTTGTCCTAGCCATCCTGTACTTGAATGGGAGAGACTCTGCATTGTTTTCTCATTCAGAGATTGTGTAAGGCACATTCATGGCTGAGTAATCCAAACACCCTATTGAAAACAACTAAAATCCTTGTGGATTCACATGCTTGAAAGGGAAAAATTTTACATTCTTTTCCCATTCAGAGAATGTATAAAAACAAATTTCTCTGGCATGTATGCACAGTGTTTTTTAAAAAAAAAACAGATAAAATTCTCTGATCTAATCTACTACAATGAGAGAAATTATATTTTGGTTTCTCTTTCACCAGTGAATTGGGAACACGCATGATCTTGAAACACAGGTTTACTTAACAAAACTACCTTGATTTGCCTTTTTCTATTTGACGGGAGAACCTGTGCATTGTTTTGTACTTCAGAGAATGTGAAAGGCATTCAAGTCCCATTTACACAGACTTCCTACTGAAAACGTAAAAACTCTGGTGGCTCAATGTGCTTGAATGGAAGAATCTTTACAAGCTTTTCCCATTCAGAGAATATGTAAGAAACATTCTCAGGCATGTGCGCACATGTTTTCAAAAAACATTTAAGACCCTTTGATCTAATCAACTAAAATAAGAGAAACTGTATGTTTGGTTTCTCTTTCACACAATGAATCGTGAACATGTATTTCCAGGTGACAGAGGGTTTACTTAGCAAACTACCTTGCTTTCACCATCCTTTACTTGAACAGGAGAAATTCTGCATTGTTTTTTCCTTCAGAGAATGCGGAGGGCATTTTCAAGTCCCATTACCCAAACATTCTATTGAAAGCACGTAAAACCCTTTTGGATCCATGTACTTGAAAGGGAAAAACTTTACATTCTATTCCCAGAAGAAGAATGTACAAGAAATGTTCTAAGGCATGTATGCACATATTTTTTAAAAAACAGATAAAACACTCTGATCTAATCAAATAAATAAGAGAAAGTGTATTTTGGTTCATCTTTCATGCAATGAATTGGGAACATGCACCTTTTGGTAACACAAGGTTTACTTAGCAAAACTACATTTTTTTTTTTTTTGGCCATCCTGTACTTGAACAATAGAAACCCTGCGTTGTTTTCTTGTTCAGAGTTGTGTTAGCCACATTCTCACCCAGGCAACCCAAACTTCCTATTGAAAACATCTGAAAGTTTGGTGGATACACGTCCTTGAAAGGGAGAAACTTTACATTCTTTTCCCATTGGAAGAATGTATAACAAAATTTTTCAGGCATGTAAGCACATGTTTTTTTAGAAACAGATAAGAGTCTGATCTAATCAACAAGAACAAGAAAAACTTATTTTGGTTTCTTGTTCATGTAGTCAATTGGGAACATGCACGTTCTTGTAACACAAAATTTACTTATCAATACTACATTGCTTTTGCCGTCCTGTACTTGAATGGGAGAAACTCTGCATTGTTTTCTCCTTCAGAGAATGTGAAAGACACATTCAAATCCCATTATCAGAAACTTCCTATTGAAAACATCTAAAACCTTGGAGGATTCACATTCTTGAAAGCAAGAAATGATACATTCTTTTTCCCAGTAAGGGAATGTGTAAGAAAGTTCAAAAGCATGTATGCACATGTGTTCTAAAAACAGATAAAACCATCTAATCTAATCAGCTACAATTTAAGAAACTGTATTTTGGTTTCTGTTTCATACAATGAATCAGAAACATAGACCTCTTGGTAACACAAGGTTTACTTTGAGAAATTACAATGCTTTTGTGGTTTTGTACTTGAACGAGAGAATCTCTGCATTGTTTTCTCCTTCAGAGAATGTGAAAAGCACATTCAACCCTGTGCACCCAAACTTCCTAATGACAACATCTAAAATGCTGGTGGATTCATGTACTTGAAAGGGAGAAACTATTTTTTGGCCATTTGGAGAGTTACAGGAAACGTTCTGAGGCATTTTTAAAAACAGATATAAAGCTGAACTAGCCAACTACAGTTTACAGAAACTGTATTTTCATTTCTATTTTACATATTCAGGAGCATGCACATCTTTGTAACACAAGGTGGGATCTTTGGGACCTTTTGTTTGCTTGTTTTCTTTTTGTTTTTGTTCATTTCTCAGTTTCTCATATCTCTCCGCTTATCTTCTTTTCCTGTCTTCTGAACACCTCACACTGTGTGCCATCCCCACCCCTTCTAGCCAGGCTGTACTGTGTGGCTTGGGATCAACATGCCCAGTCTGTGCAGCTGTGCTGGTGGTATCCCTGGGAGCATTTCTTTATTTTTTAAAATTTTATCTGTTTTGTCCTTTTTGTTTTTGTCTGCTTGCCTTGTTTTCCTGTCTCCTAAATACCTGGTGCTACATGCCATCCCTGCCCCTTATAGTTGGGCTGTACTGTGTGGCTTGGAAGCCACTTTCCCAGTCTGTGAAGGTGGAATGGTGGGATCCCTGGGGGCCTTTATTTTCTTTTTGTTATTGTTATTATTTTTTGTTTTCCTTCATTTCTCAGTTTCTGATCTTTCTCTTCTTTCCTTCATTCCTGTCTCCTGAATACCTGATGCTGTGTCCCTTCTCTGCCCCTTCTAGATGGGCTGTGTCCCAAGTCCTGGGAGCCACTTCTCTGGTCACTGTGGGATCTCTGGGGACATTTCTTTTGTCTTTTTCTTTTAAAATTTATTTATTTTCTCTCTGTCTTTTTTTTTTTTTCTTCTTCATTTCGCAGGTTCTATTCTCTCTCCACTTTCCTTCTTGTTCTGTCTCCTGAATACCAGGAGTTGTGTGCCATTTCCTCTCGTTCTAGAAAGGCTGTTCCCCAAGGCCTGGGATCCACTTCCCTGGTAGTCAGTGGGCTCTTTTTGAATTTTTACTTATTTAGCTTTCTCTTTTTCTTTTTTCTGTTTTGTTTTCCTTCATTCCTCGGTTTCTCATCTCTCCACTCCATTGGTAGGCTCCCTCACCACTATTTTTTTGGCTCCTTTTTCTCCTCTCTCTCTTCTTTCCCATAACCAACTGAGCTCCACACATCACAACCTCCCCCCTCTCTCCTGACTATCTGCACTGTGCGTGAACACTGCTGCCCCTGAGCAGTACAGGCATGTCCTACAAGAACGTACTGTGCACTTACCCTTAGCCAGCCCTGTCGGCCCCAGTATGTGCCACAAACAACCCATCTCAGACCCTTCCCTCAACTGGACCTGTCCTGCTGCACCACACCTGAGTGATTGGCCCACCCCATTGGACAAGGAAGTGGACATTATAGTGTCCACAGAAGAGCAAAGAACACACAGCATGTCTGCTCGGACACAACAAAATAAAACAAAAAAGCAGTGAAAACAAACAAATCTACAATCAATAAGTGAAGAAAATAATTACTGAATGTCCCAAAGACAGCAGACAATATCAAAAGATATTTAAAAAAAAAAAAAGGACAGGATGTTTCCAGTAGGCATCCAAAATAAAACACCAGATGAATTCCCAGTAGAAGAAAAGGCATTAGAACTACCTGATGGAGAATTCAAATTTCTAATATTCAGAACTACCTAAGAGTTGAAGCAAAAAACAGACAAAAATGAGGAAAAAGAGACAATTTCATGGAAAAGGCAGGAAATTCATGGAAAATACAGACAAAACAATGGAAGAATTCAGGAAAATAATACAAGAGCAAAATGTCCAAATAGTTCAAAACTGGAAATCATACAAAAACAACAATTAGAAATCCAAAAGAAAAAAAGTTTTCAGAAATGGACAGTATCATAGAAGGTCTGAGAAGCAAATATGAAATGATGGAAGGCAGGATCAGTGAAATGGAAGATAAATACTTGAATACCACTTTGAAGAAAAACTAGAAAAAGACTGAAGAAAAATGAAGAAACACTGAAAATTATGTGGGATATAATAAAAAATGAGTTAGTAATCAGAGTTCCAGGACGGGGGAGAAAATAGAAATCACAGAGAGGATTGTTAAAGAATTTTTGACAGAAAACTTCCTTAATATCATGAAAGATGACAAGTTGACCATCCAAGAAGCTCAATGAACCCCTCATAGGATAGACCCTAAAAGAAAATCACCAAGTATATCATATTCACACTCACCTAAACCAAAAATAAAGAAACCTGAGAGCAGCTAGGGAAAAATGAAAAGTCACATACAGAGGGGAAACAATAAGACTAAGCTGTAATTACTCAGCAGAAACTGTGTTGGCAAGAAGGCAATAGGATGACATATATAAAACCTTGAAAGAAAAAAAATTGCCAACCAAGAATAATATATTCTGCAAAGCTTTTGTTCAAATCTGATGGTGCAATTAGGATACTTCCAGATAAAAGGAAATTAGGGGAATATGTAAAAACAAAGCCAAACTTAGAAGAATTATTAAAGGGGCCCTTTTGTTTGAGAACACACAATATCAGACAACAGCCTGAATCTAAGACACAAGATCACACCAGCCAGAAAGCAACCTAGGAAGTGAAATCTCAAGAACTATTCAAAAACAAAAGTTTTACAACAGGGAACCAGAGAGGTAAATCTGTAAATGACAGCAACGTCAGATCAATAAAAGAGGAAATAAACAATGTAGGTAGAGAACTTTCTAATGGAGAGGAAGTCAAGGCTGTACCAAGTGATAATAGACTGATTCAAACCTAAGAAGATAAGGGTAAATATCAAGGTAAATGCAAAGAAATTTGACAAGAGTACTCATCAAAATAAAGAAGGAAAACACAGAGTCACAGTAAAACAAAATCTACAAACAGAAAAAATGAAAAAAAAATCCACAAACAAAAGGAATTCAACACAGGAGAGTAAGAGGAACAAAGAAAACATCAGCACCACAAAGAAAGGACTACAAAATGACGGGAGTGAACTCACACCTATCAATAAGTACACTGACTATAAATGGACTAAATGCATCAATAGAGAAAGTGACAGAATGGATTAAAAAAAAAAAAAAACAGGATCCATCAATATGCTGTCTACAAGAGACACATGTTAGAAACAAAGACTTAAATTTATTAAAAAATCAAAGGATGGAAAAATATATATCAAGCAAACAGCTACCAAAAAAGAGCAGGGGTGGCAATACTAATCTCAGATGAAATAGACTTTAAAAGGAAACCCACCTTAATAGACAGAGAACAGCACTATATAGTGATTAAAGGGCTGATCCATCATGAAGACAACCATAATAAATAGCTATGCACACAGTAACAGGGCTCCAAAATATATAAACTCTAGCAGAATTGAAAAGAGAAATTGAGAATTCCACAATAATAGTAGGAGACATCAACACACCACTCTAGGCAAAGGACAGAACACCCAGAAAGAAACTCAATAAAGATACAGAAAATCTAAAGGACAAAATCAGCTAACTTGAACTCATAGATATGTATAGAACATTCACCCAAGAGCTGCCAAGTACACATTTTTTTTCCAATGCACATGGAACGTTCTCCAGAATAGACCACATCTTAGGCCACAAACCAACCCTCAACAAAATCCAAAACATTGAGATAATACAAAGTACCTTCTCTGATCACAATGCCATCAAAGTAGAAATTAACAACAGAAACAGCAAGGGAAAGAAAAAGCAATCACACGGAAGCTAAATGACACCCTGCTTAAAAACCACTGCGTAAGAGAAGAAATCAAAGATGGAATCCAAAAATTCCTAGAATCAAATGACAAATGAAAACACATCATACAAAAACCTTTGGGATGCAGCAAAGGTAGCGCTCAGAGATCAATTTATAGCAATAGATACACACATCAAAAAAGAAGAAAAGGACAAAATCAAAACATTATCTACACAACTCAAACAAATAGAAAGAGAACAGCAAAAGTAGCCCACAGGCACCAGAAGAAAGGACATAATAAAGATCAAAGCAGAAATAAATGAAATGGAGAATAGAACAATAGAGTCAACAAAAACAAAAGCTGGTTCTTTGAAAGGATCAACAAAATATACAAACCACTGGCCAAACTAATAAAAGAAAAACAAGAGAGGACACAAATAACCCAAAGAAGAAATGAAATGGGTGATATTACAAGAGACTCAACCGAGATTAAAAAAAAAAGGTCATAACTGAGTATTATGAAAATTTGTACTCCAACAAATTTGAAAACCTAGAGGAAATAGACAAATTTTTAGAAACACACTGCCTATCCAAATTGACACAAAATGATGTTGAAAATATGAACAAATCCATAGCAAGAGAAGAGAATGGAAAGGTAATTTTAAAAACTATCAACAAAAGCAACAAGAAAGCCCTGGCCCAGATAGCTTCACTGGAGAATTCTACCAAACATTCAGAGAAGAGATTACACCATGTCATGGATTGAATTTTGTCCCCCCCAACAATGTGTGTATCAACTTGGTTAGGCCATGTGTAGTTGTCCTCCATTTTGTGATTGTAATTTTATGTTGAGAGGATTAGGGTGGGATTGTAACGCCACCCTTACTCAGATCACCTCCCTGATCCAAGGTAAAGGGAGATTCCCTGGGGCGTGGCCTGCCCCGCCTTTTATCTCTCAAGAGATGAAAGGAAGGGAAGCAAGCAGACAGTTAGGGACCTTATACCACCAAGAAAGCAGCACCAAGAGCAGGCTGCATCCTTTGGACATGGGGTCCCCGCACACGAGAAAATCCTCAACCAGGGGAAGATTGAGGACAAGGACCTTCTTCCAGAGCCAACAAAGAGAGAAAGCCTTCCCCTGGAGCTGACAAACTGAATTTGGACTTGTAACCTACTAGACGGTGAGGGAATAAATTTCACTTTGTTAAAACCATAGACTTGTGGTATTTCTGTTATGGCAGCACTAGATGACTAAGACACACCAGTACTACTCAAAATATTTCAGAACATATAAAAGGACGAGATATGTCTGAATTCATGGAAGCCAGCATAACCCTGTACCAAAGCCAGGAAAATATCTACAAAAAAAGAAAATTATAGTCCAATGTTTCTTATGAATACAGATGCAAAAATCCTCAACAAAATTCTAGCCAATAGAATTCAACATCAAATAAAAAATAATACACCACCATCAAGTAGGATTCATAGTAGGTATGCAAGGATGGGTCAGCGTTAGAAAATCAATCAACGTAATCCACCACATAAAAGAATCACATGATCATCTCAATCGATGCAGAAAAGGCATTTGACAATTTCCAACACCCATTCCTGATAAAACTCTCGATAAAATAGGTAGAATGGAAATTCCTGAACATAATACAGAGCATCTACACAAAACCAACAGTGAACATCATTCTTAATGGAGAGAGGCTGAAAGCATTCCCCCTGAGAACAGGAACAAGACAAGGATGCCCTTTATCACCACTCCTATTTAACATTGTGCTGGAAGTCTAGCTAAAGAAACAAGGCAAGAAAAATAAATAAAGAGCATCCAAATTGGTAACAAGTAAAATTTTCCCTATTTGTGGATGACATGATACTATACATAGAAAACTCAAAACAGTCCATGAGAAAACTACTGGAACTAATAGAAAGATTCAGCAGAGTAGCAGAACACAAGATAAATAGAAAAATCAGGTGGATTCCCATACACCAATAAAGAGAGCTATGAAAAGGAAATCAGGAAAACAATGCCATTTATAATAGCCCCTAAAAAGAGAAAATACTTAGGAATAAATCTAACCAGGGTTGTAAAACACCTATACAAAGAAAACTACAAAACACTGCTGCAAGAAACCAAATGAGAGCTACATAAATGGGAAAACATAACGTTCTCATGGATAGGTAGGGTCAACATTGTGAAAATAACAATTCTACCCAAAGCAATCTACAAATATAATGTAACTCCGATCCAAACACAAACAGCATGCTTTATAGAGGTGGAAAAACTGATCATTAACTTTATATTGAGATGAAAGAGGTCCTGGTTAAGTAAAGCACTATCGAAGAAGAATAAAGTAGGGCTTTTTTTTTTTCACACTACCTGACCTCAGAACCTACTATACAGCTATTATAGTCAAAACAGCCTAGTACTTGTACAATGACAGATACATTGACCAATGAAACAGAATTGAGAATCCAGATGTAAATCCATCTACCTACGGTCACCTGATATTTGACAAGGGCCCAAACTTCATCAAATAGGGAAAAAACAGTCTTTTTAATATGGTGCTTGCAAAACAGGATGTTCATCTGCAAAACAAATGAAACAGAAACCATATCTCACACCATACACAAAAACTAATTCAAAACGTATGAAAGACCTAAATACAAAACCAAAAACTATAAATATTACAGAAGAAAAAATAGGATCAATGCTGGAGGCCCTAATACACAGTATTAACAGTATTCACACCATAACTGATAACACACAGACTCCAGAAGATAAACTAGCTAACTGGGATCTTTTAAAACTTAAACACTTATGCTTACCAAAAGACTTCACCAAAAGAGTAAAAAGAGGACCTACACACTGGGAAAAAAACTTTGGCTATTACAAATCCTACAAAGGTCTAATCTCTAAAATCTACAGGAAAATTCAACAGCTCTACAACAAAAAGACAAGCCAGTTAAAGATGGGCAAAGAAAATGAACAGACACTTTTCACCATGCGGCTAACAGACAGATGAGGAAATGCTTGTGATCACTAGCGATTAGTAAAATGCAAATGAAAACCACGATGAGATGTCACCTCACCCTGGTATTACTGGTAGGAATCAAAAGAACTGGAAAATAACAAATGTTGGAAAGGCTGTGGGGAGATTGAACTCTTTTGCACTGCTGGTGGAAAATGATATGGTGCTTCCTTAGAAAGTGGAAATAGAAATACCATGATCCAGCAATTCCACTCCTAGGAATATATCCTAGAGAAATAAGAGTCATCATACCTATAGACATATGCACACCCATGTTCTTTAAAGCATTGTTCACAATAACAAAAAGATGAAAACAACCTAGATGCCTATCAACAGATGAATGAACAAACTACAGTACATACACACCATGGAGTACTTTGCAACAATAAAGAACAATGATGAATCTGAGAAGCATCTCACAACATGGATGAATCTGAAAGGTATTATGCTGAGTAAATAAGTCAGTCACAAAAGGACAAATATTGTATGAAACTAATGCTATAAAAATTCATGAAAAATTTAACACACAAGAGGAACAATCTTTAATGGTTACATGGGAGGTTATGAGGGAGGGGAACGGTGGGGATGGAAAAACACTAAATAGACAGTAGATAAGTAGTAATTTGGTGAAGGGAAAGACACTACAGAGTACTGGGGAAGCCAGCACAGCTTGTACAAGGCAAGGGCATGGAAGCTCCATAGACACATTCAAACTCCATGAGGGAATGAAGTACTTGGCTGAGAGCTGTGGGGACCATGGTCTCGGCGAACATCTAGCTCAACTGGCATAATATAGCTTATAAAGAAAATGTTTTACATTCTACTTTGATGAGTAGCATCTGTGAGCAGCCATCTAATATACTTCACTGGTCTTACCCCTTTGGGAGTAAGAACTTTGGGTTTCCAGCCTCTGCATGTTCTTTCACATTCTATGACGGAGAAAGCCAGCAGAGTTTATGCTTTCAAGTACATTACTGCAAAAGCGAAGTAGTTTTGCTAAGTAAACCTAGTGGTACCAAGAGGTACATGTTCCCAATTAATTGCATCAAAGAGAAACCAAAAAGAGTTTCTCTCATTCTACTTCATTAAGTCAGAGAGTTTCATCTGCTTTTAAAAAACACTGGGTTTCTTGTACATTCTCAGATTGGGAAAAGAATATAAAGTTTGTCCCATTCAAGTACACGTGGCTGCCAGGGTTTTAAATGTTTTCACTGCAAACTTTGTGTAAACAGAATTTGTGCCTTCACATTCTCTGAAGGAGAAAACAGTCAGAGTTTCTCCAATTCAAGTACGTTACTGCAACAGCAATTTAGTTTTGCTAAGTAAACCTTCTGTTACTGGGAGGTATATTTTCCCAATTCACTGCCTGATAGAGAAACTAAAAGACACTTATTCTCATTACCTGTTTTTAAAAAACTGTCTGTAAAGATGCTTGAGAACCATTGTCGGAACTGTGAAAGAATTTGAATGGAGAAACTTTACATTCTTTCTCATTCAGAGAATGTATAAGAAACCTTTTGGTCATGTATGCAAACTTTTTAAAAAACAGGTAAAACCCTCTGACTTCAAGTAGAATGAGAGAAAGTGTATTTTGGTTTCCCTTTGATGTCATGCAGTGAATTGGGGACACGTACATTCTTGTAACACGAGTTTTACTTAGCAAAACTCCATTGCTATTGTGGTAATGTGCTTGAATGGGAGAACTCTGATTGTTTTCTCCTTCATAGAATGTGAAAGACACATGAAGTCCCAGTAACACAAATTTCATATTAAAAAAGCCTAAAACCCTGGCAGCTGCACGTATTTGAATGGGAAAAACTTAAATTCTTTTCCCATTCACAGAATGTATAAGAAACCTTCTTGGGCATGTATGCTGTGTGTTTTAAAAACAGATAGAGCCCTCTGACGTAATCAAATAGAATGAGAGAAACTGTATTTTGATTTCACTTTCATGCAGTGAATTGGGAACATGTATCTCTTGGTAATGCAAATTTTGCTTAGCAAAACTACATCACTTTTGTGGTAATGTATTTGAACAGGAGAAGCTGCATTATTTTCTACTACTCCATTGCTATTGTGGTAATGTACTTGAAAGGGAGAAACTCTGTTTTCTCTTTCATGGAATGTGAAAGACATATGCAGTCTTAGTAACACAAATTTCATATTGAAAAAGTCTAAAGCCCTGGCAACTGCCAGTAACCGAAAGTCAGTATTGGAAACTTCTAACACCCTGGTTAACATTTTGTTCTTCAAAAGAACAAAGTTTACATTCTTTCTCAATTCAGAGAATGGTTCTCGGGCATTTTTGCAGAGGGTTTTTTAAAAACAGATCAAACCCTCTGACTTAATCAAGTAGAATGAGACAAAGGCATGTTCTTGTAACACAAGGTTTCCTTAGCTAAACTCCGTCACTACTACTGTAATATACTTGAATGGGTGAAATTCTGATTGTTTTCTCCTTCATGGAGTGTGAAGGGCACATACGTGGAAGTCCCGGTAAGCTAAATTTCATATTGAAAATATATAGAACTCTGGTGGCTTCCATTCTTGAAAGTGACAAACCTTACATTCGTCTCCCATTCAGAGAATGTATAAGAAACATTTTTGGGCATGTATGCAGAGCGTTTTTTTTTTTTTTTTTTTAAAAAAAAAAACAGTTCAAACTCTTTGACTTAATCAAGTAGAGGGAGAGAAAGTGCTTTTTGGCTTCTCTTTCATAGAATGAATTGGGAACATGTATCTCTTGGTAATACAAGGTTTACTTAGCAAAACTACATCGCTTTTGTGGCAATGTACTTGAAAGTAGAAACCCTGTTTCCTCTTTCATAGAATATGAAAGGCACATGGAAGTGCCTGTAACCCAAAGTTCATATTGAAAACATTTAATACC
This sequence comes from Elephas maximus indicus, assembly GCF_024166365.1. NCBI lineage: Eukaryota > Metazoa > Chordata > Mammalia > Proboscidea > Elephantidae > Elephas > Elephas maximus. The sequence goes on from NC_064829.1 coordinate 25,663,867, forward strand.
CTGGTGGCTTTACCTTATTGAAATGGACAATCTTTACATTCTTTCACAATTCAGAGAATGGATCTCAGGCATATTTGCAGAGGGCTTTTTAAAAACAGATAAAACCCTCTGACTTTATCAAGTAGAATTAGAGAAACTGTATTTTGGTTTGTCTTTCATGCACTGAATTGGGAACATGCACCTTCCTGTAACACAAGTTTTACTTAGCAAAACTACATTGCTTTTGTGGTAATGTACTTGATCAAGAGAAAGTCAGATTGCTTTCTCCTTTATGGAATGTGAAAGGCATGTGCAAGTCCTGGTAATTCAAATTTCTTATTTAAAACATCTAAAACCCTGGTGGTTGCATGTTTTTGAATGGGAGAATCTTTACATTCTTTTCTCATTCAGAGAATGTTTTAGAAATCTTATCAGGCATGAACACACACTGTTTTATAAAAATAGATAAAACCCTTTGACTTAATAAAGTTGGATGGGAGAAGCTGTGTTTTGGTTTCTTTTTCATGCAGTAAATTGGGAACATGAACCTCTGGGTAACATAAGGTTTACTTAGCAAAACTGCATCACTTTTGCATTAATGTACTTGAAAGTAGGAACTCTGATTGTTTTTTCCTTTGTAGAAAGTGAAAGGCACATGGAAGTGCTGGTAACCCAAATTTCTTATTGAAAACATCTAAATTGTTGGTGGCTTTACCTTTTGAAAGGGTCAATCTTTACATGCAAGTTCTTGTAACACAAGGTTTGCTTAGCAAAACTACGTTGTTTTGCAGTAACGTACTTGAACGAGAGGAAATCAGATTATTTTCTCCTTCATGGAACGTGAAAGGCACATGCAAATCCTGGTAACCCAAAGCTCATATTGAAAACATCTAAAACCCTGGTGGCTGCACGTATTTGAAAGGGGGGGAACTTTATATTTTTTTGCATTCAGAAAATATATAAGAAAAATTCTCCAGCATGTACACAGAGTGAGTTTTAAAAACAGATAAAACCCTTGACTCAATAAAGTAGAATGAAAGAGTGTGTTTTGCTTTCTCTTTCCTGCACTGAATTGAGAACATGTACATTATTGTAACACAAGGTTTATTTGGCAAAACTACTTTGCTTTTGCAGTAATGTACTTGAAAGTAGAAGTTCTGATTTTTTTCTCCTGCATAGAATGTGAAAGTCATATACAAGTGCCAATAACCCAAAGTCTGTATTGAAAATACATAAAACTTTTGTGGCTTTATGTTCTAGAAAGGGAAAACTTTATATTTGATATTTCAGAGAATGGTTCTTGGACATTTTTGCAGAGGGGTTTTTAAAATCAGACCAAGCTTTCTGACTTAATCAACCAGAATGAGAGAAACTGTATTTTGGTTTCTCTTTCATGTGATGAATTGGAAACATGCACGTTCTTGTAACACAAGGTTAACTTAGCAAAACTACATTTCTTTTGCAGTAATATACTTGAACAGGAGAAGTTCTGATTGTCTTCTCCTTCATGGAATGTGAAAGGCACATCAAGTCCTGGTGACCCAAAGTTCATATTGAAAATATCTAAAGCCTGGTGCTGCACATATTTGAATGGAAGAAACTTTACATTTTTTCCCATTCAGAAAATGTATAAGAAACCTTATCAGGTATGTTCGCACAGTGTTTTTTAAAAACAGATAAAACTCTCTGACTTATCAAGTAGAATGACATAAGCTGTATTTTGGTTTCTCTTTCATAGAATGAACTGGGAACATGTACCTCTTGGTAACACAAGGCTTAATTAGCAAAACTACATCACTTTTGCAGTAATGTACTTGAAAGTAGGAACTTTAATTCTTTTCTTCACAGAGTGTGAAAGGCACATGGAAATGTCCATAATCTAAAGTTCATATTGAAAACATCTAAAACCCTGGTGGCTTGACCTTATTGAAAAGGAAAACCTTTGCATTCTTTCACAATTCAGAGAAATGCTCTCCAGCACATTTGCAGAGGGTTTTTAAAAACAGATAAACCCTCTGACTTAATCAAGTATAATGAGAGAGGAGGTGGGGCCAAGATGGCAGAGTAGTCAGACACTTTGGGTGATCCTGCATACAACAAAGACCCGAAAAAAACAAGTGAATCGATTATATATATGACAAGCTTGGAGCCCTGAACATCAAATGCAAAGTTGGGAAATCAGACTGAGGGGCATGGGGAGGGAGAAATGGTTCAGAAGTGGCAAGGAATAGCCAGACATGACTCAGAGGGGACTGGTGCCCCTCAGGCACTACCCCCTGGCCTCCACTGCGGTGGAGCTATCCATAGCGTTCAGGATGCAGTCTCCACAGGGAGACAGAGCGAGCCAAACAGAGTCTACTTACACCTCCAGAATCAGAGACTAGAGCTCTCAGCAAAAGATAAGTGCTTGCATCTAATTTACCTCGCAGATCAAATAACACCCCTTGTGAAAGAACTCTCTCCCATTATCTGATCCCCTATCCCTCAGCCCTAGTCCCCAAGCCAGTTTCAGTGGCTGTCAATTTCCCTGGGCCTGAGATAGGTTCTGCTGCATGCCTTGAGCCATTCTACCAGCCTTGGAGAAGGAACAAATTAACAAATGGGGGGGGGGGGAAATAATCTGCTGGCTCCCCTAAGCTGAGAACTCAGGAGAGAAGTGGTTCCTGTGTAGGTATAATTGGTCCATGGTCTTTGAATACCTTTCACCCCTGCATGGATCTGTGTGGGCCCATTTCAGGAGATTAGGCCCTTGCTGGCAAACTGCAATGGTATATACAAATGAGATCTGACCTCAACTGTTTCAGCTGTGTGGTGGAGTGGTGGGTTTTTGACATTAGACACAGCTCTGCCTATTAAGCAGAGTCCTCACCCACCCATATCACGGGACTGGGGACTGGTGGCCCCACCCACACCACTTATCCACCTGCAACAGGGGTCTCAGGATAAGTGGTCCCTCCCAGTCCTTACAGCCAAAAACATCGGGTGCGCATGGTCCAGCTGCAGGACCCACCCACCTGTGCATTCTAGCATGTGATCCTCTGCTGCAACCAGATACCTGTGCCTACAGCAATCACCCCTGCTCCTCCAAAACTGTAGGAGAGCCTGCACCACACTCTTGGTGACTGACTACCTGAACACCTCAGCTGAATCTATACAAAAAAGTGAATTGACTCCTAGGCTCATATACCTGGTAACAGCTATAGCCATCTGGTGACAGGACATTAGAGCTTCAAAGGAGCAAATAATCAAGCTAGCTTACTCAAGCAGCCTATGTGGGCATATCAAAACAAAAGAAAGCAAGAAGGTGGGACACAGTAGCAAACATAAAATAAATTAATACAATAACTTAGAGATGGCTTGGAGACAACAGTCAATAAAGACTGTCAAAGAAAATTAAAAAAAAAAAAAAAGAAGCAGACCATTATCTCTTCAATAAGTTCCCAAACAAAGAATCAAGGAATCTTCCAAAAGAAGTGATATTCCTGGAATTACCAGAGGTAGAATACAAAAGATTAATATACAGAACACTTCAAGATCAGGAAGGAGATCAGGCAAAATGCAGAGCAAGCAAAGGAACACACAGATAAAGTAGTAGAGGAAATTAAGAAGGTTATCCAAGACAATAATGACAAATTTAATACTCTGCAAGAATCCATAGAGAGATAGCAATCAGAAATTCGGAAGATTAACAGTAAAATTTCAGAATTAGACCACTCATTAGAAAGTCAGAAAAACAGAACTAAGAAAATGGAAGTCAGAATTAGTGAGAATGAAAATAGAACACTTGGCACCAATATATTTGAAGAAAAGTCAATTAACAGAATTTTTAAAAAATTGAGAAACCCTAAGAGTCATATCCCCTACATGTCTGTCAGTTTGCCGTACTGTGGGGGCTTGTGTGTTGCTGTGATGCTGGAAGCTCTGCCACCGGTATTCAGATACCAACAGGGTCACCCACTCAGGACAGATTTCAGCTGAGCTTCCAGCCTAAGACAGACTAGGAAGGAGGACCCAGCAGTCTGCTCCTGAAAAGCATTAGCCGGTGAAGACCTTATGAATAGCAGCGGAACATTGTCTGATACAGTGCTGGAAGATGAGCCCCCCAGGTTGGAAGGCACTCAAAAGATGACTGGGACAGAGCTGCCTCCTCAAAGTAGAGTTGACCTAAATAATGTGGATGGAGTAAAGCTTTCGGGACCTTCATCTGCTGATGTGGCATGACTCAAAATGAGAAGAAACAGCTGCGAACATCCATTAATAATCAGAACCTGGAATATACGAAGTATGAATCTAGGAAAATTGGAAAACGTCAAAAATGAAATGGAACGCATAAACTTCGATATCCTAGGAATTAGTGAGCTGAAATGGACTGGTATTGGCCATTTTGAATCCCACAATCATATAGTCTACTATGCTGGGAATGACAACGCAAAGAGGAATGGTGTTGCATTCATCATCAAAAAGAACGTTTCAAAATCTATCCTGAAGTACAACGCTATCAGTGATAGGATAATATACATACGTCTACAAGGAAGACCAGTTAATACAAATATTATTCAAATTTACGCGCCAACCACTAGGGCCAAAGATGAAGAAATAGAAGATTTTTATCAGCTACCGCAGTCTGAAATTGATCAAACATCCAGTCAAGATGCATTGATAGTTACTGGTGATTGGGATGCGAAAGTTGAAAACAAAGAAGGATCAGTAGTTCGAAAATACGGCCTTAGTGATAGAAACAATGCCGGAGATCAAATGATAGAATTTTGCAAGACTAATGACTTCTTCCTTGCAAATACCTTCTTTCACTAACATAAACGGAGACTATACACACGGACCTCACCAGATGGAACACACAGAAATCAAGTTGACTATATCTGTGGAAAGAGACGATAGAAAAGCTCAATATCAGCAGTAAGAACAAGGCCAGGGCCCGATTGTGGAACAGACCATCAATTGCTCATATACCAGTTCAAGCTAAAACTGAAGAAAATCAGAGCAAGTCCACAAGAGCCAAAATATGACCTTGAGTATATCCCACCTGAATTTAGAGACCACCTGAAGAACAGATTTGAAACATTGAACTGCAGCAACCAAAGACCAGACGAGTTGTGGAATGACATCAAGGACATCATCCATGAAGAAAGCAAGAGGTCACTGAAAAGACGGGAAAGAAAGAAAAGACGGGAAAGAAAGAAAAGACCAAGATGGATGTCCGAGGAGACTCTGAAACTTGCTCTTGAGCGTCGAACAGCTAAAACAAAAGGAAGAATTGATGAAGCAAAAAAACTGAACAGAAGATCTCAAAGAGCGTCTCGAGAAGACAAAGTAAAGTATTATAATGACATGTGCAAAGAGCTGGAGATGGAAAACCAAAAGGGAAGAACATGCTCGGCGTTTCTCGAGCTGAAAGAACTGAAGAAAAAATTCAAGCCTCGAGTTGCAATAGTGAAGGATTCCATGGGGAAAATATTAAACGATGCAGGAAGCATCAAAAGAAGATGGAAAGAATACACAGAGTCACCATACCAAAAATAATTAGTTGATATTCAACCATTTCAAGAGGTGGCATATGATCAGGAACCAATGGTACTGAAGGCAGAAGTCCAAGCTGCTCTGAAAGCATTGGCGAAAAACAAGCCTCCAGGAATTGATGGAATATCAATTGAGACGTCTCAACAAACAGATGCAGTGCTGGAGGTGCTCCCTCGTCTATGCCAAGAAATATGGAAGACAGCTACCTGGCTAACTGACTGGCAGAGATCCATATTTATGTCTATTACCAAGAAAGGTGATCCAACTGAATGTGGAAATTATAGAACAATATCATTAATATCACACACAAGCAAAATTTTGCTGAAGGTCATTCAAAAACGGCTGTAGCAGTATATCGACAGGGATCTGCCAGAAATTCAGGCCGGTTTCAGAAGAGGGTGTGGAACCAGGGATATCATTGCTGATGTCAGATGGATTCTGGCTGAAACCAGAGAATACCAGGAGGATGTTTACCTGTGTTTTATTGACTATGCAAAGGCATTCGACTCTGTGGATCATAACAAACTATGGATAACACTGCAAAGAATGGGAATTCCAGAACACTTAATTGTGCTCATGAGGAACTTTTACATAAATCAAGAGGTAGTTGTTCAGACAGTACAAGGGGATACTGATTGGTTTAAAGTCAGGAAAGGTGTGCGTCAGGGTTGTGTTCTTTCACCATACCTATTTAATCTGTATGCTCAACAAATAATCTGAGAAGCTGGACTATATGAAGAAGAATGGGGCATGAGGATTGGAGGAAGACTCATTAACGACCTGCATTATGCAGATGACACAACCTTGCTTGCTGAAAATGAAGAGGACTTGAAGCACTTCCTAATGAAGATCAAAGACCACAGCCTTCAGTATGGATTGCACCTCAACATAAAGAAAACAAAAATCCTCACAACTGGATAAATGAGCAACACCATGATAAACGGAGAAAAGATTGAAGTTGTCAAGGATTTCATCTTACTTGTATTAGGGCCTCTAGCATTGATCTTATTTTTTCTTCCATGGTCTTTATAGTTGTTGTCTTTACATTTAGGTCTTTGATCCATTTGGAATTAGTTTTCGTGCATGGTGTGAGGTATGGGTCCTGTTTCATTTTTTTTGCAGGTTGATATCCAGTTTTGCCTGCACCATTTGTTAAAAAGACTGTCTTTTCCCCATTTGATGGACTTTGGGCCCTTGTGGAAGATCAGGTGACTGTAGGTGGATGGATTTACACCTGGATTCTCAGTTCTCTTCCATTGGTCAATGCATCTGTCATTGTACAAGTACCAGTGTTTTGACTACTGCAGCTGTATAGTAGGTTCTGAGGTCAGGCAGTGGGAGTCCTACTTTATTTTTCTTCTGCTTTACTTATGTGGGGTTTCTTCCCTTTCCACATAAACTTAATGATTAGCTTTTCCATCTCATTAAAGAATGTTGCTGGTATCTGGATAGGGATTGCATTGTATTTCTAAACTACTTTGGGTAGAATTGTCATTTTCTCAATGTTGAGTCTACCTATCCATAAACATGGTATGTTTTTCCATTTATGTAAGTCTGTTTTGGCTTCTTGCAGTAGTGTTTTGTAGCTTATTTATGTGCTGGATTGCATTGATTGATTTTCTAATGTTGAGCCATGCTTACATACCTGGGATGAAGCCTACTTGGTCATGGTGTATTATTTTTTTGATATGATGCTGAATTCTACTGGCTGGAATTTTGTTGAGGATTTTTGCATCTATATTTATGAGAAATATCGGTCAGTAATTTGCTTTTTTTGTGGGGTCCTTGCCTGGTTTGGGTATCAGGGTTATGCTGGTTTCATAGAATGAATTTGGAAGAATCACTTCCTTTTCTGTGTTCTGAAATAGTTTGAGTAGTACTGGTAAAAACTCTTCTCTGAATGGTAGAATTCTCCAGGAAGCCATCTGGAGCAGGGTTTTTGTTGTTGTTGTTGGGAGTTTTTTTTTTTTAAATTACCTTTTAAATCTCTTCTTTTGTTATGGTCTCTTCAGACTTTTCCACATCATTTTGTGTTAGTTTGGGTAAGTACTGTGTCTCTAGAAATTTGTCCGTACCCTCTAGGTTTTCACATTTGTTGGAGTGTAGTTTTTAATAATACTGTTACGAGCCTTTTTATTTCACTTGGTTCTGTTGTAACGTCTGCCATTACATTACTTATTCGGGCTATTTGCATACACCCCTGTTTTTCTTTTGTCAGTTTGGCCAGTGGTTTGTAGATTTTGTTGACCATTTCAAGGAGCCAACTTTTAGTTTTGTTGATTCTTTCCATTGTTTTTCTACTCTCTATTCCATTTATTTCTGCTGCAACCTTTATTAGTTCCTTTCTTCTGGTGGCTGTGGGGTTCATTTGCTGTTCCCTTTCTATTTGTTCAAGTTATGTAGCTAATGTTTTGATTTGGTCCCTTTCTTCTTTTTTGATGTGTCCATCTATTGCTATAAATTGACTTCTGAGCACCACCTTTTCTATGTCCCAAACGTTTTGCTATGATGTGTTTTCATTCTCGTTTGATTCTATGAAATGAAGAAAAACAAAAAGGAAGAAAGGGAAAGAGAAAATAAGAAATAAATTTAAAAAAAGAAAGCCCTTTAGGGTTCCCACTTGCACAGCTATGCAGATGGAGAAAGTGACTTCCAGCTGTGCAGCACATCCTGGCTAGAAGGGGCGGAGATGGCACACAGTGCCAGTTATTCAGGAGACAGGAAAAGAAGGTAAGTAGACAGGGTCGAGAAACTGAGAAATAAAGAAAACCAAAAAAGAAAAATGATAGACAAAAAGAAAGAAAAGCCCCAGCAATCCCACCGGTGCAGCTGCAGAGACCAAGGAAGTGGCTCCCAAGCCACATAGTACAGGCTGGCTAGAAGGGGCGGAGATGGCACACAGCACCAGGTATTTAGGAGACAGGAAAAGAAGGTAAGTAGAGAGAGCTGAGAAACTGAGAGATGAAGCAAGATAAACAGGAAAAAAGAGTGTATAAGGAACCATCTCAGGCACGTACACACACTGCTTTCTAAAAACAGATAAAACCCTGTGACTTAATCAAATAGAATGAGTGAAACTGTATTGGTTTTTCTTTTACAGATTGAATTGGGAACATGTACGTCTTGGTAACACAAGGTTTACATAGCAAACTACATTGCTTTTGCAGTAATGTACTTGAACGAGAGAAACTGATGGTTTTCTCCTTCATGGGATGTGAAAGGCACAGGCAACTTCTGGTAACCCAAAGTTCACATTGGAAACATTTAAAACCCTGGTGGCTGCAAGTGTTTTAATGTGAAAAACTTAACATTCTTTCCTCATTCAGAGAATGTATAAGAAACCTTCTGTGGTATGTACACATAGTGTTTTTTAAAAACAGATAAAACTCTCTGACCAGTTGAATGAGAGAAACTGTTCAGGTTTCTTTTTCGTAGAATGAATTAGGAACATGTAGCTCTTGGGAACACATGGTTTACTTAGTAAAACTACACTGTTTTTGTGGTAATGTACTTGAACGAGAGAAACTGATGGTTTCCTTCTTCATGGAATGTGAAAGGCAAATGCAAGTGCCAGTAATTCAAAGTTGCTATTGAAAACTGTTGACTCTACGTTCACGAAAGGGACAAGCTTTACACTCTTTTCCATTCACAGAATATATGAGAAACCTTCTAAGGCATTTACACACAGTGCTTTTTAGAAACAGGTAAAACCCTCTGACGTAATCAAGTAGAATAAGAGAAATTGTATTTTTGGTTTGTTTTTCATTCACTGAATTGGAACCATGCATGTTCTTGTAACACAAGGTTTACTCAGCAAAAGTATATATCCCTTTTGCAGTAATGCACTTCAAAGTACAAGCTCTGATTATTTTCTCCTTCACAGAATGTGTAAGTCACATGCAAGTTCCAGTTACCCAAAGCTCATATTGAAAACTCCAAAAACCCTGGTAGCCATGTATATGAAGGGGAGAAACATTACATTCTTAACCCATTTGCAGAAGGTATAAGAAACCTTCTTGGGCATGTATGCACACTGCTTTTTTTTAAATTGTGCTTTAAGTGAAAGTTTACAAATCAAGTCAACCTCTCATACAAAAATTTATATACACCTTGCTATATACTCCAAATTGCTCTCCCCTAATATATATATATATTTTTTTAATATATATATATATTTTTTTTAATGAAACAGCACACTCCTTTCCACTCTCTCTTTGCATGTCCGTTTGGCCACCTTCTGACCTGTGCCCTCTCATCTCCCCTCCATAAAGGAGATGCCTACATAGTCTCATGTCTCTACTTGATTCAAGGAGCTCATTCTTCACCAGTATCATTTTCTATCCCATTGTCCAGTCCAATTCTTGTCTGAAGAGTTAGCCTTGGGAAGGGATCCTGTCTTGGGCTAACAGAAGGTCTGGGAACCATGACCACGAGGGTGCTTCTAGTCTCAGTCAGACCATTAAGACTGGTTTTTTATGAGAATTTGGGGTCTGCATCCCACTACTCCCTCAGGGGTTCTCTGTTGTGTTCTCTGTCAGGGCAGTCATCGGTTGTAGCCAAACACCATCTAGTTCTTCTGGTCTCATGTTGATGTAGTCTCTGGTTTATGTGGCCCTGTCTGATTCTTGGGCTTATAATTACCTTGAGTCTTTGTGTTCTTCACTCTCTTTTACTTCAGGTGGGTTGAAACCCATTGAAGCATCTTAGATGGCCTCTTGCTAGTGTTCAAGACCCCAGACGACACTCTCCAAAGTGGGACGCAGAATGTTCTCTTACAGATTTTATAATACCAATTGACTTAGATGTCCCCCGAAACCATGGTCCCCAAATCCCTGCCCCTGCTACACTGGCCTTCAGAGCTTACAGTTTATTCAGGATACTTCTTTGCTTCTGGTTTAGTCCAGATGTGCTAATCTCTCCTGTACTCTGTATTGTCTTCCCCTTCACCTAAAATAGTTCTCATCCTCTATCTAATTAGGGAAAACCACTCTTCCTCCCTTCCTCCCTCCCCCTAATCATAACCATCAACGAACATTTTCTTCTCTGTTTAAACTATTTCTTGAGATCTTATAATAGTGGTCTTATACAATACTTGTCCTTGTGCAGCTGACTAATTTCACTCAGCATAATGCATTCCAGATTCCTATATGTTATGAAATGTTTCACAGATTCATCACTGTTCTTTATCGATCTGTAGTATTCCATTTTGTGAATATACCATAGTTTATTTATTCATTCATCCATTGATGGGCACCTTGGTTGCTTACATCTTTTTCCTATGGTAAACAGTGCTGCAATGAACATGGGTGTGCATATATCTGTTCGTGTAAAGGCTGTTATTTCTCTAGGATATATTCCAAGGAGTGGGATTGCTGGATCATAGGGTAGTTCTATATCTAGGTTTTTAAGGAAGAGTCAAATAGATTTCCAAAGTGGTTGTACCATTTTACATTCCCACCAGCAGTGAATAAGTGTTCCAGTCTCTCCACAACCTCTTCAACATTTATTATTATGTGTTTTTTGGATTAATGCCAGCCTTGTTGCAGATGGATTCTCATTGTAGTTTTGATTTGCAATTCTCTAATGGCTAATGAGAATGAGAATTTCCTCATATATCTGTTAGCTACCTGAATGTCTTCTTTAGTGAAGTACCTGTTCATACCTTTTGCCCATTTTTTAATTGGGTTGTCTTTTTGTTGTTGAATTTTTGCAGTATCGTGTAGATTTTAGAGATCAGGTGCTGATCGGAAATGTCACAGCTAAAAACTATTCCCCAATCTCTAGGCAATCTTTTCACTCTTTTGGTGAAGTCTTTGGAGGAGCACAGGTGTTTGATTTTTAGAAGCTCCCAGTTATCTAGTTTTTCTTCTGCATTGTTAGTAATGTTTTAATACTGTTTATGCCATGTATTAGGGCTCCTAGCATTGTCTCTATTTTTTCTTCCATGATCTTTATTGTTTTAGATTTTATATTTAGGTCTTTGATCCATTTTCAGTTAGTTTTTCTACATGGTGTGAGGTATGGGTTTTGTTTAATTTTTTTTGCAAATGGATATCAAGTTACGCCAGCACATTTTGTTAAAGAGACTGTCTTTTCCCATTTAAGTGACTTTGGGCCTTTGTCAAATACCAAGTGCTCATATGTGGATGGATTTATATCTGGATTCTCAATTCTGTTCCATTGGTCTATGTATCTGTTGTAGTACCAGTACCAGGCTTCTTTGACTACTGTGGCAGTATAATAGGTTCTAAAAACAGGTAGAGTGAGGGCTCCCACTTTGTTCTTCTTTTTTAGTAATGCTTTACTTATCCGGGGCCTCTTTCCCTTCCATATAAAGTTGGTGATTTGTTTCTCCATCTCATTAAAAAATGTCACTGGAATTTGGATCAAAATTGCATTGTATCTATAGATCGCTTTTGGTAGAATAGACATTTTTACAATGTTAAGTCTTCCTATCCATGAGCAAGGTATGTTTTTCCACTTATGTAGGTCTCTTTTGTTTTCTTGCAGTAGTGTTTTGTAGTTTTCTTTGTATAAGTCAATTACGTGTCTGGTAAGATTTATTCCTAAGTATTTTATCTTCTTGGGGGCCACTGTAAATGGTATTGATTTTGTGGTTTCCTCTTTGATGTTCTTTTTATTGGTGTAGAGGAGTCCAACTGATTTTTTTATATTTATCTTGTATCCTGATACCCTGCTGACCTCTTCTATTAGTTTCAGTAGTTTTCTGGAGGATTCCTTAGTATTTTCTGTGTATAAGATCATGTCCTCTGCAAATAGAGATACTTTGACTTCTTCCTTGCCAATCTGGATGCCCTTTATTTCTTTATCTAGCCCAATTGCTCTGGCTAGGACCCCCAGCACGATGTTGAATAAGAGTGGTGATAAAGGGCATCCTTGTCTGGTTCCCGTTCTCAAGGGGAATGCTTTCAGACTCTCTCCATTTAGGATGATGTTGGCTGTTGGCTTTGTATAAATGCCCTTTATTATGCTGAGGAATTTTCCTTCTATTCCTATTTTGCTGAGAGTTTTTATCATGAATGGGTGTTGAACTTTGCCAAATGCCTTTTCTGCATCAATTGATAAAATCATGTGATTCTTGTCTTTTATTTTATTTATATGATGGATTACATTAATTGTTTTTCTAATGTTGAACCATCGCTGCATATCTGGTATGAATCCCATTTGGTCATGGTAAATTATTCTTTTGCTATGTTGTTGAATTATATTGGCTAGAATTTTGTTGAGGATATTTACATCTAAGTTCATAAGGGATATAGGTCTATAATTTTCTTTTTTAGTGGTGTCTTTACCTGGTTTTGGTATCAGGGATATGCTGGCTTCATAGAATGCTCCTTTTCTATGCTCTGAAATACCTTTAGTAGTAGTGGTGTTAACTCTTCTCTGAAAGTTTGGTAGAACTCTGCAGTGAAGCCATCTGGGCTAGGGCTTTTTTTGTTGTTGTTGGGAGTTTTTTGATTACCTTTTCAATATCATCTTTTGTTATGTGTCTATTTAGTTGTTCTACCACTGTTTGTGTTACTTTAGGTAGGTGGTGTGTTTCTAGGAATTCATCGATTTCTTCTAGGTTCTCAAATTTGTTAGAGTACAATTTTTCACAGTAATCCAATACGATTCTTTTAATTTCATTTGGGTCTGTTGTAATATCATCCATCTCATTTCTTATTTGAGTTATTTGCTTCCTTTCCTGTTTTTCTATCATCAGTTTGACCAATGGATTATTGAATTTGTTATTTTTTTTCAAAGAACTAGCTTTTGATCTTCTTAATTCTTTCAAATGTTTTTCTGTTTTCTATTTCATTTCATTCTTCTCTAATTTTTATTATTTGCTTTTTTCTGGTGCCTGAGGGTTTCTTTTGTTGCTCTCTTCATATTTGTTCAAGTTATAAGGATAATTCTTTGATTTTGGCCCTTTCTTCTTTTTGGATGTATGCATTTATTGATATAAATTGACCTCTGAGCAGTGCTTCCACTGTGTCCCAAACTTTGTGATAGGAAGTGTTTTCATTCTCATTGGATTCTATGAATTTCTTTACTCCATCCTTAATATCTTCTATAACCCGGCTTATTCCAGGCTTAATGTCTTCTATATCCCTGTCTTTTTTGAGCAAGGTATGTTCAGTTTCCAAGTGTTTAATTTCTTTTTCATGCTTTTTCTGTTATTGATTTCTTCTTTTGCGGCCTTATGGTCAGAGGCAATGGTTTGTAATATTTCAATATTTCGGATTCTACTAAGACTTGCTTTATGACCTAATATGTGGTCTATTCTAGAGAAGGTTCCATGTACACTAGTAAGGAAAGTATACTTGAACTTCTATCCGGTGGAGTGTTCTGTATATGTGTATATGTTCAAGTTGGTTGATTGTGGCATTTAGATCTTTCGTGTCTTTATTGAGCTTCTTTCTGGATGCCCTGTCCTTCGCCGAAAGTGGTGTTTTGAAGTCTCCTGCTGTCATTGTGGAGCTGTCTATCTCACTTTTCAATGCTGTTAGAGTTCGTTTTATGTATCTTGCAGCCCTGTCATTGGGTGCAGGAATATTTAATATGGTTATATCCTCATGGTATATTGTCCATTTAATCATTATATAGTGTCCTTACTTATCTTTTGTGGCGGATTTAATTTCAAAGTCTATTTTGTCAGAAATTAATATTGCCATTCCCGCTCTTTTTTGATTGTTGTTTGCTTGATATATTTTTCCATCCTTTGAGTTTTAGTTTGTTTGTGTCTCTAAGTTTAAGGTGTGTGTATTGCAAGCAACATATAGATGGATCACTTTTTCTTTTAAATCCATTCTGCCACTCTCTGGTGCATTAAGTCTATTCACATTCAGAGTAATTATGGATAGGTATGAATTTAGTGACATCATTTTGATGTCTTTTTTGTGTGTGTTCTAGAAGTTTCTTTTTCTCACTCAATTTTTTGTGCTGAGTAGTTTATATATTGTCTTTTCTTCTTGTTCATTGTTGTTGGTTTTGTTTCTGCTGAGTCTCTATTTTTTTCTTGTATTTTATTTTGATGTGTAGAATTGTCTCCTTTGTGGTTACCTTAATATTTACCCCTATTCTTTTAAATTTAAATCTAACTTTTATTTCTTTATATTGCTTTGTCTTCCTCTTCATATAAAAGATCTATAACTACATTTCTTAGTCCCTCTTTATTGCTTTAATATTGTTTTCTTTTGCCTAATAACATCGCTGTTTCCCTCTTTTGAGCGTTTTTTTATCTGGATTAATTTTTGTGATTTCCCTGTCTGGGTTGACATCTGATTGTTCTGTCCAGTGTTCCAGTCTTGAGTTGATACCCGATATTATTGATCTTCTAACCAAAGAATTCCCTTCAGTATTTCTTGTAGTTTTGGTTTGTTTTTACGAATTCCCAAACTTCTGTTTATCTGGAAATGTCCTAATTTCACTTTCATATTTGAGAGACAGTTTTGCTGAATATACAATTCTTGGCTGGCAATTTTTTCTCCTTCAGTGCTTTGTATAAGTCATCCCATTGCCTTCTTCCCTGCATGGTTTTGCCGAGTAGTCTGAGCTTATCTTTGTTGACTCACCTTTGCAGGTGACTTTTCATTTATCCCTAGCTGCTCTTAATATTCTCTCTTCACCTTTGGTTTTGCAAGTTTGATTATAATAGGTCTTTGTGACTTTCTTTTAGAATCTGCCTTATGTGGACTTTGACGGGCATTTTGGATAGATATCTTCTCTTCTTTCACGATATCAGGGAAGTTTTCTGCCAATAAGTCTTCATCAATTCTCTATTTTCAGTTAACCCTCCCTGTTCTGGTACTCCAATCACTTATAGGTTATTTCTCTTAATAGAGTCCCTCATGTTTCTTAGAGTTTCTTCATTTTTTAAAAATTCTTTTATCCTATTTTTCTTTGAATATATTGGTGTGAAGTCTTTTATCTTCAGTCTCACTAATTTTGACTTCTATTTCCTCAATTCTACTTCTGTAACTTTCTATCGAGTTGTCTAATTTTGTAATTTTATTGTTAATCTTCTGAATTTCTGATTGCTGTCTGTCTATGGATTTTTCCAGCTTATTAAGTTTTTCATTATGTTCCTAAATAACTTTTTTAATTTCTTCAACTGCTTTATCTATGTGTTCCTTGGCTTGTTCTATATATTGCCTGTTCTTTCCTGATGTCTTGAAGGGTTCTGTATATTAATCTTTTGTATTCTGCATCCAGCAATTCCAGGAAGGCACTTTCGTCTAGAAAATCCCTTGATTCTTTGTTTTGAGAGCTTGTTGATGTGATCATGGTCTGTTTCTTTATGTCATTTGATATTGACTGCTGTCTCTGAGCCATCTATATGTTATTGTATTGGTTTATTAGTTTATTTTATGTTTTCTTACTGTGTCATAGCTTCTTGCTTTATTTTGTTTTGTTTTGATATGCCCAAATGGGTTGCTTGAGTGAGCTAACTTGATCATTTTCACCTTTGAAGCTCTGACGTCTTGTCACCAGATGTCTAGGGCTGTTATTATGTATATCAGACTAGGAGTCCATTCACTTTTCTTGTATGGATTCAGTTCAGGTGTCCAGGTAACTGCTCATCAAGTGTGTGGTACAGGCTCTATTCTACAGCCTTAGAGGAGCAGAGGTGATTGGTGTAGGTACTGGTAATCGGTTGTAGCAAGGGGTCATGCTCTGAACAAGGCAAAGGGCTGAGAATCATCCCCCAAGTGTCTCTGAGGAAAGCATGTCCCTATTCCCTACAGCATATAGGGGGGTGGGTTCTTCAGACAGACCATGGGCACCCAAAGTTTTTGGTTGTAAGTACTGGGAGGTACCAGTTATCCTTGGACACCTGTCACAGGTGGAGCCACCATTCCTTAGGCCCCTGATGTGGGTAGGTAAAGACTCTGTTTAATAGGCAAAGTGGTGTCAAATGTCAAATACCCACCTCTCCACCACACAGCTGAAACAGTTGTTGCCTGCCAACAAAGGCCTATTCTGAAATAGGCCCACACAGGCTCATGCAGGAGGGAAAGGTTCTCAAAGTCCATGGACTGTATATGCCTGGAGAGGAGCCACTTCTGTCCTGAGCTCCCCAGGTTAGTGGAGCTGGCAAATTATCTTTTCCCCCAAATGTGAATTTGTTCCTTCTCCAAGGCTGGACAGATGGTTCTATGTGCTCAACAGGGCCTATCTCAGGCCTAGGCAAATCAACATACGCTGATGCTGGCTTGGGAGCAGGGGGCGTGGTAAAACATATGCAAGTACTTAACTTTTGCCAAGAGCACTGTTCTTCTCTCCGTCTGGAGGTGTGAGTAGGCTGTGTGGCAGGCTGCTTCTCCCTAAGGAAACTGAGTGGCCAAAGCCACTCCCAGGAAGGGTGCCTGGGGGCTTCTGGCAATTCACGTCCAGTAATTCCTCTCCACTTCTGAACTGTCTCTTCCTTCCCTGCTCCTCAGTTCATTTTCTAACTTTGCCTTTGATGTTCAGGGCTCCTAGCTTGTCATAAATATACTCCTTTCACTTTTTTTCAGGTCTTTGTTGTAAGAGTGCTCAATGGAAGCATCTGTCTATTCCAACATCTTGGCCCTGCCTCCACACTGCTTTTTAAGAACAGATAAAAACCCTCTGACTTAATCAAGTAGAAAGAATGATACTGTGTATTGGGTTCTCTTTTATAGGATGAATTGGGAACATATACCTCTTGGTAACACAGTATTTACTTAGCAAAACTACATCTTTTTTGCTAATATAATTGAAAGTAGAACCTCTGACTGTTTTCTCCTTCATAGAATGTGAAGGCACATGCATGTGCCATAACCCAAAGTTCTTACTGAAAGCATCTGAAATCCTGATGGCTTTACATTCTTGAAAGGGACAAATTTTACATTCTTTAACAATTAAAAGAATGGTTCTCAGGCATCTTTGCAGAGGGTTTTGTAAAAACAGGTAAAACCCTCTGACTTAATCAAATAGAATGTGAGAAACTGTATTTTGATTTCTCTTTCATGCAGTGAGTTTGGAACATATAACACTTGTTAACACCAAGTTTACTTAGCAAATTACTTTGCTTTTGTGATAATGTACTTAAATAAGAGAAACTCTGCATTGTTTTCTACTTCAGGGAATCTTCAAGGCTCATGCAAGTGCCTGTAACCCATAGTTCATACTGAAAGCATCTAAAACCCTGGTGGCTTTATTTTCTTGAAAGAGACAAACTACATTCTTTCACAATTCAGAGAATTGTTCTTGGGCATCTTTGCAGAGGGTTTTTTAAAAACAGTTATAGCCCTCTGACTTAAGCAAGTAGAATGAGAAAAAGTATATATTGAATTATTTTTCATGCAATGAATTGAAAACAGGCACATTCTTGTAACACAAGTTTTACTTAGGAAAATCACATTGCATTTGCAGTAATGTACTTGACCGTGAGAAACTCTGGTGGTTTTGTCTTTCATGGGATGTGAAAGGCA
Organism: Elephas maximus indicus; assembly: GCF_024166365.1. Taxonomy (NCBI): domain Eukaryota; kingdom Metazoa; phylum Chordata; class Mammalia; order Proboscidea; family Elephantidae; genus Elephas; species Elephas maximus. Next base: position 25,681,842 of record NC_064829.1, read on the forward strand.
CATGGAAGTCCCAGTAAGAAAAATTTAATACTGAAAACATCTAAAACTCTGATGAATTCATGTTGTTGAAAAGGAGAAATAAAGAGGAGGAACCAATATGGAGCTATAGACAGAAGCACCATGCCATCCCTCCACAGCAAAGACTGAAAAAACTAAGGAAAACAGAAAGACATCATTTGGAACCCTAAGCATCAAATGAAGAGATAAAGAACTCAGCCAAACACCAAATGGAATAAGAAACTGACAGGGAACACAGAGAGAAGAGACATACATGTGGAGGTCCCCTTAATCAGCTAATGCAGTATGGATTCACCATCTTGGACTTCTGTTGGAGATTGGTGGACAGGAAGTATGGAAAAGTAGCTTCATGAGGCTCCCAGAAGGAGACAGAGCACCCGGTAACCAGTAATATACATTTTCTCACCTCCCATCCTTCTCCCCTCTGTTTCGTACCTGGCTGAAGTCACTCAGCCAGCTGGGAAGAGCAGAGTTGGTGCTGCTTGGATTTGCCCTGCCCACACTGCCTGGCTCCATCAGTGCCATTTGTTTTGTGTTGCTTTTTTTGGCTTCTTTTGGTTTCCTCCCTGTCTCTCACCAATGCTCCCTCCTTTCTCTTGAGCACCTGACTCCGTGTACCAGCTTTGCTTCTTCTCGAAAAGCTGTGAAGCACCACTCGGCTGGAGAACTGCTTCCCTGGACTGCTCCCACCACACGGTGGGATCCCTGGGGTCTTTTTCTGTTTAATTTAGTCTTGTTTGTTTTCTTTTTATTTTTTTGTTGTACTGCCTGGCTGGGAGGCACTTCCCAGCCTGTACAGCCATGCCAGTGGGATCCCTTGGGACATTTCTTTTTTTGTTTTGTTTTGTTTGTTCCTTTGTTTTCTTTTTCTTTGTGTGGCTTGTGATCCCCTACTAGCCAGGCTGTAATGTGTTGCCTGGGAGTCAGTTTCCCGGTCTTCACAGACACACCAGTGAGATCCCTGGAGGCTTTTCTTTTTCTTATTTTTATTTATTTTCTCTTTTTCTTTTGGTTTTTCTCCGTTTCTGAGTTTCTCATATCTCCACTTTGATACTAAGCTCCCTTAAGACCCTTTTTTCTTTTGTAAATTTGTTTGTTTTGGGCCCCTGTTTATCTTTCCTCTCTCTCTTCTTTCCCATACTCAGCTCCACACATCACAACCTTCCCCTTCCTTCCTGCCTACCTGCAGCTTGTGCTGAACATACACTTGCAAGCAGCAAAGGCATGGCCTACTGGAACCTGCCTTGCACTGACTCGCTGCTTGCCCTGTCTGCCCTAGTACACTGCACACACAACCCATCCTTCCCTCCATTCCAGCTGGATCTGCCTTGATGCACTATAGCTGAACAAGTAGCCCTGCCCATTGGACAAGGAGGTGGAAATATGCCCATGGATGAACAAACAACAAAGAACACAGAGCCTGCCTGCTCAGACACAGCCAAATAAAACAAAAAAGCAGAACAAAAGAAATAAATCTACAATCAAGAAATGAAGAAAATAACTACTGAGTGTCCTGAAGACAGCAGATAATATCAAAACATATTTTAAAAAAGGACTGGATGGTTCCAGTAGGCACCCAAAATAAAACACAAGATGACTTTCCAGAAGAAGAAAAGGCACTAGAGCTACCTGATAGGGAATTCAAGTCTCTAAGATTCAGAGCTACCCAAGAATTGAAGCAAAAAGCAGACAAAAATAAGGAAAAAATAAACAAATTCACAGAAAAAGCAGACAAATTCATGGGAAATACAGACCAAAAAATGGAGGAATTCAGGTAAATAATACAGGAACAAAATGCCAAAACAAGTTCATGACTAGAAATCATTAAACAAAACAAAACAATAAGAAATCCAAAAGGTAAACTACAAGATTTCAGAAACGGACAGTGTCATAGAAGGACTGAGGAGCAGGTTTGAAATAATGGAAGACAGGATGAGTGAAATTGAAGACACGCACTTGGATAGCACTTTGAGGAAAAATCAGAAAAAAGAAAGAGGAAAAAAGAAGAAACTCTGAGAATGATGTGGCATAAAATCAAAAGCAAAAATTTGTGAGTGATCGGACTTTCAGAATAAGTGGAGACAATGAAAAACAGAGGATCATTGAAGAATTGCTGACAGAAAACTTCCCTAATATCATGAAAGATGAAAAGCTGACCATCCAAGAAGCTCAATGAACACTATATAGGATAGACCCCAAAAGAAAATCACCAAGGGATATCATAATCACTCTCGCTAAATTAGCCAAAGACAAACAAAGAATCCTGAGAGCAGCTTGAGAAAAAGGAAAGTCATATACAGAGGGGAAGCAATAAGACTAAACTCTGATTATTTGGCAGAAACCACGCAGGCAAGAAGGCAGTTGGATGACATATATACAACCCTGAAGGAAAAAAATTGGCAACCAAAAATAATATATCATGCAAAACTCTTGTTAAAATGTGATGGTGAAATTAGGGCATTTCTGGATAAACAGAAATTAAGGGAATATGTAAAAAATAAACCAAACTTAGAAGAATTATTAAAGGGACTCCTTTGCTTTGAGAACAAATAACATTAGACCACAGCCTGAATCTAGGATGCAAGATTGTACCAGCCAGATATCAACCTAGGAAATGAACTCTCAAGGACTATCCAAAACAAAAAGAATTACAACAGGGAACCAGAAAGGTTAATCTGTAAATGACAGCAATGTCAGAACAATAAAAGAGGGAATAAACAGAGTAGGTATAGAAGTTACTAATGGAGAGGAAGGCAAGGTGATACCAAGTAATAATAGACTGGTTCAAACCTAGGAAGATAAGGTAACCACAAAGAAAGTAAACAAACCTACTCATCAAAATAAAGAAGAAAAACATGAGGTTTCAATAAAAACAAAACCAACAACAACAAAAAGGAAATGAAAAAAAATTGCAAACAAACGAAATTCAGCACAGGAGAATAAGAAGAACAAAGAAAACATCAGCACAACAATAAAAAAAAATCCTACAAAATGACAGCAATAAACTCATGCCTATCAACAATTACACTGAATGTAAATGGCCTAAATGCACCCATGAAAAGACAGAGAGTGATAGAATCGATAATAAAACAGGATCCATCAATATGCTCTCCACAAGAGACACACCTTAGAAACAAAAACATAAATTTATTAAAAATCAAAAGATGGAAAAAATACATCAAGCAAACAGCTACCAAAAAGAGCAAAAGTGGCAATAGTAATCTCAGATAAAATAGAGTTTCAGACAAAATTCTCCATAAAAGACAAAGAAGGGCACTATATAATGATGATCCATCATGAAGACATAATCATAATAAATATCTATGCACCCAATGACAGGTCTCCAAAATACATAAAACGCACTATAACAGCACTGAAAAGAGAAATTGACAGTTCCACAATACCAGTAGGAGATACCACTCTTGGTAAAGGACAGAACATCTAGAAAGAAACTCAACAAAGATACAGAAGAGCCAAAGGCCACAATCAGCCAACTTCACCTCATAGACATAAATAGAACACTCCACCCAACTACACATTCTTTTCCAATGCACATGGAATGTTCTTCAGAATAAACCACATCTTAGACCACAGAGAAACCATCAACAAAATCCAAAACATTGACATAATAGAAAGTACCTTCTTTGACCACAACACCATCAATGTAGAAATTATCAACAGGAAGAGCAAGAAAAAAAGTCGATTACATGGAAACTGAATAACGCCCTGTTTTAAAACTCTTGGGTAATAGCAGAAATCAGAGATGGAATAAAAAAAATTCCTAGAATCAAATGAGAAAGAAAGCACATCATACCCAAATCTTTGGGACACAGCAAAGGTAGTCCTCAGAGGTCAATTTATAGCAAGAGGTGGACACATCAAAAAAGAAGACAGGGACAGAATCAAAGCATTAGCCACAAACTTGAACAAATAGAAAGTGAACAGCAAAAACCCACAGCCACCAAAAGAAAGGAATTAATAAATATCAGATCAGAAATAAATGGAATAGAGAATAGAAAAACAGTAGCATCAACAAAACCAAAAGTTAGTTCTTCGAGAGGGTCAACAAAATCAACAAACCACTGACAAAATTGAAGAAAGAAAAACAGGAGAGTACGCAAGTAACTCAAATAAGAAATGACATGGGGGCCATTACAACAGACCCAACTGAAATAAAAAGGATCATAACAGAGTAGTATGAAAAAGTATTCTCCAACAAATTCAAAAACCGAAATGGACTAATTCCTAGAAACTTACTACCTACCTAAACTAACACAAAACGGTGTTGAAAATCTGAACAGACACATAACAAAAGAAGAGATTGTAAAGGTAACTAAACTCACAACAACAACAACAAAATATGCTGGCCCAGATAGCTTCACTGTAGAATTCTACCAAACATTCAGAGAAGAGCTTACACCAGTACTACTCAAACCATTTCAAAACATAGAAATGGAAGGGATACTTCTGAATTCATTCTATGAAGCCGGCATAATCCCGATGCCAAAACCAGGCAAAGACATCACAAAAAAAAAAAAGAAAATTACAGAACAATGTCTGTCATGAATATAGATGCAAAAATTCCCAACAAAATTCTAGCCAGTGGAATTCAGCATCATATAAAAAAAAATAATGCACCACAACCAAGTAGGATTCATACCAGGTATGTAAGAATGGCTCAACGTTAGAAAATCAATCAACATAATGCACCACATAAATAAAATAATCACATGATCATCTCAATTGATGCAGGAAAGCCATTTGACAAAGTCCAACACCCATTCCTGATTAAAAAAACTCTCAATAAAATAGGTATAGAAGGGAAATTTCTCAACATAAAAAGGGCATCTATACAAAACCAGCAGCCAACATCATTCTTAATGGAAAGAGGCTGAGAACAGGAATAAGACAATGCCCTTTATCACAACTCCTATGTAACATTGTGCTGGATGTTCTAGCTAAAGCAATAAGGCAAGAAAAAAAAGAAAGGGCATCCAAATTGGTGATGAAGACGTTAAACTGTCCCTATCTGCAGATGATATGATACTATACATAGAAAACCCCAAAGACTCCACAAAAAAAAACTATTGGAAGTAATAGATTCAACAGAGCAGCAGGATACCAGATAAACACATAAAAATCAGTTGGATTCCTATATAACAATAAAGAGAATGATGAAAAGGAAATCAAGAAAACAATAACATTTGTAATAGCCCCTAAAAAACTAAAGTACTTAGGAATAAATCTAACCAAGGATGTTAAAGACCAGTGCAAAGAAAAATACAAAACACTACTGCAAGTAACCAAAAGAGATCTACATAAATGGAAAAACATACCATACTTATGGATTGGTAGGCTCAACATTTTGAAAATGACAATTCTACCCAAAGCAATGTACAAATACAATGCAATCCCAATCCAGACACTAACCACATCCTTTAATGAGGTGGAAAACTAATCATTAAGTTTATATGAAAAGGGAAAGAGCCCTGGATGAGCGAAGCACTATTGAAGAAGAAGAATAAAGTAGGAGGATTAGCACTACCAGACCTCAGAACCTACTATACAACTGCTGTAATCAAAACAGCCTGGTACTGGTACAATGACAGATACATAGACCAACGGAACAGAATTGAGAAGCCACATGTAAATCCATCCACCTACAGTCACCTGATCTTTGACAAGTGCCCAAAGTCCATTAAATGAGGGAAAAGACAGTCTTTTTTAACAAATGGTGCTGGCAAAACTGGATGTCCATTTGCAAAAAAAATGAAACAGGACCCATTTCTCACACCATACACAAAAACTAACTCAAAATGGATCAAAGTTCATAGAAGAAAAAAGTAAGATCTATGCTATAGGCCCTAATACATGGCATTAACAGGGTACAAACCATAACTAATAACACACAAACTCCAGAAGATAAGCTAGGTGACTGAGACCTTCTAAAAATTAAACACATACTCATCAAAAGACTTCATCAAAAAAGTAAAAATAGAGACTGGGAAAAAAAATTTGGCTATTACAAATCAGATAAAGGTCTAATCTCTAAAATCCGCAGGAAAATCCAACACCTCTACAACAAAAAGACAAATAATCCAATTAAAAAATGGACAAAGTAAGTGAACAGACACTTCACCAAAGAAGACATTAAAGCAGCCAGCAGACACATGAGGAAATGTTCGAGATCTCTAGCCATTAGAGAAATGCAAATCAAAACCAAGTTGAGATACCATCTCACCCCAGCATTACTGGCACGAATTTAAAAAAACAGGAAAATAACAAATGTCGGAGAGGCTGTGCGGAGATTGGAGCACTTATGCACTACTGGTGGGAATGCAAAATGATACAACCATTTTGGAAAATGATACGGCGCTTCCTTAGAAACCTAGAAATGAAAATATCATATGATCCAGTAATCCCATTCCTAGGAATATACCCTAAAGAAATAAGAGTTCACACGAATAGGGAGGGATATGTACACTCTTGTTCATTTCAGCATTGTTACAAATAGCAAAAAGATGGAAACAATCTAGATGCCCATCAACAGACAAAAGGATAAACAAACTGTGGTACATACACACAATGGAGTATTACACAAAAATAAAGAACAATGATGAATCTGCAATACATCTTGTAACAATGATGAATCTACAGGGCATTGTACTGGGTTAAATAAGCCAATCACAAAAGGGCAAATATTATATGAGACCACTATTGTAAAAACTCATGAAAAGGTTTACACACAAAAAGGAACAATCTTCGATGGTTATGAGGGAAGGGAGGGGTGGGGGATGGAAAAACACTAAATAGACAATAGACAAGTGGTAACTTTGGCAAAAGGTAAGACAGTACACAATATTGCGGAAGCCAGCACACCTTGTACAAGGCAAGGTCATGAAAGCTCCATAGACACATTCAAACTCCCTGAGGGACTGAATTGCTAGGCTGAGGACTGACTGTGATCTCACGGAACTTTTAGCTCAATTTGCATAATATAGTTTATAAAGAAAACATTCTACATTCTACTTTGGTGAGTAGTGTCTGAGGTCTTAAAAGATTGGGAGCTGTCATCTAGGATACTCCACTGGTCTCACCCCTTCTGGAGCAAGGAATAATGAAGAAAACTAAAGATACAAGGGAAAGATTAGTCCAAAGGACTAATGGATCACATCTACCATGGCCTCCAGCAGACTGAATCCAGTACAACGAGAGGGTGGCTGGGTACCACCACTGACTGTTCTGACAGGGATCACAATAGAGGGTCCCAGACAGAGCTGAAGAAAAATGTAGAACAAAAGTCTAACTCACAAAAAAGACCAGATTTACAGGCATGACAGGGAAACCCCAAGATTATGGCTCCCAGACACACTTTTAGCTCAGTAATCACTCCCCAGGCTCACCCTTCAACCAAAGATTAGGCAGAGCCATGAAACAAAATGAGACTAAAAGGGTACAACAGCCCAGTGGCAAGGACTAGAAGAGAGGAGGGCACAGGAAAGGGGGTAATAGGGAACCCAAGGTCGAGAAGAGACAGTGTTGACATTTTGTGAGGCTGTTAGCAAATGTCATAAAACAATATGCATACTGTTTAATGAGAAACTAATTTGTTCTGTAAATGTTCATTTATAGTACAATGAAAAAAATAAAATAAAACAGAAAAAGAAAGGGAGAAATTTACATTCTTCTCCCATTCAGAGAATGGTTCTCCAGCAGCTACGCACAGTATTTTTTAAAACAGATAAAGCCATCTGACTTCATCAAGCAGAATGACAGAAACTCTATGTTTCCCTTCCACGCAGTGGATTGGGAACATGTTCGTTGTTGTAACAAAGGTTAACTTACAAAACTACACTGAGTTTGATGTTCTGCACTTGAACAGAAGAAACACTGCATTGTTTTCTCCTTCTAAGTATTTAAAAGGCACATTCAAATCCATGTAACCCAAAGTTCCTATTGAAAACATTTAAAAATCTATTGGATTCAAATACTTGAAAGGGAGATACTTCACACTCTTTTCCCATTTAGACATTGTTTAAGAAGCGTTCTCGAGAATGTATGCAGTTTTTTAAAAAACTGGTAAAAAATCCTCTGACTTAACTAGAATGAGAAAAGCTGTGTTTTGGTTTCTCTTTCATGCATCGAATTGGGAACATGCATCTCTAGGTAACACAAGGTTTACGTAGTGTAACTACATCACTTTCACATTTCTTGAACTTGAACAGGGAAAACTGCATTGTTCTCTCATTCCAAGATTGTGTAAGGCACATTCAAATCCCAGTAACCCAAAGTTCCTATGGAAAACAGCTGACACCATGCTGGATTCAAATACTTGAATGGGAGAAAATTTACATTCTTTTCCCATTCAGTGAATGTTTAAGAAACGTTCTTGAAGACGTACGCACGTTTTTAAGAAACAGATAAAACCTGACTTAAGCAAGTAGAATGTGTGAAACTATTTTGGTTTCTCTTTCATGTGTTGAATGGGGAATACGCATCTCTATGTAACAAAAGATTTACTAAGTAAAACTACATCGCTTTTGTCTTCCTGTACAATGAAGGGAAGAAACTTTGCATTGTTTTGTCTTTCTGAGATTGTATAAGGCACATCCACATCCCTGTAGCACAAAGTGCATGTTGAAAACATCTAAAACACTGTTGACTTCACGTACTCAAAACGAAGAAACGTTACGTTCTATTCCCATTCAGAGAATGCATAGGAAACGTTCTCAGGTAAGTACTCACAATGATTTTTTTTTAAAAAAAGATAAAACCCTCTGGCTCATTCAAGTAGAATGATTGAAACTGTATTTTCATTTCTCTTTCATGCAGTGGTTTGGGGACATGCTCTTTCTTGTAAACACAAGGTTTAGTTAGCAAAACACTTTACTTTCGCTGCCCTGTACTGTAACAGGATAATCTCTGCATTCTTTTCTCCTTCTGAGAATGTAAAATGGAATTCAAATCCTGGTAACCAAAAGATTCTATTGAAAACATCTCAATCTCCAGTGGATTTAAATCCTAGAAAGGGAGATATTTTGCATTCTTTTCCCATTCAGAGAGTGTTTAAGAAAGGATCTCGATGATGTAGGCACAAATTAAAAAGAAAAAAAAAAAACCTCTGACTTAATCAAGTATAATGAGAGAAACTGTATTTTGGTTTTTTTTTCACGCAGCAAATTGGGAACATGTACTTCTTGGTAACACAAAGTTTACTTAGGAAAACTACATAGCTTTTGCTGTCCTGTACTGGAACAGGAGAAACTCTGTATTGTTTTTTCATTCAGAGATTGTGTAAGGCACAGTAAAAAATCAGAAGCACAAATTTTCTATGGAAAACATCTAAAACCTTGTTGGCTTCATGTACTTGAAAGAAGAAACCGTAATTATTTTTTCTTTTCAGAAAATTTATAGAAAATGTTCTCTAGCACGTATGCACGGTGTTTTCTAAAAACAGAAAGAAACCTCTGACCTAATCAAGTACAATGAAAGAAACTATTTTGGTTTCACAGTCATGCTGTGAATTGGGAACATGCTCATTGTTGTAGCACAAGGTTTATTTAACAAAACTACATTACTTTTGCTGTCCTGGCTGGAATGTAAAAAGACAGATTCAAATTCAGATAACACAAAATTCCTATTGAAAACGTCTAAAATGCCAATGGGTTCAAGTACTTGAAAGGGAGATACTTTACATTCTTTTCCCATTCAGAGAATGTTTAAGAAATATTCTAGAGGACATATGCTCATGTTTTTTAAAAACCCTCTGACTTAATCAAGTAGAATGAGAGAAACTGTCTTTTGGTTTCTCTGTCATGCATTGAGTTGGTAACATGAGCCTCTATGTAACACAATATTTACTAAGCAAAGCTACATTGCTTTTGCTGTCCTGTACTGGAATGGGAGAAACTGTCCATCGTTTTCTCCTTCAGAGTAGGTAAAAGCCACATTCAAATCCTGTAACCCAAAGTTGCTATTGAAAACATCTAAAAGTCTAGTGGATTCAAGTATGTGAAAGGGAGAAACTTTACATTCTTTTCCCACTCAGAAAATGTTTAAGAAACATTCTCTAAGATGTATGCACAATGTTTTTCAAAAGAGTAAAACTCTCTGACTTAATCAAGTAGGACGAGAAAAACTGTATTTTGGTTTCTTTTTAATGCATTACGTTGGGAATATGCACTTTTAGGTACCACAAGGTTTTCTTAGGAAAACTACTTTGCTTTCACCTTCCCGCATTTTAATGTGAAAATCTCTGCATTGTTTTCTCATTCAGAGATTATGTAAGGAATATTCACATCCAGGTAACACAAAGTTCCTATGGAAAACACCTAAAACACTTTTGTCTTCACATACTTGGAAGCGTGAAAATTTCATTCTTTTCACATTCAGAGCATGTACAGGAAACATTCTCGGGCATGTGAGCACAGTGTTTTTTAAAAAGAGATAAAACCCTCTGACTTAATCTAGTGGAATGAGAGAAACTCTATTTCAGTTTCTCTTTCGTGCACTGAATTGCTAACATGCACCTCTAAGTAACACAAGATTTACTTAGGAAAACTGCGTAGATTTTGCCATCTTGTTCTTGAACAGGACAAACTTTGCATTGTTTTCTTCTTCTAAGAATGTAAAAGGCACATTGAAATCCAGGTAAGCAAAAGTTCCTATTTAAAACATTTAAAACTCTGGTGAATTCAAGTACTTGAAAGGGATACACTTTACATTCTTTTCCTATTCAGGCAATGTTTAAGAAACTTTCTTGCATATGTATGTACATGATTTGTAAAAACTCCGACTTAAGTAGAATGAGAGAAAGTGTATTTTGGTTTCTGTTTCATGCATTGAATTGGGAACATGCACCTCTAGTTAACACGTGGTTTACTTAGCAAAACCATGTTGCTTTTGCCTTCCTGTATTTGAACAGTGGAAGCTCTGTATTGTTTTCTCATTCAGAGATTGTGTAAGGCACATTCAAATCCCAGTAACCCAAATTTCCTATGGAAAACAACCAAAACACTGGTGGATTCAACTACATGAATGAGAGAAAATTTACATTCTTTTCTCATTCAGTGAATGTTTTTTTTAATGCAGATAAAACCGTCTGATTTAATCAAGTAGAATGAGAGCAACTGTATTTTGGATTCTCTTTCATGCACTGAATTGGGAATATGCACCTCTATGTAATTCAAAATTTACTAAGCAAAACTACATCGTTTTTGCCTTCCTGTACTTGAATGGGAGAAACTCTGCATTGTTTGCTTGTTCAAAGATTGTGTACAGCATTTTCATGTCCCTGTAACACGAAGTGCATATTGAAAACAACTAAAACCCTGTTGGCTTCATGTACTTGAAAGGGAGAATGTTTACATTCTATTCCCACTAGGAGAATGTATAGGATACATCCTCGGGTTTGTACTCAAAGTGATTTTTAAAAACAGATAAAACCCTCTGGCTTATTCAAGTAGAATGAGAGAAATTGTATTTTCATTTCCCCTTCATGCAGTGAATTGGGAACATGCTTTCTTGCAACACAAGGTTTAGTTAGCAAAACTACATTGCTTTTGCTGTCCTGTACTGGAACAGGAGAAGCTCTGCATTGTTTTCTACTTCTGAGAATGTAAAAGCCATATTCAAATCCAGGTAGTTCAAAGTTCCTAATGAAAACATCTAAAACTCTAGAGGAATCAAGCACTAGAAAGGTAGATATTTTACATTCTTTTCTCATTTAGAGAATGTTTACGAAACATTCTCAAGGATGTACACAAAAGTTAAAAACAGATAAACCCCCTGATTTATTCAAGTACAATGAGAGAAACTGTACTATGCTTTCTCTTTCATGCAGTGAATCAGGAACATGCACCTCTAGGTAACACAAGGTTTACTAAGCAAAACTATGTTACTTTTCCTTCCTGTGCTTGAATGGGAGAAACTCTGCATTGTTTCTCATTCAGAGATTCTGTAAGGCACATTCACATTTGTGTAACAGATAGTGCGTAATTAAAACATCTAAAACCGTGTTGGCTTCACATACTTGAAAGGGAGAAACTTTACATTCTTTCCCCATTCAGAGAATATATCAGAAACGGTATGGGGTATGTACACACAGTGTTTCTTAGAAACAGATAAATCCCTCTGACTTAATCAAGTACAATGAGAGAAGCCGTATTTAGGTTTCTCTTTTGTGCATTGAATTGGGAACATGCACCTCTAGGTAACTCAACGTTTACTTAGTAGAACTACCTCACTTTCGCAGTAATGACCTTGAATGGGAGAAACTGTATTATTTTCTCATTCAGAGGTTGTGGAAGGCACATTCATATCCCAGTAACCCAAAGTTCGTATGAAAAACACCTAAAACCCTGGTGGATTCAAGTACTTGAAAAGGAGAAACTTTCCTTTTCCATTCAGAGAATGTTTAAGAAACATTCTTGAGGATGTATGCACATGTTTTTTAAAAACAGATAAGACTCTCTGACTTAATCAAGCAGAATGAGAGAAGCTGTATTTTGGTTTCTCTGTCATGCAGTGAATTGGGAAAATGTACCTGTAAGTATGTGTAAGACACATTCAAATCCTGGTAACCCAAAGTTCTTATGGAAAACATTCAAAAGCCTGGTGGATTCAAGCACTTGAAAGGAGAATCTTTACATTCTTTTCCCATTTGGAGAATGTTTACAAAACATTCTGGGGTATGGACGCACGGCAATTTTTTTTTTTTTTTAACTTTTATTGAGCTTCAAGTGAATGTTTACAAATCAAGTCAGTCTGTCACATATAAGTTTATATACATCTTACTCCGTACTCTCACTTGCTCTCCCCCTAATGAGTCAGCCCTTCCAGTCTCTCTTTTCGTGACAATTTTGCCAGCTTCCAACTCTCTCTATCCTCCCATCCCCCCTCCAGACAGGAGATGCCAACACAATCTCAAGTGTCCACCTGATATAATTAGCTCACTCTTCATCAGCATCTCTCTCCCACCCACTGTCCAGTCCCTTTCATGTCTGATGAGTTGTCTTCGGGGATGGTTCCTGTCCTGTGCCAACAGAAGGTCTGGGGAGCACGGCCACAGGGATTCCTCTAGTCTCAGTCAGACCATTAAGTATGGTCTTTTTATGAGAATTTGGGGTCTGCATCCCACAGATCTCCTGCTCTCTCCGGGGTTCTCTGTTGTGCTCCCTGTCAGAGCAGTCATCAGTTGTGGCCGGGCACCAACTAGTTCTTCTGGTCTCAGGATGATATAGGTCTCTGGTTCATGTGGCCCTTTCTGTCTCTTGGGCTCTTAGTTGTCGTGTGACCTTGGTGTTCTTCATTTTCCTTTGCTCCAGGTGGGTTGAGACCAATTGATGCATCTTAGATGGCCACTTGTTAGCATTTAAGACCCCAGACGCCACATTTCAAAGTGGGATGCAGAATGTTTTCATAATAGAACTATTTTGCCAATTGACTTAGAAGTCGCCGTAAACCATGGTCCCCAAACCCCCGCCCTTCCTCCGCTGACCTTTGAAGCATTCATTTTATCCCGGAAACTTCTTTGCTTTTGGTCCAGTCCAATTGAGCTGACCTTCCATGTATTGAGTGTTCTCCTTCCCTTCACCTAAAGCAGTTCTTATCTACTAATTAATCAATAAAAAACCCTCTCCCTCCCTCTGTCTCTCCCCCCGCCTCGTAACCACAAAAGTATGTGTTCTTCTCAGTTTATACTATTTCTCAAGCTCTTATACTAGTGGTCTTATACAATATTTGTCCTTTTGCCTCTGACTCATTTCGCTCAGCATAATGCCTTCCAGGTTCCTCCATGTTATGAAATGTTTCAGAGATTCGGCACTGTTCTTTATCGATGCATAGTATTCCATTGTGTGAATATACTACAATTTATTTACCCATTCATCCGTTGATGGACACCTTGGTTGCTTCCAGCTTTTTGCTATTGTAAACAGAGCTGCAATAAACATGGGTGTGCACATATCTGTTTGTGTGAAGGCTCTTGTTTCTCTAGGGTATATTCTGAGGAGTGGGATTTCTGGGTTGTATGGTAGCTCTATTTCTAACTGTTTAAGATAACGCCAGATAGATTTCCAAAGTGGTTGTACCATTTTACATCCCCACCAGCAGTGTATAAGAGTTCCAATCTCTCCGCAGCCTCTCCAACATTTATTATTATGTGTTTTTTGGATTAATGCCAGCCTTGTTGGAGTGAGATGGAATCTCATCGCAGTTTTAATTTGCATTTCTCTAATAGCTAATGATCGAGAGCATTTTCTCATGTATCTGTTAGCTTCCTGAAAATCTTCTTTAGTGAAGTGTGTGTTCATATCCTTTGCCCACTTCTTGATTGGGTTGTTTGTCTTTTTGTGGCTGAGTTTTGACAGAATCATGTAGATTTTAGAGATCAGGCACTGGTCGGAGATGTCATAGCTAAAAATTCTTTCCCAGTCTGTAAGTGGTCTTTTTACTCTTTTGGTGAAGTCTTTAGATGAGCATAGATGTTTGATTTTTAGGAGCTCCCAGTTATCTGGTTTCTCTTCATCATTTTTGGTAATGTTTTGTATTCTGTTTATGCCTTGTATTAGGGCTCCTAGGTTTGTCCCTATTTTTTCTTCCATGATCTTTATCGTTTTAGTCTTTATGTTTAGGTCTTTGATCCACTTGGAGTTAGTTTTCGTGCATGGTGTGAGGTATGGGTCCTGTTTCATTTTTTTGCAAATGGATATCCAGTTATGCCAGCACCATTTGTTAAAAAGACTATCTTTTCCCCAATTAACTGACACTGGTCCTTTGTCAAATATCAGCTGCTCATACGTGGATGAATTTATATCTGGGTTCTCAATCCTGTTCCATTGGTCTATGTGCCTGTTGTTGTACCAGTACCAGGCTGTTTTGACTACTGTGGCTGTATAATAGCTTCTGAAATCAGGTAGAGTGAGGCCTCCCACTTTCTTCTTCTTTTTCAGTAATGCTTTACTTCTCCGGGGCTTCTTTCCCTTCCATATGAAATTGGTGATTTGTTTCTCTATCCCCTTAAAATATGACATTGGAATTTGGATCGGAAGTGCGTTAAATGTATAGATGGCTTTTGGTAGAATAGACATTTTTACTATGTTAAGTCTTCCTATCCATGAGCAAGGTATGTTTTTCCACTTAATTATGTCCTTTTGAATTTCTTGTAGTAGAGCTTTGTAGTTTTCTTTGTATAGGTCTTTTACATCCTTGGTAAGATTTATTCCTAAGTATCTTATCTTCTTGGGGGCTACTGTGAATGGTATTGATTTGGTGATTTCCTCTTCGGTGTTCTTTTTGTTGATGTAGAAGAATCCAAGTAATTTTTGTATGTTTATTTTATAACCTGAGACTCTGCCAAACTCTTCTATTAGTTTCAGTAGTTTTCTGGAGGATTCCTTAGGGTTTTCTGTGTATACGATCATGTCATCTGCAAACAGTGATAGCTTTACTTCCTCCTTGCCAATCGGATACCCTTTATTTCTTTGTCTAGCCTAATTGCCCTGGCTAGGACTTCAAGTACGATGTTGAATAAGAGCGGTGATAAAGGGCATCCTTGTCTGGTTCCCGTTCTCAAGGGAAATGCTTTCAGGTTCTCTCCATTTAGAGTGATATTGGCTGTTGGCTTTGCATAGATGCCCTTTATTATGTTGAGGAATTTTCCTTCAATTCCTATTTTGGTAAGAGTTTTTATCATGAATGGGTGTTGAACTTTGTCAAATGCCTTTTCTGCATCAATTGATAAGATCATGTGGTTTTTGTCTTTTGTTTTATTTATGTGATGGATTACATTAATGGTTTTTCTGATATTAAACCAGCCTTGCATACCTGGTATAAATCCCTCTTGATCATGGTGAATTATTTTTTTGATGTGTTGTTGGATTCTATTGGCTAGAATTTTGTTGAGGATTTTGCATCTATGTTCATGAGCGATATAGGCCTATAATTTTCTTTTTTTGTAATGTCTTTACCTGGTTTTGGTATCAGGGAGTTGGTGGCTTCATAGAATGAGTTGGGTAGTATTCTGTCATTTTCTATGCTTTGAAATACCTTCAGTAATTAGTAGTGGTGTTAACTCTTCTCTGAAAGTTTGATAGAACTCTGCAGTGAAGCCATCTGGGCCAGGGCTTTTTTTTGTTGGGAGTTTTTTGATTACCGTTTCAATCTCTTTTTTTGTTATGGGTCTGTTTACTTGTTCTACTTCTGAGTGTGTTAGTTTAGGTAGGTAGTGTTTTTCCAGGAATTCATCCATTTCTTCTAGGTTTGCAAATTTGTTAGAGTACAATTTTTCGTAATAATCTGAAATGATTCTTTTAATTTCATTTGGTTCTGTTGTGATGTGGTCCTTCTCGTTTCTTATTTGGGTTATTTGTTTCCTTTCCTGTATTTCTTTAGTCAGTCTAGCCAATGATTTATCAATTTTGTTAATTTTTTCAAAGAACCAGCTTTTGCTTTGTTAATTCTTTCAATTGTTTTTCTGTTCTCTAATTCATTTAGTTCAGCTCTAATTTTTATTATTTGTTTTCTTCTGGTGCCTGATGGGTTCTTTTGTTGCTCACTTTCTATTTGTTCAAGTTGTAGGGACAGTTCTCTGATTTTGGCTCTTTCTTCTTTTTGTATGTGTGCATTTATCGATATAAATTGGCCTCTGAGCACTGCTTTTGCTGTGTCCCAGAGGTTTTGATAGGAAGTATTTTCATTCTCGTTGCTTTCTATGAATTTCCTTATTCCCTCCTTGATGTCTTCTATAACCCAGTCTTTTTTCAGGAGGGTATTGTTCATTTTCCAAGTATTTGATTTCTTTTCCCTAGTTTTTCTGTTATTGATCTCTAGTTTTATTGCCTTGTGGTCTGAGAAGATGCTTTGTAATATTTCGATGTTTTGGACTCTGCAAAGGTTTGTTTTATGACCTAATATGTGGTCTATTCTAGAGAATGTTCCATGTGTGCTAGAAAAAAAAGTATATTTTGCAGCAGTTGGGTGGAGAGTTCTGTATAAGTCAATGAGGTCAAGTTGGTTGATTGTTGTAAGTAGGTCTTCCGTGTCTCTATTGAGCTTCTTACTGGATGTCCTGTCCTTCTCCGATAGTGGTGTGTTGAAGTCTCCTACTATAATTGTGGAGGTGTCTATCTCACTTTTCAGTTCTGTTAAAATTTGATTTATGTATCTTGCAGCCCTGTCATTGGGTGCATAAATATTTAATATGGTTATGTCTTCCTGATCAATTGTCCCTTTTATCATTATATAGTGTCCTTCTTTATCCTTTGTGGTGGATTTAAGTCTAAAGTCTATTTTGTCAGAAATTAATATTGCTACCCCTCTTCTTTTTTGCTTATTGTTTGCTTGATATATTTTTTTCCATCCTTTGAGTTTTAGTTTGTTTGTGTCTCTAAGTCCAAGGTGTGTCTCTTGTAGGCAGCATATAGACGGATCGTGTTTCTTTATCCAGTCCGTGACTCTCTGTCTCTTTATTGTTGCATTTAGTCCATTTACATTCAGCGTAATTATAGATAAATAAGTTTTTAGTGTTGTCATTTTGATGCCTTTTCATGTGTGTTGTTGGCAATTTCATTTTTCCACATACTTTTTTGTGCTGAGACGTTTTTCTTAGTAAATTGTGAGATCCTCATTTTCATAGTGTTTGACTTTATGTTAGTTGAGTCGTTACGTTTTTCTTGAGTTATGGAGTTCTTATACCTTTTTGTGGTTACCTTATTATTTACCCCTATTTTTCTAAGTAAAAACCTAACTTGTATCATTCTATATCGCCTTGTATCACTCTCCATATGGCAGTTCAATGCCTCCTGTATTTAGTCCCTCTTTTTGATTATTGTGATCTTTTACCTATTGACTTCCATGATTCCCTGTTATGTGTATTATTATTATTATTTATTTTTTTATATATATTTTTTAATAACTTTCATTAAGCTTCAAGTGAACGTTTACAAATCCAATCAGTCTGTCACATTTAAGTTTACATACATCTCACTCCCTACTCCCACTTGCTCTCCCCCTCTTGAGTCAGCCCTTTCAGTCTCTCCTTTCTTGACAATTTTGCCGGCTTCCCTCTCTCTCTATCCTCCCATCCCCCCTCCAGACAAGAGTTGCCAACACAATCTCAAGTGTCCACCTGATATCATTAGCTCCCTCTTCATCAGCGTCTCTCTCCCACCTGTTGACCAGTCCCTTTCATTTCTGATGAGTTGTCTTCGGGGATGGTTCCTGTCCTGTGTCAACTGAAGGTCTGGGGAGCATGGCCGCCGGGATTCCTCCAGTCTCAGTCAGACCATTAAGTTTGGTCTTTTTATGAGAATTTGGGGTCTGTATCCCACTGATCTCCTGCTCCCTCAGGGGTCCTCTGCTGTGCTCCCTGTCAGGGCAGTCATCGATTGTGGCCGCGCACCAACTAGTTCTTCTGGTCTCAGGATGATGTAGGTCTCTGGTTCATGTGGCCCTTTCTGTCTCTTGGGCTCTTAGTTGTCGTGTGGCCTTGGTGTTCTTCCTTTTCCTTTGCTCCAGGTGGGTTGAGACCAATTGCTGCATCTTAGATGGCCGCTTGTTAGCATTTAAGACCCCAGATGCCACATTTCAAAGTGGGATGCAGAATGATTTCATAATAGAACTATTTTGCCAATTGACTTAGAAGTCCCCGCAAACCATGTTCCCCAGACCCCCGCACTTGTTCCGCTGACCTTTGAAGCATTCATTTTATCCCGGAAACTTCTTTGCTTTTGGTCCAGTCCAATTGAGCTGACCTTCCATGTATTGAGTGTTGTCTTTCCCTTCACCTAAAGCAGTTCTTATCTACTGATTAATCAATAAAAAACCCTCTCCCTCCCTCCCTCCCTCCCCCCCTCGTAACCACAAAAGTATGTGTTCTTCTCAGTTTATACTATTTCTCAAGATCTTATAATAGTGGTCTTATACAATATTTGTCCTTTTGCCTCTGACTCATTTTGCTCAGCATAATGCCTTCCAGGTTCCTCCATGTTATGAAATGTTTCACAGATTCCTCACTGTTCTTTATCGATGCGTAGTATTCCATTGTGTGAATATACCACAATTTATTTACCCATTCATCCGTTGATGGACACCTTGGTTGCTTCCAACTTTTTGCTATTGTAAACAGAGCTGCAATAAACATGGGTGTGCATATATCTGTTTGTATGAAGGCTCTTGTATCTCTAGGGTATATTCCTAGGAGTGGGATTTCTGGGTTGTATGGTAGTTCTATTTCTAACTGTTTAAGATAACGCCAGATGGATTTCCAAAGTGGTTGTACCGTTTTACATTCCCACCAGCAGTGTATGAGAGTTCCAATCTCTCCGCAGCCTCTCCAACATTTATTATTTTGTGTTTTTTGGATTAATGCCAGCCTTGCTGGTGTGAGATGGAATCTCATCCTAGTTGTAATTTGCATTTCTCTAATGGCTAATGATCGAGAGCATTTTCTCATGTATCTGTTGGCTGCCTGAATATCTTCTTTAGTGAAATGTGTGTTCATATCCTTTGCCCACTTCTTGATTGGGTTGTTTGTCTTTTTGTGGCTGAGTTTTGACAGAATCATGTAGATTTTAGAGATCAGGCACTGGTCGGAGATGTCATAGCTGAAAATTCTTTCCCAGTCTGTAGGTGGTCTTTTTACTCTTTTGGAGAAATCTTTAGATGAGCATAGGTGTTTGATTTTTAGGAGCTCCCAGTTATCTGGCTTCTCTTCATCATTTTTGGTAATGTTTTGTATTCTGTTTATACCTTGTATTAGGGCTCCTAGGGTTGTCCCAATTTTTTCTTCCATGATCTTTATCGTTTTAGTCTTTATGTTTAGGTCTTTGATCCACTTGGAGTTAGTTTTTGTGCATGGTGTGAGGTATGGGTCCTGTTTCATTTTTTTGCAAATGGATATCCAGTTATGCCAGCACCATTTGTTAAAAAGGCTATCTTTTCCCCAGTTAATTGACACTGGTCCTTTGTCAAATATCAGCTGCTCATACGTGGATGGATTTATGTCTGGGTTCTCAATTCTGTTCCATTGGTCTATGTGTCTGTTGTTGTACCAATACCAGGCTGTTTTGACTACTGTGGCTGTATAGTAGGTTCTGAAGTCAGGTAAGGTGAGGCCTCCCACTTTCTTCTTCTTTTTCAGTAGTGCTTTGCTTATCCGGGGCTTCTTTCCCTTCCATATGAAATTGGTGATTTGTTTCTCTATCCCCTTAAAATATGACATTGGAATTTGGATCGGAAGTGCATTAAATGTATAGATGGCTTTTGGTAGAATAGACATTTTTACTATGTTAAGTCTTCCTATCCATGAGCAGGGTATGTTTTTCCACTTAAATATGTCCTTTTGAATTTCTTGTAGTAGAGCTTTGTAGTGTTCTTTGTATAGGTCTTTTACATCCTTGGTAAGATTTATTCCTAAGTATCTAATCTTCTTGGGGGCTACTGTGAATGGTATTGATTTGGTTATTTCCTCTTCGGTGTTCTTTTTGTTGATGTAGAGGAATCCAAGTGATTTTTGTATGTTTATTTTATAACCTGAGACTCTGCCAAACTCTTCTATTAGTTTCAGTAGTTTTCTGGAGGATTCCTTAGGGTTTTCTGTGTATATAATCATGTCATCTGCACATAGTGATAACTTTACTTCTTCCTTGCCAATCCGGATACCTTTTATTTCTTTGTCTAGCCTAATTGCCCTGGCTAGGACTTCAAGTACGATGTTGAATAAGAGCGGTGATAAAGGGCATCCTTGTCTGGTTCCCGTTCTCAAGGGAAATGCTTTCAGGTTCTCTCCATTTAGAGTGATATTGGCTGTTGGCTTTGCATAGATGCCCTTTATTATGTTGAGGAGTTTACCTTCAATTCCTATTTTGGTAAGAGTTTTTATCATGAATGGGTGTTGGACTTTGTCAAATGCCTTTTCTGCATCAATTGATAAGATCATGTGGTTTTTGTCTTTTGTTTTATTTATGTGATGGATTACATTAATGGTTTTTCTGATATTAAACCAGCCTTGCATACCTGGCATAAATCCCACTTGATCAGGGTGAATTATTTTTCTGATGTGTTGTTGGATTCTATTGGCTAGAATTTTGTTGAGGATTTTTGCATCAATGTTCATGAGGGATATAGGTCTATAATTTTCTTTTTTTGTAATGTCTTTACCTGGTTTTGGTATCAGGGAGATGGTGGCTTCATAGAATGAGTTGGGTAGTATTCCGTCATTTTCTATGCTTTGGAATACCTTTAGTAGTAGTGGTGTTAACTCTTCTCTGAAAGTTTGGTAGAACTCTGCAGTGAAGCCGTCCGGGCCAGGGCTTTTTTTTGTTGGGAGTTTTTTGATTACCGTTTCAATCTCTTTTTTTGTTATGGGTCTATTTAGTTGTTCTACTTCTGAATGTGTTAGTTTAGGTAGGTAGTGTTTTTCCAGGAATTCATCCATTTCTTCTAGGTTTGCAAATTTGTTAGAGTACAATTTTTCGTAATAATCTGAAATGATTCTTTTAATTTCATTTGGTTCTGTTGTGATGTGGTCCTTCTCATTTCTTATTCGGGTTATTTGTTTCCTTTCCTGTATTTCTTTAGTCAGTCTAGCCAATGGTTTATCAATTTTGTTAATTTTTTCAAAGAACCAGCTTTTGCTTTGTTAATTCTTTCAATTGTTTTTCTGTTCTCTAATTCATTTAGTTCAGCTCTAATTTTTATTATTTGTTTTCTTCTGGTGCCTGATGGATTCTTTTGTTGTTCAGTTTCTATTTGTTCAAGTTGTCGGGACAGTTCTCTGATTTTGGCTCTTTCTTCTTTTTGTATGTGTGCATTTATTGATATAAATTGGCCTCTGAGCACTGCTTTTGCTGTGTCCCACAGGTTTTGATAGGAAGTATTTTCATTCTCGTTGCTTTCTATGAATTTCCTTATTCCCTCCTTGATGTCTTCTATAACCCAGTCTTTTTTCAGAAGGGTATTGTTCATTTTCCAAGTATTTGATTTCTTTTCCCTAGTTTTTCTGTTATTGATCTCTAGTTTTATTGCCTTGTGGTCTGAGAAGATGCTTTGTAATATTTCGATGTTTTGGACTCTGCAAAGGTTTGTTTTATGACCTAATATGTGGTCTATTCTAGAGAATGTTCCATGTGTGCTAGAAAAAAAAAGTATATTTTGCAGCAGTTGGGTGGAGAGTTCTGTATAAATCAATGAGGTCAAGTTGGTTGATTGTTGTAATTAGATCTTCCGTGTCTCTGTTGAGCTTCTTACTGGATGTCCTGTCCTTCTCCGAAAGTGGTGCGTTGAAGTCTCCTACTATAATTGTGGAGGTATCTATCTCGCTTTTCAGTTCTGTTAAAATTTGATTTATGTATCTTGCAGCCCTGTCATTGGGTGCATAAATATTTAATATGGTTATGTCTTCCTGATCAATTGTCCCTTTTATCATTACATAGTGTCCTTCTTTATCCTTTGTGGTGGATTTAAGTCTAAAGTCTATTTTGTCAGAAATTAATATTGCTACCCCTCTTCTTTTTTGCTTATTGTTTGCTTGATATACTTTTTTCCATCCTTTGAGTTTTAGTTTGTTTGTGTCTCTAAGTCTAAGGTGTGTCTCTTGTAGGCAGCATATAGATGGATCGTGTTTCTTTATCCAGTCTGTGACTCTCTGTCTCTTTATTGGTGCATTTAGTCCATTTACATTCAGGGTAATTATAGATAAATACGTTTTTAGTGCTGTCATTTTGATGCCTTTTTATGTGTGTTGTTGACAATTTCATTTTTCCACATACTTTTTTGTGCTGAGGCGTTTTTCTTAGTAAATTGTGAGATCCTCATTTTCATAGTGCTTGACTTTATGTTAGTTGAGTCGTTACGTTTTTCTTGGTTTTTATCTTGAGTTTTAGAGTTGTTATACCTTTTTGTGGTTACCTTATTATTTACCCCTATTTTTCTAAGTAAAAACCTAACTTGTATTGTTCTATATCGCCTTGTATCACTCTCCATATGGCAGTTCAATGCCTCCTGTATTTAGTCCCCCTTTTTGATTATTGTGATCTTTTACCTATTGACTTCCATGATTCCCTGTTATGTGTATTTATTTTTGTTTTAATTAATCTTAATTTGTTTGTTTTTGTGATTTCCCTATTTGAGTTGATATCAGGACGTTCTGTTTTGTGACCTTGTGTTGTGCTGATATCTGATATTATTGGTTCTCTGACCAAACAATATCCTTTAGTATTTCTTGTAGCTTTGGTTTGGTTTTTGCAAATTCTCTAAACTTGTGTTTGTCTGTAAATATCTTAATTTCGCCTTCATATTTCAGAGAGAGTTTTGCTGGATATATGATCCTTGGCTGGCAGTTTTTCTCCTTCAGTGTTCTGTATATGTCGTCCCATTCCCTTCTTGCCTGCATGGTTTCTGCTGAGTAGTCAGAACATATTCTTATTGATTCTCCCTTGAAGGAAACTTTTCTCTTCTCCCTGGCTGCTTTTAAAATTTTCTGTTTATCTTTGGTTTTGGCCAGTTTGATGATAATATGTCTTGGTGTTTTTCTCTTTGGATCAATCTTAAATGGGGTTCGATGAGCATCTTGGATAGATATCCTTTCGTCTTTCATGATGTCAGGGAAGTTTTGTGTCAGGAGTTCTTCAACTATTTTCTCTGTGTTTTCTGTCCCCTCTCCCTGTTCTGGGACTCCAATCACCCGCAGGTTATCCTTCTTGATAGAGTCCCACATAATTCTTAGGGTTTCTTCATTTTTTTTAATTCTTTTCTCTGATTTTTTTTCGGCTATGTTGGTGTTGATTCCCTGGTCCTCCAGATGTCCCAGTCTGCATTCTAATTGCTCGAGTCTGCTCCTCTGACTTCCTAGTGCGTTGTCTAATTCTGTTATTTTATTGTTAATCTTTTGGATTTCTACATGTTGTCTCTCTATGGATTCTTGCAGCTTATTAATTTTTCCACTATGTTCTTGAATAATCTTTTTGAGTTCTTCAACAGTTTTATCAGTGTGTTCCTTGGCTTTTTCTGCAGTTATCCTAATTTCATTTGTGATATCACTAAGCATTCTGTAAATTAGTTTTTTATATTCTGTATCTGATAATTCCAAGATTGTATCTTCATTTGGGAAAGATTTTGATTCTTTTGTTTGGGGGGTTGGAGAAGCTGTCATGGTCTGCTTCTTTAAGTGGTTTGATATGGATTGTTGTCTCCGAGCCATCACTGGGAAACTAGTTTTTCCAGAAAATCCGCTGCGTCCAGTCCAAATCCCTGCAGGACGGTTCCCCGGCTTGGACGCTGCTCTTTCTGCTCCAAGACCAGTCACTGCCTCCCGGGGACTTCTCCTACCGGCTGCGTCCCACGCCGCCTGTGGAACCGGCTGGTCCCCCTCCCGGGGTTAGTTCAGGGGGGTGGAGCAGGTCTCTGTGCTTGTGCCGTACCTGACTGGTACGCTGGCTCCAGGCTCTGGAAACAATCGCTGCTTCCCCGTATTAGTTCGTTCTCCGTCTCTATATCTGTGTTTGTTGTTCAGGGTTCGTAGATTGTTACGTATGTGATCGATTCACTTGTTTTTCCGAGTCTTTGTTGTAAGAGGGATCCGAGGTAGCGTCTGCCTAGTCCGCCATCTTGGCTCTGCCCCCTCTTATTATTATTTTTAATTAATCTTAATTTGTTTGTTTTGTGATTTCCGTATTTGAGTTCATATCAGGACATTCTGTTTTGTGACCTTGTGTTGTGCTGGTATCTGATATTGTTGGTTTTCTGACCAAACAATATCCTTTAGTATTTCTTGTTTTTTTTTGGTTTGGTTTTTGCAAATTCTCTAAACTTGTGTTTATCTGTAAATATCTTAATTTCGCCTTCATATTTCAGAGAGAGTTTTGCTGGATATATGATCCTTGGCTGGCAGTTTTTCTCCTTCAGTGTTCTGTATATGTCGTCCCATTCCCTTCTTGCCTGCATGGTTTCTGCTGAGTAGTCTGAACTTCTTGATTCTCCCTTGAAGGAAACCTTTCTTTTCTCCCTGGCTGCTTTTAAAATTTTCTGTTTATCTTTGGTTTTGGCCAGTTTGATGATAATATGTCTTGGTGTTTTTCTTTTTGGATCAATCTTAAATGGGGTTCGATGAGCATCTTGGATAGATATCCTTTCGTCTTTCATGATGTCAGGGAAGTTTTGTGTCAGGAGTTCTTCAACTATTTTCTCTGTGTTTTCTGTCCTCCCTCCCTGTTATGGGACTCCAATCACCCACAAGTTATCCTTCTTGATAGAGTCCCACATGATTCTTAGGGTTTCTTCATTTTTTTTTAATTCTTTTCTCTGATTTTTTTTCAGCTATGTTGGTGTTGATTCCCTGGTCCTCCAGATGTCCCAGTCTGCATTCTAATTGCTCGAGTCTGCTCCTCTGACTTCCTATGGCGTTGTCTAATTCTGTAATTTTATTGTTAATCTTTTGGATTTCTACATGCTGTCTCTCTATGGATTCTTGCAACTTATTAATTTTTCCACTATGTTCTTGAATAATCTTTTTGAGTTCTTCAACAGTTTTATCAGTGTGTTCCTTGGCTTTTTCTGCAGTTTGCCTTATTTCGTTTGTGATGTCTTGAAGCATTCTGTAAATTAGTTTTTTATATTCTGTATCTGATAATTCCAGGATTGTATCTTCATTTGGGAAAGATTTTGATTCTTTTGTTTGGGGGGTTGTAGAAGCTGTCATGGTCTGCTTCTTTATGTGGTTTGATATGGACTGCTGTCTCTGAGCCATCACTGGGAAACTAGTTTTTCCAGAAAATCCGCTAAAAAAAAATGCAGTCAGATCCCTATCAGAATTGCCTTTGGGTTATAACCACCACCTTGTTCCCTGTAAGGATGAATGTCTGAGATTTGGATTATATATGCTTGGCTGTAGCTGGTTCTGTGTTTTTAGTCCAATTAGGGGTGGATTTTTGGTCCCTGGGTTTTTTTTTTGTTGTTGTTGTTCCTTCTCTCAGGCCAAAAGAGTGGGTTAGGAAAAGACCAAAAGAAGAAAAAAAAAGGGGTGGGGAAGCAAAGCCGCCACGGAGCTGGAGCCAGAGCCATTGCAGGCAATTCGAATGTTAATGAAGCCGCCTGGGAAGGGTGGAGGAGGGATCAGAGAGATAGGAGAGTAGCACCTCAGAATATAGCCAGAGTTGCTTTTCTTGCTTGGAATGACTATTATATCTGAGATTCCTGCGGGGCGTGTCGCCTATGTGTGCTGGCTGTGTGGAGATTGCCCCCCGGGGATCTGACTCACTGAAGCCGCTGTCAGATCCTCCGCTGCCAGTCCCATGCCCAGCGTAAAGGTTCCCCTGCTGGGACGGTGCACTCCCGAGTCCAAAATCAGTCGCTGCCTCCCGGGGACTTCTCGTCCCACCAGCCGTCGCCACGCCGCCTCTGCGGACCGGCTGGGCCCCCTCCCGGGGTTGGTTCAGGGGAGTGGAGCAGCTCTCCGTGCTTGTGCTGTGCCAGCACCCAGTCAAAATCCCGGCGGGACGGTTCCCCGGCTAGGACGCTGCTCTCCCAGCTCCAAGACCTGTCACTGTCTCCCAGAGACTTCTCCCCCCGGCTGCGTCGCCACGCCGCCCACGTGAACCGACTGTGCCCCCTGCCGGGGTGAGTTCAGGGGGGTAGGGCAGGGCCCCTTGTTTGCGCTGTTAGCTCCCCTGGGCTCTGCCCTAAATCGGGCGCCAAAGGTTACCTGACTGGGATGCTGGCTCCAGGCTCCGAAAACAATTGCTGCTTCCCCGTATTTGTTCGTTTTCCATCTCTAAATCTGTGTTTGTTGTTCAGGGTTCGTGGATTGTTATGTACTTGATCAATTCACTTGTTTTTCCGAGTCTTTGTTGCAAGAGGGATCCGGGGTAGCGTCTCCCTAGTCCGCCATCTTGGCCCCGCCTCCCCATTTCATTTTTGACAACTTCCAATTTTTCTGGATTCATACTTCATATATTTCACATTCTGATTATTAATGAATATTTACAGCTGTTTCTTCTCATTTTGAGTCTTGCTATATCAGCAAGTGAAGGTCCCAAAAGCTTGACTCCATCCATGTCATTAAGGTCAACTCTACTTTGAGGAGGCGGCTCTTTCTCAGTCATCTTTTGAGTGCCTTCCAACCTGAGGGGCTCATCTTCTGGCACTATATCAAACAATGTTCCGTGGCTATTCATAGGGATTTCACTGGCTAAATCTTTTTAGAAGTTGGCTGCCAGGTCCTTCTTCCTAGTCTGTCTTGGTCTAGAAGCTCATCAGAAACCAGTCCACCATGGGTGACCCTGCTGGTGTTTGAATACCGGTGGCATGGCTTCCAGCATCACAGCAACACGCAAGCCCCCACGGTACAACAAACTGACAGACGTGGGGGATTCCACATCTACTTCACGTCCATTCTACCACTTTCCTATATCTATTCCACCTCTTTTCCACCTCTATTACACTTCTACTCCACATTTTCACATTTCTATTACACATATGTTCCACATTGTCTATTCCGTATCATATAGCACATGTCTATTTTGTGTCTATTTCACATGTATTCCTCATCTATTCCACATCTGTGCCTCATCTATTCCAACTGTATTCTATATCTATTGCACACCTATTCTGCCTGTATTCCACATCTTTTCCTCATCTGTTCCACATGGTGTATTTTATGCCCTTTCCATGTCTATTCCATATCTGTCCCACTTCTATTCCACATCTATTTCAGATGTATTCCACATCTACTCCACATTATCTATTCTGTCTATTCCACATCTATTCTGACTGTATTCCACGTTCCATCAATATTGCCCTACTATTTCACTTCTATTTCTCCTGTATTCATCTATTCCATATACATTCCACATCTATTCCATGTGTTTCACATCATCTATTCCACCTCTATTGCACATCTATTCCACTGGTGCACATCTATTTTATGTTTATTCCTCGTCTATTCCACATCTTTTCCATATCTATTCCATGTCTGTTTCACACCCATTCCATGTCTCTTCGATGTCTATTCCACATCATCTATTCTACATCTATTCCATGAGTATTTTAAGTCTAGTCCATCTCTACTCCATGCCTATTCCATTTCTATTCAACTTCTATTACACGTCTATTCCACATCTATTCCATGTCCATTCCACCATTATTCCACCTCTAGTCCATGTGTGTTCCACATCTATTCCACATATGATCCACATTCTCTGTTCCACATCTATCCCACTTGATTTATTCCACGTCGATTTCACCCCTACTTCATATCTATCTCACATTGTCTATTCCATATCTACTCTACATCTCTTCCATGTCTTTTCCACATCTATTCCACCACTTTTCCACTTCTATTCCATATCTATTTCACATCTATTCTACATTTATTCCCCATCTATTCTGTCTATTCCATGTCTATTCCATCTCTAGTCCACATCATTGATTCCATGTCTATTCCCCATCTATTCTAATTAAGTTCCACGTCCATTCCACATCTATTTCACATCTATTCCACAATCTTTTGACATCATCTATTCCATGTCTATCCCAAGCCTATTCCACATCTATTTCAAGGGTGTCCCACCTTTATTCCCTCTCTATTCCACTTTTAGTCCACATCTCTACCATATCTATTCCACATCCATTCCACATATGTTTCACATCATCTATTCCATGTCTATTGCACATCATTTAGTCCACGTCTATTCCAAGTCTATTTCACATGGATAGCTCATCTTTTCCACATCTATTCTTAGTCCATTCCATGTCTATTACACATGTATTCTGCGTCTATTCCACACCTCTTTCACATCATCTGTTACACATCTATTTCACCTTTATTAAACTTCTGTTCCACACCTATCCCACTTCAGTCCACATCTATTCCATGTCATCTATCTCACGTCTATACCACATCTATTCCACATCTATGTAATGCCTATTCCACTTTCATTTCACATATATTCCACCTCTATTCCACATATATTCATCATCTATTCCACATCATTGATTCCATGTGTATTCCCCATGTATTTCACTTCTATTGTGTGTCTATTCCATGTCTATGTCAGTTCCACGTCTATTCCATGATTATTCCCCCTCTATTCCATCTGTTCCACATCTATTCCACATTGTCTATTCCACATCTATTTGATATCTTTTCCACATTTATCGCACACCTATTCCACATCTACTCCACATTGTCTATTCCACTGCTATTCCATGTCTATTCCACATCTATTTCACTTTTATTCCACCTGTATTCCACCTCTATTTCACATCTATTCCCCATCATCTATTCTACACCTATTCCACATCTATTTAAATATCAATTCCACTTTTATTCCACACTTATTCCATATATGTTCCACATAGTCTATGCCTCATCGATTCCACATCATTTATTCCATGTCTATGCCAACCTATTCTACCTCTATTACACATTTATTATACGGCTATTCCTTGTCCATTCCACCTCTATTCCACATGTATTCTATATCATCTATTACAAGTCTATTCCCTACCTATTTCAAGTATATACCACATCTATTTCAAGTCTACTTCAACACTATTCCACCTCTATTCCACATACTCCTCATCAATTTCACATCTACTCCACATCATCTATTCCAGGTTTATTCCACGTCTATTCCACAATTATTTCACATCTATTTCATGTCTATTCCACATCTTCTATTCCATGTTTACACTATGTCTATTCTGCATCTTTTTGTGTCTATTCTGCATCTATTCCAGGTCTTTTCCTTGTCTATTCCACATCTATACCATGTCTACTCCACATCTATTCCACATCTAATCCATATTTATTCCATGTCATCTATTCAAGGCCCATTCCATGACTGTTCTACCTCTATGCCACATCTGGAAACCCTGGTGGCATAGTGCTTAAGTGCTACGGCTGCTACCCAAAGGGTTGGCAGCTTGAATCTACCAGGTACTCCTTGGAAACTCTATGGGGAAGTTCTGCTCTGTCCTATAGGGTCGCTGAGTCAGAATTGACTCGACGGCACTGGGTTTTGGTTTTGGTTATGCCACATCTATTCCACATCATCTATTCCAAGTCTCTTCCATGCCTTTTCCATGTCTATTTCACACATATTCCACGTTGCCTATTCCACATTTATTCCACATCTATTCCAACTCATTCCACGTCTATCCCACATCATCTATTCCACCCTATTCCATGCCTATTCCAAGTCCATTCCGTGTCTATTGCACGTCTATTCCACCACTATTCCACCTCTTTTCCACATCTATTCTACATATGTTCCACACTGTCTACTCCATATCTATTGCACATCATTTATTCCACATCCATTCCACTTCTATTTCACATGCATTTCTTGTCTATTCCATAATTTTTTCACAGCTATTCCACCTCTATTCCACATCGTTTATTCCACGTGTGTACCACCATTTCACCTCTTTTCCACCTCTATTTCACATATGTTCCACATCCTCTATTCCATGACTATTCTATGCCTATTCAACATCTACTCCATGCCTTTGCCACATCTATTCCACAACTATTGCACATTTATTCCACGTCATCTTTTCCACACCTATTCCGTGTCTATTCCATCACTATCCTACATGTATTCTACATCTTTTCACACCTAGTCTGCATCATCTATTCCACCTCTGTTCCACATCTATTCTACATCAATTCCATCTGTATTCTGCATCTATTCCTCATCATCTAATCCACATTTATTCCATGTCCATTCTACATCTATTCCACATCTAGTCCATGTCTATTCCACCTGAATTCCACCCCTATTCCACATTTATCCACATCTATTTCACATCATCTATTTCACATCTATTCCACCTCATCTATTCCGTGTCTATTCGGCATCTACTCTGCATGTATTCCTCTTTCATTTTGATACTTTGCTTCTGTATTCCGCCTCTACTCTGCCACTATTAACCTCTATTCCACACCCTTTTCCTAATCTATTCCGTATTATCCATTCCACATCTATCTCACATCCATTCCACACCTATCCAAATCAATTCCATATCTATTCCACATTTCTTCCACATCTATTCCACCTCAATTCTACCTCTATTTCACATCTATTCCACACCTAGTCCACATTTTTTCCACGTCTATTCCACATCATCTATTCTGCATCTGTTCCACATCTATTTGACATCTATTTCAGATCTATTCCACATCATGTATTCCGTGTCTGTTAAGCATCCATTCAGTGTCCTTTCCGCATCTACATTGCCTTTATTCCACCTCTATCCCACCTCTATCCCACATCTCTTCCAAACTTAGTCTACATCTTCCATATCTATTCCACATCATCTCTTCCTTGTCTATTCTGCTTCTACTCCCAGCACCTATTCCATATCTATTCCACATCTATTTCGTATCTATTCCACATCTAGTTCGTATCTATTCCACATATGTTGTACACCTATTCTACATCTATTCACATCATCTCTTCCATGTCTATTCCACATCATCTATTTCATGTCTATTCCACATCTATTTTACAACAATTCCACATCTATTCCATGCTATCGATTTACATCTATTCCATATTATTTATTTCACGTCTAATCCACCTCATCTATTTGGGTCTATTCGGAGTCTACTCCACATGTATTCTGCCTTCATTTTGTGTACTTTGCTCATATATTCTGCCTCTATTCCTCCTCTATTCCAACTCTCTTCTACAGCCTTTTCCTAATCTATTCCATATCATTTATTCCACATCTATTTCACATCCATTCCACACCTATTTCACATCAGTTCTTCATTTATTCCACATCTCTTCCACTTGGTCTATACCACGTCTACTCTGCATCTATTCCACATCTACTCCACATCTGTTTCACAAAGTCTTTTCTATGCATATTTCACATCAACGATTCCGTGTCTATTGCGCGTCTATTCTGCATCTATTCCCCATTGTCTATTCCACGTGCACTCCACATCATTTATTCTGTGTTTATTTCACATCTATTCCACTTCTATTCCACCACTGTTTCACGTGCATTCTACATCTATTCCGCCTGGATTCCACATCTATTCCTCATCATCTAATCCACTTCTATTCCACGTCTATTCTGTATCTATTCCATGTTTATTCCACATCTATTTGACATCTATTCACATTCACTCCACTTCTATTCCGCATCATCTCTCCTGTATCTATTCCTCATCTCTTTTACAATGATTTCACATCATCTATTCCACATCTTCTGTTCAGTGTCTATTTGGCATCTACTCCATGTGTATTCCACGTTCATTAAGTGTACTTTCCGCCTATATTACACCTCTATTCGCCTCTATTCCACCTCTTTTCCACAGCCCTTTTCTATTCTATTCCATACCATCTATTCCATATCAACTCCACACCTATTCCACATCAGTTCTACATTTATTCCACATCATCTATTCCGTGTCTATTCCACCTCAATTTCACCTCTACCTCACATCTATTCACATTCATTCCACATCATCTATTCCACACCTATTTCACATCTATTCTACTTCATCTCTTCTGGATCTGTTGTGCACCTCTTTTACATCAATTCCACATCGACTCTTTCACATCTATTCCACGTCTGTTCTGACTCATATATTCAGCATCTCTTTGGTGTGTACTCTGCATTCATAATGAGTACTTTCCGCCTCTATTCCGCCTCTATTCCACCACTATTCATCTCTATTCCACAGCCCTTTCCTAGTCTATTTCATATAATCTATTTCAAGTCTATTTCACATCCAATCCACACCTATTCCACATCAATTCCACATTTCTTCCACATCATCTATTCCACATCATCTATTCCAAGTCTATTCCACCTCTAACCCACATCTATCCACATTTGCTCCACATCTATTCTTCATGTTTTCCACATCTATTGCACTTCTATTAATCATCGATTCTACACCATCTATGTCACCTTTATTCCAACTTATTCCACATCTATTCCACGTCATGTATTCCACATCTAGCCCACATTTACTCCACCTCTACTCCATATCTATTCCACATCATCTATTCAACATCACCTATTCCACGTCATCTGTTCCACATCATCTCTTCCACATCTATTCCTCATCATTTATTCCACCTCTTTTCCACCTCTACTCCATATCTGTTCCACACCTATTTCACATCTTTTCCACATCTATTCCTTGTCTATTTCACCTTTTCCCACATCTATTCACATCATCTATTCCAAAACATCTATTCCACATCTTCTTCTCCACATCATCTATTCTACATCCATCCACATCTATTCCATGCCTATTCCAAGTCTATCCCACCTCTATTCCACATCACCTGTTCCACATCATCCATTCCACATGGATTCCACATCATGGATTCCACATCTAGCACACATGTATTCCACATTATTTATTCCACCTCTACTCCACATCTATACCACTTCTATTGCACATCATCTAGCCTACATTTATTCCACCTCTGTTCTGCATCTATTAAACATCCATTCCACATCTATTCCACACCATCTATTTCACCTCGATTCCACCTCTGTTTCACATCATCTATCCCATATCATCTACCCTACATCTATTCATGATATTTTATATCTGTTTCATGTCTATTCTGTGTCTATTCCACCTCTATTTCACATCTAT
This sequence comes from Elephas maximus indicus, assembly GCF_024166365.1. Classification (NCBI taxonomy): domain Eukaryota; kingdom Metazoa; phylum Chordata; class Mammalia; order Proboscidea; family Elephantidae; genus Elephas; species Elephas maximus. The sequence continues at coordinate 25,715,491 of NC_064829.1, forward strand.
ATCTATTCCACATCATGTATTCCACCTCTATTCTACATCATCTATTCCGTGTCAATTCCAGGTCTAGTCCACGTCTATTGCACATCTATTCCAAGTCTATTTTGCCTCTATTCCACATCTGTTAAACATCTATTCCACATCATCTATTTTACATCATCTATTAAACATCACCTCTTGTGCATCTATTCTGTGTCTAGTCCACCTCTATTTTACCCCTTTTCACATTTTTTCCACATTATCTCTTCCACTACTATTCTACCAACATTCCACCTCTATTCCACATGCAATCCACATCATCTATTTCACATTGATTCCACATCTATTCCACACCATCTATTCCACATCTAATCCACATTTATTCCATGTCTATTCTACATCTATTCCACCTCTATTTTGCTTCTATTCCACCTCTACTCCACATCTATTCCTAATCTATTCCACATCTGGTCCATATCATCTATTCCACATCTATTCCACAACATCAATTCCATGTCTACTACATCTATTTCAAGTTTATTCCAAGTGTACTCCTCATCTACTCCACGTCTATGCCACCTCTGTTCCACCTCTATTCCATATCATCTATTTTGTGTCTATTCCACATCTATCCAAATCATCTATTCCACATCTATTTCACGTGTATTCCAAGTGTATTTTACATGTATTTCACTTCTGTTCCAACTCTATTCCACCTGTATTCCATCTCTCTTCCACTTGTCTTCCACCAACAATAAAGAACAATGATGAATTTGTGAAACATCTTACAACACGGATGAATCTGGAGGGCATTATGCTGAGTGAAATACATCAATCACAAATGACAGATATTGCATGAGACCACAAGTATAGAAACCCAGGAAAAGTTTTACACACAGTGAAAACCGATCTTTGATGGTTATGAGTGAGGCTCGGAGGGTTGGGGAAGAGAGAAATCACTAACTAAATTGTAGGCAAATGTTAATTTTGGTGAAGGGAAAGACAACACACGATATAGGGAAAGCCAGCACAGCTTGACCAAGACAAAATCATAGAAGCTTCCTAGACACACCCAAATACCTTGAGGGACCAAGTTACTGGGGCTTAGGGCTAGGGATCATGGTCTTCTTTAATATCTAGGTCAATTGGCATAACATAATTCATAAAGAAAACATTCTACACCCTACTTTGGTGAGCAGAGTCTGGGTCTTAAAAGCTTGTAAGTGGCCACCTGAAATGCATCTATTGGTCCCATCACGTTCTGAGCAAAGGGGAATGAAGAAAACCAAAGACACAAGCAAAATAGTAGTCCAAAGGACTAATGGACCACATGAATCACAGCTTCCACCAACCTGAGCTCAGAAGAACTATATGTGCCAGGCTACCACCACCAACCACTTTCACAAGGATCTCAATAGACAGTTTCAGACAGAGCAGTAGAAAAATGTAGAAAAAATCCAAATTCACAAAAAAGACTGGACTTACTGGTCTGACAGAGATTAGAGGAGTTCCCTAGAATATGGCCCTGGACACCATGCTACCTCAGCACTGAAGCCACTCCTGAAGTCCATCTTTCAGCCACCTATTAGATAGGCCTATAAAACAAAAAATAACACACATGAGGAATGTGCTTCTTAGTAAAATCAAGTATGTGAAGCCAAATGTGCAACATTTGCCCAAAAGCAAAGATGAGAAGGCAGACAGGGACAGGGAAACTGGATGCACTGATGTGGAGAAGTTAGGGTGGAAAGAGAGTAGGAAAGAGTGCTGACGCATTGTGAGGATTGCAACCAATGTCCCAAAACAATTCATGTATACATATTTGAATGAGAAATTTGTGCTGTAAACATCAGCTAAAACACAATTAAAAAAAGAATTAAGGGAAAGGGCAAAAGATAAAAATGCCATTTTCAATTGTGTCATTGACTCAATGATAGCCCGTGAGCAATGCTCACTCTATGGGGATTACCCTTATTTCATTTGTAAAATGAAGGTTTATTTTGAGTGTGATAAAGCTGTCTGTAGGGAATGGTTTTGAAAGGGACACAAAGAAATGTAGCTAATTATGCACCCATTCACATAAAAGAATTAGAAGAAATCAAGGAAAGGATTAAATTCTAAAGATAATTTATACTTGGGAACCAGCTATATACCAAATACCAGAAAGAAAGATAGACTAGGATGGTATCCAGTTAATGGATGGTGCCTGTACAAGGAATAGGTGGTATATGCTGGGAAAAGTGCATGTTCACCTTGAAAAGTCTATAGAATATCCAGAGAGATACAGAATAAATGCTTGGAAATATTGGTCTACAGTTTAGATGAGAAATCAGGATAGTCAGTTAAAATTTTGAGTCACTATTTCATTGAAATAGGATATTTCATGGGAGCATTGGTGGTTCACTGGCAGAGTTCTTACCTTCCATGTGGGAGACTAGGGTTTGTTTCCTGCTAATGCACCTTATGTGTAGTAAAATTTTGCTGAAGGTAATTTAAAAAAGGTTGCAGCAGCACATTGACTGGAAATTGCCAGAAATTCAAGCCAGGTTTAGAAAAGGGTGTAGAATGAGGAATATCATTACTCATGTCATACGAATCTTGGCTGAAAGCAGAAGATAGCAGAAGGGTGTTTACCTGCATTTTATTGACTATGCAAAGGAATTTGACTGTGTGGATCATAACAAATTATGGGTAATATTGGGATGAATGGGAACTCTAGAACAGTTAATTGTGGTCGTGCAAAACCCATACATAGAACAAGAAGCAGTTATTTGAACTGAACAAGTGGGTATTGCATGGTTTAAAATCAGGAAAAATGTGATCAGGGTTGTATCCTTTTACCATACGTATTCAATCTGTATGTTGAGCAAATAATCTGAGAAGCTGGACTATATGATGAAGAATGTGGCATCAGGATTGGTAGAAGGCTCATTAATAACCTGTGACAGCAGATGACATAACCTTACATGCTGCAAGCAAAGAGGACTTGATAACTTACTGATGAAGATCAAAAACTACAGCCTTCAGTGTGGGTTACACCTCAAACATAAAGAAAACAAAAATCCTCACAACTGGACCAATGAGCAACATCATGATAAACAGAGAAAAAGATTGAAGTTGTCAAGGATTTTGTTTTACTTGGATGCACAATCAACAGCCATGGAAGCAGAGTCAAGAAAACAAATGATGAATTGCATTGGGCAATTCTGCTGCAAAAGAACTCTTTAAAGTGTTCAAAAGCAAGGATATTACTTTGAAGACTAAGGTGCACCTGACCCAAGCCATGGTATTTTCAATCATCTCATATATATGTGAAACCTGGACAATGAATAAAGAAGACTGAAGATGAACTGATGCCTTTAAATTATGGTGTTGTCAAAGAACATTGAATATACCACTGAGTGTGAGAAGAATGAACAAGCCTGTCTTGGAAGAAGTACAACCAGAGTGTTTCTTCGAAGCATTGATGGTGAAACTTCTCATGTACTTAGCGCATGTTAGCAGAAGGGACCATTTCCTGGAGAAGGACACCATGCTTGGTAAAGGAGAGGATCAGTGATTAAGAGGAACACCCTTGACAAGACAGATTGACACAGTTGCTGCAAAAATGGGCTCAAACACAACAGCATTTGTGAGGATGGTGCAGGACTGGGGCAGTGTTTCCTTCTGTTGTGCATAGGGTTCTATGAGTCACAAGTGACTCGATGGCACCTAACAACAGTGCACCTCATATGTATAACACCTGTCTGTCAGTGGAGGCTTGTGTGTTGCTACGATGGTGAACAGGTTTCAACAGGTCTTCCAGACTATGACAAACTAGGAAGAAAGGCTGTGAGATCTACATCCCAAAATCAGCCAACAATGACCCTATGGATCACAATGGTCCAGTCTTCAATCAACTGTGGAGAAATTGCAGGACTGGTCAGCATTTCATTTGGTTGTGTTTGGGGCTGACTGTAAAATAGCTAACAACACTTCACTGAAAGCTTTTTCTTTGGATATCCGTCCATTCATTCAGCAACCATTTAGTGAGTGCTCATTTTATGTCATGCACTTATTCCGATGTTAGAAATAAATCAGGTATCCCGGCCTTCACGAAGTTTACAACCTAGTGAATACAGATGTGCTTGTCCAGAGAGAAGAAAAAAAAACTACCATTTTTTGTGAGTTTATTCTACATGCTAATACAGTAAAAAGTACATTGTTCCCAAAAAAAATCACCTAATTCTACAAGAGGAATAATCTAAGGGATAAATATTTCAGTTTCAGTTTATACATAAGATAATACTAATAATAAAAAAAGATAATAAAGGATCTGAAATTTTAAATAACTTTCTCCAACCCATGTAGCTAGTAGTTAGCAGAATTAGGCTCCAAACTAAGTCTTTTTTTCTGACTCTAATGCTCTTAACTCCAACACTGCATAGATAATAAAAAAGCCCTGAAGAAGCAGGCTGGGAAATGCTCCTATGTAAGGGAAGCCAATGGAAGATAGCCTTCTGTACGGAGGGAAGTGGAGAATTAAAAAGAAAGAGAATTGCCCCCAAATGGAAGAAAGACTTTGGACACAGTGGGGAGGAGGTAAAGGGACGATCCATTGGGTCAAAAATTCCCAGAGGTGTGAGGTCACACAGTGTGCAGAGAATCCACTGAAGTTAGCTCTTAGAATGTCAATGGTGTGACCAGAGAGCAGCCAGAGCCAGAAAAGGTGGGCTGGTGGAAAACAAGCAAGTGGCAACATTCACTGTGAGAATATATCACAAAATATAATTGGAGAGACTTTGGGAAGGAGAGTAGAAATACGTTGCCTTAGCAAGAGGGGGAGTTAGAATAAAGATGGCAGTTTGAATGTTTTAAGAAATTTCAGATTTTTTTTCAACAAAAAAATTCCATACGGCTACACTTTGGGAGCACTTTTTTTTCAGAGTAATAGGATGAAAGACTGTTGACTTTTGTAATTTTATATCTGCCAGAATTCTATTGATCTTTTATTTGAGGAAACAAAGTAAACACTTCCAATATTAAATGTAGTTCACATAAATTTCTTATCAGGATTTTTATAAGATACTTAATACAAAAACTAAAAAAAAAAAAAAAACTAAAGCTCTAGCCAAACCAAGTAGCTGAGACAAAGGTTATGAATATCTCACTGCCATAAGTATCGGTATTATGATATAAGGGCTCGTGTTCATTGTGGAATAAATATGTAGCTACTGTGTCTTTGTTAAAAGAACCACTGAATCTTATCATTATATAAAATGATAGGTATAATTCAAACCATGATTTGTCTAAGATTTCGAACAAAACAAGATGGAGAAATGTGATATCTGGCAAGAAAAAGCAGGTCACAACGGCTACACAGGGAGGCGGACCCCAAGTCTGGAATTTGATGAGCACTTGAAGGCGTCACCTTGAACTTCAATAGGTTGTTCACTGTTTTTGCAAACTTATAGTCACTTAATTTACCCATGTTTGGAAAAAGAAAAAAACAAAACATCACAGTAATAATCAGCTTGATCTTTGAGTAAGTTCATGCTTTCCCTTTGAAAAAGTCATTAGGATTTCTAAAGGGCCCATCCTTTAATCATGTGAGGAATAACACCAGTGTAATTTTATAAATACCTTGGCAAAACTAATGTTCTTAAAACCAAAAGCATATATACCCTATAGTACAAGCCAGAACAGAGACAGATGAGACTGAAAAATGCTAATTTATTTATGCTGATACTGATCTAATAAGTGCAGGAGGAGATGGTAAAACTAGCATACGATGAAGGAACTTTTAAAATCTGTTTTTTTAAATAAATATTTATGTGCCAAAGTTCTGCTTTATTAGCACTAGTGGAAAGATGACCTTTTTTCCTAGGACTGTTTATCAACAAGGCTATTGGAGACCTTCTCCAGGTATATTTCCAATTATGTCTACCCTTGCCTGCACACCACCCAGGAAAATATTCACCTCTCAAGATGGTTGATCTGAGATGTTTGCAGAGAAGCCACTGTTCATCTTATGGCAACCTGCTAAGGACACAAAGTTTTTATTTAAAAAGCCTTAAAGCTGGTTTTAAATTATGGTATTCTAGGGAGAAAACACATGTAACTAACCTAGCCATAACATCAATGTTACTTATTCTTATTCTGATGAATGCTTATAAAGCTGTACACAATTAAGCCTTTTAAATACCATAGTACTTTTTTAACTAGGCAATCCTTTCCATAGGAGTCCTGGAGGCTTGGTGTTAAAGCACTTGGCTGCTAATGAAAGGTGGGCAGTTCAAACCCACCAGCAACTCTGTGGGAGAAAGATGTGACAATAAACTTCTGCAAAGATTACAGCCTTGGAAATACTACGGGGCAGTTATACTCTGACCTATAGGGTCATTAAATCAAATTGACTTCAAAAGCTCAATACCATCAGTCAGAACAAGGCCAGCGGCTGACTGTGAACAGACCATCAATTGCTCCTATGCAAGTTCAAGCTGAAACAAGAAAATCAGAGCAAGTCCACGAGAACCAAAATACAAACTTGAGTATGTCCCACCTGAATTTAGAGATCATCTCAAGAATAGATTTGACACATTGAATACTAATGACTGAGGACAAGAAGAGCTGCAGAATGACATCAAGGACATCATACATGAAGAAAGCAAGAGGTCATTGAAAAGATGGGAAAGACAGAAAAGACCAAGGTGGATGTCAGAGGAGACTCTGAAACTTGCTCCTGACCACTGAGCAGCTAAAGCAAAAGGAAGAAATGATAAAGTAAAAGAACTGAACAGAAGATTTCAAAGGGTGGATCCAGAAGACAAAGTAAAGTATTATAATGACATGTGCAAAGAGCTGGAGATAGAAAACCAAAACGAAGAATTTGCTCAACGTTTCTCAAGCTGAAAGAACCGAAGAAAAAATTCAAGCCTCGATTTGCAATAGTGAAGGATTCTATGGGGTAAAATATTGAAAGACACAGGAAGCATCAAAAGAAGATGGAAGGAATACACAGAGTCATTATACCAAAAAGAATTGGTTGACGTTCAACCATTTCAAAAGGCAGCATATGATCAGGAACCAATGGTACTGAAGAAAAACTCCAAGCTGCACTGAAGGCATTGATGAAAAACAAGGCTCCAGGAATTGACAGAATATCAGTTGAGATGTTTCAACAAACCGATGCAGCGCTGGAGGTGCTCACTCATCTATGCTAAGAAATATGGAAGACAACTTCCTGGCCAACTTACTGGAAGAGATCCATACTTATACCTATTCCCAAGAAAGGTGATCCAACCAAATGTGGAAATTATAGAACAATATCATTAATATCACATGCAAGCAAAATTTTCCTGAAGATCATTCAAAAGCGGCTGCAGCAGTATATCAACAAGGAACTGCCAGAAATTCAGGCCTGCTTCAGGAGAGGACATGGAACCAGGGATATCATTGCTGATGTCAGATGGATCCTGGCTGAAAGCAGAAAATACCAGAAGAATGTTTACCTATGTTTTATTGACTATGCAAAGGCATTCGACTGTGTGGATCATAATAAATTATGGATAACATTGCGAAGAATGGGAATTCCAGAACACTTAATTGTGCTCATGAGGAACCTGTACATAGATCAAGAGCAACGGGATACTGAGTGGTTTAAAGTCAGGAAAGTTGTGCATCAGAGTTGGATCCTTTCACCTACCTATTCAACCTGTATGCTGAGCAAATAATCCGAGAAGCTGGACTGTATGAAGAAGAATGGGGCATCACGATTGGAGGAAGACTCATTAACAACCCGCGTTACGCACATGACACAACATTGCTTGCTGAAAGTGAAGAGGACTTGAAGCACTTACTAATGAAGATCAAAGACCACAGCCTTCAGTATGGATTACACCTCAACATAAAGAAAGCAAAAATCCTCACAACTGGACCAGTGAGCAACATCATGATAAACGGAGAAGACTGAAGTTGTCAAGGATTTCATTTTACTTGGATCCACGATCAACAGCCATGGAAGCAGCAGTCAAGAAATCAAGAGATGTATTGCACTGCGCAAATCTGCTGCAAAAGGACTCTTTAAAGCGTTGAAAAGCAAAGATGTCACCTTGAAGACTAAGGTGTGCCTGACCCAGGTCATGGTATTTTCAATCACATAATATGCATATGAGAACTGGACTATGAATAAGGAAGACTGAAGAAGAATTGGCACCTTTAAATTGTGGTGTTGGCAAAGAATATTGAATATACCGTGGACTGCCAAAAGAATGGAGAAATCTGTCTTGGGAGGAGGACAACCAGAATGCTCCTTAGAAGCAAGAATGGCGAGACTGCGTCTTACATACTTTGGACATGTTGTCTGGAGGGATCAGTTCCTGGAGAAGGACATCATGCCTGGTAAAGTACAGGGTCAGTGGCAAAGAGGAATACTCTCAATGAGATGGATTGACACAGTAGCTGAAACAATGGACTCAAGCATAACAACATTTGTAAGGATGGCGCAGGACTGGGCAGTGTTTCGTTCTGTTGTGCATAGGGTTACTATGCGTTGGAACCAACTCGATGATACCTAACAACAACAACAACATAGGGTCATTGTGAGTCAAAGTTGAATAGATTGTAATGGCTTTGATTTGGTTTTGGTTAATCCATTTCATTTCCTTTTCTCCCTTTGATACTTTTACTTTTTCTCTCCTTTCCTCTCTCCCTCTTCCCGTTTACTCTCCAACACTCCTTTATAAAATTTAGCTCTTGAGTACTTTATTCATATTACAGTGTTAATGACCAAAAAATGACCTTTCCACCAGGTGAAAGTAATATTTTTCCTTTCTGGTTCCTCAGAGAATTTTGTCCAAGTTTTTTGTAGTAGATGGTAATGGTGATAAATTCTCCTTTTCCCTCAGCAGTTATGAGTCAGACTGCTGCTGATTCACAACAATAACCTCTCCCAGGAGTTACTCTGACGTACTGGAAGCCAGCTTTACTGGAAATGTCTGGGAGTGGGAGATTCCAAATTACACAAGCAGGATAGGGGTAGAAGTTAGAAGGGAGTGTCAATGAATGCCTTATTTGGGTTGCAAAAGACCAACCTTTTTCCTCACCTTCTTGGAGCCTTTTTTACTCCAGAGCCCCTCCATGGGTCAGACTGAGCTTCTCCTTTCTTTGTTCTGTCTTGGCTTCTCTCACAGGTTGCACCTGAATGCATCTACTCAATATGCCATTTACATAAAAATCCCATCTCAGACTCTACTTTCAGGAAACCAGACCCAAGACACTTCTGTTAGAGTACTTGCCACCCTTTAACTTGTGAAGTTCTCTAAATACCTACTTGAATGATGATATTTCAGCATATTGTCCCACCTATTAAGAGATTTTGCACTTCAACGCGTACTAATGATTACAGCCAAGAAAACCCTAAGGAGCAATTCTACTCTGTAACACACAGGGTCGTCATGGATTAGAATCTACTCGAGGTCAACTAACAACAGCAACAATAAAAACTCATTAAGATAAAGACATGAAAAGTAAAGTTTTTGTCATTGTAGGTAGTTCTTTTTTAAGTTTTAAATATATTAGACTCTCTTGATTGCCATTTTTACACAAAGCTGCTGATACAGTATACAGTTTTAATTTTTTTTCACATAAAATACATTTTTGTTAAGTGTTCTCTGTACATCAGTGGCTTTTGGTCTGGTAAATTATTGCAGAGGGCTGAGGGTCTGCGGACTTTTCCTGCGTGCACAGAGCCAGGCCCTGCACCATGGCACTTGCAATACCCATGGGAAGCAGGCCCTCTGGCCAACAGGAGGCTGCGGGTGAGGAGAGGGCTTCAGCTTCTGTCAAAAGGTGGGAAGCACACTTCCATGGAGTCATCCACTGACCAGTGCCCCTTTGCTTTTATGTGCTCTGGGGGAGGCGAGGCTATCCCCGGGCTACATGTAGCAAGAGTTAAATGCAATTCATCTGGGCATCTTGTAAGGAACACCTTTTTGGAAAGTACCCCAGTATCTTCACAGGAAGAGCAGGTAGGAGAAAGAGCTCAAGATCAAAAGGTATCTGACACCAATAACCAAAATGATCTCATTATTACAAAGCCAGCAAACTGTGGTGGCCAGAAGAGCAGACACACCTTGCTCACTTTCCTAAGTCCCTTGAAATCAAAAGAACAGTGCTGCTCAGTTCTAACAGTGCCATGTATCTGATGGAGAACTACATCTGGAGCCTTCAGTACACCTGGGCCCAGGGTATGGTTCCCTGAACTCCTGACCAGAAACTCACCATCTGGCAACAACCACCAGTTCTCAATTGTCTGGGGCATAGGGTGGCAGCAGGGGCACAGAGCCATTAATTATTCCTGGTAAGCTGTGTAGCACCTCCTTTGGAAGTGGCTACCAGACCTGGGGCTCAGCAGATGCTGGGCATCTTGTCAACCTTGCAAGACTTCACCGAGCTTCTTGATCCATACCTGTGAGGGAGAGAGGCAGCCTCAAGAGGAAAGACTTCCACATTAAAAGGTGAACAGAGAGGTTGCTGGGGGAGAAGAGGCTAAAAAATGACTAATGAGCAAGAGACAATGACTTTAAGAAACTGAGATGCATTTGGCAGCAAATTCTGGACTTCTTATTCATCTAGACATCACCTCAAACTCCTATTAGATGGTACACCAAAGATGCTGGCCTGAAGGCAGCTATCCCTAAAAGTTCCAGATGGCCTTGGAACACAAGATCCAGCATCTGCACTTAGTGGCAAATGTTATCCAGGGGCATTCCTGACAGCTATTTCACACTCTAGGGATTGGAGGAACTGGAAGCAAAAGGATGCTGGAGCTGGTTGCGGTCACTGCCCGAGGGAGACTGATGGGCTGCTGAAGCCGAGGTCCTCCAGGGATGAAACTGTGAAGAACAGTTCTCCTCATTCTGCCTGGTCATCCTTTAACCTCAGAACCTAGCATAGTGCCTGGCAGGTCACAGCCACTCAAGAAATTACAGGAGTGAAAAAATGAATGATCCAGGCCAGAGGTTGTTCCCCAGCTTGTCCCTCAATGCACAAGATACTCACAGGAAAAGCTTCTCAGGTACTTGAAGCCCTAAAAGAGATGGCTTATCCCTGGCTGAAAACACAGACTCATGCCCAGTCACCTTTGTCTGAAGCTGGCTTCTCTTACGGAACAGCTGGGATTCCCGGCCTTCTGGATGGGAGAAGAATGACCCAGGAGGCAGGAAGGAACGGGGAGCAGGAATGGCCAGAGGGCTCAGGGAGGGCAATAAATGTCCTCAGTCTCTGGAACCTGAGCAAACAAGTCTGAAAACCTGCACAGCTCTCTCCAGAGGAGCTTGTGGCTTCCCTCAGCATCCCCACCTTGCAGCTCAAGTTGGCTCAAGAGCAGTCACAGTGTCAGTCAGTCTGAGCTGAATACTGTTTTAAAGCCAAAGTTATGTCTGTTTTGGATCATCCCTGTCCTGCTCCAGCCATAGACTGAGATGATGGAGACCGCCCCAGAGTACAGGGACCTGAGAGGTGACACGCACATCCATTTGTGGTCTTCTGAGCTGCTCCTCTGCCCTAGGCTGGGTCTGGCCTGGAGTTGGGGTGGGGATGGGATCCAAACCAGCCCAGTCCCCAAGGGTCTGGTGCTATGACCCTCACTGCATCCAGTGGCCACCAAGGGTGCAGTGACTCCCCAGAGCCCTCTGCTCTCCAGCCCAGCTGCACTGCTCCTAGTAAAGTATCAGCTAGGTCCCTTGGGGTTCCGCTCCCTTTCTGGGCTGTGGGGGCCACAGAGACCATACTGGGGACTGGGACTGGTAGACTGCAGAGCCCAATACTAGGGCATGGCACAGGAGGGCTTTTCCAGCCCCTGGCCCTAGATGCTCCTCGGGGAGAATTTCTCATCTGTTCAGAAAGACAAAGGTTAAAGGAGCCCAGGTTTGTTCCTCAAACCCCAGCATCTGGACCTGGGGGTAGGGGGAGAGCCTTCAGAACTCTAAGGAGGTAGTTTTAGGACAAATAAAAGGCACACAGTGCAGGGAACAAACCTGCAGCATTTAAGTTACCCCAAGAGGTTTTGGCTGAACCTGGGGACTGCGCCTAACTCATGGGCAACAAATCCCAAATGAGATGATGAGAGATTGCAGTCAAGAAGTGGAAGACGGCCTGCCCTTGTGGTCCTCCCTCCCCAAGCATCAGGAAGACTGGGGCCATGAAATTGTGGGGCTGGGGTGAGATTCACCTCCAGTTCCAGCACTAAATACTGTGCAGGTGTCCACCATGGGCACCTTGGATTTGGGGCCTTGGGGTATCACCACCCTGGCAGGAGCAGGCTACAACATTGTAGGTGATTCTTTTGCACATCAGCGGCCCTTCTGAAGTCACATCCATGGCTGGGGATCCTGCCTTAATATATCCCAAGTACCTAAGTATTATTTATTTTTCTTCATAGTTCACCTAAATATGTGAACAAGGAACTTAAGACTGCTAAGTTATATAGGTCAATAATTATTAACCAATCAAATAAAATTAAGACACCTAACCACGTATTTCTCTGTCCATATGCCTCTGTTTAGTGTCCCTTAAAGGTGAGGGAATTTGGAGGAGTGGTTGAGAGAGTCAGAGTGTGATCAGAATGCATCCGGAAGTGAGTTCAAATCCCAGCTCTGCCACCTATTAGATTTTGGTCTTGGGAAAGTTACATAACCTTGCCATGTTTTATTTTCCACATCTATATAATGAGAAAAGCAGTAAAACACCAATTCTGAAGAATTTTGTGAGGACCAAAGCTGGCCATAAAGTAAGAATTTTTCAGTTTTCATCCTGAAATATCTTAATGCATTTTATAATAGAACATTTTAGATAAAATCAGTCATTACTTCCTAGGGTTGTATGCTTCAACTCCTACTAGACATCTTCAGGTCTAGCCTAGAAATCAGGAAAATGGATGGAATGAATTCCGTGTTTAACACCAGGACTTTAAGAAAGCAGCAATATGAGCTTTTACTATAAAAAAAGAATCAATATTGAAATCAGACACAGAAGACATAAATTCCTTGGTCAAAGCCCTTTTCCAGTTTTCCCTTCGTCCCTCTGACTCTCTTGTAGATAGGCAAAGAGGGCAAAGACCCAGAGAAATATAGAACATTCCAATAGGGAATATCAACATACTCCTTGCAATTTTCTAATATACATGGTTTAGACTGGTATGGAAGAATATTGAGAGAACAATCAAATGAAAGTAACAATCATGGTTTTAATTTTTCTATGCTGTCCTCAGGCCCACAGTAGGAGGTAAGAAGTAACTTGCTGAATGGATAAATAAATGCCAAGTTCTTCACAGCTATGAAATCACGAAGTAAGATTGACTGGCTCTAGATTGCTTAGTGCGGTGGTTAAGAGCTCAGCTGCTAACCAAAAGGTTAGCAGTTTGAATCCACCAGCTGTTCTTTGGGAACCCTCTGGGGGCAGTTCACACTCTGTCCTATAGGGTCGCTATGAGTCACAATCAAGCAAACGGCAATGAAAGGGACCAAGACTCCTAAAATACGCATCTGTTCACTTCATCTCAATTTGTATCATGAACACTCCTATCTGTGCCCATTGGGGTTGCCAGTTCAGTGGTAGAATTCTCACCTTCCATGCAGAGACCCAGGTTGGATTCCCAGCCAATGCACCCTCTATGCAGGCTTGTATGCTGCTATGTTACTGAACAGGTTTCAGTGGAGCTGCCAGACTAAGAGAGATTAGGACGCACTTCTGAAAATCAGCCAATGAAAACCCTACAGATCACAAAAGTCCAATGTCCAACTGATCTTGGGGTTGGTGCAGGACCAAGCAGGGTTTCTTTCCATCTGTTGTGCATGGGGTCACCATGAGTTGAGGGCTGACTAGATGGGAGCTAGCAACAATGTGCCAACACAGGACTAATTGTTTAGCATTATTAAAGAGAATTGTACACACAGATTGAAACCACAAGAAATGTGTAATCCAGTTTAGGTTGCTTATAATCCAGTCAGTGTGAAATACACATTCAAGTCAAAAAAGTAGTATTTTAAATTGCTTTCATCTTAAATTATTTTGAAAAAAAATTTTTTTAGCTTAGAAACCATAATGAATTTATTTATTTTTTATTGTGCTTCAGGTTAAAGTTTATAGCTGATGTTAATTTTTCATTCAAAAATTTATACGCATATTGTTTTGTGACATTGGTTGCAATCCTTATAATGTTCCAGCACACTCCACCTTTCCATCCAGGGTTCCCTGTGTCCATTCGACCAGTTCCTATCCTTTCCTGTCTGCTCATCCTGCATTTGGACAAGAGTTGCCCATTTGGTCTTGTATATTTGATTGAACTAGTTCAATTCTTAGTTATTTGATTGAACTAAGAAGCACATTCCTCATGTGTATTATTTTTTGTTTTATAGGCCTATTTAATCTTTGTCTGAAGAGTGACTTCAAGAATGGTTTTGTTTCAGTGTTAACAGAACAACCAGGGGCCATATTTCCCGTGATTCCTCCAGTCTCTGTCATACCATTAAGTTTGGCCTTTTTACGTGAATTTGAGTTCTATTGTATATACCTTTTCCTGCTCTGTCTAGGACTCTTTATTGTGTTCCCTGTCAGGGCAGTCACTGGGGGTAGCCGGGCATCATCTAGTTCTTCTGGTCTCAGTCTGGTTGAGTCTCTGGTTCATTTGGTCCTTTAGTCCTTTGGGCTAGTATTTTCCTTGTGTCTTTGGTTTTCTTGATTCTTCTTTGTTCCAAGTGGAGTGGGACCAATAGATGTATCTTAGGTGGGCACTCACAAGCTTTTAAGACCCAAAATGCTACTCACCAAAATGGAATGTATGACGTTTTCTTTATAAATTATGTTATACCAATTGGCCTAGATGTCCCCAGAACCCACAGTCCCCAAGCCCCAGCCCAGCTATCCTGTCCCTCAAAGTGTTTGGATGTGTCTAGGAAAAGTCTTTGATTTTGCTTTGGTCCAGTTGTGCTGACTCCCCCTGTATTGCGTGTTGTCCTTCCCTTCACTGAATTTGACCCTTGTGTACTACCTAGTTAGTGATTTCTCCTCTTCCCCCTTCCCACACTTGTAACCATCAAAGAATGCTTTTTTCTGTGTTTAAACTTTTTCTTGAGTTCTTATAATAGTGGTCTTATACGATATTTGTCCTTTTGTGACCGACTTATTTCACTCAGAATAATGCCTTCCAGATCCATCTATGTCGTGAGATGTTTCATGGATTCATCATTGTTCTTTATCATTGCATAGGATTCCATCGTATTACAGTTTGTTTATCCATTGATCTGTTGATGGGCATTTAGGTTGTTTCTATCTTTTTGCTATGGTGAATATGCTGCAATGAACATGGGTGTGTGTATGTCTATTCGTGTGGTGGATCTTATTTCTCTCAGTTATATTACTGGGTGGTATGGTATTTCTATTTCTAGCTTTTTAAGGAAGCACCATATTGTTTCCCAAAGTGGTTGTACCATTTTACATTTCCACCAGCAGTGCATAAGAGTTTCAATCTCCCCAAAACCTCTCCAACATTTGTTATTTTGCGTTTTTTGGATTAGTGCCAGCATTGTTGGGGTGAGATAGTATCTCATTGAAGTTTTTTTTTTTTAATTTTTATTCTGCTTTAAGTGAAAGTTTATAAATCTAGTCAGACCATCATACAAAAATTTATAAACTCCTTGCTATACAATTCTAATTGCTCACCCCCTAATGTCTCACTCAGCACACTCTTTACCTCCGTTCTCTTGTCCTGTCCATTCAGCCAGCTTCTGACCCCCTCTACCCTCTCATCTCCCCTGCAGACAGGAGAGGTCAACATAGTCTCATGTGTCTACTTGATTCAAGAAGCTCACTCTTCACCAGTATCATTGTCTATCCCATAGTCCTGTCCAATCCCTATCTGAAGAGTTGGCTTTGGGAATGGTTCCCGTCTTGAGCTAACCGAAGGTCCAGGGACCATTACCTCTGGGGTCATTCTAGTCTCAGTCACCCATTAAGTCTGGTCTTTTTACGAGAATTTGGGGTCTGCACCCCACTGCTCTCCTGCTCCCTCAGGGGTTCTCTGTTGTGTTCCCTGTCAGGGCAGTCGTCGGTTATAGCCAGGAATCATCTAGTTCTTCTAGTCTCAGGCTGAGGAAGTCCCTGGTTTCTGTGGCCCTTTCTGTCTCTTGGGCTTGTAATTATCTTGTGTCCTTAATGTTCTTCATTCTCTCTTGATCCAGGTGGGTTGAGACCAATTGATGCATCTTAGATGGCCGCTTGCTAGTGTTTAAGATCCCAGAAGCCACTCTTCAAAGTGGGATGCAGAATGTTTTCTTAATAGATTTTATTATGCCACTTGGCTTAGATGTCCCCTGAAACCATGGTCCCCAAACCCCCACCCCTGCTACGCTGGCCTTTGAAGTTTTCAGTTTATTCAGTGAACTTCTTTGCCTTTGGTTTGGTCCAGTTATGCAGACCGTGCCTGTATTGTGTGTTGTCGTTCCCATCATCTAAAGCAGTTCTTATTTACTACCTAATTAGTGAAAATCCCTCTCCCGCCCTCCCTCCCTCCCTCCTCTTATAAACATCAAAGAATATTTTCTTCTCTGTTTGAACTATTTCTCCAGTTCTTATAATAGTGGTCTTATACAATATTTGTCCTTTTGCAGCGGACTAATTTCACTCAGCATAATGCCTTCCAGATTCCTCCATGTTATGAAATGTTTCATGGATTCATCATTCTTCTTTATTGATATGTAGTATTCCATTGTGTGAACATACCATAATTTATTTATCCATTCATCCATTGATGGGCACCTTGGTTGCTTCCATCTTTTTGCTATTGTAAACAGTGCTGCAATGAACATGGGTGTGCACATACCTGTTCGTGTAAAGGCTCTTATTTCCCTAGGATATATTCCAAGGAGTGGGATTGCTGGATCATATGGTAGTTCTATTTCTAGTTTTTTAAGGAAGCGCCAAATTGATTTCCAAAGTGGTTGTACTATTTTACATTCCCACCAGCAGTGTATAAGTGTTCCAGTCTTTCCACGACTTTTTCGATGTTAATTATTTTGTGTTTTTTGGATTAATGCCAGCCTTGTTAGAGTGAGATGGGATCTCATTGTAGTTTTAATTTGCATTTCTGTAACGGCTGATGATTGTCAGCATTTCCTCACGTATCTGTTAGCTACCTGAATGTCTTCTTTAGCGAAGTGTCTGTTCATATCCTTTGCCAATTTTTCAATTGAGTTATTTGTCTTTTTGTAGCTGAGTTTTTGCAGTAACATGTAGATTTTAGAGATCAGACGCTGATCAGAAATGGCATAGCTAAAAACTTTTTCCCAGTCTGTAGGTAGTCTTTTTACTCTTTTGGTGAAGTCTTTGGATGAGCATAAGTGTTTGATTTTGAGGAGCTCCCAGTTATCTAGTTTTTCTTCTGCATTGTTAATAATGTTTTCTATACTGTTTATGCCATGTATTAGGGCTCCTAATGTTGTCCCTATTTTTTCTTCCATGATCTTTATCGTTTTAGATTTTATATTTAGGTCTTTGATCCATTTTGAGTTAGTTTTTGTGCATGGAGTGAGGTATGGGTCTTATTTCATTTTTTTGCACATGGTTATCCAGTTTTGCCAGTTCTTTTTCAGTAATGCTTTACTTATCCGAGGCCTTTTTCCCTTCTGTTTGAAGTTGGTGATTTGTTTCTCCATCTCATTAAAAACTGTCATTGGAATTTGGATCAGAATTGCATTGTATCTGTAGATCGCTTTTGATAGAATGGACATTTTTAGAATGTTAAGTCTTCCTATCCATGAGCGAGGTGTGTTTTTCCACTTAGGTAAGTCTCCTTTGGTTCATTGAAGTAGTGCCTTGTAGTTTTCTATGTATAGGTCTTTTACATCTCTGCTAAGATTTATTCCTAAGTATTTTATCTTCTTGAGGGCTAGCGTAAATGGTATTGATTTGGTGATTTCCTCTTCGATGTTCTTTTTGTTGGTGTAGAGGAATCCAACTCATTTTTGTATGTTTATCTTGTATCCTGATATTCTGCTGAACTCTTCTATTAGTTTCTTTAGTTTTCTTGAGTATTCTATAGGGTTTTTTGTGTATAAAATCATGTCATCTGCAAATAGAGATACATTTACTTCTTCTTTACAAGTCTGAATGCCCTTTATTTGTTTATCTAGACTAAATGCTCTGGCTAGGACCTCCAGCACAATGTTGCATAAGAATGGTGATAAAGGGCATCCTTGTCTGGATCCCGATCTCAAGGGGAATGGTTTCAGACTCTCTCCTTGTAGGATGATGTTGACTATTGGCTTTGAATAAATGCCCTTTATTATGTTGAGGAATTTTCCTTCTATTCCTATTTTGCTGAGAGTTTTTATCATGAATGGGTGTTGAACTTTGTCAAATGCCTTTTTGGCATTGATTAATAAAATCCTATGGTTCTTGTCTTTTGTTTTATTTATATTATGGATTACATTAATCATTTTTCTAATGTTGAATCATCCCTGCATACCTGGTATGAATCCCACTTGGTCATGGTGAATTATTTTTGTTTGATATGTTGTTGAATTCTATTGGCTAGAATTTTGTTGAGGATTTTTGCATCTAAGTTCATAAGGAATACAGGCCTGTAATTTTCTTTTTTGTATTGTCTTCACCTCGTTTTGATATCAGGGATATGCTGGCTTCATAGAATGAGTTTAGGAGTATTCCATCCTTTTCTATGCTCTCAAATACCTTTAATAGTAGTGGTGTTAATTATTCTCTGAAAGTTTGGTAGAACTCTGCAGTGAAGCTGTCTGGGCCAGGATTTTTTTGAGGCAGTTTTCTTGTTACTTTTTCAATCTCTTGTTATGGGTCTATTTACTTGTTCTACCTCTGTTTGTGTTAATTTAGGTAGGTAGTGTGTTTCTAGGAATTCATCCATGTCCTCTAGGTTTTCAAATTGGCTAGAGTACAATTTTTTGTAGTAATCTGATGTGATTCTTTTAATTTCAGTTGGGTCTGTTGTAATATTGCCCATCTCATTTCTTATTAGGGTTATTTGCTTCCTCTCCTGTTTTTCATTTGTCAGTTGGCCAATGGTTTATCATTTTTTTCAAAGAATCAACTTTTGGTCTTGTTAACTCTTTCAATTTTTTTTTTTTTTTCTGTTTGCTATTTCATTTAGTTCTTTTAGTGCTTGAAGTTTTCCTTTGTTGCTGTCTTCCTGTTTGTTCAAATTGCAGGGATAATTCTTTGATTTTTGGCTCTTTCTTCTGTATGTATGTGTGCATTTATTGCCACAAACTGACCTCTGAGCACTGCTTTTGCTGTGTCCCAAAGGTTCTGATAGGAAGTATTTTCTTTCTCATTGGATACTATGAATTTCTTTATTCCATCCTTAATGTCTTCTGTAACCCAGTCTTTTTTGAGCAGGGTATTGTTCAGTTTCCAAGTGTTTGATTTCTTTTCCCTGCTTTTTCTGTTATTGATTTCTTCTTTTATGGCCTTATGGTCAGAGAAGACGCCTTGTAATATTTCGATGTTTTGGATCCTGCTAAGGCTTGCTTTATGACCTAATATGTGGTCTATTCTAGAGAATGTTCCATGTGCACTAGAAAAGAAAGTATACTTGGCTGCTGTTGGGTGGAGTGTTCTGTATATGTCTGTAAGATCGAGTTCGCTGATTGTGGCTCTAGATCTTCCATATCTTTATTGAGCTTCTTTCTGGATGTCCTGTCCTTCACCGAAAGTGGTGCGTTGACGTCTCCTACTATAATTGTGTAGTTGTCTATCTCACTTTTCAATGCTGTTAGAGTTTGTTTTATGTATCTTGCAGCCCTGTCGTTGGGTGCATAAATATTTAATATGGTTATATCTTCTTGGTGTATTGTCCCTTTAATCATTGTGTAGTGCCCTTCCTTATCCTTTCTGGTGTATTTAACTTTAAAGTCTATTTTGCCAGAAATTAATATTGCCACTCCTGCTCTTTTTTGATTGTTGTTTGCTTGATATATTTTTTTCCATCCTTTGAGTTTTAGTTTGTTTTTGTCTCTAAGTCTAAGGTGTGTCTCTTGTAGGTAGCACATAGATAGATCATGTTTTTTTATCCATTCTGCCACTATCTGTCTCTTTATCAGTGCATTTAAAATATTAACATTCAGAGTAATCATGGATAGGCGTGAGTTTAGCGCTGTCATTTTGATGTCTTTTTTGTGTGTTGTTGACAGTTCCTTTTTCCCACTTAATTTTTTGTGCTGAGTAGTTTATATACTGTCTTTTGCTCTTATTCATTGTTGTTGGTTTTGTTTCTGCTGAGTCTCTATTTTTTTCTTGTAGTTTGCTTTGATTAGTAGGATAGTTATTCTCCTTTGTGGTTACCTTAATATTTACCGTTATTTTTCCAAATTTAAACCTAACTTTTATTTCTTTATATTGCCTTGTCTTCTCCACATGAAAGATCTATGACTACATTTCTGAGTCACTCTTTATTATTTTGATGTTGTCTTCTTTTACATAATGACATTCCTGTCTCCCTGTTTTGAGCATTTTTTTATCTTGATTTATTTTTGTGATTCCCCTGTCTGGGTTAACATCTGCTTGCTCTGTCCAATGTTCTAGTCTTGGGTCAATACCTGATATTATTGATTTTCTAGCCAAAGAACTCCCTTTAGTACTTCTTTAGTTTTGGTTTGGTTTTTATGAAAACCCTAAACTTCCATTTATCTGGAAATATCCTAATTTCACCTTCATATTTGAGAGAGAGTTTTGCTGGATATATGATTCTTGGCTGGCAATTTTTTTCCTTCAATGCTTTATATAAGTCATCCCATTGCCTTCTTGCCTGCATGTTTTTTTCTGAGTAGTCTGAGCTTATTCTTATTGACTGCCTTTGCAGGTGACTTTTCATCTATCCCTAGCTGCTCTTAAAATTCTCTCTTTTTCTTTGGTTTTGGCAACTTTGATTATAATATGTCTTGGTGAATTTCTTTTAAAATCTACCTTATGTGGAGTTCGATGAGCATCTTGGATTGATATCTTCTGATCTTTCATGATATCAGGGAAGTTTTCCACCAACAAATCTTCAACAATTCTTTTCATATTTTCTGTTGTCCCTCCCTGTTCTGGTACACCAATCACTTGTAGGTTGTTTCTCTTGATAGAGTCCCACATGATTCTTAAGGTTTCTTCATTTTTTTAAATTCTTTTATCTAATTTTTCTTCAAATATATTGGCACCAAGTGCTTTATCTTCATAGTCACCAATTCTGCCTTCAATTTGCTCAGTTCTGCTCCTCTGACTTTCTATTGAGTTGTCTAATCCTGTAAACTTATTGTTAATCTTCTAAATTTCAGATTGCTGTCTCTGTATGGATTCTTGCAGCTTATTAAATTTTTCATTATGTTCTCAAATAGCCTTTTTAATTTTTTCAACTGTTTTGTCTGTGTGTTCTTTGGCTTGTTCTGCATATTGCCTGACCTCCTTCCTGATGTCTTGAAGAGTTCTGTATATTAATCTTTTGAATTCTGCTTCTGGTAATTCCAGGAAAGTACCTTCATCTAGAAGATCCTTTGATTCTCTGTTTTGAGAGCTTGTTGAAGCAATCACTGTTTCTTTATGTGGTTTGATATTGACTGTTTTCTCTGAGCCATCTCTACATTATTGTATTAGTTTATTTTACGTTTGCTTAGTGTATCCTAGTATCTTGCTTTGTTTAGTTTTGATATGCCCGAATGGGTTCCTTGAGTGAGCTAGCTTGAATATTTTCACTTTTGGAGCTCTGACATCTTGTCACCAGATGGCTAGAGCTGTTATCAGGTATATGAGCTTATGAGTCCATTCACTTTTCTTGTGTGGATTCAGCTCAGGTGTCCAGGTAGCTGGTCGTCTTGTGTGCAGTACAGGCACTGCCCTACAGTCTTAGAGGGGCAGGAGTGTTTGGTGTAGGTACCGATATCTGGTTGCAGCAGGGAGTCACACTCTGAACAGGGCAGGTAGCTGAGAACTGCCCCCCAAGTGTCTCTGAGGAACGTGTATCCCTGTTCCCAAGAGTGTACAGGTGGGTGGTTTCTGCAGACAGACCATGGGCACCCAATGCTTTTGGTTGTAAGGACTGGAAGGTACCAGTTATCCTTGGATCCATGTCATGGGTGATGGGTGACCTGAGTGGAACCACCAATCCTTAGACCCCTGATGTGGGTAGGTGAGGACCCTGTTTAATAGGCAAAGTGGTGTCAAATATCAAACACTCACCTCTCCGCCACACAGTTTAAACAGTTGCAGTCTGCCAGCAAGGGCCTATTCTCCTGAAATAGGCCCACACAGGTGCATGCAGGTGGGAAAGGTATTCAAACTCCAAGGAACATTTTGCCTGGAGAGGAGCGGCTTCTGTCCTGAGCTCCCTAGGTTAGTGGAGCTGGAAAATTACCTTTTCCCCCTGTTGTCAATTTATTTCTTCTCCAATCTGGGAGCATGGCTCAGAGTGATCAAATGAGCCTATCTCAGGCCCAGGGAAATCAACAGCATTTGGAGCCGGCATAGGGGCGGGGGGCATGTTAAAATATATGCAAGTACTTAGCTTTTGCTAAGAGCACCATTCTTCTCTGGTTCCAGAGGTGTGAGTAGGCTGTGCAGCTGGCTGCCTCTCCCTGAGGAAACTGCAGCTGAAGACTACCACCAGCCCGCTGCAGCCACTCCTGGGAATGGTGCCTAAGGGATCCCAGCAATTCAGGTCCAGCAACTCCTCTCTGCTTTTGAACCATCTCTCTCGCCCCCTGCCTCTCAGTCCATTTTCTAACTTTGCCTTTGATGTTCAGAGCTCCTAGCTTGTCATAAATATAATCATTTCACTTGATTTTTCAGGTCATTGTTGTAAGAGGGATCCCTGGAAGCATCTGGCTGTCCCTCTGTCTTGGCCCCACCTCCTTATTGAAGTTTTGATTTGCATTTCTCTAATGGCTAATCATCATGAGCACTTCCTCATGTGTCTCTTAGCCACTTGAACGTCTTTGGTGAAATGTCTCTTCATGTCCTTTGCTCATTTTTTAATTGGATTATTTGTCTTTTTGTTGAGGTGTTGCAGTGCCTCGTAGCCTTTAGAGCTAAGACCCTTATCGGGTATGTTGGATCCAAAATGTTTTTCCCCAGTCTGTATGTTCTCTTTTTTTCTATTTTGGTGAAGTCTTTTGATGAGCATAGTGTTTGATTTTTAGGCGCTCCCAGTTACCTAGTTTCTCCTCTGGTGTTTGTGCATTGTTAGTTATGGTTTGTATACTATTTATGCCATGTATTAGGGCACCAGTATTTTCTCTATTTTTTTCTTTCAGGATCTTTATTGTTTTAGATTTTATATTTAGGTTTTTGATCCGTTATGAGTTAGTTTTTGTGTATGGTGTGATGTATGGGTCCTGTTTCATTTTTTTACAGATGGATATTCAGTTATGCTGGCACCATTTGTTAAAGAGGCTGTCTTTTCCCCCATTTAATTGACTTTGGTCCTTTGTCAAATATCAGCTGCTCATAGGTCAATGGATTTACGTCTGGGATCTCAATTCTGTTCCTTTGGTCTATGTGTCTGTTGTTGTACCAATACCAGGCTGTTTTGACTACCATGGTGGTATAATAGGTTCTAAAATCAGGTAGTATAAGGCCTCCTACCTTGTTCTTCTTCAGTAATGCTTTAATAATCCAGGGCCTCTTCTCTTTCCATAGTTGGTGATTTGTTTCTCCATCTTGTTAAAAAATGCCATTGGAGTTAGGATCAGATTTGCATTGTATCCGTAGATTGCTTTGGGTAGGACTGACATTTTTACAATGTTGAGTCTACCTATCCATGAGCATGGTAGGTTTTTCCACTTACGTAGGTCTCTTTCGGTTTTTTGCAGTAGTGTTTTGTAGTTTTCTTTCTACAGGTCTTTTACGTCCCTGGTTAGATTTATTCCCAAATACTTAATTTTGTTGAGGGCTATTGTAAATGGTGTTGTTTTGGTGATCTCCTTTTCAAAGTTGTCCTTGTTGAAATAGAGGAATCCAGCTGATTTTTGTATGTTAGTCTTCTACCCTGATACTTTGCTGAAATCTTCTATTAGTTCTAGTAGCTTTCTTGTGGGTTCTTTGGGGTTTTCTCTGAATAAGTCATATCATCTGCAAATAGGGATATTTTACTTCTGCCTTACCAATCTGGATGCCATTTATTTCTTTTTCTTACCTTATTGTTCTAGCTAGGACCTCCAGCATGTTGAATAAGAGTGGTGATAATGGGCACCCTTGTCTCGTTCCCGTTCTCAAGGGGAATGCTTTCAGTCTCTCTCCATTTAGAATGATGTTGGTTGTTGGCTTTGTATAAATGCCCTTTACTATGTGGAGGAATTTCTGTTCTATTACTATTTGAATGAAAAGTTTTATCAGGAATGGGTGTTGGACTTTGTCAGATGAATTTCTGCATCAATAGATAAGATCATGTGGTTCTTTTGTTTTAATTATGTGATGGATTATGCTGATTGATTTTTTAATGTAGAATCATCCCTGCATACCTGGTACGAATCCCACTTGGTCATGATGTATTATTTTTTTGATATGCTGTTGAATTCTTTTGCTTGAATTTTGTTGAGGATTTTTGCATCTCCATTCATGAGGGATACTGGTCTGTAATATTCTTTTTTTTTTTATTGAACTTTAGATGAAGGTTTACAGAACTAGTTTCTCATCAAATAGTACACACATTGTTGTATGACGTTGGTTAACAATCCCAAGACAGCTCAACACTCTCCCATCTCAACCCTGGGTTCCCCATTAACAGCTGTCCTGTTCCCTCCTACCTTCCAGTCCCTGCCCTAGGGCTGGTGCACTCCTTTAGTCTTGTTTTTTTTCTATGGGACTGTTCAATCTTTGGCTGAAGGGTGAGCCTCAGGAGTTGCCTCATTACTGAGCTGAAAGGGTGTCCAGGGGCCCTACTCTCAGGGTTTCTCCAACCTCTGTCAGGCCAGCAAGTCTGTTCTTTCTTTTTGAGTTAGAATTTTGTTCTACATTTTTCTCCAGCTCTGCCCAGGACCTTCTATTGTGATTCCTGTCACAGCAGTCAGTGGTAGTATCTGGGTACCATCTAACTGTACTGGGCTTGGTCTGGTAGATGTGGTAGATGTGGTCCATTAGTCCTTTGGACCAATCTTTCCATTATGTTTTTAGTTTTCTTCATTCTTCCTTGCTCCTGAAGGGGTGAGACCAGTGGAGTATCCAAATGGCTGCTCACAGGCTTTTAAGACCCCAGATGCTACTCACCAAAGTAGAATGTAGAACATACCCTTTATAAACTCTGTAATGCCAATTGAGCTAGATGATGTTCCCTGAGACCCTGGTCCCCACAGCCCTCAGCCCTGCGATTCAGTGGCTCAGGGAGTTTGGATGTGTCTATGGGGCTACCATGGCTACCAGGTCGTGCTGGCTTCCTCAGTATTGTGTACTGTCTTACCCTTCACCAAAGTTACCACTTACCTACTGTCTATTAAATGTTTTTCCATCACCCCCCCTTCCCTTGTAACCATCAAATATTGTTTCTTTTTGTATGTAAACCTTTTCATGAGTTTTTACAGTAGTGATCTCTTAGAATATTTGTCCTTTTGTGACAGACTTATTTCACTCAGCATAATGTCCTCCAGATGCATCCACGTTATGACATTCTTCACAGGTTCGTATTTGTTCTTTAGAATTGCATAATACTCAGTTGTGTTTTACCACAGTTTGTTTATCCATTCATCTGTTGATGGGCATCTAGGCTGTTTCCATCTTTTTGCTATTGTGAACAATGGGGCAATGAACATGGGTGTACAAATATCTATTAGTGTGATGACTCTTATTTCTCTAGGGTATATTCCTAGGAGTGGGATTTCTGGATCAAATGGTATTTCTATTTCTAGCTTTCTAAGGAAGCACGATATCTTTTTCCATAGAGGTTGTATCATTTAGCATTACCACCAGCAGTGCGTAAGAGTTCCGATCTCCCTGCATCCTCTTCAGCATTTGTTATTTCCTGTTTTATTGATTTGTGCCAGTAATGCCAGGGTGATATGGTATCTCATTGTGGTTTTGATTTGCATTTCTCTGATGGCTAGAGATAGTGAGCATTTCCTCATGTGTCTGTTGGCTGCTTGAATGTCTTCTTTGGTGAAGTGCCTGTTCATTTCCTTTGCCCATTTTTTAATTGGATTATTTGTATTTTGTTGTAGAGGTATTGGGTTTTCTTGTAGATTTTAGAGATTAGGCCTTTGTCTGATTTGTAATAGCCCCCAATTTTTCCCAGTCTTAGGTTTCTTTTTGCACTTCTGGTGAAGTCTTTTGATGAGCATAAATGTTTAATTTTTAAAAGATCCCAGTTATATTGCTTATCCTCTGGAGTTTATGTGTTGTTTGTTGTGATTTATATCCTGTTAATGCCATGTATTAGGGCCTCTAGTGTTGATCCTATTTTTTCTTCTATGAACTGCATGGTTTTTGGCGTTGTATTTTGATCTTTGATCTACTTTGAGTTTGTTTTTGTATATGCCATGAGGCGTGGGCAGATGGACATCCACTTTTGCCAGCATCATTTGTTGAAAAGACTGTCTTTTCCCTATTTGATGGGCTTTGCGCCCTTGCTGAAGATCAGGTGACAATAAACAAAAAAAACCCATTGCCATCGAGTCGATTCTGACTCCTAGCGACCCTATACAGGACAGAGTAGAACTGCCCCATAAGGTTTCCAAAGAGCACCTGGTGGATTTCAACTGCCAACCTTTTGGTGAGCAGCGATAACTCTTAGCCACCAGGATTTCCCAGGTGACAATAAGTGGATGGATTTACTTCTGGGTTCTCAATTCTCTTCCACTGGTCAAAGTATCTTTCATTGTACCAGTATCAGGCAGTTTTGAATACCATAACTGTATAGTAGGTTCTGAGGTCAAGTAGTGCAAGTCCTCCTACTATCTTCTTTTTCAATAGTGCTTTACTTCTCCGGGGCTTCTTCCCTTTCCATATAAAGTTAATGACACTTTTTTCCATCTTTTTAAAGAATGTTGTTGGTATTTGGGTCAGTATTGCATTGTATTTTTAAATTGCTTTGGGTAGAATTGCCATTTTCACAATGTTGAGTCTACCTATCCATGAGAGTGTATGTTTTTCAATTTATGTAGATTTCTTTTGGTTTCTTGCAGCACTGTTTTGTAGGTTTCTTTGTATAGGTCTTTTACATCCCTGGTTAGAATTATTCCCATGTATTTTATTTTTTTAGGGGCCATTATAAATGGGGTTCTTTTCCTGACTTCTTTTTCATCATTCTCTTTATTGGTGTGTAGGAATTCAACCAATTTTTGTGTGTTTATCTTGTATCCGGCTGCTCTGCTGAATCTATTAGTTCCAGTTGTTTTCTTGTGGAGTCTCTTGGGTTTTCTATGTATAGTATCATATCATCTGCAAATACATACAGTTTAACTTCTTCATTACCAATTTGGATGCTCTTTATTTCTGTTTCTTGCCTTATTGCTCTAGCTACGGCCATTGGTTTTGCATAGATACCCTTTATTATGTTGAGAAATTTTCCTACTATATCTATTTTATTGAGAGTTTTTGTCAGGAATGGGTGTTGGACTTTGTCAAATGCCTTTTCTGTGTCCATTAAGATGATCATGTGATTCTTTTTCTTCCTTTGTTTATGTGGTGGGTTACATTGATTTTCTGATGTTGAACCATCCTTGCATAACTGGTATGAGTCCTACTTGGTCATGGTGCATTATTTTTTTTGATACGATGCTGAATTCTATTGGCTAGAATTTTGTTGAAAATTTTGCGTCTATGTTCATGAGAGATATTGGTCTGTAATTTTCTTTTTTTGTGGTGTCTTTGCCTGGTTTTGGTATCAGGCTTATGCTGGCTTCATAGAATGAATTCAGAAGTATTGCTTCCTTTTCTATGTTCTCAAACAGTTTAAGTAGTACTGGTGTAAGCTCTTCTCTGAATGTTTGGTAGAATTCTCCTGTAAAGCCATCTGATCCAGGGCTTTTTTTTCATTGGGAGTTTTTTTTTTTTTTTTTTTTTTTTTAATCCTTTCAACCTCTTCTCTAGTTATGGGCCTGTTCAGGTTTTCAACATCATTTTGTTAGTTTGGGTAGGTAGTTTGTTTCTAGAAATTTGTCCGTTTCTTCTAGGTTTTCAAATTTGCTAGAGTAAAATGTTTCATATGACCCTTTTATTCCAGTTGAGTCTGTTGTAATGTCCCCCATTTCATTTGTTATTTGGGTTATTTATGTCCTTTCCTGTTTTTCTTTTGTCAGTGTGGCCAGTAGTTTGCCGATTTTGTTGATCCTTTCAAAGAACCAACTTTCAGTTTTGTTGATTCTTTCTATTGTTTTCTATTCTCTATTTCATTCATTTCTCCTCTGATCTTTATTATTTCCTTTCTTCTGTGGGCTGTGGGCTTCTTTTGCTGTTCTCTTTCTATTTGTTCAAGTTGTGTAGCTAATGTTTTGATTTTGTCTCTTCTTTTTTGTTGGGCTCATCTAGTGCTATAAATTGACCTCTGAGGACAGTCTTTGCTGTGTCCCAAATATTTTGGTATGATGTGTTTTCATTCTTGTTTGATTCTAGGAACTTTTTGATGTGATCTCTGATTTCTTCTATTACCCAGTGGTTTTTAAGCAGGGTGTTATTCAGTTTCCATGTAATTGATTTTATTTTTTCTTACTCTTCCTGTTGTTAATTTCTACTTTGATGGCATTGTGGTCAGAGAAGATACTTTCTATTACTTCTGTGCTTTGGATTTTGTTGAGGGTTGTTCTGTGGCTTAAGATGTGGTCTATTCTGGAGAACATTCCACGTGCATTGGAAAAGAATGTGCACTTTGCAGCTGTGGGGTGGAGTATTCTATATATGACTATGAGGTCAATTTGGCTGATTGTGTTCTTTAGGTTTTCTGTATCTTTGTTGAGTTTCTTTCTAGATGTTCTGTCCTTTACCAAGAGTAGTGTGTTGAAGTCTCCTACTGGTATCGTGGAACTGCCAATTTCTCTTTTCAGTTCTGTTAGAGTTTATGTATTTTGGAGCCCTGATTAAGTCTTCATGATGGATTGTCTCTTTAATCATTATATAGTGCCCTTTTTTGTCTTTTATGGTGGATTTTGTTTTAAAGTCTATTTTATCTGAGATTAGTATTGCCACTCTTGCTCTTTTTTTGGTAGTTGTTTGCTTGATATATTTTTTTCCATCCTTTGATTTTTAATAAATTTACATCTTTGTTTCTAAGGTGTGTCTCTTGTAGACAGCATATTAATGGATCCCGTTTTTTCATCCATTCTGTCACTCAATGTCTCTTTATGGGTGCATTTAGGCTATTTTCATTTAGTGTAATTATTGATAGGTGTGAGTTTATTGCTGTCATTTTGTAGTGCTTTTTTTTTGTATGTGGTGCTAACGTTTTCTTTGTTCCTCTTACTCTCCTGTGCTGAATTCCTTTTGTTTGTGGATTTATTTTGTTTTTATTAAGACTTTATGCTTTTGTTCTTTATTTTGATGAGTAGGTTTGTTAACTTTCTTTGTGGTTACCTTGAAATTTACCCTTATTTTCGTAGGTTTGAACCAGTCTATTATTACTTGGTATCACCTGGCCTTCCTCTCCATTAGAAAGTTCTATGCCTATGGTGTTTATTCCCTCTATTATTGTTCTGACCTTATTGTCATTTACAGATTAACCTCTCTGCTTCCCTCTTGCAATTCTTTTGGCTTTGGATAGTCCATGAGATTTCATTTTCTAGGTTCGTGTCTGGCTGTTACACTCTTGCCTCCTAGATTCAGGCTGTGGTCTGATGGTGTTTTTCTCAGACCAAAGAACTCCCTTTAATAATTCTTGTAGGTTTGGTTTGGTTTTTACATATTCCCTTAATTTCTGTTTGTCTGGGAATGTCTTAATTTCACCATCATATTTGAATAAATATAGGGTTGCTATGAGTCGGTTTTTTATTTGAATGAAAGCTTGCAGGATATATTATTCATGGTTATCAATTTCTTCCTTTCAAGGTTTTATATACGTCATCCCATTGTCTTCTTGCCTGCACGGTTTCTGCCAAATAATCAGAGCCTAGTCTTATTGTTTCTCCTCTGTATGACACTTTTTGTTTTTCTCAAGCTACTCTCAGGGTTTTTTCTTTGTCTTTGGTTGTAGCAAGTGTGATTATGATATGCCTTGGTAATTCACTTTTGGGATCTATCGTATATGGGGTTCGCTGAGCTTCTTGGATGGTCAGGTTTTCATCATTCATGATATTAGGGAACTTTCTGTCAGCAATTCTTGGCTGTATTTCACATAATTCTCAGTGTTTCTTCATTCTTTTTTTCTGATTTTCTTCAAACAGAGTTGTATCCAAGTGTTTGTCTTCAATTTCACTGATCCTGTTCTCCATCATTTCAAACCTGCTCCTCAGCTCTTCTATGTTACTGTCCATTTCTGAAATCTGGTTGGTTATCTTTTGGACTTCTAATTGTTGTTTTGTATGATTTCCAGTTGTGAATTTATTTTGGCATTTTGTTCCTATATTATTTTTTCTGAACTCTTCCATTTTTTTGTCTGTATTTTCCATGAATTTGTCTATTTTTTCCTCATTTTTGTCTGCTTTTTGCTTCAACTTTTGAATAGCTCTGAATATTAGAGATTTGAATTTCCTGTCAGGTAGTTCTAGTGCCTTTTCTTCTACTGGAAAGTCATCTGGTTTTTTATTTTGGATGACTACTGGAATGATTCTGTCCTTTTTTTAAAGATGTTTTGATATTGTCTGTTATCTTCAGGACATTCAGCAGTTATTTTGTTCCTTTCCTGATTGCAGATTTGTTTGCTTTGTTTTGGTTTTTTGTTTTATTTGGTTATATCTGAGTTGGAGGGCTGTGCATTCTTTGTTATTCGCTCATCTGTTGTCATGATACTTTTCACTTTCTTGTCCAATGGGCTGGACCAGTCACTCAGCTATGATGCAGCAGGGTAAGTTCAGTGGGTGCTCTGTCTTCTGCTGGGAACTTCATGAAGCTGGTTTCCTGTACTCTCTGTACACTGATTTGCAATGTGTGTGGGGTGATTCCAAGTGGTATGGATGCTGCCCTTCCCAGCTGGCCTAGCCACAGCAGCCAGTCAGGAAGCTTGAAGGTATAGCAGGGGCAAGAGGATGGGGGTTGGAAAGCAGGTAACACTGGTTGCTGGGTGCTCTGTCTCCTACTGGGATCTCCATGAAGCTGTTTTCCCATCTTCCCTGTCAGCCTATCTCCAACAGGAATCCCAGATGGTGAATCCATGCTGCGTTAGCTGATTAGGAACTCAGCACGTAACTCTCCTTGCTCTCAGTCGTCTGTCAGTTTCTTATTCCATTAGGTGTTTGGCTGTGTTGTTTATCTCTTCATTTGATACTTCGGGTTCGAGGAATGATGCTTGTCTCTGTTTTACTTAGTTTTTTGGGTCTTTTCTGTGGAGGGATGACATGATGCTTATGTCTAGGGTGCCATGTTGGCTGGAAGTCTAGAAGTCATCACACTGTGATATTTTCTTCCTTCTCTGATCATCATGAGAAGATAGAACCTCAGGAATGAAATGAAGCATTTTTTCCAGGGACGGAGGGACATACATACAAGTACATTAGATTCTATAGCTGCAAATGAAATTTGGGGAAGACCTTGTGGAAGAAGCAGAAATTGAGATCTTGTAATGTGAGGAGAAATAGTTAGTTGGAGAAAGAGGAATCATATCTCCTGAACAAAGACAGAGTTGGTGGGCTGTTTGCAAAGGTCAGCAGAAGCAACCCACTCAGAGAATAGGCAATCTCAAAACCCTGTGATGGTCAGAGTATTGTTGCTGGCCATGCCGCCAGGAGGCTTAGATTCTCCAAGCATTCAGACTCACCATACTAACATAGGCCACACTTACTACCATGCATAGAAGGATGTGGAAAAGGAACTACCATCTACATAGAAGGATGTAAGACAGGACCTACAATCTACATGGAAGGATATGGGACAGGAGCCACAGTTTACATAGAAGGATGTAAGATGGGAACCACTTCTACATAGAAGGATGTGAGAAAGTAGCCATCATTTACATGGAAGGATATAGGACGATAGCCACAGCTTGTCAGCATGCAGCAGCAGTATTTCTCCTCTACAGGAGTCCTTGGAGTCATCCACACAGCAGCTCAGCCCAAGCACATGAAAAGGCACCCACACTGCACAGATGCAGGGCCTACTGTGGATAAGAAGACTCATGTCCCCAAGAGTTAATATCTTATTTAAAAACTATGGGAATGAACATACCCAGCTATAAGAGTCA
This sequence comes from Elephas maximus indicus, assembly GCF_024166365.1. Classification (NCBI taxonomy): domain Eukaryota; kingdom Metazoa; phylum Chordata; class Mammalia; order Proboscidea; family Elephantidae; genus Elephas; species Elephas maximus. Next base: position 25,747,763 of record NC_064829.1, read on the forward strand.
CTGCACACAGGGGATGGGGGGTGGGGAGCAAAGCTATGACTTTCTATCAGGTATTTGTAGTTCATCCATAGTTCCTCCCAATTCATATACAATAATGGGCTATTTTTGCTGCAAGTAATGATTCTTAGTAAGAGTTAACATACTAGCCTTCTCATGTCACAGGCTAGAGCACTAACTGAGTGTCGGAGTCTCACGAAGAAGCATAATGGGAGTATTAACTGTTGTCAACAAGGCCTTTGAAAAGTAACATGGTAAAAAAAGTTTTAGGTAGATTAGTCTGGCAATATGGTGCAAAATTGGATTAGAAGGAATGTAGGACAGAAGCAGGAACCTAGGAAAAATTGTTGAAATAATCCAAATCATAATGCAGCACTTTGAACAATGCTAGAGCTAATGGGAATAAATAAGAAAATATGCACTATTGGCAGGGAAAGATTCATGGCTGTTTCTAAGCCCTTGACACCAGCTTCAGGGACATCTGAGGATTTGACCTTTTGCCAATTCTCCTACTACATTAATTCCAGGAATTGTTAGAAGTTTACCCATACTGCACCTAAGATAAATGAGGACCCAGGCAAGGACTGTTTACCAGAGCAACCACCCATATTTCATTGTCAAATTGTTTTCAAGTAATGAGTATTGATGAAATGCAGCTGCCTAGGAGAATGAGGGCTAGTCACATGCACTTGAGAGGGCTGTGACACACTAGAGTAAAGGGGAAGGGACCCAAGAACCAATGGTCCCTTGAACTAAGGTTGTATGTACATACTCTGCCTCATGCTCCATGCCATGTACATTCCAAATGCAGAGTGACTGGGACACTGGAAACTATGCCTGGAAGTCCTGAGACCTCTCTTTGCTGTTTACTCTCCTGTAAACTGTCTTACAGAGCCCTGGTTGCATGGTGGTTAAGCGCTCAGCTGCTAACCAAAAGGTCAGCAGTTTGAATCCACCAGCCACTCCTTGGAGATCCTACAGGACAGCTCTACCTGTCCTATATGGTCACTATGTGTCGGAATTGACTCGATGGCTATGGGTTTGGTTTGGTTTGGTTTGGAGCCTCTTTTACAGCTAAGTACACCTGTTGTATCATATGGGGAATCATGCAGCATTTCATGAGTTAGTTAACACACATGCAAGGCCACTGTTGCTGGCAGAGCAGAATAGGTATTTGGAGACATTCTAAAGGAAGGAATGACAAAATTCAGTTAATGATTGCATGTTTGTTGCTGTGTGACACCGAGTCAATTCAGACTCATAGCAACCCTATTGGGTTTCCAAGGCCATAATCTTTATGGAAGCAGATTGCCACATCTTTCTTCCATGGAGCAGCTGATGTATTTGAACTGTGGACCTTTCGGTTAGCAGTCAAGCACTTAAATTGCTACACTACCAAAAAAACAACCAAACCAGTCACTGTTGAGTCGATTCCGACTCATAACGACCCTATAGGACAGAGTAGAACTGCCCCATAGGGTTTCCAAGGAGTGCCTGGTGGATTTGAACTGCCAACCTTTAGGTTAACAGCCATAGTACTTAACCACTACGCCACCAGGGTTTCCAAATTATTGGATAAAAAAAGTTTTTTTTTAAATTATCGGATAGAGGGATGAAAAACAATGAAAAGCTAAAAATAACACTGAGATTACTAGAACAGTTATGCCGTTGATAGATATTGGTGTGGATTAATCATTCTGTTAATCCAATTAATCATCCTGTTAATTTCAGCTTATGACATGTTTTCTGTAAAACGTTGATGGCACACCCAAATTGATCTCAGAAATGAGTGGGAGCTGAAGAGACAGCAGAAAATCAGCAGAGTGGTGATCATTGAAGACTTGAGTGAGGAAAAAGGTGAAGAAAGAGATAAAAATGAAACTTTAGGGAATACTAGCAGAGAAGGAAAGGAAGAGGGAGAGGAACAAGCAAAGAGATAGAGGATTAAGAAGCTTTATTTTTATTCCTTTCTATAAAAATCTTCATAAATATTAGAGCTGCATTATCAGACACCTATGAACATTATCAGAAAATTTTAAGATAATGTTTCTTAGCTTTTTTGTGTCACAGCCAGTCCCCTTAATAGTCTCAGGAAATCTAATGGACCTTTTCCCAGCAAAATACACATACACATATTCATACAATATTTCACAATCAATTTCTTATGGTACATGGAGCCCTTGAAAGTGATTCTGGGGCCATTGTGGATAGGGGTCCAATATAAAGCTTCTATTTTGGAGGACTGTTACTACCTATGGTTTCTCCCAACACTTTACGACCACGCCTTTCCATATTCTTGCAATGCTTTCCTCTATCTTTTTGTCTTTCAAGACCCATATCTATTCCCAGCCCCTTCATTAAGCCTTTTCCAACAATTGTACTCTAAAGTAATCTGTACCTTATCTGTAAAATACATTTTCCTCTAATACTATCATAAGAACTGCCTGCTTTTCCTGTCTAAGGACTTATTGCTGTCTCCAGAACATAAACTTTGCACATAATACCCTCTCAATTTTAAAATTTGTCAACATTATTTGGTCAAATTTCCCACTTTCTTCATAGAGGTTGGTCTTTTTATATTCCTTTCCAACCAGTGGGCTGTCTTAAAATAACATGCCTCCTGTAAGGTCTTTTTTTTATATATATATATAAACAGACACTTCACAAGTACTGTAGAACATGGTCCTAGTTTAGATTACCCTGGAAAGATGTTCTTCGGACTCATTACAAAAATTGCCTTTGGGAGGAAAATTGAAACAAATGGGTCAGGAAATCACATCTCTTTTACATAACAGAGGCAAGCACAGCCTTTAGTTAACTGAAAGGCATCCTATTTTTCTGGTATTTTTTTCCCCTCTAAGTACAGATGTAGAAACTGAGGGTCCCAGAATTTATTCTTAGCCCCATAATGCATCTGTGAACCCAGGTCTCTGAAGCTCAAGTCTAAATGAGAGTGGGCAGCTGTAGCATTTACAGAGCTTCTGAATTTGAAAATGCTATTAAGAATGTCATATTCCTGGAAGGAGATAACAAAGCCTCGGGGAAATTCCTTAATACGTGAACAGACCAAGAGTTCTGAGTAGTCATAAAGATCTAAAGATTTGATAAGAAGAGAAAAGATAATTACCTATGGCACATAAAATCCTCAGGAGCAAAGGAGTCAAAGCTAGCCCACCAGATGTACAGCTAGATGCAAAGGTAAGGGAAGATGTTAGACATGGGTATGGATTTGTAATTGAGAAAGCACAAATGGCTGTCCCAGAGGGACAATATCAGAAAAATTAATGAATATCAGAAAGATTAACGATTTTCAGTCGGTAGAAGGCTGAAATATTTCCCTGGCAACAAGGACAAGAACATCTGATAAACTCTATGTATTGCTATTTTACTCTGGCAAGCCTCATTCTGCTTTGGGACCAGGCAATTTGTCACGAAAGTGTGTTAAGAACCCCCTGCCTGCAGACCTCCAGTCTCAGGTGACTGAAATCAGGGTAATAATGACAGCTACCATGCACAGAGGAAACCCTGGTGGTGTAGTAGCTATGGCTGCTAACCAAAGGATCGGCAGTTCAAATCTACCAGGAGCTCCTTGGAAACCCTATGGGGCTGTTCTACTCCGACCTATAGTCACTATGAGTCAGAATCAACTCAACAACAACGGGCAATGGGGACCACATACAGAAATCTTACCAGGTTCAGCACGACACAGCACACTCTGCAAGAGGTCACATAAAGAGACAAGATCTACAGCTTCTGGAATAAGACAAGTCTGAATTTCAATATCATCTCTATGTCTTGCCAGCTGTGTGATTTGGGGAAATTATTTGACCTATTTAAGCCTCAGTTTTCTTATCTGTAAAATAATGGTATTAACAATAACTGCCTCACAGGGTTGTTATGAGAGTCAAAGGAAATAAGGCATGCAAAGACTTAGCTCAATTCCAGGAGCACAGTAAGCGGTCATTCTCTGCCAGTTATGATTATTTAGGAACGTTAACTCATTTCATCCTCACGTGTGGTAGTCCAGGGAACTTGGACTCCTGCTGAGGTGCGTTACCTTACTACATCGCTCAAGAGATGCAGGGTTATGAAGTACAAAGAGCCAGAACTGGGCACCAGCAAAGGGCCTAAGATAAGTCCACAAATAAGCTAGTTTCTGCAAGTTTCGACTGAGCAGCAAGTCACATTACAATTAACTCTGGTGAGGTCTCAGACCTAGGGTGGCAAATACTTTCCATAGACCAATGCAAACGATGGCTATGGAAGTTCAGAGGCGGGAGGAATTATCTTAGGGAACGACTCCAACTGTTGTAAAACCTTAGCTTGGCCCTACGCTGGGGAAATTGAGAAATTGAACAAAAACTAAGGAGAGTTGAGGCCAACTGAGAAAACTAGGAGCTTCAGGGACAGAAACCATGAGACCAGCCTTAGAAACTGAGGAAAGATGGTAATTAATTAGAATTCTATTTTTAAAATGGCAGAGGTTTGAGAAAAAGGTGTGAGAATTTCAGGGTGGGAGCTGCATTTTGGCCTGAACTTACAACATGCGGTACCATGAAGCACAGCTATTTGCTTATTAGCAAGAGATGAAAGTAATTCTGCCTGGGTACAGGTAAAGCAGAGGAGAAAAATGAAAATATAGCCACTTATATGACTGGTAAATTTGACAGAGCAGATTGTAACTAGGCTGTCTACCTACTGCATTCCCTCGTATCTATGGTGTGTAGGTGGATTTATTACAACCTGCAAGGAAACAGATCACTTACTATAAATTGCAGATAAAGCATGTGACTGAAGGTGTAGGTCCCTATGAGGGGGACATTAACCAAAAGTGGGACACATTTAAGAAAGAGACAAGGAGAGGAAATCCCAGGTAACTCCTTAGATGAAGGCTAAGAACAGGGCCAGCAGTGAATGTAGAAAATCTGTTAGTTGAACTCTTTTTGCCTCAAGAACAAGGAACACTTAGAGACACATCTTGCAAAAATCTCCACCTGCATCATTTACTCTTCTTCTGAGAACTGCTAACCTGCCAACCAGTCAGTCCTTCATACCACCTGGGCTCTGAAGCTTCATCCCATTATCATCAAGATCTTGGGCCTAAAGTTGAATGCCTTTCCTGGCCTCAGGGTGAGAGGGCGGGGAGGAGAAATGGTGGAATAAGATTCTGACAACAATGCCAATAGCATGGGGTGGGGGTGGGGGGGTCAGCTTCCACTAGCCTGCAAGGAAGGCCCACACCTGAGAAGTCCCATTGAGGGCCCTGATTGATGAGAAGATGGTCTTACAGGTGGATTACCAGACCTCCACCAACTGTCAGAGTCTCCATCAGGCTAAGGAGGACTGGGTCTGACAGCCTCACCCTACTAGGAAGGGATTCAGCTGCATAAGATGAAATAGAGCTATTGGCTGCAAGTTTCTACTAACCAGCAAGTCATATTACATATAACTCTGGGGAGATCTCAGACCCCATCCCCAGACCCTGTATTGCCCTGACACTGCCCCCCCCCCAATTTCTGTTCATGAGCCAAGACTCAATCCACCTTGCCCTTATGACTCCTGCAGGATGTTGGGCCAGCCAGCCCTGCCATAGCATGTCTAGAAGCCAAACCTTAGCCTATTCTGTATCAGCAAGACTCTCTTTTCCAGTCATGACACGTTTAAGCCCTGTGGATGCCGGACCTCACCCCAGTTAAACTACCAGGCTCCATCTTCTGTCTCAATTCATACTGACCCATCCTTATTGCCTCCAAGGCTAAGATATGGTACAACCAGAGCCCTAAAGTAATTACATTTCCAGGTAAGAGGGAAGCATTCTACCACATTCTATGGCTCATTTTAAGGCCAATTAAAATTGCTGTCATGAAAGAGGATTTGTAAGAGAAAAGACTTCAACCCTGGGAAAAGGCCACAAAGAACCTCAGTGAGGCTATAGCCATCTTCATGTCTGACCGTGGTGCTTATTGGAGACCAGAGGGGCTACAAATGCTAGCTCCAATTTCATCAAGTGGCCTCTTCCAAAGGAGAAATAATAAATAAGTAGAAAATTAGGTCAAGCTGAGAGAAGGATGTGATGCTTAAAGTTATGTCAACTTAGCTGGGCCATGATTCTCTGTGGTTTAGCAGTTATGCAATAATGTAGTTTGGCAGTTATGTAATGATGTAGTCCTCTCCATGATGTGATCTTATGTGATCAGCCAATCAGTTGTAAGGGAAGTTTTCTCGGGGGTGTGGCCTGCATCTAATATATATATATGGGTATTCTGGCAAAGCTTGCTTTCTAGCTCTGGATCCTGCATCTGGCTCATCATCATTTAACCTCTGGTTCTTGGAGCTTGAGCCAGCCACCTGCCGTCGGACCTGCCGATCTTGGGTTCGGCCTCTGCAGCTATGTGAGTCAGGAGAAGCCTCCAGCCTGATGTCTGACCTACAGACTTGGGATCTGTGAGCCTCTACAACCATGTGAGCAATTTCCTTGAGATAAATCACTCTCTTTCTCTCTTTACATATATATACACACACACACACACACACACACATTTCGTTGACTTTACTTCTGGAGAGAACCCAGCCTAAGACATGAGGTAAGATATTTTACCCAATAGTATCCAAGATGTCACAAGCCTGGTATAGGAAACATCATCTTGAGAGAAAATGGTGAAAATCAGAAGACAGCAGAAGCTGTCAACCTACAGGACAGTCCTGTGAGACTATTAGATTGCTAGAAGAAAGCTACAAAATGAATTAGCCAATGGAGTAAGATAGAGAACCATCTTCCTACGCCTCCAGTAGGCATAGTCTTGATAGTTCTCAAAATGAGAAAATACTTCTCTTCTATCTAGTATAGAAGATAGAAGAGAAGAAACAGTACAAGTGTAGTACAAGGTGCCTAGGTGGCGCCTGACAAGTAACTGAAAGGTCGGCAGTATGAACATAAACAGCGGCTTCTCAGAAGAGAAAAGTCCTGGTGATCTGCTTCAGTAAAGATTACCGCCAAGAGCACCCTCTGGAGCAGTCCTATGCTGTAACACACGGGGCCGCCGTGAGTTGGAACCAGCTTGACGGTAATGGGTTTTTGTTTGTTTGGCTGTTTTGCATGTATTACACTGAGCTGAGCACTATTATTAAGTACATGCATTTAGATATTAGATTAAATATGCATATATGTACTTTAAATATGTACATAAATCATTTGTCATTGTTATACAAGGGCATTTACAGTAACCTTTTTCAGTCCTTTTGTTAAAGCAGAATTCTTTGTTAACTAGCCCCTCTACCCACTTATAGGACAAGCACAAGGAAGTTAACATCAAGTATGTGCCATTTATTAGATTTAATCATGGCCGACTTATCTAAGGTGATAAAATAAAATAAATAAATAAATAAAATTAGTAAGCAAAAAACTGTTGATCAAACAAAAACTTGACTCCAAAATCTATGTTGTTTTCATTATACAGACTAGGATAGATTTACAGTAAAAACAGTGGCAATTCTGCTCATGCCTTTTGCAATGTGACTTGAAAGCTCTTCCCATCTGGTGGTGGACCCCATTCCCCCAACCCTTGAATCTGGATGTCTTAGCTTGCTGTGACCAATAGAATGTTGAAGAAATGATGGTGTGCCAGTTTCATGCTTAGGTCTTGTTCTTGTGTACTTCTGCTCCATCTCAGAACTCTGCTATTGCCACATATACTGGGCTGAACAATGTCACCCAAAAATTCAAGTCCTTCCTGGAGACTCAAAAAGTGACCTTGTTAGGAAATAGGATCTTGCAGATGTAATTAGTTAAAAGAGGTCATTCTGAAGCGGGGTGGGCCCTTAATCCAGTATGACCTGTGTCCTTATAGGAAGAGGAGAGGGCATACAGAGACAGAGACACACTAGAAGAACACCATGTAACTACAGAAACAGAGATTGGAGCGATGCTTCTACAAGCTAAGGAATGAAAAGGCTTGCTGAAAGAAGCTAAGAAAAAGGCATAGAACAGGTTTTCCCCTAGAACCTTCAGAGAGAGCGCAGCCCAGCGAACAACTTGATTTCAGACTTCTAGCCTCCAGGACCGAATAAATTCTCCAGGAGAGAATGAATTTCTGTTGTTTTAAGCCAGCCGGTTTGTGGCAATTTGTTATGGCAGCTCCAGGAAACCAATAAGATTTGTAAACAAGCCCAGCCACGCTGAGGCCAGCCAACAGCCAGCAAATGCTCAACCTATGAGAGAGGCCAGCCACAGTCTGAAGACCCACCTATTTGATCCATAACTGACTGCAAACTTGTGATGGTGCCCAGCCGAGATGAGAAGAACTGCCCTGTAGTAAATGCTTGTTTTAAGTCACTGAGTCTTGGAGTGATTTCATATGCATCAATAACTAACTGATACAGTTTATCTTCCATTGAATTCTAATTCCCTGAGCATTGTCACTGGATTATAGATTACGGTAACTTTCTGTTAGTATATCTGCAAAATCGTAATCACAGCACCGCACTCCCCAAACTCTCAGCAATGGACACTAAAATTGTTTAGGCTGCTTATATTGCTAAGATGGAGGATCTCCAGGAAACAGAATCATCAATGGGCACAACTTATTCTGACATGCTTTCTACAAAACCAAAAACCAAACCAAACCCAGTGCCGTAGAGTCGATTCCAACTCATAGCGACTGTATAGGACAGAGTAGAACTGCCCCATAGAGTTTCCCAGGAGCGCCTGGTGGATTTGAACTGCCAACCTTTTGATTAGCAGCCGTAGCACTTAACCACTACACCACCAGGGTCCCCTGCTTTCTACAAGTCACTCTAAATTCTGATTGGCTTCTACAGGTCAACAATTAGAAAGTAGCCACAATAAAGCAGAGATAAATGAGCCACACCACCTAGCCTCACAGATTAACAATAAAAAGTTGCCATCAAGTCGATTTCCACTCAGAGTGACCATATAGGACAGAGTATAACTGCTGCACAAGTTTTTCAGGGAGTGGCTGGTGTATTCGAATTGTCAACCTTTTGGTTAGCAGCCAAACTTTTAACCACTGCACCACCAGGGTTCCTGCCTCACACATTAAAAGCGTGTTTATAGCCGTGGAATATATATGTTTGCATGACTATAGAAATTGGTAGTCATAGACTTGGCAAGGGATACAGGAATGAGAGTCCAGAAATCTGAGTTGTAATTCTAGTTTTGTTCCTAAGCCAGCTGGATGACCTTAGGCACATCACTTGAAATTCTTTGAAGTTTTTCTTGGCTATAGATAAAAAAAAATGGTTGAATTTGAACATTTGTAGACATTTTTTTTCTGTTCCAATATTCTATAATGTCTCTATAATATCTAAATCCTAAACCTCTATTCTAAATTATCTCCCCCTTCCCAAAAAAAAGGACTTCAATTTGCCACCTTTTTTCATGAAAGTCCTCTTTGTTGCCCCTTGTATTTCTTGCAACCTTTTTATTCCTAGGTTTTAGAGCCTCCAGATTCCTGGTGGACTTGGGAACTTCCCATTTTCAAGGAAAATTTACCAAATGTTCATCATCATCAATGCCACAAGCCTAGCACTAAGAGGTCAGAATCCTCATAACTTCCTCTGCATTCAGTTTGAAAATAAAAAGAGCTAACATCTACTGGTTGCTTACAGGGTGCTGGGAACCCACTTTGCACACCTATTTCCTAGGAGATCAATACTATCGTTGCCATCCCTATGTTACAGGTGAGGAAACTGAGGCTTAGAGAACTAAGTAACTTGTCCAAGTTCTCATGACCATCAAGTTGCACAAATATATTCTAAACCAATAAGCAGGACTCTAGACACCACACAGTTAACCACTATGTTGTACCACATCTCCTCCACAATCCCATTAGTTCATAGGTTGTGTCTAGAGGACTTAATTGGCTATTATTTAATAACATAAGTAGAGGAGATGAGAAAAGGGAAGTTGAGTAGAAAGCCATTTTTAAATGTATGAAAACTGGAGGAAAATATGGAAGGAAATACTCTGAGAAAAGGTGGTTAATGAACGATTGGATATATCAGTTCACAAGTTCTAAATATCATACCCTGGTAATGGTAGGAATTTTTTGTTCTTGGTCTTTGCTTTGTTTTATCATATATTTGTATACATTTAAACATCATTCTTAAGTGCGTATTGGAAAAACTGATATAATCATTAACTCATCAAGCAATGAACCCCCTTGAGGACAGAGCAACCTTTGTACCCTGGCACCAACACAGTATCTGGTACATAGATTCCCAATGAATGTTTATGGGATGAATAAATGATTCTTAGTAATGTTCTTTTCCCGACCACATGGAGATTGTGCCTAAGTACAACTTGTTCCCTGACCCAACCCATGCCTCATATGTATGCAAAAGCTGGACAATAAATAAGGAAGATTGAAGAAAAATTGACCCCTTTGAATTGTGGTATTGGCAAAGAATATTGAATACACCATGGGCTGCCAAAACAACAAACAAATCTGTCTTGGAAGAGGTACAACCAGGATGCTCCTTAGAAGCAAGGATGGCAAGGCTACGTCTTACATACATTGGACATGTTGTCAGGAGGAATCAGTGCCTGAAGAAGGATATCATGCTTGGTAAAGTACAGGGTCAGCAAAAAAGAGGAAGACCCTCAGTGTGATGGATTGACACAGTGGCTGCAACAAGGGGCTCAAACATAACAATGATTGTGAGCATGGCACAGGACCAGGCAGTGTTCTGTTCTATAGTACTTAGGATCGCTATGAGTTGGAAACAATTTGATGGCACCTAACAACAACAACAGCTGGCCTGGGAACTTTCCCACTTTTGAGGAGTATTTACCAAGTTTTCCTCATCATTAATGCCCAAAACTGAGAGGCCAGAGTCCCCATAACTTCCTCAGCATTCAGTCTGATTGTGTTGAAGGGGAGTTAAGGGGATGGTTGATTAAGTTATCCCTGTATTTGGATGCAGTTGATATTCCCACATTCCCTCCTCATTCCTCCTTTTGCTAGAAAATCACTGAGTATTTCATAACTTAAGATTCTGAGGTACATAATATGTAAATAAACATAGTACCTGCCAAAATTAACATTCTAGATCCTTGCTACAGTGCTCACAAGTAGAAGAGAAGGTCTATTCAGAATATTTGAGGAAGGTTGTTCAAGTTGATTGAGGATAGATCAAGTCTGTACTACAGGAAAGTGCACATTCACCCACATAATGCCACCTTTCCTGTCCAACTCGGTAGGAGGCCTACCTGTGAAATCAAGGACAAAGATCATATATCCACATAAGATGAATGGTTCCAGGTAACTAAATTACACCAAACTGGGATAATTAAGAGGCCAAACTATTTTCTATTGTCCAAAAAGAGCTTGGGGAGAATACAACAAGAAGGAAATTGGACACCTGCCTCTGGGAAAGCCCATTCATGCAAAGCAAGAATGTTTGTAATGATGTTATAGGGAGGAACTCAGTGAAGAGGCTGGAGACACCAGGTGCTAAGTTGAAACATTCTCACTCCCAATGATATGAACATGTTAGTTTTCTGCCAAATGTTCATATTATTCTGGTTCTGGCCTAAGTGTAGAAGCAGTGGAATGTATTCTCAAAAAGCTTAATTTCCATCTGATGGGGATGTTGATTTCTCACTTTCAGCCACACGCACATAAAACGGTTAGATATCTCTGCCCTTTCCTAGAGTTCAGCACAGAATTGATTCAGCCCTGCTTCAGAATCAACTGTGAACATACCAAAATGAACAGATTTTGCTTGCTTAGATTCAATTTTTTAACTAGTACAGAGCTACATACAATTGGAAATAAGAAAAATGCTCTTTTTCAATGCTGAGATCCAGAAGTACCAACCCTATCAGTCTCTTCCATTCTCTGGATTTGTGATATGCTCTCAGAAAGGACAGTATACTCTGTTCTTTCTTTTCTTTCAAATGATAATATTTGCCATACTTTTCAAGACTTTTCCTTTAAAATGGAGCATACATTTCAAATTAATCAACTTTAGATTCTGTGATTACGTATTCAACATTTAAGAGCTCCAAAATATATAATCATTCTGTTCCAAGAAAACAGAATCAGGTATTTCCCACCTGCCTCCATTCTCTAGTTGTTTTAAATCTACTTCAGTGCTTTCCATTTTAAATACATTGTTGAGAAATTCTAGCAATAAGTGAAATTCTCAGAGAAGAAAATTACTTCCAATGTAGGTTACCTTTCTGCCTTAAAACAAAGACAAATTTACAATATGAGCAGGGCTTGGTGAGGACTCATCTTTGCTTTTTGCTCTTTAGCATTACAGTAGCACAACTGGGACTGCATGGTCCACTCCAAAGATGGTGCTCTTACATGCCTGGCAGATTGAATGGCTATGGATGGGTAGATCAGCTAAAGCCATTGGCTAGGAGCCTCAATTTTATTTCGTGTGGGCCTCTCCCTGTAGCTGCTTGAGCTTTCTCATAGCATAATGGCTTCCTCAAGAGGGAGGAAGCTGAAACTGCGGATATTCTTTAAGTATAAACTCAAAAGTTCCAAAATTCACTTATTCCATATTTTACTAGTCAAAGCAGTCACAGACCCATCCCAGGACCAAAGGGAAGAGACAGGGTTTCTGATGAGAAGAGCATCCTGTGCATATAGGAAGGAATGGAATGTTTTGAGGCTACTTTTGGACACTAGCCACCACAGTCTGGCCTCTACCCATAACTCATGTCCTTCCCATGCAAAAAATACATTAACACTTCCTCGAACTCCAAAAGTGTTGACTTAATGGAAGCATAAACTCAAGGTCCAGGATCTTGTGATCCAAATCAGTTCCAAGTAAAGATGAAGCTTCTCCATTATGGTTCCTTGCGTACAACTTCAATTCTAAGACCTGTGAACTGGAGAAACAAATTAATCAGCTTTACATACATCCAGCATAGGACCCGGAAAAAAAAAACCCGTTGCCTTCGCAGGGATAGAATAATTGCTGTAGCTCCTCCTGTTCAAAAGGGGGTTGGGTTGGAAGCTCATAGTCATGGATCCAGAGCAATTGTGAAATCCAGCTGGACATGTGTCACCAGTTCCTTGATGAGCGCCCAGTCCTGCTACATGGGAATAGTTCTCTGTTATTCTTGGCTCCATCTTTCCCCATGAGAAATAGTCAATATTTATAGCTGAGAAATTTCTCAGCCTGCTTCCTGCCCGTAGAAACTTCAGGGCACCAAGTCCTCTTCTAATTATAAACTCCTTATCCTTTCACTTCAAGATGATATGATTCCTTTATAAACTTTGTGTTTCATATGTATAAAATTAGACAAAATCCACAATCACATTCCATTAGACAAAAGCCACACCACATTTCTTTCAGAAATAGAACTTTTTTCTACATTGAGCCCCATGTAAAACTGATTGGGGAGAATGCTCCTCAAATTCTTAGGAGCTCAATTGCCTAGTTGACAGGTGTACAAGGCACAGTATTGATATTATTAGAAATTTTATATAGCCTGAAGGCAGCACTGTAAATCTTACTGTAGCCTCAACAAATAGTCATGCTACTTTTTCTATCCCGTGTGTTTTGCCTTTCTTCCCCTGCCACACTCCACTTATTTTAATACATACCCCACTTTCTCCATACAAGATTTCTACTCCTCATTCCTGGTCCTGCTCAATACCACTTTTAGGAAGCCTTCCCTAGATAACCCCAACACTTCGTCCAGAGCAAAACTCATTACTCCTTCTCACAGTGCTTTATGCCTGCCTACTTCATGGTGCCTACTGTACACACTCTGTTACAGTGTGTACTTTATTTATCTGACTCTCCACCTAGATGAGGAGTGCCAAAGGGGCAGTTATGGAATCTTATTCTTCATGATATATCCAAGGTATAGATCCCCAAGACAAGCTTGACACATATTAGATCTTTATAAATACTGGTCAATTATTGACATACTGATGGATAGTTGGAAGGAGAAATAAATGGATAAATGAGAAATACATGAGTAAGTTAATGAACTTTCTTCCTAAGCCTTGCCTTGTACCTTATTTACAACTAAAACATTAGTCAGAATTAACATGAAACCCTGAAATGTGCAGCAGACTGGAGGTGAGGAGCAGGTGGTTCTCCATAACTACTCAGATTCCCCGAGCGGCACTTTTTCGAAAAATTAAAGAGCTGACAGGCAGACAAACATGACAAGTCCAGTGGCAAAACTCACAATTCCTATCAGGAAGATGGTTAAGTGCTCCCCATCCATAGATTGACTCTGTCCCATACAAAGAATGTACTGGATTTGTTACCAGTCAGGACTTGAGCTGGCTTCTTCCACTATATGAACTTCTGCCTAGGCCCAGGCTGGCATCACTGAAAGCTGTTTTCTTAAACAAGCCAACAAAAAGATAGAGAATATAGAATCTTAAAAAAAAAAAAACCAATCCTGTCACTCACTAATTCAGACATTAATGTCTATTGACCCCTCAGCCCCCAGCCATGGACTCAACTATACACACTCACACACAGACACATCCACAGGGCATTTTTCTCCTCCATATCCACCAAGTAAAAAACAAATGGCAAACCAGAGGAAAGAAACTCAGAATGTTTAGACAAAGATTGATTACTCCAAAAGATTCTAATGCACAAATGAGACAAAATGAGTCAAGACAAATCCCATCCTTGTGATTTTTTAAAATTTATTATAAATGCAACCCACCATCAATTTGAAAAGCAAACATTTTAAAACTGCGTGAAATAAAAGGAAACTTATTTCATAACCCCTCTTCCCTCCTCATCCATAAAAATCTCTTCTTATAAGTGTCCATATTTAAGATTTTGGTATAATTTGAGACATTCTATGCATATTTAGATATATATGCACAGACATATATTTCCAAATGCAAACATAAACATAAAAAAAAATTACACGCATTGTTACACAACTTGTTCTTTTCACTTAACAATATATAGTTTATAGCAATTCTTTCCATATGGATTTACTGAATTATTATTTTTCATTCCTTCTTTCACACCCTCTTTTGCATGGTCTTATAGATGTAAACACACAGTACAGACATGCAAGTACTCACACACATGTGTGCACATGAGTATTTACCTTTGTCATTGTTTTCACTGTTTTAACAGTTTGGTATTATATTACACATTTTCTGTACCTTGCTTTTCTGACTGAACAATATCTCATGAAAATTAACTACTATAACTCCTTTTTTTTTTTTTGATGGATTGATTATTTGATTCCAAAACACCGTAAATATTCCATGGTGTGGATATACCATAATTCATTCACTCATTTCTCATTTGATGTATATTAATTTCTTGTTTGTTGTCATTGTGATCAATGTTGCAATCAAGATCCTTGTATAAAAAAAAAAAACATGTCCTTAAATACTAGTGTTTTTATTTGTGTTATAAATTCTCAGGAGCCAGTTCACTGAGCCAAGTAAACATCATATTTTATTTTAAAAGATAATGCTAGATTGTTTTCCCTAAATGCTGTAACAACCCTAATTTCCTCCAGTAATATATGTGAATACTTTTTCCACGTATTCCTGCCAGGATTGTATATTATAGCCATTTCTATTTTACTAATCTAATTTACGAGACGCTAAATGCCATTGTTACTTTATTTTCCTTTTCCCTGACCAAAACTGAACTCAACACTTTTTCTTAGATCTCTTCTTCTGTGATTGATCTTTCCATAACCTTTGGCCCCTTTTTATTGTATTGTTTATCTTTTTATGACCAGTTTGTACACTACTTTTATGTTTGTTTTTTCATTCAGTGGTATTTGTTAGTGCTTACTACAGCTAGCACTGAAGAAACCGATGAGTATACCTGCCATCAGGTAGCTTCCACTCTAATGTGAAAAGATAGACAGTCATCAAAATATACATTGTATCTGAGGGAGATCAGTGCTATGGAAAAATATAAGGCAGGGAACAGAGATAAAAATAACTGGGGAGAAGTCCCTTTATCTGACTTATGCATTGAAAATATTTTATTCCCAAATGATATTTTGTCATTTCATTTGCTTTATGGGACTTTTATTTTACGTATTTTCTTGTTAGTTGCTGCAGAGTCAGCCCCGACTCATGGCAACCTTATATATAAAAGAACAAAACATTTGCCTGGGCCTGTACCATCTTCGTGACCTTTGATATGTTTGAGTCCCTTGTTGAGGCAATTGTGTCAATCCATCTCTCGGAGGTTTTCCCTCATTTCTGTTGACCTTCCACTTTACCAAACAGGATGTCCTTTTCTAGAGATTGGTGTTTCCACACATACTAATGGGGTCATATACCCTTTTAATATATGTATAGCTTCTAGGTTTCTGGACTTGACCAAAAAAAAAAAAAAACTAGCACGGTAAGTCCATACTTTCTATTTTCTTAGTTCTTTCAGACATATATCATTTCACACAAATTTTACCATTGTTTTTTGCAATTCAAAAAATTAGAATTACATTAAAGTTATTTATTAATCTTGGGATCATTGGTAGGTTTATATTGTCTTCACATCTAAAAACATGTTATTGTCTTTAGGTGCCGTCAAGTGGGTTCCAAATCATAGCGACTCTATCTATGTACAACAGAGCAAAACACTGCTCAGTCCTGCACCATCCTCACAATCATTGTTATGCTTGAGCCCATTGTTGCAGCCACTGTGTCAATCCATCTCATTAAGGGTCTTCCTTTTTCACTGACCCTGTACTTTACCAAGCATGATGACCTTCTCCAGGGATTAATCCCTCCTGATAACATCTTCAAATTATGTGAGACATAGTCTGGCCATACTTGCTTCTAAGGAGCATTTTCGCTGTACTTTTTTAAGACAGATTTGTTCATTCTTTTGGCAGTCCATGGTATATTCAATATTTGTCACCAACCCCATAATTCAAAGACATCATCTCTTCTTTGTTCTTCCTTATTCATTGTACAGCTTCGCATATGCATATGAGGTGATTGAAAACACCATGGCTTGGGTCAAGCACATCTTAGTCCTCAAGGTGACATCTTTGTTTTTTAACATTTTAAAGAGGTCTTTTGCAGCAGATTTGCCCAATGAAATGGATCCTTTGATTTTTTGACTGCTGCTTCCAAGGCAGTTGATTGTGGATCCAAGTAAAATGAAATCTTTGACAACTTCAATCTTTTCTCTGTTTATCATCATGTTGCTTATTGGTCCAGTTGTGAGGATTTTTGTTTTCTTAAGGATTAAGGTATAATCCATACAGAAGGCTGTGATCATTGATCTTCATCAGTAAGTGCTTCAAGTCCTCTTCACTTTTAGCAAGCAAGGTTGTGTCATCTGCATAATGCAGGTTGTTAATGAGTCTTCCTCCAATCCTGATGGCCCGTTCTTCTTCATATAATCCAGCTTCTTGGATTATTTGCTTAGCATGAAGATTGAACAGGTAAGGTGAAAGGATAAAACTCTAATGTACACCTTTCCTGACTTTAAACCATGTAGTATCCCCTTGTTCTGTTTGAATGACTGCCTCTTGATCTATGTACAAGCTCCTCATGAGCACATGTTCTGAAACTGCCATTCTTCCCAATGTTATTCAAAATTTGTTATGATCCACATGATCGAATGCCTTTGCATAGTCAATGAAACACAGGTAAACATCTTTCTGGTATTCTCTGCCTTCAGCCAGGGTTCATCTGATATCAGCAATGATATCCCTAGTTCCATATCCTCTTCTGAATCCAGCTTGAGTTTCTTATAGTTCCTTGTTGGTGTACTGCTACAACCACTTTTGAATGATCTTCAGCAAAATTTTACTTGTGTGTAATAGTAATGATATTGTTCGATAATTTATGAATTCACTTGGATCACGTTTCTTTGGCATGGGCATAAATATGGATCTCTTCTAGTCGGTTGGTCAGGTAGATGTCCTTCAAATGTCTTGGCATAGAGGAGTGAGCACTTCCAGTGCTGCATCCATTTGTTGAAACACCTCCACTGGTATTCCATCAATTCCTGGATCTTTGTTTTTTGCCAATGCCTTCAGTGCAGCTTGCACCTCTTCCTTCAGTACTGTTGGCTCCTGATCAGATGCTACCTCCTGAAATGGCTGAACATCAACCATTTCTTTTTGGTATAGCGACTCTGTGTATTTCTTCCTTCTTCTTTTGATGCTTCCTATGTTGTTTAATATCTTTCCCATAGAATCCTTCAACATTGCAACTCTAGGCTTGAATTTTTTCTTCAGTTCTTTCAACTTGAGAAATGCCGAGCATGTTCTTCTCTTTTGGTTTTCTTACTCCAGGTCTTTGTACATGTTATTATAATACTTTGTTTTCTTGAGCTGTCCTTTGAAGTCTTCTGTTCAGCTCTTTTACTTCATCATTTCTTCCTTTTGCTTTAGCTACTCTATGTTCATGACCAAGCTTCAGAGTCTCTTCTGACATTTATTTTGGTCTTTTCTTTCTTTTTCGTCTTTTTAATGATCTCTTGCTTTCTTCATGTATGATGTCCTGCATGTCATTCCACAACTCGTCTGGTCTTTAGTCATTAGTGTTTAATGTGTCATATCTATCCCTGAGATGGTCTCTAAATTCAGGTGGGATATACTCAAAGTCATACTTTGGCTCTTGCAGACTTGTTCTAATTTTCTTCAGCTTCAGCTTGAACTTGCATATGCCCAATTGATGGTCTAGTCCACAGCTGGCCCCTGGCCTTGTTCTGACTGATGATATCGAGCTTTTCCAACAACTCTTTCCACAAATGTAGTCGATTTGATTCCTGTGTATTCCATCTGGCAAGGTTCGCATATGTAGTTGCTGTTTATGTTGTCAAAAAAAAGTATTTGCAATGAAGAAGTCATTGGTCTTGCAAGATTCTCTCATGCAATCTCCGCCATCATTTCTATCACGAAGACCATTATTTTCCAACTACCAATCTTTCTTCTTTGTTTCCAACTTTTGAATTACAATCACCAGTAATTATCAATGCATCCTGATTGCATGTTCGATCAATTTCTTAGAACATAATAAACTTTTTTTTTCTGTTTTCAAATCTTAATTTATCCTTTAACAAAGATTTTGTAATTTTCTTGATGTAGTTCCTGTAGGTTACTATAAAATTTAATTTTATTCATTTCCTTGTTTTTGATGTTATTAGTTAAAAAAATTTTTTTTTCCTATCTCATTTTATTACTTATCTTCGCTGGTTAACAACAAAAGTGTCTTTGTATTTACCTTTTATCCAGTCACGTAAAAAAAAAAAAAAACAAAAAAACAGAATAATTCTAGCAAGATTTTATTATTGAATTTTCTGTTTCTATAATTTTCTCTCTTACAATATTTCATTGTCTTCTCCCATTAGCTAGAACTACAAAAACAGTGCTGAACTATAATGATGATAGTAGACATATTTTCTAAAATAAGAGTTTGCAATTATTGTAGCAGAGGGCAAAGTGGGATGGTGAAACAAAGACATAATCTTAAAGCTCCTAAATGGCATCCATCACTTCAGCTCATATTTCATTGGCTAAAGCAAATCACATGGCCAAGTGTGACTTCAGTAAGGTAGGAAGTATAATCCTTTCCTAGAGAAAGGGTAGTGGGGGCAGCTACCACAGAAACAGAACTTTAAGAAGTGGTAGCAAATATTTTGAAAAATAACTCAATGTATCTTAATACTCTATATTGGGGTCAGTAAACCACAGCTTTTGGGTCACATCCTGTTTTGTAAGGCCCATGAGTTAAAAAGAATGATTGAAGAAAATCAAAAGAAGAATGATATTTTGTGGTATATGAAAATTTTATGAAATTCAAATTTTTGTGTCCATATTTTTTTTTAACAAAGTTTTGTTGGAACACAACCACGCTTACTGATTTATGTGTTTTCTGTGGCTGCTTTCATGTTACAACAGTATAGTTAAGTAACCATGACAGATATCGGTGGCCCTCAAAGCCTAAAGTATTTATTATCTAGCTCCTTACATAAAAAGTTTGTTGAACTCTCATCTATATTATATTTAAGAAGTTTCCTTACATGTCTTTTTTTAAGGATTTTTTAAGTAATGTTGCTGATTTTTAAATGCTTTTTCAATATCTAATGATAAATTTTTTTTTTCTTTAATAAATCAATGTAATAAATTTCATTGCCTCAATTTGGTGATGTCAAAATAAGCCCTACTTAATCATGATGTTTTAGTTCTTTCATATATTGCTAGATTCTATTTCCTTTGTACTCATAAGAGAACAATGAAAATATAATTCTATATTATATTTTTATGATTTTATGTTTTGTTTTGTTTTTACAGTTATGCTGACTTCAGAAAAAGAAAAGAAAATTTAATATTCATACTTTTTCAAAAGTCCTTAAGAGTTTAGATAACACTGGAATTATCTGTTTCTTAAAGGCTAGATAAAACTCAGCAGTAAAACAATTGTTTCTAGTATCTGTTTAACTAAGGAGCCCTGGTGGCATACTGGTTAAGTGCTCGGCTGCTAACTGAAAGCTCAGCAGTTCAAACCTACCAGTTGCTCTGTGGAAGAAAGACCTGGAGATCTGCTTCCATAAAGATTACAGCCTAGGAAACCCTGTGAGGCAGTTCTGTTCTGTCCTATAAGCTCACTGTGAGTCAAAATTGACTTGCTAGCAATGGGTATCTATTTAACTGGAGAATTTTTGTTTCTAACACATTTCTCACCCTATTTCTTCTACAATAACTGACTTTGTTTAAATTTTCTACTTCTTGGGTCAATTTTAGCAACATATATTTCTAGGATATCATTCATTTAAGGAGCCCCAGTGGTACAACAGTTTAACACTTGGCTGCTAATTGATAGATTAGCCATTTGAACCCACCCAGAGGATCTGCAGAAGAAAGACCTGGCAATCTGCTGCCATAAAGATTACAGCCTAGGAAACCCTATGGGTCATTTCTACTCTGTCACATGGGGTCTCTATGAGTCAAAAATTGACTCCACGGATTAGTCCAAAGTACTAATGGAGCACAACTACCACAGTCCAGTACAACTAGATGGTGCCCAGCTACCACCACCAACTGCTCTGACAGGGATCACAATAGAGGGTCTCAGACAGAGCAGGAGAAAACTGTAGAACAAAATTCTAACTCATAAAAAAAGACCAGACTGACTGGCCTGACAGAGACTGGAGAAACCCTGAGAGTATGGCCCCCGGACACGCTTTTAGCTCAGTAATGAAGTCACTCCTGAGGTTCACAATTCAGCCAAAGATTAGACAGGCCCATAAAACAAAATAAGACTAAAGGGGCACACCAGGCCAGGGGCAAGGACTAGAAGGAAGGAGGGGACAAGAAAGCTGGTAATAGGGAACGCAAGGTCAAGAAGGGAGAGTATTGACATGTCATGGGGCTGGCAACCAATGTCACAAAACAATATGTGTACTAACTGTTAATGAGAAGTTAGTTTGTTCTGTAACCCTTCATTTAAAGTACAGTTAGAAAAGAAAAGAAAAAGAATGCCTTTATTAATATCTAGAATAGGCAAATGTATGGACACTAAAGTTTATTAGTGGTTACCAGGAGCGGGAGGGAGAGGAAAAGAGGGAGTCATTGGTTAAAGGGCACTGAGTTTCTGTTAAAAGTGATGGAAAAATTTGGAAATGGATAGTGGCAATGGTTGCACAACATGATGAAAATAATTAATGTCACTGAATTGTACATGTAAAAATGTTGAAATGGCAAATGTTTTGTTGTATATATATTTACCACAATAAAAAAAAAAGAATGCCTTTAGAAAATGACTCGAGGATACCCACCAATAACAACACTTTTATTACCTTTAAGTTTCAAATTTCTTGCTATGAAACTGCATGTATTTGTCTCATAACTATTTCACTAAATTCTGTACCTGTTGTTTCTTTTCTCATTGCTTAATCTTGTATGCCTGTGTTTTTTAATCTCTCTCTTTTTTGCTCTTTTTCTTAGTTAATTGGGTGCAAAAGTAAGAAAACAGAAAAAGAGGAAACAAATTAAAGTGAGTAACATATAAACTCGATGGTACTGGGTTTTTGGGAACATATGAAATAAGAAGAAAGAAATCAAATAAAGTCATTACACTCCATGAGAACACTCCAAATTTTTATGGTAAAAGTTGGGGCAGTCATTTTGGATTAAAAAAATAATATCCAGATATATGTTATATGAAAGAAACACATTTAAAAGGAATGCTAAATAAAGGTTGAAAATAAAATACTGGGCAAAGAGACACCAGGTAAATGCAAATAAAAAGAAAGCAGTTGTGACAATATTAACATCAGACTTGTAGCGCTTGCTAAAAGTATTAAGAGGATAAAGAAAGATGTTGTTATCCAATGAAAAAAAGGCACAATGAAGATGCGCCTATATAAATGTCTGTAAAGACAAAACAAAATACCATCTAAATAAATAATGGGAACGTTATTAGAACCGTAAAGAAAATGTGATTTTGAATTTGACTTTTGGTTCCCTCCCTTTCTCAACACTCATAACCAAATATTTGTTTTTCTACTATTACATGAAAACAACTCCTTGGAAACTCTATGGGGCAGTTCTAATCTGCCCTACAGGGTGGCTATGAGTTGGAATCAACCCAAAGGCAACAGGTTTGGTTTTTTGGTTTTTTTTTAAGATCTTTTATTCCCCCTTGTCTTCTCCCTCTCCTTATTAAAAAAAAAAAATTAAAATGCTTTTATTCTTTATCTTATCCCCCAAATGCTTCGATGTAGCTGATATAATTTACTATTTTTATTTCCAGACTATTACTGTTTCCCTGTGCCCTTCAATACCATATCATACCTTAGCCATAACTAGAATAATACAAAGCAGCTCAATCAATAAAAATCTACTGAGCTCATACAGCCCTTGATTGCACACCACTCCACACCATGTGCATGTCGCCACACACCACTGGTCTTTGGCTGCCTGATTTTGGATCTTGCTCAGGTGCACGCTCCTAGCTTCCCAGTGCAGGTTTTGCTGTTATTTAATAGCCCCAAGCTTCATAACTACCACCTTCTACCTACTTCAAACTATCAGATGTTAGCTGCTGGTGGCCCTCAGTTCAGATTCATTTCTCTGCACCCTGCCCCCTAACACACGCACAGCTTATCTCCTTGGCACTTCCTATGAGCAATCTTATTATCCTCCCAATTCATTATTTTCAGGACACTAGTAATGACATTTTTTTTTTAGTAATGACATCAAATCACAAACATTCCCATAGGTTTTGCCACCATACCCATCATATCTTGGAATAAATATGCCATTTATATAAGATTCTAAGCACCATTTTATTATCCACAGAGATCTGTGTCTTATACAATAATTCTATACATATGTAAAGGGCATACGCATGCACAAAAAGAAGTTTACATCAATGAACCAATAATTTGAACAGCAGAAGTTGGGGCTCAATGAGGCCCCTGTGATTCAGTGTCTCTGAACAACTCTGGGGTTATTCCACAAACATCTTTTGTCACTTGAAGTTACTCCATAGGACATTAAAACATAAATTTCTCTTTGCTTGGAAACTCCAAATAAAAAAATCAGCCAACGGTTTGTGTCAATTTCTCTGAATTTCCACTGAGTGTAGAGCTCTGTCTGTGGCTAGCTGAGAACCTCTGAGTGTCTGTTTTAAGTGTCCCTTTAGTTTCCAGAGTCCCTTTAGTCTTACTGGTGCACTGAGCATCCCACTTCACAAACTCAAAAAGAAGCTCATGTGCTTAAATGTGAAGTGCTATGCAGTGCAAACCTCAAGTTGAGGGAAAAATACTACACATACCACCTTTTTTATGGGCATTCAACAAAATAAAGACTTTAAAACTAAAATAGATTAATTTGGCAAACAGGCAGTACATGTTTTGAACAGAAATATAAAACAGCGACCAAGTGTGAAATACACTGATTTCTCTTCAAAGTGGAAAAAACTGCAATACAAGGTAAATTGCAACTGGTTACTGGATAATTCAAACAAAAAGCCTAGCAAGAGAGAAGGGGAGAGATGAGGAAAGGTCACAGTGCCTACCTTAAGAAGCTCAGGACCTAGCAGAGGAAATGGGCAAACAAACGGTCACACACAGGCAGGTAAGCAGCCACACGGGGAGGGGGCAGGGAGCATCCCATTCATTCTGGGGGAACTATGGGAGGCTTGAACAGGATGCACATCCTCACACTCAGAGAAGTGTAGAAGATGCCCCACAGAGGGGTCAAGGAGGACTTTCGGGCAGAGTAACAAGGCTCAGAGGGGTGCACGCGCAGAGTACATTCAGAGGGCTGCACGGTCGTCAGGGTGGTATGGGTGGGTGAAGGGACCAGCTCCAGGCCTTATGAAATCAGAGAGGTAAGCATAGGCCATGTCCCAGAGAGTGTTTTATATTAAAAAGTGTACCTTCTGCACTACAGAAAGTCTTCAAACATTTTTGCTCAACTGCCCCTCCCTTAACAAGATTTTAGAACCCCTCCGTTAACAAGATTTTAGAAGCCCACATCCTCATGTGAACTTCTCAAGTCACTTCCAACATTTTCCATCCTATGTTTAAACCCAATCCTATGTTTAAGTACCTGCAAATGATATAATTCCTGACATATTGTAAATATTAACATTTAAAAATTATTATATCATGGGTTATATCCGATAGAAGCTAAATACCATACAATTTGATACCTACCCCATCACAAATTTTCAAAAATACATGAACCATCTCTTCCTAAAAGTTAGAAATTTTGCTGCATTTCTTTTTTTTTCTTGAACTTACCAAGAGTAACTTTCTCTTGCTTGAGAGTGCCCTTTGTTGGGCCTCTTGGTTATGTAAGGAGCTTTGGTGGCACAGTGGTGAAGTGCTCTGCTGTTAAAGGAAAGTTTGGGGGTTCGAACCCACCGGCCACTCTGCTGGAGAAAGATTCGGCAGTCTGCTTCCGTAAGGATTACAGCCTTGGAAACCATATGGGACAGTTCTACTCTGTCCTATAGGGTCACTGTGAGTGGAAATCAACTCTTGGTTGGGTTTTTGTAATGTAAAAAGAAGCCCCAGGCTTAGAAGGGACAGAAGGTTGAGATGAGATGAGGGGGAGCTAAATTCTCTACAGCAAATTTAGGGGCATAAGGATCACCTGAGGGCTTCTTAAAGCATGGACTTCTGGGCCTGCCTGCACCTCAGGCAAGCTTCCAGGTGCTGTTCCTGCTGCTTGTCCCAGGACCCCAGCTGGAGGACTACTGCTTAGCAAAATCAAGTAAGGATGTGTTTTCCTTGGACAGATTTTTGTTGTTGTTGCTTAAAGGAATTTTCTGTTTTCCTCTGGCCCACTGAGAATGAAAGGAATTTGGGGAGACGGATCCAGCTGCAGAGGACATAGTAGAAAGGGTCTCATTCTGACAGGCCATACCCTTAGCCATGTGGTGTCAGGAGGGTGAAGGAGAGACGGTCTGAGGAGACTGACAATAAAATGAAAGCTCCACAATACAGCGACTTGTTTTGTTCATTACTAAATTCCTAGCATCCAAAACACTGTCAGGCACATTATAAGCTTTCACTAAATATTTGTTGAGTGAATAAATAATGCAGTGTGGCTGACGACTTGAGTTTCGTGCGCAATACTGTTGTTGCATTCTCCCAGGAACCTTGTGTTGGTGTTACTGGGGGAATAAAGGGAGGGCTGGCTGTGTGCTTGGAGCAGAGCAGAGTAGGGCAAGGTCAGGGGCTACAGGCAGTGACAGATGGTTCAGGGCAAAGGGGAGATGGCGGGGCAGCAGATCAGAGCAAGTGGAGGCTGGCTGCAAGAGAATACTGATTATGAAATCCCCAGCAGCTATTAGACGAAGGAGCTAGACTTCAAACAATATCACAGAATTGCAACACACGTGATTTACTTTTTCTATCAAAGAGAAGGCCAGAAAATTTGGGATGTCAATGAAACATGCGTTAGGTGTCAAATACAGTCACTCAGTCTTATATGATGGCGCTGAGAGCCATTTCACCTCCTTGGGCCTCAGTTTCTTTATCAGCAAAGTATTACAGAAATGATCTGACTCAAGATCACCACACAGCAGTCAGTTGCAAATTCTATGATTCACAGCCAGGCTGTCTGGCTCTATACTCCACATTTTCAGCCACTTTGATAGGTTATTTCCTTTCCCCCATCCTTCCCTATTGATTCTCCACTCCTTACTACACCCGTGTCTTAATTATCTAGTGCTGCTCTAACAGAAATACCATACATGGATGGCTTTAACAAACAAAAATTTATTGTCTCACAGTTTAGGATGTCAGAATTCGGAATTCAGCATGCCAGCTCCAGAGGAAGTCTTTCTCTCTGTTGGCTCTGGAGGAAGGTCCTTGTCTCCTTTGAGCTTCTGCTCCTAGGCCATCTTCACATGCCTTGGTGTCTATCCTCCCCATCTCTGCTGTGCTCTCTTGTTTAATCTTTTTTATGCCTCAAAAGAAATTAACTCAAGATACATCCTACACTAAAACTAGTGCCTACACTAACCCTGCCTTATTAACGTAATGAAGACAATCCATTCACAAATTGGATTATAACCACAGGCATAGAGGTTAGGATTTACAACATGTATTTTTCAGGGACACAACTCAACTCATAACAGCCTCCAAATGTGCTTTTTTCTGGAATGTTCTTCCCAACCACATCTGTTGAGCAAAATCCTGCTTACCCATCAGTATGGAACTTAAGCAATGCAGGAAGATATCCTTATCCTCACCTAAGGCAGAAATAAGTACTTTGACATTTAAATACCCCAAATATCTTATAGATATTTTGGATGTGGCACTTGTCACATTGTGTTATGGATTTATACCTATGTGGTCCTTCTTCCCAACTAGACATGGAACTCTTCAAGGTCAGAGACTGTTTCATACAGGTCTTTATTCCCAGCACCTAACATGGTGCTAGGCACATGACACATACATATTAGGCATGTGCTGAGTAAATGAGTGAATAGATGGATGAGTCTTGGCCTTGCTCACGTAATGCATGCCACTGTCATGAGGATCAAGGAGCTAATGTGTGTGAAGGTGCCAATGCACAGAAAGGGCTGAAGGGAACAGGATGGGGCACACATATTCTATTGAGCATCAACTTTGCACCAATCTTAATTTCTGGGCTTTTATGCAAATGGAGGGTTCTAAAAATTTATTTCAATATTTGAGAACCCATTAAGTCTGCAAGTGGGGACAAAATAGGAAATCTAAAACTGCAAGAAATTTGCTTCTTATGTCTGAGGCATATGATGAGACATACTTAGGAGACCCTTTCCTAAAAAGCATGCCTTCCCTTTCCTCGTATCAGCTATCCTTCTGCACTCTTTCACATAAAAACTGCTGAAAACCCTTGTCTCCCCTTTCTCATTCCCCATTCCCTCCCCAAACAACTCCAGCTAGGCTTTGGGCTCTGCAGTCTCTTCTCTGGTGTCACCATCTGTTCTACAGAGCAGCCAGGGGAGCCTGTTAAAATATGAATCAGGCCACGGTACTCCTCTGCCTAAAGGCCCAGGGACTTCTCAACATATGCAGAAGAAAATATTATAGGCTTATCATCAGAAACCCTGGTGGCATAGTAGTTAAGTGCTACAGCTGCGAACCAAAGGGTCAGAAGTTCAAATCCACCAGGCGCTCCTTGGAAACTCTGTGAGGCAGTTCTACTCTCTCCTATATGGTCGCTATGAGTTGGAATCGACTCTATGGCACTGGGTTTGGTTTTTGGGTTTGGTTTATCATGGCCTACAAGTCCCCACCTGATCTGGCCTCTGCTGTGAGTTATTGCCAACTCCAGCACTGACGATGACAAGGTTCATGAAGAGGGCCACCACCACTTGGGAAAATAAAACAAATAATGGTTATACTTGATGGTTTGCCTCCTCCATATCACATGTCCTCTTCCTCACAGTGGTTAAGTGCACAGTTCTAGACCGCACAAACCACCTTCAAATCCCAGTTGCTCTGCCAACTACCTGTGTGACCTTGGCGAGTTACTCAACTTCTCCAGACCCTCGCTGTAAACAGGGTTAATAAGGTCACACATGTGATGATAAATGTCAGGATTTGTAAAATACTTAGGACAGTGACAGTGCCTGACACATACAAATACTATGTAAATCATTATTATGACCTTGACAGCATATTTCTCCAAAGATCTTTGTGAGATAACTTCCAACCTCCAGCATTTTTATATCTTGCTGAATGGAATGGCCTTTCCTTTTTCTGTCCTCTATTTCACCTCCTTTCCCCTTGCTTTGTCTCCTAGGTATCTCTCTTTCAGGTTCTTTAATGTTTCTGTAGGAGAGAGGTAACATTGAGTAGGGTGGTGGAGTTGTGAAGGGCATAAATTTCTGAATTGTGTAAGAAGAGAAAAAAGGGTGTGCACAGGATGTCCTTGCATGCTCCCGAGTGAGGAGGGTCATGGAACACAAGGCACAGTTGTAACACTCATCATTGGTGTTGATCTACCAGTGTCTCAGCTGACAAGTTTGCTTTCAAATGTTTACAAACTGAATGAATTCTCATGGCTAAGTTATCTCTTTTAAATGACCACTATTCCGATAATTTCTCTAGACTGAGCTCAAATACACTAATTATCATGAAGATGGCACAGGCCTGGGCAACATTGCTGTGAGTCTGAGCCAACTCAACAACTAACAACAAGTTCTAATACTAACCACATATATTGGTATAAGATTTTGCACTTACCAAAGCATTTTCACAAACTTGATCTTCTTTAATCTTCATCACAACCCACTTTACATGAGCTATTGGAGACCCAGAGACCTGACAGAGTTAGAACACTAACCCATGTCTTCTAATTCTAAGTCCCATATCACTTCTACTCTGCTCCTTCCAAGAGATTTTTGCCTTTTTTCTTGAAAAAATTGGAGGAAGATGAGCCTGACGAAGAGTGAACTAAAATAGCAAAAGCTACTCTCCTTCCTTGGGGTTAGTTAAACCCCTTAGGCAACATATGCCCCCTGAAACACCTCTACATATCTCCTAAACTGCTGCAGATAGCTTCCAGCTGCTTTCTGAGCTGCCCAGGTCTCCAACAGAGGGAACTTGCTTGGACTTGCCTTCTTCAAGAGCACCCTCTGCTACCAGCATCCCACCATCTGCCAACCTGCTTGATGCCCCATTCCCTGGGGCCCTGCTACCAGTTGTTCAAACTAGTTAATCAGATCCACAGATCTTTGGCCAAGATGCTGCAAGTATGGGGGTGGATGACCAGTTGCCTTTTCTTTTCCAGGGAACACAAACAGTGGATTTTTGAAGACAATGCATAGCTTTCATATACTGTTACAAATATGTGACTCTGTTAAAGGGAAGAGGCCTGTGAAATCCTCTCATTTACACCCCAGAGCATGTTGCTGGGGCCCACAACTAACCACAACCAGTCACAACCCTGAAATGACTGTGGGTCTGTTAGAGCCCTGGGAATGCATGTTGTGCCTTAGAGAGAGGTCAAATGAGACCATTTTGTAAAAATGTGTTTAACCACCTGGGAGATTAAGCTCAGACTTCTGTCCTCTGTCACTTCCAGACTACCCACATCTTTTAGTTTGGGACTGGCACTGATATTTTCAGAAAGTGGCACTAGTTAGGACTCAGCCCCAAAGGCCCAGGCCCATCCCCAAACGTGGCCCAATTGTAAGTTTAAACATTCAGACTGGTGTGCTTAATGCCAACAGTACACCTTCCTACAGGCCTTGGCAAACAGGAAACACAATTTTGCTTTGAATGATTACATTATCATTGGTAATTTCTGTGGTATTATAGAACAGAGGAGAACTGCCAGGACACTAGTGTCTCTTTTCTGTCTTGGCACGTGCTCCATTATGTACCCTGGGGGTCACACTCCCTCCATCTCATTGTTTAGTCTTGTGAAATGTGGGTACTGTGTTTCTTCCTTTCTTCATAATGAGATTAATGATCCAAATGTTTGCAAGATGTCTTGAGGAGTTTTCTGGAAATTTTAAAACATATTCTTCCAAAACCATTCCCCCAAAACCCCCAATTTATTTAATTCCTTGGCCCTAAAACGAAAAGCAGCTCTAAAATGATGTTGAAAAGAAGTGAGATCACAATTACACAATGTTTACTGTCGTAAACATTAGAAGCAAACTCATCTAGCTGAAGCCATGGAAATTATGATTTAACCTAATTATTTCTTTCCATTTCTCTAACCTCGCATTGTCAGAAGCATGCAGTTCATTTCATGTGACATTTTTCAAGGTTATGATAACAGGCAAACTGTCTGCCGTGATGCATGGGTTCCGGGTGCGTCCCAGCCCAAGGCCCCCATGATGCTTCCCTTTCAGGCTTGTTTGCTCTCAATCATCGTGGCCAGAAGTTTCTGCTTCAGAGAAGAAGGTAAGTACATTTTCTACTAATTTCTCATCTTCTTAAATGTTTTTGGATTATAAATAGATCAGCTAGGAACAAATCTGAGAAAAGGTTATATTAAGAATCCCTCCTAATAGCTCATCTTTTTAATTATGGTCTTTCATCATTCCTGAGGGAGTACATTTCTTTTCTAATTAAACTATAACAATAAAACCTATTACTTTTTGTCTAGCTAAAGTAATCTTCTGTATTAATGAATTTATTAACTTCTCAATTTTCTTTAAATTATCATCAAGTTTTATTCAAGGACTATGGCCAGTATTTTTTAGGGGATTTAGGTGTGGAGAAAAGTCATGCTTCTTTTACTCAATCATGAGATTCACACTTTTACCTGATTAAGTTTTCTGTTGATGAGAGCAGAGTTTTGCTGCCATGGTGATTGGAGATTCCAGCCTTTATTGGCCAGCTGCACTACTGGCATTAGTGTCTGTGAAGCTGTGCCATTGACATATGCATGCAGGTCGTTTATGGTGCTGGGGAAGTGTACACTTTCTCTGAGTAGCAACAGGGGATGTAGGACAAAATGAAAATTAAAAACACTATCCTTATCATATGCTCCTCCAAAGTGTTTATCGCTTGGAAAGCTGTTGGGTCAATGTAGGTATGAGAAGCTTATCACTTTGGTTGGCTCTGTTATAGGGACATGTATTATCCAGAGCTGAGGTCCCAGTCTTTTCATAGGAAACAGCTATTCTTCATATTTTTATTTTCCTAAGTTGCTTTGAGATAATGCTATCCATTCTCTCAAACATACACATACACACATGCACACAAACACACACATAAACATATACACAAACACATATACATACACACATACAACCATTCACACAAACACATACACACATGCATGCACAACTACACACATATATACACACACATACAAATACACGTAATACACACACATGCTTACACAGCCCAAAAGGGAAAGAAATGATTAAGTGGAAAGACCTGAAAGTAAAGCCTTGAGCAAGATTGAAAGGAGAGGAGCCATGTTTCGTTGGTCCTGAGCAGGGGTGAAGAAGGGGTGGTTACAAGCTCTGTTCATTCATTCATGCATTGATAAAAAAATATTTAATAAACACATATGTGCTAGGCCTTGCTGCAAATGTAAGTCAGAGTATCTGCTGCAAGCCTCCTGGGGCTCAAGAGAATGGCAGACATACAGCTGTTGAGACAACACCTCACACTAACTCCTAGATGAGAACATAGATACACAAAGAGCTGTGGGAGCACAGAGAAGGGAGCCCTAATTCTTCCGACCCTCTCCCTTCTGGGGAGCTCATGCCAGGCTAGGCAAGGAGAAGGAACGAGGGCATGCATTAGAGGAATGGCGTGAGTAAATAGCTCTGGAATAATCTTAACTTTTCAGTAGATCTTTGTATTAGTTTATTAGTTTCCTAGGGCTGCCATAACAAAGTATGTGGGGTGTCTTGAGACAACAGGAATTCATTTTCTCACAGTTCTGGAGGCAAGGAATCTGAATTTGGGGTTGGCAGGGTCACAGTCTTTGAAGGGCCTGGGGGGGACATCCTATCTTATCTCTCTCAGCTTCTGGTAGCCCAGGCTTTTCTTGGTTTGTGGCAGCATAACACCAATCTCTGTCTTCATCTTCATGTGGCCATCTTCCCTCTGTGTCTGTCCTCCTCTTCCTATAAGGCCACTAGTCATATTGCATTAGGGCCCACCCTACTCTAGTATGATCTCATGTTAACATGGCTAATTATACATGCAAAGACTATTTCCAAAAAAAGGTCATATTTGCAGGTACTGGGGGTTAGGATGGAAACCCTGGTGGCGTAGTGGTTAAGTGCTACCGCTGCTAACAAAGAGGTCGGCAGTTCAAGTCCTCCAGGCGCTCCTTGGAAACCCGGTGGGGCAGGTCTACTCTGTCCTACAGGGTCGCTATGAGTTGGAATCGACTCGACGGCACTGTGTTTGTTTTTTTTTTTTGTTTGTTTTGGGAGTTAGGACGTGAACATATCTTTTGGAGGGACAAAAATGCACCCATAACAGCCTGTCTTCTGCCCCCCCGAAAAATTCATGTCCTTCCCACAGAATACATTCACCTCATCCCAACATTCCCAGAAGGCTTAACACATTCCAACATCAACTCTGAGTCTAAAAACTTATTTAAATATAATCAATTCAAAAAGTCCCAAATCCCATCTTTTAAATCATCTAAATCAGGTATGGGTGAAACTCTGGGTATGGTCCTCCTGGAACAAAATTTCTCTCTATCTGTGGGCCTGTGAAACCTATAAAACAAGTTCTCTGCTTCCAAAATGCAATGACTAGACAGGCATAGGGTAGACATTCCTATGCCAAAAGAGAGAAATAGGAAGAAAAAAAAGCAATCAAAGGTTCAAGTAAGTGTAAAACCCAGCAGGTCGAATTCCATTTGATTTCGAGACTTTAGAATAATTATCTGTGGCTTGATCTATCCTCTGGGCCTGCAGAGGTTCTGTTGGCCCCGCTGACTCTGAGTCAGACTCTGAGCCACCCTGGGTTAAAGTGGCTTTGACCTCTCAGCCCACAGCAGCAGTCCTGACCTTTCATTTCCTGGCTGTGACACAGCATCTGAAACTGAGGAGAGGGTGGCCCTGTCCTCAGACCTACACTCTCTTTTCTTAAATAATAACACATGTTCACAGACGAATGTTCTATTGGCCCATTTCCTGATATAGTATTCCAGCAGTTTGACAGCCTTCCTTCACTTCATCCCATCTATGTTCCCTACAGTCCAAGCTGGCGGCCTTTATGCTGAGGTGCTTGACTGAATCCGTAAGTCACGCACCTAATTTCTTTAGCAAATGTTTGTCTAGCCACACCTTCGGTGTTCTTTCCTGTGCATTCTTTTTAAATTTTTGCAATATGGATAAGCTGAGAATTTTCCAAATCTTCTGGTTCTTTTTTGTTTAATACTTTCCTCCTCACTTTTCTATTTCCTCTCACATATTACCATATGCAACAAGAAAAAATCAAGCCATGTCTTAGGCTGGTTGCTCTAGAGAAGCAAAACCAGTAAAGCATATAAATATATATAGAGAGAGATTTATATCAAGGGAATGGTGCACGTGATTGTAGAGCCTTGAATGTCCTAAGTTTGTGGGTCAGGATAGAGGCTTCTCCTGATTCATGTAGCTGCAGGAGCTGGCAAACACAAGATCGGTAGACCAGAAGCAGGTAAGCTGCTAACTAAAGTCCCAAGAACTGGAGGTCAGATGAATAGGAGCCAGCTGCAGGATCCAGTGCAAACAGAAGGCCACAAGCCTTGCGAGAAAGTCCATTTATATCTATGCAAGCCACACCTCCAAGGAAATTCCCTCTCAACTGATTGGCTACTCACAGCAGATCCCATCATGGAGGCCATCATATTATATCAAATCTCATCATGGAAGAGATCTCATCATCATACTGCTTCAAAACTACATCATAACTGCCAAACCATGGAGAATCAAGGCCCAGCCAAGTTGACACACAACCTTAATGATCACAGTCCACCCCTTGTCAACTTGGGACCTGTTAACAGCTCCTTAAACCATACATAATCTCTGAGTAAAGACAATTATAAGTCATACTTGTGCCTAACATGATGCAACAAACACATATGTAACTGAATGTGCACTAGTGCTGTTTACATCTTATATAAGTGAAGAAAACAAAAATATTTGATGCATGCAGAAATACTCCTAACAATTACAGTCCTCATTTCCTCAACTGGTCACATGGTCATAACTGGTATTTAGAACTACCTTCGTCCACCACCATTCTGTATACCTTTTGCCCTCAGCGAGCACCTCAGCTGGTCATGGTTCTTTGCCTGCTGGGATGACCCAAACCTTCGTTCCTGAAGGTTCTGGGAATTAGTAGTCATGGTAGAATTGGATTGCTGTAGTTTTCCATTGACTTTAATCATAGGGCAAGGTGGTGCTCAGAGACACCATAAGGGATTTCATGCATTCCAGACATACTCTTCTTTAACTCCATTATGTAATATCAATCTGGTTTCCTCTTAGTGATCAGGATCAATCACACCAGCCAATATGGTAACTCCCGTCTCTGCCTGTTGATCCAGAGGTATAAGGATCCCAAAGTGGCTGGTGGCATTCTTAGCTTCCAATTCAATGGAATCAGTGATGTGTCTCCAGGTAGAAGCACAGAACACAACGTTGCAGAGACAGGAAGCGAAAATTTAGGGAGTGGGTCACTAGGGGTAATTGTGAGTGGTGCCACTTACATTTCCATCCCTTGGTTCCTGGGCCCATGAATCCTAGCTACAGAGAAATAGCACCATATATTGGGTGCTGGTTTAGAGCTTGTACAGCCTTCTGTAGAATATTGCTCCAACCTGCAACTGTGTCTTTAGAAGGCCATTCCATCTTTTCATCAAGCCAGCTGCTTTCGGATAATGGGGAGCACGGTAAGACCAGTGACTTCTAATGAGCACGGGCCCATTGCCATACTTCATTTGGTGTGAAGTGAGTCCCTTGGTCTAAGGCAATGCTGCATGGGATACCATGATGACGGATAAGGCATTCTATAAGTCCAACAATGGTAGCTTTGGCAGAAGCATTGCATGCAGGGAAGGCAAATCCATATCTAGAGTAAGTGTCTATTCCAGTAAGAACAAAACACTGCCCTTGCCATGATGGAAGTCATCAAATGTAATCAACATGCCACCAGGTTGCTGGCTGATACCTTGAGAAAATGGTGCCATATCGAGGACTCAGCGTTTATCTCTGCTGCTTGCAAATTGGGCATTCAGCAATGGCTATAGCCAAGTCGGCCTTGGTGAATGGTAGTCCATGTTGCTGAGCCCATGCATAACTCCCATCCTTGCTACCATGGCCCCTTTGTTCATGAGCCCATTGAGCAATCATGGGAGTGGCTGGGGAAAGAGGATGAATGGTTTCCACAGAACACATCATCCTATCCACTTGATAGTTAAGATCCTCTTCTTCTGACTTACCCATTGATGAACATGAGATACAAATATCTTCACTTCTTTGGCCTATTCTGAGAGGTCTAACCACATACCTTTTCCCAACACCTCCTTGTCTCCATTTTTCCTCTCGTGTTCCTTCCAAATTCCTGACCATCCAGCCAAACCATTGGCCAAAGCCCATGAATCAGTATGCAATCAAACATCTGGCCATTTCTCCTTCGAAGCAAAGTGAACAACCAGGTGCACTGCTCAAAGTTTTGCCCATTGGGAGGACTTGCCTTCATCACTGACCTTCAGGGAGTTCCCACAGAGACTATAGTGCTGCCACTGTTCACTTCTCAGTGAAGTCTTGTGGAATGAAAAAGGAATCAAGTTCTTTGTTTACTAAATCATGACATAGGGCTGGAGAGTTGGTGTAGCCCTCAGGTATATTGCTGGTCTTGCCAGCTGAAGGCAAACTGCTTCTGGTGGTCCTTCAAAGCAGGTATGGAGAAAAAGCATTAGCCAGATCAATAGCTGCATACCAAGTACCAGGAGATGTATTAATTTGTTCAGGCAATGAAACCACATCTGGGACAGCAGCTGAAATTGGAGTCACCACCTGGTTAAGTTTTCAATAATCTACTGTAATTCTACAAGATCCACCTGTTTTTTGCACAGGCCAAATACGTGAGTTGAATGGGAATGTGGTGGGAATCACCGCCCCTGCATCCTTCAAGTCCTTGATGGTGGCAGTAATGTCTTCCATCCCTCCAGGAATGCCGTATTGTTTTGGATTACTATTTTCCTAGGTAGGAGTGGTTCTAATGGCTTCCATTTGGCTTTTCCTAACATAATCGCCCTTACTCCACTTGTCAGGGATCCAATGTGGGGGTTACAGCAGTAGGCGAGTATATCTGTTCCACTTATCCATTCTGGAATTGGGGCAATCACTACAGGATGGGTTCAGGGACCCACTGGACCTACTGTGAGACAAACATGAGCTAAAACTCCATTAATAACCTGACCTCCATATGCCCCCACTCTGACTGGTGGGCCACAGTGACGTTGTGGGTCTCCTGGAATTAGTGTCAGTTCAAAGCCAGTATCCAGTAATCCCTGAAAAGTCTGATTATTTCCTTTTCCCCAATGAACAGTTACTTTTGTAAAAGACTGTAGATCCCTTTGGGGAACGCTGGGAGAAATATTAACAGTATAAGTTTTTGGCAGTGTATTGGAGTCCTTCCTCAAGGGTACTGAACCTCCCTTTTATTCAAGGGGTTTTTGGTCTGTAAACTGAATCAAATCTGGGAATTCATTGAGGGGCTGTGACTCTCAATTCTGCAATTCATTTTACACTGCTGTTCACTTGATGTAGAATTCATCCGCTTATATATCTCAAGTAAATATTTAGTATATTTCCTATCTATTTCACCCCTAGGGACACCATGACTAAGTAGCCAATGCCATAAGTCCATACAAGTTAGACTATTCTGATTACTGCTTTTACTGCGAGGTCCATTATAATAACCACGCCCACCTTGCCTTTGTCAACTGAGTGTTGCTGCATGGCACCTACTACCATGGGGTTCAATCAGCCTCACTGTAGTTAGGTTTTTTAATTGAGTTAGGGCAGCTCCCACTGTCATATTATGCTGTTTTGGGAACATTCAGCATTGTCTTGTAAGGCATCTGCCTCAGGTGATGACCCACGCAGTGTCTCAGACAAAAGCTCTTTAGACAAAACTGGGTTAATTTTATTAGATGGGGGTAAAGGGGCTAATGGTTTTACTGGGGAGGGTGGTTTAGCAGACAAACATGGAGTAATCTCTTCAGATGGGAGAGGAATGGTTCTGTTGGTAGGAGTGATTCAATGGAATTTAGGGGCTCAGTGTCTCCAGCTCCCTGATTATCTGCCCATATGTCCCCATCCCAAATTTCAGGATCCCATTTCTTCCCAATCAAGGCCCTCACTTGAACTTCAGACACCACTCGAGGTTGGCTATTGAGTTGGCATTGTAATTCAGCCAGTCTTTACGACAAGATCAGGCTTTCTTTCAAGGCACGATTGGAAACTTTGAGGTCATTTATGCTGGCCTTGAGCTTTGATTGAAGCCCTAAGCTCATCTCTTTCTTTCACCACTTTGTTTGGCAAAAGTAGGGCCAACTAACCAGCTTCCTTATTCTTCTCATTATGACAAAATTGTAGAAAGGTATCAAACACACAATCACCCAGAAACTCACCTTTCGCCAATACCTATCTATTGTTGATGATATTTTGTGTATTTCTATTGCCACTTCAGTGCCAGGGATTAGCAGTGCCCTCTTTACTCCTAGAACCAGAGTCATCATTTTAAAAGCTAAACGGGCTTGAGAACCAATTAAGAAAACTCATCTTTACAATTTTGTTTTTCTAAAACTACTCTCAGTACAAAATGTTTTAGGATGGGTTCTCTAGAGAAGCAAAACCAGGAAAGCGTATAAATACGCATAGAAAAAAAAAAAAAAACGCTTAGAGAGAGATTTATATCAAGGAAATGGCTTACTTGATTGTAGAGTCTGGAGCTTCCCAAGTCTGTGGGTCAGGATAGAGTCTTCTCCTGATTCGCACAGCCACAAGAGCTGGTGAACCAAGATCAGCAGGTCAGACAATAGGATTCTTGCTCACAGACCGTGAAGATAGACAAATCTCAAGATCAGCAGGCCAGACAGCAGATAAGCTGCTAACTCAAGTCCCAAGAACCAGAGGTCAGATGAACAGGAGCCAGCGGCAGGATCCAGTGCAAGCAAAAGTCCATAAGCCTAGCCAGAAGGTCCACTTATATTGTACGTAGGCCACCCCCTAAGGAAATTCCCTCTCAACTGATCAAGGGGTGATCATATTATATTGTAGAGGTGATCATATTATATCAAATCTCATCATAGAAGTGGTCACATCATCATACTACTGTGAAATTACATGGTAACTGCCAAACCATGGAGAATTATGGCCCAACCAAGTTGACGCACAACCTTAAGGATCACAGGCCACATCTTCCATGCTTTGCTTAGAAATCTTCTCAGCTAAATATCTAAGTTCATTGCTTACAATTTCTACTCTCCACAAAACAGTAGAACACAATTCAGACAAGTTCTCTCCCACTTTATAAGAAGGATCACCTTTCCTCTAGTGTCCAATAGTATGCTCCTTATCAGAATCACCTTTAACATTCATATATTTCTACCAACAGTCTCATATTCCTCCAGCCTCTCCCATTAGCAAATTCCAAAGTCACTTCCACATTTTATGTATTTGGTACAGCAGCACCAAAATCTGTATCATCAGGATTCTCCTGAGGAAATATATATATGTGTGTGTACACACTCACACTGTTGTTGTTAGGTGTCAACAAGTCAGTTCTGACTCATAGCGATGCTATGTACAACAGAATGAAACTTTGCTTGGTCCCGTGCCATGCTCACAATTAGTATGCTTGAGCCCATTGTTGCAACCACTGAGTCAATTTATCTCCTTGAGGGTCTTCCTCTTTTTCACTGACCCTCTACCAAGCATGATGTCCTCCTCCAGGGATGAGTCCTTTCTGATAACATGTCTGTCTTAGGCTGGGATCTGTAGAGAAGCAAAACCAGTAAAGTGAATAAATATATATACAAAAGAAAAAAAAATTTTTTTTGTATATATATATACAGAGAGGTTTATATCAAGGAAATGGCTCACACAATTGTAGAGGCTGGAACATCACAAGTCTGTGGATCAGGATAGAGGCTTCTTTTGATTCACACAGCCACAGGGGCTGGTGAACCCAAGACTGGCAGGTCGGAGAGCAGGGCTCTTGCTCACAGGCTGTGAAGATCAATGAATTCCAAAATCAGCAGATAAGCTGATAGCTTAAGTCCCAAGAACCAGAGGTCAGATGAACAGGAAACAGCCACAGGATACACAGTGAGCAAAAAAGCCAGAACATCTGCCTATATTTGGATGCAGGCCACACCCCCAGGGAAAGTCTCTTTCAACTGATTGGCTACTCACTGCAGATTCAATCATGGGAGTGATCGCATATAAATACTGAGAATCATAGCCCAGCCAAGTTGACACACAATCTTAACCATCACAATGTCCAAAATACGTGAGACAAAGTCTTGGCATCGCCGCTTCTAAGGAGCATTCTGGCTGTAGTTCTTCCAAGATATATTTGTGTGTTCTTCTGGCAATCCATGGTATATTCAATGTTCTTTGCCAACACCATAATTCAAAGGTATCAATTCTTCTTTGGCCTTCCATATTCATTGTCCAGCTTTCACATACATAGGAGGCAATTGAAAATACCATGGTTTGGGTTGGCAAGACAGCTTCGCCCAATTCAATGCATCATTTGGTTTCCTGACTGCTGTTTCCAAGGATGTTTATCATGGATCCAAGTAAAATGAAATCCTTGACAACATCAATCTTTCCTCCATTTATCATGATGTTGCTTATTGGTCCAGTTGTGAGGATTTTTGTTTTCTTTATGCTAAGGTGAAATCCACACAGAAGGCTCTTGTCTTTGATCTTCATCAATAAGTGCATCAAGTCCTCTTCACTCTCAGCAAGTTGTGTCATCTACATATCACAGGTTGTTAATGATTTCCTAGATTCCTCCAATTCTTATGCTGCATTCTTCTTCATATAGTCCAACTTCTAAGATTATTTGTTCAGCACACAGGAAGGACGCAACCCTGATGCACACATTTCCTGATTTTAAACCATGCCGTATTCCCTTTTTCTGCTCAAATGACTGCCTCTTTGTCTATGTACAGGTTTCACATGAGCACAATCAAGTGTTCTGGAATTCACATTCTTCGCAAAGTTATCCATAATTTGTTATGATCCACACAGTCAAATGCCATTGCATAGTCAATAAAACACAGTTAAACATCTTTCCGGTATTCTCTGCTTTCGGTCAAGATCCACCTGACATTCGCATCCCACATCCTTTTCTGAATCCAGCTTGAATTTCTGGCAGTTCCCTGTTGATGTACTGCTGCAACCACTTTTGAATGATCTACAGCAAAATTTTACTTGCATGTGATATTAATGATACTGTTTGATAATTTCCACATTGTGTTGTATCACCTTTCTATGGAATGGGCACAAATATGGATCTCTTCCAGTCAGTTAGCCAGGTAGCTGTCTTCTAAATTCCTGGCATAGAGGAGTGAGCACCTCCAGCACTGCATCCATTTATTGAAACATCTCAATTGGTGTTCCTTCAATTCCTGCAGCCTTGTTTTTCAACAGTCCCTTCAGTGCAGCTTGGACTTCTTCCTTCAGTACCATCTGTTCTTGATTATATACCACCTCCTGGAATGGTTGGTTGAATGTTAACCAGTTGGCACAATGACTCTTTGAATTCTTCCATCTTCTTTTGTTGTTCCTTCATATTTCAGTATTTTCCCCATAGAACCCATTAATATTGCAAGTTGAGGCTTGAATTTTCTCTTCAGTTCTTTCAGCTTGAGAAATGCCAAGCATGTTCTTCTCCTTTGGTTTTCTTGGTGTAGGTCTTTGCACATTTTGTTATAACAATTTACTTTGTTTTCTCAAGCTTCCCTTTGAAATCTGGCTCTTTTACTTCATAATTTCTTCTTTTCACTTTAGCCACGCTATGTTCAAGAGCAAGTTTCAGAGTCTTCTGACATCCATTTTTGTCTTTTCTTTCTTTCCTGTCTTTTTAATAACCTCTTGCTTTCTTCATGTATGATGTCCTGGATGTCATTCCACAACTCATTTGGTCTTTGGTCATTAGTGTTTAATAAGTCAAGTTAATTCTTGAGATGTCTCTAAATTCAGATGGAATATACTCAAGGTCATAGTTTGGCTCTCATGGACTTGTTCTAATTTTCTTCAGCTTCAACTTGAACTTGCATATGAGCAATTGATGGTCCGTTCCACAGTCGGCCCCAGCCTTGTTCTGACTGATGATACTGAGCTTTTCCATCATCTCTTTCCACAAATGTAGTCAATTTGTTTCCTGTATATTCCATCAGGTGGGAGCCCACATGTATAGGTACCATTTACGTTGGCAAAAAAAAAAGGTATTTGCTATGAAGAACTCGTTGGTCTTGCAAATTTCTGTCATGCAATCTCTGGCATCATTTCTATTACCGAGGCCATATTTTACAACTATAGACTCTTCTTTGTTTCCAACTTTCACATTCCAATTGTCAGTAATTATCGATCCATCTTCGTTGCATGTTTGATAGATTTCAGGCTGCAGAAGTTGGTAAAAATCTTCAATTTCCTCTTCTTCGGCATTAGTGGTTGGTGTGTAAATTTGAATAATAGTTGTATTAACTAGTATTCATTGTAGGTGTGTGGATATTATCCTATCACTGACAGCTTTGTATTTCAGGATAGATCTTGAAATGTTCTTTTCGATGATGAACACGATGCCATTCCTCTCCAAATTGTCATCCCCGGCACAGTATACCATATTTTATTTTCTGATTTAAAACGGCCAATACCAGTCCATTTCAGTGTACTATTGCCTAGGATATTGTTCTTTATGGATTCCATTTAATTTTTGATGACTTCAAGTTTTCCTAGATTCATACTTCGTACATTTCACATACCTATTATTAACGGATGTTTGCAGCTGTTTCTTGTCATTTTGAATCATGCCACACCAGCAAATGAAGGTCCTGAAAGCTTGACTCCGTCCACGTCATAAATGTCAATTCTATTTTGAGGAGGCAGCTCTTCCCCAGTCATATTTTGAGTGCCTTCCAACATGAGGGGCTCATCTTCTGGTACTATATCATACAGTGTTCTGCTCTATTCATAAGATTTTGGCTGGCTAATTTTTTCTGGAAACCCTGGTGGTGTAGTGGTTAACTGCTATGGCTGCAAACCAAGAGGTCAGCAGTTTGAATCCAGCAGGTGCTCCTTGGAAACTTTATGGGGCAGTTCTACTCTGTTCTATAGGGTCGCTATGAGTAGGAATCGACTCGGCGGCAGTGGGTTTGGCTTTTGGTTTTTAATTTTTTCTGAAGTACACCTCCAGGTCCTTCTTCCTCATCTGGTATAGTCTGGAAGCTCAGCTGAAACCTGTCCACCGTGGCTTACCCTGTTGGTATTTGAAATATTGGTGGCATAGCTTCCAGCATCACAACAACATGCAAGCCTTGGTGGCACAGTGGTTAAGTAGTGGGCTGCTAGCCAAAAGGTCAACAGTTTGAACCCACTAGTCACTCCACGAGAGAAAGATGTGACAATCTGCTTCCGTAAAGATTTACAGCCTTGAAAACCTTACAGCCAGTTCTGCTTTGTCTTATAGGATCGCTATGAGTCTGAATCGAGTCTAGGGCAACAGGTTTGGGTTTATTTTTTAATATTGCTTACAATAAATTTATCTCTCTTAGTCTCTCTTTAGGAAAAAATAAAGTATCAGAATGAATCACATGATTGGGGAAGCCGGCAAGTCGAAAATCTGTAGGACAAGCCGGCAAGCTAGAAACTCCAGGAAGATTTCTATGTTACAGTCTCGAGGCAGAATTTCTTCTTCCAAGAAACCTCAGTTTATGCTTTTAAGGTCTTCAGCATTATCAAGGGTGAGGCCCACCCACATTATCAAGGTTAATCTTCTTTACTTAAAGTCAGCTGATAGTAAAGGCTAATCACATATACAAAATAACTTTACAGTAATCTCTGCACCAGTGTTTGACCAAACAACTGGGCACTACAGCCTAGCCAAGCTGGCATATAAAATTAAACATCACAGTCTTGTATCTGTTCCAGCACAGAGAAAAAGTAAATTTTGCTTCAGCAGTAAATCACTTGCTCACTGCCTCAGAGCAACTTAAGGTAATTCAACTTAAAAAAAAAAAAGGTGTAGAAAAGTAAAAGCCATCCTATCATTTATTTTGTTAATCTTTCCAGGTATATTACCATCTGAATGCATTATGGCTAGTCAACTTTTAATGAGATCTTCCTATTCAGTGTTAGCAACATTCATTTTTCACTCATACAAATATTATTACTATATTTGCAAGGGGCCAGATTTACAATAAGGGAAAGGACAGTTCTTACTATAAGGAACTCAGAATCCATCTGCAGGGGGAGACCATGAATAAATACTGGCTGTGTGTGTCTAATGTGATTAATGCTGTTATAGAGATAAGAACAAATAGCTATAGAAACATACATGGGAAGCCATTTAGTGATCTTGTAGGGTATGGGAGGCCATTTAGGAAAGTCTGCATGGGGAAAGGAACATATGTGCTGAACATGAGAAGGTGATGAAGAAAGTAGGGAAAGGACACAACACATAAATAACTCTGTGTGCATAGGCTCAAGGTGAGAGAACGTATGAGCATACAGACAGCCACTGCAGTGTGAATGGATGGAACCCAGATGGACTTGGGGCTCAGAGGGTGTGAGATACTAGAAAGGAAGGACAAGGAGAGGGTGTAAATATTTTCTTGAGGGATTTGTGCTTCAATCTGTGGCTATGAGGATTCACAGTATTAGAATTTGGAGAATGGTTTTAGAGTAAGTGCTCGTATCTTCCTACAATATGGATGTGCCACACATTGTGCTAGGAACACATGTAAGACATGGAGCATGACCTGGTGAAGAAACAAAACATATGCATAAAATAGAGAATAAAACAACCTAGTAGATGTTCAAGTGTCAAAATGTAGAGCTATCAAGTATTCCTGTAAGCTGCTAAAGATCCAGCAGGAAACATCAACATGGGTACGAAACGGAGAAAGGCACCTGGGGTCCATGTCTGACCATGAGGAGTTAAAATAGAGGATGAGAAGAGTCTGAATTGGTGGAAGGTTGAGGGTTGTGGGTGAGGATGGGGGACACCCTATGCAATGTAGAGAGCACTGACTTCCATCTGGAAGACTCCTTTCCAGGCGTCAAGCCTCCCTAGCGATGTAAACTGGGACAAAACTTCAGCCTTCTTGGCCTAAAATGTATTAGTGTTGTCATTTCTGCCAAATAACCAGTCTAGTTGTGAATATCAAATAAGAAATTATACTACAGGTGGCAGTGCTCTGAAAAGTGTAAAGTGCTGTAAAATATATAAACCTGCAATGGACAGGCCTTGTCCATTGGGTTAAGGGTTATCCTTGCACTCCTGCCTTTCAGGAACATTAGGAAAGATAAGAATGAGCCTCTTGCCAAAGTAAAAATGGATTCACAATCAACAATCAATGACCATGGAAGCAGCAGTCAAGAAATCAGATGACATATTACACTGGGCAAATCTGCTGCAAAAGACCTCTTTAAAGTGTTAAAAAGCAAAGATGGCACGTTGACCCAACCCATGGTATTTTCAGTCACCTCATATGCATGAGAAAGCTAGACATTGAATAAAAGAGACCAAAGAAGAATTGATGCCTTTGAATGGTGTTGGCAAAGAATACTGAATATACCTTGGTCTTCCAGAAGAACAAACAAATATATCTTAGAAGAAGTACAGCCAGAATGCTCCTTAGAAGAGAGGATAGCGAGACTTTGTCTTCCGTACCTTGGACACGTTATCAGGAGGGAGCAATCCCTGGAGAAGGACATCATTCTTGGTAAAATAGAGGATCAGCGAAAAAGAGGAAGACTCTAGATGATATGAATTGACACAGTGACTGCAACAATGGGCTGAAACATAACAATGACTGTGAGAATG
The DNA here is from genome assembly GCF_024166365.1 of Elephas maximus indicus. NCBI lineage: Eukaryota > Metazoa > Chordata > Mammalia > Proboscidea > Elephantidae > Elephas > Elephas maximus. The sequence goes on from NC_064829.1 coordinate 25,792,727, forward strand.
GCGCAGGACCAGGCAGTGTTTCGTTCTGTTGTACATAGGGTCGCTATGAGTCTGAACCGACTGGACAGCACCTAACAACCAGAACAATAACTTAGACAGACATAAGCATAGATAAAAATATAGAGATATGCTTCTATGCCATTGAAAAATGGTTTTAATTTTCATGTAATATTCTATTACGTGGATCTGCCAGAATTTATTTAACTACATTTGATCAGCAGACATTTATGTTGTTTTCAGTTTTTTACTATTATACATAATTTAGTGAACACCATTGTACACACATCTTTGTACATATCACTGATTATTATTAGGGCCACCGAATCACAGATGAGTCAGGCTTTTGGAGTTATAAAGGCAGACAATGTGATTATACGCATATACATGTTTGTCTATGTGCATTGTACATCAGACAGGCTGTGCCTCAAACTTCCAGGCAGGCATTAGACTTCTAGGAATGAGACACGTACACCCACTGGTATCACCATTCCGTGTGTGCTAAGTTCATCTGTGATCAAACCAAACACACACAGTGTTGGCAAAGTGAAAGTCTTTATTATTATTTATAGAAAGCAAACATTAAATAATAACAACAGATTCCCAAAGGAGAACAATTTACCCTTCCCCAAACTTCCCATGTTCATTCTTATGTCTGTGGTCAGGCGCATCGTGATTCAGGTCAGACACTGTGTTTACATCACTGCTGCCTCCAGCTACCACCATGCTGGCTGGTAGGGTTGGTGGGGGGGCGGTCTGCATCGTGCAAGATCTCCTGAGCCTCTGCCACCGGGTCATTCTAAGCCCCTGCTGGCGGCTTCTGCCAAGCTACCTGGGTCTGAAGGGCTTTCTTGCAGCCAGCCTACTTGGGCCCCTGATGCCCAGGTTGGGAGGCATGTAACCTCTGCAGGAGGCACACTCAGGCCTCTGCTCTGCTTGGGCAAGTGTTACAGCTCTTTTAGTTCCACCAGTAAGCTCCTCCAGAAGGCACTCAGATCTTGCTCCTTGGGCCGGGCAGACTCACCGCTGCTGTCTCTCATCATTTTAGCATTTGCTCTCTCTTCTGGGTCTAAGAGGTTCTCGACACAGAGACTTCAATCCTTGGTCCAAAGGATATGCTCTGCTCCAAACTCTTCTTCTTGATGGTAGTGAGGTCCCCCTCAACATCTATGAGATTGGCTCTTTTAAGCCTAGTAGGATGGCAAAACTAACCAAGCCCCTTGGTAGGCCATAGTCACCTTATGTGCATAGTCATAGTAAACTGTCTAATCCCTGCAAGGGTTTTATACACCTTATTTGCATAGTCTCAACTAATCATTTTGTAGGAGTTATAAGACCATGGTTAGAAAAGCTATTTAAAAGCAATTCACTGCATCTCAATGATATTGATACTACTTCTGTCACATTCTATTGGGTTAGAGTGTGTGACTAGGCTCCTTTCTCCTGATTTTTAGCAGTGACACATTTTTTAACGAGGGAGTCAGATGTAATACTACATACCCATATTTAACAAAAATTAGTACCTGGACCTTAAACAACTTATATTTATTTAAATTTAAATAAATCAACTCTGATTATGATCCTTTATAGTACCTAATTTTATTTATAACTAATTTATAGCGATTTTTATCTTCTTTTCTTCAATTTTGATTTCTCTGAATTGTCATTGTTCAGATTAGTTTCCAATGATTAAAAAAAAAGTTTGCCTTAAGTATTTTATTTCTCTTCTTTTCCGTATTTTACCCAAAGCAGAGGATAATTAATTCTCACACCTTACAACCAATTATCAGTATTTTGTTTCCTGGATGGTAGACTTTGGTAGCAGCATCAAAGAGAAAAATGACGCACTTCTAGGAGACTCATTACCTTTCTCAACTCACTAGGCTATTTTTTAAAATAAGATTTTATTGAGTTTTTGGTGAAAATTTACACAGCAAATTAGGTTCCCATTGAACAATTGCTACACAAATTGTTCAGACACATTCGTTACATTTTTCACAGTGTTTTAACATTCTTATCAATTCCCTTCTGGATGTTTTGCTTCCAGTCATCTAGTTTCCCTGCCCCCTTGCCCTTTCATCTCTGCTTTAGAGTAATAGTTGGCCGTTTGCTCTCATATGTTTATTTTTTAAATAGGCTGTTTTTTTTTTATTTGCACTAAATGAAACCCCAGAGATCTGGAATTAGTGAAAAATCTAATCCCTTTACATTTATAACATTGGGCTTATACTTTTTAATCATAGTAATTATTTCATAAATTTTATTTGTTTGAACAATATAGTGCTTTTTATCCTGAATAGCTCATAGAATTCTTACTTTTAAAAAGACCATATATAACCAGCATGAGTTGCTCCACAAAGTCATGGTAAAAATAGTTATATTTCTTAATATTCTAATTGAATGTTCAAGCACCAGTCTGCTTTGTGAGAAAAAAAAAAAAAAAATCTTCCCCTGGGCTGCCCTCGTTTCCTCCAAATTTTCAAAGAACCTAGAGGCTTGCAGAGTTTAAACCTGCGCAAAAGCAGCAATCTGGTGTTCAATCCATTACTACCCTTACATTGCCACATGGTGTCGCTGTTGAGAACCACGCCTCTATGCTCTAACAATTTGCTGGTTCCGGTGGCCATAGTGCTTTGAGAGAAGGCGGTACGGTGCACTGCCAAGCAAAGCCACAGCTTGCAGTCCTGTCACTTTGAGTTCATAAGCAACCACCCCCAAAACTGAGTTTGACATTCACCTCCTTACCCTTCCTACAGGTGGACTATATCCACTGTCTCTTTCCCTGCCTAAGAATTCCCAGAGGTTGGGTTTTTTTTTTTTTTTTAACATTTAAAAAAAAGGGTCTTATTTTAGCTCCTTTCTACAGATGAAAGTACTTGCTTGGTAAAAGCCTCTTCCATATTCGTCTGAACAAAAGAGCTCATTATTTCCTACATTTGCTGTCCAGAAGACCTTTTGCCCTGAGTCCAAAAACCCAAACCCATGAACATCAAGCCGACATCCTCTTCCAAGTAAACCTGTATCTGGGATTCTAGAGTACCTGCTACTTCCCTGTTCCTAAGAGAAAAGCGAAGGCAGTTTATTTTCTGGCACTATTTCAAAAGAAGAGAAAAAAGAAAATTTAATTTCTAGCAGAAACACTCATTTACTAATTTTAATTCAAACGTTATCCACTAAAACTTTTAAGCTCTGATATACAGAAAAAAAATGAGATCACTAACTCCGCTTTTTTAGTATTTCTCATCTCCCTCCCCAAACACATCTTTTTAAAAACACAAACGGTTGATTATTCAGACTGATGATAGTCACATTCTAATGCATCCCCAAATACCGACTGGGCGCATCAGTAAGTTACTGAAGTGGATGTAAAGAAGATGGATGGAAGATTTGGTGCCAGCCATCTAGGGGATTGCGGAGTAGCTAGAGAAACAAGACATACACACTTTAAGTTGACCTTTTGCATGAGTACAGTAAAAAGAACCCATTGCTGTTGAGTCGATTCTGACTCAGGGTGACCCTATAGGACAGAGTACAACTGCCCCATAGAGTTTCCAAGGAGTGACTGTTGGATTTTGAACTGCCAACCTTTTGGTTAGCAGCCATAGCAGTTAACCACTAAGCCACCAGGGTTTCCAAGCACAGTAAGGTACATCCAAGTGCGAGAGAAGAACAAATGATGATGCAGAACACGAGGACAGAGAGAGAGCACATGGGTTGAGATAATGACCAGAGACATTTAAGAAGCTTGATTGTGACTCTGGGCTTAAAGAAAAGTAGATCTAGACAGAACGAAGAGATTAGAGAATTTCAGAGGGAACTTTATTCTGTAGCAAGGAGAGCTCATTGAAGAACAACCACCTTTATTGAACCACACTGTGTACCCAGCTCAGGGCAAGGTAATTTACACATAGTACTAAATAGAAACCAATCCAGGACATAGACCCTTTGAGCTAAGTATTATCATCCCCATTGACATATGGGGGAACTGAAGAACGCAAAGCTTAAGAATATCTATTTCTTTGATGCTGTTTCTTGATTTCAATGCTTATTTCTCTTGGACTCAAACAAAAAATTAACTTTCACAAAAAGCTTTTGTATTTTTAGGATGAATTAGATACGGGAATCACCAGTAATACCCGGATGATTAAAACTTAGTTTGATCTTGATGTATTGTTCCTCTTTTTCATAAACACACACACACAGATACCACTACTTCTCAGATTTTTCTTCCAGAAATATTGTAAATTTTCCAAGAATACCAGGAAATTTTTGAAAGGGAAAGATAGATGAGTAAGCAGATGGTGAGACACAAAGATATGTCAGAACTAAAAATATGAGCACACTCTCTCACAATCTGGTGTTTGAGGATCATCTCAGATCTTTTAGGTTATCCTTCCAGTGAATATCCTCAGCTCTTTCCTTATGAACATAACCAGCTCCTTTCTGGCAGAGTGTACCATTTCTCTGGAACAGAGTTAAATAAGAAAACAACCTAAATATCCTATAGACTCAGCCTCTCCACCTCAGTGACTGAGTCTTTTATCTTCATTTGCATAAGATAATTTGAGCAAAATCAATATCTATTTAGCTGTGTGTATAAAATGTAATTCAAAATCTCCTATTTTATTAGTAATTTCAATCAAGTCATCCCTAGGCAGCAGGGCAGCACTTTCATGTCAAACCCCAAAGTAAATACAAGGATGACACAGGTGACAGTTAAGATCCATTGAGGGGAAAATATGGTAATTAATATATAACTTTTTTTTTCACTTGGTGGGAAAGACAAACAGAAACAAAAACCCTCTAGGGAGACGATCCCCAGCAGGATACCTGACAAGAGTAGGTGCTTTCAAAGCCCTTCAACTACAGCACTCAGCAATGCTGGTCCATATAAATATTAATGGGGTTATAATATAAAGTGAAAAAAAAAAAATCAGTGAGCTTCAGACTGAAAGTTCTCTGCCTTTCAGTTGATTCTAGAGAAGCAAAAGGCACAGTGGTATGGAATTCCTCCCCTGATTTTAATGTCAATATTAGCATTCGTCCAAATTAGATTCTCTGCTGCCCCACAAGCCACTGTGGAAAATACACATGCTTGGCCTTGGGCTAGCTATAAATCATATAAAAAGATTAACTTGAGGAAGGCACACAGAAATAAACCAAATAAAAGATAGGGTGGAAGATTTCACAAATTATTCCACAGCAATAAATAGTGTTCATATCTAAGGAAAAAAAAAAAGAAGCATCAACTAAATGCCAGTGGGTAGACTTGGGCATCCAATGGGAGATGCTGGGGAAAAACATTTCACTCTGCATGGATTGACATTTGACATCGCTTATAAAATGTCTCACAATAACCATAGAACTCTTTCCAATTGCTCAATCACTTTTATTATATAGTCCTTCAAAGTGTCCTAGCCTATTCAAGTCAAATATGGCTGAGTTAAAATGTGCACCTGGAAAGGTCTCAGGCCCTCCCTGCAGAGAGGTGACAATTTAAAAGTTATGGCAAGATGGACTAATCAGTTACGCATTCACCCTATAAACACCCAGGAGCTACCAAGGCTGAGCAGAGTCTGGGTGGTAAGCAGTAAGGGATAGTGGGGAGTCTGTACATAGAGAAGGGGACAGCTAACCCTGATGGTAAGCTAATTGGCTTACCTACATCTTCCATTCCACCCCTCTTCCTCACCCTCCATTTTTAGTTTCAGTCAGAGCCATTAACCTCTAATGTTTAAATAACTCTTCCCCTTCCAAAGAGTGGTTTCCAACGTTTAGGTGACTTTTGCCTTGAACTGCAACTAGCGAACAAAATACTTAGTGAAGGACTTCACAGGGGCACTGACCTGTCAAAGCAGGAAGAGTCATAAATGTGGGTAGCGCCCGCACTGCTCAGCTTTCCCCGCAAGCCTGCGCTAAGGGACCTGGCTCCTCAATTGAACCTGAGATTCCGATTCACTCAGGACAAAGTCTATTATTTGGCTATTTTTAATTTACGTAAAACCTCACCTAGTCCTTCATGCTAGTTTTATAATTTTTCTATAGTTTCCTATTTTTAATTTTCCATCTCTTTTTCTTTATTAGACCATCTTTAGCTTATTTTACGCTCATTTTTTCCACTTTTTCTTCTCTCTTTGAATTCAAGATGAAGAAATAGGTGCACAAATCAGTTACAAGGACAGTTCATGCCCAGACAGAAAATGCTGTGTGCCTCTCTCAGCCAAACACTGAGGCAGAATAGGTGTACTGTGAGAATGAGCACTGAGACAGAAACATGAATTAAAACCAGGAAGGCCAGAAGGACATATAACTCAACAAACCCACTGCCGTCAAGTTGATTCTGACTCATAGCAATCCCATAGGCTTTCCAAGGCTGTAAATCTCTACAGAAGCAAACTGCTACATCTTTCTCCCACAAAGCCACTGGTGGTTTTGAACCGCTGACCTTTCAGTTATCTATTGATTGCTTTAACTGCTGTGCTATAGACACACATACATATAAAGTAAAATGAAGGGAGATAAAATCCATGGCAAGTACTTAGATGAAAAACCTACCAGGTGTTTCACAGGCAATAATCCAAAAGTTTGATAACACTGTATTGAGGAGGCTGTGGGGGGAAAGGTACTCTTATTCATTGCTGGTGAGGGGGTAAATTGGTTCAACCCTTATGGAAGGCAATTTGACAATATCTATCAAAACTAGCAATACATATACACTTTCGTTCAATAATTCCATTTCTGTGAACTTGTCCTACTCATACATGCACATAAGAAGTTATAGATTTACGTGATTATTTACTACAACCCACTTTGCACAGCAAAACACTGGAAACAACCCAAATAACTACCAATACAAATATTTAAGTAATTTAGGACACATCCATAATCCATACAGTGACATACCATTTAAAAAAAAAAAGTTTTGCTGTTGAGTCGATTCAATTTCGGCTCATAGTGACCCTATAGGCATACCGTACAGCTGTAAAATAATACTAATAAAAAAGACATTTTGGGAAAGTCTGCAACATAAGAACAAGGCAAGAACACTAAGCATAATGCACTAATTTTTAATATAAAGGAGGGGGCTGGTGGCCATGGCTGCCCAGATCTCTGGCTACAGGAATACAGTGGACTGACAGGCTACCTCCCCACTGTCTGGATCCCCCTCCAGACAAAAGGGTATGTTTCCCCCAGGCTACTTTCAGCCAATGACTGAGCACAGCAGTGTACCAGCACCCACGTACTCCTATACGGCCTGTTGTTGTCAGTTGCCCTCTGACTCTGACTCACGGTGACCTTATTTATAACAGGAAACTTTGCCCTGTTCATCATCGTCACAATCGCTAGCCTGTTCAAGACCACTGTTGCAGCTATTGTGCCAATCCATCTCACCAAAGGTCTCCCTTGCCCTCACTGGCCCTCTACTTCACCAAACATGATGTCCTTCTCTAGTAATTGATCTCTCCTGATGTCACATCCAAAGAAAGCAAGTCAGACAGTGTTCTGTCATAACCCATAGGGTTTTCATTGGCTAGTTTTTGAAGATTATCAGGCCTAGTTTTCTGAGTCTGTCTTAGTCTGGAGGCTGTGTGAAAACCCATCTACCATGGGTGGCACTGTTGGTATTTGAAATACCAGTGGCATAGCTTCCAGCATCACAGCAGCATGCAAGCCACCACAGTACACACACTGACAGACAGGCGGTGGCTACAGGACATAGGAGTCCTCCAAAGGGCAACTTGGACTGGGGGACTCCACACTGGCTGAGAGTCATGCTGCAATCTGGGACACTTCCTGCAGCTGCCTGCCTCCTCCTCCCAGAACCACAGACCTCCTCTCCCAGCCTCCCCCTGCTCCTCTCCTCCCACCCTTCCCCAGCATTTCTGATACTTCTTGGTGACTGCTTCTTGGAAGACCCTAACCAACAACTGGGAGTATAAGTACATAGTCATATGGGCTTGGATCTGCATAAATAAACTCAAGAAGGAGAAGTGCACTGGTCCCCTCTGTGAGGGTTATAATTAGACATGTAATATAGAATTGGGAGAGAGACTTTTTTTTTTTTTTTATGCGTCGGAATCGACTCGACAGCACTGGGTTTTTTTGGGTACGCATACACAGGAGTCCCTGGGTGGCATAAACACTAACACTCAATCCTTGAGACAGAGTTGGGAAAACCATCCTGATTTGGTCAGATACAGAAATTTAAGATTTTTAAGTTATTTTCTATGGGAGCCAATAAAACCTTCTTATCAGCTGAATTTTTCACAGAAGCGCTAAGATTAACTGACTTCCTGTATCAGATATTCACTTTTGGAAACAAATCAACTTGAATTTAAATCCCAACTCTGTAATTTAAAACTGATCAAACTCTAGTTTCTTCACCTCTCCACCAAAATTCCTCACCTGCAAAAGGGAGAGTATACAAGAGGATCTAAGTGAGATACACCGTACACAGTGCAGGTGGGCACATACAGGAATTCAACCTGTAATGGAGCTCCCTCCTATCAATAATCAATATAAAAGTCTCATTTTAGAGTTGCCCTGGCTCCCTTACCTTCTGCAAAGAGCATCTGCCAAGTTGAGCTGCATCCAAGTATTTGGGGCCACATTCCTTTGCTCCATGATGCCATTACTGTGATAATTCATGCTCCTCTAGATCCAGTCAAAACTCAAATGGGTTTTGCATTTCCTGGCAAGCCTTGTGTGACTGTAATCATCCCCAGTTCTCTGCTTTGCCACTCATTCAGGGCAAATGAATCCTCAAAATTTCTCCCTGCAACCAGATTTTTTTTTAATACAATTTTTACTGTGCTTTAAGTGGAAGTTTACAAATCAAGTCAGTCTCTCACACAAAAACCCATATACACCTTGCTACACACTCCCAATTATTCTCCCCCTAATGAGACAGTCTGCTCTCTCCCTCCACTCTCTCTTTTTGTGTCCATTTCGCCAGCTTCAAACCGCCTCCACCCGCTCCTCTCCCCTCCAGGCAGGAGATGCCAACATAGTCTCATGTGTCCACCTGATCCAAGAAGCTCACTCCTCACTAGCATCCCTCTCCAACCCATTGTCCAGTCCAATCCATGTCTGAAGCATTGGCTTTGGGAATGGTTCCTGTCCTGGGCCAACAGAAGGTCTGGGGGTCATGACCACTGAGGTCCTTCTAGTCTCAGTCAGACCATTAAGTCTGATCTTATGAGAATTTGGGGTCTGCATCCCACTGCTCTCCTGCTGCCTCAGGGGTTCTCTTGTTGTGTTCCCTGTCAGGGCAGTCATCGGTTGTAGCCAGGCACCATCTAGTTCTTCTGGTCTCAGGATGATGTAGTCACTGGTTCATGTGGCCCTTTCTGTCTCTTGAGCTCATAATTACCTTGTGTCCTTGGTGTTCTTCATTCTCCTTTGATTCAGGTGGGTTGAGACCAATTGATGCATCTTAGATGGCTGTTTGTTAGCATTTAAGACCCTAGACGTCACTCTTCAAAGTGGGATCTGCATCCAGATTTTAAAGCTAATTACTTTTAAAGCTTTCCTTACTCATTTTCCCAACTCTGCCTCCCAGATCAACACCAAGGAGTTGGAGTCTTCTAATATCAGAAGGGAAAGGTCAAGATGGAGGAATTTGGTCTTCAGGCAACAAACTAACCACAGAGGAGAAAAATAATATAAGAAGGACTGAGATTTAAAGAGCACTCTGTAAGTCAGGATATGACGGTTTAGCTTGATTAATTGGGCTGCGTGTTCAGGAATTGAACACAATAGTGGGTCAAACAATAACCTCACTCTAGTAGTGCGGACGGTTAAAAATAATCAGAACTCACTGAAATTTGAACATAATGTTGATTCTGAGCAGTTATTCTATATGCATATAGGGAGACCATTTTGATTCCAGAAAAAGCAAAAGTATTGGAGAAGCTAGGTACAATGAAGCTTGTAAAGTGAAGAGGAGGTAGAAATATAGAAGACCAACTATTCTTAACATGACTGATTGAACCCTGACTTCCTCCCTTTACTGAGATTAACTGTTACCAGGTTACTTCTGGCCCGTTGTTGTTGTTACCAAAAAAACCCCACTGCCTTTGAGTCAATTCTGACTCATATCGACCCTATAGGACAGAGTAGAACTGTCCCATAGGGTTTCCAAGGAGCACATGGTAGGTTCGAACTGCTGACCTCTTGGTTAGCAGCCATAGCACTTAACCACTATGCCACCAGGGTTTCCCATTGTTGTTGTTAGGTGCTGTCAAGTTCTGCTTGGTCCTGAGCCATCCTCATGATCGTTGTTATGCTTGAGCCCATTGTTGCAGCCATTGTGTCAATTCATCTCATTGAGGGTCTCCCTTTTTTTCGCTGACCCTCTACTTTACCATGCATGATGTTCTTCTCCAGGGACTGATCCCACCTGATTGCATGTCCAAAGTATGTGAGGCAAAGTGTCGTCATCCTTGCTTCTAAGGAGCATTCTGGCTATACCTCTTCTAAGACAGATTTGTTTGTTCTTTTGGCAGTCCGTGGTATATTCAATATTCTTCATCAACACCATAATTCAAAGGTGTCAATTCTTCTTCAGTCTTCCTTATTCATTGTCCAGCTTTCACATGCACATGAGGCAATTGAAAACACTATGGCTTGGGTCAGGCGCACCTTAGTCCTTAAAGTGATATCTTTACTTTTTAACACTCCGAAGTGTTCTTTTGCAGCAGATTTGTCCAATGCAATGCATCATTTGATTTCTTGACTGCTGCTTCCATGGGTGTTGATTGTGTGTCCAAGTAAAATGAAATCCTCAACAACTTCAATCGTTTCTCCATTTATCATGATGTTGCTTATAGCTCCAGTTGTAGGGATTTTTTTTTAATGTTGAGTTGTAATCCTTACTGAAGGCTGTGGTCTTTGATCTTCATCAGTACGTGCTTTGAGTCCTCCTCACTTCTGGTCTGGCTACTAATAATTTGGCCCTTTACCCACCTGCAGCCATGAGACTTTTTGAGATTTAAATTAGGAGGTAATGGCTTGACAACTGTCCTTTTCTAGTAGGATAAGACAATTTTACATTGCTGTAGAGCAGTTTATGGGAGGCTTTGGCAGTTTGGACCAGGCTTTTTATGGTTAATATTTGGTTTCATGGATAAGAAAAACCTTAAAATCAAAGTAAGATGTCTATTATTGATTTTCCTATTCATCAGGACAGAGTATCAAATGCCCGACCAGTGAGTGTTAGATCAAAGTCAAGTGGAAAAAGAAGAAAAAATAAAAATCTCCTTCTTATGTATAAATTGATTCTGTCATTGTTCTGGGATAATAATCCTTGGTATCATTTTCTAAACATAAATTTTTTGGCCTTAATTTTAACAACTGTTTTAATCAACCAATGGCATTCTGGAGACCACTGATGGTTGTTAAATTGACTTTGAATGGTACAGTAATCTAGAAAGCCATTGTATGTCATTCAGTACACACTAAAGTCTTGATTTTATAATGCTCTAAAAGACTTTTTCAGAAAACAAGTGGAAAAGGCAAAGAGTGTTTGCAAAGAAAACTACTGTCTCAAGGACTATGTCTTTTGATATTTACTTGGAAGAGAGCCCCACATCTAGTACTTTTTTCCCACAGGAGCTTGTGCTGTTGTAAACTGCACAGAAAACAGGACAAGGTGGGAAAAATCCCACTTTCATTGCTAACTGCATGGTAACGGTTGGCATGAATCCAATTCCTACTGGGAAGTGGATCCAGGATTCTCCATCATCCTTGTCACCAGCCACCCACATGGCACCTTCTCTCTCTCTGGCCCTCACCTCTCAGAGTTAGGTCAGAGATTCACCAGTTAAAGGGAGCCCATCCCTATTAGACTGTCAACTAGGCAGATGCCGGCTACAAGCTTGAGGAATCCACACAATGCCTCAACCTCCTATCCTTCTGGCCACAGATTTGGGGCTAGTTACCCACAACCCTTTCCAGATGCCAGCTGCAAGGATCAGGAGTCCATACTATGCCCCAGCCTTCTGCTCTGCTGGCCACAGAGGCAGGGCAGATTTCAAGACAGAGGTCCCTAGACTGTGGAAAGTTCTGCTGCCTCAAGCAGCTTGCTTGGCATGCCCTATAGCCTTACATTAACATTCTGATTCCCTGCTTGAGATGTCCCGTAGCTTTACATTAACTTCCTGGTTCCCCTTTCCTTAACTACTGCCTAGAATAGAGGAAATCGGTGGAAACCAGGTTAGGCGCTATGTTGAGATTCTGGATAACCTTTTAGCTCATTAAGTACCTCATACGTAGTAACTTCCCTGAGTTCACATGGAGTTTAACCACCATTTTCTGAACATGTGATGCAGGAGGTTATATGTAAACCCCATTGCAGCTGTGTAGTATGATTAAGAATGCTACTGATGTAACTTGTATGAGCTTCCTGTTTGTAAACTGCATAAAAGTAACGTTCCCTCTTGCCCTCACAGAGCAGTCTTGGAGGTAGCAGCCCTGGTTGTTCCTTTCTTTGCACAATGAGATAAAGGCACCTTTCTAATATTGCACCTTGGCCTGTTGTTTATTGGCTGAGATGAGTCACGCCAAGCAGAACCTGGGGTCTCCACCCAGCAACAGTTCCCCACTACCCCTTCAAGACATCAGCCACAAGCTTGGAGACTCCACACAGCACCCATACTTCTGACCTGCTGCCTCTCCCCTGCCCCTGTAGGTTCATTAATTCTCTAGAAAGATTTACAAAATTCATGGAGACTAACTTATACTTGCAGTTACCCATTTATTATAACCAGAAAGGATATGAACAAAAAGACAGATCAGGCAAGGTCCAGTAGGAGCCCCAACTCGGGGTCTTCATTATCCCCAGGGATGTGCCATCATCTCTCATGCATGGATGATCTTGCCAATCCAGGAATCCCGACTATTTCCATGTTCAGGGCCCCCGTAACATTGCATACTCATGACTGGAGCCTCAGTGCATAGTCACAATCTATTGAATCCATAAATATGTATGACTGATTGTATCATGCCCCCTCCTTTCCTGAGGTTAGTTGCCAGGTGTGGTCTTGGGGGTTCCCAACTCAAGTTTAAGTGTTGCTTAGCTATTTAGAAAAACAAAGCCATCTTGATTGCTCAAGAAATTTCAAGGGCTTATCTTTCCGGAAACCACAGAGCTAGAAAAAGGAACTAATATTAAAATCTTCTTGTCAGGGAGTACACAAAGAACACAAACTGGTTTGTTTTCATTTGGCACTGAATAGCCTATGAGTATTTAATGCTGTTTTTCTTTTTATGTTGACAAAATACATTGCTTTTTTGAAAAATATCCAAATATTTTAAAACGCCCATTAGATTCTCCTACTATGATGAATAATTTAGCTCGCTTTTTGTATTGAAAAAAAAATTAAACTGGAGCAGTTTTCTTATCACTATTTGAGCACCCATAGAATTCTATGGCTCTGCAAAATTAGAAGAGAACAAATTTATAAGCACAGTGTTACCAAAGCAAGTATCATTTCTTTACCCTTTAATAAAGACCATGTAAATAAATAAATGTTGGCTGTATTAATGCAATGTTTTGCATACCAAAAGAGATTATAGTGTTTCCACTATGATGAGGGGATTGGGCGGAGCTGGAGTACTGAGTCACTGTATTTACCCAGAGGCAGTTTTGTGTGTGTGTGTGTGTGTGTGTGTGTGTGTGTGCTTTAAGTGCAAGTTTACAAATGAAGTCAATCTCTCATGCAAAAAATTATATACACCTTGCTACGTACTCCTAGCTGCTCTCCTCCTAATGAGACAGCACATTACTCCTCTCCACCTTGTATTCCCCATGTCCATTCAACCAGCTCCTGTCTTCCTCTTCTTTCTCATCTCCCCTCCAGACAGGAGCTGCCCACATAGTCTCATGTGTCTACTTGAGCCAAGAAGCTCACTCACCAGTATCATTATCTTTCATAATTATACAATCCCTGTCTGGAGAGTTGGCTTCAGGAATGGTTCCAATCTTGGGCTAACAAAGAGTCCAGGGACAATAACCTCCAGGGTCCCTCTAGTCTCAGTCAGACCTTTAAGCCTGGTCTTTTTACAGGAATTTGAAATCTGCATCCCACTGCTCTCCTGCTCCATCTGGGATTCTCTGTTGTGTTCCCGGTCAGGACAGTGACCGGTGATAGCTAGGCACCATCTAGTTCTTCCGGTCTCAAGCTGATGGAGTTTCTGGTTTATGTGGCCCTTTCTGTCTCTTGGGCTCATCTTTACCATATGTCTTTGGTGCTCTTCATTCTCCTTTCCTCCAGGTTCAGAGGCAGGTTTTAATAGAATGTTGCATAGAGAAAAGCAGTACAGATTTGAAGGCAGACGTTAATTGTCCAGCACATTGCAAACCCATAAAGGAGGTAGAAGCATTCTAAAGCAGTGTTGTTTGGAGTAAAAAAATCAAGACACAAAAGAGTAGACAGGAAAAGACCAGCAGAGGACTTTGAATTGGTTATAGCCTGTGTACAGAGTTGTACGTAAACCTCAAAACCTTAGGTGCTTGGCATGAATAAAAAATGAAAAAATATCTGGCCCAAGTCAAAACAAAACTCCATGTTTTAATGAAGCAGTAGCTAGGCCTGAAATCTTCGTTGTTACTCTGAAGAGGTAAATTAGCTTCTTGTCAAAGTTTCACTGCTAATAACACAAAAGCAGTAAGGGTCAGAATTTTTTTTAGCTTGTGCTAGGAATTATTTGTTAAAAGGTATTTGTCAAGAATGTTTATGCAGCTTGTCCTAGGGCATATTACTTTGGTCGACACAAGGTTAGAAAATAGGATTGATAATGTTAAGTAAAAATAAAGCCCTGTAATTGTCTGGTAACTTTGTAATCAAGATGAGGTAAAAGCCAAATAACCAGTCCTAATCTAATTAACTAACTCTCTCTAATCAGACTTTATTCACTCACTGAAACCTTTTCCCCTTTCTGCAGACTGTTTGCAAATCTGTAGAGGTATAAATTGTTACCTTCGGATAAGAGGGAGAGGCAAACTTGCAGAAAACTGACTCCATTGTTCCCCAGAATGCTAACAAATAGACTCCCTGATGTTAAAAAAGAATGTCTTAATCAAACATGTTCCAGAAGGTGAGAGATTAATGTTAGGCTAGAGATTAATATTAGGTTAGAGATAAACGTTAAAAATATTTGTGTCTTGATAACCTCTTGTAGCTTTTTTTTATTCCTTGTAACCCACCTCCCTCTTGCTTGTAGCCTGATAAAGACCTCACTGTTCTCGCTGCAGTTTGGAACACTGTGACATCCTAAAACACACAAAAAAAAAAAAAAACAACGCAGTGCCATCGAGACATCCTACTGGGGTGTTAAAGTGTCTTCCATTTCAGGAATCTCTTTGTACAATAAAACTCTGTTTTCACTTCTAACAGAGTGTCAGACTGGTACTTCCCTACAACAAGCCATACATACAGCAGGGACAAGTAATTACCTGAGTTATTTAAGCCAAATAACACTTTTACCTGAAATATGTGGAGTATTAAAGCAGGTTAACAGACGGTTATTGTAAAGTTTAAATGAAGTAAATTTTGTTTCTTGCAATTGTTACTTAATGTATTGTGCAAACAATATACAAATGGGAATGGGGCATAGGAATATACTATAATTTAAGAATCCTTCTTGGCACTGAGGACGCTGATTGAATAAGAAAATAAAACATGTCGGTTTTTGTTGCAATTTGGGCTGAGCTGGTGGATGATTTGTCTGGTTTCTTGTATATACTTTTCGCCCTTGCTACTTAGAAAGAGGAGTGTGGCATGGTAGCTGTCACTTCCCAAGCTCTCTGGAACAGTTTCCACAGCTGTAGGACGGGGACAATAACAGCATCCATCGTGGGGTTGTTGTGTGGAGTAAATGACCTAGGACATGTGGAGTGTTTGGTATGGTACCTGGTGCACAGTAAGCACTCATAAATGTTACCTGTTAGTGTCATGTACCCCTTCAACCAAGAATGTGGCTGCTGACTGCCTGTGGTCCTCACTGACCAGGTTGGCAGCGGTGCAGGGCTCACAGTAACAATGGATGATTGGAAGCCTATTGGCAGTGGCCTCAGGGACCACATTACATTTCTATTCAAGTTCAGGAGGCTCCTCTGGATTTATACGATTGGCAGTAGCAGCAGATTCAAAACCACCTTTTCTAAAAACCAAAAACCCACTGCTGTCGAGTCGATTCCAATTCATAACAACCCTATAGGACAGAGTAGAACTGCCCAACAGAGTTTACAAGGAAAGCCTGGTGGATCTGAACTGCTGACCTTTTGGTTAGCAGCCGTAGCTCTTAACCACTACACCACCAGCGTTTCCACCTTTTCTAAGGAGTGTCAAAAACTCTTCCAACATTTCTTTCTTTATTCAATTTTACCCTCAAATACATTTGAGATTGAAAATATATAACAAACCTGGTCACATTTAACTAACTCAGGTATGCCCAGACAGAGTCTCCGTAACTTAACTCTGATGGGTCTTTGCCTCATCCTCTCCCTGTGATGCTTCTCCAGCATGTGTGGGCTCCCTGTGATGCTGCCAGCATGCACTCTTCCCAGAGCTGAGCCAGCAGGTAGAACTAAAATGCCAATCTCCCAGGGCCAGAGTACCCAATAACCAAGTGTGCACGGGCCCAATGGTGCCTTCCCACCAATCTGCAGTGCACAATTTCACCTGTCCCCACCACATCAAAAATGTGGTGACATGAGGAAATGCTCGTGATTACTAGCCATTGGAGAAATGCAGATCAGAACCACAATGAGATACCATCTCACCCCAGCATTACTGGAAAGAATCAAAAAACAGGAAATAACAAATGTTGGAGAGGCTGAGGGGAAATCGGAACACTTATGCACTGCTGGTGGGAATGCAAAATGATACAACCATTTTGGAAAATGATATGGTGCTTCCTTAGAAAGCTAGAAACAGAAATACCATATGATCTAGCAATCTCACTCCTAGGAATATATCCTAGAGAAATAAGAGTCATCACATGAATAGACATATGCACACCCATGTTCACTGCAGGATTGTTCACAATAGCAAAAAAATGGAAACAATCTAGATGTCCATCAACCAATAAATGGATAAACAAACTGTAGTAAATATGCACAGAGGAGTATTACACAATGATAAATAACAATGATGAATCTGTGAAGCATCTCATAACATGGATGAATCTGGAGGGCATTATGCTGAGTGAAAAAAAAATCAATTACAAAAGGACAAATATTTTATGAGACCACTACTTAAAAACTCATGAAAAGATTTACATGCAAAAAGAAACAATCTTTGATGTTTGAGGAAGGGGAGGGGTGGGAATGGAAAAGCAATAAATAGACAATAGATAAGTGGAAACCCTGGTGGCGTAGTGGTTAAGTGCTACAGCTGCTAACCAAAGGGTTGGCAGTTTGAATCCACCAGGCACTTCTTGGAAACTCTATAGGGCAGTTCTACTCTGTCCTATAGGGTCTCTATGAGTTGGAATCGATTGACGGCACTGGATTTGGTTTGGTTTTAACTTTGGTGAAGGGTAAGACAGTACACAACACTGGGGAAGCCAGCACAACTTATACAAGGCAAGGTCACAGAAGCTCCATAGATACATTCGAACTCCCTGAGGGACCAAATTGCTGGGCTGAGGACTGTGGGGACCATGGTCTTGGGGAATATCTAGCTCAATTGGCATAACATAATACATAGAGAAAATGTTCTCCATTCTACTGTGGTGAGTAGCATCTGGGGTCTTAAAAGCCTATGAGCAGCCATCTAGGATACTCCACTTGTCTCACCCCTTCAGGAGCAAGGAAGAATGAAGAAAACTAAAAACATAAGGGAAAGATTAGTCCAAAGGACTAATGGACCACATCTACTGTGGGCTCCACCAGACTGAGACCAGTACAACAGATGGTGCCTGGCTACCATCACTGACTGCTCTGACAGCGATCACAATAGACGGTCCTGGATAGAGCTGGAGAAAAATATAAAACAAAATTCTAACTCAGAAAGAAAGACCAGACTTGCTGGCCTAACAGAGACTGGAGAAACCCTAAGGGTATGGCCCCAGGACACCCTATCAGCTCAGTAATGAAGTCACTCCTGAGGCTCACCCTTCATCCAAAGATTGGACAGGCCCATAAAACAAAATGAGACTAAAGGGGCACACCAGCCCTGGGGCAAGGACTAGAAGGCAGGAGGGGAAAAGAAAGCTGATAATAGGGGACCTAAGGTTGAGAAGCGAAAGTGTTGACAGGTTGTGGGGTTGTTAACCAATGTCATAAAACAATATGTGTATTAACTGTTTAATAAGAAACTAGTTTGTTCTGTAAACCTTCATCTAAAGTACAATAAAA
The DNA here is from genome assembly GCF_024166365.1 of Elephas maximus indicus. Taxonomy (NCBI): domain Eukaryota; kingdom Metazoa; phylum Chordata; class Mammalia; order Proboscidea; family Elephantidae; genus Elephas; species Elephas maximus. Next base: position 25,811,088 of record NC_064829.1, read on the forward strand.
TTAAAAAAAATAATAATTAAAAAAAATTTGGTGAAACCCATGTGAAATTGCTCACCACAGATTATCAAGTAAATGCAATTACGCCCATGCCTACTTTCTCAATGCAAGCCAGTGCATACCAGTGCTTACAGGTTAATCCACCCCTGCTGGATCATCCCAGCTTCCCAGGAAGAGGGCTCCCAGGATTCAAGGTTTTCAGCTTTAAAACCCCGCAATCCCAGGCAAACAAGGATGAATTGGTCAGTCCAGGTAGAACCCCATCAGCAGCTACCATCTGTCACTTATACTCCTTTCCTAGTTATCTATCTACCTAGCGGAAACCCTGGTGGCATAGGGGTTAGGTGCTATGGCTGCTAACCAAGGGGTCGGCAGTTCGAATCTGCCAGGCGCTCCTTGGAAACTCTATGGGGCAGTTCTACTCTGTCCTATAGAGTTGCTATGAGTCAGAATCGACTCGACGGCACTGGGTTTGGTTTGTTTTTTTTTTTATCTACCTAGCTCATTAACTCACCCGTTAGCTCTTGGCCTTTTGCCCCAATCCCTTCTAAGGGAAGCAGTTCTTTTCCAGGAGTAACACTCCTAGATCCACTCTCTCCCTGGGGCCAACTCACAATAGGGCATTTGGCTTTGCTCACAATAGGGCAGTCGGCAGGGGGAAATTCAGCTCCACCTCTTAAGGGGCAGAGTATAGAGAATTCGTGGTCTTATCTTTAAAGACACCATGATGGCAAAGGTGAATTTGATACATTTCATGTAATGATCTGTGCCCAGCCATTAACACCATCATCTGGAAACTAAATCAGCAAAAAGTCCACATCTCTCTCCAGGACCTGACATATCTAAGTCATTCAGCTGCATTCTAGCCTGGCCTTTTCTGCTTGAGAGAAAGCTGCACTCTTCTGTTATCACAATTCAACTCCAACCTAGAGACACGTTAACAATATTATGTCTCCAGAAACAGCACTACTAGGAGTGCTACCTTTTGAACAGAAGTGACAACGTGTATTGCATAATCAACTTTGGGAATTACGTATCAATACTTTTACCCTTGTCCCATAAGCTATAGGGTCAGGCAGTGACCCAAGCAGAGAAGTGGTGAAAACAAAAGGACCTAAACATCTCATCAATCCATTAAATCAAACCACCTCCTCCAAGTCAGTGAAGGATAGTTGCCTGCTTTCCTGTTTTCACACATGCATTTCATTTCTTTTCTCATTCAAGGGTGCCATTGTGTTCATTTTAATTCCTCACACATTCAATTGTGTTTTTAAGAAGGATGAGGGAAGTAAGGGAGAGAGGGCAAAGAAAATTTTATTACTGAACTAAAAAAAAAAAAGATCCCAGTAAAGATGTTGTTCACAGAGTAGTTAGGATGAAAAAAAAAAAAAAAATTTGAGAGTCCTGTAAATTGTTCTATTTAAATTATTAAGTCAGTGTTTTTTGAGATAATAGTTTTTTCTTAAAGTTATCAAGATTTGTTTTTATTTTGCAGTCTATTTTGCAACTGATGTTTCTACACATTCTATTTTAGGTAACCATGTGATTTTTACCTCAGATCTCTAGCAAGTACTCCAAAGAAGAAAACATTCTGAAAAATCAATCGAGTTTTCTGTGAAGTCAAACCCAAGTAACATCTCTGTTTTAACCACAAGCAGGAGAAATGAAGCACATTATCAATCCATATGAAAATATCAATAATTCAGCAAGAAATAATTCAGACTGTCCTCCTGTGGTATTGCCAGAAGAGATATTTTTCACAATTTCCATTGTTGGGGTTTTGGAGAATCTGATTGTCCTTCTGGCTGTGATCAAGAATAAGAACCTTCAGTCACCCATGTACTTTTTCATTTGCAGTTTGGCCATTTCTGATATGTTGGGCAGCCTGTACAAGATCTTGGAAAATATCCTGATCATGTTCAGAAACATGGGTTATCTTAAGCCTCGTGGCAATTTTGAAACCACAGCGGATGACATCATCGATTCCATGTTCATCCTCTCTCTGCTCGGCTCCATTTTCAGCCTGTCTGTGATTGCTGTTGACCGCTACATCACAATATTCCATGCACTGAAGTACCACAGCATTGTGACCATGCGCCGCACTGTTGTCATTCTCACAATCATCTGGACGTTCTGCACAGGGAGTGGCATCACTATGGTGGTCTTCTCCCATCACATCCCTACAGTGCTCACCTTCACCTCTCTGTTCCCTCTGATGTTGGTCTTTATCCTGTGCCTCTATGTGCACATGTTCTTGCTAGCCCGTTCCCATGCTAGAAAGATCTCAACTCTTCCCAGAGCCAACATGAAAGGGGCTATCACACTGACCATCCTGCTTGGGGTCTTCATCTTCTGTTGGGCCCCCTTTGTCCTTCATGTCCTCTTAATGACATTCTGCCCAAATAACCCATACTGTGCTTGCTACATGTCCCTCTTCCAGGTGAATGGCACGTTGATTATGTGTAATGCAGTCATTGATCCCTTTATATATGCCTTCCGGAGCCCGGAGCTCAGACATGCATTCATGAAGATGATCTTCTGCAACAGGTACCAGTGGAATTATTGATCCCTGATTGGAGAAGCCACAGGGATAATATTGTCAAGTGAGAGAATAATGTAGCATATTAACAAATACTAATGTACCCTCTTTCCTTTCCTTCCCTAATGGACATGAGAGACATCCACTGACTAGTGTTTCTAATAGTTTGGTTCGAGGTGAACAGCCTTTTTATAGGAGCAACTTTTATAAATAAGACATAAAATAATGAACTAAAAAGATAGATGGAATACAAAGTACACACAGGGAAACAAATTCAAGGGCTTTGGACTAAGGCAAAAATTTGTTCTTCTGTACATATCTAGCAAGTCTATCACTGGATTGGGCTTTCCAGGCTATAATCCATTGCAACCAGATTCTAGAAGTTGAAGTCCCTGGCCAGAGTGACTCAGGGAAGAAACTGTAGAATCTTTGTAAGCCAAACGGTGCCAATAAATTGCTGCAGCTGCATTTCTCACACTCTGTATTCCACATACATGCACAGTTCCGATCATCCGTCTCTCTCTTCTGCCTGTCTACTGTATTATAAGCCATCTCAGATCTTTTTTAGAAGCAGACAGGGTATAAGTTATAAATGCTAAATAACCAGCTTTAAATCCCCAATAATAAAGAAACCTTCTCTAATAGTCTTCTTTGCCTGCTCAGTATCCCACTGGCCTTAAAATCCTTTCTTGGTTAAAACTTCTTATGCTTCAGAAGCATACATTTCAAAGGAGAAAATTAAAATTTAATCCATTTTATTCATATGTGGGAAAAAATAAAGGCCAAGAGGAAAATTGTATTTGAAGAAGGAATAATCATTTTCTGTGTGTTTGTCCAAATGTAGAAGTAAAGGAAAAGCCCCAATGTGTATTTTGTGGAATAAGTAGATCATGTGTGTGTGTGCGCACGGGTGTATTTACCATGATTTTGGATTATGGGGAAAACCAATACCAAAACAACCATTGAAGCAACAATTCTATTTTTAGAGACCTAAGCCAGAGAATTAATGGAAAAAATCTACCACTTTCCACAGATTAATCTGAGAGGAAGATCTAGTCACTGGAAAAGTTCATCCTATCATCAGCCACAGGGAAAATACCAGATATTGGAAAGTGCTGTCTATTCCCAAGAGAAAAAAATCATGAATTCTTTCGTTTTTAATAGTTAAAGAAGAAGCAAATTTTGACAGTAGGTCATTGATAAGCTGGAGAGTAGCTTAATGGGTGATGAAAGATATAAAAGAAAGATGTAAAGTCTTCAGATTCATGAAGCTTGGCTATTTAGGAACCACTGAGAGTAGCAGCATCTTCTGGAAGAGGCTTTGGGCTAAGGAGATTTTTCATGAACTGTTCAAAGAAGAAGCCAACCACAGATCAGACTGAAAGTTTAGTGATGGGTTGATACTAAGACGTGGAAAAAGACAGTGATGTTGGAAGCAGAGTATGGAGTAATTGGAAGGACAATTACAGATATTTTTCCAGCTGACCTGTATTGAACAATGAAGAGAAGACCCACCATACGTCTTTTTGTCCACTGTTCTGTAGAAATACTTACATGATCCTTCTCAGTCATGAAATGGACTATACTACTCTAATGTTTATTAACCCAGACTTATTATATGTAAGCCTATTTTCCATAAAATTCAAACTGCAAGTCCATAAAATATAAATGTTATTTATAAATTTAAAATAATAAAGTATAACATATTTTTCTGATTAAACAGAGCATTACCAATAAAATGCAAATTTTCTTTGTTTTAAAAAAAAATTTTTTTTTTTCTATAACACTACAGAGGTAGTGCTGCAAGTTAACCACTACCATAAATGGTCCCCAAATGCTAAGCTTACTGAGTTCTTTCCTTTGGAATGGCTTTACTACCTCTTCATCACAGCAAGCTCTCAGCTATCATGTCCGACTATTGTCGGAAGAACAGTACCTAAAAATTCTTCCACCTCTGACTGCCTTCAATTTGTTGTGATTTCTCTAAGAAACAAGATCAACAAGGCTATTCTAATAGAGTATAAAACAAAGATAAAGGCTGAGTGAGTCCTAAAAGAACTCACACATGAATAAAATGCACACACTTCAGCAATATTTAACATTTATTTTGCTAATTTGGAGACATTTTCAATTATAGGTTCCTGACTATAAGATCACTATGAGTTGGCATCGACTCGACAGCAGTGGGTTTGGGGGTTTTTTTAATAATTGAAAATGTCTCCAAATTAGGAAAATAAACATTGAGTGTTGCTAAAGTGCAATTATAGGTCCCTGGCTATATTCAGGAGCCATGACAGCATAGTGGTTAAGAGATCAGGCTGCCAACCAAAAGGTCAGCAGTTCAAATCCACCAGCCATTCCTTGGAAACCCTATGGGGCAGTTCTACTCTGTCCTATAGGGTTGCTGTGAGTTGGAATTGGCTCAATGGCAATGGGTTTGGTGGATTTTAGGACTATACTCAGGAGCCCTGGTGACACAGTGGTCAAGAGCTAGGCTGCTAACCAAAAGGTTGGCAGTTCAAATCCACCAGTGGTCCTTGGAAACCCTATAGGGCAGTTCTACTTTGTCCTATAGGGTCACTATGCGTCAAAATCAAAATCCATGGCAATGGGTTTAGCTATGTTCATATCAGATTAAGACCTTTAGCGTTGATAATTACTGAAAATATTATGTTTTCTACCTAGGTCTCCATATATAACTCAAAATTAAAACAGTATCAAACTACACTTACTTGTGTAAGGAAGATCAACAAGGCTCATATTTTTTCCATGATGACTACTTCAATTTTTTATCAAAATATCAAATATCACAACATGGATGAACCTTGAAAACATTATGCTGAGTGAAATAATCACAAAAGGACAAATATTGTAAGACCTCACTTATGAAAAAAAAAAAAACAGGTAAATGCATGGAGACCAATGTTTATTAGTGGTTACCAGGGGCAGAAGGGAGGGAGAAAAGAAGGTTATAACTTATGGAGCATTGCGTTTCAGTTTATGGCGATGGAAAAATCACATTGAGTAAGGGTAGGGTTGCATAGCCAAATAATGTAATTGCTCTCAGTAAATTACACACATGAAAAAGTTGAAATGGCAAAAGTTGTGTGATAGATGTGATAGATATACTTACAACAATGACAAAAAAAAAAAAGGAGTAGCTGCTGAGCTGCTTATGTACAATCAAATACCTCATGGGAGGGAAGTTTAGAGTCATGGCTTTGTGGGACATTCCAGTTAATTGGCCTAATAACATGTTTAGTGCTGCTCTTCTTCCTCCTAGTTTATTACCTAGTGCCTGGGGTCTTAAAAGCTCGCAAGTGGCCTTCCAAGTTACATTGATTGGTCTGTATTCTCCTGGAGCAACAGAGGAAGAAGGTGAGTCAGAAACAGAAGGAGGAAATGGAATGGGTGGCTACTTACCTCCATGAAAAACTATCCCCTTTGCCACGAGACCAGAACTGGATGGTGGCCAGCTACCATTACTGAATGTTTTGATCAAAGATTCTACAAAACAATCCTGATCAAAAGGGGTAAATGCAGAACAGAATTTCAAATTCTTATGGATTCCAGACTTTCTAGAGCCATGGAGGCTGGATGAACCCCCAAAACTATTGCCCTGAGATAATATTTAAATCCTAAGCATTAAACCAAAAATATCCTCTGAAGTCTTCTTAAAACCAAACAATAGTTTAGCTTAACTAGTAAAGAATGTTTGCCTTGAGCACTGTGCTCTTTTACAAGAACTATCTCTCTGTGAGCTGAAACTGACAACAGCAACTCGAAGGATTGGACAGAAAACAGGGGACAGTGAGTTTATGTTAATGTGGGAAAAACAATTTGGAAAAGGAGGGTGAGAATGGTTGCATAACTCAAAGAATATATTCCACTTCACTGAACTGTACATGTAGAAAAATTGTTGAATTAGTGTATGTTCTGCTGTGTGTATATATTCTTAACAACAACAACTAAAATAAAATAAATTACGAAAAAGAACCATCTATATGGGATCAAATTGACAACAGCATCTTGAAAGATTAGATAGGAAACTTAGGGGGCAGTGAGTTTATGTTAATGGGGGAGGAAAAATTTGAAAAAGGAGGGTGAGAATGTTTGCACAACTCAAAGAATATAATAATGTCACTGAATTGTACCTCTAGTAATTGTTGAATTGGTATATGTTTTGCTGTGTAAATGCTTAACAACAACAAAAATAAATTTCAAAAGAAGAAAGTCCTTGGTTCCCTTCCATTAAACCATCTTTTTCATGATACCACTTGTTCTAACAAATCTGTGGGTTGGTAAGTCAGGTGTGATGCAGGAAGGGAGTCAGAGAGACCATGAGAAGTAACAGGTGTATTATACCTACAGTTTCCACAGACAGGTAGGCACAGCACACCATGATGCAGGGCCACACAGGGACTGTACCCAGGGACAAGGTGACAAGTTGGAATTGTGGGAGAGGGCTTGTGTATGACAATCAGAGCAGAGTTAGCTAGGTTGCAGGAGCTTTGGAGGATGGGGGGACTGGGCTTTTTGAATAATTCCACAGGCTCCAGAACATAGGGGCTTGTCCTAGTTGTTGGGTACCTAGCCCCAGGGAAATTAGGGTGGGTACATGATGTTCCAGGAGTGTGAGTGCGGAAGGGCAGAAGATGGAGAGTGGACTTAATCAGCTGCACAAAAGGGGAAATGGACCAGTCTCTGGACAGGGCCTCAAAACTGCATCAACACAGCATTTAAAGAAAATAAAATTGCAGTGATCATGTACAGTGGAAGCTTTCTGGTCAGAGAAGTGTCCTCATCATAAGGGCAAATCTGGGGTCAGTCTGCTCTTGAGTTGAAGAATGAAAACTCTCCACAAGGCTACCACAACAAGGAGGAAGTGAGCCTCCAAGGTCATCAGATTTGTCTCCTGTCAAAAGATGAATTAGCGGAAGCAAACATTCTTTTTTCAAGAGTCGGGGTCAACCATGTCTCCTATGAGAGAATATAGATGTGGCCTGGGCCTGAACTTCGAAATTGTTGACAAGCCACCTGCTCACTGCAAGTTCAAAAGGCAGTAGAGAGCATATTCTGGACAAATGTTCAAATGTTTACAGTTTATTAGTGCAGAGCTCTGACCCAGCATCTCCGTGATCTGGAGGCACCGTGTGCGAACTGGGAGGACCCCTATTGTGCAGAGTTCTCCACAAGCCAAGCAGCCAGCCGAGGGTCTCCTTTCTCCTGTACCCCATCTTCATTTATCCTCGACCTGCTAGAAAGGGAAGTGGGAGTTGTGGATAAGACTGAGTCTCCTTCTGTTTTGGGAATCCAGGACAGCTTTTACAATATCAACTTCACAAAGAAAAAAACCCATTGCCATCGAGCCAATTCCAGCTCATAGTGGCCCTTTAGGACAGGGTAGAACTGCTTCCATAGGATTCCCAAGGAGTGGCTGGTAGATTAGAACTGCTGACCTTTTGGTTGGCAGCCATGTTCTTAACCACTGCACTACCAGGGCCCCAAAAGTCAAAGTGGAGATGCCGGGGAATGAACCTCATACAGAGAGGATGAGAGGATGTGTCAGTCCTATGGCTTAACAGTACAAAATCTTAGGCAAATTACTAACCTCCCTAAGCCTCACTATCGTCATATAAAAGACGGAAATCATCACATAACCTATTCAGGCTATTTTCAAAGAAATGTCGTGTGCTCTTTGTTTTAATTTATTCTTTAAATAGGCAATATTCACATAGCTATAAAAGAAAATACCATGCAAAATCTCCTCATCCACCAATTTCCTAACCCTTACCCACTCCCACACACTGGTCAATATTAATTTGTTTCTTATGTATCCTTCCAGACTTTATTTATGCAAATATAAGAAAATACAAGCATATGTTTTCTATTCTCTCCTTTTTCACACAAGAAGTAGAATGCTATACACTCTATTCTGCACCTTGTTTTGTTTTGTCTCTTTTTTTCCCACTTCCAAACATATCTTGGAGATCTTTCTGCATTCGCACACACAGGCCTTCCTTATTCTTTCATACCGTAGCATAATACCCTACTGTATAGATGTGCCATAATTTATTTAACCCATCCCCTATTACTAGTTATTTAAACGATTTGAGCAAAAAGTTGACAGATATCTAATGCAAATGACTCCTAAGTACATGAAAAACTGCTCGACATTTCTTGTAAGAGAAATGCAAATTGAAACTATTTTATGATACCATTTTTCATTCAAAGTTCACAATGCTCTTTTGATGAGATTGTGGGGAAACTGGCCCATATATAGATTGCTGTTGTTGTTAGGTGCCATCGAATTGGTTCCAATTCATAGCAACCCCACGTACAACAGAACGAAACACTGCCTGGTCCTGCGCCATCCTCACATAGATTGCTGTGTAAGTTGTAAATTGGTACAATTCTTAAAGAGCAAACTGTGGTAACATTTATATCTATAAAAATTACCAATGCACCTACCCTTCTGGCGATTCCCGCTACAAGTGGAACTGCACATCAGTGATACAACATATGTAAACGATTGTTCACACAGCATAGATTGAAACAGCAAAAGACTGGGAACAACTCAAAAATTCATCATGGGCTTTTGACCCCTACCTAAACGTCAGTTTAATTAACCCTCGTAAATGTGGAGTAAGGGTTGGGAACAAAGGCTCTTTCTACTTCATTTAGCCTTGGGTGAACAAGTAGCAAATGTGCAAACACACTGACTGATTTCTCACACTGCAAACATCTACCTGAACAGATGCAGAGATTAGGACTAAAGTCAAAGCAAGGTATTTGCAACTGTACGTTTCGGCACTTGGTACTGGCAAAATCTGGTACCTACTTGAATATCAGGTCATGAATGTAGCTCGTAATTACTAAACCCCAAAACCGGTTGCTGTCTAGTCCATGTGCGTCAGAGCAAAACCCCATGTGTGTCATAGGGTTTTCAATGGCTGATTTTTCAGAAGTAGGTCAACAGGCCTTTCTGCTGGGGCACCTCTGGTTGGACTCAAACCTCCAACCTTTCAGTTACTGGCTAAGCACGTGAATTGTTTGCACCACACAGGGACTCCAAACAGAGAGATTACAATGCTCTATTTCTGAAGCTGGGTGGTGAGAACACAGCTTCAGAAACCTGTCACTATTACTCAAGCATGTTTATTTCATCTAATGGAGAGTGGAATGCTACTGAGGAGTTCTAAGCCAGGACAAAATCTTCTAACATGACAAAAATCTTCATGTTAGGAACGTATCTGGCTCTCGTGTGGCTCATGACTTAAAAGAGAGCAAGACTGGAAGCAGGAAATATCCAGAAGCTATTTTGGTTCTTTGGGTAGGAGAGGAGGGTGGTCTGGCTGACTGGGAGGGAGCACAGAGGGTGGAGGTGTCAGTTCTGGAGGTGTCATGGACAGAGTTGCTGATGGCTTAGATGTGGAAGGGAAGGTATCAAGAGGGATCTGAGAAGACTCCAGTGTCTGACTTGAGCTACAGGCAGGCCATATACAGAGATGGGGAACAGAAGGAAGTTCTGACCACACTGAGTATGAGGTGCCTAGGAAATATTCAGCGTAGATATCAAACAGGCATTTTGAGTCTGGAGCTGAGGAGGGAACTGAGCAAGAGAGGTTTCAGAGTCAATAGGCAAGTGGGCAGTAGCTGAAGCCACAGATGTGAAGGAATGTGTCAAGAGAGCAGAGCCTGACACATGGAAAAGCACCCAAAGCCACCAGGATTGCTAAAGAGTGGTTCTTTCTGTGCACAGGTGGGCAGCTTTTCTCGCTCTTTGGCTCTGCCTTGCACTTCTTATGCCTACAGTTCCACAAGGTCTAGTGTGAGAAAACAGCTTCTTTTGCTTGTCATTTTGTCCCTTCTCTCTATGAGAACTCAATCATCAGGGACTGGAGGGATGACGGATGCCATTACTATTTCTCTGCTTCCCTCAACTTCCTCTCTCTTGGATTCTTATATAAGAACAAAGACCTTTTCCTTCTCCTTACCCTCAAAGAGAAGCCCTTGAGCATTTTAAGTAATGAAGATGCCATATTCCCAGGAATCCACTGATCCACCGCTTTCTTGCCCAGAAAGCCACAACAAAATAAATCTTTCACCATTTTATAAGAAGCTTGTAGTGCAGTAGAAAATATACTTTAGCCTGGGACCAGGAGACCTGAAGTCTTCTTCTAATTATGATGCTAAGTAATGTCATACTCTTTGGTAATCCTCTCATTCTGCCTGCTTACTGTAAGTGAGGAGGTTTGAGCAGGCCAGTGGTTTTCAAGATTCTGACAGAGCCCTAGAAGCCCCCAGGGAATAAAGAAAATGATTAGGACACCAGTGGGGGGTAGGGGTGCCTGACCCATCACCCCCTCTATTTAGCCTCATGTTGGGCAGTTAAAAGCAATTTGATCTCTGTGATCATTAAGAACACTTTTGGACCTAAAGATCCATGGTTAATCTGCTCCCAATATTCTTAGCTTTGATTACCATGATTTTTAATGAGAGATACCGAGAAAGGCAATGGCCCAGTAGTTTTGACAACTACGTTAGAACCCAATAGAACACAATAAGGGAAGGTTCCCTGCAGCATTTAGGTCCCTTACATCAAGTGAAGTCTAGTCCCTAGAAAGGAAACGGGGATGTTTTCACGGTTCTAAAAATGGTGATATCACAAGAAAGGATTCTTGTGGTGGTACCCAAGCCTCTATCCAGTCTCAGTTCACATGCAGGGATCGTAGGCATCTTCCCCACCCCAGCTGGCAGACAAACAAGATTGCTGACCAGACGGCAGGTCCAACCTCTCATTAGAGATTAATAAGCCGATGCTTTCCAACACCCAAACCACGTGATGGAAGCTTTGAGTAGCCCCTACACATGCAGTCATTCATTGTTCTCTACAGCGGGCCATTCCACACTCAGAATGGAATGCATGTGACCTCTTCAGAATGTGCCCCAGGGGCCAGCACCACAGAACCAAGACAAGTCAGAAAAAGCCCACAACTGCTTCATCACTGGCCACAGGTTCAAGCTAACTGAGCAAGTAGACACAGCCCACACTGTGGCCCAGTAGATAAATTAGGAGGATTATGTGGAGAGCATGTCTAATTCTGACTTTTACTAAAAAGAGAACAGCTTGAAGCCACAATTTCAGAAGCAGATATTTTTATTTTATTCCTTTTTGGTTATAATGATCCGAACCTCAAAGGGCTTCCACTAACATGATCTAACTAATTAAATTCATTAAAGAATAGCACTGCTTATTCCTCTCTTCACAAAAATACCCCCAATGCAGCAAAACTGAACTTGTGGACCCTGGAAGGACACTTGTGCTGTATTAACTTGTATTGTACGCACACTGATGGAAGAAAACCTACATAAAGGAAACTGTGTTCGTGGCGGGTTACCCCAAAGCAAATGGACCTGTTCAAGCACCGTCTTGTAAAAAACAGCACTTACTGCATCCATTCAGCTGAGGCACTGAGCACTGGATGATTCACCACTTGCGGATACTTCTACATTCTTTATTCATCAACGTTTTTAATATCCAGGTTTAATATTGTCCAGTAGAATAGAAATGGCACATTACAAATAATATTAACATGTATATCTAGTAAGATTTTGTGGTTACTTATCAAGCTCCCCACCTTCAGAGTTCTGGTGAAAACCATAGCAGGAAGTGTCTGATACTCCATTGTCCCCTCCCTGGTCTTTCTGTGCCATGGTTCTGCACCGTCCTATGGTCCATTTCAACATCCCACAAGGGACAACCTCAGACGAGCTGCTTCTTTGTACCGCGATGGATACAGTGTGCATAGGAATAGTGTATCTTCTCTTTTTGCAACTGTTCAAAGTGCAGTCTTTTAAAATTCACAGATCTCTACCTCAACTGCAAAAATGTCTAATATTTTTACTGCTCATATTATTTCTAATCTTCTTTGCTAAATAAGATTTTTTTTTTTGCTAAAGCAAATAAACTGCCAAATACTCTTGCCAAGTGTCTTCCTTCTATAAATGTCTGAAACCTATAATAAAACAGTATTTTGTGGTTTAGTGGTTTCATACCAAGTACCTTAAAGGGAAAATGCAATGGTATGAATAACTCAAAATTTTAAACATTTCTGTCTGGTTTTGGAACGTGTTATATGATTTTATTCCAACAATAAACTACCTACTGCCTTAAGTAGTTTGGAATTGAGTCTAATATTAAACTAATTTTTATCCCTTGAGCATAAGTCTATTCATCTTCTCATCTCTGTATACATATATTTGTACTCAATTAGTTAGCTTCCCTGTCTGGCTGTGACTAAATTGGAATTATTTTTCTTCAAATTATCTTTTCTTTAGGCGGAAATAAAAGAGAATCAAATATTTCTAACCTTGAGATTTAATCTGGTGCTTTCTTTAATATTTTTATTATGAATTATTTCAAACCTACATAATACAAGAATAATACAAAACTGATACAGATACCACCCAGCATTATCAAATTTAATATTAGTCTACATCTGCTTTAGAATTTTCAAAACATAAAACATTGCAAAAACCATACACTTACAGCCAGTTGATTTTTTACAAAGGTACTAAGTCCATTCAGTGGGAAAAAAAAAATAGTCTCTTTAACAAATGCTTCTGGATCACCTGGATCTCCATATGCAAAAGAATGACACTGGGCCCATACCTCACACTAATATGAAAATTAACTCAAAATGGATCAATGACCTAAATATAAAAACTTAAATGATAAAACCCTTAGGAAGAAACAGGGGTAAAGCTGCAAGATCTTATTTTTGACAATGGATTCTTAGATATGACACCAAAAGCATGAGCAACAAAAGAAAAACAGATAAATTGGACATCATCAAACTTTAAAACTCTTGTGCATCAAAAAAAATTACCATGCAAGTGAAGAGACAAATTACAGAATGGAGTAAATATTTGGGAACCATATATCTGGTAAGAGGTGAATACACAGAATGTATAAAGAATTCCTACAACTCAACAACAAAAAGACAACCAATTTAAAAAATGGACAAAAGACTTGAATAGATATTTCACCAAACAAGATACAAGAATGGTAAATAAGACCATGAAAAGGTGCTCAACATCATTAGTCATTACCCAGAACCCAGTGCCGTTGAGTCGATTCCGACTCAAGTCATTAAAAAAAAAAAAAAATCTAAGGCACACAAAGTGGTATATTTCACCCCCACTAAGATCAGAATATGAGTCAGAGTTGACTCGATGGCAGGGGGTTTGGTTTTTTTTCTTTTTTTTTATGATCAGAAAAATGGAAAAAGACAAATGTTGACAAGAATGTGGACAAAATGAAACATTTCTGCATTCCTGGTGGGAATGTAAAATGGTACAGCCACCGCAAAAACTCTTTCATGATATTCAACCCAAGAAGGTTGGGACACATTGAAAATTGTCCCAATACTGATAAAGCTAAAATCTTAACCGAATACATTTATAAAATATGTTGAGCGGCAAACTTCCTTTTACAAAGGAACAAAATCCAGAAAATACTGTCATGAAAAGTGATATAAAGTAATGTCTCAGAATTCAGGTCACCAGGCGCAAATACCAGTTCCACGTGTACTATTAATATGACCTTGGACATGACATTCGACTTCAATAAGACTCCATATTTTCACTTGTTATATAGGGATAATGACACTAGCTACCTCACAGGGCTGTTATGCAAAATAGCTGAGACAGTACATGGCACAGTACTAGAACACAACAAATACTTCAAAAATGTTAGCGCCTACTGTTATTGTTTTTCAGTTGGAGGGGGTCAAACTACAAGCGGGTAGAGCCATTTGACCACAGGATTAAATGCTGCTGCTCATTTCACTGCTTCCTCTTCTGATACTCTCACTATATAGGATTTTTTTTTTTTCGCCCAGTTCCCCATTCTCTTCTCATCATCACTAACTACAAATATATCTAAATACTCTCAATTAAAAAAAAAAAAAAACTTCTAAACTGATTACAACAATTGGCAAGGATTTAGATTTTAAAACCATGCATTAAGCATTATTATGGAAGCACTTCTACATCACCATTTTCTGCAAAGAAAAATATCCGATTTTACTTCTAAAGCCATTTGCATCATTCTAAATATTTCTATGGTACATCTCCACTACACCTCTATATTTACAGATTATGTTGCTATGCTTTTCATTAGTTTCCACTTCTAAAAATAGACCAAGCAGGCACATTTCTTTGTGCTTAAAATCAGGTACCAGAGTCAGAGAGAACTGAATTCATACCCGGAGGAGACTGGGAAAATTATTCAGGCTCTTTGAAGTCTCATTTTTCTCATCTATAAAATTGAGATAAAGACTGCACCTATGGTATGTTACATCTAGATAGTGATATATTGAGGATTTGATAAATAATGCATTTAAAGCACTTAGCATAAAACTGAACACATAGTAAATAGTAAAAAATGATAGTATGGTTACATATTATTATTATTGCCAACATTTCATATAATTAAACAGGAATCTGAGAGGTTAAGCCACCAATTCCTAACCTCAAATTGTAACTGAATTTGTTGCAGAGGATTTTATGGAAGGATTATTAAAAAAGCTTAAAACAAAGCCTTGAGTTCTACTTCAAGCATGATGGAGTGGGTTGCTAAAAGACAAACTCTCTAGCAGATTATTATAAATTCTGGACAAAAATTTAAAAATACCTGAGGGCTCTGAAAAGTGAACAAAAAGCAGGAAGATCTTGGAGAAGAGATGTATGTTGGAAGAAGCGACTGACACCTTTTTCATTTTGTTATCGCTTTGGCCTAAGGGAGAGCAGCAGTCTTAGTGCAATGCAGACAAAAACCAAACCAAACTTGTTGCCTTGACTCAGTACCAACTCACAGCACCCCTGTAGGACAGAGTAGAACTGCCCCAAAGAGTTTCCAAAGAGCAGCTGGTGGATTCAAACTGCTGACCTTTTGGTTAGCAGCCATAGCTCTCATATAAAGCCCACTGTATTTCTGGCCTGAAGAACTAGGGAAACTACAGGCGTCAGAAAGTGAAGGAAAGTTTCATGGAGGGGTTAAATCAGAAAAGAGGAGCTTCCAAATTTTGTGTATGAACTCTGTCCAAGTCTTTGTATGACCTTTGAACCAAGAATGTAAGGCTCAGTATAGCTTGCACATAAAGCTTAAAGGACTGATTGGAGATTTGAACTGCTACCACTATACCTGATAAAGAGTTTTTAGTTTGAATTTAAGCAAGTTAATTGCCTGCTAAACCAAACCATCAAAATTCTTTAAAATAATATAACAAAATTCAGAGTCTACACAATATAATATTTACGATGTCCAGGATTAAATTCCAGTCAGTTAATATATGAAGAACTAAGAAATTTTGGAAAAATACAACCAACAGAGGCCAAGCCTGAGATGACTCAGATTTTAGAATATCAACAAAAACATTAAAACAACTATTAAAATAATGCTTAGTGAGGTAAAGGAAAATATACTCATAATGAATGAAAAGAGAGAAAATATCACCACAGACATACAAACTATAAAAAATAAACATGAAAATTTCAGGAATGAAAAACACAGTATCTGAAATTAAAAACTCACTGCATAGGCTCAATGGTAGAATGAAGATGACAAAGGAAGAATCATTAAACTTGAAATTATATCAATAGAAATTACCCAATGTGGAGAGAGAAAGAAAAAATTGGAGTTAAAAAAAAAAAAAGAACCTCAGGAGCATGTTAAACTATATCAAAAGGATAGTCCAAGTGTCAGAAGAAAAGGAAAGAAAGAGTGGAGCAGACAAAAAAAAAAATTGTATGATGGCCAAAAATTGCAGATTTGAAGAAAGACATCAATTTATGCATTCAAGAAACTCAGCACATCTAAACAAGAAGTATAAATAAAGCTCTGTGTAGGCACATCATGGAAACCCTGATGGTGTAGTGGTTAAGTGCTATGGCTGCTAACCGAAAGATCAGCAGTTTGAATCCACCAGGCACTTCTTGGAAACTCTATGGGGCAGTTCTACTCTGTCCTATTGGGTTGCTATAAGTCGGAATTGACTCATCGGCAATGTGTTTGTTTTTTAGGCACATCATAGAAAAACTGCTGAAAAGCAAAGATAAAGAGAAAAATCTGGAAAGAAGACAGTGTAAAAGTAAACACTATATGGAGGGGAACAATAATTTCAATAGCCATAGACTTACTATCAGAAACAACGGAAGCCAGAAGACAGCTGAACAACATCTTGAAAATGCTGAAAGAAAAGTCTTTCAGTGCAGAATCCCACATCCAGTGAAAATATTTTTCAAACATGAAGGAAAAACAAAGGTACTATAAGATAAAAGAAAATTAAGAGAATTTATCAACAGAAAATCTGCACCACAAGAATGGCTACAAGACATTTTTTAGGCTGAAGGGAATTTATACCAGAGGAAAAAAGTAAAACACAACTATACCTTGTCAAAAAAAATCCCCTTAAAAATCATAGACATGGATAAGTTCAAAGGGAATGGATGGAAAGATAACACATCATGTAAGCTGGAAACACAAGAAGGTTGGAGCACTTGAATTAGTGTCAGAAAGAGCAGACTATAAGAAAAAGAGTATTACAAAATAAAAAGTAAAGTGTCATAAAAATGAATACATTAGAAACTTCCTGTCATGGGAAGTTGGAATAAACATAATTTTCCCTCTTCCTCCTGCTAACTACAATGAAAATTCCTAGATTATACACCTACTCCTCACTTATTGACTCTCTCATTATCTGACATTTCACATTTACAACAAGAGTAAAAAATCTTTTACCCAACTATTTTGAACGTTAACAATGTACATGTGGGAGTAACAAATGCCAAGGTGTGAGGAGAGAGTAACGCTGCTGTGATAGTTAAGGTTATGCATCAATTTCACCCAGCCATGATCTCAGTGATTTGGCAGTTATGTAATGATGTAATCTGGCAGTTACATAATGATGTAGTCATCCTCCATTTTGTGATCTGATGTGGTCATCCTTTGTTTTCACATAATGCCAATTTTCACATGAGGACCCGGTCTTTGGAACCCAGCCGTGTCTATAAGTGAGGAGTGGTTGTACATATATATATTTGCGTGTGCATATAATCTTATATTGTGATATATCATATAAAACTTAAGAAGGCTCTGAACGGTGAGGAGAAGAAGGCAAACCAGCTAAAGACCATAGGACTCGAGAAATGATCAGTGATGAATTTCCTTGGTTTTCTTTCTGATTCGTATATTCCAGATATGAGCTGAAGAAGCCAGGAACTTGAAAATTCCAATACTTACAGAGCATCCCTCCAAAAAAAAAAAAAAAAAGAATAAAAGCCTGCTTTCCCTAGCCAAAAGACCAGGAAAGGGATAACCTAGCAACAAAGAAAACTTTTAGACAATAACCAATCTATTCCATCAAAACGCAACAGAATAAAAATATAACTCTAACCATACCCATGCAAGCAAAGACTGAATGGAGAGCCTAGATTTCCACCCTCACCAGGCTGTAATGGGGCATGTGTAGCCCATGCCAGTGCGGTGTCAGAGAGAGAGCTGAGCAGGGAGTCAGAGCTTTCATCCTAGCTCCATGGTGTCAGTAGAAACTACATGGGGAACATGAACTTTCACCCCCAACCAGGATCAACAGGGCACCCCTCCTCTTCCAACTTGAGTAGTATCAGAGAGGGCCAAGTAGAGGATCATGACATTCAGCAAGACCCAGTGGTAACAGGGCAACCCCTCATGCTGTGGTGTTGGTGGAGATGATGTGAGGAGAAATTGTAGGACACTCATACACATTCAAGCCAGGGTGACATCAACAGAGACCTAGTGGGTAGCTGAAACTATTACCCTCACCCAGCAATAATGAGAAAGCCCCACTCAAGGGCCAGTGGTGGGCAAGTAGAGAACCTGGACTTCTACATCACCTAGTAGTAATGAGGTGGTGCCTGTCCAGTTCCTTTGAAGAAAGTGTTAGAGAAATACAGGTAAAATAAAAGGTTTGAATAAAATTTAAAGTCATGTAAAATAATACTCAGAATGTCTAGATTTCATCACATCAAGAACCAGGACATTCAACATGTCAAGAACAAGATGACTTAGATTGTAGAATTATCTGATATATTAAAGCAAAATTCTTCAACTATTACAAAGAAACTTGAAACAAATGGGGGGGAAGGTCACAGAGAAATAAAAGACATAAAGAAAAACCAAATGAATATTTTAGAACTGAAAAATACAATGGCTAAAATTTAAAAACTCAATAGATGAGTACAACAGCAGAATGGAAGGCAGAAAAGAATCAATGCATTTGGATATAGAACAACAGAAATTACTGAATCTGAACAACAGACAGAAAATAGACTGAAAAATGATGAACAGCACCTCAGGGCTCTGTGAGACTGAAATAAAAGATCTAACATCCATGTTAACAGGTTGCTAAATGGAAAGAAGATAAAGGGGCTGAAAATTGCTTAAAAAATAGTGAATGAAAACTTCTCAATATGGCAAAATACATAAACCTACATATTGAAGAAGCAGAGAAACCCCCAAACAGGATAAACCCAAAGAATCCACACCAAGATACATCATAACCAATCTTCTGAACACTAAAGACAAAAAAAAAAAAAAAAAAAATCTTGAAAGCAGAAAGAGGGGAACAAAAATTTACCTACAGAGGAAAAACAAATTGAACAGCTAATCAGAAAAAATGGAGACCAGAAGGAATAGCAACATATTTTTCAAGTGCTGTAAAGGAAATAACTATCAACCCAAAACTTTATATTCAGGTAAAATATCCTTCAGGAATTAAAAGGAAATCAAGACTTTCTCGGATTAAAGAAAACTAAGAGAAATTGTCACGAGTAGGTCTAACCTAAAGGAATGGCTAATGTAAGTTCACTAAACTGAAAGGAAAGGATACAGTAAACAATCTTAGAACACCAAGAAGGAAGAAGAGACAACGGAAATAGTAAAAATAAGGGTAAATAATATTTGTAAATTATTAAATATAATCTAATATTTAAGTAGAACTGCCCCATAGGGTTTCCAAGGAGTGGCTGGTGGATTCAAACTGACCTTTTGGTTAGCAGCTGGACTCTGAACCACTGTGCCACCAGGGTTCCAATAAAATAATAGTTTAAATGAGTAAATAGAATTTTCTTCTCTCTAGTTTTCTAAATTATGTTTGACAGTTGAAACAAAATTTATAACACTGTCTAATGTGATTCTAAATGTATGTAGAAGAAATATTTAACACAAAATATAAAAAGGTGGGAGGTAAAGAAACATAAAGGGAGGTAACATTTCTATATTTCACCCAAACAGGCAAAATTTCAACACCAGTAGACTGTGATATGAATATATAATAAAATACATACAACCACCACTAAAAGAGTTACAAAAAGAGATACAGTCAAAGACAGTATAGAAAAATCCAACTGATATTTTTAAAAATAATAAAATGGTACTCTTAAGCCCTAATATATCAATAATTACATTAAATGTAAATTATCTAATTAAATCAATTAAGAGAGATTGACATAGTGGATTAAAAAATATGAAAGTCACAAGAAACTCATTTTAAATAGAACAGTATTTAAAAGTAAAAGGGTGGAAAATGTAACCATTAATCAAAAGAAGGAAAGAATGGCTATATTAGCATTGGATAAAATAGACTTCAGAGCAAAGAAAAATACCAGAGACAGAGATGGAAATTACATAATGATAAAGGGTTAATTCAACAAGCAGATGTAACAATCCTAAGTGCACCAGACAGCAGGTATGCCAAATGCATAGAAAAAAAAAAAAAGAAAAAACTGATAGACCTGAAAGGAGAAATAGACAAAATCACAATTATAGTTGGAGACTTCAAAAACCCTCTCTCAACAATTGATAGAACAGCTAGATAGAAAATCATCAAGGATATAAAAAATTCAATAACACCATCAATCAATAGAATCTAATTGACATTTAGAGAACATTCTACCCAACAACACCATAATACAAGTTCTTTTCAAGTGCCCATTAAACATATACCAAGATAGGCCATATTCCAGGCCATAAAGAAAACCTCGACAAATTTTGAAAACTTAAAAACATGCATAGTGTGGTCTGACTACAATGGAATCTAACTCGAAGTCAATAAAATAAAGATAATAGGAAAATCTCCAAACAGAAACTCGACAGCACACTTCTAAATAACACATGGGCCAAAGGAAAAGTTTCAAAGGAATTTTTTAAAAATAACTGAATGAATATACAGCATACCAAAATTTGGGGGACACAGCTAAAGCAGTGTTTAGAGAGAAATTTATCGCTAAGTTTATACATTAGAAAATAAGGAAAGTCTTAAATAAATAATCTAAGTTCCCATATCAAGAATCTAGAAAAGAAATAGAAAAATAAGCCCAAAGCAAGCTGGAGGAAGGGAATAATAAAGATAAGAACAGAAATCAACAAAGGTGAAAGCAGAAATACAATAAAGGAAAATCAATGAAACAAGCTAGGCTCTAAAATAAATAAAAGGATTTCAAAATAATAAAATGAAAGGAATGAGCCTACTCAATTTTAAGACTTAATACATAGCCACAGTAATCAAGACAGTGTAGTATTGGCATAAGGATAGAAAAAGAAAAAAAAAAAAATTTTTTTTCTTTTCCTAGGCATACATAAATAGAACAGAATAGATAATCTAGGAATAGACAATGGACAATAGAAGATAGATGATTTTAGAGAGAGAGTGAGAGACAGACAGACAGAAAGATAGATATGGCTCTTATTGAGCCAACTCTGCCTCATGGCAACTTTATATACAACAGAACAAAACTTTGCCTGGTCCTGTGTCATCCTAACAATCTCCAGAATGCCCAAATCCATTGTTGCAACTATTGTGCCAATCCATCTTACTGAGGGTTTCCTTTGCCCCTGCGGGCCCTCTGCTTTGCCAACATGATGTTCTCTAGTAACTGAATGACTGATCCCTCCTGATGCTGTGTCCAAAGCAAGTGAGTCAGACAATGTGAGTCTTGTGATCCATAAGATTTTCATTGTCTAGTTTCTGCAGTAGATCACTAGTCCTTTCTTCCTAATCTGTCTTAGTCTGAAAGCTCCACTGAAACCTGTCAAATATCCTGCTGTTATTTGAAATACTGGTGGCATAACTTACAGCATCACAGCAAAATGCAAGCCATCACAGTACAGTAAACTGATAGACAGGCTCTGAAACCCAGAAAAAGATTCACACAAATTGTTGTTGTGTGCTGTCAAGTCAATGCCAACTCGTAGCCACACAAATATTCCCAATTAGTTTTTGACAAAAGTGCAAAACCAATTCAACAAGGAAGGATAGTCTTTTCAGCAAAATGGTGATGAAACAACTGGACATCCATAAACAATATAAATAAATAAATAAACCTCAAACAAAACACCACTCCTTATGCAAAGATTAACTCAAAAGAGATCACAAACTTAAATGTAGAACAATAAAATTTTTAGAGGAAAATCTTAAAGACTTAGGGATAGACAATGTGTTCTGAAATTGACACCAAAAGCACAATCTATATAAGGAAAAATGGATAAATTGGACTTCATAAAAATTAAAATTTTTTTTCTGTGAAAGGCTGTGTTAAAAGGATGAAAAGATAAGCTACAGAATGTCAAAAAAAATTGCAAACCACCTATCTATTAAAGGACTGCTAACCAGAGTATGTAAAGAACTCTAAAACTCGACAGTAAAAAGAAAAAGAAAAAAAAATTGAATTAGAAAATGGACAAAAAACTTGATCAGACATTTCACCAAACTGTATATACAGGTGGCAAACAAGTGCATACCGATAGGGAAATGCAAATTAAAATCAAAATGAGATATCTCTACACACCTATCAAAATGGATAAAATAAAAAATAATGACAAGCAAGAGGCCCTGAATAGCAAAAACAATGTTGAACAAGAGGAACAATGTAGGAGGACTCATACTTCCTGATTTCAAAACATAACATAAAACTACAGTATTCAGAACAGCCTGGTCCTGGTATAATGTAGACACATAGAACAATGGAATATAATTGAGAGTCCAGAAATAAACCCACACATCTATGGTCAACTGATTTTTGACAAGGGTGTTAAGTCCATTTGATGGGGAAAGAAGAGTCTCTTCACTAAATGCTGCTGGGAAAATTGGATTTCCACAAGCACAAAAAACGAACAGCAGGTCCATGTCTCACACCACACACAAACACACAAACAAATCAGAAATGGATTAAGGACCTAAATGTGCAAACTAAAGCCATAAAATTCTTAGAAGAAACTACAGGAGCAATGCTGTTGAGCCTAGTGCTTAACAGTGGATTATCTAGGAGGCAGACAAGATGGCAGGGTGTGTTAGGCTGGGTTCTCCAGAGAAGCAAAACCAGTAAAGCATACAAATATCAAGGAAATGGCTCATGGGGTTGTAGAGACTGGAACATCCCAAGTCCATCTGTCAGGTTGGAGGTTCCTTCTGTTTCCCATAGCTGCAGGGGCTGAAGAACCCAAGATCAGCAAGTCCGAGAGCAGGACTGTTGCTCACAGACTGTGAAGACTGATGAATCCCCAGATTGGAAGGCAAAACTTCAGGTAAGCATCTAGCTCAAGTCTCAAGAACCAGAGGTCAGACAAACAGGAGCCAGCTGTAGGATCCAGAGCAACCAAAAACCACAAGCCTTGCCAGAATGTCCACGTATATTCAATGCAGGTCACACACCCAAAGAAACTCCCTCACAACTAATTGTCTGCTCACAGCAGATCCTATCATGGGGGTGATCACAACATAATACGACTGCCAAACCACTAAGAATCATGGCCAAGCCAAGTTGACACACAATCTTAACCATCACAGTCCACCTCTTGTCAACTTGACACCTGTACACATCTCCTTAAACCATACATAACCTCTGAATAAAGACATTTATAGAGTCATGCTTGCACCTAACATGATATGATGAACACATATGCAACCGAAAATGCATAGCCCTGTTTACCTCTTATATTCTTTAAGTGAAGAAAACAAAAATATTTGATGCACACATACAAAACAGAGATACTCATAAAAATTACAATCCTCGTTTCTGCAACCGGTCACATGGTTGTAACTAGTGTTTAGAACTACCTTCTTCCACCACCCATTCCACATGCCCTCTGCCCTCAGCAAGCACTTCAGCAGGTTGTGACTTTTTGCCTGGTGGAGTGACCCAAACCTGCACTCCTGAAGGGTCTGGACCATTAGTGGTCATGTCGGGATTGGGTTGCTGCAGTTTTCCATTGACTCACAGGGCATGGTAGCACTAAGAGACACCCTAAGAGATCTCCTGCATTCCAGACATACTTTTCTTTACCTCCATTATGTAGTATCAATCCGATTTCCTCTTGGTAATGAGGATCAATCACACCAGCCAGTGTGGTAACTCCCTTCTTTGCCTGTTGATCCAGAGGCATAAGAAGCTGAAAGCGGCCAGGTGGCATACTTAGCTTCCAGTTCAATGGAATCAGTGATGTGTCTCCAGGTGGATGCATTCCTCCCTTTGGAACTAAAACCTCTAGACCTGCAGAGCATAAGATTATGGGGACAGGAAGTAATGATCTTGTGAGTGGGTCACTAGGGGTAATAGTGAGTGGTGCCACTCACATCTCCAACCCTTGACTCTAGGCCTATGAATCCTGGCTATGGAGAAACAGCACCATATACAGATGGTGGTTTAGAGCATATACAGCCTCCTGTAGAACATTGACCCAACCTTGAGAAATATTACTGCCTAGCTGGCACCGTAATTGTGTCTTTAGAAGGCCATTCCATTGTTCTATCAAGCCAACTGCTTCAGGATGATGGGGAACCAGTGAATTCCATAAGCATGGGCCCACTGCCATATTTCATTTGCTGTGAAGTGAGTCCCTTGATCCAAGGCAATGGTATGTGGGATACCATGACAGTGGATAAGGCATTCTGTAAGTCCAGAAATGGTAGTTTTGGCAGAAGCATTGTGTGCAGGGAAGGCAAATCCATATCCAGTGTCTATTCCAGTAAGGACAAAATGCTACCATTTCCATGATGGAAGTGGTCCAATGTAATCAACTTGCCACCAGGTTGCTGGCTGGTCTCCTCAAGAGATGGTGCCATATCAGGGACTCAGTGTTGGTCTCTTCTGCTGGCAGATTGGGCACTTAGCAGTGGCTGTAGCCAAGTCAGCCTTGGTGAGTAGAAGTCCATGTTGCTAAGCCCACGCAAAACCTCCATCACTGCCACCACGACCACTTTTCTCGTGAGCCCATTGAGCAATGACGGAAGTAGTTGGGGGAAAAAAAGGATGAATGGTTTCCACAGAATGAGTCATCCTATCCATTTGATTGTTAAAATCCTCCTCTGCTCAGGTCATCCTTTGGTGAGCATTCACATGAGACACAAATATCTTCACTTCTTTGGCTTATTCAGAGATGGCTATCTACATACCTCTTCTCCATACCTCCTTGTCTCCAATTTTCTAATCATGTTTCTTCCAAGTCCCTGACCATCAAGCCAAACCATTAGCCACAGCCATGAATAAATGTACAATCACAGATCTGGTCATTTCTCCTTCCAAGCAAGTAAACAACCAGGTGCACTTCTCAAAGTTCTGCCCATTGAGAGGATTTCCCTTCACAACTGTCCTTCAGGGAGGTTGCAGAAAGGGCTGTAGTGCTGCGGCTGTCCACTATCAAGTGGCACTTGCATATCGTGCAGAGCCATCTGTAAACCAGGCATGAGTTTACTCTTCCTCAGTCAACTGATCATAAGGGACTCCCCATGAAGCCATAGGTTCAGACTGGGAGATGGAAGGTAATGTGACAGGAGTGGAGACCATGGGCATTTGGGCTACTTCCTCATACAACTTACTTGTCCTTTCCAGTCCTGCTCAGGCTTCATCTCGTATATACCACTTTCATTTAATAATGGAGGGCTGCTGTGAACATCCAACTTTATGACTATGTGGGTCACACAACACCCAGTTCATAATGGGCAGCTCTGGCAACATGGTGATTTGGTGGCCCATGATTAAGCATTCAGTCTCTACTAAGGCCCGGTAACAAGCCAAAAGCTGTTTCTC
Source organism: Elephas maximus indicus (assembly GCF_024166365.1). Lineage (NCBI taxonomy): Eukaryota > Metazoa > Chordata > Mammalia > Proboscidea > Elephantidae > Elephas > Elephas maximus. Next base: position 25,836,751 of record NC_064829.1, read on the forward strand.
AAAAGGAGAGTAGTTATCTGTAGAGGATGGCAGGGCTTTGCTTCAAAATCCTAAGGGTCTGTGCTGTGATTCACACATAAGGGCCTGCCAAAGACTCCAAACAGCATCTCTATCTGCCGCTGACAGTTCAAGCACCATTGGATCAACCAAATCACATGGCCCAAGGGGCAGAGCAGGTTGCATAGCAGCCTGAACCTGTTACACAGCCTTCTCTTGGTCAGGGCCCCACCTAAAACTAGCAGCTTTTCAAGTCACTTAAATAAGCTGGAGTAGCACACCCAAGTGAGGAATAGGTTGCCTCCAAAATCCAAAGAGGCCCAATAGACATCGTTCCTCCTTTTCAGTTGTGGGAGAAGACAGATGCAATAACTTATCCTTCACTTTATATCTAGACATGCCCCACACCACTGGACCCCTAGAAATTTCACCGAGGTGGCGGGTGACTGAATTTTTGTGAGAGTAATTTCCCACCCTCTAGCACACAAATGTTTTGCCAGTAGGCCCAAAGTCATTGACACTTCTTCCTCACTAGGTTCAATCAGCATAATGTCCTCAACATAATGGACCAATGTGACGTCTTCTGGGAAGGAAAGGGGATCAAGTTCCCTGTGGACTAAATTATGACATAGGACTGGAGAGTTGATGTAGCCCTAGGGTAGGACACTGAAGGTGTATTCCTGGCTTGCCAGCTGAAGGCAAACTGCTTCTGGTGGTCCTTTGAAACAGGTATGGAGAAAAAGGCATTAGCTAAATCAACAGCTGCATACCAGGTACCAGGAGATGTATTAATTTGCTCAAGCAATGAAACTACATCTGGAATAGCAGCTGAAATTGGAGTTACCACCTGGTTAAATGTTTGATAATGCACTGTCATTCGCCTGTTTTCGAACAGGCCAAATAGGCCAGTTGAATGGGGGTGTGGTGAGAATCACCACCCCTGCATCCTTCAAGTCCTTGATGGTGGCAGTAATGTCTACAAATTCCTCCAGGAATACAGGATTGCTTTTGGTTTACTATTTTCCCAGGTAAGGGCAGTTCTAATGGCTTCCAATTGGCTTTTCCTGCCATAATAGCCCTTACTCCATTTGTCAGGGATCCAGTGTGGGAGTTCTGCCAGTTGCTGAGTGTATCTATTCCAAGTATGCATTCTGGAACTGGGGAAATCACTACAGGATGGGTTTGGAGACACAACCACTTAGAATCATGGCCCAGCCAAGTTGACACACAATCTTAACCATCTCACAGGGTAAACAGTCACTCATTTATCTCCCTCCAACTAATTCACTGAATAACAAACAAAAACTGGCAAAAACTGAGATCTCAGAGCTCCAAACAGCAGTGAGGAATTGGAGAGGTGAGATGAGATGAAACGGGAGAGAGAAGAAGTGGGGCCAGCAGAATACCTGGGAGTTTCTGACTACTGGCATCCAGAGGACGTGGCTCATTGCTGCCATTTTGGGATGGGGATGGCAACACCCTGAACAAAAAATGCAGGACAGGAGCTAAATGGAGGAAAGTTAGTCTGATTAAGGTGGTGCAGATTAGATAGTGGAATTCACAGCCACATACTTGGGAAGGGGCACAGAGAAGTTGAGACACTGCGAGTGAGTGAAAACGAATCTCGCTGAGATATGAAGCCAACAGGCAACAGGGCAGCAGAAAAGCTGTGGAATCCATCCATCATCCAGGATGAGAAAAAACACATCAAACAGGCAACACAGCAGGAAACAAATGGCATGCTACCCATAACTAGGCACTGCAGGAGAAGCTACTCAGGATTGCCCATGAGGGATGGAAATAAAATGCTCCCCTCCCTTCCTTGGAAAAACAAGTGCCACCTCTTCTACCCACTGTCAGTGGAAAAGTCCCGTGTATGCGCAGTTAGTCACAAAAGGGAAAGGTATGCCCCAATTCTACAAAGGGAAGTGAAGGAATCTAGCCCCAGGAATGCAACTATCTGGAGAAGGCTTCGGCCAAATCCACAGAAGGCAAAGGGATTCACATCAGTAAAGTCTGCCACCGTTGGGAAAACAGTCCAGAGTAAACACCCAGAGAATTAAAACTTTCTAAAACACCTAAATCCTGGGGAGAGAAACTAGAACCCAATAGTAATAAACTTAAGTCCACAGACAGAACTGCTGGCTCAAAACAAAAGAACTAAACACAGAGTGCCCTCTAGTGGAACTTAGGAGAAGGTAGTGGAAGTAAATCTAAAAAAATAATTCCTCTAAACATAAAAAAACATAGACAACTCTAAATTTCAAGTTTCCACAATAAGATATTAAAATGCCACATCCATTTAAAAAAAAAAAAAAAAAAACCACTGCAGCCAGTCAAATCAATTGTGACTCAAAGCGACCCTATAGGACAGAGTAGAACTGCCCCATAGGATTTTCAAGGAGTGCCTAGTAGATTTGAACTGCCAACCACTTGTTTAGCAGGCATAGCTCTTAATCACTATGCCACAAGGGTTTCCAAAATGCCACACAGTCAACAAAAAAATAATAATAACATACAGGATTACAAGAGAAGAAGCCTCAATCAAAAGAAAAACATGAAGAAGTGGAAATTTCTCCTAAAGACACGAGGATAATAGAAAAAATACAACATTTACAGACAATAGTGTTCAATGTGTTTAAAAGATGCCAAGAACACACAGAAAAACACTGGTGGAAATCAGGGGAAAAATGAAATACAAATGAGAAACTTAATAAAGTGATTGAAAACATTTTTTTAAAAAACCAAAGAGAAATAATGGAACTGAAGACTAAAATAACTGAATTAGAAAATGCAGAAAAAAAATCACAATAGATTCAAGCAGAAAGAAGAGAGAATAAGTGAACTAGAAGACAGAGTAACTGAATTTATTAGTCTCAAGAGAAAAGAGCAAAGAAAACAGAACGCTGTAAATGGAAAGGTAGGAATCAATTAAGAAATCTAACATTAGAAAATTTTGGAATTCCAAAGCATCATGATAATAATAAAGGCATAAAAAGAATTTTCCGAGACAGAAAATTTACCAGACCAAAATAAGGAACCAAGCCTGCAAATACAGGAAGTGATGCAAATTCCAAATAGATGAAATACAATAAGGTCCACTCCAAGACACATCATAATAAAATTCTTGGAAAACCAAAGACAGAGAGAATTCTGAAAGCAGAAATAGAAAAGGACAATATAGCATATCAAGGGTTTGCCATAAAAATAATTATGGATTTCTACCCAGAAACCTTCAAGGCCAGGAGACAATGAGGCGATGTATATAAAATACTGAAGGAAAACAATTGCCAACCAAGAATTCTGTGCCGAGCAAACTTGTCATTCAAAAACGAGGAGGAAATCAAGACATTCCTAAATAAACAGAAGCTCTGGGAATTTGCTACTACCAGCCCAGCTCTGCAAGCATTACTTTAGGGAGCTCTCCAAGTGGAAAGGAAAGAACATTAAACAAATACTCAAAATTACACATGGGAAATAAAAGTAAAACAGAGAGAGAGAGAGAGCTCCAAAAATAAATAAATAAAATGTCTTAGTTATCTAGGGCTGCTATAACAGAAATACCACAAGTGGATGGCTTTAATAGAGAGAATCCGTTTTCTTACAATCTTGTAGGCTGGAAGTCCAAATTCAGGGTGTCAGCTCCAGGGGAAGGCTATCTCTGTCAGCTCTGGAGGAAGGTTCTTGTCATCATTCCTCCCCTGGACCAGGAGCTTCTCTGCGCTCTGCTCCCTGCGCTACTCTGTTGGTGGTATGAGGTCCCCATGTCTCTCCACTTGCCTCTCTCCCCTATATCTCAAAAGAGTTTGGCCTAAGACACCATCCAATTCTGTAGATCTCATCAATATAAATGCCACTAATCCATCTTATTACATCATAGTGATAGGATTTACAACACATAAGGAAATCACATCAGATGACAAAATGGAAGACAGTCATACCTACTGAGAACTATGACTCAAGCTGATAAATATTTTGGGGGGACACAATTCAATCCATGACATAAAATAACAACAGGACCGAGTATATGATATTTCAGGGAACAAATTCAGTAGTTGAGTTCCACAAGATATACAACTTCAAGTCCATAAGAAATAAACACAAATTAAACCTCTCAGATATAGGTAATATAATGGTATTAATGGAGACCTATTATTTTAACAGAAAAGAGGGAGGGAGGAGAAAAACAGGAATAGTCATAGTATGTTAATGTTGTATGTTACTTGTTGTTTGTACATGAAATGTTGTTGAAATGGCAAGTTGTGTAATATAATGTTTGCCGTAGCCACTAAGAAAACACCTAGGAAAAAATGTACAGAAGTAAAAATGGAAGAAATAAAAAGACTCAACACTTAAAAACAGCTAAACAGAAAAATAAGAATAAAAAGTCAAAGAAGATATAAGGCACTCAAAAATCAATAAGCAAAATGAATGAAGATACTTCATTTTCAGTAATAACCTTTAATGTAAATGGTCTAAAAAATTTCCCATGAAAAATGCACAGAGTGACAGAATGGATGAAAAAAGAAAATAATCCTCCATTTTGCTGCCTACAAGAAACACACCTTAGACATGACACAGACTGAAAATAAAAGGATGCAATAAAATATTCCATGCAACCAGTACCAAAAAAGAGCAGGGGTGGCCATACAGATATTAGATAAAATAGATTTTAAATCAAAATCTATTACAAGAGATAAAGAAGGACATTACGTAATAATAAAAGAGCCAACCCATCAAGAAATAAATACACATAAAAATATGCATGCATCTAACATCAATAATCCAAAATAACATGAAACAAATACTGACTAACATAGATAACTCCACAATAATTGTTGGGGTCTTCAACACACCATCTTCAATCCTAGAAAGAAGATCAGTAAGAACATTGGGGACTTAAATAAAACCATAAGCCAATTTGACCTAATGGATATATAAAGAACTCTCCACCCATCAGCAGAACAATACACATTTTTCTGCAGTGCACATGAAGAAGTTCCTCAATATGATTTATGAAAAACCAACAACCAACATTATACTTAATGGAAAAAGATTGAGAGCTTGTTCCCCTTGAAATTGAGAACAAGACAAGGATGTTCATTCACCACTCTTATTTAATATTTTATTGGAAGTTTTAGCCAGAACAATAAGACAAGAAAAAGAAAAAAAAGTTATCCAAACAGCAAAGAAGTAAAATTATCTCTATTTGTGGATGACATGATCCTGTATTTAGAAAACCCAAAGAATCCATAAAAAATCTTCTAGACCTAAGAGATTAATTTAGAAAAATTGCAGGGTACAAGATCAATGAACACAAATCAGTTGGGTTTCTATATATACCAGCAATGATGAATCTGAAATGGAAATTAGGAAAATGATCCCATTCACAATGGAGTACAAAAAAAAAAAAAAAATGGAGTATAAAAGAATAAAATACCTAGAAATAAATTTAACCAGGGATGTGAAAGACTTATACAATGAAAATTATAAAACACTGTTGAAAAAAGAAATAAATGGAAAGACATTCCATGTTCACGACTTAATTCTGTTAAGATGTCAATATTACCCAAAGCAATCTATATATTCAATGCAATACCAATCAAATTTCCAATAGCCTTCTTCACAGAAATTAAAAAAACCAGTCTTCAGTTTTATATCGAATGGCAAGGGGCCTTGAATAACTAAAGCAATTTTGAAGAGGAGAACAAAGTAGGAGAGCTCACATTTTCTGATTTCAAAACATATTATACAGCTACAGTGGTAATCAAAATAGCCTGGTACTGGTATATCAATAGATACATAGACCAATGGAATAGAATTGAAAGTTTAGAAATAAACTCACATAACTATGGTCAACTGATTTTTGACAAGGGTGCTAAGTCTATTTCATGGGGAAAGAAGAGTCTCTTCAATAAATGGTGCTGGGAAAATTGGATTTCTACATGCAGGAAAACGAAACAGTATATATGTCTCACACCATAAACAAAAACAATTGCAAGATGGATTAAAGACCTAAATGTGTAAACTAAAACCATAAAATTCTTAGAAGGAAATGCAGGGACAACACTGTTGGGCCTATCTGTTAACAATGGGTCATCCAACATAATAACAAAAGCACGAACAGCAAAAGACAAAGTACATAAATGGGGCCTCATAAAAATTAAAAACTCCTGTTCATCAAAACAGTTTACCGAAAAGGTGAAACGACAAGCTACCAATGGGGAGAATATCTTCGGAAACCATATATCCATTAAGAATCTAATCAAAATATATATAAAACTTTGACAACTTACTAACAAAAAGACAACACAATCATAATATGAGCAAAGACTTGAATAGACATTTCACCAAAGAGTGAATTCAAATGGCCACCAAACACATGAAAAGATGCTCAGTGTAATTAGCCATCCCCCCCCCACCCAAAAATCCATTGCCGTCAAGTCGATTTTGATTCATTGTGACCCCACAGGACAGGGTAGAAATTCCCCATGGGGTTTACGAGGAGCTGCTGGTGGATTCGAACTGCTGACCTTTTGGTTAGCAGCTGAGCTCTTAATCACCGCGTTACCAGGGCTCCAATTAACTGTTGTTGTTAGGTGCCATTGAGTGGGTTCCAACTCACAGCAGCCCAAGAGGACAGAGTAAAACTGTCCCACAGGGTTTCCAAGGAAAGCCTGGTGGATCTGAACTGCTGACCTTTTGGATAGCAGCTGAGCTCTTAACTGCTATGCCACCAGGGCCCCAATTAACCATTAAAAAAAAAAAAATTAGAGAGATGCAAATCAATACCACTATGAGATACAATCTGATTCCCACTAGTATGGCTCAGATTAAAAAAACAGAAAACAACAAATGTTGGCAAGTATGTGGGGAAATTGGAACCGTTATTCACTGCTGGTGGGAATGCAAAATGGTACATCCATTGTGGAAAACAGTACGGCAGTTCCTCAAAAAACTAAAAATAAAACTACTATATGACCCAGCAATTCCACTCCTAGGCTTGAAAAGAGATCCTCAGGCAGAGGCTTGACCACCAATGTTCATTGCAGCACAATTCACAGTGGCTAAAAGGTGGAAACAACTTAAATGGCCATCAACAGATGAATGGTTAAACGAGATGTGGTACATACACACAATGGAACACTGTTCAGCCAGCAGGAGAAATGAAGTTTGATATACGCTACAATATGGATGGAGCTTGAAGGCATTTATATGAAAACACAAGAATAGGCAAATGTATAGAGAACAAAGCTTTTTAATGGTTACTAGAGGCAGAAAGGAGCCCTGGTGGCACAGTGGTTAAGAGCTTGGCTGCTAACCAAAAGGGAAGAACAAGGTTTTGAGAGCTAAGCTCATAGGTAGTCTGCCCACATTTCATTGACCATAACAGGATACGTGACCGCATTTAATCCCTAGGGAGGCTGGAAAATACATGCGTCCAGGAAGAAAAGAAAACAGATTTAGTGAGCACCTAAATAGTCTCTGTTATATAAACTTACATGGAAATGCATATGGGTAGGGGTTTGGATATGAGAATGGATATGGGTATAATATAGGTAGAGGTAGGGGCATGGATACAGTAAGGGTGTGGATATGTTTATGGGTATGGGTAGAGTTTTTTCATAAAAATTAACTCATATTTTTTAGTCTTTTGTCGTTTAAGGTATAATGAGTAATTTTTAAGCCATTAAATGTTTAGGAAACCAAATGTTGTAATAAGTGACTATGTACAGGGTATCTCTCTCAAGTAGGCAAGGGTCCTGTTCATGGAGCCTTCAGAGACTGCACTCACCTAGTTTCCCCAATCTAGGTATCATGATGGTAGCTACGAAGAACTTTGACTCAGAATTTTATGAAGTTAATAAGAAGATTAGGCTAAAATAAAATAATACTACAAAATGGAATGGACTCTAGGGAGTCCATTAATAGTTTTGACATAAGAAGGTGACACAGCAAGAGTCAAGAAAAATTATAAATGCAGAATAAATATCTCCATGTACATAAATTACAAACAATGTATAGACATTAACTACGGTGTAAGTCTGGCATTAACCTTCTTTTCCTTTTCCCTAGAGATGATATCCTTGGTCACAAGTGCCTAGAATAGGCAAGGTCACTGCTGGTTGTGGTTTAGATCCTATTGTCCCATTGTCCTAACTCTGCATTGTCCTCTGATCTAGTTTTATGAATAATTCCTGCAAGTCTGTGATATTTCATACTCCTTTCCATTCATTCTTATATCAATCCTTGGAGTCCTTGGCCTATTTATAAGCAGAGTTATGTATCTGAAGTATAAAACATTTATATTTCAGCCATGCAGTATTCCAACTAGCTTTTTTGAAATTTTATTGTGGTAAAATTTATATAAAACGAAAATATTGCCATTTTAACCATTTTAAGTGTATAATTTAGTGACATTAATTACATTCATAATGTGCTACCACCACCACTATGTTTCCAAAAGTTTTACATCACCTGGAACAGAAACTCAGTACCTCTTTAGCAATAACTCCCATTTCTTCCTCCCCCACGTGAGTCCCTGGTGACCACTAATAAACTTTTTTCTACATGCATTTTCAACTTTGTCTATTTTTGCTCTTAATAGCTACTGCCCAAAGCTTGGCATTAGTGAAATGCATGTTTCCATTGTGACTTTCTATGCATTACTTTAGAATGTGAACACACACTTTGCTATCTATTGCCTACAGACTTTAAGATTAGGCAATGCTTCCTGAAGGAAATTATATTTATGATGAAGCCTAAAGAATGTGTAGAAGTCAGCTGAAAAAAAGAGGGAAAGAGAACAAAAAATGTTCTAGACAGAGGGAACAGCATATTTTGCAAAGGCCTGAAGACAAAAGACAAGAGAACACATGGTTCTATCGAGAAGCAAAAGTAGATCTATATGGCAAGAGTATAAAGTGCAAGGGAGCAGACTGGCAAGATATGAGGGTGAAGAGATAAGTGAAAGCAAAATCATGAAGACCATTATAAGGCATTTATGGAATTCTGAGGGTTGAGTAGATTCCACAAGTGAAAAAGTTCCCAGTATTGACTGTTGTATGGCCATGGGAGTAACTATAGTGAAGTGAAGAAGATGAGGTCTTCTTTCAGTAAGGGTGTAAACGGTGGTGGTAGTCAGACGCACTAATATAACCCACAAAACCCATCGAGTCTATTCTGACTCATAGCGACCCTATAGGACAGAGTAGAACTGCCCCATAGAGTTTCCAAGGGGCGCCTGGCGGATTCGAACTGCCAGTCCTTTGGTTAGCACCCGTACCACTTAACCACTATGCCACCAGGGTTTCCACACTAATATATACATATATATTTCTTTTTAAAGATATTAGAGAGCTGTGGATGAAAAGAAGTCTAAATAAACCAAATGCCAGTGAAGGAACTACCTTTCCTAGGTGAGCAGAAATAGGTGGCCACTCTCTTCTTGGGGAAATTTTCCAAGTCTGAAGAAGGGCAAGCAGAGGATCAGGTTTGCCATGGACACTATACCAAGGGGAAGGATAAACCAATGGGGCTTTAAGTGGTTGCATGAGTGGGCATGATGAATTGGAATCTGGAGGAGCCCCAAACATACAACCGGTTTTCCCCACCTGCAGGTTTTTCGACATAGTTTTTTTTTTTTTTTGAATAATGAGCAGAGCAGGAGGCTGGGGTAGGAGAAGGTTAGGAAGGTAGAAAGATTTCCCCACCATCTCGCAGTAATAGGAGAGAGATCCACAGGGGAAAGGGGGTTGAAATAAATGAAGTCATGTCTTATCTCTAAGACATTAGAAACTAGAAATAACTGATGATAACTAAAGCTGTAATCCAGCCAACAATAGATTCTACACACTGAAAAGATAATAAGGATGTTAATGATATATAAAGATGATAAGAGCGTATGATGAAACAATTTATATCAAGAAATTTGACAACGGATTAAAAGAACCAATTCCTTGAAAAACACAACAAAACTGGCAAGAGAATAAAGAGAAAATATAAATAGTTCTAACCTGTTAAATAAATTGAATCCATAACATAAAACAAGAAAACAAACAAAACCTTCCAAGCCCACATGGCTTCACTGGTGAATTCTACCAAACATTTAAGGAAGAAATTATACCAAACTACACTAATTCTTTCAGAGAACAGAGAAAGAAGAGAGACTTCTCAATTTGTTTTACTGGGACAGAAAAAGCCTAATAACAAAACTTAACAAGGGCATTATAAGAAATGAAATTTGTAGACATATATCGCTCATGTGAAAGACCTGATCCCTGAAAAATTACAAAACATTGCTGAGAAAAATTAAGTAAGACCAAATGAATTGAGACATACACTATGTTTATTGATTGGAAGATTAATTGTTGTTAAAATGTCACTTTTCCCCCAATGGATTCAATCCAATCCCAATCGAAATCTCAGTTGGCTTTTTTTGTAGAAATTGACAAGCTGGCTCTAAAAGTCGTATGAAAATACAAAGAAAAACAAGACAATCCTGAAAAAGAAAAACAATGTTAGGATAACCACCAGAATTTAATCACTTTAAAAGATACTCTGTAAAGCTGTAGAAATTAAGGTGGTGTGCTGTTGGTGTAAGAATAGACAAATCAATGGGAGAGAACAGAAAAGGCTTACGTATATTCAGCTATTTGATTTATGACAAATACGCCTGTGCACTTCACTAGGGAAAGGAAAGTATTTTCAATAACTGGCAATTGGGAAAAAAAAAGTTCAAGATGGATGATAGATCTAAATGTGAAAGATAAAACTCTAAACCTTCCAGAAAAAAAATCTCCATAATCATCCCAAAATCTTGAAATGGGCACAGATTTCTTAAATCAGACATAAAAATAATAACTTCAAGATTTAAAACTTCTCTTCATGAAAATTCTTCATTAAAAAAAGTGAAAAGACAAGCCACAGACTGAGGGAACAGTCCACATACATGTCTCATGAAGGATTCATGATAATAGTATATAAAGAAAAAAAATTTTTTTTTAAATAAAGAGCTACCACAAATCAATAACAAAAGCATAAACAGTCCAATTTTTTTTAACAGGGAAAAAGGCTTGAATAAGCAATTTATTTAAGAAGATACCTAAATGGGCATTAAAATGGCCATACAAAAATGTGTTCGACATCACTAGTCTTCAAGGAAATGCAAAATAAAACTGCAATAAGTTACTACTACAAACCTACAAGAATGAGGAAAAGTTTTTAAGCTGCCAATACCAAGTGTTAGCAAGGACATGGAGCAACTGGAACACTCATATATTGCTGATGGAAATTAACAAAATAGGAGAGTGTGCTAATGGTGGCACAGGGTTCACAAGGCACTGAGGAAAGATGTGGAAGAGAAGGTAGCCCCAGAGCCACCACAGCAGTTCCACAGCAGCAGGGCAACTGAAGCCATGACTGCTCCAGCACCAGTCTTCGTCAGCCTTAGTGAATAACCCCCTTCCTGCGTCCACACCAGCCCAGAAGCCACTATCTGCACCCCTAAACAAGGTCAGACTGCACTACTTAATTCTCCTAAATCTAATCTCACAATGCCAAAATTTTCTCTCCCCTGCTTCCCGGTGACTATGAAGTATCTCTGAAAAAAGGGAACAGATACTCCAGGCTTAGGCAGACTTGAGGGCAGTTGTGTGAATTTGTCAAAGGGTTACTGGGCCGAGGACTCCTAAAAGCGATGACAAGCACAAATAGGTCCAGCACATATCTGGTGACCAATTCCCTTTCTACACATCAGCCTTCTCAGCCCTGAATTTTGAGAAGAAAAAAAAAGAAAAGGAGAGATGAAAAGACCCATGAAAATGAGTAAAACCGTTGTCAGGCAAAACTGTAAACTCTCTCATCTCCCTTCTGTCTTCGTTTCCCCTGCCAATTTTCCGCAGTGCCACCAGTGGTGCTCACAGGCTGTCCAGGACCCCCAGGATAGATGTGTCCAATGCCCTGACCTTGCCCCTATCACCTTGGACTCTTCCAGCTCCATTCCTTGCTACAGCTCGACGCAGTCACGAATTGTGAGGCCATCAGGGAAGGAGCTGCATCTTATTCACCGCTGTGTCCCCAGTGCGTAGACTCTTAGTAATTGATGAACAAGTGAATGAATGTGGAGCCTCGGAAGGCAGTGCTTACCGTAACTAGTGGCACTAATTAAAGAACACTCGGCACTCCAAAAGCACACTGGATAGAATATTTTGATAGTGTTCTAGTGGTCTGTAAGGGGCGCTCCACCCAGACCCATAAAGGGAGGCCTTGAAAACAGGAGTCCTCCAAGCCGTTGAGTCCCTGGGTGGTGGAAAGGTTAACGTGCTCAACCCTAACCAAAAGATTGGCAGTTCAAGTGAACCTAGAGGTGCCTCTGAAGAAAGGCCTGGCAATCTACTTTTGAAAAATCTGCCATTGAAACCCTGTGGAGCACAATTCCACTCTGAAACTCACGGGGTCACCATGACTCAGGGCTGACTCAACAGCGACTGGTGTTTCCCGAGTCACCAGTGCCCTCAGCAGCGGCCTGGACATAGTGAAGCACAGGTGACCCCAGGGATTTCATGCAGGGCCCTTTGTGTTCCAGCAGGAGGGCTGGGGTGAGTCAAGTACCACTCTCCCACACACGGCCTTGCACATCACAGACTAGCCATAGGGAGCAAGCAAAGCACTGAGCTGTCTGAAGCCATAACCACAGCTTCTGAAGAAACTTGGGTCTAGATCAGAATTTCCCAAACACCTCCAACATCTGTTCTCACCAGTTATCTTATCTGGAACCTCTCCTTTCCATCCTTGCCCAGTGAATTCAGCGTCCTGGTATAGGACCTTGCAGAGAGCAGCAGGAAGCCCAAGAAAACAAAGGCCTTCCAGGTCTGAAAACAACAAAGAGACAGCACTTTTTTGAAGCCTCTACATTTGAATTAAGAGACAACTACATATTTTTTTACATATTAAGTTTGCAACCTTACGCAGGAGCCCTGGTGGCACAGTGGTTAAGAGCTACAACTGCAAACCAAAATGCCGGCAGCTCGAATCCACCAGTAGCTGTTTGGAAACCCTATGGGACAGTTCTCTGTTCTATAAGGTCGCTAGAAATTGACTCAACGGCAATGGGTTTAACCCTGGGCAAGTTACTTAACCTCTCTAAGCTTCAGTATCCTCATGCGTAAAGCAGGAATAGTAATACTATAAAAAAAGTAATATTTTTATAAGGTGGTAGGAGGATTAGATAATTCTTTTAAAATTATGCAATTTGAACTCAAGATATTTTTGAGCCGCTATCGAGTGAAGAGGTCTTGGCAAGACCTGTTCTTTCTCCTCTACCCACCACTGCTCCTCTACAAGGAAGTGATTCTCAACTGGAGCTATTTTACCTCATTAAACTGGCTGGTCAAAGGATTGGACGGAAAATAATAAAAAAAAAAAAAAATTTTTTTAGGTCAGAGGATTGGACGGAAGATGGAACAAAAAAAATTTTGAGATACGTTTACTGCCACCTGCTGGCAGGAAAAAGTTTGACAATTAACTTTAAAAGGGCCAATCTGTGCTGATACAAAGTATCCCAATAATGATCCCCCATAGTACACTGCATGGTCCGTCCAACTCCTCTGAACTGGATTACTGGTGTTTGTTTGAATTAATTGATTGCTTTGCTCTTTCTAGCTATGAGTCAAGATAAAAAGAAAGACAATGGAACACTGATCAAGGTGCCAGAAGAAGCAAGACACCTTCACCTACTTGACATTTGCAAAGGGTTTTGCCCTGGATGTGGCCACGTGCTTGAAAGTAGAACACACGGTAAGAGCTAGATCTGGATCAGGCAGCCTTGTGCCTTTCTATTTTGTGCATAGACTGATTTTACTAGTCCCAAACCATTTCCTAAAAATGTAACTCAAGAGTGTATTTTTCAGGATTCCCCTTTCCAGGCAAACCAAAACCAAACCTGTTTCCACTGAGTCAATTCTGACTCATAGCGAATCTATAGGACAGAGTAGAACTGCTCTGCAGGGTTTTCAAGGAGCAACTGGTGGATTCAAACTGCCTGACTTCTGGTTAGCAGCCTGAGCTCTTAATCACTGCACCACCAGGGCTCCTTTTTCAAGGTATATTACACATGTATCTAGCTCCATTTCTTCCTGAAGATCCATGAAGTTACAGTCAAATATATATATATATATAGGAATGAATTCATAAAAGTGTTGAGAACAGGATGGGAGATATCAGAGAACTAAAGTCTGTGATGAGTTATGGAAGCTGGAAGGTAGATGGGGTCATATCAACAAATAAACTGAGTAAGGGGAACCACAGTGCAAAGCACACTGGACAAAAATCTGGAATGGAGTTCCACCAGATCAATAGGACTAGACACAAGGATGGGAGAAAGGAAGGAACATTGAGGTAGTCCACGTAAGAGCTATCTGCAGAGCCTTCTCTACACCCCACTCTGAGAGTGCAGCAGGGGTGTCTGCCTTCATGGTAAGTGCGGAAGAATACTCTACACAGCAGGATACCCAGGAAGAGCTAGGTTTCCCAGAATGAGGATAGAACCCCCAGAGTAAATATCCTCTCATTCTGGCTCAGAGGAAGGAAGGTATGTTCAGACTATTGTTCTGTTCCCAGCGCAAAGAAAAGCCTGACAGTTGATGTGTCCACCCACTCACAGAGAGATCCCCACTCAGCCATTTTCATTCAGGAGAGCAACAAGGAATCCCCCGCCAAATACTAAATCAGTCACTTAATTCACTCCTTTGCTTGTACGTATGAATGGGAAATCTAATTCACCTAGCATTTGAGGGAAATCAGCAACACGAACAGGAAGGAGTAAGATAAAAGAAAAATTGACCTTGAAGAAGGCAAATGATTCAAGTAAGGGGACAGGATTTTTTAAAAAATAATTACAGTTATCATAGAGATTGGACAAAACACAGATCCACAAATTAAAAAAACAGCTTGTTATTTAAAAAGAGAATAAGAAGTCATAGAAATTAAAAAGTTAATTTTCTAATTAAGAATTCAATTGAAAAGATAGGAAAAAAAAAGTTGAAGAAGTTTTCCAGAATACATAAGAAAAAGAAAACATGAAGAGAAATATTAAGAGAGAGGATCAACCTAGGTGGACCAACATCTGACTAACAGGAGTTACAAAACAAGACTCAGAGAAATGGGAAAAAGAAAAACAAATCTTAGAAATAAGAGAAGACCATTTCCCAGAGTTGGAAAAAAAAAAAATTGTAATGGACAGTTATTGTTCCTAACTATTCAAAATATTTTGAACATCCTTTTCACATTTTGACAGTTACTCACAATTTGAATTCCACTTTGCCAATGTTAAATTCAAACACCTACACTTTCTTGCCTCCCTTGAGACTAAGGTGCAGGTGTGTAACTAGGCTCTGCCAATGAGATGTAACTCCGTGAGGTTTTGTTTTATTGCTGAGCAGAGGCACTGCAGTTCTGGAACTAGTTCCTTTACAAAGCCAGCTCAGTGAGGTGACTCTGGAAGACATTCTTAGATGATAAGCTTGAGCCTGCTTCTCTAGCACGTCCAAAGTTTCTGTGAGCTCTAATAGTCCAAGGTAAGTCTCTCCTTCCTGAAACTTGCTAGAGTGCATAAGAACCCTGACCAATTCAGTATGAGTCCCCAGGCTGAAAAAGCCCATCATGGGCTAAGCAAGATTAAATTTTTTACACCACATATAACCATATCTTGTCAAACAGCAGGTCAAAAAGCTTTTAAATAGAAAAGGCTGCTTTTAAATAAAGAAGTGAGCTTTAGGATGCTTAACTTACCTTTAATAAGTAGCACCAGATACTGAAAACAACGAAGAAATGCTCTGAGAACACTTTGGAGGGGTGGTGGGCGAAAGAGTCGGGGGAGGGAATTCTTTCCAACCTACATTTTTATTTCAGTCATATAATCAGCCAATTGTGAGGGTAAAATAAACACATTGGATGACATGTAAGGACTTTTTTTTTTTTATGGAAAGGAGTCCTGGTGGTGCAATGGTTAAGAACTTGGCTGCTAACAGAAAGGCTGGCATTAGAATCCGCCAGACACTTGGCTGCTACCATAAAGATTACAGCCGTGGAAACCCTATGGGGCAGTTCTACTCTGCCCTATAGGGTCGTTATGAGTCAAAGTTCACTCAATGGCAATGGGTTTGGGTTGGTTTTTTTTTTTTTAAGGACATGAAATTCTGACTTGCAAGGTAAAAACAAAAAAATACAAAAACAAAACCAGTTGCCATGTAGTTGATTCTGCCTCATGGTGACCCCATGTGTTCCAGAGTAGAACTATGCTCCACAGTGTTGTCAATGACTGTGATATTTTGGAAGTAGATTTCTATGCCATTCTTCTGAGGTGCCTTGGTTGGATTCAAACTGCCAGTCTTTCAGTAAGTTGCCAAGTGCTCAACCATTAGCACAATCCAGGGACTTCTGACCTGCATGTCATGCCCTATAAAAACATTGATTGAAGAGGTTGTTCAGAAGCGCAGGAAAGGAATTCTAAAAAGAGGGAAACATGGGCTCTAAGAAACAGTGAATTAATGGAAGAGAGAAACTTTTTCTTAGTTGTAGGAAGACCCCACAGACATGATAAACATGGCATCTGTTTCTTATGTCGACAAGAAAACAAACAAAAAAAAATCAAAACTCCATGAAAGGAAAGAAAAAAGAGACAGACAGAAATTCTAGACAAGAACACCATGACCCAAATGTGAAAACCACTAAAATCAGTCATGACTCTGATAAATTCATGGAGTAAATGAAAAGAAATTCATGTATGGCACAGAAATTGTGAAAATCAATACCTGTCCCAGATATTGCAGCTTTACAATACCTCGAAACTCAGTGGCTTAAAATAACCATCATATTATTATGCTCTCAATACTGCCAGACAGTTCAGTCAGGGATCAGCTAGGTGACTCTTCTGCTCCACATAGCTTTGACTGGCATCACTTTATCAGGGATCATCAAACATTTTCTGTAAAAAGTCAGTAAATAGTTTAGGCTTTGTGGGCCACATACTTCCTCTGTTGTCTAGTTTTGGTTTGTTTTTGCAATTCTTTCAAAATGTAAAAACCATTCTTAGCTTGAGAGCCATATAAGAACAAACCATAGGCCACATTTGGACCATGGTCACATTTGGGCTTTGTCTCAGTTATCTAGTGCTGCTATAACAGACATACCAAAAGTGGATGGCTTTAACAAAGAGAAATTCATTCCCTCACAGTCTAGTAGGCTAGAAGTCTGAATGCAGGGCTCCAGCTCCAGGGAAAGGCTTTCTCTCTCTGTCGGCTCTAGAGGAAGGCCCCTGTAATCAATCTTCCCTTGGTCTAGGAGCTTCTCTGTGCAGGAGCCCTGGATCCAAAGGATGTGCTCTGTTCCCAGTGCTGTTTTCTTGGTGGTATGAGGTCCCCCTGTCTCTCTGCTTGCTTCTCGCTTTTATATCTCAAAAGAGATTGACTTTAAGACACAACATAATCTTGCAGATTGAGCCTTATCAGCATAACTGCTGCTGAGCCCATCTCATTAACATAATAGGGATAGGGTTTACAACACATAGGAAAATCACATCAGATGACAAAATGGTGGACAATCACACAATACTGGGAATCACGGTCTAGCCCAGTTGACAGATATTTTGAGGGGGACACAATTCAATCCATGACAGGCTTCATCTTCTGCTTTATGATATTTTTCTAGAGGCTGGCCTGGTCTAGAGCACCTAATATGGCTGCCTTCACATTTGGTGCCTTGGTGGGGCCAGCTAGAAGGTTGCACTCTCCCTCTCATGCTGTCTTAGGTTCTCTGTATGGGGTCCTCAGTAGGGTATTTGGACATCTCGCATAGCGACTCATGTCCCAGAAGCAAAGGTGAGAGCTGCCAGTCTTGTTAAAGGCAGACCTAGGCCTGGTGCAGTGTCATGTCACCACATTCTGTTGGTCTGTGTGATCCCAGCCAGCCCACACTCCCTGGGAAAGTAAACAGGCCTCAGCTCTGAGCAGTAGAAACATGGAAGAATTTGCAGCATCTTTAATCTGCCATACTATCTAACGTTGATGAATTAAGACGTATATGCATGCTACTTTGCGTTACGGAGCATATCACCTGAAGAACTAAAGAGAGAAACTCTGTATGGATTAATATTTGTTATTTTTCAGATTAATAGTTCTCTGTGGCAAACATAAAATTAATATTTTTTCTTGTAGTTTAACTCAACAAATAGGTACTGAGCACCTACTCTTAAGTGTAGATGAATGAAGTACAGTCTTAGGATCATGACCACTAGTTGGATACTCTATGATACATTCTTCTCTTCCTCCTTAGAAGCATAACTCTTATTTTTAGCTAAGCACATTGCCATCCAGAATTAAAAACTACATTTCCTAGCCTATAGCTGTCTGTGGCTATATGATGGAGTTCAGGCCAGTGAGATGTCAGTATAAGTGTAGGATGGAACTTGTTGGAAGGAGGCTTACGTTAATTGACTCAGTTGGGAAGGACCCCCATTTGCCCTTATGTTTTTCCTTCTGTTCCAACTTGTTATTCACATATGATGGCTAGAGCTCCAGCAGTCCTCTTGGACCTTGACTGACCACAAGAATGACAGGAATCTGAATTCTCGAGGGCACCACTGAGCTCAATTCTAGCCTTAAAACACCTACCTCTAGACTTTTTTCCTGTAAAAGAGAAACAAACTTTCATCTTGGGTAGTTCACTGTTTTTTCACAGGTTTTCTGTTATTTGCAGTGAACCAAATTCTAACTCTGCACTGTTCAGTAGTAAATAGCCAGCTGTGGTTATTTAAACACAAATGTAAATTAAATTTAGAATTCATTTCCTCAGTAACACTAGCCACATTTGAAGTGCTCAGTTGCCACATGTGGCTAGTGGCTACCATAGTGAACAGAGGAGATATAGGGCATTCCTATCATCATGGAAAGTTCTAGGGGACAGCGCTGTCCTAACTGATAAAAGTCCTTCCCACAAAGATTTTTGTGTTCTAGTAAAGGATATAAAAACTTTCTGCTATGTGAAATAGATGACAGAATATGTACCATAAATGAGGTCTGACTACAGAGATCAAAAAGGAGTCATGGGAAGAGGAGGCATTTGAGATGCACTTTAAAGCATGCACAGATGTAGAGAGGGTGTACGCAGTAGGTTGCACAGTTTAAGTGGAACATGGCATCAGGGAAGTACACGTCATATTTAGAGTAGCTTGATTTTATTGATATGTAGGGTAACTGGAAGATTAGCTAATATTTTGGAGATCATTGAAGGTAAGGATGTGAATTTGGTACCTAATAAGGCAAGCACTGGGGGGCTATCAAAGGTTTGTGAATAGAAGGAATGACACTATCGGAACAGTGCTTTAGGGTAAATAAGCACAAGGAGAGACTGGAGGTGGTAGTTTAGATGTTCATACAAAAATCCACATTTACAGGTAGTGAGACAGAACCTGTTTGTGGTATTAGGAATGGGAAGAGTGAATTATTGTATGAGACATTTTAGTGGTCGGTCCTACAGGATTTTCAAACTGTCTCTATAGAGATGTCAAGGGAGAGAAAGGAGTCCAAGATGACTCCAAGGTCTCTGTACCTAGAGACTGGGTAAATGATGGCTCCATTTACAGACTTAGGGGCAGGAAAAGGAGCTCTTCGAGGTAAGGTTTGAGATAGACTGATATGCACTTCCCCAAAACACCAGTCAGAAGTTGAGAAGAGAAATTAAGCCTGGGATCATGGATACTTTCTCTGGCTCTTTTGTCTCTTCCTTCTTCCAAATTTAGGCTTGTATCTTTAGAGTTTTTGCTTTTATTTTATAATTTTTCCTTCAGTGATCTCATCAACTTCCATCACATTGACTCTTACCTCTAGGAATCATTTGCCTAGAGGTAAGAGTCAAAGTGATGAGATCACTGAAGGAAAAATTATAAAATAAAAGCAAAAAGCTCCTAAGATACAAGCCTAAATTTGGAAGAAGGAAGACACATAAGAGACAGAGAAGGTAAAACTGTTGATGCAGAGATGTAGTCAGGAAACTAGGAGAGAGGAGTGTTATGGAAGCTAATGAAAGAAGTTTTAAGAAGCAGAAAATAGTTTAAATATTGAAAATAAGGCAGAGTGTAGAGACCAAGAAAAGCCTTTGGAATTGGTGGGTGTTGCTTCATTAAGGCAGTGAGAATTAAAGCCAGATTGTCATGGGCATAGTAGTGCATGGTAAGAAAGGAAAAATATGCCTATTTGTGGTAAAAAGACAAAGAAAAAGCTAGAGAACTAGCTAAGAAACTGGACCTACTTTCATGCCACACTTATTTTCAGTTCTAGAATTTTACCCAGACCTTGCTAGTATGGTTGAGGCATGCTCAAATGCCAGGTAAAAGAGCACCCAATGGGTCAAGTCACCCTTCTTTATGCATCAACTCTACTTCAAAACGTGTATCACTGTTAAGGACACAACTAATATGTGGATAACAGGTAGTCAAGTATTTTCTTTAGAGTCAGGTTTAAAAGTTTAACTGAGTCCATCTATTCTTCAATTTAGGATAATGATGCAGAAAATGGAGGAGGGAAGGTAAGGAAGAGGGTTGGGAGAGATGTAGAGCAAGGTGTGATCTGAAAGATATTAGGAAGCCCAATATTGTATTTGATATTGTACTGGAAGTCCTAGCAATTGCAATAAGGTAAGAAAGGGAAATAAAAGGTATACAAATGAGAAAGGAAGAAGTAAAACTATATTTATTCACAGATGATATGATCCTATACATAGAAGGCCCTAAAGATTCCACAGGAAAACTACTGAGTCTAATAGAAGAATTTAGCAATGTTGCAAGGTACAGGATCAACACACAAAAATCAGGTGGGTTCCTATACACTAACAAGGAGTATTCTGGAAAGGAAATCAAGAAAATAATACCATTTACAATAGCCACAAAAAGTAAAAAATACCTAGGAATTAACCTAACCAGGGACATAGAAGATTTATGCAATGAAAAATACAACACACTACTCTAAGAGACTAAAAGAGATGTACATAAATGGAAGGACATTCCACGCTCATGGACAGGAAGACAATATAGTGAAAATGTCAATACTGCCTAGGGTGATCTACAGATACAAAGAAATCCAGATAGAAATACCAACAGTAGTCTTTACAGAAATGGAAAAACTAACAAACAACTTTATATGGAAAGGAAAGAGACCCCCAAATAGCCAAAGCACTAATGAAGAAGAACAAAGTAGGAGGCCTCACACTCCCCTATGTCAAAATATACTATACAGCCACTGTAATCAAAACAGCCTGGTATTAGTTCAATGACACACAGACAAGTGGAATAGAATTGAGAATCCAGAAATAAATCTACCAATCTATGGACAACTGATTTTCTAAAAGGGGCCAAAATCTATTCAATGGGGAAGAAACAGTCTCTTCAATAAATGGTGCTGGCAAAACTGGATATCCACTTGCAGACAAATGAAACAGGACCCATACCTCACACCATACACAAAAATTAACTCAAAATGGATCAAAGGCCTATGTGTTAAACCTAAAACTACAAAGTTCCTGGAAGAAAACATAGGGATAAAACTATGGGACCTAAATTTTGTAAAAAAAAAAAAAAAGGTAACAAACATAACTACGAATGCACAAATAGCAGGAGACAAATTAGATAATTGGGACGTTATAAAAATTATATACTTATGCTCATCAAAAGACTTTATCAAAAGAGTAAAAAGAGAACATACAAGCTGGGGGAAAAAAATCTTTGGAAACAATATATCCGATAAGGGTTCAATCTCTAAAATACGTCCAAAACCTCAACAACTCAACAAGAAAAGGACAACCCAATTAAAAAATGGGCAAAGGTCATGAAGAAACACTTCACCAAAGAGAACGTTCAGGTGCCAAAAAACACATGAAAAATTGCTTATGATGATTCACCCTCAAAGAGATGCAAATCAAAATTACAATGAAATACCATCTCACTCTGGCTAAAATGGCACTGATAAAAAAAAATTTTTCTTTTTTTTTGGCAAGAATGTGAGGAGATTGGAACCCTTATCGATTGCTAGTGGTCTGTGAAATGGTACAACTACTATGGAAAATGGTATGGTGCTTCCTCAAAAAACTAAAAACAAAGCTATCTTTTGATCCAGTGATATTGCTCCTAGATATATGCCCTACAGACCTGCTAAAAGAGTCATGTGCACAACTTTGTTCATTGCAGCATTATTCACAATAGTAAAAAAACAAAAAAAAGAAAAAATGGAAACAACCTAAGTGCCCATCAACAGATGAATGAATAAGTAGAATGTGGTACATACACACAATGGGATACTACGCAACCATAAAGAAAAATGATGAGTCCATGAAACATATTATAACACGGATGGATCTAGAGTACATAATGCTAAATGAAGTAAATCAGTCACATTAGGACAAATGACCCACTTCTATAAAAAGAAAACAATGGATATATACACAGAGGCTAATGTCCCTTGGTGGTTACCACTGATGGGAGCAGGTGGAATCACTCTCTAGATCATAGATACTTGTTATTTTTCACGAGGGGAAAAGTCGGACCAAATGTCGGTGTAATGAGCGCAGTCTGAACAAAGTAAATGATAATATTAAGAAGCGCACAAGAGAAAAAATGTTTGACAGAAAAATATTAAATATACCCGAATAGCTAAAGCAATGTTGAATGAAAAGAACAAAATAGGAGGACTCGAACTTCCTGACTTTAAAACATACCATACAGTTATAGTAACCAACACAGCCTGATACTGGTATAACAATAAATACACCAGTGGAATAGAATTTGAGTCCAGAAATAAACCCATACATCTATGATCAACTGACTTTTTTACAAGGGTGCTAAGTCCATTCAACAGAGAAAGAGGACTCTCTTCAGCAAATGCTACTGGAAAAATTGGATTTCTACATGCAGAAAAATGAAACAGGATCCATGCCTCACACCATACACAAAAACAAACTCAAAATGGATTAAGGACCTAAATGTGCAAAGTAAAACCACAAAATTCTTAGAAGAAAAAGCAAGAGCAACACTGTCAGGCTTAGCTTTTAACAATGGATTATCTGATATAATAACAAAAGCACAAACAGCAAAAGACAAAATAAATAAAGGGGACTTCATAAAAATTAAAAACTTTTGTTCATCAAAACACTTCACCAAAAAAGTGTAAAGATGAGCTACTAACTGGGAAAATATCTTTGAAAACCATATATCTGACAAGAATCTAATAATTATATATATATAAATATTTTATAAAACTTCAACATCTTAACAACAAAAAGACAAATAACCCACTCAAAAAGAAAATAGGCAACGGACTTGAAAGAGGACATTCAAATGGCCACCAAAACGTGAAAAGATACTTAGTACCATTCCATCAGAGAGATGCAAATCAAAACCACGATGAGATGCCATTTTACTCCCACTAGGATGGAAACCCTGGTGGCGTAGTGGTTAAGTGCTACGGCTGCTAATCAAAGGGTTGGCAGTTCAAATCCACCAGGTGCTCCTTGGAAACCCTGGGCAGTTCTACTCTGTCCTATAGGGTCACTATGAGTCAGAATCAACTCGAGAGCACTGGGTTTGGTTTTGGTTTTTTCTAGGATGGCTAAGAAAAAAAAAACAAAAACAGAGAATAACAAATGTTGATGAGGATGTGGGGAAATAGGAACACTTATCCATTGATGGAGGGAATGCAAAATGGTACAGCCATTGTGGAAAACTAAAAATAAAACTACTATATGACCCAGCAATTCCACTCCTAGGTATATACCCAAAGGACTTGAAGGCAGAGACTTGTACACCAATGTCCATTTCAGCACTACCAAAATAGCCAATATGGAGACCTGGTGGTGTAGTGATTAAGCGCTTGGCTGCTAACCAAAAGGCTGGCAGTTCGAACCCACCAGCCACTCCTTGGAAACTGTATGGGGCAGTTCCACTCTGTGCTGTAGGGTCGCTATGAGTCAGAATCAGTTGGGAAGGAGGACAGAGTAAGTATATCCTAAAATGTTAGGAGCTTTTCCAAACTCATCCCCTCACCCCAAAATTCTGATATGTGCCCCACAACCACATGTGGGAATCAATGCAACTTATATGGGAAAGCATTATGTCCCACATTGTAAACCTTTATTGTTTATACCTCAACATAAAGGAAACAAAAATCCTCACAACTGGACCAATAAGCAGAAAATATTGAAGTCGTCAAAGATTTCATTTTAGTTGGATACACAATCAATGTCGGTGAAAGCAGCAGTAAGAAATCAAAAGACATATTGAATTGGGCAAATCTGCTACAAAAGACCTCTTTAAAGTGTTAGAAAGCAAATATGTCACTCTGAGGACTAAGGTGCACCAGACTCAAGCCATGTTATTTTCAATTGCCTCATATTCATGAGACAATGAGCAAGGAAGACCAAAGGAGAATCGATATCTTTGAATTATGGTGTTGGGAAGGATATTGAATATACCGTGGACCACCAGAAGAACGGGGTCCTGGTGGTGCAGTAGTTAAGAGCTCAGCTGCTAACCAAAAGGTTGGCAGTTCACCAGCCTCTCCTTGGAAACCCTATGGGGAAGTTCTACGCTGTCCTATATGGCGCAGGACCGGTTTGTTCTGTTGTACATAGGGGAGCTATGGGTCAAAATCAATTCTATGGCACCTGACAACAACAACAAAGTATGCAACCAAGTTCACTCTTAATTATATAAAGCATCTGGAATTCCAAGCTACTTTTCCTGCACATGTTACTATTAGAATAGCTCTTGGCCTATAATCTCCTGAGGGCGAAGACATTGCAATGGCCACACTCCTAGCAGCAGACTGAGCACACGATAGGAGTTAGTCTGCAATGTCCAGTTCTCCTCCTTCCAGGTTCATAGAGGATTGGATCTCTCTACCCACTTTGATGATGGACCATATGACTTATTTTGGCAAGTGAAACGTGAGTGGAAATAGAAGCTGACATGCAAGTACGTGTCAGGGTAGGACTTCCATGAGCCTAGGTTCCTGAGTAACCACAATGAAACTCCCTGCTAATTTGTGCTGAACAGGTAGCATCATGGAAAAATAAACATTCATTATGTTAAGTCACTGAGACTTGGGAGCTGTTTGTTTCTACAGAATAACCTTAGTTCTCAAAGTGTTGCCCTCCGGCCAATAACATCTGAGAACTGGTTAGAAATGTGAAACATCAGTTCCTGCTCCAGGCCACCAAGTCTGAATCTGCATTTTAACAAGCTCCCTCCATGTTTCAAATGCATATTAAAGTTTGAGAAGCACTGGCTTAGACTATCCTGTCTAGTACAGAAATTGTTAGCT
Source organism: Elephas maximus indicus (assembly GCF_024166365.1). Taxonomy (NCBI): domain Eukaryota; kingdom Metazoa; phylum Chordata; class Mammalia; order Proboscidea; family Elephantidae; genus Elephas; species Elephas maximus. The sequence goes on from NC_064829.1 coordinate 25,862,112, forward strand.
AAAAGTGGCAGAATCCAAGCCTAAAATATGTATACAGATAGCACGGAAAGATGCAAAAAAAGAGAACTTGAATAACAGATAATACACTATATATAACTATATGGGAAAAGGCTGGAAAACAAAACATTAGTAGTGTGAAATAATACTGTAAATAACCACACTGTTGGCTGCACTTATGAGACACTACAAGAAAGTGATGAGCTAAGGAAAGAATTAGCTGCATGGAAGCAGAAGAAAAAGGGTTCAAGAAAACCCACAGTCAGGGACTTGAGGGTGGGAAGAAACAGCTCTTCTCAACTCAACAAGTAAAAGATAAAACTAAGACCAATCAAAACTCAGATTTGGCACTAGGATCACATCAAGGGGATGGCTTCCTTCACCCTCACTGCTCAATCCTCTAAATGGATTAGGGAAGGCACCTCAGAGTTAAGGTCCAACCAATGACGTAGCATCCGGTGAAAACTTTCATTTGGACAGAATGAGAATACTCAGAGAAAAGAAGCTAAAAGTATCACTCTTCCTCAAAGCCTGATACGCTGAAAGCATACATAATTAAGATGAGATAAAGAAAGAGGCATGGGGGCAAAAGGAGAAACGTACAGCAAGTCTAAGAAATAGGTATAGATCTGTACTGTCCAATATGGTGGCCACTAGCCATATGAGGTTATTGAGCACTTGAAATAGGATGCTATGTCTTCCCTTCTTCCCATTCTTGGATGCGAGTGTCTCTGTGTCCCCTGTTACTCCATTATCTATTGGCTTGGAGAGGGGCTCAGATAAATTGTTCTTTTAGCTTATTGGATCCAGGTCAGGAAGAGCCACACCTAGACCTGAGGCAGAGATACCTGGGGGATTTTTCAAAGTTAACTCCCTATTCCAAAGTTCTGATATGTACCCACCAGTGAGACTTGTTATTACAGGCATTGGAGAATATCATGGGCCTCACTTTATAACATGTCTAACATGTGCCTTTGAAGTTCAAAAAAAAAAAAAATTTTTTTTTTTTTTAATATGTGCCTCTGAAGTTCATATCGTATCTCGAATTGTGGACGATCTTTCCACATATGATAGTCTTGAAGTAGTTCATGTCCCATCAGCTCTTTAGTGACAGAGATTCTCCTAGCCCTATCCTGAGCCCATGATAGGTAACGACCTCAAATACTGCTGAGAGAAAGGATTTAGGTAGTATATGATACCAGGTGTGCAATTTTATTTTATTAGCTTTTTAGGAATTAAAGTTATTTTCAATTGAGAAATGGCCATCCTACAGGTAATAAATATTGTCAAGAAAATGTCCCATAATTCACCAATTAACTACTTTCTAATTCTGCAGTAGCTGCTGAAAACTCGACAGAAAGACCAAAAATATTTCTAATATAACACATCAGAATTACCAGTTGGAATAGGTGGTCTGGTCCTTCCATTTTATTAACCATGGCTTTGAGCACATTATTTTTATACCACATGAAGTTCCTACAGAAGCAGAAAGAGTTAACACACAATACCATACAATTTTGATAGTTATATGGATCATTTATCTAGGGAATTTTGTGTTGGGGTGTCAGGGATTGGCTCATTTACAGATAACCACTTCCAAATGAAGATACATCTAAGTACTTGGGTTATTTCTGTACCATTTACATAGAGATTAAAAGATATTTGAGCATTTCCTTCAAAACCTTTATATAAAAGGTCAGACTTTATAAGAAGTCATGAAGCACCCTAAGGAGCAAATAATTAGCCCAATGAGAATTCCCAGATACAACCAATTTAAACCACAGGGTAATAGTTTTATTTTATCCATAGGTCTGGAACCCTACTTGACCTCAATGAGTACTCTTGGCTACTGGAAGCAAATTAGATACCCATTTGTTCAGCAACAATAACAAATACCAATCGAGTGTTGACTACAGGCCCTACATTAGGCAATAGGAGCACAGAGGTGAGCAGGACAAACAAGAGGCCAGCTTTCACAGCAGCTTGATTCTGGCAAGATGTCTCATATCTGCAGTTTCCCAGGATAATTAAATTGAGATCACTTCCCATTCATGGATACACAACGTGAATTTTCAGCTAAAAGGAACCGGAAACATTTGAAGGAATAACTAACCAAAAAAAAAACCTGTTGCCATTGAGTCAATTCCTACTCATAGCGACCCTGTAGGACAGAGTAGAACTTCCCCATAGGGCTTCCAAGGAGCGGCTGGTGGCTTCAAACTTCCGACCTTTTAGTTAGCAGCTGAGCTCTTAACCATTGCGCCCCCAGGGTACCCCCTAAACTCAGCTGCTGACAACCTGCTAACTTCCATTTTCAAAAGACTTGGATGTCTCATACACCTTTCCTGTTCATGCCAGCACCATTTTTTCTGGACTCCGAGCTACATTCCTCTGACTCAGCAGGCTTCAACAGGAGGGTCCCTCTTCTATAACAATAGCCCATTGTTGTGTGGCCCTAAAGGCCCACCACTTTATTTATACATATTTCCTCATTAGGAACAGTCTGGAAGCGAAACAAAAGAGAAAATATTAATACCAAAACCAATAGGATGGAATATGAGAACTGCAAAGGTACGAGCCCTTTGCTTCAGAGAAAGGGAGGACCCACCATGGGCCTCCTGGCCTCAGGCCACTGCTCTGACCACTGCTTTGTGCCCTCCCTTGTATCTACCCATCTGAGTCATTTCTTTAAAATGAAGGGCAATTCCTGTGGTGCTTTATAAGTGTACATGGTGTTCTCCCATTTTCTCACGCAGTCCTCATGACAATCCTGGGACTTCAGTGCAGATGTGGAACCTGGAATGAGAAGACTAAGGCCACACAGCCAGCTAGTGAAAAAGTCAGAACCTGAGTTCCAGTTTCCTCACTCCATTCCAGATTGGCAAAGATGGGACTCTGTAGGGCACAGATGCAGCACCTGGCTTCTGTGACTTCTCCAGTCAGACTGAGATGCCACAAAGTTCACGGTGATGGTGACAGAGTTTCACACTCCAAGGCAGGCCCAGTCTGAAAAAGGTCAAAGGTTGCTTGGCCAATGGCATGGGCTATATGCAGCACAGGGGGCCCCCTGAGCCCATGACAGGGCCCCTAAACACTCACTTGGCAGCCCTGGATTGAATTCAAATAAGACAGTAAGAACAAGTCACAGAGACTTCTACAATACACGAGGCAAGGTTTGTAGCATATAATTTTATGTCTGGGTAAGTGCAAAAACATGACTGACAGAAGTGTAATTAAGGAAATTCCACCCTCAAACAATTATGGACACAAACTATAAAACCAAATATTCAGGAAAACAGAGCTGCAGAGATATCTCATATCAAATGTGCAGAAAATCTTAAAAAGAATGAATCTGACCACTCTCTTCTGCCCCTGAAAAGTGTGTGTGACTCCCAGAAGCATCCAGCAGAGCTACGGCCCTACTTCTGGGGAGAAAGAGAGACCAAATATGACACAGAGATTCACAACGCCTCTTACATGACCGTCAGGATGCTCCGACTCCTGCTGAGACTTACACTTGGGCCATTCTACCTTCCCTGTACACACATGCTGACAAGAGCAAGGGTGGGCATGATGGCCCAGTAAAGTGGTATGAAAAAATGTGGTACAAAGAAAGGACAGTAGTCAATTGTCACAAACCATTCCCAAAAGGTAAGTACCATGTCCCTAGTTGACACAACAGTGGCCACAGAAAAAAGGTGTACATCTTAAGCACAAGCTTGAGACAGAAAACAAAGAGAATGCATGGTCTGCCTACCCCTTGGCTGCATCTAATTGACCTGTGATAAAGTAAACACAGGAGAAAAAAGAACCACAGCAAGGACGAGACATTTTTGTTCAGTACCTGCTAGAAAATCTGCAGGTGATTCTGAAGCCACAACAACAAATAATCTCTTTAAAGGTCTTCCGCATCTCCTGGCTGCAAAAGGCATATATCAGAGGCTCAGTCACAGAACTGGACGTGATAAGTATGACGTACATATTGAAGCGAGACATAAAGCAAGAGCAATAGAAGTTCTGAGGACAAGAAATCATTAAAATGAGGTGGAGGAAGAAGGGGGCCCAGCACACGATAAAGATGCCCAGTAGCATGGCCAGGATGACAGCACCACGCATGCTGGTCATCTGCCACACAGCCCCATACCCAGGCAGTGCTGCTATCTGCTTGACAGGAGTCCACACCAGGAGGAACACGTGTGTATACAGAGATACCATGAGGAACAGCATGGTAAAAAAAAACATGGAAATGAGGCAAATGATGACATAAGTAGATTCATAGTAAATGATGAAGACGATGCCGCAGCCCGTGCAGAAGGTCCAGGTGCAGGCGATGATCACTGCCGAGCGCCTTGCCGTCATGATGTGGTGGTAGCGCAGGGCGTAGAAGATAGTGACGTACCTGTCCACTGCGACGGCCAGCAAACTGCACATGGAAGCCAGCACGGAGATGCAGATCATGGAATCAAACACATTGCCAATGTGGCGCACAAAAGCATCCGCTATCACCAGGTGCCTGTTATTTGTCAAGTGTATGGTGATGGTCTCCCAGGCATTGGACATGCTTACTAGCACGTCAGACACAGCCAAGCTGCACACAAAGAAGTACATGGGTGAGTGCAAGTTCTTGCTCTTCACTATGGCCCCAATGACCAAGATGTTCTCCAGGAGACTGATGAGACCCAGAGTCAGAAACACCATAGCAATGCCCATGTCTTCACATGAGGAAGACCTGTTCTTGACATTTGGTCCCGAAATGTTGCCCTCTGTGGCATTCAAGTTGAGATCCAAAAAGTGTGGGTGAAACGAGGAGTTCATTGCTGGAGGAAAATGCTTCCTTTTCTTGGCAGAAAATTTACTGTAAAACAGGTTTTTGGATCATGAGTCAGCCTACCAAAGAAATACAACAGGACACCAAGAGCAAACAAAGCCTAAGGAAGGGGATGCTTGCAGGGATGTGCATCTGAGGCGCCCACTTGGCTTGCCCATTTCACTTGTAGTCCCAGTCCCCAAAGTGCCATCTCTGCAGCATGCAGGTTCCAGGTTCTCAGCAGCCCCTCTTACATTCTTTCCTCCAAGCTCCCTTTCCTTCACACACTCTCAGTGTATCTTGCTGTGCCCAAGGCAGTGCCACTTTTTATGCTTGTTGTCCTGGCGCCCAAATTCACTCTTAAAAGTGTCTTATTAGTTGTTAATCAACTCATAAGCTACAAAATCCCCCCTAGCCTCCTGATTTTCACATTACTATGGATAGTGCGCTACTTCTTCAGGTGAGCTCAGGTTTCTGAAGGATATACAAATCCATGTTCCCTTAAAAGGCAGATAGGTGCACACTTAACATTTATCTTTACCCTCGACATCCATTAGGATTCAATCTTCATGGCTGTAACTAAGACTGTAACTAAAATGCTCTGTTAGCTTGAGCATAATTATATATAAAAAGTTACCGTCTTCAATTTGTAAGTTCAGGTTGCACATAATTGTTAAAATTAAGGGGAACATAATGCTGTTTTCCTCTAAATAAATATTTTCCCCGACTTTTGCATTATTGAAATTCCATGAAATCTGACTAATAGTCTTTAGAAGTTTCACATAAGCACAGCCTGGAGAAGCGAAGCATGTAAATTTACTAAGCACTAGAGCAAGATATCTCACTTTCTTTGTTACACAATTGCTCTCTTATGATTTGTATTCAAAAATTCCTTCCCCACACACGCACCCACACACACACACACTCAGAGCCCTTGTCAGGAGAGGGTTAGAATTTCTGTCATTATTCTCAGTATTAATACTGATAATAATAGTATTGAACTGTAATCATTTATTGTATATTTATGTATAGTTCTATTTCAGATACCGATTAATTACATTATTACATTAAACTTCACATTAAGCTCTCCAAAATTCACTGGCCAAGCAAGCTCCCGGCAAGCTCTCTCTTCCGCAGCTGAAAGGAAGCGTGATTTTGCGTTTATTTCGTTCAATTTCAAATAAACACAAAAGTTGCGGCCATTTACTAGTCCTGCCTCCGCGGCGTCTCCTTCTCTTCCACCGCAGCCCGGTCGGTCCCCCGCTCCAGGGTCGCGCTCAGCCTGGGCACCTGGCGTCCAGGAGCTCTGACCGCGGCCGGGAGCCGAGTACCACCCACTCGGGAAGAAAAACTTCTGGGCGCGAGGTCGCGGCCCCGCCGCGAGCTGCAATCCCACAGAGCCGGCAGGTCCCGCCCAGTCCCAGCTCTTGAGGCCAACTGGCCGAGCCTCGGGTCTCTGTACCACCTTAGTGGCCCTGCGCTGCAGACCGGCGTCCCCGCCCCGACAGCCTGCACTCCTGCCGCACCGGCTCACACCAGGGCACCGGCAGTGGAAAAACGGTTCCATATGTGATCGGTGAAAAAGTCCTTCCGCAAAAAAGCATCCACCTTTTTTTTTTTTTTTTTTTTCTAGCTGGTTGTTCTTTTTGCATTTGCTTCTTTCCCTCTTATCGAAAGACTACAATGCGATCAGGTGAAACAGCACGTACTTCCCTCCAAAGATGTTCACTGGGGGGTCCGTGATGAGTGTGCGCTGGAAAAACTGGGCGTGCAAACCCTCCGCTGTGACTACCACACAGGACCTTCTTTGCTCAAGACTTAACCCCTCCAACAGGACCATGCCTTTCGTGCCCGGCTCTAAAAGCTAATGTGCTTTTGTTACGCAAGCAAAAAGAGAAAAAAGGAATTCCTCTTGCAGAATATCCGGACTTTTGGCAATAGTTTCTGGACCTGCCACTTCTCTGATACCTCAAAAACTGACCTTCAACCCAAAAACAATCTTTATGATACCAGAGAGAGGTGCACAAAGACTGCCCGAATAAACCCAGGGCAAAATGCACGGGGCTGCCTCATTACTGGAGGTCTGCTTTGGGCTTCAGACATGATCAGACAACCTTCCCAACAAGAATAAGTATGTTATTATTGTTGTTATATGCTATGGAGCCGATTCCATGTTATAGTGACCCTGCAGGACAGAGTAGGCCCCATGGTTCCTAGGCCATAATCTTCAAGGGAGCAAATCACAAGGTCTTTTCTTCAGGGAGAGGCCAGTCGTTCCAACTGCTCGCTGTTCTGGTTAGTGCCAAGGACTTAACCACTGGGCAACCAGGGCTCCTTATGAATACGTGTGGGAGACTACAAGCCGGGGTATTCCAAAGCCACCATGTTTCTAGCCACATGATGGAATTCTGTGAAGCAGTTCTTAGGCTGAGAATAGTGCTGTGTGAATGCAAAAGTGAAATGGCTGACAGAAAACATAAAAAGACTCAAGCACTCCCATATTTATTCCTCATTTTCAAGATCAGAGAGGGCTCTGCAAAAGATCCTTGTTTCTCAATAAAGCAGAAACCCTTGTTAAAGGAAATTATCACGACTACGTGGCATGGTAGCCTTCAGCAGTGGTCACTTTGTGTCAGGTCCTGTATGAGCACTGTACCTGAATCATCTAATTTAACCTTTAGAAAAACCCTAGGAATGGGTACTCTTCTTATTCCCATTTCACAAATGAAGGAGCTGATGCTTAGAGAGGTTACCTGGCAAATCCAAGTTCCGAAGGCTGTAAAGAGCAGAAAAGGGCTGAACTCTGGGCAGCTGACCCCAGGGCCCAGGCACTTCACTGCACAGTGCAGCCACTTGAAGGAGTCCTGTTGGGCATAAGGTATTATTCTTTTTAAACACTGCTGAGTTGGATTTGCAGATTTCTTATCTTTGTGCTGTCTTTATCAATTCTGGTACTTAAGTTACCTGGGCTTTGCTAAATAAATTGGGAAATTTTTCAATTATTTTTCTATTCTGAGATATTTTAAATAGGGTAGGAATGATATGTTTCTTTCAGGAAAATCACTGAGTCAAGATCAATAGAGCTTAGAGAATACAGAATAAGCTCTTCCACTGTCCCTATCATCGGAAACTTTGTGTCTCCTAAATAGCCTTCTAGTATTGATGCTTAACACACACAGTACATGATGCTCTATGAGCTACCAAATTATGTGTTAGAACCTCCTTTCTCATGAAACAAACATGCAACATGAGTCTTACTCTGTTTTACTACTTCAGCAGTGACAACAGAGAGGGTCCTCAATTCAGATACATGCAGTCATATCTGTGAAGGCTCCTGAGGTGGGATCTACTTGGACACTTCTGGCTGCAATGGAACTTCTGAGAGGCTGACACTGAGATAAGCACAGTGTATCAGGGAGGGCCCACAGGATCAGTGCTGAGGAGGGACTGGAGACTCAAATGCGGAGGGGACCACATGGAACTCTGGAGGGACCCATGGCCGGTCACATCTTTGCCCTGCTCAGGTGCAGAAGTAAGCTGCCCTGAAAAGGCTCTCGCAGGACAAGGTGGTCTCTGCAGCAAGGCTAACCTGAGGAGCCAACAACTGAGGATGCTGTTGACCCCAAGTCTGTAGCCAGGCAGCAAATCTTCCACGAAAGGGCTCTGGGCAGTCATCTTCATGCCCATCACTCCCCAAATCAGCAAATCCTTCTTGAATATCAACTCTGTTTCTAGGCCTGTGTGAAATGCCATAGTGAATCCCACCCAGAGGACTCTAGAGTCCTACCACAGTACACAACTACAAACACTTGGACTGCAAATATCTTACAGAGTACCAAAAACCTAACCAAACCCAGTGCCATCGAGTTGATTTCGACTCACAGTGACCCTATAGGGCAGAGTAGAACTGCCCCATAGAGTTTCCAAGGAGCACCTGGCAGATTCTAACTGCCGACCCTTTAGTTAGCAGCCATAGCACCTAACCACTACGCCACCAGGGTTTCCTCTTACAGAGTAAAGGGTGTGTATTACCTTGCAGTTTACAAAACACTTTGATGTATATTAACTCATTTGATCCTATGGTACACAGGAGGTGTCAATATTATTGAATTTTCATTGATAAGGACTTTGAGGCTCAGAGAGTCAGAGTGGACTTTCTTACCTCATTTGGCTAGTATTGGTGACAACGGATGTTGAACCTCATCCCAAAGCCCATGTTTATATAGATACATGCCCACGTGCATATGTGAGCATTAGACAACAGAATGCTAAATATGCACCAGGTTTCCTGTCTCACATACAAAAAGAGAAATGGGAATAGCCTCTTGTTGAGCACCCGATATGCTGATAATATGGTTGCACATCCATCTCTCAGAGATCCCTTCTAGAAGCCCTGAGAAGTACAGGTTCCTAACACCATCTTGCAGGTGTGGTTATGTGGCTTCTCAGCTGGTGATGGAACCAGGATCTGAAACCAGGCTTCTGACCAATTCTTACCACAGAGTCCACGCATTACATCCTGTAACTCAGTCATGTAGCCATCAAGCAGGAAACTCAGGACCTGCAGATTCCAAGGAAAGCTGGAGAGGAGTGGATTGGGGCCCCACAAAGGTAGTGAGGTGAACAGGTGTCTTAGGTTGGGTTCTCTAGAGAAGCAAAACTAGTAAAGTGTATAAATACATACATAAAATAAATACATACATAGAGAGATTTATATCAAGGAAATGGCTCACATGGTTGCTGAGGCTGGAACACCCCAAGTCCTTGGGTCAGAATAGAGGCGTCTCCTGATTCACATAGCCGCAGGGGCTGTTGAACCCAAAATTAGTAGGTCAGAGAGCAGGGCTCTTGCTCACAGGCTGCAAGGATCAATGAATCCCAAGATCAGCAGACAAGACCCCAGGTAAGCTGCTAGCTCAAGTCCTGAGAACTGGAGGTCAGGTGAACAGGAGCACCTGCAGGATCCAGAGCAAGCAAAAGCCATGAGCCTTGCCAGAATGTCCACTTATATTTGATGCAGGCCACATGCCCAAGAAAACTTCCTTTCAACTGATTAGCTACTCATAGCAGATCCCATAATGGAGGTGATCACATTATATCAAATCTCATTGTAGAAGCAATCACAACATCTCATACAACCGCCAAACCACTGAGAATCATGGTCCACCCAAGTTGACACACACAATCTTAACCATCACAAAGGGCCAGGAGGCAAGAGAGGGGACAAGGGGAGAATGCTGAGGACCAAAGGGTAAGAAGCTGACTGGAGATGGAAGGCTGTGTGGGGGAGCACCCAGGGCCCTAAGGTCAGAGGGTGCTAGTGTAGGAGCAACAAGGGGAGCAGAGCGTGGCTGAGATGTGGGGTAGGAGGCAGGCATATGGTGCAGGACTTTGTGGGTCATGGTAAAGAACTGAAGCCTTGTTCTAAAAGAAAGGGGAAGCCTTACAAGGCTGTAAGTAGGAGTGCAACAGGTTTGTGGTTGTTGAAGATCAGCACGCCAAGGTGAGGGACTGAATTGGGGGAGTCCAAGAGTGGAAGAAGGTATTAAGTACTGGCAGTACCTCACTATGAGATAAAAACATCCCTGAGCTGACTCTGTTCATCCAGCTGGTACCCAGTGATCTTGTTGATTCATGCAGTGGCAGAAAAATAGCAAATTAGTCCTCCCTGACACACCTGAATAGCAAGATTGAAAACAAAAAATGGCCCTGAACAGGTAGGTTATAGACACTGTTTGGACCTTCAGACTCATCACCATGGCAACATGAATTCATTCTTTCCTTCATCAAGGAAGGAAGGATTTGAAGCTTGGAGATTTGATGTGTGTTTGTTGTTGTTGTTTGGGGAGGACAGTTTCTAAAACGTTTTGTTTTATCCACTAGAAAGACAGGATCTCTGTGTCTGCACTTTCACTGCCAAGTCAGGATTCTGTAAGTCCTAGAGGAAGCTTATTTTTAAAATCCAGTGCCCCTCTCATCTGTGAATAAGACTCAATAAGCATCCTTTGTACTTAGTATAAAACAAAGAATCTTAGACAGAAAATTGATTTTAATAAGCAAATTGAATTCACTATGTTCATTTTGAAGGCTATTATACCACTCACTGCAGTCTCCAGGTGGTGTAAAGAGTTAATGTGCTCAGCTGCTAACCTAAAGGCTGGAGGTTTGAATACACCCAGAGGCACCTCAGAAGAAAGGCCTGGCAATCTACTTCTGAAAAATCAGCCACTAAAAGCCCTATGAAGCACAGTTTTACTCTGACACACATGGAGTCACCATGAATCACAGTCAACTCTACAGCGTCTCAATCTGCAAATGGAATTCACTCACTGGAGGATCATGCTGAGATTTCTTGGTCCAAAATTCTGATCATCACTGGGAAGTTACCCACAAGACCTGAAGTGGAAGCTTTCTTTGCCAGTATTTACATTTTTCCTTATAGTTCTTGCGGTTGCCTTGCCAGTTGTTATTTAAGAAGACTCTTCTGTACTGGTTATTACCTCAGACTCCCCAATAAAATTGCTACTTTGTAACAGTTTTATAGTTTCAACACTGTGAGAGCCATGAACAATACAAGATGGGTACTGCCCACAAAGGACTATGAGGAAGAATCAGAATACCTGACTGAGTAGTGATCTAGTCCAAGAAAAAACACACCAAACATGTGACTTCATGGTAACATCAATTGAAACCCAAACGACTCGACGGCACTGGGACTGGGTTAACTAGTAGAAAAACACCATTCATCACATATTGCACGTGTTTTTTCCTGGTCTGCCTGCATGTATCTTTGCATGTAAGCACTAGGTATATAAACTCACCCCCACACTGCTCTGCATGGACCTCTGCCTGAGCGACTCAGCACATCACTCTGTCACAGGAACCTTGACACCAACCTCTGTCTGTAAGTTCCCAGATAAAAGCTAGGTCTGATGAACCTGTCTTTTTCCACCTCTTTTTTTGAAATCTGACCAGTGCCCCTCAGAGCCATTCCTGCCACTGGTCTGGTGGGTGTGACAAATGGTGCTGTGAGCAGGATTCCAGAAAAATGGGTTGGAGAAAAGGGGGTTGATCCTCAGGGAGTAATCCTTAGATGGTCACAGACTCCAATGTGGGGACCAATGGCAAGTCTGTTCCATACCTAGAGATCACCAAGGGAGTACAGGGAGAGCCCCAAAACTCCCACAGGGCTTGCAGAAGTTATAGAAGAATTAAAGCTGACTAGCCTGAATAACCTGAATAAAGGTGGTCACCATGCTGTAGCCACTGTGGAATGGCTCCTACTAGAGGATTCTCAGGGGGAAAGGCTAGATGTTTGCAGACTGCTGAGGGAGTATGGGGAGAGCTCCAAAACTCCTGCAGGGCTGGCAGAAGTTGTATAAATATTAAAGTTGACCAATCTGAATAAAGATGGTTGCCATGCTATAGCTACTATGGCATAGCTGTCACTCTGGGCATGCACTTAGTGATGGAGGCCCAGTTAGAAACAGAAGCAAAGATTTAAAAACTTAAAGAAGAGCTATGGCTTGAAAGGGATATGAGAGCAACTGTTTTTATGTTGGTTACTGACTTAGCTGGAAAAACAGAATGAAAGGAAAATAATCGAGAACAGGGATAGCCTTCAATATCTCCCCTAGAAGAGGAAAAGCACCCAGGATGGAAGCCCCTGGAGTCATTTCTGGTAACAACCTGGCCAAGGTTCCCCTCAGCATAAGGTCATTAAGGGGACCAGGAGTCAAACAAAGGTCCTGGCTTTGTTTGACACTGCAGCTGAATGTATTTTGATTCATGGTCAAGCCAAAACCCATTACCAGAGTGACAGGGCAAGATGGTGAAGTGAGCAGTCACTCCCATTCATTCCCCAGCAACAAACCCACTGAACAACAAATAAGAACAAACACAGACTCCGATCTCACAACTCCAGGTGGAAGCTGAGGTGTTGGAGAATTGAGGTGAGACCAGAAACAGAGGAGAGGAAGATCAGGGGACACCACAGAGCTGGGAGAAACTACCCAGTAGCATCTGGAGCACTTGTTCGCTGCAGCCTTTTTGGGACAAGGTTGGACAACACCCTGAACCAAGAACACAAAATGGAAGCTAAACTGAGGAAGTGATAGCCTGATGATTCTAAGGCTGAGCAAAACTGGCTGTGGGAGTTCATGAGCTGTGCAGTTGGGAGGGAGCGAACGGAAAATGTGACACTCCAGGAGAGTGCTGTTGAATCTCACTACACCAGACACATGGACACTAAAACCGGGAGGCACTGAAAAGTCACTGGGAATAGGGGGGATACCTCAGACAGGAAACACAGGGAAATGGCTGACTCGCTGCCCACAGCAGGACACCATAGGAGAGCCTGTGCAGGAGTGGCCATGAAAGAAAGACATAGAACACTCCCCACCTTCACCATGGGAAAGCCAAACATCACCATTTACCTCAGTGTCTGTGACCAGCTAAAATCTGCTGTGCATGCATATTGAACTCCAGAGCCCAAGCACCCAGAATTCCTGAATCATCACAAAAATAACTTAAGGATAAGTCTGCCCTCTAAGGGTTTTTAGGAGAATATAGTGGAGCAAAATCAACCAAGTATAACCAGAAAGTTTGCCCCTGAAAATCAGAAAACAGAATTTAAACTATTAAAATAATAAAAAGATATCAAAATGGCCCAAGTTCAACAAAAAATAGTAAAACACACAAAATCACAAGAAAAGAAGGACCAAACAAAAGGAAAACATGAAGAGAAATTTTCTACTATGGAGGCCAGGTTGATGCAAAAAATAGAAAATTTTCAGACAATGGTGCTAAATACGTTTAAAGAAAGCAAAAAGCACACATAAAACAAAATAATAGAGATCAGGAAACAAATGAAGTAACAAAATGAAAGACTCAACAAGGAAATTGAAAACATCCAAAAATAGAGAACTACTGGAACTGAAGAATAAAGCAACTGAATTAGAAAAAGCAAGAGAAACACTCAACAGTAGAGTCGAGCAGGCAAAAGACAGACTAAGTGAGCTAGAAGACAAAACAGCTGAACTTATCAAGTCTCAAGGAAGAACAAAGAAAAGCAAACAAAGCCAAATGTAAATATGGAATTCAATTAAGAAATCTAACATTAGAATTATTGGAATTCCAGGGCATATGACAACAAAAAAGGCATAGAAAGAATTTTCCAATAAATAATCAGAGAAACTTTTCTAGACCTGGACAGAAAATCAAGCCTGCAAACATAGGGAGCTACATGAACCCCAATTCGAAAAAATATAAAAAGATCAACTCCACATCACATCCTAATAAAATTTCAGAAAACTGAAGACAAGACGAGAATTCTAAAAACAAGAGGAAAGCACAATCTAATATACCAAGCGTCCTTCAGAAGAATCAGTGTGGATTTCTCCCCAGAAAACTCTAGAGGCTAGAAGACAATGGAGAAACACATATAAAAATATTAAACTGAAACAATTGCCAAACTAGAATTCTCTGCCCAGCAATGTTGTCATTCAAAAATGAGTGGGAAATCAAAACATTCCCAAATAAACAGAAACTCTGGTAATTTGCTGCTACCAGACCAGCTCTGCAGGTATTACTCAGAGAGTTCTCCAAATGGAGAGGCAAGAACACTAAACAAATACTCATATCTATACACAGGGGAGAAAAAAATAAGAGAGAGACCTCCAAAAATTACAACAAGAGCAATCATAAGGACAAAGTATATGATATTTTAAGGGAATAAACTCAATAATATAATCTCCCAAACAGTACAACATCAAGATTGTAAGAAACAGGTACAAAGCAAACCTTTCAGATACAGGACGTACAACGATGTTAACAGAAACTCACCAACAGAAATAGAGGAAGGAGGAGTATGTCTGTAATAGATTTAATATATTAAAGTTGTATGCTATCTGTTGTTCATATGTTAAAAGTTGTCACAATTGTAAATTGTGTAATGTAATATATGTGGTAACCACTAAGAAATCGCTGAGAAAAAAAATACACAGCTGAAAAGAAGGAAGAAAGCAAAGACATGTGGCACATGAAAGCAGCCAAATAGAAGCAAAAACAGAAAAATGAGAATTAAAAAAAAGATATAAAATACTCAAAAAATAAATAGCAAAATGAATGAGGTAGACGGTTCATTTTCAATAATAACCTTAAATGTAAATGGTCTAAAGTCCTAGTGCAAAAGGCAGAGAATGACAGAATGGATTTAAAAACAAGATCCATTCTTTTGCTATCTACAAGAAACACACCTTAGACATAAGCACACAAATGGACTGAAAATAACAGGATGGAAAAAAAAATTGGATGCAACCAGTATCCAAAGAAGAACAGGAGTGCCCATATCAATATCAGACTTTAAATCAAAATCTATTACAAGAGATAAAGAAGAACATTACATAATAATAAAAGGGTTAATCCAGCAAGAAACCATAACAATTATATATGCAACTAACAACGATGTCCCAAAATGCATGAAACAAGTACTGACTAATATGAAAGGAGAAATAAACAACTCCACAATAATAGTAGGGGACTTCAACACACCACTTTCAACTATAGTTGGAATATCTAAAAAGAAGATCACTAAGAACTTAAAAAAAAAAAAAAGAACTTAAATAAAACCATAAATCAATTTGACCTAATGGACATATATAGAACTCTCCCCCTATCAGCAGAGCAATACACATTTTTCTCCAACACACATGGTTTATTTCCCAGGATAGACCATATGGTAGAACTCAAAAGAAGCCTCAACAAAATTGAAAAAGATCAAAATCATACAAAGCATCTTCTCAGCTCGTAACGGTATGAAGCTAGAAATCGACGACAGGAGAAATAAGGATAAAAAACGAATGCATGGAAAGTAAATAATACATTACTAAAAAAATTGGATAATAGAAGAAATCAAAAGTGAAATTAAAAATTCTAAGATTCAAATGAAAATAAAAGCACAATATATCAAAACCTTTGGGAGACAGCAAAAGCAGAGCTCAAGGGAAAATTCATAACAATAAGTGTCTATATTAAAAAGGAAGACAGACCCAAAATCAATAACTTAAAGTGACAACCTGAACAAATAGAAGAGGAATAGCAAAAGAGGCCAAAAGCTACCAGAAAAAGGAAACAACAAAGATGAGGGCAGAAATAAACAAAATAGAAAACAATGAAAAAAATCAACAAAACCAGAAATTGGTTCTTTGAAAGGATCAATAAAATAGACAAACCAACGGCTAGACTGACTAAAGAAAGAAAAAAATAAAAAACGAGAGGAAAATAACCAAAATAAGAAATAAAATTTGAGACATTACGATAAGTACAAACAATATAAAAAGAACCATAACAGATTACTGTGAAAAATTGTACTCCAAGAAATTTGAAAACCTAGATGAAACGGACAAATTCCTAGAAACACAGGACCTACCTAAACTAACACAAGCAGAAATACAAAACCTAAAAAGACCAATAACAAAAGAAGAGGTTGAAGATGTCATTAAAAAAAAAAAACCCAGCAATTAAGAAAGCCTAAGACCAGATGGATACACTGGAGAATTCTACCAAACATTCAGGGAAGAGTTGACGCCAATTGTACTCAATCTCTTCAAAAACATAGAATAGGAAGAAACACTTACCAAACTTTCTACAAAGCCAACATAACCCTGGTAGCTAAACTAGGCAAAGACATCACACACAAAAAAGAAAATTACAGAACCATATCCCTCATGAGCATAGGTGCAAATATTTTCAACAAAATTCTAACTAACAAAATTCAACAATAGGTCGTGGATTGAATTATGTCCCCCCAAAAATGTGTGTATCAACTTGGTTAGGCCATGATTCAAGGTATGCTCTGGTTATACTCCATTTTGTAATTGTGATTGTATGTTAAATAGGATTACAGTGGGATTGTAACACCCCCCTTACTTAGGTCACCTCCCTGATCCAAGGTAAAGGGAGTTTCCTTGGTGCGTGGCCTGCATCACCTTTTATCTCTCAAGAGATAAAAGGAAAAGGAAGCAAACAGAGAGTTGTGGCCCTCATAACCACCAAGAAAGCAGCACCAGGAGCAGAATGCATCCTTTGGACCTGGATCCCTGCACCTGAGAAGCTCCTCGACCATGGGAAGATTGAGGACAAGGACATTCCTCCAGATCTGACAGAGAGAGAAAGGTTTCCCCTGGAGCTGACACCCTGAATTTGGACTTTTAGCCTACTTAACTGTGAGAAAATAAACTTCTCTTTGTTAAAGCCATCCACTTGTGGTATTTCTGTTATAGCAGCACTGGATGACTAAAACAAATATATCAAAAAAATCATACACCTTGATCAGATGGAATTACAAGAATGTTTCAACAGTATCAATCAGTGTAATTCACCACATAAATAAAATAGAAGAACAATATGATCATATTAATTGATGCAGAACAGGCATTTGATAAAACCCAACACCCTTTCCTAATTAAAACCCTCAGCAAAATAGGAATAGAAGGGAAATTTCTCAACATAATCAAGGGCATATATGCAAAACCAAAGCCAGCATTATATTCAATGAAGAAAGACTGAGAACCTTCCCTTTGATAACACTGATAAGAATGCTCATTCTCACCACTCTTATTCAATATTGTACTGGAAGTCCTAGCCAGAGCAATAAGACAAGGAAGAGAAATAAAATGTATCCAAACCAGAAAGGAAGACGTAAAACTATACCTATTTTCAAATGACGTGATCCTATCAATACCTGTTGCCATTGAGTCGATTATGACTTATAGTGACCCTATAGGACAGAGTAGGACTGCCCCATAGGATTTCTAAGGCTCAGCTGGTAGATTCGAACTGTCAACATTTTAGTTAACAGCCGAGCTCTTAACCACTGCACCACGAGCTCTTAACCACTGCACCATCAGGGCTCCGGGAATACACAGAAGACCTTAAAGATTCCACTAAAAAAAAAAAAAAAAAAAAAAACTCCTGAAACTAACAGAAAAATTCAGCAATGTTGCAGGGTACAAGATCAACACACAAAAATCAGTTGGATTCCTCTACACTAACAAAGAATTTTCCGAAAAAGAAATCAAGAAAACAATGCCGTTTACAATTGCCCCCAAAACTGTAAAATGACTAGGAATTAACCTAACTGGGACATAAAAGACTCATACAATGAAAATTATAAAACACTACTACAAGAGACTAAAAGAGATCTACAAAAATAGACACCTCGTGCTCATGGATTGGAAGACAACATAGTGAAAATATTAATACAAACTAAAGTGATCTACAGATAAAATGAAATTGTTATCTAAATCCCAGCAATGTTCATTACTGAAATGGGAAAACTAATAACCAACTTCATATGGAAAGGAAAGAAACCCTAAATAGCCAAAGAAGTATTGAAGAAAAAGAACAGAGCAGGATGCCTCACACTCCCCGATGCACACACTATCCAGCCACTGTAATCAAAATAGCCTGGTTTTGGTTCAACAAGAGACTCACAGACCGGTGGAATAGGATTGAAAACGCAGAAATAAATCTAGCCATCTATGGACAACTGAGTTTTGACAAGAGTTCAAAATCTACTCAGTGAAGAAAAAACAATCTCTTTAATAAATTGTGCTAGAAAGACTGGATATTTACTTGAAGAAACATTAAACTGGACCTATACCTCATACCATACACAAAAATGAACTCAAAATAGATTAAAGACCTAAATGTTAAATCTAAAACTATGAAATTCCTGGATGATAAAATAGGGAGAAAATTATGGAATCTAATCTTTTGTAAAAATAGAATAAAAATCATAACAACAAATGCATGAATAGAAGAAAAAATAGTTAAATGGGACCCCCTGAAAATTTAAAACTTATGCTCATCAAAAGACACTATCAAAAGAGTAAAATGAGAACTTACAAACTGGGGAAAAAGATCTTTGGAAAAGATATGTCAGACAAGGATTTAATCTCCAAAATTTACAGAAAAGTTCAACATAATAACAACCCAGTTATAAAATGGGCAAAGGACATGAACAAAACTCTTCACCAAAGAAGACATTCAACCAGCCAACAAATATACGAAAAGATGCCCAAGACCTCATGATCATTAGCCATTAAAATAGCCAGATACAAATCAAAACAACAATGAGGCACTGTCTTAAAAAACCCAGACTAAAATGGCACTGATTAAAAAAAAAAAAGTGATACCAACAAATGTCGGTGAGGATGTGGGGAGATTTGAACACTTATCCATTGCTGGCTGTTGTTAGATGCTGTCAAGTTGGTTCTGAATCATACTGACCTTATGTACAACAGAATGAAACACTGCCCCATCCTGCACCATCGTCACAATCATTATTACACTTGAGCTCATTGTTGCAGCCTCTGTGTCAACCCAGGGTCTTCCTCTTTTTTGATAACCCTCTACTTTACGAAGCATGGTGTCCTCCTGACACCATGTCTAAAGTACCTCGGATGAAGTCTCATACTCATTTCCAAGGAGCACTCTGGCTGTATCCCAAGACAGACTTGTTCATTCTTCGTTCCATGGTATATTCAATATTCTTTACCAACACCATAATTCAAAGGCATCAGTTTTTCTTAGGTCTTCTTTATTCTTGTCCAGATTTTGTGTGCAAGTGAGGCCAGTCCTCGAAGTGACATGTTTGCTTTTCAACACATTAAAGAGGTCTTTTGTAGCAGATTTGCCCTTTGCAATAGGTCTTTAGATTTCTTGACTGCTGCTTCCATTGGCATTGATTGTGAATCCAAGTAAAATGAAATCCTTGACAACTTAAATATTTTCTCTATTTATCATGATGTTGTTTATCAGTCCAACTGTGAGGAGTTTTGCTTTCTTTATGTTGAGGTGTAATCCACACTGAAGTCTTTGATCTTCATCAGTAAGTGCTTCAGGTCCTCTTTTTTGCAACATGCAAGGTTGTGTCATCTGCATAACGCAGGTTGTTAATGAGCCTTCCTCCAATCCTGATGCCCTGTTCTTCTGCATATAGTCCAGCTTCTCAGATTATTTGCTCAGGAAACAGACTGAATAAGTATGGTGAAAGGATACAACTCTGACACACACCTTTCCTGATTTTAAACCACACAGTGTCCTCTTATGCTGTTCGAATGACAGACTCATAATCTATGTACAGGTTCCTCATGAGCACAATTAAGTGTTCTGGAATTCCTAGTCTTTGCAATGTTATCCACAATGTTAAAATCACACAGTCGAATGCCTTTGCATAGTCAATAAAACACAGGTAAATATATTTCTGGTATTCTCTGCCTTCAGTCAAGATGCATCTGATATCAGGAATGATATCCTTTATTCCATGTCTTCTTCTGAATCCAGCTAGAATTTCTGGCAGTTCCCTGCTGCAACCATTTTTTAATTCTCTTCAGCAAAATTTTACTTGCATGTTATAATGGTTAAGATTGCTTGTCTACTTGGCTGAGCCATGATTCTCAGTACTTTGGCAGCCGTGTTATGTTGTAGTTACTTCCCTACTGAGATTTGATATGTGATCACCCCCATGATGGAATCTGCTATGAGTAGCAGATGGGGAGCTTCTTTGTACCTGTGGCCTTCATCGAGTGTAGGTGGACATTCTGGCTGGGCTCAGGGGCTTTTGCCCATTCTAGACCCTGCAGCTGGCTCCTGTTCTTCAGACCTTCAGTTCTTGGGACTTGAGCTAGCAGCTTACCCGCACTCTTGTCTGCCAATCTTAAGATTCCTGGATCTTCACAGCCTGTGAGTAAGAGTCCTGCTCCCCAACCTTCCCATCTTGGGTTCACCAGCCCCTGCAGCTATGTAAACCAGAGGAATCCCGTGTCCTGGCCCAGGGACTTGGGACATTACAATCTTTACAACCATGTGAACCATTTCCTTGATATAACTCTCTCTGTGTCTCCTCCCTCTCTCTCTCTGTATATATATATATATATATATATACATATATATATGCTTTACTGGTTTTGCTTCTCTAAAGAACCAAGCCTAAGTAAGACACATGTGATATTGATGATATTGTTCAATATTGCTCGATTCTGTTGGATCACCTATCTTTAGAATGGGCACAAATATGGATCTCTTCCAGTTGGTTGGCCAGGTAGCTCTCTTCCAAATTTCTTGGCAGAGAACACAATTAAAGAGAATGTTGACACAAAGTGAAAAATGTAACTAACATCATTGATCAATTTGTGTGGAAACTGTCAAAGGGGAACCTAACTTGCTGTATAAACTTTCACCAAAACACAATAAAATATTATTTTTAAAAAATTGCTGTCAAGTTGATTCCAACTCATAGCGACCCTATATGACAGAGTAGAACTGTTCCACAGGGTTTCCAAGACTGTAATATTCATGGAAGCAGACTGCCACATCTTCCTCCTGCAGAACAGCTGATGGGTTTGAATTACCAACGTTTCAGTTATTAGCTGAGCTCTTAACCACTGTGCAACCAGGGATCCTTGATTCATGGTAATTCACATGAATTTGGAGGTTAACATACTGGACATTGGTATCCTGCTGGGAGCCTCCCTAAAAACAACAGGGAGTTCAACTTGACTTGCAGGTTATGAATGTAAAACCAGTTCTTTGGGTTTGGACTAAAGAGCAAAAATCCCCCAAACTATAAAGGAATTGGAAAATACGTGGATTACTAGATGGGCTCAAAGCCCAGTGTTGCCTCTTCTTAAACCAGATGGAAAATGATAGTAGATTACCAAGAATTAAACAAGGTACCCCACCCATATATGAGGCTATACTTAACATAGCCACTATTCTGGAGCAGCTGACTACATTTTGGGGAATATTGTCTCAGTCATCTAGTGTTGCTGTAACAGAAATACCACAAGTGAATGGCTTTAACAAAGAGAAATTTATTCTCTCACAGTCTAGTAGGCTACAAGTCCAAACTCAGGGCATCAGCTCCAGGGGAAGTCTTTCTCTCTCTATTGGCTCTGGAGGAAGGTCCTGGTCATCAGTCTTCCCCTGGTTGAGGAGCTTCTCAGCGCAGGGACCCCGGGTCCAAAGGACACACTCTTCTCCTTGTGCCCCTTCCTTGGTGGTACTAAGTCGCAACCCTTTACCTGCTTCCTTTTCCTTTTTTTTTTTTCCTTTTTAATTTTTATTGTGCTTTAAGTGAAAGTTTACAAACCAGGTCAGTCTCTCGTACTAAAACTTGCTATAAACTCCTAGTTGCTCTCCCTCTAATGAGACAGCACACTCCCTTCCTCCACTCTCTATTTTCATGTCCGTTTGGACAACTTCTGACTGCCTCTGCCCTCTCATCTCCTCTCCAGACAGGAGCTGCCCACATAGTCTCATGTGTCTACTTGATCCAAGAAGCTCACTCTCCGCCAGTATCATTTTCTATCCCATAATCCAGTCCAATCCCTGCCTGCAGAGTTGGCTTTGGGAATGGTTCTTGTTTTGGGGTAACAGAAGGCCTGGGGTCCATGGCCTCTGGTGTCCTTCTAGTCTCAGTCGGACCATTAAGTCTGGTCTTTTTACAAGAATTTGATGTCTGCATCCCACTGTTCTCGTGCCCCCTCAGGGGTTCTCTGTTGTGTTCCCCATCAGAGCAGTCATTGGTTGTAGCCAGGCACCATCTAGTTCTTCGGGTCTCAGGCTGATGTAGTCTCTGGTTTATGTGGCTCTTTCTGTCTCTTGGGCTCATAATTACCTTGTGTCTTTGGTGTTCTTCATTCTCCTTTGCTCCATATTGGTTGAGACCAATTGATGCATCTTAGATGGCCACTTGCTAGCATTTAAGACCCCAGACCCCACTTTCCAAAGTGGGGTGCAGAATGTTTTCTTAATATATTTTATGCCAATTGACTTAGATGTCCCCTAAAACCATTGTCACCAAGCCCCTGCCCCTGTTATGCTGGCCTTCAAAGCATTCATTTTATTCAGGAAACTTTTTTGCTTTTGGTTTAGTCCAGTTGTGCTGACCTCTCCTGTATTGTGTGTTGTCTTTCCCTTCACCTGAAATAGTTCTTATCTACTATCTAATTAGTGAAAACCCTTGTCCCTCCCTCCCTCCCTCCTCTCATAACCATCAAAGAATATTTTCTTCTCTGTTTATACTATTTTTCAAGTTCTGATAATAGTGGTCTCATACAATATTTGTCCTTTTGCAACTGACTAATTTCACTCAGCAAAATGCCTTTCAGATTCCTCCATGTTATGAAATGTTTCACAGTTTCATCATTGTTCTTTATCGATGCGTAGTATTCCATTGTGTGCACATACCATAATTTGTTTACCCATTTATCCATTGATGGGCACCTTGGTTGCTTCCACCTTTTTCTATTGTAAACACTGCTGCAATGAACATGGGTGTGCATATATCTGTTCATGTAAAGCCTCTTATTTCTCTAGCATATATTCCAAAGAGTGGGATTGCTGGATCGTCTGGTAGTTCCATTTCTAGCTTTTTAAGGATGTGCCAAATCAATTTCCAAAGTGGTTGTACCATTTTACATTCCCACCGGTAGTGTATAAGTGTTCCAATCTCTCCACAGCCCCTCCAACATTTATTATTTTGTGTTTTTTGGGTTAATGCCAGCCTTTTTGGAGTGAGATGAAATCTCATTGTAGTTTTGATTTGCATTTCTCTAATGGCTAATGATCTTGAGCATTTCCTCATGTATCTATTAGCTACCTGAATGTCTTCTTTAGTGAAGAGTTTGTTCATATCCTTTGCCCATTTTTTAATTTGGTTGTCTTTTTGTAGTTGAGTTATTGCAGTATCATGTAGATTTTAGAGATCAGATGCTGATCGGAAATGTCGTAGCTAAAAACTTTTTCCCAGTCTGAAGTTAATCTTTTTACTCTTTCACTGAAATCTTTGGATGAGCATAGGTGTTTGATTTTTAGGTGCTCCCAGGTATCTAGTTTCTCTTTTGCATTGTTAGTAATGTTTTGTATACCATGTATGCCATGTATGAGGGCTCCTAGTGTTGCCCCTATTTTTTCTTCTGTGATCTTTATCGTTTTAGATTTTATATTTAGGTCTTTGATTCATTTTGAGTTAGTTTTTGTGCATAGTGTGAGGTATGGGTCTTGTTTCGTTTTTTTGCAGATGGATATCCAGTTATGCTAGCACCATTTGTTAAAAAGACTCTCTTTTCCCCATTTAACTGACTTTGGGCCTTTGTCAAATATCAGCTGCTCATATGTGGATGGATTTCTGTCTGGATTCTGAATTCTGTTCCATTGGTCTATGTATCTGCTGTCGTACTAGTACCAGGCTGTTTTGACTACTGTGGCAGTATGATAGGTTCTAAAATCAGGTAGAGCAAGGGCTCCCACTTTGTTCTTCTTTTTCAGTAATGCTTTACTTATCCAAGGCCTCTTCCCCTTCCATATGAAGTTGGTGATTTGTTTCTCCATCTCATTAAAAAATGTCATTGGAATTTGGATTGGAATTGCATTGCGTCTATAGATGGCTTTTGGTAGAATAGACATTTTTACAATGTAAAGTCTTCCTATCCATGAACAAGGTATGTTTTTCCACTTATGTAGGTCTCTTTTGGTTTCTTGAGGTAGTGCCTTTCCCTTTCCTTTATCTCTTGTATGATAAAAGGTGGTACAGGCCACACACTTTTATATTGAGTCAGGGAAGTGACTTTAGTAAGGGTGTTACAATCTCACCTTAGTCCTGTTTAACATAAATTTACAATCACAAAATGGAGGATAACCACACAGTACTGGGAATCACGGCCTAACCAAGTTGACACATATTTTGGGGTGACACAATTCAATCCATGACAAATATCATACTGTTTTAGATTTGTCAATGCTTTTTTTCAGTGTTCTCCTCAGCCAGGTTGCTCAAGATGTTTGCTTTCATATGGGAAGGGAGACAACGGATTTTCCAAGTGTTACCCCCAAAGAAATTTGGATAGTCCTACAATTTGTCATGGCATGGTAGCTCAAAATCTAGGTATCATCCACCTTCTAGGCAGTACATATGAAATAGTATGTAGATGATATCATGTTATTCTCCAGTGATTGGAGTCTTGCAAAGATGGCAGCTAACTTAGTAGTGGAACACCTCCAACAGTGAGAATAGGCTATAAATCCACTAATAATACAGGCACTGGAGTCATCTGGTCAAGTAAGACCTGAATTGGCCTGCAGTAGTTATAGATAAAATCACTGTCTTTTACTGTCTCCAGATGGTTAAAGAAATACAAGCTTTTGTGGGGTTATTACGATATTTAAGAGCCTTTATCCTGCGCTGGATACAATGCCTTCAATCACTATATAGACTAATGAAAAGGGGATTACCTGGGACTGGGGGAAAGTCACAAGAAAATTGTTTCACCTAAGACAAGACCCCGGTACATGCCCAAACACAAGAGGCTATAGAAGGAGGGGTGCCTTTTGAACTAGATGTTACTGAAGATGGCATGGGATGGGCCTTGTGATAGAGAAAAGAATAAGCATAAGTAGCCTATGGGATTCTGGTCACAGTTATGCAAGGATGAGGAGACACCCTACACTTTGGTAGAAAAACAGTTCTTGGCCATGTACAATGCATTATTGCAAATGGAAGCCTACATTAGAGAAACACAAGTCGAAGTGAAAACAGCATACCCTATCAAGGGGTGGGTAGAGGGCCTCTTTTCCAAGAAGTCAGCTGTGGCACAGAGTTGGTAAGGTGGCATGCCTATTTGGAACAACATGGTAAGTGGTCCCCTAGCCCGCTCTTCGAAGAGTTACAGAAATATTTGAGACCTATCAACTTTCCAAAGTGACTGTACCATGTTGCAGCACACACAGTGAATTCCCAATGGGCAATATAGAAGCAGATGCCCTAGCTGCAATGAGGACCATTGTCCTCAGTGATCATTTATATATAGCCATGTAGATGCATAAGGGAGTGCTGAGGTATTCAAATCACATGGAAACTAGCCCAAGGAGCACACTCTCCATTACCAGCAAAGAAGCAGAATGGGCTATTGAGGAGTGTCCTGTATGTTGCCCCAAGTTCCCCGCCCCACTTAAGGATAAGACTAAACCAAAAAAACCCTCAAACTCATAAAGTTTCCAAGGAGTGGCTGGTGGATTCAAATTGCCTGCCTTTTGGTTAGCAGCCAAGCTCTTAACAACTATGCCAGTAGGGCTCCAAGGATAAGACACAGCATATTAAAATAGGTGAGGTAAGATTTGGCAATTGATTTTATCAGCCCCCTCCCTAAAAGTAAGGGATATTGATTTACTGGCACACATGTGGACACCTACAGTGGATTACTCCAAGCTTTCCCTACTACAAGAGCCAATCAGACTGCCACCACTTTAGGTTTGGAATAACTAATCTCCATGTATGTTACTCTTAAGGTGATCAGGAGTCTTGCTTTACAGAGTTCCTTGTGCTGCAGTTGTTAAGAGCTTGGCTGCTAACCAGAAGGCTGGCAGTTCAAATCCACCAGCCACTCTTTGTAAACCCTATGGGGCAGTTCTACTCTGCCCTATAGGGTCGCTGTGAATCAGAATCAACTCGATGGCAACAGGTTTGGTTTTTTTGTTTGTTTTTTGTGCTGCATGGGCCAAGAAAGAAAGCATAGACTGGCACTTTCACCTACCTTCTAATTCTCAGGTTGCAGGATTAATTCAAAGGAAAAATGACCTCCTTGGGGGAAAAAATAAGAACATTGACTGTCTTGCCTTACCTTGTGCCACTGTGCTGTTATTTTTCCTGAGGCTCTAAAAGCATTAAATAAAGTTCCCACTATAGGAAAGTGATTGTCATTTCAGCAGTTAGGTAGTGAGCCACCCCAGGTCAAGCTATGAGGATATGGAAGACAGCACTGGAAGCATTCATGCCAGAGTTGGATGCCACCCAGGGGCAGATTAACCAGTAAGCAAGGTACTCCTAGACTTATAGAAAGCAATACAAACAGACATAATTGTGTTTACCTACTAATCTGTAGTGAACAATTTCACATGGATTTAACCACATCTTTGCATACCTTGTTTATTGGGTAATCCGTCCCTGTCACCACCCGACATGTACTAACACAGGATGCCAGTGAGCATCACACTTTGTCTTAGTCATCCAGTGCTGCTATAATAGAAATATCACAAGTGGGTGGCTTTAACAAAAGGAAATTTATTTTCTCATAGTCTAGTAGGCTACAAGTCCAAATTCAGGGAGTCATTTCCAGGGGAAGGCTCTGTCAGCTCTGGAGGAAGGCCCTTGTCATCAACCTTCCCCTGGACTAGAAGCTTCTCCATGCAGAAACCATGGGTCTAAAGGATGCGCTCTGCTCCAAGTGCTGCTTTCTTGGTGGTATTAGGCCCCCCATGTCTCTCTGCTCACTTCCACTTCTCTGTTTTATAACTCAAAAGAGGTTGGCTCAAGACACAATCTAATCTTGTAGATCTCTTCAACATAACTCTGGTTAATCCATCTATTAACTTCATAGTGATAGGATTCACAAGATATAGGAAAATCATATCAGATGACAATATGGTGGACAGTTACGCAATACTGGGAATCATGGCATAGCAAATTTGACAGATATTTTGGGGGGACACAATTCAATTCATGACATTCCACCATTTGGCCCCCCAAAATTCATGTCCTTGTCACATGTAAAACACATTCATCCCACCATATCATAGCAAAAGTCTTAAATCAACTCCAAGTCCAAAATCCAAAAATTCTTCCTCATCTGTGAAATCAAGAATATGAGTTATCTGCTTTCAGAGTACAATGGTGGAACAGGCATAAGCTAGACATTTCCATTACAAATGGAAGAAATTGCAGGGAAAGAAGGCATAACAGGCACCAAGCAAGTCAGCAGAACACATTACATTAGCCCTCAAGGCTTGAAAATAATCCTTTGTTCTCTGAGACCATTTACACAATGGCCCTGCGCTCCAGACTCTAGGTATTGACTGCACTCTCTGGATTCTGCATGGAGGCCCCTTAGTTCTGGGCTTCAGCTCTGCCTTCCAGGCTCACTGGAACAGGAACTCCATTCCTTCAGCTTTAGGGGCACCATTCTCCTGGTCCATATGTGTGGCCACCACCCTTAGAAACACCAGAGGCTATGGTTCCACCTTTGAAACTCCAGAGGTCGTGGTCATACCTTTTGATACTGAGGCAGCTCAGCTTCTGTGTTCCTGGTTTCTTCAGCTTCTGCTTCCTGGTTCCTTAGCATATTGGCCCCTTGGCCCCAAGCCCACATCTGCCCTGCTGGGGCAAGTGTCCCAAAGTTCTGTAGCTCCACTGATAAGTGCCTGGAGCCACCCCACTCCACCAGTAAACTTCAGCAGAAAGGCAATCAGCTGTCTTGCTCTTTGGGTCAGCAGGCCTTGCTCCACTGATAAGTGCCCAGAGGCACCCCACTCCATCAGGAAGCCTCCTGCACAAATGCACTCAGCTCTCTTGCTCCATGGGTTGGCTTCAGCACTGTCTGGTGCTGGTCTCCTGGTTCTGCTGCTGCCAGTTCTCTGCCACTGCCATTTCTCTGCTCCTGCTTGTCACCATCTGTGTCATCTCCTGTGTTAGTAGTTCTCCTCACTTTCTTCTGAGTCCTCTATCCATTCACAGTTTCAAAACCACTTCCACATTTTAAGTTATCTCTTAAAGCAGCACCCCGCTCCCAGTATCAAATTCTGTTTTAGTCATCTAGTGCTGCTATAACAGAAGTACTACAAGTAGACAGCTTTAACAAAGAGAAATTTCTTTTTCTCACAGTCTAGTAGGTTAGAAGCCCAAATTCAGGGCATCAGCTCCAGGGGAAGGCTTTCTCTGTCAGCTTTGGAGGAAGATCCTTGTCGTCAAACTTTCCCTGGACTAGAAGCTTCACCAGGCAGGAACCCCAGGTCCAAAGGGTGTACTCTGCTCCCAGCACTACTCTCTTGGTGGTATGAGACCCCCGTGTCTCTCTACTTGCCTTTCTCTTTTATATCTCAAAAGAGATTGGCTCAAGACACAATCTAATCTTGTAGATCTCATCAACATAACTGCCGCTAATCCGTCTCATTAACATCATAGTGATAGAATTTACAACACATAGGAAAATCACATCAGATGACAAAATGGTGGGCAATCACACAATACTGGGAATCATGGCATAGCCAAGTCAACAGATATTTTGGGGGGATGCAATTCAATGATGACACCCCTGAAGAGAGGAAAATCCACTGGGGCACCCAATGACAGGGAATGGGTAGGACTCCTACTGCTAATAAGGCAAGAGGATTACCCTCCCCTACCTTTAGCTCTGTGTTTCTCAATGGGACAATGGGACACCAGGAAGAAAGTAGGTGGCAATGAGATGGACGTCAACCTACTACACGAGGAAAACCTGTCTGCAACAATGCAATGGATCTCACCCTCCTTCTTGACAAGTAACACTGACAAACAGGACCCCCTTGGGTGCACTCAGCCAAGGAGATCCCCACAAGCTGCAGAAGTAGTAGTAGAAGGTGGAAATAATACTAGTCACATTTTAATAGAAAAGGATGAGTGCCCTGATTTTGTTCCTAATAAATTTCTTTCTTTCCACTAAAAGATATTCACCCATAGTACTGGAAATGTTATTTTATGTCTTAGATTGAGATTTTGCAGAAATTTGTCTATTCAGCCTTGAATGACACTGAGCACAGACTGGTTGCCTTAAATGAAGAAATGGAGAAGGTGGTGTTAAGAAATCGGATGGCTTTGGACATAATCACTGTGGGGCAAGGAGGCACTGGTGCTTTAATAAAAATTGAATATTTATATATTTCTGAAAATGAGGCCTTAGTGAATCACTTCCTCATACATTTACAGACACAATTAGATAGAATTGAACATCTTGGAGATGATACTTGCATGACAGAAATCAAGGGGTGATTTTCTGATGGAAAAAAAATTACTTTTTAGGAATATTTTGTTGTTCTTGCCTTTATTGTTAATGTGAGTGTTGCTTACAATGTTTTACAAAATTGGGACATAAGTACCTGACATTATTCCCCTTCCATTTGGGCTCAGGGAAGACCGAGGAAGAGGCAGGCCTGTGAGGTTTTAAGAGCTGGGCAGGAAGGGGTGGATCGTGAGGGCCATGAACAATACAAGATGAGTCCTGCTGACAAAAGACTCTGGGAAAGAACCAGACTGCAGACTGTCTGACTGACCAGTGACCAGGGCCAAGAAAAAACACACTAAACACGTGACTTCATGATAACGTCAGTTGGAACCCATTAACTAACACAAAAGCGACAGCATCCATCATCTCTTTTCCTGGTCCTCCTGCATGTTTCCTAGCACTAGGTATACATACTCAGCCCCAACACTGTCCTGCATGGACCTCTATCCAGGTGACTCAACACATCTCTGTCAATCATGGGAATCTCGGCACTGACCTTTGTCTGTAAATTCCCAAATAAAAGCTAGATCTGATCAATCTGGCTTTTTCTGCCTGTTTTTTCAGAAACTGACCTGTGTCCCTCTGAGCCACTTCTGCTGGTCCAGCTGAGTGCAACAAACACATGTGACCAGAATAAATATTACTCCGATTGTAACCATTTCATTTCAAGAAGAGATTTAAGAGAGCAATCAAAAGAATTACAATTTTTTTAAATATGTTTTATTTTAAAAAATCAATGATTTAAGGAATAAATACAGGTAGTCCCCAACTTACATGAGGTTGCATTCCAAGGACTCCAATGTAAGTCAGCTCTGACATAAGTCAAATATCTCATTTTTAATTTTTTTTTTACTATTGCCTTGTATTATCAGTATCTTTATAAATCATGACATTGAACATCTATGAGTGAACATCTGAGAATGATAACATCAGCAAATTACTCATTGCAGCATTTTATGTAGTACGTATTACTAGTGATAAGATGTACAAAAAAAAAACAGAGGTCCTAAGTGCAGTTCATCATAACTCGAACATGGCGTAAGCTGGGGACTACCTGTATAAGACATACTAAGTTAGATTTAACATCCAGTTTTCTTCCTTCCCAGAACAGCTTCTTTAGGTATGGAGAGGAGGCAAATGATGAGAAAGAAAACAAATCATTCTATCAGGACATATTTCTTATAAATGCCCACAGTGGGGGGAGTGAAACTCTAAAATGCTCTGACAATCACAGTAAGTATTTATTAGATATCTGCTAATAAACTTGAGATATAACTGTGTGGGGTGATTCAGAGAACCCACAGAAAGGCCATTATTGACATTAAGGTTTTACTTGTTGGTGCTTCCTTTTATTTATTATATTTTATTAGAAACTCTGTATTATTAATTTGAAAAGTTTCCACCATGAGCTATTTTATAATTGCTATTGTGAAAAATACTGACTAACGGCAAGATGCTAAAAAATTGCTAGTGCATTCCAGGATCACACCTTCCATTTTTGTTCAAATCTTCACTGGGAAAAAAAACAGGATCTTAGCTTTAGATCCCTACATCATGCCTCATTGCACCATTGGCCTCTGACTAGTCTAAGCAGAGAAGTATGAAAAACTAAAGAAGGATTTTCATCACCTTTCTATTTACTTCTTGAAGTTCCTCATTGTCACACATAATCTGATCTGTGAAAAAGGAGAAAAAACACATATGGACATAAAACAGTTACTGGTCTTCAAAAACTTACACAGTTGTGTAATTTGAAGAGGCTTTGGCAGGTGTGTGGTTTGGCTGTTTTTTGTGACTGCTTCTTAAAAAAAAAGCTTCTTAAAAAAACTAAGCCCCCCTATATTCCTATAGCTGCACACTGCTGAGATATGAAAGAAATCTTTATTCAAACTACCTCTACAAAAACCAAGTACTGTCTCATTTAAAACCTGCTGATTTCTTGTCTAAATTGTGCTATCATCTAATTCAACATGTTTTCTATTACTAAGAACAGGCTTCAATTGAAAAGGAAAACTGAACAACAGAATCAATGCAAATCAACCCTGAAACTCCAAGGCAAGCAATTGATACTTATGTCAGTGCTAGAGTTTAATTAGGCCCTCTTACACTCTTACGAGACTTTACTTAAGAAAATAGCTCAAAGGAAGAATCAAACTATTATCATAAAGACGTTTATTGTAGGATTATTCATAACAGGAAAAAAAGACAATATAATAATGAATAACGGTATGTTCACTGAGAGGAATATTACCCAGTCATTGAAAATCATTGAGCAACATAAAGATATTTAGAAAGTAGTAAGATACAAATGTATATTATGATCATAATCATATTAAAATATTTATGTATTTGGACAAAGACTAACAGGGAATAAACAAAAATAAAAACAAATTAGGGTACGAGGCTTAGGGATGATTCATTTTTTCTTGTTTTTCCAAAATTGATTTTGCAATACCTGATCTGGAGCCTCACAAAATCTGACATCATTCAGTATCAAGTCCCAGAACACTGGACCTTTTAAGACTGGGTCAAAAAAAAAAAAAAAACCCAATGCAGTGGAGTGTATTCTGACTCATAGCAACCCTATAGGACAGAGTAGAACAGCCCCATAGGGTTTCCAAGGCCTTAAATATTTAGGGAAGCAGACTGGAGTAGCTGGTGAGCTCGAAGCACCTACCCTTCAGTTAGCAGCCGAGTGCTTTAACCACTGCATCACCAAGGCTTCTTCAGACTGGGCAAAAAACAAGCCAAACCCATTGCCATCAAGTCGATTCCAACTCATAATGACCCTGTAAGACAGAGAACTACCCCATACAGTTTCCAAGGAGTGGCTGGTGGATTTGAACTGCCGACCTTTCCGTTAGCAGCCAAGCGCTTAACCACTGAGCCACCAGGACCTCTAAGACTAGGCCATGAACCCTAAATACTTAATGGTACATTCATATAATGAGTCGACACAGACAGGTTTTTAAGTGTTTTAGAAAAATATGTATAATGGTAGGGAGAAACACTTGGTGGCATGTGGTTAAATATATTACCCACTTTGTTTAGGTAGATGGATGGTTGATTGATAGATAAGTGATACCTAGTGCCGTCGAGTTGATTCCGACTCCTAGCGACCCTATAGGACAGAGTAGAACTGCCCCATAGAGTTTCCAAGGAGCGCCTGGCGGATTCAAACTGCTGACCCTTTGGTTAGCAGCGGTACCACTTAACCACTACGCCACCAGGGTTTCCGGATAAGTGATAGGCGATTGATAGATAGGTAGACAGAGAAAGAGATATGACTGTTAGGATAGATGCCAAAATTATTATCTCTGGGTAGTACAATTTCAGTGAGCTTTATTTTCTTCTGCGTGTTTTTCTGTTTTCCAGATTTTCTACAATGAATACGTTTTATATTTATAATTGTAAATAAACTATAAATTCTATTTTTAAAATAAAAAACCCGTATCTCTCAGGAGACCCTCAATATAATTAACTTCTGATCTGCCCTAATTCCTCATGACTGACTCCTGTTCTACTCAAATTTTCTGACTTTTGCTTTATTCATCCTATTTGGTTCTGGAAATACAAGTCTCTGGTGACGTGATGATTCCCCCTGAATTCTATCACCATTTAACCCCTATTTTGTTGCAAAGCACACGCATTTGACTCTCTGCTTCAACTCTAGATCTTTCCCATTTTCAGCTGATATCAGCTGGGGCTGGGATTTTCTCCTAAACCAAAAAACCAAACCCGTTGCCATGGAATCAATTCCGACTGATAGCGACCCTAAGGATTTCCTCCTGGGCTCTTTTATCTCCTCAGCTGATTCTTGATTTTACCCGACACAGAGCCCTGCCTCAGGTGGCTCTTTGCTGCCCTCTCCTGATAGCAAGTGGAACCACCCCAGCTGCTCCAGGAAATCTACCAACTCCCAATATTCAAACAAAACTTGTTGCTGGGTGCCATTGAGTAGATTCTGACTTATAGGGACCCTATATGACAGAGTAGAACTGTTTCATAGGGTTTACTAGGCTGTAATCTTTATGAGAGCAGATCACCAAGTCTTTTCTTCCACAGAGCAGCCAGTGGGTTTGAACCAATTAAGCATTGTGCCACCAGGGCTCTTTACAATGTTAGAATCTGGCAGTTAGGGAGGGTGGTGCTAGAATTCACATGCTGAGAACGTTTTATACACATTAGAAGACACTGCACTTCTAGCAATTTTGGAGTCTAATTTGCCAAAATAAAACTATTACTAGTCACAGCTTCACCTAAGACTTGCATACTTGGAAATTCTGGGAGTATTGAAGGTGCAGTTTTCAGTAGTCCCATACGTTTTCTGAGTTAAATTTCAAAAATGGAATCAGTGCCTTGGTGAGAACATGTTGCAGGAACATGCTCTGTTGCAGGTACTTCAGCCTGTGCCAACAACTGTCAAAAACATAAAGTACTGATGCTTCTCCAATAAACCTCTTGGATGAACACGTATAACCATTCACAGAGACCCAAGAAAACTTCTCTGTAGGAAATGATGCATTGCTGCATGTCTCCAAAAATAAAGGCCAACTCCTGTTAGGAATGATGTACAGTCAGGTCCCTGGGTTCTTGCTAATAGCATCAGCAGAGCAAAAGCATATGTTGGTTCAGATTGAATAATCCCTGCTCCAACTCCACAAACCAAATACTTGGTATCTCCTTGCAGATTAAAGAATGTGAAGAGCAGATTCTACTCAAAGTGATGTTCAGGAACTGTTTGAACACTTCTGAATATTTGATGCCAGGGGATCTTGATTCTTCACTGAATTGTCTTGACCAGTCTTTTCAGTGATATTCATAAAGGCAGTGAGGACAGGATAAGGATCAAATCCACTGATTCTGCCAGCTTTGGCATAGAGATCTTCCACAGCAACATCTCAGTTTGCCCTCGGAGAGTATTTTGAGGGCTGCCCCTTCCCGTACACATTCTGGATTGTATTCAGGGATCTGCCCCCCACGCGCAGGCCACCAAAGGCCACAGAGGAAGCTGACTCTCTCCCTTTACACTCAGTTCCAGAGTGGACCTAATTCCTCTGGCTAATTCTAGTCCATAAAATAGGAGGGGAGACTGCCGATGGGCTTCTGAAACAGTTTCTACTAAAAAACAGCCAGCTTCCTTTTTTTTTTATATATATATTGTGCTTTAAGTGAAAGTTTACAAATCAAGTCAGTCTCTCATGCAAAAACTTATATACATCTTTTTTTTTTACACACTCCCGATTGCTCTCCCCCTAATGACACAGCCCACTCCCGCCCTCCACTCTCTTTTCCTGTCCATTCTGCCAGCTTCTAACCCCTCTACCCTCTCATCTCCCCTTCAGAGAGGAGATGCC
Source organism: Elephas maximus indicus (assembly GCF_024166365.1). NCBI lineage: Eukaryota > Metazoa > Chordata > Mammalia > Proboscidea > Elephantidae > Elephas > Elephas maximus. Next base: position 25,897,148 of record NC_064829.1, read on the forward strand.
AACATAGACTCAAGTGTCCACCTGATCCAAGAAGCTCACTCCCCACCAGCATCCCCCTCCAACCCATTGTCCAGTCCAATCCCCGTCTGACGAGCTGGCTTTTGGAATGGTTCCTGTCCTGGGCCAGCAGAAGGTCTGGGGGCCATGACCACCGGGGACCTTCTAGTCTCAGTCAGACCATTAAGTCTGGTCTTTTTATGAGAATTTGGGTTCTGCCTCCCACTGCTCTCCTGCTGCCTCAGGGGTTCTCTGTTGTGTTACCTATCAGGGCAGTCATCGGTTGTAGCCAGGCACTATCTAGTTCTTCTGGTCTCAGGCTAATGTAGTCTCTGCTTTATGTGGCCCTTTCTGCTTCTTGGGCTCATAATTACCTAGTGTGCTTGATGTTCTTCATTCCCCTTTGATCCACATGGGTTGAGACCAATTGATGCATCTTAAACCACCGCTTGCTAGCATTTAAGACCCCAGACGCCAATCTCCAAAGTGGGATACAGAATGTTTTCTTAATAGATTTTATTATGCCAATTGACTTAGATGTCCCCTGAAACCATGGTCCCCAGACGCCTGCCCCTGCTACGCTGGCCTTCGAAGCATTCAGTTTATTCTGGAAACTTCTTTGCTTTTGGTTTAGTCCAGTTGTGCTGACTTCGCCTGTATTGTGTGTTGTCTTCCCCGTCACCTAAAGTAGTTCTTATTTACTATCTAATTAGTGAATACCCCTCTCCTACCCTACCTCCCTCCCCCCTCTCATAACCATCAAAGAAAATTTTCTTCTCCTTTTCAACTATTTCTCGTGTTCTTATAATAGTGGTCTTATGCACTATTTTTCCTTTTGCAACTGACTAATCTCACTCAGCATAATGCCTTCCAGATTCCTCCATGTTATATGTTTCACAGATTCATCACTGTTCTTTATCGACGTGTAGTATTCCATTGTGTGAATATACTATAATTTATTTATCCATTTATCCGTTGATGGGCACCTTGGTTGCTTCCACTTTTTGCTATTGTAAACAGTACTGCAATGAACGTGGGTGTGCATATATCTGTGTAAAGGCTCTTATTTCTCTAGGATATATTCCAAGGAGTGGGATTGCTGGATCGTACGGTAGTTCTACGTCTCACTTTTCAAGGAAGCTCCAAACAGATTTCCAAAGTGGTTGTACCATTTTACATTCACACCAACAGTGTATAATAGTTCCAGTCTCTCCACAGCTTCTCCAACAATTATTGTTCTGTGTTTTTTGGATTAAAGCCAGCCTTGTTGGAGTGAGATGAAATCTCATTGCAGTTTTGATTTGCATTTCTCTAATGATTAATGATCACGAGCATTTCCTCATGTATCTGTTAGCTACCTGAACGTCTTCTTTAGTGAAGTGTCTGTTCATATCTTTTGCCCATTTTTTAATTGGGTTATTTGTCTTTTTGTAGTTGAGTTTTTGCAGTATCATGTAGATTTTAGAGCTCAGACGCTGATTGGAAATGTTATAGCTAAAAACTTTTTCCCAGTCTGTAGGTAATCTTTTTACTCTTTTGGTGAAGTCTTTGGATGAGCATGGGTGTTTGATTTTGAGGAGTTCCCAGTTATCTAGTTTTTCTTCTGCATTGTTAGTAATGTTTTGTATACTGTTTATGCCATGTATTAGGGCTCCTAATGCTATCCCTATTTTTTCTTTCATGGTCTTTTAGATTTTATATTTCAGTCTTTGACCCATTTTGAGCTTGTTTTTGTACATGGAGTGAGGTATGGGTCTTGTTTCATTTTTTTGCTGATGGACATCCAGTTATGCCAGCACCATTTGTTAAAAAGACTCTCTTTTCCCCATTTAACTGTTTTGGGGCCTTTGTCAAATATCAACTGCTCATATATGGATACATTGATGTCTGGATTCTCAATTCTGTTTCATTGGTCTATGTATCTATTGTTGTACCTGTACCAGGCTGTTTTGACGACTGTGGCAGTATAATAGGTTCTAAAATCAGGTAGAGTGAGGCCTCCCACTCTGTTCTTCTTTTTCAACAATGCTTTACTTATCCAGGGCCTCTTTTCCCTCCATATGAAGTTGGTGATTTGTTTCTCCATTTCATTAAAGAATCTCGTTGGAATTTGGATCAGAATTGCACTAAATCTATAGATTCCTTTTGGTAGAATAGACGTTTTTATAATGTTAAATCTTCCTATCCATGAGCAGGGTATGATTTTCCACTTATGTAGGTCTCTCTGGTGTCTTGCAGAAGTGTTTTGTAGTTTTTTTGTATAAGTCTTTTATGTATCTGGTAAGATTTATTCCTAAGTATTTTATCTTCTTGGGGGCTACTGTAAATGGTATCGATTTGGTGATTTCCTCTTCATTGGTCTTTTTGTTGGTGTAGAGGAATCCAACTGATTTTTGCATGTTTATCTTGTATCCCAATACTCTGCTGAACTCTTCTATTAGTTTCAGTAGTTCTCTTGAAGATTCCTTAGGGTTTTCTGTGTATAAGATCATGTCATTTGCAAATAGAGATACTTTTATTTTTTTCTTGCTAATCTGGATGCCCTTTATTTCTTTATCTTGCCTAATTGCTCCGGCTAGGACCTCCAACACAATGTTGAATAAGAGCAGTGATAAAGGGCGTCCTTTTCTGGTTCCCGATCTCAATGGGAATGCTTTCAGGCTCTCTCCATTTAGGGTGACGTTGGCTGTTGGCTTTGTAAAATTCACTTTATTATGTTGAGGAATTTTCCTTCTATTCCTGTTCTGCTGAGAGCTTTTATCAGAAATGGGTGTTGAACTTTGTCAAATGCCTTTTCTGCATCAATTGATAAAATCATGTGATTCTTGTCTTTTGTTTTGTTTACATGATAAAAAAAAATTACTTTAATTGTTTTTCTAATGCTGAACCATCCCTGCATGCCTGGTATGAATCCCACTTGGTCATGGTGAATTGTTTTTTTCATATGTTGTTGAAGTCTATTGACTAGAATTTTGTTGAGGATTTTTGCATCTAAGTTCACGAGGGATAAAAAAAAAAAAAATAGGTCTGTAATTTTCTTTTTCAGTGGTGTCTTTACCTGGTTTTGGTATGAGGGACATGGTGGCTTCATAGAATGAGTTTGGTAGTATTCTGTCCTTTTCTATGCTCTGAAATACCTTTAGTAGTAGCGGTGTTAACTCTTCTCTGAAAGTTTCGTAGAACTCTGCAGTGAAGCCGTCCAGACCAGGGCTTTTTTTTTGTTGGGGGTTTTTTGGTTACCTTTTCAATGTCTTCTTTTGTTATGGGTCTATTTAGTTGTTCTACCTCTGTTTGTGTTAGTTTAGGTAGGCAGTGTATTTCTAGAAACTCAACCATTTCTTCTAGGTTTTCAAATTTGTTAGATTACAATTTTTCATAGTAGCCTGATACGATTCTTTTAATTTCAGTTGCGTCTGTTGTAATATCGCCCATCTCATTTCTTATTTGGGTTATTTGCTTCCTCTCCTGTTTTTGTTTCATCAGTTTGGCCGATGGTTTATCAATTTTGTTGACTTTTTCCAAGAACCAGCTTTTGGTCTTAATTCTTTCAATTGTTTTTCTATTTCATTTAGCTCACCTCTAATTTTTATTATTTGTTTTCTTCTGGTGCCTAAGGGTTTCTTTCGTTGCTCACTTTATATTTGTTAAAATTGTAGGGATAATTCTTGGATTTAGGACCTTTCTTCTTTTTGGATGTGTGCGTTTATTGTTATAATTGACCTCTGAGCACCGCTTTCGCTGTGTCCCAAAGGTTCTGATAGGAAATGTTTCCATTCTCATTGGATTCTACGAATTTCTTTATTCCATCCTTAATGTCTTCTACAGCCCAGTCGTTTTTTGAGCAGGGTATTGTTCAGTTTCCAAGTGTTTGATTTCTTTTCCCTGCTTTTTCTGTTATTGATTTCCACTTTTATGGCCCTATGGTCAGAGAAGATGCTTTGTAATGTTTCAATGTTTTGGATTCTGCTAAGGCTTGCTTATGACATAATATGTGGTCTATTCTAGAGAATGTTCCATGTGCACTAGAAAAGAAAATATACGTAGTTGCTGTTGGGTAGAGTGTTCTGTATTTATCTATGAGGTCAAGTTGGCTTATTGTTGCATTTAGCTCTTACGTGTCTTTATTGAGCTTCTTTCTAGATGTCCTGTCCTTCACCAAAAGTGGTGTGTTGAAGTCTCCTACTGTTATTGTGGAGCTGCCTATCTCACTTTTCAATGCTGATAGAGTTTGTTTTATGTATCTTGCAGCCCTGTCATTGGGTGCATAAATATATAATATGATTATATCTTCTTGGTATATTGTCCTTCCTTATCCTTTATGACGGATTTAACTTTAAAGTCTATTTTGTCAGAAATTAATACTGCCACTCCTGCTCTTTTTTGATTGTTGTTTGATATATTTTTTTTTCCATCCTTTGAGTTTTAATTTGTTTGTGTCTCTAAGTCTGAGGTGTGTCTCTTGTAGGCAGCATATACACAGATCGTGTTTTTTAATCCATTCTGCCACTCTCTGTCTCTTTATTGGTGCATTTAGCCCATTTACATTCAGCATAATTATGGACAGGTATGAATTTAGTGCTATTATTTTGATGTCTTTTTTTGTGTGTTGTTGACAGTTTCTTCCCACTTAATTTTATGTACTGAGTAGATTATATATTATCCTTTCCTCATATTCATTGTTGTTGATTTTGTTTCTGCTGAGTCTCTATTTTTTTCTTGTATTTTATTTTGATGTGTAGGACAGTTTGTCTCCTTTGTGGTTTCCTTATTTACCCCTATTTTTCTAAATTGAAACTTAACTTTTAATCTTTGTATTGCCTTATTTTCCTCTCCATATGGAAGATCTATGACCACATTTCTTAGTCCCTCTGTATTGTTTTAATGTTGTCTTCTTTTACATAATAACATTGATGTTACCCTGTTTTGAGTATTTTTTTTATCTTGCTTTGTTTTTTTGATTTTCCTGTCTGGGTTGACTTCTGATTGCTCTGCCCAGTGTCCTAATCTTAGATGAATACCTAATATTATTGATATTCTAACCAAAGAACTCCTTTTAGCATTTCTTGTATTTTTGGTTTGGTTTTTATGAATTCCCTAAACTTCTGTTTATCTGGAAATGTCCTAATTTCACCTTCATATTTAAGAGATAGTTTTGCTGGATATATGATTCTTGGCTGGCAATTTTTTTTCCTTCAATTTTTTGTATAAGTCATCCCACCGTCTTCTTGCCTGCATGGTTTTTGCCAAGTAGTCCGAGCTTATTCTTATTGGCTCTCCTTTGCAGGTGACTTTTCGTTTATCCCTAGCTGCTCTTAAAATTCTCTGTTTATCTTTGGTTTCGGCAAGTTTGGTTATAATATCTTAGTGTCTTTCTTATAACATCGACCTTATGTGGAGTTCAATGAGCATCTTCGATAGATATCTTCTCATCTTTCAGGATATCAGGGAAGTTTTCTGCCAACAAATCTTCAACAATTCTCTCTGTATTTTCTGTTACCCCTCCCTGTTCTGGTACTCCAATCACTCGTAGGTTATTTCTCTTGATAGAGTCCCACATGACTCTTAAGGTTTCTTCATTTTTTTTAATTCTTTTATCTCATTTTTCCTCAAATATATTAGTGCCAAGTGCTTTATCTTCAAGTTCAGAAATTCTGCCTTCCTCTTGCTCCATTCTGCTCCTCTGACTTTCTATTGAGTTGTCTACTTTTGTAATTTTATTGTTAATCTTCTGAGTTTCTGATTGCTGCCCGTCTGTGCTGAATAATCTTTTTAATTTCTTTAATTGCTTTATCTGTGTGTTCCTTGGCTTGTTCTGCGTATTGCCTCATTTCCTTCTTCATGTCTTGAAGGTTCCTGTATATTAATCTTTTGTATTCTGACTCTGGTAATTCCAGGAAGGCACTTTCATCTAGAAGATCCCTTGATTCCTTTTTTTGAGAGCATGTTGAGGTGATCATGGCCTGTTTCTTTATGTGACTTGATATTGACTAGTGTCTCTGAGCCATCCATAAGTTATTGTATTAGTTTATTTTATGTTTGCTTACTGTGTCGTAGCTTCTTGCTTTTTTTTGATATGCCCAAATGGGTTGCTTGGGTGAGCTAGCTTGATCATTTTTGCCTTTGGCGCTCTGACGTCCTTTCCCCAGATGGCTAGAGTTGTTATCAGGTATATCAGTCTAGAAGTCCATTCACTTTTCTTGTATGAATTCAACTCAGGGGTCCAGGTAGCTGATCTTCAAGTGTATGGTATAGGCTCTGTCCTATAGTTTTAGAGGTGCAGGGATGATTGGTATAGATACTGGTATCTGGTTGCAGCAGGAGATCATACTCTGAATAAGGCAGGGGACTGAGAATCATCTCCCACATGTCTCTGTGGAAAGTGTGTCCCAGTTCCTTAGAGCAGACAGGTGGGTGGGTTCTGCAAGTGGACCGTGGGCACCCAATGTTTTTGGTTGTACGGACTGGGAGGTACTAGTTATTCTTGGACCCCTGTCACGGGTGGCTGGGTGACCTAAGTGGAGCCACCAGTCCTTAGGCTTCTCATGTGGGTAGGTGAGGACCCTGTTTAACATGTAAAGCAAAGTCAAACATCAAGCATGCACCTCTCTGCCACACCGCTGAAACGGTTGTAGTCTGCCAACAAGAGCCTATTCTCCTGAAATAGGCCCACACAGGCTCATGCAGAGGGGAAAGGTTCTCAAAGTCCATGGACTGTTTATGCCCAGAGAGGAGCCACTTCTGTCCTGAGCTCCCCTGATTAGTGGAGCTGGCAAATTATCTTTTCCCCCAATTGCAAATTTATTCCTTTTCCAAGGCCGGGAGGATGGCTCCAGGTGCTCAACAGGACCTATCTCTGGCCCGGGGAAATCAGCCGCTGAAGCTGGTTTGGGAGTAGCGGGGCACGGATAAAACATACGCAAGTACTTAGCTTTTGCCAAGAGTGCCGTTCTTCTCTGGTTCCGGAGGTGTGAGTAGTCTGTGTGGCTGGCTGCTTCTCCCTGAGGAAACTGCGGCTGAATGCTAGTACCAGCCCACCGCCACAGGTCCAGGGAATGGTGCCTGAGGGCTCCCCGCAATTCAGGTCCAGTAACTCCTCTCTGCTTCTGAACCATCTCTTCTTCCCCTACCCCCTCAGTTCATTTTCTAAGCAAGCCTGTGATGTTCAGGGCTCCTAGCTTGTCATAAATATACTCATTTCACTTTTTTTTAGGGTCTTTTTTGTAAGAGGGCTCGACGGAAGCATCTGTCTATTCTGCCATCTTGGCTCTGCCTCCTCATTTATCATTTTTAAATGATCAGAACCGAATTGTATTTTTTTAAATGCTTTGATGGATTTATGATTGACACAGTATTAACTGCACATATTTAAAGTATACATTGATAAGTTGCTGCTTATGTATGGGCCTGTGAAATCATTACCACAATCAAAATGAACTTATCTATCACCCCAAAAAGTTTCTTCTTCCTTCTTTGAATCCCTCCCTTGCACATTTTAGGGCAATCTCTCATCCGCTTTCTGTTACTATATATAAGTATGTCTTTTCTGCAGTTTTCTATAAGTGGAAACATATAGTATATTTTCTTTTTTGACTGGATTATTTTGTTTGGCACAATTATTTTCAGCTGTTTCCATGTTTTGGCATGCATTAGTAGTCCATCCTTTTGTATACCACAGAAAACCAAACCCATTGCCTTCAAGTTGATTCCGACTCATCATGACTCTATAGGACAGAGTAGAACTGCCCCATAGGGCTTCCAAGGAGCGGCCGGTGGTTTCAAAGGGCTGACCTTTTGGTTAGTAGCCAAGCTCTTAACTACCGCACCACCAGGGATCCTTCCTTTGTATAGCGGAGTAGTATTTCTTTACATGAATATATCCCATTTTCTTTATTAAGTCACCTGTTAATGTACACTTGTTGTTTCTGGTGTTTGGTTATTACAAATAAAACTGCTGGAACATTTGTGAGCTAGTTTTTATGTGGACACATGTTTTCATTTCTTTTGTGTAAATAGCTAAAGATGGAATAACTGGAACTTATGGTAGGTGCATGTTATCCTTTTTAGAAAAGTGCCAAACTGTTTTTCTTCCTATCATCAGTGTATGAGAATTCCAGTTCCTCTAAATCCATGTCAGCCATTTAAATTTTAACCATTCAAAAAGGAACGTGGTGCTATTTCAATGTGGTTTAAATTTTTATTTCATTAATAACCGATGATGTTTTGTTTGTTGTTGTCAGGTGCTGTCGAATTGGTTCTGACTTATAGTGACCCTACGTACAACAGAGCGAAACACTGCCTGTTCCTGCACCATCTTCGCAATGCTTGCTAAGTTTGAGACTGTTGTTGCAGCCACTGCGTCGGTCTATCTCATTGAGGGTCTTCCTCTTTTTTGCTTACCCTCTACTTTGCCAAACTTGATGTCCTTATCCAGGGACTGGTCCCTCTTGAGAGCATGCCCAAAGTTCATAAGACGAAGTCCCGACATATCACTTCTAAGGAGAATTCTGGCTGTATTTCTTCCAAGACAGACTTGTTAGTTCTTCTGGTAGTCCATGGTATATTCATTATTCTTCACCAACACTATAATCCAAAGGCATCAATTCTTCTTTGGTCTTCCATATTCATTGTCCAGCTTTTGCATGCATATGAGGCAATTGAAAATACCATGGCTTGGGTCAGGTGAACCTTAGTCCTCAAAGTGGCATTGTTACTTTTTAAACACTTTAAAGAGGTCTTTTGCAGCAGACCTCCTTTGATTTCCTGACTGCTGTTTCCATGGGTGTTGGTTGTGATCCAAGGAAAAATGAAATCCTTGATAAGGTCAATCTTTTTTCCATTCATCGTGGCGTTGCTTATTGAGTCATTTGTGAGGCTTTTTGTTTTCTTTATGTTGAAGCGTAATTCATACTGAAGGCTATAGTCTTTGATCTTCATCAGTAAGTGCTTCAAGTCCTCTTCACTTTCAACAAGGCAGGTTGTGTCATCTACTAGTGGCAGGTTGTTAATGAGTCGTCAACTAATCCTGATGCTGCATTCTTCTTCGTATAGTTCAGTTTCTCGAATTATTTGCTTAGCATACAGATTGAATAAGTATGGTGAAAGGATACAACCCTGAAACTCATCGTTCATGATTTTAAACCACACAGCATCCCCTTGTTCTCTTTGAACAACTGCCTCTTGGTATATGTACAGGTTCCTCATGAGCACAAGTAAGCGTTCTGGAATTCCCATTCTTTGCAATGTTATCCATAATTTGTCATGATCCACAGAGAAGAATGCCTTTGCACAGACAATAAACACAGGTTAACATCTTTCTGGTATCCTCTGCTTTTAGCCAAGATCCATCTGACTTCAGAAATGATATTCCTAGTCCCACATCTTCTTCTGAATCTGGCTTGAATTTCCGGCAGTTCTCTGTCGATGTTCTGCAATTATTTTTTAATTACCTTCAGCAAAAATTTACTTGCGTGTGATGTTAATGATATTGTTCAATAATTTCTACATTCTGTTGGATCACCTTTCTTTGGAATGGTCAAAAATACAGATCTCTTCCAATCAGGTAGCTGTCTTCCAAATTTCTTGACATAGTCAAGTGAGCACTTCTAGTGTTGCTTCCTCTGTTGAAACATCTCAATTGATATTCCATCAATTCCGGAAGCCTTGTTTTTCACCAATGCCTTCACTGCAACTTGGACTTCTTCCTTCAATACCATTGGTTCTTGATCATATGCTACCTTCTGAAAGGGTTGAACACTGGCCAATTCTTTTTGGTACAGTGACTGTGCATATCCCTTCCATCTTCTTTTGATGCTTTCTGCATTGATCAATATTTTGCCCAAAGAGTTCTTCATTATTGCAATTCAAGGCTTCAATATTTTCTTCAGTTCTTTCAGCTTGCAGAATGCTGAGTGTGCTCTTCCCTTTTAGCTTTCTAATTCCAGGTCTTTGCACATTTCATTATAATACTTTTTTTTCTTATTGAACAGCCCTTTGAAATCTTCTGTTCGGCTCTTTGACTTCATCATTTTGTCCTTTCACTTTAGCTACCCTAAGTTCAAGAGCAAATTTTGGAGTCACTTCTGACGTCATTTTGATCTTGTCTTTCTTTCCTGTCTTTTTAATGATCTTTTGCTTTCTTCATTTATGATGTCCTTGGTGTCGTCCCACAACTTGTCTGGTGTTCGGTCATTCACGTTCAGTGAGTCAAATCTATTCTTGATGTGGTCTCTAAATTCAGGTGGGATATGCTTAAAGTGGTACGTTAGCTTTCGTGGACTTGTTTTAATTTCCTCAGCTTCAACATGAACTTGTGTATGAGCAATTGATGGTCTTTTCTACAGTTGTCGCTGCCTGGCCTTGTTCTGACTGATGATATTGAACTTCTCCATCAGCTCTTTCCACAGATGTAGTCTATTTGATTCCTGTATATTCCGTCTGATGTGGTCCATGTGTATAGTCACTGTTCATATTGTTGAAAAAAGTATTCCCAATGAATAGGTTATTGGTATTGCAATATTCTATCACGCAATCTCCACTATCATTTCTACCACTAAGACCATATTTTCCAACTACTGATTCTTCTTTTTTCTTTCCAACTTTCACATTCCAATCATCAGTAATTACCAGTGCATCTTTTTTTGTGTGTGTGTGGTTTAAGTGAAAGTTTACAAATTAAGTCAGTCTCTCATACAAAAACTTATACACACCATGTTTTATACTCCTAGCTGCTCTTCTCCTAATGAGACAGCACACTCCTCCTCTCCACCGTGTATTCTCCGTGTCCATTCAGCCAGCTCCTGTCCCCATCTGCCTTCTCATCTTTCCTCCAGAAAGGACTTGCCCACATAGTCTCATGTGTCCACTTGAGCCAAGAAGCTCACACATCACCAGTATCATTTTCTGTCTTATAGTCCAGTCCAATCCCTGTTTGAAGAGTTGACTTTGGGAATGGTTCTAGTCTTGGGCTAACAAAGGGTCCAGGGACCATGACCTCCTGGGTCCCTCCAGTCTCAGTCAGGCCACTAAGTCTGATCTTTTTACTAGAATTTGAGATCTGCATCCCACTGTTCTCCCACTCCATCAGGGATTCTCTGCTGTGTTTCCTGTCAGGGCAGTGATCGGTGGTAGCCAGGCACCATCTAGTTCTTCCTGACTCAGGCTGATGTAGTCTCTGGTTTATGTGGCCCTTTCTGTCTCTGGGGTTCATCTTTACCTTATGTGTTTGGTGTTCTTCATTCTCCTTTGCTCCAGGTGGGTTGAGACCAACTGATGAATCTTAGATGGCTACTTGCTTGTGTTTAAGACCCCAGATGCCACTCACCAAAGTGGGACGCAGAATGTTTTCTTACCTCATTTTGTTATGCCAATTGACCTAGATGTCCCCTATCAGTGAATCTTGATTGCATGTTTGATCAATTTCAGACTGCAGAAGTTGGTAAAAACCTTCAATTTCCTCATCTTTGGCATTAGTGGTTAGTGTATAAATTTGAATAATAGTTGTATTAACTGTTCTTCCTTTTAGGTATATGGATATTATCCTATCACTGACATCCTTGTACTTCAAGATAGATCTTGAATTGTTCTTTTCGACAATGAATGTGTTGCTGTTCCTCTTCAATTTGTCATTCCTGGCATAGTAGACTATATAATTGCCTGATTTAAAATGGCCAATACCAGTCCATTTCAGCTCTCTAATATCTAATGTATCTATCTTTAAACATTCCATTTCACTTTTGACAACTTGCAATTTTTCTAGATTCTTTGTACATTTTACATTCTGATCTCTAATGAATGTTTGTAGCTATTTTTTTTGTTCATTTTCAGCTGTGCCCTGAAAGCTACACTCCATACACGTCATTAAGGTCAACTCTACTTTGAGGAGGCAGCTCTTCTCAGTCATATTTTGAGCGTCTTCCAACCTGAGGGGCTCATCTTCCAGCAGTATATCAGACAGTGTTCTGCTGCTGTTTATAAGGTTTTTACTGGCCAATTTTTTAGAAGTAGATGGCCAGTTCCTTCTTCCTAATCTGTCTTAGTCTGGAAGTTCCACTGAAATCTGTCCGCCAAGGGACACTCTGCTGGCATTTGAAATACTGGTGGCATAGCTTCCAAAATCACAGCAACATGTAAGCCACCACAGTAAAACAAACTGACAGATGAGTGGCGGATGTTGTGGTAGGCTCCCACAAAATGCTAATGTACTAATCCCTGGAAACTTCGAATATGTTATTTTACATGGCAAAGGGAGTTGCAGGCAGAGCTGAGGTTGCTAATCATCTGCTCATAAAATACGAAGATTATCCTCGTTTATCTGGTGAACCCAATGCAATCACGATTGTCTTTAAAGTGGTTGAGGGAGGCAGAAGAGGGGGTCAGAGTAATTCGATTTGAGAAAGACTCAGCTCAACTTGGCTGGCTTTGAAGATGGAAGATGGAGATGACAAGCCAAGGAACGTGAGCAGCCTCTAAAAACTGGAAGAGGCAAGGAAACAAATTCTCCCCTAGAGCTTCCAGAAGTGAACTTAATTCTGCTGACATCTTAGTTTTAGCAAGTGAGACCAGTGTTAGACTTAGGACCTATGGAACTGTACGACAATAAATTTGTGTTGTTTCAAGCTACTAACAAGCTACAGCAGCAATAGAAAGCTAATACAAATGTTGAGAGCCACATCAAAGCCACATTCTTTTAAGGCATTGCAAAACAGGTGAGAGAATGGGAAGAAAACCTTTGTAGAAAGAAAATGTTCTTTGACAACAACTCCAATTTTAGAGTTCTATGGTTTTCAGGATGAAATCAAATATGTATTTTGGGTCAATTATTACCAAACAACTGGCGCTAGACTAGAGATGTGGAATCCAGAGGAAGTCAGATGCATGTGCTTTTAAATCTTCATCACAAGGGAGAAATTTCACCTTAAAATAGAGGTAAATCAGACTAAAATTTGATTGCATTCAAACATAGTTATATGTAATGAGAAACTGTATGGAGAAATTCCTAATTACTACTTTATTATGCCTTTTTTTCAGAAATGTGCAGAAATTAAGTCCCAGTGATATCTTGATGTCTATACATTACCAAAGCATTGAAAAACAAGATTTTTATGTCAAATCATTATCTTCCTCACAGGTGTTTTGGGGAAAAAAGGTGAGTTCTTCATAACTCTTTAAGATACATAAAATGCTATATAATAATTAAAAGGAACATCAATATAAATATTTTATTAAGAAGTTTTTTTGAGAGACAACCTCATATAGGTGACACCTGTTTTCATTCTTTCAAACATAACACAGAAAAGTAGATAAAACTCAACAGATGATAGTAAGTCTGCATATGTATATTTTCAACTTCTCCTGGTGTGGATAAACTAATGTAGTTAGTGCTTGACAGGCGCATGGCAGGTGGGAATGGACATAGTACCACTCTTTTCTATAATTGGCTGATTGGACATAAATTAGCAGGTCATGCAATTGTTTAACGACCACTGCCACAAGAGTAGTTACTGGAACTAGTCCTATAAAAAAAGTCCTATAGTTAATACTAATTATTTGCTCCCCTACTGGATGAATATACCCTCATATGAAATGGACTAATTAACAGCATATGTTGCTTTTGGGTGCTCTGTTTCGGAAACTGATTCCATGGTCCTAGAATCTCAACTAGATTAGATTTGGATCATATAACCTACATATATATATATATATATATATATATATGTAAAATTCTGTTCTTCCTTTTCTCTGACCAACTAAATGTGTTGCAAATTGCTTGTTGTTAGAGGGCTGAGGAGCATAAGCAAACAGGAGTATAAAGGTGGTTCCATCAGCTATTCTCTTTGCTCATTCTGTAGATGTAAATACTGTCATTGGTCTTTGCTTTGAAGGAAGTTAAGGGCAGAAGTCCTGTTATTTTGCAACTATGCATGATAATCTGACTTTTTCTAAACTTGCTTTGTGGAATAATGGAGTTGGAATTCAAAGATTATCTCTAGTCCATAATTTACAAATTACTCAACTGAGATGATCAGGTTTTATAAATGACTGTCCCCAAATCACAAGTTCATGTGGTAGAATAATTTATTAAGATAATAATTTGTGTTGTTCTCACTGTATTTTTCAAGCTCCTATTCCAAGGGGTTAACCCTGCTTTTTAAATTTTATTTTGTTGTTGTTGTTGAGAATACACATGGCAGAACAGACACTAATTAAACAGTTTCTACATGTACAATTCAGTGACATCGGTTATGTTCTTTGCATCGTGCGACCATTCACACCCTCCTTTTCTGAGTTGTTCCTCCCACATTAACATAAAGTCACTGTCCCGTAAGGTCCCTATCTAATCTTTCCAGTTGCTGTTGTTCCTTCAACCCCATATAGATAGTTCTTAAAAGAGCATAAGGCTCGAGGTAGACATTCTTTACTAGTTAAGCTAACTATTGTTTGGTTTTAAGAAGACTTCAGGGGATATTTCTGGTTTAAGATCTAAGGTTTAAAGATTACCTCAGGGCAATAGTTTCAGGGGTTCATCCAACCTCCATGGCTCCAGAAAGTCTGGAGTCCATGAGAACTTGAAATTGTGTTCTGCATTTTTCCCCTTTTGATCAGAATTCTTCTATAGAATCTTTGATCATAATGTTCAGGAATGGTTGCCAGGCAAGATCCAGTTCTTCTGGTCTCATGGCAAAGGAGGCAGTTGTTCATGGAGGCAATTAGCCACACAGTCCACTTCTTTCTCCTATTCCCTACTCTCCTTCTTCCTCTATGGCTCCAGGCAAATAGAGACCAAATGTCACAACTTGGATGGCCGCTTGCAAGCTTTTAACATCCCAGGCACTACCCAACAGACTAGGACATAGAATAGAAGCACTAAACACATTATTAGGCCAATTAAGTGAGATGTCCCATGAAACCATGACCCTAAGCCTCCATACAAAGGAAGCAAATCCCATGAGGTGTAGTACATAAGCAGCCTCAGCAGCTACTCTTTCTGTTTGTTTGTAAATATATCTATCACACAGTTTTTGCCAATTCATCTTTTTACAGGTGTACAACTTGTTAACACCAGTTGCAATAACCTGCTGTGCAACCCTACTCTTAATCAATGTGGTTTTAAAAAATAATGTTTTATTTCTTTTTGGTGGCAATATACACAATGAAACATACAACCATTCACAATTTCTACATGAATAATTCAATAACATTAGCTATATATTTCACATTGCGTCACACTGTTATCATTCTATCTCTACCAATATTGTTTCATCATTAAGGATTCGGTTTTTTTTTTTTTAACTGTGTTTTAGTTGAAAGTTTACATGGTAAGTTAGGTTTTCATTTAACAATTTTTATACAACTTGTTCCATGACATTGGTTACTTTTTCATAATGTGTCAACATTCTCATTATTTCCATAATTTTTGTTTTTTCTGCTAGCTTCCCTGCTTCTCCTTAGCTTCTCATCTTTGGTTTTAGGGTAAATGTTGACCATTTGGTCTCATATGGTTGATTAATGCAAGGGAGTGCAATATTCACAAGTGAAAGCCAATTTTTATTTTGATGAAAGGTGACCACTGGGAGTGGCGTCAGTTCCAAGTTTAAAGGGTATCTTAGGGTGATAGTCTTGGGGTTCTTCTGGTCTCTATTTAGGAATTTGAGTTTTTTTCTACCTTTTTTCTCCCATTCTAACTGGGACCTTTTACTGTGCCCCTGGTCGGAACGGTGGTAGTGGTAGCCATGCACCATCTAGTTCTTCTGGTTTCAGACTAGAAGAGGCTGTGGTTCTTGTGGGCCACTAGTCCTGTGGACTAATTTTTTCCTTGGGTCTTTGGTTTCCTTCACTCTCCTTTGCTCCACATGGGAAGAGACCCATAGTTGTATCTTAGATGGCTGCTTGCAAGCTTTAAAGACCCCAGATGCTACTCACCAACCTAGGATGTAGAGCATTATCGTTAGGAACTATGTTATGCCAATCGTCTTAGATATCCTCTGAGACTATGGTCCTGAGCCTTCAAATCCAGTAACTCAGTTCACAAGATGTTTGGATATGTCTAGGAAGTTTCCTAACTGTGCCTCCTATGTGCTGTATTATATATATGAAAATATATGCAGCACACATAAATATGTATATACATATGCCTGCAGATACACCTGTACATGCATGCTCATATACTCACATGTGTGTTTCTATACCTGTATATGAATACGTGACTACTTATGTAATCACACATATATTTTATTAGTTGTTATTATTGTTGTTGCAAAATTGTTATAGTTTTTACTTTGAAATTGTCCCTTATTCTTGCGTACTTCTTAGTGACTTCATTTACCTTGAACAAGTTGTCCAGACTTCACCATACTGGGTATTGCCTTTCCCATCACCAAAAATAACAAGTATCTACTATCTAGAAAGTGGTTCCCCCTCTCCCCCCATCCCTGGTAACTACCAAAGAATGTTGCTTTCTTTACGTATATCTGTTCTTGATTTTTTATAAAAGTGATGCCACACAATATTTATTTATCCTTTTGTGATTGATTTATTTCACTCAGCATAATGTCCTCCAGATTCATCCATGTTAGGAGATGTTTTGCAGATTCATCATTGTTCTTTATTGTTGCACAGTATTCATTATTTATATGTACCATAGATTGTTTATCCATTCATCCATTGACGGGCACTTAGGTTGTTTCCATCATTTTGCTATTATGAATGATGGTGCAATGAACATAAGTGTGGATATGTCTATTTGTGTCACTGCTCTTATTTCTCTAGAATATATACCTAGGAGTAGGATTGCTGGATCATAAGGAATTTCTATTTCTGGTTTTTTGAAGAAGAGCCACAGTGTTTTCCATAGTGGTTATACCACTTTATAATCCACCAAAAATATAGAAGAGTTCCAGTTCCCCCATACCTCACCAGCATTTTTTTTTTTCCTGCTTTTTGGATCATTGTCATTTTTGCAGAGGTGAGATGGTATCTCATGGTAGTTTTGCTTTGCGTTTCTGTAATGGCTAATGACTGGGAGCTTCTTTTCGTGTATTTGTTGGCCAGCTGAAGGTTCTCTTTGGTAATCGATGCAAATTTTCCATCACCATTAACTCCCCTTTCCCTCTTCCTCCCGCCCCTTACAAGTTTATTAGCCATTAATAAACTTTGGTCTCTATACATTTGCCTTTGCATGTCTTTTTATATAAGTGAGGTCATACAATATTTGTCCTGTGGTGACTGACTTATTTCACTCAGCAAAATGTCTTTAAGCTTTATTCATATTGTAGCATGTATCAACACTTTGTTTTTTTGTACTGGCTGAGTAGTATTCCATTGTATGTGTGCATGTACCACATTTTGTTTATCCATTCATCTGTTGGTGGGCATTTAGGTTGTTTCCACCTTTTGCCAATTGTGCAGGGGTGTATTAACCAGTAAGCAAGGTACTCATGGGCTTACATTAAGCAAGGTACACATGGGCTTATTTGTATTTACTTACTAATCTGTAGTGCACAAATTGAAAAACAGGTGAAATTGTGCACTACAGATTAGTAAGTAAGCGCAAGTAAGCCTGTGCATATCTTGCTTGTTGGGTAATCCATCCCTGCTATTGTGAACAGTGCTGCAATGAATATGGGTGTACAAGTCTCAGTTTGACTCTCTGCTTTCAAGTCTTTTGGGTATATACCTAGAAGTGGAATTGCTGGGTCATTTGGTAGTCCTAATTTTAGTGTTTTGAGGAACCACCGTGCTGTTTTCCACAACACCTGTGCCATTTTGCATTTCCGCCAGCAATGGATAAGGGTTCCAATTTCCCCATTTCTTACAATGCAATGATAAAGAACAATGATGAGTCTGCAAAATATCTAAAAACATGGATAAATCTGGAGGGCTTATTCTGAGTGAAATAAGTCAATCCCAAAAGGACAAATACTGTATGAGACCACTATTATAAAAACTCATGAAAAGGTTCACACAGAAAGAAGCAATCTTTGATGGTTACAAGGAAGGGGAATGGTGGGAGGAAAAAACACTAACTAGACAATAGATAAGTGATAACTTTGATGAAGGGTAAGATAACACACCATACTGGGGAAGTCAGCACAACTTGACCAAGACAAAGTCATAGAAGCTTCATAGACACATACAAACTCCCTGAGGGCCTGAGTTACTGGGCTGAGGACTGGGGAGCATGGTCTTGGGGGACATCTAGCCCAATTGGCATAACATAGTTTATAAAGAAAGTGTTCTACATCCTACTTTGGTGAGTAGTGTTTGGGATCTTAAAAGCTTGTGAGTGGTCATCTCAGATATGCCTACTGGTCCCACCCTGTCTAGAGCAAGGGAGGATGAAGAGAACCAAAGACATAAGGGAAAGATTAGTCCAAGGAACTAATGGACCACTAGTACCACAGCGTCCACCAGACCGATTCCAGCACAACCAGATGGCGCCCAGCTACCACCACCAACTGGTCTGACAGGGATCACAATAGAGGGTCCTGGACAGAGCTGGAGAAAAATGTAGAACAAAATTCTAACTCACAAAAAAAGAACAGACTTACTGACTGGAGAAACCCCCAGAGTATGACCCCCGGAGACCTTTTTAACTCAGTACTGAAGTCACTCCTGAGGTTTACCCTTCAGCCAAAGATTAGGCAGGCCTTTAAAACAAACAATAACACATACAGTTCAACCATGTATACAAGACTAAAAGGGCACACCAGCCCATCATGGGGTTAGCAACCTATGTCACAAAATATGCGTATTATGCGTTTAATGAGAAACTAATTTCCTCTGTAAACTTTCACCTAAAGCACAATTAAAAAAAAAATCCTAGCCAAACCAGTGGGAGTGAAATGGTATCTCGTGGTTTTGGTTGATTTACATCTCACTGATGCCCAATGACACTGAGCATCTTTTCATGTATTTGGTGGCCATTTGAATGTCCTCTTTGGTGAAATATCTATTCAAGTCCTTTGCCCATTTTATGACTGGGTTGTGTTTTTGTTGTTAGGTTGTTGAAGTTTTATATATTTTGGTTATTAGGTTCTTACCAGATAAATAGTTTCTGAAGATATTCTCCCAGTTGGTAGCTTGTATTTTCACTTGTTTGGCATACTCTTTTGGTGAACAAATGTTTTTAATTTTTATGAGGTCCCAATTATTTATTTTGTCTTTTGCTATTTGTTCTTTTGTTATTATATTAGATAATACATTGTTAAAAGTTAGGCCTGATAGCATTGGCCCTGCATTTTCTTGTAAGAATTTTATGGTTTTAGTTCACACATTTAGGTCCTTAATCCATTTTGAATTCATTTTTATGTATGGTGTGAGGCATGGAGACTGTTTCATTTTTCTGCTTGTAGAAATCCAATTTTCCCAACACTAATTATTGAGGAGACTCTTCCTTCCCCATCAAATGGACTTAGCATCCCTGTGTGGGTTTATTTCTGGATTCTTAATTCTATTCCATTGGTCTATGTATCTATTGTTATACCAGTATCAGGCTGTTTGATTACTATAGCTGTATAATATGTTTTAAAATCAGGAAGTGTGAGTCCTCCTACTTAGTTCTTCTTTTTCCACATTGCTTTAGCTATTTGGGGCCTCTTGCCATTCCACATAAAGTTGAGGTTTGGTTTTTCCATTTCTGTAAAGAAGGCTGTTGGAATTTTGATCAGGATTACATTGAATCTATAGATCATCTTAACAACATTAATTCTTCAAACTCAAGAACATGAAACATCTTTCCATTTATTAAACCCCCCAAAAAAGTCTTCTTTAAACTCTTTCAACAGTATTTTATAATTTTCATTGTATAGATCCTTCACATTCCTGGTTACGTTTATTCCTAGGTATTCTATTCTCTTAGATGCTTTTGTAAATGAAATTGTTTCCCTAATTTCCCTCTAAGATTTTCCTATTACTGGCGTATAGAAGCCCAACAGATTTTTGTTTGTTGACTTTGTAGCTGGCTGCTTTGCTAAATTCCTCTATTAGCTCTAGAAGGTTTCTTGTAGACTGTTTGGGTTTTCTATATATAAGATCATATCATCCTCAAATAGAGATAATTTCACTTCTTCTTTTCCAATCTTGATACCTTTTATTTCTTTTTCTTTTCTTACTGCTCTGGTTAGGACTTCTAATAAGATATTGAATAGAAATGGTGAGAGTGGGCACTCTTTTCTTGTTCCCTATTTCAAGGGAAAAGTTCTCAGTATTTCTCCATTAAGTGTAATGTTGCACTGAATCTTATTGAGGAATTTCCGTTCTATTCCAATCTTCTTTAGGGTTTTCATCAAGAAAGGGTGGTGGACTTTATCAAATTCTTTTTCTGCATCCCTAGAGATGATCACGTGGTTATTTTCCTTTGTTCTGTTGATGTGGTGTATTAAGTTGATTGATTTTCTAATGTTGAACCATCCCCACATTCCTGGAATAAATTCCACTTGGTCATGGTGTACGGCTTACCTAATATGCTGTTGGACTCTGTTTTGCTAGTATTTGGTTGAGGATTTTTGCACCTGTATTCATAAGAGATATTGGCCTGTAGTTTTCTTCTCGTGGTGTCTTTGTCTGGTTTTGGTATCAGGGATATGTTTGCTTCATAGAATTGATTAGGAAGTAGTCCTTCCTTCTCTACATTTTGGAGGAATTTAAACAGTGTCATTGTCAATTCTTCTCTAAATGTTTGGCAGAATTCCCCAGTGAAGCCATCCCAACCAGGACTTTTTTTTTTTTTTTGAGGAAATTTTTGATCACTGACTTGATCTCTTCACTCGTTGCAGGTCTTTTAAGACTTTCTATTTCCTCTTGAACTAGTTTGGGTAGGTTGTGTCCCATTTCATCTAGGGTATCTCATTTGTTGCCTTACAGTTGTTCATAATATTCTGTCATAATTCTCTTTATTTCTATATATAAGTTGTAATGTCTTTTATTTTTATTTTTTATTTCGGTTATTTGCATCTTTTCTTTGTCAGTCAAGCTAAAGGTTTGTCAATTTTATTGATACTTTCAAAAAACCAACTTTTGGTTTTATTGATTCTCCTTATTGTTTTTCTATTTTGGATTTTATTTATTTATGCTCTGATCTTTGTTATTTCCTTTCTTCTGTTAGGTTTAGGGTTAGTTTTCTCTTCTTTTTCCAGTTTCTGGAGTTGTCTAGTTAGGCTGTAGATTTGAGGTCTTCTTTTCTCATGTAGGCATTTATTGCTATAAGTTTCCTTCTGAGTACTGCCTTCACTGTATCCTCTAGGTTTTGCTATGGTGTGCTTTCATTTTCATTTGACTTTGGGAAATTTGTTAACTTCTGTTTTGATTTCTTCCTTGACTCATTGATAGTTTAATAGTGTGTTGTTTAATTTCTGTATGTTTGTATATTTTCCAGGTTTTTTTTTTTTTCCATTATTGATTTCTAGCTTGTTCCACTGTGGCCAGGGAAAATACTTTGTATAATTTTAATCTTTTTCTAAATTTTTGACGACTAGCTTTGTGAAATAACATGTGGTAGCTCTGTTTTATTTATGTCCTTTCATCAAGCCTTGAGTGAGGTCAAAAGTAGAAGTATGGGAATCAAAAACTCTTCTTGTCTTTTGTAAGAAAGTTTGTGATGTGACCATGGCAAGGTGGGCAGAGTTACTTTAGTGAGGGGATGGAAAGAGAGCTGAGACAGGGAGGGAGGGAATGGGGGAGAGAGAAGATTTTCTCCACTGATGTAAGAATGGGAAAAGCCACTCTAGGCTAGTCATGGTGGGAAAATGCAGGGTGGGGCTAGTAAGGAGATGCCACTTTCCATATTTAAATACTAATTAGTTAATTCACCAACTCAAATGAATCAATTCCACTTTCAGAAAAAAAATCTTAGTTGGCTCAGAATTAATTTACACAATGGGATGTTATGCTTCATTAGTGGGGTTTTTTTTTTTCTCTCTCTCTTCATAGTGAGAATGAGTTTTTCTAATTTGCTTTTTATCTTTCTCTTTTGTTCATATTAGGTTTTTTTTGGCCTTCAACCATAAAAGAAAGAAAGAAATTCAGAAGAACCCTAAGAGAATTAACTGAAGAAAGTGAAAAGGCGAGTTGCCATACTTTGGAATAATGAAAGCTTTTAAACCTACATGGAGCACCCCAGATGGATAAACGCGCTTGAAGGAAAGCAAATGAATGCACAGTGCTTATATAAGTGAGTTTTTGACCTCTGGCCAGAATGCTATGAAAACTCTAAGAAAATAATATTTAACCTCTCCACAGGTAATCCTGACATTTTTGGCATCTTTTATGAAACTTAAAACATCCCGACAAATTCCAGCCCAGTTGTCCACACAGCCCTCTCTTGGGCACAGGTAACAACTTTGACATCAAGCCTCCAAGGTGGAGATCTGCAGGGAACACAACATTTGCATATTGGTGTCATTAAGGCTTGCACTTTAAAGAAGTGGATACAATATCACTTTTGTGTGTGTTACCTGTGCTTGCAAAAACTTTTTTTCTGGTATTCAAACGTAGGAGTGCATATCAGTGCAACCAGTTGCTCCAACAATTTGACATCTATTAAAAATTGCATATACCTTTTAATCCAGCAATCTCAACACTAGAAATTTACTATTAGTACACACATACTTTGATGCATATAATTTTATTTTCTAGAAGGAACCATGAGAAATTACTAATAGTAATTATTTCTGGAAGAGGGATAGATGGATGGGAAGGGGTGGCTTCCATTTATCTTGTTTCTTTGGGTATTTGAATTATTTTAAACAAAGTATGTCTTATTTTTGTTATTTTTTTATGTCAATAGGGTTAACTAAATAGGAAAGTATGAACCACTTTTTTTCTTTGGACTTCTCTCTATTAAAAAAAACTCTAATTACTTTTTTAAAGCTATAACTGGGAAGTACATTGAAGTTCCAAAGATATTGGAAATGTCTGTTTCTTAAGCTGGGTGGTAGGTATTTATGTTATTACTAGTCTTTCATCTTTCATATATATAAAATGCTATGAACAGTGGGTCAAAGATTTAGGAAAACATCTAAAGCAGATCAGCTTCTGAGAAAGCTTTTTTATTTTCCCCCGGAAGAATGAACAATTCACACAAAAAATGTCGATCCAATAGAATGTTATGCTTTATTAAAAAGTTATTATTAATACATAATGTGATAATTTCCTGTAATATTAAATCCTCAACATTTCAAAAAGAAGCATTTAATTTTTTTAGATAAATTGTAAAGGCAATTGTTTTAAAAATGAAGGCATTTGTTCGATCACATGGTGTATAAGGAAACCCTGCTGGCATAGTGGTTAAGTGGTATGGCTGCTAACCAAAGGGTTGGCAGTTCAAATCCACCAGAAGCTCCTTGGAAACTCTATGGGGCAGCTCTACTCTGTTCTATAGGGTCGCTATGAGTCAGAATCGACACGACGGGACTGGGTTTGGTTTTTGGTTTTGGTTATGGTGTGTAAGGCAACCATCTCCTTTGCTGAATAGAAAGTCATTTTCTCCCAGCTCCCTTCCTGAACTTTCCTCTGAAGAATTAGTGGATCCTTCACTCCACCCTGCAGAACTCCCTTTGAGGAGGTCTACTGTAGAACTTATCCCTGTGTTAAGGAGTGTTTATTTTCTTATCATCCCCATTACACTCTGAGCCCTTGAGGGAAGGGATTCGGCCTTGTTGTTTTAGTCTTGTTATTTTTCTGTACCTTCCTCTGTCATTTCACTTACCATATGGTCATGTACCACTGCCCATCTGTCAATTTGTTGTACTGTAGTGGCTTGCATGTTGCTATGATGATGGAAGCTATGCCACGAGTATTTCAAATACCAGAAGGGTCACCTATGGTGGACAGGTTTCAGCAGAGCCTCCAGACTAAGACAGACTGGGGAGAAAGGCCTGGTGATCTATGTCTCGAAATTAGACACTGAAAACCCTGTGGATCATAGAATATTGCCTGAGATTTTGACTTTCTTACTTTGGATGCACCATCAGGAGAACAACATTATGTTTAGTAAAGTGGAGGGCCAGTGAAGGCAAGGAAAACTCTCAGTGAGATGGGTTGATACAATGGCTGGAACAATGGACTCAAACATATCAATGATTGCGAAGATGGCATAGGACAGACTCAACAACAGCTAACAACAACAGTCATGTCCATTGATCTATTTTCCTTTCTCTGGACTGCCGTCTTAGAAGTTAGGGGCAGTGTCATAATCATTGTTTTATTCCCAGCACCTAGATTAGTACCTGGTCCCTAGATGAGGTATGGCATATTCCAGACCCATGTGATCCCAGCTCCCTAGCCTACCCCAAGGCAGTAATCTATCACCTCACATCATAACAGAGCCTCAGAGCCCTTCTAGGCAGCTACTTCCAGTACCATCGCAGATATAAGTCACCCAATCTCCCCACCTGCCTCTGTTTTCCATTCATGGGAAAACTAAGGTAATAAACACTCTCTAGGCAGGATTATAACCCAGATCTCCTGGCACCTAGAGCTGTATGAAGCTACTACACCACACAGTTTTACTAAACACAATCTCATCTATTCTTTCCAGGGATTTCTGAGGCAATTGAGGGTGATTGCAAGAGCTATTCTATTCTCTTCCAACAGATTCAGGTACTGAGGTCTAGGAAGACCAAAGAAGGAACGAAATTCTTCCATATAGAGACTAAAATGAAACAACATTCAATAAAATAAAAATAATATTTAAGTACCAAGATATTTTCAATTTTTAGTATTTTTCTCCTTTTCATGGTGCGGTGCTTATTATTTTTTATTATTTAGCTTTTGCTATTTTTCTAATTTTGGCTCTTGGGACAGCAATGACAAATAAGTTTGCCAAACATACAGTATGCACTCAGTAAATGTTGACCATTGTATTTGACAAGAAGGATGCATTATTTTCCGATTGCTGCTGTAACAAATTACCACAGATTTAGTGATTTAGTGGCTTAAAACAACGCAAAGTTATCATCTTATAGTTCTGTAGGTCAGAAGCCTGAAATGGGTTTCACTGGTTGAATGGAGTGTTGGCAGGGCTGGTTCCTTCTGGAGGCTTTACAGGAATCTTTTCCAGCTTCTAGAGGCCATCCACTTTCCTTAGCTCAGGGCCCCCTTCCTCCATCTTTGAAGCCAGCAAATTAGGGCAAATCCTTATGCTGCCATCCCTACTGGTTCTTTTCTGCCTTCATTGTCTGCTTTTAACGACCTTGTGAGTACCCTGGTGGAACATCAGTTAAGCGTTCAGCTGCTAACCAAAAAGATCGGCAGTTCAAATCCACTAGCCACTCCTTGGAACCCTATAGGGCAGTTCTACTCTGTCCTGAGTCACTATGAGTCAGAATTGACTCAGCAGCAACAGGTTTGGGCTCACCCAGATAACTCAGAATAATCTTCCTATTTTAAGGTCAACTACTTAGCAACCTTAATTCCTCCTTGGCATGTAACCAACCATAGTCACAGATTCTGAGGATTAGGATGCGGGATGTCTTTGGGGAGCCATTATTCTGTCTCAACAAGAGGCAAAGCTGAAAACATCTACTCATTAGGTAGATTTTCTAGGCAAATAGTCTCGTTTCTCACCAGCCACCTGTTCAGAAAAGTGATGGAAGCCACATGCAAATAACCTACAGCTCCCTGACGTAGGCTTTAGTGTTTGTTATTTTTTAATTTTTGCATTTACAGGGAACTCTGGATATCCAGGTTATCAACTGAGGTGGAAGGGGTGTGGTGGGGTGGGAAGGAGGTACATGAGCCCACTGAGAGTAGGAGCTAGCCCTGAGGTGTGGGAATGAGGGGGAACCTGAGGCAGACTGGGGTGGGGTAGGAGAGAGCTTCAGTGGTTGAGAAATTACTTAGATTTCAATGTGTATAAATCATTCCCAATACTGTGCACAATTGAATATACCCCATATGTAGGATTGCTATACAACGTGAGAAATGATAAGGAGGGGGGCACCATTTTGTTCTAATGAACACATTCTGAATATTATTACAAGACAATTGATACCTATTTAAAAGGTCAGGCAAAAATTATTCTATATTACCTTAACATTGATAATATGTGTCTACTGCCCTGATGCGTTTCTTAAATACATGGTGAATTTGGAACCTCGGAACTGAATACCAGACAAAAGACCTGACTTATAAGAAAGACCCTGCAATAGAACCCAACAGCATTCCAGGAACAACACTTGTTTTCTGTAACAATGGGACGGGAAAGACGCAATGCATTGTTTCCTGGCTGCAGTTTCAGATGCTTGTGAGAGCAGCCCCTCCTCTATAGAGGCCAGTTATGCAATGTCATGGTCATTTTGCAAATTTAATTCAGAAGTTGCCAGTGAAGCTGATATAATTGGAAAACAGTTAGAAGGGGTCCATTTTACTTTTCAGCTCAGAGGGGAACAGCCTTTTAATCAGGCTGCTAGTCAATAAGAGAGAAGCCCAAGGAAATGCAGGTCCATAGCTGGCCCACACAACAGCTCTCACTTCTGAAACCCTGTGTCCTAGCCACTCCATAGAAGCCTGAAGAAAGTAACTTCTTACATGCTTCTGCCTTAAAACATAAAGCAGCACTGTTTTTCTAACATGGAATATTGTAAGGCACGATCGGTATTGGTAGAAGGCAATTCTTATGCCCTTCCTATTTCTGTAATTTGGGGTTTGTCTATGAGCATCTTCTACGATTTGGGGCATAAATTTTCATGACTTAAGGAATTACAGTGTTGATTCAGAGGAGGTGGTGAAGGACACTAAACTTGACCTGGTTATATGTAAGACTGGACTTATATGTAAGCCTTGGCTGCTCACATAAAGGTAGGAGGTTTGAGTTCACACAGAAGCACCTTGGAAGAAAGGTCTGGCAACCTACTTATGATAATCTGCTGTTGAAACACCTATGGGCTCAGTTCTACTCTGACACACATGGGGTTGCCATGAGTCAGACTCAACTCCACAGCAACTGAACACATAAGACAAGGCTTCTTCATAACCTGGGAGGTGAAGGTCCTAAACCGATTTTAAAGGAATTCCATTGTGTTCTAGCAGAATACAGCTGAGCTCCTACACGTCAGCTTAAACAAAGGAGGCAATTGCTGTTTTCATTTTCTTTTTTCAGCTTTGAAAATTTGCTCTTAGAAGAGAAAACAAGACTACAGAGCTCCCAACAATGATGGAAGAGGCGCAGTGTTTGGCAGACTTAAAGCTTCTTTGAAGAGGCTCTGAAACCTTAATTAACCTTAAATTGTCAGTCTAAGAAATAAGGTACGATAACTCAGAAACATCTACCGTTTTCTAAGCTAAACAAAACTTGAGTTTAGTATAGACTTCTAAGTCAAAATCATCTCTTAATATTGCCTTGGTTTTGTTTTGGTAAGTCCTCCATCACATTCAGAGCCCCAGCAATGGTTTCATGGACAGTTTCATAAACTGAGAGACTGAAATTACGAAACAGCTGAAAGAAGTTGGGAATGTACCAACTCTGCAAAAGATCTGCTTTCTTCATTGGTCTTTTGGATAAAGCTGGAAAAAATTCAGGCTCAACTAAGTCTGTATCTGATGTGAAATATGATTGAAAAGCCTGGTCAAATTCTTGCTGCATCTGTGTGAAGACGTTACAACTTCTGCTAAATAGAGATCCCACGTCCACAGTCAACTGGCTGAACACATCCTCTATTTGGGCCACTTCTACTTCTTCCTCAACGAGGTTTTTACTGATGGGGAGATCGCTTTTGTTATCCTCATGGAAAGGAAAGAAAAACTGATATACTGCCGTGAAAAAATGCTCAATCTGCAGAAATGGAAGAAGTTAATTTTCTCTCTGGGCCATTTTTTAATCACAAATTTTAAAGCCAATTTACAGTAGTCATTCTAAATTAAGAACAATTCTGGGCCAGTGAAGAAAAAGTGATTAATTTAAAATCACTTACCAATACACTTATACCTGGCTTTGATTTTGACTATGGAAATAGGATCTGAGATTTCTCCTTGTTTACATTTGCACACTGATGGCCTAAAAAGGCCAGTTTTTCAGGATTATTGATGAGCCAGAGCCTAACATGTTGGTGGCAGTTGGCATGCCTTGGCCTACAGGACACTGTGGAGGGTACCCCAAAACTGTGATGAAGACTCTTGTTTTTCACCTCTGTCAGTTCTTTTTCCTTTAGTAGAATGTCATTAGCATCTTCATACTCTCTTTTTTCTCTTCATAAATTAGTCTCAGAAAAGGGAAAGATGGATACATTTACACTGATCTATAGCTTTAACAGGTTACCCATTTTAGGAATGGTACATGTTAACAGTGATCACAGCCCTCCTCAGCTGCAGTCAAAAGAATGAAGCTCTGACTGGCAGTTACACCATGCTCTAACTCAGCTATGTCCCCCTGAGTCTAGGCAGAACAGTTGCCTGCAAGCATCAGTGATGTGGCTATGCTGAGTGTTCTACAACATCCAACTGTAGAGCATCAGTGCCACAGCATCCCAGTGCAGGTCAGAGAATTCTTCAGGAATTCCTAGAGGTCTGTGCTGTTCTCAAAAAAACGATCTGGGGAGATGGAACCAAGATGGCGGAATAGACAGGCACTCCCAGCACCCCTCTTTACAGCAAAGACCTGAAAAAAGAAGTGAAATGAGTATATTTATGACAAGCTTGGAGCGCTCAACATGAAAGGCAAGCTTAGAAAATGAACTGAGGGGTGGGGGAGGAAGAGACAGTTCAGGAGTGGAGAGGAGTTACCAGACCTGAATCACTGAGATCCCTCAGACACCATTCCCGGGAATGGCAGCAGCAGGCTGGTACTAGTGTTTCACTGCAGTTTCCTCAGGGAGAAGCAGCCAGCCAAACAGACTATTCACACCTCTGGAACCAGAGAAGAATGGCACTCTCATCAAAAGCTAAGTACTTGCGTATATTTTACCATGCCCCCATGCTCCCAAGCCAGCTTTAGCAGCTGAGTTCCCTGGGCCTGAGATAGGCCTGTTGAGCACCTAGAGCCATCCTCCTGGCCTTGGAGAAGGAATAAATTTGCAACTGGGGGGAAAGATAATTTGCCAGCTCCACTAACCAGGGGAGCTCAGGACAGAAGCAGTTCCTGTCCAGGAATAAAGGGTCCGTTGGCCTTCGAGTAACTTTCCCCTATACATGTATCTGTGTAGGCCTATTTACTGAAAATAGGCCCTTGTTGGCAGACTACAACCATTTCAGCTGTGTGGCAGAAAGGTAGGTGTTTCATGTTTGACATTGCTTTACCTATTAAACAGGGTCCTCACCTACCCATATCAGGGGCCTAAGGACTGGGAGCTCCACTCAGGTCACCCAGCCACCCGTGATAGGAGTCCAAGAATAACTGGTACCTTCCAGTCCTTACAACAAAAAACACTGGGTGCCCATGGTCCGTTTGCAGAACCCACCCACCTGTATGCTCTAAGGAACAGGGACGTGCTTTCCTCAGAGACATCTGGGAGACAATTCTCAGCCCCTTGCCTTGTTCAGAGTGTGACCGCCCCCCACAACCAGATACTGGAACCTACACCAATCACCTCTGCCCCTCTAAAACTGTAGGACAGAGCCTGTACCACACACTCACTGATCAGCTACCTGAGCACCTGAGCTGAATTCATACAAGAAAGGTGAATGGACTCCTAGACTGATATACCTGATAACAACTCTAGCCATCTGGGGACACAACGTCAGAGGTCCAAACATGAAAAAATCAAGCTAGCTCATTCAAGCAATCCATTTGGGCATATTAAAACAAAACAAAGCAAGAAGCTATGACACAGTAAGCAAACATAAAATAAACTAATACGATAATTATAGATGGCTCACAGTTAAGAGTCAATATCAAGTCACAAAAAGAAGCAGACCCTGATCACCTCAACAAGCTCTCAAAACAAAGAATCAAGGGATCTTCTGGATGAAATTGCCTTCCTGGAATTACCAGAGACAGAATACAAAAGATTAATATACAGAACCCTTCAGGACATCAGGAAGGAAATGAGGCAATAGGCAGAACAAGCCAAGGAACACACAGAAAGAACAATTGAAGAAATTAAAAAGATTATTCAGGAACACAATGAAAAATTTAATAAGCTGGAAAAATCCATAGACAGACAGCAATCAGAAATTCAGAAGATTAACAATAAAATTACAGAATTAGACAACTCAATAGAAAGTCAGAGAAGTAGATTTGAGCAAATGGAAAGCAGGATTTCTGAACTTGAAGATAAAGCACTTAGCACTAATATATTTGAAGAAAAATCAGATAAAACAACAAAAAAAAAATGAAGAAATGTTAAGAATCATGTTGGACTCTATCACGAGAAATAACCTACAAGTGATTGGAGTACCAGAACAGGGAGGGATAACAGAAAATACATAGAGAATTTTTGATGATTTGTTGGCAGAAAACTTCCCTGATACCATGAAAGATGAGAAGATATCTATCCAAGATGTGCATCGAACTCCACATAAGGTAGATGTTATAAGAAAGTCACCAAGACATATTATAATCAAACTTGCCAAAACCAAAGATAAAGAGAATTTTAAGAGCAGCTAGGGATAAACGAAAAGTCACCTACAAAGGAGATACAATAAGAATAAGCTTGAACTACTCGGCAGAAACCATGCAGGAAAGAAGGCAATAAGATGACTTATATAAAAAATTGAAGGAAAAAAATTGCCAGTCAAGAATCATGTATCCAGCAAAACTGTCTCTCAAATATGAAGGTGAAATTAGGACATTTCCAGATAAATAGAAGTTTAGGGAATTCGTAAAAACAAACCCAAAACACAAGAAATGCTAAAGGGAGTTCTTTGGTTAGGAAATCAGTAATATTAGGTATCAACCCAAGACCAGAACACAGGGCAGAGCAATCAGAAGTCAACCCAGACAGGGGAGTCAAAAAAAAAAAAAATCAAGATTTAAAAAACGCTCAAAACAGGGTTAGCAGCAATGTTATTATGTAAAAGAAGACAATATTAAAACAATAAAGAGGGACTAAGAAATGTAGTCATAGATCTTCCATATGGAGAAGAAGATAAGGCAATACAAAGAAATAAAAGTTAGGTTTCAATTTAGAAAAACAGGGGTAAATAATAAGGTAACCACAAAGGAGACAAACTATCCTATGCATCAAAATAAAATACAAGAAAAAAAATAGAGACTCAGCAGAAAAAAAATCAACAGCAACGAATATGAGGAAAGGACAGTATATAAAGATAATCTACTCAGCACATAAAATTAAGTGGGAAGAAACTGTCAACAACACACAAAAAAAGACATCAAAATGATAGCACTAAATTCATACCTATCCATAATTACGGTGAATGTAAATGGACTGAATGCACCAATAAAGAGACAGAGAGTGGCAGAATGGATTAAAAAACACGATTGGTCTATATGCTGCCTACAAGAGACACACCTCAGACTTAGAGACACAAACAAACTAAAACTCAAAGGATGGGAAAAAATAAATCAACCAAGCAACAATCATAAAAGAGCAGGCGTGGCAATATCAATTTCTGACAAAATAGACTTTAAAGTTAAATCCATCAAAAAGGATAAGGAAGGGCACTATATAATGATTAAAGGGACAATATACCAAGAAGATATAATGATATTGAATATTTATGCATCCAATAACAGGGCTGCAAGATACATAAAACAAACTCAAACAGCACTGAAAAGTGAGATAGACAGCTCCACAATAATAGTAGGAGACTTCAACACACCACTTTCAGTGAAGGACAGGGCATCCAGAAAGAAGTTCAATAAAGACACGGAAGATCTAAACACCACAATCAACCAAATTAACCTCATAGACATATACAGAACACTCCACCCAACACCAACCAACTATACTTTCTTTTCTAGTGCACATGGAACATTCTCTACAACAGACTACATATAAGGTCATAAAGCAAGCCGTAGCAGAATCCAAAACATTGAAATATTACAAACTATCTTCTTTGACCATAAGGCCATAAAAGTGGAAATCAATAACAGAAAAAGCAGGGAAAAGAAATCAAACACTTGGAAACTGAACAATACCCTGCTCAAAAAAGACCGGATTATAGAAGACATTAAGGATGGAATAAAGAAATTCAGAGAATCCAATGAGAATGAAAACACTTCCTATCAGAACCTTTGGGACACAGTGAAAGCAGTGCTCAGAGGTCAATTTATATCAATAAATGCACACATCCAAAAACAAGAATGGGCCAAAATCAAAGAATTATCCCTACAACTTTAACAAATAAAAAGAGAGCAACAAAAGAAACCCTCAGGCACCAGAAGAAAAGAAATAATAAAAATTAGAGCAGAACTAAATGAAATAGAAAACACAAAAACAATGAAGGAATTAATAAGACCAAAAGCTGGTTCTTTGAAAAAAATCAACAAAATTCATAAGTCATTGGCCAAACTGACAAAGAAAAACAGGAGAGGAAGCAAATAACCCGAACAAGAAATGAGCGATATTACAACAGACCCAACTGAATTTAAAAGAATCAGATTACTATCAAAAATTGTACTCTAACAAATTTGAAAACCTAGAAGAAATGGATAATTCCTAGAAACACACCACCTACCTAAACTAACAGAAACAGAGGTAGAACAACTAAATAAACCCATAACAAAAGAAGACATTGAAAAGGTGATCAAAAAACTCCCAACAAAAAAAAAACCTTGGCCCAGAGGGCTTCACTCCAGAGTTCTACCAAACTTTCAGAGAAGAGTTAACACCACTACTACTAAAGGTATTTCAGAGCATAGAGAAGGACAGAATGCTCCCAAACTCATTCTATGAAGCCACCATATCCCTGATACCAAAACCAGGTAAAGACACCACAAAAAAAGAAAATTCCCTCATGAATTTAGATGCAAAAGTCCTCAACAAAATTCTAGCCAGTAGAATTCAACAACATATCAAAAAAATTATTCACTTTGACCAAGTGGGATTCATACCAGGTATGCATGGATGGTTCAGCATTAGAAAAACAATTAATGTAATCCATCATATAAATAAAACAAAAGGCAAGAATCACATGATTTTATCAATTGATGCAGAAAAGGCATTTGACAAAGTTCAACACCCATTCATGATAAAAACTCTCAGTAAAAGAAGAATAGAAGGAAAATTCCTCAACATAATAGAGGGCATTTATACAAAGCTGATAGCCAACATCGTCCTAAATGGAGAGAGCCTGAAAGCATTCCCCCTGAGATCAGGAACCAGACAAGGATGCCCTTTATCACCGCTCTTATTCAACATTGTGCTGGAGGTCCTAGCCAGAGCAGTTAGGCTAGATAAAGAAATAAAGGGCATCCAGATTGGCAAGGAAGGAGTAAAAGTATCTCTATTCACAGCTGACAAGATCTTATACACAGAAAGCCCTAAGGAATCCTCCAGAAAACTACTGAAACTAATAGAAGAGTTCAGCAGAGTATCGGGATGTAAGATAAACATGCAAAAATCAGTTGGATTCCTCTACACCAACAAAAAGAACATCAAGGAGGAAACCACCAAATCAATACCATTTACGGTAGCCCCCAAAAAGATAAAATAACTTAGGAATAAATCTTACCAGAGATGTAAAAGACTTATACAAAGAAAGCTACAAAACACTTCTGCAAGAAACCAAAAGAGACTTACCTAAGTGGAAAAACATACCTTGCTCATGGTTAGGAAGATTTAACATTATAAAAATGTCTATTCTACCAAAAGCTATCTATAGATTTAATGCAATTCTGATCCAAATTCCAAAGACATTTTTTAATGAGATGGAGAAACACATCACCAACTTCAGACGGAAGGGCAAGAAGCCCCAGATGAGTAAAGCATTACTGAAAAAGAAGAACAAGGTGGGAGGCCTTACTCTACCTGATTTTAGAACCTATTATACTGCCACAGTAGTCAAAACAGCCTGGTAGTTGTAGAACAACAGATACATAGACCAAAGGAACAGAATTCAGAATCCAGACATAAATCCATCCACATATGAGCAGTTGATACTTGAAAAAGGCCCCGAAACAGTTAAATGGGGAAAAGAGAGTCTTTTTAACAAATGGTGCTGGCATAATTGGATATCCATCTGCAAAAAAATGAAACAAGACCCATACCTCACTCCATGCACAAATATGAGCTCAAAATGGATCAAAGACCTAAATATAAAATCTAAAACGATAAAGATCATGGAAGAAAAAATAGGGACAACATTAGCAGCCCCAATACATGGCATAAGCAATATACAAAACATTACTAACAATGCAGAAGAAAAACTAGATAACCGGGAGCTCCTAAAAATCAAACACCTATGCTCATACAAAGACTTCACCAAAAGAGGAAAAAGTTTTTAGCTCTGACATTTCCAATCAGCCCTGATCTCTAAAATCTACATGATACTGCAAAAACTCAACTATAAAAAGACAAATAACCCAATTTAAAAATAGGTGAAAGATATAAACAGACACTTCACTGAAGAAGACATTCAGGTAGCTAACAGATAGATGAGGAAATGCTCACAATCATTAGCCATTAGAGAAATGCAAATCAAAACTACAATGAGATTCCATCTCACTCCAACAAGGCTGGCATTAACCCAAAAAACACAAAATAATAAATGTTGGAGAGGCTGTGGAGAGACAGGAACACTGCTGGTGGGAATGTAAAATGGTACAACCACTTTGGAAATCAATTTGGCACTTCCTTAAAAATCTAGAAATAGAACTACCATACGACCCAGCAATCCCACTCCTTGGAATATATCCTAGAGAAATAAGAGCCTTTATACAAACAGATATATGAACACCCTTGTTCATTGCAGCAGTGTTTACAATAGCAAAAAGATGGAAGCAACCAAGGTTCCCATCGACAGATGAATGGATAAATAAATTACAGTATATTCACAGAATGGAATACTACGCATCAATAAAGAATCATGATGAATCTGTGAAACATTTCATAATATGGAGGAATCTGGAAGGCATTATGCTGAGTGAAATCGGTCACTTGCAAAAGGACAAATATTGTATAAGACCACTATTATAAGAACTTGAGAAATAGTTTAAACAGAGAAGAAAATATTCTTTGATGGTTACAAGAGGGGGGAGGGAGGGAGGGTGGGAAAGGAGTTAGATAGTAAATAAGAACTACTTTAGTTGAAGGGAAAGACAACACACAATACAGGCGAGGTCAGCACAACTGGACTAAATCAAAAGCAAAGAAGTTTCCAAAATAAACTGAATGCTTCGAAGGCCAGCATAGCAGGGGCGGGGGTTTGGGGACCATGGTTTCAGGGGACATCTAAGTCAATTGGCATAATAAAATTTATTAAGAAAACATTCTACATCCCACTTCGGAGAGTGGCTTCTGGGGTCTTAAATGCTAGCAAGTGGCCATCTAAGATGCATCAATTGGTCACGACCCACCTGGACCAAAGAAGAATGAAGAACACCAAGGACACAAGGTAATTACAAGCCCAGGAGACAGAAAGGGCCACATAAACTAGAGACTACATAAGCCTGAGACCAGAAGAACTAGATGGTGCCCAGCCACAACCGATGACTGCCCTGAAAGGGGAACACAACAGAGAACCCCTGAGGGAGCAGGAGAACAGTGGGATGCAGACCCCAAATTCTCATAAAAAGACCAGACTTAATGGTCTGACTGAGACCAAAAGGACCCCAGTGGTCATGGCCCCCAGACCTTCTGTTGGCCCAGGACAGGAACCATTCCCAAAGCCAACTCTTCAGACTGAGATTGTACTGGGTGGTGGGTTGGAGAGGGATGCTGGTGAGGAGTGGGCTTTTTGGATCAGGTGGGCACTTGAGACTATGTTGGCATCTCTTGCCTGGAGGGGAGATGAGAGGGTAGAAGGGGTTAGAAGCTGGCAGAATGGACACGAAAAGAGGGAGTGGAGGGAGGGAGCGGGCTGTATCATTCTGGGGAGAGCAACTGGGAGCATGTAGCAAGGTGTATATAAGTTTTTGAGTGAGAGACTGACCTGATCTGTAAACGTACACTTAAAGCACACACACACACAAAAAAAGATCTGGGAGAATTGAGTACCTCTCCCTCTGCCACCTTCTGTTTACTTGCCCTTGTCCGCAAAAACAAAACTTTAAAATCCTAAGGAATGTTCATAAAATCAGTCACACAATTTGGCACAGCTAGGAATGGCCCCCAAATCTCCTGACTTCCAGCCAGTGGTATTCCACCATATCCTGGTGTATTAGAGAGTGAGAAAGGGCTATAAAAATAGAGCAGATGTAATTATCAGTGGAAGCAAATTAACTTGGCATATTAATTATCCTGTGGGTCGCTTCCTTTGTAATTGGACTTGGCTTTGTAAGCCAGGAGCATACTCTAATCAGTGCATGCTCTGACATGGAGAGTGAAATTTCACTCAGTTGCATATTCAGCTCACTTCTTGAAGGGGAAGGGAAATCCAGGCCAATAGCATAGGAGTCGTTTATGGAGCAGAGCTCAGCCTGTGCAGGTCACCACCCTTTGTGATTCCTTATTCAGCTAGCTAGAAGGGGGCAAAAAAGAAGCCAGGCTAGTCCTATATTACATAGATGCATAGGGTTCAAGGTGATGTGTGTACGTACACATGTACGGCATATAAGATGTCAAATGCACTGAAGGAGAGATAAAGGAGGCAGAGAACGCCTTCAAATGTTTGCGCTCCAGGGAAAAATATTAAAGCAGGTTGAAATCAGAGACTATAGTACTATTATTCAGCCCTCGTGGCATACTGATTAAGAGCTCCACTGCTGACCAAAAAGTAGGCAGTTCAAATTCACCAGCCACTCCTTGAAAACCCTATAGGGTAGTTCTACTTTGTCCTGTAGGGTTGCTAGGAGTCGGAATCGACCCAACAGTACCTAACAACAACAGAATGCAATTTAAGAAACATTTATTGAACACTTTT
Source organism: Elephas maximus indicus (assembly GCF_024166365.1). Lineage (NCBI taxonomy): Eukaryota > Metazoa > Chordata > Mammalia > Proboscidea > Elephantidae > Elephas > Elephas maximus. Next base: position 25,934,057 of record NC_064829.1, read on the forward strand.
ATTGCTCAAAGACAAATAAAATGTGGTCCCTGCTCTCAGAGCTTACAATCTTGTGGGAGTGTGTTTACAAATAACAAATGTAAGGCAAAAAACTCAGGGTATTTCTCAGAAAAATACATGGAGTGTCATTAAAAGGAAGGATAAACACTGAATGGGTGTTCTAACTTGCACATTGTGTATACAAAGGTAATAGTATGAATATTAAATTCTAGATTGCAAAAGGCCAATATCAAACCAGGCATCTTTATTCCAAATATTAATATAAACGAACAACAAATACATAAACTGAGTGAGGTTCCTTAAGAACTCAGAAATTTGGAGCTCTATTTCTCTCTTACTGTATTTTTTGCCGAGGACCAAATAGGTGGGCAGGTTGTATAATATCTCATGCAGTTACTTCCCAGGCAAGACTTGCACTCATCCCATGAATCTGTCAAAGACAGCTGGCATAGCCTGTCTTCCTCTTCCAGATGTCCTTGAACTTCATTCATGAGTTTCAGGGCCTCCTAATTACGAAGCAGAAACAAACATTCTGTTTCTATTTCATGATTCTATGGGTCTCTTAGTTGATTTCCCTTTTTAAAATTGTGCAGATTCTAAAGGTTTTCTTCAATCTTTCTCCTTCAGTAGCTGACAGATCTACTCTAACGCTCTCTGTGTGACTAGCTGCACTGACGGATGTGCAAATCTTATTCATGTGCTCATTTTTTCATTCCACAAGAGTTCACTGCGCGCTTGCTATGTGACAGGCATTGCTCTAGATGTGGGTGAATCCTCAGTGAAGACGTGGTCCCTGCTCTGGGGGAACGCCTGCCATTTGTTTAATTGTCTGCTTTCACATCCACTCTAGCAGGAGGGCCCTGGTGGCATAGTAGTTAAGTGCTAGGCTCTAACCAAGAGGTTGACAGTTTGAATTTGCCCTGTGCTCCTTGGAAACTCTATTGGGCAGATCTGCTCTGTCCTATAGGGTCTCTAGGAGTTGGAATTGACTCGACGGCAGTGGGTTTGGTTTTGGGTGGTTCCAGCACCCTGAGTTACATTCTAACCGCAAAGACGCTTTGTTCTTAGCATCTTTATTTTTCTTGTCTGTATTCCGAGCTCGCCCCCTTGTGGTGCCGTGTTTGTTTTGCCAACCGCTGCCCTGGGTGGTCAGGAGCCCAGCACAAGCAAACCCCTTCCTCTGAAAACCACAGCCTGCCCTCTCCTCCGCCCTACCAGGCCCCATCGGGGGCAGAACAGACTCCTTTTTCTGCCTCTGCCTAGACACCCAGCTTCCCTGCTAGTCCAGAGGCAGGCTCTCTCCCTACCTGAGGGTAGTTAAGGGGAAACCATTTGCTGTCCAGTCGATTCCAACCAATGGTGACCCCATGTGTGTCAGAGTAGAACTGTGCTGCATAGGGTTTTCCATGGCTGATTTTTTTGGAAGTAGATCGCCAGGCCTTCCTTCAGAGTAGCCTCAGGGTGGACTTCAATGTCCAACCTTTGGGTTAGTTAGCATCCAAATGTGTTAATCTTTTTGCACTGAAAGAATCTCCAGTTGCCCCGAATAAGGAGCGTAATGGACCCACCCATAAGAAGATAGCCTCAGGGCTAAATCCGAGTCCCTTATAAGAAAATCGCATTAGGAAGAAAAATCTCTGTACTTAAAACCAATTTATTGTGCATTTTCATCTAACAAAAAAGAAAGAAAAATCACCCTTTCCAGGCATATTAAGCCCCAAGAATCGCCCCACACTGACAATCCTCCGCTTCTCCTCCCTCCGCTCAGATTTTTCAGTTGACCTCATTGCACAGGGTCCTGGTGCTAAGCCAGGTGGCATTCGCTGTGGCCTGCGTGAGAAAGTTGGCAAGGCATCAGCCTGCCCCATGTACACTTTGACCCAGACAGGATTTTCTTGTCTTTTTGGGCTTTGTAGAGCAATTTTGGAATCCTACATCTTTTCCAGAAAGATTGTTTCGCCAATACCATCCAGATTTTCTCAGTCAAACTGTAAATACTCTGCTCATTGTCACCATAACCAGAAATCTCAACGTTTCCAACTCCAAATTACACTCACAATGTACGGTTGGGCTAATGATTTAACATCTCTAAGCCTCAGTCTTAAGCAAATAGGAATAGCAAGAGAATCTACCCCTTCAGTTTTTGTGTGAAGTGAGGTAAGCAAGCAGGCACCTAGCACTTCATTGTTCTCTCTCAGACTTCCTTTCACTCCTCCCCAGGAGCAAGACAGAAACCACTTATGTAGGTCCCAAGTTTTGGTCCTGAAATGTTGCTATGGATGAAGTAGGTCTCTGGTTTAGGAATGTCCTAATTAGTCGTTCGACTTCTCTCTAAATATCCCAGCTTTGACAGATCTCATGCTTAGAGCTCTGTCCCTATAGTTGGAAGCTTATCAAAAGACCAAATGAAACTCTTCAAGCTGCTCTAGGGTTTCCACTTCATGAAGAGTAAGTTTCAGAGGCTCTCACTAAATATTAAACGGAAGGAGGTGATGACACAGGGTCACCTGAAGACGGCTTGCTCAGTGTTGGAAGACTGGGGGCACCAGCACCACATTTGCCAGTTTATCATTTATCTAAACTGTCCTTTATTCTAGGCTTAAAGTAACTTTAGGGAAGGCGAAAAGGAGAAGGGCTTGCAACTGCTGGTCAGGCAACCTCCTTTCCTCACCAGGAGCCCTGCCTGACCTCAGGGTGGTAGGTGTGACAGTGGCAGCAACCTCAGCCAGTCTGCTTGCTGACACGCCAGCATGCAGCTTGGGTCAGCCTGTCAGACAGTCCCACCCCAACGCTTCATGGATTCCCAAAGACCACGATGCTCTGAAGGGAGGAGAATTCAAGCAGCTTTTTAGAGCACAGTAACCCTCAACTGGGGTGCACACCCTGGGGCATAAAAAAAATTTTTTTTTTTTGAAGGGAGTATTAGAGCTTCTCCTCGTGTTTTTTTTAAATTAAAAAATAGATGAGGCTACTGTATTACTTAAAATACTGGTGCTCTCTTGAGGTGTTTATGCCAGACAGTTGCATGTGGCCAACTGTCCACATGAACCCTGGGGAAGAGCAGGCCCTCCACATCCCAGAAGCACTGGCGGTCTTTGTTCCCTTGCAGTGATTGCAGTCAACTGCAGGCTAAGGGGACTCAGGTGGATTCGATGAAATTTAGTATCCGGTTTTCACTAAACTGTTATTGTCATTAGCTGCCATCAAGTCGGCCCCTGACTCATGGCAACCCCATCTGTGTCAGAATAGAACTGTGCTCCACAAGGTTTTCAGTGGCTGATTTTTTGGAAGTAGATTGTTAGGCTTTTCTTTCTACTCCATCTTAGTCTGGAAGCTCCGCTGAAACCTGTTCATCATCAGAGCAACACGCAAGCCTCCGCTGACAGACAGGTGGTGGCTACGCATGAGGCACATTGGCCGGGAATCAAACCTGGGTCTTCTGCATGGGAGATAAGGATTCTACCACTGAATCGCCACAGCCCTCTTTTACCACGCTAACCATCACAAAATAGACAGGAGGCTTAAAAAGTTCTTGCAAAAACCCTGTCAGATTTAAAAAATACAAATAATTTAAGTTCAAATGGACAGAAAGCAAACAGCAGCTGACACATCTTCCTGATGAGCTCTTTACTGGCCACAGGACAAAGTAAAAACATGATGATCTAATCAGATCTGGCAAAAGTTGGCTAAAAATTTCAAAATATCTAGAAGATTATTTGAAATAGGAATTTATAGCTATCCTAATGATAATGATAGCAATTCATATAATAATCGATAAATAAATTAATATGCATATATTTAGGAGTGATTGCTAATGATTTTTTTAGTAATAGGGATGTGAGATCAAAAAACTTTGGAGATCACTGAGCTAGCCACATCTTCCCCAAACACTTTTGCCTCAATATCTTAACTCAGAGGAGACTAAGTATAATGAAGCATTTTGAGAAAGCAGCACTCCCCAGAGATGAACCCCCAATTTCCTGGATTTTGGGTCCAGTCCAGACCCTACGGAACCTGGTTCTACAAGGAATATATTCTTTGAGGACATTTGAAATTTTCTTCAAACTTTTCCTCCAATAAAGGTTGCTGTCCAGAAAAATTATTATCTGGGAAAATAAGTAATTCATCGATTGCGCTAACAAGTGCAATATTTGGCCCACATATGTTTAGGAAGAGATAAAATATGCAATAGCGGTACCTGTTTTTCTGCTCTGCATTTCTTCAGAGTTTCCGTTAGCTTCGTATATTCTTCCTCTCTTCTTTCCATCATGATTTTCATCTGCTTCATACCAATCAAAGCCTTCACCTCTTCATCTACCTCCATCTCCCCGGACTCAGAAAAACCTAAAATACATGTTGCAGTTTTGTCTTTGATAGCTGATCAGATTACAAAGCAAAGAGTTCACCAATTTTTCATGTCCCCTAAATAGAGGCTTAATTGTTCTTTTATGGCATCAAACTCTGATAATGAATTGCCTGTTAACTGCCACATGGGTCCAGCTGTCATATGGATGGGGCCTTCTGTTTCTCAGTTCTGAGCCCCGGAACAAGGCAGAGTTAATTCAACCTCATTCTTGTCATTTTCCTTAGGGCCTGTTTTAATTTATCTATTTTTTTTTTCTTTCACTTAAGACTCAAAATGTGTTTATATTAGAGATAATTTAGAATTTCCTTCAGAAACATTTATATTATATGCTCAATTGGGGACCCTAAACGGTGAAAAATTACCCTTGCTTTTAGCTTCAGTTACCTTCCAAGGAGGCATTAAACTCAAAAAGTATCCTCAGACAACGCAGGATTCCTTAATAACCTGTCAGACATCTCATATGCACCTCTCCTAAGCCTTTAAACCAGTTACTACGGAGTAGGCCCCAACTCATGGCGACCCCATGGGTTTCAGAGTAGAACTGTGCTTCGTAGGGTTTTCAATGGCTGATTTTTTGAAAGTAGGTTGCCAGGCCTTTTTTCCAAGGAGCTTCTGGCTGGACTCAAACCTTCATCCTTTCAGCTGGCAGCTGAAAGCATTAACCGTTCACACCACCCAGGGATTTCAATAAGCATTTGTTGCTGTTGTCGTTAGCTGCTGTCAATTCCAGCTCATGGCAACTCCCTGTATGCAGGCTGTGATCTTTTGGAAGCAGACCGCCAGGCCTTACTTCCACAGTGCCTCTGGGTGGGTTTGAATCACCAGCTTTTCTGTTAGTAGTCCAGTGCTTTGCCATTTGCACCACCCACGGTCTCCAATAAGCATTTAGTGGGAATGAACTCATTGTCGTGCTCTCCTCACAATAGCTGATGTGGCTTTCTAAGGAGCTTATTTTTGCCTCCAAATTTAATTACACATTCCTAACCAGCTCCTGGAAACCCTGGGGGTATAATGGTTAGGAGCTATGGCTGCTTACCAAAAGGTTGGCAGTTCAAATCCACCAGGTGCTCCTTGGAAACCGTATGGTGCAATTCTATTCTGTCATATACGGTCACTATGAGTCGGAATCGACTTGATGGCAATGGGTTTGGTTTATTTATTTATTTGGTTAAATAAATAAATTGGCACAGTGGTTAAGAGCTACAGCTGCTAACCAAAAGGTCAGCAGTTTGAATCCACCAGCTGCTCCTTGGAAATCTTACGGGGCAGTTTCTGCTCTGTGCTGTAGGGTCGCTATGAGTCTGAACCAACTCGATGGCACTTAACAACAATCACCTGCAAAGGAGCCCTGGTGGCACAAACAGTTAAGTGCTCAGCTGTTAACCGAAAGGTTGGAGGTTTGAACCCACCCAGTGGCTCCATGGGAGAAAGACCTGACAATCTGCTTCCATAAAGAATACAACCAAGAAAATCCTATGGGACAGTTCTACTCTGTCACATGGGGTATCTATGAGACGGAATCAACTCGACAGCACCGAACAACAACTATCAGCTACAAGGGGTCACTGGGTTGCGCAAATGGCTAAGCACTTGGCTGCTAACCAAAAGTTTGGCAATTTGAATCCACCTAGAGGTGCCTCAGAAGACAGGCCTGATGATCTACTTCCAAAAGTCTTGAAAGCCCTACACAGCCATTCTACTCTGCACACATGGGGTCTCGTCATGAGCTGGGATCGACTCAATGGCAAACAACAGCCAGCTACATTTTAGCTCATTTATTTTTAAGTGTTTAGTACCCAAAGTATATATGTCATCAAGCAAAGGTCACCAGTTAATGATCACAGAGCAACCAGATTTAATGTAATTATAATCCATTCTTTCACTATTTAAGAATAATTGCACAGATTACTTTAATTGTTTACATTTTCTAAATGTTAGAAAAGTATTTCACTGTTCATTACAATAGTGCTTAGACGAAACCAAACATCTGGATGATACCAAAAAAAAAAAAGCAGTCAAAAAGTTGGCAGGTTTTATCTGCATGATAGCAAACATCTGGATATGTGAAGGTTCTCAGATATTTGATTGGAATTTTCTATTTTTACGCAGATGTTTGGCGTCACGTATACTTGGTTTAAGTGCCTAGAGAACATTTTGCCGTGAAATTCAAGGGCTGTCATGAACACACTTCTCTCTCAACCGTAAATCACTGTAAATGCCAACAGAGCATACAAACAGGACACAGCCCAGATAAAGAAAGCAAACATACTCTTCTGGTTTCCACCGATAGCAGTTTTGTCCTTCCAAGTAGGTGCACAATGACAATCTTTCAACCACAGCAGATACATAATAAACACCCAGAGTGGTGACTTCATGTTCCCGCTGTTTCTGCAAAGGAAAAATAAACCTCATCAAATGCCCTCCCTTATGTTATTTTCTGCCAGCACCAATGGCAAACACATGGAGCTGCAAAGCATTTTTCTTTATGACTTCAGACAACTTATGCTAAAACCCTCGTGGCACAGTTGTTAAGTGTTACGGCTGCTAATCAAAAGGTTGGCAGTTCGAATCCACCAAGCGCTCCTTGGAAACTCTGTGGGACAGTTCTGCTCTGTCCTATAGGGTCACTATGAGTCAGGATCTACTCCACAGCAATGGGTTTGGGTTTTTTTATGCTAATATGCCTAGGGCATTAGGAAGCTTGAAATTTAAGTAAAAAAAAAAAAGTGTCTGTTTAATTTACATTCTTTAGGACAATTAAATAAGATCATCCTCTCAAGTACTATTGCTGTTCCCAAGACTTTAAATTGAAGACTTTAAATGGATCACAGATGCACGCACGGAGTCCAAACTTCATTTTGTTTGCACATCAACCCTAAACATCTCTAAATACAGAATGAGTTGAAATTATGTTAGAGGGATTTTTTTCCCCTTCAAAATTCTGAGTCCTCAAATGAGTTTTTACTAGATGGTTCAATACCTTTTTTTTTTCAACGAGAGTAAAAACAGCCTCGCGCATTTTTCTCAGACCTCTTATAATGTCCATCAGGCTATGAGAATAGTGCACAGTTAAATCCTTCTCAGGTAATGGATTTCCTTTACTCTTTAATTTGATTTGCATCAGTTATAAATATTTCAGATACAAATGTTTAAAACTTTGCTAGGATAAATTAAAACAACTGTGTTTTAATAAAGTTAGATACGTAAAATAAACCCAAGGGGGTTATTTATCTGCTTTACATATATTTGCTAATTTGAATAAACAAAAACAAAAAAGTCTCCATTATTTACTCAACATTTAGGAAGTCATATAATAACAAGCACACCTAGGGGCTATATAAAATAACATCTGTACTAGTAATTATGAAGTTATCACACTCTATGTACATAGCATGAACTCTTTTGTTCCTATTAAGACCCTACTTACCAAATGAAACTTTTAAATACAGTATATTTACCACTAACTTTGCAATATTTTCTCAGTGAAGGTGCCGAGAGCTTCTGGAAAGGCCTCCACTTTTCTGTGATCTGATTTTCATCAGTGTCGGGGATTTAGCCTTGTTCTAATAATTTGATGACATGGTTCTTAATCCTATTAGCCTAACATTTTGAGATTAAGAATATGATTTAAAATTTGGTAGGGTTTTTTTTTTAGGGTTTAGAAATAACCACTAGAGGGCGGGCTGTGCACGTGATCAGGACCAATGGCCATAGAGTATTTAACACAAATATGTTTAGATTAAAAAAAAAAAAACCAAAACCCACTGCCGTCAAGTCGATTTTGACTCATAGCAACCCTATAAAGCCTTAAAATTATTTTTAAATGCATGACTTATGGCATGTATATTTCTATGTAGGTCAATTTTTTTTCTTAGATTAAAAATATAAGCAGTTATTTGAAATTGAATCAGTAAAATTTTAAACATTTTGAAAAGAATATTTACATAATTGGTCTTTTTTGACTATATACACACTTTAACTAGATAAAGTGATAAAATCTAGCATATAAATAATGTAATAGATAAGGATTTCAGGCCCACTGGGAAGTGCAAACAGTAACTTGCTCAGCTGCTAACTGAAAGGTTAGAGGACGGAGCCTACCCGAGGTGCCTTGAAAGAAAGGCCTGGTGATCAACTTCTGAAAAATCAGCCATTAAAAACCTACGCAGCACCGTTGCACTCTGACACACATAGCGTGACCATGAGTCAGAATAGACTCTATGGCAACAGCTTTGGTTGGTTACAGTTTGCTAATAAATTAGATGATCTGAAAATTCAACCCCTAAACGATTCATTCAAAAATAATTTAAAGAGCTCTTAGTCCTGTTAAAAAGCAAAGATGTCACTTTAAGGACTAAGGTGTGCCTGACCCAAGGCATTGGTGTTTTCAATCACCACATATGCATGTGAAAGCTGGACAATGAATAAGGAAGACCAAAGAAGAATTGATGCCTTTGAATTATGGTGTTGGCAAAGAATACTGAATATACCAGGGACTGCCAGAAGAACAAACAAATCTGTCTTGGAAGAAGTACAGTCAGAATGCTTCTTAGAAGCAAGGATGGTGAGACTTCACCTCACATGCTTCAGACAGGTTATCAGGAGGAACCAATCCCTTGGGAAAGACACCATGCTTGGTAAAGTAGAGGGTTAGTGGAAAAGAGCCTAAATGAGGTAGATTGACACAATGGCTGCAACAATGAGCTCAAGCATAACAATGATTGTGAGGATGGTGCAGGACTGGGCAGTGTTTCATTCTGTTGTGCACAGGGTTGCTATGAGTTGGAACTGACTCAGTGTCACCCAACGACGATGTAAAAATTGGTCACGATAGCCAGATCCAGAACCTACAGCAATGGGTCTTTTAGTTGCTGAAATCTCAGGATCTTTTGATGGCCCCCTTTAAAAGCTTTTAGATTCTCACCAATCAGTACTTATTTTGTGTTCAGTCCTTTTCTAAGACAGCAGAACTTGACAGTTCTGCAAGGGTCCCCTGCCACTGGTGGGCCCTTAGAAGTTGTTCTTTGGCTCTGAGCAACTTGCACAGAGTTTAACTCGGCTCCATTTGGACCCTGAGAATGTGCCCAGGACATACACTCTAAGTCCAGGCCCACACCCCATCTCAGCTGTCTTAATTACTTGATAATTGTCTATTTTAGTTGGAAAACTCTTTTAGCTCCACTGGAAAAATAGATCAGCTGAAAGCAAAACTTGAACTATCTTTTTTTAAGCAGCCTGATTTTACTGTTGAGAAATTAGAAATTAGAATCAACACCTATAAACATAAGTTGGCCAATGGAGGAAGCAGCACTTTGGGTATTTTTCCCAGGAAGAGAAGAGCAGCATTCTGGAAAAGTAGATCATAGGTAATTGTCCAGTTCTGCTCTGACTCTGAGCACCCTCACTCATTAGTCTGCTGTTTTCCAAGTTTGGGCCTTTCTGAAGTCATCCTGCCATCTGCATGAGCCTCTCCAACAAGATTATAATTCCAAACCCTCATTTCATTTGAAAATGAAAACTGCTTTAGGAAGTCTGGTGGCTCACCCTTTAGTGACAGATTTCTTTCTTAGTCCTTGTTCCCCCCTTAAAAGTGTAATTTCTGAGAACAGAACATTCTTTGTTTCTTCTTTTTTTTTTTCATTGTAATTTAGATGAAAGTTTACAGAGCAAACTAGCTTCTCATTAAACAGTACACATATTGTTTTGTGACATTGGTTACCGTGATAGTTAATATTGTGTGTCAACTTGGCTGGGCCATGATTCTCAGTGTTTATATACAATGGCTCCCATGACGGAATCTGCTGTGAGTAGCCAATCAGTTGAAAAGGAGTTTCCTTGGGAGTACGGCCTGCATCTGAATATAAGCAGATATTCTGGCCTTTTGCTCACTCTGGGTCCTGAGGCTGCCTCCTATTTATCTGACCTCGGCTCTTGGGACTTGAGCTATCAGCTTATGAGCAGCATCAATCTTCACAGCCTGAGACTGGGAGCCCTGCTCTCTGACCTGCCAATCTCGGGTTCACCAGCCCCTGTGGCTGTGTGAATTGAAAGAAACCTCTATCCTGATCCACAGACTTGGGATGTTCCAGCCTCTACAATCACAGGAGCAATTTCCTTGATATAAACCTCTCTGTAAATATATTTATACACTTTGCTGGTTTTGCTTCTCTAGAGAACCCAGCCTAAGACTTTTGGTACTGAGGGTGGTTCTGGAGAAACAAAATTGTAAGGATGAGTTTTCTAAATTGGTTCTCAAGCCTGGTTAGTCTTAAAGATGTTGATGATTCTGCTTTCAACAGTAAAGAGGGCACTGCTAATTCATGGCATGATGTGGAGATACAATCACGCAAAATATCACCACCAGTAGATCAGGTATTGGTGAAAGACAAGGCTCCAGGTGTACATATATGTGAAATCTTTCCATAGTTTCATCAGAATTAGACAAACTGGTGATAGAAAGAGATGTACTCAGGGCTTTAGAGTCAAAGCTTATGCTTTGTTAGAAAGCCTTATTTCTTGTAGTAACACAGCTGAAATTGTGGAAAGCCAAACCCAGAGCCTTATTGTAAGAGTGGCTGAATTACAATGCCAGCTCAATTGCCAGCCTCGAGAGGTGTCTGAATTTAAAGTAAGAGCATTGATTGGGAAAAAATGAGAGCCTGAAACTTGGGATGGGGGCATATGGGCAAATAATCAGGAAGCTGGAGACACTGAGTCCTTAAATTCCATTGAATCACTCCTGCCAACAGAATCACTCCCATCTGAAGAGATTACTTCATGTTTGTCTGCTAAACCACCCTGCCCAGAAAAACCATTAGCCCCTCCACTCCCATTTAATGAGGTTATTAGCCCTAGCCCAGCTGCACTAAAAACCCTTAACTGAGTCATTGCCAGGGGCATTGCCTGAGGCAGATGCTTTACAAGACAATGCTGAGTGTTCTCAAAACAATTCCACACTACAGATTCTGCCTTCCAGACCTATAACTAGACTCAAGACCCAGCGAGCCCCAAAAGGTGAAGTACAAAGTGTGACTCAGGAGGAGGTACAATAACTCCAAAAGAAATGCTTGAGTTTTCTAGTATGTACAAACAGAAACCTGGGGAATATGTGTGGAAACGACTATTAAGGGTGGGGAACATAAAGATGGTTCAGTCTGAGTTTATTGATATGGGCCCACTAACCACACATTCTTCATTCAGTGTTTCAGTTCAAGAACTTAGGAAAGAATCTAATAGTTTATTTGGTTGGGTTGCCGAAGGATGCCTACACTAAATCAAGTTGGAGTACCAGACCCGTGTTGGTATGCTGTATAAGAAGGTACCCAAAGGCTTACAGAAATTGGCATGCTAGAGTGGATTTATCAGGTTAGGCACACAGACTCACACATGGAGTGTCCAGAGGACACACCTTTTACCACAACTGTGAGGAACAAATTTGCGATGGGAGCTCCAGCATCCTTGAAACCTGCTGTGATTACTATTTTATGTAAATCAGATTCGACAATGGGAACTGCCCTAACTGAATTAAGACACCTAACTACAATGGGGCTGATTGGATCCTGTGGTAGTAGGGGCCAAGTGGCAGCACTCAATCAACAAAGACAAGGTGGGTCTGCTTACAGTAATGGACAGTGGAGTCAAAGCAGTAATCAGGATAGCCAGACTCATATAGACTTATGGCATTGGCTACTTAGTCATGATGTCTGTAGGAGTAAAATAGATAGGAAATCTACTAAATATTTACTTGATCTGTACAAATGGGTGAATTCTAGGTCTGGTGAACAGCAGTCTAACTCAATTCACCAGAATAGAAAGTCACTGTCCCTCAGTCAATCCCCAGATTTGAGCAAGTTTAAAGACCCCCAACCCCTTGAATGAAGGGGAAACCGGGTCCCCTTGAGGAAGGACTCCAATACACTGCTGAAAATTTTTACTGTTAATCTTTCTCCCAGCCTCCCTCAAAGGGATCTATGGCCATTTACGTAACTATTCATTGATGGATGACAGCACAGACCCTTAGGATTTTGGAGCTAAGCCCTGCCATCCTCTGCAGATAACTACTCTCCTTTTGAGAAACAGCTTTTAGCTTGTTACTGGGCCTTAATAGAGGCTGAATGCTTAATCATGGGGCACCAAGTCACCATGTAGCCTGAACTGCCCATCATGAACTGGGTGTTGTCTGACCCACAAAGTCATAAAGTTGGACGTGCACAGCAGCACTCCATCATTAAATGAAAGTGATATATACCAGATCAGGCCTGAGCAAGACCTGAAGGCACAAATAAGTTGCATGAGGCAGTGGCCCAAATGCCCATGGTCTCTACTCCTATCACATAACCTTCAATCTCCCAGTCTGCACCTATGGCCTCATGGGGAGTTCTTCATGACCAGTTGACTGAAGAAGAGAAAAGCCGTGCCTGGTTTATAGATGGTTCTGCACAATATGCAGGCACCACTTGGAAGTGGACAGTGGCAGCACTGCAGCACCTTTCTGGGACCTCCCTGAAGGACAGTTGTGAAGGGAAATCCTCTCAACTGGCAGAACTTCGACCAGTTCACCTGGTTTTTCATTTTGCTTGGAAGGAGAAATGGCCTGATGTGCAATTGTATACTAATTCATGGGCTGTGGCCAAAGGTTTGGCTGGATGGTCAGGGACATGGAAGAAACATGATTGGAAAACTGGAGACAAGGATTTATGGGGAAGAAGTATGTGGATAGACCTCTTTGAATGGGCCAAAAAAGTGAAGATATTTGTGTCTCATGTGAATACCCACCAAAGAGTTACCTCAACAGATGTGATTTTAACCTTCAATTGGATAGGTTGATGTGTTCTGTGGAAACCAGTCATCATCTTTCCCCAGCTACTCCCGTCATTGCTCAATGGGTTCATGAACAAAGTGGCCAGGGTAGGAGGGATGGAAGTTATGCCTGGGCTCAGCTCAGCAACATGGACTTCCACTCACCAAGGCTGACTTGGCTACAGCCACTGCTGAGAGCCCAATCTGCCAGCAGCAGAGACCCACACTGAGTCCCCAATATGGCACCATCCCTTGAGGTGATCAGCCAGCAACCTGGTGGCAAATTGATTACATTGAAGCACTTCCATCATGGAAAGGACAGTGTTTTGTCCTTACTGGAATAGACACTTACTCTGGATATGGATTTGCCTTCCCTGCACACAATGCTTCTGCCAAAACTACAGAATGCCTTATCCACCATCATGGATTCCCACACAGCATTGACTCAGATCAAGGGACTCACTTCATAGCCAATGAAGTGCAGCAGTGTGCCCATGCTCATGGAATTCACTGATCTTACCATGTTCCTCATCATCCTGAAGCAGAGGGCTTGATAGAACGATGGAATGGCCTTCTAAAGACACAATTACAGCACCAGCTAGGTGGCAATGCCTTGCAAGGTTGGGGCAGTGTTCTCCAGGAGGCTGTATATGCTCTAAACCAGTGTCCAATATATGGTGCTGTTTCTCCTATAGCCAGAACTCATGGGTCCAGAGTGGAAACGTGAGTGGCACCACTTACTTACCCCTAGTGACCCACTTGCAAGATTCTTGCTTCCTCTCCCCGAGACCTTTATGCTCTGCAGGTCTAGAAGTCTTAGTCCCAAAGGAAGGGATGCTCCCACCTGGAGACACATCACTGATTCCATTGAACTGGAAACTGAGAATGCCACTTGGTCATTTTGGGCTCCTTATGCCTCTGGATCAACAGGCAAAGAAGGGAGTTACCGTAATGGCTGGTGTGATTGATCCTGATTATCAAGAGGAAATAGGATTCGTATTACATAATGGAGGTAAAGAAGAGCATGTATGGAATGCAGGAGATCCCTTAGGGCATCTCTTAGTACTACCATGCCCTGTGATTAAAGTCAATGGAAAACTACAACAACCCAATTCCGACATGAGTACTAATGACCCAGACCCTCCAGGAATGAAGGTTTGGGTCACCCCACAAGGAAAAGAACCATGACCAGTTCAGATGCTTGCTGAGGGCAAAGGGAATACGGAATTGGTGGTGGAAGAAGATAGCTCTAAATACCAGTTATGGCCATATGACCAGTTGCAGGATCGAGGATTGTAATTGTTATGAGTATTTCTGCTTTGTACGTGTGCATCAAATATTTTTGGTTTCTTCACTTATAAAATATAAGATGTAAACTGGGCTAGTGCATTTTTGGTTGTAGAGGTGTTAGTTGTATCATGTTAGGCACAAGTATGACTTTATAATTGTCTTTATTCAGAGATTATGTATTGTTTAAAGAGATGTGTACATGTGCCAAGTTGACAAGGGGTGGACTGTGATGGTTAACATTGTGTGTCAACTTGGGTGGGCCATGATGCTCAGTGTTTATACACAATCACTACCATGATGGAATCTGCTGTGAGTAGCCAATCAGTTGAAAGGGAGTTTCCTTGGTGGTGTGGCCTGCATCCGAATATAAGCAGACCTTCTGGCTTTTTGCTCACTCTGGATCCTGAGGCTGCCTCTTATCTGTCTGACCTTGGGCTCTTGGGACTTGAGCTATCAGCTTATCTGCAGATCTTGGGATTCATGAATATTCACAGCCTGTAAGTGGGAGCCCTGCTCTCCTACCTGCCAATCTTAAGTTCACCAGCCCCTGCAGCTATGTGAATCAAGAGAAGTCTCTATCCTGATCCACAGACTTGGGACGTTCTGGCCTCTACAATTCCATGAGCCATTTCCTTCGTATAATCTTCTCTCTATATATGTATATATTTATATGATTTATTGGTTTTGCTTTTCTGGAGAACCCAGCCTAAGACAGTTACCAACCCCACAACATGTCAGCACTCTCCCTTCTCAACCTTGGGCTCCCTATTACCAGCTTTCCTGTCCTCTACTCCCTTCTAGTCCTTGTCCCTGGCATGGTGTGCCCCTTTAGTTCCATTTTGTTTCATAGGCCTGTTTAAGCTTTGGCTGAAGGCTGAACCTCAGGAGTGACTTCATTACTGAGCTAAAAGGGTGTTGGGGGCCATACTCTCAAGGCGGCTCCAGTCTCTGTCAGGCCAGTAAGTCTGGTCTTTTTTTGTGAGTTAGAATTTTATTCTACATTTTTCTCCAACTCTGTCCAGGACCCTGTATTGTGATCCCTGTCAGAGCAGTTGATGATGATAGCTAGGCACCATCTAGTTGTGCTGGACTCAGTCTGGTGGAGGCTGTGGTAGTTGTGGTCCATTAGTACTTTGGACTAATCCTTCCCTTGTGTCTTTGGTTTTTTCATTCTCCCTTGCTTCCAAGGGGATGAGACCAGTAGAGTATCTTAGATGGCTCCTCACAACATTTTAAGGCCCCAGACACTACTTACCAAAGTAATGTAGAACATTTTCTTTATAAACTCTGTGCCCATTGAGCTAGATGTTTCACGAGACTGTGGTCCCCACAGAACTCAGCCCAGTAATTCAGTCCCTGAGGGAGTTTAGATGTATCTATGGAGCTTCTATACCCTTGCCTTGTACAAGTTGTGCTGGTTTCCCCAATATTGTATACTGTCTTACCCTTCACCAAAGTTGTCATTTATCTATTGTCCTTTTAGTGTTTTTCTATTTCCACCGCTCCCCTTCCTCGTAACCATCAAAGGTAGTTTCTTTTTGTGTCTAGACCTTTTCGTGAATTTTTATAGTAGTGGTCTCATAAAAATATTTGTCCTGTTGTGATTGACTTATTTCACTCAGCATAATGCCCTCCAGTTCATCCATGTTGTGAGATGCTTTGCAGATTCATCATTGTTCTTTATCATTGCATAGTACTCCATTGCATGTATGTACCATAGTTTGTTTATCCATTCATCTTGGTTATCTAGGTTGTTTCCATTTTTTGCTGTTGTGAACAATGCTGCAATGAACTTGGGTGTGCATAGGTCTTTTTGTGTGACGACTCTTATTTCTCTAGGATATATTCCTAGTAGTGCAATTGCTGGATCATATGGTATTTCTCTTTCTAGCTTTCTAAGGAAGCACCACATCATTTTCCAAAATGGTTGTACCATTTTGCATTCCCACCAGCCGTGCATAAGAGTTTCGATCTTCCGGCAGCCTCTCCAACGTTTGTTATTTTCAGTTGTTTTTTTTGTTTCATGCCGGTGATACTGGGGTGAGATGGTATCTCATTGTGGCTATGATTTGCATTTTTCTGATGGCTAGTGATATCAAGCATTTCCTCATGTGTCTATTAGCTGCTTGAATATTTTCTTTGGTGAAATGTATGTTCATTTCATTTGCCCATTTTTTAAATTGTATTATTTGTCTTTTTGTTGTAGAGGTGTTGGATTTTCTTGTAGATTTTAGATTAGAGCTTTGTTGGATTTGTAATAGCCAATTTTTTTTTCCTAGAATGTAGGTCCTCTTTTGGTGAAATATTTTGTTGAACAAAAGTTTAATTTTTAGAAGATTCCAGCTATCTAGCTTATCTTAGAAAGTTTGTGTGTTGTTAGTTATGGTTTGTACCCTATTAATGTCATGTATTAGGGCCTCTAGTGTGATCCTATTTTTTCTTCTATTTTTTTTTTTTAGTTTTTGGTTTTATATTTAAATAGAACATTATTTCTAACTAGTACTAATTACTTTTAAAATGATGCTTCCACTAAGGTTCTTCTTCTAATTACCTCATCTGTTTTCACAGCTGCCATTTTGTTCTTAAAATTAAGCAATAGTTCATGCAAATCATGGTACTTTTATAATTATGATGTCATTTTATTCAAGATTTAAGGAGATTCTAAACTATTACAGATAGCTGGTTGGTAAGTAAGCAGATGTAAAAGAAAAAGCTTCTTAATTAAGAAAGATAGCAAGAAGATTCTGTGGAACCAGTTGAGAAATAGATGAATTGGACAGATGGACTTCAAAATATTAACTTTACTGTAGCTAAGCTCAAGCTTCAGTAGAGTAACTCAGATGTGTGGCCTTAATGGAATTGGTAATATGTAACCCTGAGCTAGATTTGCCCACCCTGCCAACTGTCATAGCAGACAACCTCCAGGCTCCCAGATGGGACACTTACTAGGTAGACAGCAGACCAGGGAGCATGTATGTGGAGCCAGCTCCAGTGAACAATGTCAGTGGTGTCCTCTGGGGTAGGCAGCACTGTAGCCCTGTATATGTCCTGTAGACAAACCAGGATTTTCTGTCTTGAACCAGTACATTTGGAAAGGGAAACGAGAGAGTCATTAAGGAGTTCTCCACAACTGAGATCCATGAACTGATGGATTCATTCATGAGACATATAACTTACTCCTGCATTGTAGGGTGAGAAACAGGAGGGTGAGAGGCCAGAACTGTTACGCTGGTAGAAGTTCCTCCACACAGTAACAAGAGACCATAGGAAAGTCATTCCTCTTCCTTCCTGCCTCTGCCCCTGCCAAAAAAACAATCAAGGAGGGAACACATAAGTAAAATAAAAGACAAAGGGCTTAAAAAAAAAATCTAAGTTATTCATTTAGATTATAATAATAATGTCACCAGACTAGCTTCCTTCCTCCTCCCTCCCTTCCTTCCTCCCTTCCTTCTTTTCTTCTTTCCTTATCCCCATGTATTCAGCCATTCATTTAATTGACTTAAAGGACATGATTCATGTTAAAAGCAACACTTTGTAATTGGAGTGCAAATATTCATTAAAAAAAAAAAAGGCTGACTCACTCCACAGAAAGGACCAATGGTGTAGTGTAAGGATAACTGATTCAAGAGATCGGGTTCCAGAAAAAACCTTGCCACACTTTAGCCTCGTGGTCCTGGGCACTCTACCTCAGAGTCCTTATCTAAAATGAGCATGTTGGTAGAAATAACCTCAAACATTACTCCCAGCTCTAAATCCTGTGATGATTATTCACTTATTCTCAACCAGCTTAAGCATAGTTGCAGTGTCATAAATGCATTGAATCAAAGCTTAAGAAAGAAAAACTACAACTTCTTTATCTGCAGTACCTGGGTTACATATTCACCTCCTTAGCAGTATTTGCTGAGTGCCTATCATGTGCAGACACTTTACAGACGCTGGATGCCTTCTCAGTCTCTTTAATGACTGTTCTTTGGTCCATCCTTAAATGTTTATAATCTCCAGGGTTTGGTCCTTTACTCTCTTTCCTGCTAACTCAGAGCTCTCTTTGGATGCTTTTACCCAGAAACACAGACACACATAGCCCGTCTTCTACTGGCTTTGTCTCTCCTCTTTCTGCATCACTGCAGGGATTTCAGATTCAACAATTCCTATTACAGCCTTTTTTCCTCAAGCTCACTCTGCCATCATCTCTTTGTCAAGAGATCCAGAAATCTGGGAATCGTCCCAGACTTCTCTCTCTTTCTATCCATGGCAAACCCAGGCTAACTCCCAGACAATGTGCTGGATCTGGGCCCGTGGTATATGAAGGCCAATGGGAATTAGTAGCTTTGGAAGTACTGAGCTTTATTTTTGAGTATTCTAAAGCACGTAGAAATCAGTAGACCATCATAGCAAATATGTAAAATTATAATTAAAAATCAAGTTTTTCTTTAAATTCTGGCTGCATTATTATGACCTCCAGAAATGTATTTTAATTTGGTTCTCTATCTCCATGACAACAGGATGAGTAAAATACCATAAATATTTAATGGTAACTATAGCCTTTCCCCATATCCTACGGAGGAATAAATCATTGAGTAAGAGCTTGGCTGCTAACCAAAATGTTGGCAGTTTGAATTCACCAGCTTCTCCTTGGAAGCCCTACGGGGCAGTTTTACTCTGCCCTATAGGATCGTTATGAGTTGGAATCAGCTCAACAGCAACGGGTTTGGTTTTGGTATTTTTATCAGTTGTGCTGTACATATCAAGTCTTACCTTTTCTTCCATAACTGGCTAGGTAGTTGCAAATTCAAATTAAAGAAGAACATATAAGCAGGAGCATATAAACAATACCAGCATATATAGCTTGTTAAATTTGTTTTATGCAAATCAGAATTTCTCTTGTGTATTAACCCTGCAGATCTTTGGACTCAGAGGACAGCACACCTACATGATTGTAATGAGCAAAGAGACTGAACAAATGTCTTGTAGTTAGATCAAGAGCCCTTAGGAAAGCTCTTTGATC
Source organism: Elephas maximus indicus (assembly GCF_024166365.1). Lineage (NCBI taxonomy): Eukaryota > Metazoa > Chordata > Mammalia > Proboscidea > Elephantidae > Elephas > Elephas maximus. The sequence goes on from NC_064829.1 coordinate 25,953,517, forward strand.
ATGGCCAGGTTTTGATCTGAATGGAGGCAAGAGGCTTGCCTGTGTCAGCAAAGGCAAAGCTCTCTCCATGCTCAACCAAGCTTTAATTTGGGGCCACTTGTTAGCCAAAATGTCACAAATATGGTTGTTGTTGTTTTTAATCAGAATTGTGAATATGACTATTTTCTTAAATTGTAGGTGAAAGTGAATGCTTTTTTAAATGATGTGTCCACATTAAAATAAAAAAACACCTGTTTGGTGACCAAAATACGTGATATGTAAAAGATATTTTGCATCACTTGCTTTGGTCTGTTATCTGACAGGATCCTGGGATAAAATAGAATCTACCTCACATGGGTCAGATGAAGAGACTTTAAGGAAGGAGTGACTTACTAGCTACAGTGGAAATCCTTTACCACTACTAGGGTGAAGGGACAAGGGGTGGAAACAATAATTTTGGAGCCCAGTGAGAGCCAGAGCTGGGAGAGAGGCTGCTGGGTGGAGGCCATAGTCATGGGAAACGAACCCAAGAACCCAGCTGGCAAGAGATGTGATGACACAACCTGCTGGGTCCAACCACCCTAGACACAGACCAAGACAGAGAGGTGAGAGTGTGGATACGGGCAGTGGCTGCAAGCACCCAGCCTGCCACCCTGCTTTGTCCTGGCACTCGTGTGACGCTGTCTGAACTTCAGTAGTGTTTTTCCATGGAGGGATACAGTCGCCATTCTGTTCTGTGCAACTGACACCCAACCCAGACACATATACATTTTCAAGGACTTGGTAGAGCTGCTGACTTGTTTTCTTTTCTCACTACATCCTCATTCATTTCTATACAGTGGAGAGGCAATTGGGAGAAATGCATAAGTGGTACAAAAGAAGTTCTAGGAGACCTACTAGAATGATTACAGATTCTTTTAACACTGCACAGTGGAGGGAACTGAAGGAAAACTGGTCTTGTTGCAGAGGAGCAAAGAGGCCCAAGGACAGAGATGCCTGTGAACCCAAGCACTCTGGGTAATCAGACCTAAAATCAGTTCATTTGTTTTTGTGTGTGTGTTTGATGTTTTTATCATAGGTTTTTTTTTTTTTTTTTTTTCTGTTTCATTTTCTAAGCCATCAGTAAAATCTCTTTAATTTGGGAAAGAACTCCAGTATTCTTTTGGCTGAGGTGAAGAAGCTAGAATTCTGCATTATAAAGTAGAAGAGTCATTTTACTTCCTTGTGTGTTTGGACTATTATGACTGTGGACTAATGTTTTGACTGCTCCTGACCCCAGGGTCAGAGTGGGGGTTGGGTGCTATCCAGAGTCTCAGAGGTGTGGGACCTGGGACTCCAGAAAGAAATGTGAAGAAAGAACAGTGATTTCAGGGGAAGCCAGGTTCCTGCAACATCTCCCTCCTAAAGGAGGTGGTCAGTAGGTACCCTCAGAGAAGAGCAAGACCGTAGATTTTAGGAATGGGGACGTGTGAAGTGGTTTTTGTCCTGTGCTCTTTCCTGACTGTGGGGAGTTCGGAGTAGGGTGTACACCCTTGGGACAGAGGAGTGGGAGAGTGTGGTTTTCCTTCTTCCACCTCTGGGTCTGCACAGTAGTAGCGGCATTATTTCAAAGGGGACACCACCAATCCTAGCATTCTAGAATCATTCCAGGGCACTCATTCACAGCCAGAGGTGACAAATACCAACTTGGGAAGATTTGTTCTTCCTATGATCCCCAGAGTGAGGATTCAAATTGCAGGTAGTCCCTAATTTACCACATATTGAAGCTATGAGGAACCATACTTACAACCATCCTTTTTTTGTACATCTTATGGTTTTAAAAATATGTACTACATACAATGTTGCAGCCTGTAATTGCTGATGTTATCATTCTCATGCCAGCCCCCAAAGACAAAGATTGGATTTATAAAGATACTGATAATAAAAGGCAAGAATAATGAAAACCAAAATAAAAATTATTCAACTTACATTAGAACTGACTTACGTCAGAACAGAGTCCAGTCGTAAGTCGGGGACTACCTGTATTCTTCTTTAAATATTAAAGGGAAAGCGTGACCCTGGAAAGCAGAAAAGTTTGGGAACATTTGGGTTATGTGTATATTCATTAAGGAGCCCCTGTGGCACAGTGGTTACAAGTGCTTGGCTGCTAACCAAAAGGTTGACGGTTTCAACCCACCAGTTGCTCTGTGGGAGAAAGATGTAACAGTATGCTTCCGTAAAGATCTACAGCCTTGAAAACCCTATGGACAGTTCTACTCTGTCCTATAGGGTTGCTATGAGTCAGAATTTACTCAATAGCAATGGGTTTGGTTTGGGTTTGGGTATATTCTTTAAAAACTAGGAAAAACAGAAGGAAAGGAAAAGGAAGGGGAAGGGAAGGAAACTCTCTTGGAATTATCCTAATGTAGGTAACGTAAAATATCATACAAGTTTTCCAGAAATGTGTCCTTCATCATTTTTAATTTTCATACTTTCAGTGGCTGCATAGAATATTATTTCTTCAAGTAAAATTATTTTAAAACTGTTTAAAGAACACTATGGTACAATGGAAGGAGCCCTGGTGGTGCAGTGATTAAGCGCTCAACTGCTAAAAGGTCAGTGGTTTGAATCTACCAGCCACTTCATGGGAAAAAGATAGGACAACCTGCTTCTGTAAAGATTACAGCCTTGGGAATCCTGTGGGGGCAGTTCTACTGTCTGTCCTATAGGATCACCATGAGTCAGAATTAACTTGATGGCAACAGGTTTGGGTTTTATGATACAGTGGAGTCCCTTGGTGGTATAAACACTGAATGTGTCAAATCCTTGGGATGTGGAACAGGACAGAGAAAGGGGGAAAGTGGATCTGGTGGAGAGAGTGGCAAACCGAGAATACTCAGCATACATGTTTGTCTCCCAACTAGATGTAAGGCTCCTGAGGGCAGGACCATTTCTCATCCATCCATCCTTCTAGCCCCAGCACAGGACTTGGCCCAGAGTAAGCATCAATAAGCCTTTGTGAAAGTGAACTACAATGTTAGGGAATACAGTGCCTTTAACTTAATATTTGTAGGAAGACAGACAGGCAAGCTATTAAAAATAATCTCTCTTTGGCTTATTTTCATTCACTTTCATACAGAATTTTGATTGTCCTATTTTGCTGGGCAACACGAACTTGTGTTATGGATTGAATTGTGTCCCCCCAAAATATGCATTGTAAATCCTAACCTCTATGCCTGTGGTTATAATTCCATTTGGGAATGAGTTGTCTTTGATATGTTAATGAGGCAGGGTTAGTGTAGGGTGTGTCTTGAGACAATCTTTTTTGAGATATAAAGGAGATTTAAAAAGCAAGCAAAAGAAGGAGAGATACGATCAGACAGATGCCAAGATACACGGAGATCTCCAAGGAACCAGGAACCAGAAGCTGAAGACAAGACCTTCCTCCAGAGCCGACAGGGAGAGAAAGCTGTCCCCTAGAGCTGGTACCCTGAATTTGGACTTCTAGCCTCCTAAACTGTGATAAAATAAATTTCTGTTTGTTAAAGCCATTCACTTGTGGTATTTCTGTTATGGCAGCACTAGATGACTAAGACAACCTGGAAATAGAAATATCCGTGGGGGGTCATCAACCCAAGATATAAAGCGTGAGAATCACAACCACAATACGCTTCGGTAAGTGATGCTTTGACCATCAGTTATACAGGCTCATCTCCAGATTCTGACACACCCTGGGCAAGTAATAAAAGCTGTTTACCATCTACAGTCAGGCAAGAAAGGTAGTTTTTGAGGCATGAAGTAATCCAATTACTCTATCAGGTGATACAGATAAGATAGAGTCTTGGTTTACCTGAAACCGTCCTGGTTTTTAGGGAGTCCCTGGGTGGTGTAAATAGTTAACATGCTTGGTGGCTAACTGAAAGATTGGAAGTTTAAGTCCGACCAGAACCACCTTGGAAGAAAAGCCTGGTGATCTACTTCCAAAAATTCAGCCATTGAAAAGCTATGGAGAGCATTCTGGGAAGATGGCAGTGTAAACACACCATCATTCTGACCCTCCCCCACAAATACAAGAAGAGGTACAACAAGAAAACTGTGCTCAGGTTTGAGGGACTCTGAATCAGGGAGCAGAGGAAAGCAACAGGGAACTGCAGACAGGCAAGAATCAATGAGTCACATACGGTAGGAAAATTTCTTCTTCCACCATCCCTGCCCCTCCCCACCACCACACAGGCCACCAGCTGCTGCAAACTAGGAAGTAGTCCTGGTAAAAGAGCCAGATTCCTTAACCACCACATCCCCTGCTTGTACAAAGAGACAGGACCTCGTGCTTCTACTCTAAAATCAACAAGGCTTACCTCCCCAGGAGTCCATTTGGAGTGTACCAGCACCTTTCCCACATGGACACCATCGGCTGCCAGCCTACTGTGAATTTCTACAGAAAGCCCTTGCAGTGGAGCCCACTCTCATAGTTAACATGCTACTTGCCTCCCTGCACACACCATAGCTCAGGCCTCTGAAGCAAACAGGACAAACCTCCCAGGGAGTCAGTTCTAGTCTGTCTGCTCCCCCTTTCGTTTGGTGCTGAGGACTGCTGACTGAAGCTGCTGTGTGCTAGGAAGCAGGCATAGTCAGTGGAGGCTCCACCCACAGCCAACATACTACAGGGGCAGGGGCTCTGATAGCAACAAGGTATACCTTCCTGGGGGTTCATTCAGAGCATGACAACCACTCCCCTACCTGGACATCGTCACCTGCAAGATGACTGTGACTTCTACAAAAGGCCCCTGCAGTGGAGCTTTTTCCCATAGTCAGCATGCTACCTGCCTCCCTGTGTACCCCATAACTTAGGCCTCTGAAACCAACAGGACAAACATCTCTTGGGATCAATTTGGGTTTGTCTGCCACCACTTCCAGTAGGCGCTGAGGAATGCTGACTGAGGCTGCTATGTGCTAGGAAGCAGGAGTCTTGAGTGGAGGTTGCACTCACAGCTGACAATCTACCAGGGGGACTGATAGCAACAAAGCAGATCTTCATGGGGATCTGACTGGAGCATGACACCTTCTAAACCACCTGGTAACTGTTGATTGCCAGGCTGTTGAAAACTGCTACAGAAGGTTCCTACAGTGGGGTATACTCCCTTATTCAGCACTCTACGTGCCTGTCTGTTTGCCCCATACCTCAGGCCTCTGAAACCAACAGGACAGATCTCCCTGGGGAACACTTTGGGTCTGTCTGCTCCCCCTTCTGGTCAGTGCTAAAGACTGTTGACTAAGGCTGCTGTTTGCTAGGAAGCAGGCATCTTGAGGGGAAGTTACACCCCTACCCAACATACTACGGGGCAGGCTCTGATAGCAACAAAGCAAACTTCCCTGGGGGTCCATTTAGAGCATGACAACACCTTCCCAACCTGGTAACTGTTAGATGCTGGACTGATACAAAATCCTACAGAAGGTTTCCTCCAGTGGAGCAAGGAGGAAGGTCACCTAAGTGGAGACTGCTTCTCCCATGACAACCGGGCCACTGGGGCTCTGAAACAAGCAAGACAGATCTTTTGGAGGTCCTCCTGGGGAGTCTCAACCCCTCTTTCTCCCCCTGATATAGAGGAAATCCTGCCTGTGTTACCCCTGAATGCCAGCTCAGTCATAAGCAGCCCCCACAGAGCAGGGAAAGAAGCATTCGGCAAAATAGAGGGGCAACACCAAGCCCAGAAGGAAACGTGGTTGCAGACGCAGAGAAGGGAAGGGACTAATACCCAGGCGGGGGCGGGGGGGGGAAGAAAGACCTAGAGAGAGAGTGAGAACTGCACCCCCAGTGGGCATATTCATTAGTGCACAATATCTCTCCTGAGTGGTGGTGCCCACTGGTGGACAGATTACCACAGTGTGTTCTCTGGTGTGTTTGGGAGACATTGAAAGTTGAAAACTGTCATCTGGAACTTTTGAATCATAATAAAAAAGTAGCTATCACAGAGAGAGAGAGGAAATGGTTAGCAAAGGTCGAAGGCTCTGCCTGTCTAAGAATTTTTTTGCAGCAAGTAGGTCAGGCAAAAACATCAAATACTGGGGAGAAATGAGAAAGTTAACATCCTTGAAAAGCCCAATGCCACAACAAAAAATCACAAGACACACAAAGAACATAGAAACAGTGGCCCATCCAAATGAACATAACAAGAGAAGTGAAAGCTCATCTAGGGATAACCAAAAAATGGGGGGGAAAAATGGATACCACAACTACCTTAAACACATAATTAAAGGCTTAAGGGAAAACATAGACAAAGATTTCAAAGAAATAAGGAAAACAATGCAAGAACAAAATGAGGATCTAAAAAAGAGATGAATACAACTGGAAGGGGCAATAAATGAAATGAGAAACTTAATAGAAGGACGAACCAACAGATTTAATCAGGCAGAAGAAAGAATCAGCCAATTAGAGGATAAGATAGATAAAATTACTAAGGCTGAAGAGCAACAAGAACAGAGGCTCAAAAACACTGAGCACAGTTTAATGGAATTATGAGATAACAAGAGACCTAATATATGCATTATGGGAATTCCAGAAGGAGATGAGAGATAAAGGGACAGAAAGAATAATTTATTTTTCTTATACTTTAGAGGAAGATTTACAGAACAAACTAGTTTCTCATTAAACAGTACACATATTGTTTTACGACATTGGCTAACAACTCCACAACATGTCAGCGCTGTCCCTCCTTGACCTCGGGTTCCCTATTACCAGCTTTCCTGTCCCCTCCTGTCTTCTAGCCCTTGTCCCAGGACTTGTGTGCCCCTTTAGTCTTGTTTTGTTTTATGGGCCTGTCTAATCTTTGGCTGAAGGATAAACCTCAGGAGTGACTTCATTACTGAGCTAAAAAGTGTCTGGTGGCCATACTCTCAGGGTTTCTCCAGTCTCTGTCAGGCCAGTAAGCCTGGTCTTTTTTCATGAGTTAGAATTTTGTTCTACATTTTTCTCCAGCTATGTCCAGGACATTCTATTGTGATCCCTGTCAAAGCAGTCAGTGGTGGTAGATGGGCACCATCTTGCTGTACTGGACTCAGTCTGATGGAGGTCGTGGTAGATGTGGTCCATTAGTCCTTTGGACAAATCTTTCCCTTGTATGTTTCATTTTCTTCATTCTTCCTTGCTCCTGAAGGGGTGAGACCAGTGGAGTATCTTAGATGGCTGCTCACAGGCTTTTAACACTGCAGACAATACTCACCAAAGTAGAATGTAGAACATTTGCTTTATAAAATATGTTATGCTAATTGAGCTAGATATTCCCCAAGACCATGGTCCCCACAGCCCTCAGTCCAGCAATTCCATCCCTCAGGGAGTTTGGATGTGTCTATGGAGTTTCCATGACCTTGCCTTGGACAAGTTGTGCTGGCTTCCCCAGTATTGTGTACTGTCTTACCCTTCACCAAAGTTATCACTTACCTATTGTCTATTTAGCTTTTTCCATCCCCACTCCTCCCTTCCCTCATAACCATCAAAAATTGTTTCTTTTTATGTGTAAACCTTTTCATGAGTTTTTACAGTAGTGGTCTCATACAATATTTGTCCTTTTGTGATTGACTTATTTCACTCAGCATAATGCCCTTCAGATTCATTCATGTTATGAAATGCTTCGCAGGTTCATCATTGTTCTTTATCGTTGCATAATACTCCATTGAGTGTATGTACCACAGTTTGTTTATCCATTCATGTGTTGTTGAGAATCTAGGTTGTTTTTACTGTTGTGAACAATGCTGCAATGAACGTTGGTGTGCATATGTCTATTTCTGTGATGATTCTTATTTCTCTAGGAAAAATTCCTAGGAGTGGGATTGCTGGATCATATGGTATCCGGCTTTCCAAGGAAGTGCCATATCGTTTTCCAAAATGGTTATATCATTTTCCATTCCCACCAGCAGTGCATAAGAGTTCTGATCTCCTGACAGCCTCTCCAACATTTGTTATTTTCTGTTGTTTTGATTCTTGCCAGTAATGCCACAGTGAGATGGTATCTCATTGTGGCTTTGATTTGCATTTCTCTAATGGCTAGTGATCTCAAGCATTTTCTCATGTGTCTTTTGGCCACTTTAATGTCTTCTTTGGTGAAGTATCTGTTCATTTTCCTTTGCCCATTTTTTAATTGGATTTTTTGTCTTTTTGTTGTACGGGTTTTGGATTTCCCTGCAGATTTTAGAGACTAGACCTTTGTTGGATTTGTAATAGTCAAAAATTTTTTCCCAGTCTGTAGGTTCTTTTTTTACTCTTTTGGTGAAGCCTTTTGATAAGTGTTTAATTTTTAGAAGATCCCAGTTATCTAGCTTATCTTCTGGAATTTTTGTGTTGTTAGTTATGGTATGTATCCTGTTAATGCTGTGTATTAGGGCCTCTAGCGTTCATCCTATTATTTCATCCATTTTGAATTAGTTTTTGTGTATGGTGTGAGGTATGGGTCCTATTTCACTTTTTTGCAGATGGACATCCAGTTTTGCCAGCCCCATTTGTTAAAAAGACTGTCTTTTCCCCAATTGATGGACTTTGGGTCCTTGTCGAAGATCAGGGGACCCTTGGTGGATGGATTTACATCTGGGTTCTCAATTCTGTTCCATTGGTCAATGTATCTGTTGTTGTACCAGTACCAGGTTGTTTTGACTACCATAGCTGTACACTAGGTACTGAGGTCAGGTAGTGTGAGTCCTCCTATTTTATTTTTCTTCTTTAAAAGCACTTTATTTATCTGGGGCTTATTCCCTTTCCATAAAAATTAATGATTAGTTTTTCCATGTCTTTGAAGAATGTTGTTGGTATTTGATCAGGATTGTAAATCACTTTGGGTAGAATTGTCATTTTCACAATGTTGAGTCTACCTATCCTTGAGCATGGTATATTTTTCCATTTATGTAGGCCTCTTTTGGTTTCTTGTAGTAGTGTTTTATAGTTTTCTTTGTATAGGTTTTTACATCCCTGGTTAGATTTATTCCTAAGTATTTCATTTTTGTTAGGAGTTATTATAAATGGTGTTGGTTGCCTGATTTCCTTTTCATCATCCTCTTTATTGGTGTATAGGAATCCAACTGATTTTTGTACATTTATCTTGTATCCTGCGACTCTGCTGAATCTTTCTATTAGTTCCAGTAGTTTTCTCACGGAATCTTCTGGGTTTTCTCTGTATAGTATCATATCATCTGCAAATAGGAACAGTTTAACTTCTTCCTTACCCATTGGATGCCTTTTATTTCTTTTTCTTGCCTTATTGCTCTAGCTAGGACTTCCAGCACAATGTTAAATAGGAGTGATGATAAATGACATCCTTGCCTTATTCCTGTTCTCAAGGGGAATGTTTTCATCATCTCTCCATTAAGAATGATGTTGGCTGTTGGTTCTGTATAAAAAAACAAACAAACCCACTGTTGTTGAGTTGATTCTGGCTCTTCACAGCCTTATAGGACAGAGTAGAACTGCCCCATAGAGTTCCCAAGGAGCACCTGGTGGATTCAAACAGCCAACCTTTTGGTTAGCAACCATAGCTCTTAACCACTATGACACTAGGGTTTCCTGGTTCTGTATAGATATGCTTTATTGTGTTGAGAAATTTCCCTTCTATGCCTATTTTATTGAGAGTTTTTATCAGGAATGGGTGTTGAACTTTGTCAAATGCCATTTCTGCATCGATTGAGATGATCATGTGATCCCTTTCTTTCCTTCTATTTGTGTGGTGGATTACGTTGATTGATTTTCTAATGTCGAACCATTCTTGCATACCTGGTATGAATCCTACTTAGTCGTGGTGTATTTTTTTTTTTTTTTATATTATGCTGAATTCTATTGGCTAGAATTTTGTTGACAATTTTTGCAACCAAATTCATGAGAGATGTTGGTATTTAATTTTCTTTTTTGTGGTGTCTTTACCTGGTTTTGGTATCAGGATTATCCTGGCTTTATAGAACAAATTCGGAACTATCCCTTCCTTTTCTATTTTCTGAAATAGTTTGAGCAGTACTAGTGGAAGTTCTCCTCTGAATGGTTGGTAGAATTCTCCAGTGAAGCCATCCGGGCCAGGGCTTTTCAATCTCTTCTTTTGTTATGGGTCTGTTCAGATTTTCAACATCATTTTGTGTTACTTTGGGTAGGTAGTGTATTTCTAGAAATTTGTCAACTTCCTCTAGGTTTTCAAATTTGTTGGACTATATTTTTTCATAATACTCTGTTATGATCCTTTCTATTTCATTTGGGTCTCTTGTAATGTCCCCCACTCCATTTCTTATTTGGGCTATTTGCATCCTCTCCTGTTTTTCTTTTGTCAGTTTGGCCAGTGGTTTGTTGATTTTGTTGATTCAAAGAACCAACCTTTAGTTTTGTTGATTCTTTCTATTGTTTTTCTATTCTCTACTTATTTCTGCTCTGATCCTTATTATTTACTTTCTTCTGGTGGCTGTGGGCTTCGTTTGCCATATCTTTCTATTTGTTCCAGTTGTGTAGCTAATATTTTTTTTGTTCTTTTCTTCTTTTTTGATGTGAGCATCTATTGCTATAAGTTGACCTCTGAGGACTGCCTTTGCTATCCCAAAGGTTCTGGTATGATGTTTCCTTCACATTTGATTCTAGGAATTTTTTATACCATCTCTGATTTCTTCTTCTATTACCCAGTGGTTTTTAAGCAGGGCATTACTCAGTTTCCATGTGATTGATTTTTTTTCCTTGCTCTTCCTGTTGTTAATTTCTACCTCGATGGTGCTGTGGTCAGAGAAGGTACTTTGCATTATCTCATTGTTTTGGATTTTGTTGAGGGTTGCTCTCTGGCCTAAGATGTGGTCTATTCTGGAAGAACATTCCAGGTGCATCAGAAAAGAATGTGTACTTTGCAGCTGTGGGGTGGAGTGTTCTATATATGTCTATGAGGTCAAGTTGGCTGATTGTGCCCTTTAGCTCTTCTGTATCTTTGTTGAGTTTCTTTCTAGATGTTCTGTCCTTTACTGAGTGTGGTGTGTTGAAGTCTCCTACTATTATTGTGGAACTGTCAATTTCTCTTTTCAATGCTGTAAGAGTTTGTTTTCCGTATTTTGGACCCCTGCAATTGGGTGCGTAGATGTTTATTACGGTTATGTCTTCATGATGGATCATCCCTTTAATCATTGTATGGCACCCTTCTTTGTCTTATATAGTGGACTTTGTTTTAAAGTCTATTTTATCTGAGATTAGTATTGCCACTCCTGCTCTTCTTTGGTTGCTGTTTGCTTCATATATTCTTTTCCATCCTTTGATTTGTAATAAATTTACGTCTTTGTTTCTAAGGTGTGTCTCTTGTTGAGATCATACTGATGCATCCTGTTTTTTAATCCATTCTGTCACTCTGTGTCTCTTTATGGGTTCATTTAGGCCATTTACATTCAGTGTAATTATTCATAGGTGTGAGTTTATTGTCATCATTGTGTAGGGCTTTTTCGTTGTTGTTGTGCTGATGTTTTCTTTGTTCCTTTTACTCTCCTGTGAGGAATTCCTTTTGTTTGTGGAATTTTTTTTCCTTTGTTTTTGTAGATTTGTTTTTCCTGAGACTTTATGCTTTTCTTCTTTATTTTGATAAGTAGGTTTGTTAACTTTCTTTGTGCTTACCTTGAAATTTAACCATATCTTCCTAGGTTTGAACCAGTCTATCATTACTTGGTATCCCCCTGCCTTCCTCTCCATTAGGAAGTTCTATACCTACACCATTTATTCCCTTTTTTTATTGTTCTGATATTGTCGTTTACAGATTAACCTCTGTGGTTCCCTGTTGTAATCCTTTTGGTTTTGGGTAGTCCTTGAGTATTCATTTCCTAGGTTGGTAATTGGCTGATGAGATATTGTGTTCTAGATTCAGACTGTGGTCTGATGTTGTTTGTTCTCAAACCAAAGTACTCCCTTCAATATTTCTTGTAACTTTGGTTTTTACATATTCCCTTAATTTCTGTTTACCTGGAAATGTCCTAATTTCACCATAATATTTGAATGAGAGTTTTGCAGGAAATACTATTCTTAGTTGGCAATTTTTTTTTCTTCAAGGTTTTATGTATGTCATCCCATTGCTTTCTTTCCTGCATGGTTTCTGCCAAATAATCAGAGCTTAGTATTATTGTTTCCCCTTATTTTTTTCTGTATGTAACTTTTTGTTTTTCTTGAGCTGCTCTAATGATTCTCTCTTTGTCTTTGGTTTTATTGAGTGTGATTATGATATGCCTTGGTGATTTACTTTTGGGGCCTATCCTATATGGAGTTCATTGAGCTTCTTGGATGCTCAGCTTTTCATCTTTCATGATATTAGGGAATTTTTGTGTCAGTAATTCTTCAATGATCCTCTCTGTTTTTTCTTTTTTTCCCCCCATTCTGGAAATCCGATCACTTGCAAATTTTTGCTTTTGATTGTATCCCATATCATTCTCAGGGTTTCTTCATTTTTCTTATTCTTTTTTCTGATTTTTCTTCAAATAAAGTTGTATCCAAGTGTTTGCCCTCAATTTCACTGAGCCTGTCTTCAATTGTTTTAAACCTGCTCCTCAGCCCTTTTATGACACTGTCCATTTCTGAAATCTTGTTGTTATCTTTTGGATTTCTAATTGTTGTTTTTGTATGCTTTCTAGTTGTGAACTTATTTTGGAATTTTGTTCCTGTATTATTTCCCTGAATTTTCCATTTTTTTGTCTACATTTTCCATGAATTTGTCTGCCTTTTCCATGAATTTGTCCATCTTTTCCTCATTTCTGTCTGTTTTTTTGCTTCAACTCTTGGATAGCTCTGAATATTAGAGATTTGAATTCCCTATCAGGTAGTTCCAGTGCCTTTTCTTTTACTGGAAAGTCATTTGGTGTTTTATTTTGGATGCCTACCACAACCATCCTGTCCTGTTTATTTATATGTTTTGTCTTCTGTCTTCAGCATTCAATAGTTATTTTCTTTATTTATTGATTGTAGATTTGTTTGTTTCATTCTGAGCAGGTGGCTGTGGATTCTTTGTTGTTTGCTTATCTGTGAGCATGATAGTTTTCACCTCCTTATTCAGTGGGGAAGGCCAGTCACTCAGTTATGGTGCAGCAGGGCAGATTCAGCTGAAGGAGAGAACCTGAGAGGGGTTGTTTGTGACCCATACTGGGGCTGACAGGCCAGCCCAGGAATTAGTGCTGGGCAGATTTAAGTAGGCTGTATGTGTGCTGCTTGCAGGTGTGATGTTCAGTGCACAGTGCAGGTAGGCAAGAAGGAGAGGGGAGGTTGTGATGTGTGCAGCTAAGATGGGTATAGGAAAGAAGAGAGAAAAGAGAGGAAACAGGAGCCAAAAACAAACAAACAAAAAGAAGCAAACAAACAAAAAAGAATGCTAAGGGAGCTTGCCATTGGAGTGAAGAGACAAGAAACTGAGAAATGGGGAAAAAAATGGAAAGAAGAAAATAAATAAAAATTAGAAAAAAAAATTTAAAAAGCTCCCAGGGATCCCACTGGTGTGGCTGCAAAGGCTGGGAAGTGGCTCCCAGGCCTCACAGTACAGTCTGGCTAGAAGGGTTTCCCAAGCCATGAAAAGAACAAGAAAAAAAAAAGAAAACAGAACAAAACAAAGAGAAACAAAAAATGAACAAACAAACAAAAACGGATGCCCCCCAGGGATCCCACCAGCATGGCAATTTGCAGCCTTTCAAGAAGAATCAAAGCTGGCATACAGAGCCAGGTGTTCAAGAGAAAGGATGGGGAGGTAGTGAGAGTCAGGGAGGAAACCAAAAGAAGAAGAAAAAAGCAATGCCAGAAACAAACAATGGGCACTGATGGAACCAGCTAGTGTGGGCACTGCGAATCCAAGCCCACACCAAGAAACTGCAACTGGCAGGAATCAGCAGAGGTAGAGAGTGGGGAGAAAGGTGGGGGTGGGAAAGCATGTATCCCTGGTTACCAGGTGCTCTGTCTCCTGCCGCAAGCTCTGTGAAGCTGGTTTCCTATACTCCTTGTCCACAGATCTCCAACAGGAGTCCAACATGGTGGACCTCCACACATATCTCTCCTTGCTTTCTGTTGTCTGTCAGTTTCTTATTCCATTCTGTGCTTGGCTGAGTTCTTTATCTATTTGTTTGACATTTAGGGTTCCAGGAGTGACGTTTGTCTCTGTTGTACTTAGTTTTTTGGATCTTTGCTGTGGAGGGATGGTGTGGTGCTGCTGTCTATAGAGCCATGTTGGCACTGCCTCTCTATCCAGAAAAAATATTCAAAGAAATAATGACAAAAATTTTCCCCAATCTAATGAAGGGCATGAATTTACAAATCCAATAATCAAAAAAGAACCCCAAACAGGATAAACCCATAAGACACATCATAGGTTCTCAAAAGGTAAGGAGAAAGAATCCTGAGAGCAGTGAGAGAGAAGCAGTCACATAAAAAATATCCCCAATAACATTTAAATGTTGATTTCTCATCAGAAAGCAATGAAATGAAATATTTAAAGTGCTGAAAGAAAAAACTGTCAACCAAGAATATTACACTCAGTGAAATTGTCTTTAAGAATAAGGGTGAAATTAAAACATTCCAAGACAAACAGAAGCTGAGAGTTCATATCCATTAGACCAGCCCTACAAAAAATACTAATGGAAGTTCTGTGGCAGAAGGGAAAAGACATCAGAAAGTAACTCAAAGACATACAGAAAAAGAAAGATCCCTAATAAAAGCTAGTAATGATTTATTCATGCTTGATAATGGTAATTGTTTTGTCCTTCATGCTTTTTAATGACAAATGTATAAAGCAGGGATAAAATTCTGTTACAGGTCACATAAAATATAAAGATGCACTTAGCAACAACAAAAACAAAGTGGGGGTGGAGGCAGAAGGGATGGTATAGGTAAAGAGTTTCTTGTATGTTGTTGAAGTTGATTTGGTATGAACGTACACTAGGATGTTATAAATACAAGCTGTTAAATGTAATATTCATAGAAACCACTAGGAAAATATCTTTAAAAACATACATAAGAGGAAAGGAGAAGTAAACCAAAATGGCTCACCACAGTAAGCCAACAAAACACAAAAGCAAGCAGTAAAAAAAAGAAAGAAAGAAGCCACTGCTGTCAAGTTGATTCTAATTCATAGTGACCCTGTAGGACAGAGTAGAACTGCCCCCATAGTGTTTCCAAGGTTGTAATCTTTACAGAAGCAGAGTGCTACATCTTTCTCCCTCAGAGCAGCTGGTGGGTTAGTAAAGTACAAATACAAAGAATCCTTAAGACACATACAAAACAAATAACAAAATGGCAGAATTAAGTGACTTCTTATCAGTAATTACAGTGAATGTAAATGGATTAAATGCTCCAATCAAAAAACAGAGAGACAGTGGCAGAATGGATTTAAAAAACCATGGTCCAACTATATACTGTTTACAAGAGACACTGGAGCCCCAAGAACACAAATAGGTTGAAAGCAACAGGATGAAAAAAATATTCCATGCAAACAACAACCAAAAAGGAGCTGAGGTGGCAGCCTTAATATCAGACGAAGTAGACTTTAAGACAAAATCTCTCAGAAGAGATAAATATGGACATTATATAGTGATAAAAGAATCAATAAATCAAGATTTAACAATCATAAATATATATATGCACCCAACATCAGAGCACCAAAATATATTAAGCAAACACTGATGGAACTGAAGGGAGAAATAGATAGCACTACAATAATAATAGACAAAACATCTAGAAAGAAGATCAACAAGGAAACAGAGGACCTGAATAACACTAAACCAACTAGACTTAATAGACATAGATAGAACACCCAACAACAGCACAATATATATTCTAGACCACATGTTAGGTCACTGTGTTAGTTATCTGGTGCTGCTGTAACAGAAATATCACAAACTGATGGTTTTAACAAACAGAAATTTATTTTCTCACAGTTTAGGAGGCTAGAAGTCTGAATTCAGGGTGTTAGCTCTTGGGGAAGGCTTTCTCTGTTGGCTCTGGAAGAAAGTCCTTGTCTCTTCAGCTTCTGGTTCCTGGTTCTGGGAGATCTCCATGTGTCTTGGCATCTGTCTCACCCCATCTCTCCTTCTTTTGCTTGCTTTTTAAATCTCTTTTATATCGCAAAACAGATTGACTCAGGATACACCCTACACTAATTTTGTCTTATTAAGATAACAAGGACAACCCATTCCCAAATGGGATTATAACCATAGGCATAGAGGTTAGGATTTATAACATATTTTGGGGGGACACAATTCAATCCATAGCAGTCACAAAGCAAGGCTTGATAAATTTCATGATGAAATCATACAAAGTACTTTCTCTGACTACAACGGAAGGACGCTAGAAATCAATGAGAAAAAAAAAACTGGAAAATACACAAACATATGGAAATTAGACAACACACTATTAAACTACCAATGGGCCAAGGAAGAGATCAAAAGAGAAATCAGAAATTTCCTAGTCAAATGAAAATGAAAGCACAATATACCAAAATTTATGGGATGCAATGAAGGCAGTACTCAGAGAAAACTTATAGCAATAAATGCCTACATGAAAAAAGAAGAAAGATCTTAAACCTAACTCAACAACTCCAGGACTAGAAAGAGAGAAGAGCAAACTAACCCTAAACCTACCAGCAGAAAAGAAATAACAAAGCTCAGTAGAGAAATCAATAAAACCAGAAGTTGGTTCTTTGAAAAGATCATTAAAATTGACAAACCTTAGCTAGACTGGTAAAGAAAGGAAGAGAAAAGATGAAAGTAATCAAAACAAAAAATGAAAGAGGTGACAATACAACTGACCTTATAGAAATAAAGAGAATTATGACAGAATATTATGAACAAGTGCGTGGCAACAAATGAGATAAACCAGATGAAATGGACAAATTCTTAGAAGCACACAACCTACCCAAACTGGCTCAAGAGGAAATAGAAAATCTCAACAGACCCGTAACAAGTGAAGCGATTAAGTCCGTGATCAAAAACATTCCCCCTCCCCCAACAGAAAAAAAAAAGTCCTGGACAAGATGGCTTCACTGGGTAATTCTACCAGACATTTAGAGTAGAATTCACAACAATACTGTTTAAACTCTTCCAAAAGATAAAGAAGGACTACTCCCTAATTCATCCTTTGAAACAAATGTATCCCTGATACCACAACCAGACAAAGACATTGCAAAGAAAAAAATTACAGGCAACTATCTCTTATGAATATATGGGCAAAAATCCTCAACAAAATACTAGTGAACAGAATCCAACAGCATATTAAAAAAGTCATACCATGACCAAGTGGGATTTATTCCAGGAATGCAGGGATGGTTCATCATTAGAAAATCAATCAATGTAACACATTACACCAATAGAACAAAGGAAAGGAACCACATGATCCTTTCTATGGATGCAGAAAAAACATTTGATAAAATCTAACACCCTGTTACCTACAGATTGGGAAAAAGTTTTTACCTATGATATTTCCAATCAGCGTCTGATCTCTAAAATCTGCGTGATACTGCAAGAACTCAACTACAAAAAGACAACCCAATTAAATAATGTGCAAAAGATATTTACAGGCACTTTACCAAAGAAGACATTCAGGCTGCTAGCAGATACATGAGGAAATGCTCACAATCATTAGCCATTAGAGAAATGTAAATCAAAACTATGATGAGATTCCATCTCCAAAAAAAAAAAAATTTTTTTTTTTTTCCAACAAGGCTGGCATTAATCCAAAAAACACAAAATAATAAATGTTGGAGAGGCTGTGGAGAGATTGGAACTCTTACACACTGCTGGTGGGAATGCGAAATGGTACAGTCACTTTGGAAATCAATTTGGTGCTTCCTTAAAAAGCTAGAAATAGAACTACCATGTGACCCAGCAATTCCACTCCTTAGAATATACCCTAAAGAAATAAGAGCCTTCACACAAGCAGATACATGCACACCAATGTTCATTGCAGCACTGTTTACAATAGCAAAAGATGGAAGCAACCAAGGTGCCCATCAATGGATGAATGGATAAATAAATTATGGTATATTCACACAATGGAATTATTGTGCAATGATTAAGAACAATGATGAATCTGTGAAACATTTCATAACATGGAGGAATCTGGAAGGCATTATGCTGAGGCAATTAAATTACACAATTGCAAAAGGACAAATATTGTATGAGACCACTATCATAAGAACACTAGATAAAGTTTAAACACAGAAGAAAATATTCTTCGATGGTTACAGGGGGGCGTGGAGGGAGGGAAAGGGTTATTCCCTAACTAGATAGCAAAGAAAATTTTTTTTAGGTGAAGGGAAGGGCAAGACATAACACAGGGGTAATCAGTACAACTGGACTAAACAAAAAGCAAAGAAGTTTCCTGAATAAAACCAAATGCTTCAAAGGCCAGAGTAGCAGGATCAGGGGTCTGGGGATCATGGTTTCAGAGGACATCTAGGTCAACTGGTATAACAAAATGTATTAAGAAAAATGTTCTGCATTCCATTTTGTTGAGAGGCATCTGGGGCCTTAAACACTATTAAACTCTAGGAAGCGGCCATCTAAGATGCACAAATTGGCCTCAACCCATCTGGAGCAAAGGAGAATGAAGAACACCAAAGACATATGAGCTCAATAGACAGAAAGGGCCACATAAACCAGAGACTCCATTAGCCTGAGACCTGAAGAGCTAGATGGTGCCCAGCTACGACCGAAGACTGCCCTGACAGGGAACACAACAGAGAATCCCTGATGGAGAGGAGAACAGCGGGATGCAGATTTTAAATTCTCGTAAAACAACCAGGCTTAATGGTCTAACTGAGACTGGAAGAACCCTGATGGTCATGATTCCCAGACCCATTGGTAGCCCAAGATTGGAAACATTCCCGAAACCAACTCTATAGACAGGGATTGGCCTGCGCTACAAGACAATGATGCTGGTGAGGAGCGAACTTCGTGGCTCAAGTAGATACATGAGGCTGTGTGGGTAACTCCTGTCTGTTGGCGAGATGAGAAGGAAGAGGGGACAGGAGCTGGTTGAATGGACATGGGGAATACAGGGTAGAGAGGAGGAATATGCTGTCTCATTAAGGGGAGAGCAACTGGGAGTGCACAGTGAGGTGTGTATGACTTTTTGTATGGCTTTAAGACTGACTTGATTTGTAAACTTTCACCTAAAGCAAAATAAATTTTTAAAAAAGATTTTTTATAAGAAACTGGTGTGAACTGCAAACTTTTCCTTAAAGCACATCTAAAAAAGAAAAAATATATAAACAAAAGTTTGACAGTTCAAATCCACTCCTTGGAAACCCTACGGGGCAGTTCTACTCTATAGTATAGGGTAGCTATGAGTTGATATAGACTCAACAGCGAATTTTGTTTTGTTTTGTTTTGTTTACAACATAAAAAAAAAGAAGAAAAGAAAACTATGGAGCAGAGTTCTACTCTGACATACACAGGATCACCATGAATCAAAACTGACCCAACAGCTACTGGTACTGGTAAACCACAATGTGCAACTCATTGCCACTATAAATATGATTAGCTATAAAAAAAAAAGCTTCATCTCAGTAAATAATTATAAGTGACTATGTATGAGTTGTGAGAAAACTTTTTTTTCAGAGAATCTCTGCTGCACTTGAGCTTCTACAAAGTTGAACACAGTGATAAGAAATTTAACATGCTGAGAGTGAAAGTTATTTTGGAAAAATCATACATGGATTTTTAATTTTAATGCATGGTCGTATATTCATATGTATATATCATATTACATAGTGCATCATGGTGAAAACATGATTTCTGAATAAAATCTACTGAAAAAAATCTAACACCCTTTCTTGATAAAACTCTAAAGAAAATTAGAAGGGAAATTCCTTTATACATGATTCAGGACATATATGAAAAGCCAACAGCCAATGTTATACTTAATAGAGAAAGATTGAGAGCTTTCTCACTGAAACCAGAAACAAGACAAGGGTGCCCGCTCTCACCACTTTTATTCAATATTGTATTAGAAGTTCCAGCCAGAGCAGAAATAAAAGGTATACTGATTGGAAATGAAGAAGTAAAATTATTCACAGATGATATGATACTATATATAGAAAGTCCCAAAGATTCTACAAGGAAACTTCTAGAGTTAATAGAGGAATTTTCACAAAGTAGCCAGCTACACAACAAATGAAAATCACTTGGGCTTCTATACACCAGCAATGAGAAAATCTTAGAGGGAAATTAAGGAAAAAATTCCATTTACAATAGCATCTAAGAATAAAATACCTAAGAATTAACCTACCCAGGAACATGAAGGAGTTATACAATGAACATTTTAAAATACTGACGAAAGAGTTTAAAAAAGACTTAAATAAATGGGAAGATGTTCTGTATTCTTGATTTGGAAGACTTAATACTGTTAAGATGTCAGTATTACCCAAAGTGATCTATAGTTTCAATGCAATCCTGATCAAAATTTTAACAGCCTTCTTTACAGAAATGGTAAAACCAATCCTAAACTTTACGTAGAATGGCAAGGGGTCCCTAATAGCCAAAGCAATGTTGAAAGGGAAGAACGAAGTAGGAGGACTTACAAGCCCTGATTTTAAAACATATTATATAGCTAAAGTAATCAAAATAGCACCTGATACTGGCATAACGATAGACACATAGAGCAATGGAATAGAACTGAGAGTCCAGAAATAAACCCACACGGTAATGATCAACTGATTTTTGACAAAGATGCTAAGTCCATTTGATGTGGAAAGAAGAATCTCTTCAATACGTGGTGTTGGGAAAACTGGATTTTCATGTGCAGAAAAATGAAATAGTATCCATGCCTCATACCGTACACAAAAAAAACTCAAAATGGTTTAGGGACCTAAATGTGCAAACTAAAGCCATAAAATTCTTAGAAGAAAATTCAGGGGCAACTCCTTTGAGCCTAGCTTTTAACAATGTGTTGTTGTTGTTGTTAGGTGCCGTCAACTCGGTTCTGACTCATAGTGACCCTATGTACCACAGAATGAAACACTGCCTGGTCCTGCACCATGCTCTCAATCGTTGTTATGCTTGAGCCCATTGTTGCAGCCACTATGTTAATCCATCTCGTTAAGGATCTTCCTGTTTTCTGCTGACTCTGTACTTTACCAAGCAAGATATCCTTCTCCAGGGAATTATCCCTCCTGACAACATGTCCAAAGCATGTAAGTCACAGTCTCACCATCCTTGCTTCTAAGGAGCATTCTGGTTGCACTTCTTCCAAGACGGATTTGTTCATTCTTTTGGCAGTCCACATTATATTCAATATTCTTCGCCAACACCACAATTCAAAGGTGTCAATTCTTCAGCCTTCCTTATTCATTGTCCAGCTTTCACATGCATATGATGCAATTGAAAATACCATGGCTTGGGTCAGATGTACCTTAGTCTTCAAGGTGCCATCTTTGCTTTTCAACACTTTAAAGAGGTCCTTTGCATGAGATTTTCCCAATGCAATGTGTCTTTTGATTTCTTGACTGCTGCTTCCATGGGTGTTGATTGTGGATCCAAGTTAGATAAAATCCTTGACACCTTCAATATTTTCTGTTTATCATGATGTTGCTTAGTGGTCCAGTTGTGAGGATTTTTGTTTTCTTTATGCTGAGTGTAATCCATGCTGAAGGCTGTGGTCTTTGATCTTCATCATTAAGTGCTTCAAGTCCTCTTCACTTTCAGCAAGCAAGGTTGTGTCATCCGTTAATGAGTCTTCCTCCAAAATTGCTTCCCCATTCTTCTTCATATAGTCCAGCTTCTCGGATTATTTGCTCAGCATACAGACTGAATAGGTATGGTGAAAGAATACAACCCTGTCACACACTTTTCCTGACTTTAACCATGCAGTATTCCCTTGTTCTGTCCAAACAACTGCCTCTTGATATATGTACTGGTTCCTCATGAGCACAGTTAAGTGTTCTGGAATTCCCATTCTTCACAATGTTATCCATTATTTGTTATGATCCACACAGTCATAACAAAAACACAAACAACAAAAGACAAAATAAATAAATGGGACCTCAGAAGGATTAAAAACTTCTGTTCATCAAAAGATTTTACAAAAAAAGTAAAAAGGCAAGCTACTGACTGAGAGAACAATTTCATAAACCATATATCCTATAAGAATCTAACACCAAAATATATATAAACTTTGACAACAAAGACAACCCAATGATAAAATGAGCAAAGGACTTGAATAGACATCTCACCAAAGAGGACATTCAAATGGCCACCAAACACTTGAAAAGATGCTCAATGTTGTCGGTCATCAGAGGCATGCAGATCAAAACCACAAAGATATATCATTTCACTCCCACTCAGATGGCTAAAAAAAGAAAATAACAAATGTTGGCAAGGATGTGGGGAAATTGGAGCCCTTGTCCATTGCTGGTGGGAATGCAAAATGGTACAGCTGTTGTGGAAAACAGTGTGGCAGTTCATCAAAATATTAAAAATAGAATCACCATGTGAGCCAGCAATTCCACTCCTAGATACATATCCAAAGACTTGAAAGCAAAGACTCAGACGTTGTACATCAGAGTTCATTGCAGCACTATTCACCATACCCAAAAGGTTGAAACAACCTAAATGCCTATCAACAGGTGAATGGATAAACAGTATGTGGTACATACATACAATGGAATACTACTCAGCCAATAAAAGAAACAAAGTCTTGATACATGCTACGATATGGATGGAGCTTGAAGACATTATGTTGAGTGAATAAGTCAATCACAAAAGGACAAATATTGTATGACATCACTCTTTTTATATAAAAAAGACAAGAACAGGCATAAGTGTAGAGACCAAATTTTATTAGTGGTTACCAGGGGTAGAAGGGAGGGGAGATGGGGAGCGGTTAACAATAATGGAAAAACCGCATTGATCAAGGGTAGGGTTGCACAGTCGATTATCACAATTGCCATCAGTAAGTTGTACACCTATAAAAAGTTGAACTGGTAAACATTCTATGATAGATATATTTACGACAATAACAACAGCAAAAAAAGAGTAGATGTTGAGGCTGCTTATGTGCAACCAAAAAAATTCATGGGATTTGCCTCCAGAAAACTACTAAAACTAATAGAAGAGTTTGGCAGAGTCTCAGGTTATAAGATAAACATACAAAAATCACTTGGATTCCTCTACATCAACAAAAAGAACATCGAAGAGGAAATAACCAAATCAATACCATTCACAGTAGCCCCCAAGAAGATAAAATACTTAGGAATAAATCTTACCAAGGATGTAAAAGACCTATACAAAGAAAACTACAAAGCTCTACTACAAGAAATTAAAACGGACATACTTAAGTGGAAAAACATACCCTGCTCATGGATAGGAAGACTTAACATAGTAAAAATGTCTATTCTACCAAAAGCCATCTGTACATACAATGCACTTCCGATCCAAATTCCAATGGCATTTTTTAAGGTGATAGAGAAACAAATCACCAACTTCATATGGAAGGGAAAGAAGCCTCGGATAAGCAAAGCATTACTGAAAAAGAAGAAGAAAGTGGGAGGCCTCACTCTACCTGATTTCAGAAGCTATTATACAGCCACAGTAGTCAAAACAGCCTGGTACTGGTACAACAACAGGCACATAGACCAATGGAACAGAATTGAGAACCCAGATGTAAATCCATCCATGTATGAGCAGCTGATATTTGACAAAGGCCCAGTGTCAGTTAATTGGGGAAAAGATAGTCTTTTTAACAAATGGTGCTGGCATAACTGGATATCCATTTGCAAAAAAATGAAATAGGACCCATACCTCACACCAAGCACAAAAACTAACTCCAAGTGGATCAAAGACCTAAACATAAAGGCTAAAACGTTAAAGATCATGGAAGAAAAAATAGGGACAACCTTAGGAGCCCTAATACAAGGCATAAACAGAATACAAAACATTACCAAAAATGACAAAGAGAAACCAGATAACTGGGAGCTCCTAAAAATCAAACACATATGCTCATCTAAAGACTTCACCAAAAGAGTAAAAAGACCTCCTACAAACTGGGAAAGAATTTTCAGCTATGACATCTCTGACCAGTGCCTGATCTCTAAAATCTATGTGATTCTGTCAAAACTCAACCACAAAAAGACAAACAACCCAATCAAGAAGTGGGCAAAGGATATGAACACACACTTCACTAAAGAAGATATTCAGGCAGCTAACAGATACATGAGAAAATGCTCTCGATCATTAGCCATTAGAGAAATGCAAATTAAAACTACGATGAGATTCCATCTCACTCCAACAAGGCTGGCATTAATCCAAAAAACACAAAATAATAAATGTTAGAGAGGCTGTGGAGAGATTGGAACTCTTATACACTGCTGGTGGGAATGTCAAATGGTACAACCACTTTGGAAATCTATCTGGCGTTATCTTAAACAGTTAGAAATAGAACTACCATACAACCCAGAAACCCCACTCCTCGGAATATACCCTAGAGAAACAAGAGCCTTCACACAAACAGATACATACACACCCATGTTTATTGCAGCTCTGTTTACAATAGCAAAAAGTTGGAAGCAACCAAGGTGTCCATCAATGGATGAATGGGTAAATAAATTGTGGTATATTCACACAATGGAATACTATGCATCGATAAAGAACAGTGACGAATCTCTGAAACATTTCATAACATGGAGGAACCTGGAAGGCATTATGCTGAACGAAATGAGTCAGAGGCAAAAGGACAAATATTGTATAAGATCACTATTATAAGATCTTGAGAAATAGTATAAACTGAGAAGAACACATACTTTTGTGGTTACGAGGGGGGGAGGGAGGGAGGGAGAGGGTGTTTTACCGATTAATTAGTAGATAAGAACTGCTTTAGGTGAAAGGAAGGACAACACTCAATACATGGAAGGTCAGCTCAATTGGACTGGACCAAAAGCAAAGAAGTTTCTGGGATAAAATGAATGCTTCAAAGGTCAGCGGAGCAAGGGCGGGGGTTTGGGAACCATAGTTTAAGGGGACTTCTAAGTCAATTGGCAAAATAATTCTATTATGAAAACATTCTGCATCCCACTTTGAAATGTGGCATCTGGGGTCTTAAATGCTAACAAACGGCCATCTAAGATGCATCAATTGGTCTCAACCCACCTGGAGCAAAGGAGAATGAAGAACACCAAGGCCACACGACAACTAAGAGCCCAAGAGACAGAAAGGGCCACATGAACCATAGACCTACATCATCCTGAGATCAGAAGAACTAGTTGGTGCCGGGCCACAATCGATGACTGCCCTGACAGGGAGCACAATAGAGAACCCCTAAGGGAGCAGGAAATCAGTGGGATGCAGACCCCAAATTCTCATAAAAAGACCATACTTAATGGTCTGACTGAGACTAGAGGAATCCCGGCAGTCATGGTCCCCAAACCTTCTGTTGGCACAGGACGGGAACCATCCCTGAAGACAACTCATCAGACATGAAAGGGACTGGACAGTGGGTGGGAGAGAGATGCTGATGAAAAGTGAGCTAATGATATCAGGTGGACACTTGAGACTGTGTTGGCATCTCCTGTCTGGAGGGGGGATGGGAGGATGGAGAGAGTTGGAAGCTGGCAAAATTGTCACAAAAGGAGAGACTGGAAGGGCTGACTCATTAGGGGGAGAGCAAGTGGGAGTACGGAGTAAGATGTGTATAAACTTATATGTGGCAGACTGACTGGATTTGTAAACGTTCACTTGAAGCTCAATAAAAGTTAATAAAAAAAAAAAATGAAACCCCAATTGGAAAAAAAAAAAAATTCATGGGATTTGGTTCTTTGGTTTGGAGGTTTAGGGTCATGGTTTCATGGGACATCCGAGTTAATTGGCCTAATAATGTGTTTAGTGCTTCTGTTCTACCGCCTAGTTCACTGAGTATGCCTGGGGTCTTAAAAGCTTGTAAGAAACCATCCAAGGCATGACAATTGTTCTCTATTCCTCTGGAGAAACAGAGGATGAAGGAGAGTCATGAATAGGAGGAGATGGAATGTGTAGCTAATTGCCTCAATGAACAACTGCCTCCTTTGCTATGAGACCAGAGTAATGGTGCCATTACTTAACACTTTGCTTAAAGATGCCATAGAAAAATCCTGAACAAAAGGGGGAAACCGCATAACAGAATTTCAAATGCTCATGAAATTTAGATATTCTGGAGCCATAGAGGCTGGATGAACCCCTGAAAACTATTGCTCTGAGATAATCTTTAAATATTTTACCAGAAAATATCCCCTAAAATCTTCTTAAAACCAATCAATAGTTTAGCTTAACTAGTAAAAAATGTCTGCCTTGAGTATAATGCTCTTTTAAGAACTATCTATATGGGATCTAAGTGATAACAGCAACTTGAAAGATTAGATAGAAACTTAAAGAGGCAGTGATTTTATGTTAATGGAAGAGGAACACCCCAAAAATGAGGGTGAGAATTGTTGCACAACTTGAAAAATGTAATCAATGTCACTGAATTGTACATATAGAAACAGTGGCAAAGCCCTTGGCTGCGCCAGCAGGGATCCTTTTACAGATAAATTAGTCACCAAAATTAAGACTTGCCTATGTGTTGTGATATTAAGAGAAATTGTTTAATTAATACTTATGATTTAAATTATTAGTTTTATGATTATGGCTTTTTTTGTTGCTAAAAATAAATCCTTTTAATCATTTAAAAGTCAAGTATTTCTAAGTTCTTAAGAACACACATAAGCGTCTTTAATTACCGTCACCTGAAAGAATTACTACTAACGGGAGCTACCTTTTTTGAGCTCTTGGGCTGTATCAGGTACTGCTGTTAAACATTTTACAGATACTCTCATTTAATCTTTACAATTCTATGGTGTGGGTATTACTGGCCCCATTTTATAGATGGAAAAAAAATGAGAATCAGAGAAGTTAAGTAATTTACTCAATGTCACAAAACAATTAAGTTAGAGAACCAGAATTCTAATCCAAGTTTGTTTTATCTTTCCACTGCATCACAAAATTATCCTAAAACAATACTCAAAAAACATGTAAAAATACCCTTCTAGTTTTGTTTTTTTGGGGCGGGGAGGTTTAGTACTCTGTTACTTTGCTTCTGTGTGTATAATTTCATTGTATTTTGCTCATTAAGAGTGAAGTTCAGTAAGAAACCTTATGTAGCATTGGAAAACCTATTATGGTCACGCTTTTTGTATGTTTTAGAGCTATTTGTACCTTTAGTGCTTGCTGAATGGTACTCGCTAATATGCTCATTTTACCAATGTGTTCATATATCTTAATTTCTGAAAATGTTGCCAAAATCGGTTAAAAGAGAACAATGGGCATATTTTTAAAATTTAGTAAATCAGAACAAGATGGGCACACGCTAAAGATTAATTTGAGATCATTTACAAATACGGCATTCTCTAACAAAGGAGGTGTCCTTTGTTTTATCTCAAGTGCAGAAAAGGAATGCAACCTATTTCTGCAAGGGCATATAAGTGGATCTCATATTCTCACACATGGCTTTGTTTTCGAATTCCTGAAAGCGCAGAAATTCTTTTACTTTAAAGGTGAACCCATGGAAAATCTGGAACAGCTGTAGAAAATCATACAGGAACTCAGTGCCACAGCCACTGTTTAGGCTGAGACACCAGCCCAGGGTGATCTGACCCTCTGCTCACCACTGGTCTAGATTATCAAAGAGGGGCTCCCCTGTCCCCCCTGTTACAGATGCCTCCATAGAATTCATTGTCTCCTTAGCTGGTGCTGTCTACAGGACTGCAGACAGGAACTCAGCAGCCGTTAACAGAAGACAGTAAATAGAGAGTCCAAGCTGTCCATGAAGGGAAGAAGGTTCGGGAAGTGTCTCTGTTCAGTTCACTAGATAGCAAAACTTGGGAAACAGCCACATCTCAACATTTTTGAGGGACTTGGAAAAACATATTACATAACTTTCTTGAAGGTCACACAAAGTTTAAGTGATTTTACTATCCTGCATTCCAGTGTGTCCTTTTCATGGATTCATTTCCCATGGTAGTTCATCACTCTGCATTGATGGCATTTTTATTAGGTAACAGCATCTCATCTCTTCTCAGTGATTGTGCCGCTGCGTATTTTGGGGAACTCTTTACTGCCCATTCCTGTCAAGGACTAAGGGGTTTCATCAGTGCTGAAGGGGGAGTTTGAAAATCCTGTACTTGTATAACCAACCTCGTTGCTGCTAAGTCCATTCCAATTCATAGCAACCCTAAAGGACAGAATAGATCTGCCTCACGGGGTTTCCAAGGCTGTAAATCTTGATGGAAGCAGAATACCACATCTTTCTCCTGCAGACAGGCTGGTGGATTTGAAGGGCTGACTTTGGGTGAGCAGTTGGCACTTAGCCAGTGCACCACCAGGGCTCCTTTTTGTACTTGTATGAGACAGGTAAAACAGATCTTATTACAATTTCTGTTTTCAACGTGCAGAGGAAATTCTCAGGGAGCGAAAAACAGATAACAGCATTATACTGTCCACCAGTAAGACCTGTACACTTAAAGTAGGCTAAGCTAGGCTAATTGGCTTACTCTGGCTATAAATAGCATACGCAGCTCTGCACTTCATTAGCATCGGTTAACCAGGGCCCAAAGGCACCAGGATTGTAATCAGTCAGCTTGTCCAAGGTTACCTGAAGTGCCGAATTTAACAAGTTGCGCTGGGAATTTCCTGAATGGCCAGAGCATTGATAC